>NW_025814896.1:25982500-28915000 GCF_022079265.1 Lynx rufus | reverse complement strand
GTGCTGGTATGATCCCCACTCCCTCCAGCCTCCTGCCTACGGGCTGGACGTGTCAACCTGGACAGGTAAGAAGAAAGCAGGAGTTTGCCGGGGTTACTGGCAAATACTGTTTCCTCGGGAGGCTCTCTTCACACCCTGGCATCTCCCCGCTCTTCACCTTGGTGGTGGTCCCGTGAGGAGGTGAGGCCTGGAGCAGTGACGGCTATCTTGCGCCCATGAGGCGAGGCCGAGGGAGGGCTCCCCCACCATTCCAGCCTGGTGATGGTGCTGCACCAGCCATGGCACCAGCTACTGCTGGGCTCTTTGTGGAAGAGACTGGACTTCCTCACGGCCTCGCCCTCTGGGAAGGACAGCCTCGGGGCGCAAACTCTTGGGGAGGAAGAGGAAAATCCACGCACCTTTCTTCTGTCGGATTCGGAGGAGGTAGAGGGCTGCGATCACGAGAGTCACCAGCAGGGCACAAACCACGCCCACCACAATGAAGATGGTCTGGCTTTCATTTTTGTCTAGGGACCACACGGAACAGAGGCTTCATGTATGCAACTTAGAAACAGCGAAACTTAATACCCACCACCCCTTTTCACCGCGAGGTAGGCATCATGAACTGAGGACATCTGGCCGTACGTGTTGGGAGCCACGGGGGCACGTTCAGGGGTAGGCACACCCTTCCCGGCGGGGGCCACCGTGGGCACTGCTAACACCACGCTGATGTGCCAGGAGGCAAGATGTTTGTTGCCGACTGCTATGGAGGAACCCTGGCTTCAGGACGTGGGCAGAAATCTCACTCCCAAGGAACAGAAACATGTTCCCTTTCATCTGGAATGAGCCACAGGGTGGCCACCACGGCAGTGGTGAAACTCCGAATCACGACTACTCTACAGAGCTCTTCAGGAGCAGTCGACTCATCTGTGCCCGGGACCTGGGCATAGGAGCTCTGAACCCGGGACACCTGTAAGGGAGACTGTGTGGGCGGGGCTGGTGCCAGGGCACAGGTAGGGGATCCTGCACTAGAGCATTGTGGGTAGTCAGGAGCAGGGCTCTGAGCCATGGACACATGGGTGCAAACAGTGCCCCTGGTTGTGTGTCCCTGAGTGAGTCATTCAAACCTCCCTCTACACACTGACTTCCTCTTGTGTTATTGAGGCCAATAGTAACCTCGACCTCATTGGATAGCTCTGAGGATTAACTTACTAAATGAACAATCAACCAACAAACTCACTCTTTCATTTGTTTTGAAAGCATTTCCTGTCTACTCTGTGCCTGGGTGTGTGCGGGTCCTAAAGCTATGAGGCCGAACAAGACAGCCACGGTCCCTAGCAGCTGAGTCTCAAAGCTGAAGGGTCAAGTGCCTCCTCTTGCATACTGCCATAAAGCAAGCAAGGAGGCCCAGAGAGAGGCACTGACTTGTCTGAGGCCACCCAGCACGTTTGCGACAGAGCCAGAGTCGAAATCCACGCGTCCCAGCTCCCAGTATAGTGCTCATCCTATGGAAGCCAGGCATCAGTGACATCAACGGGACACCCTGGAGGGCCCCACGCCTCCTAAAGCTTCCCTGTTCCCTTACAGGATGCAGCGAGGAAAGAAATGGTCTCTACTGTAACCCATTCGAAAGGTCGGCCACGTACAAGGCAGAGCCAGGCGAACGGGCAAGTGATGGAACATTCCATAGTGGCACCAGAACGCCAACTGGGTGCTGCTAATTTGGCGACAGAAGAGAGATACCCCGACAATGCGTTGGGAGGGGCTGAGAAAATGAAACCCCGACACCTTTCGTTCCACCACGGGGGTGGCCGTCTTAGAGGGGCATATGCACTTTGGCCTAGAAATGCTTTTTGGGAAATCGTCCCCCCGAAACAGCTGCACACGTCACAGAGCAGGTGCAAGGTCATTCATTACAGCAGTGATTATACGTGAGATAAGCTGTAAAGATTCTGAGGCCCTCCACCCCATTCCTGGGGTGGAGGCTTGCGAAGGCAGCCAGAGAGATCAAGGTGAAGTGCGAAAGAACAGGAGGAGGAGGTGGCTGGCCTGGCCTGGTGAATTAAGCTCTGGCAGGTGAAGGAGCAGGTGGCAGGAAGCTAGGGACAGTCCAGTCTCCCTCCCTCCCAACTCTCTTTAATGTATGTTTATGTCAAAAGATCTACAGAGACACGAACCAAACTCTTACCAGTGGTCACTCTTGGGAGTGTGGCCTATGGGGGAGGGGCACTCACTTTAAAATTTGACTGTATATCTATAGACTTCTAGATTATTCTATTATAGCCATGAATGACTGCTTTTCACATGAAAAAAGGAAAGACAGAATTTAAAGTGCCAGGTCAGTTGGCATCTTGACCTCACCCTGGGTCGTATGCGTTTCCTGGTCCTTCTGGTGGGCAGAGACCACAAGGGTATGGTTTTTGGTGACCGCGGGCTGCCCGTCATGCTGCACCTGGCAGGTGAAAACCACATCTTCCCTGTGGGCGGATAAATTCACCAGGAGCCAGCTCGTCCAGTTAAAGGTCCCATCCTTGTTCTCTATGAGGTTCGAGGCCGTCGAGGCCGTCGAGGCCGTCTCTGTTCGGGACACGTTTCCGTTCTCCAACCAGGTCAACTGTAGGCGCTGGGGGTAGAACTTCTTCACTTGGCAAATGACCTTCACCTGGTCCCCTGTCACGGGTTGCTGGGCAACCTCCAAGGTGGGTGGAACTGAAACAGCACAGAGCAGAAGCTCTGACCTCATGGAACAGACACATCACCGGGCAGGGGCTCGAGAACTTAGGTCCCCCCACGCAGCAAGGGAATCACGCAGATCAGTGCTAGGCATACAGCTGGTGCTCAAACACTCAGGGTAGGCTTTGCATGCGAGTGAAATCCCTAAGCACAGTGCCCAGTACACAGTAGGTGCTCAAGGCCTGGTAGCTCCTATTAGAGTAATGATGAGTGAAATCGAGATACGCAGCCCCCGGCATGCAGTTGGAATCGAATAACTAGCAAAATCCATGAAGTCACCGAGCACACAGTGGCTGGATTACAGAAGGTGCTCAATAATTGGAGTGGCTATGGGAAAGTAAATCGAACTACCTAGCACGGTAGGTGTTCACCCGGAACTGCCGTTAAAACAGGAGGAGGTGACGGTACCCCTGGGTGCCCGGTGATTGGGAGGGTCTGTCAGGAGGCAGGTTCCAGGGGATGGAAGGCTGGGAGCACGGAGTGGGGGAGGGGCAGGCTGGGAGGCTTGGGGGCCGGAGCTGGGCTTGGGCCGGGGGTGACGGGCATCTACCTCGGAGGGTCTCGGACAAGTTGGCAGTCCCACGAAGAGGAGGGCCCCCCTGCAGGGTCACGTGGGCCACCTCGCAGATGACCTGGGAGCGAACGTCCCCCGGGGCCAGCGGCAGCGTGGTTGTGCTGAAGATGCTGTAGGAGGCGCTGTCTCCCTCTGGGTCCACGGTGGTCTGGGAGGCTGCCAGCTCATTCCCGTTTTTGAACCATTTCAGGGTGACGTTTCTGGGGGAGAAGCCGTGGGACTCGCAGGTGAAGCTCACAGTCTGCTCAGGCGTGGCCCTGGCCGTGGGACCCGACACCACGGGGGGAGAGGGTTTGGCTACAAGAGGAGCATTTACGAGCAGTAAGCATGACTCTGGTCATCCTCAGCAACGACAGGTATGTGACACTGTGCAGAACCCTCACGGATTATTTTCCAGCCCTGCAGGGGTGGAGGGGGCCCTGAGGAGAGCCGGAACCAGGTGGCCAGCCGCCCGTAGGCCTGGACGTGGCCAAGCCCAGCGCCCCTGGTGAGAGGGGACCGCAGGCCTTTCTCCTACTCGGGTGGGAGTGAGGGGCACGTGAGGCAAATACAGGCAGTTTTGCTTTGAATTTAACACTGAAAATGCTTCTCCAGGACCAAACTCGGATCTGTCTTTATCCCAAACTTAACTTACACCTGGAGCTCTCCCTTCAGGTATTTGTGAATTTACTCTAGTTTTCACTCTTTCCACAAACATTCCATAGGGTCTCATCTCCAATCCCTGAATCTGAGAGGGAGGGAATGAGGGGTTGGTTTTCTGAATCTGCGTTCTTCTCTTGGGTCAGTGTTGGGTTGAAAACCAAGATCACGGAGTGCTGAGAAAGCCAAAGATGGTTAATTTTTCAATCGTGAATCCATTTCAAGGACAGAGACACCGGCCTACGGAGCAGGCAGAAGCCCTCTTGTGTCCTGGGAACACACACATCAGTGACTCGAGAGGGAGGGCATTTTACCCACAGAAGGTCCTACAGGGTGTCTCCAAATTGTTAATTATTACCTAATGCCTTCCGTAACAAACATAGGAAATATTACAAATATTTACATTTGCAAATATTTAACTTGCTCTCTAAAACTCATCAGACATTTTGGGGACACAGAAAGGAGGTGTCACCAAATAAGACATGAAAACACCAGCAGCCTGGATGCCCTACAGGGACAAGGTGATCAGTTACCGGTTGCGGACAGCATTTTGGGCACCTGACACCAGGCTGATTCCTCCCCTCAGCTCCCTAATCCCTCCAGCAGACCTTTGAGGGGGGCCCAGTATGATCCCATTTATGGGACAAGGTTCAGGGAGGAACGCAGCTAGCCGAGGGCACACAGCAAAGGGCGGGGCTCATCTCCCGGCACACACGAATGATTAGTTTTAGCTTCGCTGTTCTTTCTTCCGACACCTCCGTGTCTGTTTGGGTACCACGCGGAACAAAATACCACCTTGGTAACATGGGAGGATGTATGTAAAACACAGAACCTGGCACACAGTAGGTGCTTAATAAACAACACCTATGATTACTGTCGTGAGATCTGGTCGTGCCTATGTCTGAAACGACTTGTTTGTTAGGCAGTAAGAGAGCAGAACAAAAGCTTAGCAGAAACACAAGAAAAGTCCCAGAGCCAGCTCCCTGCAGCTGCCATGCAAAACCCCAAATGAGAAAAGCAGCAGAAACCAACAAATTATGATTCTCTCCCTCTTCTTTTAATAATCCCCTCAGGAAACAAGTTTGGCGAATTGGCTTTCAAAACACAAACGAGATCACAGGCGTTTTCCCGCAGATTAGCTATTTACAGAGAGCTGGGAGCGTTTTGAAAGAGGGAGGACAGATTTTGTCCGTGACATTTTGGTGTGTCGAGGCAGAGAGGGCTCTGGGGCTGAGCAGCGAGGCTTTGCGCAGATTCCGGCACCTGTTCAGACACACGTGTGGTTAAAGATGGGAAGGTCCCCTGGCGGGGCAGCTCGGATCTGAGCAGGGTGTCGCCAGCCCCTCTTTGGGCCGGAGGGCAGGAGACAACTCAGCCCCAGCCATGTTCCTCAGGAGGGTGCCCTGGCCACCCCGATCAGGCTCATTTTCCAAGGAGCTGTCACGCGCACGGGTGATACTGAAGCACCCACCCACTGCGAAGCTCCTCTCCGGCCCCAGCAGCACAGGGAGCCACCCTTATCAGGGGGAGAAGAAATTCAGCGTTTCCTCTGTGACCTCGGGGAGCGTCCAGCTCAGGGCGCTTCTGTGCTGGCAGTGAGCATCTCCCGGAGTCGTTAAATAATTCACCTGCCCAGACTCCTGTCTGACCAATTAAAGCAGAATTTCTAGGGTGGAGTCAGGGTCTGGGGATCTTTTTCAGCGTTTCCCAGGCGATCCCAATGAGCAGCCCAGGTTCAAAGGCACCCACCACCGTCCCCACACCCCCCTTACACTCGAGGCCTGGGAGGAACAGGGACCCAGCCAAGGTCCTATTACAGCTACATTCATGGGATACTGACCGCGTGCCAGGCCCTGCTGTTAGCACCTTAACCGCATTTGCTCACTCAGTCCCTGCAGTGGGGTTGTGCTGTCACACAGAGATGAGGACACGGGGCCCGATGTGGGGATGACTCATCAGAGATCACAGAGCTGGAAGACAGGGCTAGGTGGGAACCCAGGCGGCGGGGCTCGGCCACTTCCGGAGCCGCTGCGTGCAGATACCCAAGAATCACCTAACCCCCACATCCGGGGCTCTCTGGACCTCCTCTCCAATCCTGAGACCCCTGACCAGCAGCCCGATTATCACCACAGCACAGATGGGACACGGAGGACCTGAGGGACGCCGAGACTGGCCCAGGATCGGACAGCTCTGGGAGGAGCACCCAGGGCTCACTGAGGGTCTGTCCGCTCACACGGATCACTGTGTCCCCCTCATGTCCTGCCGAGGTTGGTCTAATGATACACTTCCGGCAGGTGAGGAAACGGAGCCCAGCAAAGGGAGCCGGGTCACAACCTTGAGGGGCCACCTCCTCCGTGTCAGGTGACGCAGTCAGAGCGCCTCAAATCCTTCAGCTCTCTTAAAGGGAGTCCACGATTAGGACCATTTTGCAGATGAGGAGACTGAGGCAGAGAGAAATGAGGAACAGCTCATTTCTGAGGACAGCTAGAGTCTAGAAAATGAACTCTTGCTCACGGGGCTCCGGACAGTCTCTATGAACTGCCTCCCCGTCACCCGCAGTCTGCAGAGCCAGGAATGGGGTGTCTGGGTGGTGTCGCTGGCATGGCGGGGGCCCCCCTGCTCCGCCCAGGCCCCTGCCCCAGGCTGCTCAGCGAAGGAGCCACATCCCCCAACAGGGAAAGACTCCTGATGCTCTCACGAGTGTGGGTGCGTGTCCTCCAGGAACAGGCTCAACACTTCACGAGACGTTCGCCTATCTGTCTGACCTGGGGCTGTAATGCTAGCCCCGCCTCCCCCCAAGGACTCTTTCTCGTTCATGCTTACTGCTGACGAACAGAACAAGGCACGATTTTCAAGGAGAGGGTTGTAGCGTTTCGGAACCTTTGGGGGAAACGATAAAAAGGAAAAACGCGGGCTCACTGTTCAAAGGTTCAGGGCAACTTGGTTTTAGGCCACACCTACTATGCGCTAGGCCCTTCCGTGGAAACCGAATCCAAAGCCGGCTCGGGAAGGAGTCTGCCTGGAATGAGATGGGTTCTGGAATGCGCTCCTTCCTCACGGGACACGTGAGCATGAGCAAGCCCCTGTCACCTTGTGACCTCAGGCTCTGAATCCGTACATGGGGGATCGGGCGGGATGGGCCCCTCAGGTGCCAACCTCCCAGGATTTTGGATCCTAGGCCTCCGGTAGGAAACCCCCAATGATCGTCTTCTGCTTCAAGGAGGCAACTCCTAACGTGGACATTCTGAGATGCCCCAGCTCTGCCTGCAGTCTTCAGAGACTGCCTGAGTGGGTCCCTGAATCCGGCGACAGATTTCTGAACAGACCCACAGCAAATCCCCAACCTCTGGCATCTCCTCCAGCCAGGGTGTCAGAGTAAACAGCGAGCCTGTGCCTCTCAGGACTTTCTTTCGGTGCGGTTTCTGAAAATGAAATAAACAACTGCATTCTCCCCCTCCCTGCCCTGGGTGCACTTGTCCTACCGGAAGGGAGGGGAACGTAAGCTTCATGAGAGAAAAGCCTTCGCCGGTTTTGTTCCCTGCAACTTCCAAAGCACCCGGAACAGAGAATGCACACAGCAGGTGCTTAGTAAGTGCTCAGTAAAGAGAACCCTGGCCACATCGAGCGGAGGTCTCTCCGGAGGCAGGGGTGTGGTTGGGCCTTGTGACTGGGAAAGTCACTCAGACTTTCAGTCCCTCATCGCTGGAGCCAGAGGGCTGGTCAGGATTGGAAAAGGGAAGAGCTGGGAGCCTGCAGACCGCGGTTCCAGATTTTCCCACCGTTTACCAGCCGTGGGGCCTTCAGCAAATAGCACAACCTCTCCAGGCCTCAACTTTCCTGATCCGTGGAAGGGGCTCATTCAGGGGCACCCGCCAAAGCACTGGATCCTTATCTGTTGCTCAGACAGTGGAGGGCATTCTTACTGACTTGCCGTCACAACCAGGGGACGGAGCGATACTCACCGCTCACGGTGACCTGGGTGCCTGGTCCAGACTTAAACTCCACATCGGGGTTCCCTTTCTGGAACTTCACACAGTAGTAGGTTCCCGTGTCTTCTGGGGTGATGTTACTGATGCGGATGGAAAAGTCCATGTTGTTTCTCCTTGTGGCGTCTGAAACATTTGTTACTCGAGGGGAGTGAGGGTCTCCTCTGAAACTGAAGATTAACTCCCGGCCTGGCCCTGTGCCCCTGAACCACTCGACCTTCCCAGCGGGGAGCAGGGAGGTCAGGGTGCAGTGAAGAGTGGCCGTCTGTCCGGCCGCCACAGACACCGACTTCTCGGGCTGGATCACCTGCAGTTCTGTTTCACCTGACACACCTGGGGGGAGAACAAAACAGCCATTTACCATCCTTCTGCGATCCTGTCCGTCCGCGCAAGTGTTTATCCACAACAGCTTTCACCGACTGAGTGCACACCGTGAGCTCAGCACGCTGCGTGTACCCGGCATGTAGCCCTCGCGACGAGCCTGTGACACGGGACCCTGTTGCAGACGAGGAAACAGCGGGGAGCAGGCTGGAGGTCCTGAGCCCCTCTCTGGAGAAGTCACGTCTGAGCTGGGATCTGAGCTCACCAGGATGAAGGGGCGCCGTGTTCCTGACAGAGGGCACGGCTGGGCAACGGCCCAGAGGTGGGGGGCAGCACGGTGTGCGTGGGGCTCCACGGGGAGCTTAGATTCTCTTTTGGGCCTGGCCCAGGAAGCAGGCCCCGAGCCAGGAAGCCACACTCGGCAGCTGGGGCTCATCCGGGCTGTGAAGCCGTGAGGCCGGAGGACCTGGGTTTGAATCCTGGCTCAGGCCTTACTGCCTTGTGACTACAGCCATCACCTGGGCCACCGAGGAGATCCAAAAGGGATTGACTGCCCAGCTCCTCGTGGATGGGAGTGGCGGCCTTAGTTCGAGCGGGCGCCTTCACGGCTCTCGAGCCTCAGTTTCCTCATCTGCCTAACAGTTACTATGACCCCATCTCGATGGATCCCCGGCAGCACCACCCAATAAGCCTCGGCCAAGGGACAGCGTCGACAAGAAGCATCTGGTCTTTGGAGCCACCTGACCTGGTCTGAAATCTGGCTCGCCTGTTACTCACACATGACCCGAGTTTATCCATGGGTTTTGAGTCTCAGTGCCCTAATCTACAAGATGGCTGGGGCACCCCCTAGCCCTCTGCTCTGTTCCGAAAACAGGATGACACAGAGAAGTGACTTAGCACCACGCGGGGCACAGGAAGCTGCCGTGTGTCATTCCGTGACAGGTAAGTGAGCAAGGGTCTGTTGTGTGAACTTCACTCCCACTCTGGCTGACGTGTCTCCAGGCCAGACCGTACTGGACGCTGGGGGCACACGGGCTGGACGCATGTCAGGCCTCAAGGGCTCCCGGGCTAGGGAGCTGGAAGGCTTCCTCGGGCTCAGTGGGGGCGGGGGAGGCCCGACTCCTAAACTGGAGAGCAGGGGCGCCTGGGTGGCTCCGTCGGTTGAGTCCCTGACTCTCGATTTCGGCTCACGTCCTGATCTCCCAGTTCGTGAGTTTGAGCCCCCCAGCAGGCTCTGTGCTAACAGCGTGGAGCCTGCTTGGGATTCTCTCTCTCTGCCTCTCTCTCTGCCCCTCCCCTGCTCTTACTCTCTCTCTCTCTCTCTCTCTCTCTTTCAAAATAAATAAATAAATTTAAAAACTGGAGAGCAGTGGGGCAGAAGACACGGTGGGGGCGTGGGGGGGGGGGACACAGCCCGGAAGTGACAAGGCAGGGTCAAGTGGCTGAGAGAAGTCGCTGAGATACTCAGGTCACAGCCCGGGCCTGATTCTGAGCCAGGTGGGGGCGGGGGAGAGAGGACACATAATAAGCCCCTGGAGAAACACAGAGCCGGGGAGACAGAGAGGGCAGGGGGATAGACACAGGCCGAGGGAGAGGCAGACAGGGACAGGGACAGCGAAAGAGGGGGACAGAGTGGGGGAAGGGAGAATAAGAAACGCAGACACGGAGTGGCGGCAGCCTGGTGTAGGTGCTGACGGGCCACGTGTCTCCTCCTGGTCACTCGCCGACCTGCGGTATGACCTTGCCCCGCCCTGACACCTGTCCTGGGCCACGTCTTTGCCTCGTACACCAGACAGGGTGCAGCCGACGCCCTGAGCAGCCCCCTCCGGCTCTGGCTGGGCAGGAGAGAGACCTGGGGGTCTGCCCACCCGCCCGTGGCCTGGTGCCACCCACCGGCAGGGGCAGGGTGCCCAAAGCAGGGAAGGCCCTGGACTCCAGGCTGCCCTCGCTGCTGGCGAGCCCAGGGCCTCCGCACAGGCCTCTCAGCCCCCTGGGCCGGTCGTCCCAGCCCTGACTCCCCAGTCCAGGGGTCACCCGGTTCTCTCAGCAAGTGCTAGAAATGCAGGCTGGGGGTGGGGTGGGGAGCACAGGCACGGGTTCCCCTCCTCACCAGCTCAGCACCGCCCTCCCTGGGCCTCCCTTCCATCATCCATAAGGTGGGGTATGAGCATCCACTCCCAAGGCAGGCATGAGGACTGGGGCACGGTGGGACGTGAGTGCCGGCCTCGTAGGTGCTGGGTAAATTTTAGATCCTGTTCCCATCATCCCCACAGACCTAACATTTACAGACTTGATTGTGGGGTTTCCCCCCAGCCAGGAGGTAGCATCCACAAGGAACCGCTTCCAACCCCCTGCCTGGAACCGTGTCTGGCATACAGGGGGCCCCCAATAACCACACGTTGAACAAACACACTCACGAAGGAAGGAGGGATTTCGCCTGCTCGGGTGTCGAATGAAGCTGCCGAGGGCGCATCCAGGAGCCGGTGCGAGCGAAGCCAGGCGCCTGGGACCACGCCTGGCCCCCGGGGCGCACAGAATAGCCGCCAGTTATTATTATCCTTATCAATAACACCGTGCAGGGCTGTGAGTCAGCAGCTGGGGAGGGGAGCGACGCGAGCAGGAGAGGGCTACAGCATCAGGCGCGCAACGTGTTGGAGCAGGGCTATTCTTGGGGTGCAGCCGGAGGCCTGTAATCACACCCCGGGCAGGCGACAATAAAATCTGGAGTTGGGTAGGGCTGGTCCCCCCCAACCCTTTTTTTTTTTTTTTTTTAGCTTCTCTTGAGCTCTCTACCAACTGCAGCCAGATTTAGGCAGCTTAATTAATTAGCTAGTGTTTATAAAGCGTTTGAAGAATTTTAAAAGTGGGACGTAAGTGCCAAATATTATTTTAATCTGTGTATATGTGTGTTTTTTCCAGCAGAGAGGGTTTTTTTTTTTCTCGCTTGCCTGCTTTTCTTCTTCTCTGCAGGTTCTGTTCTGGGAACCGGGCTTGTTAAAAATCACTCCTGCGGTTCTGGGCCTGGGGTCATCGTGCTGGCATCGCGGACAAAACCATTTCCTGCTCTCCCCTGCCCTCCTGGCACGGAGAACCACCATCCAGGGGCCTGAACCGTCTCCGGGAGAGGAGGGCGGCTGAACAGGCATTCTCACACGCTGCTGGTGGGGGTGGAAATTGGAACATCCTCTCGGGAAAGCAGTTTGGCAGGAAGTACCAGAGGTGTGAAAGCTGTTCACCAGCCTTTGTGGGGCTGTTCCATGAGGACATAACCCCAAACACGTGTGGGGTTCCCGCACGACGAGCTTGAAAAAGTTGGGGGAAAACCCAAACGGCCAATGAGAGGGGATGGTTAAGTGAATTACGGCCTACCCCCTACACGGAGTTCGCGGACAGAAATAAAAAGCCATCGCCGTGGAAACTGGTAATCTGGACAGTTTTGCATGGCATAATTTTAAATGATATTGTGATTATGCAAATAAAACCTGTTCACTGCAAAGCATTTAGAGACAACAAAAAAGTATAAAAACACAATAATAATCTCCCAGAATACCAGCAAAGGTAACTGCAATACGAGTGAATAAAACAGTTATAAATGTGAGTAAACAAAATGATGTGAAATCATACGCAGATAACTAAGGCTATGAGAAAACATTTTACTTCATTCACTCAAGTGTTCTTATAAAAATGAAAAATCAGAACTATGCTAATGTCCACGAGAAGGAGACCAATCGATCCCGTGACGGTGAATTCACATGATGACCAAGTTTACAGCCGCTATAAATGATGGTGTAGAGGCACCTGGCTGGCTCGGTCAGTAGAGAGTGTGACTCTTGATTTCGGGGTCGTGAGTTCGAGCCCCCTCTGGGTATAGAGATTACTTTAAAAAAAATCTTTAAAAAATGATGGGTTAGGGGCACCCGGATGGCTCAGTCAGTGAAGCGTCTGACTCTCGATTTCAGCTCAGGTCATGATCTCCCGCCCTGCATCGGGCTCTGCGCTGACAACACGGAGCCTGCTTGGGATTCTCTCTCCCTCTCTCTCTGCCCCTCCCCCTGCTCATTCTCTCTCTCTCACTCTCTCAAAATAAATACATAACACGCTTTGAAAGATGACGGCATAGAATTACAATTATCAATGCAAAACTATATTATGAGATCAGAGTCACTCAGTAACATAGTCAGTGAGATCTCAGACTTCTAAGTTTTGAAAGAAAAAATATATATTAAAGGTTAGCAGTGGTTAATTCTGTCGTAGATTTACAAGGGACTTTGCTTTCATGTTTTCTGTTCGCACGACTTGTGCCATAAAAAAGTAGGAAAAACTATGCTTTCAGTACGATTATGACTTTGTAAAATAAAATAAAACTGTATCTAAATAAACAACAGCAAGGTACTATATACAAGGCTATAAAATGCAACTCTCTTTGGATCACAAATCTAAAACTGAAGGCTTTTTCCTTCTATTTTGGGTATGTTACTAGATGAATGTTAAACATTTACAGTATTCTATTTTGTAATAGGAAAAACGTACACGTGTGATACATATATGTTTGTCATGTTACATACACGTTTATTGTTTAGATGAACCTCCCTTCCAAGAACTTTCCTTCCCTTTCCTTTCCTTCCACTGCTACTTTCCCCCAGCATCTGATACAGTGCTTGGCACAGACTAGATGCTCAACTAATCCCTGCAGAGGGGCGACTGGGTGGCTCAGTCAGTTCAGCGCCCGACTCTTGATTTCAGCTCAGGCCGCGACCTCACAGTTTGTGGGTTCGAGCCCTGTGTCCGGCTCTGCCCTGGTAGCAAAGAACCTGCTTGGGATTCGACTCTCTCTCCGCCCCTCTCCTGTCCGCGCTCTCTCTCCCTCTCCCGAAATAAATAAGCATTAAAAAAAAGCTGCAGATAGTGACTGACCAATGGAATGTCTAGAGGGAAGGGTCTGCAACGAGACTCTCCATGATGCTGTGGTGAGTTACTTCTGGGGAAGGAGGCCAGCGGTTGGCACATTTTCTTAGGCCCCGAGCAAGGGCTGTGCAACGTCCCTGGGCTCACGGAGCCCGCACACAAGTGGAGAAGATACACTTCAAAGAAATAACTCAAATGATCACATTTGGAATGAGCCCCCGCCCTTCAGACAAGTGATTCCCGCTGGCCTCTCTGACCCCATCTCCCGCCCCCTCCCAGGGACCTGCTGCTCCCGCCGCCCCAGTCTGTCTCCCACAAATAAGTCAGGATGGTATGAGGGAGGCCGTAGGATGGGGGCGGAGACCTGACCGTCGAGCTCGGAAAAATAGATTTGATTCTTTTTCTTTTTTTTTTCTTTTTTTTTTTTTACGACATTCATCTATGGCTTTTGAGATCAAGCAAAGATGAAAACAATTTTCATTGGAAGTGAAAAAATAAGAATGGATGCTTTCTAATGGGAAAAACCAAATCAATGTAGAACTGAAACTTGCCTAGGGTTCCTCCCCAGCCTGCCTCATCAGGGCGCGAGAACAGAGCTGGGAGGTGCCTCGCCCAGGGACAGGCTTTGCCCACATGGGCGCTCACTGCCACTCACGTGGGGGCCTGCCCGTCCCCGGAAGCAGGTTTCCACAAACTCAAGGAGCCCAGGGGCCTGGGGGGGCTACGGCCAGAGCTCTGGCAGGGCCCAGGGCTAAGTACCCCTCTAAGGCCCAAATAACACCCGGCCCCCACAGCGGGGTTGGAGCTCAGCAACCCCCTCCCTGAGCGCGATCGTCATCACCGGCCTTGGGGGACGGCTGCCGGTTTATGATGCCACACACACACCTCGCCGGGTGCTGCCTTTGACATCTTCCGGGTTACGATTACGGGCTGTGTGTGAGACTGTGCAGTGCGGGCGTGTGGAGGAGCGAAGGGGCAGACTCCGCTGGAGCGTGCACATGTGTGCACGAGTGTGCCCAGCGAAAGCACACATACTCACACGGATGCGTGCGTGGGCCCAAGGGGGCGGGTACAAAGGGAGCGTGGGCAGGAGGGAGCCATAGTGCTGCTCAAGAGTGTGTAGAAGCGGGGTGAGGGGGTGTGGACTGTGTGCGGGAGAGTTGCTGAGTCGCAGGTGGCCTGGGTGCGCGTGAGCGTGGCGGCGGCGTGAGAGGGCATGTCTGTGCCCAGGGGGTGTGAGCAGATGTCGGGGGGAGGGGTGTGAGCATGGGGGTGCTGGATGGGTGAGCATGGGGTGAGCATGGGGGTGTGGATGTGCCTACAGGCAGGGGGGCACAGGACCAGGACGTGCGCACGTGTGCATGGGTATGCACACTCTTGGGGGGGGGAGCGGAGCATGAGCGCGATGGGAGCAGTGTGCATACGAGTGTGAACATGAGCGTGTGCGGTGGCAGAGTGCTAGGAGCAGGGACGACGGCGTGCGTGGGGACCACTGTGTGTGTAACGCTTGTGTGCCCACGTGCCCAGCTGTGCAGGTGCCGGCGTGAGTTTCCACACGCAAGGCTGCTAAGAGTAGGGGCGGGAGAGCCGCTCCCCTCACCCCTGCCATCAGCTGCTGGTGGGCGACCCGGCGTGGCAGCTGGTCCAGGGTGCTGCCCTTGACCGGGGGCTCGAACCGTGCTGAGCACCCGCTTACTCCGTGCTAGCCCTGAACTCATGGCCCGGGGCAGGGAGCAGACGCCCCCCCCCGGCCCCCCAGGGCTGATCCACAGGGGGCCTTGCGTGGATGGCTGTGGATCCTACAGTTAAAGAGGGGAGCTCAGGGCTCGATGCCAGTGTGCTGGGGCTCCGACAGCCGCAGCGAGGCCCTGATTCTCTCTCGAGGTGGCCCGATTCATTCGTGCCCTCTCGAACCTCACTCAGCTGCCAGGCCCAGTCCTAGACGCTACAGGACACAAAGATCGGTCCCTGCCCGTGTGGGGCAGAGTCCTGGACATGGGCAGTGACCACCTAGACAGAGATAAGTGAGTGAAAAAGGGGCTTGGGGACGGGGTCTCGGGACAGGGGTGGGACATGGGAAGACTCGCTGGCGGTGGTGGCCTCCGGGCTGGGCCGGGAAGGCTGACGGAGGCTGGGGAGAAGGAAAAGCATTCCAGGGAAGGGGATACGCAGGAGCAAAGGCGCAGAGGAGAGGAAAGGGGTGTGCACAATCGAGCAACCGGAGCGGAGTCCTTGGGACACGCTCATTTGACCACGAGCAAGCTGGGATAGGGCTAGCCTGGGACTGGGCTAACCTCGCACCTTAAAGGATGGCTTCAGTCGCCATCTGAACAGCAGACCATCGCTGGGAGCAGTCCACTGGCACCGCTGGGCAAAGCCATCGGGCAGACTCCCCAGATGCCGTGGCGGGCACTACCAGCCGCATTAGAGCCAGCACAAATGGGGTGCACGTGGCCTTGTAAATAAAATGGGGGTGGGCCCAGGGTGCCCAGGGTACTCTCTCCTCCACCCCCACTCCAGGCAACTCTGAACACTGGGCATGGTGCCATATCCCTGCGGGGAGAGGGTAGACCCCAGCAGCCCGCTCCACGGAGCAGGGAAACTCCTGAGGTGCCAACAATGGGCCTGGGCTTGGGCTCCGGGGCCAGAAGACCTGTATGTCTCGTCCCTACAGGGGTGACTTGGCAAAGTCACTCTTTTCCAAGCCTCCCCTTTCTCACCTGTGAAAAAGGGGGTACCACTGTCTCTCTCCCCAAGGCAGAGGGTAGTGGTTGGAAAACTGGACTGAGAACGGTCCCCCTTCCCCACCATATCCTTGCAGCCCACCCACCAGCAGATCGTGCCGATTCTGGCTGATTCTGGCCGATTCGTGCCGATCGTGCCAAGACCTGGCCAGACTCTGATCTCTTCTGGCCACCTTTATGCACCACCTTCCCTTACCTGGATGCAAACTGACCTTCCTGTAGTCGTATCGCTATGAGACACACGAGAGAACACACGCTCCCCTTGCAGCCAGAGGAGCCTTTAAAACAAGCCAGGTAACATCCTTCCTTTGTTCCAAACCCTCCTGCAGCCTTCACAGAATCCTTCTGGTGGCCACCAGGGCCCTACAGCTGGCTCTCAATCACGTCAGATTCGCCTCAGGGCCTTTGCACTTGTCACTGCCTCTGCCCGGTTTGCCTCCTTCAGGCTTACCTGAGAGGGCTTCCCTGGCCACCCTGTAGGAAACGCTGCCCCCTTCAAGGTCCCTTGGTCTGTTTTATTTTCCTACATATCACCTACCACCTGACGTATTACATAGTTATTTGTCAATTTCATTAGCTCCGCTTATAAGCTCTTGGAGGGCAGACCCTCGGTTTTGTGCCCTGCTGTATCCTCCAAGTTTATGCCACTGCCTGGTATTTGTCGCATGCACGTTCTGGCTTAGATTCCAACTCTGCCACATACGAGACCCCAGGAAGTGTCTTCACCCCTCTGGCCCTGTGGTTTCCCATCCGTAGATGGGGGATGACCATAATAATGACCACACTAGGGTTGTTCTAGGAGGAAGCAGGCTACTGTGTGTGTGAAGAGCTCAGCACTGTGCCCGGCAGAGAGGAAAGCGCTCGGCGCTGGCCGGCCGTTACCGTGCAGCCGATATTTCAGGAGGGAGGGGATGATGAGTGATCACAGCTTTAAGCCTGAGAAGCGAAGGGCTCTCTCCAGCCCAGAGCCGGCTCTGCCTCGACACCTGCATGAAACTACTCCCTGCTGCACCTGTGACCAGGCGGGCCTCCTTCTGACTAGGAGGCCGGGGAGGGGCGGGCAGGGCCAAAGGTCTCAGCGAGTGTTTGCTGGGTGTAGACGGGACAGGGAGGTGCTGAAGCAATTTGCTTGCAGTGTGGCCCCGTTTGCAAAGCAGCAGGGAAGGAACTATCAATACACGTGCTCTGAACCCCTTTGCATTCACCCGGCTCGGGTGGACCAGATGAGGCTGGGAGAACACAGAGGGGCCGCCATCCCCGCCATCCACTGTACTTGGTGCCTCGATGACCTAAGGGCCCTCTTCTCACCTTCCCGTGTTGCAGCGGGAGAAACTGAGGCCCAAAGGTGGGGCCCGGAAAGGCTGAGAACCCACCCCGCAGGCCCCACTGTTCCTCCAGGCCAGGCCCGGGTGCCGCCCGGCCGCGCTCTCACGGGTGCAAAGTGTGCACGAGGTCAGGTAATGGGAAGCCCTCACTAAACTGTCATGACAGCCCCGGTGAGGCTGTTGTCACCACCCCCCTCCTCCAGGTGAGGAAGCTGAAACCCTGAGAGGCAGAGGAGGGGCAGAGGCAGGACTCAAACAGACAGCTGCTCCCGAAGCTTGTGTGCGACCGCTTCTCCCCGCCACGACGGGGTCCCCTCCAGCTCAGGCTTCTGGATTCTCAGGCTGCCAAGGACGCGCACGCGTTTCCCCAGCCGAGATAAAGGCCCCCTTAAAAGCGACACGCATTTATTAAACGACATTTGCCAAGGTTTCAGCACACCCTGCTGCCGACAGCAGACAGCCTCTGGATGAGATTTTTCCCCACGCTGACACTATTCACTGATGCCTTTTATAGCGCTCTTTGCAGCTCACAAAGCACTTTCCACAGCTCTTACTTCCCTTAACCCTCAACAGTCCCCACGCGAGAGGGAACAGTGGCACAGTTGCCATTTTGCGGATGAAGAAACTGAGGCTCAGAACAGGGCAAGGCACTTGCCCCGGAGCACATGCTTCCAGAGTAAGTGGCCTGTGTTTGGATTCGAACTCAGGAATGTGCCCTGGAGCCCATTCTACTGCTAGAGAGGGGCCCGAGGGCATCCATCGAGGGAAAGGGTGAGAGAGGGGGGTTCTGGACGGAAGGAGCCCGCAGGACGCGAGCCTCCGTTTCCCAGGAGGAGAAATTGGGGCTGACAGGGGCAGCGTGGTGGGTTTCATTCAGGTCGTCCTGCTGACAAAGGATGCTCTTTCAAGCCCCCAACCATGACATGATGGCCGAGCAGCATTAACAGTGACAGTAACAACGGCTGGAAAGTGTCAAACACCCGCGTTACCAGGAGCCCTCACTAGGCCTCGCCAAACCGCCACAGGAACCCAGCAAGACAGGGCTGTCCCTACTCCCATTTCACAGATGACAAGACTGATGCTCAAGGAGCTGCGGCCCCTTGGCCCAGGTCCTGGGGCTGCGGATCAGTAGCGCTCCACCGGCACCCTTACCCTCCGCACCAGGCGGCCTCACGCGACGAATGGCTCTTTGGGAGACGCTGGCCCCAGGCTGGGCGCTCCAAATCCCACCCGGCCGCGACACTGGAGGCGCTAATTGTGTCGCGTTTCATGGTTTGCCAGCTCATCCATCACGGTGTCCACACCGGGGTGAGCGGTTCGGGAGAGCCAGAATTTTCATAAGCACAAATTCTGGGGTCTCTTGGCCACCTCCCTCCACCCCGGCTGGCACTGACATCTTGGGCTTCTTGATGTTTTAGGGGGTCCCTGTGACAGCAAGGGGGGGCGGGGGTTTGTGGCGCGGCCAGGGAGCCAGACGCAGAAGCGGAACCGCGTCGTGGTGAGGGCACAACTCCGCTCTCAGTCCAGGGTTATGGCCCGGGTGACCCCGTGGCTCTGAGCCTTCTCTCGAAAACAGGGATCTCACTAGCCACCTGTCCTTCCTTCAGCCGTACGTACTAACCTGCCTACCGCTGCCAGCCCCTGTGCTAAGGTCCCAGGAGGCGCAGCAGGGACTAAGACAGACACAGCTTACATCCTGGTCGGGGGAGAGAAGGCTGAAATAATGACACAAATACAGAAATGGCTAGGAGGGCTCGGAAACAAACTTGTCGCCATGGGAGAGTTACGAAGGGGGGACCGCTTTTAGAATGGGGTGGTTGGGAAGGGCATCTCTGAGGAGACGAGATTATAGCTGCAACCCGAAGGAAGCAAAACCGGGGAAGGTAGTCCAGTAGGACAGAGCTGCGTGTGCAAAGGCCCTGGGGCCGGAAAGAAGGCTGCTGTGGCTGAAGCCCACAGAGAAAGGAGAGTGTGGTAGGAGATGAGGTCACAAGACGGACGGGGCCCAGAAAATGCTTTGCCCCATGGATCACGACAAGGGTTTGATTTTGTTCAAAGTTTGGAGCGGCAACAAAGAGGATCTGATTCACCTGGCTGCTCTGGGTGACAAGACTGGAGGGGGCAGGAGTGGAAGCAGGACAGCAGGGATGCAGAAGCTGCAGCACCGAGGGCCTGGACTCAAATCCTAGCTCTTCACCGACAAGCTGTGTGACCTCGGGCAAGTCACTTCACCTCTCTGAGTCTCAATTTCTTCATCTGCTCAATAGGTATGATAATAGTTCCCATCTCACGGAACTGTAGTGAGAATTTAACGCGGTGATGCAAAGAGTAATGATCCTATCCCAATGGCCTGACGTGTTCGATGTCAAGGTGGTCGATGAACCAGACCCCATTTGGTCTGGCCCTGACCTCTCCCGATTGCCACACTGCCTGTCTCCCTTCACTCCAGCCTCACTGGCCTCCTTGCTATTCCTGGAACATAGATAACTCATTGCAACCTCAGGGCCTTTGCACTTGTCATTCCTTCTGCGCGGCTCACTCTCCTGATATCCCCACGGCTGCTCCCTCGGTTTTATTCGGGCCTCTGCTCCTGAGAGAGGCCTTCCAGGCTCCTGTTCCCCTGCCCTGCTTTACTTTCTTTACAGCACCTGTCTCTACCTAATGCGGTATTTACTTGGGTCTGTTTTCCTTCCTCACTAGGACGTCAGCTCCATGAGAACAGGTGTTTTTGTCTATCCACGGTTGTATACCCAGCAAGTCGAGCCACCCTGGCACATAGTAGATGCTCCAAAATATTTGTTGCTTGAATATTTATAATTAAAAGGGTTGTGACGAGAATAGCAAAGAGTCGCAAAGTGGGTAAGAGTAAACCGGGGCTGGGATCTGGCTTTAACTCTCGCTGGCTACGTGGCCTTGGGAGGAGCCCAACTTGGCCTTGGGGAGCCTCGGTTTCCTTATCTGTAAAATGTGGATGAAGGACCCCCATGCCTTTTGGCACGTCGGGAGCGTTAGACAGCGGGGCACGTCAAGAGATGCATGGCAAAGTAGTAATGGCTGAAATGATACCCGATGTCCCCCCAAACTGCCCCCGGTCCCCCACCCCCAGGAGAGTGAGGGCCAGGTGAGACAGGAATCACAGACCAGCCTTGAAGCCAGGAGGCATCCCTCCTTCCCATTTTGTGTAGGTTTGAAATTTTCCAAATGAAGAAGCTAAGGGAGAGAGAGCACGGATTCGAGGCTCCGCTCGTCCCTAGCACATACTGCAGTATTTCCTTCTATCGTTTCTGGAGGACACTGTCGGCTCTCAAGAGCGGCGGCCACAGACACGGGCCTGGCAACGGCCCCCCCACCCCCCACTCTGGCCGGCTCTCCAGGCTGAGGCTCACCGCTCACTCCTGGCTCCCTCCTGATCCCCTCCCGGCTCCCGGCGCCAATCTGCGGCCATCTAACACCCTGCGCCCCCAAATGGATGTGCCAGGAAATCTCACAGACACAAAGAGCCGGTTTGTATCATGTCTGACTTCCACCTCGGCTGTTTTGCATCTCTCTGGACCGAGGGCCTGGCAAGACACCTGGCCGGGAAAATCCATCTTGCCGGGGGCTCCATCAGAAGACCTGCCCCAGCAACGCCCAAGTTAACAGGAAAGCAGTTTCAGCTGTGAAAATAGATGCTTCCTTCTCCGGGATGGGACGGAAACCCGTCTTGGGAACACCCGCCACCTCGGCCTCCCGGGAGGATACGCTGATTGACAGAAATACGAGACGAGCACCAAGACGGCAGGATGCCAGCAGCCCTGGGCCTCAGTTTCCCCACCGGTCAAACAAGGCAGAGGGATACCCACTTAACAGCAGGGGCTCTGCAGTCAGGCTGCGCTGGGTTGTCATCCCAACTCTGCCACTTACGGTGGGGCCTCGGGCAAGTCGCTCGGCCTCTCTGCGCCCCGCTTCCCCCTGGGTCGAACCGCTCTGATAACTGTGCACCCCACCCGGGCTAACTGTCCGTACCGCTGGGATCAAACGCACCAAGTGCTGAGCCCAGTAAGTGGCTGGAAACAATGGTTCCCATTATTATTACTTTAGTATTTTTCCACGGAATTCGGGATCCCGTCAGATTTCTGGCTTTAACGATGGAAACTTCCAGCTCAGCCCAGTTTTAAAAAGCCTTGGCCTGGAAGAGAGGGCGCTTGGCGTCCCACCCAGGCCTTGCAGTGGCTCTTGCCGTGTGAGCCCACAAGTCCTTTGCTCTCTCTGGGCTGCAGAGGGAGGTGCTCCGGGAGGGCACTAACGGCCCCCCTCCAGGCCTCTGCCGGCTTTCCGGGTCTGGGAATGCACAATTCCAAACCTGTGGATCCGGACAGAGACACCTAGAGGCAGCCCGCGCCCACAGCCTCAGTCCCAGGAACAGACGAGTATTAAATCGCACTCGCCTGGGTTTCCGCTCAAGTTGTCCATTCCCCAGAACGGCACAAAAGCCGCAGGGAAAAAGAAAAGAACCCCGGACTGAACGGCATTCACTCCCGTGGAAGCTTTTGTTGTTCTGCACCCACCGGGCGCAGGAAGCTGTGCTAGGCACTTGACGAAACTCAGCCCCGCGTTTGCAATGATGAGGAAATCCAAACAGAACAAGACAATGATGGTACGAGGCTGGCTACCACGCGCTGAGCGCTCCCTGCACGCCAAGCACAGCTTCAAGCATTATACGTGCACCTACCGACTTAACCCTTGAAACAGAGCAGCTCTGTTTTACGGATGCGGGAACGGACACGCAGAGTGCAGTGAATCGCCCAGTACGCGGTGGAGCTGGGATTCACACCCAGGGCTCTGGCTCCAAGCCTGCGTCTGCGCACCCGGGCTCCGCTTGTTACGGCTGCAGAACCACCGCGCCAAGCGAGGGTTAGCCACGTATGCAGCAGGCGCCAAAACGAGGAGAAAGCAACAAGTAGCCTCAGTGAGGGGCAGATGGAATCTGGGCCGGGTGGGGGGGGGGGGGAGGTCCGGAGAAGGAAGAGCTCCCTCGGATCACGAGGCCAGCACGCACCGAGGGGGAGGAACGGGTTTGGACACATGACGATCAGGAGGTGCAGGGAAGGGCATCTCTGACGGCAGGAACAGCGTAAGCCAAGGCGCAGAGATGAGCGAGTTGAGCTGAGGGCATGGATGGGTACCAAAGCGTTTACCAAACTGGGTTAGGCCGCATGGTAACGAGCGGTACACAAGCCAACCGCCTCGTGTTCATATGTTTGGGGAACGCTGGAGTAAACAGGGTCCAACTTGGGATTCTACAACTCCTCGGGCCTTAGGTGCTAGCTAACGTGCTTGAGTGGCCAGGAAAGCTGCGGTCTGCAGGGAGGAAGCGAGGTTCTCCTGCAGCCCCTCGGGTCAGCGCTTCGGAAAACATGTGGCTGGGAAACCAGGCCTGTCAGGGAGGGAGCCCAGCGCTGTCACACGCTTCTTTTCTTTTAGATTTTTTTTTTTTTTTTTTTTGGAGAAAACTTGGACCCACTCAACAGTTTTGAGGCGGGAGCGACATGATCTGCGTTGTGTTGACAGGCCAGAAATCTGAGCACATTTGAAACAGAGGGAGGGGGTGGGGGAGAACCTTCCATCAGTCCAAGACTCTACAAATAAGAAAATAACCTGTCGCACGGAGCCATTGGAAACAGGGAGCAAGCGTGTGTGGGCTCCACACAACAGTTTTAGACTCCTTTCCTCTCACACACCCCCTCTCCATCTGCCTCAAAGGGCACCAGGAAAATGCAAGGAGGAAGACTGCAGCTCTGGGGGCTCCGGAGCGCGGCAGCCCGGGGGGGGGGGGGCCTCTGGTGGAAGCCGTGTCACTCCCGTGAGCTGTCACTTGCAAAGGGCTATCGCTTGGTGTTTCTATCCTCAGCGTGTCTTCCGAGAAAGCACCGTGACTCAGTGGAGGGCTCCTGCCCCAGAAGGAACCCTTCACACGTCCTCCGTCGAAGCCCAGAGGGGGCTCCTCTCCCTCCCCCCAGCCTGGCCTAAGTCACCCTGATGGAGTCAGCGAGCTTCTTCCCTCAGAGGCTGCCCAGCCAGGAGGACTGGATTCAAACTCCCGGCCCCCTGCTGCTTACTCCGGGGTGGGGGGGGGGGACAAGTTTCTCCTCCAGTTTGGGGCTCGATTTTGCTCATCTGCAAAATGGGGCTAGCGGCCAGCCCGTGCTCTGCTTTTGCTGACTGACAGGATGGCAGAGACAGGCAGTCGGCACACAGCCTGGATTACGGTTAACTTTCAAAGGCATGGGTTCGCCTCCCTTCTCTCAAACGCGTGGTTCCAATCAGGACTTCGTATGTGCTGAATGACGACAGGTACAGGAATGAGTCACACCGTAGGTCTCCAGGGAATTGGTAAAGGAATAATTAACGGGCAGAAAGTACCCAGAGAACACCATGGCTTTAAAGAAACTTCCAACGGCCCGAGCCCATTGGGGCCAAAGTGCCTGCCACCCCCTTTCTCTTCTTTTGAAAGAGGAAGTGAGATTACCGTCACCATTTAGGAAAGTACACGGGACACACCAGGATGTCCCCCTCTGCCAAGGAATCAGAAAGTCACCAGAGGGCCCAGCTGTCCCCCAACACCTGAACCCCAACTTGGCCTGGCCTTCTCCAAGGCCAGAGTGAGGGGCGAGTGGGAGCTCGCCCAGGTCTGCCCAGCAGGGCACCCAGAGGTCCCATGACCTCGGTGGGGCCAAGGCAGGGAGCCTGAAGGTTCAGAGTCAGGCTGCCTGGCTGTCCCCGAGCCCCTTGCCCTGCTCCCAGTCCCCAAATCTCCCTCAGCTCAGGTCGCTTCAGGAAACAGGCCTCACGTTGGCTCCAAGAACACAGGTTGGTGACTTCACCGGCGTCTTTTTAGAATTTCCCTCTGGCAGCATTTGCGCTAAAAGCAATCTTTAGAAACTTCTTCTCCTGCCTTCCCCAACCCAGATAATTCACATGACCGGCCCCCTGCAAAGAGTGATCATGTGCAGCCCCAGCAATCATGTGACACCTCCCGGGCTGACAGTGCTGCCTGAGACACTAATAGTCACTCAATCTAACGCCGCCTTCCTATGCCTGACATTTGAGTTTCTCACTCGAACAAATCTATTTTCTTGGAAAATTGGCCAACTGCCTCCTTCCTACCTTCCTGCCCTTCTGTCCTGCCTCTCTTCTGCTTTGTCATAAATTCCATGCTGGGAGAAACCGAGGGAGGGGCCCGAAGCCCCATCCTTCGGGCAGACCAGGTGATTCCGTCCTGGGGCCCAGAGTGTGGCCAGGAGCCCCGTAGGCCACAGAGTGAAGGATGCCGCGAGGCTTCCGCGATGTGACGGCGACACCCCACCCCTTCCCACCACCCTCAGCTAAGAAATTTATTCCTACCTCCTAAGATTTATTTATTTCAAAGTTAATCTTGGCCCCTCTGCTGCTCCCACTTTTTCAGGCTATTGATGCTGAATGGATTGGAACGGAAGTTTTATGGCCTAATCTTTGCCATTTTATAGATTGTTTTTATAGGCAAAAAGGGGAGATGTGCTCACAAGAAGGGGGCTGGTGTTCCCAGCCAGCGCCCCAGGAAAGGCAGGCCGCCCATCCGAATGCTTGTTAATCAGCGTCACTGGTCATTTGCCAGAAACCGAACCACAGGGTCCTGGTTGAAGAAGGGTCTGGGATAGACATTTAGAAATTGACTTGGGCCCGGTTCCCTATGTCAGGAAAATGAAGCACTTGTGAGAGACACTTGTGCATGTCCAGGCCAGGCCAGGAAGGACGCGGGGCAGGAACCAGGACTTGTGCAGGGTATAAATGGCCAGCTCCTGCAGGAAGGAGCGGATCGGACAGACATGAAATGTATCAGGGCTTCCTTCGCCCGGGGCCAGGACCCAAACGTAACGGGAACACCCGGGGTGGGGTGGGGGGGGGATGCCTATGTGGATTCCTGGGGTTTTGGGGAAACTGCAGGGCAGAGAGAAGCTGCTGTCTCCCCCCCCTTCTCTCTCCACCCACTCTTTGCTAGTTCTCCCTTCCTCACTGCTATCAGATGGTTACCAGTCTCTAGGCAAATGCAAAAGGCGGGTGGTGGGGGGGAGGTGGGTACTGAGCTCATCTTTACCTCCCTCCTCGAGGCGGCTGGTGCAGACCCCTCAGCCTACAACACAGCTCCCGAGGAGCCAAAAAACAAGATCCCCATTCTTCTCCCCAATCCCAACTCCTTTAAAGCCGTTACTCCGCCCCCCCGTGCCCTCCCAGGAGACCCAGGGTTTTGCAAAACCCCTTTAAGAAGCAGGACTCCTGAATGGTGACCTCACCCCTTGGCGAACACACACGATAGCCTTCAGAGCCCGCCTGCTGGAGACAGCCAGGTGTTTGATGTAGGCCAACAAAAAGACATGCTCAGAGCCACAGGTAACAGCCCCACAGAGCACCTGAACTGCGGGGAGCTGCCTGGAAGCCTGGGGAAGGCAGGAGGAAGTGGGGGGGAGCAGAGGACAGCAAGAGGCTTTGGCAAACACAAGGACAATCCGCCGAGCTTTCACATCAGGATCTGTTGATCACAGCAGCTCATCCCAGAGTTACTGCGGCCTCCCTTCCTCTCTCTTTCCCATACACACACCAACACTGTGTTACTCTGTGCACCAGAGGGAGAGCTCACTCTTCCCTAATTGCAACAGCCTGTTTCTGTTCCATCCCAGGCAGTACCTGGGGGACCCCCCCCCCCCACCACGGCTCTGGCGCCGACCCCCTTCTCTCAGACCCTGAAGTCAAACATGTGGAAAGCAGAAGTCCAGGGAAAGAGCTCTTTCTAGAGAAGCCAGGGGCACTTAACTCTAAAAGCCGCTGACAGCCTGCCTCCCCCATCAGATGGGGCAGGGATCGGGTCAGCCAACTCATCTGGGTATGTCCCAGTGCCCAGCACAGAGCCCAGCACAATGCCCCCACGATCAGAGTCCAGGGCGAGTGGGTCCTATCCCTGGCTGTGTGACCTTGGGCAAGTGGCTGGCCCTCTCTGGGCCTCAGTTTCTGCATCTGTAACCCTGCTTCCAGATATGTCTCCCCTTACCACCGCTGGACATTAGCCCAGGGGCTCCCAGTGGCGCTCTGACAGGCCTGGGCCCGCAGTTTGCGGCCGGCAGCGGCGGGGGGCAAGGGTGCTTACCTGCCCGGACGCAGGACGCGGCGAGCAGCAGGCAGAGCAGCGGCCCGAGGCGGCCGGGGGCCGGGCCGGCGGGCTCCATGGGCCGCGGCTGCGGAGCGAGGAGGGAGAGCGGCCGTGAGTGCGCGCTCGGGCGGGCGCAGGCTGGAGCGGGGAAATGACTAAGGCTCCCCCCTCTTCTCCCCCCCCACCACCTCCCCTCCCGGCCGGGCTTCCCCCCCCACCCCCCACCTCCCCGGAACAGGCGCCTGGAGCGGCTTAGGAGCCGCCTTCACCGCCGCGATTTTCGGAGAACCCCCCCTCCCCCCCCCCCCGAGAGATCGAGAGACGGAGAGGGGGAGAGACCCCAAGCGCGCGAGAAATAAAGCCAGGGACGGCCAGGGAGAGGCGGCAGGAGAGAGAAACAGACCCGAGGGAGCCAGGCGGAGAGCCAGAGACGCGGAGAGGCGAGAGAGGGGGAGCGGGGAGAGGGGGAGAGAGAAAGAGAGAGAGCGAGCGGGAGAGGAGTGAGCGAGGCGGCGCGCAGATCGCGGCCGCCAGCGCGGGAGAGAGGAGAGGACCGCGCGCGCAGGGGCGAGGGGCAGCCCGCCGAGCCCCGCCGCGCCGCCCCCGCCGCTGCCCACCTGCCCCGCCCGGGCTCCTCGCGGCGCCGGCGGCTCGGCTCTGCTCGCTCCGGGCCCGCAGTCCCGGCCGCTGCCCCCGCCCTCCCGGCAGCCCGCCCCCCCCCCCTCCCGCTCGCCCTCCCCGCCTCCCTCCTTCCCGCCCGCCCCGGGAGGCTGCGGGGCTCGGGCCGATCGGCCCCACGTCGCCCGCCAGCCGCGCGCCCGGGGAGGGAGGAGGGGGAGGAGGAGGGCCGCGTCGCCCCCGGGCCCGCGCGGCAAGCAGCCCGGGGAGCGGTCCCCGCGAGCGCCCCGGGACCGGACGGGCCGCCGGCTGCAACACTGTGCCGGTTCGGGCGCCCGCGCGGCGCCCTCCCGGCTCCCCTGTCCCCGGCCCCCTCTCCGCTCCGTCCGCCCGCCGAGCTCGGACCTGCGCCGCCGGCGACGGCTGGGAGGCGGTGGGAGCGCCGCCGGGGCTGCCCAGAGGCCGGGGCCCCCGCTCCACTTTGCGCAAACTTGTTTTTCTAAGGTCAGCGCCGCGAGCTGGCTACATCGTCCTCTTAAGGTGGACTGGGGAAGTTGCGACCGACCTCCCTCCCCTCGCCTCCGGGACTCCGGCCGCGGTTAGTCCCCGCTTCCCGCCGGCTGGCGAGCGGCTGGAGGCGGCGCGGGAGTGGGGATGGAGGGGGGGGGGCGGGACGGGGAGGGGGGGGTCTGCCTTCTGCCCCTCCCCGAGTGGCCCTGCCCCTGTGCCCTAAAGCTCAAGGCCCCTCTGGGGGGGGGGGTGGGCGCGCGCGCCCGAGGGCCCCGGTTCTTTCAGAGCTGGGCCGAGGTGAAGGAAAAGCAGGAAGTAAGTGAATGTAGGGGGAAGGGGGAGAGGAAGGAGAGAGTGATGGTACAAAAATAGCGTGTGTGTAGGAAGGACTTCAGTACCGCCTGGAAAAGAGGCGCAGGGAAGCAGGGAGGAGAGGGAGCGAGAAGGGGGGCTGTGGCCGAGAAACCGGAGGGGATGCGTCGGGGCCTCCCCGGGGCAGTAGGCTCTCTCGCCAGGTGCCTCGGTGTCAGGCAGGGCCGATTCAGAGGGTGGGGAAGGCCCAGGCAGGGGTGTGGGGGAGAGATGGGACTTGAAGGCCTGGACTCCAGGAAAATGACAGACAGGGGGGAAGGTGAGGGGAAAAGAGAGCAGGGGCTAGAGGCCTGGAGACAGAGGACAGAGCCTCCTGGTGAAAAAGCAATTACTCTCTCTCTCTCTTTCTTTCCCCGACTCTGTCTCTGTCTCTCTTTTTCCTTGAGGGAAAGCTGTGTTCCCAACAGCAGCCAGGCCAGCCATAGGGCGCGGGGGTGCCCTGGTCACCTGGCAAAGGTGGGTGGACGAGGGGTCCAAGACCCTCTGCTCACGGAGGGACTGGGGCTTGGAAATAAGGCCCTTCAGAGGACGTGAATGAAGCACGGTGGAAGACTGACCAGCCCTGCAAATAGAGAGGGGGTTGAGACCCACAGAGGGAGCGGACTTGTGCAAGGCCACACGGCGAGGCCTGGGGTAAAAAAACGAGATTTTAATTCCCGATTCCCAGGCTAAATAAAGACCTTCGCAGGGTGACCCTACCCTCACCCCCAGCCCAGCCTCCTCGTCAAATGCCTGGTCCTGGTGTTGTGCTAAGTAAGGCAGGCGGGCAGGCAGGGTATACCTGTTTAGGGCCTGGACCGGGCTCCCGGGGTTCTGATCCCACCAGCCATCGCTTGTGACGGTGTGGACTTGAGAAAATACCTTGTCATTTCTGTGGCCCAGCTTCCTCATCGGCAGTGACGCTAACAGGAGAATGGACCTAAAAAGGCTGTTGTGAGGATGAGATGAATTCATTTTGTATAGTACTTCGAAAAGTGTTTAGTGAGTACCCAGTCCTGGATACCATTTGATAAATAAGTAAACTGTTTGGCGACAGTCCTTGGGACCCCACGGGGTTCTGAGCCGTGTCTGAAGTACAAGGGGATTTTCTTTTCTTTGGGCGGGGGGGAGGTACAGCAATGACCCATTCAAGGTCCTTTTCCCCAAGGAATTTACATGCGAGTGTGTGGGGGGGGGGGATGCGGATAAGTAGACAAGTGGAAATAATTCATGTACAACAGAAGAGTGAGCGTAGAGAGTGAGAAAGGAGGGCTCATTCGGATGTCAGGGCCTCTCCGAGAGGCTGGGAGCTGAGCCACCAGATGGGGCAGCAAGGTGAAGATTTGGGGGTTTGCTGTTCCCGGAAGAGGGAACAGCATGTATAAAGGCCCTGGGGCCACTTGGCTGGAAGGGAAAGAGCAAGGATGGGGAAGAGTGGTCCGGCCGGGTGGCCTTGTGGCCCTTGGTAGAAAACCTGCATTTCTTCTGCAGATAGGAAGTCACCAGAGAGTGTAGAGCGGGGAAGCTCCAAGGTCTGATTTATGTGTTTTAAAAGGCCACTCTGGTGGAGAGTAGATGGTGGGGCTTGAGGGAGGGGAGTGTGGAATCGGGACGCCAGTGAGGAGGTGGTTTTGGGGGGCCTCCTCATGTCTGAGGTGGGGGGTAGAGAGTCTCTAACTCCACAGGCCACATCGGGCAGAGACCATGAAGGTGACCAGCTGAGGCTCTTGGAAAAATCCATCACCCAAATCTATCTGGGGTACAGGGCAGAGCAAGAGCTGCTGCTTGAAGGTCAGCGACGAGGCGGTCTCCGGGCCTGGGCTTCCAGAAGGCTCTGCCATCCACCGTTCCCCGGGACACACACGCAGACCTCCCCGGGATTAAGAAACTGCGGATTAAGGAAGGATAATAATTGAACCACCTGCTATTTATGTATAGCACCTTTGGCAAAGACAGTCAAGAGGCCTTCCCCACACTGGGGCCCCTTTCATCCCCCGTTCTGCCCCAGGAAGCGGGGAGCGGTGTGTGGGGGGGTCTGGCCTTGTTCTCCTAATCCAGAGACCACAGAAAAGTCACCCTTGACTGACGGTCAGGGCTGGGAGGTCATTGAGACCAGTGGGCAGCTGGGTATGCTGGGGTCGGGGGACAGATTGCCTGAGGTCACCCCGAGCGATCGTGGCAGATCATTGAGGTGAACCAGCCACCTCCACGGGAGGCCTCCTGGGTTGCCCTGGATTCAAATCGAACTTCCTTCCTATGTATGCCATTCATTCACGCACTCGCCAATACTCTTTAAGCATCTATCGTGTGCCAGGCACTGTGCTAGGCTTGGGAATACAGCACTGGGGGGGGGGGGACAGACAAAAACCCCTGCCCGCAAGGCAGGGAAGGGGCCCAGGAGTGCCCACGAGAGGAGACGGGTCGGGGAAGGCCTCTGACGACGTGCTATTTGAGGGAAGACTGCAAGATTCGGGAAAGGAAGACAGAGGCGGCCCCGTCTGTGCTTTGCTTTTCTCTGTCACTCCCCGTGCGCAACCTGTCAGCGATGCCTGTCTCCACCTCCAGAACCAAGCCACTTCTGAGCGTCTCCACCACCTCCCACCTGGGCACCTTCTTTCCACCCTCGACCTCCCCTTCTCCCATCGACTCTCCACTCAGCAGCCAGAGGCGTCCGTTCTGGAAGGCAGGTGTCATCCTTCCCCTGCTGTCCAGGACTCGGGAAATGACATGTGTTTTGTGAGCCTCAGTCTCTTCATCTGTGAAATGGGAGTAACCCGGCCGACCCTGACATGGGGGCCGGGGAGGGGGGGGTGGTCAGTGTGGCAGGGATGTGAAGGCAGCCATGGTGGGAGCAAATCTGGAGTTTGCCTCTACGGGTTGGGGGGGGCGGCGCCCTGGGTGTGCGAGGTTCCCCTGGCGGGCATCGGTCTCATGGAAGCCCCAGCGACTCCACTGCGTTCCCAGAGGCAGAGAGTAAGTGGGCCAGGGTCACTCTGCCAGGGCATGCCGGAACCTGCAGGGACCCAGCTCTGCAGGGCAGCGGCCCTGCCTGGGCTCTGCTCCTCTTCCCAGAACCCTGGGCTGGCGTCAGCGGGCAGGCCGGCCAGGCTGCCTTTGTGTGGGGCCCGTTAGGAGGCTGGAGTTGCCAACCACCTAGTTTTCTGGGCAGCAGGAACCATTTGGAGTTAGAGGCCTCAGCCATGGAGCCAGAACAATAAAAATAAAAATAGCGAGGACTCCCGGGCAGCCTGGACCAGGGCACCAACTGCCCCAGAGAGATGTTCCTGAGGAGCTGGCGAGAAAGCGTGGCGGGGGCAGGCGGGGGGGTTGGAGGTGGGGGGGTCCTTGCCCTGCGTCTGCTCTGCTCCCCGACCTGTATCGTGGGGTATGGCCAAGGCTCCCCGCAGCCATTTTATAGCTGCAGAAACTAAAGCTCAGGGGGTTGGAGTGACTTGCCCGGGACACACAGCTAGTGAGTGGCTGAGCCAGTTTAGGATTCGAACTCAGTTCCCCAGATTAATAGCGGTTCCCCTTTGTTCCGCAGCTCCTCTGCTTGCCGGGCCTGTGCCTGTGACATATTCGGACCACACCTAGGAGAGGTACCAAGCGTTGCCTTTGTTTTGCAGATGGAGGTCTCTGCCCACATCGCAGGTCACCTTGTGGGCCCCCCGTGACAACAGCCACCTCTCCCAACCCCCAGAGCGCTCCGCCCCTTCCCAGCTTTATTTTGTCTCCCTAGCGTGCCTCCTGACCTGCCAGCGTTGGGGGGGGGGGGGTCTTCATTGCATTTTGTCCGTTTTCTCGAGTAGCCACAGGTCAACCTGGCCCACCGTGGTCCAGTGCCTGGCTGACGCACATCCTGGGGTTCAGACGACAGCGCTGCACAGACAGTGCCTCACTTGCCCAGACTGGCGATTCACGGAAGCGTACCTACTAAAAGGTCTCTTGCAAGGGATGAGTTCATAGAGCAAAAGATATTGCTGGTTGCTGTTGTTTCCTCCCAGCACTGAAGCCCCAGGGCCTTCAACAGTAAACAGTAGGTTGTCAACAAATGTGTACTCAGTTAAAAAAAAAAGTGAGCCGCCCGAGGGGGCGGGGCGAGAAACCAGCAGAGCCTGGATTTGAAGGGTCTCTCTGAGCCTACGTGTCAAAGCGCCCCACTTACAATCGCCTCTCCACAGTACCCCACCTTTCCACACGGGAATCAGAGCTGTGGTTTTCCCACTGAGCACCCGGAGGGGTTGTTGATGCAGGAATCCCAGGGCCCCACGCCCAGAGGTCTTAGGTAAGGCCTGAGAATTTGCATTTTGACAAGGCCCCAGGTGGTTCTGGTGCTACCGAATACAGGTTCCAGAGCCCAGTCCCAGCTTTCCTGTGGGTGGGGTCTGTCTACCCCTCTGTTTCCTGTCCTCCCTGCCCAGGGGAGAGCAGAGGGGGCACGGGCGGTGGCTCAGAGACTGCAGCCAGTGCCCCGAAGCTGAGGGGCTGTGACAGATCACCCAGCCAGGGCCTGGGGGAGCCATGCTGTAATTAGTGCTTTCCAAGGGAAGTCAGCGACTTAAGTATCTTGGCAAGCAGGCAGGCAGGCAGCTTGCCTGAGCTCCTTAGGGGTGGGACCACGCTGTCAGGCCCTAAACCCTGTCCTCAGGCTCTGGGAATCTGGCTCTGCCAGGAGCCGAGCCCAGCTGTGCGGAGCCAGGCGTTCCTTAACACCCCTGGGTGGGGGTCCCCTGCAGGGTGGTGACAGAAGGGCTGGCGTCAGGCCGCAAAGCTGATTGCTTTGGCGCGCATCGGGAGACCTGAGTTCAAGTGCGGACTCTGCCCGACGGTAATACTGACCTAGCTAAAATGCAGGAGCGCCTGCTAAGCCCCCGGCTTGAAGGACTTCAGCGGATTCTGTCATGCGCCTCACTCCGCCTCACGTGACCGCAATTCTTATCCCCGTTTCACAGATGAGAAAACTGAGGCATAGAGAGGTTAAGAGTAAGCTTTTGAGCTGCAGAATTCGAGTTTGAACCCAGGGGTGCTCCTCGCCCAGCCCCTGCTCCCCACCTCTGCACATTCTGACTTCTCCTTTACTGAGAGTCTGGGGCCCCACGGTGCTATCTCTGGGTGTCCCTCCCCACTGCAGGGCTGGCTCTGTGATGTCCGGGCCCCTCTGTGGCATCCGGACCTGGGCTCATTGACTGGCCGTAGGCACGCAGGCATGTGTCTATCTGCCTCTATCTCAAAAAAAAAAAAAAAAAAAATTAAAAACAAATTTTTTACATATTTATTTATTTTTGAGATAGAGAAACAGAGAGTGAGATGGAGAGGGGCAGAGAGGGAAGGAAACACAGAATCCGAAGCAGGCTCCAGGCCCCGAGCTGTCGGCACAGAGCTCGCCCCGGGACTCGAACCCACAAACTGCAAGATCATGACCTGAGCCGAAGTCGGACGCTTAACCGACTGAGCCACCCAGGCGGCACCCCCCCCCATCATTTTGTATCCCTTCACCCCACTTTCTCTTTCTTGGTAGCATGTAAATACTATATAGTTCTTGGTTGCTGTGGCTTTCCCCCTCTCAAGTTGGAGCTCCATGCGGGGCCTTTGAGTCTGTTCTCCGGCACCTGGAGCTGTGCCTACAGGGGGCAGGGACCTAAGTAAATGAGGTCGACGAAGTGAAGGAGGGAGCCGAGCGGCCAGCAGCTCCGTCCGTGGGGACGGACAGCCCTGCTTGGCCTGGGATTCCTCGAGGAACAGATGTCCTCATTGAACTTGGGTTTCCTTCCCAGGCAGCGAGGCCGGGACTCCAGTTGGCCCCATTCCTGTTCTAGAGAGGAAGTATCTATCCCTGGGCAGGAACCGGCCTGGCTCTCAGGAAAACTGAAGCAACATACACCACTTTCTCCGCTCAGCTTCTGTGGCCCCGGGGCCGCGGGTGGCCACGTCAGCCTCCACAGGGCCCCGGCCTCTGGAGCAAGGAGGACGGTGGGGTGGGAGGCCGTGGGAGCCTCGCGGCCGTGCTGTGTGAAGGGGGCCTCGCCTGCCCGGAACCGGGCCCTCGCCCTCCTACCCGTTTGTGTAAACGGAGGCTCCGTGAGGGGCAGAGCCAGCCTGGGTGACACGGGATTGGTGGCAAACAAGGTGATGAACCAGGCCTTTCCGTACCAAACCCCCGACGTGTCCTCCTCGCCTGCAACCCACCCTCCTCCCTGTCCCACCTCTAAGTGCCTGGCCTCGCACCTGACATCCACCGCCAAAGTGTCCTCTCTCCCTGAGCGTCAGGCCCTGTCCAGTCGAGAAAGTAGCAACTGTCCCCACGGAACAGACAAGACTGGAGCGTCGAGAGGGAAACGCTCCAAGTTAGCCTGACCGCCCTCTCAGGCTTTCCTCGCCCCCCGCTGCAGGCCAGCGACTGGGTTTAGTCAACAGGTGTTGCAGGGGTTTGGGCGCAATGGCCCGGCGTTAAGACCTTCTGCGTTCTGGCTAAAGTCTCAAACAGGGAAATTGCCAGAGAGAACTGGGCAATTGGGGAAGAAGCGGGGGCTCCCCGGCTGCCTTGAAATGGTGCCCCTTTGCTGAGCAGGGCTGGGGGCCTGGGAGGAGGCCTAGGGGTCAGCATCGGGGTGGCCCCAGGAAGCCAGACCTGAGTGGCAAGGCCTCTGGCCTCACCAAAGACTCCACAGGCCCACAGCCCTGCTGAGCCAGGGAAGATGGTGGGTCTTCATTCAGTCACAGGTATTTTCTGAACACCTGCTGCGGCCCGGCGGGGGGGGGGGGGGGCGGGGGGGCGGGGGGGGGGTTCCAGTGGGGGTGGAAGATACGCGCATGGCTGAGGAACCGCACCCGCATACTCGCATACTCGGTAGGTAGTGATAGCTGCTGAGGAGGAGAAGCGTGGCCCTGAGTGTCTTGCTCAGGGAACGGAATTTCCAGAAGAAATCGAGAGACAGAGTCACGCCGGAGTATCGGCAAAAACAACCGCTTTGGGGCTTTTGTTCAGAGCAACATGGGGCCCGGGAGCTACAGGGAAGGCGGTGGAGACGGATTCCTGGAAGCCACCTCAATCCCACCTGCTGCTCAGTTTCAAGCCTAAATCTTCCCGGGGTGTCACTTGAGGCTCTGGACAAAATTTCGCAGCCTCTTCCTCCCAGCCTGAGGGCCCCAAACTTGCCATCATCTGTGCCACAGGAACCAGAGAGAGACAGAGAGAGAGAGAGAAAAACAACCCATGATAGCCTCTTTACACGGGGCTATTCTGAAGATTCAAAGAAAGACTGTATATCAAAAGTCTGGCACACAGGAGGCACTCAATAAATGTTCTATCACTTTCCCTCCAGCCCTACCTGTCCTTTTAGGTAGCGATCTATGTGGTTTCATCTCATTATTTCAGGGTTTTCTGTTTTTGCGTCTGTGTGTTCCGTGAAGTGTATCAGTGCTCTAAAAGGATGTGCGCGCGCACACACGGGCATACGTTGGGGGTGCGTGTTTAAAACGTTTTTACTGACCGGGACCATGATCAAAATGTTGAAGACGGCCGTTTGGAAGTCCAGTGGAATCGACAGAGACTATCAGAGCCGGAAGGGATTTTAAAGGCCATCGGTTGCCCACCCCCCACCCCCCGCCCCCAGCAGCCGGTCTCCCATCCGATACGCAAACCTCTCTGTTATACCAGCTTCGGCTCTGGCAACGGGGAGCTCATCCCCTTTCCGGGCAGGTGCGTGTTGTACAGGCTCTGGGGATGGTTTCCTGGCCTCAGTGCCCGTGTGTGTTTCAGCTGCTCCCAAGCTCCCTGGCACCGGGTCACAGCTCTGGGATCTCCCAAGGGCCCAATGCCAGGCTGAGCGCATAGTAGGTCTCCAGTAACGTCCCCTGAAGGAGTGCGGTGGCGGAGGGATGAGAGGGGGTTGGGAAGGATGCCTTTCCTGGCAATTCTCCTTTGGAGGGCGCACCCACTAACAACACAGCGCTGTGGCCCTCTGGGGTGGGGGGGGGTGGGGGTCTCAGTCTAAATAACACGCATCTTTGAGTTTGTGTGTGTGTGTGTCTGTCTATATATGTGTGAGCATGCCGTTGTGTTGCTCTGTGTGGCTCGGCCTCTATAGATGTGTGTGTGTTTCGCTGCAAATACCCACGTGTGCTGTGCATGTCTTTCTCTAGATCTTCGTGTTTATGTGTATTGGCGCGGGGGGGGGGGGCTGTCACCGTAGGGTCGTGTGTCCGCCCCTGTTCGTTTGGCTTGTTTGAATGTGTGTGAGTGCACGCGGTCTGCAGATGCCTGTGTGTGATGTGGACGTCTCTCTGGGTCTTTGTGTGTCTGTGGGCTCGTGGGCCTTTCTCTGTGCGTCTCCCCTCCCCTATTCAGCCCTACTGGGGAGCCAGGAGTGAGTCCCTGCAGCCCGGTCTACTGAAGGCCGTCTGGCTGGCAGACAGCAAGGGCTCCACACCCCTCCTCTCCTGCTCAAGCAGCGGCTGTGCTAATCACTGGGTTATATGCAGATGGCAAATGTGGGCTGCCAGGCTTGGAGGAGGGACTGTGGAGGGGGTGTGCAGATGAGCAGACACGAAGGAGCATGAAGACAATTTAAAGGCAGAAAGGGGAAAACGAGCCTGCTTGGTTTTGGAGTTCGAGGTGCCGGCTTCTCTCCAGAGGCATGAATCCGATGGAGAGGATGTGATGTCTGTGGTAGCTTCCCTCTCATCAAGCCAGAGTCTTACGATCACAGGATTCTAGAAGGCTAGAATTTTAGATCTGCGGGATTCTGGAATCTCAGCCTCCTGCAGCTCCAGCCTCTTAGAACCACGTTCACAGACTCTAATCCTCCTGGGATCTTAGGACCTTCAAACACAGATCTTCTCTTTCTCCCCATTCTCTTGCTTTTCTTTGTATAGAATCATGGCCAAGGAATGACCTTGAAAGTTCATCCCGTCCGCCCTCTGGCTCTGGGCTGGGCAGCGGAAAGAGAGAGAGAGGCCCATCAGCTGAGACATTCTTGGGCGACGTTGAACTGGAATCTTCCGTTGGCAAGGACTTGTCTCCCGAATGATCTGGGCTCTCATATTACCCCTGTCACCTTCCGCTGGGACTGCGTTCTCCTCAGAGACAAAGGCGCCTATGTTCCCAGGATATGTTTTCGGCCATTCAGGAGCTGGCATAATAGCCTGCAGGTGTGAGGAGAGCCAGGGTGGGGCTCCTCTGAGGCCCTTGGCCGTGGGGACTCAGCAGCCCAGCCTGCGGTGGAGGGGGTGGCCAACCAGCCACCTTCCTCTCATGGCTTCTTAGGATGGCAGCCGAAAAGGCTAGTCCTATCGCCGGGAGCCACGGACTGTCTCTGAGGGAGGACACCCTACCGTACTTTGATCTCCTCCAGGACTCACCCAAACTTCTGCGCGTGGCCGCTTTTCAGGCCCTGACTGCTAGCCATCCCATCTCGCCCTCCACGTGTGTCCAGCCACACTGACCTCCCTCCCCGCCTCGAATCTGGTTGACTTCTTCGTGCCTCCAAATCGGCGTGGGGCAAACTCTCACCCATCCACGGAAGGGAAGGTCGCACTCAGTTTTCAGTGCCACGAGAGAGAGAGAGTTTGACTCACTACTTTGTTTCCCGGAACCTACAACAATATTTGGCACACTGTAGGTATTCGATCAATGTTTGTTGAACGACTAACAGGTCGGATGCATCCTGCAGAATTGCCCTTCTGAAGCCTCTGTTCCTCGCCTCCTTATAGGTGTCTCCCTGGGCCCCCACCCCTCCCCTGGGATTACCCGTGGCCCAGAATTTACCACCCTAGGTCAAAGGTCTTTGCTTACTTTGTCTTCTTCACCAGACCAGGAACCCCGTGAAGTTAATGACCACGTCTGCTCAATCTTTCTGCCGACAGCGTCCAGTTCAGAGCCTGCACCCAGCAGGTGCCCAGTAAACGTGGAGCCGTTGCCAGCAGCCCAGCTTGGTGACTTGAAATCCCCTGTTGGTCCCAACTGTGAGCACTGGTCCAAGCTGTTGGCAACATCTGCTCTAGCGTCTCATTTGCAATTATACGTTCCCAGGCTCTTGCCACTTAATATTTAATAACCAGGCGGCTGGCCTTCTCTGGCAGCCACTTAAGCCCCTGATTGCCTCTTATGTGAACTTGGCCCTGAGTGAGGCAGGGACCACACTGGGGTTAACTGTGAAGCCTGTATCTTGGGTCTGGGGCCAGCATCAGGCCAGGGCCTTAGGGACAGGAGGAAGGAAAGCCTGTTGGCTTGAGGCTCCTGGATGACCTTACCAGGCGAAGCAGGGGCGCGTTTGCTCTAACTGGCTCCACCTCTCCTCCCCGCCCCGTAAGGCTGTGCCTGCTCATGCCCTCGTGAGCCAGGGAGGGGGGCAGAGGAAAAATGTCAACGGGACCTTCCCTGACTCACATCCGAGCTGAGCCAGGAGGAAGAAAGGGGGATTCCGCCTGGGCCATATCCCAGCAGGAAAGGTGGGTCTATCCTATGCGGCCTGGTCCATTGCACGGTGGGGGGGAGGGGGAGGTTGGGCTGTGGCGCCACGGCATGGGTGTTGGCGGCCATGCTGGCCTCTCCTGGCATAGGGCTGGGGAGTCCTTCCAAGTTGGCTGTGGAAGGAGGTAAGGCAGTGGTAATGACCTGACCTTCAGGATCGCCCGTACTGCTGCCCCGTGCTGGGAAATCCTGCAGGACCAGGGAGGCTTCTGCAGGATTGCAGGGGGAGGGGCGGGGAGCCGTCGCGGGAAGGTTCAAGAAGAGGGAATAGTAAGTGTGAAGGCTCTGAGGTGGGACCGTTGGGCACCTCTGACGCCTCAAGATCAGGAAACAGTCTCGAGAACCCGTTTCTCAGTGGATTCCGGAGGAGAGTGCTGCCGGCGTGCAGGCTGGGAAATCGTAGACTTTGCAGATCGCAGGGGGGGGGGATTTTATAGCATCAGGGGGCTCAGTTTCTGGGTCTTGCTCTGCCCCTAACAAGCCCAGTGACCCTGGGCCGGTCCCTGCCCAGTGCTTCTGCTGCCACGGCACACATTGGACGCTTCCAGTGTGGGGAGTCCTCTGTTCTCCCCTCCGAGGTCATCTGGCCCAGCCTGGGAAGCTGAGACCTGAAACGTCACCCTGCATGATCCGTAGGGCCGGTCCTGGAAGAAGGTCGGGCTTGGGGCAAGACGCTGAGCTCTTCTGATGGACGGTATTTATCGAGCAGATATTATGTGCAAGGTGCCACGCTCAATAAACCCTTTACTGACATCGAGTCTCGTTCAGTCCCTGTCACCCTCACCCACTCTTTCCCTCACCCATTCACAGGGCCTGTGGACGGCACCTTTGAACCCCAGTTCTAGTCCATTTACCTCTTTCCACCTCGCCCACACTACCGTCCCCAGCCACCACCTGCGCCCCTTCCCGGGACTGCCGCCACGGTGGTATCTGGGATGTGTTTCTTGATTTTGCCCCCAGCCGCGTCTCCTGCCTTGAGAACAGGGGGTGAGGGTCTAGAAGGAAGCCCAGCTTCACCCACACGCTTCCACCCAGAGGCCACCCCCCTGCAGCTCCCAGAAGCCCCCTCGTCTGGTTGCTGGTCAGTGATCTCAGCCCCCCACTCTCACTGTGGGTTTCCAACAGCTTCACCCACACCCTTCCACCCAGAGGCCACCCCCCTGCAGCTCCCAGAAGCCCCCTCGTCTGGTTGCTGGTCAGTGATCTCAGCCCCCCACTCTCACTGTGGGCTTCCGACACCGGTTCTCTCTCTCCACTGCTACCCGAGTTAATGGAGTAACTGAGGCACTTTACCCATCATCTGATGCAAATACCTTGTGTCGCCAGCACCTGCCCTATGCTCTGATCTCCCTGTGGCCTGGCCCACCAGCTTCCTGCTCCAGGCTCCAGCCGAGGCCAGGCCAGGGGACTCTCCCCGCCAATAGTCCCTGCACTGCGAGGGCCCCGGAAGTCACCCATCCGATTCTAGCCACCGTAAAGCGAGGCCCACTGTGTGCAGGCCTTGCGCATTTTCAGTCTTCCCAAGATGACATACGATTCTGACCCCCGTTGTCCAGACTTGGAGATAGAAGTCTATGTACACTCAAATGGCGGGGGGGGTCCAGTGGGGTCCGGACACGCACTCTAGGGCTTGACCCCTTCCCCCATCCCTTCCTTAGGGCTTTATCCACGTGACCCCTTTAGAGCAGATTTCTCTATCAGTTACATCTTAGCATCTCTATTTACAGATGGCGATGAGGGCGGCGGTTCGCTCACAGCCACATAGGTGACGAGCGGGGCTCTGTGCCCTTGCCGGGGAGCCCGAGAAGGTGGATGTGTGGATGTGGGGGGGCGGGGGGCTAGGGGAGTGCCTAAAGCTTGTCCCCCTTGGAAACTGCCATCCTGTGACCCCACCCTAACCGAACATACCTGACTTAGTTTCCATTAGTGCCTCGAGCATGTCCAGGGCACCTGGAAGCTTCTGGGGTCACCCAGAGATAAGACAGACCTCCTCCAAATGACTGTGTGAATCTCAGACAGGCAGCGGCCTGCGACCCCAGGCTGAGAATGCGGCAGGAAGGGATGAATGGTTGTGGCACTCCGCAGGACGGAGGTCTGCTCCAGGTGGGACCCCCAGTGTGGGCAAAGGTTGGGAGGTTAGGATGTGAGGGGTGCCCCAAAGGAGCCTCCCCTCCCACTTCTCCCCTCAGTGGGGCACCTCACCCACCTCAGACTGAAGGTTGGCCCCCGCTGATGCCTCCCACCCAAGTATCTCCAACTCTTCCCAGATACCCCTCTTGGATGCCCCAAGGGCCCTTAAAAAGGAACTCGCCAACTATCCGGCCTCCACACAGCATGGGTCGGGCTTTCTGCAAGTCCAGACTGTGTTCTCCACCCTTCGGTGGCTCCTCTGTCGTTCTTGGGGTGCAGTCCAACTCCTTGGCCAGGACGGCAAGGTCTTTCCGCGCTACCAAGCTCTCCCCTAGCCCCATGCGTCTGTCACATGGCGTTTCCCTGAATGTGTTTCCAGGTGTTTGTACCTCTTGCCACATCTGCCTGGCAAACTCCTACTCATCCGGCGGAGCCCAGCCCTCAAGGGCTTTTCCAACAAGCTCCTCATTCTGGGTTAGGGGGTCCCAGCCTATGCAGCTGCCTCCCTTAGTGAACGTCCCCATGAAGCTTAGAACCTGTGCTTACAAACTTCTTTTCCCACTAGACTGTGGAATCTGGGACAGGGGTGGGGTGGTAGCAGACGGGACCCTGATTTGAGTTTAGCACTAAGAGGCACCTGGGCTCAAATCCTGCCCCTGCCGTCTTCTAGCTGCACAACCTTGAACGAAGCCCTCCCCCCCCCACTGTCCTCCATTTTCCCGCCTGTAAAATGGACAAAATAATCATATCACCTCTTCTTCGGGGCCGTTTCGAGGATGAAATGATCATGGGGCGGTGAGAAGAGGACCTGGCAGGGGGCTTCTGGGTGGCTCAGCCGGTTGAGCGTCCGACTTCCCCTCAGGCCATGATCTCACAGTCCGTGAGTTCCAGCCCCACATCGGGCTCGCTGCTGTCAGATTATCAGCACACAAGCAACCCGCGTTGGCTCCTCTGTTCCCCTCTCTCTGCCCCTCCCCCGCTTGCGCTCTCCCCCAAATAAATAAATATTTAAAAAAAAAAAAAAAGAGGATCTGGCACATAGTAAATGCTCAATAAATAGTAGTTCTTCTCGGCACCTCCAGATCCCACACAGGCAGCTCTTTGAAAGGTCCGTTCACCTAACAACTAGAGAAAGCTAGTTCTGTCTAGGTCCGAATTGGGTCTAAGCCAGTGGTTCTCCAACTCAGACGAGCACCAGAATGGGTGAGGGTGGCGTGAGTAAGACAGATTAGTCGGCTCCAGCAGGTGCTGGGTGGGTCTGGGCCTGCGCTTTTTAGTAAGCTCCCTGTATCCCATTCTGATGCCCGTGGTCCAAGGCCAGACTCAGACCCAAGGCTCTGGGGGAGGCGTGGTGAAAAAAAAAAAAAAAGACGGCTTCGCCATGGCAACGCGCCTCCAGTGATCAGCTCCCGCCCCAGCAAGGAAGGTTCGGGGTGTGGCAGAGCCATCCAGGCCCTGCCTCTGGAGACAGGAGGCCCGGGTTCGCACCCTGACATCCCTCTTCCGGCCAGGCGTCTTTTCCTCTGTGCGCCCCGTTCCCCTCCCCGAGAAGGGGAGATCCCATAAGCTCCCACCTCCCCACCCCTGGAGGGCTGGGTGAGTCTCCATTCAGAGACGCCCCTGAGAGCAAGACAGGCAGTGCTCAGCAGGCAGGGGTGGATGTTACCTTCGCCCCGCAGCCGTTTGTCTTTGGAGGCCTGCTCTCCCTGAGTGTTTTATTTTCTGGTGATGGATTCCAGCTCATGTTCGGGGGCTGCAGCTGCATACAAATGCGAGGAGCCTAGGCGGCCCCGGGATCTGTCCTCGCCTGCTCTCTGCCAAGCACCGGGCTGTGAGTTCCCAGCGGGCCCGGAAGTCCCAGGGCCTCTCATGAGGCCGGGACCACCATGCCCCGTGGCGGCCGGAAGCAGCCAGACTGCCGGGCCCCTTTGAGAGTGGGGTGTCCCTGTGAGAGAGTGCCGGCTGGGAGGTCTTCGGGGACTCGGGAGCCGCTGGGACAATAGGTCGCTGTTTGGGGGAGTGAGGTTGGCAGGGCCTTGCCCCTCGGCACTGAGCCCCTGCCAAGCCCCTGCCAAGCCTGGGCCTGGTTTCCCGCTGCCTGCCAGTTCCAGGGCACTTGGGGCGGGGGGCCCCGAGGGACTCACTGCCCCTGCTCCAGAGCCTTAGCTGTGGCGGAGGAGGCCCAAGCAGGCCGGCAGAGCGGCCGACACCCTCTGCCTGGGCCTCGCCGTCTGCAGGGTAAGAGCCAAGTGCTTAGAAGGAGCCCCGCACAGCCACCTCCTCCCAGGGCTGCCGGGGGGGTCGGCACGGGCCACGGGGACGAGGGCTTGTGTGCTTGGGTGGCCCTCGTCACGTGCCTGCGTTGGAGAGACAACAGCCGACCCGACCAAGGCTCTGGCCTAGCGCGGCCTGCGTTCTCATGCGGGGAGGTGGGGACAAAGCTGGTGACAGAGCAGGGGAGAAAAATAAGGAGCCCAAAGGGGACACGAGGTCACGGGGGAGCGCTTTTTTTTTTTCCCACTTAAAAAAAAAAGGAGGTAGAGCCGACACAGGAAGTTCCATGAATTTCAGGCGCACAACGTAGCGATCCCACAAGTCTATATGGAAGCCTGTGCTCACCCCAAGCAGAGCTGCCGTCTGTCACCACAGGACGCTATCACCACACCAGTGGACTTTATTCCCTGCGCTGTATTTTCTATCGCAGGGGCCCTTTTTTGCCAGAGCGACGAGCGAGAGTCTCTCCGGAAAGGTGACAGTGGCCGAGAGAGACTCAAGGGGTGCGGGGGAGAGCAGAAAAGACACGTGGCTCTCCGGAGGAAGAGTGTCCAGGCACAGGGAACAGCACGTGGGAGGCTGTGAGCAAAGAGAGGGCCTGGCCTGTTTGAGAAGAGCCCAGAGGCGGGAGCAGTGGGAGGGGTGGGGGGTGGGGAGGGAGAGGGAAGGTGACCAACGAGCCCAGAGGGGTGAAACTCCTCACACCTGCCCCGAGTGCCGGTCCCTCCATCACCCTGCCTTACGGGGGGGTGGGGAAATGAGCTCAGATAGACTGGACAACTTGCCCCGGGCCACATAGCTGGGGAACAGAGTCATCCGGCTGGACCCTCGCTCATTCTGACACGAGCGCCTCTTCTTACCGTGTGACCAGGATCCTCTATGGTGACGTACAGGCGGTACCTTGTGAGCGGTCACCCCCGGCTCACTGGCTGCTGGTGACTCAGTCCCTTTTCACAGCCAGGAGGGCTATGTGCTAGGCACCCAGAAGCTGGGCCTTCTCTGAAGACCCGCCTGGGCATCTGGATTCTGACTAGCCTGGGCGCTCTCCCTGCTGTGCGCCCATGACTCAGTGGGCTTTTCTGGGCCTTGGCTTGCTCCTCTGCGCGTGGGGCTAATTCTCTGTACGCGAGAGGCTGGCAAGAGGTGGGTAAGATCGGGATATGGTGGTGATGGGAAAATATTGACCCCGCCCCCCGCAAGGCCTCTAAAGCTGCGGTCCTTACACTTCAGGGCGGCCTTCTCTGGGCATGTGCGTGTTCAGGAGGATGCATCCCTCCCCAGGACGCTAGTCTGCAGGCCTGGGGGGCTTAAACAGGCTTCCCGGGGCGGGGCTCCGAGGCAGGGGGCTGTAAAGTCTTGCACGAATGGGAGACATCAGTGCCCCCCTCTGGTCCCCTCCCAGGGCTCTCTCTGCTTTTCCTCTGTGGCATCCATCACGCTTGTAATTACTTGTTTAGCATCTGTCTGCTTCTCTGGGCTGCGCGTTCTCGTTCTCGGCTGGCCTTGTTCATGGCTGGGTCCCCAGCACCGAGCAGCCTGCCTGGGGCGTAATAAATGTTTGTTGGGAAAACAAACAAACAGACGCCTGGCTGGCTGAGTGAATGCACGGATGCCCCGTGGAGCTGCAGGAGTCCGCGTCCCCCCTCAAGGACTGGGTTCCAACACGGGCTCTGCTCTGCGGCCACACACTTCTTTTGTGATCTTGGGCAAGTCCCAGGTTTCTCTGAAAAACTGGCTGTGTGGGGAGGGGTGGGTAGAGAGGATCCCAGAGGATTCTGGACAAACGTGTGGGAGCGATTCCAGGGAGAGGGAGTGATGTGAGCAAAGGCAAGGGGGCATGATAGCGCCCGGCTTATTCGGGGGACAGCCAGATGTCTGGGGGGCCAGGGACGGGCGTGGGCATGTGCTGTGTGTGCAGGTGCGCCGTGGGTCTTGGTGTGTGTGAGTGTGTGTGCAAGCTAAGGCACAGAGAGGGGTAAAGCCCTTGCCCGATGCCCCTCAGAGGTGGGGGGCCAGGCAGTTCCCACCTTTTCATAGGGAAAGACCAAGTCGAGGGGGGCTATGCTAGGGAGCGGGGGAACAGGGCAGGCCTCTTAGGAGAGAGACTTTCGGGCCAGTGAAGGTCAGGCTGATGAGCCCAGACCTGGGAGTGGAGGCCCGAGGAGCCCAGGGAACCCTGGGGCTTCTTCATTTTCTTCTTGAGGAAGCAAATGCACCATCAGGGAAGTGCCCCGTGGCTGTCGGCCCTGCAGGGCACTGGGCATTTTGTAGATGGAGTAATCACCCAGACCTCAAGCTCACTTCTTCCTCACAGAGGAACCACAGTGAGCCTTTCTCAACTGGGGCTGGGGCTGGGGCTGGTGTCTGGGCAGCTGAGCTCCGTGGCTGGTGTGTGTGTGTGTGTGTGTGTGTGTGTGTTCCTTCCAGGGTGACTCGGAGTGGACCCCGCGCCTCTACAAGAGGGAATTCTATCATGGAAATCGTTTGGTGGCCCCCCGGGTGGCACAGGGTCGCACGGCAAGCTGGCACAAGAATATTTTGAGCTCGCGGTAATGAAAGCAAACGGCAATTTGGCGGGGCTTCAGGCTTGAAAGCCGCAGCACGGGCGTTCCGTCATTGGCGGCCCGTGATTACCCACTGCTAATGGGGGCCGCATTCCCAGGCCGGTGAGGGAGAGAGGGCTCAGAGAGGTTAAGTGACTTGCCCAGCGTCACACGGCTGCTAATGGGAGGGCAAGGTCCAAGGCGCTGAAATTTGGCCTCCCCCCCTCCCCCAAGGCCAGGCTGCTCCCCAGAATGGATCGTCTCTCTGAGCTGTTCCTAAGCGCTGGTTTCCATAGCAGCAAGGCCATTCCTGCACAATGGATCCCCCACCTTCCCTGGGCTTTGCTGCCGAGGGGGCTGCAGGGGTGGGAGATGCTCCGTCTGGGGGGACAGCCAGGGGTGAGGAGGTGAGGATTTGAGTGGTCACTGGGCTCCCGGCCCTTACAGAAGGACCACTCTTTTTTTTTTTTTTTTCTCCCCAGTTCTTCCATTTCGGCTCTGGGGTTGGGTTCGCTTCTAGGTAGAGGGTGGGGAGAGAGGAGAGAGAAAGAAATATGAAAACATCAGAAACAGAGCACGGGAAAGGCAGAGACAAAAGAAGTCATACGGAAGCCAAGACAGAGAAAAATGGAGAAACATGAACTGCCTTGCAGACAAATCACTTCATTTCATCTTTACCCCGCTGGGGAGGTGGGTTCTCTTTGCTCCCGTTTTACAGATGAGGAAACTGAGGGCAAATGCGGGGCTTCTCGAAGGATAGTCTAAGAGCCAGCCTATCTCCCCTGGGTGGTGGCGGGGAGGGTGCTGGATAAAATGCAGGTTCTCTGACCTTGCCCCGGGCCCTTGGAATCAGACTCTCTGGAGTGGGGCCGGGAATCTGCACCTAGGAACTCCCCAGGAAAAAAATTCCTAGAGCGTCGAGTTTGAGAATGTCCACTGTCAGAGGATGTCTGCCTTGCACCCTGCCCGAGCTTATGCAGCACAGACACGCAGAGCCAGGATTTAGGACCCAGGAGGGCGCGAGAAAGAGAGGAAAGTGACAAAGAGAAGCTTTTCTGCCACAGAAGAGAAGACAGAGAGGGAAACAGGCAGAAGGAGACACACGGGGGAGAAGTGCGCGGAACTTTAGGGAAGGAGGGATCTGGCAGGACCGGAGGGAGCTCTGTTGCTTATAGACCATCTCCCTTCTAAACACAGCCTCTCGCTAGAGTCTCAGGATGAGATGACACAGGTCTTATTGCTTGCATTTTCTGGATAGGGAAACTGAGGCATCTGAGTAACAGCCAGCTGTCAGCAAGTACCTAGAAGTGCAGGGGTCCTATAGAAGGTCCTCACCCATCGTGTCTTCCTTAGGGGCTCTCTTTGCCCTGAACTGCGGCAAGGGAAGGTGAGAGGTTCCCAGTGAGTCCTGCTCTTCTCTGAGACCAGGGTAAACACAGGATCCCCGACGGAGCAGAGACAGGGACCCCACCCCCGCTGACACCTGCCGCCACAGGCCCCCAGCCCCAGCGAGCCTCACTGGGTCTTATGGAGCGCTCTCAGCCTGGGACTCAACAGAGCTCACACCCCAATCTGCTCCCAGATGCCGCGGTGGCTCGGATGGCCACCACCGTGTCCACTGGGCCTCCCCTCCAGGTATCCTCTGGGCACCTTAGTGAGCACCCAGGGGAGGCACGAGAGCCCCGGGGATGCCCTGTTCACCCTGCTGGGAGGAATGAGTCCTCCCATTTTATGGATGAGGAGACAGAGGCTCAGAGAAGTAAAGTGACTCGCCCCAGGCCACAAGGTAAATGGCACAAAGCAGGACACGCACGCGCCTCTAGCTGTGCTGTGGCTGCGGCCGGTGAGGATTCACTGAGCCCCTGCTCTGTCCCAGGCGTTGGTGATACACGTGAGCCTGTCTCACTGGCTGGGGCCAAGCAGCGGAGGAAGGATGTCCTTCCCAGGCGACGTGAGGGGAGTCGAGGCAGCGGCTGACGTTTCCGAGCGCGCGGGGCACGCTCCCCACGACGGTTCACACAGGGACTCAGGGACTCATTACCGCTGCCCACAGGTGCTGACATCCCTTGGCTGGTGAGAAGCAGCCAACCTTGGTCCAACACCTGTTCAGAAACGTGGACGGTCTTGGGTTGAGTGGGGAGTCGCGGCAGAGGGGGGGCGGGGGCGGCGGGGCATGACCTTTGTGCAGCGGGGGTGGGGGGTGGGCCGCGTGACTTTCCTGTCTTCACTCTTCCGACAAAGCAGACCAGGTAAAAGCTCGGGTGTCCGTTCACCCTGGGATTGCACCAGGCTGCACTGCCCGCGATCGGATCTCTGGGACTCCACGGACTCGGTGAGGGCGAGTCTGTCGTCATCGCTCCATTTTCTGGATGAGGAACACTGAGGCCCAGCAATGCTAACTAGGAGGACTGGAACGTGGTGCATGGCCGCTGAGACCCGTCGCCTGCTCCTGCTTCCTGGTTGTCTGGGAAGGGAAGGATGAGGGCAGGTGAGGAAGGGGGACACAGACGGCGAGCAGAGGACAAGCAGGAGTCAAGGCCGAGACCTGGCTGGAGGGGCTGGGGGCGTGGAGTGCGGGCCCTGGGGCTTGCCGGGCGGGGCCTGTGAGCCTTATTCTCCTGCCGACTGGTGACATCTGCTTGTAAGCGAGGTCACACCCTCCTCCGCTCAGAAGCTCCCGGGGCTCCCAGTTGTGTGCAGAGAAAAGCCAAAGTCCTTACAGTGGCCTGGGAGGCCCCGGCCTACTGAGCTTACTGCTCCTCTGACCTTGCCCTTTCTCCAGTCTCCCCTCGCTCATCAGGTTCTAGAACATGCCTGCCTGCAAAGCTCTTCCCTGAGATAGCTCTGTGGCCCCCTCACCTGACCCAACTCTTTTCCGGGAGAGGCTTTCCCTGGCCACCCTCCCCGCACCCCCGTTCCCCTTCCCCTTTCTTGGTTTAATTATTACGTTCCACGGCCCCTATCATCATCCCATACATCATGTATTTTACTTACTTGTTTAGGACGTGGTGGCCCTGTGATAGCATTGGCTCCGTCAGGACCGGGATGTGGTCTGTTTTGTCCCCTGCTGGGTCCCCAGAGCCTACAACGATGCCCGGCACAGAGTAGGGGCTCAAAAAAAGCGGTTGTTGGATGACTATAAATAGCAAGAATCTCATTCTATCATCATCATCCCTCTGCAAGTGGTTTTTTTCTATGAGGAAACAGACTCAGAGAAGACAAGGAACTTACGCGAGGTCACACAGCAAGTAAGCGGGTGTGGTGGGTCCCCAGCTCCCGCGCGGGAAGGAAGGGTTTGCTGCCCAGCTGAGGGGATGAGGTAAGTAGGGTCTCAAAGATCCCAAAGAAAGAGCCCAACATGCAACGTAGTGCAATCATAGGGATAAGGAACATCAGAGCTTTTAACTGGTCTGTGCTGTCACAAGAGTAAAGACACGAAATTTACACTACCCGCCACCCCCCGGAGAGAGACCCAGGGGCCACAGCCGTGTCCTGCCTCGAGGGAACTCCTTTAATGTTCCCAACAACCCTCCAGTGCGGTTACTGTTATTATCATCCCACTTTATAGATGAGTACACTGAGGCTCAGATAAACTAAGGAGTCCAAAGCCTCAGAGCTAGTGAGTAGCCAGAGCCAGGATTTGAACCCAGGCATTCTGGCTCAAGCTGTCAACGACCACACCATGCTGCTTGGACAAGCCGCCCCCAATGCCGGCCCAGGCAGGCAGTTTGGACCTTAGCCCGGGAGTCTTGGGCCAGATCCCTGGAGCCTGCGTCGGACAAGTAGGACTGGGTGCGAGGAGTTTCCATTTCCTGAGATGAGATCTCAGGCTGCTCAGGGAAGCTTTACCCCAGAGGCACATCAGGCATCCCACACCCACCTCTGTCCCGAGGCAAAGGAGAGAAAGAAGTCTGCCTCAAGGCTGCTCACGCAGCCAAAGCCTTCAGAAGGTTGTTACCCATGGTGTCTCCTCACCCCGACCACAGCCTCAACCTCCTGGGACCGGGGCTCCCTCAGAGAAGCGTTGACCCCTTCCCCTTCCCGGGCTCTGCCTCCTGCAGGGACTCTGGGGCCAGCCAGAGACCAGAGAGAACTGTCTGGAATATGTGGGGCAGAACAGCCCCGGTTAACCTCTGCCCTCCCTCTGAGAGCCTTCCCCAGCCCATGGGTGTCCTTCTTATCTCCTTGTGACTCTATTTCCTGAGGAATTGCTGTGTGCCCTGTGGTATCACAGTCAAAACCTCACTTAAGCCTCAAACAATTCTGTGCATGTGGCCGTTTTGCAAAGCCAGCTAATCAATATTTACTGAGCACTTAATGTATGCCTGGCACTGAACTAGTCACTGGGACACAGCATAGGAAGAAGATAGACCGAGGACCCCGCTTTGGGGGAGCTTAGGGTCCACGCGGATAAGACAGATAGATGGGAAAGGAGGCCATCGAGGCCAGAGTAGGATAAAGAGAAATAGAGTGGGGCCGTGCAAGCTCAGAATGGGAGCTCAATAAATATCTTCAGTGGAAAGAAAGCTCTGAGACCCCCGCGGGGTCACAGCTCTCGGGTATGAACTCCAAAGTGCCACCCTATTGTAGCGATCAGGGCAGGATAGCTGCTGTAACAAACAGCCCCCAAATCTCAGTGGCTCGGCCCAATAATGTGTGTGTTTCTCACGCGTGCTCTAGTCCTACGTGGGTCTACTTGTCACGGTCGTTCGGACACCCCACCTTCCACCCAGTGGCTCTGACGTACCTTCGGACGATCCTTGCTGGATCTTCTGTGTCCAGAGAGGAAAAGGGTAGGGCTTGGGGGACCGTGTAAGAGTTTTCATGGGCATGCTTGGAAGAGGCTCCTGGCTAACTCACCCGGTCTGTTTGGGGATCCAGGGAAGTGACCCAGCGGTGATGGAGGGACCAGGTCATGACCCAGGAACTCTTCCAGATATTTTCGCTGACCATCAGTTTTCGTCCGGTAGATGTCCCCTCCAGGAAGCTGGGCAGGATTCCTTCCGTTTCCCGAGACAGAAACCCAACTCGTGCCCACTTAAAAAGGAAAGGGAATGTACCGGCTCTTTTCTAGGAAAGCAGTTTCAGGAATGGCTGGACAGAGGGATTCAACAAAGTTATCTTTTCTGCTTGGCTTTATTCCATAAGCAGGCTCTCCACACGTGGCAGGGAAGAAGGCTACTCTTGGGAGACCCAGACTCATGTGCCCCGAGATCAGCAATCAACACAACTTGTCTTTCTCCCCGACTCAAGTGCAGAAGCAGTAGAGGGGCCCAGGCGCCTAGAGATGCAGAACAAATGTCAGCTTGGAGAAAGGCCATCTAGAGAAGGTGGCTTGGGCACACGGGTGCATGAAAGTGCCCGCACCTGTCCACAGCACCGGACAGCTTTTCCTCTCCAGGCGTAGGTCGGTGGACAAGCCCAGACTGAGTCCTCAGACACCAGGGGCAGGGCCGGTCTTCACGGGCAGACTGACGGGGAGCCCGACTCTTTCTCCCAGCTCGCGGTCAGTGGGTCCAGCCGCTCCAACGGCTGCCCTCCACCGCGCACTGCACTTGGGGGGGGACCAGGCCCCGGGACCCTGGACAGGGGATCTCCTGCTTCCCCAGAAAGCGGATGAAGTTGGTGAGGGGTAGGGAAGTCAGAGAAAGAAACCTATTTGTTTTCCTTTCTTTTTAGAAAATGGCAATTTAAATAATACAGTCCTCTGTGAAATTTTAAAAGAAAGAAAAATAAAAAAACCCCCACAGAAAAGAATTGTAGAAATGCCAGCCACCTTCAACTCCCCCATCTACTGTTAAGTATCGTTACATGTTGGTGTATATCCCTCGGGCCTTTGTGAGTGTGTGTGTTTAAACAAAATTAGAATCAAGCTCTATGCATAATTTTCTATCTTGCTTTCTTTAACATTCTATATAAAGCGCTTCAGCATGTCCGCGAGGCTCCGGGCTGCACGAGGGCAGGGGCAGGAACTGTGGGTGTCTGATGGCCGCCGGATCCCCGGGGACCTGATGTGCACGCCGTGCTCAGGAAATACGGCCCCCAAATAACAACAAGAACAGGTCATATTTTTTAGGTGACTTCCGGGCATCGCGAAGCAGCGTCTAATTACATCCTCACAACAAGCCTGCGCAGCGGACCCTTCTATAAACCGCGTCTCATTACAGCGGGGGGGGAAACTGAGGCCAGGAGAGGCGAAGTCCCTCGCCCGAGGTTACGCATCCGTGCTACATCTCTGCGTGAACGCTTCCTTGCACGTGCGTTTTCCCAACCGACGCATTTGCTTGCCACGTTCCACATTCCGTCAGGGACTGAGGGAGTAGCTCTGTCTCCCCGAGACCCGAGGCTTTCCGTTCGGAAGGAACGTCTAGCCCACCCCGTGTGGGCCCCGAGAGCTGCTCTGGGGCCTCCTGCCCGGTATCTGATCAGTCTCCACTTAGCCTTAACCTGCCTGGATCCAGACGGCCTTGGGTCCATCCTTGGGGCATGTTGCCCGGGGCCCCTGGACCGGGCTGCATGAGTCAGTGCGTCTGCCCACCCCCCCGGATGGCAGGCTTCATCGTGTCCACTTACTATCTTTCAGAACTTCGCTCGGGCTGATGCTGTTGATGCCCCATCCGTATCTCTTTGGCCTCTCTCTCCTATTTCAAGGCATTCTGGCCCTGCGTCCGGCTGCCCGCACACGAGTCAGTGTGGGGACTTTCTCTGGCCACTGGAGCGGCTCTGCTCCTAAGCCTGAATGGCAGGTCCGACGTGCCCGGGAAGTGATGCTTCCCCCGGGGAGCAGCTCTCGGCCGATTCATACAGAAATTGGCACTTAAACACGCCAGGTCCTTTGCCGTCAGGGGGCACGGCCCCGGGGCGCCCTGGACACTGGCTCCAGGGCTCCCCAGCGGAGCTCAGTTCTGGTTGCTCCTTGCGAAACGCTCACTGGCTTCCTCTCCCTCCCTTGCACATCCCCACCCGCAATCGCTGCTTCTGGGGATTACCTCCCACGTTCTTTTGAACCCTTGGCTCAGATCTGCTTCTTAGGGAACCCAAACTAACTCCTTTCTCCCTGCAGCCACCACCCAGTTTAGGGCACTCCCCACTGCATTCGGGCTGTCTCCGTCTGTCCACTCCAATCCATTCCCCGCACTTGTCCCCAGAGTCACCTTCCAACGTATGTCTCGTTCACCCCCCCTACTTCGCTGATTTCTCTTATCCTCTAAGCCCAGGTCCTCAGTGCAGTGATCCAGGCTCTGTCTGACTATTCTCCACTGGTGTCTCCGGCGTCCCACTGAGGCACAGCCCTCGCCCTGTGTGGGGCCCCACCAACCTGTCTCCCGTGTCTCTGCATTTGCACATGCTGTTCCACCTACCTGGCGTGCCCTTTCCTATCTTAGGCACTCAGGAAACTTCTACTCATCGGCGAGACCTATCTCAGGAGTCCCCTCCTCTCTGAAGCCTTCCCAGACCACCCTAGATATTGAACTTCTTGGGGGCCCCATTTGTACATAATTCACCCCTTTTACCCAAGACTTGTCTTACCTTATTGCAATGATCTGTTTATATGCCTGTCTTCCTCACAGGGCTTTGGGCTCCTTGAGGGCGGGCTCAGTCCTCCTCAGCTGTCTCGCCCCAAAGCCCAGCACTCTCCCTGGGACAAATTAGGCTTCCAGTGAATACAGGTGTCCCATGCTACCCAGACTCTTGCTCCTATCTACTCAAAACTTAGGAACCAAATACGTTAGATAACATGGCGTCCCTCACGATTCTGAACCCACTGTCCAACATCCTGTAATCGGAACTCAGCAGTGGTGTGGATCTGGGTGCAAGAGATACTTGCAAATGAATGAGTGAATGAATGAATGAATGAATGAATGAATTGCTTCATGAATAAACGAGTTCAAAGCTGAGAACGTTCATCCACTCTGGGCACAGACCTGCATGAAGTGGGTACAGAGGAGGGAAGGAGGGAACATGGAGATGCCAAGCCAGAGCCAAGAAAGTTGTTTTGCTTTGGAATATATTATTTTTGCAGGTTGCTATAGTTACCGCTGTGAAATTAAAAATTAAAACCTTGTGAAAGAGAGAGGGTTGACTGAGATGAGGCAGTTCCTTGACAGGCTGAGTTATTTATCTTTTCCCCATGTAACATCTGGTTATGTGCTTGCAAATTTATTTTTAATTCAGGCTCTAAAAAGGATTTCGCGGTGGTGTCGGGTGCCCGGATGATCGGCTCGGGAGGGGAAGGTGAAGGGGGTGGCATCCCAGGGCGGCTGGTGACCTCCAGCTTGTCCCCTGGAACCTGGTTCCGGCTTCTACACAACCTCTAGGAGCCAGGGGGCGGCTCCGAGGCGTTCCAGATCCCCTGCCCATCAAAAGGCAGCTGTAACCATGGTTCCCAGATGCAGAGCCAGGATGGGGGCTGCTCGCTGTGGGTTCCTGCGGTTCTCTGAACAGGAGGACGAGCGTGGCTGGCAGTGGAGGGACAATTTGAGTTTCTCTGTCTCCAGATTGTCCCCGAACCCGTGTGATCCTCTGTGTCTCCCAGGATCTTCCTGACCCCTTGATGTGACGTCCAGAAAGGCAGTGAGTGGTTTTGTGAAGACAGCACTGGCTGGAGTCAGGACGCGTGCCCTTGCTGGCTCTGTGACCTTGGGAAACCCCCTTCCCTCTCTGTTCCCTGTTCTCCCAACTCTCCGGAGAGGGGTTGGAGTCTGAGATGACCTCTCAAGCCCCCGTTCTAGGAGCTTGAGGAGTCCAGGGAGCCTCCCGGCTTCATCAGTGCCTGTTTTTGTGTTTCTGCCTGACCACCTGTGTGGGTGGCCGGCTGGGAAGCCAGGGCAGGCTACCCCGTGGGACTCAGATGTCACCTCCGCAGGGGGACCTTCCTTCCCCAGCCAATTCAGAACGACCCTTCCCGCCTCACCCTCTTGTAGCCTCCACACCTGGGGGGATAGCGTACTTTTTGCCCGCCTGTTGTCTGTCTTCCCTTTGGGGATATAAATCCCGTGAGGCTCTGTCTCTGTCACAGCAGGACCCGGCACCCCAGAGGACTTACTGAATATTTGCCCAATAGACGAACGGATGGATAGATGAGTGAGTGAGCGAGTGAGTGCGCGCGTGAAGAAAACAGTCCCTGGTCCCTGCTAGATGCCACACTAGGGTAGGACAAGTTAGGATACTTTGGGACACAGGGGAAGCGAATGAGTCACAAAAACAAAAACCCCACAGGGTAGGAGATATGAGTGTCCAAAGCAACTCTGAAGGAGGAAATAAATTCTCTGAAACTAGTTGGTGTTTTTGTCCGTGTGTGCACGCGCGTGCACAGGTGTGCGGGGGGCCAAAATGCTGTGGTAAAAATGATCATCGGGGGGGGGGGGGATAGAAAATAGTTGTATACGTAAAGCCTAAGTTCTCTTATAATAAGTAAAGTAGTAACGACCGGGTCCTGAGTCCTTATGAATATGGGCCACAATGCTATCTATGCATTCCAGTCTTTTTTTTTTTTTTTTCAACGTTTATTTATTTTTGGGACAGAGAGAGAGACAGAGCATGAACGGGGGAGGGCCAGAGAGAGAGGGAGACACAGAATGGGAAACAGGCTCCAGGCTCTGAGCCATCAGCCCAGAGCCCGACGCAGGGCTCGAACTCCCGGACCGCGAGATCGTGACCTGGCTGAAGTCGGACGCTTAACCGACTGCGCCACCCAGGCGCCCCTATGCATTCCAGTCTTTACAAAAGCCCCGCTGTGAGGACAGCGGCTTGTCTGCTATTTTCATTGCTGTATCCCCGGTGCCTAAAGCACGCTGGGGGCCCATTCATGGGATGGATGAATCTCCATTTCATATTCAAGGTACCTGATCAGAAAGGGTGGGTGTCTTGTCCAAGGACACACAGCTAGCCACTGACAGAGCCAAGATTTAAGCCAGGTCTGTTTGACTCTGTCCGTGTGGAGACCTTCTTATCTGGCGGTTTCTTGGACCCCTGAATCACTGCCTTGCCCCAGTTGCCCTGAAGAAATGACTCCCCCACCCTCACCCCTCACCTACCCTCCCTCCCAACTTCCTCTGCTTAGCTGGAAGTCTGAAAGACCTTGGGCCGGATGGGATGGAGATCGGGCCAAGAGGTCTCAGCCCTCAAAACTGCAAACCCAGCCCATACTCCACTGTGCCTGGCAGGGCTGGTGTGGGAGGACCAGGGAACATTTTGTGGGCAGACAGATTCCAAACTTCTTGACAGGTCTGGACTCATTACCCTGGCTCCCCCATGGGTGAGCTCCAGACAGCATGGCTGAAGCCCTGGGCCGGTGTTCAGCGGGGATGAATAATTAAAGAACCATCAGGCGCCAACATGGCGGAGGGACCTGCTTTGATCATTCTGGTGAACAGAGCACATGCTTTGGGGAGGGAGGGCCACTGAGGCCAGACCGACCAAGGTTCGAACCCCTCTGCGGCTGGGTGATCTTGGGGAAGTCTCAGCTTAGTGTCCGTCTGGCGTCTTTGTTTCTTCTGTAAAACCAGAACGTGGCCCCGACTTGGCAGGGTCGTTGAGGGGGATGGAGTTAGGCAACGTCAACGGCCAAGTGCTTGGTAAGGACGAGGGGTGGTAACCAGAGGGCTACATCTGCTGGCTTGCTTTTTGTCTGCCTTCCCGCTAGGATGTGAGCTCTGCCGGCGGGGACTGGAGGCTTGGTTCACCTGGGAGCACCTGCAACTTGGCGTGCCCTTGATAAATACTTGCTCAATAGTCAGGCGAAGGATGGGTGCCGTGGGGAATTGCGGGCCAACTCAAACGGGGTGCCCGGAGGTCCAATTTGCCAGATACTCGACACCCTGGAATTGTCATGTTGGTGGGTTCAGGGCAAGACCCCCTCTCCATTCCTGGCAGTCCTCAAGTGGGTTCACGTCCGTTGGTCTGGTGGCTCAAGGGTGTGGCCCGAGGGGTGACTGATTGTTCGGAAGCCTTTTCCGAGCCCTGATCCGGGCAGAGGCCTGTGGCTACTGCCTTTGGGGAGAGAGAGGAAGAGGGAAAGGGTGACCCCTGGGAGGCCGTGGGGTTCCACAGACGGAGCATGGACTTGGGGTCACACGGGACTGCGGTCCCATCTCGTTCCCACCATTAGCAGAATTGGTAATGCACGCAGCTACAAATAACAGAAACCTGACTATCGGGCTGGTGCTTCTTGTCTTATGTGGCAAGAAGTCCAGGGTGGCTCTCGGGACCTGGGCTCTACTCACTACTCCTTTGCCACCTTCAGCGCGTAGCCCTTGGTTTCCTCCCTGGTTCTTCATGGTTCCAAGATGGCTGCCAGGTCTCTGGCGTTGCATCTTTGTTCCATGGAGGAAGAAGGGGAAGGAATAAGTACACAAGAAAGGGCTTTCTAGTTGTGGAGAAATGATGCCTAAATCTCATCAACCATATCTGTGTCCCATGCTACCCCTGGCCCGAAAGGGAAGCTGGGAAAAACAGTTTTCTGACTTTCCTGTAGCCAGTGTGAGAATATTAGCTGTGGGGAAGGCAGCTGCCCACACACGGTTTCAACAGCTCTAGAGTGGCTCCCCAAATGCTAAAGTCCCCCTCACCCGCGTTCACTAATGCTCGAACTTCCAGGAAGAAGGTCCTCTCCCCGCTGACAGAGGAGAGATCCAGATGCCGGGGGCATAATCCCCATTCTCCCGAGTACCAGCTGTGTGCCAGACAGGTGCTGTAGCCTTGCTGTGCCTCATCTGTGAAACGGGGCTTATGGTCCTTCCCCACGGGGTTGTTTCACGAGGACTTAGAATTGCACCTGGCCCACAGTGGGCGTTCAAGCCCAAAATGTCGTCCTTAAATTGTCGTTGTTATCACGAACTGGGATGCCGGTGAAAGCGATAAGGCCCCCATGTCGCATGGGTGATCCCAGCTCTGCCCCGACCCGCTGTGTAACTTTGACTAAGCCGCTGCCCCTCTCTGGGCTGGTGTCCCCTCTTTAAATTTTTTTTTTTCAACGTTTATTTATTTTTGGGACAGAGAGAGACAGAGCATGAACGGGGGAGGGGCAGAGAGAGAGGGAGACACAGAATCGGAAACAGGCTCCAGGCTCTGAGCCATCAGCCCAGAGCCTGACGCGGGGCTCGAACTCACGGACCGCGAGATCGTGACCTGGCTGAAGTCGGACGCTTAACCGACTGCGCCACCCAGGCGCCCCTGGTGTCCCCTCTTTATAGTGAGGGTCTAGAACCCGACGGTCGCTACAAGCCTCGCCTGGTGGGACTCCGACAGAATCCTATCAGACAGGACCCCTCAGGCAGCCTGTGGCCATGCCTTCCCTGAGAGCCCGCCCTAGGACAGGGAGCAGGGGGTCCCGGCTGGCAGGGGTGCAGGGGGCTTTTCTAGGTGTGCTGATAACGGCTTCCTCCCTCCCAGGCGAATGGTGCTGGGCAGAGCCTCTTTCTGCCTCTGGAAGGCCTGAGCTGCCTCACTCTGCCCGCCCCCTGCCCCAACCTTCTCTCCTTTGCCACCCCTCTTTCCTTCTTCAAATATCACTTCCAGGAGACCACAACGGCCCTCTGAAGCCAGCGTCCTGCGGTGAGAGGCCCCGCTTTAGGGAGGGGGCCTTGGGGAGGCTCCCCGGGCCCCTCTGTGGCCCAGTGTTTTTTGTTTTTGTTTTTGTTTTCTGGAAACGGGGCTGAAAAGCCCCTCTGCCCTCTGTCCGTCGACTGGCCGGTGACTTCAGCGAGCTCCCCCTCCTCTCTGGACCTCAGTGTCCCCCATCTGTAAAGTATGGTTGCTGACCGCCATAGTGCTGAGAGTCCTGAAAAGCCTGGACGGTTTTGACGGCAGGGAGCATTTCTGAGCATTTCTGAGCATTTCTGAGCCAGGTGGAGGGCCAACAGCGGCACAGGCTGTGGTTGGCACGTCGGCCACAGAGACCCTTGACGTGGTGTTGAGACCGCGGCAGGAGGACGTCACGATTGCCGGGGCTCCTGCGCCGCCTGCCCCCACCTCCTTGGGCGAGCAGCCTCTCCCTGATCCGCTTCTAATACTGGTATCCACCCAACTTTTGATTGGAAGATCGGACTCCAAAGTTAAAAGCAAAAGTTTGAAAGTAATAGCGAATGCTAGAAGTTTATATGCTATAAATTTGCCACGTGCCAGGCGTTCTGCTAAATGTTCCTTCACACGTATTAATTTGTGTAATCTTGCAGCCACGCGGCAAGATAGGTCCTATCACCAGTTCCGCTCTGAAGGAAAGGATATTGAGCAAAGAGAACCTTAGTAACTTGCCCAAGGTCGGACAGCAAAGCAAGTAGAATTTGAACCTAGGCGGTCTGGCTCTCCGCTTCTGTTTTCTTCCAGAAAGCCGCTGATTTAGCTCATCCTCTGTCTCCCCAGCTGGTGTTAGAAACCGCTACCACATTCCCCGGAATTCATCGCCCGGCCTCAGCTTGCACACCTGCGAGGATGGGGAGCTCACTACCTGCCTGGGGATTGGTAGCCATCTGCATTAATGGGAGAGCTCTCCCCGCCAAGTTCGCGGGCTCCTTAAAAAGTCCTCAGGGCTCAAAATGGTTTCCTGGGAAACAGAGCAACTTGCTCGGCCCCAGGGAGCTGACGTGGTCTGGACTATAGAAGGAGAAATTCAGAAGGAGCCAATGTATTTAGGGGCCATGGGAGGGCATGCAGGACGGACATCGGAGTGGCGGCTCAGAGCGTGTGCTCTGGAGTAATTTCCCTCCCTGGGCTTTAATCTCATCTCTGTAAAATGGCACTCACAATGCCACTTTGTGGGGTTGGCATGAGGCTTAAACAAGATAATCCGTGTTAAGGGCCCGGCTCATAGGTTGGTTGCATTGAAACATCTTGGTATTGGGGCGCCTGGGTGGCTCGGTCGGTCGAGCGTCCGACTTCGGCTCAGGTCGTGATCTCACGGTTCATGGGTTCGAGCCCCGCGTCGGGCTCCGTGCTGACAGCTCGGAGCCTGGAGCCTGCTTCGGATTCTGTGTCTCTGTCTCTCTCTCTCTCTCAAAAATAAATAAACAGTAAAAAAAAAAAAAATTAAAGCATCTGGTATCGTCACCAACACCACAACCATCGGTGAAGCCCATCTTCTCGCTCTGGAATTTAGGAATCACTTGGTCAGTGACTCATCATAGAACCAATGAGGTCCGGAACTTGATCCTTGGGTCTAAGCGGTCCTCTTTGGCACATAAAAGACATTGAGTCCCAGAGAAGGGTAGGGTTTTGCCTAAAGTTTGAGGCTAGTCAGTGACAGAAAAAAACAGAGTCTTGTGCTGCTCTCACAGTTCCAAAGTGAGAGATGAGTGATGCCCTCACAGTTCCAAAGTGAGTCCCATCTGAGTTTCTTGGAAATGTGAGGTCAAAGATCAGAAGCTGGCCCAGTGGGAGGGTGCCGCCTCATGGGCACTTGGTTCTGGAAGCAGCAGGGAGCTATCTCTAGAAACATAGCATAGGTGTTTGGTTGAACACCTAGACTTGTTGTCTGACAAGGGATTTCTATGCTACATCTGGGTGAGAGGCACAGTTTGGCCGGGCAGGGGTGGGGCGTAGCCTGGGCTGGGCCATAATCGTAGACTTTCTGGAGTCCGTTTAGGTGGTTTGGGGACACAAGGGGCAAGAAGACACCTGAGCAGTCCAGTAGGACTCAGGAACAATACGTGGGCTTGAATCCCAGCTACTCTACTCACTCGCTGGGCTGGTGACCACTCTGAGCGTCGGTCTCTTCATCTAGAAAATGGAGATGGCTTCGTTGAAGAGATTAAATGCCACGACAGCAGCTGAGTAGCTAGAAACCCAGAATTTATTTTAACCCTATTGAAAACTCAGGAGATTTGACATCGAAATCCAGTCTGCCGCTCTCGCTCAGGCAGTCCGAAAGATCCAGCCGCCTGGAACGGCTTTCTCGAAAGAGAGAGGTCGAGCTGGGCATCTCAGACCACCTCGGACTGGATGGAGGAACATGTGCTCTCAGATCTGTCAGTCCGGCCCCCGACTGCAGGCGGGTTTGAGGTCCGCTGGGCCAGCCTCCCACCGGACAAACCTGCCCCAGGCCGTGGAGCCGGCTGCCCCGCTCCAGGAGGAGAGAAAGATCCCCGGGAGAAGAAAATCCCCCGCCCCTGAAGGCATTTGCTCAGGGCCTGCTACAGGATGAATCTTTCCCGTCCCTAATGTTGCTAATCATTTTCCCCTCCAGGCACGAGTGGAGGTTGTCCCAAACTCCTGCAGCTGCCGTGCCCTGTGGGCTCTTAATCAATGTTACATGGTAATTAATAATGGATCCTCCTGCTCCAGTGCCGTCACTCCCGGCTCCCCCCTCCCTCTGACAAGCTGGCATCTCCTGCGCCAGATGAGGCCAAAATCAAAGGCCTGAAAAGTGAGCCGAAAACTTGTCCTCCAGCAGCTCGTGGGAGGACCCAGGGAAGCTTGAGAACCCCTGCCGGGTCCGGCACAGAGTCAGAGTCCCGTTTCTCGTTTTGCCCTCGCCAGGACCCTACCGAACGATCAGCCCTGCTTCAGGGACGGAGGAGGGCGACAGGTGGGGGGCCTCGGTTCATTTATCCCTGTGGTTCTGACACTCCCGGGTGGGTGCGCAACAGTGTGACTCAGTCGGCCTGCAGCGGACGGAGAAGCAACATTTGTAACAGGTTCCCAACTTTGCTGCTGCTGCGCGGAGACTTCACTTTGAGAACCGCTGATTTGTTTAACCCATTCTCATCCAGAGCAAGTTGGCGCCGGGCACGGGGGGCTACAGCAATGAATAATGCAGACGGGACACCTGCCCTCTCCTTGGGTGAAATCCACCCAGCCCCATCACGTGGTGGGAAGGGAAGTACGTTCTAGAATCAGACATACTTGATCCAAGTCCTGGCTCCGCTGGTTATGCTCTCTGACTCTGGGCGTTGGACCGGACTTTCTGGAGCCTCAGACTCTGCAGCTGTCAAATGGAAACAATTATTCTCTGCCTCGGGTGGTCGAGAAGAGGGTAAGGGAGGAAAGGAATGTCAAAACACGTGCTCCGCGATGTTCCTTATAACCGTAAGAACGTACCTTTCATAACTATGCTGTGATTATTGTTGTCGGGTCATTGCCTAAGCTTGTATAACTAAGTCCCGAGAGAGCGGAGGTTCATTTATTTACTCATTAATTCCTCTGATACCTCTTGAACAGCAGGTATGCACCAGGTGTTGGCCACCCAGGTGAACCCCAAAGCTGAACTCCCTACTGTCGCAGAGCGCACTTTCTTGCCATCAGCAAATACATATAGAAGAGAGGCGATAAGTCCTATGAAGAGAGAACAAGCAGGGCAGGGCAGGGCATAGCTGTTGGGGTTGGAGTGAGGGGCAGGTGAGCGTGGTAGAAAGAGCAGTCAGCCGAGGCCCCTCTGGTAAGGTGAGCTGGGGAGTCAGAGCGAGCCCGTTGACATCAGTGGGGTATTCCAGGCCGAGGGCACAGCCTGTGCAAAGGCCAGGGAACATCTGTACACATGTCTTGCCTGGATATCTAATGGCACTGCCTCTCCCTTCTCTCCTCCGCACTGAGGACTAGAGGACCGGAGGACTGGAGGGCCAGAGATCCCACCCCCGGTGCCCGAGGACCGCCTAGCCTGGTCCCAGGCACCACCGGCTTATGGACTCAGCCGGTCCCTCTGTGACCTTGCACGGATCATCTCCCTCTCTGAGCCCCGTCTGACTCACTTGCCAAGTGGGGGAGAAATCATCTCACTAATACCTCCGGGTGTGCTCAGAGGTGGGGCAGAGGAGCTCCAGGCTGTGAAACTGACTTGCGAGCCAGACACTTAGTAGGTGCTCAGTGAATGGGGGTCGCCACTCTTCCCTCCTCCCCCCTCCTCTCTTCCCGGCCCGGCTCCGGGAGACCCAAGATTCCAGGTGGGAGCTCAGGCCCAGAATTCTCACTTAGCCAGGGACCGTGTTGCATTTGCATAGATTTGCATAAGGCCTAGAATGGTGTGTACCTCTTCTCGAATTTAGTTCCTGTAAGTTTACGTCAGCGTTTAAAAATAGGGTGTTGATCTTCCCTTTCCCCACCACTCCCTTTGCCTATTGAAACAATTTCAAGCTGCTGATCAAATATGCCAGGATTGGAAGCTGGTTTTTATTTTGGCCCGGTGCAAAAGGGGTCATCGGCTCTAGGAAGTCCTTGATTAGCCACTTTACTGGAGGGGAGACGACAGCAATGAGCTCCGGCAGGGGAGGGTCCTGGAAGCTTTAAAAAGAAAAGTCAATTTTGTTCTTTCTGCTCACAGGAGTATTTTCACGTCCATGTAATATTCCACCATAGTTTTTCTTTCTTTTTTTTTTTTAACGTTTATTTATTTTTGAGACAGAGTGTGAGCAGTGGAGGGTCAGAGAGAGAGGGAGACACAGAATCTGAAACAGGCTCCAGGCTCTGCGCCATCAGCACAGAGCCTGACGCGGAGCTTGAACTCATGGACCGCGAGATCATGACCCGAGCTGAAGTCGGACGCTCGACCAACTGAGCCACCCAGGCGCCCCTACAGTTTCTTAATCCTTCCCTCGAGATGGGACGGATTTGTTAGATTTGTTAGATTTGTTCGGTTTTTTGGCTGCGGCCTATGAGGCTGTGGATGATGATGTTTAGGTCCTTGGCTTTTTCTCTGCTTATTTTGGGGGGATTTTCTCTGGGGTGACCCCAGAATGAGCGGGTTGGAAGGGGGAGTAAGTTTCAGGCTCCGGAGGGGTTTTGCTGAGCCCCAACTGGCATCTGGATTGAAGAATGCGCTTTTGTGTTGGCATTGCTAAAGGCCCCTGAAATCAGCCCCAGAGCAACCTTGGGGTGCCCTGGGAGGGGAGCAGATGAGTGTGTGGCTGCTCGATGTGTGGCTCCTGGCACCTCATGCAACATAGGGGACATTCGGCCCTCTGCCGGAGTGGAGAGATAATCTGCTTTCTCATGAACATCCATGGGGCAGAATGTGCTCAAGAAGTCTTTGGGAATCAATGAATCTTTTTTTTTAATGTTTATTTTTGAGAGAGAGAGAGAGAGAGCATGAGCAGGGGATGAGCAGAGAGAGAGAGGGAGACACAGAATCCGAAGCAGACCTCAGGCTCCAGCCGTCAGCACAGAGCCCGTCGCGGGGCTTGAACCCACAACAGTGAGATCGTGACCTGAGTCGAAGTCAGACGCCTAAAACCGACTGAGCCACCCAGGCACCCCTGGGAGCCAATGAATCTTGAAATGTGCCTCCAAGGCTGTGTCTCTGTACCCACACAAGTCCTAGTCTGCAAAAAATGGCTCGGCCTCTTGTCAGTTAGAAATGTCTCTGGCATGAACAAATCAGGAGACTATAGATGCTGGAGAGGATGTGGAGAAACGGGAACCCTCTTGAACTGTTGGTGGGAATGCAAATTGGTCAGCCACTCTGGAAAACAGTGTGGAGGTTCCTCAGAAAATTAAAAATAGACCTACCCTAGGACCCAGCAGTAGCCCTGCTAGGAATTTACCCAAGGGATACAGGAGTGCTGATGCATAGGGGCACTTGTACCCCAATGTTTATAGCAGCACTCTCAGCAATAGCCAAATGATGGAAAGAGCCTAAATGTCCATCAACTGATGAATGGATCAAGAAATTGTGGTTTATATACACAATGGAGTACTATGTGGCAATGAGAAAGAATGAAATATGGCCCTTTGTAGCAACGTGGATGGAACTGGAGAGTGTGATGCTAAGTGAAATAAGCCACACAGAGAAAGACAGATACCATATGGTTTCACTCTTATGCGGATCCTGAGAAACTTAACAGAAACCCATGGGGGAGGGGAAGGAAAAAAAAAAAAAAAGAGGTTAGAGTGGGAGAGAGCCAAAGCATAAGAGACTCTTAAAAACTGAGAACAAACTGAGGGGTGGGGGGGTGGGGTGGGAGGGAGGGGAGGGTGGGGGATGGGCACTGAGGAGGGCACCTGTTGGGATGAGCACTGGGTGTTGTATGGAAACCAATTTGACAATAAATTTCATATATTGAAAAAAAAAAAAGAAATGCCTTTGGCTTAAACAAATACGAATTTCTAATTTTGTACTGAAGATAGCAGTGCAGGGGATGTGCAGCTGCCTGGTGTTGTTGTCCGGCCTCGGGCTCCACCCTTCTGTGCTGCCATCTCGGGTACGGGGGCATCTGTTTTCACAGTGGTTGCCTCATGGTCCCAAGATGGCTGCCACACCTCTACCGTATCAAATCCTCACTCTCGGTTTGATGGAGAAGGAATGGTAAGTGGGCAAAGGGGCATGCCTAGAAGTCTGTTCTGTATATCAGAAAAGCAAAAGTTTTCCTAGAAGCCCCACCCAGCAGATTTCTGTTTGCATCTAATCAGCCAGAACCACGTCTTACAGCCATTCCTAAACCAACTGTGGTTTTGTTTTTTTTTTAATACGAAATTTATTGTCAAGTTGGTTTCCATACGACACGCCTAAACCAACTGTTAATGAAGAGAATTACATGGCCTTCGGACAAATCAGGATTTATGCCCGGGGCTCAGGAGGGAGCCTACCTTCCTTAGGATCTTAACAGGAAAAAATGGGGTGGGGGTAGGTGGGGTGGGTGTTACTAGAGAGAGGACATTGTCATGGGCTTTACAGAGAGCACTATGATTTCATCCTTGGGGTGGGCTTTCGCTGGCCCATTCCTCTCACCTCAGGGATTGGCTCAGGGATGGGCACTTGGTCTAAATAGGGTCCGAACATGCAGTGCATAATGGGGAGAAGAGAAGGCATCTCTTCCACTGTGAAGTGGGTACTCAAATGTGATGCCCAGCACTGCTGCAGCCCTTTTGCTGCCATGAGGGAAGCCAGACTAAGGATGAAGCTGAAAAACTCACAGAGGAGGGAATAGACATCCGAGGGGAACTCCCCAGAAATGGAGTCGAGCTCTTGATGTAACCACACCCGAGGCCCCCGTGACTTCTAGACTTCTCAGTCACAAAGGCTAACGTACCCTTTCGGTTGTATAGACTGGCTCAGGTGGGGTGTATGATGCAACAACAGAATGAATGGTAACTGATAGAGAGGCAAACAGGAACTTTGAAAAAAAGGGTATGCGGTCAAATAAGTTTGAAGAACCCGGTTAGACAGAGTTTGACAAACTTTTTGTTTCTTTTTGCCTGAGTTAGATTCTTTCGTGTGCTTACATGTAACGTGAAGCTTCCCGAGGGGGAAGACCTCACATAGAATTTCCAGAACATCTGTCCCCAGAATCCTTTTCGCAGTGGACGTAGGACATCACTGAGAAATGCTGCCAAGCCTGACCCCTACCTCGTAGACCTCGGCTTTTAACTTGCCATGAGACACAACAGTCAATGTAGACAGAGCGGGGAGGAGAGTCGAGAGAGGGTAAAAGTTTCAGTTCCCCAAATTTCTCCCCGAATGGTCTGCGAGTTTCATCCTGAGGGAGGGCCAGCGTTGACAAGGTTACACACAGATGTTAATTGGAATCGGGTACAAAGGACGCTCTGGGGGGCTCCGTGTGGCCTAGAGAGTCCCCCCGCTGGGCGGAGGAGGTCGAGGTGACCAGGCCTCTGTCCTGCGGATTCTGCTTGTCCTTCGGGGTAGCTTCAGGGGGACGCCTTCTCCCAGACCACAGTTGTCCCACCTGTGAAAGGGGACAGAGCCAGCGGTCAGTGTCGCTCTTTCCAGTCGCCTCCGGGCCGCAGGCAGGGCTGAGTGTAGGATGAGCCTCGGTGAACACTTCACACAGTGCCAGGCCTTCTGTGACATCCCGGAGAGACAGAGAAAGAAGTCGCTTAACTCTGCCTTCAGGGAAGCCATGCTCTATGGCTGTGCGTGTGTGTGCATGTGTGTGCACATGCGCGGTGCATCACGTTAACAGGCAACTGGAGATGGAAAGATAGGTGTTAACCTATCTGTTCGTCCCTTTCCGATTACCGTTGGTCCCAGGGTGCCGCGGTCCGAAGGCTGTATTTGGGCTCAGTGGGGAAGACCGCCCTGATGGCTCAGTGATGTCTCCCATGGACAGTGGGGAGGGCCACGTGTGCCCCTCTGGAGAGGAGGGCATTGAGACTGGACGTGACGGACCAGTGGGGGTTTGCGCGGTTCAGAAGGGTAGAAAGGGACTCCCCCCTGTTGACATATTTTTCAGAAAGGCCCCTGTGCTGCTGTGAGTGGGGTGGGTAGAAGGGGGGACGGAGGGGACGTCCCAGCAAAAAGCCCATGACAGCCAGCAGGTGGAGAGAGGGGGCCAGCCTGGGCAGTGCTGTGAGGGAGAGGGAGGGGTGGGGAACCGGGCGTCTTGGAGAGGTTGGTTCCTCTATGAGGGTTTCGGGGGAGAGGTGGGGCCACCTGCTATAGGGATCAGCTTCTCCTGACGAGTCTGCTGTTGACCCCTGCCGACTGTGAGCAAACCAAAGAGTCGGGCTGGAAACTTGGCAGCTGGGGCCGGAGGAGCTGCCCTGAGCCTGCCACCCATTCCGGGCTGCCTGGGCCCAGGAGCCTGCCCCGCCACGTCCCGAGATGGTCATTGGCGGCTGGCCACCCAGCGGGACCCGCTTCGCTTGTGCTTCTCTGGGCGGGGACTCCCTGACCAAGCTTTCGAGGTGCTGATTGGCCTTCACAGCGGCAACGATAACGACGATGATTCTCCCAACGTCAGCCGAGCCTTCAAAACGCACCCCGACTCTAAAACAGGCCAGGGCCTCCACTGCCATTACCTCCCACTCCGGGCGTCATAATTGCACCTGGGTGGTCACTGGGAGACTTCCCACTGGCCTCCTGCTTCACCTGGTTTCCGTCCCATCTGCTGTCCACACAACAGCCAGAGGGATCCCATTAAGACCGAAGTTTTGTGGTGTCACTCCTCTGGTTAAAATCCTCCAAAGGCTCCCGTTTCATTCACAGTTGAGGTCAAAGTCCTTACATAATCGGGCGCGGGGGTGGCTCAGTCGGTTGAGCATCCGACTTCCGTTCAGGTCATGATCTCACGGTTCGTGAGTCTGAGCCCCGCGTCGGGCTCTGCGCCGCCAGCTCAGGGCCTAGAGCCCGCTTGGGATTCCACGTCTCCCTCTGTCTCTGCCCCTCCCCCACTTGCATTCTGTCTCTCTCTCTGTCTTAAAAACAAATACACATTTCAAAAAAATCCTTACATAACCATCCCCTGGTGGCCCTCACCTCCCACTTACCTCTCTGACCTTATTTCCCATCATTCTTGATCACTCAGCTCTGACCACCCTGGCCTTCTAGATTTCCCACTAATGCTGTGAGCACCCATGCCCCAGGACCTTTGCACCGGCTGCTGTTCTGCCAGGAATGCTTTTCTAGATAATCACACAATTCCTTCCATTACCTCCTTCGGGTCTTCCCTCAAATGTCACCTTCTTATTGAGGCCTCCCTGAGCAGCCCTCTAAAACTGATCCCCACCTCTACTCCTGACCCCTCCTAAATTTTTTCTCCATAAGATAGAGCACCTCTATATACCCTATGTTTTACTTATTTATTAGTCTGACTCTCTCCTGAGGTGTGTGTTCCATGAGGGCAGGAACTTTCGTCCTCTTGCGGACTCTTGAGATACCAGTACCAAAAACACCGTCTGGTACGTCTTACCAGCGCAATACGTCTTTGTTAGGCGAGTGAAAGACGGATGTCATTGACCGTCCCATGTCTGGCCCTGGGCTTCAGCCATCTTAGCACGTCTAGGGAGCCCGCACTATGAATTCTGATGCTCGTTTTCACTTTATTCAGTTGCGAGAAGTTCTCGTGACCCATCACCAAGTTCACTTGCCTCTTTTCAGTTCCGTCTGCCGATAATCTCTTCGCAAGAATTCTTCCTGTCTTTTTAGCACTTTCTAGAACTCCCAGTCAGCTCTTTTGTTTTTCAGGGGTTCCTTCTCTCTTCCTAAACTCCTTGCCTGTTTGTGCATATTGTCCACCTTTTCTTTTTTTTTTAATTTTATTTTTTATTTCTTAAAATTTACATCCAAGTTAGCATCTAGTGCCACAATGATTTCAGGAGTCGATTCCCCGGTGACCCTTACCCATTTAACCCATCCCCCCTCCCACAACTCCTCCTGTAACCCTCAGTTTGTTCTCCAGATTTATGAGTCTCTTCTGTTTCGTCCCCCTCCCTGTTTTTATATTATTTTTGTTTCCCTTCCCTTATGTTCATCTGTTTTGTCTCTTAAAGTCCTCATGAGTGAAGTCACATGATTTTTGTCTTTCTCTGACTAATTTCACTTAGCATAATACCCTCCAGTTCCATCCACGTAGTTGCAAATGGCAAGATTTCACTCTTTTTGATGGCCAAGTAATACTCCATTGTATAGATATACCACATCCTCTTTATCCATTCATCCATCGATGGACATTTGGGCTCTTTCCATACTTTGGCTGTTGTTGATAGTGCTGCTATAAACATGGGGGTGCATGTGTCCCTTCGCAACAGCACAGCTGTATCCCTTGGATAAATGCCTAGTAGTGCAATTGCTGGGTCGTAGGGTAGTTCTATTTTGAGTTTTTTGAGGAACCTCCACATTGTTTTCCAGAGTGGCTGCACCAGCTTGCATTCCCACCACCCTTTCTTTTAATTGTTTTTTTTCTAATAGTTATTTTAAAGTCCTCATTTGCTAGTAGATGATCATTTATTGAGGACTGTGTGTCAGGCATCGGGCTAATGACTTTTATCTCTTCGACACGTTGATTCAGATGAGAAATTTGAGGTTTGACAGTAGGAGGTGATCTGCCCCAGATCCCCTGGCCAGGATGTTACGGGCACTGGGGTTCCAACCCCAAACTGGCTGTAGAATTTTTGTTTTATCCAACCCTGTTAGCCCGACTTCAGTCAGGAGCTCCCAGAGACCTGGACTCAGCTCACCAATTTATCCACAAAGAAGGATCCAGGTGGCCTGTCCCCATGGCACCTCGGTGTGGCCAGGTCTCTGAAGAGTGGAGCCGGCTCGGATTCCAGCCCCTCTGTTCGGCCTTGCAGACCCCCACCATCTGGCCCCATCCACCTTTCCCTCCCATCCCCAAGGCTTCCCAGCAGGGTGCCAAGCTGGTCCCCTCTTCCGCCAGGATCACCACCACCTTTTCTCAGCCTCCTCACCCCTCCCTAAACCGCCTTCTCTGTCTCTCTCATTCACTGATTCACTCGCTTAACATATATTTCACTCAGTGTAATTAACTCCGTAAAAGAGACAGGGTAGAGAATGGCAGCTTCTGGAGCCCGGCAAGCAGGTCTGAATTCTGGTCTTTTACTTACCTGCTGCGTGATTTAAACAAGCACTTCATCCCTCCTGTCTCGCTTCCCTCATCTGTAAAGTGGGAACGACGGGAGGACCTGTCCCCGAAAGCTGCCGTGAGGGTTCAGCCAGTCAGCCTAGGTATGAGTATAGACCAGGGCCAGGCACTCAGTTCAGTCAAAGATTGAACGCCGTGACACGGGGACTCAGAAGTGACTCAGACATGGCCCTACCCTCTGACGTCTCTCAATCCCGGGAGCGTCAGGCATGTAAACCCAAGCCTTGGGATCAGGGCTCGAGATGGTTCCAGCGCAAGCCCGTGGCAGCCCGGGGAGGGGCCCCTCCTTTGCCTGCCTTTCTGGCCGCCCGGCCACTCGGACGGACAGACCGAGTCACTGGGCTGTGAAAAGTCCAGCTGGCCAGGCCATGGAGGGAGCCCCCTCCTGCCAGGCCTTTCCCCGGCTGCCACCCCAGCCATCACATTTGCTGTCGGAGGCCAGAGAGGAGACTAAGCCCTGCAAACGCACGGCTGAGACCGAGGCTGTGCCCGCAGACAGACACACGGACGGGGAACACGTTCCGACCAACAGACGTCTGCAGACCCAACGTAATGACAGCTGACGCATTGCTCTTAGCGTGATCACGGGGGCAAGACGAGGCTTCCCACACGCACTCACCCCCCGATGTGGGGGGCTAAGCAACCCCCCACTTAACTCCAGACCCCCCCCAGGCTGCGTGACAGGCGCGCTCAGATGCACCCTCAGAGCACACACGTTGTGTGCACCTGTGCCCGGCTCCCCACCCCACCCCCGCCCCACCCCGTCGACACACGCAGGTGTGGAAACTTCACACGGGTTCTTGCAGAAACCAGCCTCACCTTCCGCCGACTCCGCACAGGCTCCTCCCCTCTTTCCTCTGGAACAACAGCCCCAGGAGGGTGGGCTACACCCGCATGGTGACCCAGGGTGCCGGGACTGACTCTCAACCCCTTCCACTTTCCTCCCCGGACTGTCAGGCCCTCTGTTGGTAAGAACCCCAACTTTACAGTCAAGCCCGGCATAGTACTTTCGGCTGCCCTCCTCCTTGTGAGGCAAGTGACTTCACTCGGCTGAGCCTCCCCTACCTAGAGCACGCCCCCAGCCACAGTGGCCTCCCTCACCGTCCCAGTGAGGGTCCTGGTGACCTCCCTACTTCATTTGCTACCCCTTCTCCCCATACCTCCCCTGCCCCGCCGGCCCCGCCCTGTCACTCTCTTACATTTATACGTAGCATTGGTCCCCCACGGACTAGTTCTATTTACCAGTTTATTGCTTGTCTCGCCCCCTAAAGTGTAAGCCCCATGAAGGCGGGATTGTTTCTTCACTCTGGTGTCTCTGAGCCCAGAACAGTGCCTGGCATGGAGAATGAGATTCACTCTCAAATAGGGATGGTGGTAGCCATACCCCCCCCCCCACTACAGGTGGTTGGCAGGGTAGGTGAGAGAATCACACGGGGATATTTACCACAACCTCGGACCTCTTTTCAAAAAAAAATCATACAGGTGGGAGCGCAGGGGTGGCTCAGTCGGTTGAGCGACCGACTTCGGCTCAGGTCACGATCTCGCGGTTGGTGAGTTCGAGCCCCGCGTCGGGCTCTGGGCTGACGGCTCGGAGCCTGGAGCCTGCTTCGGATTCTGTGTCTCCCTCTCTCTCTGCCCCTCCCCCACTCATGCGCTGTCTCTCTCCGTCTCAGAAATAAATAAACATTAAAAAAAATAAATAAATAAATCACACAGATGCCACAGGACGGACCCTGTTCTCCACTGGAAGTCTCAGACAGTACCTGGGGGTCCTGAGTAAACCACGAAAGATCCACGGCCCGCAGCCCCTTCCGCCTGCTCCCCTTGGCTCACCGTTGTACGCCTGGTGGGTATCCTTCCAGGCCTTTCCGGTATATTCACATCTGCACAGATATAACAAATACTGTACATCAGCGGGGTCCTCTTTCCTTCCTTCAAAAACGGTTTCTTGAGCACCTACTATGTACCAGGTATTGTTCGAGGGCATATAAAAGTGAGATTCTGCCTTCTGGAGTTGACATTCTAGTAAAGGAGACAGCAGGTAAGTGTACAGGATTGCTTCGGGTGGTGATAGATGTTACGAAGAGACACAAGTCCAGGTAAAGGGGGGAAGGAATGATGGGAGGGGGGGTTGGGGGCCATGAGTCCATGTGGTCGGGGAGCCTCGAGGAGCGGTCATCTGACCTGAGAGTTGGCAGACGAGGAGGAGGCAGCCCTGTGGAAATCGGGGGCAGAGCCTTCCCGGCAGAAGGGACGGTGGTGCCAAGGCCCTGAGGCTGCCATGAAATCAATGGGTTGGAAAAAGAGCAAGGTGGCCAATGGGGCTAGAGCGGATTGAGCGGGGGCGGGGGTTGTGGTCAGAGAGGTTGGGGTGCAGAGCCCAGGGGAGGGGGCGCCGTGGGGGCTGCAGTGAGCAGGAGGTGTGACGAGAGCTGCAGGAAGGCGCCGAGTAGAAGAAGAAAGGCTTGGGGTTTTCCTACGGGGATGTGCGTGCGTGCGAGCATGCGCGCGTGGGCTTTTGTTGGGATAAAATTAGCACGACGTGAAATTGGTCATCTTAACCATTTGCAAGCGTAAGGTCGGTGGCATTACGTATCAGTGTTGGGCCACCACCGCCGCCATCCGTTTCCGGAACTTTCCTCTTGAAAACCCAAAACTCGGTCCCCCGGAAACGCTAACGGCCCACTTCACCCGTCTCCCGGCCCCTGCCAGCCACCTTTCTGCTCCCCGTCTCTCTGGGTTGACTCCTCGGGGTGCCTCATGTAAGTGGAATCGTGCAGCGTTTGTCTTTTTGTGACTGACTCATTTCACGGAGCCTGACGTCCTCAAGCGCCCTCCATGCTGTGGCCTGTGTTGGAACGTCCTTCCTTTTAAAGGCTGAATAATACTCCTTTGGGCATGTACCCCACATTTTCTCTAGTCGTTCGTCCATCCGTGGGCACTCGGGGTGGCTTCTGCCTCCTGGCTGTTATGACTAACACTGCTGTGAACGTGGGGTGCAAATGCAAATGTCTGTTCGAGTCCCCGCTCTCGGTTCTTTGGGGTTTATCCCCAGACGTGGCATATTGTTGGATCCTCTCTAACCCCTGATTTCACTCACCTAGCATTCAACGAAGGGCATCCCGGGGCTTTGGGGGAAAGGGACCCCGGGGAAGGGCAGAGGCAGGGAGATCTGCAGGCTACTGTCCTCAGACCCACCTACAGTGGCACCGGAGGTCTACCTGTCCCCTTCACGATTCGGGGCACTTTGACTTTCATGCTTTCGCCTACCTCACCCCAGCCCCGGGAGTCAGGGGGACAAGGCTTCTGATCCTCTTTGAACGAATAAGGATGAGGTTCCGGGCAGGGGGGCGCTCCTCAGTCGGCTGCCTGAACCCCGGCCTGCCTTGGGAGGTGACTGCGATGTGGGGCTGGACCACGTCACTGCGTATCTCCCTCCGGTTCCCCACTCCTGCCAAGCAGGGCTGGGCAGCCGGACAGCTCACGGCCAGGGAGGTTCTGCTCATCTGTGCCAAGACACTGATGGGCCTAAAATCCAACCTGGGGCATCCCGCGGCCCGGAAGGCAACCGGAGGCAGCGTCCTAATTAACTGCCTGCCGCCTAGGAAATCCATTCTGTCACCCGAAGCTGAGGGGGCTCACCTCCGGGGACCACCGGCTGCCCCGCACCAAGGCTGGGGTGTCTCTGAACAGGTTTAGGAGCCCTGAAACCGTGCACCCCTCTTCTGTGCCTTCTGAGGCCCCGTGACACCAGTCCGAGGGCACACCCCCAGCCACAGGCCACCGTAAGACATCTGCTGAGGAAAATGAACGACTGAGGAAACCAGGATTCACCGAGTCCTGTACACATGCCCAACCCCGTCCTGATATCCCAGGGATGAGGGTATAGTCGGGCCACCAGCAGAAGCTCCAGGGCGGGGGCGGGGGTGGCGGGGGAAACCTGCCCCAAGGCACTCTGGGAGAAAGTGCTGAAGGCAGGCCCACCTGACTCTCAAGCTCTGTTTGCCTCTGTCCCGCCCACCTCCCCTTTGCACCCGAGGGCAGCAGGAGTTGTGACCGGAGCCACGGGAAGAAGTCCCTTCCAACCTAGCCCAGGGTCTGTCCTGCGTGAGGGCACAATTTCAGTGGCTTCCCTTCCAAGGGACAGTTTGTCCCTCCTCCCCTTTGTCTTTTTTTTTTTTTTTTTAACTCTTTGGCCGATGAAAGTTTAGGGGATAAAAGGAGGAAATTCTGCTTCCTTGGCCCAGGTCTCCCGGGGCCAATGGGGACAGGGACCAGGCCTGACCTGGAGCTCTTGCCCTCCCCCACTGCCTCCCCTCCCCCCTATAAACATCCATGTCCCTCCTCTCCCTCCCTCCTCTCCCTCTTCCCTTCCTTCCCTCTCTCCTTCCCTCTCCTCTTTTTGCCCTGTCTTACTTCACCACAGTCACCTAAACCTCCTCGCTCTCCTCCACACGGGGATCATCCCAGGTATGATCTTTGCCTCAGGGCCTTTGCACAGGCTGTTCCCTCTGCCTGGAGCTCTCTAACCCCTGATTTCACTCTGGCACCTCCTTAAGATCTTTACCCAAATGTCACCTTCCCAGTGAGGCCTTTCTGCCCCTCCCTGGCCTCCCCACCCCTCCCTTCCCTGCTTCGTTTTCCTCCACAGCACACAGAGCCATTCTTTACCTGTTGATCTTTCGGTTACAATACAATTCGTTTACTGGTTACCTTTGTCTGGATCGTAAACCCGGGAGGGGTGCGCTGTTGTGCCTCCAGTGCCTGTGATGGTGTGCTTGGCACGGTGTAGGAGCTCAACAAAAATGCTCCGAAGGCACAAGTTCACGGGCCATCTCTCTCCACCGCCATGGCCGGTATCCGATGACAGCCCACAGTCGTCTCTCCCCTGGATGCTGCCACCGCCGTCATTCTGGTCTTCCCATGTCCGGTGTTACCTACCCCATGCAGACACTTTCCTCCCAGCAGCCAAGGTGAACTTACTAAGATGTAATTCTGACCAGCTCGTCTCCTGATGGAAACCCTTGAATGGGTCCCGTCTCACGCGTCATGAAACCCACAGCCCATAACGTGGCCTGAGAGGGTCCTAGCTGATCTGGCCCCCAGTTGCCCTCAGACTCCTCGTTTGCCCCTCACCCTCCCCTGCAGTGTCCTACTTGGGGCTCCAGGAATGCCCTGCTCTGACCTCAAGACCTTTGCACCCACTGCTCCTGCTGACTGGAAGGTCCTTCTCTCCATCCTTCCACGTCCAGCCCCATCCCATCCAACTCAGGCGACTATTGCCTCCCCGGAGAAGCCTTCCCTGACCACCCTGATCTCTCTCTCTCGACCGAGTCACTCATTTTGTCTTATTGTCTCCTTGGCCGGGTCTCACCATTCAAAACTGCTTGGTTTGTGCCTTTGTTATCTCCCCAACTAGATCGCAAGCTCCTTGAGAGCAGACTCTTGTTAGCTTGCTTCTCAGAAGAGCTATCTGGCACATGGAAGGTGTCCGGCACATATTGGTAGAGTCGATGAAGGAAGGCCTCTAAGTTCGTGTAGGCATTTTTCTCATCACCCCTCCCCCGTCCTCATGAGCTGGGGATTATGAGGCCCATTTGACAGAAGACAAGACTGAGGCTCGGAGAGGTCAGGCAATGGACCTAGGTCACGCAGCTGGTGAGGGATGCATGTCTGTCTGTCCTTTTGTATGTTTATATGTGTCTCTGGGTGCTCAGGTGCCCTCTGTGTGCTTCTCTGGACACCCGAGCACCCCTCTGGATTTCTGCCTCTTTCCCAGGGGCTGCCGTGTGCGTCTCTCTCTTCGTGTGCGTGTGTGAGTGTCACGACTTTCAGAGTGGCTGTCCTTGTGTCTCTGTGTGTCCCTTAGCATGTGGGTCTACCCCCTCCAGCCCTGTTGGCTCTCCATGCCTCCGCTCAGTGGCCCGTCTCATTTCCCAGGCAACCCCAGTCCCCTCCAGGACTTCAGGGGCCCCACGATCTCCCAGCTGCAAGATTCCTGAGCTCTTCGGCACCCAGGAGCCGGAGCAGAGCAGAGGAACCGGCAGGCACCGTGCACCCCCGGGGCCCCATAGACCCCAACCTTTGGATCCCCACCACCCCCCAGGAGCAGCTCCCGACTTAAAATTGCCAATCCCAGATGGAGCTGCCTGGAGTCCGCACCAGGCTGGTTCCCATGGCAACGTGGAAGCCGCCAGGCCGTGCTCATAAAACAGGTCATAAAGCAGACAGATGGAGGAGAAGTGGGGGCTGCAGGGCTGAGAGATGGGCCCCTTCTTGCAGAAGCCTCCCCGTCCACGGGCCCAGAACTGTCTCTGCCCCCCACCTTGTGCCCCTGGGGAGAGCTCCCTTGTCTCCTGAGCCTCGGTTTTCTTCTCCATGAATGGGAGTGAATCTGTCCCATAGATCTGCCTCCGGGTACCATGTTGCCTGGGTTCAAGAAGGCTCTGGTGAGAGGCCCAGGAGGACGAGAGCCCAGGATTCAGCTCTCTGAGCCTCAGTTTCCCCATCAGTGTAACAGAGACCTGAGGGGACACACCATAGGGAGGGAAAGAAGCGGCTCTGATAGAGGACTGTGCCTGCACCCAGCTCTCCCTGTAAGCTGTGTGACCTTGGGCAAGTGGCATAAGTCTCTGAGCCAAACTTGTTCACCTCTCAAAGGGAGACCAGAAAGTCATAAGGTTTTTGCGAGAATTCAATCCAAGGTAGTAAGACATTTAGCACGGTGCTTGGTCCAAAGCCCGGCTGTGGCTATTAGTAGTAATAACAGCAAATAGTAAAACAGGGGTATTCTGTGCCAGGCGCTTGTCTAAATGCGTTGCACGTAACAATTGACTTCATCCTCCCAAGTTACAGTTATTCCCATTTTCCGGATGAGGGCACCAAGGCCCAAGAGGCTAAGCCACCTGCTGCAAGTGGGGCAGCCCCCGGAGGAGAAGCTCCAGTTTAGATCCGGACTTCAGGCACTCTGGGCCCCAACTTCGTACTGCCTCTCACCCCGGGGCTCCTCCCACCCCTCCCTGTGGCACCAGTGAAGAGGGAGGGAGGGCAGCGTGGGACTGCCCTGGTGTGAGCCACGCTGAGGGATCCGTGGGTGCGGGGCCTGGTCCTCCGGAAGGACCGGGGAGGCCAGCTGTAAGGATCATGGGGACTGTCTCCTTCCACACCCCGTACTCCCATTCCTCAGATGGAGAACTGGCGGCCCAGAAAGGGCTAGAGACTCGTGCGAAGTCACACAGCAAGGCAGCAGCTGCTAGGGCTCTAACTCAAGCCCTCTTTCCCTGAAGCCAAGTATTCTATCGACAAGTCCTCCTGCTGCCCAAATACCTTGGGCCACTGAGCCAAACTGAGGAGGGAACAAAACAATAGCAATAATTTTGCGCTAGTAATCCCCACGGGCTGTGTGCCTAGGAGATACCGGGAGCCGTGCTGTGCCCTTTACACGTAGAAGGTAAAGCCCCAGAAGGTAGAAGGTGCACATTATTCTCATCATTCCCATTAAAAATTTTTTTTTTCAACGTTTATTTATTTTTGGGACAGAGAGAGACAGAGCATGAACGGGGGAGGGCCAGAGAGAGAGGGAGACACAGAATCGGAAACAGGCTCCAGGCTCTGAGCCATCAGCCCAGAGCCCGACGCGGGGCTCGAACTCACGGACCGCGAGATCGTGACCTGGCTGAAGTCGGACGCTTAACCGACTGCGCCACCCAGGCGCCCCTCATCATTCCCATTTTAAAGATGAGAAGACTGAGGATCAGAGAGGTAGTGGGATTTGCCCCGGGGTCACAGGGCTGGACAGCTGGAGAGCAGAGATGGGGACTCCGACCTGCCGATCCCCGAGCCGTGCATCAGAGCCCAGATCCCCAGTCCTGGGAGCTTTCTGCCGTGTCACCCTTGGGGGTGCCCACGGAGGTGGCCTTGGACTGGCCGCAGCCAGGGCCCTGGGCGGACTCAATGCCAGCGGGAGCAGGATGGGCAACCGGCATTTCCCTATTAGGTTTTTTTTAAAAAAAACAATTCATTTATTTATTCAATCATCCACTCGACAAACATTTACCAAGAGCCTGTTCTGTGCAGGCAATATTACAGGCGTTGTAGACACAGCAGTGAACAAAACAGGCGGTCCTGGCCCCACGGACCTCGCGTCCGAGTGGGAAGAGGCAGACAATAAACAGAGAAACAATAAAGATGTGTGTCAGGTGGTGGTAAGTGCTATGGAGGAAAAAAAAAAAGGGGCGGGAGGAGGGGACAGCACACAATGGCGTCAGAGAGGCCTTCTCTCAGGTGGTGACATTTGAACAGGATCTAGAGGTGAGGGCACGAGAGCCGTGCGGGGACACCCAGAGAAGGGTGTATGGCCGAGGAAAGGGCTGGAGTCAAGGCCCCAGGGTGGGAGTGAGTCTGGCAGGTCGGAGGGGCTGCTGCAGAGCCGGGGAGGGGAGGGTGTTGGCGGGGGGGGGGGGGGGGGGGGGGGGCGGAGTGGGATGGGGGGGCCGGAGGGGGGTCGGGCCTGGCCGGCAGCAGAGTGAGATGGGAATCGTCGGAGGTTCTGAGCAGAGGAGTAGAATAATCTGATTTCATTTTTAAGAGGCTCCTCTGGCTGCAGGGGTGAGGAGGTGCTGCAGGGGCGAGGGTAGAGGTGGCTGGAAAGTTATTACAGCAAGTGCAGGACGGAGGAGGCTGGTGCCGCGGGAGTGGAGGAGGCGGTGAGCAAGGGCACCCTTAGACACGTGTTTTTTAATTGAAGTCTCGTCGACACACAATATTATGTGAGTTTCAGGTGTATGCGTCGTGATCCGACATTTATACACGTTACGAACCGCTCACCGTAAGACCACTTACCATCTGTCACCGCACGGCATTATGACACTATTATGGACTAGATTCCCTACGCTGCGCTTTACGTCCCCGTGATGTATTTATTTTATAACAAGAAGTTTTTAACCTCCTAATGAGAACCAAAGGTTCTGCCGCAGGCTTGGGTTTGGAGAACCCTGATCCGGGAGGACTCTGGGCCTTTTGTCTGCAGGAAGAATGCAGTTGCCAGTCACGGAGGCGGGGAAGGCTGCAAGCAACTGCGGGGTTGTGCTGGGGCTTTGCGCACCTCCATCGGTTTCAGCCTCTCTCTATCCCAGTGATCGTCACACTTGAGCAAGCATCGGTCACCTGGGAGACGTGTGAAAACCTAGAGTGCTGGGCCCCACGGCCAGGGGTGTCTGTTCAGCGGGTGCGGGGCAAGGCCCAAAACTTAGAAGTGCTCACCAGTTCCCCGTGGGTGCTGATGCCACTGATGCCAGGATTTCATCATGAGAACCACACGAGGGTTACAGCCAAGGAAACAGGCTCAGAGACCTGCCAAGTTCACATGGCTGGAAGGTGACCGGTCATCAAGCCCGCAATTGGGCCAAGACCTCTGGGATCCTTGGCTGGCTTCCGGTCCCTGATGGGGAGAGAAGGGAGCTCCTGGGAGTCTACCCCCAAGACCCTCTTCACGCCCTCCCCACCCCAAGACCTAGCCTCCCCCCACCCCACCCAAGACCTAGCTTCCCCCCCCCCACCCCCGACACACATTCAATGTTGCATCCTAAGGAAAGGACCCGGCGATCCTCTGGTCTCACGGTTGTCGATGTCACAGGTGCCATGACAACGCGGGGGAGCAAGGCTGGGGCGCCATGTCTGTCTTCTCCAGTTTCTCCACTCCCTGCGCTTGAACCCTCCTGGCTTAGCTGAGCCCTGCGCCCACGAGGAAGTCCAGCGAGGTTCGCTGCGAAACACGGCCTCCCCGGCCCTCCCCTTCCGTACCGTCTGCCACGTTCGCTGGCCACAGTCGTTAGGCGCGCGGCCCAGCGTCGGCGTCCGCCTCTCCTCGTGCAGGACACGCGGAGGGATCGCGCTTTCCTGCCCCCGGAGTTGGGCGTGGCTGTGGGGCTTGAATTAGCCAGACACCCGCGGCGCGTGGAAGGGAAGCGTGCGTCTTCCCAGTGGAAGCCTTGAGAGCGGTGACAACCTCTCATCCCCACCCCTGCCGGGGTGACTGGCCAGCTTGGGTGCCTGACCGAGGACAATACGGAGGAGAGGCGCTGCCAGCCAGAGATGGACGTGCCACAGGGTAAGAAACGAACCTTTGTGTTTTCCAGCCAGGCGTTGGCAACCCTCTCGGCCAGATAAGGAGCCGCGGACAACAACGGGGGCGCGAACGAGTGCTTGTCGCTCTGCTCTGTCGAAACCGTGTCTCCAAAATCAAGTGGCCGGCTGGCGGGCCCAAAGTTGTTCACCTCGTCAGAAGCCTTGGGAATTGGGGGTTGTGTCTTTTTGCATCATGACCTAGCCGGACCGCCTACTCCACGTTCACGAGTGACCTCGCGGGTCTAGGCAGCGGGACCGGCTCACGCCGAGTGTAGGGCAGTAAATAAGGATAACGCATCTGCCTTTGGCTGGAGAGCTTGTGGTTTTCCTCCTGGATCCCCTTCCCACCCTTCTCCCTGCTGTCTGTCCTGAGACGCTGGCCTTTCGGGAGCGTGCCGATAACCTTGCCTGTTCTCCAGCATCCAGTTGGATCTGGCCCATGGGGAGCCCTGGCAGGCTATGGGAGGAAGGAGGGTAAGGTTGGAGTATTTATTCCGCAGCTCCCCCCACCCCCTGCAGCGTCACCTCATATTGTCCAACTGAAGACCACAGCCACTGTCAGAGAAGGAAGGGAGGTTTCATAAACTCTGATGTCTGTACAATGCCATGCGGTATCATAATTAGTGTTAGGAAAGAAGGGAGGGAGGAGGAAGGAAGGAATCCTCACGACAGCTTAAGGAAGGCAGGGCCCTCAGCCTATTTGCCAGGGAGGGACTGAGGCTAAAGCTGGCTGGGGCTCTGATAGGGTCTGAGCCCTGAACAAACATCCAGGGCCCAGTGCAGACATCTCTGGTTCAGCCCCTTCCGGGGATACTGCTGGAAAAGGGTCCCTAAAAGCAAGATACAAGTCCTCAGCCAGGCCTAGTCTAAACAGTGGGCTTTGCTATGTGATCATGGGCAAGTGACACGATGTCTCTGTGCCTCATCTAAAAATGGGGATAAAAGGGGCGCCTGGGTGGCGCAGTCGGTTAAGCGTCCGACTTCAGCCAGGTCACGATCTCGCGGTCCGTGAGTTCGAGCCCCGCGTCGGGCTCTGGGCTGATGGCTCGGAGCCTGGAGCCTGTTTCCGATTCTGTGTCTCCCTCTCTCTCTGCCCCTCCCCTGTTCGTGCTCTGTCTCTCTCTGTCCCAAAAATAAATACAAGTTGAAAAAAAAAAATTTAAAAATGGGGATAAAAATACCTGTCTTGGGGCGCCTGGCTGGCTCAGTCGGTGGAGCGTCCGACTTCGGCTCAGGTCATGATCTCGCGGTCCGTGAGTTCGAGCCCCGCGTCGGGCTCTGTGCTGACAGCTCGGAGCCTGGAGCCTGCTTCGGATTCTGTGTCTCCCTCTGCCTCTGCTCACACTCTGTCTCTCTCCCAAAAATAAATAAAGATTAAAAAAAAATTGAAAAAAAAAAAAACTATCTCATGGGGGATTAGAATGTGATGTTTGTTTGTTTAGAGAACGCGAGCAGGGGAGGGGCAGAGAGAGAGAGAGAGAGGGAGAGAGAGAATGAATCCCAAGCAGGCTCCACGCTGTCAGCACGCAGCCTGATTCGGGGCTCCAACTCATGAACCGTGAGCTCGAGGCCCGAGCCAAAATCCGGAGTTGGACACCGAACCAGCCGAGCCACCCGTGTGCCCCCTATGGATGCGTTTTCACAGAGCGCTTAACACAGCACCTGCCGTCATGAGTGTCAAAGAATGGCAGCTTCCAATCAACAACCCTTGTCATTACCCGAGTCTTGTCTGTGCCCGCCTAACAAGGGCCAGGCTGCCCAGTAGTTAACTGCCTGGGCCCTGGAGACTGCCTGCCTGGGTTCAGGTCCTGGTTCTACCAGTTCCCAGCTCTGTGGCCCTTGGTACCGCGTTTAAACCTCCTCATGTAGATGAGACCCCAAGTCGTGCCTGCCTCACGGCACCGCTAAGGATCTCATGAACCTTCATGCCAGCCTTGCCCAGAGTCAGCACTAGCCAATGACAGTTATCACTCTCTGCCCTTTGGCTGGGCCGGGCTCTTCAAGGCACCAGTGGGCTTGCTGGAATTACCCCTTGCCTGGGGACAGGAGCCCCGAGCACCCTGCTGTGTGACTTTGGACTGTCACTGCTCTCCAAGTGCCTCAGCTCTCCCATCTGGGAAGTGGAGAAAGGTGCGGGTGGAGGGGGGGTGGGGCGGGTACCTCTGAGGTCCCTTGCCGCTTGTAACTAGTTGCACACCGGCCACTCTTCTGACCAGGCCCATGCTCCCCCTGCCCTCTGCATGGCCCAGAAGGTGGGGCATCCGGATGTGAGCAGAGTGGGGACCAGAGCCTTCGTCACCTACCCACCTACCGGGGCTGGTGCAAGAGTCACGATTTCACAAACAATACTCTTAATGGCAAGCATCCTTGTACTATTGTTATCATTTAAGTGCTTCCAGGGGGGAGGAAGGCATCGTCTTGCGGGAGTGAGGTTTTCTGCCCTTTCTGGGCCCCCTCCTGTGCACCTTCCCCCCTCCCCCCATCCCCCACCCCCTGTGGTAGAGCCCAGCCACTGGGAGCTCCGGCTCCCAAAGCTGGGAGATGCATTCTTCACGGGTGCTACTGAGGCTTTTTTTTTTTTAACCACCGCGAGCTGACTAGTGCCCGAGATGGTCGGTCCCTCCTGCTCCGGTGGCAGCACAAGTGGCCAGGAGTATAGGGGTGTGAGGTGGGGAACCACCGGTATGGAGAGGAACCTGCCGCCTCCAGGAGCTGCTGGCATGTCTGAGGCCGCTGTGAGTCCCCGGAGCCTGGACCCAGCCATTGGGTCCACGTCCCGGCCCGGTCCCTCTCTCAGGGCTCCTGCCTTCTGAGCCGCAACCCCCTCTGACTGTCCACCCCCTTCTTACGCTCTCATACCTCTCTCTGAACCTCAACCTCCTTGCCGAGTCTCCACATCCTTTTCCAGATGTCATCTTGTCCCCTCTCCGAGGCCTTCTGTCTCCCACTCTGGGCGTCTGCTCTGCCCCCTCTGCCTCCCTCCCTCTTCCCATAGCAGACCCTTGGTCCGTGCTGGCCCGGCTGGCTGTGGGGGACTCAGCCCTGCTCTGGGAGTCAGGAATCTTGGCTCGAGACTCAGCTCAGCAGCTTGTAACTCGTAGGGGACTTTGTCCAGCTCTGGCCCCCATTTGGTTCTCAGTTTCTCTATCTTTACAATAAGAGGGTCGGACCAGATGAGTGAAAGGTCCCTTCCCAACTGGGCAGGGAGGTTTCCATAGAAACCCCAGACCCTGCCAACTGGGTGGGACCCAGGCACTCCAGCAACCTCTCTTCCACAGAGATGGACCCCCTCACCGGAGTTCACTTCCCCTAAACAGCAAGGGCGCACAGCAGCTGTCTCTTCGGTGTATTTTTGGATTTGCCTTGCTGTTGCAAGAGTGGTCCCAACTTCCCCTTCCTAAAGGCAGCAGTGTCTGGTCCCAATGGGCCCTCCTTTGGTCTGGTTCCCACGATTTTTTCCATCTTGCACAATTCAAAACTTCTCCAGAGTGTGTGTGTCTTCTGACATTGGCCAAGTCCCCTCCCCATAGTTCCCCTAGTCGGTGAACTTGTCTCACTGAGGGCACACAAGGCTGCTGCGCGAACTCGCTGGGGTAGGTTTTGGGGACTCTCTGGGTCCAGGGCGGAGCGTGGTTTCTGCGGCAGCCGGGGAAATGTGCCACTCAGCTCTCGTGCTCCAGGGAGCACGTTTGACCGACAGCCCCAGCCATCTTGCCCCAGCTGAGCCCCCGCTTCCCGTGGGCTACTCTCAGCCCCTGACTGTGCGTGATGGGGGGGGGGGGGGTTCCAAGACAAGGCCATCCTGGAGAGACGCAGCATTCCCCCAACGCCGACTTTGGCTCAAGGACTCCCCATCAGCACGGTCGAGCCTTTCTTGGAACGGGGCTATGGTCTGGGACTCTCCGTATCCGATCGACCTTCTCCCCCACTTGCCACCCCCAACTGCCAGACTTGCATCATTACGGCAGAAGCCTCTCCCTGTTTTCTCCTGTTCTCGCTCTCTCTCAGAATCTCTTGCCTGTCGAATCCAATCTTGACCCCTGCTTCTTGGGGGACCACGCTAACACAGCTATCAACTGGTTGGCCGTTGAAGTTATGTTGCTCCCAGCAAATGGTCACAGCCACAGCTAGTGTTTAATGAGCACATATCATGCATGGGCCAGGCTGTGTCTCCACCAACCCCTTTTGCAACCATCCTGTTTTACCACGAGGAAACCGAAGCTCAGAGAAGGAAGTAACTTACTCAAAGCCACGATTGCAACATGAACGTAGTCTCCAGCAACGTTTTTTTGTTCATATCTGTCTCACCCTCTCTACCATAAGCTGGTGGGCACGGGCACCAAATCACTCTTCGTTAATCATTGCACGCCCCTCCTCAGAGCCCCACGTAGTCCCCGGCATGTAGAATGCTCTCGATAAATATTTGCCTAACGTACAGATGAATAAATGAGCAGCCAAAGAGCTGTGAACAATGGCCAAGTGGCTTATCCACATTGCAAAAAGGTTGTACTTAGACTGTAAAAAGAGGCTTTTGTTTGAAAGTCCTCAGCCCTGGGTAAGCGTGAAAGTGCGTATTTGAGTGTCTATACGTATTAAAAGATATTTAGCTTCTCTTTTTCTTCTCTGTCACCCCTGTTCTCTCCAGACTTAGGAGGCAGAGTAGAGCGAGCATGGAATTAGTCAAATGTACATGTGACTCTTGGCTTGGCCATCCACGACTTTCTGGGTTTCAGTTTGATCCATAAAATGGGGGTAGTAACATCTACTTCCTCCAGTGCCTGGCAGAGAGGGGATTGAGTGGGCACCCAGTGGGTCCTGTTCTCCCACCACCAGCTCCCGTTCACCCACAGAGGTGGGGCAGAGTCAAGCTTGGGCTGAGGGGGAACGCTTGGTGGCTCCAGTGGCTGCGACATCAGTCCCCAGAGGGGATCAGGAAGCCCAGTGCTGGCAGCCTGGCTCCCTCCCCCCAAGCTGAGTGGTGGCATCCTGCCAGGCTTTTCCAAGCCTGCGGGCAAGTCTCTGGCCCCCGGCTGTCCCAGTTTCTGCCCACAGCCAGAAGGACCAAGAGTGAATCACTACATCAACACCAGGTTTCTGCAGCTGCCCTCGGGCCAGCCAGGCCTGACTGGATTAGTAACTGGATCACAGTCCCCGCCCCTGAGAGTGTCAGGGGCTCGGGAACTCAAAGCTGCCTGTCCCTCACTTTGTAAATGGGGAAACTAGGGCCCCAAGAGCGGTGGGGGCTTCCCTAGGGACACACTGGTTCTCAGTGACAGAATAGGAATCAGAATCTACATTTGCTAGCTCCCACCTCAAGGGTTCATTCATTCATTCATTCATTGTCTGTGTCCTAGCTCTAAAAAATATATTTCACTTCTGTTCACTCCCCCCCCCCCGCCCGCCCCATCCCACAGGCCCAGCCCCTGGGAGCTCTCACCTGAATGGCTGCAGGAGACTCTATCATTTTTCACACAGCACCCAGAGGAGCGTTTTAGAAAATAAAAATTAGATCATGTTACCCACGTGCACACTCTTCCAGTTTCCTATCTCACTCAAAATAAAAGTCCAAGGCATCACTGAGGGAGGATCCACGAGCCCTATGGATCTATACTCCTTGCCAATCTCCCACTCACATGCTTGGTTCTAATCATGTTGGCCTCCTCAGTGTATCTGGAAGATTCCAAGTTGGTCCCACCTCAGAGCCTTCCTGTATGCCGTTCCCTCTGACTTGCACACTTGTCCCCTAGGGTCCCCATGGCTGGTTCCTTCCTTCTTCCCCATCTCAGGGCAAACATCCCCCCTCAGACAGCCCACCACCCCCCAGCCAACCTCTGCTCTGCCACCCTGCCTTATTTCCTCATAGCACACGGCTTTACCCAGTTACCCTGTTAGCTCATCTGCTTATTTGTTGATCAGTGGGAGCCCCCACAACAGTGGATGCTTCCTGAAGGCAGGGGTCTTGTTCTCCACTGTGGCCCCAGTGCCTAAAAGAATCTCTGGCATACAGTAGATGCTTAACAGATGTTTCTTGGATGGATGCATGCATGCATGCATGGATGAATAGATGGATGCATGGATGAATGGATGGATGCATGGATGGATGGATGGATGGATGGATGGGTGCATGAATGGATGGATGGATGAATGGACAGATGGATGGACGGCTGGATGGATGGATGAATGGATGGATGCATGGATGGATGGATGGGTGCATGAATGGATGGATGGATGGATGGATGGATGGACAGATGGATGGACGGCTGGATGGATGGATGGATGCATGCATGCATGGATGAATGGATGGATGCATGGATGGATGGATGGGTGCATGAATGGATGGATGGATGAATGGACAGATGGATGGACGGCTGGATGCATGGATGAATGGATGGATGCATGGATGGATGGATGGATGCATGGATGGATGGATGGGTGCATGAATGGATGGATGGATGGATGGATGGATGGATAGATGGATGGACGGCTGGATGGATGGATGGATGCATGCATGCATGGATGAATGGATGGATGCATGGATGGATGGATGGGTGCATGAATGGATGGATGGATGAATGGACAAATGGATGGACGGCTGGATGCATGGATGAATGGATGGATGCATGGATGGATGGATGGATGCATGGACAGATGCATGGATGAATGCATGCATGCATGCCTGGGTGCATGCATAGATGGATGGATGGGTGCATGGGTGGATGGATGGATGGATGGACAGATGGATGGATGGCTGGATGGATGAACGGATGGATGAATGGATGGATGAATGGATGGACAGATGGACTGACGGATGGATGGATGGATGGATGGATGGACAGATGGATGGATGGATGGATGCATGGACGGATGGATGCATGGATGCATGGATGCATGGGTGGATGCATGGGTGGATGCATGGGTGGGTGCATGGGTGCATGGGTGCATGGATGGAAAGACAGATGGATAGGACAGATGGATGGAAGGACGGATGGATGGATGCATGCATGCATGGATGCATGGATGGACAGAGGGATGGATGGATGGATGGATGGATGAAAACTCCAAGCAATAGGGCTTGGTGGATGTGGATAGAGAAGGACTAATCTTGGGGGAAACTTACAAAAGAAAAAAAGTCTACGTATATTTCCTCACTTAATCCCACATCATCTGTGAGTAGTACCTTCCTCCATTCTCCTAGGCCTCCTCCTCAGCTCCTCGTGACCCCTCTCTAATGTTTGCTCTCTCTTGCTACTGACTCACCCCTGTTTTCAGGAAAACTAATTCATGCTCAGGTGCAATTAGCAGAGCACTCACATTCAAAGGAAGTTTTCATTTTTAGCTGCCTTCAAAGGTTGAAGTCAAATAAATGAATAGCAAATGGTGGAATTTTTGCAACCAGTGAGGTTGCGGGACTGTCCTGACTCCCTGAGATCAGATTCAGTATGCAACTATGCCTCTGTCTCAGGTAAACGTTGGCTGCCTACCCCCAAGTCAGGCTCGACTGCATGGCCTTCTGGATTTTGCTGGTCTCTGTCACCTCACTCCCCTCCCTCGCCCACCACTTTCCCAAGATAAATCAACCAGGTCAGTCAACACGTTTCGATGAAAAAGAAACAAGTTAGTCTTTTGATTCGACAAAGTGGGCCTTTCTTGAGGCAGAGGGGCTGGGGCGGTCGGGAGCATGTGGAATAAGCGTTGCCGGGCCAAGACAAGGCCCCTTTTGTGTCCAGGGACAAAGATAGAGTGTCCCAGCAAGATGGGGCCAGGGCCTTTCCAACACCAGCTCCGGCAGCCGGGATTGGCTGGCCATCAGACAAGTCCACCCCGTGACTGGGCAGCCCAGGCTCCTAGCCACCAGCCACCCCCCACCCCTCCCTTTGGCAAACAATTGGGTGGGAGTGAAATAAATTATGAAGCCGGACCGTCTGCTCTGTCATGGCCACCTGGTACTCATGGAATTGGGAATTCTCATATCCTACAGACCTGGTACTCGAGGGATCAGTGGCCCTGGAGCTTCCACAACCTTTGGACATGAGCAGACTTCTTGGGTTTGGCTCCAGCTCGGGTGACCTTGGACAATTCACCCCACCTCTCTGTTCCCCCTCTGCAAAATGGCACAAGAGTAATTCACCCTCCAGCTATTGTGTAGATTCAATGTGATGGCATCTCTAAAGAATAAGGCACATGCCTGGCACAGAGAGGGCCCTCAGTCATTACGATGCACAGTATTTCAGTTTATATATCACTTTACATCCATGACCTCGTTCTATGCACAGAATGCCACCCCCCAACCCTCTCTAAGGAGGCAGGATAGCCATTCCTATTGGCTGAAGAAGAGAGGGAGGCTTGAAGGAAATTTGAAGAATCTGAACCCCTGGGGAGTTGAGGTATTCTGAGAGGAGACCAGCAATGTTATGAGTGGCCCCGGCTGACAGCTCGAGAGATGGTAACAGAATCGCCAAGAGACAAATATCGCGAGAGCCAGAGACTAATGCTAGGTCACACCTCCGGGTCTTTGCACGTGCTGTGTCTCTATAGGAAATGCCATGTCCTTTTTGAGGGGAAGGGGGACAGATTAATGGTGCCCTGCCTTTAAGACTCCACTTAGCCTAGGGAAGCAGGAAATTCACTCTTCATTTCATACTGTTTCAAATGTATGCTGTGTGGAAAAATTTTTTAACGGAAACATCCGTTGAATGTGTTCATTCAACAGATACTTACTGAGCACCTACTACTCATCAGACATGATGGGGTTGCTGTTTAAGACAACTTGGTCAGAGAGAGCTACTGGGGAGGTGACACTAGAGCGGGAGAGACCCAAAAAACAGCGAGGGAATGAATCATGGGAAGCCTGAGGGAAGGGAGTGGCCAAGGTAAGACTCTAGCTGGACTGATGAATCCTTGGCCAAGAAAAAGTCCTAAAGCTATTGCTCTTACTGATGGGTAAGCTCCAGTAGCCTGATTCCCCAGGCCTGACAGAGTGAATGCTGTTTTGAGGTCCTGACTCTCTTCCTCTTCCTGGCTGTGGTTTCTTGGCAGATTCTCTTACCCCTGGCCCTAGTAACCCTAGTAGAAGGTGGTAAGAATAGCCTGATCCAAATATTGGGATTGTCCTCATCTGTCCCAGTGTGCTCACAATGGGATCAAAACCAACTCTTCTTCCTTTCCCCTCACCCCCCCAGCCCAGCCCAGCCCACAGAAGCATGGGGCCTAGGGGTGGAAGGGTAGGGAGAGATAGCCACCGGAGGCCAAGGAGCCCCACCCCATGTCTCAAGAAGTATCCTCCATGAGGCTCGAAAGCTGAGTCCATCTGACCTGGGTCTTGGGGGCCCCCAGAGCAGGGGAGTGCCCTGGCCTTTGTAGATCAGAGACAGGCTGGGCACGGCCGGATGTGGGGGGCCGCGAGCACTGATCGGCATGCCTGGGGCTCTTGTCACCTTATCCAGTGGAATTCAGAGGCTTAGAATCTCAGAGTCCTCGGTATTAGAGTAATAACTTAGAAAGTTATTCTAAAACGTTGCATTAGAATTGTGTTCAAATAATATAGAAATGTCATACCGTTTTAGCAGCTTAGATTAGAATGTTGTGTTACAATGTCTTATAATATTGTATCAGGACGTTATGTAATGTTATGTGTTAGAGTACTGTGTTGCTTTGGAGCATTGATTAGAATGTGGGTTAGAACTGTCCTAAAATGTTGAATTAGAATATTAAGCTGTGTCAGAATGTTATAGTTGAGGGTTCTGTTATAAGACTATATTAGAGTGTTACAATAAAATATTGTGTCGCAATGTTTCGTTAGCATGTTTTCTTAGGATGGCACGTTGAATCTTAAAATCCAAAGCCAGCTCGTGGAATTGTTGGGTGCTTGGATGGGGGGCAGAGTGATCCCTAGCCTGGGAATCTCAGGAGGCTGGATTAGGGCTCAGCTGCAACCTGACCCTTTCCCTGATTCTTTCTCTCTTAGGGCCTCAGTTTCCCCATTGTTAAGACAATGGCTGTTGAACAGTGTGTTCTCTAGAGCCTCCCTCACATTGAATGTTTATGGGGCTCTGAGTGTTGGAATCTTACCCTTTCCCTCCTCCCGGGCAGGAAGTGAGAATTCTGGTTAACAATGAGCTTGATCTTATCTGGAATAAATGACTTTCTGGGAGTAAACAGCTTCCTCACTGACAGGAAAAGTAAGAGAATCAAGTGACCAGGGTGAGAGAAACTCCCAGCAGCCAGAACGAAGGGCCTCCTGCCAACTGCTCACTGTCTTCCTGAAGGCACAGGCGTCCCATCCCTCCCCAATCCAAGGATGAAGCAGGGTCCCTGTCCCCCCCGCCTGAAACACTCCCCACTCCCCCCACCCCCAGCCCTCTCCAGACCCCACCACTGACCACAGTCCTGGGTTCCCCACCACTGACTGAAGGGAGGAACTGCTGAGTTCTGAGCCATCCCTCCCCCACCAGGCTTTGGCCAGACCTGCCTCATCTCACAGCTCTGCCCCTTCCCCCTGTGGGTCAGGCCCCTTTAGAAGTAGGCCTTAGACAAGTGATCTGAGCAAAAATATCCTGGCCTCCTCAACCCCAACCTTCACTGCTCCTTACTCCTGAGAAGAGAAATCACAAGATATCAGGGTGACCTGGGAAAATCCACATGCTCACGCAGACTCTGTTCCATACATTTCCAGGGTTTTCACACACCCTGTGACCCATGATCTAAGGCACTGAAGGGGTTAAGCACATGTCCCACAGATCAGCTACTAGCTGCGAGTACTCTTGTACTAGAAGCTCCTTCCTCCTCTGAACGAACGTGTGTCCTCCCCTGCGAAGTGGGAGTGAGGGCTTGGAGTTTGTTGGGCCTGTTGGGCATGAACTTGAGATCACATCTGCAAAGCGTTGAGCTCAGTATCTATCAATGCACAAGTGTGCTGAGTTTGTTGAGATCTGGCCACACCCCACACCCTGGCCCTTGCCTCCAGTCTGGAGTCTGGGCCCCCACCTCTCCATATGCTCCAGTTTGGAGAATAACATCCATACCCATGGTCATGCTGAGATGAAAGAGGGGATCCATAGGATAAAGGGAGCCAGGGACCCTTGTGCCTAGAAGGCTTCTTCCCTAGGAAGTGAGCCTGATGGTTTTTGCTGAAACAAGTCTCTTGATACCTACAAGGCCCCCACCTTGGGGGTCATCTGAGAAAGCAGACCCGGCCTTGACACCTGGCGTCAAAAGGCTGGGCAAGGTTCTAGCCCCACATTCATTGGCTCACCTCTTCCTATCACATGGCTTTGTTTATCTAATCTGTAAAGCGAGGCTTAAAAAGGCACTTCTTTCTTGGGCCATCCTGGGGGTCAAATAAGGTGATATAACTCTTACATCTAGAAAAGACCATCAGTGGCCTTGTGTGCTGTGGGGATGGAGAGTACAGAATGTCTTGCAGAAACAGAGAAGAAAGGGAAGGGTGAAAGGAAAAGTGGGGAGGGAATGGAGAATTTAGAGAACTGGCCATGTTATGGGCAGTTCCTGGGGCAGTTCCTGGGGCAGTCCACTGGGCAACTTACAGAAAGAGCCTGTGTGAGCAGTCAGCAGACTTGAGTCTGAATACCAGGTCTGCCATTAGGTCACTGTATGACCTTCAGCTGGCCCCCTGCCCTCTCTGGGCTTCAATGTCTTCATAGATACCATAAACCAGTCAGACTGGTTGAACTCCAATGGATTTCTTGCTGTGTGGCCACAAGTCCTTGGCTTCTGGCTTGGCTGGGGAGATTCTAAACACTTTCCTTTTCACCTTCACGATTGGCCATAAGCGGGGGTGGGGCGGGGGAAGAATCTTAGACTCCTGAGGTGGGGGTGGGAAGAAGCAACTGGGAGAGCTGAGGACAGCCAGTGGCCAACACCCCTGCCTGAGGGTTGGTAACAATTCCTAGATCCAAAGCAGAACTTGGTCTGCTTTGCTGCTGATCACATGCAGGGAGCAGTGAGAATGGAAAGCAGTGCCTGGCACTGGAGTAAAGCAGTGAGAAACCCAGATCCAGTTCTTGCTTGCATGGAACTAACATTCAGGGCGCGTAACAGGCAATGCATTAGAGCCCTGCTGTTTGCTACATATACGTTTATTATTGTTATAGTCTCTTGTCGAGTCAACACTTTTATCGATATATAATGTCCTTCTTTGTCTCTTATAACAGCATTTGGCCTAATGTCTATTTTGTCTGATATTAGTACAGCTGCCCCAGCCCTCTTTTGGTTACTACTTGAATTGCCTATCTTTTTCCATCCATTCATTTTTGATCCACTTGGGTTTTTGGATCCAATGTGAGTCTTTTGTAACAGCCTAGGATATATTTTTTTTATTAAAATTTTTTTTAATGCTTATTCATTTTTGAGAGAGAGACAGAGAGTGAGCGGGGGAGGAATAGAGAGAGAAAGAGACATAGAATCCGAAGAAGGCTCCAGGCTCCAAGCTGTCAGCACAGAGCCTGATGTGGGACTTGAACCCAAGAATGCAAGATCATGACCTGGCCGAAGGTGGATGCTCAACCTGCTGAGCCACTCAAGCGCCCCTGTTTTTTTAAATCCACTCTGTCTATTTATGCTCTTTGTTTGGAGAGTTTAATCCATTTTTATTTAAAGTAATCACTGCAAAGGAAAAACTTACTTTTGTCGTTTTATTGTTTTCTATGTATGGTATAGCCTTTTTGTCCCTCATTTTCTCCATTATTTCCTTTTTTGTGTTCAGTCGATTTTTTTTGTAATGACACATTTCGATTCCCTTCTCATTTCCTTTTGTGTATATTCTATAGATATTTATGATATCTATAGAAATGCCTATAAAATATAAATCTGCTAATGGTTGTCATGGGGATTATGTAGAACATCCTGAAGTTATAACCATCTAATTGAGTTCATACCAACTTAATTTCAATTGCATACAAAAACTCTATTCCAATACAGCTATGGTACTGATGTCACAAATTACACGTTTGTACATTACATACCCCCTCACAGAGATTTATAAGAATGTTTTATTTGTGTGTTTTTTAAACCTTGTAGAAAATTTTAAAAATGGAGTCACAAAAAAATAAAAATAAAAAATGGAGTCACAAACCAAAATTATAATAACATTTGCTTTATATTTGCCCAATTATTTACCTTTCCTAGAGGTCTTTACTTCTACAGCTTTGAGGTATAGTATCTTTTTATTTCAACCTGAGGGACTCTCCTTAGCAAAACTTGTAGGGCAGGTCTCATGGTAGTGAACTCCCTCAACTTCTGTTGATCTTGAAATTTCTTTTTAAATTTTTTAAAATGCTTATTTATTTCTGAGACAGAGACAGACAGAGCATGAGTGGGGGAGGGGCAGAGAGAGAGGGAGACACAGAATCCGAAGCAGGCTCCAGGCTCTGAGCTGTCAGCACAGAGCCCGACGCAGGGCTCGAACTCACAAACTTTGAGATCATGACCTGAACTGATGTCGGTCACTCAACCCACCGAGCCACCAGGCATCCCTGATCTTCAAATATCTTAATTTCTACCTCACTTCTGAAGGACAACTTTGCTGAATATAGATTTTTTTTCCTTTTTGATATAGAACTCTTAGTTGAAATGTTTTTTGTTTGTTTGTTTTGTTTTTTAACACTACAAGTATATCCCTTCACTGCCTGCTGGCCTTCAAAATTTCTGCTAATAGGCTGATAACTGTATCTGAGGATCCCTTGTATGTGATGAGTCACTTCTCTCATGCTGCTTTCAAGATTTTGGCTTCTGTTTGGGCTTTTTACAGTTTGATTATAATGCACCTCGGTGTGGATCAGAGTATATTCTACTTGGGGGTTGGTTCATCCTTTTGGATTTGCAGATACATATACTTCATTGAATTTAGGAGGTTTTGCCCATCATTTCTTCAAATAAGCTCTCTGCCCCTTTTTTCTCCTCTTCTTATGGGACTCTCATAATCCATATATTGCTCCTTTAATGGTATCCACAGTCTTTTAGCTCTGTTCACTTTTCTTCATTCTTTTTTTCTTCCCGCTTTTCAGACTCGATAATTTCTTTTTTTTTTTTAACGTTTATTTATTTTTGAGACAGAGAGAGACAGAGCATGAATGGGGGAGGGTCAGAGAGAGAGGGAGACACAGAATCCAAAACAGCCTCCAGGCTCTGAGCGTCAGCACAGAGCCCGACGCAGGGCTCGAACTCACGGACCACGAGATCATGACCTGAGCCTAAGTCGGACGCTCAACTGACTGACCCACCCAGGTGCCCCCAGACTCGATCATTTCAATTGTCTTGTCTTCTTCCTTCAGCTCAAATCCATTGCTCATCATCATAGGCAGCAAGATGGCAGACTAGGAGCTCCAAGCTCTCATCCCCCCCATGGAAACATCAAAACAAAACAAAAATAAAAACTAGAAACTGCACTGAACTAATATAGGGGCCCTGGAAAACAGTCAGAGGCTCATAGTAACCAATTGAACATCCAATCAAAATGCCTGGTACAAGGTCTTATGGGTGGACACATACCATAGACCATCTATGGACCCAGGCATCTGTGGGTCTATAGTCTCCCTGCAGTTTTCGTAAGCAATGCCTGCTGCTTCTTCCTGCCTGAGATCCAAGTTGGATGAAAAAGGTACCATCCCTTCAGGAAGCACTCATCAGGTTAGAATGCTGCAAATAAGACCTGCTTCCCAAACTGTGATTTGAGGGAGGCAGTTGGGAACTAGACTGCTGCCTCGTCCAGCCCAAGAACACTGTTTTTCCAGGGAGGGGAGGGGACAAGGGCTAGAGTAACTACCACGAACCTTTTACGCTGTTTTGAGGGTGGCCTTTTCTTGACTGGATGGTCAGCTGGTTGCTGTAAACCTTTGACTCTTTTCCAGAGCTTTTATATTGGCTCAGCCCAGTTTCTAGATTTTTGTGTTTGTTTTTGATGTTTCCATGAGAGGGACGGGGGCTTAGAGCTTCCCAGTTTGCCATTTTGCTGACTCTGATGGACAATATACTAGGGACGGCCCAAATATCCAACTGCACAATACAGGGAAGTGAACTGCATTGCTAGAGTGAATGTGTGCAGGGCAGAAGCTACTATGGATCATTGGAATGAGGAAAAGCCTTGGGAAAGGGATGATTTTTGAACTGAAGAAGGGGAAGGAAGAATCCAAGAAAGGAACTAGGAAAAGAGCAAGAACAAAGGCCCCAAGGCAGGAAAGAACCTGGTTTGTCCCAGGCACTGTTAGAAGGCTAATGTGCCTGAAGCCCAGGGAGTCAGAGAAGACAGGGCCTGGGGGGCCAGGGTGAGCAGTTTGGGCTTTACTCTAATTGTAATGGAAACCCATGGAGGGCTTTAAGAACTAGAAAGACTTCGTGCATTTGTTTAAAATGAGACAAGGCTGCTGTGCGGGTGAGGCTTAGAGTAGAAGCAGAGAGACCGGTGAGGAGGCTGGTGTAGACGCCCTGGTGAGAAATGAAGCTAGAGTCTGCAAATGAGGAGGCAGCCCTGGGCAGGAGTCACCATGGCAGCGTTCCTGAGGGCTTTCACAGGTGGACTTGGGAAGAGCCCCAGCCAAGCCAAACCCAGTCTGGTGCTGGGGCAAGATAGTGGAAGGGCGCTGCTTTGGCTCCCGTGGGCTTCTTTTGAAGTTCTGGGCTCCACCTCTCCCAGCCGTGCTTTTCTCTGGGGAAAAGAGGGCAAGCTGTGATCCCTGAGGGTGGTGGAGGTGGCAGTGAAAAGGTCCATGCTTTTCAAACAGGAACTTGACCATCGAGAAGATGGGGAAGCGAGGGCCCAAGGGAGGGGAATGTGGCTTTGGCCTCACGGTGAGTAGGTCTTCTTTAGTGGGGCTGAGTCAGGTACCACATGGCTCAGTTCCTGCTGGTACCAAGATGTCAGGAATCTCAGTGTGCCTGAGGTGAAACACAAAGATTCCAGCGTTGGGCTGACCTCGCCAGATTCCTGATCCTCTGACTCACAGCGTGACGTTGCACAGGCTGCTGCCCCTCTCCCAACCTCAGTTCCCTCGTGTGGACCAACGAGGTGACAAAAGTCCCCACAACACTGGGTCATCACGAACTATGTGAGATCACGTGTACGAAGCACTTAGTAGGTGTCTGTCGACACCAGCCACCTAGCGCACAGTACTGAGTAAGTACTCAGTAATTGATCTTTGCAATGACAACAGTCATTATCAGCAGGGTAACAATTTTGAGGAACCCATCAGAGCCACAGAATCCAGCTCGGTTTGGTTTGGGGAAACGTCTGAGCCCCAGAGTTCACCTGCCCTCAGGCCTCGCAGCCCATCTCAAGGTCAAAGTGAAATGTCGTGGGTCAAAGAGAAAGAAAAAGAAACTGCACAGAGAAGGGCAACGAGCGATTAGATCCATGCCTCACAGGTGGGTGCCATTGGAGATGAACTTTGAGGGGGGGTTGGAGCTACACATGTGAAGACCGCAGGGCGGCCTTCTGGGGGGAGAGAGGAGACTCAGCCAAGGTTTGGACGTAGGAAAACGTTTCTTATTCCTTTGGGGCAGACACGAAAGAGAGGTTCATTTGGGCCACGCTGCAGTGAAAAGTTTGAGGTGGGAGCATGAACATGAGGAAATCAAGTTGTTGGATCGTCGCTAGACCATGGATGCAGAAGTGGGAGGCTTTGTCTGCACTCTGGACGTGGTGGGGGGCTGTGACTGTTCCTGGGGAAGAGAGGACTGTCCTTACAGCTGAGCTTCAGGAAGGCCGCTCTGTCTGCCTGTACACAGGCCCACGGCCCTGACCCTCGCCCCGGGGCCAGGTCGGTGGTCTAGGCCAGGGATGCTGAGGCCCAAGCTTAGTCAATGGGAGTGTGGATGGAAGGAGACTCCAGAGGGAAGGGGTGGTCAACAGCCTTGTCAACCACCTAGAGGTGGCAGGGGTGAGGGAGGACCCAGGGAGGACTCCCGGCTTGCCAGCTCAGGACACCGGTAGCTGAGAGGAAAGACAAGGACAGCAGAGATGCAGGAAGGAAGACAGTGGTGGCTCTGGGCCTGTGAGCCCTCTGCCCCGGGGGCAGTTGGTTCTGTGGGTCTGGACTGCGGGAGAGGTCTCAGGATTGGGGGCACAATTGTATTTGACGGTGGTTATACCTTGAGTTTGACTGGTTGGTTGAGGAACACGGGCAGAGGAGAGAAGGGTCAGGCAGGACGCTGGGCTGCCGCTGTCCCTTGGCCCACGTGTGGCCCGTCGGGCCCTGGAATGAGCCTGTCCCTCTCCTCTGCGCCATCCCCCCTCTTCTCATCTTACACTTCCTTTCTGGCCCTCACTTAGCTGCGTCATTTTAGGGAACTTGGAAACCAGGCCTCGTGTCTTTAACTTACAAAATTATACACTCCAATGAGCCGGAAAGGGGCTTTTGGAATAATTCTATTGAAAATATGTGGGTTTTCGCCTTGAAATGATCTTCCTGAAATTATCCCCTTTCTCTCTTTATAAATATTAAAAAGAAGGAATCAGAGCTTAGTGCTTTAAATCCCTATTCAGGGACTTTCTTGTCTGCCTCTCAGGAAAGCAGCCAGTCATTTCCGAGGAAGAAAGGAAGGCTGGCTCAGTTCCCTTTTACGTGACCCTGCCCCAGATCCACCTTTCGGAGTATCCCTGACCACTCCCTCCTTGTCCCCTTACAGCGAAACTGGGCTTTACTGGAATATTACACGTCAGCGTGAAGGGTGTGAGAGAGAAGGCGCAGGCTCGGGAGGGGAGGGGAGAGGGGAGGAGAGGAGGAAGGCTGCAAAGATGGAGGCAGACAGAGACAGAGAGAAGAAGAGAGACAGAGACAGGGAGGGAGAGAAATCGCTCTGGGGAGAAAGGGAGAGACATGTGTCCCCTACAGAGACAGGCTGCTGAGAGAGACACGAGCTCGGGCGGAGGATCGGGGGGACACAGAATACGGGGGCAGAAAGCAGCACACAGATGTAAGCGGGGTGGGGGGCGGGGAAAGGAGACACGGGAGCGGGACATTGGCAGAGTGGGAGGAGGCCATGAGGCCAGAGGCCCACAGAATGGAGTTGACACTGACTGACAGGTGGGTAGGGAAGAACCATGGGAGCGAGACACAGGTGGATGGTGACACACGGGGCGGGGGGGGGGGGGGCGGTGGGAACAAGGAGACCGGATGGGCCTGTGCCACCCTCAGGCTGAAGGCCAGCGTGTGCTGGGGACAAACACGACTCGTGTGCAGGATGGCATCTGATGGAGGGAAGTTCCTCGTCCCCAGCCCGGGCCCTCTGGCACCTGCCTCAGGCCCATGATTCCCATTAAGCCCTGCTGACCTTTGACATCCGGGGGGAATGGGGGCAGAGGGCAGAGGTCAACAGAAGGACCTGAGTTCAAGCATCGGCTCTGCCAATCACCGCCACGTCACCCTGGTCACGTCATGCCGTCTATGGAACCTTGGTTTTCTCGCCTGCACGGTGGGGGACGGTGATACCCAATCGCGGGGCTGTTGGGCCGCCCGCTGTGAGACACCTGCCCGTAAAGGCCTTGGCACAGCACCCAGATCGCTACCCTCACGGGAACGGGGGTAGACGTCACCCATGGTGGAGTCTAGAGCTCAACTGCGATCCTTCTGTAGACCTCAGAACTCACCAGTCAGGGCTGACCCTGGGGACCTAGGTGTAAAACCCCTCCCCCACAGGCACCCCAAAAGGGGAAATCTGCGGAGGGAAGGGAACAGGAAGTTTTAGTGGCTGGGAGAGATTCTGAAAAGGCTTTCCCAGCCAGCCCTGGTGGGTACAAGAGGCAAGGGCAGTTGGATTCACCTAACTGGCCTCCACCTCCCTGAAAGGGGACGCGGGAAGAAGGGGAGTGCCCTGGCCCACGGCTCCCTGCGTGACTTGGAGCCCCTCCAGGGCTTCGTCTGCCAGTCTGACCAAGGGTAGCAGACGACAGGCTCTGAGAGGGCCTTTGAGGCCCTGACCTCAGGGTTCTAGGAGCCCGTCATTGTAAGCAGCCTGACCTGGGGTGGGGTGGGGGTGGGGAGGGTGTTCCCGGCTCCCCCTCCCCCACAGACTGCAGCAGGAACCAAGGCCCAAGCGCCTTCTGAAGGCTCGGTCACAAAGCGCGGTGGTCGGTCACCGGTTACCACATAAGCCAAGCCCTTGATCTGCTGTGTTTGAGGAAACTCTTTGTTCCTTTCAAGCCTCTATTCTCTCAGCTGGGGCTGGTGCACAGACCGAAGCAGTGAGTTTGCTCTTTCTTCCTTTTCTTTTTGGATTTTTAAAAATAACCGGCTTGTGTGTGCAGGCAGCATTCCAGAATTGGGTTCCCAGGCTGGGGTTCAAGGCCAGGCACTCCAGCAGCCCCTCGCTCCCGGGAAGGCCTGGGCGGAGGGAAAGCCAAAGGGCCGGGTGAGGAGGCAGGGCATGCAACCCGTGCCCCAGAGAGACTCAGGTTCGGGAGCCAGCCCGGGAGGGCCCACACTGGTGCCCTCCCACCGGCTTCGGGACTTTAGTTTGTCGAGGGTAAGATAAGAGCCCATCGTGGAGACAGCTGCCTCTCTCCCTTGCTGGGTCCGTGCCAGACATCGCTGATCGATCGCCCTCCCCCACGGAGCTTGGATGAGCCCTGAGAATCCTTTTCAGCGCGGTGCCCTCTCTGGGTGTCTACCACCAATAGGATTTGGCTTGCAAACAGACCTACCTTCCATCCCGGGACATGGTTATCTCTGAGAGGCCAACCCAAAGTAGGCACTCGATAAATATTTGTTGGATAAATAGACTTTCCTTTTCTTTTCTCTCTCTCTCTCTCTCTCTCTCTCTCTCTTTTTTAAATCTTTACGGCACGTCAGCCACTATTTTCGAAACACTTGCTAGGCTGTGAACAAAGCAGAGTTCCTGACCTCCATCCAACATGCGGGGGAGACAGACAATAAGCAAATAAGCAGAGAGAACTACATCGGATGTCAGGTGGTGAGCAGAGCGATGAAGAAATATGAAGCCGCGTAAAACAATGGAGAGTGACAGGGTGTGGGCGTAGGCGCTCCTCGTAGGTAAGGTCATCGGAGGAGGGCTTCTGGAGCACGACACTGGAGCAGAGACCTCGGCAAAGCGAGAATCTCTGAGAGCCCATCCCTCTGAGGATTTGAGGCTAAACTGGTTTGACACTAAGATACTAATCTGCGTTGTGTACGATTCTAGAATTCCACGACTCTAAGAACCTCTAACTAAAATTACACATTTCTACTGTTCTCGCCTCCCATGAAAATGATTCTAGAATTTTGTGATTCTGAAATGTTAGGATTCACTGAAGCATCTTTTTGCTTGAATAGACCAGGATTCATTGCCTACCCTCTCCCCGCTACCCCCAGGAAATGGAGCTGAAAATAGAAACCGTCAAAACAACAAGCCATTCCAGCTCTAAGTGCCATAGTAAACAAATGGTCCAATGTTGCTCTGATGGTTTAATTGCAGCAGCTCCAGACAAGCCCATTCATGAGGGATCATCAGTTGATGGAGAGGAGGAGTGAGCCCCTTGGGAGAAGGGGTGGCTTGCGGCCGGCCCTGGGGTGGGGCAGGTCTGTACCAGCGGCCAACGCTCTGGATGTCTCGCTCTGGCCCCTTTGGCTTTGGGGATCAAGATGGTGGACATTTTGACGAGGAGTGTCAAGAGAGGCCTCTCTGAGGAGGTAGCATGAAAGCCGCACCTGAGGACTGATAGGATGCCAGGTTCACAGCCGGGGGGGAGAACAGTCCCAGGTAGAGAGAACAGCAGATTCAAAGGGCGAGAGAGCTTGGCTGGTTCCCAAAGCAATTGGAGGACAGGAAAATGAGATGAGATCAGAAGGGCAGGAAGGGGCTGGATCCTACAGGGGTTTGTCGGCTAGCATTGGGAACATGGAAGCTACTGGAAGGTTTTAAACAGTGAGTGATGTAATGTAATTCCATATTTAAAAGATCCTGGGTGCTCTAAGTACAGTGGACTATGGGGGGGTGGGGCACGAGTGGAAGCTGGAAGGCCAGTAAGAGACTGCGGTGTTTGTCCCCGGAAGGAGTGGCAGCGGCTTGGATCTACATGGTAGCAGGTGGATCCATCTGTTCACCCGTCCCTTCTTTCTGCCCTCCCTTCCTCATCCCTTCATCCATCCATTCATTAACCGAACACTTATTAAGTGTCTATGGGGAGCCAGGCACAATGCTGAGCTTATAAGGACGAATTAAACGTGGTTTCCGACCGCAAGGAGCTCACAGAACGGCAGGTCCCTGACCCTGCAATGTAACGGTAACGAATGTCCCAGTGCAAAGTACCCCGCGGGCTCATGGGACGTGATTCACTGAGCCTGGGATGTTGGAAAAGGCCTCGTGGAGGACATGTTGGTGTTTGAGATGTTGGAAGGTCTGAGATGTTGGAGGGGCAGCTCGGGGAAGGGTGAGGAGGCAGGACAAGTGAGTGTCCTGCAAATATGTGGCTGTCCAGGTTGGTGGGATCAACGACCAGGTGCGTGGAGGGACACCACGGGAAAGGGGTTCTGGGCCAGCTTGGGGAGGGGTGGGGACACATGCCTGTGACTTCCTGCTCAGCTCCGCCTGCCCCTACCGGAGCGGAGTAATTTAATTAAGTACCAACCCTTAAACAAGATGCAGCTGTTTAGCAGATGTTGCCTTTCACCCCAGATGGAGGCACATCTTGGCAACGGGCACAGCGTTTCCAGGGCGCTTAATTTGTAAGGCTGCGGAGAGGAAAGAAATTCAAGATGCGGCCATTATTATTTAATGGCCATCGTTCATGACACACACCCCCGCCCCCCCAGCACCACAGCCACATGGCCACCATTCCTGTTGGCTCGGACCGGAGACAGAGGCAGGCCCCCGGGGAGGGTGATTTGCTGGTTCTCACTCAGAGAACAAGAGAAGAAAAGCGGAGGAAAAGGTCACCAATCTGCAGAACCCCCAAGAACGTTTATGTGAGTGGGAAGCAGCGACTTATCCTTCATTTTGCGCGAAAGGGGCACAATCGGTAACCACGATCTTTTGAACTCTAACTCAGGAGCCAGGCGCTGTGCCAGGTGCTTACACGTACCTTGTCTCTGCCTCTCTAATCCTCCCAACAGCCACGCTCGGTCCTACCTCAGGGCCTTTGCCCTTGCTTTCTCCCCTGGCCGAGGAACACTCTTCTTTCAGAGGCCCACAGGGCTAATTCCCCAAAGACCTTCAGGCCTCACAATAAATGTTGCCTCCCCATAGAGTCCTTCCCTGACCAGTCTACATAAAAGGCACCCTTCTCCATAAGTCTCCACCCCTTACCTTACTTGCTTGCTTTTCCTTTTCCTTCATTACCATATATATATATATATATATATATATATATATATCCTGTGTCTGTTTCTCTCCTCTAGAGTTTAAATTTCCAAGGGCAAGGATTTTTGTCTGTTTTATTCCTTGCCAGTTCTCCAATATGCACAAGAGTGCCTGACTCAAGACAGAATCCTATAAATATTTGTTCAATGGGTAGAGAAATGATCAATGGATCTCACCGAACATATAAAAAGATGGTCAGGGAGACAAAGTTACTCTCCCAAGAGTTACACAGCCGGCAAGGGGTGAGTTGGGATTTGAGTTTGGGTCTGTCCATTTCCTAGGGACTTTTCCTTCTCCGTAGCACTTATCACCACTTATGTATTATTTCTGGGCCTGTGTTTGGCATCTCTCTCCTCTCCCACCGGAATGGGGGCTCCAGTGAGAACAGAGTTCAGGTGTTTTGCTCATAGTTGTCTCCCCAGCACCCAGACAGCGCTCCCCAGCACCCAGGAAGCAGCTCATAAATATACACTGAGCGACACTTCATTCTCGCAAGCAATCCTGCAAAGTATGTTTCCTCTGTGCTATTTTACACATGGGGACATTGAGGCTCAACCAGAGAAGTGATTTGCCTTGCTTAAGGTCAACTGGCTAATGAATAGAGAGCTGGGATTTGAACCCAGGCCTCCTGAGCTCATTGGTCATGGAGAAGGGGACCCCCATTTAACGCTTGCTGGTTCGACCCACCCAAAGGCAACAGCTGCTTGGCCGAAAGCTCCACTCACACCCTACCAGGGAAGGCATTTCCCCCTCAAGGTCAGCAGTGTCAGGGCCGATGTGAAACTCACCCTTAATGCACAACTCCCCAGTTTCGTCCATTTAAGTGAAAACTTTGATGTTATTTTAACCCAAATCCCCCGTTGACTTCAATGGAAGCTTTGAATCCACGAGGAAGGTCAGACAGTGTTTTTGGAGGTAACATGGGCACCCAATGGAAATCATATTAGCATACTCATTATCATCAGGGCCCTTTGAATGTGTTTTTTAGCTGCTCCCTTAAAGTTGACTTGGTGACAATGGATCCTTTCTGTTCAGGAATCACTGGGCCAGAGTGAAGCTGCGGTCGGCTCCTGTGTGCTTTTCTGTGCTTTTCAAATGATGACAGTGAACCCATGTTGCATAAGGTAATGGAAAGAACGCCATCCACCAGGCACCCTGGTGGTGAATGAAGTACATTGTCTGGGTTTGAAAGAAATAACTCTTTAAGTCACTTGTGCTGGGACCCCAGGGATGGGCTCAGGTAACAAAAGGTGTTGCTAAGCGGCCTTCCAAGAAAGCTGGCCCCTGTTAACGGGAGGCCCCTGGGCGCAGCAAAAAAAAAAAAAAATCAGGGATTGGCCTTAGTTGACAAGATGGTTGTTCAACTTGAGAAAATTCCAGAATTGCCTGGGGAGCATTTACTACACCCAGTGCCCAGCGCCCCCACATCAGACCATTTGGCTCCAAATCCTGGGAAGTGGGGAGACCAGAAGGCATCAAAGGTTTCTAAGTGTCCTCAGATGACTCCGGTAGGCCAAGCGGCAGCTAGTAAGTAGAGCTGAACTGATCTCTTGTCAAACCAGAGGGGAGGGGAAGAGAGAAGTTGTGGGTGGTGACAGTGGAGAGGGAAGGGCGATCTCAAGTCCTCTGGGGATGTGTCCGGGAAGAGGAGCTTCGGAGAAGACACCCTGGTTTTTGTTTCTGCTCTTAGGAAAATGTTCAAACTACGGAAAAGTGCAGAGAATCGTACGACGACCCCACTGCCTGATACCAGCCTCATCAATCAGCAACACGGAGTCCCTCCGGTGTGAGGGGGTTTAAGGTGCGTGCTGCAGGCAGGTGGTGCGCCCCAGCTTCCCTGGGAGCCTCCTGGAAAGCCCACACTGCTCATCAGTGATTCCGTGACAGCAGATCCTTGGCTGGAACACAGAACTCCAGCGCCGAGTTCTTGGGCTGGAACGTGATTTGACAGGAGAGCCAACAGCTGGGACACAGGACTTTTGTATTAAGGCAAAAACAGTTATATTCAAAAAGAAATTGCCACGCATTTATCCTAATCCCTCCTTGACTTGTCTCCTTGGTTCTCTTGTTTGGGGAGAGGGCCTTGGGGCTTACCCCTTAAAAGGATCAAGGAGGTGAGTGAGTAGCCTGGGAACACCTGGAGGGTGACAGCTGGGCCAGGGTGTCTCCAGAAAGTCCTACTTTGTGTGCTCCTTTGTTCTTCCGACAAAGATTCACGGAGCACCTCCTTCATGCCAGGGGTCGTGTTCTAAGTTGTGGGTTCACGCAGCTCACACAGTCGAGTGCAGGAGATGGATGGTCAACAGAAAGGACAATGGGCAGCAAGTCGGATTGTGACATGTAGCACTCGTGCTACAGAAAAAAAAATAAAGCAGGGAAGTGGACGAGGGCGGCTGGCAATTGTTAGTAAGATGCCCAGGGAAGGACTCTCTGCCAAGGTGGCCCAAAGAAGGTGAGGGAGGAGCCAAGAGGGAGGAGCATTCGAGGCAGAGGGAATGGCACATGCAAAGGCCCAGTGGTGGGAACATTCCTTCCAAGAACAGTGAGCACGCTGTGTGGCTGGAGCAGAGGGAGAGTGGGGGACAGGGCTGGCAGGTGATGCCAGGGAGGCAGCCGTGGAAACTGGTGAGGCCAGAGTGGCAGACCATGAAGGCCTGTAAAGACCTTTGTTTTTCCCACGTGAGAGGGGGAGTAATTGGTGGGTTTTGAGAAAAGGGATTGGAAGATCTGGCTTTTGTTTTCATGGGACCCCTCTGGCTGCCGAGTGCAGAACGATTATAGAAGGTGGGTACAGAAACTGGAGAAGGCTACTGTGTTCATCCCAAGGAACAGGGGACCGAGGCCCAGACCGGGGTGGTCAAGGTGAGCACGTCTCTGGAACCACAGAGGTGGTCGGTTTCTGGAAATGTCTGCCGGGTAGAGCCAACGGGATTTGTTGGCTGAAAGAATGTTGGGGTAGGAGACCAGCAGGGGGGTCAGGATGACGCCAAGGTGTTTAATCTCAGCAACTAGACAGGGAGGTTTGGCATTTCCTGAAATGGAAGTCCTGCAAGGAGGGATGCTTTAGGGAGGCATGGTGGGAAGTTGTGTTTGGAACAGGTTAAAATTGAGGTGCGTAGGCAACACAAAATGCATATGGACGTATGAACCTGGGGTGCAGGGGAGCAGCCTGCCCTGGCGTCCCGCCGCCCAGATGGTGTGTGATAGCCTGATCATAGGCAGGGGAGTGGGCCAAGCACAGACCTGGGCCTCTCGTGAGCCAGGCACCGGGCCAGGCTGTGTCTTCTGGCCTCCTCAGGCCAGAGTCACGCCTGGGGCTTACACGGAGGGGGTTACTGCCCCCTCTCCATTGGCCACTTCCCATTATTAGCATTTACCCTGAGGTTGAAGAGGAAGGCTGATCCAGCCTCATTTAGGATGAAAAGGGCTGAAACTCTCAAGTTAACTGGAGCCGCGGGAGCTGTTGTCAAACTACGTGCAGGGACTGGAAGGCAGGAATTCTGAGCGCGCCTCGCAGAAGTTGTTTTAGCCGCTGGGAGACCATTCAGGACCCAGGGCTCAGGACCCAGGACAGAGCTCACTCTCGGCCTCCTAGGCAGCAGGTGTCTGCGGGCCTCCACCTCCCCTTCCGCCTTCCCTCTTCCCTCCTCTCTCCGGAGGTTTGGGCTTCCTCATTAATCCTGCGCCTTCATACGGTCTTGGCACCATCCGACCTGGCCTGGTCTTCCAGCTTTTGTGCATTTGACCCAACTGTCTTCGACCCAAACCCCAACCGGCAGCCCGGAGGGGTGCCGATTGGTTTGGTTAATGCTGATTGGTTTAGTCGAACCACCCTCAGCTGTGCTGGGTGGAGCTTTTGCCCCAGGCTATATCATTGGTTGCTGGCTAGCCTATCTCTTGTCAGCCTTTGGGTCAGGTGACTTCCCCTGCTCCAATCGGCTGTTGGGGCACTTACGGAAGTGGATACAGACTCTAAGAGCCACCGTGGCAATGGCGATAGTAATAACAGCCGTGTGAGGTATTGATCATGGTGGACTCTGGATCAGGCAGTTTGGGTTCAGGTTCAAACCCTGCCCCTACCACTTACGGTGACCTTGGGCAGCTTTCAACCTAACCGGGTCCCCATCTCCTCCTCTTTAAGTGGAGAATAATAACGTTAACTACGTCTTAGGGTTACGGCGAGGACTACTAAGCTAGGCAATGAAACATCTACAGGACATATTTAATTAGGGTTGCATTCAAAAATGTAATTAAAAATGTAATCACCGTTGTCATTACTACTGGTCGGACAGTTCTTCTGCCCTTAAGTGTTTTAAAGGCACGTTCTCACTCAATTCTTCACAAAAATGCCAATGCAACAGGCTGTGTTTTTAATCCCACCTGACGGACGTGAAAATGGAGGTACAAAGGAGTTATGTGAGTTGTCCAAGGGTCCCTCAGCTAGTGAGGGGGTAGAGCCGGGTTTATAACCCAGGTTTGACTCGCCCTTGACTCAGAACCATTGCTCTAAAATCATCATGTCTCCTGACGGGCGCATCTATGTGTAACTGCCCACTGTGGCCCACTTCTTCCGTGAGGCTGCGGGTAGGAGCCCCCCCAGAAGGGGCAGCACTCTGCCTGAAACTGCCCCCAGCCCCACGCCAGCTCTCCCTGCCCTCCAAAGAGACAATGCAATCTGCTGAAGTACGTTCTGCACAGGTCACCAGCTCTGATCTGCAAAGGCCGTTCCTATCCCTTGTCCTGTGTGGTCCTTAACGCCTGGGTAAATCAGCAGAGCAGGGATTATTCCTCCCATTTAACGGATGCAAAGACTGAGACTCACCAAAAGGGAATCAGGATTCGAACTCAGGTTTGTCCCTTTCCCTTCCTCTATCCTCCCCACGCCCCGCAGGGCAAAACTGAAGGGAATTTGGGAGCCACTGGATGTTCTGGAACTGGGTAAAATTAAGGCGAGAAGAAACTGGGATTAGAGCTGGAAGGCGCTTCCTTGCACTGGGCCCACAGAGGCCAGGAAGTCACTGGGCCTGTATCCTGACCACTGCTTAGCAATGTAGCCAGTTCTACAGTCTCCTACTCATGCTCATGGTCCGGAGTTCATTCAGGGTATAAAGAAAGTGGAATGACACGAATTTCTGGTGCCAGCTTAGTTTAATGAAATATGCCCGCTACCCCGGCCAAAGGATCACAGGAAGGAGGGGGCATCTGCAGGCTCACGGCTTATGTTCACCCCTTCTGGCACTTACATTCCAAGCATGGGCCTTGTCCGTGCTCCAGGGTAATTTCCAATAAATGATCCCGGGCTGCACATGTGTGGGTGCCTCAGCACCTCCCTGGAATCTGATGGACGAGGATTTGAATCTCCACCTTGCACCTACTCACTGTGTGGCCTGGGGCAAGCCACTTAACCTCTCGGGGCTTCTCTTTCCTCATATATGATCCTTTCTCATTGGGTTACTGTGAGGACAGAGTAAGATATATTCATATGGTGCTTGTTAAAGTGCCTACGCGTTTATTGTTATTTTAGGCATTAAAATCCCCTGGTCCCCCCCCCACAAAAAACTTCAGAACTTGCTGTTGGCATGGGAATGATTAAAAGATTTACCTTTCAGGAACATAAAAAAAATAATTAAGAAGGAAAGGTTATTATTTTGGTGACAGCGTGGAGGATGTCGCAGGAGGGACAAGAATGGAATTGAAACATGTCCGCTAAGTGTGTGTTTGGCTACTGGTAGCAAAAAAAAAAAAAAAAATCCAACAGTGCGACAGATTTCTAGTTTTTCCTCAATATCCACTCTCTCCTTTTGTCAACAGAATCCCTAATTTCAGCAGGACACGTGGCAGCCCAGAATGAAGATTACACTTCCCTGCTTTCTTCCCGAATCCTAGGTATGTCCATGTGAGTTCTTACCAGTGAGAAATGTTTTGTGTGGCTTCTAGAAAATGTCTTAAACAGGAGAATAGATATCTCACTCCTCTCTTTCTCTTTGCTGGCTGGAATCTGAAACGTGACGACTGGCTCTCAAACAGCCATGCTGGACCATGTGATGAATTAAAGATGGCTACTGATTCTTTGGTCCTTCTTCCTTCAAGAGGAAGAGTTTGTTTGGACTTCCCCTCCTCTTAAATCTGGGCTTGCCTGTGACTTATTGGACCAACAGAATACAGTGGAAATGATGCTCTGCCAATTCCAGACTTTGCCCTTAAGGATACTGGCGGATTCTGCCACGGTCTCTTGGATCCATGGCTGCCAAGGAAAAGGTCAAACCACTCTGCTGGAGAGACCCCCCTGGAGAAGCCCTAAGACCTCACGGAAAGGAATCAGGGACCCGGCTGAGCTCAGCACTGCGGTCTTCCCAAACCGTCTTGGTCCTCCAGATGAAACCAATCATCAGCTGAACGCGGCCAAGTGACTAGTCAACGCCCATGGATCAGAAGGACCGCCCAGCTGAGCCCTGGCCGAATTTCAGACCCACAAAACTGTAGAAAATAATAAACATGATTATTGTTTGGGGAGTGTCTGTTGGGTACCAATACATAACCAGAACAGACCATGAGATAGAAGGTATTTGTTGAGGATGCTGTAACAATTACACCATCTGGAGGTCTGGCCGCCTCCGGATATTTTGTCCTACACGAAAAGTAGACTCTGTTTGTTTAAGCTTTGATGATACCTTGGGTCGTGGCTCATGGCCTCAGTTTCCCCACAATTATTCATTGGAGCATTAACGCTTGCCCTGTTGCCTCCTTTTGCATGTAACACAAACAGTGCGTATCCAAAAAGACCATGGGGCGTGCCCAAGTCGTTATGATACATTTCATGTGTCGGTAATCAGATACGAACTTGTCAGGAGGCCAACTGCAATGGGTTTTGGAATCAGATATGTTGGGACTGGAGGCTCAACTCTGCTACTTTCTAATGTGAAAAATCGGACCAGCCACTGAATCTCTCTGAGCTTTGTTTCCTCATCAATAAAAAACAGACAATGCCTACTTCCCTTGTAGAGTCTGTGTGAGGATTAAATTAAATGAGATTAATCCATCTGGCTGATAAACGCTGAATATCTCCTATGTGCTAAGCCAGACCCACTCCTGATATTGGTGGGGTCTGGGCTCCCCCCCATCCCCCCAAATCTAAATGTTTAAACATTATACATCAAGCTAATATATTGTTTTTAACATGTTCTATCCCTCTCCTCGATGAATGTAAGTAACCTCACAACAACCTGGAAGGCCAGGTTCAGTTTGGAAACCTCAGACCCCCCAGACGTGCAGAATGGTGGCAGTGGGGAGGGCTGGCCCCTTCCCTTTTCATCCCCAGCCCCAGGCCACGCTATGCAGACCCCACATGCATGTGTGTAGACATCCCATGCCTTTACAAACTCCCTCCACCCCCATGCTCCACACTGCCCTTTGCCTACCCCCCAGGCCTAGTGTTCTGCCTCCAGAGAACATACCAGCAAGAGGCTTGCACAGGCCCTGAAAGCCAGCTTGGAACCTTTGGATTTCAGGAATCCTGGGAACCCAGAGTATGTCTAGAAAAGAGATAAAGGCTTGGGTGGCTATCTCCCCTTGGCCCTGGGGGGGTCATACACAGCTGGAGGAGGGCCAGAGAGAGGCCCTTTAATGCGTGAGGACAAGGGTAGGGTCCCCCTTGCCTGGATCTAAGGGCCAGGTCAGGCCTATGCTGGTGGGGCTCATCAGCGAATGAAACTGGTAACAACAAGCCACCTGACCCATTCCTTCAGTCTGGGCCTCGGTGTCACCTTGTCTATAAAAGGAGGACTTAGCTGATCTCATACCTTGGTCGGAGACCAAGGGCTGGTGAATGTCACCAGCAATCTCTTAGAGGCCAGGAGATCAGAAGGCTAGGGGGTGGGTTTAAGAGCTAAGTGACCAACTTACGCTCCCCGTCCTCCCTGTGGGAAGAGCCCTCCTCTAGCCTCAGCACTCTCTTTCTGAAGTCATCATCCCTCCTCGCACAGCCACAGTGCGAGTGATTACGCGGCCACACTTGGAGCCCAGCTGTCACCTGCGGTCCGAATCTGGTCTCCACCACGTACTGGACGCTCGAGGAAATGGGGAAATCGTTCAACTGCTTCAACTTCTCATTTCCCTCCACCAGGCGATTCAGCCTCCATTTTCCCATCTGTGAAAGGGGGTCATGCTCTCACTCAGGTTTGCTGTGAGCTTGGGGCCGACACAGACACGACAGCATTCAGAAGGGAGCCTGGCACAGGCTGTACACTTACCTGTGCTTCTATTATGTTACCACTTGGTGTTATTTCAAATGATCTTGTCTGTTTTCTCCTTTACTTGTTTACGGTCTTGGAAACACAGACGACCCACAGGCAGCCCTGTCTGCCCCGCTCCCCGCCGCCTCCCGCGCTCGGCGCTCGCAAAGACCGAATTCCAGCCGGCGGCTGGGCCCTGATGCACGCCACCTCCCGGTGCAGATGGGGAAACTGAGGCAGGGGTGTAGCGCCTGGGAGCGAAGGGCCGCAGGGACCAGCCCCGCCGCCCGCCGCCCGCCGGGCGGGCACAGAGACGCGCTCTGAGCGCGGGGTGCCGCAGCGCGGCGTTTCTGTTCCTGGCGCGTGTGTGTTTCAAGACGCGACCCAAGCGACCGAGGAAAAGAGGTCTCTGTCCCGGTGCGCGAACAAAGGCCTGTGCACGCCAACAAGAACTGCGCGCTTGCTGAAGGGCCTGGTTTGCGGAGTGCAGCGTGCGCCCCGGCCCCCCGCAGCCGCGCGCCCTCCTCGGGCCCGCTGGGGGCGGCGGGGCCGCGGGCGCCGCTGGCGGGGAGCAAGCCGCGGCCGGCTCATCTAGACTATTCTCGGGGAGGGGGTGAGGGGGGGGGCGGAGACGCAGGGCGCCTCCCGCTCCTCGCCTGTCCCAAGGGGGCGCGAAGGTCACACGGCCCATCTCCAGGGGAAAGCACCTCCCTGAGGGGTGCGCGCCGGGCACGCAGACTTGACTCGGGAACGCGGCCTCGTGCCCCTTTCCAACGCTCTTTCGCGGCCACCTCTCCGGTGCAATCCCTCTCGGCGGCCCGCGGAGGCAGGATAAGTTAAGCGGTAAGAGCTGGGAGTCAGGAGCCAGGGAAATCTGGATTCGAACCCAGCTCGCCACTTGCCAGGTGTGCAGCCAGGTGCAAGTTGCTCTGCCCCCTGAAGCCACAGCTTCTGTAGAATGGGGATAAGACAGCCCAGAAGGTCCTTAGGTCAAGGGCACAAATGAATCCCTTCATTCGTTCTTACAGCCACGTCTTCAGTTTACAGAGGTGGAGCAGGTTCAAGGTTGAAAGGGGCTTTTTCAGGGTCGCGCGGGGGGGGGGGGGTCAATGGCAAACCCTCCAGATCTCCTGAGTGTAAGGATTGTTGGTCTCGGCAGCCTGAAGGGCGAGATCTCCGGCAGGTTTTATACAGCTGGGTGCAGGTGGAGGGCAAGGTCATCTCCCTCCGCTCCCCCCCTGCCTCTCGGCCGCGCACCCTCAACCCTGCCCCCCAACCCCTACAGAGGCACAGGCTTCCCCTGGGGACGCTATGGGAACTGGCTGGATGATCCAGTGCCTGGAGGGGGTTTGGGGATGAGTTTTGGTTCCAGATCGAAACCATTTATTTTCTCTATCGTTACTGTTGATATTATTATATTTCATACGTAAAGCCCGAGCCCTTTCGGGAGGAGCCAGCCAGCCTGCTATGCTACTCGGGCCGACCTCCACCTCTCCGCAGTTCCTGCCCGGGAAGGTAGCCTCCTGCTGCCCCCTAGTGGCAGGCGCGGTCGTGGCGGCCTGGCCGGGCTCGCAAACAAGGGCACCGCGGAAACAGGCTTCCCTTAGCGCGTGGTGGAGGCTGTCGGCGGGGAGGGCGGGAGAAAATGCAGCCTGGCTCCCCGCTGCTCTTTGTAACCCCGCGGATCTGGGGAATCTTGCGAGTGGAGAATAACAGGCCGAAATGGAAAGGCACGGGAGGTTGTTGGGGTTTTTTTCTTTCATTCTGCTTTTATTTATTTTTGAATAGACAACACGTTTCCACGTCTCAAAAGACAAAAAAAAAGATGGTAAAGCGAAAAGGGAGTGTCCCTTCCACGGCTGTTCCCAGCAGCCAGTTCCCCTTCTGAGAGGCGGCGATTGACACGCACCTTGTGTATATCCCCCAGCAGAAAGTCTGTGCAAATATAAATATTTCACAGGATGGGTAGCTGCCCCTGTATGCTCCTCGGCATCTCGAAGCTTCACTTAGTAGATGTATCATGGGATTTGTTCCATGGCGATTCGTACGGAGCGGCCTCGTTCTTTTGAACAGCTGCATAATATTCCCTGGTACAGATCTCATAATTATTTGATCAGTTTTCCACGCATGAGCCTTTAGGTTGCTCGTAATCTTTTATAATCATATTGTTGCAACAAAATAACCTTGTACACACACCAGTGTGCTCGAGTATGAATGCATTACTTAGCTATTGCTGTATAATAAAAAGCTTTTCTTATGGTTCATATGAATCACTTGTGGCCCTGCGGATCTGGGTAGGGCTGAGCTAATTTTGCCTTGCCTCTCTGTGGCTGGAGCAGAGGGCAGGTCTGCAGGTCGTTGTCTAGGAGGAAGGGACTCAATCACGTATCTGGTGTTTGGTTGGCTCCTGGCTGGGCTACGAAGGGTGCTTGGGCAATGTCTCAATCCATAGTGCAAGGCCTTTGAAACTCCATGACTGGTGCCACATTCTGTCCCCATTCTTTCAGCCCAAGCAAGTCACGGGCTAGCCCAGATTCAATGGGGAGATAGAAACCAGCTTTCCAAGGGAAGGGTGGCAAAGTCACATTGCAAAAGGGATGATGCAGGGGATGTGAACTGTTGCGGTCATTGAACAATATGTTTAAATAATGTTTCTATTTTACAACAGTTAGATTTACAAAAAAGTTGCAAAGCTAATACAGGGAGTTCCTATATACCCCTGTACCCAGGTTCCCCCATTGCTAATATCTTATATCACTGTAGGACACTTGTCACCACTAAAGAACCAATCAGTGATGCATCACCGTTAGCCAAACTCCGTACTCTATTCAGATTTCATTAGTTTTCCTTAATGTCTGGTTTCCATTCCAGGATCCCATCCAGAGTACCATATTACACTTAATCATCTTAGCTCCTTAGGTTTCTCTTTTCTCCCTCTTTCCATATTTTTCCCTGTAAAGGGAAGTCACTGTGCATAGCCCACACTTAAGAGAGGAAGAGTTATTCCCCACTTCCTTGAGGGGGCAGGGTCTACACAAGGTGTTCGGAACTCTACTGTTACTTGTTTATGTCATGTATCATATCAGCGTGGACTCATGGGTATTTCTTCTTTACTTCGCGTCATCTAACACTATGTTATATGTTTTGTTGCTCACATTTTTCTCGTTTGGGCTAGTAAGATGAGTGGCCCCCGTGCCCTTGTGACATACCCTCATCGTTTGTTTTTGGTTTTATTTTTATTTTTGAGCACTTGCTTACTTTCTGGCACTGTAACTACCTCCAAGTTCATCTCCTTTGTTTTTGGCCCCAGCCCTACAATCAGCCATTTCTCCACGGAGCCTGTTTCCTTTCACTGGAGAGTGGTATTGCAAATCAGGACCTTGGGGCGCCTGGGTGGCTCAGTTGGTGAAGCGTCTGACTTCGGCTCGGGTCATGGTCTCACAACTCGTGGGCTCGAGCCCCACATCGGGCTCTCTGCTGACAGCTCAGAGCCTAGAGTCTGCTCTGGATTCTCTCTCTCTCTCTCTCTCTCTGCCCCTCCCCCCTCACACTCTGTCTCTCAAAAATGAATAAACATTAAAAAAAATTTTTTTTAATCAAGGTCTGTACCCTGGGTGTGCTTGTTGTGACTGGAGTCCATTCTCAGTGGGTACTATGTGTAATACACACACACACACACGTATATACACATAACTGTATTTCTATATCTGTTCATTAGCATCTATATTAAGCGAAACATGACTTCATGCTAATGCCTCCCACTCAACCCCATTCATAGCGTTCATCCTATCTCTCTCCTCTTGCTTATCTAGAATCCCCCACTTCAACAGCGAGACACCTGCTCCCACCATCTGGCGTCCTAATTTATTTAATTGGGCAATTCCAGCACACATGCATGGGAGTTTCGGAATTCTCAACCCGTACTCCCATGAGAAATAACTTTACCAACTAGAGTACAGTGCTTATGGACAGACGGTTCTTTGGCCTCTAGTGTTGTCTCCAGATATTCCCAAAGTTGTTTAGGTCGGCACACCTATTGCCCACATCACTCGGTGAGACTATGTCATACGTTTATGATACAGTTAAACTTTCTTCAAATCTGCCTGCATTACGATTCGCTTCGATTCTTGTTCGTAAAGGTCTCCGAGTCCTGACAAGTGGATAGTCACGTGCCCACTGCTACAGGGCCAGGCAGGATGGTTTCACGGCTCTAGAATGGTGCTTCACCTAATCGGCTATCCCGCTCTCTTCAAACCTGCGGCAGCCACTGGTCTGTCTTTGCTCTCTATAGTTTTAGCTTTTTGTTAATCATATAAATGGAATCAAACAGTGTATAGCTTTTGAGACGGGCTTCGTTCACTTAGCAAATACGCATTTAAGATGCATCCGTACTGTTGTACGGCTTAACAGCGGCTTCCTTTTGATCATTGAATAGTATTCTATCGTATGGATGGATGTACCACTGTTATCCATTCACTTATGAAAGGAACTCTTAGCCGCTTCCAGCTTTGTCGGGAATATAAGGCTGCTATAAATATGTGTGAGGGCTTTTGTGTGAGCGTAGTATTTCTAATCAGCTGGGTAAACTTCTGAGTCATACGGTAAGTTGAGAAGTAGCTTTGTAAGAAACTGCCAAACTGTCTTCCAAAGTAACTGTGCCATTTTTCACTCCCAGCAGCAACGAGTAAGAGTTCCCGCTGCTTCGCATCTGCACTTGCTTTTGCCAGTTTGGGGGGGAGGGATTTGTCCATTTGAATAGGCGTGTAGTCGTTGTTTACATTTGCGCTTTATTTTAATTTGCATTTCCCCGAAAATAAATGAGGCTGGGAATCTTTTTGTAGGCTTGTTTGCCACCTGTGTGTCTTCTTTGCTGAGGTGTCTGTTCATATCTTTTGCCCATTTTAAAATTGGGTTGTTTGTTTTCTTCCTGGTGAGTTTGCGACGTTCTTGTGCATATTCTGGATATGATCTTTTATCTGATACGTGATTTGTAAATATTTACTCCCATCCTGTGGCTGGGATCTTTTCATCCTCTTAACAGTGCATTTTACAAGGGCACCTGGGTGGCTCAGTCGGTTAAGCATCCAACTTCGGCTCAGGTCATGATCTTGCCGTTCATGAGTTTGAGCCCCACATAGGGCTCTCTGCTCTCAGCACAGAGCCTGCTTCGGATCCTCTGTCTCCCTCTCTCTCTTTCCCTCCCCTGCTCTCTCTCTCTCCCTCTCTCTCAAAATAAATAAAAACATTTAAAAACAACAGTGCAGTTTACAGAGCAAAGGCTTAACAGGTGTCCAACTTAGCAACTTTTTTCTCTCATGGATTGCATATTTGGTTTTGCATCTAAAAACTCACCACCAAACCCAGAGTCAAGCAGATTTTCTCCTGTTTTCTTCTAGACTTTTATCGTTTTGTGTTTTGCCTTTAGGTCTGTGATCTGAGTTCACTTTAGTTACTTTTACGTAAAGTCTCAGGTCTATTCGAAGGCTCTTTTTCTTCTGCATATGGTCCCAGCAGCAGTCAAGAGACTATCTGTTCTCCATATAACTTCAATCTTCTAAAGCGTAGTAAGCCTTTTTTTCTGTGGCCTAACCTACGGAACCCTGGAGAATGTTTTTCCATTAGAATCTTTAACGTTATAGTCGCAGGTATTCTAAATTCCCTGTCTGATCATTCCAACATCAGTGTGATATCTGAGTCTGCTTCTGATGTCTGTTTTGTCTCCGAAGTCTGCATTTTTCCTTGCCTTTTGTTCCTTCCCCTGGGGGAGGCTGAAGAACCAGATCTGGAGACGGGAAGATCATCCCGGCTTGTCCAGGGTAAATGCAATCACAGCCATCGTGTAATCACACAGAAGAGGAGAAGGCGATGGGACCATGGAGAAGACAAATAGACTCTCAACCGTAAGCCAGAGAATGGCGGCCGCCGCCAGATGCAAGGAAGCGCTTCTCCTCTAGAGCCCCTCAGACGGTGGCAGTCCAGCTGCCATTTTAGCCCAGTGACACTGATTATGGATTTCTGGCCTCCAGGACAGTAAGGAAATAACATTTCTGTTTTTGTTATGTACTTATTTACTTATGAGGGAGAGAGATCCGGCACGAATGGGGGAGGGGGGGCAGAGGGAGAGAGACAGAGAATCTGAAACAGGCAGCACGCTCAGCGCAGAGCCTGACCCGGGGCTTGATCGCACGACCCTGGGATCCCGCGTGACCCGAGCCTAAACCAAGAGTCGGCGCTCATCAGCCTGATCCACCCAGGTGCCCCAAGTTCTGTTGTCTTGAGCCACTGGGTTCGTGGTAATTCGTTACGGCAGCCTCGGGAAACTAACGCAAGCCTGCCTTGTAAATTTTTGTTGAAAGCTGGACACGTTGTATAGGATGATAAATACTGAGGACTGGCGCTAATCTTTCTAGGAGCTGAGCTGCACTCAATACTTGTAGCTCTAGGCACAAGTGTAGGTTTCAAGTTCCTCTGTGTCCTTGTTCTCTCTTTCTTTTTCATTTCTGGAGCTTCCCTGTGGTTTGCCGTAATTTCAGCCGTCATGCACTATTATGATTCTGGAGCCTTACAGGTGTGATGGTAAAGCTGGGGGGTGGGGGCATCCCTGACCTTCTAATGAAGTTTCAGGCTTTTAGTGGGTTCCTCTTATCTCAGGAGCATGGCCTTTTGGGAGTGTTTCTATTCCTCCTCCCGAGGTAGCGCTCCCCTCCCCCTGCTTCTGGTATCTTCTCTGGCTAAAACAGCCCAGCCTATTCACTCTGTTGTCTAGGGTATCCCCCCCCACCCCCCTCGCTTGAGTGAAACAGGAAGTCTGGAGAGGACTGAAGAGGCACAGAGTTCCTTTTGCCTTAGCTGTGATAAAGTCTCTGAACTGCCTTCTGGCAAAGTCCTATCCACCAGAGCTGAGGGGGAAGGTCCCGGGAGGACTTTACCATGGCCTCTCTTTGCCTCTCCCCGCCAGAGCCACATGGGGAGCTCTCTCAGACCCTCCCCCATTGGACCTGGTGAGGTTCCTGGAGGAAAAAGCTGCAAAAGTAAGAGGTCTTCCCCACCGCCCATGACCAGGGTCCCCGGGGACTTCTGTCTCTTATGCTGGTGCCCAAATCGCCTTCAGCAGTTGGAAGCCAGTCTTGGGTGCCGTATCTTTCTGGATGTGCCTGACTGCTCAGATTCTGGGGTCCCGGTGTGCCTTGCAACTTCAGTTCTCGGGTGGATTCAAGAGTAGTCATTGTTTTTCAGCTCACCTAGCTTTCGCTTATGGTTAAGACAGAAGCAATGGCTTTTCAGCACTTTACGTGTCAGACTTGACACCAGAAGCCCCTGTTGTGGCCATTTTTTATATCAATCTACCACTGCAAGTACGAAATTATGAAGGGTCACAAAATCATAGGGCTATAATGTTGGGATCATAAAGACATTGGCACATAGAGTTTTGCAACTGGGGAATCATAAAGTCCAAGAATAAAAATTCCCCAGAATGAAAATCACCGTGGGCTCTCCACTGCTTACAGGGTGCTCGTGAAATGATCGTAAATGTGACATAAAATGTTTTTCAGTATGGCCCGCCCCATCCCTCCAGCCTCCTCTCTCACCACCCAAATCCTGTCCCCGCTGCCACTCCCCCCACAAGACGAACTCAGTGTCACACTCAGGGGTCCAGCTTGTGCTTCTGAACTAAGTGAGATTCTCTGATGCACCTGGAACGTTGCCTGCAACGCGGCGATCCCTCAACAGTCATTTGTTATTCTAATGAATGAATACAATTATAAAGCTCTTATCACAGCCCGTAGCGCGAGCAAGTATTGTCAGTGGCCAGTCTCTACCGTGCACCTTGAACCTTCACATATAGTGATTTATTCTATTTTCATAGCCTTACGTGGCAGGTACTCTCATTATTCCCCTTTTAAAGATGAGGCACAGAGAGGTGAGCACCTTACCCCAGGTCACCCAGATGGTAAGTGCCAAAGCTGGGATTTGAACTCAGGGGAAGTGCGCCAGTGGATTGTAATCAGCATGAAGCTTCTGCTATTGTGCTAATGCTAGATGTGTTACATACATACGGGATCTCTACTCTCATGATAACCTTCCATGAAAAGAATGGAGAACCAGAGAGGTTAAGTGGCTTGCCCAGGGTCACACAGCTAGTAAAAGCTGGAACTAAAGTTCAAACCGGGTCTGTTTCCTCTGAAATCCTACCCTTTCCTATTCTCAGCATGGCTCCTGGCTGTCTCTTGAGAGAAGGAAAGCCTTTGCCACGTTGCCAAGCCATCAGACTCCCACTCTTCCTTCGAGAGGTAGTTCAAGGGTCCCTTCTGCTGTGATGCTTTCCTGGGCTCTCCCTCACCACCCCAGCCGCCCCAATCTGACCCTTCCTCCTCCAGCCCCCATACCCCTGACCTGTACCCGCAGGTGGTCTTGGGGGAAAATCAGGGCTCTGCTGAGTGTCCTTGATTAATCCTTTGTGTGACCAACTTAGCCTTGATTTTTTTTTTCCTCACCTGCAGAACAGGTGCTGAGAAAAGCACCCCCCTCATGGGTCTGGATGAAATATGCACACGCCTTGGCCAAATGCTTACTGAAGCGCAGTGTCATTATATACGACGCTGTATATAATGATCTGCTTAAATGTCTGTCTCCCTCACTTGACTTGAGGGCAGGGACTGATTCTGATCTATCTCTGTGCCTCCGGCACCCAGCGCGGTTACAAGAGCTGTTAAATAAATGTGAAGTAAATGAATGAAAAAGAAATAAATGAGTCTCAGAATTCTAGTCTCATAATTCCACACATAAAATCGAAGACCCTTGCCTCACATGACCGCAAAGACGGGAGGTTCTTGGAGAAGAACTTTCTGAGGCTGTTGATCTTTCTGACTAGCATCCACCGTTAGTAATGCACTTTATGTCACTGTCCAGTGTGAACACACACACACACACACACACATGCCTAGACACACATACACACGCACAGAAAGTTTCATGAAACGGCGTTTTTCCTAACTATGTGGGATAAACCCAGACATTTCCTCTTGTCTTCTCTTACGTCGTCTCCTATCTTTTCCATTCTTTTGTTTGATTAAAAAAATTTTTAATGTTTATTTATTTTTGAGAGAGAGAGAGAGAGAGAGACAGCCAGGTAGGGGCAGAGAGAGAGGGAGACACAGAATCCGAAGCAGGCTCCAGGCTCCGAGCTGTCAGCACAGAGCCCGACGGGGGGGCTCGAACTCACAAACCGTGAGATCATGATCTGAGCTGACACCAAAAGTGGGACGCTTACCCGGCTGAGCCACCCAGGCGCCCCTCGTCTCCTATCTTTTCCATTAAAAAAAAAAAAAAAAAACTACTGCTTTGGGTCCATTCAACTGATTTCATGTCCCAAGGTTGCATCGTGGCCCATGGTTTCCTCGTCCCACGGCTCTGCCAGAACCTCCCTCCAGCATCCGTGACATGCATCCAGCGCCCCTGGTGAAGGGAAGTCCCCCCTCAGAAGGTAAGAGGTTTCACTATTGGACAGCAGCCTTCGATGTTAGAAAGCCCTTCTTCCTCCGAAGGTGAAATTCACCTCCCTGGAACTTCCCCGTTGGCTCCTGTGGGGCTGCGGGTCTCTATGAAGGCGATCACTCCTCCCCGGGCTTCACTTTCTTCCTCCTGCTCCCACGCACGTGCCCCCCTCCCTAAGTGCACGGAGCCCGCGAGTCCATCATCAAAGCCACTCTTTGGGCCTTGATCTTCACCTGTCATCTCCTGTTACTTGCTTTTATTTTCTTTTGCTTTACGGGAGTGGGGTCACTGGAGTCCATCCATCCAAGTGGTCAAAGTCTTTGGTCCCGGAACAGGGAAGCTGTTGGCACTGTGGGGGATATCAGAGAGTCTGGAGGGGTGGAGAGGGGCCGGCGACGGCAGGGACTCAGGCCCCACAGAGGGGCCCAGCCAGGGTCGCCGGTCCTGAGCGGCCTCCTCTCCTCCCTGTCGCCACCCCGCTGCGGGATGCCTGCAACCTCTGGGGAAGCTCACCTCCTCTCAGCGAGGAGGCCAAGGGCCTGTGGCGGCTCAGGCCACACACCGAACAGGGCCCGGTGCGGGCTGAAAATGCAGGGCCCCTTGTTCAAAAGTGTTCAAAAACGATGCGTTTCAAGCCAGTGAGGGCACAGCAATAAGTGTGAGTCTGTCCCAGTGTGGGCCCGGCCCAGCTGCAGGGATCTGGTACCCGTGATGCCGATCCTGCCCTTTGTCTGGGGAAGCAGGCTCAGCAGACATTGTGTGAGGGAGGCCTGGGTGGGGCTGGGACCCCAGACTGCAGGAAATGAACCCGGCTCATGAAAGTTCAGGCAAGGGGGACCTTTGAGGTCACCTGGCCCAAACCCCTCCATATCCAGTTACAGAATCTGAGGCCCAGAGAGATGGCCCGAGGTCATCCTGCAAATTGGTTCCAGAGCTGAATCACAACCCCAGCCCTGGGATCCTTCCCTCTCCCCCCACCCCTGCCGCTCCTCTCCATTTGTTTCCAGTCGCCCCTGCCCCGTGCTGTACGGAAACCCGTCACATGCTGACAACACCTTGCAAATGTCTATCTCCCCTCTCCGCCGTCTTTTCCCCAAGCTCCAGACTTCACCGCTGCAGTAGCCTCTTGCTTCCTCTCCTACCACCCCCTACGCTTCCTCTCTGACCCTCCTCCCACCCCACTCCCTGAGCCACCTGAGTGTGAGTTTTTAACTTACACATCAGGTCCTGTGGCACCTCTGCCCTCAGCCTATCGACGCACTGCATACAGATTGCGATCCCCCTCCTTGCCGCAGCCCACAAGATCAGGCCCCGTGGCTTCTCCCATGACCGTCTGCCCCCTGCCGTCTGCTCCCACACGGTGACCTTGCTAGGGTCCAGCTGCACCCAGCTCAAGCCCACCCTGCATGCCGATTCCTTCTCTAGAGCATTCTTCCCCACGATGGCCCCCTGGCTTCCCTGCATTCAGGTCTCAGCCCCCAGGAGGTTTTCCCGTGCGGTCCTTCATACCAGTTAACCCTCCCTGAACTGATGGTACCTATTTGTTCTTTTATTTTCAGGATCCCCTGTAGAACACGGCTTGCCGGAGGGTGGAGACCTATCTTGCGCCCTGCTCGCTTGCGTGGTGCCTTGCTGGCCCCCGGCACGTCACTGGCGCCCTACGAAGAGCTGTTGAAGGAATGAACAGACTCATAATGAAATGAATTCATTTAGCAAGCGTATTCGCAGGTTATTCTGGGCCAGGTATTGTGCCGGGCACAGAGGACTCAGATGTGAAGCAAGCGGACAATGGTGCCTGCCCTCAAGGAGTTGGCTCACCGTCTTGGGGCAACACAGATCTTTGGAGGAGCAGTAGGGTGACAGGGTTGGCTTGGCGAAGCCGAGCCTAAGCCGTGTCTAAGAAGATGAGGTGAAGGGGAATGGGAATGGGTCCTCGCAGTTAGGGGGTGGATTTGGGGGACCATCGTCCCTTTTCTGAGGAACTAGGAAGGCTCTGTCTCCCGGGTTCCTCAGCCCATTAGGCCGAAGCTGGGGTCCGCCCGTATGATGAGCTCCCTTGGGGCCCTCCACCCATAAGACGTGCTTGCACATTGTTTGAGACCCGCTTCCTGCTGCCGCTGGAATCAGGAAGAAGACTGGCGTGGCTCCACTCAGGAAACCCAGCCTCGCCCAGTGGGCATGAGGCCCAGCTTGGGTGAGCCTTGTGGGTACCTTGGCACTCCTCAGACCACCCCCGAAAGGATTCCAATCTCCTACTTCTCCTCAAGCCTTCCAGCTTCACGTGACATCCTGCCCATGGCTACCCACCCCCTACAGCCCCAGCCTGGTGTTGCCAGTCCCTCCCTTTCTTGTAGATGGCATGATTGAAGCCTAAGGGCAGAGCAGGGCCCTTGAAGACAAAATCACTTCCTCCGGGAAGCCTTCTGTGCTTTCTCATTAGTAGTGCCTCCTCCTTTTCCTTACGCCCAGAGTGCACATCCTCTTGTTTGTTTGTTTGTTTGTTTATCCAAACATCCATCCATCCAACCAACAAACATTCACTGAGCACTTACTAAGCTCCCAGCACGTGTTCACAGTGGTGAGCAAAAACATGGCCGCTGCCTTCACAGAGCTTACAGTCTAAAAAGGGGAATTGTGCGGCTAGTTGCAAATTTAAAAACGAATCACAGCTGTGATAAATGCTATGTGAAACATGTACCTGAATCTATGTGGTGGGCGGGGGTGGGGGTGGGCGTCAGTGTAGGGACGGCTTTCCTGAGGAAGGAATGTTTCACCCAACGCGACACTGCCCACAATGGCAGCCGGTAGCTGCATGGGGCTACTGAGTACTTGAAATGTGGCCAGTGCCACAAAGGAAATGAAATTAAATGTATATATATATATATATATATATCTTGAAGCAAACATAACGTTATATTAGTTTCAAGTGTGCAATGTCATGATTCAACAATTCCACACGTTACTCAGTGCTCATCATGATAAGCGTCCTCTTATCCTCTTTAACGATTTCACCCATCGGATTTCACCCACCTCCCCTCCGGCAACCACCATTTTGTTCTTTGTGTTCAAGAGTCTGGGGTTGGTTGGTTTGTCTTTTTTTCCTTAACTTGTTCATGTGTTTTCTTTCTTCAAGTCCACATACGAGTGAAATCATATTGTATTTGTCTTCCTCTGTCGGATTTATTTCACTTAGCTCCATACTCTCTCGGCCCGTCCATGTTGTTGCAAATGGCCAGATCTCATGCTGTTTTACAGCTGAGTAACATTCCACTGTGTATATACATTACATCTTCTTGGTCTCTTCATCTGTGGATGGATACTTGGGTTATTTCCATATCTTGGCTATTGTAAATAAGGCAATAAATATAAGGGTGCAGTTATCTTTTCAAATTAGTGTTTTCATTTCCTTTGGGTAAATGCCCAATGGTAGAATCACTGGATGGTGTGATAGTTCTATTTTTAATCTTTTGAGGAACTCCCGCAGTGTTTTCCACAGTGGCTGCACCAGTTTGCATCCCCACCAACGGCACGCAAGGGTTCTTATTCTTCCGTATCCTCACAAACACTTGTTATGTCTTGTCCTGTTGATACTAGTCTTGTCCTGTCGATACTAGCTAGCTATTCTGACAGGTGTGAGGTGATACCTCATTTTATTTTGATTCGCTTCTCTCTGATGATGAGTGATTTGAGCATCTTTTCAATGTGTGTGTTGGCCATCTGGATGTTTTCTTTGGAAAAAAAATGTCTCCAAACATTTTAAAATCAGAGTGCTTAACGGGGGGTGGGGGGAGGGTTTCATATTGAGTTGTAGAAGTTCTTGATATGTTTGGGATATTAGCCCCCTATCGGATATATCATTTGCAAATATCTTCTCCCATTCAGTAGGTTGTCTTGTCATTTTGTGGGTGGTTTCCTTTTCTGCGCAAAAGCTTTTTATTTTGATGTAGCCCCAAGAGTTTACTTCTGATTCTGTTTCCCTTGCCTCAGGAGACAGATCTAGAAAAATGTTGCTAAGGCTGATGTCCGAGAGATTACTGCCTATGTTTTCTTTAAGGAGTTTCATGATTTCAGGTCTCACATTTAGGTGTTTAATCCATTTGAGTTTATTTTCGTGTATGGTGTAAGAAAGTGGTCCAGTTTCATTCTTGTGCCCGTAGACGTCCAGTTTTCCCAACACCACTTGTTGAAGAGACCGTCTTTTTCCCCTCGCATATTCTTGCCTCTTTTGTTGTAGATTAATTGACCATATAAGCGCGGATTTATTTCTGGGCTTTCTGTCCTCTTCCATGGATCAATGTGTCTGTTTTTGTGCCAGTACCATACTGTTTTGATTCCTAGAGCTTTGTAGTATATCTTAAAGTCTGGGATTGTGATACCTCCAGCTTTGTTTTTCTTTCTCAAGACTGCTTTGGCTATTTGGGGTCTTTGGTGGTCCCATACAAATTTTAGTATTTGTTCTAGTTCTGTGAGAAATGCGGTTGGTGGAGAAACTGAATTTCTAGTTGTATTTCTTTAAATATTAAAAAAAATTTTTTTTTACATTTTTATTTATTTTTGAGAGATGAGAGAGACAGAGCCCAAGTGGGGGAAGGGCAGAAAGAGAATGAGACACAGAATGCAAAGCAGGCTCCAGGCTCTGAGCTGTCAGCACAGAGCCCGACGCGGGGCTCAAACCCACAAACGGTGAGACCATGACCTGAGCTGAAGTCTGACGCTTAACCGACCGAGCCACCCAGGCGCCCCTGATTGTATTTCATGTTAATTAATTTAAATTTAACTTTAAAAACTGAAGCAGTGTAAAAATATGTCTATTAACACAGCTTTATTGCCTTAATAGGGCTACATTTCACTTTGTTGAAACTTTCAAAGGCTAGAGGAAAAAATCATGTAAAATATCGTAGTATTTTTCTAGTGTTTACATGTGTTAATGATACTATTTCAGATGTTGGGTTAAAATGTGTTAGCTAAAATTAATTTCATGTTTCTTTTTAGTTTTTCAACGTGGATACTAGAAATCTAAAACTCCCTGTGGCTCCTGCTGTATTTCCATGGAGACAGCTGAGCTCAGAGAAGAAAGGTGAGTAGGAGGGGTTAACAGGTAGAAGACACATCAGAGCTATCAGGATGGGGTCGCGTTTCTCAGGATGGAAACTCACATTTACTTAGCTTTTGTTTTATGCTCAGGACTTCAGATGTTACATGCATAAGACTCACTCACAGGCAGATATCACTGGCCTCTTGCTACAGATGAGGAAACCGAGGCTCGGGTTTGACCAAGGTCCTGTGGTTGGTGCAACCCCCTCATTGAACAGCCTGAACGTTTCAGGGGCGCCAGCCTGAACCGGTTTGATTTATCTCTTCCCTGCTTCCAGCTTGGCTCTATCATGTTTCTTCTGCCGGCCCCTCTGTCTCTTAGGCAGCGCCCGCATTTCTGGACACGTGTTGAAAGATGCTCTGTCATAGTTGAACGAATGGATGATCATGGACGAACTGTTTCATCAAACTTTTATGAAAAAGCTCTACTGTGTCAGGCAGGCCCTATTTTATAGCCCAGCCCAACCAGAGCCGTTTCCAGATGCCAACACTACATCCAGTGTAGGGCCGACGTCACACCTTCCCTCACTACGGCCCGGCACCGCCCCACCCCCCCCAACCCAGTCTCTGCTTCGGGATCTGGAAAGCGCGGAGGCAAAGGGGCTCCTTGGTTTCTTCCCGCCCCCTGAATCGGGTCCCAGGCGTGGACCTCGTGTGCGTGCATGCGTGGGCGAGCGTGCACGTGTGCGTGGTGGCGGGGGACCCACAGCACAGCCCCCTCTACATGGTCTGCTCCCGCTCTGCAGCCCGCGTCCCCAGACTCCATCCCGCAGCTTCTGGGGCCTTCTTGAGTAGGCTGCTAACCTCATGCTCTAAGCTTGGCCATCGTCCTCCCTGGTGGGGGCCCTGGTGGGGGCGGGGGGCGAGGACTAGGCTCCGCCCCCTCCACCCCCACCCCCCACCCCCCGCCGCCACTCCCCATGGGGGAAGTTCAGGCCGCACCTCCACCATCCTGTCTGGTTTCAGTTCCTTTTTTTCTTGTCAGCGTGGCCAGCCTCAGGAGACATCTGGAGGGGAGAAAACCGGCTTCCTCTTCCCGCAGGCACCCCAGTCCCGAGGAGTTGTTTTTGGGGAGCGCCTTGCTCGGTGGAGGCAGTGAGGGGACAGACTCCAAATCTGGCCCCCCAGGCTGACATCTCCCCTCCCACAGTTAGCTGGGTGAACAGAGCATGGGGGAGGTGGGAGGGCTGGGGCCCAGCCAGACTTTTCGGCTGTTTATTAGCCCTGAGAACATACCTGGTCCCGTTTGTTACTGTTGAGTACCTACTATGTGCCCAGGACAGCGTGAGGTGCTGGTCACAGCAATGAATGAAAGCAATCGTCACGGCCAATCATCATTTTATTAATGTTTTGAAGGAGGGAGAGAGACAGAGTGTGAGTAGGGGAGGGGCAGAGAGAGAGAGGGGGAAACACAGATTCCGAAATGGGCTCCAGTCTCCGAGCGGTCAGCACAGAGCCCGACGTGGGGCTCGAACTCACCAGCCAGGAGATCATGACCTGAGCCGAAGTCGGTCGCCTAACCGACTGAGCCACCCAGGCACCCCACGGCCAATCGTTATTAATGGGGGAAAGGGATCAGGAATAAGTAAGTAAACATGTCAGGGCTAGCACTGAGAAGCCAAATCTAGCAGCGTAAGGGGACGGGGGCGTGACCCAGGGGAGAGGTCAGGGCATTGGTAGCATTCAGCTCCCCCCCCACCCCCACCCCGGGGGCTCCTAGAGGATTCTGGGCAAGAGAAGCCCAGCCACGCTGTGCCAGCCCCGGGGCGGGGGGGAGGGGGGAGCTGGGTTTCCAAGTCTGTGCACTTAACTTGGTTTTATTCGGTCATGGATGTCCCAGCTCACTTTACCAGCCAACCCGTTCTGTAGACTCAGGAGCCACCATGGGCTGGCCACAGCAGGCTGTCAGTCACATCTGCTCAGCACGGAGGAGGCTCTCACCACATCACAGGGAGCTGTGTGGCTCCCAGCTCGGGGTGAGGGTGGGGGGAGCCCAGCCCCTTCTGGGTCCCCTTTGTGGAGCCTTGGGGACAGTCAGCACCCAGGCCAGAGAAAACAGAAGCCTCCCCAGCTACACACCCCAGGCCTGAGGGTTTGGGGTTTGGAAGGAGGCCTGGGTCACAGTGACCACTTCTGTCCCTGTGGCTCAAGCCACTGCTTCAGGCCCGGGGTGGGAGAGTGTCCAGGAAGCGTGTGGCCCGCCTTCGGCTGTCGGGAGACCAGTGGCTCCTGGGCTCATGCAGAGCCTCATCCGGGGTTGGTGCACAGCACAACCAGGGACCCGGAGCCTCCTCGCCATGGCTGCTAAGTGTGGGCAGGTCCTGACCTCCGTCCTGCCTGCCCTCCTGCTGGGACTCACAGGTAAGTCCTGGGTGCTGCCCCGAGACACCCTCAGACCTGGCAGGGAGGCCCTCGGGGATTACTACATGCAGCTGCCTTGGGTTGCAGGGGTCTGGGGCCCACAGGACCTAGCGGGGCCCTTTGCCTACCTGCCAGGGCGTGTCCTGTCCTCACCTGTGAGAAACAAAGGTGATGGGGGTTGGGGCCAGGAGGCCACAAGGACGACAGACTGGGGGAGGGCAGGGGGTGAAGGGGGAGCCCACCTCCCACCCGGTCTCCCTGATGTCAGCTCTGGTCCGAGTGGCTAACACATCTAGGTCAGAGAGGGTGTGAGGGTGGGAGGGACAGAAAGGGAGGACCCCCCCGCCGAGTGATGGCGCCTCTGGCCTCGCAGGAAGCTTGCAGGGTTCTCAGTCAGACTGCTTAACCTCCCTCCTTAGCTTCCCCCCCCCCTACCCCCGCATGCTGTGTGACCTCGTACAAGTCACTAAACCTCTCTGTGGCTGTCTCCTCTTCTGGAAAGCGGGGACAACAATACCAGCCTCCCGCAGAGGGATGCGGATGAGAATAAACACACACCTGGAAACGTTCTATGAGCCACAGGGTGTCCCGTGCAGTGGGGTGACGATGATCAGGAGGGTCTACTGAGAAGAGAGCATGATGCAGAAGGTTCCGGAGCTGGGTGCTGAGAGGATACGCTCCACAGCCGCCCGAGCTGCCCTCTGTCACCCAGAACCCTGCGTTGTCAGTGCTGGTTTATCTGTCCTCCCCACACCCACACACCTGACCAGATGCTCCTCCAGCGCCAGGGTCCTGTCTGACACTTCTCTGTGTCCCCAGGACCCAGCTCACAGACCAGCTCAGCGCAGGGGCACAGGGGGGAGGCTGGGGGCAGTGAAGACTTGCAGAAGTCACCGCTGTCACGCCCCTGCAGGCTGTCATGAGGGGGAGGGGAGCCCAGTCCTGCAGGTGCCCTGGGATGACTCTAGGGCACAGATTGGAGGCTAGAAGAAGGGGAATGCTGCTTCAGGTGGAGAGAATGCCGCGTCCCTGGAGCTGAGCAAGCAGAGATGTGGACGGGAAGGACCGGATTAGGAGGGTCAGCCATCCCTGCCCGCAGTGGCTCTCGATGTCACACTGGTGTCCAAAAGGGAGATCTTTGTGTCCTCGCCACACCTCTCCCCAAACCTAGAACCGTCCGCCCGGATGCCCGACAGAAAAGCCTGGGACACATTTCCCCATAGCCCGCTGTGTCCAGTCTGTGACCGAGTCCTGCTGGCTGTTTCTGCCGAATGGGTCTTAGGTCCCCCCCATCGCTCACCGGCCTGGCCCAGGCAGTCCTGGGTCCCCTCCTCACTGCTGTTGCTGCTCCCATCCTGCCACCTGCTTTCCATCCTCCACACGACGACCACAGTATCCTTTTAAACCACATCGGTGAGGCCACCTGGTCCTGTGTTCACGGTCTCCAATGGCTTCCGGTTGCACTCAGAATAGAGTCAGCAGCATTACCTTGAACCACAGGCTTTTCCCCATCTGGACCTCTTTGCCCATGATGCTGGAGTCCTACAGATCTCTCAGCCTCTCAAGGTATTCTCAGCTGCCATTCCCACTTTCTAGAATGTTCTTCCCATGCCCCTTCTCATGGCTGGCTCCTATCCATCTCTCAGCTTCAGCTCAAAATGTCACCTCCTCCAGGAAGCCTTCTCTCATTTTCTTCTAGACGAGATCAGGCGCGTTCAGGGTGGTATGGCCATAGACTACTATTTTCTTCTAGAATAAGCCTTCTGGCATTTTTTTTTTTTTTTAACTTCAGCACTCTGTTTCCCTGAGGTTGAGCCCCAGTTAGAATGCTATGTTTGTCTACTTGTCATCATCCGTCTATGCTCCCCAAGGCCGGAACAAGACACAGCACACAGTCAGTCCCCAAGGCCTGACGTGCCACCGGCAGCCCTTACAGGCTGTTGAGTGTCGGATGCGCCTTGTATGGTCACAAGCTCTCTTTCACAGCCGGGCGGCCCTTCATCTCTCTGACGGGCCCATCTCAAAGGCCGACCCCGGGAAACCCAGTGCCTTTCAACTGTACCGCTGGCCCCTTCAGCTCCTGGGATTTCAATGTCACCTGGATGAAGGGCAGCGATGAGCAGCCAGCCTCAGCCCAGCACCTGGTGACCAACAACCAAGGCAACTACTTCGTTACCAGTAAGGTGTGGGTGACACTGACCCTCCAGGATCTCTTACTGGAGATCACCTGCGAAGTCACCCACAGGGCGCTGGGAGAGCCTCTGCCAAAGACCATGAACCTCTCCCAAGTGCTCCAAGGTGGGTGGGCAGGAAGTGTGGGGGGAGGGGTGTCATGTCCCGGCAGCATCGGCTTTCAGCGTCTTCTGCCCAAAGTCCCATTCTCCCCCCCACCCCCCCCCCGGGAGACCGGGGGCGGCCGTCTGGGTTTAATCCCGGCTGTACCACTTTACGACATGTGTGATCTGGGGTAAGTCCCCTAACTTCTTTGGGCCTCAGTCCCCTCCTAGAGTGGGAATAAAAATAAGCCCTCGTAGGTTTCATTTGAGGATTACATGAGTCATTCCTTATGAAGTACCTAGAACAGTGCCTGGCACACAGGAAGTTGTTGATGAATGTTTGGTCCCAACTTTCCATTTATCACCATCATCATCATCTTACTATTATCTCATGATCTTGTCTCAACTTTCCATCCCAAACACCTCTATTAATATTTATTAATATCATTGCGATTAATATCACTGCTACTATCATTGCATCTATTAATATCATTGCTCTAATATCATTGTTATTATTTTTAAATTTAAAAAATGTCCTGGAGCACCTGGGTGGCTCAGTCGGTTAAGCGTCTGACTTCGGCTCAGGTCATGATCTCGCGGTTCGTGGGTTCGAGCCCCGCGTCAGGCTCTGTGCTGACGGCTCAGAGCCTGGAGCCTGCTTCGGATTCTGTGTCTCATTCTCTCTGCCCATCCCCCCCTTGTGCCCTCTCTCTCTGTCTCTCAAAAATAAATAAATGTAAATTTAAAGAAAATTTTTTAAATGTCTTATTCATTCAACAAATAATGAGTATCGACTGCGTGCCAGGCACTGTTCTGGGTGCTGAAGATACAGCAACGAGTAAAATTAAATCCTTGTCCTTGTGGGCATCATATTTTAGCAATTCTTTTTTTTAATATATTTTTTAAAATTTTAATGTTTGTTTTTGAGACAGAGAGAGAGAGAGAATACGAACAAGGGAGGGGCAGAGAGGAAGAAGCAGGCTCCAGGCTCTGAGCTGCCAGCACAGAGCCCGACACGGGGCTCGAACCCACAAACCGTGAGATCATGACCTGAGCTGAAGTTGGAAGCTTAACCAACTGAGCCACCCAGGTGCCCCAGTAATTCTTTTTATTCACTTAATTTGATTTGTTAAATGTTTGTTTATTTAATTTGAGACAGAGAGAGAGTCAAAGCAGGGGGTGGGCAGAGAGAATCCCAAGCAGGCTCTGCACTGTCAGCACAGAGCCTGATGTGGGGCTCGAACTAGTGAGATCATGACCTGAGCTGAAATCAAGAGCCGGACGCTTCACCGACTGAGCCACCCAGGTGTCCCAGTGATTCTTAAAATTGTATTTCATGGTGGTGCATATTTCAAACATACAAAAAATAACACACGAGACACCTAGGCTCCCCTACTCATATTTAATGAATGTTAACATTTCACTTTATTTGCCTTACATTAAGCATACAAGAAAGGTAATGGATGAGAGTGACAGGTCTCGTGTCTGGTTCTTGGGAGAAGGAAAGAGGCCAGCTGGGCAGGGGTAATCTCAACAGATGTTTCTTTCTGGTTGTCTAGTTGTCCCCACCCTGAAGATCACCACCAAGACCTCCGGGACGTACATCCACGTGCAACAGAGAGTGAATCTCACCTGCCACGCGAGCCACTTCTACCCCTCCCACCTACGTCTCACCTGGATGGAGAACAGACACCAGGTCCACACGGTGGAGTCCCCACAGGTCACGAGAAACCCAGATGGCACCTACTCTCTGAAGCACACGTGGCAGGCGGAGGCCACGCTGGACGGGAGCGAGTTTGCTTGCTGGGTGGTCCAGGATGAGCAGCCACCCGTCCGGGCCAACATCACCCTGCGGGCCCAGGCACCCAGGCTGGGGAAAGGTGGGGGCGGTCTCTTGCTGGCCCCTCTGGGCGGCATGGCTGGGAGAGTCAGGCATGAAAACACCAAGCATGGGCCTGGGGTGCAGGCTGTATTAGGTCACGGGCTCGGGGTGGCACTGGATGAAGGTGACGGAAGGGAGGGTTCCCTGGGCTGGCGATAAAACTCGGAGCCATTCACCCCTAAGTTCCCTCCCTCCCTCCTTCCCCCCCCCCTCACCAACAAGGAGCAGGACTTCCCTTCCCCAGTCCCATGCACTCTTCTGGTAGGAAGTTTGCTGCCTTCACACTTGACTGCAGGAAATGGCAGAGATTGGGGACTGCTGGGCACCAAAGGTTTTTAATCAAGACTGGTTCAGCTGGAAGTTTCTGAGAGTCAATTTCAAAGCGGCCAGAATTCTCAACTCCCTTAGCTGGGAAACAGAGTGGGTGCCGGAGCAACCCACTCCTCTCTCCTATTCAGTTCTCTCTCAATCTGTCTCTCTCTCTCTCTCTCTCTCTCTCTGTCTCTCTCTGCCTCCTTTCTCTCTCCTCCTCTCCTCCCTCCGCCCATCCTAATCCTCTCCAAGCTCCCCTTCTCTCCCCCTTTGTGGCTGCGCGTGACTGTGTCCACTAGGGGGAGCTGCCTGCTCACAGTTCAGACCCACACCAGCACGCAAGCTGCTTCTCCTGGACCAGCTTGGATCAGCTCGGGAGAATGAATGACGGGCCAGGAGGGGATGTGGGGATGGGAAGAGAAGAGAGTATCGTGATTGGCCAGGCCTAGGGGAGCCCCAGTGAGGACTGACAGCTCTCCAGAACCGCCCTAAGTGGGGGAGGACAGCTCCCTACAGGAGGTGTGCGCAGGTGTGAACGGCTGCGTCTGTGCACATGTCTCAGGGTCCCTGCCGCTCCCAGCAAAGGGTGGATGGAGGCCGAGCCGGCAAAACAGCCCGTCTTCCCAGCAAGGGCTTCGACCCTGCATCCTATCTCTCCCGGACAGATCCGGCCTTGATCTGACTGCTGTAAGAATTCTTGGGGAATGATCCTACTCACCATTCAGTTTCTCCAGGTTCTTTTTTGTCCACGTCCAGCAGAAATAAGAGAAGTGTCCCCCCCCCCCCCCCCGCAGTGGGATACACAGATCTGTATAGAAAACTCCAAACTGGTCTTTTGTCCTCGGAAAAGCAAGTACCGTTATTTCATTCTGAGTCACTTCTTTACTGACTCATTCCGAGTTTTTTCCTCTCTCTGTCTTATCTTTCTTCCTTTTCTGACGTTCAGGGCCCCTTCTGTTCGGTGGGAGTGCCCCTGCACAGCAGCACCTCCCCAGTCTGGCCCACAGAGCCCTTCTTCGGTATCCCCACCTCGGCCCTCCGTTCGGGTCTGGCTGACGCCTGTAGGGCACTTACCGTGTCCCAGTCGTGCTCGCGTAGCTTGGCTGACATAGGACAGGACAGGCAGCGGAGGGGCCGAGGTCTGAGAGGTCTGAGCTGGGGTCAAAAGGCAGGGCGGTCTGTCTGCAAAATCACTGTGCTCTTTTGTATTTTTCTCCCCCATCCTGCCGGAGAAGATAGACCTCAGTGTTACCTCACGTCTCTTCTCAAACTCAGGCTTACGTGCTCTGTTTCTGATTTGTTCTTGTCCCTGAACAGCCCCGCTGTGCACATGGTTCAGTCATCACAGTGGCACTTTCCCGCGGGGCCTCCTGCTGCGGGGCTCCGTCTGGTGGCCGACGGGACCCTCGCTCCTTTGAAGCGGACTCTGGATCTCGTGTTTAGAGGTGGCCAGACTCTGGAGCTGAGCAGATCGGTGTCCCATCACAAGGCTGCCACCAACCATCTGAGCCCTCGGGCAAAGCACCACCTGCCCAGGGCTCAGTTCCTCATCTGTGTCCTGACACCTGTGGGGCTCACCTGGCCTGCTGGGGATTCCTTTCCTTGACCTTTGCTTGGCATCCGGACTGTTTGCAGTCGCCGGGGTGCCCAGCCCAGTGTGACCCCCAACGCCTGTGCTCTTAAGGTCTTCTCTGTGCCACCTGCTTTTCTATGACCCGGGAGCTTTGCGCATGGACGTGATATTCCCTTGTCGGGGATAGAGGACACGCCTGAGCTGAGACTGCAGACAAAGACCCTGGGGCCAGACTGTCTGGCTAAGAACCCCGGCTCTGCCACTGACTGGCTGGGCACCGTGGGCAAGTTACCTAGCCTGTCTGGGCCTCAGTTTCCTCATCTGTGAAATGGAGATGAGTCCAGCGATGCAGGTGTTGGCCGGGGGGTGTGGGTGGGAGTCGGCCCCATACACACTGCTGTGCTCCCCGTCTAGTCACTGCCGGGCCCCTGATGTCAGCTTCAGAATCCGACTCCTGTTGGAATTAACCTTTACACCCTAAGGGGGAGGATGCGATGGGGCTTCTCATGGAGCCGTGGTCTCTGGGCACCTCCGAGCCTCTCATGGGAGGGGTGGTCTCTCCCTGCAGGCCGGAGCACCTACTCCTACTCCTTGCAAGGCCCCCGTCAGCGATCTGAGCCGGGGAAGAGCTCCAGCTGACCTACGTGTCCTCCGGATTCCCGTCACGCCACATTACCGTGACCTGGTTTAAAAAGAACCACGAGCTCCCAAAGACGCAGACCTACGTCCACCCCAGTGGGGACACACACAATGTGACCAGCCGAGTGCTCGTCCCGCTGCAAGCGGACGATGTGCTCTCCTTCGTCCAATGCCACGTCAGTCATAAATCCACCCTGGTCTTCCAGAAAGCCATCAACCTGGACCAGTACCTCCATGGTAAGGGCGTTCTCACTGCTCAGGTGGGTCCGTGCAGAGTTGGGCTGTGGATGTCTCTGCCTCCGTTTCCTCCTCTGAAAATGGCACAGCCCTCGCTTGGTGGTGGCACGGGTGCAGTGAAATGACACCTGTAAGGTGCACAACACAGTGCCTTGCTCATGCTAACCGTTCAGGGTGGCAGTCGCTGGGGTGGCTGCTAATTATTATTTGTACCATTCACGTCACCTCTCTGAACTCAGTCTCCTCATCTGTAAAATGGGGAATGGTATCTTCCAGGAAGTTCATGTTTTTATTATTGCTGTTTTATATGAAGAGGATGTAAGTGTTTGCAGCTTCTAAATTTTAGGGACTATGTCGTCTTTGGATGATTACTCATACTTAGGTAAGGGCCTAATGTGTCATCTGATTTTTTTGTTGTTGTCGATTTTCCTGGCCTGGACCCATGCTTGGCAGGTCTGTAAATTCAGTGAGGTCATGGGCATCATGCCTAGGAGGAATTATAGCAAGCATCCCGTTGTTTATGACGAGTCTAACCCCCAGAGAAGGCAAGTGAGTGGTCCAAGGTTGCACAGCAGTAATATTTAATTCCTTAAATGTGCATCGGACTTTAAAGTCTATAAAATATTTTCCTCAATATTTTCGCTATTATTGTGGCAGGAAAGACATCATTTTACACGAATAAAAATACTGACATTAACACCTCAAATGAGCACACCACACAGTCAGTAAAGCACACTCATGTGGGTTGACGAATTAAAGGTGTGCCACTGCCTCGTGCTCTTTGTGCCCTTGAGGATTTACAGAAGGAAACTCGGGTTCAAAGAAGTAAAGTCAGCCCCAGGTTGCAAAGCCAGTGAGTGAGAGATTTTTCATATGAACTCAGGCTCCTTTTATTATTATTATTATTATTTTAAATTTAAATCCAACTTAGTTAACATATAGCGTAATAATAATTTCAGGAATAGAATTCAGTGATTCATCACTTACATGTAACAGCCAGTGCTCATCCCAACAAGTGCCCTCCTTAGTGCCCCTCACTCGTTTAGCCCTTCCCCCCCACCCAACACCCCGCCAGCAGCCCTCAGTTTGTTCTCTGTATTTGAGTCTCTTGTGGTTTGTCTCCCTCTCTGTTTCTGTCTTATTTTTACTTCCCTTCCCTCACATTCAGCTGTTTTGTATCTTAAATCCACACATGAGTGACATCATATGATATTTGTCTTTCTCCGACTGACTTATTTCACTTAGCATCGTACATTCTAGCTCCATCCACGTTGTTGCAAATGGCAAGATTTCACTCTTTTTGATTGGCGAGTAATACTCCATTGTATGTATGTACCACATCTTCTTTATCCATTCATCCATCGATGGATATTTGGGCTTGTTCCATACTTTGGCTATGTTGATAGTGCTGCTATAAACATGGGGGTGCATGTGTCCCTTCGAAACAGCACACCTGTATCCCTTGGATAAATGCCTAGTAGTGCAATTGCTGAGTCGTAGGGTAGTTCTATTTTTAATTTTTTGAGGCACCTCCAAACTGTTTTCCAGAGCGGCTGCACCAGTTTGCATTCCCACCAGCAGTGCAAGAGGTGAACTCAGGCTTCTATCCACTCTTTGCCATCTATGGGATTGCCTGCTTAGTTACTTAGGCTCTCCCAGCCTCAGTATATTTGAGCGTAAAGTAGGAAAATGATAATTCAGAGGGTTCTTCGTTACCTGAGTATTTATTATATAACTCCCTGGAGTTAGGACAATTGTGTAGGAAAGCAAAAATCCTAGAAAATACAGATATTCACAAATGAATTACTTGTAAAACTAGCCCCCACTCAAACCCCTCGCTGCTCAACACTGGCTGCACCTCTGCTGGGTTTCCCATCCCAGAAATGCCACTGTGGGTGTCTTTATCTGGGTTCCCCTGACGGCAGAGCCTGAAACCAGGCCCAGGTGCAGGTGTTTGGGAAGGGATCCACAGAGGCACAGAGGTTGGGATAAGGGGTGGGGAGGGTCAGACAGGGAAGGCAGGACACTCAAGAAAGGGTGAGTTATTGAATGGTTGCCCTTGTGGACAAATGAGGCTCAGCCCCACTGGGACCCTCTCAGGAACTGGGTAGAGCATTCCTGGGGATTGTCCCTTGGAGGGGGGGTGGGGAGAGGGAAGCTGGGATGTGCTTGCATGGTCTGGGTGACATTTCGTGGTTATGGAGAAATCTCAAGGCGGAGAATGCGGGAAGTGTCGTGGGAGTTCGAGGAGGGACAAGTCTCCCAGCACGGCCGCTCTGAACCAGCAGCTGTGGGAGGCGGTGCGTAGTCTAGAAACCCTCTGCTCTAGATCAGTCTTGCCTTGATTGAAGCGTGGCAAGCAAGAGACCACGCTATGCAGAAGGAATCTGCATCCATTGTGAAATGAAATCAGAGATCTTGCAAAAGTTGTATTTCGAGAAGTTGATGGCAATGATGGGGGGACCGCAGGCATCACAGGCAAAGCCTCTGAGTGCTTCCAGATGGAAAACGAAGAAGATCCATGATACTCATCATTCCGTGGGCACTTCAAAAGAGAAGACGTTGTTGGGACGCCTGGGTGGCTCAGTCGGTCGAGCGTCCGACTTCGGCTCAGGTCATGATCTCTCGGTGTGTGAGTTCGAGCCCCGCGTCGGGCTCTGTGCTGACAGCTCAGAGCCTGGAGCCTGCTTCGGATTCTGTGTCTCCCTCTCTCTCTGCCCCTCCCCTGCTCGTGCTCTGTCTCTCTCTGTCTCAAAAATAAATAAGCATTAAAAACTTAAAGAGAGAACGCATTGATTGAAAGAGGCCCCTGTGAAAATCGACAGGACATTCAAATAATTTTTCAACGACCTTTTAATGATGGTGCCGCAAATGTGAAATGTGCAGGTACCGTATGGATTCACTGGTAGGACGTAGAGTCAGGTTTGGGGGAAAATTATCTCTACTTCCTTAGACTCGCAGCACTCGCTCCTTCCAAGAGTCGGCGCATCACTGTGGTTATATTTTATATTGAATTAAGATGTAAATTAAACAAAATTAGTTTCATCACTGAGACGTTTTACCAGATGAAGTTTCAACCAATTCTTCCTTGAGAATTTTTATGAGATCGGGGCCTGTTTGGTACAGGTTCCTTCTAAGTGGCTTTTTGTTGTTGTTTTCTGATACTAGGTAGCATATGCCCTGTTCAGCTCTTGTGGTTTTGTGAGGATTAGAGGGGACCACACATGCACTGCCATTCTGTGTGTTGAAACAGTGATCATCCGCTGGGCCTGGGTCTCTGTCCTCCGGACGCTGCCTGGATACCACACAGCCAGGAGAGCTCCCTGGTGGCTAGAAAGGGCATCTGAGCCTGTCCCTCCTTTCTGTGGTCTTTGGCATCCTCTAACGCCCTCTTACTTACCCTGGCCAATCCTTCCTGGACCCCAGGCTTCCTCCATCCTGAATGCTCCCTTCTCCAGTTCTTCCTCTTTGCTTGGGAGTAATCCTTGCCTGTGTGCTGAGGGGGGAAAGGCTGAGTACAGATAGTGACTTCTGGGGACGGCGTCCTGCCTTGGCTGTCCCACTCATCTTTTAAATGTTAAAAAAATTTTAACATTTACTTATTTTTGAGAGACAGAGAGCATGAGGGGGGAGGGGCACAGAGAGAGAGAGAGAGAGAGAGAGAGAGAGAGGGACAGGGAGACACAATCCGAAGCAGGCTCTTCTGAGAGCTGTCAGCACAGAGCCCGACGCAGGGCTTGAACTCACGGACCGCGAGATCATGACCTAAGCCAAAGTCGGATGCTTGACCAACTGAGCCACCCAGGTGCCCGTGTCCCACCCATTTCTTAAGCAGCACTGACAGAAATGATCCATCTGGATGGGCTGAGTGTGAAGGGAGGAAATTTAGGGGACAGATGCCCTTTGTTCCTTCTAGTTGCACTACGTAAGGAGTCCTGTCTCTACCTTACACCAAGGGCTGAAATCTGTCTCAGCTAGACCCGTGAAACATGATCTGACCCTAGACAATTGCATAATTTAAGAGTTTTGGAGAGAGAGGGAAAGTGACTCACACAAGTTCTTGCATCTGGCTGTGCTGCCAAGTGTAGGGCCCACAATCGGGATCTCCCTTGATTTAGTGTTAGACGCTGGGCCGTCATATGAATTCCACTGAAATATACAAGGTTGTGTCCTATTGAAACATATTCCAAAGTTTCCTCATTGTGAATACATTCTACTGCCCAACTGAAAACCCAGTTGCAAAGAGTTCTAGAAGTCGTTGGATCATGATTTCAGAAGCCAGGAATCATAAATGCATAGAGCCTGAAAGTTGGGGTGTCCGACTAGCACAACAGTAAAACACGCTGTGTCTGGTGTAACCCCAGCTTTGCCACTTGTGACCTCGGGCAGGTTACTGAACCTCTCCAAATCCTAGTTCCTTCCGATGTAAAATCTCAGGACCTTGGAGTCGTAAAGATGTAGAGTCCGTGAATCTTCATCTCGTAGAATCATCAAGTCATGGAGTGGGTCACCTGACTTGTAGGTTCTTAAATGGCATTTAATGTTCATCTTTGCATCTTTCATGGCCAAAGTGGAAGAAGAGAGAGCAAGATTTGGAGGCTTTCATCAAGCCCATTCATTCTTTGCTTCATGTGTTCCTCGACCCGACCATGCACCAAGCATGCATTCACTCAAAGCACACTCTCATTCATCCATGCATTTACCTATGCAGGAATCTGTTCACAAGAACCTGGACCCTCCTCTGGGGCAGACCCTGGGCAGATGACCCATCGTCAAGGAATTCCCAGGCTCCCACAGTGGCCTTCCTATAGTAATTGTCTGCTTTCTCTGGGCCGTGTCAGTTCCCCCTACAGTGACAGTGTCCCAGTCTTCACGCTCCTCGGACTTGGTGGCTGTCACCTGCCGCGTGCAGAGATTCTATCCACAGAGTGTGCATCTCACCTGGACGGAGAACTGCCATACGATCAAGGGAGCTGAGCAACTCACATCCAAGCAGAATAGAGATGGGACCTACACCCTGGAAAGCTTGCATTTGGTGAACGTGTCAGGGCCGGGGTCCGAACAGGTGCTCACCTGTAAGGTGCAGCACGAGACCGAACATCCCATCCAGGCCAGCCTCATACTGTCTGCGGAAGCACACGGCACATACAAGCCCATCGGAAGCTCAGGTAAGCCCACCTCCACTGCTCTGAGCAACTAGGTCACCTTTGTCTCCTGAGTGGAGTGAGGTATTTAAACTCACAGTGTCCCCTTTGCTGTCTCCTTCTGCCCATTGGTACTTAGGTCCCGAGATGCCTGCCCTCATCTTTGTGGCATTCCTTCTGGGCTTCAAGGTGCTGCTGGCGATGAGTTTCATAGTCACCTACATCTGCAGGTGGCGGAGCCGGTAACAGGTGAGTTGGGGGCAGGTCTTAGTACATAAGGAGAGAGGTCATGGTCACCATCATGGGCTGGCAAGAGGAGTCCAGGGTAAGGCCACTGTTTCACACTGTGCCTCCCAGGGAGATCCAGGCTCAAGAAAAGGCTGGAAACACTTGTTTTCTCCAAAGGTCTGTTGGAAATCTCAGAGGCTTCCAGCTCTCACGCATCCAGGAGTGCCCTGGGTTTGGAGCTTTTAAATGAAGTCCCTTGGAACCCTGGGTGGGGATCCAAGGTGTGGAGGTGGGATGAAGGTCAAAGCTTTGAGCCTCAAGCTCCAAAGAATGCCCCCATATACTGTTATATACGCCAGTTTTCGTAGGACTTATTTTGGAATGAATTAGAAAAGTATAGGGGGCGCCTGGGTGGCGCAGTCGGTTAAGCGTCCGACTTCAGCCAGGTCACGATCTCGCGGTCCGTGAGTTCGAGCCCCGCGTTGGGCTCTGGGCTGATGGCTCAGAGCCTGGAGCCTGTTTCCGATTCTGTGTCTCCCTCTCTCTCTGCCCCTCCCCCATTCATGCTCTGTCTCCCTCTGTCCCAAAAATAAATAAACGTTGAAAAAAAAATTAAAAAAAAAAAAAAGAAAAGTATTGCTAAAATCTACTAATGGAGCCCATCGAGGCACAGGGAGGCTCAGACTACTGGCAAACATGAATGTGGGGTGGGGGGAGTTCAGAATACCAGACAGAGGGGGCTGGGGTGTAGTGAGTAGGGGTCTTATTTCTGATCTGTACCATGAATCCAGGCAGTATTTGGGGAATTAATACAAGAATGAATGAATGAATGAATGATTTTTCCACGATCGCTCTTGCATGCTCTGCAATGAATTTCCTCCCACCCCGTCCAGGAGGTTCACATGGTGGGAGAAGCTGCCCCCCGCCCCCATTTCCATCCTGGACATGCCCCCTTCCCCACACCCTCCTGATGTTCCTTCTCTCGGAGCCCAGTCCTGATGTTCCGCTCTCTTCAGAGCAGAGTCAAGGATGGACCCTGGTCTCAGGGACCCAGAGACCCTGATGCACTGAGCTTCACACTGGCCCTGCCTCTGCCCCGAAGACAATCAAGAGGGTCAAGAAAAGAAGGTTCCCATTCTGTCTGTGATGAGGAACAGCCCTTCATTTTCAGAGCACATTTTACTTTCCTTTTTTCTTTTTAAAATGTGAATTGCAGTGCAGTTAGCATACAGTGTTATATCAGTTTCAAGTGTAAAACATAGGAATTCAACAATTCTATGCATTCGTCACGGCTGATGACGATTAAGTGTATTCTTACTGCCTTCACCTATTTCTCCCATCCCCCTCCCCACCCCCCACCCCCCACCTTCCTCTCTGGTAACCATCAGGTTGTTCTCGACAGGTAAGGGTCTGTTTTTCGGTTTGCCTCCTTTTTTTAAATCGTTCATTTGTTTTGTTTTCAATTCCACATGTGAGTGAAATCATATGGTATTTGTCTTTCCCTGACTTATTTCAGCTGGCATTATATTCTCTAGATCCATCCATGTTGCTGCAAGTGGCAAGACTTCATTCCTTTTTATGGCTGAGTAACGTGTGTATATGTGCAGTGTATATGTGGACATATACCCACATCTTCTTTATCCATTCATCTCTTGGTAGACACTTGAGCTGCTTCCTTATTTTGGAGGAACGCATTTTACTTTCATACACACCTTCTGCAAGTACGATTTTATTTGACACCTGTATGTTTTGAGGTTACTGCATGGAATGAACCTGTTTTGGTTCCGAAACATATAGGAAATATGTAAGAAATCCTTGGTCCTACCCATCCTGTCTTTGCGAAATAGTAACATGTTGCTGATACGGTCTCGTGTTTCTTTTAAAAACACGGTCTTGAATTTCATGTTTATCCTTCTCAAAGTGGATTTTAAAATTTTACAACGTGTTATAAATCCTTAAGGAATACACAATTTTAGTTTGCATGTTGTAAGTTTTATATAAATGCTGTTATACGGTATACAGCACTCTGGAACTTTTATTTTTTGGGCTCAGCGTAGCATGTGGGATTTCTTCACGTTGGTATATGTAGCTCCATTTTCTTAACTTTGCACAGCTCCATGGCTCTCTATTCTAAGAATACTCTGGGAGGCCTGGGGGACTCAGTTGGTTGAGCATCCGACTTTAGCACAGGTCATGATCTCACGGCTCATGAGTTTGAGTCCCGCATCAGGCTCTATGCTGACAGCTGAGAGCCTAGAACTTGCTTCAGATTCTGTGTCTCCCTCTCTCTCTCTGCCCCTCCCTGACTCATGGTCTGTCTGTCTGTCTCTCTCTCAAAAATAAATAAACATTAAAAAATATTATAAGAACATTCTACAACTTAGGGCTGGCTCTCAGGATAGTATTAAAGCTCTATCTGCTGTTTGGGTAATACAACTTTGCAACAAGCATTTTTCTCTCTGTTTCTGTGGGCACAAGTGGGAGAGTCCCTCTTGTTCCCCTGCTGTGGTCCACACAGCAGCTGTATTAGTGTCATTTGGGAGCTTTTCTAGTACAAAAAAAAAAAAAAAAAAGCTTTTCTTTTTTTTTTAACGTTTATTTTTGAGACAGAGAGAGGCAGAGCATGAACGGGGGAGGGGCAGAGAGAGAGGGAGACACAGAATCCGAAGCAGGCTCCAGGCTCTGAGCCATCAACACAGAGCCCGATGCGGGGCTTGAACTCACAGACCACGAGATCATGACCTGAGCCGAAGCCGGACGCTTCACCGTCTGAGCCACCCAGGCACCCCAAAGCTTTTCATTTTTGATGACTTTTTTTTTCAAAAAGTTTTCGATGCTCTCATTTATTTTTGAGACAGAGAGAAAACACGAGCTGGGGAGGGGCAGAGAGAGAGGCAGTCAGGAACAGAAGCGGGCTCTGCACTGACACCAGAGAGCCCGAGGTGGGGCTCAAACTCACAAGCCGCGAGGTCGTGACCTGAGCCAAAGTCAGACGCTTAGCCGACTGAGCCACCCAGGCACCCCAACTTTTGATGTGACCATTTCCTTAGAACATACACAACATTTAATACGGTCTTAAAAGAATATTACCTTATAGAAAGATTATCGTACAATACACACAAAAATACTCGGAACAAATGAATGTGGGCAGTGGGATCACAGACCTAAATTTTTTTTCTAGACCTAAATTTGAAACCTAAAATTATAAAGCTTCTAGAAGGAACTGGAGGAAAACAAACAAACAAACAAAAGTAAATCTTTATGATCTTGGGTGAGCAGAGACTCTTTTAGGTAAGACATGGGAAGCACAATCTAGAAAGGAAAACATTGATCCATTTGACTTTATAAAAATTTAAACCTTGTTCTTCAGAAGATACTGTTGATAAAAAGGAAGGTGACCGATGAGAAAGTATTTGTCAAACGAATCTACTCGAGGACTTGTATCTGGGACACAGGTGGGCTAGGTACAACCCCCTGTTTGTGCGAGTCAAGTTTTATTCTGTGGCTTCTTTTAGGCTGAAACGTCAGAGAGAAGTAATTGCCATCCGGACCTGACGGTCCACAAGCATAAAGCATTTACTGTCCGGCCATCTAAGACAAAGCTCGCCAACGCCTGAGAGACAATATTTAAAGACAAACAATCCCATTTTATAAGTGCATGAAAGATTTGATGAGCCGCTCCACCAAAAAACAAAAAATAAAATGCGTTAAAAAACAAAAAACTGTCTTCATTAGAATAGCTGTATAACATGTTTCGATACCTCTTTTGGGCAAACGTTCCCACCTGGTCCTGGTTTCTCAGAACGGCCAGGCTCTCCTTGGCCCACACGCATTTGAGAATCACTTTGTCAACTTTCATTATAAACACCTTTATGATTATGATTTGGTTACACTGACTTTATGTACTCATTTGGGTGCACTGACATCTTCCAATGAGTTTTGCCACTCATGGACATGAGACACTTCAAGTTCGGTTTTCTTTGATGACTTTTAATTCACCATTTTATAGGGCTTTTTGTTCTGTTATGGTTCTTATGCATCCCTAGTTAGAGCTATTAACTAGAGTATTAACTTTCTAGTTTATGGAATCTTTAAAAATTATTATTATTGTTTGCACTGGGTTTTGGGCCTCTGTATAGGATGGTAATTGAGTTTTGAACATCGATCTTATATTCAGAAAGCTTATCAAGCCTGTATTACCGCTTATCGTGTGGACATTCTTTTATGAGTACCTCTTATCGATCTACTCACCTAGATTAGATTTTACCTTTATTAAAGTTACATATGCACGTGGTTTAAGAGGCAAAGAGTTTGGTATGTTCTACATATTAAAACCAGAATCTCCCTACCTTCCACTATTTTCCACCCGTCAGAAGCAACCATTTTCCACTCTTTTAATTGATTATCTTTAACTGATTATTCTAGATGTCATAGCCAGATCTCATATAGCATGCTTACACTGTCACTTCTAGACATCTCCCCCGTAGGCATTGTTCACTGACATCCCACTATGAATGATGGGGATACAATGCTCTGGTATTCCGGACCCCACACCCTGCGTGCATGTTTCTAGCCCATCATCTTAATATGTTAATTTTAGATAACGTCATAGTGGGTGTCCACCTTAGAATGACAACGACACTGTGTTTTATAGCTCAGTCTTGTAACATTCCCAGCTTTTGTTTGCGTCTTTCCGCTCGTGTGTATTTGATGTAAACACCACCACATTCAGGGTACAGAACAACTCCATGGCCGCAAAGTTTCCGTCGTGCTGGCTTTTCAGAGTGCCCACCCGCCCCACCACACCAAACCTCTGGCACATGCCCATCTGTTCTCTACAACTTCGACAATGTTGTGTAAGCGGATTCCCACAGTACGTGGCGTTTTGAGATTGATTTTGTTCACTCAACATAATGCCTTCGGAAACTTACAAGTTGTGCACATGTAAATAATTTATTCCTTCTTACTGCTGAGTAGTAGTTCCTGCTATGAATGCACTATCGTTCGTTCAAGCCTTCCCTTATTACTGGACGTTTGGGATGTTTCCAGCTTTTTGTCATTACAGAATGTTGTAAACATTCCCACATGGGTTTTTGTGAGGTCCTGGTTTTCATTTCACTCAGATAAATGCCTGGGAGTGTGATGATTTCTGGGACCTATAACCCACTGCCTCTCCTGAAAGAGGAGAGAAGATGATGTAAGCACATACAACTGCTTTTTTTTATTCTAAGATATTTTTTTTTAGGTAATCTGCACAGGTGTGGCCCAAACCCACAGTCCCCAAATCAAGAGTCACATGTTCTGCAGACTGCACCAGCCAGGTGCCCCAAGCACAGACAACTTCAGAGGTCCACACTGTACTATGCCTTTGGGTGAAATTTTACCAGTTGCAACATACAGGGTTGGAATGGGGAGTCATTTCTGGAATAGACCTCGTTCAATCACAAAGTTGGACAGGCTCTGGTGAACCACTTTTCTTCCTGCTGCGTAACTCCAAAGCATGGAGTTACTTCACTTCTAGACATCTCCCCTGTCGTTTGGCAGGCTGGTGGAGCCTGAGGCCACAAGCCAGCCACCCCTAAGTGTTCTGGGCTCAGGAGCTTGGGACACAGCCCCCAACTGCAGATCCACCTTGGTCTGGGGCTCCCAAGTGGGGAATCACCATGAAGACCTCAAGATGGGGGGAGGGCCCACTGGAGGGGGCAGAGACCCCATGCAGGCAGGAAGCATTATCTCTCCTGGGCCTCTCCACTCTCTGAAAAAGAGAAGAGGACCCCTCACCAAGTGAGGTCTTCTCTGCCTGACTTCTCTTTCACAATCTAGAAGCAGACTGTTGCCCCACAGCCATGTCACCCCATCATAGGCACTTCCCCTAATGACAGGAGAAGGAAGGCTTTTCCTCTGTACAGAACAGAGGCCCATTCTACCCAGCATACACATTTGCACAGAGCAGGGTCCCCAGGCCTCCGCAATGTTGGCCCCTGCCTCCGGGCCCCACCTGCCTCCTTACCTGCTGCTGGCTCTGCTGTTGGAACTCACAGGTAAGCACTGCCTTGGGGTACAATCCCCTCTTCCTGATCCCACAACACCTCCCATGTCCCTGGACATCAAGGGCTTCCAGGTAACCAGAGGTGTGCTACCCAGGGCTGCCACAGAAGACCAAGGACTGGGTGTCATCTGAGAGCAGGAAGTCGGGGATCTGAGCATTTCCTCTATGCATCCATCACCTACAGCTTGTTACCAGAGGCATCCAGACAGTGGAGGCTTCCATCTGTCACAAGGACAAGTTTGTAGGTATTAAATGATCTAATTCTCCCAACACCCCTGCCTGATAGCTAGGACTGTACTGCTGATCAGCAGATGGGGAAATTCAGGCAGAGAGAGTTAATGGCCCAATGTCAGCTACCTAAGTCAGTGCATCTGCCGGGATTCACGTCCAGGCCACCCAGCTCCACGGTTCATTCTTTCCACCGTGTTATGCTGCTCGGCTTCTCGGTGGAGGCTAACTAAACAAACATCAGAAAATACAGAGAGGGAAACAAAAGAAGAGGCATCACTTAGCACACTCCGAGGTCTCCAGAGTTCCAGTTCTGCTGTGTGTCCTCCCAAACTTTGGTTAACGATGTGTTGGGTGATTCCTATGCGCCGAATCTTTTACTCGGCTTTTAACATGTATGACAATTTCATGGAATCCTCAAAGTGATCTGTATGCTAGCATGCTGGGCCACACTTCATGTATACTCAGGAATGCATTTGTGTATGTGTGTGTGTACATGTTTGGGCATGAGGAAGGGTGCACATGTGGGTATGGGATATCTGAAAACGCTTTCTTATCGATTTCCTCACGCCACGTCCACTCTACGTGAAATGCACAGTGAACAGATGTTTGGTTCCCTGTCTCTCAGCTCCTCACCCACTTTTTCTACTTCTCTAAAGTACTGCTCACTATCCACCAAGCTCTTAAGACAAGCAAACTTCTCTCTGGGTAGAAGGAGTAGAACTTTGTGCGTTACTACCTTGGAGGTCCTCCATGCTGGACCGGAGTGGGGAGGAAAAAAGGGGGTACAAGATACCGAGGATCCTGCCTGTATGATCTGCACCTGTAATCATATCCTGATCCCAACCATCTAGTGTCAGCTGATGCCTCCAGGCCTCAGGAAATCTCATGTGTAATCACTTTCCAATTTCCTGAGCACTCACCATGTGCTACACCCACTTGGAAATGTATGTGTCTGTTATGTCCTGTGATCTTTGTACCCAAAGTAGACATTTCTGTCCCCCTACCTTACAGATAAGCAAAGAAGGCACAGAAAAGCCCAAGGTCACTCAGTGGTGAAGGCACAGCTAAGATTTGAACTCAGGCGGTTTGATTCTAGATCTCACGGGTCTAACCATTGCTCTTCTCGAACCCTATGGCCCCACATCCATCCCATGAGATTTCTGCAGATCTGCCAGTGGGTGGAGGGAAGGGTAGGGTAGGGGGGAAGAGCATTTGTGGTTTGTTTCTTTTGGGCTCTTCCGTTTTCTGAGTATATGCAAGTAGTTTTTTCCCCCACAGTCATCTTCATGGGAAATTCAGCTTCTCATTATATTTTCCTGAGAAATTCTCCACTGAGAATAGAGGGCAGGGTCTCAGACAGGGATCACACTGGGCAATTCACACATTACACCAATATTTACTGGGTAACTACTAGGTGCCAAGAACTGTTATGTGAGCTTTGGGCATACTGGTTATTAAAAGAGAAAAAGTAGATGCCCTCGTGGAAGTTATATCGTAGTGGAGAAAAGGAAAAGAAACAACAGACATACCAAATAAGGAAATAACATAGTATGTTAGAAAGTGATGAGTGTTATGTTTTCACTCTTAGGTGGATTCTAAGAAACTTAACAGAAACCCATGGGGGAGGGGAAGGAGAGAAAAAAAAAAGAGGTTAGAGTGGGAGAAAGCCAAAGCATAAGAGACTCTAAAAAACTGAGAACACGGGGCGCCTGGGTGGCGCAGTCGGTTAAGCGTCCGACTTCAGCCAGGTCACGATCTCGCGGTCCGTGAGTTCGAGCCCCGCGTCGGGCTCTGGGCTGATGGCTCAGAGCCTGGAGCCTGTTTCCGATTCTGTGTCTTTCTCTCTCTCTGCCCCTCGACCGTTCATGCTCTGTCTCTCTCTGTCCCAAAAATAAATAAATGTTGAAAAAAAAAATTTAAAAAAAAAAAAACTGAGAACAAACTGAGGGTTGATGGGGGGTGGGAGGGAGGGGAGGATGGGTGATGGGTATAGAGAAGGGCACCTTTTGGGATGAGCACTGGGTGTTGTATGGAAACCAATTTGACAATAAATTTCATATATTGAAAAAAAAATTTAGAAAGTGATGAGTGTTAAGGAAAAACATGACAGTACAGCTGGAGAAGACAATGAGAGACTCTTCAGGGTGGGATGTATTTAAAGAGGTAGCCTGGGTGGGCATCACTGAACAGGGAGATTAGAGCAAAGACTACAAGAAGTTGGGGTGTGAGCCATGTGATCTTCTGGGGAAAGAGCCTTCCCGAACAGCACGGGAACAGCAGGAGAGTAGAATCCTCCTGTTCTGTTCAAGGGTTTGGGCTATCACTCTGAGTAAAATGGTTGCCCTTGCAAGGTTCTGAAGACAGAAATGACATGATCCACCATGAGTTTTAACTTATGCTAGCATTTGGTTGAGATTAGACACCATAGGGCACAGACAGAAGCGACTAGAGCATTCAAGAGTTCGTCGTGTTGATGCAAACAAGGAAAAGCATTTTGCACCCAGACAGCAGCCAGGAGAGGAAGGGGAAAGAGGTCGGATTGTGGGTGCATACAGAAGGGGAGACAACAGGATCTCCTGATACATAGGATTTGGAGTGGAAAGAGAGGTTCCCAAGGGCTTGGACCTGAGCATCTCAGAGAATAAAGGTGCCTCATCTGAGATGTACAAGGATGTGGGGGAAACTGAGGAGTTCAGTTGGGGACAGTGTGAACAGTGAGAGGTTTGCTTCTATCTATGCAAATTGTTGAGTGGCTCATTGCACATACAACTCCAGAGTTCAGAGACGAGGCCTGGGCCAGAGATGGAAATCTATGAGGAATATAGATTCACAGATGGCAGAGTTTACACCTTTCCCTGGTTCTTGTTGTTTGTTTGTTTGAAGTATTTATTTTTGAGAGAGAGAGAGAGAGAGAGTGTAAGCAGGAGAGGGGCAGGGAGAAAGAGAGATGGAGACACAGAATCGGAAGCAGGCTCCAGGCTCTGAGCCATCAGCCCAGAGCCCAACGCACGGCTCAGACTCACAAACCGTGAGATCATGACCTGAGCTAAAGTCCGACGCTTAACCGACTGAGCCACCCAGGCGCCCCACCCTGGTTCCTCTTGATGCTCTGATCCCTCTTACCTCCTCCCTCTCCTGGTCCCTCCATGTCTTCCTCCGAAAATGCATTCCTGTTTCTTCCCATTTTTGTCTTAGCAGCTCAGTTTCCTCACCCCAGTCTCCTCGTCCAAACTCATAAACCAAACCACTTGATGTTCTTGGCACACCCAAGACCTGGCTGTGGTAACACGTGCCCTCCTGAGGAGACATGCTCGGTCGCAAATCGTGCTAAGTGCATGGGTTTTACCAGCTCACACTCTGCAAGAGTGAGCCACAAATTTTCTCCCCGAGGAGTAGCTGAGCAATAGAAAAGAACACAGGTGTGTGTGTGGTGCCAGAACAGCCCGTTTCTCTGATTTATATCCCTGCCTCGTTTTTAGGACACTTCCAGTAATAAGGAATAATTTTGTATTTCTCTGTGTCTTCAGAGACTGGCTAGTCACTGAGGCAGTGAAATCCACCTGCAAAGTCTGGCACACGCAGTTCAACGATTGCTCCAAAGGCGGCTCGCGTCTTTTCAATGCATAACTCAATGTTCAGCCATAGGCAACGTCCCACAACTCTTTGCAGAACATGAACAATTTTGTAGCCTACTATTTCCCCTGCTTAGACATTCCCATGGTTCTATCTCCCCCTTCGGGGGCAGATTTCTCAAATGCATGAGCCCCTGGAACGATACATTTTCTTTCTCCTTGAGCCATTTAGTCCAATTGAAAGGCTCTACATGGGGGGGGATCACCTTGTTTGAGTAGATATTTCTTATGTGCTAAAATATACATAACACGAAATCTACTATTTCAGCCATTTTTCAGGATACAATTCAGTGGCATTAAGTACGTTCACATAGTTGTGAAGCTGGTACCACCGCACATTTCAGGATTTTTTTCAACATCCTAAGCAGACACTGTACCCGTTAAGCAAGAATTCTCCATTCCTTCCACCCCCATAGCAACTACTTTTTAGTATCTATGAATCTGTCTTTGCTAGGTACTTCATATGCATGGAACCATATATCTGTCCTTTTGTATCTGGCATATGTCACCCTAGAATGATACTTTTGAGGTTCATCCAGATTACAGTACATATCAGATTATCACTGCTCTTGGTTGTTGTCGCTGCTGTTATTGTTGTTTGTTTATTTTTGAGAAAGAGAGTGTGAGCTGGGGAGGGACACAGAAAGAGAGGCGCAGAGGATCCGAGGCAGGTTCTTTGCTGACAACAGTGAGACCAATGCGGGGCTCGAACTCACAAACCGTGAGATCATGACTGAGCCAAAGTCAGACGCACAACCATCTGAGCCACCCAGGCACCCCAAGACTATCATTGCTTATTAATGCTTATTAAGGCCGAATAAAATTCCATATATATACATATATATGTGTGTGTGTGTGTGTGTGTGTGTGTGTGTATATATATATATACATATATATATCACATACATACCTACAGCAACATTTTGTTTATCCATTCATCTATGGATAGAAATGAATTTTTTCTGCTACCTTTCAGTTATCATGAATAATGCTGCTATGAACAAGGATGTACAAGTATTTGAGTACTTACCTGTAATTTGGGGGATATTTACCTAAGAGTGGAATTGTTGGATCATACGGCAAATTCTACATTTAAATTTTAATGATAACACAACTGTTTCCACAACGGCCACACCATTTTATATTTCTACCATCGACATACAAGAGTTTCAGTTTCTCCACAGCTTACTCAATCCTTATTTTCTGATTTTTAATTTTCTTGTATTTTGGTTTTGCTTTCTTTTGTTTTTGATAAAAGCCATTCTCAGGGATGAAAGCGTATCTCATTGTGGTTTTGATTTTCATTTTTCTAATGACTAGTGATGTTCAATATCTTGTGCTGACTCACCATTTGAGTATCTTCTTTGTAGACATGTCTATTCTAGTCTTTGGTCCATTTTTTAACAGGGCTATTTGACATTTTTTTGTTGAATTGTAGGAATTCTTTATATATGCCGGTTATTCTTTCTGAGACATATGCTTTGCAAATATTTTCTCCCATTCTGTGAGTTCTTTCACTTTTTTTTGTAAGTTTGTTTATTTTGAGAGAGACAGAGAGAGTGCAAGTGGAGGAGGGGCAGAGAGAGAGAGAGAGAGAGAGAGAGAGAGAGAGAATCCCAAGCAGGCTCCGCACTGTTAGCACAGAGCCCAACCTGGGGCTTGAACTCATGAACTGTGAGATCATGACCTGAGCTGAAATCAAGAGTTGGATGTCTAACCGACTGAGCGACCAAGGCGTCCCTCTTTCACTTTTAATATTGTCCCCTGCTATGCAAAAGTTTTTAATTTTGATGAAGTCCAATTTACATATATTTTAATTTTATTATGTGTTCCTTTGGTTTCTTATCCAAGAAATCATTGTCAAATCCAATATCATGAGTTTTGCCTATGGTTTTTTCTCTGAATTTTATACATTTAGCTCTTACATTTAGGTCCCTTCATCCAATGAGCTCATTTTTCTATATAGAGTAAAATGAGGGTTCAAATTCTTTTTTTGCATGTAGATATCCCGTTTTCCCAGCATCTCATGTTGAAAAGAGTACTCTTTCCCTCACTGAATGGTCTTGGCACTCTTGTTGAAAATCTTTTGACCATATATGTGAGGGTTTATTTCTAGGCTTTCTATTCAATTTCATTGCTCTATCCCTCTATTCTTTTCAGTACTATAGTACTCTAATTATTATACTATGTAGTAGGTTTTTAAATCAAGAAGTATGAGTTTCCCAACTATTTTCTTTTCTAGGATTGTTTGGTGATCTAGGTCCCTGGAAACTGCATATGAATTCTAGAATGGGCTTTTCCATTTCTGCAAAAAAAAAAAAAATGCCATGGGGGTTTTGATAACAATTGTATTGAATCTGTAGATCGCTTTAGGTAGTATTGACATCTTAACAATATGAAGTCTTCCAATGCACGAACAGAGGAAGTTTTTCCATTTATTTATGTCTGTTGGGATGAGCGCTGGGTGCTGTATGGAAACCAATTTGACAATAAATTATATTTAACAAAATAAATTCAAGTTAGTTAACATATAGTGTAGTATTGGTTTCAGGAATAGAATTTAATAATTCATTGCTTACATATAACACCCAGTGCTCATCACGACAATTCTGCTTCTTAATGCCCATCACTCAATTAGCCCATCCCCCCACCCACTTCCCCTCCAGAAACCCACAGTGTTCTCTATAGCTAAAAAGTCTCTTGTGGTTCGCTCCTTTTCTATTTCTATCCTATTTTACTTTTCCTTCCCCTCCCCTCTGTTCATCTGTTTTGTTTCTTAAACTCCGCCTATCACTGAAATCATTCAGTATCTTTTTTCCAACTGACCTATTTCCCTTCGCATAACACACTCTGGTTCCATTCACGTCATTGCTATTGGCAATATTGCATTCCTTTGGATGGCTGAGAAAACGTACAAACGACTGACAGATACATGAAGAAACATGGTCAATACCACTCATCGCCAGGGAAATACAAAACAAAACTACAATTAGATACCGCTCACACTTGTCAGAATGGCCAAAAGTAACGCCTTAGGAAACAACGGATGTTGGCCAGGATACGGACAGAGGGAAACCTTCTCAAACTGTTGGTGGGAATGTAACCTGGTGCAACCACTCTAGAAAGCAGTATGGAGGTTCCTCAGAAAGTTAGAGACAGAGCTACCCCATTAGCCAGCAATTGCACTACTGGGTATTTCTCCAAAGTATACAAAAACACAGATTAGAGGACACATGCACCCCAGTGTTTATAGCAGCACTATCAACAATAGTATGGAAAGAGCCCAAATGTCCATTATTGATGAATGGATAAAGAAAATGTGATATATGTATCACTGAATCTCTCTGTGTTTTCTTTTCCTCGTCTGTAACAGGGTCCCATGTCACAGGCTCATCGCGAGGGCTACATGCCATGTACATGCAGCGGGCTGGGCTCACGGTGTGCACTCAGTGAAAGCTGTTGTGGATAAACACTTGAGCGGACGGACAGGATCGCACAAGGATGCTAAATACCTGCTTTGTTCTCCCTCCAGGTGTGGCAGGTGAGGCGGAGCTGCAGGTGATCCAGCCTGAGAAGCTGGTGTCTGTCACAGCTGGAGAGACAGCCACTCTGCGCTGCACCCTGACCTCCCTGGTCCCCGTTGGGAAAATCAGGTGGTTCAGGGGGACAGGGCCAGACCGGGAGTTAATCTTCAGTTTCGGAGGAGGCCACTTTCCCCGCGTAACAAATGTTTCAGACGCCACAAGAAGAAACAACATGGACTTTTCCATCCGCATCAGTAACATCACCCCAGCAGACGCTGGAACCTACTACTGTGTGAAGTTCCAGAAAGGGGCCCATGAGGTGGAGTTTAAGTCTGGACCAGGCACCCAGGTCACCGTGAGCGGTGAGTATCGCTCCGTCCCCTGGTTGTGACAACAAGTCAATAAGAATGTCCTCCATCGCTTGAGCAACAGATAAGGATCAGGTGTTGTTATGGGTGCCCCTGAATCAGCCCCTTCCATGGATCAGGGACGTTGAGGCCTAGAGAGGTTGTGCTATTTGCTCAAGGCCCCATGGCTGGTAATTGGTGGAAAATCTGGAACCTCCGCCTGCAGGCTCCCAGCTCTTCCCTTTTCCAATCCTGACCAGCCCTCTGGTTCCAGTGATGAGGGACCGAAAGTCTGAGTGACTTTCCCAGTTACAAGGCCTCACCTCACCCCTGCCTCTGGAGAGACCTCTGCTTCATGTGGCCAGCACTCCCTTTACTCAGCACTTACTCAGCACCTGCTGGGTGCATTCTGGGCTCTGGGTGCTGTGGAAGTCGCAGGGAACAAAACAGGCAACGGCTTTTGTCTCATGAAGCTTATGTTCCCCTCCCTTCCGGTGAGGACAAGCGCACCCAGGGAAGGGATGCAGGACAACGTCTTTCTTTCACCTTCAGAAAAGTCACAGTGAGAAGCATCCCAGGCTCCCTGTTTCTACAGACAGTCCAGCTTGGAGGAGAGGCCAGAGGTTGGGTATTGGCTGTGGGTCTGTCCAGAAAACCCTCGTGCGATTCAGGCGCTAACTCACATAACAGCAACTGAGTCTTTGCACATCCCTTGGCCATAGGCAGGGAAGGTGGCTTTTCTGATGGTGCAGGTATTACGGAAGGTCCCAGGGGTACATCCTTTGTCTCAGCAGCACAGCTAGTACCTGGCTCCACCACCAGGAAGACCTGTGCCTCTAGCAGATTGCTTCTTCCTCTTCCCCAAGCTTCCCATTCAGGTGAGAACCGATGAAGGAGGACCCTGGGGGGCACCAGGCCAGATACTGTATCTTCATCATGAAAGCTACTCCGTATCACCAGAGCTACAGGGAGGGGCCTCGTCTTCCCTGTTCATAGATGGGGACACCGAGGCTCAGGGGATCTGACCCGAGCAGGAAAACAAGGAGCCAAGGTTAAATGCCAAGCAGCCTGAGGCACAGCCCTGCTCTCTCTGCACACTCACTGTCCTGGTCACAGCGGAAGAAAGCTCCAACCGTCTTCTTGATACTCTGGCACGGTTCTCTTAAAACGTCCCTGCCTCCCTGTTTCAGGTTCCTATGGCTGCAGTAGTAATTAGCACACTCTCAGTGGCTTAAAATGACACACATTCCTTTCTTCCATTTCCAGAGGCAGAAAGTCTGAAATGAGTTGTCAGGAAGCGTTCCTTCTGGCCGCCCCGGGGTAGTCGGTGTCCTTGCTGTTCCAGCGCCTACGGTCCCATTCCTGACCTATTTCTGCTGCGGTCAATATACCTCCTGCTCCCACTCTCCTGTCTCCCTCCTTCACTTGTAAAGGTCTTTGTGATTAAGTTGGCTCCACTCTGATAATCCAAGATAACGACCCACTCAAAACCCTACCTAATGACCACACAAGTCTCTCTTGCCATGGAAGGTACCCTATTCACAGACTCTGAGGGATCTTGGCCAAGTCAGGCATACTTTGAAACAGTTTCCTATAATCTATGTCCTGATGTGCGGGACGTATTTCAATATTTTCTAATTTAAGTTGGATTTAATATTGGCAGTGGGATTTCTAAATAACTTTCAGGCTCCTTGGCCCCTTCACCTGCCCTTTCCTTTGGCTGGTGAGGGTGGGAGGGCAGCAGTGTAAGTGACTGAGCTTTTGGATTTGGTGAATTTTCTCTTTTGTCTCCCAGAGATTTTGAAGGTTGGGCATTGTCTTCAAGGACTACTGAGAACCAGATTTCCATAGAATTTACTGTCCTTTTATTCTTTTTCCTTTGGGTTTAGAAGTTCTATTCGGAGATGAGTAACTAAGGTGCTGCCTTGTCCTCAGCAGACACAAGTGCCCTGAGGGCTTTGAATGCCCTGTCTCCAAAGTCCCTATCCCACATCTCAGTATCTGTCTCCCATCATTCCCCATCACAGCCCTGTTCTGGCAAAGCAGGTGCACTGAATCTGAGAATCCAGTCTTCTCTGTAGCGCCGATGTTCTTATGGTGATGGTGGACCCAATTATGTCCTTAGCTTTTTTCTTCCCTCCGGCTCTAGGAGGTGTGAGTCTGCAATGTTGCCCGGATGTCCTCTTTCACACTTGACCTTTCAGGTGTGATTCACTGGTCTTAGTTTGCATCGTCTTTCTCTGAAAGGCATCAGCCCAGCAACACCCATCCAATCCCATAGTTCCTGTAATTCCCAACTCATTTCCAGATTGCCAGGGTACTCCCATCCTCTCTGCTCACATCATCCCAGGTCACCACTGTGAGGTTTTAGCAGTGACAGTAGCAGGGACAGCTGGGCCCTACCCCTGCCCCGCCACCCACCAGGCTGGCGACCTCTTGGCCAGTCAGCTGACTGAGACCCGGGTCTGTCTCTGCACCTTAGAGCTGGGTTTCCAGACCCCTCCCAGACAAACTCCGCAGGTCACCTGCCTTGGGAAGCAGCCTCTAAGATATACGAGAAGGGGGATAGCTCACTGTGGAGTGCTGCCCGATTCACATGCATGTGAGACAGGGAAGGAGGCAAGACTGGCAAAGGGAGATAGTGAACACAAGGCAGCACAGAAGAGTCATACTTGGACGAGCCAGATGCTATTATTGACTTTTTAAAATGGAGCGAAGGGGTGAAACCTCTGTACCCGCTCTTCCTCCAGGCCTCTGCTGCAGGCTGCCCTCTAGAAGCAGGTGCAAACATGGGCAATGCACCTGTTTCAACTGAGTATAAGTGCAGAAGGCCACCTAGCTGGGACCCACCATCTGCCAACATGCCAGGGGTAAAAATGGGGTCTCTGCCTCTTCCTCAAAGATTATTCCGTATATTTCAAAAACTTACTGGGACTTCTTGATGTAAATCTAAGAGCAAAAAGCAATCATTATAAAATGGCAAAGAATCTGAAGCTATGCATCCAGAACAGTGATCTATGTGCAACAGAAAGATGTTCCCTGATGTTGGCACCAGGGTCTGTGTGGGCTGGATGGTGTTTGAAGCCCCATTTCTTACCTCTCTAGGGTGTTGTCCAGGCAGCAGGTCTTGTGAGGTCAGGTCACCCTGAGGGCTCCTTCAACACGTGAGAACACGGGGTCATCAAGGCCCATGCGTGGAAGAAAGCAGGACAGCCTTGCACCTCATTCACCATGACATTGTTCTCAATGTACTCGAGGCTGGGCTGATATTCATTGCTATGACCCTGAAAGGCTGGACATGTCCTCGTCCAAAGACAAGGTCACAGATTCACCCTACAGGACAGCAGTGAGTGATTTCCCACTTATCTTGTGACCCTCTGTAAACTATGAGCCTGTTCCCTCCTCAGAAGGAGAGTGTCAGACCTGCCCCATGGGGTGTGGGGAACAAGTCAGTAAAGCTCACTTGCATGTTGTTGAGTTCTCATTGTCCCCATGTCTTCCCTCAGGAAGGAGAGCTGGCAGCCTGAGAAAAGGTGAGTGAAAGGAAGTACTTCTTACCCTGAATTCTGCCTCGAGGCTCTCACAGGGGAAATTCATGAGCTTCAGACCATTGATGGGCCCAGGTTCCCTCGGTTGGGGTAAGTGGAGGCCCCTGGGAGTGGACTCCTGGATCCCTCTCTGATGCTGCCTCCTGTCCCTTCATTTTCAGACCTAGAACTCTCTCCTTCACTCTTGGTGGCTCTCTCCCTGGGCCCCAAGCTGCTGCTACTCGTCTTTGTCTCTGCCATCTATGGCCACAGGAAGCGATGGATTGACTGTGAGTCATGGACAAGGAGGACAGAGCCAGGTCAGTCCTAGAAGGAGCCAGGTCAGTGGAAGGGGCAGCCCACAGGTCATACAGGGTCAGCGCCCACCTGGAGTAAAGAGCAGGTGACGCATCTCCGTCCACACCCTCTGGAGCCTCAGGGATTGTTCCGAGAGGTTCCCAACTCCCAAGAAGACTGTGGGGGTCCTGCAGGAAGTAGGTGGGGTCAAGGGCTGTCAAAGGATGTGCACAGAGTCCTAGGGCTTCTTGGAAGGAAGTGGGTAGAGGGGCTGGATGGTGGGAAACCCCGTGGAGACCATCTCTAGATTATTTGGGCGCAAGGTGTCCACATTTAGAGGAATGTGACAGGTGTCCGCTGGCTGCTCTGAGGACGACTCCCGCTCTGACCCTCCATGGGACAGACTGGAGAGGATGGGGAAGGGCAATCAGGACCTAAGGAGGAAGGCTGAGGAGGCACATTCCATGTCAGGGACCGCCTGTCCTCTCACTACAGGTGACCCAGGAGGAAAATAGCACCGAGGACATAGGAGACACGTGGAGAACATTTCTGGAATGATGAGCAGATAATGAAATGTGAACATGGGTCCACGGCTCCTTCCTTCCTCCCCTGCTACATGCCATCCTCGGTCTCTGCTGCCTCCTTCCTTCCCTGAGGGGCCCAGCCTAAGACAAGGAACAACTAGAAGCTTCCACAACCCTGCTCCAGATGCCTGCTTCCCCAGAGACCCACCTGCCCACAGTTCCTGCTGCTCCTCTCCCAGTCCTTGCTGCCCCCAGAGCTGGTCTTCATACCTGGTCCTGAGCAGGGGCCATGGGAACGTGCTCTGGAAACTGACAGACGGGTATCTTCCTAGAATGTGAGAAACAAGTCACGTGTACGTGTACCAGGCTATCTCTCATCCATTTCCTGGGGACCGTGGCCATTAAGTACACACTCAAGGCCGTGCTCTCGTGGGCCATTCCTCCCAACCCCCGGACTCGCCAGCCTCAGTGAGGTTCTCCAATGCCTCCTGAATGCAAATGAATCCCATCCTGGGTGGAAGAAGAGAAATGATTCTCCTTCCTCTTTGCCTACATGTCCTTCTACTCAAAGTAGAGAGGTTTCCTTCCTCTCCCTGTGACGGGGACACCAGCTCCCCGTTCAGCTTCATCTTTCCTGATCCCCCCGCTCGTGTATAGGTGCTGGCAGTCCAGAAACCTGGACCCTTCCCTGATTTCCTTCTTTATACCCCGTGTTCAATTCTGCCTTCATAATGCTATGTCCAGTGGTGACATGGTAAATGTTCAACAATCCACTTCTCAGGAGGAAAAAGAAGCCCGATTTGTAGTGCTTGTCCACTTCTGCGGCGTCTACACTTCCAATGCGGCCAATTTCAAGCTGCCAACAGTGGAACAACTAGCTTGCAAAATTCCTGGAAAGCTCTCAGGAGCGAGGGCAAGCCTCCTCCCGCCCACCAGGGAGCTCCACCCAGTACCTGCACACTGCTCGCTCCCGGGCTGCCCCCTGGTCCCGGCCACCAGCATCCCTTCCTGGGCTATTGCCACGTGCCTAACAGACTCTCCGGGTTCCGCCACAGTGACCCTTTGGAAATGGAGGTCAAATTGTCTCCCTTCTGTGCTTCTTCCCCCTACAGATGTGCACGGCTTGGTCTCTCCCCCTTTCAAGCTCTGCTGACCAGTCACTTTATGAAAAGCACCTTCCTCAAACCACCCACATAAAATACCAATTCCTGTCTCTCACTGTGTGTTTTCACAGCTCAAATCCAAACTGAGTTGTTTCCCTAGAACTTAAGATCAGCTGACACGATAAATGGAGACAGTGGTCACTTTGCACAGTGACGCAGGACTTAGGCAATGACAGCGCCACTGAAAGCAAGCGAAGTGATCTCAATAATCAGAGGGGAAAAGTAACAATTTTTCTGTGACCTTTAAAAACTTCTTTCAACACATTAGAAGCCCTCCAACTATCAGTTAGGAATGTATAAGGACATGAAAAAAGAAAAGTAAAGCTGTTATTCATTTGGTATGGGTCATTGCAAACATTAGAAATGTTGAAAAGGGAAGTGTTTTATCTTTTGTAAAGACTTATCAAGAGTAGTTTGCAGAGGGCTTGCCTTCTTCTAACCACAGTGTCACTCCTTTCTCAGTTGGGATCAGTTTCTAACATTCCATCCCTTGCACTTCCAATGCTGCGATATCTTTACAATATTAATGTGAATATATGCTGGTGTCACTCCCTCCGGGACATTCCCTGTCCCCGCCCCCACCCCCAGCCCCACCTCCTCAGGTACGTGGTAAGTTTATCTTCACTCTGCTCCTCTGGGTGCATATCTAGACTCGGGCAATGGTATTCCCGGCAGCATTCCCATGAAGGCCGCCATGGCTTCATGAACCCCTCTCACATTCAGTTTGAACTTGACCTCTAACCTCATCTTTTCTCCTTTCTCCTGTGCACTTTCAGCTTTGTGCCCATTCCCTTTTGCCATTTCTTCACTTTTGTACAATGTCACGCAGGTTTATCGCGGGAAACCAGGAGACTACATAACCACCTGCTTTGCTATTGTGGCAAACACACATCCCAACCCAATGATCATGGCACCCTGATCTCAGACTTCCAGCCTCCTTAACAGTGGGAAAGAAGTTCCTGTTGTTCAAGGCATCTAGTTTACAGTGTTTTCTTCTAGTAGCCCAAGTCAAGTAAAATCTAGAAAAATTATGGACTTTGCTTAATAATAATGTACCAATATTGGTTCATTAAGTTATAACAGATATACCAGATTACTGTAAGACATTAATAAGAGGGGAAACTGTGTGCAGCTGTATACTGAAACTCTGAAGGATTGTTCCAAGTTTTTTCTAAATGTAAAACTGTTTCACAAAATTGAGTCCAATAAAAAAAACTTTAACATCTTGTCCTCAGTTCTCTATCTTCCTTTTGCACCCCGCTGGGGGACACTGCAAGGAAATGAGTGGTGGGGGGATTTTGTGTTTATATCCAGGTTTTATCTCCCTTCAGGTCTGAGGTTTCTTCTCCTCCTTCCTCTGTCCTCTGCCACAGCTCACTCCAGAGCCAGGCACTCAGAGATCCCAGAAGGAGCTACTTCTCAGTCCCCCATGACATTCATCCTAAACTTTTCCAAGTGGTAAAGCATAGATCGTCCAGGTGTGCTCAGAGACCTCTAGGCCCCTGGATGAGTGGGGTAGTTCTAAGGACCGCAATGTGGGGGGGAAGGGGGTTAATCCATGTGCTGAGGTCAAGGAACAGAGTTTTAAGGGGCTCTGCAGAGCAAGGTGGATGCTGTGATGCACCAGGTCTCAGGAGGTGGCCCTGGGTTGTGACCCTCTCTGAGATGGCCTCAGCTGAGGACAGCCACCTTGCCCCAGGTCATGCCAGGTAACCTGCCACATCCAGTGGCTCCTCAACATGGGGATATAGAGGCCCAGCCCGCTCACCCCAGCTCAGGACAACTCTGAAATCACATCCTAGCACCAGATCACATAGGAGATCGGCTGAATCTTCATTGGGACCTCACGGCAGCTCAACTTCTTTTACACATTCCTACTCCCTTCTCCTCCCTTCCACATGTTTGGTCCTGAAAGTACTCCCTGAAAAGACCCGCCTGTTAATATTCATCTTAATAACTGTTTCCCGTGTGGTCGTTGGTACCAGTAAAGGTGGGAAGCCTTTTGACTCTAGGGGCCAAGCCAGTCATGGAAGGATGGACCACATATCATATACCATACACTACAAGCCATAGTCCATATACCATATACCTCATGCCATATACAATATACCATTGTATATTGGACATGGCAATGATTTGTGCTTTAAAGGATGTATATTACCAATGTAATATATGTATATTGGTGTAATATACACCATTACCATTTACAAAATACCAAGCACTCTGACTTTACAAGAGCAATGAGAAACCACAAAACTCTTTATGCAGGAAAGGGGTATAATCAGATCTGTGTCGTAGAAGACCACCTTGGATGAAGGAGAAGGCAGAGCTGACACCAGGCAAAACAAGATGGGGGTGGCCATTTAGGAAGTAATAGTTTTCATTCGGGCAAGAGATGATCGTGATGGAGAAACAGATTCCACAGGTGTTTAGGAGGTAAAACCAGCAGGGCCTCGAGCAGGCAGACAAGAGTGGACAAGTGAGGGTGTAGAACATGGGTCCCTTCTTGGTTTGACCAAATGGGAAGAGGATGTGCCACATACTGAACATGGTGGAAGGGGAGAAGAGAATGTCTGAGAGCAGACTATGAACTCAGTTTGGAATGTTTGAGCCATACAAATGAAAATTTCAAAGTCAAAAGATGTATAGCTCAATCACCAAGAAGTGGATTCAGGATTGGGAGCTTGACTGCATCTGGCTGCAAAGCCAGTGCTCTTGACCATCAAGGCACTAAAAATCCCAGTCTCTGAAGAGTTTAGAGTCTGATGGAAGGTGTGAAGTCTCCTGGAGGTGGGGGGAAGGGAGAGATGCTGGTGACTGGGGGAAAGATTCTGTCCAACTCTCAGCAGGGGGCATGGATAGCTTCACAGCATGGAATTCGCCCTTCCAGAAAAATGTGATACAATGGTGACATCACTGGTGGAGGGGAGTCTTGGCATCTCCTATAGGCAGTTTGGGCCTGCCTGGCATTCGCCTCTTCCTCCACCACCCCTCCTGGCCTTAACATCCTGTATATCCCTAAGAGGAGGAAGGGTTCACAAGGAAGCAGTAGCAAAATAGCCCTAGCTGTCAGTGCATGACTATGGGCTCATGGACATTAAAGGGTCACCAGCTGAGTGTGGACTTAGAAGAGTCCCCAAACACAACCTTGGTGCTTGGGTATAGCTCATTCCAGAGATGAGAGAGACGGAGGCGAGCATGCTGGTTCCTTTCTCTTTCTGACAGCATTTCTTGAATCCCTCCACTCCCTTCCTTCCGAGCTGGCCCAGAACCCAGCACAGACAGCAAAGGCAGTCCTCACCTTCTTGGGTGTGTTTCTAGGTATGTTGCTTTCCCTCTTGGAGAGTGTTCCCTGAGCCCCACCTTCTTGCGGTCTCCTCCATCCTCTAAAGCACAAACCATTGCCATGTCCAAAACTCTAACCTCTTCCCCACACCATGTCTCCGAGGCCTCTAAAATCGGCAGGGTTGTGGGTTGGCGAGAACCTCAGATGGGACAAGGCTCGGAATGAGGCCAAGCCTGTGGGTGTCATGGTCTTAACTCTGGAAACCCCAAACATTTCCAGTAGCAATTGCTCAGCTTGTAACCACCTTGTCTGCTCAACTGATAATCTCAAAGAAAAAGTGTTACAGTCCCATGGTCTTTCCTCTCATCACAATCCCTTTCCTCTGACATCATGGAAGCAGGGAGTGTCTTCTCTTCTCGAAGCACAGAGTCCCAGGCCTCTCCAGGACAACACTCAGACAGAGAAGGCTCCAAGGTCCACCATGATGTCTGTCCCTTCTTCCCTATGCTGCCCTTCTCTGCCATCCCTGCTGCTGACTCTGCTGCAGGATTCACAGGTGAGTGGGGTCTCAGGTATGTTTGGTGGGGGTTCTTCCATGCCTCTTTACTGTTCTCCTTACCTGTTTCCCTAGAATTTCTTGGAGGAGGGTTTTCTCTTTCCCAGCCAGAAATTACAGAACTAAGTTGGAATGGTCCTCAGCTCACAAAATCTCCCAGTGTTCACGTCTGTTCCAGACCTTTTTGTTCATATAATGGACACACCTCCCATGGTTACAGGGCTCAACACAACACACCTGAGAGCTCTCATCCCTTAACCCCTAGGATACAATACCAAGAGTGAACCATATTGGAAGTGTAAAACCTGAGTTTTACACTTATTACCACTACACAGACGCCACCTCACAATGGAGAAAAACATGTTGGAAAACATGAAATTATGAAGCAAGGAAAGGATCCACAAATGCTTCATCCGAAGAGAATCACTGTTACAAACTGGCAGAGGTCTGTGTGCTCAGGGAACGTTAGCTGGAAGTGGTCACTAGGTCTCACCAGGTAAGTGACGGGAGCTGAACCCCGCAGGTTCCGCTTACTAAGCAAGCATGTGAAGTCTCTTCCCTAAGGCCATCGATCTATCTGGGCAGAGGACTTGAGTTCTGATAGAGCAGATGGCTGCAGGGGGTTAGATCAGATGAAAGAGGAAACCAAGACCATTATCTTAGTAGAAGGAAGGAGGAATAAAGTTTGGATGTTTTAGGAATGAGTAACATATCTGAGACACTCAGGCCCAGTTAGCAAACTTTTAAAAATGAATTAATACCAATTTTATACAGTCGTCTCCAGAAAACAGAGGAGGAAACATTTCTGTACTCATTTGATGAGGCCATTATTATTTCAATAGCAAAACCTCATAGACTGTACATAAAAAAAGAAAACTACCGACCAATATCTCTCATGAATCTAAATGCAAGAATTCTCAACCGAGTGTCAGCAAACAGAATTTCACAAAGCATAAAGTTATGTATACGTGACTAAGTAGGATTTATCCTGGGCATACAAAGCTGTTCCAACATTTGAAAATCAATCATTCTAACCCATCACAACAACAGGCTGAAGAAGAAAAATTGCATGATGATAACAATTGATGCAGACAAAGTATTTGACAAATCCAACACCCATTAGTGATGAAAACTCTCAGCAAACTAGAAATAGGAGGGCATTTCCTCAACTTGATTAAAAACATCTGCAAAAAACCCTACAGCTCTCAGAAGTGCCTAGGTGGCTCAGTTGGTTAAATTTTACACTCTTGATCTCAGATCTGGTCTTGACCTCAGGGTTGTGAGTTTAAGACTGAACTGGGCTCTGTGCTGGGGATGAAGCCAACATTAAAAACAAAACAAGGGGCGCCTGGGTGGCGCAGTCGGTTAAGCGTCCGACTTCAGCCAGGTCACGATCTCGCAGTCCGTGAGTTCGAGCCCCGCGTCAGGCTCTGGGCTGATGGCTCAGAGCCTGGAGCCTGTTTCCGATTCTGTGTCTCCCTCTCTCTCTGCCCCTCCCCTGTTCATGTTCTGTCTCTCTCTGTCCCAAAAATAAATAAACGTTGAAAAACAAAACAAAACAAAACAAAACACCTCACTCTAAGCAACCAAAAAAGAACTAAATAAGTAAAGACACATGCCATGTTCATGGATAGAAAGACCCATATTGTTAGAATGCAAGTTCTTCACGATTTCATCTATGAATTAACTGTAATCCAGATAAAAATACCAGAAAACTATCTTATGAGTATTGACAAACGGATTCTAAAGTTTATATGGAGGCATTAAACATCCGGAATAGCCACACAATGCTAGAGAAGAGCAAAGTCAGAAGACTGACACCACTTGATTACAAGACTTACTAGAAATCTCCAGTTATTGAAACACTGCATTGGTGAGATAATAGTCACACAGATCCATGTAATAGAATGGAAAGCCCAGAAATAACACCCACATAAATACAGCAAAAAGATCATTGGGAAAGGAGCAAAAGTAGCCTTTTCAACAGATGTTGCTGGGACAGTTGGACATCTGGACGTCCATATGCAAAAAAAACTGAATCTAGACACAGATGTAACAGCCTTTATAAATATAATGGAAAACACAAAATTATAAAATACTTAGAAGCTATCATAGAAGAAAATCTAGATTATCTTTGATATGGAAATGACTTTTACTTATAAATAGATACCATATTTTAAAGCAGTTTTAGGTTCACACCAGAATGGAGCAGAAGGTACAGCTGATTTCTCATACTGCTCCCTGACCCCACACATCACAGCCTCTCCTATTATCAATATCCTTCACCAGAGTGGTATATATATTACAAACAATGAACCTGCACTGATATTTCATTAACATCCAAAGTCCATAGTTTTCAATACGGTTCACTCTTGGTATTGTATAGTCTATAGGTTTGGACTAATGTATAGCGATATCCTCCTTTATATATTATACAGAGTATACAGTATTATACCTTAATGCCCTAGAAATCCTCTGTGTTCTATTTCTCTCTTCCCACCCTAACCCCTGACAATCACTGATGTATTTACTGTGTCCATAGTTTTGCCTTTTCCAAAATGTCATATACTTGGAATCACGTAGTGTGCAGGCTTTTCCTTTCAATTAATAATGAGCATTTAAGGTTCTTCCATATCTTTTCAGAGCTTGACAGCTCCTTTCTTCTAGCACTGGATAAGATTCCACTGTCTGAATGTACCACAATTTCCTTATCCATTCAACTACTGAAGGTCATCCTGGCTGCTTTCAAGCTTGGCAATTATAAATAAAGTTGCTACAAACTGTATTAAGGACAGTCTGTTCCAGGCCTCTTTCCTAGCCTCTCATAGCCTCAGATGGTCCTCAGACTTGTACATGCCATTCTCCCTGTGACTCACATCAACTTCCCTCTGTGCACGATAGAGCTGTGTCTGAAATCCTGGTTCACACGAACTATGAAATAGTATGTGTTTTCTTAGATCATTAAGCTTGTGGTCATTTGTTATTCGGCAAGTTCCCTTGTTTATTATAGTGTCTACCATGCTGCAGCCCATCCTCATATTACGATGCAGAAGAAAGGTACCCACCCCGTTCTGTACACTGGTCCTCTTCCCCTCATCCTGTATGGCAACCCAATTTGTAATTGTCATCCTTCTGTGCCAGTACATGTTGCTAAAAGAGTATGTAATGAGACCCCACCTTGACCTAGAACCAGTCCCTCAGAACATCTTGGACCAAGACAAAGAACATGAGAAACACTGCAAAGTTTCTTTCCAGGAAATTCAGGTAAAGAGTTCCAGATGAACCAGGCTGAAGAGCTCATTGTCAGTCAGAGCTGGAGACATCGTTACACTGGCCTGCAATGTGTCTGCTCACTCCCCAGCAGGGCCTGTCTTGTGGTCCAGGAAGAACGGGCCTACAGTTTCAATGGAAGTCACTTCCCCTAGTAAACCAAGTGGAAACACAGAGGTCAACCAAACAGACTATTCCATCTGCATCAGTGATTGTTGCCCAAGAATATGGGCACCTATTACTGTGTGAAGTTAATAAGAGAGCGTCCTTATGTGGGGTATGCGTCTAGTTCAGGCATCTATGTGTCTGTGAATGGGGAGTACAGTCTGACAACCTCCATCCCTTTGGTTTGTAAAACTACATTTTTCAAAATCTGAAACATGTACCGAATCATCATAACACACCGGATACTGTGCCCCTTCATCCACAAACAACCCTGTAGGCTGGGATTCTATACATGGCTCTTCCGTCAGTCTGGGCCCTGTACCCACTCTTGAATGAAGCCATGTGACAGACCATGCCCTTTGTGATGACCCAACTACCAACATGAACACAGGGCCAGAAAAACTCCAAACTCAAAAGATATTCAAGTAGGTTAAATGCAACTACATGTGTGCACGGAATGATCCAAAAAGTTGTTAAACTGAGCCTACAAGTCTGTCTGGCCTTTCTGAGGTTTAGGGACAAACCTGAACTCAAGAATATGCATTGTATCTATTTTGGCCCGCTTCCTGACTCCAAACATAAGCCATAGACACTCCATATAATCCTCTGGATTTGGATGGAATCTCACCACGGGGAACCTCTCCAAATCCTAGTTCCTTCCTATGTAAAATCTCAGTATCTTGGAGTCACAAAGATGTAGAGTCTGTGAATCTTAAAATGTTAGAATTATCAAGTCATGGAGTGAAGTCAACTGACTTGTAGGTTCTTAAATGGCATTTAATGTTCATCTTTGCATCTTTCATGGCCAAAGTGGAAAAAAAAGAGAGAGAGAGAGCAAGTTTTGGAGGCTTTCATCAAGCCCATTCATTCTTTCATCCATGCATTCCTCCATCCGACCATGCATCAAGCATGCATTCACTCAAAGCACACTCTCATTCAGCCATGCATTTACCTATGCAGGAATCTGTTCACAAGTACCTGGATCCTCCTCTGGGGCAGACCCTGGGCAGATGACCCATCGTCAAGGAATTCCCAGGCTCCCACAGTGGCCTTCCTATAGTAATTGTCTGCTTTCTCTGGGCTGTGTCAGTTCCCCCTACAGTGACAGTGTCCCAGTCTTCATGCTTCTCGGACTTGGTGGCTGTCACCTGCCGCGTGCAGAGATTCTATCCACAGAGTGTGCATCTCACCTGGACGGAGAACTGCCATACAGTCAAGGGAGCTGAGCAACTCACATCCAAGCAGAATAGCGATGGGACCTACACCCTGGAAAGCTTGCATTTGGTGAACTTGTCAGGGCCGGGGTCCGAACAGGTGCTCACCTGTAAGGTGCAGCACGAGACCCAACCTCCCATCCAGGCCAGCCTCATACTGTCTGCGGAAGCACACGGCACATACAAGCCCATCGGAAGCTCAGGTAAGCCCACCTCCACTGCTCTGAGCAACTAGGTCACCTTTGTCTCCTGAGTGGAGTGAGGTATTTAAACTCACAGTGTCCCCTTTGCTGTCTCCTTCTGCCCATTGGTACTTAGGTCCCGAGATGCCTGCCCTTATCTTTGTGACATTCCTTCTGGGCTTCAAGGTGCTGCTGGCGATGAGTTTCATAGTCACCTACATCTGCAGGTGGCGGAGCTGGTAACAGGTGAGTTGGGGGCAGGTCTTAGTACATAAGAAGAGAGGTCATGGTCACCATCATGGGCTGGCAAGAGGAGTCCAGGGTAAGTCCACTGTTTCACACTGTGCCTCCCAGGGGGATCTAGCCTTAAGAAAAGGCTGGAAATACTCTTGTTTTCTCCAAAGGTCTGTTGGAAATCTCAGAGGCTTCCAGATCTCACCCATCCAGCAGTGCCCTGGGTTTGGAGGCTTTTAAATGAAGTCCCTTGGAAACCTGGGTGAGGGTCTGAGGTGGGGAGTTGGGATTAAAGTCAAAGTTTTGAGCCCCAAACTCCAAAGAGTGCCCCCATATACTATTATATAGGTCAGTTTTCATGGGACTGATTTTTGGAATGAATAAAGAAAGTATTGCTAAAATCTACTAATGGAGCCCATCGAGGGACTGGGAGGCTCTAGCTACTGGCAAAGATGAATGTGGGTGGGGTGGAGTTCAGAACCTCAGACAGAGGAGGTGGAGTGTAAGAGCAGGCATCTCATTTCTGATGTGCACCATGAATGTAGGCCCATAGAGGGCCTGCCTCATAGAAGGTGCTCAATAAGTATTTGGGGAATTCATACAAGAATGAATAAATGAATGAATGAATGAATGAATATTTCCCTACAGCTCCTGCATGAACTGCAATACATTGCCTCCCGTCCTGTGCAAGAGGCTCACATAGGGGAGAACCTGCCCCCCACTCACCGCCTTCTATCCTGGACATGCCCCCTTCCCCACACCCTCCTGATGGTCCTTCTCTCTGAGCAGAGTCCTGATGTTCCGCTCTCTTCAGAGCAGAGTCAAGGATGGACCCTGGTCTCAGGGACCCAGAGACCCTGATGCACAGAGCTTCACACTGGCCCTGCCTCTGCCCCAAAGACAATCAAGAGGGTCAAGAAAAGAAGGTTCCCATTCTGTCTGTGATGAGGAATAGCCCTTCAATTTCAGAGCACATTTTACTTTTCTTTTTTAAATGTTAATTCCAGTATAGTTAATATACAGTGTTATTATAGTTTCAGGTGTACAAAAATAGTGTTCAGCAATTCTATACATTACTCAGTGTTCAAAATGTAAGTGTACTCCTAATCCCCTTGGTCTGCTTAACCCATCCCCCCACTTCCCCACTTATCTCCCCTCTGGTAACTATCAGTTTGTTCTCTATAGCTACGAGTTTGTTCTCTATAGCCCTTTTTTTTGTCTATGCTTCTTTGATTCCACATATGACTGAAAGAAAGCATGTGGTGTTTGTCTTTCTCTGACTGACATTTCTTCTAGTGACAGACTCCCTAACTCTAGCCGTGCTGTTGCATATGGCAAGATTTCACTCTTTTTAATGGCTGAATAATATTCTATTGTATATATTGACCACCTTTTCTTTATTCGCTCATCTGTTGATGGACATTTGCTCTGCTTCCAATAATTTGGACAAGCACATTTTACTTTTATGCAGTGCTTTCTGTAAGGATGATATGATTTTAACACCTATATATTTTGAAATCACTACATGGAATAAGCATATTTTGGTTCTGAAATTTATAAGAAATATGCAAGAAATCCTTGGTCCTACTACGTTATCTTTGCAAAAATTAACATTTCGCTGTTATGGCCTTCTGTTGCTTTTAAAAACACTTACCTGAATTTGGTGTTTATCATTCTCAAATTTACTTTTATAATTTTACAACATGTTATAAATCCTTAAGCGATATACAATGTAACTTTGCATATTTAAAATTCTATAAAGATGCTTTTGTACTATATACAGCACTCCGGAACTTTTCTTTTTTATGCTCAACACAGTGTGTGAGGTTTCTTCAAGAAGCTCCATTTTAGTAATTTTCCATGGCTCTATGGTTACGTATTACAGTAATATGCTACAACTTATGGATTCTTCTCAGGATTGTATCAAAGCTCTATCTGCTGTTTGGGTAATACAGCTTTGCAACAAGTGATTTTTTTCCCTCTATTTCCTTGGGCACACAATGGGGAAGTGCCTCTAGTTCCTCTGTTGTGGTCCACACAGCAGTAGTATTCTTATCACTTGCAAGCTTTAGTAATACAAAATAAAAGTTTTTAATTTTTGGTGAAGTTGTGCTCTTTCCATTTATACCTTTTATCCAACTTTACTTTTCTGAGCAATATGTGTGTGTGTCTGTGTGTGTTATGAATGAATGGTATGGATCTCATATGTTTTCTCTTTTTAGGATAAATAATAGAGAACTTAATCAGCACAGCCATTTTGCCACATAACAAACACTCCATAAAGGTGTGATTCTTTTTATGAGGTATTATTGCCATTGGGCTACATGTCTATCTCTACATGTCCCTGCATTATCAACAATAGCCAAGCTATGGAGAGAGCCCAAATGTCCACCAACTGGTGAGTGCATAAAGAAGATGTGGTATAAGCTTTCAACAAGTACAAAAAGATCGAGGTCATACCATGTATATTTCCAGACTACAATGCTTTGAAACTTGTGATCAAGTTCAAGAAAAAATTTGGAAAGACCACAAATACATGGAGGTTATACAACATCCTATTAAAGAATGAATGGGTTAACCAAGAAATTAAAGAGGAAGTTGAAAAGTACAAGGAAACCAAAGAAAATGAAAACAAGAGAGTTCAAGACCTTTGGGACGTAGCAAAGGTGGTCATAAGAGGAAAGCATATTGCAGTCCAGGCCATCCTAAAGAAGGAAGAAATGTCTCAAATACACAACCTAACCTTACACTCAAAATAGCTAGAAAAAGAACAGCAAATAACATCCAAAAACAGCAGAAAAGGGAAATAATAAAGATTAAAGCAGAAATCAATGATACTGAATTTTTTTAAAAAAAATGGTAGAACAGATCAACACAATGAGAAGCTGGTTCTTTGAAAGAATTAACTAAACTGATAAACTCCTAGCCAGACTTATCAAGAAGGAATAGGAAAGGACCCCAATAAATAAAATCATGAATGAAAGAGGAGAGATCACCACCAACACCACACAAATATAATTATAATAAAATATTATGAGAAATTATATGCCAACAAATTGGGTGATCTGAAAGAAATGGATAAATTCCTAGTAACATGTAAATGACCACAACTGAAACAGGAAGAAATAGAAAATTTGAACACACCCATAACCAGTAAAGAAATTGAATCAGTAATCAAAAACCTTTCAACAAACAAGAGAACTGGGACAGATGGTTTCCCACAGGAATTCTACCAGACATTTAAAAAAGATTTAATATCTATTCTTCTCAAACTGTTGTGAAAAAATAGAAATGGAAGAACTTCCACTCATTCTATGAGGTCAGCATTACCTTGATTCCACAACCAGACAAAGATCCCACTGAAAAGGAGAATTACATCCAATGTTCCTGATGAAGATAGATACAAAAATTCTCAACAAGATACCAGCAAATTGAATCCAACAATACACCAAAGAATTATTCCCCTGATCAAGTGGGAATTATTCCTGAAATGCAGGGCTGGTTTAATATCTGCAAATCAATCAACATGGTACAACACATTAATGAAAGAAAGGATAAGAACCACATGATCCTCTCAGTAGATGCAGAAAAAGCATTTGACAAAATACAGCATCCTTTCCTGATTAAAAAAAAAAAAAACCTCCGGAAAGTAGAGATAGAAGGAACATAACTCAACATCAATATGGTCATATATGAAAGACCTACAGCTAATGTCATCCCCAGCTGGGAAAACCTGAGAGCTTTCCCCCTAAGGTCAGGAACACGACAGGGATGTCCACTCTCACCACTGTGGTCAACACAATACTGGAAGTCCTAGCCTCACCAATCTGACAACAAAAAGAAATAAAAGGCAGATAAACTGGCAAGGAAGAAGTCAAACTTTCACTCTTCACAGATGCCATCATAATCTACATGGAAAACCAAAAACACACCACCCAAAATTTGCTAGAACTGATACATAAATTCAGCTAAGTCACAGGATATAAACTCAACATACAGAAATCAGTTGCATTTCTATACACCAAAAATGAAGCAGCAGAAAGAGAAATCAAGGAATCAATCCCATTTACAATTGCATCAAAAATCATAAGATACCAGGAAAAAGCTAACCAAAGAGGTAAAGGATCTATATGCTGAAAATTATAGAATACTTATGAAAGAAATTGAAGAAGACATAAAGAAATGGAAAAACATTCCATTCTCATGGATTGGAAAAACAAATATTGTTAAAATGACTATACTCCTCAAAGCAGTCTACACATCCAATATAGTCCCTATCAAATAACACCAGCATTCTTCTCAGAGCTAGACCAAACAATTCTTAAATCTGTATGGAACCAGAAAAGACGCTAAATAGACAAAGTAGTGTTGAAAAAGAAAACCAAAGCTGGAGGCAACACAATTCCAGACTTCAAGGTATTACAATGCTATAATCATCAAGACAGTATGGTACTGGCCCAAAACAGACACATAGATCAATGGAACAGAATAGAGAACCCAGAAATGGACCCACGAATATATAGCCAACTAATCTTTGACAAAGCAGAAAAGAATACTCAGTGGAAAAAAGACAGTCTCTTCAGCAAGTGGTGCTGGGAAAACTGGACAGCGACATGCAGAAGAATGAACCTGGACCACTTTCTTACACAATGCACAAAAATAAACTCAAAATGGATGAAAGACCTAAATGTAAGGCAGAAAACCATCAAACTCCTGTAGGAGAAAACATGCAGCAGTCTCTTTGGCCTTGGCCACAGCAACTTCTTACTTGACATGTCTCTGGGGGGCAAAGAAAACAAAAGCAAAAATGAACTATTGGGACCTTGTCAAGATAAAATGCTTCTGCACGGCAAAAAAAAAAAAAAAAAAAGTCAACCAAACTAAAAGGCAGCTGATGCAATAGGAATAGACATTTGCAAGTGACATATCAGATAAAGGGTTAGTATTCAAAATCTATAAAGAACTCACCAAACTCCACACCCAAAAAACAAATAATCCAGTGAAGAAATGGGAAGAAATATGAATAGACACTTTTCCAAAGAAGACATCCAGATGACTAACAGACACATGAAAAGATGCTCAACATCGCTCATCATCAGGGAAATACCAATCAAACCACAGTGAGACACCATCTCACATCTGTCAGAATGGCTAAAATTAACCAGTCAGGAAACAACAGATGTTGGCGAGGATGCAGAGAAAGAGGATCTCTGTTGTTTGCATTGTTGGTGGGAATGCAAGCTGGTGCAGCCACTCTGGAAAACAGTACGGAGTTTCCTCAAAAAGTTAAAAATAGGGGCGCCTGGGTGGCGCAGTCGGTTAAGCGTCCGACTTCAGCCAGGTCACGATCTCGCGATCCGTGAGTTCGAGCCCCGTGTCGGGCTCTGGGCTGATGGCTCAGAGCCTGGAGCCTGTTTCCAATACTGTGTCTCCCTCTCTCTCTGCCCCTCCCCCGTTCATGCTCTGTCTCTTTCTGTCCCAAAAATAAATAAACGTTGAAAAAAAATTAAAAAAAAAAGTTAAAATAGAACTACCCTGCGACCCAGAAATTGCACTACTAGGTATTTATCCAAAGGATATAAAAATGCTGATTTGAAGGGGCACATGCACCCCATTGTCTATAGCAGTGCTATCAGTAATAGCCAAATTATGGAAATAACCCAAATGTCCATCAACTTATGCATGGATAAAGAAGATGTGGCATATATATACGATGGAAAATTACTTGGAAGCCAATAGAAGGAAATCTTGCCATTTGCAACAATGTAGATGGAACTAGAGTGTATTATGCTAAGCAAAATAAGTCAGTCAGAGAAACATAGGTGGAATTTTAAAAACACAACATAACATAGGGGAAGGGAAGGAAAAATAAACTAAGTTGAAAACATAGAGGCAAACCATAAGAGATTCTTAAATATAGAGAACAAACTGAGGCTTGCTGGAGAGGACGTAGGTGGGGGGTGGGCTAAATGGGCAATGGGCATTAAGGAGGGCACTCACTGGGATGAGCAATGGCTGTTGCATATAAGTGATGAATCGCTGAATTCTACTCCTGAACCCGATACTGCACTATGTGTTAACTAACTTGAACTTGAGTTAAAACAAAGAAAAATGTTTAAATTTACAGTTTAGTTTAGCTGTTAGTTTCCTAGCTCACCACAAACAGAATCAGTAGATTTATAAATGTTATTCAACATGGTTCTGCACTGTGAGGTTAGGTAACTCTTCAGCACGGTCAGAGGCCTCCAATTCAAAAACTGATTTTTTTTTTGTTTGCTTTAAATAAGAATAAATACATTCCTACTCAGGTTACCATGTATTCCTATATAGTACGGGTCTAAGGACAATATATGAAAAGTTCCAAACTCGATGATAACTTTTCTTATGCTTCTCTGGTTTTAAGGTGCTTATAAAATAGTCGAATTTTTTTACAGAACAGTTTTAAATAAAATGAAACAAATACTAGTCAAACCTACCAGGAGTCAGATATGGAGCTAGTTACTATGATGTAAATAAACTTACGTGGTTCTTAGAGTTGTCTTTCTAGGTGGCTACATAAATTTCAGTGATCATTTAGTCCTGAGGGGACCACAGATAGGATTGAACAAGATTCTTAATTGTGATATACTGTGATTAAACACCAGGTTTTAATCACATTACTTAGGGAATAAATACAGAGAAAGGAACTTGCTGTCAGCACAATGATAACTATCTGATTTGAGCCAAACATGTGACTGAATCTATTTGTTTAGCTCTCTCAGATGTGTAAGTGCCACTTCTCCAGGGGTAATGTGGTTGCCTGCAACTGTCAAAGAGCCAATAGAGAAATATAGTAGTATAGCTTGGAAATTTCTAATCTGGCTGTGATTCTTTTGGAGAATAGAACTGTTCTTTGGTTCATCTCTGTATCTGTTAATCTAGCATACAGTCTAGGTATAGAAGGAGTTCAGTAACTGCTTTTGAGTAATAAACTATTCAAGAATATTTATAATAACTATACAAAATATGAAAAGAATGTCTCCTCTATTCCTTCAACCTCTATTATTTCTGGGATTGATAAACTGGTAAGGAGCCTCTATTTGTGTTAAATCCTTCAAAATTTTAACAGGAACCCATGGGGGAGGGGAAGGAAAGAAAAAAAAAAAAGAAAAGAAAGAGGTTAGAGCAGGAGAGAGCCAAAGCATAAGAGACTCTTAAAAACTGAGAACAAACTGAGGGCTGATGGGGGGTGGGAGGGTGGGGAGGGTGGGTGATGGGTATTGAGGAGGGCACCTGTTGGGATGAGCACTGGGTGTTGTATGGAAACCAATTTGACAATAAATTTCACATATTGAAAAAATAAAATAAATAAATAAATAAATAAATAAATAAATAAATCCTTCAAAATCAATTTCAAAATACTTGATATAATAAATGAAAAATACAAGCATAAAAGATGTGGCATATATATGCCATACATACATATATACATACATACATACATACATACATACACAAAGGAATATTACTCAGTCATCAAAAAGGATGAAATCTTGCCATTTACAATGACATGGCTGGAGCTAGGTATATTACGCTAGGCAAAAGAAGTCAGTTGGAGAAAGACAAATATCATATGATTTCACTCATATGTGAAATTTAAAAAACAAAACTGATGAACATATATGGGAGGAGAGAACAAAGAAAAAGAGAGAGGATGAAGCCATGAGAAACTCCTAATGACAGAGAACAAACTCAGAATTGATGAAGGAAGGTAGCTTGGGATGAGCTAGATGGGTTTTGGGTATTAAGAAAGACACTTGCTCTGATGAGCACTGGGAGTTAAATGTAATTGATGAATCACTGAATTCTACTCCTGAAACCAATCTTGCACTGTATGTTAACTAACAAAAATTTAAATAAAACTTTGGAAAAAAAAAAACTACCCTGCCCTATAAATCACAGGGGTGAACATATAGCACAGGGAAATACAGTCAACAGTATTGGGATAACATTGTATGGTGACAGATGGTGACCACATTTACCAAGGTGAGTGTTGCAAGATGCACAGAATTGTCAAATTAATTACTATGTTGTGCACCTAAAACTAATAGAGCACTGTATGTCACTTTAATAATAGTTTGTTTAAATATTAAAAAATAAAATTTTCCCTGGCATGAAAAACAAAAGAATTGGACCCATAAATAATACATATTTGGCCAAGTGAGTTTTGTCAAAAGTGCCAAAGCAATTCAATGTGGAAAGGATAGTCTTTTCAACAAATGGTGTTGAACAATATTCATGTTAAAAGAAGAGGAAGGAAAGAAGAGGAAGAAAAAGGAGGAGGAGGAGGAGGAGAAGGAGGGGGAGGAGGAGGGGGAGGGGGAGAAGGAGGGGGAGGAGGAGGGGGAGGAGGAGGGGGAGGAGGACAAGGACAAGGACGAGGATGAGGAGGATGAGGAGCACCAGGAAAAAAAATGAGAAGAAAGAGCAGGAGAAGAAGGGGAAGAAGACAGAAGAGGAGGTGGAGAAGGAGAATCAAGACCGTCTCCTTATAACATACACAAAATTTGGTATTATCTAAAAATATATTAACTTATACAAATATTACTGCAGAATATATACAAAAATACTAAGACAAATTAATATGATCGGGTGGATCATAGACATACATTTAAAGCCTAAGACTATAAAAATTCTATAAGAAACTGTAGGAAAAAACCCAAACCTAAATGTTAATGATCTTGGATTAGAACAAGCATTTTAAGGGGCGCCTGGGTGGCTCAGTCAGTTAAACATCCGACTTTGGCTCAGGTCGGGATCTCTGTAGTTCGCGAGTTTGAGCCCCGCGTCGGGCTCCGTGCTGACAGCTCAGAGCCTGAAGCCTGCTTCAGACTCTGTCTCCCTCTCTCGCTGCTCCTCCCCTGCTCCCACTCTATCTCTCTCTCTCTCAAAAATAAATAAACATAAATTTTTTTTTTTAAAGAGGCATTTTGGGGCGCCTGGGTGGCTCAGTCGGTTGAGCGTCCGACTTCAGCTCAGGTCATGATCTCACAGTCTGTGAGTTCGAGCCCCGCGTCAGGCTCTGTGCTGACAGCTCAGAGCCAGGAGCCCGCTTTGGATTCTGTGTCTCCCCCTCTCTCTGCTCCTCCCCCACTTGTGATCTGTCTCTGTCTCAAAAATAAAAACATTAAAAAAATTTTTTAAAAGAGGCATTTTAGAGTGGGAGACAGCCAAAGCATAAGAGACTCTTAAAAACTGAGAACAAACTGAGGGTTGATGGGGGGTGGGAGGGAGGGGAGAGTGGGTGATGGGTATTGAGGAGGGCACCTTTTGGGATGAGCACTGGGTGTTGTATGGAAACCAATTTGACAATAAATTTCATATATTAAAAAAAAGAAAAAGAAAAAGCACAAATGCTTGAAAGAGCATTTAGCTAATAATTGTCTAGTTAATTTGGAAACATAAATCTATTGCTCAAGAAATAAAATATTTCATATAAAAAAAGAGGCATTTTAAGATAAGATGTGAAAAGCACAATCTATAAAAGAAAACATTGATCCATTTGACTTCAGTAATCTTTACACCCAATTTGGGGCCTCAAGATGAGGGGAGGGCCCACTGGAGGGGGGGGGGCAGAGGCCCCATGCAGAAGGGAAGCATTATTTCTACTGGGCCTCTCCACTCTCTGAAAAAGAGAAGAGGACCCCTCACCAAGTGAGGCCTTTTCTGCCTGACTTCTATTTCACAATCTAGAAACAGATTGCTGCCTCACAGCCACGTCACCCCATCATAGGCACTTCCTCTTAATCATGGAAGGAGGCAGGGTTTCTTTTCTACAGAACAGAGGCCAATTCTCCCCAGCACACACATTTGCACAGTGCAGAGTCCCCAGGCCTCCACAATGTCGGACCCTGCCTCCCGGTCCCACTCTCCTCCTTACCTGCTGCTGGCTCTGCTGTTGGGAGTTATAGGTAAGCATTGCCTTGGGTACAATCCCTTTTCCCTACCCCTTCAACCTCACCCATGTCCCTGGACATGAAGGGAGGGCCTCCAGGTAAGCACAGGTGTGCTACCCAGGGCTGCCACAGAAGACCAAGGACTGGGTGTCATCTGAGAGCAGGAAGTCGGGGATCTGAGCATCCGTCACCTACAGCTTGTTACCAGAGGCATCCAGACAGTGGAGGCTTCCATCTGTCACAAGGACCAGTTTGAAGGTATTAAATGATCTAATTCTCACAACACCCCTGCCTGATAGCTAGGACTGTACTGCTGATCAGCAGATGGGGAAATTCAGGCAGAGAGAGTTAATGGCCCAATGTCAGCTACCTAAGTCAGTGCATCTGCCGGGATTCACGCCCAGGCCACCCAGCTGCACGGTTCATTCTTTCCACCGTGTTATGCTGCTCGGCTTCTCGGTGGAGGCTAACTAAACAAACATCAGAAAATACAGAGAGGGAAACAGAAGAAGAGGCATCACTTAGCACACTCCGAGGTCTCCAGAGTTCCAGTTCTGCTGTGTGTCCTCCCAAACTTTGGTTAACGATGTGTTGGGTGATTCCTATGCGCCAAATCTTTTACTCGGCTTTTAACATGTATGACAATTTCATGGAATCCTCAAAGTGATCTGTATGCTAGCATGCTGGGTCACACTTCATGTATACTCAGGAATGCATTTGTGTATGTGTGTGTGTACATGTTTGGGCATGAGGAAGGGTGCACACGTGGGTATGGGATATCTGAAAACGCTTTCTTATCGATTTCCTCACGCCACGTCCACTCTACGTGAAATGCACAGTGAACAGATGTTTGGTTCCCTGTCTCTCAGCTCCTCACCCACTTTTTCTACTTCTCTAAAGTACTGCTCACCATCCACCAAGCTCTTAAGACAAGCAAACTTCTCTCTGGGTAGAAGGAGTAGAACTTTGTGCGTTACTACCTTGGAGGTCCTCCATGCTGGACCGGAGTGGGGAGGAAAAAAGGGGGTACAAGATACCGAGGATCCTGCCTGTATGATCTGCACCTGTAATTATATCCTGATCCCAACCATCCTAGGCCTCCAGGCCTCAGGAAATCTCATGCGTAATCACTTTCCAATTTCCTGAGCACTCACCATGTTCCACACACACTTAGAAACACTTGTGTCTGTTATGTCCTGTGAACTTTGCACGCAAGGTAAACATTTTCGTCCCCCTGGCTTACAGATAAGAAAAAGGAAGCACAGAAAATCCAAGGTCACTCAGTAGTGAATGGTAGGGCTACAATTTTTTTTCTTTTTTAATTTTTAAATTTACATCCAAGTTAGTTAGCATATAGTGCAACAATGATTTCAGGAGTAGATTCCTTAATGTCCCCTTACCCATTTAGCCCATCCGCCATCCCACAATCCCTCCAGCACCCCTATGTTTGTTCTCTACATTTATGAGTCTCTTATGTTTTGTCCTCCGCCCTGTTTTTATATTGTTTTTGCTGCCCTTCCCTTATGTTCATCTGTTTTGTATCTTAAATTCCTCATATGAGTGAAGTCTTTCTCTGACTAACTAGTTTCGCTTAGCATTGTACTCTCTAGTTCCATCCACATTGCTGCATATGGCAAGATTTCATTCTTTTTGATTGCCGAGTAATACTCTATTGTATGTATGTATATGTAATATGATATCTTCTTTATCCATTCATCTGCCGATGGACATTTGGGCTCTTTCCATACTTTGGCTATTGTTGATAGTGCTGCTATAAAATCGGGGTGTGTGTGTCCCTTCGAAACAGCACACCTGTATCCCGTGTATAAATACCTACTAGTGCAATTGCTGTGTCACAGGGTAGTTCTATTTTTCGTTTTTTGAGGAACCTCCATACTGTTTTCCAGAGTGGCTGCACCAGCTTGCATTCCCACCAATAATGCAAAAGAGATCCTCTTTCTCCGCATCCTTGCCAACATCTGTTGTTGCCTGAGTTGTTAATGTTAGCCATTCTGACAGGTGTAAGGTGGTATCTCATTGTGGTTTTGATTTGTATTTCCCTGATGAGGAGTGATGTGGAGGATTTTTTCATGTGTCTGTTTGCCATCTGGATGTCTTCTTTGGAGAAGTGTCTATTCATGTCTTTTGCCCATTTCTTCACTGGATTATTTGTTTTTTGGGTGTTGAGTTTGATAAGTTCTTTATAGATTTTGGATACTAACCTTTCACTTGATATGTCATTTGCAAATATCTTCTCCCATTCCGTCGGTTTCCTTTTAGTTTTGCTGATTGTTTCCTTCACTGTACAGAAACTTTTTATTTTGATGAGGTTCCATAGTTCATTTTTGCTTTTGTTTCCCTTGCCTCTGGAGATGTATTGAGTAAGAAGTTGCTGTGGCCAAGGTCAAAGAGGTTTTTGCTTGTTTTCTCCTCTGGGATTTTGAGGGCTTCCTGTCTTACATTCAGGTCTTTCATCTACTTTGAGTTAATTTTTGTGAATGGTTGTAAGAAAGTGGCCCAGGTTCATTTTTCTGCATGTTGCTGTCCAGTTTTCCCAGCACCATTTGCTGAAGTGACTGTATTCCATTGAATATTCTTTCCTGCTTTATCAAATATTAGCTGGTCATACGTTTGTGGGTCCATTTCTGGGTTCTCTATTCTTTTCCATTGGTCTGTCTGTTTTTGTGCCAGTACCATACTGTCTTGATGATTACAGCTTTGTAATACATCGTGAAATCTGAGGTTGTGATGCCTCCAGCTTTGGTTTTCTTTTTCAGGATTGCTTTGGCTATTTGGGGTCATTCCTGGTTCCATCCAAATTTTAGGATTGTTTGTTCTAGCTCTGTGAAGACTGCTGGTGTTATTTTGATAGGGATTGCGGTAGGGCTATGGTTTGAAGTCAGGCAGTCTGATTCTAGATCTCGTGGGTCTAACCATTGCTCTTCTCAAACCCTATGGCCCCACATCAATCCCATGAGATTTCTGCAGATCTGCCAGTGGGTGTAGGGAAGGCGGGGCAGGGGGAGGCGGTGGGTTGCAGTGTAGGGAAGAGCGTTTGTAGTTTGCTTCTCTCAGGCTCTTCTTACTGGGCATATGCAAGTGACTGTTTCCCCCCACGTCATCTTCATTAGAAACTCAGTTTCTCATAATTTCCTGAGAAATTCTCCACTGAAAATGGACTTCATGTCTCAGACAGGGGTCGCACTGGGAAACTTGCACATTGAACAAATATTTACTGGACAACTACTTACTAGGTGTCAGAAGCTGCTATGAACTTAAGGCATACTGGTTATTAAAAGAGAAAAGTAGCTGCCCTCGACACAGTTATATCGTAGCGGAAGAAAGGACAGGAAACAATAGACATACCAAATAAGTAAATAACGGTATATTAGAAAGTGGTGAGTGTGAGGAAAAAAACATGATAGTACAGCTGGCTAAGACAATGAGAGACTCTTTAGGGTGGGATGTATTTAAAGAGGCAGCCTGGGTGGGCATCACTGAGAAGGGAGATTTGAGCAAGATTATAAGAAGGTGGGGGTGTGGGCCATGTGATCTTTTGGAAGAAAAGCCTTCCTGAACAGCATGGGAACAGCATGTGCACATGCCCTGACCCTCCCGCTCTGTTCAAGGATTTGGGCTTTTACTCTGAGTGAAACGGTTGCCATTGCAAAGTTTTGAAGACACAAGTGGCATGATGCGACATGAGTTTTAACTTATTCTAGGATTTGGTTGAGATTAGACTACCACAGGGCATACATAGAAGGAACTAGAGCATTCAAAGCTTCCTGCATTCGTGCAAACAAGGACATATGGTGTGCACCAAGACAGCAGCCAGGACAGAAAGGGGAAAGAGGTCAGATTGTGGGTGCATGCAGAAGGAGAGACCACAGGATTTCCTGATACACAGGATTTGGGGTGGAAAGAGAGGCTCCCGAGGGTTGGGACCTGAGCGTCTGGGAGAATAAAGGTGCCTCAGCTGAGATGTACAAGGACGTGTTGGAAACCGAGTTCAGTTTGGGACGAGTTAACTGTGAGAAGTTTACCTCTATCGAAGTAAAGTGGTGAGTGGCTGGTCAGACATACAAATCCAGAGTTCAAGGGCAAGGCCTGGGCCAGACATGGAAATATGAGGATTACAGATACACAGATGGCAGAGTTTACACCTCTCCCTGGCTCCTCTTGACCCTCTAATCCCTCTCACCTGCTCCCTCCCCTGTTCCCTCCATTTCCTTCCCCAAGATGCATGCCTATTTCTTCCCATTTGTCTTAGCAGTTCGGCTTCCTGACCCCAACTTTCCTCTCCAGACTTACAGATCAAACCACCTGATGCTCTTGGCACACCCAAGACTTGCCTGTGATAGCATGTACCCTCCTTAGGAGGCATGGTTGGTTTCAAATTGTGCTCAGTGCAGGGTTTTACCAGCTCACACTCTGTAAGAGCGAACCACACCTTTTCTCCCTGAGTAGCTAAGAAATAGAAAAGAACACAGGATGTATGTATGTGTGGTTTCCAGTAGCCCTCTCCTCTGATGTATATGCCTGCCTAGTTTTTAGGACACTTCAAAAGGAAGGAAATATTTTGTATTTCTCTATGTCTCGAGAGATTGGCTAGTCACTTAGGCAGTGAAATCCAACTGTAAAGTCTTGCACTTGCAGTGAAATGAATGCCCCCAAAATGACTGTGTCCCTTCAATGAATAATGTCCAGACATAGGCCACCTCCCACAACTCTTTTCAGAACACGGAAAAATTTGCAGACTACTATTTCCTTTGTTTAGCTGTTCCCATGGTGCTATGTCCTCCTTCAAGGACATGTTTCTCAAATCTACCAGTCCCTGGAACAATACATTTTCTTTGTCCTCGAGCCATTTAGTCCAACTCAAAGGCTCTACATGGGGCGATCACCTTCTTTGAAGCCATATTTCTAATTATGCTAAACTACACATCACATAAAATCTACCCTCTCACCATTTTTAAGGGTACAAGCCAGTGGCCTCACGTACATTCACAAAGTTGGGAAGTCAGCACCACTGTGCATTTCAGGAACTTTTTCAACAACCGAAGCAGACACTTTGCATCCATTAAACAAGAATTCTCCATTCCGTCTTCCCCCACAGCCACTGGTAACCTCTGTTCTACTTTTTTGTATCTATGAATCTGTCTCTTCTAGGTACTTCATGTAAGTGGCATCATATATGTGTCCTTTTGTATGTGGCATATATCACATAGAATGACATTTAAGTTCATCCATATCATAGTACATATCAGACTATTAAGACTGAATATAATTCCATTGTATATATCTATCAACATTTTGTGTATGCACTCATCTATGGATAGAAATGAGTTCTTTTTCTGGGGCACTAGAGTGGCTCAGTCAGTTAAGTGTCTGACTCTTGGTTTCGGCTCAGGTCATGATCTCACGGTTTTGTAGGTTCGAGGTCCATGACAGGCACTGTGCTGACAGTGTGGATTAGGATTCTGTCTTAGGATTCTGTGTGTGTCTCTCTCTCTGCCCCCCACCCCACTGGTGATTTCTCTGTCTTTCTCAAAATAAATAAACTTAAAAAAAAGAAGAAATGAGTTTTTCCTCCTTCCTTTCAGTTATTATGAATAATGCTATTATGAACATGGATGTACAAATGTCTGATTACATACCTGTAATTTGGTGGGTATTTACCCAAGATTGGAATATTTGGATCATATGGTAATTCTATATTTAAATTTTCATGAAAAAAACCACTGTTTCCACAGTGACTGCACCATTTTATATTCCTACCAACCATGTACAAGAGTTTCAATTTCTACAGCTTACTCAATCCTTATTTTCTGATTTTTTAATTTCCTTGTATTTTGGTTTTGCTTTGTTGTGTTTGATAAAAGCCATTCTCAGGGATGAAGGGGTATCTCATTGTGGTTCGGATTTTCATTTTTCTAATGACTAGTGATGTTCAACATCTTTTCATGTGCTTACTCACCATTTGAATATCTTCTTTGAAGAAATGCCTATTCTAGTCCTAAGTCCTTTTTTTAATTGGGCTGTTCATTATTTAGTTGTTGAATTATAGTTCTTCATATATGCTGGCTATTAATCCTTTCTGAGACACATGCTTTGCAAATATTTTCTCCCATTCTGAGTTCTCTTTCACTTTTGATATTGCCCTTTGCTGCACAAAAGTTTTGTTTTTTTTTTTTAAGTTTAAGTATTTATTTTAAGAGAGAGAGCATAGGAGCAGGGGAGGGACAGAGAGAGAGGGACAGAGAGACAATCTCAAGCAGGCTCCACATAGCCAGCATAGAGCCCTATGTGGGGCTTGAATTCATGAATCATGGGATCATTTCCTGAGTTAGAATCAGACACATAACTGATTAGCTACCCAAGAGCCCCCGCACAAAAGTTTTTAATTTTGACGAAGTCCAAGTCATATATATTTTTATTTTGTTTTATGCACTTTTGGTTTCTATCCAAGAAATCATTGCCATATTTGCCTACGTGGCTCAGTCTGTTAAGCATCTGACTTCAGCTCAGGTCATGACCTCGTGGTCTGTGGGTTCGAGCCCTGTCAGGTTCTGTGCTGACAGCTCAGAGCCTGGAGCCTGCTTCAGATTCTTGTCTCCCTCGCTCTCTGCCCCTCCCCTGCTCAGGCTCTGGCTCTCTCTCTCTCTCTCTCTCTCTTTCTCAAAAATAAATAAACATTAAAAAATTAAATTAAAAAATTAAAGAAATCATTTCCAAACCCAACATCATAAATTCTGCCTAGAGTTTTGTCTCTGAATTTTATTGATTTAGCTCTTACATTTAGGTCCCTTTCTCCAATTTGAGCTTGTTTACCTATATAGAGTAAGGTGAAGGTTCAACTCCTTTGTTTGCATGTGGATATCCAGTTTTCCCAGCGTCTCATGTTGGAAAGATTACTCTTTCCCCCATTGAATGGTCTTGGCACTCTTGTTGAAAATCTTTTGACAATATATGTGAGGGTTTATTTCTAGGCTTTCTATTCTATTTCATTGCACTATCCCTCTATTCTTTTCAGTACTATAGTACTTTAATTAATATACTATGTAGTAGGTTTTCAAATCAAGAAATGTGAGGTTTCCAACTACACTCTTTTCCAGGATTGTTTGGTGATCTTGGGTCCTTTGAGATTGCATATGAATTCTAGAATGGGCTTTTCCATTTCTGCAAAAAAAAAAAATGCCACGGGGGTTTTGATAACAATTGTATTGAATCTGTAGATCGCTTTAGGTAGTATTGACATCTTAACAATATGAAGTCTTCCAATGCACGAACAGAGGAAGTTTTCCCATTTTTTATGTCTTCTTTCATTTCTTTCAGCAAAAACATTTTACACGTTTTGGTGTACAAGTCTTTCATCCCCATGTGAGACTTTACTCCGAAGCATTTTATACTATTTGATGTTAGTGTAAGTGGAATTATTTGCTAATCCCTTTTGAATTGGTCACCACTCGCTTAAAGAAATGCACTTGATTTTTGAATGTTGATCTTTTTTTTTTTTTTCCAAGATTTTCTTTAAATTCAACTTAGTGAACATCTAGTGCAGTCTTGGCTTCAGGAGTAGAACTCAGGGATTCATCTCATATGACATATGACATTCATCTCATATGACACCCAGTGCTCATCCCAAAAAGTTACCTCCTTACTGTCCATCACTCATTGAGCCCATCTCCCCAACCACCTCCCCTACAGCCACCCTTGGTTTGTTCTCTGTATTTAAGAGTGTCTTGTGGTTTGCCTCCCTGTTTTTATCTCATTTTTCCTTTCCTTCCCCTATGTTCATCTGTTGAGTTTCTCAAATTCCACATATGAGTGCGCTCATTTGGTATCTGTCTTTGTCTGACTTATTCAGCTTGGCATTATATCCTCTAGTTCCATCCACGTTGTTCCAAATGGCAAGATTTCATGCTTTTTCTCGCTGCATAGTATTCCATTGTATATACATACTACATCTTCTTTATCCATTCCTCAGTTGATGGACATTTGGGCTCTTTCCATAATTTGGCTATTGTTGATAGCGCTGCTATAAACATTGGAGTTCATGTGCCCCTTCAAATCAGCATTTTTGTATCCTTTGGACAAATATATAGTAGTGCAACTGCTGGCTCATAGGGTAGTTCTATGTTTAATTTTTTTTTTATTTTTAATGTTTGTTTTCGAGAGACAGAGTGAGCTTGAGCCAGGGGAGGGGCAGAGAGAGGGAGACACAGAATCTGAAGCAGGCTCCAGGCTCCGAGCTGTCAGCACAGAACCCGACACGGGGCTCGAACTCACGAGCTGTGAGGTCATGACCTGAGCCGAAGTTGGACACTCAACCAACTGAGCCGCCCAGGCGCCCCTCTATGTTTAATTTTTTGAGGAACCTCCATACTGTTTGCCATGAGGGCTGCACCAGTTTGCATTCCCACAAACAGTCCAAGTGTTCCTCTGTGTTGTTTTCCTATTTGCATTTTATTTATCTCTACACTAGTGTTTTTTATTTCCTTCATTCTGCTACCTTCAGGTTTATTTTTCCTCTTCTTTTTCTGATTTCTCAAGGTCCATAGTTGTTAACTGAATTGTGATCTTTCCTCTCTTTAAATGTAGGCATTACAGCCATAAATTTCCCTCTAGAGCTGCTTTCACTGCAGATTGTAGGCTTTGGCAAGTTGTGTTTCCATTTTCATTCATCTCAAGGTGTTCTCTAAATTCCCTCGTGATTCCTTTTTGCTTAATTTTTGCTTTTTTTAAGAATGAGTTCTTTTATTGCTATAAATTTGAGAATATACTATTTCTTGTTCTGTTGTTGATTTCTAGTTTTATTTCACAAACTGTTTCACCAGTTCACTGCTTGAAAAGTCCTTCTTCCAGATTCCAGTAAATTGCCTGCTTCTCAGCCTGTGTAGCAATGGCTCATACAAAACTTTTTTTACAGTAACTGGTTTCTGTAATAGTCTGGGGATACATATGTGGTAGACAGAACAATGTCCCCCACAAAGAAGCCCGTTTTATAACGCCTAGACCTGTGAATAGTTTTCTCTTATATGCCAAAAAAGATTTTGCAGAAGTGATTAACTGGAGACTATTAAATGGGGAGATTATCCGAGATTATCAAAGTGGCCCAAATATATTCACAAGAGTCCTTATAAGAATGAGGTAGGGAAGTCAAAATTAAAGAAGGACAGGTGACAAGACAGGCAAGAATTTGGAGTGACTGGAAGATGTGAAACCGTGAGAAAAGGATTGTGGGCAGCTTCTAGAATTTGGAAAGACAAAAACCCTAACTCCAGAAGAAATGCAGCTCAGCTGACCCTTGATTTTCACTCAGCAACACCAGTTTTGGACTTCTGACCTCAAGAATTATAAGATAATAAACTTCTGTAGGTTTTGCCATTAAGTTTTAAATAATTCGTTATGGAGCACATTGGTGGTTCAGTAGGTTAAACATCCAACTTCGGCTCAGGTCATGATTTCACGGTTTGTGAGTTTGAGCCCCACGTTGGACTCTGCTGACAGCTCAGAGCCTGAAGCCTGCTTCAGATTCTGTGTCTCCCTCACTCTCTGCCCCTCCCCTGCTCGCGCTCTCTCTCTCTCAAAAATAGATAAACATTAAAAACCTAAAAAAATAATTTGTTGTAATAGCATTCAGAAACTAAAATAATATGATTATGATTCAGCAAAGTCACAGGGTACAAAATCAATGTACAGAAATTGGCTGCATTTTTACACACCAATAACGAAGCAACAGAAAGAGAAATACAGAAACTGATCCCATTTACAATTTCACCAAGAACCATAAAACACCTAGGAATAAACCTAACCAAAGATGTAAAAGATCTGTATGCTGAAAACTGTAGAAATCTTATGAAGGAAATTGAAGAAGACACAAAGTAATGGAAAAGCATTTTGTGCTCATGGATTGGAAGAATAAATATTGTTAAAATGTTAATACTACCCAAAGCAATCTACACATTCAATGCAATCCCAATCAAAATTGCACCAGCATTCTTCTTGAAACTAGAACAAGCAATCCTAAAATTTGTATCGAACTGCAAAAGACCCCAAATAGCAAAAGTAATATTGAAGAAGAAAACCAAAGTGGGAGGCAACACACTCCCAGACTTTAGCCTCTACTACAAAGCTGTAATCATCAAGACAGTACGGTATTGGCACAAAAACAGACACATAGACAAATGGAATAGAATAGAGAACCCAGAACTGGACCACAAATGTACGCCCAACTAATCTTTGACAAAGCAGGAAAGAGCATCCAATGAAAAAAGACAGTCTCTTTAACAAATGGTGCTGGGAGAACTGGACAGCAACATGCAGAAGAAGGAAACTAGACCACTTTGTTACACCATTCACAAAAATAAACTCAAAATGGATGAAAGCCCTGAATGTGAGACAGGAAACCATCAAAACCCTAGAGAAGAAAGCAGGCAACAACCTCTTTGACCTCAGCCGCAGCAATTTCTTATTCAACACATCTCCAAAGGCAAGGGAGTTTAAAGCAAAAATGAACTATTGGGACCTCATCAAGATAAAAAGCTTCTGCACTGCAAAGGAAACAATCATAAAACTAAAAGCAACCGACAGAATGGGAGAAGATATTTGCAAATGACATATTAGATAAAGGGCTAGTATCCAAAATGTATAAAGAACTCAACAAACTCCACACCCAAAAAACAAATAATCCAGTGAAGAAATGGGCAGAAGACATGAATAGACACTTTTCCAAAGAAGACATCCAGATGGCCAACAGATACATGAAAAGAAGCTCAACGTCACTCCTCATCAGGGATATACAAATCAAAGCCACACTGAGATACCACCCCACGCCGGTCAGAGTGGCTAAAATGAACAAATCAGGAAACTACAGATGCTGGCGAGGATGTGAAGAAACGGGAACCCTCTTGCTCTGTTGGTGGGAATGCAAACTGGTGCAGCCACTCTGGAAAACAGTATGAAGGTTCCTCAAAAAATCAAAAATAGAACTACCCTATGACCCAGCATACAGGGATTGTATTTACCCAAGGGATACAGGAGTACTGATGCATAGGGGCACATGTACCCCAATGTTTATAGCAGCATTTTCAACAATAGCCAAAGTATGGAAAGAGCCTAAATGTCCATCAACTGATGAATGGATAAAGAAGATGTGGCTTCTACATACAATGTAATACTATTTGGCAATGAGAAAATGAAATCTGGCCATTTACAGCAACGTGGGTAGAATTGGAAGGTATTATGCTGAGTGAAATAAGTCAGTCAGAGAAGGACAGATATCATATATTTTCACTCATATGTGGATCTTGAGAAACTTAACAGAAGACCATGGGGGAAGGGAGGGGGGAAAATAGTTACAAACAGAGAGGGAGGGAGACAACTCATAAGAGACTCTTAACTACAGAGAACAAATTGAGGGGGGATGGGGGGATGGGGGGATGGGGGAGAGGGGAAAGTGGGGGATGGGCATTGAGGAGGGCACGTGTTGGGACGAGCACTGGGTGTTGTATTAAGCCCAACTGGAATAAACTATATTTTAAAAAAATAAAATAATATGATTATGATATAAGAAAAAAACCCCACAGATTTTTGAAAGAATATTTTACTTCTCATTTAACTACATGTTTGTGTTTGTTGAAAGCTCTGCCCATCACTGCCACTCAATTATCCAGGCTGCTAGAACAGACCCCAGCATGTGCACGTGCTTGTGAAGGAGGGAAGTTGATCCATAGAGGTTCCAGAAGCTAAACACACAGCCCAGGAACTACATCCATCACTTCTGCTCACACACAATGGTCTAAAGAAAGCTCATGGCCCCACTGAATGCAAGAGACCAGAAAGTGTAACACCCCAAGGGGCCAGAACGTAGACAAGCAGGATCATTTGGCGAAGCACGACGCTTTCAGAGAGGGCTGGGGGCCATCCGCCTGCCGTGTGCCATGTCACCGAATCTCTCTGTGTTTTGCTTTCCTCGTCTGTAACAGGGTCCCGTGTGGCAGGCTCGTCGCGAGGGCTACATGCCGTGTACACGCAGCGGGCTGGGCTCACGGTGTGCACTCAGTGAAAGCTGTTGTGGATAAACACTTGAGCGGACGGACAGGATCGCACAAGGATGGTAAGTAGCTGTCGTGTTCTCCCTCCAGGTGTGTCAGATGAGATGGAACTGCAGGTGATCCAGCCCGAGAAGTCGGTGTCTGTGGCAGCCGGAGAGACAGCCACTCTGCACTGCACCCTGACCTCCCTGCTCCCCGTTGGGAAGGTCGAGTGGTTCAGGGGCACAGGGCCAGGCCGGGAGTTAATCTTTAGTTCTGTCGGATACCGCCACTCCCCCCGAGTAACAACTGTTACAGACATCACAAAGCGAAGCAACCTGAGCTTTTCCATCCGCATCAGTAACATCACCCCAGCAGACACGGGAACCTACTACTGTGTGAAGTTCAGGAAACGGGTTCTGGATGTGGAGTTTAAGTCTGGACGAGGCACCCAGGTCATCGTGAGCGGTGAGTATCGCTCCGTCCCCTGGTTGTGACAACAAGTCAATAAGAATGCCCTCCATCGCTTGAGCAACAGATAAGGATCAGGTGCTTTGGCGGGTGCCCCTGAATGAGCCCTTCCACGGATCAGGAAAGTTGAGGCCTGGAGAGGTTGTGCTATTTGCTGAAGGCCCCACGGCTGGTAAACAGTGGGAAAATCTGGAACCTCAGTCTGCAGGCTCCCAGCTCTTCCCTTTTCCAATCCTGACCAGCCTTCTGGTTCCAGCGATGAGGGACTGAAAGTCTGAGTGACTTTCCCCGTTACAAGGCCTCACTTCACCCCTGCCTCTGGAGAGACCTCCGCTTAATGTGGCCAGGGTTCTCCTTACTCAGCACTGACTAAGCACCTGCTGTGTGCATTCTGGGCTCTGGGTGCTGTGGACGTAGCAGACAACAGAACAGCCAAGGACTTTTCTCTCATGAAGCTTACGTTCCCCTCCCTTCCAATGCGGGTAAATGCACCGAGGGCAGAGAGGGGGGGAATGTGTTTCCTTATAACCGTTCAGAAATATCACAGGGAGAAGAGGCACAGCAGCACTGTTGACTCTGCTACCCCTGCTTGGAAGAGATGCCCGATGTAGGTCATTCGCTGGGGGTCTTTTCGAAAAATGCTCCCGTGATACAGGGACTGACTCTTAACGGTAGCAACTGAGTCTCCCTATACCCCCAGACATAGGGAGGAAACGGGGCTTTATCCTGATTGTGAGGGTGTCACGCAAGTTCCCAGTGGGTATGTCCCTTGCCTGGTCACCGCAGCCAGTACCAGTGCCTGGGCTCCCAACCAGGTCTGCCATCCTGGCTCTGGGACCTCTGAGGAGTCATCCCCACATTGGGCTCAGTGTCCTCGCATGTCTATGACAACACAGCCCCACAGTGCCGCTGCAGGGACTGAGTGAGCGAATGCATGTAAGTTGCTTATGACAGGACCTGGCATGCGGTGGCTGTCCCGTGAATGCTGGGGACATACCACGGACCCCATCACAAGGCAGGCACGGGCCTGAAGGAGCTGAGGGTCAGGGAGTCACCCTAGCATCAGGGGCCTGAGACACTCTCAATACAACCAATCACAGCGCTTTGTCCCTCTAGGGGTGTCAGGGCTGCTGGTGTTTTCATGACTTGACTTACTCATGTGACACCTCCTACCTATGTCCTCAGAATGTTTGCTGAGTTTTAGAAAGGAAGTTGAACATTCACAAATACACATATCTGCAATACGTGCCCTCTGATGACTGTTCTAGAAGGTGTTTGGTAATAAGGGACAATTTGGAGACCCCCTATAGGACCTTCTGAAATGCCCTCCCTCTCGAGTCACTGATGTGTGTGTTCCCAGGACACAAGAGGGCTTCTGCCTGCTCCGTAGGCCAGTGTCTCTGTCCTTGAAATTGATTCACGATTGAAAAATTAACCATCTTTGGCTTTCTCAGCACTCCGTGATCTTGGTTTTCAACCCAACACTGACCCAAGAGAAGAACGCAGATTCAGAAAAACAACCCCTCATTCCCTCCCTCTCAGATTCAGGGATTGGAGATGAGACCCTATGGAATATTTGTGGAAAGAGTGAAAACTAGAGTAAATTCACAAATACCTGAAGGGAGAGCTCCAGGTGTAAGTTAAGTTTGGGATAAAGACAGATCCAAGTTTGGTCCTGGAGAAGCATTTTCAGTGTTAAATTCAAAGCAAAACTGCCTGTATTTGCCTCACGTGCCCCTCACTCCCACCCGAGTAGGAGAAAGGCCTGCGGTCCCCTCTCACCGGGGGCGCTGGGCTTGGCCACGTCCAGGCCTACGGGAGGCTGGCCACCTGGTTCCAGCTCTCCTCAGGGCCCCCTCCACCCCTGCAGGGCTGGAAAATCATCTGTGAGTGTTCTGCACAGTGTCACATACCTGTCGTTGGTGAGGATGACCACAGTCATGCTTACTGCTTGTAAATGCTCCTCTTGTAGCCAAACCCTCTCCCCCCGTGGTGTCGGGTCCCACGGCCAGGGCCACACCTGAGCAGACTGTGAGCTTCACCTGCGAGTCCCACGGCTTCTCCCCCAGAAACGTCACCCTGAAATGGTTCAAAAACGGGAAGGAGCTGGCAGCCTCCCAGACCACCGTGGACCCAGAGGGAGACAGCGCTTCCTACAGCATCTTCAGCACAACCACGCTGCCGCTGGCCCCGGGGGACGTTCGCTCCCAGGTCACCTGCGAGGTGGCCCACGTGACCCTGCAGGGGGGCCCTCCTCTTCGTGGGACTGCCAACTTGTCCGAGACCCTCCGAGGTAGATGCCTGTCACCGCCGGCCCAAGCCCAGCTCCGGCCCCCAAGCCTCCCAGCCTGCCCCTCCCCCACTCCGTGCTCCCAGCCTTCCATCCCCTGGAACCTGCCTCCTGACAGACCCTCCCAACCACCGGGCACCCAGGGGTACCGTCACCTCCTCCTGTTTTCACGGCAGTTCCGGGTGAACACCTACCGTGCTAGGTAGTTCGATTTACTTTCCCATAGCCACTCCAATTATTGAGCACCTACTATAATCCAGCCACTGTGTGCTCGGTGATTTCATGGATTTTGCTAGTTATTCGATTCCAACTGCATGCCGGGGGCTGCATATCTCGATTTCACTCATCATTACCCTAATAGGAGCTACCAGTAGGTACCTTGAGCACCTACTGTGTACTGGGCACTGTGCTTAGGGATTTCACTCGCATGCAAAGCTTACCCTGAGTGTTTGAGCACCAGCTGTATGCCTAGCACTGATCTGGGTGATTCCCTTGCTGCGTGGGGGGACCTAAGTTCTCGAGCCCCTCCCCGGTGATGTGTCTGTTCCATGAGGTCAGAGCTTCTGCTCTGTGCTGTTTCAGTTCCACCCACCTTGGAGTTTGCCCAGCAACCCGTGACAGGGGACCAGGTGAAGGTCATTTGCCAAGTGAAGAAGTTCTACCCCCAGCGCCTACAGCTGACCTGGTTGGAGAATGGAAACGTGTCCCGAACAGAAACGGCCTCAACAGCCTCGAACCTCATAGAGAACAAGGATGGGACCTTTAACTGGACGAGCTGGCTCCTGGTGAATTTATCCGCCCACAGGGAAGATGTGGTTTTCACCTGCCAGGTGCAGCATGATGGGCAGCCCGCGGTCACCAAAAACCATACCCTTGTGGTCTCTGCCCACCAGAAGGACCAGGAAGCCCATACGACCCACGGTGAGTCCGAGATGCCAACTGACCTGGCACTTTAAATTCTATCTTTTCTTTTTTTATGTGAAAAGCAGTCATTCATGCCTATTATAGAATAATCTAGAGGTCTACGGACATAAAGCAGAATTTTGATATGAGCTTCCCTCCCCAAAGCTCATGCTCCAAGAGTGACCACTGTTAAGATTTTGGTACATAGCTTTTTAGATCTTTTGACAGAAACATGCATTAGAGAAGGAAACAACAGAGGGAGGGAGATGATCTTGTCGCTAGCATCCTGCCTCCTGCACCTTCACCTGACAGTAATTATGTCACCACGCCAGGCCAGCCACCTCCTCCTTCTGTTCGTTCTCACCTGGGCTTCATATCGATCCTTCTTACACCCTTCTATCCCCTTCTCAGCAAAGGTCTGCACTTGCCACTCTGAAATTCTGGAAGGGAACCCTGAGGACAGAGTGTTGAGTCTGGACCAGGCTCCCAGGTGACCATGGGTGCTCACAGCACAAACCACCTTTGTCCCCTGCTTTGGGACAACAGGCCAGCAATAATCATGATTACTCACTGCACATTTACTTGATGCCAATTCCAGTTCATTTCTGATCTGCTACAACCACCCTGGGAGCTTCGAAGTTTATAGACCAACTCAGGGAGCAATGGGGGACAGATGGAGAAGATGTCCTGCCCTTAGTCCAGGTGATGGGCTAAACCAATCAAGAGAAACCTGAGTCCCCGAGGACAGGGACCACCAGCCTATACGACAAACGTGTTAGAGAAAACAGCTGGGCATTGTCCCAAGGACCTACAGGTCCCCTTTCTATTACCAAATTATATCTTATCTCGCTCTTATAATATATGGAGGAGTTTGAGCCATGTTTCCAGGAGTCTTTGTTCCAGAAGACCTTTCAAAGGCCCATTTCCTTCTAACATACCCCATGACACTGTCCTGATTGCTGGGTCAACACTGGGTCACTGAGTGTCCGTGACCCTGCCACCTAGTAGAGTAGAGATAGGAAGAGGAGAACAAACAATTTCTCTTAAAACTAGAGGTATGCAGAATTTGCATAATTGTGTTCACTAGTGACTTAGTCATGGATGCACACTCAGTTGCAAATGGATGTCCATAATTGGAATGTCATGTGACTAATGACATTGGCTTTTCTACAAAACCAATACCATTACACACTTTGTAAAATTATCAGTAACTCCCTACAATCAGTTATAATGGAATGGATAGTTCTCAAAATTTCTTCTGAGACTTTATTTTGTGCACCAAACTTGGTTTTATTTCATCTCTAAATGCTTAGGAGAACTTTCTTGTGAACCACATGGGACTCCACAACCCTTTTATATATATATATATATATATATATATATATATATATATATATATATATATAAAGAGAATCTGGATAGCTTCATATATATATATGTGTGTATATATATATATATAGCTACATATATATGTGTATATATATATATATATATATATATATATATATGAAGAGAATCTGGATAGCTAGGACTACTCAAATTCTTCATTTCATATTGGATGCTTGTGGCAGGTTGTGCTTTGAGGAAGCTGGTCCATTTTCTTGAGTTGTCCAATTTCTACCCATAGAGTTCTCATCATATTACCTTATTATCATTTTGCTGTCTGTAGGCTCTGTAGTAATATCCTATTTCTTTCCTGATATTGGAAATATTTATTTTTCCCTTTTTTCATTGTCAGAATTACTAAGAAGTATTTCAATTTTACTAATCTTTTCCACAAACTCTCTTTTGTTTTAGTGATTTTTCTCTCTTGTGTATTTTCAATTTCATTAATTTTTCTCCTCTTTTTTTCCCTGTTCTGCTTGATTGGGGTTTATTTTGCTCCTCGTTTTTTGAAATGGGAGCTAGGATTGCTGACACTAGTCTTTCTTTGTTTGAATGCCACACCTGGGTCTCCTGTGCTTGGGGATTCAGTAGCATGGAGCCAGGATACCTGGTGCTGTGTTCTTCCAGACTGCCGGCATCTAGACCATCTGCCTTCGTCTTCCACCTTTCAGAGTCCTCCTATTCTTGGACTGTGTGATTTCCAGGGGTCAGTCTTGACCTGACTTTCCTGAACCAGGAAAGCAGGAAGAGACAAATCAACATCACCTCCTCTGGACTGGCTTGGGTTAGACTTTGGTCTTTGGCCTTGCATTGGGGCTCATACAAGGGCTGTTACTTCTGGTGCTTCCAGTGTGTCTGAACTAGCAAGCTTGCTTGTGTGCTAAGACTGGAAATGGGTATTAGGGTTGTCTGGGTTGGAAGGCTGGATGCCTATGTGGCTGACCCTGCTGCACCAAGATGCACAGCCTCCATCCCTTCCCTCAGGAAGGACCCCCGGTAGCCGGAGAAGGGGTGAGCGAGATGAGGTACTTCAACTCTGAATTCTGCCTTGAGCGTCTCACAGGGAGATTCATTAGCTTCAGAGCATTGATGGGTCCAGGTTCCCTCAGATGCAGTAAGTCGAGGTCCCTGGGAGTGGACTCCTGGATCCCTCTCTGATGCTGCCTCCTGTCCCTTCATTTCCAGATCTAGAACTGTCCACTCCACTCCTGGTGGCTCTCTACCTGGGTCCCAAGCTGCTACTGCTGCTCGTCACTGTCTCAGTCATCTATGTCCACAGGAAGTAATGGATTGGCTGTGAGTTATGGACAAGGAAGACAGGGCAAGGTCAGTCCAAGAAAGAGCCAGATCAGCAAGAGGGGCAGCCCACAGGTCATACAGGGTCACCGCCCACTTGGAGTAAAGAGCAGGTGAAATAACTCCTTCGATACCCTAAGGGGCCTCAGGAATCCCTCTGGGAGGTTCCAAACTCCCAGGAGGACTCTCAGGTCCTGTAGGAGGTGGGTGGGGTCAAAGGCTGGCAAAGGATGTGCACAGAGGCCTAGGGTTTCTGAGAAGTAAGTGGGCTGACTGAGCAACAGCTGGGTGGAAAACCCCGTGGAGACCATCTCTAGATTATTTGGGCACAAGGTGTCCACATTTAGAGGAATGCTGACAGGTGCCTGCTGGCTGCTCTGAGGACGGCTCCCGCTCTGACCCTCTGTGGGACAGACTGGAGAGGATGGGGAAGGGGGATCAGGACCTAGGGAGGAAGGTTGAGGAGGCACAGTCCATGTCAGGGACTTTCTGCCCTCTCACTACAGGTGTCCCAGGAGGAAAATAGCACCCAGGACAAAGGAGACACGTGGAGAACATTTCTGGAATGATGCGCAGATAATGAAATGTGAACATGGGTCCACGGCTCCTTCCTTCCTCCCCTGCTACATGCCATCCTTGGTCTCTGCTGCCTCCTTCCTTCCCTGAGGAGCCCAGCCTAAGACAAGGAACAAGTAGAAGCTTCCACAAATCTGCCCCAAATGTCGGCTTCCCCAGAGACCCACCTGCCCACAGTTCCTGCCGCTCCTCTCCCAGTCCTTGATGCCCCCAGAGCTGGTCTTCATACCTGGTCCTGAGCAGGCCAATAGAATGTCTCTGGAGACTGACACATGGATATCCTACTAGAATGTGAGAAACAAGTCACATGTACGCACACCAGGCTATCTCGTATCCTTCTCCTGGGGACCATGGTCATGAAGTACACACACTAAAGTCCATGTTCTCACAGGTTATTCCTGCCAACCCTCAGACTCCTAAGCCTTGGTGAGTTCTCCAATGTCTCTCGAATACAAATGAATCCCATCCTGGTTGGAAGAAGAGAAGGGATTCTCCTCCCTCTTTGCCTACATGTCCTTCTACTCAGACCCACAGAGGAATATCTCTTCCTCTCCCTGTGATGGAAACACTACCTCTTCTGTCACCTTCATCCTTCCCGACCTTGTTGCTCATGTACACGTGCTGGCAGTCCAGAAACCTGGACCCTTCCCTGATTTCCTTCTTCGTATCCCGTGTTCAATTCTGCCTTCATAAAGCTATGTGCAGTGGCAAGATGGTAAATGTTCAACAATCCACTTCTCTGGAGGAAAAAGAAGCCCGATTTGTAGTGTTTGTCCACTTCGGTGGTGTCTACACTCCCAATGCGGCCAATTTCAAGCTGCCAACAGTGGAACAACTAGCTTGCAAAATTCCTGGAAAGCTCTCAGGAGCGAGGGCAAGCCTCCTCCCACCCACCAGGGAGCTCCACCCAGCACCTGCACACTGCTCGCTCCCGGGCTGCCCCCTGGTCCCGGCCACCAGCATCCCTTCCTGGACCATTGCCGCATCCCTAACAGACTCTCTGGGTTCCGCCACAGTGATCCTATGGAAATGGAGGTCAAATTGTTTCCCTTCTGTGCTTCTTCCCCCTACAGATGTGCATGGCTCGGTCTCTCCCCCTTTCAAGCTCTGCTGATATGTCTCTTTATGAAAAGCACCTTCCAAAAACCACCCCATGTAAAATATCAATTCCACTCTCTCACTCTGCATTCTCACAGCTCATACCTGAATTGAACTACTTCCCTAGAACTTAAGATCAGCCAACTTGATAAATGGAAACAGTGCTCACTTTGCACAGTGATGCAGGACCAAAACAATGACGGTGCAGCTGAAACCATGAAAAGTGATGCCAGTAATCAGTGGGAAAAGTAATGATTTTTCTGTGACCTTTAGAAACCTTTTTCAACATCTCAGAAACCCTCCAACAGTCAGTTATGAATGTATCGGGACATAAAAAAACAGTAAAACTATTATTCACTTGGTATATGGGCTTTTGAAACATTAGAAACGTTGAAAAGGGAAGTTTTATTTGTTTGCAAAGACTTATCAAGAGTAGTTTGCAGAGGGCCTGCCTTCCTCTGATGGCACAGTTTACAATAGAGAGCAAGTGTCTGGATTATCTCCCTCCTTTCTCACTTGGGATCAGCTTCAACACTCCATCCTTGGCACTTCCGATGCTGTGAAATCTTTACAACATTAATGTGAATATTTGCTGACATCACTTCCTCCGGGACATTGTCACCCCACCCCACCCCCACTTTCCTCAGCGACGTGGTAAATTTATCCTCACTCTCCTCCTCTGGCTGCATATCTGGATGCTTGGGAACAGTATCCCGGGCCGCATTCCCATGAAGGTCTCTGTGCCTTCATGAACCCCACTCCCATTGAGTTTGAACTTTACCTCCAGCTTCTTCTCTTCTCGTTTCTCCTGTACCCCTTCAGCTTTATGCCCATTCCCTTCTGCCATTTTTTTCACCTTTGTACGTTATGCAGGTTCATCGGGCGGGGCGGGGGGGGGGTAGACCAGGAGACTACACAACCATCTGCTTTGCTATTGTGGGAAATGCATATCACAACCCTAATTATCCTTGCACCCTGATCTCAGATTTTCATGCCCAGAACTGTGAGAAATTAGTTCCTGTTGTACAAGGCATCCAGTTTATGGTGTTTTCTTATAGTAGCCCAAGCCAAGACAAAATCTAAATAAATTATGGACTTTGCTAAATAATAATGTACCAACATGGGTTCATTAAATTATAGTAGATGTACCATACTACTGTAAGACGTCAATAAGATGGGAAACTGTGTGCAGCTGTATATTGGAACTCTGTATGATTGTACCAAGTTTTTTCTAAATGTAAAACTGTTACACAAATTAAGGCCATTAAAAAAAAGTCAACATCTTGTCCTCAGCTGGATCTCTGCCTCTCGCATCCCCCTGGGGGACATTGCAAGGAAGTGAATAGTCGGGATATTTTGTTTCATAACCCAGGTTTTATCTCACTCCAGTTCTGAGGTTCCTTCTCCTCCTTCCTCTGTCCTCTGCCAGAGCTCACTCCAGAGCCAGGCACTCAGAGATCCCAGAAGGAGCTGCTTCTCTGTCCCCATGATAGTCATCCTAAATGTTTCCAAGTGGGAAAGCCCAGGTTAGTCCAGGTGTGCTCAGAGACCTCAAGCCCCCTGGGTGAGTGGGGTAGTTCTAAGGACCTCAATGGGGTGTGTGTGGGGGGGAGGCGGTTAATCCATGTGCTGAGGTCGAGGAACAGAGTTGGAAGGGGCTCTGCAGAGCAAGGTGGATGCTGTGATGCACCAGGTCTCAGGAGGTGGCCCTGGGCTGTGACCCTCTTTGAGATGGCCTCAGCTGAGGACAGCCACCTTGCCGCAGGTCATGCCAGGTAACCTGCCACACCCAGTGGCTCCCCAACATGGGGATATAGAGGCCCAGCCCGCTCACCCCAGCTCAGGACAACTCTGAAATCACATCCTAGCACCAGATCACATAGGAGATCGGCTGAATCTTCATTGGGACCTCACGGCAGCTCAACTTCTTTTACACATTCCTACACCCTTCTCCTCCCTTCCACAGGTTTGATCCTAAAAGTACTCCCTGAAAATGACCTGCTTGTTAATATTTATCTCAACACCTATTTCCCAGGGAACCCAATGTGGAATAAGAGACTGTGGTCAGTACCAGAAAAGGCAGGGATCCTTTTGTCTCTAGGGGCCAAGCCAGTCATGGAAGGGTGGATTGTGTACACTACCACATACCATATACCATATACCACAAACCACATTTCATATACCATATACCACATACCACATACCATATGCCATACACTATATTCTGCATACCATATACCACATACCATATACAATATACCATATACTACATACCATATGCCACATACCATATACAATATATCATATACTACATACCATATGCCACATACCATATACAATATACCATATACTACACACCACATACCACATACCATATACCACATACCACATACTACATACCATATACCATATACCACATACCACACGATATGCCATACACCATACTATATACCAAACACTCTGGGTTTGTAAGAGCAATGAGAAACCACAAAACTGTTTATGCAAGAAGGCGTATAATCAGATGTGTGTTGTAGAAGACCACCTTGGAAGAAGGAGAAGGTAGAGCTTACGCCAGACAGAACAAGATGGGGGTAGCCTATTAGGAAGTAATAGTTTTCATTTGGGCAAGAGATGATGGAGATGGAGAAACAGATTCCACAGGTGTGTAGGAGGTAAAACCAAAAGGGCTTCTAGCAGGCAGACAAGGGTGGACAAGTGAGGGTGTAGAACATGGGTCCCTTTTTGGTTTGCCCAAATGTGTACAGCATGTGCCACGTACGGAACAGGGTAGAAGGGTTAAGAGAATGTCTGAGTGCAGACTATGAACTCAGTTTGAATATTTGAGCTACACAAATGAAAATTTCAAAGTCAAAGTGTATATAGCCCAATCACCAAGAAGTGGATTCAGGATTGGAACCTTGACTGCATCTATTTGCAAATCCAGTGCTCCTGACTATCAAGGCATTACATATCCCAGTCTTTAAACTCTGAAGACTTTAGACTCTGATGGAAGGTGTGAAGTCTCCCGGAGGTTGGAGGAAGGGAGAGATGCTGGAGGCTGCAGGAAAGATGCTCAGTAGGGGCCATGGATGGCTTCCCAGCATGGAATTCGTCATTCCAGGACAATGTGAGAGGATGGTGACATCCCTGGGAGAGGGGAGTCTTGCCATTTCCTGTGGGCAGTTTGGGCCTGCTCTGCATGCTCCTCTTGCTCTAACATGCCCCCCCACCCTGGACTTAACATCCTGTAGATCCCTAAGAGGAGACAGGGCTCACAAGCAACCAGTTGCAAAATAGCTCTGGCAGCAAGTGCATGGCAATGGACTCGTGGACATGAAGGGTCATCAGTCTTGTGTGGGCTGAGAGTCTCCAGACACAAGCATTGTTCTTGAGTAGAGCCCATTCCGGTGTGACATAGAAGCCAACATGCTGGTTCCATCACTTTCTGAGAGCATTTCTAGAATCTCTCCACTCCCTTCCTCCAGAAGCCCATTCCCCCAAGTAAATCAAGTGGAAAACACAGAGGTCAACCAAACAGACTATTCCATCCACATCAGTGATGTGTCACCCAAGGATGGGGGCACCTATTACTGTGTGAAGTTAACAACAGGGCATCCTGATGTGGCGTAGGTATCTGGTTCAAGCCCCTTGTGTCTGTGAACAGTGAGTACAGCCTGAGAAACTCCATCCCCTAGGTTTGTAAAACTAAATTTTTCAAAATCTGAAGCATGTACCAAATCATCACTACACACTGGATACCGTGCCCCTTCACCCACAAGCAACCCTGTAGGCTGGGATTCTATACATGGCTCTTCTTTCAGTCTGGGCCCTGTGCCCACTCTTGAATGAAGCCATGTGACAGACCATGCCCTTTATGATGACCCAACTACCAAAACATGAACACAGGGCCAGAAAAACTCCAAAATCACAAGGTATTCAATAGGTTAAGCACAACTACATGTGTGCACCAGATGGTCCAAAAAGTTGTTAAACTGAGCCTACAACTCTGTCTGGCCTTTCTGAGGTTTAGGGACAAAGCTGAGCTCGAAAATATGCATTGTGTCTTTTTTGGCCTACTTCCTGACTCCAAACTTAAATCACAGACACTGTAGCCCCATATAATCCTCTGGATTTGGATGGAATCTCAACACGGGGAAAGGTAGCCCCCAAGCTTAGTATCTCCTGAGACAAAACAAAGGGATCCAAAGGCAGGCAGAACCTCTACAAGCCTGCACAATTCCACTCACTCATTTCTAACTGGAATGTCATCGGGGCCTGGTGACAGCTCCCTGAAGGGTCACCACAATGCAGTCAAGACATCGATCCCCACATAGGAAATCCACACGTGGCTGTGGTCTACTCCTATGGCTCTGGGGAGCCGAGGCACCAGCAGGAAGGTTCTTGTGTGTCACCCGCTCCCAGGTCTCGTTTGGATAAGTTGTCCCAGAGGGGTTGAGTCTCTCTCCTGGCACTTGATCTTTCCATGGTCTGCCCTGGTCTACCCTCAGCTCTGCTGTTCTCTGATTCTCTGAGGACAACCAGTGTTTCCTGCTGCTCAATTTGCATTAATTTCGTCAAATACAGTGTCATTAGGGTGTCCATCTGTTCTTCTGGGAAAACTAGCTTTCCTCAGTAATGTTCTCAAGTCCAATCACATTCCATGCCATCCACTGGCTATGGAACATTCACATCTTTCGCTCAAGCTGAAACATGTGGCTTCCCTGCCATTCCCCTGCATTGGGCTGTGGTGTCAGTGTAGGGACCACAACCCACTCTCCCTGCCTTTGGCTTAGTGTTAGCCTATGTCATACTGTGACTTCCTATGAATTCTACTGAAATATATAACATCTTATAGTATTTAACAATCGTGCCGTTTTTCCTCATTGTTTTTCCTCATTCTACTGCACAGCTGAAAACCCAGTTGCAAAGAGTTCTAGAAGTCGTTAGATCATGATTTCAGAAGCCAGGAATCATAAATGCATAGAGCCTGAAAGTTGGGGTGTCCGACTAGCATGACAGTAAAACACGCTGTGTCTGGTGTAACCCCAGCTTTGCCACTTGTGACCTTGGGCAGATTACTGAAACTCTCCAAATCCTAGTTCCTTCCAGTGTAAAATCTCAGTACCTTGGAGTCGTAAAGATGTAGAGTTCGTGAATCTTCAACTCATAGAATCATCAAGTCATGGAGTGGGTCACCTGCCTTGTAGGTTTTTAAATGGTATTTAATGTTCATCTTTGCATCTTACATGGCCAAAGCGGAAAAAAAAGAGCAAGATTCTGAGGCTTTTGTCAATCCCATTCATTCTTTTCTGCATGCATTCCTCGATCCACCATGCATCAAGCATGCATTCACTCAAAGCACACTCTCATTCAGCCATGCATTTACCTATGCAGGGATCTGTTAACAAGTACCTGAATCCTCCTCTGGGGCAGACCCTGGGCAGATGACCCATCGTCAAGGAATTCCCAGGGTTCTACAGTGGACTTCCTATAGTAATTGTCTGCTTTCCCTGGGCCGTGTCAGTTCCCCCTACAGTGACAGTGTCCCAGTCTTCACCCTCCTCAGATTTGGTGGCTGTTATCTGCCATGTGCAGAGATTCTATCCACGAATGTGCATGTCACCTGGATAGAGAACTATCATATGACCAAGGGAGTCAAGCAACTCATACCCAAGAAAAGCGATGAGAACTGCACAGGAAAGCTTGCATTTGGTGAGTGTGTTGGGGCAGAGGTCTGAGTGGGTGCTTACCTGTAAGGTGCAACATGAGACATAATCTCCCATCCAGGACAATTTCATACTGTATGCACAGCAAACAGCACTTATAAACCCACTGGAAGCTCAGATAAACCTAACTCTACTCTCTGAGCAACTGGGTTACCTTTGACTCCAGAGCAAGTGAGGTATTTAAACCAAGGGATGAATGAATAAAGATGCTGTAGTGTAAGCCCTCAACTGGTACAAAATGATCAAGATCATACCATGCATATTTCCAGACCACAAGGCTTTGAAACTTGTTATCTAGCTCAGAAAAAATTTGGAAAGACTACAAATGCACAGAGGTTAAAGAACATCCTACTAAGAATGAATGGGTTAACCAAGAAATTAAAGAGGAAACAAAAAGTACAAGGAAGCCAAGAAAAATGAAAACATGACAGTCCAAAACCTCTGACATGTAGCAAGGTGGTCATAAGAGGGAAGTATGTAGCATTCCAGGCCTTCTTAAAGAAGGAAGAAATGTCTCAAATACACAACCTGACCTTACACCTAAAGGACATGGAAAAAGGACAGCAAATAAAGCCCAAACCCAGCAGAAAAAGAGAAATAATAAAGATTAGAGCAGAAATCAATGTTATAAAAAAACAACAACAGAACAGATTCACAAAACTAGAAGCTGGTTCTTTGAAACAATTAACAAATTGATAGCCCTCAACCAGACTTATCAAAAAGAAATAAAGAAGGTCTCCAGGAAATAAAATCATGAATTAAAGAGGAGAGATCACAAACACCACCACAGAAATACAATTATAAAAGAATATTATGATCAATTATATTTCAATGAATTGGGCAATCCTGAAGAAATAGATAGATTCCTAGAAACATATAAACTACCACCATTGTGACAGAAGAAACTGAAAATTTGAACAGACCCATAACAGTAAAGAAATTCAATCAGTAATCAAAAGTCTCCCAACAAACAGGAGAACTGGGACAGATGACTTCCCAGGGGAATTCTACCAGACATTAAGAAGAGTTAATACATATTCTTCTCAAACTGTTCCAAAAAATAGAAAGGGAAGGAAAAATTCCAAACTCAAGTATGAGGCCAGCATTACCTTCATTTCAAAGCCAGACAGAGACCTGCTAAAAAGGAGAATTACATCCAATTCCCATGATGAACACGGACACAAAAATTCTCGACAAGATACTAGCATACCGAATCCAAAAGTACATTAAAAGAATTATTCACCAGAATCAAGCAGGATTTATTCCTGAATGGCAGGGCTGGTTCAATATGTGCAAATCACTCACCATGATACACCACGTTAATAACTGGAAGGATAAAACCACATGATCCTCTCAATAGATGCAGAAAAGGCACGTGACAAAATACAGCTTCCTTTCCTGATTAAAAAAACTCTCAAGAAAGTAGAGATAGACAAAACATACCTCAACATCATAAAGGCCATATATGGAAAACCCACAGCTAATATCATCCTCAATGGGGAAAGCCTGAGAGCTTTCCTACTAACATCAGGAACACAACAGGGTTGTCCACTCTCACTACTGTTTTTCAACAGAGTACTGGAATTCCTACCCTCAGCAATCACGCAAAAGAAAGAAATAAAAGGCAGAGTAATTGGTAAGAAAGAAGTCAAACTTTCACTCTTCTCAGAGTGACATGATACTCTACCTGGAAACCAAAAACACTATACCAAAAAATTGCTAGAACTGATGCACGAATTCAGTAAAGCCTCAGGATATAAAATCACCATACGGAAGTTGGTTGCATTTCTTATACACCAATCATGAAGCAGCAGAAAGAGATAGCAAGGAATCAATCCCATTTACAATGCACCAAAAGCCTTAAGAAACCTAGAGATAAACTTAACTGTGCGGAATAAGTTTAGGAATTCCCTGAGCTTGCACCCTATGGGTTAACAAGGCATAAAGAATTAGAAAGCCATGGGATGTACACGCCCAAGTTTGGGTAAACAAGATTAGGTTCATAAGATTAGGTAAATGGGGCAAAGGCCCCCAGTATAGGACAAAGGTGTAGGAATAGGGAAACTCAGGACGAAAACATCCAGGATGGGGTAAACAAGATTAGATATTCAGGGCAGAAATACCCCTCCACTTAGTACAACTGCAGAAAGCTGCTTTCACAGGAAGGAAGGACCAAATTAGGTAAACAGGTAAATAGGGTATAGACCTTTGCAGGGTGAAGTTCCCCAGAGCAGAGGTAATTAGCAAAAGAAAGGTGCCTTGTTGACCCTGAGGTAGCATGCTCTGTCTTTCCTGTCCCCTAGACCAGTTCAGGTAAAGGGAGGTGGTGCCTCAAGTCTGCCTTAAACAACCTTCCACCGGGCAACAGGATTCTGTTTTATATTAACCTAAACCCCTAACACCACATATCTTCTAAACCCCCTTTCCCTCATGCCCATGAGTTAATGTTCATGATTTTATTGTCTCTTTATGCACGTCCATTACCATGTTTGTAAGCCTTCTGATCCTAATAAAAACAGAGCAAGGACCCTTTCTCAGGGCTCTTGTCTCCTCTTGGACATTAGCCTCTCTCACATTTTTAATCCTGCATCCCATTTCTTGCTGGACAAGAGAAAATTCCAGACCCAGAGTCTACGACACTTAACCAAAGAGGTAAAAGATCTGTACGCTGAAAACTATGACAATTTTCACTTACGAAAGAACACTTATCAAAGAAATTGAAGACACAAAGAAATGGAAAACCATTCCACGCTCATGGATTGAAAGAATAAAGATTGTTAAAACGTCTATACTACCCCAAGCAATCTACACATTCAAGACAACCCCTATCAAAATAACACCAGCATTCTTCTCAGAGGTGCAGCAATTATAAAATTTGTATGGAACCAGAAAAGACCCCGAATAGACAAAGTAATGCTGAAAAAGAAAAGCAAAGCTGGAGGCCTCACAATTACAGACTTCAAGCTGTATTACAAACCTGTAGTCATCAAGGCAGTATGGTGCTGCCATAAAACAGACACTTATCATTGGAACAGAGTAGAAAACCAAGAAATGAACCCACAAATGTATGGCAAACTAATCTTCAAGAGATCAGGAAACAGTATCCAATGGAAAAAAGTTTATTTAGCAAATGATGCTAGGAAAACTGGACAACGACATGCAGAAGAATGAAATCGGGCCACTTTATTACAACATACACAAAAATAAATTCAAAATGGATGAAAGACCTAAATGTGAGATAGGAAACCATCAAAATCCTACAGGAGAAAATAGGTAGCAATATCTTTGACCTTGGGCACAGCAACTTGTGACTATACATGTCTCTGGAGTTAAAGGAAATAAAGGCAAAAAACAAACTATTGGGACCTCAACATCAAAACCCGCACAGTAAAGGAAACACTCAACAAAACTTAAAGGCCACTGATGGAATGAGAGAGGATATTTGCAAGTGACATATCAGATAAAGGGATAGTATCCAAAATCTATAGAGAACTTATCAAACTCAACCCCAAAAAACAAGTAATCCGGTGAGGAAGCGGGCAGAAGATATGAATAGACACTTTTCCAAACAAGACATTCAGATGACTAACAGACCCATGGATAGATGCTCAACATCACTCATCATCAGCGAAATACACATCAAAACCACAACGGGACACCACCTCACACCTGTAAGAATGGCTCAAATGAACAACTCAGGAAGCAACAGGGAATCACTTTTGCACTGTTGGTGGGAATGCAAACCGCTGCATTCACTCTGGAAAACAGTATGGAGGTATCTCAAAAAGTTAAAAATAGAATTCTCCTGTGATCTTGAAATTGCACGACTAGGTCTTTATCCAAAGGATACAAAAACACTGATTCGAAGGGACACATGCCCCCCAATGTTTATAGCAGTGCTATGAACAATAGCCATATTATGGAAAGAGCCCAAATGTCCATTGACTGATGAATTGATAAAGAATATTTGGTGTATGTGTATATATATATATATTAGACTAAATGGTTGACAGGCATTAAGGAAGGCACTTGTTGAGATGAGCACTGGGTGTTATATGTAAGTGAAGAATTCTACTCCTGATACCAATACTACACTACATAGTAACTAAATGGAATTTAAATTAAAACAAGAAAAATATTTAAATTTATCATTTAATTCAAGCTCTTAATTTCCCAGCTCACCACAAATAGAATCGGTACATTGGGGGCACGAATGTTATTCAACATGACTCTGCACTGTGAGGTTAGGTAACTCTTCAGTGTGGATAGAGGCCTCCAAGTCATGAACTGCTTTTGGGGGGGGGGTTCTTTAAATAGGAATTCTTACGTTCCACTACATTCATACTCCGGTTACCATTGATTCCTATATAATACAGGTCTACCGACAATATATGAGAAGCTCTAAACTCAACGAAGATAACACTTATTCGCACTTTTATGCTTTTAGGGTGCTTCTGAAATATTTAAACTTTTTACAAACAGTTTTTTTTTTCAACGTTTTTTATTTATTTTTGGGACAGAGAGAGACAGAGCATGAACGGGGGAGGGGCAGAAAGAGAGGGAGACACAGAATCGGAAACAGGCTCCAGGCTCCGAGCCATCAGCCCAGAGCCTGACGCGGGGCTCGAACCCACGGACCGCGAGATCGTGACCTGGCTGAAGTCGGACGCTTAACCGACTGCGCCACCCAGGCGCCCCACAAACAGTTTTAAATAAAGTGAAACAAATACTAGTCAAACCTACCAGGAGTCAAACATGGAGCTAGTTATGAAATAAATAGACTTACATGGTCTTAGAGTTTTGTTTCCAGTGGCTACACAAATTTCAGCGATCATTTATTGCTGAGGGTACCACAGATAGGATTATACACTTGCACAGAATTCTTCACTACGATATACTGTGTTGTCAGCAGGCACAGAGTTTTAATCCCATTACTCAGGGAACAAATACAGAGCAAGGAGTTTGCCATCAGCACGACGATAACTCTATCTGAATTGAACCAAACATACGACTGAATCTGTCAGACGTGTAAGTGCCACTTCTCCAGGGGTAGTGTGGTTGCTTGCAAAACTGTCAAAGAGCCAATGGAGAAATACAGTGGTGTATCTTAGAAATTTCTCATCAGGCTGTGATTCTTTTGGGGAAGAGAGCTATTATTCGGTTTCTCTCTGTGTATCTGTTAAACTAGTACATGGTCTAGGTATAGAAGGAGTTCAGTAATTGTTCTTGAGTAATGAACTATTCAAGAATATTTGTAATAACTACACAATATATGAAAAGAATTGCTCCACTACTCCTTCAACCCCTATCATTTCCTGGATTGATAAACTGGCAAGGAGCCTGTATTTGTGTTAAATCCTTCAAAATCAGTTCCTAAATGCTTAACACAATAAATTACAAATATAAGCAAAAAAGATATATATGTACAGCAGAATATTACTCAGCCATCAAAGAGAATGAAATCTTGCCGTTTGCAATGATGGGGATAGAGCTAGGTATATTGTGCTAAGCAAAAGAAGTCAGAGAAAGACAAATACCCATGATTTCACTCATATATGGAATTTAAGAAACAAAACAGACGAACATGTGGGAAGGGGAAAAAGGAAGAGAGATGGAATCAAACCATGAGAGACTCTTTATTTTATTTTATTTTATTTTATTTTATTTTATTTTATTTTTTTCTTCAATATATGAAATTTATTATCAAATTGGTTTCCATACAACACCCAGTGCTCATCCCAAAAGGTACCCTCCTCGATACCCATCACCCACCCTCTGCTCCCTCCCACCCCCCATCAACCTTCAGTTTGTTCTCAGTTTTTAAGAGTCTCTTATGCTTTGGCTCTCTCCCACTCTAACCTCTTTTTTTTTTTTTCCTTCCCCTCTTCCATGGGTTTCTGTTAAGTTTCTCAGGATCCACATAAGAGTGAAAACATATGGTATCTGTCTTTCTCTGTATGGCTTATTTCACTTAGCATCACACTCTCCAGTTCCATCCACGTTGCTACAAAGGGCCATATTTCGTTCTTTCTCATTGCCATGTAGTACTCCATTGTGTATATAAACCACAATTTCTTGATCTATTCATCAGTTGATGGACATTTCGGCTCTTTCCATAATTTGGCTATTGTTGAGAGTGCTGCTATAAACATTGGGGTACAAGTGCCCCTATGCATCAGTACTCCTGTATCCCTTGGGTAAATTCCCAGCAGTGCTATTGCTGGGTCATAGGGTAGGTCTATTTTTAATTTTCTGAGGAACCTCCACACTGCTTTCCAGAGCGGCTGCACCAATTTGCATTCCCACCAACAGTGCAAGAGGGTTCCCGTTTCTACACATCCTCTCCAGCATCTACGGTCTCCTGATTTGTTCATTTTGGCCACTCTGACTGGCGTGAGGTGATATCTGAGTGTGGTTTTGATTTGTATTTCCCTGATGAGGAGCGACATTGAGCATCTTTTCATGTGCCTGTTGGCCATCCGGATGTCTTCTTTAGAGAAGTGTCTATTCATGTTTTCTGCCCATTTCTTCACTGGATTATTTGTTTTTCGGGTGTGAAGTTTGGTGAGCTCTTTATAGATTTTGGATACTAGCCCTTTGTCCGATAGGTCATTTGCAAATATCTTTTCCCATTCCGTTGGTTGCCTTTTAGTTTTGTTGGTTGTTTCCTTTGCTGTGCAGAAGCTTTTTATCTTCATAAGGTCCCAGTAGTTCATTTTTGCTTTTAATTCCCTTGCCTTTGGGGATGTGTCGAGTAAGAGATTGCTACGGCTGAGGTCAGAGAGGTCTTTTCCTGCTTTCTCCTCTAGGGTTTTGATGGTTTCCTGTCTCACATTCAGGTCCTTTATCCATTTTGAGTTTATTTTTGTGAATGGTGTGAGAAAGTGGTCTAGTTTCAACCTTCTGCATGTTGCTGTCCAGTTCTCCCAGCACCATTTGTTAAAGAGACTGTCTTTTTTCCATTGGATGTTCTTTCCTGCTTTGTCAAAGATGAGTTGGCCATACGTTTGTGGGTCTAGTTCTGGGGTTTCTATTCTATTCCACTGGTCTATGTGTCTGTTTTTGTGCCAATATCATGCTGTCCTGATGATTACAGCTTTGTAGTGGAGGCTAAAGTCCGGGATTGTGATGCCTCCTGCTTTGGTCTTCTTCTTCAAAATTACTTTGGCTATTTGGGGCCTTTTGTGGTTCCATATGAATTTTAGGATTGCTTGTTCTAGTTTCAAGAAGAATGCTGGTGCAATTTTGATTGGGATTGCATTGAATGTGTAGATAGCTTTGGGTAGTATTGACATTTTGACAATATTTATTCTTCCAATCCATGAGCAGGGAATGTCTTTCCATTTCTTTATATCTTCTTCAATTTCCTTCCTAAGCTTTCTATAGTTTTCAGCATACAGATCTTTTACATCTTTGGTTAGATTTATTCCTAGGTATTTTATGCTTCTTGGTGCAATATGAATGGGATCAGTTTCTTTATTTGTCTTTCTGTTGCTTCATTGTTAGTGTATAAGAATGCAACTGATTTCTGTACATTGATTTTGTATCCTGCAACTTTGCTGAATTCATGTATCAGTTCTAGCAGACTTTTGGTGGAGTCTATCGGATTTTCCATGTATAATATCATGTCATCTGCAAAAAGCGAAAGCTTGACTTCATCTTTGCCAATTTTGATGCCTTTGATTTCCTTTTGTTGTCTGATTGCTGATGCTAGAACTTCCAACACTATGTTAAACAACAGCGGTGAGAGTGGGCATCCCTGTCGTGTTCCTGATATCAGGAAAAAAGCTCTCAGTTTTTCTCCATTGAGGATGATGTTAGCTGTGGGCTTTTCATAAATGGCTTTTATGATCTTTAAGTATGTTCCTTCTATCCCGACTTTCTCAAGGGTTTTTATTAAGAAAGGGTGCTGGATTTTGTCAAAGGCCTTTTCTGCATCGATTGACAGGATCATATGGTTCTTATGTTTTCTTTTATTAATGTGATGTGTCACGTTGATTGATTTGCAAATGTTGAACCAGCCCTGCATCCCAGGAATGAATCCCACTTGATCATGGTGAATAATTCTTTTTATATGCTGTTGAATTCGATTTGCTAGTATCTTGTTGAGAATTTTTGCATCCATATTCATCAGGGATATTGGCCTGTAGTTCTCTTTTTTTACTGGGTCTCTGTCTGGTTTAGGAATCAAAGTAATACTGGCTTCAAAGAATGAGTCTGGAAGTTTTCCTTCCCTTTCAATTTTTTGGAATCGCTTGAGAAGGATAGGTATTATCTCTGCTTTAAACGTCTGGTAGAACTCCCCTGGGAAGCCATCTGGTCCTGGACTCTTGTTGGGAGATTTTTGATAACCGATTCAATTTCTTCCCTGGTTATGGGTCTGTTCAAGCTTTCTATTTCCTCCTGACTGAGTTTTGGAAGAGTGTGAGTGTTTAGGAATTTGTCCATTTCTTCCAGGTTGTCCAGTTTGTTGGCATATAATTTTTCATGGTGTTCCCTGATAATTGTTTGTATCTCTGAGGGATTGGTTGTAATAATTCCATTTTCATTCATGATTTTATCTATTTGGGTCATCTCCCTTTTCTTTTTGAGAAGCCTGGCTAGAGGTTTGTCAATTTTGTTTATTTTTTCAAAAAAACAACTCTTGGTTTCGTTGCTCTGCTCTACAGTTCTTTTAGATTTTATATTGTTTATTTCTGCTCTGATCTTTATTATTTCTCTTCTTCTGCTGGGTTTAGGCTGCCTTTGCTGTTCTGCTTCTATTTCGTTTAGGTGTGCTGTTAGATTTTGTATTTGGGATTTTTCTTGTTTCTTGAGATAGGCCTGGATTGCGATGTATTTTCCTCTCAGGACTGCCTTCGCTGCATCGCAAAGCATTTGGATTGTTGTATTTTCATTTTCGTTTGTTTCCATATATTTTTTAATTTCTTCTCTAATTGCCTGGTTGACCCACTCATTCTTTAGTAGGGTGTTCTTTAACCTCCATGCTTTTGGAGGTTTTCCAGACTTTTTCTTGTGGTTGATTTCAAGCTTCATAGCATTGTGGTCTGAAAGTATGCATGGTATGATTTCAATTCTTGTATACTTATGAAGGGCTGTTTTGTGACCCAGTATGTGATCTATCTTGGAGAATGTTCCATGTGCACTCGAGAAGAAAGTATATTCTGTTGCTTTGGGATGCAGAGTTCTAAATATATCTGTCAAGTCCATCTGATCCAATGTATCATTCAGGGCCCTTGTTTCTTTATTGACCGTGTGTCTAGATGATCTATCCATTTCTGTAAGTGGAGTGTTAAAGTCCCCTGCAATTACCACATTCTTATCAATAAGATTGCTTATGTTTATGAGTAATTGTTTTATGTATTTGGGGGCTCCGGTATTCGGCGCATAGACATTTATAATTGTTAGCTCTTCCTGGTGGATAGACCCTGTGATTATTATATAATGCCCTTCTTCATCTCTTGTTACAGCCTTTAATTTAAAGTCTAGTTTGTCTGATATAAGTATGGCTACTCCAGCTTTCTTTTGACTTCCAGTAGCATGATAAATAGTTCTCCATCCCCTCACTCTCAATCTGAAGGTGTCCTCAGGTCTAAAATGAGTCTCTTCTCTTGTAGACAGCAAATAGATGGGTCTTGTTTCTTTATCCATTCTGATACCCTATGTCTTTTGGTTGGCGCATTTAGTCCATTTACATTCAGTGTTATTATAGGAAGATATGGGTTTAGAGTCATTGTCATGTCCGTAGGTTTCATGCTTGTAGCGATGTCTCTGGTACTTTGTCTCACAGGATCCCCCTTAGGATCTCTTGTAGGGCTGGTTTAGTGGTGACGAATTCCTTCAGTTTTTGTTTGTTTGGGAAGACCTTTATCTCTCTTTCTATTCTGAATGACAGACTTGCTGGATAAAGGATTCTCGGCTGCATAATTTTTCTGTTCAGCACGTTGAAGATCTCGTGCCAATCCTTTCTGGCCTGCCAAGTTTCAAAAGAGAGATCAGTCATGAGTCTTATAGATCTCCCTTTATATGTTAGAGCATGTTTATCCTTTGCTGCTTTCAGAATTTTCTCTTTATCCTTGTATTTTGCCAGTTTCACTCTGATATGTCGTGCAGAAGATCGATTCAAGTTACGTCTGAAGGGAGTTCTCTGTGCCTCTTGGATTTCAATGCCTTTTTCCTTCCCCAGTTCAGGGAAGTTCTCAGCTATTATTTCTTCAAGTACCCCTTCAGCACCTTTCCCTCTCTCTTCCTCCTCTGGGATACCAATTATGCATATATTATTTCTTTTTAGTGTATCACTTAGTTCTCTAATTTTCCCCTCATACTCCTGGATTTTTTTATCTCTCTTTTTCTCAGCTTCCTCTTTTTCCATAACTTTATCTTCTAGTTCACCTATTCTCTCCTCTGCCTCTTCCATCCGAGCCGTGGTGGTTTCCATTTTGTTTTGCATTTCGTTTAAAGCGTTTTTCAGCTCCTCCTGACTGTTCCTTAGTCCCTTGATCTCTGTAGCAAGAGATTCTCTGCTGTCCTCTATACTGTTTTCAAGCCCAGCGATTAATTTTATGACTATTATTCTAAATTCACCATGAGAGACTCTTAATGACAGAGAACACACTGAGGGTTGATAGAGGCAGGTCAGGGATGGGCTAGAGGGGTCTTGGGTATTAAGGAAGGCACTTGTTATGATGAGTACTGGGGGCTGAATGTAATTGATGAATCACTGAATTCTATTCCTGAAACCAATATTGTACTGTATGTAAACTAACGAGAATTTAAATAAAACTTTGGCAAAAAAATTACTCTGCCCTATGAGTCATGGGGATAAACGTACAGCACAGGAAAATACAGTCAATGGTTTTGGAATAATGTTGTATGGGGACAGATGGTGACTACACTTACTATAGTGAGCGTTGCACAATGCACAGAATTGTCATAGTGCTATGTTGAGCACCTAAAACTAATATAGCACTGTATGTCAAATTTGATAATGACAATTTTTTTTAACTATTTTAAAAATAAATTTTGCCCTGGAGCAAAAACAAAAATATTAGATCCATACATAATACATATTTGGGCAAGTGATTTTTGACAAAAATGCCAATGCAATTCAATGTGGAAAAGCTAGCCTTTTCAACAAATGGTGTTGAAATAATTAGATATTCATATGTAAAAAGGAGGAGAAGGAGAAGAGGAGGAAGGACAATCTTGACCATTTCCTTCTAACATACACAAAATTTAATATTGTCTTAAAAATATTATCTTGGGGCGCCTGGGTGGCGCAGTCGGTTAAGCGTCCGACTTCAGCCAGGTCACGATCTCGCGGTCCGTGAGTTCGAGCCCCGCGTCGGGCTCTGGGCTGATGGCTCGGAGCCTGGAGCCTGTTTCCGATTCTGTGTCTCCCTCTCTCTCTGCCCCTCCCCCGTTCATGCTCTGTCTCTCTCTGTCCCAAAAATAAATAAACGTTGAAAAAAAAAATTAAAAAAAAATTATCTTATAGAAATATTACAGTACAATATACACAAAAATACTAAGAACAAATTTATATGATCCGATGGGTCACAAACATAAATTTACATCCTAAAACCATAAAACTTCTAGAAGAAACTGTGGGAAAAAAACCAAAACTAAATCCTAATGATCTTGGGTTGGCAGAGACATTTTTAGATAAGACGCAAGAAGTGCAATCGATAAAAGAAACCATCGATCAATTTGACTTCATGAAAATTTCAACTTTTATTCTTCGAAAGATACGGTAAATGAAAAGAAAAAGAAAGTTACCGAGTAGGAGAAAATATTTGCCAATAGAATCTCCTCAAGGACTTGTATCTGGGACAGAGGTGGGCAAGTTACAGCCAGCTGTTGGTGCAACTCAAGTTTTATTATCTGTGGCTTCTTTCAGACTGAAACGTCAGACAGAAGTGATAGTGGTCCAGACCTGACGGCCCACAGGCATAAAACATTTACTATCTGGCCACAGTTTGCCGACACCAGAGAGAGAATATTTAAAGGATTCTAACGATAAAATGGCAAAAAGACAAAGAATCCCATTTTTTAAATGCACAGATTTGACCAAACGTTCCATCAAAGAATATCTACGAGCGGCCACAAGGGTTTCGCTTACGCAAAATGTTTTTTTTTTTTTTTTAAACTGCTCTAATCAGGACGGCTTTAGAACGCGTTTCGATACCTCTTTTTGGGCAAACCTTCCCACCTGGTCCTGTCGCTTGGGACGGCTGTTGCTCTCCTTGGCTCACACGCATTTGGGAATCACGCTGTCAACTTTTATCATAAACCCTTTTACAAATATGGCTTGATTCCACTGTCTTTATATATTCATTTGGGCAAATTGGCATCTTTCCGATACTGAGCTCTGCAACTCACAGACATGAGATACCTCAATTCCCTCGTTAGGGCTGTCTTTACTACTTTCCAGTTTCTAGTATAGCATCTTTAAAAATTATTTATTTTAAACAATTTAAAACTTATTATTACCGTTTACACTGGGTTTGGGAGGTTGTATAGGATTATAAGTGGGTTTTAACGTCGATAGTCCGTCCAGCAAACTAATCAAACTCATACTAGTGCTCATAGCATGGACATTCTCTTATGTGAGCTCTTATAACGTCAATCAACTCACCCCAGATTAGCTTTTACCTTCATCAAAGTTACATACGCACACGGCTTACAAGGTAAATGGTTCTATACACACTACCTGTGAAAACTGGAGCCTCCTACCTTCCACGGTTTTCCACCCCAAAGGCAACCATTTTGCGCCCTTTTCTGATTATTTTTAACTGATTTTTCTAGAAGTTACAGGCAGGTCTCTTATAGCACGCTGACACTGTCACTTCTAGACATCTCCCTCTTAGGCATTATTCACTGATGTCCCACCGTGGATGACGAGGATACAATGGTCTGTTTTCTGGACCCTGTGCCACATACCTTAATTTATTTTTATTTTTAGTGTTTTTATTTATTTTTGAAGGAGAAAGAGACAGAGCATGAGTGGGGGAGGAACAGAGAGAGAGGGAGACACAGAATTCAAAGCAGGCTCCAGGCTCTGAGCTGTTCAGCAGAGCCCGACGTGGGGCTCGAACCCACAAACCGTGAGATCATGGCCTGAGCTGAAATTGGACGCTCAACCGACTGAGCCACCCAGGCACCCCCACGTTAATTTTGGCTAATGTCATAGTCATTGAGCAGATTATAATGACAAAGACCTTGTGTTTTATAGCTCAATCTTGTAACATCCCCAGCTTTTGTTTATGTCTTTCCGCTCGTGTGTATTTGGTGTAAACACCACCGCATTCAGGGTACAGAACAACTCCATGGCCACAAAGGTTTCCCTTGTGCTACCCTTTCATAGTGCCCACCTGCCCCACCACACCAAGCCTCTGGCACATGCCCATCTGTTCTCCACAACTTTGACAATGTTGTATAAGTGGATTCCCACAGTACGTGACGTTTTGAGATTGATTTTGTTCACTCAACATAATGCCTTTGGAAACTTACAAGTTGTGCACATGTAAATAATTTATTCCTTCTTAGCGCTGAGAAGTATTTCCTGGTATGAATCCACTAGTTTGTTCAAGCATTCCCTAATTATTGGACATTTTGGATGTTTCCCTTTACTTCCAATGCCAAAGAAAGATGCTTTAAATACTCTCGCGAGGTTTTTGTGAGGCCATGGTCTTCTCTCTCAGATAAATGCCTGGGAGTGTGATTTATGGGACATATAACCCACTTCCTCTTTCTTTGGTTAGAGGAGAGCACATACAAATTCTTTTATTTTATCAATTTTTCTAAGTAATCTCTACACCCAATTTGGGGCCTCAAGATGGGGGGGGGAGGGAGGCCCACTGGATGGGGACAGAGGCCCCATGTAGGAGGGAAGCATCATTTCTCCTGGGCCTCTCCACTCTCTCTGAAAAAGAAAAGAGGACCCTCCACTAAGTGAGGCTTTCTCTGCCTGACTTCTATTTCACAATCTAGAAGCAGATTGCTGCCTCACAGCCATCACCCCACCATAGGTGCTTCCTCTTAATCACGGAAGGAAGCGGGGTTTTTTCACCACAGAACAGAGGCCCATTCTCCCCAGCACACATATTTGCACAGAGAGGGTCCTCAGGCCGCCATGATGTTGGCCCCTGCCTCCGGGCCCCACCTGCCTCCTTACCTGCTGCTGGCTCTGCTGTTGGGACTCACAGGTAAGCACTGCCTTGGGGTACAATCCCCTCTTCCTGATCCCACAACATCTCCCATGTCCCTGGACATCAAGGGCTTCCAGGTAACCAGAGGTGTGCTACCCAGGGCTGCCACAGAAGACCAAGGACTGGGTGTCATCTGAGAGCAGGAAGTCGGGGATCTGAGCATTTCCTCTATGCATCCATCACCTACAGCTTGTTACCAGAGGCACCCAGACAGTGGAGGCTTCCATCTGTCACAAGGACAAGTTTGTAGGTATTAAATGATCTAATTCTCACAACACTCCTGCCTGATAGCTAGGACTGTACTCTCGATTGGCAGATGGAGAAACTCAGGCAGAGAGTGGAACTGGGCCAGTGTCACCTACCTAAGTCAGTACAGCTGCCGGGATTCACGTCCAGGCCACCCAGCTCCACGGTTCATTCTTTTCACCGTGTTATGCTTCTTGGCTTCTCGGTGGAGGCTAACTAAACAAACATCAGAAAATACAGAGAGGGAAACAGAAGAAGAGGCATCACTTAGCACACTCCGAGGTCTCCAGAGTTCCAGTTCTGCTGTGTGTCCTCCCAAACTTTGGTTAACGATGTGTTGGATGTTTCCTATGTGCCATATATTTTGCTGAGTTTTTAACCTGTATTACAATTTCATTTGATCCTCAAAATGATCTATATACTAGCTGCTAGGCTACCCTTAATACATACCTGGGAATGCACTTGTGTGTGTGCGTGTGTGTCTGTGTGTACACATAGGAGTACCTGAGAAAGTGTACACACAAGTGAATATGCATACATATGGGAAATTTGACAACACTCTCCTTCTTGTTCTCTTCACATCGCATCCACTCTATGTGAAATGCACACTGAGGGGCGCCTGGGTGGCTCAGTTGGTTAAGCGTCCGACTTCAGTTCAGGTCACGATCTCGCGGTCCGTGAGTTCGAGCCCCGCGTCGGGCTCTGGGCTGACATCTCAGAGCCTGGAGCGTGCTTCCGATTCTGTGTCTCCCTCTCTCTCTGTCCCTCCCCCGTTCATGCTCTGTCTCTCTGTCTCAAAAATAAACAAACATAAAAAAAATTAAAAAAAAAAGAAATGCACACTGAACAGGTGTTTGGTTCCCTGTCTCTCAGCTACCCACCCCCTTTTTCTACTTCTCTAAACTAACTGCTCACTCACCACCAGGTATTGGGACAAGCAAACTTCCCTCTAGGTAAAATGAGAAATTTGTGCATTACTACCTTGAAGGTCCTCCTCCATGCTGGACTGGGTGGGGAGGAAAAAAAGGGGATAGAGTATGTGGGGACTCCTGCCTGTATGATCTGCACCTGCAATTCTATTCATATTCACATCCTGATCCCAATCATCTAGTGTCAGCTGACGCCTACATGCCTCAAGAAATCTCATGTGTAATAGCTTTCCAATTTCCTGAGCACTCACCATGTGCAACACCCACTTGGAAATGCACGCGTCTGTTATGTCCTGTGATCTTTGTATCCAAGGTAGACACTATGTCCCCCTTGCTCACAGAGAAAAAAGGAGGCACAGAAAAGTCCAAGGTCACTCAGTGGTGAATGGCAGGGTGATGATTTGCACTCAGGCAGTCTGATTCTAGATCTCACAGGCTTAACCATGGCTCTTCTCAAACCCTATGGCCCCACTTCCATCCCCATGAGGTTTCTGCAGATCTGCCAATGGGTGGAGGGAAGGGTGGGATGTGGGGAAGACAGAGCATTTGTGGTTTGCTTCTCTCCAGCACTTTCCCCCAAGTCTTCTTCATGGGAAACCCAGATTCTGATATTTTTTTCCGAGAAATTCTCCACTGAAAACAGATGGCAGGGTCTCAGAAAGGGGTTACACTGGGCAATTCACATATGACCCAAATATTTACTGGATAATTCCTAGGTGCCCAGAGCTGTTACATGAGTTTAGGGCATACTGGTTATTAAAAGAGGGAAAGCAGTGGCCCTCATGGAAGTTGTATTGTAGTGGAGAAAAGGAAAAGAAACAACAGACATACCAAATAAGTAAATCACATAGTATACTAGAAAGTGATGAGTGTTAAGGAAAAACATGACAGTACAGCTGGAGAAGACAATGAGAGACTCTTCAGGGTGGGATGTATTTAAAGAGGTAGCCTGGGTGGGTGTTCATTGAACTGGGAGATTAGAGCAAAGACTACAAGAAGTTAGGGTGTGAGCCATGTGATCTTCTGGGGAAAGAGCCTTCCCGAACAGCACGGGAACAGCAGGAGAGTAGAATCCTCCTGTTCTGTTCAAGGGTTTGGGCTATCACTCTGAGTAAAATGGTTGCCCCTGCAAGGTTCTGAAGACAGAAATGACATGATCCACCATGAGTTTTAACTTATGCTAGCATTTGGTTGAGATTAGACACCATAGGGCACAGACAGAAGCGACGAGAGCATTCAAGAGTTCGTCGTGTTCGTGCAAACAAGGAAAAGCATTTTGCACCAAGACAGCAGCCAGGAGAGAAAGGGGAAAGAGGTCAGATTGTGGGTACAGGCAGAAGGGGAGACAACAGGATCTCCTGATGCATAGGATTTGGGGTGGAAAGAGAGGTTGGTTCCCAAGGGCTTGGACCTGAGCATCTCAGAGAATAAAGGTGCCTCATCTGAGATGTACAAGGATGTGGGGGAAAACCGAGGAGTTCAGTTGGGGGCAGTGTTGACAGTGAGAGGTTTGCTTCCATCTAAGAAAGAAGTTGAGTCCTGGTTGGACATACAAATCCAGAGAGAAGGAGCAAGGCCTGGCCCCATGATGGAAATATGAGAATTATAAACACACAGATGGCAGAGTCGACACGTTTCCTTGGCTCCTCTTGACGCTCTGATCCCTCTCACCTCTGCCCTCCCTTGTTTTCTCCATGTCTCCCTCCCATATGCAGTCCTACTTCTTCCCATTTTTGTTTAGCAGTTCAGCTTCATAGCCCCAATCTCCTTCTCCAGACTCACAAACCAAAGTACCCGATCTTCCTGGTACGTGCAAGACTTGCCAGTAATAGCGTGGTCTCTCCTTAGGAGACATGTTTAGTTGCAAATACCACTAACTGCCAGGGTTTTACCAGCTCACACGCTGCAAGAACGAACCACAAATTTTCTCCCCGAGGAGTAGCTGAGAAATCAACAGAACACAGGATGTAAGTGTGGTGTCGCAGCAACCTGCTCCTCTGATTTATATCCTGCCGAAGTTTTTAGGACATCTCAAGTAAGAAGGAACGATTGTGTATTTCTCTAGGTCTGCAGCCACTGGATTGTCATGGAGGCGGTGAAATCCAGCTGCATAATCTGGCCCCTGAAGTTCAGTGTTGGCCCCAAACGTGACTGGTGTCCCTTCAAGGCATAACTCATTGTCCAGACACAGCCGACCATCCACAACTCTGTTGAGAACATGAGTTTGAAGCTTGCTGTTGCCCTTGCTTTAGTTGCTCCCGTGGTTCTATCTCCCCCTTCAAGGGCAATTTTCTCAAATCTACCAGCCCCGAGAACAACACATTTTCTCTTTCCTTGAGTCATGTAGTCCAATTCAAAGGCACTACATGGGGTGATCCCCTTATTTCAGTACGTATTTCTTATTGTGCTAAAATATACACAACATAAAATCTGTATCATATCAACCGTTTTTAAGGATACAATTCACTGGTATTCACATAGTTGTGAAGCCAGTAGCACTGTACCTTTCAGGAATTTATTCAACATCCTAAGCAGATACTCTGCACCCATTAAGCAAGAATTCCCCACACCTCCTTCCTCCACAGCCACCGGTAACTTCTATCTTACTTCCTTGTGTCTATGAAGCTGTTTCTTCTAGATACTTCACGTAAGCGGAATCACGTATTTGTCCTCATCTCTGGCATATTTCACTTAGAATGATATTTTCGAGGTTCATCCAATTAGGGAACATATCAGGTGGCCATTCTTAATAAGGCTGAATAACATTCCATTGTATGTGTCTACATCAACATTTTGTTTATCCATTCATTTATGCATAGATATGAATTCTTTCTGCTACCTTTCGGTTATCATGTATCATGCTGCTATAAACATGGATGTACAAGTATCTCAGTACGTACTTTTAATTCGGGGGTATTTACCTAAGAGTGGAATTGGTTGATCCTGTGGTAAATTCTACATGAACACGAACACTGTTTCCAGAGTGGCTACACCATTATATATTCCTACCCATGACATACAAGAGTTGCAATTTCTCCATAGCTTACTCAATCTTTATTTTCTGAAGTTTAATTTTCTTGTATTCATTTTGGTGTTTCTTTCTTTTGTTTTGTTTTTGATAAAAGCTATTCAAAGGGATTGTGGTTTTGATTTTCATTTTTCTAATGACAAGTGATGTTGAGCATCTTTTTATGGGTTTATTCACTGTTTGAATATCTTCTTTGGAGTAATAGCTATTCTAGTCCTTGGGTCATTTTTTAATTGAGCTGTTTGTTATTTTGTTGTTGAGTTGTAGGAGTTCTTTACATATGTTGGTTATTAATCCTGTCTCAGACATAGGCTTTGCAAATACTTTCTCTCCTTCTGTAAGTTCTCCTTTCACTTTTGATATCGTCTATTGACTTTTGCTGTGCAAAAGTTTTTAATCTTGCTAAAGTCCAAATTGTATATTTTTTTATTTGTTACTTGTGTTTTTGGGGTCATACGAGGACATCATTCCCTAATCCAATATCATGAATTTTGTCTACAGGTTTTTTTCTCTGAATTTTATAGTTTTAGTTCTTACATGTATGCTGGATCAACATAGTGCTGGGTCCTTCATCCAATTTCAGTTCATTCATCTATATAGAGAAAGGTGAGGGTTCAACCCCATTCTTTGCATGTAGATATCCAGTTTTCCCAGCAACTTGTGTTGAAAAGTCTGTTCTTTCCCCTGTTGCATGATCTTGGCACTTTTGTCGAAAATCATTTGACCATGTATGTGTGGGTTTATTGCTAGGCTTTCTATTCTATTCCATTGCTCTATATCTCTATGATATTTTCAGTACCACAGTAATCTGACTATAACACTTTGTAGTAAGTTTTGAAATCAAGAAGTGTGAGTTCTCAGAGGAACTAACATGGCAGAGAAGTAGGGAGACCCTGGGCTTTCATAGTTCTCCAAACACACCTATATTGAGGTCAGATCACTTGGAACACCCAAGAAACTGATCCGTGCAGTGGCAGAAGGATCTCCTCAGTTGCAAGGAGACAGTGTGGCAGGTGTGAGGTATGTGGACGGTGAAGTGGGTGAGAGAAAAATAGTGTTGCCATGGAGAGGAGGGCAACCCTTTCCACGGAGACAGAAAAGGGAAAGAGAGATGGGTTGAAAAAGTGCAGCATCGAATTTGCACAAGAGGAAAACCTCTCTGGAGCATGGACTGTGGAGAAGGATGTACTGAGTGTCACAGGGATTTTTTGCAAACAGCATTTGGAACTCAAACTCTGAGGTTTTGGAAGTGCATGACTTCCTCTGGGTGGAGGTGTGGTGTGAGCTCCTGGGGAGAAAGGATTTGGCCTGGGAGCGTAGGGATCTCCAAGGTGCATTGGAAAAAAAACATTCCCCTTCCTGGAGCACTTTTGGAAGAGGGTATATTGCTTCTCCGAGCACCAAAGACCCTGCATGCATCAGTGAAAGGCCTTTCATTATCAATGGACAAAGATACATCCAAGGGGAATGTAACTTTTGCTGCTTTTTGCTGTGCTGCACCATAGATTTCATGCACTGTGCAGGCAGGGGACTATTTTTGAGGGACAAGGGACTCCAGATACAGTCTGGAGAGGCTCTACCCCTGGAGGACAGGACTGGATCAGCATAGTGCTGGGTCCTTTAAGACTTCAGGTTTTGAATCCCAGTCCCATACCAAAGAAAAAAAGGATTTCTATGGTGCAGGGCAATTTGAGTGCCTTCATTATTCTGTGAGGGTTGCCTGAACAGCGGGAAGTGTGAGATCCCCAGTCCTGGGATGAGATTGGGGTGGTGCAATTCCCTCCCCCCTTCTCCCCACGAGAACACGGTGGGACTTCAGAGAGCAGTGCAGCGGCCGCCAGTGGAAGCGGGACCTACTCACACAAAACCCCGTCTGTCCCCACCCCGGCTCTGGGTATGACAAATGCTTATTTACTAGGGCAAGACTGAGTCTGACCCAGGCAGCCAGCCTCTCCTTCACAAGACCAGCTTAGCCAGCTCCCTCCAGACACGAATTGTACTAAAGATTAAGTGCTTCAAAATGACACCTACGATTTCCAATAGTTACTATGAGTTAAGATGGCAGAGAAGTAGGGGGACCCTGGGCTTTCATAGTTGGCTCAAACACAGCTATATTGAGGTCATGATATTGGATTAGGGAATGATTTCTTGGACATGACACCAAGTATTTCCAGTACTTCTGGAAATAGGATAAGGCTTACATTTTTCCTTTTATTTCTTTCTTCCTTTTTTCTTTTGGAGTCAGCCTCATGATTTCTTGCTTTTTTTTTTTTTCCATTTACTTTTCTAGCTCTTTCGTTTTTAGATAAGGCTTTTTATTTTTTTTCTTTTCTTTTTTCTTTTTTTCCCCTTTCTTTTCCTTTGGAATCAGTCTTAGTTTTTTGATTCTCCTCCCCCCCTTTTTTTGTTTCTTTATTTTTGTCTTGTTTTCTTACCTTCCCTTTTATTTTCGGAGGAGATCAGCCTTTTGGGTTTGTTTTGGTTTGTTTTCAGGCTTTTTTTCCCCCTGACTTTTCCAGGCTTACTTCAACACACAAATCAAAGCATACCTAGTTAAAGGTCTAAAGAATCCCCACTACAAGCAAGGAGGAGCTCTGCGGAAGACTTAACAGTGGGAAAGAGCAACCAAAACACAATGTCAGAGTGCACACAGCATACACCAGAGACATTTCATGAAGTTCTAGGCCCTGGACAGTGTATGACATATTTTGAATATAGCAGTACTCTTAGGTGCTGGACACTTTACAAGCTTTTAAAAGATGCAAAAAACAGAAAATTAGCAAAATGACAACACAGAGGAATATTCCCCAAAGAAAGTTCAAGAAGAAATCACACGCAAGGACTTGCTGGAAACAGATGTAAGCAATTTCTCTGAATCCCAATTTAGAATAACAGTCATAAGACTACCAGCCGGGCTTGGAAAAAGCATAGAAGACACCAAAGAAAGCCTTGCTGCAGAGATCAGAGACCTAAAATCTAATCAGGCTGAAATAAAAAATGCTATAACTGAGATGCAAAGCCGACCTGATACAGTCACAATGAGGACTGAAGAAGTAGAAGAGATAATAGGTGAAATAGAAGATAATGTATGGAAAATAATGAAACCAAAAAAGAGAGAAAGGAAAGGAAATCAATAAATCATGAGGGGGAGACTTAGTGAACTTAGTAATTCCATAAAGCAAGGCCATATCCCTACTCCCCAATAGGAGTCCCAGAAGAAGAAGAAAAGAAAAGGGTTTATTTGAACAAATTATAGCTGAAAACTTCCCTAATCTGGGGGAGGAAACAGGCATTCAAGTCCAAGAGGCACAGAAAACGCACATCAAAATCGACAAAAACAGGTCAACACCTGAACAGCTCATAATGAAACTTGGAAAATGCAAAGAGAAAGAGAGAATTCTCAGAGCAGCTAGGGACAGAGGGTCCTTAACCTACAAGGGTAGACACATAAGGGTAGTAGCACACCTGTCCACTGAAACTTGGCAGGCCAGAAGGGAGTGGCAAGAAATATTCAATGTGCTAAATGGGAAAAATATGCAGCCAACAATTCTTTATACAGCAAGGCTGTCTTTCAGAACAGCAGCAGAGATAACGACTTTCCAAGACAAACAACAACTGAAGGAGTTTGTGACCACTAAACCAGCCCTGCAAGAAATTTTAATGGGGACTCTCTGAGTGGAAGAAAAAATAAAAAGATCAAAGCAACAAAGACTACAAAGGGCCAGAGAACATCACCAGAAACACGAACTCTACAGGTAGCACAATGGCACCAAATTTATATCTTTCAATAATGACTCTGAATAGACCAAATGCTCCAATCAAATGGATTAAAATGGGTTAAAAAAAAAAAAACAAGTTCCATCTATATGCTGCCTAGAAGAGACTCACTGTAGACCAAAACACACCTGCAGATTTTAAGTGAGGAGGTGGAGAACCATCTGGCATGCTAATGGAGATCAAAAGAAAGCCAGAGTAGACATACTGATATCAGACAAACTAGATTTTTAACGTTTATTTTTATTTTTGGGACAGAGAGAGACAGAGCATGAAAGGGGGAGGGGCAGAGAGAGAGGGAGACACAGAATCGGAAACAGGCTCCAGGCTCTGAGCCATCAGCCCAGAGCCCGACGCGGGGCTCGAACTCGTGGACCGCGAGATCGTGACCTGGCTGAAGTCGGACGCTTAACCGACTGCGCCACCCAGGCGCCCCTAGATTTTTAAACCAAAGACTGTAACAAGAGATGCAGAAGGGCATTGAATCCTAATTAAGGGATCTATCCATCAAAAAAAAAAAAAGTTCTAACAATTTTAAATATTTATGCCCCCAAATTGAGAGCACCCAAATAGGTAAATCAATTAATCACAAACATAAAGAAACTCATTGCTAATAATACTTTAATTGTAGGGGCTTTAATACCTCACTTACAGCAATGGACAGATCATCTAAGCAGAAAATCAAGAAGGAAACAATGGCTTTGAATGAAACACTGGACCAGATGGACTTAACAGATATATTCAGAATATTTCATCCTAAAATCACAAAATACACATTGTTCTTGAGAGCACGTGGAATGTTCTCCATACACTGGGTCACAAATCAGCCCTCAACAGGTACAACAAGATCATGATCATACCATGAATATTTTCAAATCATAATGCTATGAAACTTGAAATCAACCACAGAAAAAATTTGGAACGCTCTTAAATAAACTGAGATTAAAGAACATCCTACTAAAGAATGAATGGTTTAACCAGGAAATTACAGAAGAAATAAATACATGAAAGCAAATGAAAATGAAAATACAGCAGTCCAAACCATTTGGAATGAGACAATGCACTGCAATGCAGGCCTATCTCAGGAAGAAAGGTCCGAAATACACAATCTAACCTTACACATAAAGGAGACATAAAAGGAGCAGCAAATAAAACCTAACACCAGCAGAAGAAGGGAAGTAATGGAGATTAGAGCAGAAATAAATGATATAAAAGCAAACAAATAAAAAAGTAGAACAGATAGAGGCTTCTGGGTGGCTGACAGTTAAGTGTCTGACTTTGGCTCAGGTCATGATCTCACAGTTCGTGGGTTTGAGCCCAGTATTGGGCTCTGTGCTGACAGCTCAGAGCCTGGAGCCTGCTTCAGATTCTGTGTCTCCCTCTCTCCCTCTGCCTCTCACCAGCTTGCACTCTGTTTCTCAAAAATGACTATAAATTATAAAAAAACAAATATGCAAAAAAGTAGAACTGGTCATTGAAACTAAATCGTTCTCTGAATGAATAAACAAAATTGGGGGCGCCTGGGTGGCTCAGTCGGTTAAGCGTCCGACTTCGGCTCAGGTCATGATCTCATGGTCCGTGAGTTCGAGCCCCGCGTCGGGCTCTGTACTGACAGCTCAGAACCTGGAGCTTGCTTCTGATTCTGTGTCTCCCTCTCTCTCTGACCCTCCCCCCATTCATGCTCTGTCTCTCTCTGTCTCAAAAATAAATAAACGTTAAAAAAATTTAGAAAAAAGAATAAACAAAATTGATAAATCCTTAGGTAGATTTATTAAAAAGAAAAAAAGGGGGGGCCCAAACAGATAAAATCACGAATGAAAGAAGATATATCACAACCAAAAGCATAGAAATACAAACAATAATAAGAGAATACTATGAAAAATTATATGCCAACAAACTGGGTAATCTGGAAAAAGTGGTTAAATTCCTAGAAACTCAAACGCTACCAAAATAGAAATAGGAAGAAACAGAAAATTTGAACAGATCCATAACCAGCAAAGAAATTGAATCAGTTATCAAAAATCTCCCAAAAAACAAGACTCCTGGGCTAGATGACTTCCCAGGGGAATTCTACCAGACATTTAAAGAAGAGTTAACACCCATTCATCTCAAAATGTTCCAAAACATAGAATGGAAGGAAAGCTTCCAAACTCATTCTACAAAGCCAATAGCTCTTATTCCAGAAACAGACAAGACCCCACTAAAATGGACAATGACAGGCCAAATAGCCCTGATGAACCTGGATGCAAAATGTCTCAACAAGGTACAAGGAAACTGAATTCAAAAGTATATTAAAAGAATTATTCACCCTGCTCAAGTGGGAATTATTTTTGGGCTGCATGGCTGGTTCAATACTCACAAATCATTCACCATAATATGCCACATTAATAAAAGAAAAGATGAAAAATATATGATCCTCCCAATGGACGCAAAAAAAGCATTTGACAAAACACACATCCTTTCTTGATAAAAACCCTGAAGAAAGTAGAGAAAGAAACATACTTCAACATCATAATGGCCATATACAAGGACCCACAGCTAGTATTATTGTCAGTAGGGAAAAACTGAGAGCTTTCCCCTAAAGTCAGGAATTCGACAGGCATGTCCACCCTCACCACTGTTATTCAACATAGTACATAATATTCAACTTCGAGCCTCATCAATAAGACAACAAAAAGAAATAAAAGACGTGCAAATTGGCAAGGAAGAAGTCACACTTTCACTCTTCTCAGAGCAACATGATACTCTATGTGGAAAATCTGATATATACCACCAAAAATTTGCTAGAACTGATCATGAATTCAGCAAAGCCACAGAATATAAAATCAATGTACAGAAATCGGTTGCATTTCTATACACCAATAATGAAGCGGCAGAAGAGAAATCAAAGAATAAATACCATTTACAATTGTATTTAAAAAAAAAAAAAAACCATAAGGTGCCTAGGACTGAAGCTAACCAAAGAGATAAAATATCTATTTGCTGAAAACTATAGAAAGCTTATGAAAGAAATTGAAGAAGACACAAAGAAATGAAAAAACATTCCATCTTCATGGACTGGAAGAACAAATACTATCAAAATGTCTATATTGCCCAAAGCAATCTACACATTTAATGCAATTCCTATCAACATAACACTAGCATCCTTCTTAGAGCTAGAACAAACAATTCTAAAATTTGTATGATACCAGAAAAGACCCTGAATAGACAAAGTAATGTCGAAAAAGAAAACCAGGGGCGCCTGGGTGGCGCAGTCGGTTAAGCGTCCGACTTCAGCCAGGTCGCGATCTCGCGGTCCATGAGTTCGAGCCCCGCGTCGGGCTCTGGGCTGATGGCTCAGAGCCTGGAGCCTGTTTCCGATTCTGTGTCTCCCTCTCTCTCTGCCCCTCCCCCGTTCATGCTCTGTCTCTCTCTGTCCCAAAAATAAATAAACGTTAAAAAAAAAAAATTAAAAAAAAAAAAAAAAAAAAAAGAAAAAGAAAACCAAAGCTGGAGGCATCACAAGTCCAGACTTCCAGCTCTATTACAAACCTGGAATCATCAAGACACTATGGTACTCCCATTAAACCAACACATGGATCAATAGAACAGAATAGAGAACACAGAAATGGACCCACAAATATATAGCTAAATAATCTTCGACAAAGCAGGATAGAATATTCAATGGAAAAAAGGCAGTCTCTTCAGCAAATGTTGCTAGGAAAACTTGAAAGCGATGTGCAAAAAAATGAACCTGGACCACTTTTAGACCATTCAAAAAAATAAATTCAAAATAAATGAATAACCTAAGTGCGAGACAGAAAACCATCAAAATCTTAGAGGAGAAAACAGGCAGCAACCACTTTGATTTCAGTCACAGCAACTTCTTACACACGTCTCCAGACGCAAGGGAAATAAAAGCAAAAATGAACTATTGGGACGTCATCAAGATAAAAATCTTCTGCACGGTGAAGGAAATAATCAACAAAACTAAAGGGCAACTGACAGAATGTGAGAAGATATTTCCAAGTGACATATCAGATAATCTATAAAGAACTTATCAAACTCAACACCAGAAGAACAAATAGCCCAGTGAAGAAACGGGCAAAAGACATGAATAGATACTTTTCAAAAAAAAAAAAAATCCAGATAGCTAACAAACACATGAAAAGATGCTAACGATCACTCATCATCAGAGAAATACAAATCAAAAACCACAATGAGGTACCAACTCACACCTGGGAAAATGGCTCAAATGCACAACACAGGAAAAAACAGATGTTGGATGGATGTGGAGAAAGGGGACCATTTTTGTAGTGTTTTTAGGAATACAAACTGGTGCAGCCATTATAGAAAACAGTATGTAGGTTCCTCAAGAAATTAAAAATAGAACTGCCCTGTGACCCAGCAATTGCACTACTAGGTATTGATACAAAGGATACAAAAATGCTGATTCAAAGGGACACATGCACCCCAATGTTTATAGCAGCGCTATCAACGATAGCCAAATTATGGTAAGAGACAAAATGTCCATCAACTGATGAATGGATAAAGAAGATGTGGTATATATGTACAATAGAATATTACTGGGTGATCAAATAGAATGACATCTTGCCATTTGCAACAGCGTGGATGGAACTAGGTGTATTATGCTAAGTAAAATAAGTCGGGCAGTGAAAGACAAGTATCATATGATTTACTCATATGTGGAAATTAAGAAATAAATTCCACATTTATTGAACATAGGGAAGGGAAGGAAAAATAGGATAAAAACAGAAAGGGAGGCAAAACTCAAGAGACTCTTAAATGCCGAGAACAAACTGATGATTGCTGGAGGGGTGGTGGGTGGGGAGATGGGCTAAATGGGTGAGGGCCAACAAGGAGGGCACTTGTTGGGATGAGTGAGCACTGAATGTTATATGTAAGTGATGAATCCCTGGGTTCTACTCCTGAAAACAACACTACACTGTATATTAACTAACTTGAATTTGAATCAATAAATTTTTTAAAAAAGGATATGAGTTCTCCAACTATGTTCTGTTTAAGGATTGCTTGATGATTGCGCTCCCTTGAGATCGTATATGAATTTTTAAGGACTTCTGAAATTTGCAAAAAAAAAAAAAAAAAAGGTGATTGTATTGAATCTGGAGATCGTTTTAGGTAGTATCGATGAACTCTTCCAATCCACAAATGGTATTTGTTTTTCCACTTATTTATATCACATTTCATTTCTTTCCTCAATGTTTTGTACTTTTTGGCATACAGGCCTTTGATCTCCGTGCACAAACTATTCCTATATATTTTATACTTTTTGATGTTTGCGTAGTGGAATGGTTTGCAAAATTCTTTACAATTGTTCATCAATAGCATATAAAAATGCACCTGATTTTTGACTGTTGGTTTTGTATAGCACAAATTAGCTGATTTCATTATTATCTCTAACAGTTTGTTTTTACATGTGGAAACTTTAGGGTTGCAACGCATGAAATCATGTCATGTGCAAAGAGATACTTTCACTTATTCCTTTGCAATTTGAATGTTATTTCTTTTTCTTGCCTAATTGCATTCTCTAGGATTTTTAGTATTATGTTCAATGGAAGTGCTGAAAGCAGGCATCCTTGCCTTGTTCAGATTTCCACCATCAAAGGTGATGTCAGCTATAGGTTCTTCATGTATGACTTTATATTTTGTGTAAGCTTCCATCTACTCCGAGTTTTTTTTATTGTTTTTATCATAAAAAGGTTGACTTTTGCCAAATAATTTTCTGCATCAAATGATGACTATGTTATTTTTTTCATTCTATAAATGTGGCCTATCACACTGTATAATTTTCATATGTTGAATCCTTCTTACATTCCAGAAAGAAATCCCACTTGGTCATTGTGTATAATTCTTTTAATATGCTGTTGAGTTGTAATTGCTAATGTTTTGTCAAGCATTGTCGCATCAATATCCAGACAAGACACTGGTCTGTAGTTTTGTTGTAGTGCCTTTGTTGGCTTTGGTCTCAGGATAACGCTGCCCTGAGAATGAGTCTCAGGATGACCCAAAATAACTTAGGAGTCTTCCTACCGCTTTTATTTTTGGGAATACTTTGAAAAGGATCAGTGTTAAGTTTATCTTTCAGTGTTTGGAAGAATTCACCAGTGAATCTTCATGATCATGGGCTTTTCTTTGTTGGGAAATTGTTGATTGATTCAAACTCCTTACTAGCGATATTCTATTCATTTTTCTAGTCTTCATTATTCAGTCTTGCTAAATTGTATGTGTCTAGAAATTTTTCCATTTACTCTAGGTTTTCCAATTTATCAGTGTACAATTGTTCGATGTACTCTTTTAGAATCCTGTGCATTTATAGAAAAAATACTTAATAATGTCTTTCTCTTATATCTGATTTCAGTTAATGAAATCTTCTCAATCTCTCTCTGTTACTCAATCTAGCTAAAGTTTTGTCAACTATGTTGGTTTCTGAAGAGCTACTCTTGGGTTTACTGATTTTCTCTGTTGTTCATGTATTCACAATTTACTTATCTCTACATTAGTCCTTTTTATTTCCTTCATTCTGCTTGCTTTGTGTTAACTCTTCTTCTTTTCCTGATTTATTAAGCTGTATACTTGTTAATGACTTGTGATCTTTCCTCTCTTTAAATGTCGGCATTACAAATATAAATTTCCCTCCATGGTGGCTGTCAGTGCAGAGTGTAGGTTTTGGCATGTTGTATTTCCATTTCCATTCATCTCAAGGTGTTCTCTAATTTCCCTAAGAGTGTGTCCTTGTATTTCTTTTTTTTTTTTTTTATCTGTTATACCTTTTTGGATGAACTGTCACATTTAGCTTTAGTTTTATACAAAACTATAATATTCAAACAAAAGAAGAGGATAAGATTTTATTTTACTGCTTTAAAGAATACAGTGTGAAGATTTATTTCAATACATTGGAGAAGATTCAATTTCACTTCTGTTGTTGATTTCTAGTTTTATTTCACAACTCTCACCAGTTCACTGCTTGAAAAGCCCTTCTTCCAGATTGCAGTATGGTGCCTTCTCAGCCTGTATAATTTGGACTCATACAAAGGTTTTGTTTGTTTATTTGTTTGTTTTGTTTCATTTCATTTTTTATGGTAACTGGTTTCTGTAACAATCTGGGGAGACATGTGTGGGAGACAGGACAATGGCTTCTCCAAGATGACCACATCTTAATATACATAAAATGTGAATATTTTTCTTTATTCAGCCAAAGAAATTTTGCCAAAATGATTAGGTTAGACTCTTGACATGAGGAGATTATCCCAGATTATCACCGTGGCCCCACTTTATTCACAAGAGTCCTTATAAGAAGGGGGCAGGAAAATCAAAGTTAGAGAATGACAAGTAACAATACAAGCGAGAATTTGGAATGATAGAAAATTGGGAAGATGAAAAGAATTGTGGGCAGCTTCTGGAATTTGGATGGCAAGGAACAATACCCAGAAGAAATACAGCTCAGCTGCCCTTTGTGTTGAGCCCAGCAACACCAATTTTGGACTCTTAATCTCCAGAATAACAAAATCGTACCTTTATGCAGTTTTCAGGCACTACATTTTTAATCATTTGTTTCATTGCGTTAGGAAATATTTTAATATAATATGATTGCTTTCTAGTAAAAAAAAAAAACCTAGGTATTTTAAACACTCCTTTACCTTTCATTTAGCTAGCTACATGTTTATTATGTGTTGGCAGCTCCTCCCATCACTGTCTCTCACGTATCCAGATTGATGGATAAGACCCCCACCTGTACATGTGCTTGTGGAAGAGAGAAGTTGATCCATAGAGGTTCCAGAAGCTAAACACACAGCCCAGAAACTACATCCATCACTTCCGCTCACACACAATGGTCTAAAGAAGTCTCACGGCCCCACTGAATGCAAGAGATCAGAGAGTGTAATACCCCAAGGGGCCAGAACACAGACATGCAGGATCATTTGGCGAAGCACGACGCTTTCAGAGAGGGCTGGGGCCGTCCGCCTGCCGTGTGCCACATCACTGAATCTCTCTCTGTTTTGCTTTCCTCGTCTGTAACAGAGTCCCGTGTGACAGGCTCGTCGCGAGGGCTACATGCCGTGTACACGCAGCGGGCTGGGCTCAAGGTGTGCACTCAGTGAAAGCTGTTGTGGATAAACACTTGCGCGGACGGACAGGATCGCAGAAGGATGGTAAATAGCTGTTTTGTTCTCCCCCCAGGTGTGGCAGGTGAAACAGAACTGCAGGTGATCCAGCCCGAGAAGTCGGTGTCTGTGGCGGCCGGACAGACGGCCACTCTTCACTGCACCCTGACCTCCCTGCTCCCCGCTGGGAAGGTCGAGTGGTTCAGGGGCACAGGGCCAGGCCGGGAGTTAATCTTCAGTTTCAGAGGAGACCCTCACTCCCCTCGAGTAACAAATGTTTCAGACGCCACAAGGAGAAACAACATGGACTTTTCCATCCGCATCAGTAACATCACCCCAGAAGACACGGGAACCTACTACTGTGTGAAGTTCCAGAAAGGGAACCCCAGTGTGGAGTTTAAGTCTGGACCAGGCACCCAGGTCACCGTGAGCGGTGAGTATCGCTCCGTCCCCTGGTTGTGACGGCAAGTCAGTAAGAATGCCCTCCACTGTCTGAGCAACAGATAAGGATCAGGTGCTGTTATGGGTGCCCCTGAATCAGCCCCTTCCACAGATCAGGAAAGTTGAGGCCTGGAGAGGCCTTGCTATTTGCTGAAGACACCACGGCTGATAAACAGTGGGGAAATCTGGAACCGCGGTCTGCAGGTTCCCAGCTCTTCCCTTTTTCAATCCTGACCAGCCCTCTGGTTCCCAGGATGAGAGACTGAAAGTCTGGGAGACATGCGAGTCACAAGGCCCATCCTCACATCTGCCTCCAAATAGCACTCATGTCGATGTGTCCAGAATCCTCCACACTCAGCACTTACTAAGCACTTGCTATGCGCAAGCTCTGTTCTGGGTACTGTAGGAGGAGGAGGTGGACACCGAGAGTGACACCCACCAGAAATGTCCTTCCTGTGCCAAGATTGGTGGGAGGTCCCTTGGCAGAGAAGACAACGGGGACTTTGAACTTAGGCTGGAATTGCACGCGGGCCCTGCCCCTGACTCAGTCTCCGACACCGCCCTCCCAACACTATCAGCAGGGCTAAAAAATAATCCATGCGAGGGTTCTGCACAGTGTCACATACCTGTCGTTGCTGAGGATGACCAGAGTCATGCTTACTGCTCGTAAATGCTCCTCTTGTAGCCAAACCCTCTCCCCCCGTGGTGTCGGGCCCCACGGCCAGGGCCACACCTGAGCAGACTGTGAGCTTCACCTGCGAGTCCCACGGCTTCTCCCCCAGAAACGTCACCCTGAAATGGTTCAAAAACGGGAAGGAGCTGGCAGCCTCCCAGACCACCGTGGACCCAGAGGGAGACAGCGCTTCCTACAGCATCTTCAGCACAACCACGCTGCCGCTGGCCCCGGGGGACGTTCGCTCCCAGGTCACCTGCGAGGTGGCCCACGTGACCCTGCAGGGGGGCCCTCCTCTTCGTGGGACTGCCAACTTGTCCGAGACCCTCCGAGGTAGATGCCCGTCACCCCCGGCCCAAGCCCAGCTCCGGCCCCCAAGCCTCCCAGCCTGCCCCTCCCCCACTCCGTGCTCCCAGCCTTCCATCCCCTGGAACCTGCCTCCTGACAGACCCTCCCAATCACCGGGCACCCAGGGGTACCGTCACCGCCTCCTGTTTTCACGGCAGTTCCGGGTGAACACCTACCGTGCTAGGTAGTTCGATTTACTTTCCCATAGCCACTCCAATTATTGAGCACCTAGTGTAATCCAGCCACTGTGTGCTCAGTGATTTCATGGATTTTGCTAGTTATTCGATTCCAAATGCATGCTGGGGGCTCAATTTCACTCATCATTACCCTAATAGGAGCTACCAGTAGGTACCTTGAGCACCTACTGTGTACTGGGCACTGTGCTTAGGGATTTCACTCGCATGCAAAGCTTACCCTGAGTGTTTGAGCACCAGCTGTATGCCTAGCACTGATCTGGGTGATTCCCTTGCTGCGTGGGGGGACCTAAGTTTTCGAGCCCCTCCCCGGTGATGTGTCTGTTCCATGAGGTCAGAGCTTCTGCTCTGTGCTGTTTCAGTTCCACCCACCTTGGAGGTTGCCCAGCAACCCGTGACAGGGGACCAGGTGAAGGTCACTTGCCAAGTGAAGAAGTTCTACCCCCAGCGCCTACAGCTGACCTGGTTGGAGAACGGACACGTGTCCCGAACAGAAACGGCCTCGACGGCCTCGAACCTCATAGAGAACAAGGATGGGACCTTTAACTGGACGAGCCGGCTCCTGGTGAATTTATCCGCCCACAGGGAAGATGTGGTTTTCACCTGCCAGGTGCAGCAAGACGGGCAGCCCGTGGTCACCAAAACCGATACCCTTGTGGTCTCTGCCCACCAGAAGGACCAGGAAGCCCATACGACCCACGGTGAGTCCGAGATGCCAACTGACCTGGCACTTTAAATTCTATCTTTTCTTTTTTTATGTGAAAAGCAGTCATTCATGCCTATTATAGAATAATCTAGAGGTCTACAGACATAAAGTAGAATTTTGATATGAGCTTCCCTCCCCAAAGCTCATGCTCCAAGAGTGACCACTGTTAAGATTTTGGTACATAGCTTTTTAGATCTTTTGACAGAAACATGCATTAGAGAAGGAAACAACAGAGGGAGGGAGATGATCTTGTCACTAGCATCCTGCCTCCTGCACCTTCACCTGACAGTAATTATGTCACCACGCCAGGCCAGCCACCTCCTCCTTCTGTTCGTTCTCACCTGGGCTTCATATCGATCCTTCTTACACCCTTCTATCCCCTTCTCAGCAAAGGTCTGCACTTGCCACTCTGAAATTCTGGAAGGGAACCCTGAGGACAGAGTGTTGAGTCTGGACCAGACTCCCTGGTGACCATGGGTGCTCACAGCACAAACCACCTTTGTCCCCTGCTTTGGGACAACAGGCCAGCAATAATCATGATTACTCACTGCACATTTACTTGATGTCAATTCCAGTTCATTTCTGGTCTTCTTCCTGCTACAACCACCCTGGGAGCTTGGAAGTTTACAGAACCGACTCAGGGAGCAATGGGGGACAGATGGAGAAGATGTCCTGCCCTTAGTCCAGGTGATGGGCTAAACCAATCAAGAGAAACCTGAGTCCCCGAGGACAGGGACCACCAGCCTATATGACAAACGTGTTAGAGAAAACAGCTGGGCATTGTCCCAAGGACCTACAGGTCCCCTTTCTATGACCAAATTATATCTTATCTCGCTCTTATAATATATGGAGGAGTTTGAGCCATGTTTCCAGGAGTCTTTGTTCCAGAAGACCTTTCAAAGGCCCATTTCCTTCTAACATACCCCATGACACTGTCCTCATTGCTGGGTCAACACTGGGTCACCGAGTGTCCATGACCCTACCAACTAGGAGAGGAGAGAATGGAAGGGGAGAACAACTTCTCTTAACACTAGAGGTACTGCCTAACTGTGTTCACTAGTGACTCAGTCATGGATGCACATCCAGTTGCAAATGGAGTCCATAATTGTGTGGTCATGTGATTAATGACTTTCGTTTTTCAACACAGCCAGTACCATTACATACTTTGTAAAATTAACAGTAATTTCCCACTATCAGCTAAAATGGAACCTATATTCAGATTTTCCAAAATTTCTTCTAAGACTTTATTCTGTGTACCAAACTTGGTTTTACTTCATCTTGAAATGCTTGCAAAAACTTTCCTGTGAAACCACATGGGACTCCACAATTCCTTTTTATATATATATATATATATATGGATATGGATATATGGATATATATATACAGAGAGAAAGTATGAATAGCTAGGGCTACTCAAATTCTTCATTTCATATTGGATGCTTGCGGATGCTTGAGGAAGCTGGTCCATTTTCTTGAGTTGTCCAATTTCTATCCACAGAGTTCTCATCATATTACCTTGGTATCGTTTTGATGTCTGTAGGCTCTGTAGTGATATCATATTTCTTTCCTGATATCAGAACTACTTGCCTTTTTTTTCATTGTCAGAATTACTAGAAGTTTTTCCATTTTATTGATCTTTTCCACAAACTCTTTTGTTTTGGTGATTTCCTCTATTGTGTATTTTCAATTTCATTGTTTTTTCTCCTCTTTTTTTTCCCCATTCTGCTTGACTGGGGTTTATTTTGCTCCTCCTCATTTTTTGAAATGGAAGCTAGGATGATTGATACTAGTCTTTCTTTGTTTGAATGCCACACCTGGACTTCCTTCTGCACTTGGGGAGTCAGGAGTGTGGAGCCAGGATACCTGGTGCTGTGTTCTTCCAGACTGCAGGCATCTAGACTGCCTGACTTCCTCTTCCACCTTTCAGAGCCCTCCTATTCTTGGACCTCATATGATTTCCAGGGGTCAGTCTTATACTGAACCAGGAAGGCAGGAAGAGGCAAATCAACACCACCTCTTCTGGACTGGCCTGGGTTAGGTTTTTAGTCTTTGGCCTTGCACTAGAACTCATACTAGGGCTGTTACTTCTGGTGCTTCCAGTGTGCCTGAACTAGCAAACTTGCTTGTGTGCTAAGACCGGAAATGGACTTTAGGGTTGTCTGGGTTGGAGAGCTGGATGCCTATGTGACCCTGCTGCACCAGGATGCCACAGTCTCCCCTGGGCATCCCAGGGCTCCAGTCACTGCGATAATTGGCCCAATGGGTTGGAATAAGAATGCACATCTTTCGGTTCACGTTTATGGTTTTGAGGTATTTTATAACACTTCTAGTTTAAGAGACCTCTGTTCTCTCAGTATAGCATCACCGGGTATGTTACAGGGGTTGGTTGGCCGGTTTGGGCACTTGGAGGAGAGAGGTTCTGAGTCCTCTGATCTTTCTGTTCTTCTTTCAGGATGCCACGTGTGCCTGTCCCATTTTTCCTTCTTCCCTTCACTGCTCAACTTTGAAACAGCACCTCTTGAATCTCGTTTGTCTTTCCCCCAAAGTTATGCATTTTAAATCATGCCTGCCCCCTTTATGCACATCTATCTTTTTAAATTTCCCTGACTCCCTGCATCAGGTTCCTATTGCTGCTGTAATCATTAGCACACGCTTAGTGGCTTCAAACAACACAATTTTTTTCTTCCACTTCTAGAGGCAGAAAGTCTACAATGAGTTGGCAGGGCTTCATTCCATCTGGGCGAACAGGGGGAGAGTCTGTGTCCTTGCTCTTCCAGCTCCTAGGGTCCCGTTCCAGACTACCCTCTGCTGCGGTCAATATGCCTCCTGCTCCCACTCTCCTGCCTCCCTCCTTCACTTGTAAAGGTCTCTGTGATTCTGTTGGCTCCACTCCGATAGTCCAAGATAATGACCCACTCGAGACCATAGCTGGTTACCACACAGTCTACCTTGCCATGTCAGGGACCACAGACTCTGGGGAATCTGGGCCAACCATCTTAAGTCAGGCATACTTTGGAATTATTTTCTGTGATCTGTGTCCTGATGTGCAGGACACATTTCCAATATTTTCTCATTGAAGTTGGGTTTAATATTGGCAGTAGGATTTCTAAAAAACTCTCCGGCATCTTGTATAACTGCCCTTGTCTTCTTCACCTGCCCTTTTCTATGGCTGGTGAGGGTGGGAGGGCAGCAGTGTAAGATATTGTGCCTTCAGATTGTGTGATATTTCCCTTTTGTCTCCCAGACATTTTGGAGTTTGGCCATTGCTCTTCAAGGACTTCTGAAAGCCAGGTTTCCATAGAATTTTCTGTCTTTTTATTGTTTTTTCTTTGGGTTCAGAAGCTGTATTCAGAGATGAGTAGCTAAGCTGCTGCCTTGTCCTCAGCAGACACAAGTGCCCTGAGGGCTTTGAATGCCTTGTCCCCAAAGTCCCTATCCCACATCAGTACTTGTCTCCCGTATTTCCCCATCACGGCCCTGTTCTAGCAGAGCAGTTTACTGAAACTGAGAATTCAATCCTCTTTGTAGCACCAATATTCTTATAATTATGTTGGACCCAATTATGTCCTCAGCTTTTTCTGCCCTCGGGATCTAATAGGTGGGAGTCTACAATGTTGCCCAAAAGTCCTCTTTCACACATGACCGATCATGAGAGATCAACCAGTCTGAGTTCTGTCTGCATTGTCTTTCCCTAAAGGGTTGATGCTCAGCAACACTCATCCACCCAATAGTTCTTACAATTCCCAACCGATTTCCAGATTACCAGGTTACCCCCCACCTCTACTTACTCCATCCCAGGTCACCACTGTGAGCTTTTAGCAGTGACAATAGCAGGGAAAGCTGGGACCTTCCCCTGTTCCTCTGCCCTCCAGGCAGGGGACCTCTTGGCCAGCCAGTTGATTGAGACCCAGGTCGGTATCTGCACATTAGAGCTGGGTTTCCAGACCCCTCCCAGACAAACTCCACAGGTCAACTGTATTGGGAAGCAAACTCTAACATCATATGAGAAGGGAGAAACCTCACTGTGGTGTGGTGCCCATTCACAGGTATGAGTTAGAGAAGGAGGCAAGACTGGCAAAAGGAGATATTGAACACAATGCAGCACAGCAAAGTCATACTTGCACAAAGAACAGGCGAACTGGATGCTATTTTTGACTTGTTTTAAATGGAGCGGAGGGGCAAAACCTCTGTACCCCAACTTCCTCCAGTCCTCTACTGCACGCTGCCCTCTGGAGCAGGTGCAAACATGGGCAATGCAGCTTTTTCAACTGAGAAAAAATTCCAGAGGGCCACCCAGCTGAGACCTGCCGTCCCCCGACACACCAGGGGTAAAAATGGTGGGTCTTTGCTCCTTCCTCTAAGATTATTCCATATATTTCAAAAATGTATTTGAATTTCTTGATGTAAATCTAAGAGCAAAATCCAGTCACTGTAAAAAGGCAAAGAATCTGAAGTTATGCATGCAGACCCAATGATCTACGTGCAAAAGAACGATGTTATTACCTGATGCTGGTACTGGGGTCCAGGGGCGCGGGATGGTGTTTGAAGCCCCTCCCAGGTTTAGACCCCATTTCCTTTCCTAACCAGGGTGTTCTCCAGCCAGCAGGTCTTGTGAGGTCAGGCCACCCCGAGGGCTCCCTCAGCACAAGAACATGGGGTCATCGAGGCTCGCGTGTGGAACAAAGAAGGGCAGACTTGCACCTTGCTCACCTTGACACTGTCCTTCCTCTACTTGAGGCCAGGCTGACATTCGTTCCTATGACCCTGAGAGGTTGGACTGTCCTAGTCCAAACACAAGGTCTCAGATTCATCCTAAGGACAGCAGAGTCCCACTCATCTTGTGACCCTCAGTAAATTATGAGCCTGTCCCCTCCTCAGAAGAGAGTGTCAGACCTGCCCCATTGGGTGTGGGGAACAAGTCAGCAAACCTCACTTACATGTTACTGAGTGCTCATGTCTCCATCCCTTCCCTCAGGAAGGACACCCAGTAGCCTGAGCAGAGGTGAGCAAGATGAGGTACTTCTTATCCTGAATTCTGCCTCGAGCCTCTCACAGGGGAAATTCATGAGCTTCAGAGCATAGATGGATGCAGGTTCCCTCAGATGGAGTAAGTCGAGGCCCCTGGGAGTGGACTCCTGGATCCCTCTCTGATGCTGCCTCCTGTCCATTTCCAGATCGAGAACTGTCCACTCCACTCCTGGTGGCTCTCTTCCTGGGCCCCAAGCTGCTGCTGCTCGTCTCTGTCTCTGCCATCTATGGCCACAGGAAGCAATGGATTCACTGGTGAGATATGGACAAGGAGGGCAGGGCCAGGTCAGTCTCAGAAGGAGCCAGGTCAGCAAGAGGGGCAGCCCACAGGTCATACAGGGTCACCGCCCACTTGGAGTAAAGAGCAGGTGACACACCTCCCTTCATACCCTCTGGAGCCTCAGGGATCCCTCTGGGAGGTTCCCAACTCCCAGGATGACTATTGGGCCCTGTAAGAGGTGGATGGGGTCAAGGGCTATGAAAGGATGTACAGAGAGACCTACAGCTTCTGGGAAGGGAGTGGGCTAAGTGAGCAACACCTGGGTGGGAAACCCCACAGAAACCATCTCTAGATTATTTGGGCGCAAGGTGTCCACATTTAGAGGAATGTGACAGGTGCCCGCTGGCTGCTCTGAGGACGGCTCCCGCTCTGACCCTCCGTGGGACAGACTGGAGAGGATGGGGAAGGGGGATCAGGACCTAGGGAGGAAGGTTGAGGAGGCACAGTCCATGTCAGGGACTTTCTGCCCTCTCACTACAGGTGTCCCGGGAGGAAAACAGCACCGAGGACATAGGAGACACGTGGAGAACATTTCTAGAATGATGAGCAGATAATGAAATGTGAACATGGGTCCACGGCTCCTTCCTTCCTCCCCTGCTACATGCCATCCTCGGTCTCTGCTGCCTCCTTCCTTCCCTGAGGGGCCCAGCCTAAAACAAGGAACAACTAGAAGCTTCCACAACCCTGCCCCAGATGCCTGCTTCCCCAGAGACTCACCTGCCCACAGTTCCTGCTGTTCCTCCTCAAAGACCTCGATGCCCCCAGAGCTGGGTCTTCACACCTATTCCGGAGCAGGGGCCATGGGAACATCTGTGGAGACTGACACATGGATATCTTACTAGAATGAGAGAAGCAAGTCCTGGTACACACACCAGTCTATCTCTCATCCATCTTCTGGGGACGGTGGTAATGAACTACACATTCAAGTCCATGCTCCAACAGGTTATTCCTGCCAAACCCCCGTCTCCCCAGCCTTGGTAAGGTTCTTCAGTCCCTCTTAAATATAAACGAATCCCATCTTGGTTTGAAGGGGAAAAAAGGATCCTCCTTCCTCGTTGCCTACCCGCCCTATCCCTCAATCCCAGAGAGAAGATTCCCTCCTCCCCCTGTGATGGGAACACTGGCTCTTCTGTCACCTTCATCCTTTCCAAGCCCCCTGCTCATGTACACACGCTGGCAGTACAGAAGACAGGAGCCTTCCTTGATTTCCTTCTTTATATCCCATTTCAAATCTGCCTTCCTAATGTATGTCCAGCGACCAGACGGTGTTAAACCATCTACGTCTGGACAGAAAGAGAAGCCCGGTTTGTGGTGCTTGTCCACTTCTGTGGCGTCTACACTCCTAATGTGGCCAATTTCAAGCTGCCAACAGTGGAACAACTAGCTTGCAAAATTCCTGGAAAGCTCTCAGGAGCGAGGGCAAGCCTCCTCCCACCCACCAGGGAGCTCCACCCAGCACCTGCACACTGCTCGCTCCCGGACTGCCCCCTGGTCCTGGCCACCAGCATCCCTTCCTGGACCATTGCCACGTCCCTAACAGACTCTCCAGGTTCAGCCACAGTGATCCTACGGAAACGGAAGTCCGATTGTATCCTTCCTCTGTTTCTTCCCCCTACAGATATGCATGGCTCGGTTTCTCCCTCTTTCAAGCTCGCCAGTCATGTCACTTTATTAAAAACACCTTCCTTAAACCACCCACATAAAATATCAATTTCTGTCTCTCACTCTTTGTTCCCACAGCTCATACCTGAACTGAATTCTTTTCCTAGAACTTAAGACCAGCCAACATGATAAATGGAGACAGTGCTCACTTGCACAGTGATGGAGGACCAAAACAATGACGGGTGCAGCTGAAACCAGGCGATGTGATCTCAATAATCAGAGGGAAAAGCAACAATTTTTCTGTGAACTTTAGAAACTTTTTTCAACACATTGGGAACCCCCCAACTGCCAGTTATGAATGTACAGAGACATGAAAAGACAGTAAAACTATTATCCATTTGGTAAACACTCATTTGAAACATTAGAAACATTGAAAGATGGGGCGCCTGGGTGGTTCAGTCAGTTAGGCGTCCACCTCTTTGATTTTGGCTCAGGTCATGATCTCACAGTTCATGGTTTCCGAGCCCTTCATTGGGCTCTGGCTGGAGAGCACAGAGACTGCTTGGGATTTCTCTCTCCCCCTCCCTCTGCCTCTCCCTGGCTTGCTCTCTCTGTCTTAAAAAAATAAAACAAAAAACATTAAAAAGTTTTTTTTAATTAAAAAAAAAAGAAACCTTGAAAAGGGAAGTGGTTTATTTTTTTTAAAGACTTACCTAGAGTAGTTTGGAGAGTGCTTGCCTTCTTGTAACTAACTGCACAGTTTACAAGAAAACGAGCATCTCAATTATCTCACCTGCTTCTCAATTGGGATTAGATTGCAACGTTGCTGCACTTCCAATGCTGTGAACGCCTGACAACATATTCGTGAACATTTTCTGGTGTCACGTCTTCTGGGACATCGTCTCCCCACCCCTCCCACTTTCCTCAGTGACGTGGTAAGTTTGCATTCACTCTCCTCCTCTGGCTGCATATCTAGACTCTGGAAACGGTATCCCTGGCAGCACTGCCAAGAAGGTCTCTGTGTCTTGATGAACCCCACTCACATTGACTTTGAACTTCAGCTCCAGCCTCAGCTCTTCTCATTTCTCCTACACACGTTCAGTTTGGTCCCCATCCCCTTTTTTCATTTTTTACATTCATACAATGTCACCCGGGTTCATCGCGCAGCAGGGGGACCAGGAGACAACATAACCACCTGCTTTGCAATTGTGGTAAACAAACATCACAACCCCAATATCCTGGCACCCTGATCTTAGGATTCCAGGATTCAGAACGGAAGGAATTGGTTCCTGTTGTGCAAGACATCCAGTTTATGGTGTTTTCTTATAGCAGCACAAGCCAAGACAAAATCTAATAAATTATGAACTTTGCTTAATGAGCAGGTACCAATATTGACTCATTAATGATAACAAATGTACTGTACTTCTGTAAGACATTAATAAGAGGGGAAACTGTGTGAAGCTGTATATTGCAACTCTGTATGACTGTGGCAGTTTTTTCTAAATGTAAAACCGTTTCACAAAATTAAGTCTATTAAAAAAAAATTGCAACCTCTTGTCTTCAGCTGACTCTCTGCCTTTTGAGCTCCCTTGGGGGAAAATTTAAGGAAACAAATGGTGGGGGGATTTCGTGTTAATATTCAGGTTTTATTTCACTTCGGGTTTGAGGTTCCTTCTCTTCCTTCCTCTGTCCTCTGCCAGAGCTCACTCGAGAGCCAGGCACTCCGAGATCTCAGAAGGAGCTGAATCCCAGTCCCCCATGATACTCATTCTAAATGCTTCCAAGTAGTAAAGCCCAGGTCAGTCCAGGTGTGAACAGAGAACTCTGGTCCCCAGGGTAGTTTTAAGACCTGATGTGGGGGGCAGTTAATCCATGTCCTGAACCCACGGAACAGAGTTGGAAGGGGCTCTGCAGAGCAAGGTGGATGCTGTGATATACCAGGTCTCAGGACGTGGCCCTCACCTGTCACCCTCTTTAGGATGGCCTCAGGTGAGGAGAGCTACCATGCCCAAGGTCATCCCTGGTAACATCCTAACTCTGGAACACACGGGAGATCAGCTGAGGTTGCCATTGAGACCTCACTGCAGCTCAGCTTCTTCTAAACATTCTTGCTCCCTTCTGCTCCCCTCCACAGGTTTGTTCTTAAAAGTACTCCCTGAAAATGACCTGCTTGTTAATATCCATCGCAACATCTGTTGCCCAGGGAAGCCAAGGTGAACAAGAGATTGTGACCGGTACCAGAAAAAGATGGGGATCCTTTTGTCTCTAGGGGCCAAGCCACTCCTGGAAGAATGGATTGTTTACACTGCCACATACCATATACATATAACACATACCACATCCCATATTCCATATACCATACACAATATACCATATATCTTATACCAAACACTCTGGGTATATAAAAGCAATGAGAAACCACAAAACTGTTTATGCAAGAAGGGGTATAATCAGATGTGTGTTGTAGAAACCATCTTGGATAAAGGAGAAGGTAGAGCTTACACCGGGCAAAACAAGACAGGGGTAGCCTATTAGGAAGTAATAGTTTTCACTGAGGGAAGCGATGATGATAGAGATGGAGAAATAGATATTTAGGAGGTAAAATAGATATTTAGGAGGTAAAACTAACAGGGCCTCTAGCAGGCAGACGAGAGTGGGCAAGTCAGGATGCAGAACATGGGTTACTTCTTGGTTTGACCAAATGGATAGAGGATGTGCCACATACTGAACGGGGTGGAAAGAGTAGGAGAATGTCTGAGTGCAGACTATGAGCTCAGGGTTGAATATTTGAACTATACAAATGAAGATCTCAAAGTCAAAAGATATATAGGTCAGTCACCAAGAAGTGGATTCAAGAGTAGAACCTTGATTGCATCTGGTTACAAATCCACTGCCCTTGACCACCAAGGCATGAAATATCCCAGTCTCTGAAGAGGTTAGAGTCTGATGGAAGGTGTGAAGTCTCCCGGAGGTTGGAGGAAGGGAGAGATGCTGGAGGCTGCAGGAAAGATGCTCAGTAGGGGCCATGGATGGCTTCCCAGCATGGAATTCATCATTCCAGGACAATGTGAGAGGATGGTGACATCCCTGGGAGAGGGGAGTCTTGTCATCTCCTAAGGGCAGTTTGGGCCTGCTCTGCATGCTCCTCTTGCTCAACCACCCCCCTGAACTTAACATCCTGTAGATCCCTAAGAGGAGACAGGGCTCATAATGAACCAGTTGCAAAATAGCCCTGGCAGTAAGTGCATCGCAATGGACTCGTGGACATGAAGGGTCATCAGTCTTGTGTGGGCTGAGAGTCTCCAGACACAAGCATTAAGCATTGTGCTCGAGTAGAGCCCATTCCGGTGTGACATACAAGCCAACATGCTGGTTCCATCACTTTCTGAGAGCATTTCTAGAATCTCTCCACTCCCTCCAGAAGCCCATTCCCCCAAGTAAATCAAGTGGAAAACACAGAGGTCAACCAAACAGACTATTCCATCCACATCAGTGATGTGTCACCCAAGGATGGGGGCACCTATTACTATGTGAAGTTAACAACAGGGCATCCTGATGTGGCGTAGGTATCTGGTTCAAGCCCCTTGTGTCTGTGAACGGTGAGTACAGCCTGAGAAACTCCATCCCCTAGGTTTGTAAAACTAAATTTTTCAAAATCTGAAGCATGTACCAAATCATCACTACACACTGGATACCGTGCCCCTTCACCCACAAGCAACCCTGTAGGCTGGGATTCTATACATGGCTCTTCTTTCAGTCTGGGCCCTGTGCCCACTCTTGAATGAAGCCATGTGACAGGCCATGCCCTTTATGATGACCCAACTACCAAAACATGAACACAGGGCCAGAAAAACTCCAAAATCACAAGGTATTCAATAGGTTAAGCATAACTACATGTGTGCACCAGACGGTCCAAAAAGTTGTTAAACTGAGCCTACAACTCTGTCTGGCCTTTCTGAGGTTTAGGGACAAAGCTGAGCTCGAAAATATGCATTGTGTCTTTTTTGGCCTACTTCCTGACTCCAAACTTAAATCACAGACACTGTAGCCCCATATAATCCTCTGGATTTGGATGGAATCTCAACACGGGGAAAGGTAGCCCCCAAGCTTAGTATCTCCTGAGACAAAACAAAGGGATCCAAAGGCAGGCAGAACCTCTACAAGCCTGCACAATTCCACTCACTCATTTCTAACTGGAATGTCATCGGGGCCTGGTGACAGCTCCCTGAAGGGTCACCACAATGCAGTCAAGACATCGATCCCCACATAGGAAATCCACACGTGGCTGTGGTCTACTCCTATGGCTCTGGGGAGCCGAGACACCAGCAGGAAGGTTCTTGTGTGTCACCCGCTCCCAGGTCTCATTTGGATAAGTTGTCCCAGAGGGGTTGAGTCTCTCTCCTGGCACTTGATCTTTCCATGGTCTGCCCTGGTCTACCCTCAGCTCTGCTGTTCTCTGATTCTCTGAGGACAACCAGTGTTTCCTGCTGCTCAATTTGCATTAATTTCGTCAAATACAGTGTCATTAGGGTGTCCATCTGTTCTTCTGGGAAAACTAGCTTTCCTCAGTAATGTTCTCAAGTCCAATCACATTCCATGCCATCCACTGGCTATGGAACATTCACATCTTTCGCTCAAGCTGAAACATGTGGCTTCCCTGCCATTCCCCTGCATTGGGCTGTGGTGTCAGTGTAGGGACCACAACCCACTCTCCCTGCCTTTGGCTTAGTGTTAGCCTATGTCATACTGTGACTTCCTATGAATTCTACTGAAATATATAACATCTTATAGTATTTAACAATCGTGCCGTTTTTCCTCATTGTTTTTCCTCATTCTACTGCACAGCTGAAAACCCAGTTGCAAAGAGTTCTAGAAGTCGTTAGATCATGATTTCAGAAGCCAGGAATCATAAATGCATAGAGCCTGAAAGTTGGGGTGTCTGACTAGCATGACAGTAAAACACGCTGTGTCTGGTGTAACCCCAGCTTTGCCACTTGTGACCTTGGGCAGATTACTGAAACTCTCCAAATCCTAGTTCCTTCCTATGTAAAAATCTCAGTCTCTTGGAGTCAAAAAGATGTAGAGTCTGTGAATCTTAAAATATTAGAATTACCAAATCGTAGAGTGAGTCACCTGACCTGTAGGTTTTTAAATGGTATTTAATGTTCATCTTTGCATCTTACATGGCCAAAGTGGAAAAAAAAAAAGAGAGCAAGATTTTGAGGCTTTCGTCAATCCCATTCATTCTTTTCTGCATGCATTCCTCGATCCACCATGCATCAAGCATGCATTCACTCAAAGCACACTCTCATTCAGCCATGCATTTACCTATGCAGGAATCTGTTAACAAGTACCTGAATCCTCCTCTGGGGCAGACCCTGGGCAGATGACCCATCTCCAGGAATTTCCAGGCTCTCACAGTGGACTTTCTATAGTAATTGTCTGCTTTCCCTGGGCTGTGTCAGTTCCCCCTACAGGGACAATGTCCCAGTCTTCACCCTCCTTGGACTTGGTAGCTATTACCTGCCATGTGCAGAGATTCTATCCACATTTGAACCAAGCATATGACTGAATCTATTTGTCTAGCTCTGTCAGACGCGTAAGTGCCACTTCTCCAGGGGTGATGTGTTTTCTTGCAAACTGTCAAAAAGCCAATAGAGAAATATAGTGATATATCTTGGAAGTTTGTCATATGGTGGTGATTCTTTTGGAGAACAGAACTATTACTCGATTTCTCTCTGTGTATCTATTAATCTAGTATATGGTCTAGGTATAGAAGGACTTCAGTAACTGTTTTCGAGTAAACTATTCAATATTGTAATAACTATGCAATATATACACATATATGAAAAGAATTTCTCCTCTATTCCTTTAACCTTTATCATTTCTGGGATTAATAAACTGGTAAGGAGTCTGTATTTGTGTTAAATCCTTCAATATCAATTTTTAAATACTTGACACAATTAAGTTGCAAATATAAACCAAAAAGATCACACACACACACACACACACACACACACACACACACACACAGTGGAATATCATTACTCAGCCATCAAAATAAATGAAATCTTGTCATTTGCAATGATGGGGATGGAGCTAGATGTATTATGCTAAGCTAAAGAAAGTCAAAGAAAGAAAAACACCATATGATTTCACCCATATGTGGAATTTAAGAAATAATAGCGATGAACATATATGAGCAGAAGGAAAAACAAAGAGAGGGAATAAAACCATGAGAGAGTCTTAATGATAAAGAACAAACTCAAAGTTGATGAAGGAAGGTGGGCTGGGGGTGGGCTAAATGGCTTTGGGGTATTAAGGAAGGCACTTGTTATCATGAGCACTGGGGGTTGAATATAATTGATGAATCACTGAAATCTACCCCTGAAACCAATCTTGCACTGTATGTTAACTAACTACACTTTAAATAAAACTTAAAAAACAAAAAACTACCTTGCCCTATAAACCCCAGGGATAAGTGAACAGCACAGGGAAATACAGTCAACAGTACTGGAATAATGTTACATGATGACAGATAGTGACTATGCATACCATGGTGAGTGTTGCATAATGCATAGAATCGTCAAATTACTGTGTTGTGCACCTAAGACGAATACAGCACTGTATGTCAACCCTAAAAATAAAATTTTTTTAAGTATTTCCAAAATAAAATTTGCCCTGGCATGAAAAAAAAAAGAACTGGACCCATACATAATATGTATTTGGTCAAGAGATGTTTGAAAAATGTGCCAACGCAACTCAATGTGGAAAGGATAGTCTTTACAACAAATGGTGTTGAAACAATTAGATATTCATATGTAGAAAGAAGGAGAAGATTCTTGACTGTTTCCTTATAACATAAACAAAACTTAATATTGTCTAAAAAATATTACTTTACCATAATGTGACTATGCAGTATACACAAAAATACTAAGAACAACTTAATATGATCAATGGATCATAGACGTAAATTGAAAGGCTACCTATAAAACTTCTAGAAGAAACTATAGGAAAAAAACAAAACTGAATTTCATGGCCTTGGTTTAGCATAGACATTTTAGATCAGACACAGGAAGCACAATCTATAAAAGAAAACATTGCTCCATTTGACTTCGGTAATCTCTATACCCAACTTGGGGCCTCAAGAGCGGGGAGAGGCCCCGTGCAGGGAGGAAGCATGATCTCTCCCGGGCCTCTCCACTCTCTCTGAAATGTGACAGGATCCCTCAGCAAGGGAGGCCTTCTCTGCCTGACTTCTATTTCACAATCTAGAAGCAGATTGCTAACTCACAGCCACATCACCCTATCATGGGCACTTCCTCTTAATCATGGGAGGAGGCAGGCTTTTCCTCTCTACAGAACAGAGGGCCTATTCTCCCCAGCACACTCATTTGCACAGGGCAGGATCCCCAGACCTCCACAATGTCAGCCCCTGCCTCCGGGCCCCATCCTCCTTCTTACCTGCTGCTGCCTCTGCTGTTGGGACTCACAGGTAAGCATTGCCTTGAGGTATAATCCCCGTTCCCTACCTCCTCACCTCCCCCTATCCCTGGACCTGAAGGGCCTCCAGGTAAGGACAGGTGTGCTGTGCGGGGCTGCCACAGAAGGCCAAGGACTGGGTGTCATCTGAGAGCAGGAAATCAGGGATGGGAGCATTGTGTGTATGGATCCATCACCTGAAGCTGGTTACCAGCGATATCCAAACAGCGGGTGCTTTCATCAGCCACAAGGACAAGTGTATGTATTAAATTATTTAATCCTCACAACACCCCCGCCTGATAGCTAGGACTGTACTCCTGATCAGCAGATGGAGAAATTCAGGCAGAGAGTGGAACTGGCCCAGTGTCACCTACCTAAGTCAGTACAGCTGCCGGGATTCACGTCCAGGCCACCCAGCTCCACGGTTCATTCTTTTCACCGTGTTATGCTGCTCAGCTTCTCGGTGGAGGCTAACTAAACAAACATCAGAAAATACAGAGAGGGAAACAGAAGAAGAGGCATCACTTAGCACACTCCGAGGTCTCCAGAGTTCCAGTTCTGCCGTGTGTCCTCCCAAACTCTGGTTAACGATGTGTTGGGTGATCCTTATGCACCAAATCTTTTACTGAGCTTTCAACATGTATGACAATTTCATGAAATCCTCAAAGTGATCTGTATGCTAGCATGCTGGGCCACACTTCATGCATACTTGGGAATGCACTTGTGTGTGTACACGTAGGAGTGGGCATGAGGAAGGGTACACACACGGGCGTGTGCACACACACAGCATATTTGAAAGCACTTTCCTTACTGTTGCCTTCATATCACGTCCACTCTACATGAAATGTACACTGAACACACGTTTGGTTAGCTGCCTCTCAGCTAGTCACCCTCTTTTTCTACTTCTTTAAACTTACTGCTCACTCTCCACCAAGCTCTTAAGGCAAGTAAACTTCTTTCTGGGTAAAACGATGAGAACTTTGTGTATTACTGCCTTGGTGGCTCTCTTCCATGCTGAATCAGAGTGAAGAGGGGAAAGGGGGATACAAGAAGTGGAGATTCCTGCCTATGCGATCTACACTGGTACTTATATCCTGATCCCAATTATCTAGCATCGGCTGATGCCTCCAGGCCTCAGGAAATCTCGTGCATAATCACTTTCCAATTTCCTGAGCACTCACCCTGTGCCACACACACTTGGAAATGCACGCGTCTGTTATTTCCTAGGATCTTTGTATCCGAGGTAGACATTTTTGTCCCTTAGCTTACAGATAAGAAAAGTAGGCACAGAAAAGTCCAAGGTCACTCAGTGGTGAAGGCAGGGCTATGGTTTCAACTCAGGCAGTCTGAGTCTAGATCTCACGGGTCTAACCATTGCTCTTCTCAAACCCTGTGGCCCCACATCCATCCCTTGAAGTTTGCAGATCTGCCAGTGGGTGTAGGGAAGGCGATGTGGGTGACAGCATTTGTGGTTTGCTTCTCTGGGGCTCTTCTGCTTCCTGGGTATATGCAAATGATTGTTTTCACCAAGACATCTTCATGGGACACTTGGCTTCTCATAATTTCCTGAGAAATTCTCCACCGAAAATAGACTCCAAGTTCTCAGAAAGGGATTGCCCTATGCAAATTCACACATCGCATAAATATTAACTGGATAACTACAAGGTGCCAAGAACTGTTACATGAGCTTACGGAGTACTGGTTATTAAAAGAGAGAAAGTAGTGGCCCTCGTGGAAGTTATATCATGATGAACAAAAAGACTGGAAACGATAGATATACCAATTAAGCAAATAACACAACATACCAGAAAGCGATGAGTGTTAGAAGAAACACAATAGTACAGCTGGCTAAGATAATGAGAGACTCTTTAGGGTAGGGTGTATTTAAAGAGGCAGCCTGGGGGCGCCTGGGTGGCTCAGTCGGTTAAGCGTCAGTTAAGCTCAGATCATGATCTCACACTCCGTGAGTTCGAGCCCCGCGTCAGGCTCTGTACTGATGGCTCAGAGCCTGGAGCCCACTTCGGATTCTGTGTCTCCCTCTCTCTCTGCCCCTCCCCCGATCATGCTCTGTCTCTCCCTGTCTCAAAAATAAATAAAAACATTAAAAAAAATTTTTTTTAAATAAAGAGGCAGCCTTGGTGGGCATCACTGAGAAGGGAGATTTGAGCAAGATTATGAGAAGGTGAGGGTGTGGGCCATGTGATCTTCTGGAAGAAAAGCCTTCCTGAACAGCATGGGAACAGCATGTGCACATGCCCTGACCCTCCCGCTCTGTTCAAGGATTTGGGCTTTTACTCTGAGTGAAACAGTTGCCATTGCAAAGTTTTGAAGACACAAGTGGCATGATGCGACATGCATTTTAACTTATTCTAGGATTTGGTTGAGATTAGACTATCACATGGCATACATAGAAGGAACTAGAGCATTCAAGAGCTTCCCACAGTCGTGCAAACAAGGACATATGGTGTGCCCCAGGACTGCAGCCAGGACAGAAAGGGGAAAGAGGTCAGATTGTGGGTGCATGCAGAAGGAGATCTCCTGATACATAGGATTTGGGGTGGAAAGAGAGGCTCCCGAGGGTTGGGACCTGAGCGTCTGGGAGAATAAAGGTGCCTCAGCTGAGATGTACAAGGACGTGTTGGAAACCGAGTTCAGTTTGGGACGAGTTAACTGTGAGAAGTTTACCTCTATCGAAGTAAAGTGGTGAGTGGCTGGTCAGACATACAAATCCAGAGTTCAAGGGCAAGGCCTGGGCCAGACATGGAAATATGAGGATTACAGATACACAGATGGCAGAGTTTACACCTCTCCCTGGCTCCTCTTGACCCTCTAATCCCTCTCACCTCCTCCCTCCCCTGTTCCCTCCATTTCCTTCCCCAAGATGCATGCCTATTTCTTCCCATTTGTCTTAGCAGTTCAGCTTCCTGACCCCAACTTTCCTCTCCAGACTTACAGATCAAACCACCTGATGCTCTTGGCACACCCAAGACTTGCCTGTGATAGCATGTACCCTCCTTAGGAGGCATGGTTGGTTTCAAATTGTGCTCAGTGCAGGGTTTTACCAGCTCACACTCTGTAAGAGCGAACCACACCTTTTCTCCCTGAGTAGCTAAGAAATAGAAAAGAACACAGGATGTATGTATGTGTGGTTTCCAGTAGCCCTCTCCTCTGATGTATATGCCTGCCTAGTTTTTAGGACACTTCAAAAGGAAGGAAATATTTTGTATTTCTCTATGTCTCAAGAGATTGGCTAGTCACTTAGGCAGTGAAATCCAACTGTAAAGTCTTGCACTTGCAGTGAAATGAATGCCCCCAAAATGACTGTGTCCCTTCAATGAATAATGTCCAGACATAGGCCACCTCCCACAACTCTTTTCAGAACACGGAAAAATTTGCAGACTACTATTTCCTTTGTTTAGCTGTTCCCATGGTGCTATGTCCTCCTTCAAGGACATGTTTCTCAAATCTACCAGTCCCTGGAACAATACATTTTCTTTGTCCTTGAGCCATTTAGTCCAACTCAAAGGCTCTACATGGGTGATCACCTTCTTTGAAGCCATATTTCTAATTATGCTAAACTACACATCACATAAAATCTACCCTCTCACCATTTTTAAGGGTACAAGCCAGTGGCCTCACGTACATTCACAAAGTTGGGAAGTCAGCACCACTGTGCATTTCAGGAACTTTTTCAACAACCGAAGCAGACACTTTGCATCCATTAAACAAGAATTCTCCATTCTGTCTTCCCCCACAGCCACCGATAATCTCTATTTTATTTTTTTGTATCTATGAATCTGTCTCTTGTAGATACTTCATGTGAGTAGAATCATATGCCTGTCCTTTTGTATTTGGCATATTTCACTTAAAGTGATATTTTCTTAGGTTGATCCATTGTATAGTACATATCAGACTCTCACTGCTTATTAAGGTTGAATAGAAGAAGTCCATTGTATATATCTACATCAACACCTTTTATCCACTCATCTATGGATAGATATGAATTTTTTCTGCTACCTTTTGGTTATCATGAAAAATACTGTTATGAACACGGATGGACAAAGATCTGAGTACATACCAGTAATTTGGGGGGTGTTTGCCTAAGAATGGAACATTCTGATCATATGGTAAATTCTATATTTCAATTTTAGTGAAAACACCAGTTTCCACAGTGACTGCACCATTTTTTTATTCCTACCAACGATGTACGATGGTTTCAATTTATCCACAGCTTACCCAATCCTTTTATCCTGATTTTTCACTTTCTTGTATGTATTTTGGTTTTGCTTTATTTTGTTTTTGGTAAAAGCCATTCTCAGGGAAAGTGGTGTCTCACTGTGGTTTGGATTTTCATTTTTCTAATGACTAGTGATGTCCAACATCTTTTCATGTGCTTACTCACCACTTGAATATCTTATTTGAGGAAATGTCTATTGGAGTCCTAGGTCCTTTTTCTCAACTGGGCTGTTCATTATTTCGTTGTTGAATTGTACGAGTTCTTTTTATATGCTGGTTATTAATCCTTTCTGAGACATATGCTTTGCAAATATTTCCTCCCATTCTGTGAGTTCTCTTTCACTTTTGATTTTGTCCTCTGCTGCCTGAAAGTTTTGTTGTTTTTTTTTTTTAATTTACTTATTTATTTTAAGAGAGAGAGCACAGAAGTAGGGGAGGGACAGAAAGAGAGAGAGTGACAGACAATGCTAAGCAGGCTCTGCGCCACCAGCACAGAGCCCAATGGAGGGCTTGAATCCATGAACCATGAGATCATTACCTGAGCCTGAGTTAGGCACATACTGGACTGAGCCATCCAGGGACCCCTGCAACAATTTTTTTAAATTTTCATAAAGTCCATTTTAAATATTTTTTAGTTTGTTATGTTTGCTTTTGGTTTCTTATACAATAAATCATTGCCAAATCCAATATCACAATTTTTCCCTACAGTTTTTTCTCTGAAAATTTGTTTGATTTATTGATTTATTGATTTAGCTCTTGTATTTAGGTCCCTTCATCCAATTTGAGCTCATTGTTCTATACAGAGTACGGTGAGGGTTCAACTTCCTTATTTGGATGTAGATATTCAGTTTTCCCGTGTTTCTTTTCATGTTGAAAAGATCACTCTTTCTCCCACTGAATGGTCTTGGCACTCTTGTTGAAAATCATTTGACCATATATGTGAGGGTTTATTGTTAGGCTCTCCATTCAATTCCATTGCTCTATATCTCTATTCCTTTTCAGTACTACAGTACTCTAATTATTATACTATGTAGTAGGTTTTTAAATCAAGGAGTATGAGTTTCCCAACTATTTTCTTTTCCAGGATCGTTTGGTGATCTGAGACCCTTGAAACTGCGTATGAATTCTAGAATGGGCTTTTCCATTTCTGCAAAAAAAAAAACAAACAAAAAAACAAAAAAAAAAACAAAAAAACTGCCATGGGGGTTTTGATAACAATTGTATTGAATCTGTAGATCGCTTTAGGTAGTATTGACATCTTAACAATATCAAGTCTTCCAATGCACAAACAGAGGAAGTTTTTCCATTTATTTATGTCTTCTTTCATTTCTTTCAGCAAAATTGTTTTACACTTTTTGGTGTACAGCCTTTCATCCCCATGAAAACAATTTACTACTAAGTATGATGTTAGTGCAACTGGAATTGTTTGCTAATTTCCTTTTTGAATTGGTCACCACTCACTTAGAGAAATGCACTTGAGTCTTGACTGTTGATATTGGTTTTGACTGTTGATATTGGTTTTATTTTTCCTCTAAGATTTTATTTAAACTCAAGTTAGTTAACACCCACTGTAGTCTTGGCTTCAGGAGGAAAACCCAGTGATTCATCTCTAACATATGACACCCAGTGCTCATCTCAAAGAGTGATCTCCTTAATGCCCGTCATACATTTAACCCATCCCCCCATCTCTCTCCCCTCCAGCAACCTTCAGTATGTTCTCTGTATTTAAGAGTCTCTTATGGTTTGCCTCCCTCTCTCTTTTCATCTCATTTTCCTTCCCTTCCCCTATGTTCATCTGTTGAGTTTCTCAAATTCCATGTATGAGTGAGCTCATTTGGTATCTGTCTTTGTCTGACTTATTTCACTTGGCATAATACCCTCTAGTTCCATCCATGTCATCACAAATGGCAAGATTTCATTCTTTTTTTATTTAAATATAATTTATTGTCAAATTGGTTTCCATACAATGCCCAGTGCTCATCCAACAAGTGCCTGTATTCATATACATTGTATTATAGTATTTACTATGTATATTGTATGTTACTATATAGTATATATATTAGTGTATTATATGTATATAGTATTATATACATTGCATGTGTGTGTGTGTGTGTGTGTGTGTGTGTGTATACACACACACATACCACATCTTCTTTATCCATTCATCAGTTGATGGATACTTTGGCTCTTTCCATAACTTGGCTATTGTTGACAGTGCTGCTATAAACATTGGGATTCATAAGCCCCTTTGATTCAGCATTTTTGTATCCTTTGGATAAATACCTAGTAGTGCAATTTCTGGGTCATAAGGTAGTGCTATGATTAATTTTTTTTTTAGGTACCTCCATATTGTTTTCTCAGGTGGCCACACCAGTCTGGATTCCCACCAACAGTGCAAAAGGGTTCCCCTCTGTTGTTTTCTTTTTTTCACATTTTATTTATATATAGCATAGAGATACTACTCCTTTTTATTTCCTACATTCTGCTACCTTCTGGTTTATTTTTCCTCTTCTTTTTCTGATTTCTCAAGGTCCATAGTTGTTAACTGAATTGTGATCTTTCCTCTCTTTAAATGTAGGCATTACAGCCATAAATTTCCCTCTAGAGCTGCTTTCACTGCAGACTGTAGTTTGGGGAAGTTGTGTTTCCATTTTCATTCATCTCAAGGTGTTCTCTAAATTCCCTTGTGATTCCTTTTTGCTTAAGTTTTTATTTTTTAAGAAGGAGTTGTTTTGTTTCTATATATTTGAGAATGTCCAGTTTCTGGTTCTGTTGTTGATTTCTCATTTTATTTCACAAACTATTTCACCAGTTCACTGCTTGAAAAGACTTTCTTCCAGATTCCAGTAAGTTGCCTGCTTCTTAGCCTGTATAACAATGGCTCATACAAAGGTTTTTTATAGTAACTGGTTTCTGTAATAGTCTGGGGATACATATGTGGTAAAAAGAACAATATCCCCCCTTAAAAGAAGTCCATATTATAATACCCAGAGCCTGTGAATAGTTTTTTCTTACATGGCAAAAGAGATTTTGCAGAAGTGATTAACTCAAGACTATTAAATGGGGAGATTATCCGAGATTATCAAAGTGGCCCAAATATATTCACAAGAGTCCTTATAAGAATGAGGCATGGAATAGGGGCACTTGTACCCCAATGTTCATAGCAGCACTCTCAACAATAGCCAAATTATGGAAAGAGCCTAAATGTCCATCAACTGATGAATGGATAAAGAAATTGTGGTATATATACACAATGGAATACTATGTGGCAATGAGAAAAAATGAAATATGGCCTTTTGTAGCAACGTGGATGGAACTGGAGAGTGTGATGCTGAGTGAAATAAGCCATACAGAGAAAGACAGATACCATATGGTTTCACTCTTATGTGGATCCTGAGAAACTTAACAGGAACCCATGGGGGAGGAGAAGGAAAAAAAAAAAAAAAAAAGAAAAGAGGTTAGAGTGGGAGAGAGCCAAAGCATAAGAGACTGTTAAAAACTGAGAACAGAGGGGAAGATGGCGGCGTAGGAGGACGCTGGGCTCACCACGCGTCCTGCTGATCACTTAGATTCCACCTACACCTGCCTAAATAACCCAGAAAACCGCCAGAGGATTAGCAGAACAGAGTCACTGGACCCAAGTGCAGACGAGAGGCCCACGGAAGAGGGTAGGAAGGGCGGCGAGGCGGTGCGCGCTCCACGGACTGGCGGGAGGGAGCCGGGGCGGAGGGGCGGCTCGCCGGCCAAGCAGAGTCCCCGAGTCCGGCTTGCAAAAGCGGAGGGGCCTGACGGACTGTGTTCCGACAGCAAGCGCGACTTAGCGTCTGGGAGGTCATAAGTTAACAGCTCTGCTCGGAAAGCGGGAAGGCTGGAGGACAAAGGGAGGGTGAGCTGCGGAGCCCCCGGATGACAGAGCTCAGTTTGGCGGGGAACAAAGGCGCTGGCCAGCGCCATCTCCCCCGCCCATCCCCCAGCCAAAATCCCAAAGGGAACCGGTTCCGGCCAGGGAAATTGCTCCCTCCGCGCAAACACCCAACTCTGCTTCTGCGGAGCCAAACCTCCGGCAGCGGATCTGACTCCCTCCGGCTGCCACAGGGCCCCTCCTGAAGTGGATCACCTAAGGAGAAGCGAGCTAAGCCTGCCCCCCCTGCCGCCGTGCACCTTGCCTTCCCACCCCAGCTAATACGCCAGATCCCCAGCATCACAAGCCTGGCAGTGTGCAAGTAGCCCAGACGGGCCACGCCACCCCATAGTGAATCCCGCCCCTAGGAGAGGGGAAGAGAAGGCACACACCAGTCTGACTGTGGCCCCAGCGGTGGGCTGGGGGCAGACATCAGGTCGGACTGCGGCCCCGCCCACCAACTCCAGTTATACACCACAGCACAGGGGAAGTGCCCTGCAGGTCCTCACCACACCAGGGACTATCCAAAACGACCAAGCGGAAGAATTCCCCTCAGAAGAATCTCCAGGAAATAACAACAGCTAATGAGCTGATCAAAAAGGATTTAAATAATATAACAGAAAGTGAATTTAGAATAATAGTCATAAAATTAATCGCTGGGCTGGAAAACAGCATACAGGACAGCAGAGAATCTCTTGCTACAGAGATCAAGGGACTAAGGAACAGTCACGAGGAGCTGAAAAACGCTTTAAAGGAAATGGAAAACAAAATGCAAACCACCACGGCTCGGATGGAAGAGGCAGAGGAGAGAATAGGTGAACTAGAAGATAAAGTTATGGAAAAAGAGGAAGCTGAGAAAAAGAGAGATAAAAAAATCCAGGAGTATGAGGGGGAAATTAGAGAACTAAGTGATACACTAAAAAGAAATAATATACGCATAATTGGTATCCCAGAGGAGGAAGAGAGAGGGAAAGGTGCTGAAGGGGTACTTGAAGAAATAATAGCTGAGAACTTCCCTGAACTGGGGAAGGAAAAAGGCATTGAAATCCAAGAGGCACAGAGAACTCCCTTCAGACGTAACTTGAATCGATCTTCTGCACGACATATCAGAGTGAAACTGGCAAAATACAAGGATAAAGAGAAAATTCTGAAAGCAGCAAGGGGTAAACGTGCCCTCACATATAAAGGGAGACCTATAAGACTCGTGACTGATCTCTCTTTTGAAACTTGGCAGGCCAGAAAGAATTGGCATGAGATTTTCAGTGTGCTAGACAGAAAAAATATGCAGCCGAGAATCCTTTATCCAGCAAGTCTGTCATTTAGAATAGAAGGAGAGATAAAGGTCTTCCCAAACAAACAAAAACTGAAGGAATTTGTCACCACTAAACCAGCCCTACAAGAGATCCTAAGGGGGACCCTGTGAGACAAAGTACCAGAGACATCACTACAAGCATAAAACAGACAGACATCACAATGACTCTAAACCCGTATCTTTCTATAATAACACTGAATGTAAATGGATTAAATGCGCCAACCAAAAGACATAGGGTATCAGAATGGATAAAAAAACAAGACCCATCTATTTGCTGTCTACAAGAGACTCATTTTAGACCTGAGGACACCTTTAGATTCAGAGTGAGGGGATGGAGAACTATTTATCATGCTACTGGAAGCCAAAAGAAAGCTGGAGTAGCCATACTTATATCAGACAAACTAGACTTTAAATTAAAGGCTGTAACAAGAGATGAAGAAGGGCATTATATAATAGTTACAGGGTCTATCCATCAGGAAGAGCTAACAATTATAAATGTCTATGCGCCGAATACCGGAGCCCCCAAATATATAAAACAATTACTCATAAACAGAAGCAACCTTATTGATAAGAATGTGGTAATTGCAGGGGACTTTAACACCCCACTTACAGAAATGGATAGATCATCTAGACGCACGGTCAATAAAGAAACAAGGGCCCTGAATGAGACATTGGATCAGATGGACTTGACAGATATATTTAGAACTCTGCATCCCAAAGCAACAGAATATACTTTCTTCTCGAGTGCACATGGAACATTCTCCAAGATAGATCATATACTGGGTCACAAAAGAGCCCTTCATAAGTTTACAAGAATTGAAATTATACCATGCATACTTTCAGACCACAATGCTATGAAGCTTGAAATCAACCACAGGATGGCACAAAAACAGACACACAGACCAATGGAATAGAATAGAAACCCCAGAACTAGATCCACAAACATATGGCCAACTCATCTTTGACAAAGCAGGAAAGAACATCCAATGGAAAAAAGGCAGCCTCTTTAACAAATGGTGCTGGGAGAACTGGACAGCAACATGCAGAAGGTTGAAACTAGACCACTTTCTCACACCATTTACAAAAATAAACTCAAAATGGATAAAGGACCTAAATGTGAGACAGGAAACCATCAGAACCTTAGAGGAGAAAGCAGGAAAAGACCTCTCTGACCTCAGCCGTAGCAATCTCTTACTCGACACATCCCCAAAGGCAAGGGAATTAAAAGCAAAAGTGAATTACTGGGACCTTATGAAGATAAAAAGCTTCTGCACAGCAAAGGAAACAACCAACAAAACTAAAAGGCAACCAACGGAATGGGAAAAGATATTTGCAAATGACATATCGGACAAAGGGCTAGTATCTAAAATCTATAAAGAGCTCACCAAACTCCACACCCGAAAAACAAATAACCCAGTGAAGAAATGGGCAGAAAACATGAATAGACACTTCTCTAAAGAAGACATCCAGATGGCCAACAGGCACATGAAAAGATGTTCAGCGTCGCTCCTTATCAGGGAAATACAAATCAAAACCACACTCAGGTATCACCTCACGCCAGTCAGAGTGGCCAAAATGAACAAATCAGGAGACTACAGATGCTGGAGAGGATGTGGAGAAACGGGAACCCTCTTGCACTGTTGGTGGGAATGCAAATTGGTGCAGCCGCTCTGGAAAGCAGTGTGGAGGTTCCTCAGAAAATTAAAAATAGACCTACCCTATGACCCAGCAATAGCACTGCTAGGAATCTACCCAAGGGATACAGGAGTACTGATGCATAGGGGCACTTGTACCCCAATGTTCATAGCAGCACTCTCAACAATAGCCAAATTATGGAAAGAGCCTAAATGTCCATCAACTGATGAATGGATAAAGAAATTGTGGTTTATATACACAATGGAATACTACGTGGCAATGAGAAAAAATGAAATATGGCCTTTTGTAGCAACGTGGATGGAACTGGAGAGTGTGATGCTAAGTGAAATAAGCCATACAGAGAAAGACAGATACCATATGGTTTCACTCTTATGTGGATCCTGAGAAACTTAACAGGAACCCATGGGGGAGGGGAAGGAAAGAAAAAAAAAAAAAAAAGGACGTTAGAGTGGGAGAGAGCCAAAGCATAAGAGACTGTTAAAGACTGAGAACAAACTGAGGGTTGATGGGGGGTGGGAGGGAGGGGCGGGTGGGTGATGGGTGTTGAGGAGGGCACCTTTTGGGATGAGCACTGGGTGTTGTATGGAAACCAATTTGTCAATAAACTTCATATTAAAAAAAAAAAAAAAAAAAAAGAAATCAACCACAGGAAAAAGTCTGGAAAACCTCCAAAAGCATGGAGGTTAAAGAAAACCCTATTAACGAATGAGTGGGTCAACCAGGCAATTAGAGAAGAAATCAAAAAATATATGGAAACAAATGAAAATGAAAATACAACAATCCAAACGCTTTGGGACGCAGCGAAGGCAGTCCTGAGAGGAAAATACATTGCAATCCAGGCCTATCTCAAGAAACAAGAAAAATCCCAAATACAAAATCCAACAGCACACCTAAAGGAAATAGAAGCAGAACAGCAAAGGCAGCCTAAACCCAGCAGAAGAAGAGAAATAATAAAGATCAGAGCAGAAATAAACAATATAGAATCTAAAAAAACTGTAGAGCAGATCAACAAAACCAAGAGTTGGTTTTTTGAAAAAATAAACAAAATTGACAAACTCTAGCCAGGCTTCTCAAAAAGAAACGGGAGATGACCCAAATAGATAAAATCATGAATGAAAATGGAATTATTACAACCAATCCCTCAGAGATACAAACAATTATCAGGGAATACTATGAAAAATTATATGCCAACAAATTGGACAACCTGGAAGAAATGGACAAATTCCTGAACACCCACACTCTTCCAAAACTCAATCAGGAGGAAATAGAAAGCTTGAACAGACCCATAACCAGCGAAGAAATTGAATCGGTTATCAAAAATCTCCCAACAAATAAGAGTCCAGGACCAGATGGCTTCCCAGGGGAGTTCTACCAGACATTTAAAGCAGAGATAATACCTATCCTTCTCAAGCTATTCCAAGAAATAGAAAGGGAAGGAAAACTTCCAGACTCGTTCTATGAAGCCAGTATTACTTTGATTCCTAAACCAGACAGAGACCCAGTAAAAAAAGAGAACTACAGGCCAATATCCCTGATGAATATGGATGCAAAAATTCTCAATAAGATACTAGCAAATCGAATTCAACAGCATATAAAAAGAATTATTCACCATGATCAAGTGGGATTCATTCCTGGGATGCAGGGCTGGTTCAACATTCGCAAATCAATCAACGTGATACATCACATTAACAAAAAAAAAGAGAAGAACCATATGATCCTGTCAATCGATGCAGAAAAGGCCTTTGACAAAATCCAGCACCCTTTCTTAATAAAAACCCTTGAGAAAGTCGGGATAGAAGGAACATACTTAAAGATCATAAAAGCCATTTATGAAAAGCCCACAGCTAACATCATCCTCAACGGGGAAAAACTGAGAGCTTTTTCCCTGAGATCAGGAACACGACAGGGATGCCCACTCTCCCCGCTGTTGTTTAACATAGTGCTGGAAGTTCTAGCATCAGCAATCAGACAACAAAAGGAAATCAAAGGCATCAAAATTGGCAAAGATGAAGTCAAGCTTTCGCTTTTTGCAGATGACATGATATTATACATGGAAAATCCGATAGACTCCACCAAAAGTCTGCTAGAACTGATGCATGAATTCAGCAAAGTTGCAGGATACAAAATCAATGTACAGAAATCAGTTGCATTCTTATACACTAACAATGAAGCAACAGAAAGACAAATAAAGAAACTGATCCCATTCACAATTGCACCAAGAAGCATAAAATACCTAGGAATAAATCTAACCAAAGATGTAAAGGATCTGTATGCTGAAAACTATAGAAAGCTTATGAAGGTAATTGAAGAAGATTTAAAGAAATGGAAAGACATTCCCTGCTCATGGATTGGAAAAATAAATATTGTCAAAATGTCAATACTACCCAAAGCTATCTACACATTCAATGCAATCCCAATCAAAATTGCACCAGCATTCTTCTCGAAATTAGAACAAGTAATCCTAAAATTCATATGGAACCACAAAAGGCCCCGAATAGCCAAAGGAATTTTGAAGAAGAAGACCAAAGCAGGAGGCATCACAATCCCAGACTTTAGCCTCTACTACAAAGCTGTAATCATCAAGACAGCATGGTATTGGCACAAAAACAGACACACAGACCAATGGAATAGAATAGAAACCCCAGAACTAGACCCACAAACGTATGGCCAACTCATCTTTGACAAAGCAGGAAAGAACATCCAATGGAAAAAAGACAGCCTCTTTAACAAATGGTGCTGGGAGAACTGGACAGCAACATGCAGAAGGTTGAAACTAGACCACTTTCTCACACCATTTACAAAAATAAACTCAAAATGGATAAAGGACCTAAATGTGAGACAGGAAACCATCAGAACCTTAGAGGAGAAAGCAGGAAAAGACCTCTCTGACCTTAGCCGTAGCAATCCCTTACTCGACACATCCCCAAAGGCAAGGGAATTAAAAGCAAAAGTGAATTACTGGGACCTTATGAAGATAAAAAGCTTCTGCACAGCAAAGGAAACAACCAACAAAACTAAAAGGCAACCAACGGAATGGGAAAAGATATTTGCAAATGACATATCAGGCAAAGGGCTAGTATCTAAAATCTATAAAGAGCTCACCAAACTCCACACCCGAAAAACAAATAACCCAGTGAAGAAATGGGCAGAAAACATGAATAGACACTTCTCTAAAGAAGACATCCAGATGGCCAACAGGCACATGAAAAGATGTTCAGCGTCGCTCCTTATCAGGGAAATACAAATCAAAACCACACTCAGGTATCACCTCACGCCAGTCAGAGTGGCCAAAATGAACAAATCAGGAGACTATAAATGCTGGAGAGGATGTGGAGAAATGGGAACCCTCTTGCACTGTTGGTGGGAATGCAAATTGGTGCAGCCGCTCTGGAAAGCAGTGTGGAGGTTCCTCAGAAAATTAAAAATAGACCTACCCTATGACCCAGCAATAGCACTGCTAGGAATTTATCCAAGGGATACAGGAGTACTGATGCATAGGGGCACTTGTACCCCAATGTTCATAGCAGCACTCTCAACAATAGCCAAATTATGGAAAGAGCCTAAATGTCCATCAACTGATGAATGGATAAAGAAATTGTGGTATATATACACAATGGAGTACTATGTGGCAATGAGAAAAAATGAAATATGGCCTTTTGTAGCAACGTGGATGGAACTGGAGAGTGTGATGCTAAGTGAAATAAGCCATACAGAGAAAGACAGATACCATATGGTTTCACTCTTATGTGGATCCTGAGAAACTTAACAGGAACCCATGGGGGAGGGGAAGGAAAAAAAAAAAAAAAAAGAGGTTAGAGTGGGAGAGAGCCAAAGCATAAGAGACTGTTAAAAACTGAGAACAAACTGAGGGTTGATGGGGGGTGGGAGGGAGGGGAGGGTGGGTGATGGGTATTGAGGAGGGCACCTTTTGGGATGAGCACTGGGTGTTGTATGGAAACCAATTTGTCAATAAATTTCATATATATAAAAATAAATAAATAAACAAATAAATAAAAAGAAAAAAAAATCGAAAAAAAAAACAAAACAAAACTGAGAACAAACTGAGGGTTGATGGGCGGTGGGAGGGAGGGGAGGGTGGGTGATGGGTATTGAGGAGGGCACCTTTTGGGATGAGCACTGGGTGTTGTATGGAAACCAATTTGTCAATAAATTTCATATATATATAAAAAAAAAAGAATGAGGCATGGAAATCAAAGTTAAAGAAGGACAGGTGGCAAGAAAGGCAAGAATCTGGAGTGATTGGAAGATGGGAAACCATGAGAAAAAGATTGTGGGCAGCTTCTAGGATTTGGAAAGACAAAGACAATAACTCCAGAAGAAACGCAGCTCAGCTGACCCTTGATTTTAACCCAGCAACACCAATTTTGGACTTCTGACCTCAAGAATTGTAAGATAATAAGCTTCTGTAGGTTTTGGCATTAAGTTTTTAAAAGTGTTGCAATAGCATTCAGAAACTAAAATGATTACGATATGAGGGGGAAAAAACCTCATATTTTTGAATGTTTTACTTCTTATGAAACTACATGCTTATGGTGTGTTTAAAGCTCTGCCCATCACTGTCTCTCAAGCATCCAGGCTGCTGGGACAGACCCCAGCATGTGCACGTGCTTGTGAAGGAGGGAAGTTGATCCATAGAGGTTCCAGAAGCTAAACACACAGCCCAGAAACTACATCCATCACTTCCTCTCACACACAATGGTCTAAAGAAGTCTCACGGCCACACCTAATGCAAGAGACCAGAAAGTGTAACACCCAAGGGGCCAGAACGTAGACAAGCAGGATCATTTGGCGAAGCACGACGCTTTCAGAGAGGGCTGGGGCCGTCCGCCTGCCGTGTGCCACATCACTGAATCTCTCTGTGTTTTGCTTTGCTCGTCTGTAACAGGGTCCCGTGTGACAGGCTCGTCGCGAGGGCTACATGCCGTGTACACGCAGCGGGCTGGGCTCAAGGTGTGCACTCAGTGAAAGCTGTTGTGGATAAACACTTCAGTGGACGGACAGGATCGCACAAGGATGGTAAATAGCTGTCTTGTTCTCCCTCCAGGTGTGGCAGGTGAGACAGAACTGCAGGTGATCCAGCCTGAGAAGTCGGTGTCTGTGGCGGCCGGACAGACGGCCACTCTTCACTGCACCATGACCTCCGTGCTCCCCGCTGGGAAGGTCGACTGGTTCAGGGGCACAGGGCCAGGCCGGGAGTTAATCTTCAGTTTCAGAGGAGACCCTCACTCCCCTCGAGTAACAAATGTTTCAGACGCCACAAGGAGAAACAACATGGACTTTTCCATCCGCATCAGTAACATCACCCCAGAAGACACAGGAACCTACTACTGTGTGAAGTTCCAGAAGGGGAACCCCGATGTGGAGTTTAAGTCTGGACCAGGCACCCAGGTCACCGTGAGCGGTGAGTATCACTCCGTCCCCTGGTTGTGACAAATCAATAAGAATGCCCTCCACTGTCTGAGCAACAGATAAGGATCAGGTGCTGTTATGGGTGCCCCTGAATCAGCCCCTTCCACAGATCAGGAAAGTTGAGGCCTGGAGAGGCCTTGCTATTTGCTGAAGACACCACGGCTGACAAACAGTGGGGAAATCTGGAACCGCGGTCTGCAGGTTCCCAGCTCTTCCCTTTTTCAATCCTGACCAGCCCTCTGGTTCCCAGGATGAGAGACTGAAAGTCTGGGAGACATGCTAGTCACAAGGCCCATCCTCACATCTGCCTCCAAATAGCACTCATGTCGATGTGTCCAGAATCCTCTACACTCAGCACTTACTAAGCACTTGCTATGCGCAAGCTCTGTTCTGGGTACTGTAGGAGGAGGAGGTGGACACCGAGAGTGACACCCACCAGAAATGTCCTTCCTGTGCCCAGATTGGTAGGAAGTCCCCTGGCAGAGAAGACAAGAGGGACTTTGAACTTAGGCTGGAATTGCACGCGGGCCCTGCCCCTGACTCAGTCTCCGACACCGCCCTCCCAACACTATCAGCAGGGCTAAAAAATAATCCATGCGAGGGTTCTGCACAGTGTCACATACCTGTCGTTGCTGAGGATGACCAGAGTCATGCTTACTGCTCGTAAATGCTCCTCTTGTAGCCAAACCCTCTCCCCCCGTGGTGTCGGGCCCCACGGCCAGGGCCACACCTGAGCAGACTGTGAGCTTCACCTGCGAGTCCCACGGCTTCTCCCCCAGAAACGTCACCCTGAAATGGTTCAAAAACGGGAAGGAGCTGGCAGCCTCCCAGACCACCGTGGACCCAGAGGGAGACAGCGCTTCCTACAGCATCTTCAGCACAACCACGCTGCCGCTGGCCCCGGGGGACGTTCGCTCCCAGGTCACCTGCGAGGTGGCGCACGTGACCCTGCAGGGGGGCCCTCCTCTTCGTGGGACTGCCAACTTGTCCGAGACCCTCCGAGGTAGATGCCCGTCACCCCCGGCCCAAGCCCAGCTCCGGCCCCCAAGCCTCCCAGCCTGCCCCTCCCCCACTCCGTGCTCCCAGCCTTCCATCCCCTGGAACCTGCCTCCTGACAGACCCTCCCAATCACCGGGCACCCAGGGGTACCGTCACCTCCTCCTGTTTTAACGGCAGTTCCGGGTGAACACCTACCGTGCTAGGTAGTTCGATTTACTTTCCCATAGCCACTCCAATTATTGAGCACCTACTGTAATCCAGCCACTGTGTGCTCGGTGACTTCATGGATTTTGCTAGTTACTCGATTCCAAATGCATGCTGGGGGCTCGATTTCACTCATCATTACCCTAATAGGAGCTACCAGTAGGTACCTTGAGCACCTACTGTGTACTGGGCACTGTGCTTAGGGATTTCACTCGCATGCAAAGCCTACCCTCAGTGTTTGAGCACCAGCTGTATGCCTAGCACTGATCTGGGTGATTCCCTTGCTGCGTGGGAGGACCTAAGTTCTCGAGCCCCTCCCCGGTGATGTGTCTGTTCCATGAGGTCAGAGCTTCTGCTCTGTGCTGTTTCAGTTCCACCCACCTTGGAGGTTGCCCAGCAACCCGTGACAGGGGACCAGGTGAAGGTCATTTGCCAAGTGAAGAAGTTCTACCCCCAGCGCCTACAGCTGACCTGGTTGGAGAACGGAAACGTGTCCCGAACAGAAACGGCCTCGACGGCCTCGAACCTCATAGAGAACAAGGATGGGACCTTTAACTGGACGAGCTGGCTCCTGGTGAATTTATCTACCCACACAGAGGACGTGGTGCTCACCTGCCAGGTGCAGCATCATGGGCAGCAGGCAGTCACCAAAAGGCATATACTCAAGACCTCTGGCTACACCAAGGACCAGTGCACAGATGGAAACTCGGGTGAGCCTTGATGTCAACTAATCTGGCATTTAATTTTATATTTTCTTTTCTCATGGTAAAGTAGTTATTCATGCTCATTATAGAATAATCTAGAAGTCTATAGATACGAAGTAGAAACTTGCTGTGAGGTCCGGGACTTCCCCCAAAGCCTACATTCCAAGAATGACCACTGGTACAGATCTCTTTAGATCTTTTGACATAACCACGCATTAGAGAAAGAAACAACAGAGGGAGGGAGATGATCTTGTTGCTAGGGTCTGCCTCCTGCTCCTTCACCTGACAGGGATTAAGTCACCATGCCAGGCCAGCCACCCCCTCCTCCCGATCTCTCTTACCCGCCTATTCTATATTCCTTCAGAACATTCTATCGTCACCCCAGCAAATGTCTGCATCCACCACTCTGAAATTCTGGAAGAAAGTCCAGAGGACCTGGAGTCTGGTTTTCTGTTTTTATAAAGAAATATTTTTTAAGTTTATTGATTTATTTTCAGAGAGAGAGAGAGAGTCCCTGAGGACAGGGACCACCAGCCTGTAGAACAAACACGTATTAGATATAGCAACTGGTCATTGTCCCAAGGACCTACAGTGTCCCCCTTTTATGACCGAAGTATATCTCATTTCTCTCTCATGTAACATCAGGAGCAGGTGGAGCCAGGATTCAAGTAGTCTTTGCTCCAAAAGACCTTTCAAAGGCCCATGTTCCTTCTATATGCACTATGACATCACTGTCACTGCTGGGTCAACAATGGGTCACTGAGTGTCCATGTCCCTCCCAACTGGGAGAGTATAGATAGGAAGAGGAAAACAACTTCTTTCAAAACTAGAGGTATACAGAAGTTGCAGAATTGTGTCCACTAATGACTTAGTCATGGATGCACATCCATGTGCATCTATTTGCATTGCAAATGGAGTCCATAATTGTGTAGTCATGTGACTAATGACATTGGCTTTTCTACAAAACCAATATACCATTAGACACTTCATAAAATAATTTCCTACTATCATCTAAAATGGGGTCTATATTCAGATTTTCAAAACTTTCTTCTGTAACTTTATTTTGTGCACCTAGCTTGGTTTTAATTCATCTGTAAATGCTTGGAAGAACTTTCCTGTGAAACCACCTAGGCCTCCACAATTCTTTTCTTGACTTGAAAATAATCTGAATGGCTACTCAGATTCATCATTTTATATAGGACGCTGGGAACCCACTGTGCTTTTGAGGAGTTTGGTCCATTTTCTCTGAGTTATCAAATTTCTTCCCACAGAGTTGCTCATAATATTACCTTGATAGCCTGTTGATGTCTGTAGGGTCTGTAGTGACACGCTGTTTCATTCTTGATATAATGTGTTATTTTTCATATTTTTCACCGTCAAAATTGCTAGAAAATTTTCAAATTTGTTTTGGTTCTTAAATTCCATGTATGAGTGAAATCATATGGCCTTTGTCCTTCTCTGACTGACTTCTTTCCCTTAGCATAATACACTCTAGCTCCATCCATGTTGTTGCAAATGGCAAGATTTCTTTCTTTTTGATTGCTGAGTACTTTTCCACTGTGTATACATATGTGTGTATATGTATGTGTGTGTATATATATATATATATATATATATATATATATTCCACGACTTTAGTCATTCATCAGTCAATGGACATTTGGGCTCTTTCCATTGTTTGGCTATTGCTGATAATGTTGCTATAAACATTGGGGTGCATGTATCCCTTTGCATCTGTATCTTGGTATCCTCTGGGTAAGTACCTAGTAGTGCAATTGCTGGGTCATAGTATAGTTCTATTTTTAACTTTTTGAGGAACCTCCATACTGTTCTCCAGGGTGGCTGCACCGGTCTGCATTCCCACCAACAGTGCAAGAGGGTTCCCCTTTCTCCGAATCCTCGCCAACAACTGTTGTTACTTGTGTTAGCAATTCTGACAGAGTGAGGTAGCTTCTTGTTGGAGTTTTGATTTGTATTTCTCTGATGATGAGTGACGTTGAGCATCTTTTCATGTGTCTGTTAGTTATCTGGATGTCTTGTTTGGAAAAGTGTCAATTAGTGCCTTCTGCCCATTGTTGGTTTGTTTTTAATTCAAGTTAGTTAACATACACTGTAGTCTTGGCTTCAGGAGTAGAACCCAGTGATTCATCTCTTACAGATGACACCCAGTGACATCCTCAAAAGTTCTCTCCTTAATGCCCATTACCACTAGCTCATCCCCCCACCCACCTCCCCAACAGCAACCCTCAGTTTGTTCTATGTATTTAAAAGTCTAATTTGGTTCCCCCATTTCTTCACCAGATTGCTTCTTTGGAAACTGAGATTGATCCTAGACTTTTCTTTGAATGTCACACCTTGGCCTGCTTCTGTTTCCAGGGATTCAGGAACGCGAAGCCAGGGTACCTAAGCTGTGTTCTTCCTCCAGTCTGCTGACACTTAACTACCTGCCTTCCTCCTCCACCTTTCAGAGCCCTCCTATGCTTGGACCTCACGCCATTTCCAGGGGTCAGGCATGCACTCAACAAGGAGACAAGTCCACAGCATCTCATCTTGACAAGCCTGGGTTTGGTTTTTAGACTTCTGTCTTACACTGGGGCACACACGAGGGCTGTTACTTCTGGTATTTCTAGTGTGCCTTAACTGGCAAGCTTGTTAGTGTGCTAAGGCTGCAAATAGGATTTTAAGGTTGGCTAAGCTGGCAGGCCAGAGCCAAGTGTAAGATGCTTCTGTGACCCTACGCACCAGGATGCCACTCCATGGACGTCCCAGGGCTCCGGCCACTGCCTTTCTGGGTCCAGTGCGTCTGATGTAAAGATGCACATCTTTCGGTCAATGGTATTGAGGTGTTTTATGATAGTCCTAGCTTAATGGACCTCCTTTCTCTCAATATGGCATGACCGCGTGTGTTGCTGAGGCCTGGGGTTGGCTGGCTCTGTTTGGACAGAGATTCTGAGTCCTCTGATCTTTCTGGGTCTTCTTCAGGATGCCAAGTTTGCCTGCCCCATTTTTCCATCTTCCTTCACCGCTCAATTATGACACAGCACCTCTTCCTTCTTGTTTGCCTTTCCCTCCTTGAAGTATCCATTTTAAATCATGCCTCTCCTTTTTACTCCCATCTGCCCTTTTGAATGTCCCTGTCTCCTGGGGCGCCTGGGTGGCTCAGTCGGTTAAGCGTCCGACTCTTCATTTCAGCTCAGGTTCATAATCTCACGGCTCGTGGGTTCAAGCCCACATCGGCCTCAATGCTGGCAGTGCAGAGCTGGCTTGAGATTCTCTGTCTCCCTACTCTCTGCCCCTCCTCTGCTCTCTCTCTCTCTCAAAATAAATAAATATTTAAAAATAAATAAAATAAAACGCCCCTGCCTCCTGATCTTAGGTTCCTACTGCTGTTGCGATAACTGGCACATGCTTAGTGACTTAAAACAACCCACATTCATGATCTTCCATTTCTAGTGTGGAATGTCTAAAATGGGTGGCTGGGCTACGTTCCTTCTGGGGGCTCTCGGGGAGAGTCTGTGTCCTTGCTGTTCTAGCTCCTACTGGCAGCTCCACTCCTTGGCCAAGGGCCCCGCACCCTTGACCTCTGCTGTGGTCCTCACGCATCCTGCTCCCAATTTCTGCATGCCTCCTACGCTTGTAAGGGTTTCGGTAATTAAGTTGGCTCCACTCCAATAGTCCCAGATAATGACCCACTCAAGACGATAGCTAATTACCACACAGTCTTTCTTGCCACGTAAGGTACCGCATATTCACAGACTCTGGAGGTTCAGGGCCAACCTTTTTAAGTCAAGCACACTTTGAAACCCATTCCTAAGATCTGTGTCCTGATGGGCAGGACACATTAAAATATTTTCTGATTTCAGGGCGCCTGGGTGGCTCAGTCGGTTAAGCGTCCGACTTTGGCTCAGGTCATGATCTCACCGGCTTGTGGGTTCGAGCCCCACATCGGGCTCTGTGCTGGCAGCTCAGAGCCTGGAGCCTGCTTCAGGTTCTGGGTCTCCTTCTCTCTCTCTGCCCCTTCCCTGCTCACACTCTGTCTCTCTCAAAAATAAATAAACATTTAAAAAATTTCTAATTTCAGCTGGTTTTAATATTGGCTGTGATATTTCCATAACTCTCAGGCTCCTTGACTCGCTGCCCTTTGCATCACCTGCCCTTTTCCTGTGGCTGGTGAGGGTAGGAGGACAGCAGTGTAAGTGACTGAGCTTTTGGATTTGGTGAGTTTTCTCTTGTCTCCCAGAGATTTTGAAGGTTGGGCATTGCTCTTCAAGGACTATTGAGAACCAGATTTCCATAGAATTTACTGTCCTTTTATTCTTTTTCCTTTGGGTTTAGAAGTTCTATTCGGAGATGAGTAACTAAGGTGCTGCCTTGCCCTCAGCAGACACAAGTGTCCTGAGGGCTTTGAATGCCCTGTCTCCAAAGTCCCTATCCCACATCTCAGTATCTTTCTCCCATCGTTCCCCATCACGGCCCTGTTCTGGCAAAGCAGGTGCACTGAAGCTGAGAATCCAATCTTCTCTAGTGCCGATGCTCTTATGGTGATGGTGGACCCAATTATATCCTTAGCTTTTTCTTCCCTCCGGCTCTAGGAGGTGTGAGTCTGCAATGTGGCCCAGATGTCCTCTTTCACACTTGACCTTTCAGGTGTGATTCACTGGTCTTAGTTTGCATCGTCTTTCTCTGAAAGGCATCAGCCCAGCAACACCCATCCAATCCCATAGTTCCTGTAATTCCCAACTCATTTCCAGATTGCCAGGGTACTCCCATCCTCTGCTCACATCATCCCAGGTCACCACTGTGAGGTTTTAGCAGTGACAATAGCAGGGACGGCTGGGCCCTACCCCTGCCCCGCCACCCACCAGGCTGGGGACGTCTTGGCCAGTCAGCTGACTGAGACCCGGGTCTGTCTCTGCACCTGAGAGCTGGGTTTCCAGACCCCTCCCAGACAAACTCCGCAGGTCACCTGCCTTGGGAAGCAGCCTCTAAGATATACGAGAAGGGGGACAGCTCACTGTGGAGTGCTGCCCGATTCACATGCATGTGAGACAGGGAAGGAGGCAAGACTGGCAAAGGGAGATAGTGAACACAAGGCAGCACAGAAGAGTCATACTTGGACGAGCCGGATGCTATTTTTGACTTTTTAAAATGGAGCGGAGGGGCGAAACCTCTGTACCCGCTCTTCCTCCAGGCCTCTGCTGCAGGCTGCCCTCTAGAAGCAGGTGCAAACATGGGCAATGCACCTGTTTCAACTGAGTATAAGTGCAGAAGGCCACCCAGCTGGGACCTGCCATCCCCCAACACACCAGGAGTAAAAATGATGGGTCACTGCTCCTACCTCTAAGATTATCCCATATATTTCAAAAACTCATTTGAATTTTTTTTATCCTTTAATATTTATTGTTGAGAGAGAGAGACAGAGAGAGAGAGAGAGCGCGCGTGCACAAGTGAGGGAGAGGCAGAGAGAGAGGGAGACACAGAATCCGAAGCAAGCTCCAGGCTCTGAGCTGTCAGCACAGAGCCCGACGCAGGGATCAAACCCACAAACCATGAGATCATAACCTGAGCAGAAGTCACATGCTTAACCAACTGAGCTACCCTGGCTCCCCTTAACTTGAATTTCTTGATGCAAATCTAAGAGCAAAACCAGTCATTATAAAAAGGCAAAGAATCTGCAGCTATGCATCCAGATACAATGATCTACGTCCAACAGAAAGATATCCTACCTGATGCTGGCACTGGGGTCCAGGTGGGCTGGATGGTGTTTGAAAGCCCTCCTGAGAGTTTCCTTGCCTCCCTCAGGTGTTGTCCAGCCAGCAGGTCTCGTGAGGTCAGGGCACTCTGAGAGCTCCCTCAGCACGTGAGAACATCGAGACCTGAGTGTGGAACAAGCTGGGCAGACTTGCACCTCGGTCACCATGACACTGTCCTCACTGTACTCGAGGCTGGGCTGATATTCGTTTCTATGACCCTGAAAGGTTGAATGCGTCCTGGTCCAAAGACAAGTTCGCAGATCCATCCTACGGGACAGCAGTGAATGATTTCCCACTCATCCGATGACCCTCTGTAAACTATGAGCCTGTTCCCTTCTCAGAAAGAGAGCATCAGACCTGCCCCATTGGGTGTGGGGACAAGTCAGTAAAGCTCACTTGCGTGTTGTTGAGTTCTCTTTGTCTCCACCCCTTCCCTCAGGAAGGACACCCGGTAGCCTGAGAGGGGGTGAGCGTGATGAGGTACTTCTTATTCTGAATTCTGCCTCGAGCTTCTCCCAGGGGAAATTCATGAGCTTCAGAGCGTTGATGGGACCAGGTCTCCTCAGATGGAGTAAGTCGAGGCCCCTGGGAGTGGACTCCTGGATCCCTCTCTGATGCTGCCTCCTGTCCCTTCATTTCCAGATCGAGAACTGTCCACTCCACTCCTGGTGGCTCTCTCCTTGGGCCCCAAGCTGCTGCTGCTCATCTCTGTCTCTGCCATCTATGTCCACAGGAAGCAACGGATTGACTGGTGAGTTATGGGCAAGGAGGACAGGGCCAGGTCAGTCCCAGAAGGAGCCAAGTCAGTGGAAGGGGCAGCCCACAGGTCACACAGGGTCAGCGCCCACCTGGAATAAAGAGCAGGTGACGCACCTCCCTTCATACCCTCTGGAGCCTCAGGGATCCCTCTGGGAGGTTCCCAACTCCCAGAAAGTGTGTGGGGTCCTGCAGGAAGTGGGGGAAGGGGGTCAAGGGCTGTCAAAAGATATGCACAGAGTCCTAGGGCTTCTGGTAAGGAAGTGGGCAGAGAGGCTGCATGAGGGCCACCTGGGTGGGATGATCCCTTGGAGAGCATCTCTCGAGTATTTGGGCACTAGGAGTCCACAGGAATGCTGTGGAATGTTGACGGGTGCCCGCTGGCCGCTCTGACGACGGCTCCCGCTCTGACCCTCCGTGGGACAGACTGGAGAGGATGGGGAAGGGGGATCAGGACTTAGGGAAGAAGCCTGAGGAGGCACAGTCCATGTCAGGGACCACCTGTCCTCTTACTACAGGTGACCCAGGAGGAAAATAGCACCGAGGACATAGGAGACACGTGGAGAACATTTCTGGAATGATGAGCAGATAATGAAATGTGAACATGGGTCCACGGCTCCTTCCTTCCTCCCCTGCTACATGCCATCCTCGGTCTCTGCTGCCTCCTTCCTTCCCTGAGGGGCCCAGCCTAAGACAAGGAACAACTAGAAGCTTCCACAACCCTGCCCCAGATGCCTGCTTCCCCAGAGACCCACCTGCCCACAGTTCCTGCTGCTCCTCTCCCAGTCCTTGATGCCCCCAGAGCTGGTCTTCATACCTGGTCCTGAGCAGGGGCCATGGGAACGTGCTCTGGAAACTGACAGACGGGTATCTTCCTAGAATGTGAGAAACAAGTCACGTGTACGTGTACCAGGCTATCTCTCATCCATTTCCTGGGGACCGTGGCCATTAAGTACACACTCAAGGCCGTGCTCTCGTGGGCCATTCCTCCCAACCCCCGGACTCGCCAGCCTCAGTGAGGTTCTCCAATGCCTCCTGAATGCAAATGAATCCCATCCTGGGTGGAAGAAGAGAAATGATTCTCCTTCCCCTTTGCCTACATGTGCTTCTACTCAAAGTAGAGAGAAGTTTCCTTCCTCTCCCTGTGACGGGGACACCAGCTCCCCGTTCAGCTTCATCTTTCCTGATCCCCCCGCTCGTGTATAGGTGCTGGCAGTCCAGAAACCTGGACCCTTCCCTGGTTTCCTTCTTTATACCCCATGTTCAATTCTGCCTTCATAATGCTATGTCCAGTGGTGACATGGTAAATGTTCAACAATCCATGCTCAGAAAGAAAAAGAAGCCTGATTTGTAGTGCTTGTCCACTTCTGTGGCATCTACACTCCCAACGTGGCCAATTTCAAGCTGCCAACAGTGGAACAACTAGCTTGCAAAATTCCTGGAAAGCTCTCAGGAGCGAGGGCAAGCCTCCTCCCGCCCACCAGGGAGCTCCACCCAGCACCTGCACACTGCTCGCTCCAGGGCTGCCCCCTGGTCCCGGCCACCAGCATCCCTTCCTGGGCTATTGCCACGTGCCTAACAGACTCTCCGGGTTCCGCCACAGTGATCCTATGGAAATGGAGGTCAAATTGTCTCCCTTCCGTGCAAGGCTCAGTCTCTCCCCCTTTCAAGCTCTGCTGATATGTCCCTTTACGAGAAGCACCTTCCAAAAGCCACCCCATGCAAAATATCAATTCCACTCTCACTCTGTGTTTTCACAGCTCATACCCAAACTGAGCTGTTTCCCTAGAACTTAAGATCAGCTGACACGATAAACAAGGCAGTGCTCGCTCTGCACGGTGATGCAGGACCCAAGCAATGACGGCGCAGCTGAAACCACGCAAAGGGATCTCAATAATCACTGGGAAGCATAACAATTTTCTGTGTCCTTGAAAAACTTTTTTCAACACATCGGAAGCCCACCAACTGTCAGTTAGGAATGTATCGGGACATAAAAAAACAGTGAAACTATTATTCACCTGGTATACGGGCTTTTGAAATATTAGAAACGTTGAAAAGGGAAGAGTTTTATTTGTTTGCAAAGACTTATCAAGAGTAGTTTGCAGAGGGCTTGCCTTCCTCTGACGGCACAGTTCCCCATATAGAGCAAGCGTCTGGATTATCTCCCTCCTTTCTCACTTGGGATCAGCTTCCAACACTCCACCCTTGGCACTTCCGATGCTGTGAAATCTTTACAACATTAATGTGAATATTTGCTGGCATCACTTCGTCTGGGACATTGTCACCCTACCTTCCTCCCCCACTTTCGTCAGCGACGTGGTAAGTTTATCCTCACTCTCCTCCTCTGGCTGCATATCTGGATGCTTGGGAACAGTATCCCGGGCCGCATTCCCATGAAGGTCTCTGTGCCTTCATGAACCCCACTCCCATTGAGTTTGAACTTCCCCTCCAACCCTCTCATTTCTCCATTGCACTGTCTGCCTTGGGCCCATTCCCTTTTTGCCATCACTCACTTTTGCACGATGTCACCCAGGTTCATCGCCGGGAGACCAGGAGACAACACGACCACCTGCTCTGCTGCTGTGGTAAACCGAGTGACAGAGTCACAGTGATCAACCCCTGTGGGCTTTGAAAGACGTGATGCTGACTTATCGTAATGTGCATCTGTTAGTTACGTAGGGACCTGTGGCTAAAGAAGACCCAGCGGGAACGTTTATACTTCATGCAATTGTTCGTGGTAAATTCCCTGGGGTAAATAAAACTGGAAGCGTGTGTCAAAGGACTGGCTGACATTTGTGCACATCAACACCATACGAAGCGAGAACTGCCTCCGTGTGTTCGTCTCTTCCGCAAGGAGGACGTCGACTCTGACAGAGAAGGGCCTCTGTGTCCTCAGTTCCCAGAACAACGACCGCCACATCTTAAACCATCACATTACAAAATAAATAAACTAGCAACTGCTTCACGGAGGACCTCACTTTCTACTAGATGTCAGATTTTAAAATGAAATTGTTCTTTATTTAATCAGCTGGTGCACGTATCCAAAACCATTCTGTTAAACGCTGCTCTGTCTTCTTTGTGTTTTAACATTATATCATAACATCCTCCAGGAGGCAAGCGAGCGGATTTTCAGGAAACAAAACAGTAAAGCACAGGAACCACCCGGAAGAGCCCCCAGGGGCCAAAGCTGCAAGAGTCTGAGCGAAAAATAAGTAAAGTGGTGCCTGGTTCCGGTGTGGCCTGAATGTTGGTGTCCCCAGAAAATTCGCGTGTTAGAATCCCTCTGGTCCACGTGATGGTGTTAGAAGGTGGGGGGGGCCTCTTGGAAGTGAGTAGGTCATGAGTGTTCCACCCTCATGAATGGGATCAGTCTTATAAAAGAGACGCCCGCCTCCCCCCCCCCCGCCCTGCCCCAGAGCTCCCGAGACCCTTCTTCCCTGTGAGGCCACAATGAGAAATTCTATAGCGGTCCCTCTCCCAACCATGCTGGCCCCCTGATCTCAGACTCCAGCCTCCACAAGTGCGAGCGAGATGTTTCTTTTGTTCAGCCACCCAGGCTGGGATATTTTGCTATAGCTGCCTCAATAGACTACGACTGATAAGGCCAATGTAAAATAAATATCAATGAGTCCATATTGCTATAAACAAATAACCGAACACATTAATAAATGGAGGGAAAGAAAACATGTCCTGGGCAGAAAAGTCCCAGATAATTTACAAAGATACTTCACTCTAGGGTGAGAAAGACTAACTCCCCATTCCTGAAGTGTGGGCTGCTTGTGGTGACTCCCTTCCAAAGAGGACAGAATGGAAGGAGGAAAAAGTAACTACAGTGGAGACAGTTGACAGAGTTCAGTCAGGTGATCACGATCTCCCCAACAGTCATACACCATTGGTGACACTGTGCACCCTGGATGTAATGTGATGAAAATGGCATTTTTCCTCTGTGACCTTCCTCCCCAAACCTATCACCCCTGGCTGATTATGAGAAAAGTATCGGACAAATGGCAAAGAGGGACATTCCACAACATACCCGAGCGGCGCTCCTAAAAACTGTCAGACCATCATGAACAAGCAAAGTCTAAGAGGCTGTCCCAGCTAAGAGGAGCCTAAAAAGACATGACAAGACAGTGTAATGTGGGATGCTGCATGGATACATGGTTAAAAACTAAGGAAATCTCCTCTGGACTGAATGTCTGTGTGTCTCCAAAGTTCACGTGTTGACATTTAATCCCCAGTGCGATTGGATACAGAGGTGGGTCTTTGAAAAGTTAATTAGGTCCTGAGTGTAGAGTCCTCATGAATGAGATCAGTGCCCTTATGAAAAATACCAGATGGACAGCTCCCTGGGTGCACCCTGTGAGAATACAAGTAGTGGGCACTCTACAAATGGAAAGAGTGTTCTACAAACGGAAAGAGTGTTCTAATCACAGCATAATATCCTAGCACCCTGATCTCAACTTCCAGCCTCCAGAATTGTGAGAAATAATTTCCTGTTATTCAAGGCATCCAGTTTATGGCGTTTTCTTATAGCGGCCCAAGCTAAGGCAAAATCTAAATAAACTATGGACTTTCTTTAATAACAATGTACCAATATTGGTTCATTAATTTTAACGGATCCACCACACTACTGTGAGAAGTGAATAAGGGGGAAACGGTGGGCAGCTGTGCCTGGAAACGCTGTATGATTGTCACAAGTTTCTCCAAATTTCAAAACTGAAGTCCATTAAAAAAAAAATCCCAAGGGGCACCTGAGTGGCTCAGTCAGCTGGGCGTCCGACTTCGGCTCAGGTCACCATCTCACGGTGCGTGAGTTCGAACCCCACCTGTGCTGACACCTCAGAGCCTGGAGCCTGCTTCGGATTCTATGTCTCCCTCTCTCTCTGCACCTGGGCCCCCTTGTGCTCTGTCTCTGTCTCTGTCTCTCTCTCTTAAAAATAAATAAACATTAAAAAAAAAATCTCAACATCTTGTCTTCAACTTGATCTCTGCCTCTTGCATGCCCTTGGGGGACACTGGAAAGATGTAAGTGGTGGGGAGATTTTTCATTCAGGCAAGAGATGATGATGGACATGGAGAAATAGATTCAACAGGTATTTAGGAGGTAAAACAGGGCCTGTAGCAGGCAGACAAGAGTGGACAAGTGAGGGTGTAGAACATGGGTCCCTTTCTGGTTTGACCAAATGGGTAGAGGATGTGCCACGTACCGAACAGGATGGAAGGGGATAAGAGAACACCCGAGTTGGGACTACGAACTCAGTTTTGAATACTTGAGCTCTACAAATGAAAATTTCAACGTCAAAGGATGTATAGGTTGAGCCACCAAGAAGTGGATTCAGGATTAGGAGCTTGACTGCATCTGGTTGCAAATCCACTGCTCTTGACCCTCAAGGCACTAAAAATCCACATCTCTGAAGAGTTTAGAGTCTGCTGTAAAGTATGAAGTCTACCAGAGGTGAACAAAAGGGTAAGAGGCTGGAGACTGAAGGAAAGATCCCATTAATCCCTCAGCAGGAACCGTGGATGGCCTCCCAGCATGGAATTCATCTTTCCAGAACAAGATGATGCAGAGGTGACATCACAAAGGGAGGGGGAGTCTTGTCATCTCGTACAGGACGTTCAGCCCGCTCTGCACTCTCCTCTTGTTCTAACACCTCTCTTGGCCTTAACATCCTGTTGATCCCGAAGAGGAGGTGGGGCTCCCAAGGAAGCAGTAGTGAAATAGCCCTAGCCGCCAGCATGTGACTACAGATTCCTGGACATTAAAGGGTCAACGGCGGAGCGTGGGCTGAGAGTCCCTGGAGACAACCTGTGTGCTTGGGTAGAGCGCAATCCAGTAGTGAGAGAGAAGGAAGTAAACGTGCTGGGTCCTCTCTCTTTCTGAGAGTGTTTCTTGTGTCCCTCCACTCCTTTCCTCCAGAGCCGGCCCAAGACCCAACACAGACAGCAGGACAGCCCTCCACTGCCCAGGTATGTGTCTAGGTGTGTTGCTTTCCCTCTTGCAGAGTATCACCCCAGCCCATCTCCCTTGTGACTCCCTCCATCTTCTAAAGCACACATCTTCACAATCTCCAAAACTCTAACCTCTTTCCCACACCGTATCTCTGGGATCTGTAAACTGGCAGGTGGGCAGGTTGGCGAGAACCTCAGATGGGACGAGGCTCAGGAATGAGCACAAGCCTGTGGGTGTCAGGCCCTTAACTCTGGGAACCCCAAGCATTTCCAGCAGCAACTTCTCAGCTTACAGCCGCCTTGTCTGTTAAGCTGATCATCTAAAAAGTGTTACAGTCCCATGGTCTTTCCTCTCATCACAATCCCCTTCCTCTGACATCATGGAAGCAGGGAGTGTCTTCTCTCCTCAGAGCACAGAGTCCCGGACCTCTCCAGGACAACACTCAAGACAGAGAAGGCTCCAGGGGCCACGACGATGCCTGTCCTTTCCTCCCTACACTGCCCAACTCTGCCATCCCTGCTGCTGACTCTGCTTCTGGGATTCACAGGTGAGGGGGGCCTCAGGTGTGTTTTCTGGGGGGCTCCCCTATGCCTGTTTACTGTGTTCTCCTCACCTATCACCCTAGAATTTCTTGGGGGAAGGTTTTTCTGTCCCAGCCAGAATTTATAGAACTAGACTGGAATGGCTCCCAGCTCACAACATCTCCCAGTGGTCATCTCTGTTCCACACCCTTTTGTTCAGGTAATGGATACACCCCCCCAACGGTCACAGGGCTCAGCACAGCATACCTGAGAGTTCTCATCCCTTAGCCCCTAGGATCAGAGAACCTGAGTTTTACACTTATCACCCCTACACAGATGCTACCTCTCAATGGAAAAAAAAAAAAAAACGTGTTGGAAAACATGAAAGTATAAAGCAAGGAAAGAAAGCACGGTGCTTCCATCCAAAGATGATCACCTTTAAAAATTTGCAGAGGTGTGTGTGCTCATGGAATTTAGCCAGAAGTGGTCACTAGAGGTCTGTCTGGGTCACTGATGGAAGGTGAACATTGCAGCGTCAACAACAGGACTGGGCAGGTCTCCTCTGCTTGCTGAAAAAGCCAAGCAAGCATATGGAGTCTCTTCCCCAAGGCCATTGGTTCATCTTAGCAGAGGTTTCAGTCCCAGTGCCAGAGCACATGGCCTTAGGGGTTCACATCAGATGAAAGAGGAAGCCAAAACCATTATCTGAGTCTAAGGAAGAGGAAGAAAGCTTGGATAGCTGAGAGTAACGTATAGGAGACACCCGGGCCCACTGGAGAATGTCAGCAAACATCTCAAGAGAAATTAACACCAATTTTGTACAACGTCTTCCAGAAAAAAGAAGAGGAGGAAACACTTCCCTACTCATTTGATGAGGTTATTATTATCTTGATAGCAAAACCAGATAGACTTTACATAAAATAGAAAACTACAGACCAATATCCCTCACGAATCTAAAGGCAAGAATCCTCAACAAAGTGTCGGCATATAGAATTTCACAATGTGCAAAGTTATATGCCATGCGTAAGTAGGATTTATTCGAGGCATGCAAAGCTGTTTCAACTTTTGAAAATCAGTCATTGTAATCCATCAGATCAAAGCGTTAAGGGAGAAAAACTGCATAGCGGCATCACTTGATGCAGAAGAAGCATTTGACAAATCCAAAATCCGTTCATGATGAAACCTCTCGGCAAACCATAAATAGCAGGGAACTTCCTCTATGTGATAAAGAACATCTACAAAAAGTCCCACAGTTATCATTATACTTAATGGTGAAAGACACTATATGTATTTCCTAAGACAAGGACTGAGGCAAGGGTGTCCATTCTCACAACTCTTGTTCAAAATAGTCCTGGAAGCTGTAGCAGAAAGAGGGACAAGAAGGAAGGAAGGGAAGAGAAGGAAGGGAAAGGAAAAGAGTGTAAATTGAAAAGGAAAGAATAAAACCTCCTTGTTTACAGATGACATGATTGCCTACATAGAAAATCCCAAAAGGATCTCCTAAAAAAAAATAAATAAAACAACAAAAAACTCAGGATAATAAGCAAGTTCAACAAGGAAACGAGATCAACGCACAAAAATCAGTGTATTTCCATAGACTAAAAACACACGTGACCATTTATATTAGCACCCAAAAAAAGAGAAATACTTAGGTATAAATTTCATATAATATATACAAGATCTAGGGGCGTCTGGGTGGCTCAGTCGGTTGGGCATCTGACTTCGGCTCAGGTCATGATCTCACAGCTTGTGAGTTCGGGTCCCACCTCAGGTTCTGTGCTGACAGCCCACAGCCTGGAGCCTGCTTCAGACTCTGTGTCTCCCTCTCTCTCTGCCCCTCCCCCACTCATGCTCTGTCTGTCTCTCCTTCAAAAATAAACACTAAAAAAATTAAAATATATATATACACACACAAGATCTATATAAAGAAAGCTAGAGAACTGAACAAAGCAATCAAGAAAAAATAGAGATACATTCCATGTTCATGGATAGGAAGACTCAATATTGCCAAGATGTCAGTTCTTCCCAATTTGATCTATGGAAAAATGCAATTCCAATCAAAATACCAGCAAAGTACATATATTGACAAACTGACTCTGAAGTGTATATGGAGAGGTTAAAGATCCAGAATAGCCAACTCAACGTTGGAGAAGAACAAGTCAGAGGACTGACACCATTCGACTACAAGACGTACTAGAAAGTTCCAGTAATAGAAACAGTGGCATTGGTGAGAGAATAGACACACAAATCAATGCAATAGAATAGGAAGTCCAGAAATAGACTCACATAAATACAGCCAAATGATCTGTTGGAAAGGAGCAAAGATAATCTTTTCAACAAATGTTGCTATAACAATTGGAGATCTGCACATCCACGTGCAAAAAAAAAAAAAAAAATTCTAGACACAGACCTAACAGGCTTCATAAAAATAATGTAAAACACAAAACTATAAAATTCCTAGAAGATATCCTAGAAGAAAATCTAGATGATCTTTGATATGGAAATGACTTTCATTTATAAACAGGGTTTGTATTTTAAAGCAGTTTTAAGTTCACACCAAAATGGAGGAGAAGGGGCAGAGATTTCCCTTACTATTCCCTGCCCCCACACATCACAGCCTCCCCCATTATCAATATCCTCCACCAGACTGGTGCGTATATTACAAACAATGAACCTACACTAATGTCATTAACACCCAAAGACCATAGCACACATTATGGTTCACTCTTAGTATTGTATAGTCTATGGGTTTGGACAAATGTATAGTGAGATCCGCCTTTGTAGTATTTTACGGAATAGTTTTGCTACCTTAAAAACCCTCTGTGCTCTATTTACCTCTTTCCACCCTAACCCCTGACAATCACTGATGTATTTACAGTCTCTATAGTTTGGCCTTTTCCAGAATGTCATACAGATGGAATCGTGTAGTATGTAGGCTTTTCTTGCATTAATGATAAGCTTTCAAGGTCCTTTCACATCTTTTCAGGGCTTGCTTGAAAGCTCATTTCTTTCTATAGCACTGGATGATATTCCACTGTCTGGATGTACCACAATTTCCTTATCCATTCAACTACTGAAGGTCATCCTGGTTGCTTTCAAGCTTGGCAATTATAAATAAAGCTGCTATAAACTATGAGGTGGAATCTGTTCCCGGTCTCACTCCTAACCTCTGGTAGCCTCAGATGGTCCTCAGAGGGTACACGGCATTCTCCCTGTGACTTCACACCCTCTTCCCTCTGGGCATGACAGATAAGCTAAGCTGCGCTTCAACTCCTGGATCACATGAGCTATGAAACCGTATGTATTTTCTTAAACCACTAAGTTTGGGTCATTTGCTTTTCAGCAAGTTCCCTTGTTTATTAGAGCCTACTATGCTCCAGCGCATCCTCATATCGTGATGCAGAAAAGAAGGTACCTGCCCCCTTTCTGTGCAATGGTCCCCTTCCCCTCATCCCATATGGCAACCCAATTTGTAATTGTCATACTTTGGTGCCAGCTGAAAGAGTGTGTAATGAGACTCCACCTTGACCTAGAACCAGACACTCAGAACATCTTGGGCCAAGACAAAGAACACGAGAAATGATGCAAAGTTTCTTTCCAGGAACTGCAGGTAAAGAGTTCCAGGTGAACCAGCCTGAGAGTTCAGTGTCAGTCAGAGCTGGAGACATCTTAACACTGGCCTGCAACGTGTCTGCTCACTCCCCAGCAGGGCCTGTCTTGTGGTTCAGGAAGAATGGGCCAGAACAACAATTAATCTACAGTTTCAATGGCAGCCACTTCCCCCGAGTAAACCAAGTGGAAAACACAGAGGTCAATCAAACAGACTATTCCATCCGCATCAGTGATGTGTCACCCAAGGACACGGGCACCTATTACTGTGTGAAGTTAACAATAGGGCATCCTGACATGGCGTATGTATCTGGTTCAGGCACCTATGTGTCTGTGAATGGTGAGTACAGGTCTGACGATTTCCATCCCCTTGGTTTGTAAAACTAAATTCTCCAAAATCTGAAACATGTACCAAATCATCACAACACACTGGGTACTGTGTCCCTTCATCCACAAACAACCCTGCAGGCTGGGATTCTATACATGGCTCTTCTGTTAGTCTGGGACCCTGAGCCCACTATTGAATCAAGCCTTGTTACAGACCAGGTCCTTCTCTGATGACCCAACCACTAAAACCCGAACACAGAGATACTCCAAAATAAAAAGATGTTCAGTAGGTAAAATGCAACTACATGTGTGTACCTCATCGTCCAAAAACTTGGTAAAATGGGCCTAGAAGTCTGAGTGCCCTTTCAGAGGTTTAGGGACAAACTTGAGCTCAAGAATATGCATTGTGTCTCTTGTGGCCTATATCCTGACTCTAAGCATCAGTCCCAGACAGTTGCAGCCACATATTAGCTTCCGGATTTGGATGGAATCTCAACCCAGTTGAAGTTTGCCCCAAGCCTAATATCTCCTGAGCCAAAACAAAGGTTCTGCCACAGCCAGGCAGAACCTCTACAAGCCTGCACAATTCCACTTGCCCATTTCTAACTGGAATGTCACTGGGGCCTGGTGGAAGGTTCCTGAGCAACCACCACAATGCAGTCAGGGACTTCATTCCCCACACAGGAAGTCCATGAGTGAGTGTGGTCTCCTACTATGGCTTCTGGGGAACCTAGGGACCAATCGGAGTGTCCTTGTGTGTCACCCACTCCCAGGTCTTGTTTGGAAAAGCTGTCCTGACGGGGTTGACTCACTCTCCTCACACTTGATCCTTCCCTGGTCTGCCCTGGGCTACCCTCAGCTCTGCTGTTCTCTGATTCTCTGAGGACAAGCAGTGTTTCCTGCTTCTTCCTACTCTCTGAGTTAATTCCATTAAATACAGTGAGATTAGGGTATCCATCTGTTCTGCTAGGAAAACCAGTCTTCCCCAGTCATGTTCTCCTCAAGTCCACCCACGTTCTAGGCCATCCAACTGGCCATGGAACATTTACACATTTCCCTCAAGCTAGAAAATGTGAGTGTAGGCAGCCTACCTGCCATTCTCTCCCAGCCTCCCCAGCCAGGAGTTCCCTTGTCTCTCTAACCTGCACCTCACCCCATCAGTGACGTTGATGGTTTGCCAACCTGAAAGGAGAGATATTACCAGGACCTGACACAGCATGTGGTAGGGATGTTGGTGGCAGTGGGTGTCAGGGGTCAGTCGTGGACCCTTCAAAATTGACAAGGTCCCTTGAGGCTCTACTCTCTTTTGTTGGGAAGAGGAAACTGTCTCTCTTTTCTATCTTGAGAGATAAGCAGAGGAACCACACCCTGCCTGCATGCACATATAGTAATCCTAAATGCCCCCCCAATTCTTTAGGTTTACTCTCTCTCGACTTCCCCTTTCTCCATACCCGTCAGCACTAATATCTCCACAAATTCCGTGGCTGCTCACCCTTCAGAAAAGAGATGAAGGTCAATCCCAAACTCACTGTAAGTATGAGGTGGGCAGAGAGTACTTGGACCCATCTCCAAATGTACTGAGTGATCTTTGGCATTTAGATGGGGGAGGGACTAGTCTCTCTCCATGAACACTACCAATTCATAATCCCAGCCCTCTTCCTCCCTGTCTTCTTACCTTGATTAGGGGCTGAGACGTGGAACTGGGGAGGTGACACATCTGATCCCCTGCACTGACCCCCCCTCAGTCGGTGAGGTCAGGAGCTTCCACCACTTGCAGAGGCCCCTCTAAACTCAGCGTGTGCGTGCTCCCATGTGGCATTAAAAGAACTAATTAATGAATGAGGTCCGACCATGATCTGGATCCAAGTTCTCTCCCATCCTCTCTAGGTCAGAGCATGGGAAGTAAGAAATGATCTTGAGTTTCTTTGCAGGAGCCTCACATGAGCTATTCCAGGTGCAACAAGCTGAGATGACACAGACTGTATCGACCGGAGACACAGTCACCTTGAGTTGCAGGGTACCAGATTCGTTCCCCAAAGGACCTGTCTTATGGTTCAAGGGAACTGGGCCACACCGGGAATTAATCTACAATTTCAAAGGAGGCATCTTTCCCAGAGTAAAAGAAATTGGACGCACCACCAAAGCTGGCAACACAGACTTTTCCATCCACATCAGTGAAATCTCTCTTGCAGACACCGGCACCTACTACTGCGTGAAGTTCAAGGAGGGGAAACCTGACCTGGAGTTCCAGTCAGGTCCAGGCACTGAGGTGTTTGTGACTAGTAAGTTTGTCTCTTCCTTCCCCTGTTATGGGCTGCTATCTCAGTTAACCAAGTCCTCTACTCATCGAACAACTAGATTATGCTAAATATTATTGAAGGTGCAATATACATTCTTCTGTCATTCTCTCAGCAACTTGTGAATTAAGTGTTTTACAGGAGAAGAAACGGATTCAGAAAGGTCAATTGAGTGATGAAGGACATTTTGGTTGACATCCCAATATTCAACCCACCCCCAATAGCCTAGACTAAACCAGTTAAGGGTAATTTCATGACTCCCTACCAGTGATTAACTCAAATATGAGACTGTCTTAAGCCAGTTTGTGTCCCTAAGAGAAAAGAATAGGCTTGCAGAGAAATCTGGGAAACTAATGCAATTCTCTTTCTTGTTGGCTAGGAACAAGCAGTCATATTGCCCCAGGTGCTCCTGAGAGACATCTTATGACCATGAGGGGAACCAAGTTGAGGAAAAATCTGCTCTAGAGAAGTGCAAAGATATAAAGAATGTGGGTTGATGACATTGCACCGCCATGTTGTTCCTGGTTCCAACCCCACTTCTGGACCTCCAGTTATGGGAGAGAAAACATCTCCTTGTTAATCCAGTTTGCTGAAAGTTAGCACCGTCCTAAGGGATGCCAGGTGATAAAGTTCCCACGTCCACAGAGCACTAAAGTACGATTTCAAATCATGGTTTTTTTCTGTTCCTAAAGCCTTACTTTTTAATTTTATTTTTCTATTTTGTGATAATCTCTGAACTCTGAGTAATACCCAGCCTGAGAAATGGTTATATTGGTGATACTACAATACTACTATTTTGGGGGCATCTACTATATATCAAGGATCTACCTTTCCCATACTACTGCCTTCACCTACATAGCAACTTGAATAGAAGAGGGATTGTCCTTTTTGTACTTATGTGAAAACTGGGGCTCCAGAGGAATCAGGGGTACAGAGAGTAGGAGAAAGAGGTGAGGTTGGTCTCGGCTCTCTCTCTTCACTTTACCTATTAGTGAAGAGCCTTTCCTTACAAGAAATAAGAACCCAAAATATTGGTTTAAAGTGATCCAGTAGCTGAGAAGGATTCTAGGTTCCTCCCGGCATCCAAGGCAGAGCTTTAGGACTAAGGACTCAGGGCCACCAAGAATCTTATTCTTTTAAATTCTCTCATCTCTATTCATCTCTGCCTGGCTTTGTCTCTCCTGATGCACACAGGCCTTATCTGTATAACGGAAGGGATAAGGGATAAGTATCTGTATAACGGAAGGGATAAGGGATAAATGTTGACATTCATTATGTCATCTCAGCGGCCAGGATGGGAAGAGAGCTTCTTCTTCCCAGCTTCCACAAATGAATCCCAGAGAATCATTTGAAATTGCCTTTCCTGTGCCTTCCACTTACCCATTATTACAAAGGAAAGAAGGTGCTAGGTAGGGAATCCATCAACCCAACCCAATGAAATGAATGTCCAACAGACGATGTGTGTCCCCACCAAGGTCCAAACCCGTCATGTAACATATTAAGAAGTTGAGACCCAGAGATTGGGCTTGCCTAAAGTCACAACGGTTAACAGAACTCTGATCTCTTACTCCCATAATCCTTGGGTTTATGACTTTATCTTCTTCCTAATAAGAAGACTTGAGTTAGAGTGGGGGTGTGGATGTGCATAAAGATAATTTACCAAAAAAATACTGTGAATGAGTTCAAGCTCCCTGTTAAAAGCCAGAGTCAGAAATGTATTAATTTATACCATTTCTACATAATAAATAAAAAGCATGTATACATACAGTTTTGAAATACTGAGCTGAGTATAAGTTTGCTGTAGTTGTTATAACTAACTGTCACAAACTTCGGGGTTTAAAACAGAAATAGTCCTGTGTGAGTGGTATGACAGTGTGAGGAGCTCTGTGCCTCTACTCCCAGAAAAAAAAAATTTGGTGAAAAGAAATTGTTTTTAATCATTTAAAGTAGTGACATCAGCAAGATGAGCAGACTAGGAAGTCCCCAAGCCTTCCTCTCCCATGGAGACAACCAAACAACAACCCTCTATGGACCAGAATACCTTTGTAAGAATGTTAGAAATCAGCTGAGAAGCAGCAGCCCCCAGACCAATGGAAAACCAGGAAGGGATTCCAGTGAAAGCTGTAGTAAAGTTTGCGATGTTTTGTATACTCATACCCCACTCCCAACCTGGTATAGGGCACAGTTAAGGAGGAAACCTCCCATACATGTTTCACCCTCAGGATGGAAACAGAACAGATCATACATCAAACACTCTGGATTGTCTGGGGACTGCCTGAGGGGATGGTTTCTGTCTCATCTGATTCAGTGCACTAAAAGGAACAGCAGTGCAGGTTAGAAGTGCTGAAAACAGAGACCATCAAAATGGCTTATTAGAGCTACACATGTTATGCAGCTCCACAAGAAGACACCAGGAAGAATAAGAGACTGTGATCTTTCGAGAAGAAAAGGCAAGCTGCTTAGAGAATTTCAGGCAGCTAAAAAACCATACACAAGCCCAGAGAAGTTACATCCCCAGAAAACATTTGAAAGGTCCCAGAACTTCTTGCCAGGCTGACTGAGGAAGTAAGCCAGTCCATAAAACGGTGGTTATCTTAGTCCATTCAGGCTGCTATAACAAAATACCAGACTGGGTAGCTTATAAATAATAGAAATTTGTTCCCTACAGTTCTGGAGGCTGGAAATCCAAGATTATGGCACTAGCATGGTCAGGTGAGGCTCATTGTGGCTTAACATGGTAAAAGGGGCTAGGGACCTCTGTGGGGTCTCTTTTATAAGGCACTAATCTCATTCATAAAGCATCCACTCTCATGACCTAAGCACCTCCTGAAAGCTCCACCTACTAATACCATCACCTTTGGGGAGTAGAATTTCAACATATGAATTTGGGGGAGGATGCAAACATGGTTTTTTCAAATGCCCAAATCCCAAAAAAAGAGCAAAAAAAACACACAAAGAACCAGGAAAACATGGCCCAATGAAATGAAAAACATAAAACTCCAGAAGCCAACCCACTTAAGAAACTCAGATGGCTGGACTTCCTGCCAAATAACTCAAAACAACTATGTTAAAGCTACTCAATATACTAAAAGAGAACATGGATAACCAATGAAATGAAATCAAGAAAACAACATATGAAAAAAAACAACATATGAACAAAATGAGAATATCAACAACAACAACAACAAAAACTGTAATAAAGAACCTAACAAATTCTGGACCTGAAAAATACAATAGTGAATTGAATATTTACCAGAGGGGTTAAACAGCAGACTTGATGAGGTAAGAGAAAGAACCAGAGAACCTTAACACAATTCACTTGAAATCACTGAGTCACAGAAGACAAAAGAGTTAAGAAAGTGAAGACAACCTAAAACATTTATGTTACCATCAAACAGACCAATATACACATTATAGGAATCCCGAGAGAGAGAAAGAAGCAGACAATTTATTTGGGGGGAAAAATGGCCCCAAAACTTTCTGAATCTGAAGAAATAAATTGACATATAAATTCAAATAACTCCAACCAGGATAAATCCAAAAATACCCACAAGGAGAAACATTATAATCAAACAATTGAAAGTCAAAGACAAAGGGAGTAACTTGAAAGCATCAAGAGAAAAGCAGCTCATTACATAAAAAGGAGCTTCTGTAAGATCATTAGTGAATTTCTTGGATGAATCCATGCAGCCCAGAAGGCAATGGAATGATATATTCAGATTGCTGAAAGAACAAATCTGTCAACCAAGAATACTATATCTAACAAAACTGTCCCTCAAAAATGAAAGCGATATTAAGACTTCCCCAATTAAACAAATGTAGAAAGCATTCATTACCTCTAGAGCTTCCCTATTAGAATGCTAAAGGGAACCCTTCAAGTCTAAGTAAAAAGATAATGGACAGCAGGGGCGCCTGGGTGGATCAGTCGGTTGAGCGTCCGACTTTGGCTCCGGTCATGATCTCATGGTTCATGAGTTTGAGCCCCGCGTCGGGCTCTGTGCTGACAGCTCAGAGCCTGGAGCCTGCTTCAGATTCTGTCTCTCCTTCTCTCTCTCTGCCTTTCCCCCACTCATTCTGTCTCTCTGTCTCTCAAAAATAAATAAACATTAAAAAAAATTTTTTTTAAAAAGAAAGGATACTGGACAGCAAAATGAAGCTATACAAAACTATAAAGTTCTCCAGTAAAAGGAAAATACATGTACAAACACAGTAATCTGTATTATTGTAATTTTGGTGCATAAGTTCACTCTTAATTCTTGTACAGAATTTAAGTGAGAAAAACAAAAAGCTATAAATCTATATTGAGTATACAATATATAAACATGTAATTTGTGATATCAGTAACAAAGTTGGGGTGGTGGAGATGTAAGTGGTGGCATTTCTGTATGCAATTGAAGTTAAGTTGCCATCAGTTTAAAATAGATTGTTGTAGGGGTGCCTGGGTGACTCAATCGGTTAAGCATCTGACTTCAGTTCAGGTCATGATCTCGCAGTTCATGAGTTCGAGCCCTGTGTTGGGCTCTGCTGACAGCTCAGAGCCTGGAGCCCGTTTCAGATTCTGTGTGTCTCCTTCTCTCTGCTCCTCCTCATCTCACTCTCTCTCTCCTCTCTGTCTCTGTCTCTGTCTCTGTCTCTCTCTCTCAAAAATAAATAAACATTAAAAAAATAAAATAAAATAGATTGTTATAACTTTAAGGTATTTTTGCAATGGTAACCACAAAGAAAAGATCTATAAATACAGACAAAACAAAATGAAAAAGAAATCCAAGGATTCCACTGCAAAATCAATGAAAAACAAAAGAAGGCAGTAAGAGAGGAAAGAAAGGGCAAAAAAAGGTACAAGACATGCAGGAAACAATGAACAAAATGACTATAGTTAAGTCCTTCCCTATTAGTAATTACTTTGAATTTAAATGGACTAAACTCCCTAATAAAAAGATATAAATTGGCTAACTGATTTTTTGAAAATGTGGATCCAGCTATATGCTATCTATAAGAGACTCCCTTTACATCTAAGAACATACAGAGGCTGAAAATGAAAGAAGGGAAAAAGATGTTCCATTCAAATGATAACCAAAAGAGAGCATATGTGGCTATTCTGATCCCAGATAAAATACACTTTAAATAAAAATCTGATACAACAAACAAAGAGGACATTACATAATAATCAAAGGGTTGACTCAACCAAAAGTATATAAAAATATTTATTCACTACACATCAGATCTCTAAATTTTGGTAGCAAATATTGACAGGATTGAAGGGAGAAATACAATAAGAGAAGGAGATTTCAAGACCCCACTTTCAATAATGGATGAACAATCGGAAGATTGATGAGGAAACAGAAGAGCAGAATAACACTACAGACCAACTAGACTTAACAGACATATACAGAACATTCCACCCAACAACAGCAGAATATACATTCTCCTCAAAGTACACACGGAACATTCTCCAAGACAGAACATATGTTAGGTCACAGAACAGTCTTAGCAAATTTTAAAAGGTGGAAAGTATCTTTTCTGATTACAATAGAATGTAATTAGAAATCAACAGGAGAAGAAAAACAGGAAAAATTTAAAAATACACAGAAATTAAACAACACAATCTTAACGAAGCGTCAAAAAAGAAATCACAAAGTTAATTAGAAAATATCTTCTGACAAATAAAAACACAACATACCAAAACTTAAGGGATTCAGTAAAAACAGTTCTAAGAAGGAGTTTATGGTGATAGATGCACACATTAGAAAGAGGTTGGTAGGAATATAAACTGGCAAAGCCACTTTGAAAAACAATGTGGAGATTCCTCAAAAAATTACAAATAGAATTACCTTAGAACCCAGCGATTGCATTCTTAGGTATTTATCCAAAGGATACAAAATTCTGATTTGAAGAGGTACATGCACCCAGTGTTTATACCAGTGTTACCAACAATAGCCAAATTATGGAAAGAGTCCAAATGCCCATCAACTGATGAATGGATAAAGAAAGATTTGGTATATACCAAATGGAATATTACTCGGCAATCAAAAAGAATGAAATCTTGCCATTTGCAACAACATGGATGGAAGCAGAGTGTATGATGCTAAGCAAAATAAGTCAGGCAGAGAAAGACAAATATCATAGGATTTCACTCATACGTGGAATTTAAGAAACACAACAGATGAACACAGGAGAAGGAAAGGAAAAATAAGCTAAAAACAGACAGGGAAACCAAACTTAAGAGACTCTTACATGCCAAGAACAAACTGATGGTTGTTGAAGAGGAGGTGGGTGGGAGGGTGGGTTAAATGGGTGATAGGCATTAAGGAGGGCAGGTGTTGGGATGAACGCTGGGTGTTATATGTAGGTGATGAATCACTGGGTTCTACTCCTAAAACCAATACTACACTGTATGTTAAGTAACTTGAATTTAAATAAAATTTTTAAAGAGGAACCAGAAAAAAAAGAAAAGAAAAGAAGAAAGATCTCAAAGCAAAAGCCTAACTTTTCAACTCAAACAAAAACTAAACACAAAGCAAGCAGGAGGAAGAAAATACAAAGATTAAAGCAGAGGTAAACAAAACAGAGAATTTTAAAAATTCAATGAAACTAAGAGCTGTTTTTTTTAAAAGACCAATTGACAAAACTTTTGCTAGATTTAAAAAAAGAAGACTCAACTAAAATTAGAAATGAAAGAATGGGGAATACAATCGAGGCCACAGAAATAAGAAGGATTATAAGAGAATGCTATGAACAACTATACCTCAATAAATTGGATAACCTAGAATAAATAAAAACCTAGAATAAATTACCAGAAACACATAACTTAACAATATTGAGTCATGAAGAAATAGAAAATCTGAACAGACCAATAACTAGTAAGGAGATTAAATCAGTTATCATAAACTATCCAACAAATAGCCCAGAACTAGATAATTTCACTTGAGAATTCTACCAAACATTTGAAGAAGATTGAACATAAATCCTCAAATTCTTTCAAAGAATTGAAAGAGAAGAAACACTTCCAAACTTGTTTTATGAGGCCAGCATTACTCTGATACCAAAGCCAAAGACACTACAAGAAAACTACAGACTAGGAGAGCCTGGGTAGCTCAGTCATTTAAGTGCCCGGCTCCTGGTTTCAGCTCATGATCTCACGGTTCCTGAGTTCGAGCCCCACAACGGACTCTGCACTGTCAGCCCACCTGGGATTCTCCCATGTGTGCTCTCCCTCACTCTCTGTCCCTCCCCTGCTCGCTCGCTCTCTCTCAAAAATTAAAAACAAACAAAAAAAAACTTTTAAAAAGGAAAAAAAATTTAAGAAAACTACAGACCATATATATGGTAAATATTGATCAAAAAATCTTCAATAAAATACTATCAAACCAAATTTAAGATATATTAAAAGGATTATACCCCATGACCTACTGGGATTTATTCCCAGAATGCAAGGATGGTTCAATATATGAAAATCAATCAATGTAATAATATACCACATTAACAGAATGAAGGCCAAAAACACATAATCCTCTCAACTGAGATGTAAAAAGCATTTGACAAAAGTCAATATCATTTTATCAGTAAAAAACAGGAATAGAAGAAAACTACCTCAATATAATAAATAGCATATGTGGAAAGCTCACAGCTACCATCATACTAAATGGTGAAAGGCTAAAAGCTTTTCCTCTAAGATTAGGAACAGACATCACTCTATTCAACATAGTATTAGAAGTCCTAGTCAGCGGGGTGCCTGGGTGGCAGTTGGTTAAGCTTCCAACTTCAGCTCAGGTCATGATCTCGTGGTGCATGAGTTTGAGCCCCGCATTGGGCTCTGTGCTGACAGCTTGGAGCCTGGAGCTGCTTCAGACTCTATGTCTCCCTCTCTCTCTCTGCCACTCCCCTGCTCACACTCTGTCTCTCTCTCTCAAAAATAAATAATAAAAATTTAAAAATTAAAAAAAAAAGAAGTCTTAGAGAAATTAGGCAAGAGAAGGAAATAAAATTCATTCAAATTGGAAAGGAAGAAGTAAAAGTATCTCTATTCATAGTTGATTTTATATGTAGAAAACACTAAAGATTACACACACACACACACACACAAACTGTTATAACTAATAAAATAATTCAGAAAAGTTGCAGGATACAAAATCAGTTTGTTTCCATGGAATGAATAATTTAAAAGGAATTTTTTTTTAATTCCATTTACAATGGCATCAAAAAGAATAAAAAACTTGGGAATAAATCTAACCAAGATGGCGAAAGATGTGTATACGAAGAACTACAAATCAATGCTAAAAGAAATTAGAGAAGACATAAATGGCATGACATCCTATGGTCATGGATTGTAATACTCAATATTGTTAATATGGCAGTAATACCCAAAGCAATCTAGAGATACAATGCAATCTCCATCAATATCCCAATGACAATTTCTTCTGAAATAGAAAAATCCATCCTAATATTCATAGCAAATCTCAAGGAACCCCAAAAATTACTGCAAAGAAACAGTAATCAAACAATGTGGTACCAGCATAAAGACAGACGTATGGACCAATAAAACAAAACAGAGAGCCAGAAATAAACCCTCATGTATTGGATGAATGATCTTCAACAAGGATGCCAAAAGCACTCAACTGAGAAAGGACAATCTCTTCAAAAAACAGTGTTGGGTAAACTGGATATCCACCTGCAAAAGAATGATATTGAACCTTTATCTTACACCAACCGTACGTAAAATTTAACCAAAACGGGTTAACTAAGCTAAATGTAAGACCCAAAACTGCAAGACTCCTACAAGAAAACATGAGGGAAAATCTTCAAGATGTTGGATATGGAAGTAATTTCTTGGATGACACCAAAAGCAGACAATAAAAGCAAAATACACAAATAGACCTCCAGCAAACTTAAACATTTTCTGTGCACCCAAGGACACAATAAACAGAATAAAAAGGCCACCTGTGGAATGGAAGAAAATATTTGTAAATCGTGTGTCTGATAAGGGTTAATACCTAGAAAATATAAATAATTCCTACAAACCAACAGCAACAAAATAACCAATTAAAAAGTGGGCAAAGGAATTGAAAAGATGTTTCTCCAAAGATGATAAAGTGACTGGCCAAGTATCACATGAAAAAGATGCTCAACTTCACTAATGTTCAGAGAAAAGCAAAGCAACACCACAATGAGTTATCACTTCACATCTATTAGAATTTTTTACTATTAAAAATAATAATAATAATAAGTGTTGATGAGGATACAGAGAAACTGAAACCCTTGTGCATGTAGGTAGGACTGTATAATACTGCCAGGCTCTATGGACAAGACACTCGTCCATATGGTAGTATGGTATGGTATGATATGTTCCTTGGTAGGTATTTCCTTGACAGATTAAAAACAGACAGAACTACCATATGTTCCAGCGATCCCACTTTTGGGTATATATCCAAAAGAATTGAAATCCAGGTCTCAAAGAGATAGCTTCACACCCTGTTCACAGCAGCGCTATCTGCAATAGCCAAGAAATGGAAGCAACCCAAATACCCATCAATAGATGAATGATAAACAAAATGTGGCGTATACATACAATGGAATATTATTCAGTCCTAAAAAGGAAGGAAGTCCTACCACGTGCTAAAATGTTGGGTGAATGTTGAGAATATCATACTAAATGAAATAAGCCAGTCACAAAACGGCAAATTCTGTATGATTCCACTTATATGAGATATCTACCTACAATAGTAAAACTCATAGAAACAAAGTAGAAAGCTTACCATAGCCTGGAAGAACAGGGAGAAAGAGAGCTATTCTGCGGGTACAGAGTTTCTGTTTTGCAAGATGAGAGTTCTGAATATCTGTTGCATAATTGTGTGAATAACAACACTACCCTGTACACTTGAAACTGGTTAAGATGGTGAATTTTATGTTTTTCGCCACAATAAAAATAAAACAAAATATATTTTTTAAATGCAGAAGATTTTGCAAGCTAGTAGAATTGGTGATGGACTGACAATAAGTTGTCTGGGTTTTTCAAAGAACTCATTTATTCTACAAGTATTAACTTTTACAAAACTATGCATATATAGTAGAAGATAGACGTAAAATTACGACCTAGGGGCACCTGGGTGGCTCAGTCATTAAGCGTCCGACTTCAGCTCAGGTCATGATCTCACAGTTCGTGAGTTTGAGCCCTAAGTGGGGCTGTGCTGACAGCACAAAGCCTGCTTGGGATTCCCTCCCTCTCTCTCTCCCTCTCTCTCTCCCTGCCCCTGCCTCTCTCCCTCTGCCCCGCCCCCATTTGTGCACTCCCTTGCTCTCTCAAAATACATAAACTTAAAAAAAAAGAATTACTACATAAAAAATACAGCAGACACCTTAATATAAGACTTAGTTAAGATATCTTAGCATGAATAATCTGTCAATTCAGAGAAATTTATTTAAAAAGTTAGTTTTCTTTACCCCTGTTTTTTTCATTGGTCAAAAATATCTCGAACAAGCCTAATAATCAGTAGATGCTCAACAACTATCTGCTATTAACAATGACAGAAAAGGGGCGCCTGGGTGGCGCAGTCGGTTAAGCGTCCGACTTCAGCCAGGTCACGATCTCGCGGTCCGGGAGTTCGAGCCCCGCGTCAGGCTCTGGGCTGATGACTCAGAGCCTGGAGCCTTTTTCCGATTCTGTGTCTCCCTCTCTCGCTGCCCCTCCCCCGTTCATGCTCTGTCTCTCTCTGTCCCAAAAATAAATAAACGTTGAAAAAAAAATTAAAAAAAAAAAAAAACAATGACAGAAAAAGCGAAGAAAATACCGTCACATGCTACAACGTGGATGAATCTTGAGGACATTATGCTAAGTGAAAGTGCTAATCACATAAAGACAAATTCTGTATGATTATACTGTTAGGAGATATCAAGAGTAGTCAAACTCACCAAGACCGAAAACAGAATCACAGTTAATAAGAGCTGGAGGGAGAGGGGAATGGGGGTTGTTGATGGGTACAGAGTTTCAGTTTCGTAAGAAGAAAAAGTTCTGGAGATCTATTTCCAATAATTCCAATGATGGACTGTACTGAACTGTACTCTTAAAAATGGTTAAGATGATTTTAAAAGCACACAGTGGAAAAGGACACAGAGGTTCAACTTCATTGATTCGGCAAAACTGACTATATGACTGTTTTTATATCTAGTGAGTAATGTTTGTGTGAGTGACATAATTCAGATTATATCTCTCTCTCACTATAATATGTGACTTGGTGGCAACGTTTTGGGGGAAGAAATCTAGAGGCTTTTCCTATCCCAACTAACCGAGGCTATCATGACTGATCTAAAAGAACCCAATAATTACGCATGACCAAATTGGCCTAGGTTAGTTTGAAACAGTATAGATTTTTTTTCCTCTGGCAACTTGAAATTTTATTAATCACAGACCAAACAGAAGCAACTATCATCTATCATTATCATTCATAACATGACATGTGATGTCATGTAATGACAGTGATAGCAGTGATTAAAAGCTTTAATGCCAAAGACATGTAATAAAGAGCAATCCTTTAAGTGAAATAAGTTTAGGGTTTTTTGCTCGGTTTTACCGAGATATAGTCAACATACAACACCATTTTTATGTGAGGGGTACAATGTAATGATTTGATATATGTATATATTGCAAAATGATTACAATAAAGTTGAGTGAACATCTGTCACTTCACATAGTCACAAACTTTTTGCCCCCAGAACTTAGTTAACTCATAACTGGAAGTTTGTATCTTTTGACCACCCTCACCTCTTTCCCCCACCCCCAAGGCCTCACCTCTGGCAACCACCTATCTGTTTTCTATATCTGTGAGTTTGTATTTTTAGATTCCACATACAAGTGAGATCACAGTATTTGTCTTTCTCTGACTTATCTCAGCATAATGACCTCCAGGTCTACCCATGTTGTTGCAAATAGCAGGTTTTCCTTCTTTTAATGGCTAATTAATATCCCATTATACATTGTGATATCTGTTAACATTTTTGTTATCCATTCATCCATTGATGGACACTTAGGTTGTTTTCCGGTCTTGGCTATTGAAAATAATTCTGCAATGAACATGGGAGTGCAGACACCTCTTCAAGATAGTGGTTTCATTTTCTTCGGATATAGGCCCAGAAGTGGAATTGCTGGATTATATGGTAGTATAATATGTGATATATGATAAGATATATATGGTGCTGGACTAAATGATAGTCATATTTTTAATCTTTTGAGGACACTCCACACTCTTTTCCACAGTGGCTGCACCAATTTACATTCCCAAAAATGATGGACAAGAAATCTCTTTTCTCCACATCCTCACCAACACCTGTTAGCTCTTGTCTTCTGACAGCCATTCTAAGATGTGTGAAGTGACATCATTGTGATTCTGATTTGCATTTCCCTGGTTATCAGTGATGTCGAATACCTTTTTATGCACCTGTTGGCCATTTGTATGTCTTCTTTGGAAAAAAAAAAGTCCGTTCAGTTCCTCTGCCAATTTTTCAATTGTACTATTGGGTTTTGTTGTTGTTGCTTGGGGCTTTTTTCTATTTAGTTGTATGAATTCCTTTTATATTTTGGATATTAAGTCCTTACCAGATTTGCAAATATTTTCTCCCATTGATAGCTTACCTTTTCATTTTGATGATGGTTTCCTTTGTTGTACAGAAGCTTTTCCATTTGATTCAGTCCTACTAGTCTATTTTTATTTATGTCACCATTGCTTTAGTATCAAATCCAACAAAACATTGCTAAGACTCATGTCAAGGAGTATCTTTCCTGGTTTTTTTTCTAGTTTTATAGCTTTAGGTCTTATGTTCAAGCCTTTAATTTATTTTGAGTTGATTTTTGTACATGGTGTAAGAGAATAGCTCAGCTTTATTCTTTTGCATGTGGCCATCTATTTTTCTGAACACCATTTAGTGATGAGACTATTCTTTCCCCACTGTATATTGTCACCTTTGTCAAAATGTAATTGACCACATATGCCTAAGTTTATGGATGGGCTCTCTATTCCATTCCATTGTCCCTTCCATTGTCTATTCCATTCCATTGTCTATTTTTATGCCAATACCATACTGTTTTGATTACTGTAGCTTTCTAATACAGTTTGAAATCAGGAAGCATGATGCCTCCAACTTGTTCTTCTTTTTCAAGCTTGCTTTGGTTATTTGAGGTCTTTTGTGGTTCTATGCAAATTTTGGGACTGTTTGCTCTATTCATGAAAAACGCCATTGGAAAATTGACAGGGATAACCTTGAATCTGTGGATTGACTTGGGTAGTATAGGTACTTTAATTATATTAATTCTTCCAATCCATGAGCATGGACTATCTTTATATATGTCTTCTTCCATTTCTTTCATCAATACCTTACAGATTTCAGCATATAGATCTTTCACCTTTTTGGTTAAGTTTATTCCTAGGTATCTTATTCTTCTTGATACAATTATAAATGGGATTGTTTTCTTAATTTCTCTGATAGTTGGTTATGCTTACATAAGATATTTGTATATATTGATTTAGTACCCGTGACTTTACAAAACTCATTTATTCATTCTAATAGTTTTTTGGTAAAGTCTTTAGGATTTTCTGTATACAATATCGTGTCATCTGTAAATAGTGACATTTTACATTTTCCTTTCCGATTTGGATGCCTTTTATACCTTTCTTACTCAATTGCTCTCACTCAGATTTCCAATACTATGTTGAATAAAAGTGATGAGAGTGGACATCCTTGTCTTGTTCCTAATCTTACAGGGAAAGCTTCCCTGTTGAGTACGATGTTAGCTGTGGGCTTGTCATCTATGGACTTCATTATGCTGAGGTACTTTCCCTCTGTACCAGATTTATTGAGAGTAAATGATAAATCCTTCTTGTCTAACATGTGGTTTAGATCCAAAGCTCTTTATAGATTTTTTTCTCAGGATGATAGATCTATTGTTGAAAGTAGCATAATGAACTTCCCCACCATTACTGTATTGCTATCTACTTCTCCCATCAGGTCTGTTAATTTTTGCTTTAAATATTTGAGTACGCCTGTGTTGGGTGCATAAATATTTACAAATGACATATCAATTCTTGTTGGGTTGACCCTTTATCATTAGATAATGACCTTTGTCTCTTACTAGAGTCAATCATTGGCTTAAAGTCTATTTTATCTGACATGAGTATAGCTACCCCTGTTTTTTTTTTGTTGTTGTTCCATTTACACGGATTTTTTTTTTATCCTTTCGTTTTCAGTCTCTGTGTGTCCTTAAAACTGGAGCAAGTCTCTTGTAGGAAGTATTGAGTTGGTTTTGTTTTATACCCATTCATCCACTCTATGTCTTTTGATTAGAGAATTTAGTGTCTTGAGGTCCCTCAGATCCTCATAAACTGTAAGCTTTTTCACAACCTTTCAACATACAGTTGGGAAAACACATGGATTTAGGAGTATTCTTTTTTTTTTTAATTCCTTCCCAAAAAATACCAATAAGGTGAACTTTTAAATAAGGTGAACTTTTAAAATATTGCCAAATTAAGAAATACCCTTTGGCACAAAGGTAAACCTAAAATATTTTTATTTTGTACAAACTCTAGGAAAAAAGGGGGCAAGTCTGAAAGAAGAGTAGTTGAGTAAGTTTAAATATATATATATATATATATATATATATATATATATATAATATACAAATACTCTATATATGTAGCCATATGTATAATAGATACTTCCTTAAAATTAGTACAAATAGATCTTGAGTATATCATTCGTTGGAGAAATATCACTTCACATGGCAATATGTTTTTATGGGTCATTTCATAGATTGCTCAAATTCACATATTGCTGACTTTTCACTTTGGACTTTTTCTATCTTCACTTTGGGGACAGGGACTGGGAATGGCTCCTTGAAAGGGGAATCGGCTAATAGCCCAAATATTAATAAGTATCTTTTCTCATTTATATGCTTAATATTTTATACATAAATGGTAGAACTTTTGTTTTAAGCTCATCTATCGGTTTTGGAGAAACCAATCCCTTAATTTGAAGACATCCATTCAAATACTTTTCATCCCAGATAAGAAATAAAGAAGGAAAATGAACTTCTCAGCTACAATTTCCAAGGAATCACTTCCCTCACACTAAGGAAGTTCATCACCCCTGCCCTAGAAATCCCTCCATGGAGGCTCTCTGACTCAAGCAATGTGAGGGACAAAGGTGTCTATTGTGTCTGTCATGCCTAAAGTCCGCTTCCATTTTCTGCCTCTGACAGCCAAAATCTTAGCTTCTGGCTGATCCAGAAAAGAGTCTCAGCAGTGATGAGGTTTGTCCCCAGATGCCCTTTATCTCTTCAACAGAAAGGAGGTCATTCTACTCTCTGGAGCCCCAAGCAAAATGGGTCTCTCCAGGCCTACACATATCTCCCATCACAGACGAGAGTGTGACTGGGCTTGCAAACAGGGACCTGAGTGGCCACACAAACCAGTCTGGGACCATATTCCCCACACTGGACGTCAATGAGTGGTTGTGGTCTCCTGTCAGAGCCTTAAGCTATATTTGGGGGATGCCAGAGCTAAAGGAGAGGTCCTGTTTATCACCCTCCCTTAGACCTTGCTTCTTGGAACCCAGGCAAAGGGAGCTGAGTTCCACGTACAATAACTCCACATTCCCCAGTATTTGGGGAGGTCTGAACTGAGACCACCAAGCCCAACAATGCAGTTCTCTTTGTTCTCTCAGCAAACCTCCCTCGTACCCTCCTTTTCAAATTCACATCAGGAAATCCTGTGAGAATTCAGAAAGCTGAGCTTCCCAAGCATTCCCAAGCATGGTGACTTCACACCCAGTCACCTTCCTGGCTGTCTACTACCCCAGGGATATAATTCATGAATCCTGTTAGGGCCAAACAAAAGCAGGCAGGCTGATCATACCACCCTGATTTCAGTTTGGTCAGCTCCCTGCTGCCCCTTTCTTCATGTCTTAATGCCATTTAGCTGTCTGCCAGTTCACAGTTCACCCACTAAGTGTTTATTTAGTGCCTACTATGTTCCAGTTCATCCTCATACCCTGATGCAGAAGGAAAGTGCCATCCTCCTCTCTGCATGCTGGTTTCCTTCCCTTCATCCCATATGGCAACAAGATCTGTAATTTTCATACAGTCGGTGCCACTACACGTTGCTGAAAGAGTATGTGATGAGACCCCACCTTGACGTAGTACAAGAACCTAAGGCTACCTTGGGCTAAAATAGGGTATGTGATTCCAAATTTCTTTCCAGGAACTTCAGGTGAAGAGCTCCAGGTGAACCAGACTGAAAAGTTAATGTTGGTCAACACAGGAGATGCTGTCATTCTTGGCTGCAACATGTCTACTCTATCCCCAGCAGGGAATGTCTTGTGCTTCAGGGAGAATGGGCAGGAATGACAATTAATCTATAGTTTCAATGGGAGCCACCTCCCCAGACTAACCCAAGTGGAAAACACAATGGTCAACCAAACAGACTACTCCATCTGCATCAGTGATGTGTTGCCTGGATATTCTGGCACCTACTACTGTGTCACATTAAGAAACGGGCATCCTGGGGCGCCTGGGTGGCTCAGTCGGTTAAGCCTGCGACTTCAGCTCAGGTCACGATCTCACGGTCCATGAGTTCGAGCCCCGCGTCGGGCTCTGGGCTGATGGCTCAGAGCCTGGAGCCTGCTTCCGATTCTGTGTCTCCCTCTCTCTCTGCCCCTTCCCCGTTCATGCTCTGTCTCTGTCTCAAAAATAAATAAACGTTAAAAAAAAAAGAAAAAGAAACGGGCATCCTGACGAGCATGTGACGGGTTCAGACACCTACGTGTATGTAAATGGTGATACAGTCTGACGCACTTCTGGGTTTGTAAATATCAACTTTTAAAAATATACAACATGTACCAAATCATTGTTCTACACTGGATGCAGTGCCCCTTCATCTACAAACAACCCCATAGGCTAGTAGTATTCTACAGATGGCCCTACTGATCGACCATTCTACAGTCCTGTGCCCAACATTGAATCAAGTCATGTGGACAGGTCCCTGACAACCAACTCCAAAAAAAAAAAAACAAAAAAAACAAAAAAAAAAAACACCTGGTGACATTTGGCAAAGGAAACTCCCACGTAGGAAGATATCCGGTAGGCAAAATGCAACTACAGTGTGCACTGCAAGATCCAAAAGTGAGAAAACCAAGAGCTTGATGGATGACTCGCCTTCCTAAGTTTAGGAGATAATCCTGGGAAGACAGCTATCCACTGAGTCTCTCTTTTTTTTTTTTTTTTTTAATTTTTTTTTCAACGTTTATTTATTTTTGGGACAGAGAGAGACAGAGCATGAACGGGGGAGGGGCAGAGAGAGAGGGAGACACAGAATCGGAAACAGGCTCCAGGCTCTGAGCCATCAGCCCAGAACCTGACGCGGGGCTCGAACCCCCGGACCGCGAGATCGTGACCTGGCTGAAGTCGGACGCTTAACCGACTGCGCCACCCAGGCGCCCCTCCACTGAGTCTCTTTTAACCTATGCCCTGAGACCCAATTTCCATTCACTGACCCTTGTAGCCACATCTTATCTTCCAGACCCAGGACAAAATCTCAACATAGCAGAGTTTGCCCCCTAAACCCAAAATCACCTGAGCCAAAACAAAGGGATCCACAGGGAGGCAACCTCTACAAGCCTGCACAATTCCACTCCCCCGTTTCTAACTGGAATGTCATTGGGGTCTGGTGGCAGGTCCCTGAAGGATCACCTCAATGCAGTCAAGACATATCCTCCACACAGGAAGTGAGTGAATGAGTGTGGTCTCCTACTATGGCTTCTGGGGAACCATGAGACCAACAGGAAGGTCCTTGTGTGTCACCCACTCCCAGGTCTTGTTTGGAAAAGCTGTCCTGGAGGGGCTGACTCACTCTCCTCACACTTGATCCTTCCCTGGTCTGCCCTCTGCTGTTCTCTTATTCTCTGAGGACAAGCAGTGTTTCCTGCTTCTTCCTACTCTCTGAGTTAATTCCATTAAATACAGTGAGATTAGGGTATCCATCTGTTCTGCTGGGAAAACCAGTCTTTCCCAGTCATGTTCTCCTCAAGTCCACCCACGTTCTAGGCCATCCAACTGGCCATGGAACATTTACACATTTCCCTCAAGCTAGAAAATGTGAGTGTAGGCAGCCTACCTGCCATTCTCTCCCAGCCTCCCCAGCCAGGAGTTCCCTTGTCTCTCTAACCTGCACCTCACCCCATCAGTGACGTTGATGGTTTGCCAACCTGAAAGGAGAGATATTACCAGGACCTGACACAGCATGTGGTAGGGATGTTGGTGGCAGTGGGTGTCGGGGGTCAGTCGTGGACCCTTCAAAATTGACAAGGTCCCTTGAGGCTCTACTCTCTTTTGTTGGGAAGAGGAAACTGTCTCTCTTTTCTATCTTGAGAGATAAGCAGAGGAACCACACCCTGCCTGCATGCACATATAGTAATCCTAAATGCCCCCCCCCCAATTCTTTAGGTTTACTCTCTCTCGACTTCCCCTTTCTCCATACCTGTCAACACTAATATCTCCACAAATTCCGTGGCTGCTCACCCTTCAGGAAAGAGATGTCCTCCTCAATATCTCTCATAAGTCTTCTATAGGTTTTAGAATACAGATTTTTCACCTCTTTAGTTAGGTTTATTCCTAGGTACCTTATTGTTTTTGGTGCAATTGTAAATGGGATCACTTCCTTGATTTCTTTTTCTGCTGCACTGTTATTGGTGTATAGAAATGCAACAGATTTCTGCACATTGATTTTATATCCTGTAACTTCACTGAATTCATGTATTGGTTCTAGCAAATTTTGGTGGAGTCTCTCCAGTTTCCTACAGAGTATCATGTCTGCAAATAGTGAAAGTTTGACTTCTTCCTTGCTGATTTGTATGGCCTTTATATGTTTTTTTGTTGTCTGATTGCTGAGGCTAAGGCTTTCAGTGTTTTGTTAAATAATAATGATGAGAGTGGGCATCCTTGTCTCCTTCCTGACCATAGGGGAAGAGCGCTCAGTTTTTCACCATTGAGGATGATATTAGCTGTAGGTCTTCTGTATATGGCCTTTATGATGTTGAGGTATGCTCCATCTAACCCCAATTTGTTGAGGTTTTTATCAAGAATGCATGCTGTATTTTGTCAAATGCTTTTTCTGCATCTATTGACAAGATCATATGGTTCTTATCCTTTCTTTTATTAATATGATGTATCACGTTGATTGATTTGCAAATATTGAACCAGCCCTGCAGCCCAGGAATAAATCCCACTCAATCATGGTGAATAATTCTTTTAACGTATTATTGAATTCGATTTGCTAGTATCTTGTTGAGAGTTTTAGCATCCAGGTTCATCAGGGATAATGGCCTGTAATTTTTTTTAGTGGGGATTTTGTCTGGTTTGGGATCAAGGTAATGCTGGATTCACAGAATGAGTTTGGAAGCTTTCCTTCCATTTGCAACAATTTGAGAAGAATAGGTATTAACTCTTCTTTAAATGTCTGGTAGAATTCCCCTGGTAAGCCATCTGGCCCAGGACTTGTAGTTGGGGGATTTTTGATAACTGATTTAATTTCTTTGCTGGTTATGGTCCTGTTCAAATTTTCTATTTCTTCCTGTTTCAGTTTTGGTAGTTTGTGAGTTTCTAGAAATTTGTCCATTTCTTCCCAATTGTCCAGTTTGTTGGTATACAATTTTTCATAGTATTCTCTTGTAATTGTTTTTATTTTTGTGGTATTGGTTGTGATCTCTCCTCTTTCATTCATGGTTTTATCTATTTGGGAACTATCTCTTTTTGATAAGTCTGGCTAGGGATTTATCAATTTTGTTTATTCTTTCAAAGAACCATCTCTTAGTTTCATTGATCTATTGTACTGGGTTTTTTTGTTTCCATATCATTTATTTCTGCTCTAATCTTTATTATTTCCTTTCTGCTGGCATTAGGCTTTATTTGCTGTTCTTTTCCTAGCTCCTTTAGGTGTAAGGTTAGATTACGTATTTGGGATCTTTCTTGCTTCTTGAAATAAACCTGAATTGCAATATACTCTCCTCTTAGGACTCCCTTTGCTGCATCCTAAAAGGTCTGTACTGTCATGTTTTTATTTTCATTGGCTTCTATGTTTCTTCGTTTCTTCTTTAATTTCCTAGTTAATGCTTTCATTCTTTAGTGGGATGTTATTTAGCCTCCATGTATTTGGGAGCTTCCCAAATGTTTTTTTGTGGTTGACTTCAAGTTTCATAGCATTGAAAGATATTGAAAAGGGCACAAAGAAATGGGAAAACATTCCATGCTCATGGATTGGAAGAACTCACATTGTTAAAATGTCTATACTACCCAAAGCAATCTACACATTAATGTAATCCTTATCAAAATACCACCAGCACTCTTCACAGAGCTAGATCAAAAATCCTAAAATTTGTATGGAACCATAAAAGACCCTGAATAGCCAAAGTAATCCTGAAAAAGAAAAACAAAAGTGGAGGTATCACAATTCTGGATTTCAAGCTATATCACAAAGCTGTAGTCAACAAGACAGTATGGTACAGGCACAAAAACAGACACATGGATCAATGGAACAGAATAGAAAACCCAGAAATGGGCCTATAACTATGTGGTCAACTCATCTTCAACAAAGCAGGAAAGAACACCCAGTGGAAAAAAGACAATCTCTTCAACAGATGGTGTTGGGAAAACTGGATGGCGACATGCAGAAGAATGAACCTGGACCACTTTCTCACACCATACACAAACAAATTCAAAATGGATGAAAAACCTAAATGTGTGTCAGGAAACCATCAAAATCCTAGAACAGAACATAGGCAGCTACCTCTTTAACCTCAGCCAGAGCCACTTTTCACCAGACATGTGACCAAAGGCAAGGGAAACAAAAGGAAACATAAATTATTGGGATTTCATCAAGATAAAAATCTGCAGAGAAAGAAACAATCAACAAAATGAAAAGGCAGCCCATGGAATGGGAGAAGATATTTGCAAATAACATACCTGGTAAAGGGTTAGTATCCAAGACCTATAAAGAACTTATCAAACTCAAACCCTCAAAAAACAAACAACCCAGTTAAGAAACAGGCAGAAGAGGGGCGCCTGGGTGGCGCAGTCGGTTAAGCGTCCGACTTCAGCCAGGTCACGATCTCGCGGTCCGTGAGTTCGAGCCCCGCGTCAGGCTCTGGGCTGATGGCTCGGAGCCTGGAGCCTGTTTCCGATTCTGTGTCTCCCTCTCTCTCTGCCCCTCCCCCGTTCATGCTCTGTCTCTCTCTGTCCCAAAAATAAATAAAACGTTGAAAAAAAAATTTTTAAAAAGAAACAGGCAGAAGAGTTGAATAAACACTTTTCCGATCCTGGGAAGATGGCGGCGTAGGAGGACGCTGGGCTCACCGCGTATCCTGTTGATCACTTAGATTCCACCTACACCTGCCTAAATAACCCAAAAAACCGCCAGAAGACTAGCAGAACAGAGTCTCCGGAGCCATGCGCAGACAAGAGGCCCAGGGAAGAGGGTAGGAAGGGCGGAGAGGCAGTGCGCACTGCACGGACTGGCGGGAGGGAGCCGGGGCGGAGGGGGGCCAAGCAGAGCCCCCGAGTCTGGCTGGCAAAAGCGGAGGGGCCGGAGGGAGTGTGTTCCGGCAGCAAGCGGGACTTGACATCTGGAAGGTTATAAGCTAACAACTCTGTTCGGAGAATGGGAGGGCTGGAGGACAATGGGAGGGAGAGGTGTTGAGCCCCGGACCACAGAGCTCAGCTTGGCGGGGAACAAAGGCGCTCGCCAGCGCCATCTCCCTCGCCCATCCCCCAGCCAAAATCCCAAAGGGAACCAGTTCCTACCAGGGAACTTGCTTGCACCACACAAACACCCAACGCTGTGCTTCTGCGGATCCATCCCTCAGGCGGGTCTGAATCCCTCCCGGTGCTGCAGGGCCCCTCCCGAAGAGGATCCCCGAAGGAAAAGCGAGCTGAGCCTGCCCCTCCCGCCCCTGTGCACCTTGCTGATCCACCCCAGCTAATACGCCAGATCCCCAGCACCACAAGGCTGGCAGTGTGCAAGCAGCCCAGATGGGCCACGCCACCCCACAGTGAATCCCGCCCCTAGGAGAGGGGAAGAGAAGGCACACACCAGTCTAACTGTGGCCCCAGTGGTGGGCTGGGGGCAGAGATCAGGTCTGACTGCAGCCCCGCCCACCAACACAAGTTATTCAAGACAGCACAGGGGAAGTGCCCCGCAGTTCTGCACCCCTCCGGGGACTATCCGAAATGATGAAACAAAAAATTCCCCTCAAAAGAATCTCCAGGAAATAACAACAGCTAACAAACTGATCAAAAAGGATTTAAACAATATAACAGAAAGTGAATTTAGAATAATAGTCATAAAATTAATCGCTGGGCTTGAAAACAGTATAAAGGACAGCAGAGAATCTCTTGCTACAGAGATCAAGGGACTTAGGAACAGCCAGGAGGAGCTAAAAAATGCTATCAATGAACTGCAAAATAAAATGGAGACAACTACGGCTCGGATTGAAGAGGCAGAGGATAGAATAGGTGAACTAGAAGATAAAATTATGGAAAAAGAAGAAGCTGAGAAAAAGAGAGATAAAAAAATCCAGGAGTATGAGGGGAAAATTAGAGAACTAAGTAATGCACTGAAGAGAAATAATCTATGCATAATTGGTATTCCAGAGGAGGAAGAGAGAGGGAAAGGTGCGGAAGGTGTACTTGAAGAAATCATAGCTGAGAACTTCCCGGATCTGGGGAAGGAAAAAGGCATTGAAATCCAAGAGGCACAGAGAACTCCCTTCAGACATAACTTGAAGCGATCTTCTGCACAACATATCATAGTGAAACTGGCAAAATACAAGGATAAAGAGAAAATTCTGAAAGCAGCTAGAGATAAACGTGCTCTAACATCTAAAGGGAGACCGATAAGACTCGTGACTGATCTCTCTACTGAAAATTGGCAGGCCAGAAAGGAATGGCAGGAGATCTTCAATGTGATGAACAGAAAAAATATGCAGCCGAGAATCCTTTATCCAGCAAGTCTGTCATTTAGAATAGAAGGAGACATAAAGGTCTTCCCAAACAAACAAAAACTGAAGGAATTTGTCACCACTAAACCAGCCCTACAAGAGATCCTAAGGGGGATCCTGTGAGACAAAGTACCAGAGACATCGCTACAAGCATGAAACCTACGGACATGACAATGACTCTAAACCCATATCTTCCTATAATAACACTGAATGTAAATGGACTAAATGCGCCAACCAAAAGATATAGGGTATCAGAATGGATAAAGAAACAAGACCCATCTATTTGCTGTCTACAAGAGACTCATTTTAGACCTGAGGACACCTTCAGATTGAGAGTGAGGGGATGGAGAACTATTTATCATGCCACTGGAAGTCAAAAGAAAGCTGGAGTAGCCATACTTATATCAGACAAGCTAGACTTTAAATTAAAGGCTGTAACAAGAGATGAAGAAGGGCATTATATAATAATCACAGGGTCTATCCATCAGGAAGAGCTAACAATTATAAATGTCTATGCGCTGAATACCGGAGCCCCCAAATACATAAAACAATTACTCACAAACATAAGCAACCTTATTGATAAGAATGTGGTAATTGCAGGGGACTTTAACACTCCACTTACAGAAATGGATAGATCATCTAGACGCACGGTCAATAAAGAAACTAGGGCCCTGAATGATACATTGGATCAGATGGACTTGACAGATATATTTAGAACTCTGCATCCCAAAGCAACAGAATATACTTTCTTCTCGAGTGCACATGGAACATTCTCCAAGATAGATCACATACTGGGTCACAAAACAGCCCTTCATAAGTTTACAAGAATTGAAATCATACCATGCATACTTTCAGACCACAATGCTATGAAGCTTGAAATCAACCACAGGAAAAAGTCTGGAAAACCTCCAAAAGCATGGAGGTTAAAGAACACCCTACTAACGAATGAGTGGGTCAACCAGGCAATTAGAGAAGAAATCAAAAAATATATGGAAACAAACGAAAATGAAAATACAACAATCCAAATGCTTTGCGATGCAGCGAAGGCAGTCCTGAGAGGAAAATACATTGCAATCCAGGCCTATCTCAAGAAACAAGACAAATCCCAAATACAAAATCTAACAGCACACCTAAAGGAAATAGAAGCAGAACAGCAAAGGCAGCCTAAATCCAGCAGAAGAGAAATAATAAAGGTCAGAGCAGAAATAAACAATATAGAATCTAAAAAAAACTGTAGAGCAGAGCAACGAAACCAAGAGTTGGTTTTTTGAAAAAATAAACAAAATTGACAAACCTCTAGCCAGGCTTCTCAAAAAGAAAAGGGAGATGACCCAAATAGATAAAATCATGAATGAAAATGGAATTATTACAACCAATCCCTCAGAGATACAAGCAATTATCAGGGAATACTATGAAAAATTATATGCCAACAAACTGGACAACCTGGAAGAAATGGACAAATTCCTGAACACCCACACGCTTCCAAAACTCAATCAGGAGGAAATAGAAAGCTTGAACAGACCCATAGGCAGCGAAGAAATTGAATCAGTCATCAAAAATCTCCCAATAAATAAGAGTCCAGGACGAGATGGCTTCCCAGGGGAGTTCTACCACACATTTAAAGCAGAGATAATACCTATCCTTCTCAAGCTATTCCAAAAAATTGAAAGGGAAGGAAAACTTCCAGACTCATTCTATGAAGCCAGTATTACTTTGATTCCTAAACCAGACAGAGGCCCAGTAAAAAAAGAGAACTAAGGCCAATATCCCTGATGAATATGGATGCAAAAATTCTCAATAAGATACTAGCAAATCGAATTCAACAGCATATAAAAAGAATTATTCACCACGATCAAGTGGGATTCATTCCTGGGATGCAGGGCTGGTTCAACATTCGCAAATCAATCAACGTGATACATCACATTAATAAAAGAAAACATAAGAACCATATGATCCTGTCAATCGATGCAGAAAAGGCCTTTGACAAAATCCAGCACCCTTTCTTAATAAAAACCCTCGAGAAAGTCGGGATAGAAGGAACATACTTAAACATCATAAAAGCCATTTATGAAAAGTCCACAGCTAACATCATCCTCAATGGGGAAAAACTGAGAGCTTTTTCCCTGAGATCAGGAACACGACAGGGATGCCCACTCTCACCGCTGTTGTTTAACATAGTGTTGGAAGTTCTAGCATCAGCAATCAGACAACAAAAGGAAATCAAAGGCATCAACATTGGCAAAGATGAAGTTAAGCTTTCATTTTTTGCAGATGACATGATATTATACATGGAAAATCCGATAGACTCCACCAGAAGTCTGCTAGAACTGATACATGAATTCAGCAAAGTTGCAGGATACAAAATCAATGTACAGAAATCAGTTGCATTCTTATACACTAATAATGAAGCAACAGAAAGACAAATAAAGAAACTGATCCCATTCACAATTGCACCAAGAAGCATAAAATACACAGGGATAAATCTAACCAAAGATGTAAAAGATCTGTATGCTGAAAACTATAGAAAGCTTAATGAAGGAAATTGAAGAAGATATAAAGAAATGGAAAAACATTCCATGCTCATGGATTGGAAGAATAAATATTGTCAAAATGTCAATACTACCCAAAGCTATCTACACATTCAATGTAATCCCAATCAAAATTGCACCAGCATTCTTCTCGAAACTAGAACAAGCAATCCTAAAATTCATATGGAACCACAAAAGGCCCCGAATAGCCAAAGTAATTTTGAAGAAGACCAAAGCAGGAGGCATCACAATCCCAGACTTTAGCCTCTACTACAAAGCTGTCATCATCAAGACAGCATGGTATTGGCACAAAAACAGACACATAGACCAATGGAATAGAATAGAAACCCCAGAACTAGACCCACAAATGTATGGCCAACTAATCTTTGACAAAGCAGGAAAGAACATCCAATGGAAAAAAGACACTCTCTTTAACAAACGGTGCTGGGAGAACTGGACAGCAACATGCAGAAGATTGAAACTAGACCACTTTCTCACACCATTCACAAAAATAAACTCAAAATGGATAAAGGACCTGAATGTGAGACAGGAAACCATCAAAACCCTAGAGGAGAAAGCAGGAAAAGACCTCTCTGACCTCAGCCGTAGCAATTTCTTACTTGACACATCCCCAAAGGCAAGGGAATTAAAAGCAAAAATGAACTACTGGGACCTTATGAAGATAAAAAGCTTCTGCACAGCAAAGGAAACAACCAACAAAACTAAAAGGCAACCAACGGAATGGGAAAAGATATTTGCAAATGACCTATCGGACAAAGGGCTAGTATCCAAAATCTATAAAGAGCTCACCAAACTCCACACACGAAAAACAAATAACCCAGTGAAGAAATGGGCAGAAAACATGAATAGACACTTCTCTAAAGAAGACATCCGGATGGCCAACAGGCACATGAAAAGATGCTCAATGTCGCTCCTCATCAGGGAAATACAAATCAAAACCACATTCAGATATCACCTCACGCCAGTCAGAGTGGCCAAAATGAACAAATCAGGAGACCGTAGATGCTGGAGAGGATGTGGAGAAACGGGAACCCTCTTGCACTGTTGGTGGGAATGCAAATTGGTGCAGCCACTCTGGAAAACTGTGTGGAGGTTCCTCAAAAAATTAAAAATAGACCTACCCTATGACCCAGCAATAGCACTGCTGGGAATTTACCCAAGGGATACAGGAGTACTGATGCATAGGGGCACTTGTACCCCAATGTTTATAGCAGCACTCTCAACAATAGCCAAATTATGGAAAGAGCCAAGATGTCCATCAACTGATGAATGGATCAAGAAATTGTGGTTTATATACACAATGGAGTACTACGTGGCAATGAGAAAGAATGAAATATGGCCCTTTGTAGCAACATGGATGGAACTGGAGAGTGTTAGGCTAAGTGAAATAAGCCATACAGAGAAAGACAGATACCATATGGTTTCACTCTTATGTGGATCCTGAGAAACTTAACAGAAACCCATGGGGGAGGGGAAGGAAAAAAAAAAAAAGAGGTTAGCGTGGAAGAGAGCCAAAGCATAAGAGACTCTTAAAAACTGAGAACAAACTGAGGGTTGATGGGTGGGAGGGAGGGAGGGGAGGGTGGGTGATGGGTATCGAGGAGGTTACCTTTTGGGATGAGCACTGGGTGTTGTATGGAAACCAATTTGACAATAAATTTCATATATTGAAAAAAAAAGAAATAAGTAAATCAAAGAAAGACAAATATCATATGATTTCACTCAGGTGGAATTTAAGAAACAAAACAAATTAATATATGGGAAGGGGAAAGGAAAGAGAAGAAAGGGAAATAAACCACAAGAGACTCTGAATGATAGAGAAAAACTGAAGGTTGATGGAGGTAGGTGGGTGGGAGATGGGCTACATGGGTGATAGGTATTAAGACGGGCATTTGTTATGATGAGCACTGGGTGTTATATCTAAGTGATGATCACTGAATTCTACCTCTGAAACCAATAGTGCACTATATTTTAACTAACTCAAATATTAAATAAATAAATAAATAAATAAATAAATAAATAAAAGAGATGAAGGTCAATCACAAATGCACTGTAAGTATGAGGTGGGCAGAGGGTACTTGGACCCATCTCCAAATGTGATCTTTGGCATTTAGATGGAGGAGGGACTAGTCTCTCTCCATGAACACTACCAATTCATAATCCCAGCCCTCTTCCTCCTTGTCCTCTTACCTTGGTTAGGGGCTGAGACGTGGAACTGGGGAGGTGATACAGCTGATCCCCTGCACTGACCCCCCTCAGTCGGTGAGGTCAGGAGCTTCCATCACTTGCAGAGGCCCCTCTAAACTCAGCGTGTGCGTGCTCCCATGTGGCATTAAAAGAACTAATTAATGAATGAGGTCCGACCATGATCTGGATCCAAGTTCTCTCCCATCCTCTCTAGGTCAGAGCATGGGAAGTAAGAAATGATTTTGAGTTTCTTTGCAGGAACCTCACATGAGCTATTCCAGGTGCAACAAGCTGAGATGACACAGACTGTATCGACCGGAGACACAGTCACCTTGAGTTGCAGGTACCAGATTCATTCCCCAAAGGACCTGTCTTATGGTTCAAGGGAACTGGGCCACACCGGGAATTAACCTACAATTTCAAAGCAGGTATCTTTCCCAGAGTAAAAGAAATTGGACGCACCACCAAAGCTGGCAACACAGACTTTTCCATCCACATCAGTGAAATCTCTCTTGCAGACACAGGCACCTACTACTGCATGAAGTTCAAGGAGGGGAAACCTGACAAGGAGTTCCAGCCAGGTCCGGGCACCCAGGTGTCTGTTATTAGTGAGTATGTCTCCTCTACCCCTTGTTTTATGATATATTATTTCAGTTACAATATTCTCCATTCACTGAGCAGTTACACTATGCCAAATATTATTATTATACACAGTGACCTTGTTTAATTCTCTCAGCAACCTGTGAGCTAAATATTTTACAGGAAGGGAAACTGAGACTCCGAAAGATTAATGGAATGTTGAGGATTATTTCTTTTGACTCCTAAACATGTGACCCACCCCGGATAGCTAGAGTAAACCTATTAAGATGATGTCATGTCCCCTAGCAGTGGTTGACTCAAATATGGGACTGGCTTAAGCCAATTTAGGTGTATACAAGAAATGGACAGGCTTGTAGAGAAACCTGGGAACTGATGAATTCTCTTTCCTATTGCATGTGAGGACAAGGAATTGTGGTGCCCACGTGCTCCAGAGAGACATCATCTCATCATGAAATGAATCAGTTGAAAATTCTGCTCTAGAGGAGTGCATAGATACATAGAGTATGGGTTGACACCAGTGCATGCCCATATTTTCTTGGTCCAACTCCACCTCTGGGCTCCCAGTTCTGAGAGAGAGAACATTTTGTTAAGTCAGTTTGCTTAAAGTCAGCACTGTCCTAAGGGTTCTCAGGTGATAAATGTCCCATATCCACAGATTGTTGAAATATAATTGCATCAATTCCTCTACTTCCAAATCTTAATTTTTCTCAGTGTTTGCTACTCAAGTTGCCCTCTAAACTCTGAGAAATATCCAGCATGAGAAATTATTAAATTGGAAATAGTATAACACTACCATTTATCAGGCATCTATCATAGCCAAGTACTTTTCCCATATTACTGTATTTACCTGCATAGCAACTTGAATATAAGGATGTTCGTCCTTACTGTACAGATGAGGAAACTGAAATTCAAGGAGATCTGTGGGTACAGATAGTAGAGGAAAGAGGTGAGGTTGGTCTGGGCTCTCTCTAGCATGCTCTACATAGTCGTGAAGAACCTCCTTTACAAGGGCTAAGAACCAAATACATTAGTTTAAACCAAAAACAGAAGTTGAATGATCCTACAGTTGAGAAGGATTCTAGATCCCTCCAAGGCAGAGCTTTAGGAATCAAGCATTAAAGGGAATAGTGTCACCAAGATTCTTTTTTTTTTTTTTTTTAGATTTGAATAATAAAGTAATTTTTTTATATGAAGTTTATTGACAAATTGGTTTCCATACAACACCCAGTGCTCATCCCAAAAGGTGCCCTCCTCAATACCCATCACCCACCCGCCCCTCCCTCCCACCCCCCATCAACCCTCAGTTTGTTCTCAGTTTTTAACAGTCTCTTATGCTTTGGCTCTCTCCCACTCTAACGTCCTTTTTTTTTTTTTTTTTTTCCTTCCCCTCCCCCATGGGTTTCTGTTAAGTTTCTCAGGATCCACATAAGAGTGAAACCATATGGTATCTGTCTTTCTCTGTATGGCTTATTTCACTTAGCATCACACTCTCCAGTTCCATCCACGTTGCTACAAAAGGCCATATTTCATTTTTTCTCATTGCCACGTAGTATTCCATTGTGTATATAAACCACAATTTCTTGATCCATTCATCAGTTGATGGACATTTAGGCTCTTTCCATAATTTGGCTATTGTTGAGAGTGCTGCTATGAACATTGGGGTACAAGTGCCCCTATGCATCAGTACTCCTGTATCCCTTGGGTAGATTCCTAGCAGTGCTATTGCTGGGTCATAGGGTAGGTCTATTTTTAATTTTCTGAGGAACCTCCACACTGCTTTCCAGAGCGGCTGCACCAATTTGCATTCCCACCAACAGTGCAAGAGGGTTCCCGTTTCTCCACATCCTCTCCAGCATCTATAGTCTCCTGATTTGTTCATTTTGGCCACTCTGACTGGCGTGAGGTGATACCTGAGTGTGGTTTTGATTTGTATTTCTCTGATAAGGAGCGACGCTGAACATCTTTTCATGTGCCTGTTGGCCATCTGGATGTCTTCTTTAGAGAAGTGTCTATTCATGTTTTCTGCCCATTTCTTCACTGGGTTATTTGTTTTTCGTGTGTGGAGTTTGGTGAGCTCTTTATAGATTTTAGATACTAGCCCTTTGTCCGATATGTCATTTGCAAATATCTTTTCCCATTCCGTTGGTTGCCTTTTAGTTTTGTTGGTTGTTTCCTTGGCTGTGCAGAAGCTTTTTATCTTCATAAGGTCCCAGTAATTCACTTTTGCTTTTAATTCCCTTGCCTTTGGGGATGTGTCGAGTAAGAGATTGCTACGGCTGAGGTCAGAGAGGTCTTTTCCTGCTTTCTCCTCTAAGGTTCTGATGGTTTCCTGTCTCACATTTAGGTCCTTTATCCATTTTGAGTTTATTTTTGTAAATGGTGTGAGAAAGTGGTCTAGTTTCAACCTTCTGCATGTTGCTGTCGAGTTCTCCCAGCACCATTTGTTATAGAGGCTGTCTTTTTTCCATTGGATGTTCTTTCCTGCTTTGTCAAAGATGAGTTGGCCATATGTTTGTGGGTCTAGTTCTGGGGTTTCTATTCTATTCCATTGGTCTGTGTGTCTGTTTTTGTGCCAATACCATGCTGTCTTGATGATGACAGCTTTGTAGTAGAGGCTGAAGTCTGGGATTGTGATGCCTCCTGCTTTGGTCTTCTTCAAAATTCCTTTGGCTATTCGGGGCCTTTTGTGGTTCCATATGAATTTTAGGATTGCTTGTTCTAGTTTCGAGAAGAATGCTCGTGCAATTTTGATTGGGATTGCATTGAATGTGTAGATAGCTTTGGGTAGTATTGACATTTTGACAATATTTATTCTTCCAATCCATGAGCAGGGAATGTCTTTCCATTTCTTTAAATCTTCTCCAATTACCTTCATAAGCTTTCTATAGTTTTCAGCATACAGATCCTTTACATCTTTGGTTAGATTTATCCCTGTGTATTTTATGCTTCTTGGTGCAATTGTGAATGGGATCAGTTTCTTTATTTGTCTTTCTGTTGCTTCATTGTTAGTGTATAAGAATGCAACTGATTTCTGTACATTGATTTTGTATCCTGCAACTTTGCTGAATTCATGTATCAGTTCTAGCAGACTTTTGGTGGAGTCTATCGGATTTTCCATGTATAATATCATGTCATCTGCAAAAAGCGAAAGCTTGACTTCATCTTTGCCAATGTTGATGCCTTTGATTTCCTTTTGTTGTCTGATTGCTGATGCTAGAACTTCCAGCACTATGTTAAACAACAGCGGTGAGAGTGGGCATCCCTGTCGTGTTCCTGATCTCAGGGAAAAAGCTCTCAGTTTTTCCCCATTGAGGATGATGTTAGCTGTGGGCTTTTCATAAATGGCTTTTATGATCTTTAAGTATGTTCCTTCTATCCCGACTTTCTCAAGGGTTTTTATTAAGAAAGGGTGCTGGATTTTGTCAAAGGCCTTTTCTGCATCGATTGACAGGATCATATGGTTCTTCTCTTTTTTTTTGTTAATGTGATGGATCACGTTGATTGATTTGCGAATGTTGAACCAGCCCTGCATCCCAGGAATGAATCCCACTTGATCATGGTGAATAATTCTTTTTAAATGCTGTTGAATTCGATTTGCTAGTATCTTATTGAGAATTTTTGCATCCATATTCATCAGGGATATTGGCCTGTAGTTCTCTTTTTTTACTGGGTCTCTGTCTGGTTTAGGAATCAAAGTAATACTGGCTTCATAGAATGAGTCTGGAAGTTTTCCTTCCCTTTTATTTCTTGGAATAGCTTGAGAAGGATAGGTATTATCTCTGCTTTAAATGTCTGGTAGAACTCCCCTGGGAAGCCATCTGGTCCTGGACTCTTATTTGTTGGGAGATTTTTGATAACCGATTCAATTTCTTCCCTGGTTATGGGTCTGTTCAAGCTTTCTATTTCCTCCTGATTGAGTTTTGGAAGAGTGTGGGTGTTCAGGAATTTGTCCATTTCTTCCAGGTTGTCCAATTTGTTGGCATATAATTTTTCATAGTATTCCCTGATAATTGTTTGTATCTCTGAGGGATTGGTTGTAATAATTCCATTTTCATTCATGATTTTATCTATTTGGGTCATCTCCCTTTTCTTTTTGAGAAGCCTGGCTAGAGTTTGTCAATTTTGTTTATTTTTTCAAAAAACCAACTCTTGGTGTGCTGTTTTCATTTGTTTCCATATATTTTTTGATTTCTTCTCTAATTGCCTGGTTGACCCACTCATTCGTTAGTAGGGTGTTCTTTAACCTCCATGCTTTTGGAGGTTTTCCAGACTTTTTCCTGTGGTTGATTTCAAGCTTCATAGCATTGTGGTCTGAAAGTATGCATGGTATAATTTCAATTCTTGTAAACTTATGAAGGGCTGTTTTGTGACCCAGTATATGATCTATCTTGGAGAATGTTCCATGTGCACTCGAGAAGAAAGTATATTCTGTTGCTTTGGGATGCAGAGTTCTAAATATATCTGTCAAGTCCATCTGATCCAGTGTCTCATTCAGGGCCCTTGTTTCTTTATTGACCGTGTGTCTAGATGATCTATCCATTTCTGTAAGTGGGGTGTTAAAGTCCCCAGCAATTACCACATTCTTATCAATAAGGTTGCTTCTGTTTATGAGTAATTGTTTTATATATTTGGGGGCTCCGGTATTCGGCGCATAGACATTTATAATTGTTAGCTCTTCCTGATGGATAGACCCTGTAACTATTATATAATGTCCTTCTTCATCTCTTGTTACAGCCTTTAATTTAAAGTCTAGTTTGTCTGATATAAGTATGGCTACTCCAGCTTTCTTCTGGCTTCCAGTAGCATGATAAATAGTTCTCCATCCCCTCACTCTGAATCTAAAGGTGTCCTCAGGTCTAAAATGAGTCTCTTGTAGACAGCAAATAGATGGGTCTTGTTTTTTTATCCATTCTGATACCCTATGTCTTTTGGTTGGCGCATTTAATCCATTTACATTCAGTGTTATTATAGAAAGATACGGGTTTAGAGTCATTGTGATGTCTGTGTGATTTATGCTTGTAGTGATGTCTCTGGTACTTTGTCTCACAGGGTCCCCCTTAGGATCTCTTGTAGGGCTGGTTTAGTGGTGACAAATTCCTTCAGTTTTTGTTTGTTTGGGAAGACCTTTATCTCTCCTTCTATTCTAAATGACAGACTTGCTGGATAAAGGATTCTCGGCTGCATATTTTTGCTGTCTAGCACCCTGAAAATCTCGTGCCAATTCTTTCTGGCCTGCCAAGTTTCAAAAGAGAGATCAGTCACGAGTCTTATAGGTCTCCCTTTATATGTGAGGGCACGTTTACCCCTTGCTGCTTTCAGAATTTTCTCTTTATCCTTGTATTTTGCCAGTTTCACTATGATATGTCGTGCAGAAGATCGATTCAAGTTACGTCTGAAGGGAGTTCTCTGTGCCTCTTGGATTTCAATGCCTTTTTCCTTCCCCAGTTCAGGGAAGTTCTCAGCTATTATTTCTTCAAGTACCCCTTCAGCACCTTTCCCTCTCTCTTCCTCCTCTGGGATACCAATTATGCGTATATTATTTCTTTTTAGTGTATCACTTAGTTCTCTAATTTTCCCCTCATACTCCTGGATTTTTTTATCTCTCTTTTTCTCAGCTTCCTCTTTTTCCATAACTTTATCTTCTAGTTCACCTATTCTCTCCTCTGCCTCTTCCATCCGAGCCGTGGTGGTTTCCATTTTGTTTTCCATTTCCTTTAAAGCGTTTTTCAGCTCCTCGTGACTGTTCCTTAGTCCCCTGATGTCTGTAGCAAGAGATTCTCTGCTGTCCTGTATGCTGTTTTCCAGCCCAGCGATTAATTTTATGACTATTATTCTAAATTCAGTTTCTGTTATATTATTTAAATCCTTTTTGATCAGCTCATTAGCTGTTGTTATTTCCTGGAGATTCTTCTGAGGGGAATTCTTCCGCTTGGTCATTTTGGATAGTCCCTGGTGTGGTGAGGGCCTGCAGGGCACTTCCCCTGTGCTGTGGTGTATAACTGGAGTTGGTGGGCGGGGCCGCAGTCCGACCTGATGTCTGCCCCCAGCCCACCGCTGGGGCCACAGTCAGACTGGTGTGTGCCTTCTCTTCCCCTCTCCTAGGGGCGGGATTCACTGTGGGGTGGCGTGGCCCGTCTGGGCTACTTGCACACTGCCAGGCTTGTGATGCTGGGGATCTGGCGTATTAGCTGGGGTGGGAAGGCAAGGTGCACGGCGGCAGGGGGGGCAGGCTTAGCTCGCTTCTCCTTAGGTGATCCACTTCAGGAGGGGCCCTGTGGCAGCCGGAGGGAGTCAGATCGCTGCCGGAGATTTGGCTCCGCAGAAGCACAGAGTTGGGTGTTCGCGCGGAGCGAGCAATTTCCCTGGCCGGAGCCGGTTCCCTTTGGGATTTTGGCTGGGGGATGGGCGGGGGAGATGGCGCTGGCGAGCGCCTTTGTTCCCCGCCAAACTGAGCTCTGTCGTCCGGGGGCTCCGCAGCTCACCCTCCCTTTGTCCTCCAGCCTTCCCGCTTTCCGAGCAGAGCTGTTAACTTCTGACCTCCCAGACGCTAAGTCGCGCTTGCTGTCGGAACACAGTCCGTCAGGCCCCTCCGCTTTTGCAAGCCGGACTCGGGGGCTCTGCTTGGCCGGCGAGCCGCCCCTCCGCCCCGGCTCCCTCCCGCCAGTCCGTGGAGCGCGCACCGCCTCGCCGCCCTTCCTACCCTCTTCCGTGGGCCTCTCGTCTGCACTTGGGTCCGGTGACTCTGTTCTGCTAATCCTCTGGCGGTTTTCTGGGTTATTTAGGCAGGTGTAGGTGGAATCTACCAAGATTCTTATTCTCTAAAATTCTCTCATCTCTATTCATCCATCTCTCCCTGCCTTTGTTCTCATCTGGTACAAATGGCTCTTCTCCATATGATGAGGAAAATCAACGAAAAAATTTAATATTCACTCACCCAGCTTAGCAGCCAGGATGGAAAGAGAGTTATCTCCCTCCCAGCCTCCACAAATGAATCCCAGGGAATCATTTGAAATTGCCTTTCCTGTGTCATATGCCCAACATTTTCACTTACTCTAATTGCAAGGGAGAGGAGGCACTAGGTAGGGAATCCATCACTCAGTAAAAAAAAAAAAAAAAAAAAAAAAAACTAATCAGAATGAAAACAACATAGGTCCGCCACCAGGTCCAAATCCCTCATGTAACATATGAGAAAGCGCTGACAGCACAGAGCCTGCTCGGGCTTCTCTCTCTCTCTCTCTCTCTCTCTCTTTCTCTCTTTCTCAAAATAAATAAACATTATATACAGATATACATGTATATGTATTAAAATTTTTTAATACGATGCTACATGGGAAAATACTTAATGCGAAAGAAAGGAGTCAAGGATAAAGAGAGGAACAAAAAAAAAGAGATGAGAAATACAGAAAACAAACAGTAAAATATCAGGCATAAATCTAACTATATTAATACAATTAAATGTGAATGGATTAAATATTCTAAACAAAATGCAGAGAGACTGTCACGCTGGATTTTTAAAAAAGATCCAACTATATGCTATCTACAGGAGATACACTTTAGATTCAGTGATACAAATGGACCGAAAGTAAAAGAAAGCAAAAGATGTATCACGCAAAAGGCAACCACGAGAAAGCAAAAGTAGCTATACTAATATCAGAGAAAATAGACATCAAAACAAAAAAAAATGTTATTTGAGATTAAAAGGGTCATTTTAGGGGCGCCTGGGTGGCCCAGTCGGTTAAGCGTCCGACTTCAGCTCAGGTCATGATCTCGCGGTTCATGAGTCGCGTCAGGCATCTGTGCTGATGGCTCAGAGCCTGGAGCCTGTTTCAGATTCTGTGTCTCCCTCTCTCTCTGACCCTCCCCCGTTCATACTCTGTCTCTCTCTGTCTCAAAAATAAATAAACCTTAAAAAAAATTTAAAAAAAATAAAAGGGTCATTTTACATGATAAAAGTTTCAATCCATCAGGAAGATGAGACACTTATAAACTCATATGTTCATAACAACAGACTACCAAAATATGTGAAGTAAAAATTAACAGAAATAAAGGGAAAATAGAGAATTCAACAATAATATTTACAGACTTCAATATTTCACTTTTGGAAACAGATAGAACAATTATGCAGAAAACAACCAAGGAAACAGAGGAGTGAAACACTAATATAGAGCAACTAGCCCCAACAGACATCTGTAGAACACAACCATCAAACATCAGCAGAATACACATTCTTCTCAAATGCACATGGAACATTCTCCACGATAGATCATCCAATAATCCATAACACAAAACTCAGCAAACTGAAGAGAATAGAAATAATACAAACTATATTCTCCAACCACAATGGAATGCAATTAAAAATAAAACTAGGAAGGGGCGCCTGTGTGGCTCAGTAGGTTGAGCGCCCGACTTCGGCTCAGGTCATGATCTCACAGTCCGTGAGTTCGAGCCCCGCGTCAGGCTCTGTGCTGACAGCTCGGAGCCTGGAGCCTGCTTCGGACTCTCTGTCTCCCTCTCTCTCTCTGCCCCTCCCCTGCTCGGGCTCTGTCTCTCTCTGTCTCAAAAATAAATAAAAACATCAAAAAAATTAAAAAAAGAAACTAGGAAGAAATATGAAAAACTTACACATGTGGAAATTAAGCGGTACATTCCTAATCAATGGGTTATAAAAGAAATCAGAAAGGAAATCATGAAATACTTTTGATGAATGAAAATGGAAAAAATATGCAAAAACTTCTGGATACAGCTAACAACGTGCTTAGATGGAAATGTGTAGCTGTAAACATCTGTAATTCTTAAAAGGTGATCTCAGATCAATAACATAACTTTCCACCTAAAGTACTTGAAAAAGAGTAGAATTAAACCTAAAGAAAAAAAAAGGAGGGAAGAAATAGTAAAAGTTACAATGGTAGTTAATGAAATAAAGAATAGAAAAATAAAGTCCATTAAAGCTACAGTGGCTCTTTCAACAAAAGGTTGGCAAACCTTTGGCTAGATGGACCAGAAAAAAGAAAAAAAGACAAATTACTAGAATCAAATGAAATAAGGGACATTAATAGTGACCTTACAGAAATAAAAAGACTATAAAGGAATTCTATGAACTATTGTGTTCCTGTTAAACTAGATAACTTAGATGAAATGGACAAATTCCTAGAAAGGCACAAAAACTACCAAAACCGACTCAAGAAGGAATATTTGAAACTGTCGATCACAAGAAAACACATTAAGTTAGTGATCACAAAAGTCCCCTGATATCAAAGCCAGGCAAGGACATCACAAAGACAAAAACACGGACAAACATAGCTCATGAATGTGAACACAAAGATCCTCAATAAAATACTACCAAACTGAATCCAGTAACACACAGGAAGCATCATACACCACGACCAAGTGGGATTTATCCCATACGTGCAAGCTTGTTTGACTATCCAAAGATTGATTAATGTAATAAACCATATCAATATAATAAAAAGAAAACCACATGATCCTCCCAAGAGATACATAAAAAGCATTTGACAAAATTAAAAACCCTTTCATTATAAAAATACTCAACTAGGTCATGATCTTGCCATTCCTGAGTTCAAGCCCCCGCATCGGGCTCTGTGCTGACAGCTTAGAGCCTGGAGCCTGCTTCGGATTCTATGTCTCCCTCTCTCTCTCTCTCCCCCTCCCCTGCTCATGCTCTATCTCTCAAAAATAAATAAATATTAAAAATTTTTTTTTTAAAAACTCAACAAACTAAGAATATAAGGCAACTTCCTCAACCCAGTAAAGGGCAAACATGCATAACCCATAGATGACCTCACATTTCATGGTGAAAGGCTGGATGTTTTCCCCATCAGTTACATCAAGACAAGGATGTCTGTTCTCATCACTTCTGTTCAACATGGTACTAAATGTTCCAGCCAAGGCAACTAGGTAACAATAATAATTTTTTTATAAGAAGATTTTTTTTTAATGTTTATTTATTTTTGAGAGAGAGAGACAGACAGAGCATGAGTGGGGAAGGACAGAGAGAGAGGGAGACACAGAATCTGAAACAGGCTCCAGGCTCTGAGCTGTCAGCACAGAGCCCGACGCAGGGCTTGAACTCAGGAGCAGCTAGATCATGACCTAGGCTGGAGTCAGAAGCTTAACTGACTGAACCACCCAGGTGCCCCAATAATAATTTTTTTTAAAGGACATCTAAAGTGGAAAGAAGCAAAATTACCTCTATTCACAAATAACATGATCTTGTATTTAGAAAATTTCTAAGAATACACACACACACACACACACACACACACACACACCTTAAAACTATCAAATGAGGGGTGCCTGGGTGGCTCACTCGGTTAAGCCTCCGACTTCAGCTCAGGTCACGATCTCGCAGTCCGTGAGTTCGAGCCCCATGTCAGGCTCTGGGCTGATGGCTCAGAGCCTGGAGCCTTCTTCGGATTCTGTGTCTCCCTCTCTCTCTGCCCCTCCCATGCTCATGCTCTGTCTCCCTCTGTCTCTCAATAATAAATAGATGTTAAAAATAAATAAATAAATAAATAAATAAATAAATAAATAAATAAACTACCGAATGACTTCAGCAAGGTTGAGGATACGAGATCAATATGAAAATCAATTGTGTTTCTATACACTTAAGATGAACAATCTGAAAATAAAATTAAGAAAATAATTATTTTATCATAACGTCTAAAAGAAAAAATATTTAGGAATAAATTTAATTTAAAAAGATGCAGCTGTGAACTCTGAAAATAATCAAACACTATTGAAAAGAATTCAGATCTACTAAATAAACGACTCATCTGAAAGGTTGTAGATCACAATAGCTCTCAGTAACTGTTAGGACAGGCAGACAAATGGTCAGTAAGGATACAAAAGATTGGATCAGTTATGGTTAACAAAGTTGACCTACTCTACATATATAAAGCACTACACCCAACACCTGGAATATATATATATCACAAGATATATATATATATATTTTTTTTTTTTAAGTGCATGTGGAACACTGACCAAAATTAATCATGTGCCGGGTCATGAAGCAAATCTCAACAAATTTCAAAATATTGAAATTATATGAATATGTTTTCTGGTCACAGTGGAATTAAACTATCAATCAATTCCAAAAAGATCATTAGAAAATATAAGAAAATTTTAGAAATTTAAGAAAGTAACCAGAACAAACCATCTAAAGAAATTACAGTGGAGGGGCGCCTGGGTGGCTCAGTCGGTTAAGCGTCCGACTTCGGCTCAGGTCATGATCTCACGGTCCGTGAGTTCGAGCCCCGCGTCGGGCTCTGTACTGACAGCTCAGAACCTGGAGCTTGCTTCTGATTCTGTGTCTCCCTCTCTCTCTGACCCTCCTCCCATTCATGCTCTGTCTCTCTCTGTCTCAAAAATAAATAAACGTTAAAAAAAATTTTTTTTTAAATTACAGTGGAAATTAGAAAATACAGTAAAACCTTGGATCACGAGTAACTTGGCTCTGTGAGGGTCCCTCAAGACAAGCAAACATTTCCAATAAATTTTAACTTGATAAGTGAGCAGTGTTTTGCCATGTGACTAGTCTGTGGCACCAAACGTCACATGATCAGAACTGAGCCAATGGTTCTCTCTCGCGCGCACACTCTCGCTCTCGCTCTCTCGCTCAGGGATTGTGGGTGATCATCAACGCTACATCACATTTCCAAGAAATCCTCAAAAGGAGGCGAAAGCAAGTGTCACTGGATAGGTTCCTTGTTAAGTTAGTTGCACAAAAAGAAAAAGATTCCGTTGAACCAATAGATAGCAGTGATTCCATTAGTGATCGTGAAAGTCGTCTTACACAATAACCCTCCTCTCTTGCCTCCCTCACACAGGACACAAAGGTTTTCAAAGGTAAGTGCAGGTTAAACTGTTTATTTTTCTTTATATTTTCTTTATTATTTTGTATTGTATTACAGTATTGTAATCATTTTTATATGAATATTTTTGGGTTGTGGAACAAATCATCTGAGTTTCCATTATTTCTTACGGGGAAATTCATTTTGATATACAAGTGCTTTGGATTACAAGCATGTTTCCAGAAAGAATTATGCTCCCAAACCAAGGTTTTACTGTACTCTGAACTACATAATAATGAAACCTCAAACTTGAGGCATGAAGCTACCACTGTACTTAGAGGAAATTGCAGTCCTAAATGCCTGTATTAGGAAAGACAAAAGACTGAAAACCATAACAGAAGCATCCACCTCAAGAATTTAACAAAACAGGGGCGCCTGGGTGGCCCGGTCGGTTAAGCGTCCGACTTCGGCTCAGGTCATGATCTCACAGTCCATGAGTTCGAGCCCCGTGGGCTCTGTGCTGACAGCTCAGAGCCTGGAGCCCGTTTCGGATTCTGTGTCTCCCTCTCTCTCTGCCCCTCCCCTGTTCATGCTCTGTCTCTCTCTGTCTCAAAAATAAATAAACGTTAAAAAAAAATTAAACAACATATCGGAAGATAAATGAACGAACGGCTCCAAGTCTCCTAACGATTTAAGAGAAAATTACAAACTGTTTGAGACCCTCTTTTGGAAAAGGTGTCTGACTTCCAATTTCCATTCTCTATAGAACAGGAACAGATCATTCCTGTATTGACACGCATAAAACACATCACATTTCCTGTTCTTCTGATGTTGTCAATTCAATACCAATTCTCCAGCCACATGAGTTGTGAGCTTGGAGTATATTAAGTAACCTTAAATCTCTCACAGTGGAAGGCTTCAACAAGTATGGATGCTAGAAAAATGCTTCTCCCTTTGATGTGTCAACTGAGCACATCACAGTTCTTGTTACATTGATTCCAACATAATATAGTGGACACTATCACAAAATAGCATCATTTAAATTTTTTTTTCACTTTCTAATATCCGTCACAATTAATTTGTGTGCATTGATTTGTATCTAGCAAGCTTGTTAAATTTTCATACTATTTTTACAAATGTCTTATGGATTCTTTTTTACTTTCTTGATGAGTAATGATGGAATACAGTAATAATAAAAGTTCAGTGTATTCCATCCCATTCTTACACCTTTTATATCGCCTCATGACTTAATCAGCATCATAGAAGCTCTGATAAAACATTAAATTGAAGTTGTGGTAGCAAGATTATATTAAGGCAAAGCTTCCAGTGTTTCACATTGAGTATGATGTTTGCTATATATTTTTTGAATTTATTTTCAAGAGAGAGAGAGAGAAACAGAGTGCAAGCAGGGGGAGAGGCAGAGGGAGAGGGAGACAGAATCCGAAGCAGGTTCCAGGCTCTAAGCTGTCAGCACAGAACCCGACGCAGGGCCCGAACTCACAAACCGTGAGATCATGACCTGAGTGGAAGTCGGATGCTTAACAACCGAGCCACCCAGGAGCCCCTATAATTTTAAAATTAAGATGAACCGTATGACAGTGCTAATATTCTACCATTTTGCACTGGACAAAAACAGTAATTGCATATGGTTCAATTTAACACATCATCAAATCATTCACTTCTATTTTCACTTTGCAAAGAATTTTTAAAGACGGATATGGATATTTTAATGTTCTCCCGTATCTGTTGAGATGATCATACCATTTCTATTGTCTTTCAGTTTGTAAATGTGATGAACTGTATGATTTGATATTCTAATATTAATTTAATTCTCCATTCCTAGAATAAAACTAACGTGGTGATAGTGCATTATTTCATTTGCCAAAGTTTTGTTTGGGATTTTTACATCTATAACTCATAAGTGAGAATGATCTGTTTTCCTTCTTCGTGTTATCCTTGCTGGAGTTTGTTATTGAGGGTATGCTGGCTTCAAAAAATGAGTTGGGAAATATACCTTGTTTTCCTATTTCTCTAGAAAAGCTTGTGTAAGATTGAAATTATTTCCCTTGAATGTTTGGTAGATATTGCCTGTGAATTCAGATCTAGATCTGAAGTTTTCATTATAAGAATCATTTTTTTTAAATCACTAAATCAGTATCTTTTATGGTTTGGGGACTCCGTGTGTCCTCTTCTTATGCAGCTTTGATAACTTACCTTTTCCAGGTAGTTTCCATTTCTTCTAAATTTTACATCTTATATTGGCAAAGCTGTTCGTGATATTCTCTCTTCATCATTTTAACATCTGCATGATCTATAGTAATGCCCCCTTTTCACTCCTGACACTGACTACATTCCCCTCCCTCTCTCTCTTCCTTCCTCCCTCTCCCTTACCTCACTCCTCTCTCTCCCTTTCTTACCGTCCTTACCAGAGGATTATAACATTCAAAGAACTAACTTGGTTTTGTCAAGCATGTCTCTTTCGTGCATGTCTCTTTCACGCTCATTTCCTGTTACATTAACTTCTACTCTTACATTTATTATTTCCTTTCTCTCCCCTATTTATGGCATGCCTTTAAATTTTGTTTATGGTGTTTCTTATCATATGCAATGTTTATCCTTGTTACAGTCACCGTTATAGGCCTTTACAGTCGACTTTACAAATCTGAATCAGTTTTTTTTTTTTAAGGATCTTATCTTAAATTCGTTCCCATCCCAAAGACATAAAGATATTCTTTTTTTTTTTTCTCCTAACAGTTTTATCAAGTTTTAGACATAAGAATTTAATCTGTTTGGAATTTATTTCTTGTTGTTCAATGAGAGTTATAAAAAGGTAATTTCCCCCAACACCACATGTTGCCTGGCTCACTCTCTTTTCTCACCAATCCCCAAATTCCCATGTATGTGTGGGTTTTCCAACCCATTACTCTTTTAGTCAACAAATTGACTTGTGTGCTCTGTGTATGTTACATTTTTTCCTCTTTTCCAATCGTTATTAATTCATTACTTGTTTCACTGCATTGACCAGGATTGCCAGTATATAGTAGAACAGCGCAGTGAGAGTGGGTGCCCTGTTCGTCATTTTCAAGGACACTTTTGTGAAGTTGCACATCACAGATGATATGCCGTTTTAGGATTTTGGTAGATACATATCAGGTTAAGAAAGCTCCTTTCTATTCGTAGCTGTCTAAACCTTATTAAATGAGAATGAGTAGTAGAACTCATCAATACCAAAAGTGAGAAAGACATAGTAAGGTGGCTTCTGCACACAGAAACAATGTGGCCTGAGGAAAGAGCGTAAGCTATGTGATCAGAGAAACGTACATTCCAGTTCTGGTTCTGCAAATTGTTAGTGTATTCCTTGCCTCTGCCAGCCTCCATCTCCTTGTTTAAAGAATGAACATTACCATACTTAATCATGGAGTTGCCAGAATTAAGATTATATGAAGCACAGCCAAAGAAATCTTGAAAAAGAAAACAAAGCAGGAGGCATCACAATCCCAGACTTCAAGCTATACTACAAAGCTGTAATCATCAAGACAGTATGATACTGGCACAAGAACAGACACTCAGATCAATGGAATAGAATAGAGAACCCAGAAATGGACCCACAAACATATGGGCAACTAATCTTTGGCAAAGCAGGAAAGAATATCCAATGGAATAAAGACAGTCTCTTCAGCAAGTGGTGCTGGGAAAACTGGACAGCGACATGCAGAAGAATGAACTTGGACCACTTTCTTATACCATACACAAAAATAAACTCAAAATGGATGAAAGACCTCAATGTAAGACAGGAAGCCATCAAAATCCTCGAGGAGAAAGCAGGCAAAAACCTCTTAGATCTTGGCCGCAGCAGCTTCTTACTCAACACATCTCCGGAGGCAAGGGAAACAAAAGCAAAAATGAAACTATTGGGACCTCATCAAGAGAAAAGGCTTCTGTACAACAAAGGAAACAATCAGGAAAACTAAAAGGCAAGCGGCGGAATGAGAGAAGATATTTGCAAATGACGTATCAGATAAAGGGTTAGTATCCAAAATCTACAAAGAACTTATCAAACTCAACACCCAAAAAACAAATAAACCAGTGAAGAAATGGCCAAAAGACATGAACAGACACTTCTCCAAAGAAGACACCCAGATGGCCAACCGACACATGAAAAAATGTTCCACATCACCCATCATCAGGGAAATACAAATCAAAACCACAATGAGATACCACCTCACACCTGTCAGAATGGCTAACATTAACAACGCAGGCAACAACAGATGTTGGCGAGGATGCAGAGAAAGAGGATCTCTTTTGCATTGTTGGTGGGAATGCAAACTGGGGCAGCCCCTCTGGAAAACAGTATGGAGGTTCCTCAAAAAAACTAAATAGAACTACCCTATGACTCAGCAATTGCACTACTAGGCATTTATCCAAGGGATACAGGTGTGCTGTTTCGAAGGGGCACATGCACCCCCATGTTTATAGCAGCACTATCAACAATAGCCAAAGTATGGAAAGAGCCCAAATATCCATCGATGGATGAATGGATAAAGAAGATGTGATATATATATATACACAATGGAGTATTACTCGGCAACCAAAAAGAGTGAAATCTTGCCATTTGCAACTACGTGGATGGAACTGGAGGGTATTATGCTAAGTGAAATGAGTCGGTCAGAGAAAGACAATAACCATATGACTTCACTCATATGAGGACTTTAAGACACAAATCAGATGAACATAAGGGAAGGGAAACAAAAATAATATAAAAACAGTGAGAGGTACAAAACAGAAGAGACTCATAAATATGGAGAACAAACAGAGGGTTGCTGGAGGGGTTGTGGGAGGGGGGATGGGCTAAATGGGTAAGGGGCATTAAGGAATCTACTGAAATCATTGCTTCACTATATACTAACTAATTTGGATGTAAATTTTAAAAAATAAAAAATAAAGTTAAAAAAAAAAGATTATATGAAGCACATACAATACTGCCCGGCTTAGCAACATTAACTGTATATTATTCTTCCTTCTTGTAGCCCCACCCTCTCTGCCTGTGGTAATAGGTCCCTTGGAAAGGGCCCGAATGGGGCGAACTGTGAATTACAGCTGTATGTCCTATGGCGGCTTTCCCAAAAACATCACCCTGAAGCGGTTCAGAAATGGGAAGGAAATTTCATCCCTCCAGACACACATCGTCCAGATGAGGGACAGCAATTCCTACAAAATCGCCAGTACCACTGAGGGAGCCCTGACTCTACAGGACTTCCACTCTTATGTCAGCTGTGATGGGAATCACCTAAGCTTACATTATGCTCTTCAGGGGAATGCCGATTTGTCTAAGACTATACTAGGTAGGTGACACCACGTGGGGCCAGGCTGTGACCTAGCTTCGGAAAACAGTTCTCCCCAAATTTACTCTGGTGAATAAGTCTAAATAATAATAGCACCTACCATGTGCAAGGAATTGTCACATGCTAAGCAGGTGCTAAGTAAACAGCCACTGAGTAATAAGCAAGGTGAATCTGATTGTTTCACGGGGTCTGAGCCTTTGTCCTATGCTATTTCAGTTCCACCCAACATGACTATTTTTGAACACCCCATCTCAAAGAACAAGGTAAATGTCACCTGCAAGGCAAAGAAGTTCTATCCCCATGGCATACAGCTGACCTGGCTGAAGAATGGACATGTCTCCCAGACAGATAAGACCTTGACCCCTACCATGAGCAGAGATGGACTATACGCTGTGCACAGCTCGATCCTGGTGAACAGAACTAACCAAGGGGCTGTGCTCACCTGCCAGGCAGAACAAGATGGGCGGCAGGAGGCCGCTGCAAAAATGACATTTTGGGTTTCTGTTTATCTGGGTAAGTCTGAGAAGTAGCCAATGGCAAGACCTCCATGACTTACTGAAGGAGGCACCATCATCTTTCCTTCAAAATTTCTTTTCAAAACCGTGAGATTTTAAGTTGTAAAAATAAAGCCTGCTCCTTCCCTTACTCCATCTCTCCCATACACACATCCGAACAATCCAGATTTATATAAATATACAGATCAGAAGCTAAATATCTATTAGAAGTCAAGTACCTGCAATCCAACTCCCCAGAGAGATCTCCTATTTATGATGTGCTGGGCATCCTTTTAGGTCTCATGCATACACAAAGTGTGTTTCAGGACGTAGGTGATGGGAGGACTAGGTAATGTCTGAGATCCCTAAGTTAGGGAAGTCTGTGCTCCCTTGAATGACCTCTTCGTTCTCCCAAGAATGGCTTCTTGCCAGGGGGCCTTTTAGTATTTCCTCAGATCCTGTTGAGCCCAAGTCCCATGCTGAGCAGGGGAGCCTTGAAAATCTCCCAACAGAAACGTGTCTATATTCCGTTTACTACCCGTGTAGACAAACATTCCTGTGCCTGTGTCGTTATTCTCCTAGTCCCCCTCTGGATGTCTGGAGATCCTGTCCTTTCTTGCCCTAAAGAGGCAGCAATGATCAGTATAGTATTTCACAGACATGATTTGGACTCTTCACTGCTTTGTGACCCTGCAAAGTTTCCTAAAATTTCTGAGCCTGAGTTTTCTCACCAACCTGCAGATAATAATACCCAAGTCCTAGGCCTATGCTGAGGAGTAAACAAGGCAGTGCAAGATGATTGAATGACTAAGGCTGCCTGCCCCTCCTTTTTTCTCGCCCAGCAGTGGGAGATGTGTGTGTATTTGCCCAGGTTGCTGCCTCAGGTTTGTTTCTGTGCCAGGCAGAGCACAGGACAGGGCAAACAGTTGTCACCAATGATGGGAAAGTGAAGACACTGGAATATGGACTCCCATGCCCTCCGAGGGTGGGGCCCACCCTTCCTTTTGTGGCCCTCCACCTGTGCCGCAAGGTACTGCTGGTAATGGAGGTCTCAACCCTCCATTCTGCAGGAAGCAGAGGGCCAGATTGTAAGTGGAGACGAGGCTCAGGGAGGTAAGACAAGGTCGTGGCCACAGCCTGACCCAGGTGCACGCTAAGGTCAGGAGTCGTCAGTCCAAGAGCCCTGAGGTCACATGAGGCCGAAGTGCATCTGGAGATAAGAGGGACACACAACTCTCACCTCCCCAGGGATTCCCTGGAACCCTCTTAGAATCTCCATCTCAGGTGTGATAATGGGGGAAATGGGGCCGGATCCAGGGCTTGCGAAAGATGTCTGAGGAATGGTTCGGGGGACGAGGACCCAGAGAGGGGGCAGTGTCTGACCTCACAGGGCTGAACATGGACTCCCTCTACACCTCCCAAGGTGGAGCAAACGCTGGCACAAGTAGATAAGCAGACACTTGCACTGACTGAACAGACACATGGACGTGCGTCCACAGCCACTCCCTTTCCAGCACTGCGGGAACTTCAGTCTCTGTTGCCCCTTCCCTCCTGAGGAACTTGGACTGAGAGGCGCCTTTGAGGTCTGAAGGGCTCCACATGCTTCCGCTCACTGGCCACCTGCCCCCCCACATGCCTGTCCACACCACAGCCCCCAGGGAGGTCTCTGGACAAAACCTGGGGCAGCTGTACAGGAGGCCTTGGCGGGGGGGGGGGTCATCACACCTCCCTAGGGAGGGAGAACGAAGGGTCCTGAGTCCCATTCTCATGTCTAAATTCTCCTGAGCCCCGCTCATTTCCCACTCAGCCCCAGCCCCAATTTCTCCACTTCCGGGGGGTGGTTTTGAATCTGTATAAAGGGAAGACACAATTTATAGCATGCTGCATGCTTCTCAACCCTGCTTTTAAAGTACAAATGCTCTAGCATGCTATATTAGTTTTCCGTTGCTGCATAAAAAAAAAAAAATTACTTTAGGGGCACCTGGGTGGTTCAGTCGGTTAAGCATCCGACTTCCGCTCAGGTCATGATCTCGCAGTTCGTGAGTTCCAGCCCCGCGTGGGGCTCTATGCTGACATCTCAGAGCCTGGAGCCTCCTTCGGATTCTGTGTCTCCCTCTCTCTCTGCCCCTCCCCCACTCGTGCTCTCTTTCTCTCCCCAAAATAAATAAACATTTAAAAAAATTTTTTTTCATTACTTTAAGCCCAGTGGCTTAACACAACAAACATTTTCTCACGGCTTATCTCACAAACATTTCTCACAGCCTGGGTCCTCTGGCTCAGGTGAAGTTAGGGTGTCAGCCCCAGCAACTGTCAACTCAAGGCTTGACTGGGGGGAGAGGGGTCTGGGTTCAAGTTCACTTCCTGTTGACAAGACTCAGACGCTTGCTGGCCACTGACTGAAGACACTGACTGAAGACTGATCCATTACCTCATGGATTTCTCCATGGAGCAGCTTACAACATGACAGCTGATCTTCCTTAGGGTAGCCAGAGAGAGAAGATGCACAAGACAGGAGTCACAGAATGTTCGAGACCTAATTTTAGAAGTGACATCCCATCACTTTTGCTGTATTCTATTCATTTAAATTTTAAGTTTATTTTACTTTGAGAGAGAGAGAGAGAGCGCACAAGCAGGGAAGGGGCAGAGAAAGAGAGAGAGAGAGAGAGAGAGAGAGAATCCCAAGCAGGCTCCGTGCTGTCAGCATAGAGCCCAACTGAGGGCTTGATCTCATGAACCATGAGATCATAACCCTGAGCCGAGATCAAGAGTCAGACACTTAACCAACTAAGCCACCCAGGTGTCCCTGTATTTTATTCATTTAGATCTGAGTCGCTAGGTGCAGCCTGCTCTCAAGGCAAACTGCACATGGATGTGAGTTCCAGGAAGCAGGGATCACTGGGAGATCTTACAGACTGTCCACCACATATGTCAAAAATCTTAGAATGGGGGCGCCTGGGTGGCGCAGTCGGTTAAGCCTCCGACTTCAGCCAGGTCACGATCTCGCGGTCCGTGAGTTCGAGCCCCGCGTCGGGCTCTGGGCTGATGGCTCAGAGCCTGGAGCCTGTTTCCGATTCTGTGTCTCCCTCTCTCTCTGCCCCTCGCCCATTCATGCTCTGTCTCTCTCTGTCCCAAAAATAAATAAACGTTGAAAAAAAAAAAAAAAATCTTAGAATGATCCTTGACCTTCTTTTTTTTTTAATGAAATTTATTGTCAAATTGGTTTCCATACAATACCCAGTGCTCATCCCAACAGGTGCCCTCCTCAATGCCCATCACCCACTTTCCCCTTCCCCCCACCCCCCATCAACCCTCAGTCTGTTCTCAGTATTTAAGAGTCTCTTATGGTTTGCCTCCTTCCCTCTCTGTAACTTTTTTTTTCCTTTTTGTTTTTTTTTTGTTCCCCCTTCCCCTCCCCCTTGGTTTTCTGTTGAGTTTCTCCGAATCCACATAAGAGTGAAAACATATGGTATCTGTCTTTCTCTGCCTGACTTATTTCACTTAGCCTCATACCCTCCAGTTCCATCCACGTTGCTGCAAGCGGCCAGATTTCATTCTTTCTCATGGCCAAGTAGTATTCCATGATATATAGAAACCGCCTCTTCTTTATCCATTCGTCAGTTGGTGGACATTGAGGCTCTTTCCATAATTTGATCCTTGATCTTCTTTTCCCTCAGACCTCATGTCCAAGTCATACTCCACATCTTATTGTCTCTATGTTCAAAAAAGACCCAGAATCCCTCACTTCCCACCACCTTCAAGGTACCACCTTGGTCCAAGTTGGTGTCAGCACTCACCTGAATTATTGCTATAGTCCCTCAATTCTGGTGTCCCTGCTCCCACCTATGCACACCTCAGCCTCCTCCCCTCAGGGCAGCAGGGGAGCCCATCACACTCAAACACGGCAGTGCCCGCCCATCTCACAAGAAAGCCAAGGGGAGTCCATGATGGCCTACAGGTGAGCTGCCCCACCCATCTCCTGTCACTTTCCCACTTACATACTCGGCTTTGACCACCGTGGACCCTTGGCCTTCACAGTCCTCCCCAGGGTTGTGTGAGCAAATCATAGCGGGACACTTTCCTAACCTGGGCAAAGACACAGACATCAAAATCCAGGAAGCACAGATGACCCCCATTAGAGTCAACAAAAGCCGACCATCAACAAGGCATATCATAGTCAAATTCACAAAATACTCAGGCAAGGAGAGAATCATGAAAGCAGCAAGGGAAAGAAAAGTCCTTAACCTACAAGGGAAAGTAGATCAGGTTTATAGCAGACCTATCCACAGAAACTTGGCAGGCCAGAAAGGAGTGGCAGGATACGTCCAATGTGCTGAATTGGAAAAACATTAGCCAAGAATTCTTTATTCAGCAAGGCTGTCATTCAAAATGGAAGGAGAGATTAAAAGTTTTCCAGACAAACAAAAATTAAAGGAGTTGATGACCACTAAACCAGCCCTGCAAGAAATTTTAAGGAGAACTCTCTACGCGAAGCTTAAAAAAAAAAAAAAAAAAGACCAAAAGCAACAAAGACTAGAAAGGCCCAGAGAACACCATCAGAGACTCCCAACTCTACAGGCAACATAATGGCAATAAATTCATATCTTTCAGTACTCACTCTAAACGTCAATGGACTAAATGCTCCAATCAAAAGACACAGGGTAGGGGTGCGTGGGTGGCTCAGTCGGTTAAGCGTCCAACTTCGGCTCAGGTCATGATCTCGCAGTCCGTGAGTTCGAGCCCCATGTGGGGCTCTGTGCTGACAGCTCAGAGCCTGGAGCCTGTTTCAGATTTTGTGCCTCCCTCTTTCTCTCTCCTCCTCCACTCATGCTCTGTCTCTCTCTTCTCAAAAATAAATAAATGTCAAAAGACATAGGGTAACAGATTTGGTAAGAAAACAAGATCCATCTATACGCTGTTTACAAGAAAAACATTTTAGACCTAAAGACACCTTCAGATTCAAAATAAGGGGATGGGGAACCATCTATCATGCTAATGGTCGCCAAAAGAAAGCCATAGTAGCCATACTTATATCAGAAGATAATCTAGATTTTAAAATAAAGACTGTAACAAGTGATGTAGAAGGGCATTATATCATAATTAAGGGGTCTACCCACCAAGAAGATCTAACAACTGAAAACATTTATGCTCCAAACGTAGAGTGCCCAAATACATAAATCAACTAATCACAAACATAAAGAAACTCATTGATAAAAAGACCGTAATAGTAGGGGACTTCAACACCCCACTTACAGCAATGGATAGATCAGCTAAACAGAAAATCAACAAGGAAACAATGGCTTTGAATGACACACTGGACCAGATGGACTTAACAGATATATTCAAAACATTTCATCCTAAAGCAGTGGAATACACATTCTTCTCCAGTGCACATTGAACATTCTCCAGAATAGATCACATGCTGGGACACAAATCAGCCCTCAACAAGTACAAAAAGATCGAGATCATACCATGCATATCTTCAGACCACAATGCTATGAAACTTGAAATCAACCACAAGAAAAATTTGGAAAGATAACAAATACTTGGAGACAAAGACCATCATACTAAAGAATGAATGGGCTAACCAAGAAGTTAAAGAGGAAATTAAAAAGTACACGGAAGCCAACGAAAATGATAACACCACAGCCCCAATCCTCTGGGAGGCAGCAAAGACGACCATAAGAGGAAAGTATATAGCAATCCAGGCCTTCCTAAAGAAGGAAGAAAGGTCTCAGATACATAACCTAACCTTACACCTTAAAGAGCTGGAAAAAGAATAGCAAATAAAACCCAAAACCAGCAGGCGGCAGGTAATAATAAAGATGAGAACAGAAATCAATGCTATTGAGAGAAAAACAAAAACAAAACAAACAAACGAACAAAAAAACAGTAAAACAGATCAATGAAACCAGAAGCTGGTTCTTTGAAAGAATTAACAAAATTGATAAACCACTAGCCAGTTTGATCAAAAAGAAAAAGGAAAGGACCCCAATAAATAAAATCAAGAATGAAAGAGGAGAGACCACAACCAACACAGCAGAAATAAAAACAATAATAAGAGAATATTATGAGCAACTATATGCCAATAAAATGGGCAATCTGGAAGAAATGGACAAATTCCTAGAAACATATATGCTACCAAAACTGAAACAGGAAGAAATAGAAAATTTGAACAGACCCATAACCAGTAAAGAAACTGAATTAGTAGTCAAAAATCTCCCAAAAAACAAGAGTCCAGGGCCAAGTGGTTTTCCAGGGATATTCTACCAAACATTTAAAGAAGAGTTAACACCTATTCTTTTGAAGCTATTCCAAAAAGTAGAAATGGAAGGAAAACTTCCAAACTCATTCTGTGAAGCCAGGATTACCTTGATTCCAAAACCAGACAAAGACCCCACTAAAAAGCAGAACTAGAGACCAACTTCGCCGATGAACATGCATGCAAAAACCCTCAACAAGATACTAGCCAATGGGATCCAACAATACATTAAAAGAATTACTCACCACGACCAAGTGGGATTTATACCTGGGATGCAGGGCTGGCTCAGTATCTGCAAAACAATCGATATGATACATCATCAATAAAAGAAAGGACAAGAACCACATGATCCTCTCAACAGATGCAGAGAAAGCATTTGACAAAATACAGCATCCTTTCTTGATAAAAGCCCTCAATGAAATAGGGATAGAAGGATCGTACCTCGAGATCTAAAAGCCATATATGAAGGACCCACCACTAATACCATCCTCAATGGGGAAAAACTGAGAGCTTTCCCTCCGAGGTCAGGAACACGACAGGGATGTCCACTCTCGCCACCGTTATTTAACGTAGTATTGGAAGCTTTAGTCTCAGCAATCAGACAACACAAAGGAATAAAAGTCATCTGGGGTGCCTGGGTGGCTCAGTCGGTTGAGCGTCCAGCTTCAGCTCAGGTCATGATCTTGCCTTCTGTGAGTTCGAGCCCCGCGTCGGGCTCAGAGCCTGGAGCCTGCTTCTGATTCTGTGTCTCCCTCGCTCTCTGCCCCTCCCCCACTCATGCTCTGTCTCTGTCTCAGAAATAAATAAACGTTAAAAAAAAATTTTTTTTAAAGGCATCCAAATTGGCCAGGAGGAAGTCAAACTTTCACTCCTCGCAGATGACATGATGGTCTATATGGAAAACCCAAAAGATTCCACCAAAAACTGCTAGAACTGACCCATGAATTCAGCAAAGTCACAGGATATAAAATCAATGCACAGAAATCGGCTGCATTCCTATACACCAACAATGAAGCAACAGAAAGAGAAATCAAGGAATTGATCCCATTTATAATTGCACCAAAACCCATAAAATACCTAGAAATAAATCTCACCAAAGAGGTGAAAAATCTACACGCTGAAAACTATAGAAAGCTTATGAAAGAAATTGAAGAAGACACACAAAAAAATGGAAAAACATTCCATGCTCCTGGAAAGGAAGAACAAATATTGTTAAAATGTTAATACTACCCAAAGCAATCTACATATCTGATACAATCCTTATCAAAATAACACCAGCATCCTTCACAGAGCTAGAACAATCCTAAAATTGGGATGGAACCAGGAAAGACCCCGAATAGCCAAAGCAATGTTGAAAAAGAAAACCAAAGCTGGAGGCATCACAATCCTGGACTTCAAAATGATGATTACAAAGCTGTAATCATCAAGACAGTATGGTACTGGCACAAGAACAGACACTCAGACCAAAGGAACAGAATAGAAAACCCAGAAATGGACCCACAAATGTATGGCCAACTAATCTTTGACAAAGCAGGAAAGAATATCCAATGGAACAAAGACAGTCTCTTCAGCAAATGGTGCTGGGAAAACTGGAGAGCGGTATGCAGAAAAATGAACTTGGACCACTTTCTTACACCCTACACAAAAATAAACTCAAAATGGATGAAAGACCTAAACATAAGACAGGGAGCCATCAAAATCCTAGAGGAGAAAGCGGGCAAAAACCTCTTTGACCTTGGCCTCAGCAACTTCTTACTCAACATGTCTCCAGAGGCAAGGGAAACAAAAGCAAAAATGAACTATGGGACCTCATCAAAATAAAAAGCTTCTGCACAGCGAAGGAAGCAATCAGCAAAACTAAAAGGCAACTGACAGAATGGAAGAAGAACATATCAGATAAAGGGTTAGTATCCAAAATCTATAAAGAACTTATCAAACTCAACACCCAAAAACAAATAATCCAGTGAAGAAATGGCCAAAAGACATGAATAGACACTTCTCCAAAGAAGACATCCAGATGGCCAACCGACACATGAAAAAATGTTCCACATCACTCCTCATCAGGGAAATACAAATCAAAACCACAATGAGATACCACCTCACACCTGTCAGAATGGCTAACATTAACAACGCAGGCAACAACAGATGTTGGCGAGGATGCAGAGAAAGAGGATCTCTTTTGCACTGCTGGTGGGAATGCAAACTGGTGCAGCCACTCTGGAAAACAGTATGGAGGTTCCTCAAAAAACTAAAAATAGAACGACCTTACGACCCAGCAATTGCACTACTAGGCATTTATCCACAGGATACAGTTGTGCTGTTTCAAAGGGACACATACACCCCCATGTTTATAGCATCCACATAGCCAAAGTATGGAAAGAGCCCAAATGTCCATCGATGGATGAATGGATAAAGAAGATGTGGTATATATATACAATGAAGTATTACTCGGCAATCAAAAAGAGTGAAATCTTGCCATTTGCAACGACGTGGATGGAACTGGAGGGTATTATGCTAAGTTAAATGAGTCAGTCAGAGAAAGACAAATATCATACGGCTTCACTCATATGAGGAGTTTAAGACACAAATCAGATGAACATAAGGGAAGGGAAACAAAAATAATATAAAAACAGGGAGGGGGACAAAACAGAAGAGACTCTTAAATATGGAGAACAAACAGAGGGTTGCTGGAGGGGTTGTGGGTGGGGGGATGGGCTACATGGGTAAGGGGCAGTAAGGAATCTGCTCCTAAAATCATTGCTGCACCGTATGCTAAATAACTTAGATGGAAATTAAAAAATAAATTTTTAAAAAAGAACTTTGGTTACTTTTTTCAATGTAAAACAGTTGGAAATTAAAAACTTTTCTCTACAAGCCAGTTGTTTCTCACATTCAAAAGCCTTAGCTCTATAGTCTACTGCCTTGGCTTTGAGTTTAAAGGACCCACCCAGGGGCGCCTGGGTGGCTCAGTCCGTTAAGCATCCGACATCGGCTCAGGTCATGATCTCGCGGTTTGTGGGTTCGAGCCCCACGTCGGGCTCTGGGCTGACAGCTCGGAGCCTGGAGCCTGCTTTGGATTCTGTGTCTTTCCATCTCTTGGCCCCTCCCCTGCTCATGCTCTGTGTCTCTCTGTCTCTCAATAATAAATAAACGTTAAAAAAAAGTTAAAAAATAAAAATAAACAAATAAAAGACCCATCCAGGAATTCAACCACCTCTCTGTTCTCACCTGTGTCACCCTCACCCTTAGTAATGGTGCCTGAATCTCATGGTCTAATCCTAGTACGAGTTTGGGGGAATGGTCTGTATACATGTTGCATGAAAATGTTTGGTGGGGGTATTCCATGATAATATCCCCAAAACGTATTCTACCCCATAGGCATGAGGATTATCCCCTTTCCTTTCTGCGATACCTACGAATGCTCAGGTAGAGAGCTTGGAGCCAGGCACCAACATAGAGACCCAAGACGTCTGCCTTTTTATTCCCTGATAACATCCACCCAGGGGAGCTTCCACTACCAAGAGGAGAGCCCAGCCCTGACCAAGTGGGGTCAAGAAGGAGGTAGCTGTGATGCCATCACTGTGGTTTACTTAATGAGTGTCAGGTTCCAAGGGATTCCAAGGATGGAGGAGCCCACGAAGGAACAAAGGGACGAGAAGGCGGCTGTGAGACGCCACGGAAGGTGGGGGGTCCTACAGGTCTACTGCTTCCGGGTCTACGGTGGCTGACACGTGGGGTCACTGAGCACACATTTACCATGAATCTACTAGCCGTTCCCTCCTGAGTTTCAAAACATCTGTTGAATATTTGCAGTGGAAGACAGAGCAGACCCCAACCCCTGTTCTCACTGAGGCATATGCTCTCGTGGGCGAGACAGTTAAAATCAATACATGATGACAGACCCTGATAGGTACTTCAGGGTGCTCTAGGTTTATCAGTAACGAGAAGAAGGGGGGGGGCATCCCCAGTACATGGAAGAGGAGAAGTAGGGCACCTGACTCATGGTGAAAGGCCAACACGGTTGAGCCCACACAGGAGTGAAGGGGTAGGAGGTGAGGCCAGCAAAGCAGTTAGATCGGTCAGGCACGGTCTCCTTTTACCATAAGAGCCCTGAGCAGCCATTTAATGAGAATGACACGAGCAGATGCCTTGTTTAAAAAGTAGCACCCTGGCTTCGGTGTGAGGAGAAGACCACGGCACAACGGAAATAAAGGGGGGGGGGAGGCAAAATGACAGGCTAGCCAAGCAGAGGTGAGAGTGAAGAGACAGGCACAGGAGGATTTAAGATGTATTTAGATGAAAGGATGTGGGGATTGGGGGGAGAGGTTGAAAGCAGTTGTCAAAAATAACACCAAGGTCTCCACTAGACTAACTGGCTCACTGGGGACATCAGACACTGAAAGGGGGACACAGGTGGGGAGCCTGATGGGGAGGTGGTGATGAGAACGGTTTACAGGTGCTAAGCGGTACGATCCAGGCACGTAGATGACTTGGCCATGGTCCTACAGGGACCAGGTGGGCCCAGGATTCCAACCGAAGTCCTTCTGCGCCCTAAGCCTATCTCCTCAGGCCGCATTCAATGGTCCCTGCCAGCAAGGATCACCAAGCCCAGTAAAGGAGGTGGACACTAATGAGTGGAGATGGAGAACAAGGTGGCCAAGGGTCGCGTTGGAGTCACAACTGCTGTGTAACAAACCACCCCCAAAACTTAGGGGCAGTATATAACCACTTCATTATGATTAGTGACACTGTGGGTCAGAAATTCAGACGGGGCACAAGAATGGCTTTGTCTCCTCTGTACGACGTCTGGGGCCTCAGCTAGGAACACTCAGCTAGGGGAGACAACAGGCAGGGTCTGGAGTCATTCAGAAGCTTCTTCGTTTACATGTTTAATGACTGACGCTGGCTACTGGCTGGATCCTCAGCTGGGCTTTCAGCTGGAACCCCTACATGTGTCCCTACTGTGTGACCTCTGTGTTGTGCTAGTTTGGGCTTCCTCATAGTCCAGAGGCAAGATTCCAAACAGGGACATGCCAAGAGAGCAGGGTAGAAGCACAGGGGAGTTTTACGGTCTAGCCTGGGAAGTTGCCTCACGTGACCTGTATCGTCATCACAAGCCTGCCCAGATTCAGGGGGAGGGATATTTACCCACTTCTCAATGGAAGGCGAGTCAAAGAGCAGGAGGAAGGGGATGTTGCTACAGTCAGCTCTGGGAACTACAACCTGTCACCGTTGAAAAGAGGAAGTGGGTTAGAATAATGGATGCTAAAGGGAACACTCTGGCCAATGCCTTGTCAAGGTTCTCACAGTCAAGCTCTCCCAGGGGGAAAAAGAAACCAAACAGCTAGAAGAATAATAGCATCTCAAGGGAAGAGAAAACTCATCCTGTGACAGAGCCATCTAATCCCATCTCTGACTTCCTCTTTCGTTCTGCTATTTCGTATCACCAACATGCAGTCGGCTGCTGGGATGGAGGCAAGGGTCGGGAAGAGTGGGGAAACTGAGTCACAGAAGGCAGTGTCTGGAGTGGGGGGCCGTGGATGTGAGGAGCTCACGTCTTCTCGGGCTCTGGACACAATCTTCTGTGCTGGCCGTTGCTGCTCAAGAGAAAAGCATTTTCAATGCGGGGGTTCCTCCTGCTCATGCGCTCGCTCTGCCCAGAACTGGCCCCAGAGCCGGGCAGACAGAAGACGCACCCCTCTTCTTCCTGGGTGTGGGGCGTGTTGCTGTTCCTGCAGGATGAACCTGCTGAAGTCCCTTCTCCACCCTCTAGAACAGAAGCCATCCTCCCCTCCAAAGACCTAACTCCTTGTTCACCCAAAGCCACTCTCCCTGCAAGAGTACTCTCAGGGGTGCCCATCAGATGTGGCACATTTTTACCACTGACCCCTCCGGAGTGGGCCCCACGCCCTGGAGGCCCCATTCCCAGAACCCTGCCTCCTGGTCAGCTGGGCAGTTCATCTGAGCCCGGTTTGTTAGAACGTTCTCGAAGACTCCGGTAGACCGTGTGCCTGGGGCTGCCGGACAAGGAAGAGCCTGCAGGGCCTCTGACATGGAGTGAGGCAGCCAAGGGGCACAGCCTCAGCACTGAGGGAGCCTGCTGTAACTCTCCAAGCATCTTGGGAGCCTTATAGCAGTAATTTCTTTTTTTTTTTAATTTTTTTTAATGTTTTACTTATTTTTGACAGAGAGAGAGAGACAGAGCATGAGCGGGGGAGGAGAGAGGGAGACACAGAATCCGAAGCAGCCTCCAGGCTCTGAGCCATCAGCCCAGAGCCCGACGAGGGGCTCGAACTCACAGACCGCGAGATCATGACCTGAGCCGAAGTCGGACGCTCGACTGACTGAGGCACCCAGGTGCCCCTATAGCAGTAATTTCTTAGCTGAGTCTGATTCCTATTTCACAATCCAGAAGCAGAAATGGTCAAAATCCCACAGCTCGTTCCACCCATCACGGTCATTTCCTCTTATGTGAGGGAGTCCAGGCTTCCCCTCCCACTGCAGAGCAGAGTCCCAGGGGCCTCTCCAGGACGACACTCAGACAGACCAGGCTCCGGGCCACCACCATGCCCGCACCTGCCTCCCCACCCCGCCTGCTGCTGCCTCTGCTGCTGGGCCTCACGGGTGAGGGCCATCCTCGGGGGCCACCATGCAAGGATGCTCACCTGATCCCTCACTGGCAGGGGGGCAGATGGACCTCTGTTCCAGACCCTCTTTCTTCACCGACTCTTCCTCCTTAAGACATTTCTCTAAATGTTTTCTTTTACAGGAAGCATCTCCCAAACATACCGTACTCCCCCCCCTCCTCCCCCGCCCAGAATGCTCATTACTTGGAGGGGCACTTTCCTCTCCCATGGAGGTCCAGGCAGGATTTACCCCACATGACATTTCTCAATGACCGGGGTTCCCACCCCTCCTCCCTTCCCACACTCTTGTCACACTGTGAAGGCTCCATGACCCCCTGCAGCTTGACCTGCAGGACCTGGTGCCACCCTGAGGGGGGAGTTGACAGTGCAGCATCTGACTCCTGCTGAAAATCCTAGAACCCGGGACTCAGGGCTGCCCTAATTAAGATGGAAATGATGATAGATAGATAGATAGATAGATAGATAGATAGACAGATCGATCGATCACAAGGACTCCACATGCCATGCAGAACTGTTAGAAAACTGGTAAATGGTACTTTGTAGACTACTAAGTCTCCCAAAATCTCAGCATCCTAAAATAAAATATATACGCATATATATTTAATATGTGTAACGGTCGATCTCTTGACCCTGGGATCATGACCTGAGCCAAAATCAAGAGTTGAGGCTCAGCTGACTGAATCCCCTGAAGTTATATTCTTGATGTGGGAGTTAATCCTGCCTGCCCACTCCCTTCTCCCCAGAGCTGACCCCCACACTCAGCAGACAGGCAAAGCACCCCTTCTCCTCCTGGCGGGTTGAGAGCTCAGTCAAAACGCTGTTCAGCGAAGTGGTTAAAAGCGCAGGTTGTTTGGTTTTTTTTAATAAATCTTTTTTTTTTTTAATGTTTATTTTTGAGAGAGAGAGACAGAGACAGAGCACAAGTGGAGGAGGGGCAGAGAGAGAGGGAGACACAGAATCCAAAGCAGGCTCCAGGCTCTGAGCCCGACGCGGGGCTCGAATCCACGAACCGTGAGATCATGACCTGAGCCGAAGTCGGACGCTTCACCGACTGAGCCACCCAGGCGCCCCAAAGCACAGATAGTTTTTGAAACCGACCTGCCAGGGTTCAAATCCAAGTTCATCACTTATACCCTGTTTGACCTGGGACAAGTTATGATCTTCCCTGTGCCTCCACTGTCTTGTCTGGAAACAGGGACAAACAATACTGCCATTCTCCCAGAGTAGTGGTGGGAGTTCCAGGAGCTAGTTCATGTACTTACGTGCTTAGAATGATGCCTGGCATGCAGAAGGGTCTATGGAAACTCACTGTCGAATCCTTCCAGGGTTTAGTGAATGCAAGTAGGAGCACGTAAAAACGGTTCTGCTGATTCTGGCCATTACAGCACTCACTCCGAGTCCTTGACAACCCATGTCTTCATTTAAAAATCACCACACTGGGGCGCCTGGGTGGCTCAGTCGGTTAGCGTCCGACTTCGGCTGAGGTCATGATCTCACGGTCCGTGAGTTCGAGCCCCCCGTCGGGCTCTGTGCTGACAGCTCGGAGCCTGGAGCCCGTTTCAGATTCTGTGTCTCCCTCTCTCTCTCTGCCCCTCCCCTGTTCATGCTCTGTCTCTCTCTGTCTCAAAAATAAATAAACGTTAAAAAAATTAAATAAATAAATAAATAAATAAATATCGCTGCACTAATAGGGAAAGGGATGATCCCTCCTGCTTGACAGAGAGGAAACTGAAACCAGAGAGAGGGACTTCCCCCAAGCGACAAGCTTGTCTGGTGCTGTTGTCAGGCCTTGAACCCACATCAGCCTGATTCCACAGACTCTGGGCTGTCCAGACAACAGTCCTGAGTGTTCTTCAAAGTCTCCAGTTCTAGTCCCACAACAAAGCTACAAGACAAGTCCCCGGGGCCAGGCAGGGGACCTGGAACTGCCGTGTTTTCCCTCCAGGTGTGGCAGGTGAGGCGGAACTGCAGGTGATCCAGCCCGAGAAGTCGGTGTCTGCGGCAGCCGGAGAGGCGGTCACTCTTCACTGCACCGTGACCTCGCTGATCCCCACTGGGAAGGTCGAGTGGTTCAGGGGGACAGGGCCAGGCCGGGAGTCAATCTTCAGTTTTAGAGGGGGAGACCCCGACTCCCCCCGAAGTAACAAATGTTTCAGACGCCACAAGGAGAAACAACCTGGACTTTTCCATCCGCATCAGTAACATCGCCCCAGCAGAGGCCGGTACCTACTACTGTGTGAAGTTCCAGAAAGGGACCCTTGATGTGGAGTTAAAATCCGGACCAGGCACCAGGGTGTTTGTGCATGGTAAGTCCAGATCCCTGAAAACCCAGCCCGTTGTTCTAAGACAAATCACAAGCTCCCGGCTCTTAGCCCAAGGCTCCCCCTTTGTTAGGCCTGTGTCAAGGCAGAGTTGAATACCTAGGGCAAATTGAATACTTAGGGTATCTTCTACCAAAATGGTGATAGGGACTGGATTTATTTGCCCACGAGAAATCTGGGCAAACTATAGGAAACAATGGTTGGCAAGACACTGGACATGAGGGGTGCCTGGGTGGCTCAGTCGGTTAAGCATCTGACTCTTGATTTCAGCTGAGGTCATGATCTCACAGTTCATGAGATCGAGCCCCGAGTTGGGCTCTGCACTGACAGGGTGGAGCCTGCTTGGATTCTCTCTCTCCCCCTCTTTTTGCCCTTCCCCTGCTTTTTCTCTCTCTCTTTCTCAAAATAAATAAATAAACTTTAAAAAAAAAAAACATTGGACATCAGGCAACAACAGACAATGATCCCTGAGAGATGAGAAACAAACGTGAAACCCAAGGTTGCCTCCAGCTTACTCTCTGAGAAAGCTTCCATGCCACCATTCAGTAAGAGAGAACTCAGATGGGTATTGGCAGTCTCCCCAAGTTAACAGAAGGAGCTAGAAGTCCAAGGAGGGCAAAATGGCTGGAGTTTTCAGAGTAGAGCACCAAAGATGAGAAAGCTACACAGAGAGAGAACTCCAAAGATCTTGAGTATCTGGCTGTGTACTGAAGAGAATGTTCATGAGAACATAGACGTACATGAGTTCATGTGCATGGCCTCAAGGGGAGATATCCCTGGAGCTCACACAAGGCCAAGAATGGTGCCTGTTCCCACCAACCTGAGTGAAAAACCCTGTAATTCGTGGGGCATCTAGTAGAGTATGCAGAAAGGGTCTGCCTCAGTAAGAGGTTAAAAAAAAAAAAATAGCCCTAAACCAAATGACACTGTGATCCTGTAAACTTAAATACAACAGTTTAAATACAACACATGAAAACCTCAAACCATTTCCAGATAATTTAGCCATGTCCCCAGACAAGTTCAAACATATGTATAGGATTACAAAATATCTAACACCAAACAAAGTAAAATTCACAACACACTAAATTTGTGGGATGAAGCTAAAACCGTACTTAGGGGGCAATTTATAGCACTAAAAATGCCTACATTAGGACAGAAGAAAAGTTTCAGTTCAGAACCTTAAAAATTGCAATAAAAAGTTACCAAGCTGACAGATGGTCACTACGGCTATCGTGGTAATAAATACAAAATAAAATACAGAATTGTGGGATCACTATGTTGTACATCTGAAACTAAAATAACATTGTATGTCAACTATACTTCAATAAAAATTTTAAGCAAGAAGGAAAGAAGCAGGAAAATACATTAATAAGGTGAATCAATCATTTCAGACCTAACCTGAAAAGACAGAGACAGGATTAGTACGCAAGGACATTACAGTTAGTATAACCACGCCATGTGTGGTCAAATAGAGGAAAGACTGAATATGTGAAGTAGAGGCATGGAAAATATTTTCAAAGATCCATATTGCACTTTTAGAGATGAAAACTTCAATGCCTAGGGTGAAAAATACACACTGGATGGGATTAATGGCAGATAAAAAAGTTAATGAACTGAAAAAAATTAATGAACTTAAAATACGGCAATAGAAACCATTCAAAATTATACACAAAAAGGTCAAAGAGTGAAAAAAGATAAACAGAGCATCGGTCGGCTGTGCAAAACCGCCAGGTGGCCTAATAAATATGTATTACGGAATCTGAAGAAAGAAAGAGACAGAAAGAGCATTTGAAGAAATAATGGGTCCATTTTTTTCTAGATATGATGAAAAATATGAGCTCATGGATCCAAAAAGCTCAGTGAACTCCAAGCACAAGAAACATGAAGAAAACGACACCGAAATGCATCATATTCAAATTGCATAAAATCAGTAATAAAGACAAGATCTTAAAAGCAACCAGAGGAAAAAGGTAATATTGATACAAAGGATCAAAGATGAATCTGACAGAGTTCTCACTGAAAAACGATATAAGCCAGAAGATAATGAAGAAACATCTTTAAAGCATTTTTAAATGAGATAATACAACAACCCTAATTGTTTATGTACCCAATAATAGTCTCAAATTTCAACACTCCTCTTCCAATAATTGGCAAAACAAGTAGGCAGAAAATCAAGAAGTATGTAGAAGACTTGAACAGCTTTATAAAACAATTTGAGCGGACAGTTATAGAACACTCTACCCCAAAACAGCAGAAAACACATTCTTTTCAAGTACAAAGGGAACATTTACCAAGATGCACGATATCCTGGGCTGTAAATTGTCTCAGGAAATTTAAAATGAGCCAAGTCATGCAAGATGTGTTCTCACTGGAATTATATTGATAATAAACAAAATGATCTCTGGGAAATCCCCAGACATTTGGAAACAAAATGACACACTTCTGAATAATGTGCTACCAAAGAAGAAATAAATGGAAAATGAGAGAGCATTCTAAACCGAACGAACATGAAAGTACAACATACCAAGTTTGTGGGATGAAGCTAAAACTGTACTCAGGGGGCAATTTATAGCACTAAAATGCCTACATTAGGACAGAAGAAAAGTTTCAAGTCAGCAACCTTAAAAATTAGAACAAGAACAATGAGTGAAACCCAAAGTAACCAGAAGAGAGGAAATAATGAAAAAGAAAGCAGAAATCTGAAATAGAAAATGGAAAACTGAGAGAAAAATCAATAAAATCAAAAGCTGGTTCTTTGAAAAAAATCAGTAATATTTATAAACTCCTAGCCACGTAGCCAATCAAGAAAAATGAGAGGATACACAAATTAGGAAGGGAATGGTGAGGTCAGACCGTCAATGAAGGGCATGTCATTAAGCCCACCACCACTGTGGGCAAATGGAGCTTAATCAAATGGGAAGCTACGAGAAACGATACAGAACATAATTCTCAGATGTAGGCCGTCACCAGTGTGCAACCCCTGGTGACTGATGGCATGACGGAGCTAGACAGCAATAATCTACGGTTGTTAAAGACACTGGGCTAAAGGCTGGTGGAGAATTCATAACGGATCACCCTGACAACACCGAATCCCACTAGTCAACCTGAACACCATAAACAGAGAGACAGCCAGATAGTCCATGGCTCCTAATGAAATGCATTAAGGAAGTTGTCACCACCTATGAAGTATTCTTGCCAAAATGATGAACCTGGTTCTAATCAACTAGATCCTTTAGCTACAACTATAGGCGATACAGGGGAGAGAGGATCATGTCAAATGATACCACAGGAATATAAGACAGAATGTGGAAAATTCTGCAGGTTTTTTTCTGCAGACTTGGTCTTTTTCAACAAATAAATGTGAAGAAAAACAAAAGGGAAGGGATATTCTTTCAGAAAAGGAGATGTATGGACACCTGAGTGGCTCAGCTAGTTGACTGTCCAATCTCATGGTCATGAGATCAAGCCCTGCCTTGGGCTCTGCACTGGCAGCTCGTGTTCCCCCTCTCTTTCTCTCTCTCTCTCTCAGAACTCTCTCAGAGTAAAAAATAAGCATTTTTAAAAAAAGGAAAAAGGGGCATAGCAAGGGGTTCCTGGCTGGCTCAGTCAGTAGAGCATGTGAACTCTTGATCTTCAGGGTCGTGAGTTCAAGCTCCTCGTTGGGCATGGAGCCTGCTAAAGAAAAAGAAATAGAAAAAGAAAAGAGAAGACATAGAAACAAAACATAAATCCGGATCTTGGTTGCATCCCGAGTCAAACAAGCCAGTTATAAAATGGTATTTGTCAGGGGCGCCTGGGTGGCACAGTCGGTTAAGCGTCCGACTTCAGCCAGGTCATGATCTCGCGGTCCGGGAGTTCGAGCCCCGAGTCGGGCTCTGGGCTGATGGCTCGGAGCCTGGAGCCTGTTTCCGATTCTGTGTCTCCCTCTCTCTCTGCCCCTCCCCCGTTCATGCTCTGTCTCTCTCTGTCCCAAAAATAAATAAACGTTGAAAAAAAAAATTTAACATGGTATTTGTCAGACAAGCAGAAAATTTGAACGCTGACAAGTATTAGATAATACAATGGAATTATTAAATTGTAAGTATAATAATGGGATTTTTATTATGTTTAAAAACAAATTCTTAAGTCTTAGGTATACCTGCTGAGGTAGTTGTGAATGAAATGGCAGAGTGTCTAGTATTTTCTTTAAACTAATGCAGTGGATGGTACAAATACAGGTAAAACATTTGTTGATCATTGTTAAAGTCCCATGATGAGTAATTTCTATTTTTTTTAATGTTTTTTTTTATATTAGAGGGAGAGTGCACACGTGTGCACAAGCAGGGGAGGGGCAGAGAGAGAGGGAGACAGAGGATCCCAAGAAGGCTCCGGACTGTCAGCGCAGAGCCCAATGCGGTCCTCAAACTCACGAACCGTGAGATCGTGACCTGAGCCCAAACCAAGAGTTGGGCGCTTCACTGACTGAGCCACACAGGTGTCCCACAAAGGGCTTTTTTTTTTTTAACCCAAACGCATAAACTCCCTGAAAAGTCTTTGTCCACTCCCAAGTGTTCACGTGCCCTAAACTGAAGTTCACTCCAGTACTTAGCAGCGTCAGACTTACTGGGAGGAGTTATACTTATCTGGCAGAGACTTTAGGGATGAATTTGTCACAGGTTCATAAAAATTATGCAAATGAAAAGAACGAGACGATTAGGGGTGCCTGGCTGGTTCAGTGGGAAGAGCTGTGACTCTTGGTCTCTGGGTCATGAGTTTGAGCCCCACGTTGGGTACAGAGATTACTTAAATAAATAAAAACTTTATGGGGCGCCTGGGTGGCTCAGTCAGTTAAGCGTCCGACTTTGGCTCAGGTCGTGATCTCACTATTTGCGGGTTCGAGCCCCGCATTGGGCTCTGTGCTGACAGTTCAGAGCCTGGAGTGTGTTTCAGATTCTGTGTCTCCCTCTCTCTCTGCCCCTCCCCTGCTCACACTCTGTCTCTCTCTCTCTCTCTCAGAAGTAAACATTAAAAAAAATTTTTTTTAATAAAAAATAAATAAATAAAAACTTTAAAGAAGAGAGATTAAAACTCCTGGGAAAACAAAAAGCTGTACAAGAAAGAAAAGGTAATCATGATATATATGAAATGGCCCCGTTGTGAACAATGCTCCTTTGATCATAGAAATATAAAGGCTGATACTGGTAAATGATTTTAATGTGTCTATGATAGGAGGACATAAGGAAAGGAAGTGTGAATGGCAGGTAGAGGGAGATGTAAGAGAGCTAAACCATTATCTTCCATAGTAGAAGGTCTATCCATAATATATAAAATTGAAAAACAGAGAAATAATTGTATAAACATGTTATTTAGAAACACAGAAATGCCCAAAGGATCAACTGAAATAGTTAAAAGTGGTTGATCTGTAATTTTTTTCCAGGAGAGGAAGCAAGGAATGTGTTTTGTTTCGGTTTTTTGTAATTTATTTATTTTTTTAATTTACATCCAGGTTAGTTAGCATATAGTGCCACAGGGATCTCAGGAGCAGATTCCTTAATGCCCCCTACCCATTCAGCCCACCCCCTGTCTCACAACCCCCCCAGTAACCCTTTGTTTGTTCTCCATATTGAAGAGTCTCTTATGTTTCGTCCCCCTCCCTGTTTTTATATGATTTTTGCTTCCCTTCCCTTGTGTTCATCTGTTCTGTGTCTTAAAGTCCTCATACGAGTGATGTCATAGGATATTCGTCTTCCTCTAATTTCGCTTCGCATTAATACCCTCCAGTTCCACCCACGTCGTTGCAAATGGCAAGATTCCATTCTTTTTGATTGCCGAGTAATCCTCTATTGTATAGATATACCACTCCTTCTTTATCCATTCATCCATCGATGGACGTTTGGGCTCTTTCCATCCTTTGGCTATTGTCGATAGTGCTGCTATAAACATGGGGGTGCATGTGCCCCTTCGAAACAGCACTCCTGCATGCAAGGGATGTGTTTTTAATTATTTACCTGATATGACTTTTTAAAACAATGTACTTTGGGAAGGAGGGGAGATAAGGCAGAGGATGGGGAATGACAAGTTCTGATCACCATGGTCTGGTGTCCGAGCGCAGACTGGAAGGGTGGAGAAGCAATCAGCGAGGCCAGTTGGCAAGCTGCCATGTTAAGACGTGTCACAATAAAACTTACGCAGAAGAGAAAACTGGAGAGGAGAGATGGGGGGTAAGACTAGCTGGGTGAACCTTAAGCAGGGGTATCACACCGGAGAGTAACTTGCCATCTTCGTTTCTCCTCTTCTCCCTCAACTTTGCCTTGCTCAGAGTGAAGCCCTCTCTTCCGGAGATTTCTGGCCCCTCCAGCAGGGTCGGCCCAGACCAGAGAGTGAATCTCACCTGCACATCAACTGGCTTCTTTCCCAAAAATATACATCTGAAATGGTTTCAAGATGGCGTGGAGCTTCGGGCCCTGGAGACCCTCATCTTCCTGCCTGAAGATGCTTCATCCTGCACCCTTGTCAGCGCTGCCCTGGTGACCCTTGACTTATCCTCATTCCACTCCCAGATCACCTGCCAAGTGGCTCACAGCACACTGCGGAGCCCCCTCAGAAGGCACGTGAACATCTCCAAATTCCTCCGAGGTAAGGGTCCCACCCACCCACCCAAATGGCCAACCGTGGGTGACTATGTCATGTTCCCTGTCTGGACTACTCCACCTGCATCATCTCGGTTATTCTTCACCAAACCCCTCATGAGACGGGTACAAGGTTCCCTATCTTATACGACCATTCTCCCTGCGTGACGCCATTGTCAGGTCCTTCTCTTTCAGAGCTCCCTCTGCCCTATTGTGTTCGGGAGGAAGAGGTTCATTCGTGCCATTCGACGAGTGTTTACCGAACATCTGCTACGTGGTAGTGTTATTCTAGGTGCCGGGGATCCCACGGTAAACAGAACAGGCCTAGTTCTGCTTCACCAAGCTCACAATCCCATAGGCCCCATCAACGAGACGCAACACCTTTACAGTTTTAACTTGTAACGTGTGCTGCGGGGGGAAAGAAGTTAAGTGTTAACACAGACGAAAACAGGAGAAGTCTGCTTTGCTCAGGAAGTGCCTTTTTGGCGAAGCGATGTTTCAGCCATGGCATGAAAGACGAAAGGGGGTCAGCCAAGCAAAAGGCGGAGCGTTTTCCAGGCAGAAGAAACAGGTGTGCCCAGGCCCTGCGACGGGGGTGGGGAGCGAGACACGGTGAACAGCAGAGAGGAGGCCCATGTGGCCGGGGCTTAGTGAAGAGAAGGGTGCGGGGGAGAAAGAAGAGGCGGGAGAGAGACAAGCAGAGACCAGACCACACAGGGCTTCGAGCCACAGCAAGGAAGTTTCTCCCTCTTGCATTGCTAACCACCAACCATCACTTTGCTGCCAGTCACTACTTTTGAAACATGCTTCTTAAACCCACCCTAGTCGGAAAATAAATAAATAAATAAATAAATAAATAAATAAATAAACAAACAAACAAACCCACCCTAGTCGGGGGAGGGGACAGTGCGGACAAGGCTACACCACTCTTGCTCCGACTTCATAAAAACAAAGCTATTACCGAGGGTTGAATCAGACTTTGCAGAAATACGGCAGGAGGGGTGAAGGAAATCATCACCCTCGCTGCTCCGAAGTTCACGGCCTGGCCTTCACAAGGGCATCCCCGGGGTGTCTGCGCTCTCTTTCAGCCCCCCCCTCCAGTGACCTCAGAGGGCAGAGTCCCACTCACCTCCTGCAGCTGAGCACATCCCTCCCAGGGCTCCAGAGCCCCAGCCCTCCTCCGTATGCTCCAGCCAAAGGGAAGCAAAGAGAAAACCCACTAACGGCATCACAATCTCCTCGGCAAACCGCCTCCATTGGAGGCAATTTGTGGCACCAACGTAGAGTCTAGCTCCTTGTTTCTGAAATGCCTCCCTCCCTAAATAGTATCTGCCTCTGCTCCACCAGAGGGTTCCAGCCTGGAAACAGAATTCCAGCCTCCACCTAGAGCATCCCAAAGAAGCTAAGTGTCCCTGCTTCACGCAGATGAGGAAATCAAGGCCCAGGGAAGTAAAATGACTTGTCCAAGGTCACGTGGCTCTTAAGTTCACGAGCTGGGAGGTGAACCCAGTAATACACCTCTCTGGATGACCATGTCAGACCTCCGTCCTGTAAAAGTCCCTGCACAGAGATGCCAGAGGGAGGTAGTGTCCCCCTTCCCCAAGGAAGGTGCTTTGGTCACGGTCATCTGAGAGATGGCATTGTGCTGCTCTCTGTAGTTTCTCCAGACCCCTGGCTCCTTCTCCTTCCCCATATCAATAAAGAGACACTCCATCAACCCAGTCGTCCAAGCCAGGGAACTGTTCTCACCCAACCCCTCACCAAGTTCTACCAAATTCACTTCCCATATCTCTCTGACCCCATCCATTTCTTTCTGCTGCCACTGCCCATGTTCATCCCCAAGTTCAAGGCAACATCATCTTTTTTTTTTTTTAATATATATATACTTCTTTAACGTTTATTCATTTTTTGAGAGACGGAGACAGAGAGTGAGCAGGGCAGGGGCAGAGAGAGAGGGAGACACAGAATCTGAAGCAGGCTCCAGGCTCTGAGCTGTCAGCACAGAGCCCGATGCGGGGCTTGAACTCACAAACCGTGAGATCATGACCTGAGCTGAAGTTGGACGCTCAACCCACTGAGCCACCCAGGCGCCTCGCAACATCATCTCTTACCTGGACACCCAGACTCTTCTCTCATACTCACCATCACCCTTAACAGCCCATCCCCTCCAACCCCAGCAGCTGAGGACATTTTATAAAGGAAGCCAGATCTTGTCCCTCCTTTGCTTAAAGCCCTTGGTGGCTCACCACTGCTCTCGCAAAAATAAAATAAAATCCTTATCAGGATGTTCAACAGCAGTCTTCAAAACATTTTTGAGATAACTGTGAAGGACTATGTAGTTCATCATATATATTTTTTTAAGCTTACTTATCTGTTTTGAGAGAGAGAGTGTGCGAGCGAGTGGGCAAAGGACAGAGAGAGAGACAGGGAGAGAAAGAGAGAATCCTTTGCAGGCTCCGCACCAGTAACACAGAGTCCAATGTGGGGCTCGAACTCACAAACCGTGAGAGCATGACCTAAGCGGAAACCAAGAGTCGGACATGTAACTGACTGAGCCACCCAGGCACCCACATCACACATTTTAAAGTTAGTATCTCCAATTGTTCATCACAGACTTAAATGGTCGCGCAGAACAGAACCCCTAGATATTACAAGTGTTTTGTCTCTCGGGGTGGGGGAGGTTGGTGGGCTTGGTCGGTTAAGCATCCGTCTTCAGCACAGGTCACGATCCTGTGGTTGGTGAGTTCAAGTCCCACGTCAGGCTCCCCACTGTCAGGGCTTGGGGTTCTCTCTCTCTCTGCCTCTCCCTCTGCCCCTCCCCTACTCGCACACATGCTCTCATGCTCGCCTTCTCTGTCTTTCTCCCTAAATAAATAAATAAATAAACAAACAAACAAACAAACAAACTTTTTTTAAAAAGTAGGCTCCCCTTCTGGTGGGGAGTGGCGAGGTTCTAGAAGGCATCCGGGGACTTGCTATGGCCATTTTTGGAAAACGCAATCCGCCATATGTGGTTTAACGCCTATCCGCCCTTCACATTTCTGCTCAAAGGTCACTTCTTCCACAAACTCTTGCCTAACCTGCCCCACCTCCGGACCAGGTCAGGTGCCCCCGTGTAGGCTCTCAGAACCCTCCGAGGGTCACGTGACTGCTTTTTCTTCCCTGTCCCCCCTCCCCGCAACCAGAGCAGGAGCTCCGTGAGGCAGGGACTATGTCTGTCTTGCTCAAGGCTGTATCCCAAGAGCCAAGGGCAGTGCCTAGAAGGATAGCGATGCTCCTTGAACCTCTTTTGCGTGAAGGAAGGAAGGAATGAAGGAAAGGCTATTGTCTCACTTACACCCACAGTGACCGTATCAGCACACCGTGTCCCAAGCCTCCAGCTGGCTAGCCTCACCTGCCACGTGCAAAGGTTTTACCCTGGAGTCGTACAAATCACCTGGCTGGAGACGAACAGATTATGACAACCTCTTCAGAGGGTGCTGCCGCCTTGGGCACGAAACAGCAGGAAGTCTTGCTCTCGCCACACAGCTGGTGCCTGACCACACACACAGTCCACCAGATCTTCCTGTGATTTAGTGACTTATCGTCCCTCATTCCCACCCACCCTCTCAAAAGCTGTTCAGGCTCAACAATTACTGAGGGCCTACTAGGGACCGTGTTTGGGAGTTCTCATCTGACACAGAAACGTTCTAAGGTACACGTTATAAGCCCCATTTTAAAGATCAGGAAACTGAGGCTCAGAGAGGCGAGGCGATTCCCTCAACCCAAAGTACAGGCTTGCTCCCGGAGCCTGGGGTGAGGCTGAGCCTGTCCGGGGGTTGAGCGGTGGGAGCAGGAAGCCTGGTTCATCCTGGTATCTTTCCGTCACCAGATGCCAGACATTCAGCTCCCTCTTCGGAACCCTCATCCTGCTTAGCTGGAAGTTGTTTCCCCTGACTGTACTTTGCATCTTCTGTGTCCTCAAGAGGAGATTCCCTTCCAAGTTAAGAGGGAACCTCAGACAGAGAAACGGCTTCCAGGGGGCGGGAAGATTCCAGGGCAACAGGGGGCACTGAGAGCAGAAGCCACGCGGCACTCCTGCTGCACATCTAGCTTGAAGGCATGCTGAATCCAGACCGTCCCTAAGAGTCACACCCCAGTCCCATCAACCGTCCCCTCTGCCCCTCACAGCTCCAGTCTAAAGATGCACAAAGATGCAGGCTGCCCTGGTCCGGGCAGGGGGAACACTTAAGGAGGGAGAGTTAGTCTGGAGACAACACTCTCAAGGTGGTCTCCAAGGCGAAGTCTGAGAACAAGGGCTTTGCCCCAGCTCCCCACTTCCTCGGCAGGTCACGGGCACCACAAGGCCCTCCTCAGTGACGTAGGATCCTCGGTGCCCTCCTGTTTCATTTAGGAGTGCTGACCCAGGAGAGGCACTTGCCATGACGTCTGCAGCCACTGCCAAAGCTTCTCCTGCCTCAGCAGCCTTCTGAGACCTGTCCGGTGCTGGCTGTCCCTCCCTGTCTCCTACAGTTCCCGGTGGAGGTGAGAGCCTGGACCGGGAAAGTCAGTAGTGAGAGGTAGACTCTCACATCCAATGAAGGAAAGAAGCTTCTCTGGAAATTCTGGGCATGAAGTTCATGGCCCTGAGCAAGAAACCCAGCAGCGGCAAAACAAGCTCCTACCCAGGGAGAAACACATTACCTGCAGTTCGGAAGGCCCCTCCCTGACTCCTCCAGGAAAGCCCATTGCGGGCACCCAAGCTGCCATGAAACCTTTACAGCTCCATCATTAAAACGGTATTTTTTGTAAAGTTTATTTATTTTGAGAGAGAGAGAGTGCATGCACAAGCGGGGGAAGGGCGGAGAGAGAGGGAGGGAGAGAATCCCCAGCAGGCTCTGAGCTGTCAGCAGAGAGCCCAGCGCGGGACTCGATCCCATGAATCGTGAGCTGAAATCAAGCGTTGGAAGCTTCATGGGACGCCTGGGTGGCTCAGTCAGTTAAGCCTCTGACTCCGGCCCAGGTCATGCTCTGGCAGTCCATGAGTTCAAGCCCTGCGTCGGGCTCCGTGCTGACAGCTAAGAGCCTGGAGCCTGCTTCGGATTCTGTGTCTCCCTCTCTCTCTGCCCCTCCCCCACTCACACACTATCTCTGTCTCTCAAAAACAAACATTAAAAAAAAACAGTTGGAAGCTTAACCAACTGAGTCACCCAGGTGCCCCATCATCATTAAAATAGTATTAAAGGAAACATTTACGGCCAATACACTTATGAAGAGATGTCCAATCTCATTAGTGATCGGGAAAGGCCAAACCAAAACCACACTGAGATGCCATTTTTCCCTATTCAAATAGAAAAAGTAAAGAAGCAACTGGGTCTTTCCCACGTTGCTGATGGGTATGTAAATCAGCAGAGCTACTTTGGAAAACAGCTTGAAAAATTTGAACTTGAACATTCACATACCCCATAACCTGCCATTTACACCCTCGAGTTATACATACCCAAAGAAACCCTTGCACATGTGCTCCAGGAGATATATTCAAATACATACGGGGTAGCACGGTTTAAAATTAGAAAAACCTGAGGGACGCCTGGGTGGCTCAGTTAGGCGTCCAACTTCGGCTCAGGTCATGATCTCACAGCTTGTGAGTTTGAGCCCCGCGTCGGGCTCTGTGCTGACAGCTCTGAGCCTGGAGCCTGCTTTGGATTCTGTGTCTCCCTCTCTCTCTGCCCCTCCTCTGCTTGTGTTCTGTCTCCCTCTGTCTCTCAAAAATGAATAAGAGCAAAAAAATAAAAAAATTTAAAATTAGAAAAACCTGAGAACAATCCAAATGCACATCTACAGAATAATGAGCAAGTAATTTAGTACAATCCCAGAATGGAATATTATACAGCAATAAAAGTGAATGAACTACAACCAGACACAATAAATAGATAAATTTTAGCAAAAAAAAAAAGGAGAAGTAAGCCCCAAAAGATTTCATACAGCATGACATTATTTTTAAAAGCTAAAAACAGCTACCAAATGTTTTTTAGGGAAACATATAAATATGATAAGCATGTGTTTTTTCAAAAAAAGAACAATGAGCTCAAGATTTTAAATAGTCACATGGAACTAGAGGGTATTATGCTAAGCGCAATAAGTCAGGCAGAGAAAGACAAACATATAATTTCACTCCAATGTGGAATTTGAGAAACACAACAGATGAACATGGGGGAAGGGAAGGAAAATTAAGATAAAAACAGAGAGGGGCGCCTGGGTGGCTCAGTCGGGTGGCATCCGACTTCAGCTCAGGTCATGTTCTCGCAGTTTGTGAGCTCGAGCCCCACGTCGGGCTCTGTGCTGACAGCTCGGAGCCTGGAGCCTGCTTCAGATTCTGTGTTTCCTTCTCTTCTGCCCCTCCCCCACTTGTGCTCTGTCTCTATCAAAAATAAATAAAATATTTTCAAAAATTAAAAAAAAAACGGAGAGGGAGGCAAATCCTAAGACTCTTAAATACAGAGAACAAACTGAGGGTGTCTGGAGGCGAGGTGGGTGGAGGGAGGGGCTGAATGGGTGATGGGCCAATAAAGAGGGCACTTTGGGGGAATGAGCACTGGGTGTCATCTGTAAGACATGAACCACTGGGTTCTACTCCTGAAGCCAAGACTATACTGTATGTTAACTAACCTGAATTTAAATTAAAAAAAAAAAAAAACAAACAAAGTTGGGAGAAGGCCAGCCCTCAGACAAAGGATGGTGGTGGATCCTATGATTCATAAGCTTACTAGAATCTTTTTAGCACTTATGGCTAGGGTTTATTTACAACCTTACATTACTACTCTGGTGTCATGTAATATTTTAACCTATGTCAAAACAAAAGTCCTTGAGAACATGGATCATAATTTCTACTCCTCTATATGTAGCCTGTGCGTTATATACAGCGTCCTAGCTCAGGGGAACAATAACAAAAAAATAATAAAATAAATAAAATAAAATAATAAAATAAAATAAAATAAATAAAATAAAAATAAGGGACTTGTTTTGGTCTGAGTGTAGCCTGAAATTCTGCAGTTATTGTCACTTAAACAAGAATTTGCTCTTGAATCAGAAAGAACAGGAAAGTCCTATTTAAAGGAGTCATTTTTACTGTGGATAATGTGACTGGTATAATTTGCGATGTTCATGGAATTTTAAAATAAAGATCTTTCCCCTAAATTTCTCAGCAAAACAAAACAAAACTAAAAAAAGATTTTTAAATAGTAGTCACCTAGAATGGGGGAGGGGAAAAGGATGAGAAAGGTGGGTACATAGAGGTAGATGGAAGTTAATATCAGGAATCTAGCTTCCATGCTGGATGTTGGCTTCATGAATAGTCATATCATCATAAACAAAAAATAGAAGTAATAACAATATAAGGTTGATAAATAAATATTTAAATGCATAGGTACACAGGCTGATTATTGGAAGGAAAGGAGGGAGGGAGAGAAGATGGATGGATGGATGGATGGATGGATGGATGGATGGATGGACAGATAGACGGGTGGATGGATGGACGGATGGATGGACGGATGGATGGACAGATGGATGGACAGATGGATGGGTGGATGGATGGATGGATGGATGGACGGACAGACGGACGGATGGATGGACAGATGGATGGACAGACGGATGGGTGGATGGATGGATGGATGGATGGACGGATGGATGGACAGATGGATGGACAGACGGATGGTGGATGGATGGATGGATGGATGGACAGACGGACAGATGGATGGATGGATGGATGGATGGACAGACGGACAGATGGATGGATGGATGGATAGATGGATGGATGGATGGATGGACGGACGGATGGATGGATGGATGGATGGATGGATAGATGGGTAGGTAAGTAGATTAATAAAAGAGGGTCATGCATGAATCAGTGAGGGAGTCGTAAAGCAAAAATTATGACAGGTGCCCCTCTACACACTTCCTTTAGATTCAAAAGAAAAAAACAGAAGAACAATGCCTAAAGAGCCCCCAAGCTCCCTTCCTGTTATGACATTTACAAGTCCACATTAGGAAGAAAGCACAGCTAATGGGTGTCACCATGGGTCTAGCACTTCACATGCAGTATATTATTTCATCCTCATACCAATTCCACAAGGTAGACACCATTCTCCATTTTACAAGTGAGGAACCTGAAGGAAGCCACTCAGTGTTACTCAAGTAACAAGTGGTGGAACCAAAACCCCTGGATTCAGACACAGCTCTGCTCAGTGCTTTCTAGGGAGCCACACCACCTACTGTCTATGGACAGATGGGGAGACCTTGACTCACCCTCATTTTATTGCTTCCCAATCTCTCAGGCCTGCTGTTCTACGTTAAAGCCCATCCCATGTCCTCAAGTGGGAGCAGAAGGGGAGAACACATGCACTTTTCCAGCCCTGGAGTAGATCTAGGGTCAGTAGATCCATCCATCCATCCATCCATCCATCCATCCATCTTCTCTCCCTCCCTCCTTTCCTTCCAATAATCAGCCCACCTGTGTACCTGAGCCCCAAAATGGCCCTGGTGAAGATCTGGGGGAGGTAGGGTAGGCCAAGTTCTGGAGAAAGGCTCTCTGTAGGACAAATATGCCCAGGGGAAATAGGTATCCTACAGTGAGTTTGTTCAACTGTGGCCTTGAACCTTTGTAGTCACAGGGACGGAGGGCAGAGCCCAACCCCCATTACCCCTCAGGCATGAATCTGCTCTTCAACATTTTCTACTCACGGTAGAGCGGCTTCCGCTTCAGCTTCCCCATCCCCAGCCTCCGACGCTGGGAGCCTTGGGATGTACTGGCCTTTCTCCCTCACCTCCCCCTCCAGAAATGGGGCCAGGACAAGGATGAGGCCAGCAAAGGGCCTAGGGAACAAAATTTAGGGAGACACTTTCTCTGGGTTGAGCGAGGACAGCAGAGACTTGTCACCTCATATTTTGTGTCCTAGACGCCACAGGTGTCCAAGTGTCACGACTTCTGCTCCCTCCCATTCGTCTTCCTGGTTGCTCAGACCCTGATCGGCATGTACCTCCATCACGCCAATTGCCTCCTCACGACCCTCACTCTGGAGTCGCCAATCCATACGCTACACAGACGTGACAGTGGCCTTTTTTAAACATTTACTCAAGAATTTTAGGCATCAACTATACTTCAATTAAAAAATACACATTAAAAAAAACTTTAGGTAGTTCCTCACTCCCTAAGTCATACCTCAACAAGGCGACAGTGATTATCCCAGGTGTCCCGTATCTTGACACCAGAGGGAAAATGAAGCATTCAGAAGAGTCCTAACTTGGACCTGAAGGTTCCTCATCCCTTCAGGAGACAGCTCACGTCCTGAGCAAGCCCATAGCTTCCACCCAAATAATTGCTCATGGCGAAGAAGGTAAGGTCTTCATTTATTCCACAAATATTACCGAGTTTGTACTATGTAACAGGCACTGTTTAGACACAGAGGAAACACTGGTGAACGTTGGTAGGAATGTTCCCTTTTCTTGTGGGGTTTACCGTCTGATGAGGACAGATACTAAAGAAAGGAGGGAAGATAGCAGGGAGGGAGAGGGAAGATAGGAAGAAAAGAAAGAAGAATGTGATATGTGTTCTGGAGAAAATAAAGATCACGCAAGATGTGCACAAGGTACTTCCACTGGCAATGACAGACAGCTCCACAGGAATCAGGAATTACGTGGCAGCTATCTAGAAAGGATAGCAGAGAAAGCCTTTCTGAAAAGGGAATATTTGAGCTGATATCTGAAAGTTGCAAGAGCCTGGGGAGATACACTCCTGTTACAGGAACCCACTGTGTCAAGACCTAAGGTATGAAGGAATCTGGAACCTTCAAGGAAGAGGAAGGGGGTGCCGTAGGGCTGGAACTAGAGAGTAGTGGGACAGGGAACAATGCTGACGAAATGGGCAGGAGACAATCACACAGGGCTCTTGGCCATGGTGGGGAGTTTGGATTTCACTCAAAGAAGAATGGAAAGACATTAGAGAGCTTTAATACACAGAGCAAATGACAAGATCAGATACACATTTTGAAGAAATCACCATGACTCCTGCCTGGGGGGGTAAGTAGAGTAAAGCCGGTAGCCAGAAAATTCAGATGCGAGGTTACTGCAGCAAACCAGGGGCAGCGAGGGTGGCTGGAGCTATGGCGGTGCCAGCGGAGATGAAGAGAAAGTGACTAATGTGAGGGGTACTTAAAGATAGAAATGATGGGACACGTTTGAAGACTGAATGTGGAATGTGATGGAGGGGAAGTCATTGGTGATGGCTTCCTGGCAAGGCTGAGCAACGGATGAGATGGGGGAGACAGGTAGACTAGGCTTGGTGGTGAGAATTAAGGGTTGAGCTTTGAACACGTTCAATGTAACATTTATTCATCATCCTTGTGCCGATATTGAATAGGCAGATGAACGTATGCGTCTGGAGTTCAGGGTCAGAGCTGGAGAGAAATTTTTAAAGTCATCGGGTCTGTAAAACTGGTTGCTAGGACAGCTTTTCCTTTTCCATCTTTCTTGCCTCCCAGAAGCCCTAGGATGCAATGCAGACTCCAGGCTCTGGTACGAAAGGGGTACTTCTGGAGGCATGGATTGGAAAGGGAAGCGGGACAGAATGTTTCCATTTATCATGATGGCACGATTGTACATATTTTTTCTTTTGCATTTTCATGTGATCTCTACAGGGGCTAAGAATGTCTCCCTTCTCCCCGGCCACCCTGTGCTATACCGGTATCTCTCATTGTCTTACTGGACACAGGGGCAAAGGATTGCAAAGAGAGTGACATATAAGAAAAATATTCACAAGTGGGCAGTGAAACCCCTGAGAGGCACTGTTACTTTCGCATCCTGGTCAAGCTGAGCTGAAAAGGCTCTTGATATGCCTAGTCCGACCCTTCTTCTCCAACCCCTGTTGACAAATAGGGAAGCTGTGTCTAGGGGACATTAGCTGACGTGACTAACCTAACGCAACCAAACTTTGATGCAATTCTCAAGCTACCATTCCAAGTGTGCAAAAAGTACCACATCTTTGAACTTTTCCATGATTTACCATAATTTCTATTTCAAGTACTGTTTCCAGGGACTTAACCATGACATTCAGGTTTTCCTCAGTCAACTCAGGGCTCTCCCAATCTCTCCATCCCCAGTAGTGTCTAAGTTGACTCTGTGACATCGGTCTATGTAAGCATCTGCTGACATGTCCAAAACCCCGTGCTGCCTTTAACTACAGATCCCCACAAGTGGCCCTAGAATTAACTTCTTCCTGATCTTGGGGTTTCCCTACACCCCCTCGCTTTCAGCTCTGTGCACACTGGAAAATCTGGCTACTCTGGAACCCCAGGAAGCTCTGCAGGGTGGTCTCGGGTCCTCTCCACCCAGGCAGAGCACACACCCAGTTCCGTTCTATTGCCAGGCCAGACTGGGGGCAGGAACGCCACAAGTCACGTCACCAAGAAGGAAGACGTGAGTCCTGACTCTCAATCCCTCCAAATTGGACCCAAGGTTTGCAAAGAGGAACAAGTTGCAGGACCCTTCTTGTAGGGAAACAGGCTCAAGAATTCCTTATACTTACATAAATGGTTTAAAAAGCTTAGGGTGGAAAGCTGCCACCACAGGGATAAAGATATTATAAGCCAGAAATTATAATGGGATCACGAGTAACTTGTTGTATCACCTGCAGGAAACTACTTTCCATCTGGCACCAATATACTCTCGTGCTCTGATCACAACTTCAAACACCAGTTGACCCCCAGACCCTTTGCTTCTTACACACCCAAGTTAATGATTACTATCTGATTGTTTTCTTCGAGTTTACCACCTGTGTAAGATCTTGAGTGCTCAATAAATACAGAGAGGAAGCCCCTGTTCGGGGCTCTTGTCTCCTCCCAGACATTAGCCTCTCTCGTAATCAATTCTGCAACTGCTCTCTTGCTGGACAAGCGAGAACTCCAGACTTACAGTCCTCAACACCTTCTCGGGGACCCCCCAGCGTCGGTTCCCTCCAGTTTCCCTCCTCTCTGCCACAGATGGGGCAATGCTGCTTAGTTTCAGAGGTGTGCAGAAGGGGATGGGAGGGGATGGGAGGGGATGGGAGGGGATAGGTCTCTACAGGAGACTGTTTTTCCACACTTTCGCATCTTTCATCTGGATCTCAGCTTTTTTTTTTTTTTTAATTTTTTTTTTCAATGTTTATTTATTTTTGGGACAGAGAGAGACAGAGCATGAACGGGGGAGGGGCAGAGAGAGAGGGAGACACAGAATCGGAAACAGGCTCCAGGCTCTGAGCCATCAGCCCAGAGCCTGATGCGGGGCTCGAACTCCCGGACCGCGAGATCGTGACATGGCTGAAGTCGGACGCTTAACCGACTGTGCCACCCAGGCGCCCCTGGATCTCAGCTTTTGAAACTCGAAGGTGCATTTATACTCTATTTCTGCAATGACAATCTCTCTTGAGACAGATGTGTTACATTTATCTGCTGCCTAACTTGGCCACAAAAAAGCCCCCAGAAAAACTGGACTGCAGAGCTCTGCAGTGACACCAACAGCCATGTTTTATAACTACATTGTCAAAAGTCTACACTTTGTAAAATTCAATGCATCTCAACTCTGAGTATACTCAAAACCATCGAATTTTACACTTTAAATGGGTGAATTTTATGCTAGGTGAGTTATATCTCAATAAATCTATTTTAAAAAGGTTAAAAGGTTACAACAATGTGGGGATACCGTACAAAGTTACTCTTTCCTTTTCCTTTTTCAACATCAATTTTACTTTGAGGGAAAAACATCTAATGCATCCGACCACATGAAACACCAATTCTCTCAACCCCACAAGCACCAACTCTCTATGTGCCTTATGCCTACAAGTTTCCAACACTTCCTCCAAATGTGGGAAGAGAGAAAATAATGAGTTTCATAAAAACGATTTGGAAACCTCATTTTTTTTCCCAGATTCCCGGGTGGAATTGATTTCCAGACTTGGCAGAAAGAAGCAAAAAAGTCATGTAGAGGGCAATTCCAACAGGGGGATATATTAACTGGTTCTCAGAACCTAAAACTCTTAATCCCCTGCTGACAGTCCCTAGGATGCTTAAATAATAATTAGTATTAGACTGGTCCGTGTAGGTTTCTTACTAAACCTGCTGTGCAGAGGCAGCTATCGAATTCCACTCCCCCTCCCCGCCCCCCCAGAAGCCTCCCACGGATTTCCCTTCACATCCAATCGGTCAAAATCTTGATGTCTGTCCCAGCTTCGACCAATTACTCAACCAATCACTAGCCAGGAGGTGGAGCTCCATAATTGATGTGGCCCAATGAAGATCCAGATCCTGAGGCTGGGGCAGGGCCTAGCTAGGTACCGCGAAACCCAATGCTGGACAGACTGGGTTCTCTTAGCGAGGCAGAAGGGGGATGTGGCTGTGGAGAGGCCCAAACAAGGGGCTCTTCCAATGAGTACGTGGTGAATCCAGTGAGCTGTGGAAAAATGCACCCCGCTAGGAGACAACGCCCTGGAGGTGTCCAGACCTGGGGGCAGGGAACCAGGTGCGCACCAGGTAAGATCTGGTTCCAAGAACCAAAGCCTTTATGCAGGAAAATAGCTACTGTTAACTCTCTCCACCCTTGCTGGGGGCAAGGACTTAGACTGGCTTACAACATACTTACTAATGACAGGAGTGGGGGGGGGGGCGCTTTATGGTAAAAATGCATGGCCAACATCATCTAAATGAAAGACTCAAAGCAAACATCACCAGCAATGAGACAAATTGAAAGAATGTGCTTCCTGATTGGATGCAACGAGAACTCAGCATCGCTTTTGGATATTTCTGCCAAAGATGCAAAACCTGACTCTAATAATGGAAAGTACCAGAAACATCCGAAATGAGGGGCATTTTACTTTCTATGTCTTTCAAAAGTACCAGGGTCATACAGGAGAGCGGAATTGTCCTATATTAAAGGAAACTAGAGAGGCATGGCAAGTGACTGAAACTGGATCTTTTTTCTATAAAAGACAAATTTTCTTGGGCAACTGGCAAAACTTGTTGGGGGCCTGAAGATAATAGGAACGTGTCAGTGTGAACTTCCTGATTCGAATGGTATTGTGGCCATGCAGATGCATGTCCTTATTTGTAGGAAATACAAATATTTGGGTGTGATAAAGCAACATGTCAGCAATTTATTCACAGAGGTTTCGAAAAAAAAAAATTCTTTGCCCTATATTTGCAGATTTTCTTTAAAATTAAAATCATTTTCAGAGTTTAAAAAAAAAACTGGTGACACTCTGGCATCAGGAAGAAATTCATATCTGTTGCAAAAAGATGGGGCGCCTGGCTGGCTCAGTCAGTTAAGCATCCAACTTCGGCTCAGGTTATGATCTCGCGGTTTGTGGGTTCCAGCCCCGCGTCCAGCTCTGTGCTGACAATTCAGAGCCTGGAGCCTGCTTCGGATTCTGTGTTTCCCTCTCTCTCTCTCTGCCCCTCTCCCGCTTGCTCTCTCTCTCAAAAATAAATAAAAGCATTGAAAATTTAAAAAAAAGAATAACCAGTAACACATACTGAGAGTTTACTATGTGCCATACTCTGTTCTGAGCACTTTACATGTATGAACTCACAACAACCATGTGAGATATAGGTTGCAATTATTCTCTTTCACAAATGAGGAAATCTGGGCACCGAAAGGTTAGGTAACTTGCCCAAGGTCACACAGCTGGTAAGCGGCTGGCTGAGATTTGAACCCAGTCATTCTGGTTCAAGCTCCCTTGCTTTTAACCACCATATAGTCTCCTTGATGCTCTTTTTCAGTCCAGTAACCTTAATTAACACTGTCAGCCCAACAACTCCTAACTATTTTTCTCCAACTGGGAACTCTCCCTTAGATATTGTATCTAACTGCTTACTCAGTAGCTCCACTTGGGCGCACACACAATAATATCTCAAACTCAGCATTTCAAAAACTTACCTACTCGCCCCCCACCCCCACCCCAAACCTGCTCCAGCCACAGCCTTCCCCATTTCAGTTCATGGCAACTTCATTCCTCCAGGAGTTTGAGCCAAAAATCTGGGAGGCATCCCTGACTCCTCTCTTCGCTCATCTCACAACCTTTCTATCAGGAAACTGTGTTAACGCTACCTTAAAATGTATCCGGAAACCGACCCTGTCTCTCCGTCTCTACTACCTGAGTTCACCCACCATCCTCTTTCCTGAAGGGCTGCAATTAGCTCCTCACTGGCCTCCCTGCTTCTGCCCTTGCCTCGCTCATCCATGCTCGATACAGTCAGCAGCGGAGCCTTTCTTTTTTGTCTTATTTATTTTGAGAGAGAGAGGTTCCGGAGGTCAGGCTGCAAGTGCTTACAAAGATCCCACTGTGTCCTCATGGGAGCCCCTTCCTGTCTCACTTTCCCGCGTGTAAACCCGAAATGCTGCTTACCTCGCCGCCACCGGGTGCTACGTTTGGTCCCTGCGTTTGGTCCCTGCGGTTTGTCTCTGCGTTTGGTAGGAGGACGGCCGCAGGGCGCACTCAGGAGAAGTGCCCCAGGGTCACGTGTTCTCAATCGAAGGGCTGGAAGGGGTCTTTACAGGTGTAGGAATAAGGGGGCGGGAACTAGGATGGGGGCGGGAACTAGGATGGGGGCGGGAACTAGGATGGGGGCGGGAACTAGGGTCGGGGGCGGGAACTAGGGTCGGGGGCGGGGATAATCCTGGCAAAAATCTCCAAATGCCCCTCTGTTTAGGGGTGTGGCTTTCTCAGCGTCCTTTTCTTCTCCGAACGTTTCCTCCCACGTCCTCCTGTGTTGCAGTAGCTGTTTCATGACCAGTTTGTGGAACAAATCGTTGAGTACATTCGCACGCATGTACCACGGTGCTCTGAGGATAAAGTTCGAATTTATGGAAAAAGGGTTAAACATTTCTGGTTTCTGAAAAGGAAAAAAAAATATTTTGAGAGAGAGAGAGAGAGAGCAGTGGGCTTGAACCCATGAACCGTGAAATCAGGACCGGAGGGGAAATCAAGAGTCAGCAGCTTAGGGGGCGCCTGGGTGGCGCAGTCGGTTAAGCGTCCGACTTCAGCCAGGTCACGATTTCTCGGTCCGTGAGTTCAAGCCCCGCGTCGGGCTCTGGGCTGATGGCTCAGAGCCTGGAGCCTGTTTCCGATTCTGTGTCTCCCTCTCTCTCTCTGCCCCTCCCCCGTTCATGCTCTGTCTCTCTCTGTCCCAAAAATAAAAATAAACGTTGAAAAAAAAAAAATTTAAAGAGTCAGCAGCTTAGCCAACTGAGCCCCCCAGGCACCCAGCAGAAGATCCTTTTATTTTATTTTTTTAACATGAAATTTATTGTCAAAGTGGTTTCCATACAACAACCAGTGCTCATCCCAACAGGTGCCCTCCTCAGTGCCCATCACCCACCCTCCCTTCCCTCCCACACCCCCCTCCCCCCATCAACCCTCAGTTTGTTCTCAGTTTTTAAGAGTCTCTTATGCTTTGGCTCTCTCCCTCTCTTTTTTTTCCTTCCCCTCCCCCATGGGTTTCTGTTAAGTTTCTCAGGATCCACATAAGAGTGAAAACATATGGTATCTGCTTTTCTCTGTATGACTTATTCCATTTAGCATAACACTCTCCAGTTCCATCCACGTTGCTACAAAAGGCCATATTTCATTCTTTCTCATTGCCAAGCAGTATTCCATTGTGTATATGAACCACAATTTCTTTATCCATTCATCAGTTGATGGACATTTAGGCTCTTTCCATAATTTGGCTATTGTTGAAAGTGCTGCTATACACATTGGGGTACAAGTACCAAAAAATTAAAAATAGATCTTCCCTATGACCCAGCAATAGGACTGCTAGGAATTTACCCAAGGGATACAGGAGTGCTGATGCATAGGGGCAGAGGATCCTTTTAAAACAATAGTTAGATCTTGTCCTTCCTCTGCCCAAAACCTTGCAATAGCTGCTCTTGTCACTGAGAACCAACACCAAGGTCCTTCCCTTGGTCCCCGTGGCTTCTCACCATCCACTCACCTCATCCCCCTTTTGTCATTCCATATTTTTTCCCCTAAGACTGATCACTTTCTGACATACTGCACAATTTATTGCATATTACCTGTCTCCCCACACGCATACCCTTGAACTATATGCTGTCTACAAGAGCCTCATTTGAATTCTAAGGACATATGTAGGTTAAAAGTGAAAGGATGGAGGGTTGCCTGGGTGGCTCAGTCGGTTAAGCCTCCAACTCTTGGTTTCTGATCAGGTCATGATCTCATGGTTCATGGGATTCTCTCTTCCTCTCTCTGTACCTCCCCTGCTCACTTGCTCGCTCTCAAAATACATAAACATTAAAAAAGAATAAAAATAAATATAAAATAAAAGAGTGGAAAAAGTTATTCCATGCAAATGGGAACCTAAAGAGAGTAGGGTAGCCATACTTATATCAGATAAAATGGACTTTCAGAAAAAAAAAAGTTACAAGAGACAAAGAAAGTCATTATACGATGAGAAAAGAACCAATCCATCAGGAAGATATGACAATTAAAAATACACATGCACCTAACATTTGAGGTCTTAAATATATGACACATTGAGGAACCTCACTATCCCACTTTCATTTATGGATAGAACACCAAGACAGAATATCAGAGGACTTGAACAACACTATAGACCAAATGGACCTTACAGACGTACACAGAACACCGTACCCAATGACAACAGAACACACAATCTTCTCAGGCACGTGTGGAACATTCTCCAGGTTAGACCACATACTAAGCCACAAACGCAGTCTTAACAAACTTATGATTAAATCATGCAAAGTATCTTTGCTGACCACAACAAAATGAAATTAGAAATCGACAGCAGAGAGAAAACAGGAAAATCCACCAATCTGCAGAAATTAAACACCTCATCCTTAAATAACCAATGAATCAAAGAAGAAGTCACAAAGGATGTGAAAATGTCTGGAGACAAATGAAAACAAAACCACAACATACCAAAATTCATGGGATACAGTGAAAACAGTACTAAAAATTAAGTTTATAGTGGTAGATGTACTTACACTAGAAAAGAAGAAAGATCTCAAATCAACCACCTAACTTTATATCTCACAGAATTAGAAGAGAACAAAATCAATCCAAAATTAATAAAAGGAAGAAAATAATAAAGTGTGCAGCAGAGATAAATGCAATAGAAAAAGAAAAAAAAAAACAACAGGAAAAGAAATCAATGAGACCAAGAATTAATTTTTTGAAAAGATCAACAAAATCAACATACCTTTCGATGGACAAAGAAAGATAAAAGTCTCAACTAAAATTAGAAAATAAAGAGAGGACGTTACAACTGATGTCACTGAATCAAAAAAATTATAAGAGACTACTATGAACAATTATATGCCAACAAATTGGATAAACTGGAAGAAATGGGTAAGTTTTTACAAACATAAAACCTACCAATCCTGAATTACACTGAACTAAAAATCTGAGCAGAGTAACAACTCTGTAAAAAGAATGAAACAATGAGAATGAAGCAATAATCAAAAACCTCCCAACAAAGAAAAAGCCCAGAACCAGATGGCATCACTGGAGAATCCTTTCAAACATTTAAACAACATGAATCCTTCTCAAACTCTTTAAAGAAAAAATTGAAGAGGAAAGGACACTTCCAAATTCATGATATGAGGTCAGCATTACTGATACCAAAACCAGATGAAGATACAACAAAAAACTACAAAGCAATATCTCTGATGAATATTGGTACAAAAATCCTCAACAAAATACTAGCAAAGCAAACCGAACAGTATATTGAAAGCATTATACACTATGACCAACTGAGATTTGTACCTGGAATACAAAGATGGTTCAACATATGAAATGTTATAAATGTTACATTAACAAAATGAAGGACAAATACCACATGATCTTCTCCATCAAGGCAGAAAGAACACTTAACAAAACCAACACCCTTTCATGATAAAAACACTCAACAAACTAAGAACAGAAGGAAACCCTCAACATAATAAAAGCCTAACATCACATTCAATGGTAAAAGAGTGAAAGATTTTCCCCTAAGGTCAAGAACAAGGATGCCCTTCTAACTGGAAGATCAATTAGATAAGAAAAAAAAATAATAAAAGGCATCTAAATTGGAAAAAAAAAAAAGAAAGGAAAATTATTTCTATTCTCAAATGACATGATTTTACTTACAAAAAGCCATAAAGATTCCACACACACACACACACACACACACACACACACACACACACACACCTTACTTACAACTAAGAAATGAGTTCATTCAACAAAGTTACAAGGTACAAAATCAACATACAGTAACCAGCTGCATTTCTATAAACTAATAATGACCAATCAAAAATTAAAAAAAAGAATTTTAGAAAGCAATTACTTGTACTATTGCATCAAAAAAGATAAAATACTTATGAATAAGCTTAACCAAGGAGGTGAAAGAAAGTCCAATACAGTGAAAACTTCAAAATGTGCTAAATCAAAGATACAATTAAATGGAAAGACATTCCATGCTCCTGGATTAAAAGACTTAATATTGTTAAAATGGCCATACTCACCAAAGCACTTTACAGATTCAGTGAAATTCCTATTAAAATCCCAATGGCATTTTTTTTCAGAAATAGAAAAAAACATTTTTTTTTATTTTTTTTAACGTTTTTATTTATTTATTTATTTTTGAGACAGGGAGAGACAGAGCATGAACAGGGGAGGGTCAGAGAGAGGGAGACACAGAATCCGAAACAGGCTCCAGGCTCTGAGCTGTCAGCACAGAGCCCGACGTGGGGCTCGAACTCACGGACCGCGAGATCATGGCCTGAGCCGAAGTCGGCCGCTCAACCGACAGGGCCACCCAGGCTCCCAGAAAAAAACATTTTAAACATTCATATGGAATCTCGAGGGACCTTGAATAACGAAAACTATGTTGAAAATGAAGGACAAAGCACACTTCCTGATTTCGAAACATACCACAAAGCAACAGTATTCACAACAGTGTGGTAGTGGTGTAAAGATAGATATATTGACCAAACACAATAGAATAGAGACCTCAGAAATAAACCCTCCCATATACAGCCAAGTGATTTTTGATGAGGTTGCCAAGACCACTCAATGGGGGGAGGATAGGTTCTTCAACAAATGATGGTGGAGAAAGTGGATTCCCACATGCAAAAGAATGAACCTGGATGCTTACACTGTGAACAAAAATTAACCAAAAAAAAAAAAAAAAAAAAAGAGATTTAAGACCTAACTATAGGACCTAAAACTATAAACTTCTAGAGAAAAACATGGGGGAAAGCTTCATGAGGTTTGACAATGATCTTTTGGGTGACACCAAAGCCGAGACAACAGAAGCAAAACTGGCCAACGGAACTACATCGAACCTGGAAACTTCTGTGCATCAGGGTGCCTGACTGACTCAGTCAGTGGAGCATGCAACTCTTGATCTCAGGTCGTGAGTTCAAGCCCCATGTTGGGTAGAGAGATTACGTTAAAAAAATTTTTTTATGACATAGGTGGTGTTTTAATGATTCCAAGAAACCTGTTTGTAATATAAGAGCCTGTATTATCAGCTTTGAGCTTTTTCTGGAAGGTAGAGCACTGAGGAATGTAGTGTGTGGTGACGAGTAGCATGTACTCAATAAATGTGTGTTGGAAAAGTAATTGAAATCATGGGAGATCCAGTCAATCCTGGTCCCAGTCCTAACTCTTCCACCAGCTGTGTGAGCACAGGCAGGTCACTGAACCTCTCAACCCTGCTTTTAAAAATGAGGGTAACCACTTGAGGACTTGTTGTGTGGATTCAATGTTATTGCGTTTACACACTTAGCTCTGTGTAGAGCATGCACCAGAGACTCAATCACAGGCCCTTGTCTGGGTTCAAAGGAGCCTGGGTGGGTGGGTCTGCTGCTGTCAGTCTCTGTGCTGGGAGGGGTCTCAGATGCTGGGCAGTCAGAAGGAATGTCAACCCTCCACTCCGTCATCTGATGTTTCCATCAACCCTGCAGGCAGGACGTGTTTTCCCATCTCACAGATGAAGCATCAAGGGCATTCAGGACTTTGAGTGTCCCCCAGGCAGGAGATGACAGAATTTGATGTGAATCAGGCTTGACACTAGAGCCACCAAAACTTGCCCTCTGCCTGTGTGGCATAGAGAACACTCATCACCATGGCTTTGGAAATCAGACCTCGGGTCCTCAGGCAGCCCCTGTCCACGTGTGTGAATCCTGGCGTCTGGTCAGATGGGTTAAATGATAGCAGGGTCTGGTCTCTTATATCTGAGCTTATCTACACTTCCTGATTGATAGTCATTTCACAAAATCATGGCAGCTCTCACTCGTGCATGGGCCATGAATATGATGTCCCAAATAAAGCTTCAAGTTGTAGAAGGAAAAATATACTCCCTTGGCTTACAGATTATTTATTGCTTTTTGTGAGCAGGACCTTGACTTACATCTGTTATATTCTATATCCCCTAAGAGCCACTCTATGGATTTGAAGTGTTGGAAGAGGTCATCAAAAAGACGTGACCACTGGCTGACCCGCGAGCTGGACCCAGGCAATTGGAGGCTCCTCACTCCCTCCCCAGTCATGGAAATGTGTGTTCCACCTGCCTTCCCCACTCCCAGAAGCTGTCCCAGGGGTACAGCCTTGAGACAGAAATATGACTAATATTTGGGACCTTTGCAGAGAGCTGTTACTGATTTCTAATTCAGTCTCTTGTCAAAAGACAGATTCTGTAATTTCTCTCCTGTTCAATTAATTCATCTTGTTGTATGAACCAAACATGGTCTATCTCCATGAATGGTCCATATGGACTTGAACAAAACATGGATTTGCTGGCGTGGGGTGAAGTGCTGTGGAAATGACACTTTGGTCAAGTTGGGCGGTGATGGTCAAATCTTTCCATTCCTGCTTTTTTTTTCTCTGTTCCCTTGATTAGTGACGGACGAGTATTGAAATCTCAAATGTAAATTGTCAATTTTTGTATTTCTCTCTTTGGTTCTATCAATTTTCACTTTATCTATGCTCGAACATATTGATTAGGTGAATACAGAGTTAGGATTATGATGTCCTCTTGATGAATTGGTCCTTTATTTGTGTATGAGACATTCCTTATCCTGAAGTCTAATTTCATGAAAATATGGACATTGCTTTTTTTTATGCTAAGTGTTGCATGGTCTATTTTAGTCCAATTATTTCTTTGTAACTTACTTGTGTCCGTTTTTTTTTTAACTTTTTTTTAAATTTTATTTTTTATTTAAAAAAAAATTTTTTTTAACGTTTATTTTATTTTTGAGACAGAGAGAGACAGAGCATGAACGGGGGAGGGGCAGAGAGAGAGGGAGACACAGAATCCGAAACAGGCTCCAGGCTCTGAGCCATCAGCCCAGAGCCCGACGCGGGGCTCGAACTCACGGACCGCGAGATCGTGACCTGAGCTGAAGTCGGACGCTTAACCGACTGCGCCACCCAGGCGCCCCTTATTTTTTAAAATTTACATCCAAATTGGTCAGCATAGAGTGCCACAGTGATTTCAGGAGTAGATTCCCCAGTGCCCCTTACCCATTTAGCCCACCCCCCTCCTCCCACAACCCCTCCCCTAACCCTCAGTTTGTTCTCCAGATTTATGAGTCTCTTCTGTTTTGTCCCCCTCCCGGTTTTTATCATATTTTTGTTTCCCTCTCTTACCCTAACAAAGAAAAAAGAAGACATCTACACACACTAAGCTTTGAGAGGAGTCAAAGCAGCCAGACGTCGCCAGGCACTGAATGCTTATATATACAGAATTCAAGAACCAGCAAAACCAATCTACGGCCATAGAAATCAGATTGTTGGTTGCCTATGAGGCCACAGTGCTGTGTGCCCGTCCCGGCCTATTAATAACCAAATGTTGTGGTAGGACTCACCCTTGTGGCTCTTCTTACGATTGCAAGATGCACTTTAGCGACAACCATCGGGACACTTTGAAAACATACAAAGGTTTATTACTTAGGACACCTGGGGCCACACAGCAAGGTCACAGGAAGAAAGCGAGTGCTGCACAGGGGCCAGGAGTTCTGTTTTTCTTGGGGACAGGGGTGGGGGGGGGGCTAGGCTTGGAGGGCTCACTCTTTTTTGGTGAATTTAAAACAGGAATTTCAGGGCGCCTGGGTGGCTTGGTCGGTTAAGCATCTGACTTTGGCTCAGGTCATGATCTCACGGTCCGTGAGTTCGAGCCCTGAGTCGGGCTGTGTGCTGACAGCTCAGAGCCCTGGAGCCTGTTTCAGAGTCTGTGTCTCCCTCTCTCTCTGCCCCTCCCCTGTTCATGCTCTGTCTCTGTCTCAAAAACAAACATTAAAACAGGAATTTCAAGGGGGAAAGTGAATAGGCAAGAGGACCTGAGGGTCAGTTACGGAAATTGACCAAAGTCTCTAAAACAAAGGAGTCCGTGGGGGGAGGTGGCCTGGCTCTTTACCCAGCCCTGGGGCTGGCATTGTGTTTATTTGAGATGTGGATGCCTCTTTGAAATGGATGCCTTCGCAATCAAAGCCTAAGTCGGGCAGTTGCATTACACAAGAGAAAAAAAAGCAACAATTGTCAGTTCACAACCCTCTGGGGAACGCCCTGGGTGTAATCTGAAACTGGCCCCCAAATGCACCGAGGGCTCGGAGAGGCTGAAGAGACCGGCAGGCCACCCCAACCTGGCCGGTTTAATGAGCAAAAGGAACTTACACACCAGGCTTGTCTTGGGCAGCAGCAGGACAAAGAGATTCCCCGCATTCCACTGCCAACACTTAAAAGTTTCTATAGTGATCTTGGCTGCGTTAGACACAGGTGTCATACAGATGTTCTCAATACCACGTCACTAACTCGTCGCTTGGCGCAGCCTCTGGGAGTGGGGAAAGGCAAGTGGAACCCATATTCCAAAGACAGGAGGAGGTATGGAGTTTCCCAGTGCCCAGGTCCAGCTCAGGGGTCAATGGGTGGTCACATCCTTCCGATGACCTTCCCCGACTTCCTGAAAACACACCTGCTGTCGGCTTGGGTGGCTCACACTCCCACTGCACTTGCCAGTTGCCGCAGACAGAATGTGTACCCCGCCCCCCAGATTCTTTTGCTGAAGTCTACTCCCCAGTGTGATGGTGGTAGGAGGTGGGGTCTTTGGGGGGTGACTAGGTGCTGAGTGAGGGAGTCCTCAAGAATGGAATTAGTGCCACTGTGAGAAGAGACAGGAGACAGTTTGCTCACCCTACAAAACTGTCAGGGCTTTACACAGAGATTGAATGGGAAGGATCAAGAAGGAACCTTGTATGTCTCATGGTGGTGACTACACGGGTGCACATAGACATAAAAAGTCTAAAAATTCAGTGAGCCGCGCATAATATTTGTGCAGTTGCATACAGCACAACATATGTCGTACGTCAATAAAACCTTCAAACAACACCAACAAGTATGTCATGGGATCTGACGTGAAACAGGAAAAGGAAACAAGAAAGGCAAACGACGCTGTAGAACAGGACAAGTTGCAAATAGCAGAAAGTCAGGTTCAGGGACCCCAGAGGCTTCATTATATTTTTTTTTTTTAACATTTTATTTATTTTTGAGACAGGGAGAGACAGAGCATGAACAGGGGAGGGTCAGAGAGAGGGAGACACAGAATCTGAAACAGGCTCCAGGCTCTGAGCTGTCAGCACAGAGCCCGATGTGGGGCTCGAACTCACGGACCGAGAGATCATGACCTGAGCCGGAGTCGGCCGCTTAACCAACGGAGCCACCCAGGCACCCCGAGGCTTCATTATTAAGGAGACATCAAATCCTTCCTCCTAAATGAAGAGAATGGCAAAAATGATGCGAGGTGACTTCCAAGGTTAGGCCATAAAAAGCCACGCATCCCTGATGTCTTCCCCAGGTAATTGTGGGATTTGGTGCTTACTTAGAGAACACTGGAAATCCTCACTGCCTTAGCGCCCAAGTTCACTGCTAGCTCCTAGAGAATCAGGAATCTGCAAAACACACAGGAACTACCACCAGTGATGACAGCTGCTTGTGGATTACAGGTGGTTTATGGAGGAGAGTCTGAGGACCTCTGCAAACTTCACATTCACATCTGCTCCTGCCCCTGCTCTGCCTTTCTCCATTTCTAGAGAAGGAAACCAGCCATGCCTCTCCTCTTCCACCTTCCAATTCTAATGCATGCACCTCTCCTCGGCAGAACCCAATCCAAAACAAGGAGTTCTAGAAAATGCGGTTCCCAGGCTTCCAGTCCTCTGATAAGGAGGAGAACAGAGAAAGGAATGGAGATGAAGACTGACTGCAAAAACACCAGTATTGCTGGGGTGCCTGGGTGGCCCAATCGGTTGAGCATCCGACTTCGGCTCAGGTCATGACCTTGCAGTTGGCGAGTTGGACAGGACTAATATTATTGAAGCACTTGCTTGTGCATTTTTCTCTGTCCCTATAGTCTCATCCCTTCCAAGCAGCTCTGTCCCTTATCAAAACTGGACCTTGAGACTTGTTGTCTCAGGGAAGGGGCAGGAGTGAATCCAGCTAGAACAAAGAAGATCACGAGTTCAGAAGAGGGCCGAAGTTAGGAAAGTCCCTACAGAAGAAAACAGGGGGACGGCCTCCCCTCATGACTTCAGTGGAGGGTGACAAGAGAAAGAGGGAAAAGGGCAGGAGTTGAGGTGCCAGGGGCCCGGCACCGCCAGTCCCTGGGGTCAGAACTCTGGGCTGGGGTGGGAAGGGAATATAGAAGCCCCAGGTATGTTTAGAGATTCCTAGAGCAGAAAGGACCATGGCCTGGCTCCCACGGTGTCCAGGAGGCCACAGGGGCCATGTCCAACCTGGCTTCCGAGAAGCAGATAGGCAACAGTGCCGGAATTGAATGTGTCCAAAAGTGGTGACTATGGTCAACCTTCAGGAAAGTGGTATCTGGGAGCCCTACAGAGGAGACTTTGAATCCTGTGAATTCTGCACCCTGTGGATGCCGTGGTAGATAAATTACCAGTAGGTCCACAATTCTTCACCCCCTCCCCACATCCACACCCTCAGCAATATAACTTTACAGCTCCTCCTATCAAGAGGTGGAGTCTATTTTCCATCCCTTGAATCTGGTCCGGTCTATGACTTGCTCCGGCCAAAAGCTGGACCACAGAAGCAACTTGCAACTCCTGCCGCCTCTCAACGCTGCCCCTCTCGTGTGAACAAGCCAGACTAGCCTCCTGGAGAATGAGAGACCACATGGAGGAGAGCTGAGGTGGTCCAGGCGACAGTCAGCCAACGCCAGCAGAAAAGAGTTCCTAGCCAGCCTGCTGCTGACCTCAAATGCTGAGTCAAAATCAGCTGAGATGAGAAGAACCATGGAGCTGAGCCCAGATAAAATTGTCAACCCACAGAATCACAAATCAAATAAATGGGTATTGTTTTAAGCCACTGCATTTTTGGGGGGTGGTTTGTTATGCAGCAATAGCTAACTATTACGACACCTTACCTAGTCACACAAATAAAATGAATTCTAAGAAACCCTTGAGAAGGAAAGGAATAGCTGCAAAGGAGCCCAGGCAGATGAGCAGGTGATTTAGAAGCTCTGCTGGGAGGATGATATGGAGGCGCTGAAGGTCTGGTGGAATTTTCTAGGCCTGTGGTCAGTTCAAAGAGACTCCAATATATGGGTCTCCTCAACAGGAAAACAAGTAGAAGAAGCAATGGGATTGAGAAGACAGGACCAGCCACACCTCAGCAGACCCAGAGCAAAGTGCTCAGGGACTAGGCCAGACCAACCTCCCCATGGCAGATACCAGGCCCCGAGACAAGACTCAGACCCAAGGCCCGCCATCCTGCCCAGAAAGAAACTTCAGCCTCCTCTGCACCCAGGACCACCCGGGAGGGAGGGAAGGGTAGAAAGCTTGAGCTATTTTTTTTTTCTAGAAAAAAAAAAAAAAACTGAGTTAACCTAAAAGAGTATGATGGCAACATGTACAATATTCACTTCACCTCATAGGTTTTTTTCAGTTCATTTATTTATTTTGAGACAAAGAGAGAGAATGTGAGCAGGGGAGGGACAGAGCGGGGGAGGGGGGGAGAAGGAGAGTCCTAAGCAGGCCCCGCACTTTCAGTGTGGAGCCCAATGCGGGGCTCAAACTCATGAACGGCGAGACCATGACCTGAGCTGAAATCAAGAGTCAGACGCTCAACCCGCGACCCTATTCCTATTACTGTTTTACAGATCATATGATAGGGACTCCTGAAGAAGTTACAGAAAATTAAGATGCCACAAAAGCAAAAATTTTTTTTTTAATTTAACGTTTATTTATTTTTGAGACAGAGAGAGACAGAGCATGAACGGGGGAGGGTCAGAGAGAGAGGGAGACACAGAATCCGAAACAGGCTCCAGGCTCTGAGCAGTCAGCACAGAACCCGACGTGGGGCTCGAACTCACGACTGCGAGATCGTGACCTGAGCCGAAGTCGGACGCTTAACCGACTGAGCCACCCAGGTGCCCCCAAAAGCAAATTTTTATATGATCCAGGTGTGTTACCGTTGGACCCCAGGAAATGGAGGTTTCAAGAGTTGCCCCCAGTTATGCATTTAGGAACGGGATCTGTGCCCTGCCCTCACTGCCAAAAGGAGGCCTCCGTGGGGCTTGCTTTATAACAAATCCTTCTTCCTAAGCAAACGCCACCTCCTCTGTTTCCTGCACATCGTGAACAATGATGGTTGGTACGTTCAGCATTTACATCGTGCTGAGGCTTCGCCCACGTATCTTGTAATCCCTGCAATACCTTTCTGAGGAGGGGACTGCTACCGTCCCCATTTTGCAGATGAAGAAACAAAGGCTCCGAGGTGGCAGGTGTGCGTGAAAGGTCACGCAGCCAGGAAGAGGCAGACCCAGGACTTGACCCCACGTCTGGCTGACTCGGGACACACTAGGCATGCTCATCTTCCTGCCAGGGTGCCCAGGACAGGGCCTGTGGCAAAAGGGGTCATGAAGGTTTTGACAGAGTGATTACAGGAACACTCGCTGCCCAGACACGGAACCCGGAAACCCCTCCAAACAGCTCCTTCCTCTTGCACCAGCAGCCTCGTCTTGCCATATGAAAACACTTCCCCAAGTAGCCTTGGCCCCAAGGAACGCCCCGTTTCAGGCTCAGACACCCACCGGATTGCAGAACGACAGCCAGTCTTGGGAGCCACAGGAGGCACATGCGCCCCTCGCGATGACCACCCCGACCCAGCTGGCCTACTCGCCTCCTTGCTCCTGGCTGCTGATGCTGTCCCTTGTCCTCTTGGGTGAGTGGGACCCCGGACATGATAGGACCCACCCCTGGCTGGTCCCAGAGAGGAGCCCCAGGTGCTCTGGCAGGCCTGGAGGGGCTCAAGCCCACCAAGAGGGAATGGGAGCGGGTAGCCGAGAACTTTCTTGATCCCAGTGTCCCAAGAAGCAGAACTTTTTCGGAAGGCAGCGCAGTGAAGTTAAGCCCCCAGGTTCAGGGATCTTGCAAGCTGGGCTCTGCTCAGATACCCGCGTGCTCGTGTCACAGGCCACTTCACTCTCCTCTTCAGCGAACAGGGCTGCTAACAGGGTGCTGTGCGTATTAAACACAAAAATGGTGAGGCTCACAGCCCAGGATCAGGGGCATAATCTGTGGGGCCTATGTCGTGCAAAACGTAAACGCGGTTTCAGAAAGTGATAAGAACTTTAAGACAGCAACAGCAGAGCATTATCGCAAGCACGGGGCCCTTCTAAGCACAGGGCCCTGTGTGACCATACAAATCAACCACCCACGAGCCAGCGCCGGCTCAGCCTGAGAAAACTGGGCTCAAACCTCACCACTGACTTCTCTCTGAGCTTCCGTTTCCCCCTCGGTAAAATGGGGCTAATTGTGGGGACCCACCTCATGACTTTGGAAGATTCAACAAGACAACACCTGTTGGTACCTCGCACGGTGTAAAGATTTACGTAAAAATTTTCTTACCCATGTCTACTGTAAGTCAGGATCAGGCCGATTTAACTCCTGAGTCTTGGGGCTCCTGGGTCCAGCTTAGCCTCTGAGCCCAGAACCCTCTGACCCAGCACGCAAGAGACTCGGCTTTCACCTCCTGTCCATCTGGACCCCTGCCCCAGCCCCTGCTAAGACCCAGCCCTTGCTTGGGTCCTCCAAGATGGTCACTCCTGGAGAGGCCCTGGTGGGAACCAGATCTGAGACCAGACTCGGCTGCTCCTTCGCTCCCCAGCTGTGATTTGGGGCACCACTTCCCTTCTCTGAGCTGGTTTCCCTGATCGTAAAATGTGAACTGTAGCTCCTAGTTGCTCACTCCACAAATAATTCTGAGTGCCCACTACGTGTTAGGCACTAGGCTAGGAGGTCATATGTCTAAACTACTCAGGATCAAATAGGTTTTGAAAAATGGGGGTTTTGTACCAGGCCTCCAGAGGAGAACCCACCATCAGGGATCGTGAAAGGTAGGGCCTACAGGTGGAAGACAGGCGGGAAGGGATCCCAGAGCTGTGGCCAAGGGGTGCCCAGCTCCGCGGACAAGGTACCCAGGACATTTTCCAGAGAGCGGGAAGGGGTGAGGGGCACAGGGTTTTCATTCATTGAGGTTTGATGGACGTACAACAAATTGTACATATCTAACATGTACACTTCGGTAAGTCTTGGGGGCATTGGATATGCTTCACTCTTGTGAATTCATCACCAAAATCAATATAATGAACATATCCAACACTTTGAAAAGTTTCCTTGTGATTCATCCTTTCCATTCCTCCTCCTCCCGTGGCAACCCCTTATCCTCTTTCCATCGCTATAGATTCGTTTGCATTTTCTGAAACTTTATACAAGATCATGCAGTAGGTACCCCTTTTTTTCCGGCTTCTTTTCCTCAGCATAATTATTTCGAGCTTCATTCATGTGATTGCACATATCAATAGCTCACATATGTCTTTATTTCTGTCCCCTGTGTGGATAAAGTACAGTTTGTTTCTTCATTCACTTGTTGGCTTTGCATTTTGCATTCATTTTCTGCTTTGCATTTTGCGGCTGTCACAGATAGAGCATCTATAGACGTTCGTGTACAAGTCTTAGTGTGGACTTATGCTTTCATTGCTCTTGGGAAAATACTTGAGAACAATATGACCGTATCATATGATAGGTGTGTGTTTAACTTTTAAGACACTGCCATACTGTTTTCCAAGGAGGTTGTACCATTTTGCATTTTCTTTTATTTATTTATTTATTTATTTATTTATTTATTTATTTATTTATTTATTTTTATTATATATGAAATTTATTGACAAATTGGTTTCCATACAACACCCAGTGCTCATCCCAAAAGGTGCCCTCCTCAATACCCATCACCCACCCTCCCCTCCCTCCCACCCCCCATCAACCCTCAGTTTGTTCTCAGTTTTTAACAGTCTCTTATGCTTTGGCTCTCTCCCACTCTAACCTCTTTTTTTTTTTTTCCTTCCCCTCCCCCATGGGTTCCTGTTGAGTTTCTCAGGATCCACATAAGAGTGAAACCATATGGTATCTGTCTTTCTCTGTATGGCTTATTTCACTTAGCATCACACTCTCCAGTTCCATCCACGTTGCTACAAAAGGCCATATTTCATTTTTTCTCATTGCCACGTAGTATGCCATTGTGTATATAAACCACAATTTCTTTATCCATTCATCAGTTGATGGACATCTAGGCTCTTTCCATAATTTGGCTATTGTTGAGAGTGCTGCTATGAACATTGGGGTACAAGTGCCCCTATGCATCAGTACTCCTGTATCCCTTGGATAAATTCCTAGCAGTGCTATTGCTGGGTCATAGGGTAGGTCTATTTTTAATTTTCTGAGGAACCTCCACACTGCTTTCCAGAGCGGCTGCACCAATTTGCATTCCCACCAACAGTGCAAGAGGGTTCCCGTTTCTACACATCCTCTCCAGCATCTATAGTCTCCTGATTTGTTCATTTTGGCCACTCTGACTGGCGTGAGGTGATACCTGAGTGTGGTTTTGATTTGTATTTCCCTGATAAGGAGCGACGCTGAACATCTTTTCATGTGCCTGTTGGCCATCTGGATGTCTTCTTTAGAGAAGTGTCTATTCATGTTTTCTGCCCATTTCTTCACTGGATTATTTGTTTTTCGGGTGTGGAGTTTGGTGAGCTCTTTATAGATTTTAGATACTAGCCCTTTGTCCGATATGTCATTTGCAAATATCTTTTACCATTCCGTTGGTTGCCTTTTAGTTTTGTTGGTTGTTTCCTTTGCTGTGCAGAAGCTTTTTATCTTCATAAGGTCCCAGTACTCACTTTTGCTTTTAATTCCCTTGCCTTTGGGGATGTGTCGAGTAAGAGATTGCTACGGCTGAGGTCAGAGAGGTCTTTTCCTGCTTTCTCCTCTAAGGTTTTGATGGTTTCCTGTCTCACATTTAGGTCCTTTATCCATTTTGAGTTTATTTTTGTAAATGGTGTGAGAAAGTGGTCTAGTTTCAACCTTCTGCATGTTGCTGTCCAGTTCTCCCAGCACCATTTGTTAAAGAGGCTGTCTTTTTTCCATTGGATGTTCTTTCCTGCTTTGTCAAAGATGAGTTGGCCATACGTTTGTGGGTCTAGTTCTGGGGTTTCTATTCTATTCCATTGGTCTGTGTGTCTGTTTTTGTGCCAATACCATGCTGTCTTGATGATTACAGCTTTGTAGTAGAGGCTAAAGTCTGGGATTGTGATGCCTCCTGCTTTGGTCTTCTTCTTCAAAATTCCTTTGGCTATTCGGGGCCTTTTGTGGTTCCATATGAATTTTAGGATTGCTTGTTCTAGTTTTGAGAAGAATGCTGGTGCAATTTTGATTGGGATTGCATTGAATGTGTAGATAGCTTTGGGTAGTATTGACATTTTGACAATATTTATTTTTCCAATCCATGAGCAGGGAATGTCTTTCCATTTCTTTAAATCTTCTTCAATTACCTTCATAAGTTTTCTATAGTTTTCAGCATACAGATCCTTTACATCTTTGGTTAGATTTATTCCTAGGTATTTTATGCTTCTTGGTGCAATTGTGAATGGGATCAGTTTCTTTATTTGTCTTTCTGTTGCTTCGTTGTTAGTGTATAAGAATGCAACTGATTTCTGTACATTGATTTTGTATCCTGCAACTTTGCTGAATTCATGTATCAGTTCTAGCAGACTTTTGGTGGAGTCTATCGGATTTTCCACGTATAATATCATGTCATCTGCAAAAAGCGAAAGCTTGACTTCATCTTTGCCAATTTTGATGCCTTTGATTTCCTTTTGTTGTCTGATTGCTGATGCTAGAACTTCCAGCACTATGTTAAACAACAGCGGTGAGAGTGGGCATCCCTGTCGTGTTCCTGATCTCAGGGAAAAAGCTCTCAGTTTTTCCCCGTTGAGGATGATGTTAGCTGTGGGCTTTTCATAAATGGCTTTTATGATCTTTAAGTATGTTCCTTCTATCCCGACTTTCTCAAGGGTTTTTATTAAGAAAGGGTGCTGGATTTTGTCAAAGGCCTTTTCTGCATCGATTGACAGGATCATATGGTTCTTCTCTTTTTTTTTGTTAATGTAATGTATCACGTTGATTGATTTGCGAATGTTGAACCAGCCCTGCATCCCAGGAATGAATTCCACTTGATCGTGGTGAATAATTCTTTTTATATGCTGTTGAATTCGATTTGCTAGTATCTTATTGAGAATTTTTGCATCCATATTCATCAGGGATATTGGCCTGTAGTTCTCTTTTTTTACTGGGTCTCTGTCTGGTTTAGGAATCAAAGTAATACTGGCTTCATAGAATGAGTCTGGAAGTTTTCCTTCCCTTTCTATTTCTTGGAATAGCTTGAGAAGGATAGGTATTATCTCTGCTTTAAACGTCTGGTAGAACTCCCCTGGGAAGCCATCTGGTCCTGGACTCTTATTTCTTGGGAGATTTTTGATAACCGATTCAATTTCTTCGCTGGTTATGGGTCTGTTCAAGCTTTCTATTTCCTCCTGATTGAGTTTTGGAAGAGTGTAGGTGTTCAGGAATTTGTCCATTTCTTCCAGGTTGTCCAGTTTGTTGGCATATAATTTTTCATAGTATTCCCTGATAATTGTTTGTATCTCTGAGGGATTGCTTGTAATAATTCCATTTTCATTCATGATTTTATCTATTTGGGTCATCTCCCTTTTCTTTTTGAGAAGCCTGGCTAGCGGTTTGTCAATTTTGTTTATTTTTTCAAAAAACCAACTCTTGATTTCGTTGATCTGCTCTACAGTTTTTTTAGATTCTATATTGTTTATTTCTGCTCTGATCTTTATTATTTCTCTTCTTCTGCTGGGTTTAGGCTGCCTTTGCTGTTCTGCTTCTATTTCCTTTAGGTGTGCTGTTAGATTTTGTATTTGGGATTTTTCTTGTTTCTTGAGATAGGCCTGGATTGCGATGTATTTTCCTCTCAGGACTGCCTTCGCTGCGTCCCAAAGCGTTTGGATTGTTGTATTTTCATTTTCGTTTGTTTCCATATATTTTTTGATTTCTTCTCTAATTGCCTGGTTGACCCACTCATTCGTTAGTAGGGTGTTCTTTAACCTCCATGCTTTTGGAGGCTTTCCAGACTTTTTCCTGTGGTTGATTTCAAGCTTCATAGCATTGTGGTCTGAAAGTATGCATGGTATAATTTCAATTCTTGTAAACTTATGAAGGGCTGTTTTGTGACCCAGTATATGATCTATCTTGGAGAATGTTCCATGTGCACTCGAGAAGAAAGTATATTCTGTTGCTTTGGGATGCAGAGTTCTAAATATATCTGTCAAGTCCATCTGATCCAATGTCTCATTCAGGGCCCTTGTTTCTTTATTGACCGTGTGTCTAGATGATCTATCCATTTCTGTAAGTGGAGTGTTAAAGTCCCCTGCAATTACCACATTCTTATCAATAAGGTTGCTTCTGTTTATGAGTAATTGTTTTATATATTTGGGGGCTCCGGTATTCGGCGCATAGACATTTATAATTGTTAGCTCTTCCTGATGGATAGACCCTGTAACTATTATATAATGTCCTTCTTCATCTCTTGTTACAGCCTTTAATTTAAAGTCTAGTTTGTCTGATATAAGTATGGCTACTCCAGCTTTCTTTTGGCTTCCAGTAGCATGATAAATAGTTCTCCATCCCCTCACTCTGAATCTAAAGGTGTCCTCAGGTCTGAAATGAGTCTCTTGTAGACAGCAAATAGATGGGTCTTGTTTTTTTATCCATTCTGATACCCTATGTCTTTTGGTTGGCGCATTTAATCCATTTACATTCAGTGTTATTATAGAAAGATACGGGTTTAGAGTCATTGTGATGTCTGTCTGTTTTATGCTTGTAGTGATGTCTCTGGTACTTTGTCTCACAGGGTCCCCCTTAGGATCTCTTGTAGGGCTGGTTTAGTGGTGACAAATTCCTTCAGTTTTTGTTTGTTTGGGAAGACCTTTATCTCTCCTTCTATTCTAAATGACAGACTTGCTGGATAAAGGATTCTCGGCTGCATATTTTTTCTGTCTAGCACACTGAAAATCTCGTGCCAATTCTTTCTGGCCTGCCAAGTTTCAAAAGAGAGATCAGTCACGAGTCTTATAGGTCTCCCTTTATATGTGAGGGCACGTTTACCCCTTGCTGCTTTCAGAATTTTCTCTTTATCCTTGTATTTTGCCAGTTTCACTCTGATATGTCGTGCAGAAGATCGATTCAAGTTACGTCTGAAGGGAGTTCTCTGTGCCTCTTGGATTTCAATGCCTTTTTCCTTCCCCAGTTCAGGGAAGTTCTCAGCTATTATTTCTTCAAGTACCCCTTCAGCACCTTTCCCTCTCTCTTCCTCCTCTGGGATACCAATTATGCGTATATTATTTCTTTTTAGTGTATCACTTAGTTCTCTAATTTTCCCCTCATACTCCTGGATTTTTTTATCTCTCTTTTTCCCAGCTTCCTCTTTTTCCATAACTTTATCTTCTAGTTCACCTATTCTCTCCTCTGCCTCTTCCATCCGAGCTGTGGTGGTTTCCATTTTGTTTTGCATTTCATTTAAAGCGTTTTTCAGCTCCTCGTGACTGTTCCTTAGTCCCTTGATCTCTGTAGCAAGAGATTCTCTGCTGTCCTGTATACTGTTTTCAAGCCCAGCGATTAATTTTATGACTATTATTCTAAATTCACTTTCTGTTATATTATTTAAATCCTTTTTGATCAGCTCATTAGCTGTTGTTATTTCCTGGAGATTCTTCTGAGGGGAATTCTTCCGCTTGGTCATTTTGGATAGTCCCTGGTGTGGTGAGGACCTGCAGGGCACTTCCCCTGTGCTGTGGTGTATAACTGGAGTTGGTGGGCGGGGCCGCAGTCAGTCCTGATGTCTGCCCCCAGCCCACCGCTGGGGCCACAGTCAGACTGGTGTGTGCCTTCTCTTCCCCTCTCCTAGGGGCGGGATTCACTGTGGGGTGGCGTGGCCCGTCTGGGCTACTTGCACACTGCCAGGCTTGTGATGCTGGGGATCTGGCGTATTAGCTGGGATGGGTAGGCAAGGTGCACGGCGGCAGGGCGGGCAGGCTTAGCTCGCTTCTCCTTAGGTGATCCACTTCAGGAGGGGCCCTGTGGCAGCCGGAGGGAGTCAGATCCGCTGCCGGAGGTTTGGCTCCGCAGAAACACAGAGTTGGGTGTTTGCGCGGAGCGAGCAATATCCCTGGCCGGAACCGGTTCCCTTTGGAATTTTGGCTGGGGGATGGGCGGGGGAGATGGCGCTGGCGAGCGCCTTTGTTCCCCACCAAACTGAGCTCTGTTGTCCGGGGGCTCCGCAGCTCTCCCTCCCTTTGTCCTCCAGCCTTCCCGCTTTCCGAGCAGAGCTGTTAACTTATGACCTCCCAGACGCTAAGTCGCGCTTGCTGTCGGAACACAGTCCGTCAGGCCCCTCCGCTTTTGCAAGCTGGACTCGGGGGCTCTGCTTGGCCGGCGAGCCGCCCCTCCGCCCCGGCTCCCTCCCGCCAGTCCGTGGAGCGCGCACCGCCTCGCCGCCCTTCCTACCCTCTTCCGTGGGCCTCTCGTCTGAGCTTGGGTCTGGTGACTCCGTTCTGCTAATCCTCTGGCGGTTTTCTGGGTTATTTAGGCAGGTGTAGGTGGAATCTAAGTGATCAGCAGGACGCGCGGTGAGCCCAGCATCCTCCTACGCCGCCATCTTCCTCCACTTTCACCATTTTGCATTTTCATCAGCAGTGTATGAAGATGACATTGTCCTCTACATCCTTGCCAACACTTGGTATGATCAACCTGTCTCATTTTAGTCATTCTCACAGGTGTGTAGGAACATCTCATTGTGGATTTAATGTTCACGTCCCTAATATGTAATGGTGCTAAACATTTTTCACGTGCATCCTGTATCCTGTTTGGTAAAGTGTCTGTTCAACTCCCATTTTTCGATTGGTTTTCTTATTATTGAGTTTTGAGAGCTCTTTATATATTCTGGTTGCAAACTTTTTATCAGATAGATACTTCACAAAGATTTCCTCCTACTCTGTGGCTGTTTCATTCTTTCGCAAGTGCCTTTTGAACAGCAAGAGTTCTTAGTTTTCATAAAGTCTAATTTATTAATTTGTTCTCTTATGGATCATGATTTTGGTGTTGTATCTACATGTGTGGCACAATTCACTAACAAAACCATCTGAGCTTGGAGTTTTCTTTGTGGGAAAGTCTTTAATACAAATTAAACGTTTGCAATAGATAGTAGGGCTATTTAGGTAATTTATTTCTTCTTGAGGTAGTCTTGGTAGTTGGTGGTTTTTAAGGAATTTGTCCCTTTGTCAAATACCTGCAGCCATGACCTTTCCATAGCATCCCCTTATTGTCCTTTAATATCTGTAAACTCTGTACTTCTGTCACCTCCCTAGTTTTTAATTTTAGTAATTTGAGTCTCTCTCTCTCTTTCTCTCTTACTCTTCAGTATGGCTACAGGTTTATCAATTATAATGATCTTCTCAAAGATTTCACTCATACTGATTTTTCTCTACTGGTTTTTGTTTTTTACTTTATTGATTTCACTCAGGTCTTTGTGGTTTCCTCTCTCCTACTTCCTTTGGGCTTAATTTGCTCTTTTTTTCCCCTGTTTCTTAAGGTAGAAACTAAGGTCATTCATTTAAGTCCTTCCTTCTTTCCTAATCTAGTCATCTAATTCAATAAATATTCCCCTCTGCTTTAGCATAATCCTACAAATTTTAATATTGTGTTTTTATTTTCATTCAGATCAAATTGCTTTCTAATTTCCCTTTTGTTTTGTCTTTAACTCGTGTGTTATTGGAAAGTGTGTTATTCGGCTTGTAAGTATCTGGGAGTTTCCTAGGCATCTGTCTGTTATTGATTCTAATTTAATTCCATTCTGTCAAAGAAGATGCTTGAATTCTTTTAAACTTGTTGAGACTATTTTATGACTCAGAATATGCTCTCTCTTGGTAACAGTTCTCCGTGCACTGGAAAAGAACTATATATCCTCCTATTTGGGGGGCAGAGTGTTCTATAAATATCAATTAGGCTGTTAGTTGTTAGTGCTGTATTCTTTTTGATTTTCTGCCTACGTGTTCTATTAATCATGAAAAGGAGGATATTGAAATCTCAGAGCATAACTGTGGATTTGTCTGTTTCTCCTTGCCATTCTATTGGGTTTTGCTTCATACACTTTTAAGTTCTGTTATCTGGTGCACATATTTGGGCTTTGTATGTCTTGATTTTTTTGAAGCTTATTCATTTTGAGAGAGAGAGAGAGCACACACGAGCAGGGGAGGGACAGAGAGAGAGGGAGACAGAGGACCCCAAGCAGGCAGCCCCCCTCCACCCCTACTGTCAGAGCAGAGCCCAGTCCAGGGCTCAATCCCATGAATCAAACTGAACCATGACTTGAGCCGAGATTGGATGCTTAACCAACTGATCCACTAGGTGCCCCTATCTTCTTGATTAATTTGCTCCTTTACCATTATGAAGTGGCATTCTTTATTCCTGGACATATTCTTTGCTCTGAAATCTACTTTATCTGATATGAACATAACCACTCCAGCTTCCGTTTGATTAGTGTTATATGCTCTACCTTTTTCTATCATTTTCCTTTTAACATATGTGCAGCTTTAATATTTAAAGTGCATTTCTTGTAGGCAACAGATAGCCTACAAGACCTTACTTTTTATCCAAGCCGACAATCTCTAATTTTTACATAGGGTATTTAGACCTTTTACCATCAAGGTGACTTTTTATAGGATTAGGTGTAGGTCTTATCACCTTCCTATTTGTCCTGTCGGTTCTTTGTTCCCTTTTTTCTCTTTTTCTGTCTTGTTCCAGTTGTTGAATATTTTTATAACGCTATCTTATCTCCTTTATTGGCTTATTAGCTATTACTCTTTATTTTGTCATTTAGTGGTTGCTTTAAGGTTTAGAAGTTTCAAATTTTCCCAGATGAAAAAAAAGGGGGGCTATGGGCTCTCCGACCCCAATACTTTCTCTCTTCTATTTGATCCTAATTGGTTCATAAGAATAATAGAATTTCCCTGTGTTCCTAGGATCCCACTGGGAGTATATTTTTATTTTGAGAAAGAAATGGGCATCAGTTTACAAGTTCTATAGTTTCCTGTGAATACTGAAGAGTCCACTGGACTTTCCCCCTTTCTTAAGTGTGCAATTCACACCATCTACCTTTCAGTGACAGCATACCATTTCCCATACCGTATAAGAGACTTACAAAGTATACTAGGGTTTCCCTCCTCCCAGCCTTTGTTGTGTTGCTGTCAGAACTTCACTCAGACATGTGTCAAAGTTACTTGAATGTTACTTGTTTTTATCATTTCCGGGCCTGGCTTTTCGGAATCGCTAGGTGGGACCACAACACTTCTCTCTGAGTACCGTCCTCTCTTCTGTCTGTTCTACCCATTGCTCTGTCAAACATGAGGTTTTCCGGTTTGGCGGGTGGGGAAAGGCAATATTTCAGCCCCGTGCTGAGCGGATGGGCACCGTTCAGTGCCTGCGCGCGAGGAAACCACCTGAGAGGCCAGGGAACAAACCACCAGAAAGGATTAGAGAGAACAGATCTGACTGCCTCCCCTCATGGTGTTTGAAGGTGGGTGTTGCTCAACATTTTGGAGCTAAGGACACGGAGGGCAAAAGCAATCCCTAGGATTGAACATGAGGTATCCCTTGGTCACAACTGTGAGGGAGTTCTTATAGAGGCTATTTTTTTTTAATTTTTTTTTAATGTTTATTTTTATTTCTGAGACAGAGAGAGACAGATTGTGAACGGGGGAGGGTCAGAGAGAGAGGGAGACACAGAATCCAAAACAGGCTCCAGGCTCCGAGCTGTCAGCACAGAGCCCGATGCGGGGCTCGAACTCACGGACCGCGAGATCGTGACCTGAGCCGAAGTCGGACGCTTAACCAACTGAGCCACCCAGGCGCCCCTAGAGGCTATTATTAGCACATGCCTAGCTGAGGACACACAGGAAAGGAATTTAGAATTCCACAACCCCTCCCCAGATCCTCTTAGAAGGAAACGTCTGCCTCACCTCCCTACTCCCTCGCCTCACTGACAACTGAGAAACACCATGCTATCCTGCAAACTTACATCTCGGAGCAAGACTGAGTCATTCACCAGGCCTGACAGTCACACACACCCAGGGAAACTTGGGACACAAAACTGATGACCCGTGTGGAGCAGAACCTTAAGTCACCGATCTGAGTCCAAATCCTGGCCATGACACTGACTGTTTCTTCCCCTCTCTGACCATCAGATTTCTCAAAAATGGAGATGATAATAACACCTACCTCAGGGAGTTCTTGAGGGGAGCACCTGTTCATAACCCAGGTGCAAAAGAACTTGCATGGGAGGTCTCGGCCCTCTCTCTCCGTGCCCACTCCGAGGCCAAACTCAGCAGCTAGAGCCCCGAAATAGATCCACTTCCCAAAGCACCAACAAGCATTGCAGCCTGGTAAAGAATTCACAAGAGACACCTGAAACTAATATAATATTATATATCAACTCCACTTGAAGTTTAAAAATGTTTTCAAAGCGATAGAACTGCATATAGGACATAAAATTTCTGGTATTTACTGTGTGTAAATAATATCTCAATAAAGTAGTTTTTTAAAAAAAGAATTCGCAGGGGGGCACCTGGCTGGCTCAGTCCGTAAAGCATGTGACTCTTGATCTCAGGGTTGTAAGTTTGAGCCCCACATTGGGTACAGAGATTACTTTAAAAAATAACTAAAAGTCAAAAAGAATTCAGGGGGTGCCTGGGTGGCTCAGTCCGTTAAGCGTCTGACTTCAGCTCAGGTCATGATGTCACTGCTCGTGAGTTCGAGGCCCACATCGGGCTCTGTGCTGACAGCTGGGAACCTGGAGCCTGCTTCGGATTCTGTCTCCATTTCTCTGCCCTTCCCCTGCTCTCTCCCCCCACCTCTCTCTCTCTCTAAAATATAAGACATTAAAAAAAAAAAAAAAGAATTCACAGGATGCCAGATGATGTTTACTTTGTGCGATACATTTGAGGGCTGAGAGCGGAGGCTCCAGAAACAGGTTGTCACATTCGTATTGGGTGACATATTAGTTTCGGGGGCCATGACAAAGTGCCACAGACTGGCAGTTTAAACAACAGAAATGCATTATCTCACACTTCTGGAGGCTAGAAGCCTAGGCGAAGGTGTCAGCAAGGTTGATGACGTCTCCTGAGACCTCTCTCCTTAGCTGTCTTCTCTCCGTGCCTTTAATTTCTTCTTATAAGGATGCCAGTCATATTGAATTAGGGTCCACCCTCATGACGGCATGTTAACTTTGTAAAAAATTTAAAAAAATTTTTTTAAATATTTATTTATTTTTGAAAGAGAGAGAGAGAGTGGGAGAGGGGTAGTGAGAGAAGGAGACACAGAATCCGAAGCAGGCTCCAGGCTCTGAGTTGTCAGCACAGAGCCCGACGTGGGCCTCGAACTCACAAGCTGCGAGGTCATGACCTGAGCCGAAGTCGGAAGCTCAACCGACTGAGCCTGGGCCACCCAGGCGCCCCTCATGTTAACTTAATTGCCTCTTTAGAGACCTTGTCTCAGGATGCAGCCACATTCAGAGGTACTGGGGGTTAGGACTCTGACATATGAATTTAGCCGGGAAGACACCAGTCAGCCCATAAACTGTGATCCGGGGAAACTTACCTGGTCATCTGGGCTCTCAGCACTTCTGTGAAGACGGGAAGAATGCTGTCACCTATTATTTCCAAGTTCTCCATTATTTGTAAGTTCTGCTCTGCCTCTCCAGACAACCGCCTCATCTCTCACGCTTCCCTCCCCAATAACATCCGTCCGGCGTCCTGAGCAATTGTTGCTGGCCAGCTAATGACTAGGTTGTAGTAAGCTCACCTCTGAGGGCTCCAGGTCCTTCCGGCTCAGCACAAAGCCAGTCTTCCTCTGTTGCAGGAGCCTCTGGGCAGAGCGATGGGAGTGAGCGGCAGGTGTTGCAGCCCGAGGGCCCCCTGCTGGTGGCGGAAGGAAACACGCTGCTGCTGCGGTGTACCGTGGAAGGTTCCTGCACTGACGACAGGATTAAATGGGTCAAGGTGAGCGATCGGGACCAGCAGGAGATTTATAACTTCAAACACGGCTTCTTCCCGGGGGTGACGCCGGTGACCCAGCGGACCCTGGAGCCCTTTCACTGTGACTTTTCCATCTATATCCACAATGTCACCAGCAAGCATGCTGGAACCTACCACTGTGTGGGGCTTGATGACTTGAGTGAGAACCCAGAAAAGAAGCTGCAGGAGGGCACCTCAGTGTTTGTGAAGGGTGAGTATCAGGCTCTGTGGGTCTTAGGCGCTCAGCTCGGACCGGTCTCCCTGCGTCAGCTGCCTTCATCCATCCACACCCATACCGTCGACACAAAATCCCAGTTGGCGCACAACGCGAGGGTGTTTCACCCATACGTGCACAGGCATCTGGAGTGGTTCTGCTCCACGTGTCTTGTTCCAGGCCCGCGTCTTCTTGCAGCTGTGAAGAGTACACCTGGGTCGTGGAGATGGCAGAAGCAAAGAGGACAAGCCCCAGTGCCCTCAAGCGCGTTTCAAGTTTCTAATCACGTAATATCTGCTAACAGCCCATTGGCTAAAGCAAGTCATGCGGCTCCACGCAAAGTCAAGAGACCAGGATGCGTACCCACCCACCACGAGGCAAGAGTAGGGATGCACCACCCTAGGGGAGTCCAGAACTAGGGCTGATAATTTAATCTACCACACTCCCCACGTAATCAGTCATGCTATCTGTAAGCCCAGCAGTGGTGACCTGGGCACTCACATCCTGGGTCTGTCATTCAATAGGAGCGTGTTCTTTTTTTTTTAAATGTGTTATTTATTTTCGAGAGAGAGAAAGAGAAAACGAGCAGGGATGGGGCAGAGAGAGAGACAGACAGAATCCTAAGCAGGCTCCAGGTTCTGAGCTGTCAGCACAGCCCCCGACGTGGGGCTTGAACTCACAAACCGCGGGACCATGACCTGGGCTGAAGTCGGACGCTTAACCTACTGAGCCACCCAGACGCCCCACCCTGCAAACTGTTAACGGACAGAATATCTGTGTGTGGCAGTTGGAGGTGGGGGGAAGGGTTCATTTTAACTTGATGCAAGCATTTCGGGAAGGTTTCTCCGATTCCTCCCACGCCGTGACAGGTGCCCTTTTGGCCCTACAGTCCTCTGGCTTTCCAACCTCAAGGGGATTTTCTGCACCATCTCCACCACCAGACTGAAAACTTCTTCCCAGCCGGACATTTGTATGTCTTGCTGAGCTGCATTTCCCCCAGTCGTAACCTCAGCACATAGCAGGTCCTGAGAACTTCTTTACTGAGTGAACCAACTTGAGCGTAATGTGGGGATCCAGAGGGAGTAGCTGAGTAGGGAAATCAGGGCAGTGGGGAGGGAGGGAAGATATGAGGGAGGAAATGAGTGGACAATGGAGGAAGACACAAAATGCAACAAGGACCCTCTCTTTGGCTTCAGGAGCCGGAGCCCCAGCCAAATCTCTGGATCCTGCAGCCCCAAGAGGTGGTGTTGGCAACCACCGGAGACACTGTGTTCCTGAACTGCACAGTGCTTGGACATGGTCCCCCGGGACCCATCAGGTGGTTTCGGGGGGCTGGTCTGAGCCGCGAGGCCATTTACAACTTTGAAGGCCTCTCCCACCCCAACGTGACAGCCGTCCGGGCCTCCAACGGCGATTTCAGCATCCTCCTGCAAGGCGTGTCCCCTGAGTACACAGGCACCTACTACTGTGTAAAGTTTTACAGGAAACCCAACAGACAATACCTGTCCGGACAGGGCACCAGGCTTCGAGTAAAAGGTGAGACAGGTGGTCTAGAAGGCACTGGGGGAGAGGGGCAGGGGGTCCACAAGGAAATTCCCAAATAGGCCAGCTCTTCTCAGCCTCCAGCTGTTACATAAGCCGTTCCCTCTGCCTGGAATGCTTTCTCCTTCTCTCTGGCGAACTCCTACTCATCCTTCAAGGCCCAGCAGAAATAGCCCCTCCTCTGTGAAACCTTCTGCTTCTCCCGGGCAGAGTTCATTTCTCCCCATTCTGGGCTCCTCAAAACTTTGGATAGACCATTAATGGTTTAACAGTATCTGTTGAGTGCCTGTTTACTGCTCTGCACTCTACTGGGTGCTGTAGATACTGCAGTGAATCAGACATTGTCCCCACCCCAGGGATGTTCAGACAGGTCTAACTAGTCCCTCATAGTCACAGGGTTTGACTTCTAGCCCCCATTCCAGGCACATTCCTCTTGATGACCCTAAGTCCTAGCACTGGGGCTCAGGAAGGGGTAAGACAGAAAGAAAAGGGGAATGTGAGACTGTCTCTCTTTCTTGCAGCAAAGCCCATCACCTCTCCCCAAGAGAAAGAACTCACCAATGAACATATAGGCAGGACATATCCCTCAGGTGAGTGTACCTAGTCTTGGGAAGGTAACCAGTCCCCACAGGCAAGGCTTGGCTGTGGGAAGGGAGCAGTCCTTGCCTTCTAGGGCTATGCGCCACCCAGAAAGTCCCCAGGACTTCATCTCAACATCAGAACCAGGAACTCAGAGAACCACGTTAAAGCTCAACCAAAGAGGGGCACCTGGGTTGGCTCAGTCGGTTGAGCGTCTGACTTCGGCTCAGGTCATGATCTCACGGTTTGTGAGTTCGAGCCCCCCGTCGGGCGCTGTGCTGACAGCTCAGGGCCCGGAGCCTGCTTCGGATTCGGTGTCTCCTTCTCTCTCTGCCCCTCCCCTGCTCATGCTCTGTCTCTCAATGATAAATAAACGTTAAAAATTAAAAAAAAAAAAAAAAAGCTCGACCAAAGAAAGAACAGCTGACTGTTCAGTGGGCAGCCTTGCTTGGCAGGTAGTGAGCTCCCCATGATTCAGTGCAAGGAGACACTGTGAAACTGTACATAATAGTGCTGAAGATCATGGCTTTGTAGCCTCCTGGATTGAGTCCCTTTCTACCTGTGTGACTGCAGGAAGCTTGCCTCACTCCCCAAATTTCTGTTATCCTCCCCTGGGGACTAGGGGCGGAGAGGGGATAAGAGTCGGGGAGCGTACCCCATGAGGCTGGTGCGTAGACCCCATGAGATCACACGTGCCAAGTGCCCAGAACTGTGCATATCATATCACCTGTTAACGCTCAGGGGCACTTGGCAACAGGGTGGGGTTGAGGGTGAGACTTGGGGTAGTGGCACCAGATGCTCCCTGTCACTGAGCCCTGTTCCTGCCATTCGTGGGAGCCAGACCACCTGGTCCCGTCACTTCTCTAACGTATGTGCCCCTGAGCATATCATTTCCCGACTCTGGCTCTGCCTTTTCATCGGTACCAATGGCATTATTATCCTGCCTTGCGGCATACGTTTAAGGATTAAATTAGGCAATTAGGAAGTGCTTAGCCCAAGGTCTGGGGCAGAGGAGCTGAGCAGCCAGTAAATGAACAGTTTTCTATTATGATCGGAGGTCAGGGATGCTATGAGGATGACTAAACACATGGGTAGGATATTGGGCAAAGCCTCTTTGGGCCCCGGACAGAGGGAGGGGAGGTCTTCGTGTAGAAAGAATGTGGCCCCAGAGGTTTACAGCAGCTGGGCCAGGCCTCCCCGTGGGGACACTGAGGTCTGGACTGTTGGGGGGATCACCCAGGGTCCTTCCTGAGCTCTCCTCTGTGTCCTCCAGGCCTCCTGTCTGTACTCACACTTGTGGTCCTGGGGCTGAAGGCCATGACCTTGGCTGCACTCCTGCTGGCCTGGGCTGCTTGCCGGAGAAGGCAAGAAGACACCAAGACCCCAGACTCAGCAAAACTGTAATCTGTACGGGGCATGCAGCACGGGGCGTGGGGCGTGGGTGAGGGGGTCAGCCTCAAAGTAGGTCCTCTCAGTCGAAGAGAGGTCAAGGCTCCCCAGCCACTTCACCGCCTCCAACCCCAGCCTCCAGATGCTCCCCAGGCTTCGTGCCGAACTCCAGGATCCCTACACCTGGCTTCCATTCACCTGGCGAAGTACCCCACTTGGCACTGACTGGGCTCCCTTCTGATGTGCTGTCCTCTCTCTTGACAGCCAGCTCAAGCCCTCCTTGTCCTTCAAGGCTTTGCCGGGCTCTCTTCTCAAGGCGCTTGTTCCTGCGGTAGTGCCCGCCTCCTTCCACCCCCTCTCCTTGTTTTCTCATCCTTCAAGATCCAACTCAGAGTCCTTTCCGGAAGATTTTCCTAAGCATCTCTAAGCTCACAGAGCCAGACTGCTCAGGCCTCTCCATTTACACCCTTCTCTCCTCATTTCCTGCCTTTTTTCCCTTCCTTCCTTCCTTCCTTCCTTCCTTCCTTCCTTCCTCCCTCCCTCCCTCCCTTTCCTTCCTTTCCTTCCTTCCTTCCTTCCTTCCTTCCTTCCTTCCCTTCCCTTCCCTTCTTTTCTTTTCTCTTTTCTTTTCTTTTCTTTTCTTTTCTTTTCTTTTCTTTTCTTTTCCTTTCTTGCCTTCTTTCCTTCCCTACTATGGCTGCTTGGGTGGCTGCAATAGTTAAATGCAGGCTCAGAAACTGTAACAAAACTCTTAAATAACAGTGGCTTAAGCCAGAAGAGAATCGGTTTCGCTAGTAATAACTGAGCACAAGCAGGCCAGGCAATAGGGGGACTCCCTTGTAGTGAGACCGGGATTCCTCGATCTCTTTGCTACCAGGTCCATATCTCAGGCAGCAAGACTAGGGAAGAAGGCAGCAAAGGGGCGTATGACCCTCCCCTTCAAAGGCACAGCTAGAAATTTGCCCACATCACCTCCAATTGGCTGGAATGTGGTCACATGGTCACACCTAGCCGCAAGGAAGGCTGGGAAATGTAGTCTTCATTCTGGCAGCAAGGTGCCCAGCCAGCAATTTCTCACTAAAGGAACCAGAGGCTAAATGCCAATAGAAAACCAGGGGCATAGAGGCAGCCTCTTCCTTGCTCTGCGTGACACGTGAGTTCAACTCCCAGCTGAAACAGCACCCCTCTGTAACACCACCTCCCCTAGGATAGTATAATGGAGGACAGTGGTCCTCAAGAAGAGGAGGGTTCCCCCCACACACCAGGGTACATTTGGCAATGTGTAGAGACACTTTTGGTTGTCACAACTCGGGGGTTGTCACAACTTGAGGGGTGTCACAACTGGCTATCACCCTCTAGTGAGTAGAGGTCAGGAATGCTGCTGAACGCCCACGGCATCCCCCACAACATAGAGTTGTGTGGCCCAAAGCATCAGGAGTTCTGGGGCTGAGAAGCCCGATGTGGGGGAAAGTGCGACACGCCTGACTTCCCAGCCCAAACCTCCACTCCCTCCCTGTGTGCGCTTAGTGACTAATCAATCAGTCGCTTCACCCCTTGGACCCTCGTGGATAAGAACGTGGACAAGGATGGCAACGTGGACTTCTCCGCATTGTACGAAAACTAATTCGGTTCATTTACTAAGGGCTTCACATGTGCTGCGTGCACTGTGTGCGTTCAGTATCTGTGAACCCCATTTTTGCTTTCCACACGAATATCTACTAAGATCTACTCTGTGGGGCGGTGGATTCGTCTGGCTGTTTTTCATTATAACCACAGAAAAAGAGCTTGAAAAACCTAAGCCAAAGGGGACATTAGTTTAGTCTGAGGACGGAATAAATCACTGAATCACCAGTCATCAGAATAATAACCCCCTACCAAAAGATAACCACGTCCTAATCTCTGGAACCCGGAACCTAATCTCTGGACCTCACATGGCAAAAAAGGACTGTGCCTCTGGAGTTAAAGATCTTGAGGTGGGGGGTTATTCTGCATTATCCAGGGGGGGCTCTAAAGGCAATCACAAGTGCCCTGATGAGGGACAGACGGGGAGATTTGACACAGAGAAGGAGACAGCAACGTGACCACAGAGGCAGAGATGGGAGTGATGTGGCCACAAGAAGGCCGGCAGCCACCAGAAGCTGGAAGAAGCCAGAATCACTTCTCCCCAGAGTCTCCAGAGGGAGCGGGCCCACGGACCCCTTGATTCCTGCTCCATGTTACCGATCTCAGACTTCTGGCCTCCAGAACGACGAGAGGGTAAATTTCCATTATTGTAAAACCCCAGGTTTGTGGGACGCCTGGGTGACTCCGTCTGTTAAGCGTCCGTCTAACTCTTGGTTTCGGCTCAGGTCGTGATCTCACAGTTTGGGGGATCGATGGTGCTGACAGCACAGAGCCTGCTTGGGATTCTCTGTCTCTGTCTCTCTCTCTCTCTCTCTGTCTCTGCCTCTTCCCCCGCTTGCACACACTCTCTCTCTCAAAATAAATAAATACTTAAAAATCTAATATAAATAAATTAATAAATAGATAAATAAAGCACCAGGTTTGTGGTCATTTGTGGTCTGCAGGCACAGAGCATCTGAAAGAACCACTCGGCCTCCCAAACCTCCTCGCCTCCTGGGGCCCTGCGGGATCTGGTCCCTGCAAACCACCCCCGTCCCCAATCATCTCCCACCACCACCCCTTAAACTGACTCCGCCCTGGCACCCACCCAGGCCTTGGCCACACATTCCCTGACTCATCCAAGGCTCCCCTTCACAAGGGCTCCCGGACTGCTCCATCCACCGCGATGTCTCCATCCCTCTGGTGGCCCTCACGCCCCTCCCTGTTCTTTGCAGCGCTACCATGGCCCGAAATAAACGCGTGTGCGTTTCCTTCACGACCGCCAGTTGTCTCCTCTGGAATTCGAGCGTACCGAGGACAGGAACCTAACTTTTCACCCTATGTCGCCCCTTCCATCCAGTCATAAAAAGTGGGTGAAGGCCAAGGCACTAATCAGTGTGCTGAGGATTAAAGAGTAAAGTCTGCTCTCTCAGGGCGCACCTGCTACTGGGGGAAGACAGACAACGAGCAAGTAAACGTAATAAGTAACGTGTCATATGGTGGTGAGTGCTAAAGGAATAAGAAGGCAGGTGGGCAGGGGGAGGTGCCAGAGCGAGGGAGAGGAGATGTATTTTATTTAGGGTGGTCAGAAGAGTCCTCACAAAGTGACATTTGAGCAGAGACCTGAAAGGAGTGAGTACAGAGACTCGTAGATGTCTGAGGAGAGGAGCAAGTGCAAAGGCCCTGAGGCAGCAGTGTGCTTGACATGGCACCGGAAGCATAAGCACCAAGCAGATTCTTGGCATGTGTTAGACCCCTGCAATCCCCCCATCTGAGGGGGGAATAGAGGGTAGAGGTAAAGTTCACAGCCTTGGGAAGCTGCTCAGATTCAAATTCCAGTTCTCCTACTCATCTCTTGGGTAAGTTGGTTTCTCTTAGAGTGTCCCGGCTTCCTTATCCATCTGCCGGTAATGACATTAGCGTCTCCCTTCGTAGGCAATTTTGAGAATAAAACGCATGGGTGCATGTTGGGCATTAACTGTGCCAGGCCCAGCGGATGTGGGGAGGGGGGAACAGTCCCCAAAAGAAGTGCAGGGGGTGCTGGCAGGTGAAACAAATCATGGATAAAAGCGAAGAAGGGGGGGCACCTGGGTGGCTCAGTCGGTTAAGCAGCCGACTTTGGCTCAGGTCATGATCTCACAGTCCGTGAGTTCGAGCCCCGCGTCAGGCTCTGTGCTGACAGCTCAGAGCCTGGAGCCTGTTTCAGATTCTGTGTCTCCCTCTTTCTGACCCTCCCCTGTTCATGCTCTGTCTCTGTCTCAAAAAAATAAATAAACGTTAAAAAAAAATTTAAAAAAAAAAAAGCGAAGAAGGGGTGACACCTGGGTTCGAGGACTCGTCCACCAGCCAAAGAACTGCAGCTTGGGGAGCTGGTCACCCACAGATCTCTCATGCCGGCAGCCGAGTGCAAGCATGACGCCCGCGAGTCTCCAGGCCCCTGGGCTTCCTGGGAAATTGCAGGGCATTTCAGGTGGACACAACAATGGAAGGGGAGGGTCCACGACCAGGGCTGGTGCCTGGTGTCCTTGCAGCAGAAAGGGGAGTCTGCGCCACAAGGAAAGGTCCCTCTTCCCACATGTCCTTCCGGGACCTCGAGCAGCTGAAAAGCTGTGCTTTTTTTAAAAAAAAATTATTATTATTAATGTTTTTATTTATTTATTTATTTTGAGAGAGAGAGAAGGCACGCATGCGTACACACATGGGGGGAAGGGCAGAGAGAGGGAGAGAAAATTCCAAGCAGGCTCATCGATCCCCTGCACCATGAGATCATGACCTGAGCTGAAATCAAGAGCCGGACGCCCAACCAACTGAGCCACTCAGGCGCCCCTGAAAACCTGCTTTTAATAACCTGAACTTGGGGCACCTGGGTGGCTCTGTCGGTTAAGCGTCCGACTTCGGCTCAGGTCATGATCTCTCCGTCTGTGAGTTCGAGCCCCGTGTCGGGCTCTGTGCCGACAGTATGCACCCTGCTTGGGATTCTCTCTCTCCCTCTCTCAAAATAAATAAATAAATAAAATTTTTAAAAGGGGGCGAGGTGGGTCAGAGAAGGCTTTGAATGCCAGGCCGGCCCAGCTCCCATACCCCCTCTTTAAAAGTAGGCCCTGAAGCCCAGAGAGGGCAGAGGCCTGGCCTGGCCACCTGGCTTGTCTGGGAGAGCCTAGTTGCAACCATGATGAATACTGAGGACAACGTCTTTGCAGCCGCTACACTTGGGGAAGGCACGTTTATGGGTCCGAGGGCTCAGGCCGTTTCTCCCCACCGTGAAAGCATCTGTTTTATGGAAAAGGAAAAGTTTTATTTACTGGAATTGGATCATATACCACAGTCAGCTCAACACTCATCAGGGGTCTGCCTCCTTGACCCTGAATTTCATTCATGCACTCCTTCATTCATTCAGCAAAGGATCACTAAGTGGCTATTTAGTGCCAGCAACTGCAGGTCACAGGAGATAAAATGACAGCTAAGCAGAGGGCTTAGAAAGTGTCAAGCATTACTCTGAGCAGTGCACCCTGGATCCTCACACATCCCTCTGAAGGACTGTAAGGAGCTTCCCTTACTGCAAGGAGCTTCATTCATCAAGAAACGGAAGCTTGGAAACGTAATATACCCAAGATCATGCAAGCAGTAATATCTGGGCTTCAACCCCAGGCTCAGTCCAGAGTGCATGCTCATAAGCCATATCATGCTGGAGACAGCCAGAGCCTCTGCTGTCACAGGGATGGTGGCCTTTGAGGAAGGCTGGCACTTGACATGGCCTCACAGGGCATGCACAAGGATGTCTGATGGAGCCCAGGGCTGTAGAAAGGCCTCCTTGAAGAGGGAATATCTAAACTAAGAGGAGGGGGTGTGCAGAGGCTGACAAAGGGAAGGAAAAGAGAAGAGAATCCCAGGCCCGGGGCCAAGAGGCAAGAGGGCAAAGGAGCTGCGGGCCCAAAACACGAGATTGTGTCTCAGAAAGTGCCCTTGGCGCAGAAGTCTGAAGAAAGTGGGAGAGCACCTTGCACACCAGCAAAGGAAAAGCGGTCCAGGAAAAGGGAGTCGCGGATGGCAAGGCTCTGATGAAAATGCACGCCTGGCACACGGAGAAAGCAGCAAGAAGGGAGTGTGCCTGAAACAGAGGAATTTAGTGGAAAGCCTGGGCGATGAGACGGAGAGGCTGGCACGCTTCGCATGGGTCTTGCAGGCCATGAGATTGTGTCTGGTAGGCGGAGTGAGATGGGGTGGCACGAAGCGTTGGGAGCAGAGAATAACCTGTTGCTCCAGATCTATTTCCCTAGAATGTGGACCAGAGGGCAGGGACTTTATTTTGCTCCTGCCTATCCCCAACCCTGGAAGAGCACCAGGGTACTCGGTAAATACGGAAACAAGTAAGTGAATGAACGAATCCATAAGTGAATAAAATGAAGGGATGAGCCAATGAATAATTGTGAATCGGACTCCTTGGGAGATCTCTTATTCCACGAAGGCATGGAGATCCGCCCCGCCGCCGCTCATCCTCCGCCGGGCTTCCAACCCCGTCCTTAGGCTGCAAGTCCGCGCCGCGGCCGCCAGAGGGCGCGGAGCCGGGGGAGTTTCCCGCACGGAGGACTTTGCGTGAGGCACCGCATGGGGCGGGGCCTGCGGGCGGGCGCCGCTCGGCTGGGCCGGGTTGACCGGTGGGCGGAACGCGGCTGCGGGGCTGAGGCTGTGCGGCGGCGGGCGGAGCGCTTCGGGCGGCGCACAGAGCGAAGATGGCGGCGGAGCGGCAGGACGCGCTGAGGGAGTTCGTGGCGGTGACTGGGGCCGAGGAGGACCGGGCCCGCTTCTTCCTCGAATCGGCCGGCTGGGACCTGCAGGTAACGGCGCGGGGCCGGGTGCGTTGGGCCGGCTGGGGGGCTGCGGGACGCGGGCGTCTGGCGCACCAAGCCGGCGGTGGCCGAAGCGCACAGTCATCCCGCCGGGCTGCGGCCCGACCCAGGCCTCGGGGTCCGGGGGCCGCTTGCCACGCGTCGCCGGCTCGGCCTGGGCGTGGGAAAAGGCGCGCCAGCCCCGGCTCTGGTCTGCGGGCCCTCGGCACCCCCCTCTGCCTCGCCGGCTGGCGGGGTCAGCGAGACTTCGGGCGCTGCCGCGACCCGCGTGGAGAAGGGAGCTGGGGGCGTGGCGGCCGCGCCGAGGCTCGGCTGAGGGCCTGGCCGGTGGGAAGGACCGGGTCCTGGGGGGAGCTGCGGTGAGGCCGAGGGGTCGTTCATTTCCATTTCCGCCGCCTCGGCAGCCGAAGCCCAGCCCTGCAGTTGGCCCACGCCCCCTCCTACCTAATTGCTGGGAGAAACTGCCTTCGAGGTGGTGGCGCCAGCTTGGGGCCTGTGTCAATGTCTGTCTTAGCTCATCTGTACAGTGGGAGTCTCGAGGAGTTTATCGTCTAGTTCGCTGGCACGTATTAAGTATTCATTAAATGTTTGTTAGCTAAGTCATGAAGATGAGCTACACGAGGGAGGGTTTTTTGTAAACTGTTGAATCCCCAGTGCCGAGCGCAGGTCCTGGCTCATCGTAGACGCTCGGCAATTAATTATAGAAAGAATGGCGTAAATGGTATTGGCCAGCCTGCGTCTTAGGTAGGTGATGATGATTAGTGATTTCTTGAATCCTTACGGTGGAGCCAGGTGCTCTTCTAACTGCTTTCCGTGCCGGAAGTTACTTAATCTTTGCATTTTGCAGCTGAGGATTAGGGAGGTTAAGTGACTTGCGTGAGGCCTTGCTAGTTACCAAGTGGGAACAATAGCATTAGAACTCAGTTCAGTCCGATTCCAGAGCCCAAGCTCTGAACCACCAAGGGCCAGGCACTTTACATGTGATGATGTGTTTAATCCTAGCAACATTGAGGTAAAGAAGACTAACCAGCTCCGTTGTATAGATGAGGAATGGGAGGCTCAGAGGGCAAGTGACATGCCCGAGGTCCACAGCCAGTAAGTAGTGAGGTTGGGATCTGAATTGGGTCTGACTTCACCCATTTAAATTGCTTCCCCAAAGTAAAAGAGTTAGGTACAGCATCGCGCCTGTATGCGCGCATGTGGACGTGCGCGCGCGCACACACACACACACACACACACACACACACACACACACAGTGTGAAGTTCCTGTGCAAGGCAGCCTGGAAAGCCTAGACTAATGTCACACACTTGTTGGGTCATTCAGTGCGTCTCCTCACACTACAGGTAGGGAATATGAGGCTCCCACGTGCGACATGACTTGCCTGGCAGGGCCAGGACTTGAATGTAGGCCCCCCTTCCCCCCCCATACCAGTTCAGTGCGTGTCCTATGACAGCATACTGCCTCCTATAAGGTTGGTGATCTTGAGGACAGGAACCACGCCTCTTTCATCTGCATAGACCTAGGTGCTGGTATCTTTGTACAGAGTGATTAAATAGTTCACCATTGAGTCAGCGAGAGAAACACTCGCAAATGGCCAAAAGACTCCCGTAGACCTTCTGTATGTATAGAGCTAAGACGTGCCTGTGCATAAATGCTAATGGGTCCTCTCATTCATCGTGCAGGGTTGGTGGGCCAGGTGTCCCTGTGGATAGATGAGGAAACTGGGCCTCAGTGGGAAAGCAACAATAGCCATCTGAACTGACCTCACCGTTCCTGACTCCTGGTCATCCCGTAAAAGCTGAGAGTAGGGGCCTGAGCAGACTGCCTGGCTTGGAACCTGGCTCCACTCCTTACGCACTGTTTAACTTTGGGCAATATTTTTCTCAGTGTCTCCGTATCCACTCTATAATAATTATATAGAGTTCTTTGAGGATTAAATAAGTTAACACATGTAGAGTTAATGCTCAGGACGTTGTGGCACATAAATAAATGCTCAATAAATGTACGCTGCTTTCACTGGACCACCTTTCCTGGTAATGTGAGAGTGAGGAGTGTCTCCATCCCGGCCTGCCTTCTTGCCTTCTATTCCCCTTAGGATATGGAATTCGTTTCAGGTGATAATGAGGAGAAATAGTTGGGCTGCTACTTTTTTTTTTTTTAATGTTCATTTATTTTTGAGAGGGCACAAGCTGGGGAGGGGCAGAGAGGGAGAGGGGAGAGAGGATCTGAAGCTGGCTCTGCACTGACAGCAGTGAGCCCTATGTGGAGTTTGAATTCACGACAGCGAGATCACGACCTGAGCTGAAGTGAGCTGCCCAGGTGCCCCGGGCTGCTACCTTTTGATCTCATTTTCCATGGTCCCCAGATACAGACCATCTTGTAAGTGTGGGCCATACCTTCGTGACTTTGCTTTTTTGCACTCAAAGGAAATATGTCAGACGAAGGCCTGTTTAAGAACCCAGGTTACTACCTCTCTGTTTCAGATCGCCCTAGCAAGCTTTTATGAGGATGGAGGGGACGAAGACATTGTGACCATTTCGCAGGCAACCCCCAGTTCAGTGTCCAGAGGCACAGCCCCCAGGTAAGGGCCAACTTCAACTACTGCTACACGGGTGTGTTTCCAACAGTGAGGAGCAATTTCCTGACTTGATGGAGGGTTCAGGCCTGGAGATATGAGCCAATAGATTGCAGTGAGAAAGTTAGACTAACTGGTGGGAATTAGTACCTCATAAGATTTGCTCCTTTCCTGTAGAGAGGTGGACGACACACTCAGGTGGAGTGTGGTTTATGGTCCAGGCCTGGGGGAATCCATGGAACCTACTCTGAAGATGTTTGAGAGTCTTGTATTTATCAACGTGAGGAGTGACTCTCCATCTCTCGAAGTTTTTTTAAATGCTTATTTCTTTTTGAGAGAGCGAGGGAGAGTGAGTGGGGGAGGGGACAGAAAGAGAGGGAGACACACAATCTAAGGCAGGCTGCCTGAGCTGTCAGCACAGAGCCCAACATGAGGCTCGAACCCATGAGTGGTGAGATCGTGACCTGAGCCGAAGTTAGACACTTAACCGACTGAGCCACCCAGGCACCCCCTCTGGAAGTTTTTAAGTAGAAAGCAAAGGACTTCCTCTCTGGGGTGCTGTAGATGGAAAAGATTAGATAACTTTAGAAGGGCTCTTTTGATATTTTTGGTAGGTAATTTTCATTACCCTATTAAGAAGTCTTAGAGAAAATAAACCTGTGTTGCCCACTCTTCCCCAGATTGATGAGGGAGACCTTATTTGGTGAACCAGAGTTGACCTTCATGATCCCGTTTGCATCCCCTATCCCAGACACCTGGCTGCAGGGTTCCCATGGCGGACCACTGCTATGATTTGCAGAGTAAGACAGTGCTGATTGTCCAGGAGACAGGCAGGGCCTCTTACTACAAAGGTGTCTGAACCGCAGCTCCCCTCTCTGCTCCAGCCTGATTTGTCTCTACTCTCTGGTATATGTTTTCACCGGGAAAACTTGTGTGTTTTTTTTAAATCAGCCCCAGAATACAGATGGAGTGTTTCTTTGACAGTGAAATGGTAAATTTTGTTTCTCTCTAAAGGCATCCAAGCTTTAAACTACATTTCTTCCCTCTGAAGAAGGAACTCTAATCCCAGACCAGATTTTGTTGGTTCCTTAACTTGTTTCCCTCTCTCCCACGTCCAGAGAAAAGAGGTAGTAGTAGGCAGTTGATCTTTTAATTATTCACAGGGGCTGACCTATAAGGTATGGGTGATGGCTCATCTGGACGTTACTGCGTGGAACGTGGTTGTTAGGAAGATGGCTGATTTCCTGGGTATGAGTCTTTTACAGGCCCCCCAGGTTACTGTTGGGACATCAGCGTGTCAGACACACAGAGGGGGGCCTCTGGTGAGATGTTCACATCTCTCTCCTCTAGTAGCCCCAAAGTCCTGTCAAGACCGTGGTTCATCAGAGCATAGGCCTATGAGCCTGACTGCCTGCATTCCAGTCCCAGCTCTGCTACCTGGGAGCTTTGAGACCTTGAACGGTTTACTGAGCATCCCAGTCCCTCGCTTTTCCTCACCTATCAAATGGGAACAATAGCAGTGTCTACCATGGGGAGATTAAATGAATTCATAACTTACGAAGCACTTCGAACATAATACATATTAGCTGCTGCTGTTGTCATGTTTTTATTATCAACATCCATTTTTGTCTTCCTCATTCTTTTTTATGTGTTCCCTGGCTCTTTCCACAACAAATTCGTAGATTGAAAAGTAGACCTACTAGTAAAACAATCGAGGAAATAGAGTTTAATGTTAAGACCGAGGCACGTGCAGGCCTGGATGCCTTGCTTTGTTGTTTCGGGGAAGCCAAGAAAAAGAGAGGAAGGGCATGGTTTGATGTCATTGTCCTTGTCTGGAAGAAAAGCACTGAGTGCACTCTCAGGAGAAGCCATGCTTTACAATAGCGCCTCAGAGGAGTTCTGTGTGGACCTGCCTCCGCCCCCACCCCAACTGACCTGTTGCAGGACACTTAGCCTGCCCCCGGCTCGCCCCACCCCCCACCGTCCTCCTCAAGTACTCTTTCGTGTCCTCACCATTCCTTGGAGCCACACTCAATTAGCGAGGTCCTGCTCTGATTCTAGAAGGGGGTTCTTAATGTGGAGGCCCTGAACCCCCAGGATAAGTCTGCAACGGATGTGAGAAGGTTTATAAATTACCTGAAACCACTGGCCAGATTGTGTGTGTGTCTTTTCTGGCAAGGATATCCATAGCTTTTAACAGAGTTTCCAAGGTCTATGGGACATAAGAGGTTAACACTGCTACAAGATAGTCTAAACTCCTCGATAGTAACAGCTGTCATTTATTGAGCACTTGCCAGGTGCCGTGCACTGGGTTAAGCCTTTACATGTACATCTCTTTAGTCCTCACTACAACCCTGTGTGTGGGTATTGTCCCTGTAGCCATTTTACAGATGAAAATACTAAAGCTGGGCATCTTCCCAAGATGCACAGTGAGTAAAACAAGGATTTAAATGCAGGTCTGTTTCTGTTTCCAGCGTTCCCTTCGTGGACATGCAGCGTCCTCCCGAGTGAGCCCTGAGCCTACCTTCCTAGTCTTACCCTCGTTTCTCACATCCTTATTCCAACCAAACCGATCTCTTTGGTGTCTTAATTTGACCTCCTTTTTGGTTCTCCTGCTTCTGTTTGAGCCTCTCACCTGACTGGATGTGCCTGCTGTCTTGCATTCTACCTGTCCAAACCCCGTGGGTCCTTCTAGGCTTAGCTCTGTGCCCGCCTTCTCTGTCGAGAGCATCATCCCCAGCCTGTGGGCAACGTGCCATAGTCCCGTCCCGTTCCTCAGGAATCCAGGCCACCTATGATTTGTTCACTTTGACCCATATCCACATACTACTCGGTGACATCACTCGTGGGCTGTCTTGAACTCTTCTCCTGATATTTAACTTTTTGTCCCTCAGTAAATTAGAAGTTCCTGGAAGTGGGAGAACTGGGATTTCAGGAGCACCCACCATCCGTCTGGCTCTGCCAGATACTCTTTAGAAGTAGGTAGGGTGCTTGTCAGTTCACAGGTCAGGGTGCTGGGTCTTACAAAGATTGAGTAACTCCCAGCTGCTGGTATGGCAGATCCAAGGCCAAGTCTGTGTAAATCCGGAGCTGCTTCTGCCACACGCTACTCCCTGTCCAGCTCCTCCCACCCCTGTACCTAGCGCAGCAAGAGGTAGCGGTGAGTTTCTTCCTTTTCTTCTTCTTCTCCCAACTAAACTGTGCTTTCTGAGGATGTCTGGGGCTGCCATTTTCTGATTCTCTAAAACTGTACTATCCAGTGTGGGAGCCAATAGCCTCATGTGGCTGTTTAGATTATTTAAAATTAAATAAAACGAACATTCAGTTATTTATGCTAATCACATTTCAAATATTCCATAGGTCACATGTGACTGTGACTTCCGTACTAGACAGCACAGGTACAGCATTTCCATCACTGTGGAAAACGGATCTGACAAAGGACTTTTGTGGCACTTCAGGGTGCCAGGGTACCTGGGAGATAGAGTCTGGGTGCTGAAATTTCTGAGACATTTTGCCACTTTGTGGAGGACACAGGACAAAGTGTTCTAAAATTGGTGGTGTCCCCTTGACGTTCATGCTATAAGGCAACTCTCCGAGCGCTACTCCAGAGCGGCTCTCAGATCTGAGCGTGTGCGGCAGAATTGGAGAGCGCTTCAGACGCAGGGTGCCAGGCACTCTTCCCCGAGTTTCTGACTCAGGAGCTCTAAGGCAGGCCTGGGGATTGGCATTTCTAACAGTCTCTCCAGTAATGCTCATGCGCTCGGTCTAAGGACCGGCACTGGGAGAACCACTGCTCGAGCACAGCACTTGAAATGTGCTGCACCATGGGGTCGGTGCTGTGATTGTCCCCATTTTCACTTGGGAATGGGAAAACTTAGAGCGCTTCGCTAGCATGCCCAGGATCCCGGGGTGGGAGGCTCAGTTGGGATCAGAACCGGGTATGTGGACACCAGAGTCTGTGTCAGAGTCCGGATGTAAGAACTTCCGGAGAAAAACCTGTAGGCAGAGCAAGTGGTTTGCTCAAGCATGTGTACGTGTGTGTATTTGAAGGTGTTAACAATGGGGCGGGGGGGGGGGGCTTTTTTCCCACGGATGCTAGGCCGAGCATCTGTGGAAGACTCCCCCTGGGAAGGTTAATGAGTGGAATTAGCCTTTTGGGGCACTGGTGCACATCTGTCACTTAGATCCTTTTGAACCATGTCGTAGAGAGCATCCAGGAATGCCCAGGAGATTGCCTCAGCTAACTCAAGCAGGGAATGTATTTGCTACATTAATTGGTCTTTGTTCTCTCATTTCTAGTCGATGCAACTTCAAAGCCTTGTTCTGTCCTCTGATTATCTCTTTGGTATAAATCTTCAAGACTGATCTGCAGCTTTTCTCTAGAAAATAACTCCTTGAGGCTTCTTGGTCTAGCCTCACTAGACCTGTATTCCCCTTCTTATAGAGACGTTACCTTCTTACTCTAAGAAATACCAAAAGTGTTTTTATCAATATGCCTCCTCCTTGAGAAACTAAGTTCCTTGAGGACAGTCTAAGCTAGGAAAAAAGTGGCAGTGTAAAACAATGTCAGAAGAGGAAGGTGACCCTTCTCACGCCCGTTTTTAGTGTACCCTCTCCAACCCCACACACAGCCCTGCTTTTTTCCTAAACACCAGTAAAGACTCTTTCTTGAGCCTACAGCAGAAGCAGAGGCCTCCACCCACATATTCATTTCCTTTTCACTTTTTGATAGCTCACCCTTCCTCGAATGTGTAACTCTGCGTGTGTGCATATACCTCTTTCTTGCAGTGCGCTGCTGCCCCCCTCTCCCACCAGCCCTTGCCCTTTATCCACCTGACAGTCCTCATTCTTCAGCACTCAATCCAAATGTCCATTTTGCTGGGAAACTTGTCTTGATGTTCCCCCATCCCCACCCCATGAGGGATAGGACATTCTGTACCCACACATCCCATGTGCCCCAGCCCCCATTTAGCAGAGGGTTTCCTGGCCCAGGGGCCACAATGAGCCTATAAGCAACTCAAGAATAAGAACTTTTGGGGCGCCTGGGTGGCTCAGTGGTTGAGCGTTTGACTGTTCATTCCAGCTCAGGTCATGACCTCATGGTTCAGGAGTTTGAGACCCGCATCAGGCTGTGCACTGACAGCACAGAGCCTGCTTGGGATTCTCTCTCCCCCTCTCTGTCCCTCCCCGGGGTGTATATACACTCTCTCTCAAAATAAAGAAATAAAGTTAAAAAAAAAAAAGAACTAGGTCTGATCATCTTTATAGACCTAGTATCCAGTTCAGTGCCTAACACATAAGCATCCCTCAGTATTTAAAAATTAAATGATGAGGGCTGCCTGGCTGGCTCAGTTGGTGGAGCCTGTGACTCTTGATCTCAGGATTGTAGGTTCAAGACCCTCATTGGGTACGAGATTACTTTCAAAAAAATAAAAATCTGGGGCGCCTGGGTGGCTTGGTCGGTTAAGTGTCCGACTTCAGCTCAGGTCATGATCTCACGCTCCGTGGGTTCAAGCCCCGCATCGGGCTCTGTGCTGACAGCTCAGAGCCTGGAGCCTGTTTCAGATTCTGTGTCTCCCTCTCTCTCTGCCCCTCCCCTGTTCATGCTCTGTCTCTTTCTGTCTCAAAAATAAATAAACGTTAAAAACAAAAAAATTGAAAAAAATAAAATAAAAATCTGTAAAATAAATAAAAATTAAATGATGAAAATAGTAAGTTTTTAAATTAGTACACACCCCAAACTGTTGCCCTCTCCTCCCCCTAGGAGAGCTTAAATTGGGACTCCATTTTATTTCATGATAGCCCTTTTTAATTTATTAGTAGTCCTGTGGACTTTGAAGAAGTAAATGCCACGTTATTTTGCGTTTAGACTTAGGCTAACCCTCTTTCACATAGATCCTCTTCTGCCCCACCAAAAATATCTAATCCCTATGTTTTCAACTCCTTAGCAGCTGATAACGGGAGTTACTTTTAGTTCTCCCTGAGGTCATTTTGCTCCTTTCTGTGTCTCCAGCGATAATAGGGTGACATCCTTCAGAGACCTCATTCATGACCAAGACGAAGAGGAGGAGGAAGAGGAGGGCCAGAGGTGAGTCTTTGTTAGGGGGCACAGTTCACAGGAAAGTTCATGATAATGTGTAAATCATCTAGAAGGACCCAAAAGGATAATGTGCTCAGTTCTCATTAGCCATTACTACTGTGGGCTAGTCTAGGTGGGTTATATCCTAGAAACAGTCTCCCACTCCCTGTAGCTTAGAAGTGATCCCTTTCCCCTGTTACTATTTTTTTTCTTTTGGGGTGTTTGGGTTTGTTTTTCTATTTTTAACTATTAATACATATTTGTTGAGGAGTATTAAGGGAAGGGAAACAAACTGATAAAGAGGAAAAAAGTTGTTCTTTATACTGCAACCTAGTGCTAACCAGGTATCAGCATTTTGGGTGTATATTTTTCTAGCTTTTTCTTAATTAAAAAGGCAGTATATCACATAATGAGCAGAGTAAAAGCTTATCAAGGTGTTTTTTCTCCAACACACACACACACACACACACACACACACACACACAAATACTGTCTGTTTTTAACCATTATGAATGTTATAGTAAAAATAGTGCCCGTTGTAGAAGAAACAGAATAGTGTACTGAAAAAAATATAACACTCATCCACCTTTTGGTAATTGGAGTTAACATTTTGGCATAGGTCTGTTCAGTGTTCTGTATATAACTGTGCTTTGTTTTGTATTGTATTTTACATGGTGTTGGTCAGGTAATTTTATGTCTTGGTTTTATTGGATTAAGGCTATATATTCAGTACTTCTCCGTGCCATTAAGATTCTTCGTTAGTGTTTTCAACAACTATAATAACTCATCAAATGGGTTGTCCAACATTTAAGTTGTTTACAGTTTTTTTACCACTAAGTATCAGTGCTTTGAACATCTCTGTGTATTAATCTTTGACTGCATTTCAGATTATTTTTCTTAGTGGAGTTTCTAGACATGAAAGGGACAAGGGAGTGAATATTTTTAAGCACTTGATTACACGCTCTCAGTTCACAAGCCAAGGCTTTGAGATTCTATGATAAAGACCACCGAGCAGAACTTCCTCTGCAGCCTCATTTCACGGGTTTTAGTTCCCCATGGGCCCTGCCTCGGTCTGTCAGACATTCCTAAGGAACATTACAGTAACCATTATAGAAATGTAATTATCTCATCATGGTCACTCTTTGGGAAGTGGGCTGAGAAATTACATGTGTTCTATTCTCTGTTTCATCCATATAGTGACCTTTACACTGCCTCACAGCCTTCTTTTTAGATACATTCAAGGTTCAGAATTTTACACTCCTTGAGTGAAAGGCAATGCCATCAAGTATGTGAATGCCCAACTCCTAAATGGCCGCTGCCTCCTTTTCCTGTCCTGTCACATCCTCCAGGTGATGACCTTCCTTTATTTCACATCCTGATTACCTCCTCGGCCCCTCAGCATTTCAGACCTGATGACATTGGTGCTGTCATCCTTGTCAAGGCCTGTGGCTTGCCTTGCATTCAGTGGGGAATGTCAGGAAATAGAAGGCTGAGACTAATTTTGTAGGTTCTCAATGTCCCCACTTAGCGACATGCTGTTGACCTGGCAGTGAATAGGAGTGATGAGCCAGGCTACGTGAGTACTGGTTTTCAGAACCGGCGTAAAAACTGATAACTCCATCTCAAGCTGTGCTTGGCCCATTGCAGAGCCTGGTGTGGGTATCTTGGGGCTGGCATTTAGCTTTCCCTGACCTTCTTCAGTGCCCTCTTCTCGTTGCCCCCGGTGTACGTCACAAGAATAGCGAGGTGAGGCGAGGCTCGGGTGAGCTCTCGGTGCTGTATCACACCACCTTACATGTGTGCATTACTCTGCTTATTCTTTTGCATACATCTGCTGATTTGAACCTCATGGCCCTGACTTAAGGAGCAGGTAGGTAGGGCATGTGGTCCTTCCCTCCTATTTCAAAGATACGGAAAATGACATGCAGGGCAATGCACTGGCTTGCCCTGGGTCACTCAGCAGCAGGGCCGACACTGGAGCCTGGCTGCTTGTACTAACGACGCCACTGCCACTATTAACCCAGAGCTGTTAGTGGTAGCTGCTTCTGACTGTGACCACAGTTGCTATCTCCTAGAAAGGTGCCGGCCCCTGGATGAATAATTCCCAGCTGGGACTCTTTCTGGAGCTGGCATGCTGTCGTGCATGCCTGGAATGCCCTTCCCTGGTTTCTTCACCTGATAAACTTGTCCTCATCCTCATCCTCAAGATTCAGCCCAGAAGACATTCTTCTAGGAAGCCTTGATTGTCCTCCATAGCTCAGTGCTCCAGAGCATCCCTTACTGACCTCCATTGCTGTTCACACTGCATTATGCCTGCCTGCCTGCTTACATGTTTCCCCAGCTAGACGGTAAATTCCTTGAAGATGGGCGTTGCACCCATTATTGCCTCAGTGTGCCTAGCACCCAGCCCGGAGTCTAGCATGTGCTCTCTTCATGTTTTCCAAGTGCGTTTAGTGTTAGACATGTATTTTCTGCACAGGTTTTATGCTGGGGGCTCAGAAAGAAGTGGACAGCAGATTGTTGGCCCTCCCAGGAAGAAAAGTCCCAACGAGCTGGTGGATGATCTCTTTAAAGGTGCCAAGGAGCATGGAGCTGTGGCTGTGGAACGAGTGACCAAGAGTCCCGGAGAAACCAGTAAACCGAGAGTGAGCACAGGGGATCATTGTCTGTGTCCACAGGACTCTGGTTCTGGAGACTGGGAGGAGCCCTTCCTCACCCCAGTAGTGACTGAATTTGTTTTTGTTTCGTCTTTTCTTTTATTGCTCACTTGCTCTTGTATCCAGAAGAGCGGTGCACTTTCTCTCACCTTGTAACATGAGATCAAGATTTGGGGCAACTTTCAAGCCTGTGGCCTGTGGGCTGGAACAGGTCCTGCAGACATGTTTTATTTGGCCTAAACCAACTTGACTTATTTAGTATTTTGCTTTATTTTGTTTTAATTGAATTGTAGTGAATTGAATTGATGTGTTACATAAATTCTAGATTTCTGTCTTCTTTGGGAATGTCAGAAAGTCTTCGCTGTTATCTTGCACCCAGATTCCTACGTGGCCATGATTAAGTAGAGCTTAGTAGCAGCTGTTCCCTTTAGCCAAGCAGCCCCTCCCCCCCCCTTTCCAGTTCTCACCATTCCTGGCCACTTAATTCATCTACCATACTGCTTGGCCCTGTAGCTGTGAGTTCAGTACCAGAGAAGGTGCACCTAGTAGGTAAGATCATTGTATCTGAGGGCCCCACACCTCAAGTGTTTATCAACGTGTCTTTTACAGCCTTTTGCAGGGGGTGGCTATCGCCTTGGGGCAGCACCAGAGGAAGAGTCTGCCTATGTGGCGGGAGAAAGGAGGCGGCATTCCGGCCAGGATGTGAGTGCGCATCTGCCTTCCTTAGGGGAGCTCAAAGCGTGTTCTGCCAGTTTTCAGAAGGGATGGGTCACATGTTATGTGTGAACCAGCAGCCTCTGGAAAGGAAGAGGCAGTGCCATCACTGTGGGCCAGGAGTGGAGAGGCTTACTTGACAACAAAAGTCAGCTCTCATCTGGCTGGGCAGGGGCACTCGAGAGAAGGAATGAGCAGAGGGGATGGGCAAACGAAGGAGTTTTCTGAGCATTCCATGAATGTTGGGTGGAGGGATCATGATTCTGAGGTTTTCTGGTGGTGCGGACATGGCTAAAGAACTTAGTCTTCAGGGGCGCCTGGGTGGCTCTGACGGTTGAGCGTCTGACTTCGGCTCAGGTCATGATCTCGTGGTTGTGAGTTCGAGCCCCGCGTCGGGCTCTGTGCTGACAGCTCGGAGCCTGGAGCCTGCTTCGGATTCTGTGTATCCCTTTCTCTCTGCCTCTCCCCTGCTCATGCTCTGTCTCTCTCTCTCTTCCAAAAATAAATGAACATTAAAAAAAAATTTTCTTAATAAACAAAAAAAAAAGAGCTTCAGTCCACCCAAAGCACAACTTTGAAAAAATTTACTATTGTCCAACCCTTTTTTTTCCTGTGCATAGGGTCCCTCTCCAATCAGTGTCTCAGACTATATAGATAATTGTGAGGTTTTTAAATTTAGTATTATGCCCTAAACAGATGTTTGGCCTTGGGACCATTAGTTTTTATAATATATTTGTTTTTAATCATTTTGGGTTTATTCCAAAATGAAGTCAAGAAGAAAATTAAAATTGTATCCACCTGAGGCAGCTGCTAATATGTTGGTTTGTAACCTGGACCGTTTTCTGTGAAAATGTCTAGGGAGTTAACACAAATTGTAGATAATCGTTTTTAATGACTGCAAAGTAATCCCATGAGTAAATTTGCCATGGCAGTTTAGTTGAGCACGAGCTACATGCCAGGCACACTGGCAACCCTACAGATAAGCCACAGATTTGATTTAGTCACTTACTCAGAGCCACTTAGGTAGTGAGTGCAAAATCAAGATACACACCCAGGTCTGCTTAAATCAAAACCCATGCTCTTAACCTGTTGCCATATCACCTTTTTATTTTAAGTTAATACTTGGTTGTTGATTGATTTCCTTGTGCATGCGCGCACGCGTGAGTGTGTGTGATGTTGTCTTTCTGTGTTTGGATAATGACACAGTAAAATGGTGAAAACCTGCTAACGCAGATCGGTGTTACTACTGCACACATTGATGTGCTTGCCAGCTTCCTGATAATGTATGGACTGCTTACCTCCTATTGTCACAGGTTCACGTCGTGTTGAAGCTCTGGAAGAGTGGGTTCAGCCTGGACAATGGTGAACTAAGAAGCTACCAAGACCCGTCCAATGCCCAGTTTCTGGAGTCCATCCGCAGAGGGTGAGCAGAAGAGCCCTCCTCTGGGTTCCATGTTAGTGAGTAGAATGGCAGATAAGAATGAAGAGGCTGATTTAAGAAGTAAATTTGGGGGACACCTGGGTGGTTCAGTTGGTTGGGCGTCTGACTTCGGTTCAGGTCATGATATCACGGTCCGTGAGTTCGAGCCCTGCATCCGGCTCTGCGTTGACGGCTCAGACCCTGGAGCCTGCTTTGGATTCTGCGTCTCCCTCTCTCTCTGCCCCTCTGCCACTTGTGCTCTGTCTCTATCAAAAATAAAAACCTAAAAAAAAATTTTTTTTATAAAGAAGTAAATTTGGGGGTGACTGGTTGGATCAGTCAGTTAAGCATCCATCTTTGGCTCAGGTCATGATCTTATGGTTCGTAAGTTCAAGTCCCACATCAGGCTCGCTTCTGTCAGCGCAGAGCCTACTTTGGATCCTCTTTCCTCCTCTCTCTCTGCCCCTCCTCTGCTCATGCTCTCGCGCTCTCTCTCTCTCTCTCTCAAAAATACACAGACATTTAAGAAATTTAAAAAATTTTTAAAAAGTAAAAATTTTAAGTGAATTTGACAGATTCACAGATCTAAAACCTTGTGTGTCTGTTATTCCCTTTTGGGCCTGGGGCAGAACCAAGTGACCAGATAAGATAGAGGTCTCAGCCATGACTTTGAGCAGGTGAGAAGCCAGCAGGAGGCAGACCATCGCCACTAAAGTAGCCGCGCCCTGGGGAGACCCAGTGATTTTCACATTTGGAACTGCAGCGTTTCTCCTCCCCTCGCATCCATCACTGCTGTTCCCGTGCCGCTCCGTGTGGACCCAGCATTGCCTTTTCTCTTGCAGGGAGGTGCCAGCAGAGCTGCGGAGGTTAGCTCATGGCGGGCAGGTGAATTTGGACATGGAGGACCATCGGGATGAGGACTTTGTGAAGCCCAAGGGAGCCTTCAAAGCCTTCACTGGCGAGGGTCAGAAACTGGGCAGGTAAGAGCAGCACAGGTGGAAGTGGGACGTGCCGGTCACTGCGCCAGGCCCCCCAGACCTGGGTACCATCACCGTGCACGTAGCTCTTTGCCGTTTCCGAGCACTGCGGATTTTATCTTTAGGGGCGGAAAAGTGTGGAGAACGTGGATTTTGGCGTTAAACGACCTGAGTTTAAAATCTCTTCATTTTCTAGCCATATGACCTTGGACTACATAGCCTCAGTTTGCTCAAGCGTAAAATGGAACTGAGGGTCCTTACTCCTTAATCATTGTGAGGAGCGCAGAGCACTGCCCCACAGTGCACAGCCAGTGTGAGCACAAAGGGTAACACGTTGCTGTTTTGACTCCGTAATCTAGCACGTTCGTGGCAGCAGTGGTCTCCTTCGTAGCTTAAGGCCAGGACAGACACATGTGTTCTCAGGAGTCACCTGAAATGGGGATGCGGAGGGATAAGAAATCTCTGACTCTTCTGCCCAGCCAGACTTGCAGCCTTGCGGCAGCATTGTTCAGGATCCAGGGAAGCTCGGGGACATCGTTGCCCTGTGCCGGCTGCTCTCCACCATTACTGCAGCTCTTATCTCTACTACTTTGGCCCTGCATGACACTCACTGTCACCTCCTGTGCCTTTTTCTGCCCTGTGTCCTCTGCCACTGTCTCCATCTTCCATTTAGACTCCTGATGGGATCTGATCGGTTGAAGTCACTGTTGCCTCTAATAGGCAGAGTTCTCCCACCAGACCTCGGCCCACCCAGAAGCAGGCTGCCTTCTCTCAGAAGCCCACTCATCTCTGTGTGATGGGTCACTATTCTCCAGAGAGAACTGTGTGCAGAAGACGCATGCAGGGAATAGTGACCCTCCCTGCAAGTACATTCGTTACTTTACAGAAGGAAAGCTGAGGTTCTTGGACCCTAAGGGTTATCCTTGGGTATATAGCTGGTATGTGGTGGAGCCAGGACTGGAACCGAGGCCTTGTGATTGGCATTCCTTCCCACACCTGCACAGCAAGCACCCTCTCTGAGCCCGATCTGGCAGCTCTTGAGCTAGGCACTGCCCGTCTCCCCTCATCCCTGTCGGCAGAGATCGGAGTGTGGTCTGCCAGTAGCTCTGCCCTTTGACCTTTGGGTGGGGGCTCTAGGAGACTCCCCGTCGGCCATTCGTGCCTTATCAAGAACAAAGATAATAGCTCAGGACGTTAGAGTGGTCTCTAGTAGACTGATTTACCGTAACCAGGATAGTAAATTCACCCTGTTCTCATTTCATCCCCCACATTGGGCCAGTCGGTTAGTGCAGGACAGCTGTTCTCAGATTGGCCCTGTCTGGCTTCCCTGCCATCTGCTCAACTTTGTAGAGCAATAGTAATTTCTTTTTTCTTTTTTCTTTCTTTCTTTTTTTTTTTTTGTTTTTTGTTTTGTTATTAAAACAGAATGTGTTTGTTTTTTTTTTTTTTTAAATAATAGAAAGTACAGATTAAGAAAAAACCTAAACCTAACACCCAGACATATGCGGTTAGTATCCTTCTAGTCTTATAAACATGCTGTTTCATCATTTGCTGTTTTGCCTAATGAAAGTAGCATGGCTGTCATTCTATGTCAGTAATTGTATTTCTGCAATATTATTTGTCATGCTCACATAATTTCCTACCTTATGTATGTGCTATAGTTTAATTAGTCCCTGCTTTAACCATTTAGACAGCTGCCAGTTTTAAGAACAACATTGCAGTGAGTGTCTCTAATTAAATCTTTGTATACCCCTTAATTTGGGGCTAGAAGTAATATTGCTGTCTTGAAAGGTCTTCATATTTTTAAGATGGTGTCAGATTGCTCTCCTGGCTCAGAACTCAGAATACCATGTAGCTTGGGCTTGGTTGGTTTCATGATACTAATGGAAAATGCTACTCCTGGGAAGTCTATAGGATTTGTGCAAGACTCCACATCTCAAAAAATTAAAATATATTTAAGGAGATCTATTTTAGCAGGATGGGAAATAAATAACTTTATTAGTGTGGAGGGTGCACCCAACAAGTTGAAACAGATCTTGATAATCAGGGTTGACACAATTTGGTTTTGTCAGCTAAATAAATATTCTTTGCCAGTTCCATTTTCATTTTATTTCAGTGCTGGCTTTCTATGAAAAGTGAGCAAAAGACAAGTTTCATATAGCTAAGTGAGATGAGGTTTTAGCTTTTCAATCTAAACCAGATGGATAGCTTTTTTAGTTTTTCCCATAAGTTTTGCAACGTTTTCCACTGTCATCTTGTCAACTAAAACGATCAAGAGCCAGAAGTTTAAGAAAATGTTCTCAGGTTTGCCTCAAGAATTAGTCAGTCCTGGGTTTTTTTCCTCCAATTAGCTGAATGTATAAATTGTTCTCAGTTCAAAAATTTGAGAAAATTCTTACAGTTGTATTAAACTTTGTTGTTTTAGGTTTTACAGTTGTTTGTCTGGATGGGACCTAATCTGAAGGTCCAGAAAGGCTGCGTTTATTCAGTTATGAGTAGCAGACGCCCAGAGTACCCCGGGGGTGTGCGGTTGCTGCTACCCATGTTGAGTCTCAGCTACTCACCGTGCTTTCTGCAGTGGTCGTTTTTGTAAAGAGGTGACAAAGTGTCAGCACTTAATGGTGACAACAAAGTACCTTCATGCCCAGTTAATTCCCAGCCACAAAGGAAAGGAGCAGTCGGTGATCCAGGCTCTCCATCTGGGGGAGGCTGTTTCCCTGTGAGGTGTATGGTGTCTTCAGGGAGACAGTAAAGAAACTTCCTGTAGATGTCTGATCAGACCGTTCCATCCTCGGGGGAGGTGCCTTCACTGCTGCCAATGGCGTGGCCGCCCCTGGAAAGGAGTGGTTCGAGTGTGAGCAGTGCTCAGGAAGCGCCAGACCCAGGGCTGAGCTCCTTTGGGCAACTGCATGTGGCTGTCCTACGTGACGAGAGCAATTTGGACCTACTACTGTCCGAGTGTGAGGGCCGTAAGATCCAGTGTTGCGGTTCCTCCTGCTCCAGTCCTTGAGGGCAGCGTGGGTTGGGAGTGGCCTGTAGGGGATTTCCAGTTACAGTCCTTGGACAGGCACTAGCATCGGGTCCAGAATTTAGACAAATAGAAGTAAGGCAGGACCTTGAAGAATGATAGGAAACAGTAGTTACAGAGTGTTTTTTCTGCTGTTAGCTAAGCACTGTAGTAAGCATTTCACATATGTTATCACCTTTAATCCTGTTTTCACCCCCAAATAAGGGGATGAAATAAGGACTCTGAGCCTTGAAGAGGTCAGATCACATCCAGGTCACACTACTGGTCAGTGCAGAGATGGTTCCCTCCAGTCTCTGCTCTTCCTACCATGCTGCATTGCATCCTGGATGTTCTTACATAGCCACGTAGGCATTTGTGCTTCTAGTACCTGCTGGGTACGGTGCATTATTTTTAGCTGTTATCCCAACCAAGGGAAATTTCATTTAACTCCCTTTTTATTGACGTGCAAACTGTGTCTTGGGACAGTGTTCCTGAAATCCAGGTCTAGGTCTACCTGACTCCAAGGCCTGGAGGGAAAGTATGACAAGAGCCAGGCAGCTTGGATTGTATCCTGGCTTCGCGTCAAATCAACACCGGGATCTTGGGCACGTAGCTTAATTCCATTATGCCTCAGTTCCCTCATCTATAAAGCGGGGATGATGAATCCCTTCCTCACCCGCCATTGTGAGAATTAAATGAACTACTTACTACATGTGAAATACTCAGCACAGGGCCCAGCTCGGTGATGAGTGCATCATAAACATACAGCGTGTCCCTCACACTTCCCCAGCTCACCGGATTCACAGGGTTTGCAAGAGAAACAGAAGCAACACGGCCAAGTGTGCACATCGGGCTTTCCTTGACCCTCAGGTGATGAGCACCAGCTCCGTGCAAGAGGCTGTGCTGGGAAGAGAGCCAAAACCTCAGTTGCCTCCTTGTGTGGAGGACTTGCTGAGTGTCTGGTCTGTGTCCAGCCTGCACACGGTATGTCAGCTAACCCCCACGGCAGAACAGTTCCTTGTGTAGCACGTGCACCCAGTGAAGCCCTGGGAAGTTGAGTAACTTGGCCACAGCCGCCTCTGTTGTTTAGTTCAGTGCTAGAGCTGGGACCCGATGGCTCCAGGAGCACAGTGACGCTCCTTAGTAGTACTGGCTGCCATTTAGTGGACTGCCTGCCCTAAAAGGTGCGGAGGTGTAGGGATGGTATTGCCCTGTTACAGAAAAGGAAATTGAGAAGCCCAGATGTTCACTAACTTGCTGAGCATCAGGCAGCTTGTAGGAGGGGGGTATCAGACTCTCTGGGAGCCGGGGAGGAGTTTGAGAAGGCAGTTTTAATATATTAGTTTCCTAAAATAAACCCTAGAGTTTGACACTTGACAAAGTCCTGGCTGGAGGAACACACAGAACGTACAGGGAAAAAGCTCGCTCATTACATGAATTTTTAACAATTGAAAAACTGCTCTACAGCATGTGCTTCTGTTTTCCTGTCTGTAGGATGGAAACAGCACCCATCTCAAAGGACAGTTGTGACGAGTCCGGGAGGCTGTGGACATCAATCCCCCCGCCGCCCCCCAAACCCCCCCCCACCCCTAGACAGCGCCTGAGCAAAGTCAGCGTCATTTCTGGTTCATTCCCGCCCCCACCCTAGGTGAAACTGGTTCTCTGGGCCATCTCGCTTCTTTCTCATTGCAAGCCTGACTGAAGATGTGAGAGTTCCCTTTCTGGCAGGCAGTAGCTTCACGGAGTACCTGTTCTGTCCTTGGAATTGTTACTTGAACAGTTGAGAGGCTGTCTATAGTCTAATTAGAGAGTTGACCTCATGCCCATAAAACTAATGAACAGAGTCAGTCTTAGGCAGTTACGGGTGTAATATTGAACCCTCCACTGTCTCTGAGCATCTCTTGAAGTCTGTGATGGTGTGATGTCTGCATGCGTTGGCCCACATTTGGGTCCCACCTGCTGAGAGGCTGATGCATAGAAAGGAGCAGCTCCTCTCATAGCTGGGTTCTCCCCTGAGCTCTGCTTGGTGATTCTCTGAGCCCTCATTTTTTAACAGTCACAGAAAACAGTTCACTTTTCCGTTCTTCTTTGCTAGTTATATGCTCTAGGGCAGTGTTTCACAAACTGAGTTTCAGGACATACTCTATATGCAGGAGGTTTAACAAGTGTAGCTTGAAAAAAGGACAAGGTGGTCAAATAAGTTTGCCTTAACCGCACAGCCTCTCAAGACCTGTAATATGCAAGTGGCCTCTGGTGCTGCCGGTTTGATGTGTGGCATTTCCACAGCCTTCCTGGGGATCTCTCAGGGGATTAGGGTCTCAGGAAACACCCTTGGGAAAGCACTTTCCGATGGCTTTATTAGGAGTACCATTTTTAGCTTGTAAAGATCCAGGGGAGAGGGAGAGGTGTAGGAACTGATGTAATCCGAAGCTTGGGGGAAACAGGCAGGCTGCCACCTCCTGGCCTCTCTTCTCTGCAGGGGTCTGGGTGAGGGCGGCTGCTCAGTGAAAGGCTGGGAGGGGGACACACAGGTGTTTACAGGAGAGGGGCGAAGCCTCCAGAAGTTGTCAAGAATCGGGAGTTCTGTGTACATTTTGTGTGTCAGCAATGTGTGTATTTCTCTCCTTCATCCCTCACAAAAGCTGAGCAAGGCAGGTCAGGTAGCCTTAACCTTTGTTAAAGAGCTTCGTTACTACCCTTGTTGAAACTAAGGGAGCTCGAGTAACTTGCCCAGCGCCGCCCGACTAGTGGGAGCATTCAGACGCCGGTCCACTTGATCGAAGATCGGTAGCAGACGCCGTGTCCTGTTGATACTGTGCAAATAATCCCTGTGGTGCGGGGTGCTTGAGTTGACCTGTGGGAAATCTCTGTCCCCTTCTGGTAGTTGACACAGGAGGATGAATGTGCACACGAATAAGGCTGCACTGGTGGGTACAGGCCTGACAATTCCATGACCGGGAAGGAGTCTGGACTGGTCCCTGCATCCCGGCAGTTACCTGCCCGGCTGTCAGGCCTGCCTCCGCTACGGACCTGGAGTACCCTTGGCCTCTCTCGTTGAGGCTAAAACCCATCCTGATCTGGTCCCGCCACAGGCTGTCATGCATACTGCTTTCCTCCCTTCGGGCCTTTGTCCGGGTGAGGGCACTGAAGCAGAAGGGGTGAGTCACTTCCCCCGGGTTACTCAGGAGTTTGGAAGCTAGCCGCAGCTTGGGGCCTGAGTGCCTTCTGCCGGGCCTGTAGGTTCCGCGAAGGCAGGGCTTGTCTGAGTCACTCCTCGTAGCCACAGCAGCGAGCAGAGTCCCGGACACAGCGCGTGCTCAGGCTGACTCCAAGGCGGGATTGCCCTCCTGCAGGGGCCTTGTTGCTATGTGCGGCCTGACAGGCTTCTCTCTCCTCAGCACGGCCCCCCAGGTGCTGAATACCAGCTCTCCAGCCCAACAGGCAGAGAACGAAGCCAAAGCCAGCTCTTCCGTCTCAATCGACGAGTCCCAGCCCACCACAAACATCCAGATACGGCTCGCCGACGGCGGGAGGCTGGTGCAGAAGTTTAACCACAGCCACAGGTGCCTTGCGCCGTCTGGCCTCGCTTGCTTGGGGAGGGCCCCCTAAACGCCAGCGGGCGCTCCGTGCGGTCCCCGAAGGGGGCAGCGGGATGGGAAGGTCTGAGGCTTGTGGTTCTAGTCCCCACTCTTCTGTTAAGTGCGGCCAGCGACTGCTCACTTCCTGCCTATAAAGTTAGGGGACTGGACTTCTCAGGGTCTTTTTAAGCCCCCACAGTGTGTGTTCACAGGAAATTTCATGGCAGAGTCCGGGTGCAGAACGATAAAATCTGAACTGCTGTGGTTAATGGAGAGGAGGAGGGGACACAGCACCAGCCTCCCCTCCAATTGAGTGTCCCTCCCCCCAGGGGATCTCTGAAAACCACTGGGCTGTGTAAGTCTTTTCTAGATCTGCCCTTCGAAAATTCTAGAATACCTGCTCTACTATTTCAGATCATCTGGGCTGGATCAAAGCAAACTGCCAACCCCATTTGAAAGATGGGGAAACTGAGGCATGGAGAGATTGCAGAGATTAGCAGGGGAGGACTGTTAAACCAGTATTCTAGGTGTTTGGCAAACGCCTTTTTCTAGGATAGCAGTATCCATATTTCATTAGGCATAGGCCAACTAAACCAGAAGCACGTGTGGGGCCCAGGGAACGGCTGGGTTGAGTACTGACAGGGGGTCACATGTGGACTAAGTTCTGAAAAGGTTTGATTAGGATTACAGGACAGGAATCAGGCAGAGGAGCCTCGAGGGACCCCAATGTTGGCAGGAAGCACAGCATGAGGAAAATCTAGAAGGCGGGACATAGCAAGGGGAAGGAGCATGGGGGTCAAATTAGGTAGGGCTTGGGATCACAGTAAGGAGGCGGTGTTTATCCCAAGGAGACTGGGAGCAGTCGTGAAGGGTTTTAGGCAAGGGAGTGCCGTGATCGGACATGCTTCCAAGTGAGTGCTTTGGCTGTCCTGTGGAGAAGGAAGGCCGGGGGCTATGGACGGCAGACGCCGGCCCTGCTCACCCCCCTCCCCACTCACCCCCCCCCCCCCCCCCCCCCCGCTCTACCAGGATCAGCGACATCCGACTCTTCATCGTGGACGCCCGACCGGCCATGGCTGCCACCAGCTTTGTCCTCATGACTACCTTCCCGAACAAAGAGCTGGCTGACGAGAGCCAGACCCTGAAGGAAGCCAACCTGCTCAACGCCGTCATCGTGCAGCGGTTAACATAACCGCCCGCCTGGCCGGCAGCCTCCTCTCCCTCCTGCGTCCCCCTTGGCCGGCCGCCCCACGGGGACCGCCCCTCCCGCCCCCTCCCGCACACCCAGCAGGCCAGTGCCACGTCTCCTCCGTAGCTCTGGGTTCTTAGATCTCGGTTGGACATTTGTTTTCTCCTTAGTTGCATTTCCTGGGTTTTTGTGACGATCAATGGACTTTAAAGAAAAAAATAAAAATGACCAAAAAAATGGAAGGATATCACCAGCACGTTGTATGGAACGTCTCCCACAGAAGCCGGCTTTCATTGCTTTAAAATCACACTACTCTCCAGGGCGTGCGGGGAGGAGCCTGCCTTCCACCGTCTCTGCTTAAACATTGCTTGTGGCACACGACACCCATCCGCTGGCATCCACCCGCCAGCCCCGAGAGGACCGGTGGGCTTCCCCCGTTACTGGGAAGGGGGTCGGGCGCTTGTAGAGAGAGGCTCTGCAGCCTCTTGCTCCCACAAAAACAGGCCTCTTGCCCAGATACAACTGGGCAGCAGCAGGGGTGCCTGAGTGTGAGGTCAGGTCTGGATGCACAGAGCCCTTCAGGTGAAAATACTGCCTGCACTCCTTTCACTCAGACGCTGGGAGATTCCAGCTCCCCGGGCCTTGGCCAGTTGAGATTCTAGCGATGCCTCTCTGTCCCAGCCCTTCTCCCTCGTCTGGACTGTCACCCTGATGTTCTCGGCTGTGCTGCCGTTGCCTTGGTCGCTCCACGTGCAGAGATCTGTACCTGGGAGATCGGGTGTTCTCTCACTGGGAAACGGCTCACACCAGCCCACACGAGTGCAGGGTTAGGGCGCCTTGGCCCGGAAGACGAACCGAATCAAAATGTCACCGAGCTATCTATCCACTAGTGGTGAAGGGGCAAATCAGATGGTGAAGAAAGGGCGAGTTGCCCATGCTACAAGCCCCTTTTACGGTGTTAGCCTTTGTAGGAGGCTCCCGCTGAGTCCGTTTTGAGGGGGAGAGCGGTGTCCGTGGCCTTGGTGTGCAGGTCCCGTCCACAGTTCTCTGCCCTGCTGACTTCCGACGGGCAGCAACTCAGGGAGTAGTTCCCCCATGAAGACCCCCTCCTGTAAGCGTGCTTCCTGTGCGAAGCTGGGAGAGGAGGTCGCCGGGGTCTTCAGATGGAAGTCCTTCCACCTCCCTATCAGAGGAACCACAGACAGGATCGCCACTGACTCAAAGTCCCCGGTCTTGAAACCTAATGTGCCTCAGCACTCTTCCCAGGCGCTCATCACCACACACTTTTCTCTTCCCGCTTTACACTTGTGGCGAGCAAAGAACACGACACCCAGCCGGGGCTAGCGAAGGGGTTGGCGTTCCACCCCGTGCCCATCCCAGGAAAGGGACGTGTCTTGGTGTTCCCCATCCCACACTGGCGGAGGGGGGCCTGCCGGGACAGCAACATCCATAGCGTGTCCGGCAGACGGAGGTGACTGTGGAAACTAAGTGCGGGTCTGGAAATACTAAATTGTCGTCCCCCTGCCCGTTAAAGACCAGAGTGAGGATAGTGGAGTTTGGTAGCTTCTAATGGGTTGCTCTGAAGAAGTGTAGTCCCAGTAGTGTAATAACTACTGCAAAATCTAAAGCCCAAGTCACATAGCTGGTAAATGGTAAGGTGCTGTCTGCTTCTAAGGCTCGTGCTCTTAGCCACCCTGCTCTCTACATACGCTCCCTCCCCCAGTCCCCGGCCCTGCACGCATACACGCTGCTTACGTTAATTCTGCTTGCATGAATGAGCACACACCCAAAGAGATCATCAAAACACCACTTAGAACCATCAAAACATCTAGAAGAGTTTACAAAGGGCTCTTGGGATTCCCAACCAGCCCTGGGAAGTGGGTGAGGAAGCTGACGTAGTTGTAATTGTTGCAGCCACCCCAGTTCAGACAGACTGGGTGTCTGGCCCAAGGTCAGAGGGACTATGGCCACCGAGCCAGGGATCACCCTGGTCCAGATCCAGGCCGGGCAAAGATGTTTTTAGCCCTAGTTCTCTGTTTTGGGTGGCTCAGGTGGAAAGGTCCGGTCACCCAGATAGGCTTTCACAGGTTTAAAAACAAATAACCACTGGTTCTGGGGGGTCTGAATGCAGGGCAGTCTTTCTCAACTAGACATTCCGTTCATCTATGGGAGTATTTTGAGTCCTCGCTAAAATTGGTTGGTTGGTAAGGGAACCTCCTGTCATTACACGGGCCAAGGACGTATCGCAAAGCATGGGACGTGTCCTGATGGAATGATGTTTAAAATTCACCGAGTGATGGGGCACCTGGGTGGCTCATTCGGTTAAGCGTCTGACTTTGGTTTTGGCTCAGGTCGTGAGCTCACGGTTCGTGAGTTCAAGCCCACATCGGGCTCCATGCTGACCATATGGAGCCTGATGGGGATTCTCTCTCTCCCTTTCTCTCTGCCCCTCCCCCCCTCAAAAATAAATTAAAGCTTAAAAACTACATAAAATAAATAAAATTCAACACCAAATGAAAAACATGAGTTAACTGGGCTGATGATGCCTCCTCACCGAGTTCAGCTTAAAAGCGAGCACGTGGGCCGGAGGCCGGGCGCAGCTCTGCGCCTTTGGGTGGCATTGACAAAGTGCCCTCCAGGGACTCCTTAAGGTTGACCTGGAGGGAAGCGGCTGGTGCAGAAAGGTGGGTTCGCTACTCCCCACCCTCTGCCCTAGCCAGCAGCATGTTCAGAGGGGACTGTTCCAGGACTTCCTCCCAGGGCCAAAGACAAGGTCTTCCTTCTTTAAATGGGTTCTGCTCCTGTTCACGGGTGGTAGCTGGGCCCCGCCCCCCCTTTCCGGGTCCAGTCTTCTCAGGCCAGGACAGGGAAGCAGAGCAGAAACCTTACGCTGTGGACTTCGAGTGTCTCACCTGGTCACTGGCTGAGCAGCCTGTGCGTCTGTGACTTCCCTCTCCGCGGCCCCGAGCCTCACCCCACGTCCCATTCATCAGCAAGTCCTCTGGGCTCAGCCGCACACGCGTCCCAGATCAGGCCGCTTGTCCTCCCCTTGCGGTGTCCCAGCCTAGGTGCTGTCATCTCTGCCGGTGACAACTGCCCTTACCCCACTGATCCCCTGCTACTGTCGTTGCCCGGCAGTCTGCTCACATACAGGTGCCACACCTGTCACTTCTTTCCTTTAAAGCTCTCAGGTGCTCTCCCCACCCCCGCCCCCCCCCGACGCCCCAATCTCTGGAAACTGCTCACTGAGGCCTGAAGAGTTCTGCAGGGCTGGCCCCTCGCCATCCCCTTGTCCTGCCTTATTTTCCTTCTTATCCTGCCTCTGGTGCGTTGTATGTTCTATGTGTCTGTTCACTCTTGTCCCCTGAGCACCTGCCGTGGTGCCTGATGCATAGCAGGTCCCCCACAAATAACTGGTTGGGTGAACCTGCGAAACAAAGATAAGACCTCCCGGTCTGAAGGATGACAGGATGACGACCAACCGTGCTGCTCGGCAAGGCCCCTTGGGGTAGGTGCTCTGGTAACTGCGGTCCCTCCCTTCCCCCCAAAGCAGGTGCTCATTCAGCCGCAGGGGGGCATCGTTGCAAAGGGCACCTGTTGCTTCCAGCAAAGCCACTTAAAAAAGTGGAGCTGAAGACAGCCGCGTGTGTAGGTGGGGAGTGGGGGCCGGGGGGGGGGGGGGGGGGGGAGGGTGTGAAGGGAATGCCCTCTAGCACTTTCTCTGCCCTGCCTGAGCTGGACTAGGGAGTTTAGCAAGGGCCAGTTACCCTCTATATTGAGCACCTCAGGCCTTCAATGTCAAGACCAGGTCTTTTTTTTTTTTTTTTTTTAATTTTTTTTTTCAACGTTTTTTATTTATTTTTGGGACAGAGAGAGACAGAGCATGAACGGGGGAGGGGCAGAAAGAGAGGGAGACACAGAATCGGAAACAGGCTCCAGGCTCCGAGCCATCAGCCCAGAGCCTGACGCGGGGCTCGAACCCACGGACCGCGAGATCGTGACCTGGCTGAAGTCGGACGCTTAACCGACTGCGCCACCCAGGCGCCCCAAGACCAGGTCTTTAGTTACGACTGATGATAATAGCCGCATCCATTATTTGAGCAATATCTTTGTGCCAGGCCCTGTATGTACCTTACCTCATGTAGTCTGACAGCGACCCAAAGGTACTATGGTTAGCTCATTTTATGAGAGTCTCAGCATGGTAAAGGAACTAACCTCAAGTCCCACCGCCCACACTGATGAAAAGGCAGAACCAAGATTTGAATCCCCAACTGTCTGACCACCAAACTACTGTGGAGAAGGCAGGCCCAAGGACAGAGGCAGGGGGGAATGACTAGGGCAGAGGGGAAATCAGGGAGGGCTTCTTACAAGGGGGCACCCTTGGGGCACCTGGGTGGCTCAGTCGGTTAAGCGGCCGACTTCGGCTCAGGTCACGATCTCACGGTCTGTGGGTTCGAGCCCCGCGTCGGGCTCTGTGCTGACAGCTCAGAGCCTGGAGCCTGTTTCAGATTCTGTGTCTCCCTCTCCCTGACCCTCCCCCGTTTATGCTTTGTCTCTCTCTGTCTCAAAAATAAATAAACGTTAACAAAAAAAAAAAAAAAAATTAAAAAAAAAAAAGAAGAGGGCACCCTTGAGCTGGGTTGTGAAAGGTGATCGAGGGTTGGTTCTTTGACAAAGAAGAACGAAGGCTTTCCTTCCTTAAGAGACAACCCCGGAGGATGTGTGGTGTTGGGCAGGCAGATGGGGCTGACTCTGAGAGGGAGCCAGTACCAGGGACAGCATCTGGTCCCCTACTGAGGAGTGAGAGTAAGTCCCCCCCCCACCCCTCCCACCCCCGTCAGACTTGTGAGATGGGAACAAACTGATGAAACCAAGAACGGACCCGCAGCGGCGAGGGTCCAAGCCCTTCCTCCTCGACTGGCCTCTCTCTCTGCTCCACGGTTTTCTCATTTGTAAAGTGTGTTCTCCACAGAGTTCAAGGAGTCAACATACCTAATGCTCTCAGGCCAGTGACCTGAATTGTCAGGACCAGTCTCCCAAACCTCTGAGTTCCTGTGTCCCCAGATCAGCCAGTACCGTTGGTTTTGACCAACATGCTTGCACCTCCAGGGCAGATGGGGACATCCAAACTCCCCACCAGTGATAGGGTTTGTCAGATTTCAGACTGACAAGGTGGTGGGTCAGCTCCGGTGACCCTTGTACCCTCTCTCTCTGGGCCCAGGGTATGTCCTTTTCAGCCAAGAACCTAAAAGTCGAGGTCCCAATCGGCTGAGCCCCAGAAGGCTCTTACCAGGTGAGCTATCACTGATCCCTTGATCCCAAGATGAGACAGCTTTCCCTCCAGACAGGCCAGACAGGTCCCCAAATCCCAAGTGGTGGCCAGAATTCGAGAGAGAGAGACTTTGAAGTCTGAGCACTCTCAGCTCACCAGCCAGATGACAGAGATCTGAAGTGGAGGGGGGGGGGGGGAGCCCCTGGGGACAAGAGTTATCACAAAGGCCCAACAATTATCTAAACCAAGTTCTTGAAGCCCCAAGGGCTCAGGTAGAAGTAAGCAAGAGACAGTTTTCCCACGGCCCTGAGCTAGACCTGATTTGAATTTCACCCCACCCTTTCCTGGCTGTGTGTCCTTTCCTGGCTGTGTGTCCTTGGACCAGCTTCTCCCCTCTCTGAGCCTTAATGCCCTCATTTCTTTTCTTTTCTTTTTTTTTTTAATCTTTATTTATTTTTGAGAGAGAGACAGAGTGCGAGCAGGGGAGGAACAGAGAGAGGGAGACACAGAATCTGAAACAGGCTCCAGGCTCTGAGCTGTCAGCACAGAGCCCGACGCGAGGCTCGAACTCAAGAACCGTGAGTTGATGACCTGAGCTGAAGTCGGCCACTTAACCCACTGAGCCACCCAGGCGCCCTTAATGCCCTCGTTTCTAAAGGAAGAGAGTCATTATAACTTCTTCAGATGGTTACTGTGAGAATTAAGTGAAACAGTCCATAGAGGCTCACACTTGAGCACCCAGTGTTACTTGGTCAGGGGCAGGAAGTAGAGACTATGAACTGAGACCAGTGAGCTTGCTAACAGCCCTCTGTTTTCACCAGGGGCAGCTGGGATCTTGAGCACAAGAAAATGCGTTTTCTAAAATCCAGATCTCTTGAAGATTTAAAATATTAAAACAAGTGAGAGATGTGTAGACCACGGTATCCATTGGCCAGCAAGGGTTGGTGAGCACCTGCTTGGTGCCGGGGCCAAGGGTTCATGGTCGGCCACCAGGTTCCTCCAGGGTCCCATCCCATGTACAGTCTGCAGAGAAGGACAGCAAGGATGGTGGGGGGTGGGGGGGGAGAGACCCAGGGAGCCTTCTCCAAGGAGGAGACTTTGGGGCTGAGAACTGGTTGTTGCACAGGAAATCAACCAGGTGGTCAGAGAGTAGGTGAAGAACGTTCCGGGAGGAGGGACAGAAGACGCAAAGGCCAGTTAGCTCAAGAGAGTGTGGTGCACACATGAATGAGTGAACGGCCTTGAATCGGTCTTTGTAAGACCTTTCCAAATGAATTTAAATGCCCATCAACCCAGATGGTTACGTCAATTATCGATACATTCACATAGCGGACACAGTACAGCCATTTGTAACCATTGAGTTCTCCGGACATGGAAAAGGATGTTCTCTAAGGTACCTGGTAAGTCATTTCGAGGAATAGGGTTTACCACGGGGCAGACACTGTTCTCAGCATTTGATGGATATTAACTCGTGATCCTTACACCAACCCCATTCGAGAAAAGGAAAAGAGAAACATGCAACATAGGTTACTTGTGCAAAGTCACTCAGCCAGTAGGTGGAGGAAGCAGGATTTGAACTTGGGACTGGATCCAATGTCTGTGCTGGACCATTTCCCCTCCCTCCCTCGGCATGTGCAGTTTGCTTCTGTAGGGGAGGCAAAACTTTACCTCTACCCATCTTCGTTTTCAGCAGGGACTTGAACAAAACTTAGACTAACAGGAGAAAAAACTTTTATTAAGTCATGCAGCACACATTACACGGGGAAACCTAATGAAAAGTAACCCAAAATGGCAGCTTAGAATTCCAGCTTAGATAGCATCTTCAACAAGGAACAATAAATTTGCCAAGAAATGACAAGGCAAAGGGAAATGGCTTAAGGCTTCTGAGGTCAGAAGGCTGTGGAAAGGTAAATATATGAGAGGGAATGGAGGAAGGTTTGCAAATTCCTCTGGTGTCATCTCTAGATTTATGTCTGTCTCCAATAAAAGAAGAATTTATACCCTGCCTTTAGGCAGAAAAGAGGGAGCTTTTTTTCCTGGGCTTGCTGCTTCTTAACTGCCTTCAGCTCAAAATACTTTTTAAGTCAAAGAGGCATATTTTGGGCTGACATATTCTGGTTTCCTTCACTTCCACCCATGTAAAATAAAATGGTTAGAAATATGTATTTGATTATATCTACATAGACACCCCCCCCATTCCGGAAAAACACACCAGACAGCAATTATGGGTATGGGGAGATAGGACACCTGGGTGGCTGAGGGATGGTGTGGGAGGAGGACTTATCTATATTGCCTTTTCTTTGCTTTTTGCTTTAGAATTTTGTACCATGCACTTTTTTGGGGGTCGGGGGGCAAGTGACAAGGGGTGGGGAGATTGAGAGAGAGAAGCAGGGCTCACCCAGAGCTCGCGTTTTACCCGAAGCGCGGGGCTTGTGTGACTCGAAATCACAAACTGTGGGGGGTGCCCGGCTGGCTCTGTCAGTTAAGCGGCCGACTTTGGCTCAAGTCATGGTCTCGCGGTCCGTGAGTTCGAGCCCCGCGTCGGGCTCTGGGCTGACAGCTCAGAGCCTGGAGCCTGTTTCAGATTCTGTGTCTCCCTCTTTCTCTCTCCTCCCCCGCTCATGCTCTGTCTCTCTCCTCTCAAAAATAAATAAACGTTAAAAAAAATTTAAAAAGGAAAGATATTAACAGTAATTTTTCCTGATTATCCCCGATCATCTGAAACATCTGAACCCACAAGACTTACTGTCCTCCATGATCCACCGTCACCGCCCAAGATAATGACGTCATTTAATGCAGATCCTTCCTGACTTCTTCACTGTGATGACAGTTGAGAGCCATCAGTGAGCGCTTACTTCCTGGCAAACAATTCCGAGCCCTTCAGACGAAACTTTCCACCACGGAATTATAACTGTGGCGCTCAAAACAGCCTTGTGAAGTGTGTACCATTTGTTCTCCGTTTTACAGGTGAAGAAACTGAGGCACAGAGGGTAAGATGAGTTGTCCTGCCCCCTTATCCCCCCCCTTCCTCCCCACACCAGGCTCCTTGCTGTTCCTCAGGCATCGCTGGCATGCTCCCACCTCCCAGCTTTTGCACGTGCTTTTCCCTCTGCCTGGAACACGCTTCCAGATCTTTACACAGCCTACCCCACCCCCACCGCCACGCACACACACACACATGCGCGCACTGTATGTAGGTCTCTGATCAAATGCCACCTCCTGGAAGGCCTCCCCTGACCCCCACCCCCTTCAACCAGCTTTGTTTTGCTTCATAACCATGTTTACCACCGGCCATGGTCATTCATCCCTTCAGCACTTACGTAGCAAGGCCCTCCAGTGCGCCAGGTACTGTTCTGAGTACTGGGGCTGCAGTGAGGAAAAGACAGACGCAGGTTCCACCGTCACGGAACTGAAGCCCTCGGGGAAACAGACATTATTCCACTGACTCCTAACAGCAGGCCTGTATCCCGGCTCCATTTATGAGCCGTGTGGCTTAGTCCTTAACTTTTCTGAGCCTCTGATCTCCCGTCTGTAAAACTGGGCTAATCACAGAGCCCCCACCACGAGGGCTGTTGCAAAAACGAAATGAGGCAGTGGTGCCTGGCTGGCCCAGTGGGTAGCACGTCCAACTCCTGATCCCAGTGTCGTGAGTTTGAGCCCCATGTTGGGTATAGAGATTAAATTTTAAAAAATGAAATCTGAGGGGCACTTGCGTGGCTCAGTCGGTTAAGTGACCGACTCTTGGAGTTCAGTACAGGTCATGATTTCACGGTTTGTGAGTTCAAGCCCTGCATCGGGCTCCACACTGACAGTGCAGAGCCTACTTAGGATTCTCTCTCCCTCTCTCTGCACCTCCCCAGGGCATGTGTGCGCGCGTGCTCTCTCTCAAAATAAATAGACTTTTTTTTAATATAATTCTTTTAATGTTTATTTATTTTTGAGAGAGAGAGAGAGACAGACTGCAAGCAGGGGAGGGGCAGAGAGAGAGGGAGACACAGAATCCGAAGCAGGCTCCAGGCTCCGAGCTGTCAGCACAGAGCCCGATGCAGGGCTCGAACTCACGAACCGCGAGATCATCACCTGAGCCGAAGTCGGAGGCTCAACCGACTGAGCCACCCAGGCGCCCCTCAAAATAAATAGACTTTTTGAAAAAAGTTTTTAAAAATGCCATGAGCTAATAAAAAAGCAACTGTTCAGTAATTATTAACACTGATTATTAGGGTTGTGATTGTCATCCTTAGGCGCCACAGGGAGATAGAAGTAGTCATTATTTCCGCCCTCAAGGAGGTGGTAGATGGGTCAGGAAGACACATATGGATGACAGCAAGACACCAACGTTTCCCAGAGCAGGCAGAGAGATCAACGGGGGCAGAGAACGCATGAAAGAGAAAGTGTGTGTTGAGCCAGGGCTCAAGGGGGGTGGGATTTGGAGAGATGGGGGCTGGGGAGGGAAGGGTCTCCACACAGGCCTCTCTGCACAGAGGTACGGAGGCAGGACGGAGCACACGGGCCTAAGTGTGCTTCTCCCTTCTTGTCCCCCCTCGGAGAGAGTGCACGTGATGGCTAGGCACCTTCAGCTGCCTCTCCTGCCTGGTGCTGGTTCTGGGACTGAAGGAACAGCCCCGTAAGGGAGCTGGTATGGCAGCTAATAGGTTTAAGAGGGTGGGAGTGGCCTCATGCCCCGGGGGACTGTAGGAGACTGTGGGGACACCCAGACAAAGAAGAGATGCACCAGAACTCTCAAGTGAGGCTCAGTCCTACCCTGAACTTGGCCGAACCCCAGAAGGGTGGCAGAGCGGAGGCCAGCCTGGCCAAAGTCACTTTGCCCTGGTGTGGATGGAGCAGCCCAGGTGTGACAATTGTTCTTCTCTCCTGCCTGTCTGCTCTGTCAAGGTCACCAACACCTCCCCACTGCCAACGTCCACTGGCCACTGCTTTGGCCCCTTGTCCTCCCGGCAGCCTCCATATAGCCTCCACCTCAGAGCTTCCAGAGGCCCTGCTCTCACCCACCTGCCTTTCCCAGCCTCCTTTGCGGGATCGTCGGTCGATTGGTTGGTTGGTTGGTTGGTTTTGAGCACTTTCTTACTTCCTATCACTACAAGATGCTCCAGGCTCATGTGGTATATTTCCTACCCCAGTCCTAGAATCGGGTATTTCTTCAAGGAGCCCAGGTTCCCTTCACTGGAGTATGGTATTAGAAACCAAGGTCTGGGTGCTAAGTGTGTTCTTGCTCTTTGCGTGTCTTTTTTTTAGGCCCTGGCAGCCAACAGAGCAAAGAAATATATGTGTGTATACTAATCTGTAATATACACATAGCCATAAATATTTCTGCACGTAACCATCTGTATCTATATTAAATTTAACATAGTTCTTACTAACAGCTCTTTTTACTGCTTTTCTATAATGTCTATTTCATTGCTGAGATTATCTATTTTTTCCCTTCATTTCAAGGCAATTTCTAATTGATTATTGAAGCATTTTTAGGATGGCTGCTTTCAGGAGCTCCTGGGTGGCTTAGGTGGTTGAACGTCCAACTTCAGCTCAGGTCATGATCTCAGGGCTTACAAGCTGGAGCCCCGCGTTGGGCTCTACGCTAACAGCTCAGAGCCTGGAGCCTGCTTTGGATTCTGTGTCTCCCTCTCTTTCTGCCCCTCCCCTGCTCGTGCTCTGTCTCTGTCTCTCTTTCTCAAAAGTAAATAAACATTAAAAAAAATTGTTTTAAATGATGGCTGCTTTCAGACCTTCTCGGATAATTCCAACATCGGATTCATCTCAGTACTAGAGCCAATCGATTTGTTTTTCTCACTCAAGTTGCGGTTTTCTGGGTTCTTATTAGGGTGGGTGATTTTAGGCATATCCTTGTCATCTTGTCTATTATGTTTGGGAACCCCAGGTCCTATTCAAACCCTTTATTTTAGCAGGCAGGCACCCTGTTCAGGTTTACCATGCAGGTCCTGGACTATTTTGGGGAGCTGTGGTTCCAATGACAGCTTAGTGTTCAGAGCCTTCACTGTATTATTTTGCTCATTGTGGTTTATCTGGTATCACTGGGTCTTCGGGGGCTAGAAGGGGTTTCCCCAGGCCTCGCTGCCCCGTGTCTCATGGTAGGGAGGGAAGTGTCAGCCCTGCTGTGGTTGCTTCTTCTGCCAAGGCCCTTCCTGACTGTTCCACCTGCTCACCCCCATGTCTCCCTGGGGGGAAGGGGAGTGCTTCTCCTGAGTGCTTACTGTAAGCAGTGCTGGGCTCACCTGACATTGGCAGGGAGGCTCCCTCCAATCCCGGGCTGCCTACCTGAGCCAGACAGACGGGGGCACGTGGCTGGTTCTACATGGTAGACTGGTCTCCTAAAGCTCTCGTGGCAAATTACCACAGACTTGGTGGCTTAAAACAAACAGAAATTTATTCTCTCAGTTCTGGGGGCCCGGAGTCCAAAATCAGTATCACTGGGGCAAAGTAAGGTGTTGACAGGGCTGTACTCCTTCTGGAGGCTCCAGGGGAGACACTGTTCCCTGACTCTTCCAGCTTCTGGTGTCGGCTGTTTCTCCTTGGTTTGTGGCTGCATCGCTCTGGTTTTTAATGCCAGCATCTTGAAATGTGTCAGCTCTATGGTCACATCACCTTCTTTTCTGTGGGGGGTGGGGATGGGAAAGGGAGGGAGGGAGAGAGAGAGAGAGAGATCTCCCTCTGTTTCCCTCTCCTATACATGTAATTGCATTTAGGGCCACCCTGATAATCCAGGATAATCTCCCCATCTCAAGATCTTAACTTAATATATCTGTAAAGGCCTTGTATCCATGTAAGGTAGATTTACAGGTCCCAGGGATCTGGCTTCTTTGGGACATCATTTTTTAGGTTACCGCCCACAACTGGAGGCAACTTACCCCAAAACTACACCTCAGTTTTCTCTTCTGTAAAAGGGGGTTAATAACAGTGATGTTGAGATGAAGGTTATATAAACCAGTGTATATGGAACAGCTATCACTGCATTTCTTATACTCAGGCCCGCTATCTATTGCCTTGCTAGATGGGAAAAAAGATTCCACCATGGGAGAAGGATGGGGTCACAAAGGATGGGAGGCAGGTGGGTAGAAGGCTTCCCACTGAGGGCAAACATCCCACAAAAGGCAGAGTTAGCTAGAATTAAGGGGAAAGCCGAGAGCCCCAGAGGTCACATCACGAGGTAAAGCCCCACATCTTAGGTGAGGCATACAAGGTTTGCTGATGCTCCCCATACATCTAGATCAGACTGGGTTCGAGCCCCGCATGAGGCTCTGTGCTGACAGCTCGGAGCCTGGAGCCTGCTTCGGATTCTGTGTCTCCCTCCCTCTCTCTCCCTCTCTCTCTCTCTGCCCCTCCCCCACTGGCACTCACTCACTCTTTCTCTCTCAAAAATAAATAAACATTAAAAAAGAAAAAAAATCCTGGACAAAACACAGAGTTGCTATTTAAGAACTCTGAAAACTTAGTAACAGATAGGTGGAGGAACAAGACCAGCATCGGACGTACAGCCACACTAGCAATGAGTTGACCATCCCCCTCCCCCCCCCATACTTCCCAGGCTGGACTCCATGCACCTTTCAGCCTGGAAGTGCACACCAGGGCAGACAGAGAAAGCTCTAGGGCCCCCCTCATTCTGATTAAATTAGGAAAACGTCTCCTAATACTCAGAGTAGGGGAACAATAAACTTCTGCACCCATCCCCCTGTTTCGTGTACGTGAATTAAACACGAAACAGTTCGCGCAGACTTTGAGAATTTACTATAGGATGGCCTGGGAAAGGCTCTGAAAATACAAATGACCTTGAAGTCATAAGCCACGGGAGGCTGGTTGGAACTCACAGCCTGAGCCCAATCTGGTCCACGGCCTCCTAGAACAATATGGCAATAGTCTCCGCAGGATTTTTAGAAAGGTCTAATGATACCCAGAATGTCCAGGTATATTCCAGAGTGACTTGACATATGAGGAAACATGAAAATCCCAACTCGCATGGGAGAAGACGGCCAACAGCTGCCAGTGCTGAAATGACACGGCCGTGGGGATTATCTGACAGTCATTAAAGCAGATATTATAAAAACCCTCCAGCAAATAAGGGCAAACCACCTAGAAACAAACGGATAGAGGGACATTTTAAACAAACAGGGCTACCTGGGTTAAACATCTGACTCTTGACCTCAGCTCAGGTCTTGATCTCAGGGTCATGAGTTCAAGCCTTGCATTGGCCTCCATGTTGGATGTGGAGCCTACAAAGAAGGAAGGAAGGAAGGAAGGAAGGAAGGAAGGAAGGAAGGAAGGAAGGAAGGAAAGAAGGAAGGGAGGAAGGGAAGGAGGGAGGGAGGGGGGGAGGGAGGAATTTTAAGCCAATAAATAGAACATAAAAAGGACAAAATGAAAATCTTATAACTGAAAAATAAAATAAGCAAAAATTTAAAAACCCTTTGTATGGGTGCCTAGCAGAACGGAGACGGCAGAGAAACAAGTCGGTGATCTTGAAGGCAGAAAGTATCCAATCTGACAACAGAGAGAAAGATGGGGAAGAAATGAACAGAACTCCAGGAATGGTGGAACAATTCCAGAAGAGTGAATGTCTGGGTCATCAGAATCTGGGAAGTACAGGAGAAACAGTGGTGCAGGAAAAATATTTGAAAAAACAATGGCTGAAAACCTCCCATGTGGGTGAAAGATATAAACATACATGTTCGGGAAGCTGAATGAAACAGAAACAGGATAAACGCAAATAAACCCCCATTTTTCAGATTTTGGAGCTGCAAGGAAGGAATCACTTTCCCCATCACCCGGGATGCTTATAACTTGAGACTCAAATGACATCCTGTGTCCTTTAGAAACCATGAAAATAATACACAGAGTAAAAATAAATTCCATCAGTTCAGAATGATATTAAATGAAAAGTCTAATCTGTCTTTCTCCCAGTCCCACCTCTTAGGGTCACTCCCTATTTCTGTTTTAAGTTCTTCTGGTTGCTAAAGTTTGATTTAAAAAGATTTGAACGCTTATCATTTTTATTAATGAATAACCAGGCTTAAGCTAACCAATTAAGTCTTATAAGAAAATAAATCATGGGGTGCCTGGGTTCGCACAGTCGATTGAACATCCGACTTCAGCTCAGGTCATTATCTCATGGTTTGTGGGTTCAAGCCCCGCATCAGGCTCTGTGTTGACAGCTCGCAGCTCGGAGCCGGACCCTGCTTCATATTCTGTTTCTGCCTCTCTGCTCCTACCCCGCTCACGCTCTCTCTATCTCTCTCTCTCTCTCTCAAATATAAACACTTTTTTAAAAGTTGAAAAAATAATAAATCATAATTTTGTAAAAAAAAAAATCAGTAATCGGCTATGTACGAACATAGAATCAAAACCAACTTGGAACTCAACACCAAAAAAAAAAAAAATCCAATTAAAAATGGGCAGAGGACATGAATACACATTTTTTCAAGGAAGACATATAGATGGCCAAATGACACATGAAAAGGTGCTCAACATCACTCATCATAGAAATGCAAATCAAAACCACAATGAGATGATCACCTCACACCTGTCAGAATGACTAGAGTGAAAGAGACAAGAAATAACAAGTATTGACGAAAATGTGGAGAAAAAGGAACCCTTGTGCACTTTTGGTAGGAGTGCAAACTGGTACAGCTTCTGTGGGAAACCGTACGGATGTTCCTCCAAAAATTAAAAACAGAAGTACCGTACCATCCCCTAATTCCACTACTGGGCATTTTTTACCCAAAGAAATATATATAGACATATTTGCAGTGGAATATTACTCAGCCATAAAAAAGGGTGAGATCTTGCCATTTGTGACAACATGGATGGGGCTGATGTATCACACTGAGTGAAGGAAGTCACTGGAAAAGACAAAAGGTCTTTTACGGGCTCATCATCATGCCAGCAGCAGTGACATATTTAAAATTAGCTGCCGAGGGGCGCCTCAGCGGCTCAGTCAGTCGAGCGTCCAACTTCGGCTCGGGTCATGATCTCACCGTCCGTGAGGTCAAGCCCCGCCTCGGGCTCTGTGCTGCCGGCTCAGAGCCTGGAGCCTGCTTCGGATTCTCTGTCTCCCTCGCTCTCTGCCCCTCCCCCAACTGCTCGCGCATGCGCTCTCTCTCTCAAAAATAAATAAACATTAAAAAAAAAAAAAGGCTTACAAATGTCTAATAAGCGTCCCTCGTGTTACATAGCACATACCAGTCTTGGGTTCATCTCAGGTCTGTATCACATGCCCCCACTGATAGCCAAAATGGCAGTCACGGGTTTCTGTTCCCCAAAGCAGTGAAGAAGAGGGCGTGCAAACCTGAGGCTCTTGGAGAATCCCCCCTAGGAAAAGGTGACGTCTTCTATCTGTGGATTGACACAGATGGATAGGATGTGCACTGTCTCAAAGACAGATCTGTGTTTTGAACTGAGGCGCCGTCCAGAACCATGAGAGAACCACCAGATCACAGAGTGAAAGTGAGGGAAGCCGCAGGCTGGGGGCTTCAGGTGGTGGGAGAGGTGTCGGGGTGGGTTGGGAGGCAGTCCTGGCCCCTCTTGAGCTCTCCCTTTTTAGTTTTATTTCTCAATATGCATTCTTCCCTTCTTCTATAGGCACAGAACCCCTACTTTTACTTGGGCACAGGGACACCCAGAATGAAGACTGTATTTCCCAGCTTCCCGTGCGGCTCAACTTGACCGCACAGCTAGGTAGCAGCCAATGAGGTGTGAGGGGAAGAGATACCTGCGACTTTTAGGTCACGCAGTTAAAGGGAGGGGGACATGCCCTCACGTTCCACCTTCCCCCCTTTCCACTGGTTGGGATGCAAACCCGCTCGGTCGAGCATAACAGGAGGAGCATAGGGATGGAGAGGCACAAGTAGAAGGATCACGGGTCCCTGATCAGCCTGGGAAGCTGAGCCGCCCTACATGCCTCTGCACTGTGATGAGAGAGAGACGGCCACTTTTGTCTCATTTCAGCCACTGTTAATTTGGTTTCTGTAAGAGCCCGCACCCTAAATAACACAAAAATTGCCAAAGCAGTCACGAGCTCCCTGAGATTCTAGGGAAGGGGACACAGACGACAGGAAGAGTGTCAAAGGACTTTGACATTTAAAGAATCTCGGGGATGGGGCACTGGGGTGGCTCAGTCAGTTAAGCATCTGACTCTTGATTTCGGCTCAGGTCATGATCTCACGGTTTGGGGGTTCAAGCCCCGCACTGGGCTCCGCGCTTAGAGCATGGAACCTGCTTGGGATTCTCTCTCTCTCTCCCTCTCTCTACCGCTCCTGTGCTCTCTTTCTCTCTCAAAAATAAATAAAATAAACTTACAAAATTAAAAAAAAAAAAAATCTCAGGAGCACCCGCCGAAGACCTAAAGGATTATCCACACTTACCTCCCTCAGGTCCTGCACTGTGTCACAATGTTCCCTGGGGCCACAGTGCCTCTGCCTATTTCTTCTACCCCAACATACACCCAGCTGGCCAACTCCTTCAGACCTTGGCTAAACCTGGCAATCTCAGGGAAGCATTCCACACACCCCAGACTGAGTAAGGCATCTCTGTTATACATGCCTCAGAGCATAAGCCATGTATCAGTCTACTGACATGTGATACATAAGACATGTATCACAGTACTGACAGCTTTGAAACTTTGTATTTATCTCAGTGGTAATTTGATGGTCTCGCCTTCACCAGACTGTAAGCTCGGCGACGTCAGGGACTGAATCTATCTCCTTCACTGTTGTTTCCCCAGCACCTAGCACAGTGATGGGCATATAGTAGACGCTCAATTAGAACATAAGTAGATAAGGCATGAATGAACGAATGGATGGATCCCGACCTGACAGGACAGGCTTCATGCAGGGCGGTGTGAATACCGACTCCTCTTCCAACGAAGAAAAGCAGAGCTCAGAATCCTGAATCGTTTGTTGACCGCTAACGTGAACGCACACATGCGGTGACCTCCCACAACCATCGTTTTTAACGCAAGTGTGCACTTCGAAGTGTGAACCTGCCCAAAGTCACCCAGCCGGGAACGGGCCGACCCCCCGGCCATTACCCCCATTTCCCCAGACGCGGAAACTTGGGGAAAGAGGAGGCCGCCGGCCGGGAGCACGAGAAAGGAAGGGCGGGGGCAGCAGGACGGCGCTCCAGACGGCTGCATCCGGAGGCCGCGGGGCGGCCGGGCTTCCGGTCCCCCAGCCCCGCGGCCCGGGCTTCGGGGACGTGCGCGCCGTGTGGGGCGCGCACGCAGGGCGGGGCGTGCGGGGGCGCGCGCGTGCGCAGGCCAGGCGCCCAGGGCCAAGGCAGAGCCGGGGAGCTGCCGCCAGGTCCGCTGTGGGTCCACGCCGCCCGCCGCGCCGCCCGCCAGCCCAGCGTCCCCAGCCGCCGCCGCCGTCGCCGCCGCCATGGGAGTGCAGGTGGAGACCATCTCCCCCGGAGACGGTGAGTAGGCGCGCTCGGCGTTCCCAAAGTGCCCCCTCCGCCGCGCGCATCCGCTCACCGCTCCCGTCTGTCTGTCTGTCTCCTTAGGGCGCACCTTCCCGAAGCGCGGCCAGACCTGCGTGGTGCACTACACGGGTGAGTCGGCGGGTCCGCGGGGTGGGGGGGCTCGGCCCCGGGTGGCCTGTAGCCGCCGCCTGGGGGCAGAGGCCCGGGGCGTGGCGGCGGCGGCGGCGGCGGCGGCGGGGCCCGCGTGGCCCGAGGCGGAGGCCTGGGCGGTGGCAGCGCCCCCGAGGGGGCGGCCTCGCGCCTGCCGAACCCGGGACGGTGTGAGCCGGCGGTTTCGCGCTTCCCGAACAGCCCTGTGCCCACTGCACAGATGGGGAAACTGAGGTTTGGGGAGGCGAAGTCGCCGGCGCAAGGTCACATGCTCCGGAACGGGCAGAGCCCTGGCCCGGGACCATCAAAGGATTTGTACCATTTCTGTGTCCCGGGTGACACCCAGCCTCCCCTTCCGGCCCTCCCTTGGATGGAGATAAGAAGGGCGAGGTAATTTCCAGTCTGCGGAGGGGCCTCTTCCAAAGTCGGGATTCATCCTGGTTCCTAAGGCACGGCTTTGACTTCAGCCTGGCCTTGGATGAGCTAGATCCGCTCATCTTACTTTTGAGCCACTTTGAAATCCAAGCCTCGGTAGCCACGATGGCCTGGGCTGCCTGAACGTGTAATTTCGCCCCTCAGCCCCTGCCCCCCAACCCTTCTAGGAGCAGAGGTTTTCTCATCCCCATTTGAAAGTTAAGGAAACTGAGGCCCAGTTAGGGTAACGAACAGTAATGAAAACCAAAGGAGATTGTAGACCTTCAGCCAGAATTCAGACTTCAGAGTCTGGTGCCTTGAGACCATCTTTTAACTCCATGCCCTTACAAGGTCCTCCTGGGTTGTATTGGGGAGGGGGGTGGAGGCTAAGCAGGCGGAGACTCTGTGGCTGTGGGCTGGAGGGGGGGTGGTGATTGGTGTAGCTGCACTGTAGATACGAATAACCTTCCCTCCCCGTCCTTCTTCCCCTTTCTCCTCCTTCCCACCCTTTCCTCTGTTCCTCCTCCCCCTTCCTCTGTTTCTTCTCCTTCCCTCCCTTCTCTTTTTTCTCCTCCTCCTCCTGGGTAGTAGACTGTAGGCAGTTGTGACCAAGCTGCTCAGGCATAAGCTTTACCCTTCCCTCCCAGATTATGGGGGGAGCCCTCTGTTAAGGGAAATGACTTTCACTGGGAAGGAGAAGGAGGCACCCAACATCCCCTTTCCCAGGCGTTTTGACTTATTCGGCTGTTTTGTGTCTCTGGCCCTTCTCCGTGGGCAGAAATGGGGGCAGGGGGTGGAGGGAGTCAAGAACTAGAACCTTTTAAAAGGCTACCAAAGGAGGAGGTATTGCAACCCATCTTCGTAGGGAACGTTCTCGTGCCTGTGAAACGAAGCTGGAAAGTGGTTCTGACGTTTTTCAATGGCCGTTTTTGTAGGCCATGGTCAGCACCCGAGCCTGGGAGGTCTAATGGAGGAAAGCTTGTCAGTTTGGTTGCTTGTGATCGGTGGGATGAGAAGAGTAAGCGTTGCCTTTTGCGGTGCTGGGGTGAGTGGGCAGTTAATGCGGTTCCCACCGCCAACTTGGTGCGGACCCTGGGACTCGGAGAGGTAATGAGGTGACTGTCCCACCCCCATTTTATAAGTTAGCCATACTAGGATAACTGGCTCTATCTGTCTCACTCCTGAGTCTGTGCCCCTCAGCCTTGGCTTACCCGTCTTTTAGTGCTCATGGCGGGATTGGATCCACAGCATGTCGACAGAACCATGCCTCACTGTGCCTTTTGGTGAAATGTCCCCACACAGCACGTCTGGAGCCTTTCCTAAGAGAACAGATGGTCGTGGGACCCAGAACACCATCAGGGCTCCCAGTGCCTCTTCTCCAAGTCTGTGTTTTCCTTGAGGGTGGCACCCACCCACACATTCCCCGAACAGCCGCAGGACCCTGGCATGCATCAGGACAAAAGCTTTCTTTTTTATGTCATTTTTGATAAGCTCTACAAAGACGCCTCAGTGAGGAGCCAGCTCTGCCCCTTGCTCACAGAATAGGCTGTTCTTGGGCAGGCGGCTTTGTTCCTGTGGGTCTTTGCCACCAGCCTCCCAGGAAGAACCTGTTTGAGGCCTGTGGGGGCGTGAGAGGAATGGGTAGGCGCTTTGAGATTTCATCTGTAGCAGTGAAGGCTTTCAAGCCAGTGGGAGCAGAATTCATCTTGATGGAACGTAATGGGGGTGGGGAAAGTTACCATAAGGACCTGAGGGTCTTCCCAGGCAGGGAGCCCACTGGGGCTCAAGAAGGGAGAAGAAATTCTCATAGTACTCCTAGTTTTTCTCCCTGTTTTTCTCTATCTGGTTGCCCCAGTATTCCCTTGTCGGATTCGTTTTTCTTTGCTTCTCCCAAGTGGAGATGTTGGATGTTGGAAGGCCCCTGTGTGCCCCGCCCCTCCCACCCCATGCCCAGTGTCTCCGTCTCCTTTTGAATATCCAGCTTACATTGTTCGGCTGTGGGACTCCAATGATGATAGTTCCTAGGAGGGAAAAATCTAACTGGCCCAGGTTCAGGTCAGGCGAACACTCTTGATCCAGCCTGCTCTGGCCTGGTATCCCCTGCTGCTGACTGGGGGCAGGTCCAAAGAAAGAGCAGTGGAAGTAAGGTCTCAGCCAGCAGAGACATGCATAGCCCAGGCTGACTTTGACCACATGGACGTTTTAAGTGCCGCTGGTGGCTGCCAGTCGTAGCCCTGATGACACCCTCAAGGCTCCCTCTGGTGCCTTCTGTGGCCTCTAGCAGAGCACAGCCTGCACGCGGCTTCAAAGAAAGGCCTGCGTCACCTCTTTGTGGCGCCACAAGGGAAAACGAAAACTTTGCTGCCACCAGCCCAGCGCCTCCCAGTAGCATGACAGGCACTGAGGTGGGAGGAAGGAGGTGGAAGGGTAACTTGCCAAGTATGTGCCTTGAGGACCAAGTGGCTTCTCACAGCTCCCTCCTTGCCTCCAGTAGCTTCGTCATCTGTATTGTTGAGCCTGTCCTGACACATAGCCAGGCTTGTGTCCCTTTTACTCATGTCAGCAGGCCACATGCCTGCCTTTGTCAGAGCAACCTTAGGTGGATTGAAGGAATTCTGGTTTTATCCTCTTGAAAAGTAACTGACATCATGTCCTTGGGGTTGGGTTTAAGTTGTCAGCAGCCTGGCTTCTAAACGAGGAGGACCAAGGGTCCTTCAGCCCTGTCTCCTCAGAAGGTCCACTTAGAGGGCAGCTGAGGTGACCACTGTCCTGCAGCCCCCTCCCCAGCCCCTTGCTTTTCTTTAACCTCTGTCTCCCCTCCCCTCTCCTCTCTACTTTATTCCGCCCCCCACCCCCAGCCGAGTGTTTCTCAGCTGATCGGATGTCTGGAGGAAGGCTCACCCCCAGCAGAGGCTCCTCCGACGGGCCCCTACTCGGTGCTGACTTCAGTCAGAGAGGCTGTGACTGTTCGGGCAGGGCTGGAACAGGACCCTGTTTCCTTCCTACGGCAGGTGTTCACTGAGCAGCAGTGACAAGCCAGGCACTAGGGACATGGCCAGTGGACTACATAGGCAGAGACCTGATGTGGTGGGGCTTCCTTGCGTGGCAAGGCCAGGCAGGTGCGAATGTCAGGTGGTGAGAAGCACTGTGGAGAGGTGAAAGCAGAGTGCAGGCGTGGGCAGGGGGTCGCTGCTTTTGGCGACAGTGGTTGCCAAAGGCCTCTGACAAAATGACACGCTAATATTTACCCATGGGAAGTTGAGGAGTGAGCGGTGTGGGTGTCGGGGCAAGAGTCTTGCCGGCAGAGGGCCCGAGGCTGGGGCGTGCTTGGTGTGGTGGGAGAACAGCAAGGAGACCCGTGTGGCTGGACCGGAGGGCGTGAAGGGAAAGCGGTGGGAGGAGGGGGTGATGGGGGGGCCTTGCAGGTTGGTGACTCTCTCTCTGAGTGAGGTGGCAGCCCTAAGAGGGTTGTGAGCTGACCTGGATTTTAACAGGCCCGCTCCCTTCTGGCTCCTGTGTGGACGTTGAACTTTTTGAGGGCAGGGACAGAAACAGGGTTCCGGTTGTATCCTGGGTGTGTGGCGTGCCAGCCTGGGCAGGTGGGGAGAGGTGGTGCCAGGTGGACAATGATCCCCCAAGAGGAAGTGGGCCCTTGGCTAGGTTTCGGCTCTTGCCCCTGCCGGATAACATGTTATGAGAGCTCAGCCGAATTGTCCCACTTTTCTCAGCCTCCGTGGCCATCCGTAAAATGGGAATAAGAACACCTGCTAGGAACAGTGACAGAGCTGCTGTTATTATACGCACTGTATGAAGGCTGCTCGTGTCCCAGGCACTGGGTGATGCGTTCCCCGCCCTCTTCCCGCCCCCCACCCCCACCCCCGGCCCTTCCTCCCACCAGCACTGCCCGTGATGTCTTGAGTGGGAGAAAGGCAGAGCCCCGGTGTCAGCCCTCAGTTCCTGGAGTGGCCCAAACTCCCACGCAGGGCGGGGTTGGCCCTGAGACCTCAGCCTCTGTTCCTCTACAGATAGGGAAATGGGCACTTATAAGAGAGATGGGTCTGAGTGAGGATTCAGGTTAAAAAAGGCTAACCTTGGGGCCCCTGGGTGGCGTGGTCGGTTAAGCGTCCGACTCTTGATCTCGGCTCAGGTCATGGTCTCATGGTTCCTGAGTTCAAGCCCCGCATCAGGCTCTGCAGTGATATTGCAGAGCCTGCTTGGGATTCTGTCTCTACTTCCTCTGACCCTCCTTCACTTGTGCTCAGTCGTGCGCACGCTCTCTCTCTCTCTCTCTCTCTGTCTGAAAATAAATAAACTTATAAAAAAATTTTTTTTTTAGATAAAATAGGTCTAACCTTGCCTACAGAATAGAATAAATTGGCTAAGAAAGTTGTAGCTGAGTTGCTAAATGTGGGTACCGAGGGGGGTTGTTGGTGTTTGTTTTCCTTTCCTTGTGTCTTGAGGGGCACGAGCCGAGCAGAGTTGGGCCGTGGCAGCTTGGCTGCGCAAGCCGAGGTGTTGGTCCTTTTTTTTCCATGGAAGCGTAGCTGACACACGACGCTTCGTTGGTTTCAGGTGTACGACACGGGGATGCGACAAGTCCGTGCGTATCCGGGGGTGTCCGTTCCTCTTCTCCTCGAGCTTCCTTAACATAATGGGGTTTTAACATTTTGGAAATAGACCTTGCTACGGAAGCATCATTTTCTTTCCTCTGGGATTGTGGTTACTAGAGTACAGAATCCTGCAGGTGCCGTTTTCTCCTTCCACCGGTAAGAGTAGGAGGCTCGCCGGTCTTAAGTGAACCGAAGGCCCCATAGCATGCTTGTGTATGTGTATGTGTGACTCTTACTTGCGAAGTTTTCACACATAGAGAAAAATCTAAACAAATAGCCACGTGCCCACCACCGAGATTCTGTGATGGTTGACATTTTGTCGAGTTTGCCATTTCTGTCTCCTTACAGAATATGCATGTGTGTGTATGTGTGTGTGTGTGTGTGTGTGTGTGTGAGATCTGTGGGTTTTTCACGGAGTCATTTCAGCCGCAGACATCATGACACTTTAAATACTCGAGCATGCTGTAAGAATATGGATATTCTCCTTATCCTCCTACTGGTCACACCTAAGAAAATTTGAAATGACTTAAGTGACCTAAAACCAGATGCATATTGTAACCCCCCCCCCCAGTGGTCTTGAAAGTGTTTTTTCTTTTTTTAAACCAGAATTCTTTCAAGTTTTACTCATTGCAGTTGGATGTTGTGTCTACTGCCAATCTAGGAGAGGCCTCGTGCTGGTTTTTTCTTAATGGCCCTGGTGTTTCAAAGAGAGCCGTCTTGTGATCTTACCGAAAGAATGCCCTGCGTCCGTCTGCTCATTTTCTCCCGGTGTCATCTGGCCGCTTCCGCCTCGTGTCGTCTGCCGTCCCGTCATACCTGGTGCTGTGTGCTCGATACTCAGCACACCATGGGGAACAGCATTATTGGTGGTGCCGAATTTGATCTTTTCTGTAAGGGTACATTTCCCCCTTTGCAGTTAGCAGCAGTTCTTGGGGCCCTGGGCATCCTGCCCGTGCCTGGTCTCCTCCACCTTCCCCCTCTGGTATGGACATCATTGCTGATTCTTGCCAGAAGTCTCCATTTCGTTGGCATTTGCAAAGAGGCGGTTTTAAAAATTCCTTCATACCTTCCACATTTATCAGCTGCCATTCCATAAGATAGGGTAGAGCTTAATTCTTTCCCTTTAATTTAAATCTTCATTTTAAAGAATTTGTTTTGTCATCTTTCCCAGGGGTGGCAAGATACTTTTCCCCCCTTTATCCACTTACTTGTATTTTTGTTTGTTTGTTTGTTTTTAGTATATGGACTCATAATAAATTTTCCTGAGGGCTTAAAATCATTGATACTCATTATCCTTCTTGATACTCAGGTTGTCCCACATTTGGCCAGCAGGAGCCCCTTTGGGCTGGCTCTGGTACCTTTTTGATATGCTCACCTTACTCCCTAGTCACCTCCTTGGTTTCCCTGCTCTGGTCCTGGCATCAGTTGTTCTCTCCAGAGAGCTCTGGTTCCTTTCAGTAGGTCTCATGGGCTTTTTTTTTTTTTTTCCATTAACAGCTTTATTGGATATAATTTATGTACTATAAAAATTTAACATAGGCTTTTTAACTTGAATGTTTTTGGTGGTTAGAAACTGATTTTATGGGGCACCTGGCAGTAGAGCACATGACTCTCGATCTCAGGGTCATGAGTTCAAGCCTCATATTGGGTGTGGAGCCTACTTAAAAACAGATTTGGGGGGCCCCTGGGTGACTCAGTCGGTTAAGCGTCTGACTCTGGCTTTTTTGGCTCAGGTAGTGATCTCACGGTCTGTGAGTTTGATCCCCATGTCAGGCTCCGAGCTGACGGTGTGGAGCCTGCTTGGCATTTTCTCTCTCTCTCTCTCTCTCTCTCTCTCTCTCTCTCTCTCTGCCCCTCCCCAACTCTCAAAATAAATAAAACATTTTTAAATAACTGATTTTATGAGGTGCTAATGGGTTCATTGTATCTGTAAACTAGGAATTGCTTGTCTGCTTTGGGATTTTCTCTAAAAATAGTATTGTCACCTTTTATTTCTCCTGGAAAAGGCTGGGGGTACTTTGGATAACTTAGGCATGTACTATTCAGTTCTCCCTTTTGGTGCTTACGATGCTGTTTATTTTCATTATTTTCATTATTTTTTTTATTTTTTTATACCGTTTATTAATTTTTGAGAGAGAGAGAGAAAGAGAGAACACAAGCAGGGGAGAGACGGAGAGAGAGGGAGACATAGAATCTGAAGCAGGCTCCAGGCTCTGAGCTGTCAGCACCGAGCCTGACTTGGGTCTCAAACCCATGGACTGCGAGATCATGACCTGACTCTCGCATGACTGCGAGATCACTGACTGAGCCATGCAGGTGCCCTTGTTTATTTTTATTTCTATTTTTCCTCTCCTGTTCTTGTACCTACTTGAAGAACTCAACCGAGTCCTTGTGTGCCTTCCCCTAGCTCACTTTAACTTCGGCCAGATAAATACTAGCAGTGGAAAGAGGAGGAGGAGGAGGAAAGGGAGTGGGGAGAAACAGCCCTGTCCTGGGTGCTGTCTTCTGTTCTCAGTGCCTTTACTCTCCCCTCCCAGGAGCTCAGACCACCCTGGCCCACCTCCAGTTCCTGGGACACACCAAGGGCCCCCCCCCCCAAAAAAAACCTCTCTGGCCCTGTGCTTAGGTGCCACCACTCCCCATCTCAGGCAGACTCCTATCTATCACACTTACATGGCACCCCCTCGGTGGGTCTTCCCCGATTGACCCTTGGCTAAAGTGGTTCCTCACAAATGCATCACACACGTACCTTGGATTCTCCGGCAAGGCATCTGTCCATTTCCTTCATGGCCTTCCTCATGGTCAGGTTGTATACAGTTACACCCACCCTTTCCCCAGTAGACTGCAGGCTTCAGGAGGCCAGAGGCCTAGTGGTGGTGTTCTCCAGGGCCTCTCCCCATCAGTGCCTGGCATGGAGTCTCTCAGGGACAGTTTGAATAGTGGTCACTTAGGACTCTAGCTGGAGTGGAGAAAGGTCACATTCCTGTTACATTTGGTATAATGTTTCTGTTTCTTTAAGCTAGAATAAGAGCAAGAATCTACCTTCTGCACTTTGCCCAATCCCCGTGGATTAATAAAATTGTGACTGTTTTCTCTCACGCCTACTACACACAGGGCAGCACACCAAGCCCTTCCCTCAGTCATTCAGCAAACATGTTAGGAGGTGGGGAAAGCTTCAACCTTGCCCTTGAGGTGCTTACCTTGAGGGAGTGCCTTCCCCTGCACCTACCTTTTCGAGAGAAGGGCCTTGAGCAGCCCCCACCTGGAGTGGAAGGGCCACGTGGTCTTGGATGTGTATGGCTTGGGCTGGCAGGAGGGGAGAGCTTGCCAAGTGTGTGCAATGGCCTGGAGGGAGAAAGGGTGCCTTTGGTTTCTCTACAAGCACTTATGATCGATTATGTGCAAGGCACTGTTCCGAGCACCAAGAACATGGGACTGAAGAAGACACAGTGCCCGTCCTCGTAGATCTTACACTGTAGTGGGAAAGTGATTAATAAGCGAAGATATATTGTATGTTAACCAGTAAGTGCGAAGGAAGGGACAGGAGAAGGTTTAGTTTTAGATAGACCAGGGAAGACTTTAATGAGAGAGTAACATTTGAACCAAGACCTGAAGGATGTGAGGGAGTAATCCATGTGACCATCTGGTAAGAGCATTTTAGGCAGAGGGAACAACAGGCACAAAGGCCCTGGGGTGGGCGTATCCCTGGTGTGTCTACAGAACAGAAGGAAACAATGTTCTTGCAGTGGAGAAGTAGGAGAGTCACCAGGGATGAAGTCAGAGGGATGGCAGTGTGGGGTGGCAGCTCTTACAGGTCCTCCTAGGCCATTTTCAGGACTTGAGATTCTGTTCTGAATAAGATGGGGGGGCCGTGGGAGGGTCTTGAGCAGAGGAGTAGTAGGGTCTGACTTGTATTTTAAAAGAATGTCCCTCTAGCTGCCGTGTCAAGTTTAAACCGTAGGAGAGAAAGGGCAGACGCAGGGATACCAGGGAGGGGATTACTATAGTCATCTGGGCCCAAGCCCCAGAACTCACGCCATTATACCCTACAGCCTCCCGCCTCCGTGTTTTCTGGAAAAGAAGAAAAGCTAAAGATCATGCATATTTCTACCATTACCAAATAGCCACTGTTAAGTATTGTTTTCCTTCTGTGTGCTCTCCCCCACCCCGCCCCATGAGATACAATGTGGCGGTATTTTTACTCATATTATGATAAAGTGGAAGATGGAGAGGCATGCCCACAAGGATTTTATTTTGGTTTGTGTACTTCCCATCATGGGATCTCCTTTGAAAATACACTTTTGGTCATAGAATCTAAAGAGATTTAGCAAAAGTTTAGGAGCATTTCCAGATAACAGAGGGGATGTGTTCTTGTGCTCAGTTTGTGCAATGGTGGGGAAGAAGCCGGCTCTCTCTTTGGGTAGGCAATTGGCCTTCGATCTTACCACGTTCACGGGGCTGTCAGAGCTCCCAGTTCAGGAAGGTTGCCCTGGGAGTGCAAACCCAGAGGCCTGGAAATGGACATGAGACATAAACTTTGAATTCATATGTCTTAGCTACCTCAGGTGTAGAGTCTCTTTTCATTCATCATGATGGGGACAAGTGGGTAGTTGATCGTAAAAATGACATGGCTTCTCTAAACATTTTATTTCAAATCCAAACATAAATCGTTTACTCAAGGCCCGTGTCTTTCTGTTAGGATGGCTCTTCTGGTAGAGTTTCCCGTCAAGGTTCTTGTAAAAACTAATTTGGATTCTTTTAAAGCCAAAACAGCAAGGACTGTTGGGAGGTCATCTCAACGCCCAACCTTTCTATATTCTTAAGATTTCTTTCTTCAGACATACATCCGTCTCATCCACACAGTTACTCACGAGCAGTATTTTTCAGTGACTTGCCTTTATTGAGTCTTTCCAAACAGCTAGGACCACTCTTTTTTTGTTGTTCACACTCCTGTTTCATTTTTTTGCATACTGTTTGATTACGTTTTCTCTACTCGGTAAGTATAACTAACATAAGTGAGTCTGGGAGTCAGCATAGCTGACCAGCCCTTGGTTAAGCATAAAGCTCACATGGGAAAAAAGAAATGAGCATCACTAGAGACTAGGAGATACAGGCTCTTTCTCCGCTCTGGGGCTGTGCGTGCTGCGGTTTGTAGGAGTCTTTGGTGGGGCAGTTAAGTTAAAGGCTGTTGAGGAAACTTCTGTACATAAGGAGGAGAAGGAAACAGCTAAGCCTGGGTCGGTACATCCATTTGTATCTAGGTCAGTACAGCCATTTGAGAATGTTCCAGGTGGCTTTGAAATGCACGTCTGCAGAAAAATTGGTGACTTTCAGTTCAGTTTCCCCACCTCCATTCAACCATTGTTCTTTTGTACTTAAGAAAACACGTGTTGAGGGGCGCCTGGGTGGCTCAGTCGGTTAAAGCCTCCCACCTCGGCTCAGGTCATGATCTTGCGGTTTGTAAGTTCCAGCCCCACGTTGGGCTCTGTGCTAACAGCTCAGAGCCTGGAGCCTGCTTCGGATTGTGTCTCCCTCTCTCTCTGCCCCTCCCATGCTCATGCTATCTCTCAATAATAAGTAGACGTTAAGGAAAAAAATTAAGAAAATACGTGTTGAGGGGCACCTGGGTGGCTCAGTTAAGCGGCCGATGTCAGCTCGGGTCATGATCTCCTGGTTCGTGGGTTCGAGCCCTGCATCAGGCTCTGTGCTGACAGCTTGGAGCCTAGAGCCTGCTTTGGATTCTGTGTCTCCCTCTCTCTCTCTGCCCCTCCCCAGCTCGTGCTCTGTCTCTCAAAAATAAACATTTAAAAAATTAATAAAAGAAAATATGTGTCGAATTGAACATAGAAGTCCTTTCTCCCTCTTCCAACTGTAAACGGCAAGAGCTTTGTTTTGTTTGGAGGTTGGGATGTTCTTTGTTGTTGTCATCGTGTGATTTAGCTTTGGGTTTTTTGTTTTTAATTTAAAAACTTTATAAATTCTGCACCCTGCAAAGTGCCTATGAAAACCACCTGCAAAGATTCCACCCGCAGCCGAAAACCACACTGTGAGTCACAAGCTTGAGCTGCAACAGGTGCCGGAGCCCTCGCTACCCGTGCCGCCTCGTGCAGCCACTTCCCTTACCCTGTAGGGGGGACACGGGGGTGCTGCCCCCCTGAAGCCCTGGAGGTAGCTCCATTTCTGTTGGATTATTAGTGAAATAATAACCCAGCGTTCCTCTCGAGTCTCCACATCCTGGCCTTGGGTCTTAATCACTGCTTCTTGGGCAGTGACTCGGGCCAAGTACCGGGAGCAGAGTCTGAGGGCACGTGCGCCTCAGCAGCTGCTGGCCAGGTCTGCCTTCGCTGGTTCCTTCTGAGCGAGCACACCCTGAAACAGAAGAGCAGCAGGAAAGAGCAGGCTGCTGTGGGGGAGGTGAACTTGAGCTTGTTCCCCACATTTCTTTTTTTTTTTTAAGCCCTCCCGCTCCCTCCCCAGGGATTGGAGTCTGGTTCTTCCCCAAAGGAACAGCTAAATCGTTCGGGAGGAAACTCAGACAAAGGTGACATAAACGGTCTTGCAGGCAGAGGCTGCTTTAACACTCCCTCCTGCAACCCTTTCACACAGTCTTGTGCTTTTAACTGGAGACCCCCAGATTTTCACATTTTTTCTCACTGATTAGTAATTCAGAGGTGCTGGAAGTAAAAGCTGCCATTCTGGGATTACCCCTCAGATCCTTCCTACCGTACAGGGAAGAGGTCTAAATATGGAAGCCTCTTGCTTGTCCTGCTGATTCTTAAAAATCGTGCAGGCAGAGCCAATCTTAAAGTAGTCGCGAGTGCCGCCAGCACGGCGGGTGCCAGGGGTGGAACTGAGTACACAGCACGTACAGGGACATAGCACTTTGCGTCCAGGTCTGTGACCTTAAGCTGCGTTCAGTCAGGAGAGACAAAAATTCATTCTCGAGAGGGAGAATATGGAGCCATCCCAGGCGGTCTGTGGACCATGAGGCACAGGTTTGTGTGTAGTCAGAAGGGACGTCAGTCGGTTCCGCAAATGGAGGGCCATGCCGTTGCTGGTTTCTGCTGGGAGTGCCCTTTGGAGCTTAGAGTGTCAGCTGTCAGGTCTGAACTGTAACCTCAGTTGCCTTCTCTCATCAGAGCGTGCTTTCTCTAGGAAATTACGGCACTGGCTTGGCAGGTGGTTTCACCGTTCAAGGGCTCCCGGTCCTGGCACACAGATGTCCAGAGTTGGGAGCAACTGCTGAGACTTGACGGGCCGCCTGCTTTCCTTGCCCCCTCCCTAAACAGAGGAAGTCCCTCGCCATCCGCCGCCAGCTTGGGTGTAGGAGGTCAACACACGTAGGATTTCAGTGAAGCACACTTTTTTCACTTTTTTTTCCTTTCGGAAAAACCCCCCAGTTTTGTAGAGGCCTCATTGACGTTCGATAAACTGCAATTGATGTGTACAATTTCCTAAGTTTTGGTATGTCCCTTCGTCATCCTCTGAAACCTCCTCTTTCCATCCCCAACAACCACTGGTGTGCTTTTCTGTCAGCAGAGTTTGTATTTTCTAAAGTTTTGTATATACGGAATTGTACAGCGAATACACCCTTGTCTGGCTTCTTTTGCTCAGCATAATTATTTTGAGATATGCTGTTCCATGTATCAGTAGCTCATTCTTCTTTATTGCTGAGTAGTTTCCTACTGTGTGGATGTGGTCTGTTCATTCACCAGTTGGCAGATGTTTGGGTTGTTCCGGTTTTCGGCTATTCAAGGGAGGCTGCTGTGCATATATGTATATGTCTTTTTGTTTTTTTTTGTTTGTTTGTTTGTTTAATTTTTTTTTCCAACGTTTATTTATTTTTGGGACAGAGAGAGACAGAGCATGAACGGGGGAGGGGCAGAGAGAGGGAGACACAGAATCGGAAACAGGCTCTAGGCTCTGAGCCATCAGCCCAGAGCCTGACGCGGGGCTCGAACTCACGGACCGCGAGATCGTGACCTGGCTGAAGTCGGACGCTTAACCGACTGCGCCACCCAGGCGCCCCTATGTATATGTCTTTTTGTGTGAACACAGGCTGATACTTATCCAGGATGATCGGAATGGCTGGGTCGTATGGGAGGTGTATGTTTCACTTAAACGGCCGGCCTGTTGTCCACAGTGGTCGGTCCACTTGATATTCCCATCAGCAGCAGCGTGTGGGAATTCCAGTTCCTCCACGTCCTCACCAGTGCGTGATTATGATCAGTCTTTTTAGTTGTACTCTTTCTAATTCAGTAGTCGTCATATCTCCTGGTGGTTTTAATTTGCCTTTTTTCAGGGAAGTATCTGTTCCAATCTTTTGTCCCTTTTTAATTGAGCTCTTTCTTTTCCTATTGTGGAGTTTTGAGAGCTCTTTATATATTCTGGACACAAGTTCTTTATGAGATACATGCTTTCCAAAGGTTTTCTCCCAGTCTGTGGCTTGACTTTTCATTCTCTTAAAAGTACGTTTTAAAGTGCAGAAGTTCCGGGGCGCCTGGGTGGCGCAGTCGGTTAAGCGTCCGACTTCAGCCAGGTCACGATCTCACGGTCCGTGAGTTCGAGCCCCGCGTCGGGCTCTGGGCTGATGGCTCGGAGCCTGGAGCCTGTTTCCGATTCTGTGTCTCCCTCTCTCTCTGCCCCTCCCCCGTTCATGCTCTGTCTCTCTCTGTCCCAAAAATAAATAAACGTTGAAAAAAAAAATTTTTTTTTAAAAAATAAAAAAATAAAGTGCAGAAGTTTTTAGTTTTGATGATGTTCAGTTTATCCTTTTATGGATGGTGCTTTCTGGCCTCATGTCTAAGAAATCTCTGCCTAACCCACAGTCACAAAGATTATTTCCCTGTGTTTTCTTCTAGAAGTTTTATAGGTTTCATGTTTACAGTTTTTGGGTTGATACTTGATGTGAAGTATAGGTCCATGTTTTTACTTCTTTGCCTGTGGGTGTCCAGTTGTTCCGTCCCACTGTCATTGTCATCTTTGGACCTTTGGTTTGAATCTTACTGTCCTTCTCTACTGATTCTAACAACTCTGTCAGCTCTGGGTGAGTTTCAGTTGATTGGTTAGTCTCTTCCATTGTGGGTCGTGTCGTCCCGCTTCTTTGCATGTGTGCTAATCTGGATGCTAGACATTGTGAATTTTACCTTTTGAGGTGCTGGCTATTTTTGTGCCTATAAATCTTCTTGAGCTTTGTACTGAGAAGCACTTAAGTTACGTGGAAACAGTTTGATCCTTTTGGATCTTGTTTTTATGATTCGTTAGGTGGGTCTGGAGCAGTGCTCAGTTTGGGGCTGATTATCCCCCACTCCTGAGATGAGATCTTCTGGATATCCTCCTACTCAGTGCCTCATAAACCATGATTTTCTCCAGTCTGGCTAGCGCAACAGTCACTGATCCCAGCTCCAGCTCTGTGTAAGCACTGGGCACTGTTCCTTCTAATCCATCCTTTAGATGGTTCTTTTCCTGGCCTTAAGTAGTTTCCTGAAACATGTGTGCTGATTAGTATTCTGCTGAATACTCAAGAGGGACCCTCTGTAAATCTCTGGGGATTTCACTCTACACTTGTCTCCTTCCTGGTTTGTGTCCTTTGGACTCCCAGCTGCTTTGAGCTCCATCCAGGTCCCTCTCCCCGGAAATGCCCAAGGCTGTAAGCTGGGCAGTCGTAGGGCTCGGCTCGCCTTGCTAGTTTCCCATCTCTCAGGAATCATTGTCCTTTGTTGCAGTGTCCAGAGTCTTGTCTTAAAAACCATGTTTAGCTGTTATCTGGGTTATTTTTCTGTCTCTTGCTCTCTTTTCTTTTCTTTTTTTTTTAATTTAATTTTTTATTTTTTTAAATTTACATCCAAATTAGGTAGCATATAGTGCAACAATGGTTTCAGGAATAGATTCCTTAGTGCCCCTTACCCATTTAGCCCATCCCCCCTCCCACAACCCCTCCAGTAACCCTCCATATTTATGAGTCTCTTCTGTTTTGTCCCCCTCCCGGTTTTTATATTATTTTTGTTTCCCTTCCCTTATGTTCATCTGTTTTGTCTCTTAAAGTCCTCATATGAGTGAAGTCATGATTTTTGTCTTTCTCTGACTGACTCATTTCACTTAGCATAATATCCTCCAGTTCCATCCACATAGTTGCAAATGGCAAGATTTCATTCTTTTTGATTGCCAAGTAATACTCCATTGTAGATATATACCATATCTTCTTTATTCATTCATCCATCGATGGACATTTGGGCTCTTTCCATACTTTGGCTATTGTTGATAGTGCTGCTATAAACATGGGGGTGCATGTGTCCCTTCGAAACAGCACACCTGTATCCTGTGGATAAATGCCTAGTAGTGCGATTGCTGGGTCGTAGGGTGGTTCTAGTTGTAGTTTTTTGAGGAACCTCCATACTGTGTTCCAGAGCGGCTGCACCAGCTTGCATTCCCATCTCTCTCTCTTCATGATGGAGGTTTTGTTTTGTGGTTTATTTCATGTGTTTATTTCATGCATTTCATTTTGTTTTTGTTTCTGTGTGGGTTTTGTTTGTTTGTTTGTTTCGTGGGAGGGTAAATCTGATCCCCAATACTCCACCTTTGCCAAAGCTATTTTGATGTAACAGCTTCTGTCATATTCTGCATTCGGCACTGACCAACCTAATTCACACTCCAAAAAACACTGTACACATATCCATTTCTCCTTCTTAATGGACACTGCTTCCTCTCCTACATCACCTCCTCACCCGGCCTGACAACTTACAGGTATATATAAGGTGGTCTTTTCCTCCCCATTGGGGAAGCCCTCCTTCTAGCCCCTCCTTGCCCGTATAGCCTATGCCAGTTGCGTGACATCTTGCTCAGCTCTAGAGGTGATGTTTACCCTTCAGACTTAGATTATAAGATAACCCCTCCTTGGGCGTAAGGCACCCCACCATTACCAACACCACCGCCCACCCTTCCTTAAGAAGATTTCTCCTCCAAGGAAGTGGGAGTAGGTGCGATTGACAGGTGGGAACAGTAGTCTGAAGTTCTGGAGCAAGGCTCATGTCCTTGTCCCAGGAGAAACAGCTCATCTGAAATAGGGGAGGAGAATAAGGATCCTCAGCAAAGCTCCTGCTTACAGCCCCTTTACTTAGAAATCCTTCTTGGTTTTTCTGGTTTCTTAAAATAGTAGGGAAAGGCTTTGTCCTTCAGTGTCCCAGAAAACCTGAAGAGATCTGGGGCTAGACAGACATGCTCCCAGACCCACAGTCTCTGCGCTGAAGAGCATCCATTTCTCCAGGTTGGCTCAACAGCAGGTAGCACCTTGTGTGTTTGGCGTGGAACTGGTCAGACAGTAAGCATCTGGAGATAGCTTGGCAATGCATTTGATCAGGTATGAAAGGGAAGTGTAGGGAGTCTGTCCCCATACCCTGTGGTTTCTCATTGCAGTCAGAACATGATCTTGCCCTGGTTGGGGTCATGTTCATATTTGGCTGAAAGAGGCTGATTCTTTTGTAGATATACTGTATTTTAAAAAAAATTTTTTTAAATGTTTATTTATTTATTTAGAGAGCACAAGCAAGGGAGAGGCAGAGGGGGAGAGAGGGATATTATCCCAAGCAGGCTCCGTACTGCCAGCATAGATCCCCATGTGGTGCTTGATCCACGAACCACAAGGTCATGACCTGAGCCAAGATCAAGAGTCAGACGCTCAACAGACTGAGCCACCCAGGCACCCAGGTATACGATATCTTTTAAACTGTGAGTTGCAAGCCAGTAGTGTATTATGACATAAATTTAGGGGGTCACAATCAGCTTTCTTTTTAAAAATGAGAAGTGCATCCCATGTCGTAACTATTATGTGTAAGTCTTGTTTTGTTGATAAACATTTATGTGTCCTGGGTCCTGGCAGGGCATGCTGGTCTGCTGTCAGAACGGTGACAGCTCTTTGTGGTGTGAGTTGTTGAGCTCCAGTTTTACCCCCTCATGGCAGCACTGCAGTGGGGTGTGTGTTGTGTACATATCCAGTAAAGGGTCACCTCATACCTGTTAGGTTATTTTCAGTAATATTTCAGCTGACTTAAGGCAAAGCAGATTTTTAACCACCTCAGAACCTAAAGCTTGAGGGAGGCGGTGTGGGGCTGGTTCATAACAATGGGACAACTACTCTGTGGTACTCCTGACCTTCTCATGGTTACAGAGTGGCTGCCAAGGCTCCAGACATCACATCGTCACATGATGGTGTTCAACAGGAAGGGAGGGCAGGAGCTTTCTTCCTGAATGGGTTTTCTTTTTTTTTACCCGTGAGGCAGGTCTTTCCAGCAGGGCTCCAGTAGACTTCACAGTTGATCCTAGTGCCCAAACTGGCCCATGTGCCCACTCCACACCAACCCTGGTGAAAGGCTTAGATTGATTCCAGTTCATCTCCTGGGCCATGCTGTTGCTGCTCCTGCAAAGTTGTTCAGTTGGAAAGAGGGATGGATTTTCCCTCTTGGGGAAAATTTTGGTCTGGATTTTCCAAGGGTGTGGAATGTGCAACAGCCTGGGTTCCAGATGGCCCTCTAAGGTTTTTCTGTGTGTGTGTGTGTGTGTGTGTGTGTGTGTGTGTGTGTGTGTGGTGGTGGTGGTGGTGGTGTTTTTAATTTTTCTTTTTAATGTTTATTTATTTTTGAGAGAGACAGAGACAGAATGTGAGTGGGTTGGGACAGAGAGAGAGGCAGACACAGAATCCGAAGCAGGCTCCAGGCTCTGAGCTGTCAGCACAGAGCCCGACACGGGCTCAAACTCATGAACTGTGAGATCACGACCTGAGACGAAGTCTGACGCTCAACCGACGGAGCCACCCAGGCGCCCCTTTCTCTGTGTGTTTTGTCCAGCCAGCCTTCACAGGCAGGGCTCAGAGGTCAGGGACCACCCTGTCTTCTAGGCTCTTTCCCAGGGGGCTTCCTCACCTAGTGATTTACATATCAAGGCTGCTTAGGAAGCCCTGGGGCTCTATTCAAGGTCTCCTTAAAAGAACACAGACCAGGAAGAGGCTGTTTCTGGTCTTTGGTCTCCTTCATAGCTCTCAGTCCCCATTGGGCTAAATGAAAGCCTTTTGCTGGAGCCAGGCCCCACTACCCACTGACTCTGACCTTGGGTGAGTTAACTAAGCCTTGGAGTTGATTTCCTTATTTTTGTTGCAAGCCGTCTCGGTGGGTGCATGGAAAGGCTCTCTGGCTGGTCAAAGAGCGGATTCTGAGAATCCAGCTCATTGTCTGCTCTCACCCTTGATGCGGGGTTCAGTTAGGCTGGGTTCCGTGTATGCGGTAGAGCCCACAGGGGATTGTCTACAGTGAAGGTGGACGCCTATTCTCCCAGCTACTCATTTATAGGAAACTGTTCAAATCCTGTCATTTGTCACTTCTTTCATCTGGTGGTAGTTGTGTTCTGGTGGAGAGATGAGCTCCGTGTACGCCCCAGCTTGCTGGTCGTGGGGCCTCAGTTGCTGGCTGTGCACTGACCTGGCAGGGGTGGGGCCCCGTCCTCCCGTCTGCCTCATGGTCCTCAGCTCCCAGCTCTAGGCTTCCGGCGGGGTCAGCACCCGCTCTGCTTGGGACATCTGTCTGCCTTCCTGCTCCGTGAGGACAGCAGTTCCCGTTCCCGCCACTGCCCATTTCCTATTTGTCAAAGTACAGCTAGTCTGGTGGCTCTGATAAAGCTCTCAACTGCTCTCTGCTTCCCCGTCCCGCTTACAAGTCTTGACATTGTTTTTTAAGTTGGGATTTTGTTAGGGTTTCCCTCCTCCTCTAGAAGTGGCCAAACTCAACAGAATTCTGTGTTTCACGGGGTCGCCTGAGCGATGCTTAGAACCGTGGAGCCCCCCCCCCCCCCCCCCGACGCGGCCCCCAGTGAAACCTGCTCTGTTAGCTATATGTCAACAACTGGCTTGCCCTTCCAGTCTGGGATGGACGGCTCTCCCGTCGGTCCCTCTGGCTTCCCAAGAACCCACCGCAGACGGTCGTCTTTGAAGGAGGGGCTGCAGGTGTATGTCCCTGTTGTGGCATTCACCCTCTGGCGTCTCCACCTGTGCAAGTCCCCCTTTGAATAGTGGCTGCCATTGTGGCTTGTCCGGCTCCCGGGACACGGGGGTAGTCCAATGAACGTGGCGTTTGGACTGCTAGTCTAGCTTGGGCAGGCGGCTTCCCTTCCCTCTGCCTCAGTTCCTTCCTTTGTGAAATGGGGACAGCGCTGGTGGAGGATCGAGTGCGTGCAACGTCGCTGACTCCGGGTGGAAGCCCTGCCCGCAGTTCGGCTGGAGCTGCCTGGGGGCCACCGGGAGAGGTTTGCGGTGGCTCTTGCACGGCCGCCTCTCCGGCCGTCTGACGCCCACTGGTGTCCTCCAGTTCGGTTCGGTTGTGCCGCCGCCCGCCATCAAGGAAGGCCTGTTGGCTCCTGGGCCGCGTGTGACTTTTAGCTGTTGCGTGTGCCTCCGGGGCCCACGGCGACTCTTAGTCCGGGGGCAGGGGTGCCGGGAAGCCCCGTCAGGAGCGCGCAGTTCCCCGTTCTCACACCAGGTAGACAGCCGCCTGCCTCTGGGGCCCGGCCCACTGCTCAGAGGCGGGAAGAACATGCGCAGACCCGGGTGGAGGGCCCGTCCCAGCTGCGGAGGCCCCCGGAGGACGCGGGACGCCCTGCCGGGCCCTTCAGCGCTGGCGTCTGGGACGGCCACTCTGCCGCCGGCGTCTGACCAGTCGCACCGTCACTCCTTGTCGCTCATGTTACAACTGCCCTTTTTCACAGGGATGCTTGAAGATGGAAAGAAATTTGATTCCTCCCGGGACAGAAACAAGCCCTTTAAGTTTATGCTAGGCAAGCAGGAGGTGATCCGAGGCTGGGAAGAAGGGGTTGCCCAGGTATGCTCTCGTTTGTTTTGTTTTGTTTCCTAGTGTTTACCTTTTAAATGATGCTTGTGGCGAGGACATTCACGTGGTTCAGAAATCAATGAAGGTGTAAGTGGAAAATTTCACTTCCCTCCCACCCCGTCTTGCCAGTCCCCTCACCCCCAGCAAGTCATGTTACTAACGTTTTCTGTAGAGTTTCTTCAAGCACGTACTTTCCCCCCCCCCCCCGTGGACCCACACAGTGTTCTGCACTTTGCTTTTTCACTGAATCTCTCTTTCACGCTTTATATATCTGCACATAAAGAGGGGAGGAGGCTCTCTTACCACATTCCCTTAGGTGGGTGGACAGTATTGACTTGATCGGTACCCTATTGATGGTCATCTCCAGTGCTTTGCTGTCATAAACAGTGCCGCTGTGACTGGTCTTGTGCGGACTTAATTTTACATTTGTGTGAGCGTTGCCGTAGGCAGACTCTCAGAAGTCGGGGTGAGGGCTTCACTGGCTGTGCACGCTGTATTTTGACACCTTGCCAAGTTGCCGTCCGTAGGGATTATACCGAGCTGCCACCAGCAGGCTGTGAGGGGGCCTGTCTCCTCCCAGCCCCTCCAGCACAGTGTGTCGTTAAACTTTTGGATTCAGGACAATACAGCGAGTGAAAAAAAATGTGGTCTTGGTGTGGTTTTAATTTGCATTTGTCTTATTATTGGCCCTGTTGTGTCAGACCGCTTCCGAGAGGTCATACTCCTGGAGAGAGTCATTTTGTTTGTCTTGAGTCCGTTTCCTCGGCCCTTCCTCCCCGTTAGTGTAAACAGCTTTTGTTCTGCCAACATGACAGAATTCCCAGTGGACAACAGGGGACCCAGGGTTGCCAGATTTCAGTTGGGCTCTAGCCTTCCATCGAGCCCAGCAGGTTTTTTCTCGGCGCTGACCAGGTTCCAGCGTCCTGAGACAGGGCTTTATGTCAGCCCTGTGTCATAAGTAATTAGTCTCTTTCCTTCCACCAAAGAGAACTGAAATGTAACCAAAGTGGAGAGAAAGATTTCTGTCTTTCTCTTTTCCAGAATACACACTGATTTATCTCCAGATCAACTGTTTAACCTGCAGAAACTTTAAGCCACCCCACCCCCCAAGCGTCTAGATTTCTGTTCCTGCAGGGCAGAGGGTTGGCAGTGCGAGAAGGAGAGAGGATCTTCATGGTTTACTTCCCTTTGGAGATCTCTGTCCCCACTGCCCTCGTCTGGCTGGCTCTTGGTCTGTAGCCCATCCCCCAGCGACCGTGCCACCCATTGTCCACACCACAGCCATCTTCTGTGGCTGTTCGGCACTGGAACAATAACTGCGTTGTGTTCCAAGAGCCGTAGCTGCCCCCGAGATAATGTTATCAGCCTATTTTACATCCCAGGCTTGGTGAGGCCTAGCGGGCGTTGGGGAGATGCCCAGCCTCCCCCTGGACCCACAGCTCTGTCACTTGTGAGAAGTCTGAGTGGTCTGAGACCTGCATAGAGCATCTTTGAAACTCCACGGGGTATTTGTTTGAGTGAGCATAAAGCACAGGAAGAAGGGGGCTTATCTTGTGCCCCTTTTCCCTTTCTCCTGAGATCGTTGTTTTGCTTTTACGTGTTTACAGGTACGCAGTCCTGCCACAGGTACTGCTTTGGCAGCGTGCTTTTTTTCCTCTAGCTGTGTCTGGGCCATCTTTCCGTGTTAGTGCATTTAAGGCCACTGTGTTCTTTCTGGTGGCTGGCCCATGTTGCAGATGTGCCAGTGGAACCACTCCCCTTATAATGAGCATTTCGGGTTGTTAGAAGACTCTGGAAGTAGAATTGCTGAGTAAAAGGACATGATCTTTTTAAAATTTTTTTATTTTATTTTAGAGAAAGAGCGTGAGCTGGGGAGAGGGCCAGAGGAAGAGAGAATCTCAAGCAGGCTCCATGCTCAGGGCAGTCTGAGGCAGGGCTCGATCCCACAGCGCTGGGATCATGACCTAAGCTGAAATCAGAAGTCAGATGCTCAACTGACTGAGCCACCCAGGCGCCCCAGGACACGAACGTTTTGAAGTTCATTAGATTAAGCCATAATGCTTTTAACTACTCTTATCACCGTAGTTCAGCCTGTCCTGGTTTGCCAAAGGAGACGGGAACACGGTTTCTGAGTTGTTAGAGGAGCGCAGCCTGCAGGTCTGTCCTTAGTTGCTGTCTCCTGGGCTGCGTCAGGGAACCAGGAGTGCACAACGGAGGGCCTAGCGGAGAGTGCTGGAAAGGTGGGCAGAGCAGAGAGCCTGCTCACTGTTCAGAAAATATATATTGAAACTCAATGTAAGTTTTGATTTGGAAATGAAAAAGGACAAATGTATTTTTTTTTTAATGTTTATTTATTTTTGAGAAAGACAGAGTGAGAGTAGGGGAGGGGCAGAGAGAGAGGGAGACACAGAATCCGAAGCAGGCTCCAGGCTCTGAGCCATCAACACAGAGCCCGATGTGGGGCTTGAACTCACAGACTGTGAGATCATGACCTGAGCCGAAGTCGGACGCTCAACCGACTGAGCCACCCAGGTGCCCCCAAATGTATTTTTTAAAGTGAAAAATTTCCCTCCACCCTGGCCACTGTACTCTCTCCTCCCCATGAAAAACCTGGTATTATTTGTGTCCTTCCAAAGGTGTTTTGTTTATTTAGGCAAGGTACAAGTATATAAATATTTCCCTCTTTTTACACTATTGGTAACGTGCCATACATGCTTCTTTGTAAAATCATGTTTTTTAAAAAGTTTTCTATATGTCTGACTAGAAGTATAAATAAAGTACAGAAAAAGTAGGCTACCCCATACATTACCTTCTGTGTGTGTGTGTTTTCTTTTAAAGCGGAGTTTTGATCAGAATACTTTTTTAAGAGTGTAGGTGCCACACACATATCCTTTGGGTGACAGGCCACCAAAGGACTGAGTGGTGACACTTCTGTGGCGCTGGCTGCGCAGAGCCGGGTCAGTAAGCCCTGGGCAGAAAGGTGGTTTTTATCTGCCATTGGGCCCCTGAGAGCCAGATGCAGGGATCACGCAGCCTGACTGTCAGCCTCCACGTTCCACACGGTCGCTGTCCTCGTCCCACTGTGCTGCACCAGCACACCCCGGTAAACGGCCCTGCTTCTTACAGGGACAGCTGGGGAGGGCGTCCAACTGAGTCTCTCTCTTTGTTCTTTTCACAGATGAGTGTGGGTCAGAGAGCCAAACTGACCATCTCCCCAGACTACGCCTACGGTGCCACTGGCCACCCAGGCATCATCCCACCGAATGCCACCCTCGTCTTTGACGTGGAGCTTCTGAAACTGGAATGACAGGGACAGCCCCCCTCGAGCCCCCTGCGCCCCGTTCTTGGGTGAGGAGCTGAGTGCCCAAGGGCCTCCTACTGCCTTGGCACCCCCCCCGTTTACCGGCTGTTTGCTGGGTAGCAGAACCAAAAAGGCCATGGGTTTTCCCCCTACGTTCTTGCTCTATTGGGTAGTGTTTCGATTTTAGTTACTGGTATACACCTCAGATGCCACAGCTGGTCATCCTGGGGAAAGGAAAGGCGCGTGCTGTCGAGCAGACTCACTGGGACGGGGCCGCTGATAGTAGCTGTTGAAATAAAGTATGTTTTTGTATATAATTTGCAAACTAAAACCGAGCTGGGAACCGGAAATACGGCCAAATTTATAACGCTAGCATTTTGGTTCTGTAGAAGTAAGACCGTTGAGGACTACACACCCCGCCCTAGTGTGTGCAGCCCCCTCGCCATGTAGAGTGTGGTCACTGCCTGTCAGGGGGTGTGAGAGAGGCACTGTCGCCCGAGCCAGCTGCCTCAGGGGCAAGTCCGGGACCCTGGAGTGCACAGGCCAGCTCATTTTCCGTGCATGGGAAGCTGAGGCCAGGGCGTGCTTTTCAAATGTAGAGGACACTCCCAGACAGTCCTAGGAAAGGACCTTAGGGACCGATCAGCCTTCCTGCGTCACAGGTGAGGAAACCGAGGCCTGGAGAGAAAGACCTTACTTGAGGTCACTTCCAGACCGTGGCAGACTAGCACCAGAACCCCTTCCTGGGCTTGTTTTCCTTCCTTTACCCTCATTTTTAGGAAGCCAAACTCCATGTCGTAATGACTCATAACTTTTCATGTGGGTTTTAGGATCATAAAACACACGAATGGTGTCATCTTTCCAGCTGGCCCCAGACCTCTACTTTTGCCCCCTTCCTGGCCCTTGGAGCCAGAGGACCACAACTGGGGCCTAAGGGAGAATGCCTTCGTTCGAAAGGGGTCACAGGTGGCTGCCAGCCTGTCTGTTACGGTCTAACTTTGTCCTGCTGTGGACTCCGTTAAGCACAAGGGCTTTTGAAATTCTTAGCTCTTTTCCTCTCCCTGTGCTTTGAGCCCTACATACCTGGGTCATACAGACCTGGGCCAGTTTGCTGACCTTGGCTTCTGTACTTGTCATTCTTACTAGGAAGGAACTCCTTACAGAGCCTCTGTCTGCCCAAAGGTCTGTACCTAATCTAAACCCTCTTTCCTGTTCTCTGAGAGTTAAGCCCTTTGGACGTGAAAGTATTTGAGGAGAGCCTTGGGATTATCTTGATTTGGGTACCAGCGTTCTATAAATCTGGTCAGATGGAGGGAGGGGAAGGAAGGGAGAGAGGGCTGTGAGTCACCCTGGCCTACACCTCCCCACACCCGGCCAAAGAACATCTCAGACCCTCTTGCAGAGCTCTTGATGGAAAGCCCAAGGGCAGATCTGGAAAGTTGTAGGTTGGAGTAGATGAATAAAGACTGCAGACATTGTTTAAATCCCTTCAACATGAAGGATATACCAACGTGGAGTTGTACACACGGAAGTCACCTGGGAAGCCTCCTGATGCCCAGGCCACACCTTCGGCCACTTAACCACAATTACTGGCAGTGGGATCCAAGCATTGCAGTTTTTTAAAGCCCCCCAGGTGATTCTTGTATGCGTCCGGCTTGGAGACCCAGTGATCTTGGGGAACTGTACAGTCACTGCTCTCCTCAGCAGGTAAACGTAAGCTTAGGCTAAAAACAAAACAAAACAAAAAAAACTGCCAATTGAGGCAGGAAGGAGACTGCTCACCTGGGAATCCAGCCCAAGCCCGGCCAAGCCCGGCCAGAGCGGAAGTGGCTCGTTCAAAGGGAGACCTGGGAACTCTTGGGGGAAGGGACCTGCCATGGCAGACAGCCTCGAGTCCGCCCCCGCCGCGCACGCAGGGCACTGTGCTGCCGGAACTGACAGGTTTTCTGTCCCCAACAGATGTGCCGTGGAGGGATGTGGCGCCTCCAGATGCGCACACGCGAATCCGTATGGAGCTTCTCCTGATGTTCACTACACTCTTTGTATAAACATCGACCCCGACTGAATGTGTTGTCACCCGGCTTCGCTCTTTCCCTTTCTCCTCGTATGTGTGTTGACCTAAACTATATGCCATAAACCTCAAGTTACTCATTTTATTTCGTTTTCGTTTTGGGGTGAAGGTTCAGTTTCAGTCTTTTGGATCTAGGTTTCCACTTAAGTATTAGTCAAGTATTAACAGCACAAGTAATGGGTTAATTTTAGAATAGGAATTGGTGGGGGTGGGGGGGGGGGTTGCAAGAATCTTTATTTTATTTTATTTTTTTTTTTTTGGATGAAATTTTTATCTATTATATATTAAACATTCTTGCTGCTGCGCTGCAAAGCCATAGCAGATTTGAGGCGCTGTCGAGGGCCGAATTATCTCCAAGTTGAGAGATGTCCTTGGGTTGAATTAAAAGCCCTACCCAAAACTGAAATGGGGAGGGGGAGGAGAGCCTTTGCCTCCACTGCCCTGCCCCACCCTCCCCTTAAACCCTCTGCCTTTTGGAAGCAGATGGTTGTCACTGCGGTGTTGGACACTACAGGTATCTGTCCCCAGGCCAGCAGGGACCTCTGAAGCCTTCTTCGTGGCCTGGCTTCCCCCCCCCCGCCCCCCCCTGCCCCTCCATCCTGTGGTTTTTCTAACGGATATTCAGGACTTTTGTAATCTCATAGCTATCCAAGCTCCACTTCCTAAATTTTAAGAAACTTTAATCGAAAGTTTAAATTGAAGGTGCTGTTTGTAGACACTTAACACCCGATGAAAGCCCAGCCATCATGACAAACCCTTGAGTGTTGTCTTGAGAAAAATGATGCTGGTCATCACAGCTTCAGCATCTCCTGGTTTTTGATGTGCAGCATTGATGTTCAGCTCCCCCTGCTGATCTCAGAGTTTCCTGCCTTTTCCTCCCCCCTCTCACCCCTTTGCTGTCCTGTGTAGTGATTTGGTGAGAGAAATTATTGCTGCCTATCCCCCACCCCCACCTCCCTGCACTATGTATAAGTTTCAAGTTTTATTATTGCAATAAAAGTGCTTTATGCTGGCTTTTCTCAGCGCTGTGTGATGGCGGTTACTTTCAGGTGCCTCCTCGGGCCGTTTGGTCCAGGGTGTGGGGTAGGGGCTGTGACAGCGGGGATGTCGTGTTGGAGGTTGTGTTTTGGCAGAAGGACTGCCACAGGGATGTCCTTCCCTGTTGGCCCCTCTGGGGGTAGGGGGGCAGTGGTACGTTTGTAACTCCACTGGTGGAGAGAACTATCAGGGAGCGCCCTCCTCCCCCTGCCGCACACCCTCAAATGTCTTACCCAATATGTGTTCTGAGTAGAGCGCTCAGCCGGGTTCTCTGGAGTTACCAAGAAGTGGGAGGCGGCGACCAGCTGTCAGGAGATGAGCCACTACCCAGTTGAGGATGTGCTGCAGCAAAGTGATGGAGGGTGACGAAGGGAAGACCGGGGCTTTGAATTGGTGTTCCTTGGTGACATTGGGGTGGAGGTTCTTTGTCATGGTGGGAGGCTGGCTGCTAGCTTCCCCGGCCCCTACCCTGTGTGTATGAGCAATACCCCCCTCCTCCCTTGTGACGGAGACCATCGGTAATACTCCCACACCTTTATAAACACCTTCCGCAGGTGCCCTGGTTGAGAGATTTTTCTGGAGAGAGCTTGTTCAAGGAGTTGCCTGACAGTTTTCCAAATCCATCTCTTTGAAGTCACTGGAGCAATATTTCGGGGTCACAGCTCGTTTTTTCCAAAATTCCCTTATAAAAATCATCGAACGACAGTGAGAGATTTTTATAGCGAACCTTTGTATACCCCCCCCCGCCAAGATTCTACCATGAACACTTTACTGTACCTACTCCTCACACATCCCCCCGTCCCTCTCCCAGTCTGTCCTTTCGTATCACCTTTCAGAATAAATGCCAGACATCACTACAGTTCCCCCTAAATACATATTAGAATTTAGCGTCTGTTTATACTTTTGTCCCTTGAAACACCATCAAGATGCAGAATAGGGCCGTCATCTCAGGAAATTCCTTTTTGCCCTTTCTCAGTCTCCACCCCACCTCAAGAGGCAACTGTCATTTTATTTTCCTATTACAGTAGTGCCCGTTGGGAATTCAGTTTAAATGAGATCCTGCACCGTGTGCTCTTGTACTCAGCACTCAGTGTGGTACGCTCACTTGGAAGCGACAGGGAAGCCGTCCCTTCTCCTGGAACTTAGTTAGGCGGGGCCTGTCACTAAGGTTACAAGCTGAAAGGGACTTTGCAGATGTGCTTATGCTCCGGACCCGAGGTGGGAGGTTATCATGGATTACGTAGGTGGGTCAGTAGAATCACAGAGTCTTGAGGAGTCAGGGGAAAGACATCTGAAGATGCCTTGCCTGCTGGCTTTGAGGATGGAAGAAGGGACTAGAAGCCAAGGACCATGGTGGTCTCTAGAAGCTGGAAAACACAAGGAGACCTTTCTCCCCTGGGGTCTCTGGAAGGAACCAGCCTGGCTAATAGCACTTTGGTGTTAGCCCGATGAGACCCATTTGGGACTTATGACCTCCAGAACTATTAAGATGATAAATGTGTGTCGTATTTTCTTTTTTTTAACATTTATTCATTTTTGAGAGACAGAGAGAGAGCATGAGCAGGGAAGGGGACAGAGAGAGGGAGACACAGAATCTGAAGCAGGCTCCAGGCTCTGAGCTGTCAGCACAGAGCCTGATGTAGGACTTGAACCCATGAATGCAAGATCATGACCTGAGCTGAAGTCAAATGCTTAACCGACTGAGCCACCCAGGCACCCCCAAATGTGTGTCGTTTTAAGTCACCAACTTTGTGGTAATCTGTTACAGCAACAATACGAAATTCAAATGGACCCTTTCTTTCTTAGTTTAATTTTATTTTTAACTTTTTTAAAAGATTTTTAATTTAAAAAAATTTTTTAAATGTTTACTTATTTTTGAGAGAGAGACAGAGGGAGAGACAGAATGTGCATGGGGGAGGGGCAGAAAGAGAGGGAGACACAGAATCAAAGCAGGCTCCAGGCTCCGAGCTGTCAGCACAGAGCCCGATGCGGGGCTCCAACTCACAGACCACAAGATCATGACCTGAGCCGAAATTGGATGCTTAACCGACTGAGCCACCCAGGCACCCCTTAAAGATTTTTATTTTTAAGTAATCTTTACATCCATCATGGGACTTGAACTCACAGCCCCAAGGTCAAGAGTCACATGTGCTACCAACTGAGCCAGCCAGGTGCCCTTCTCTTAGTTTCAATGTATAACAGAACAGAATAATAAAAAGTCAGGATTCAAAAAACAAATCTCTAGGGTCCTACCACCCTAACAAATCACACTTTAGTTTTTTTCTCCTTCCCTTTTAGTATTTCCCTGGGCACTTAGAATTTTTAGTTCTAATCACAGCCTACTACAAATTTTGCATTCTGGTTTTTTTTTCCCTCCACGTACTCTTTTATTGAGAGGATTTGTCCATGTTGCCATACGGTCTTTATAACTATTTTGAAGAGGGCTGTAAGTAAGATCAAACGAATGTACTAAATTTAACTACCTTGCTAAAGGATATTTATTTTTTAGAAAGTCAAATCATGACTCAAGTACAAAACAAACATGTTAAAGATTTTATTTAACTTGTTCATTAGTGAGAGAACTAGTAAGATGTTTTAATTGGTTCAAAGGAGAATCCAAAGAGGAAATAAAAATATAATAAGCCCAGTAGGAATGCTGAAATGAATTTGCTTAGTAGACACAAAACTGGCAAAATCAGCCAATATCCACACAGTAATAATCGGTTACATTTAGGACTTTAGAGTGTACAATTTGTATCTGTGTGGACAAGAGTCATCTACATGATCTGTTTCCCTCAATTTACATCATTATAAAGTTGCTTAAAGAGTGTGTGGACTACGTTGAACACCCCGTTAAGTGCAGACGGGTTAGGGGGGACCTGTTTCAAAGTCTCGCCACAGTGTTTCCTGACACCCTGTTCTTGGATACTTGGGGTAGTTCCAATTTTTTGCTGTTATTAAAACAAAAAGCCAGTATGTCTTTGAACGTGTTCATTTTTTTTCTTTCCTAAATAACCTTGATTCTATAGGATAACATACTAGAAGGGAGATCAGAGGGTCAAAAGAGATTTTGATTCTCAGTTCCCGTTGCCAAGTTGTATAAGCCTTTTTCCCACACATGGAAAACAAACCCCACCCGTGTCCCACAGCAGAAAATATCACTTCCATCAGCTCCTAAAAAAAAACCTCAAACTTTCTTTTCCAGATGCCCTCCCAGCCACCCACTTTTCCCTCATGTTCACTGGTGAGAATGAAATCTGGAGAATTGGCTGATTTGGACCAGTTGAGGACTCTCATCCCTTTGCTGGGGAAGGGCTCAGCCCCCCCCCCCCGCCCACTCCCCCCCGCCCAAGCCCAGAGCCCCTGAGGTCAGGACTCTGTTAGTAAGGAAGCAGGGGGTATCCTTTGGGCCCAGCCAGAGCTTGTTTAGGCTGCTACTGGCCGTATTCTCATTGTTTTCCTTCTTGTTTTATTTTTGAGAAGCGTGGCGGTTCTATCCACGGTGCTAGGATTCAGGAAGACTTTCTAGTTCTGCTTCTGCCGATTGCTAAGGCTTAGACACCGGATCACCCTGTTTCAGAGGTTTTCCATTCACTGAATGCGCTTGGGGTGAAGACCACGGGGTGATGGGTCAAAACGAGCAGATGCATTTTAAGATCACTTTCAACTCTACAACTGTAATGATTTTAAATTTGCTGATCGTGTGAGGAACTTTCTGCAGGAAAGCAGCCACCCCCCACCCTCCCAATAACCATGATGACAGCTTGATTACAAAAAACCATTCTGTCGACCCCCACTTGTTCTAGGAAGTTGCTGGCCACAGAAAACCCTCCGCCCTTTCCTCTTTTGAAATGTCCCCCAACTGCTCGTGGGCCCGCCTTGCAGCCAACCGAGGATGGCCAAATGTACTGGAAGACCAGCAAGTGCCCCTTCACCCCACTAATCCTACCCTTGCAGATCAGTTTTCAAGGAGACAGTATTTCCTTCTTAGTAAAATGTACTCCCTGACACCGTTGAGCCCCCGCCGAAACAAGGGTGGGGGTAGAAGGGTCCTCTCCGCAAGTTTATGTGTAAACCAGCTTTGTTAATACTGTCTTGGACCCAGATTTATCTTTGACACATGTGGGAAGTGTGTCTGTAAGAATAATTCCCTTACCGCGTGCCTACTCCCTGGATATATGTGGATTCACTTTGATTACGGTGTTGGACTACCGTGGCTTCTTAGGAATCACCAAGAAGCCATAGTTTCGGGGTTTTCACTCAACCCTCTAATTAAATTCGGTGACTTAGTGAGGGACAGCTGACACCAAAATGGATTAAAATAAAAATGCCAAGGGCAGCGCTCCCCTGGCTTCCGCCCAGAGTGTGTCTGTTGAGTTCCATGCATGCATAGGGCAGACTGACGACGGACCCATCGGAGGCTGGGCTTGCGGCAGCTGTCCGGCAGGGCACACAGGGAAAAACAGCTGTCTGCTTTATTAGGAAGGTAGAAATGTTTGCCAGTGGGTTTGTGGAACGGGTACACTATTGGGTCTGTGTGATAATTACCACTGTAGTTTTGCCTATTCTAAAATTAATTCATCCATTTCTCGAGGCAGCACATGACCAAGATTTAGGGATATAAATTCAGCTAACCACAGAATAGATTTATGGTATGCCAGCCCTGTGATTAATGTTTTTCTAGGTGCCCGGAGTAAACACAGGCTAGGACAGAGAAGGGCACTGCTGGCGAGGACCTTACATGCTAGTGGAGAGCCCAAAACGTGAATAAATAAATAATGTCAGATATCCAAAGTGTGAAGTAGCTCAGTGAGGCTTGGAATGATGAGTTAGGGGTGCTGGGAAGGTAGGAAGGACCAGTAAGTGTAAGGGGCGGGGTTGGGCAGGAACCAGGTCAGGCAGGGCATTAAATGTGACAGGTATCATGAGTATGATGGGTGTCATTAGTGGATTTCAGCAGGGGAGTAATGCCTATTTGTTTTTAAAAGAGGTCTCTGGAAAGTGGAAGAAAGACTGAAGGCTGTTGTCATGGTAGGTAGTCTCCAAAGCTGGCCCCCAGTGATTCCTCCATTCGCCTGGAGTCTGGGCTGGCCTCGTGGCTGCTTTGACCTATAGAAGACAGTACAAGAGATGTTCTGAGACTTCGAAGCCCAGGCGTTAAGAGAACTGCCAGCTTCCACTCCCTTCCTTTTGGAACACTAGCTCTTGGGCCCAGTCTACACAGAGAGGCCACATGGTAGAGAATTGAGGCCTACAGCCCAGAGTCCAGATGAGAACCCAGCCAACCGCCAGCACCAACCACCAGCCAGGCTGAGTGAGCCACTTGGACCTTCTGCCCACAGATGCCCATGGCCCCAGCAACATCGCATGACTAGAAGAACCACCTCCCTCAGCTCAGGAAAACCTAAGAATTGCAAGATTTAATAAATTGGTCTTGAAGTAGCTTATTTCCTAGCAGCGGATAACTGAAATGGGGGCAAGGGTGGAAACAGCACACCGGTGAGCCAGCTGTTGGAGTCGTTTAGGCCAGAGATGATGGAGACTGCTAGAAGTGAAGACAGTAAGTAGTTAGATTCAGGACACATTTTATCAGTGTAACTTTGAGGCTGGACTGTGAGAGAAAAGTCAGTAGAAAAGCAGTGTGGCTCCTTGCCTGGCTGTCCTAACTCCGGACGGCTCCCTAGAGACAACTATTTAAAACTCTTAGCTCTCTCTTTGACAATGAGGGCCATATTGCACCAACTGCTTGTATTGGTTCGGGGAGGGTTGTTTTGTTTTGTTTTGTTTAATTTTTTTATTTATTTTTGAGACACAGAGAGACAGAGTGTGAGCAGGGGAGGGGCAGAGAGAGAGGGAGACACAGAATCCGAAGCAGGCTCCAGGCTCTGAGCTGCCAGCACAGAGCCCGACTCGGGGCTCGAACCCACGGACCGTGAGATCATGACCTGAGCTGAAGTCGGATGCCCAACCGGCTGAGCCACCCAAGCGCCCCTGTTTTGTTTTGTTTTTGAGAAAGAAAATAAGATCAAGTCTTTGAATTGAAAGAATCTTCTTTAAAAAAAAAAAAAAGACAACACAAAGGAAATTGAAAAATGATTTTTTAAACGTTTATTTTTGAGAGAGACAAAGCAGAAGCGGGAGAGGGGTAGAGAGAGAGGGGGAGACACAGAATTCAAAGCAGGCTCCAGGCTGTCAGCACAGAGCCCAATGCAAGGCTCGAACCCATGAACTGCGAAATCATGACCTGAGCCAAAGTCGGATGCTTAACCGACTGAGCCACCCAGGGACCCCAAAGGAAATTATTAACAGATGTGACCACCTCGAAATGCAATAAAAAACCAAAATTTCTCTACCCTGAAACATACCATAAACAAAAGATAAGCCATAATGAAGAGAGAATATTTGCAAAATATAAAAAAATCTCCTGCCCTAAATACATAATAATATGCAAACAAGTATAATAAAACACACAAAGTAAATATATAAAATAAAGAATATATAAACAATTCTAAAGAAAAAGGCAATAGGAAACACCATGAACTTGCTCCAGGAATTTCACATCACACTGCTGTGTCTTGATGCCTCACTCTGAGATATTTTCTCATGTGGCCTCATCCTCCAGTAGATGTGCCCAGCTTTCACAGCATGGTGGTCTCAGTTCCATTGTGGTCTCTAATCCAGAAGATGAGAGGAGGTCACTTCAAGGCCACTCGAAGAAGATCACTTTAACCTGGAAATGTGTCCTTTAGTCTGGAAGTTTTTCTTGCATTCTTTCTTGGAGAGCTAAATTTTCCATAAATATATTTTCTCCCAAAACATATTAAAAGGGTGGCATTTCTCTGTCTGTCTCAAAAATAAAATAAACATTAAAAAATTAAAAATATTGCCAACCTTGCACTGGTAGAAAACAAAACTTGGCTCTGTATTCCTGTATCAAAACCACTTAGCCCTTCATTTGTGAGTCTGAATATAGAGTATGTGAAGATAGCAGTCAGAGAAATCATGAATCCACTTGGTACACGTAACTAACTAGCCAGGAGAGAATCTGTAAGGTCAGGTCACCCCCCCCTCCCTCCGCACCATAGCCAGCGTGTCACTTGCCATCACAAAGTGAATCAGCCACCTGGAGTACCAAATGTCTTCTACCGAGGATATGAGTGCATGGATTGGACAGAAGACATGAGGGTGTGGATAAGAGCATTGGTGAGGTACCCAACTCATCACAAGCCACCAGGAATTCAACACGGAGGGATGGCATTAGTTAGGCATCCCTGTGATCTGGTAGTTATTCTTGCATAAAATGGAGAGCACATTCATACTCCTATTACTAATTCAGAGGACACAGACAGCAATGTAAGACCGAAGTTAGAACCCCCTAAACTCTGCCAAGCGAGTGACTGTTTTCATGTACTTTGGTCTGAGCACGTGATGAGTAAGTACACGACAGATCGATGCAGGTAGATCCAGAAGAGACCATCCTTTTATTCTGAAATTGTATCCTACCCATGCCTTGAAGTGAGTACTAAGTGACGGATCTCGTCTTCCCTTGGATCAAAGAGAAGGAGCTCTGAGAGCAGAAAACACGGCAGGAGCTACTGCGGTCCATTGGCTCTTGGGGTTTGCCAGGTAAGGGCAGAACATGGCGACAGCCCAAACAAAAGCATACAAAAATATAATGGACTTCTCCTTAGCAATAAAAAGAATGAACTGCCGTTACACCTGGTGATAAGGATGAATCTCAAAACTAAATACACATTAAAAAAAAAATGTAGGGGCTCCTGCGTGACTAAGTTGGTTAAGCGTTCGACTCTTGGTTTCGGCTCAGGTCATGATCTCAAGGCTTCGTGGGTTTGAGCCCTGCGTCGGGCTCTCCGTGGGCAGTGTGGAGACTGCTTGGGATTCTCTCTCCCTCTCTCTCTCTGCCCCGTCCCCACTCGTGCTGCCTCTGTCTCTCTCAAATAAATAAATAAACTTAAATAAATACATAAGGGGGGGGCACCTGGGTGGCTCAGTCGGTGAAGCACCCAGCTTCAGCTCAGGTCATAGTCTCGTGGTTCGTGGGTTCCAGCCCCGCATCGGGCTCTGTGCTGACAGCTCAAAGCCTGGAGCCTGCTTCAGATTCTGTGTCTTCCTCTGTCTCTGCCCCTCACCCTCTTGCGCTCTGTCTCTCTCTCTCTCTCAAAAATAAACATTAAAAAAAAATTTTGTTTAAGGCAGACTTTTATCAAAGAATACGTTCTTTGACACGTTCGATTTTATCTGAAGCTCTGGAAAAGATAAGTGTAATCCATAGTGACATAGATCAGTAGTTGTCTGAGGCCTGGGATGGGGGAATTGATTGGGAAGGGACACAAGGGAACCTTTTGGGGAGATGGGAATGTTCTATATTTTGACTGTGGTTACATGAGCACACACCTTTGTTAAAACTCATGGAAATGCACACTTCAAATGGAGACATTTTATTGCATGTAAATTATACTTCAAAAAGTTGACTTAAAAAATATATACAGGGCTTCCATTTCCAGACAAGATGAGTCAGTCGATTCCACCCTGTTGCTTCCACTTAAAACCCAAAACTTGACAATATATAGAAAGCAACTACCAGACTCCTTTGACAGTGGAAAAAAGGTGAACTGGCGAGACAACTTGGGTCTCAAGGGATGACTTAGCTGGGAGTCCTCATGGGCTTTACTACTTCCTAGATCCCAGCCTGAGCACCAGAGAAGGTGAAACCGAAAACCATTACCAAGCACAAAGTCCCAAAGAAAGCCCGCCTCCCGGAGTCAAAGGGCTGGGAGGGACAGCAATGAGAGACATTCCTTTTGACAATGTTTGCCTTTCTCCAGGTGAACACCATGAAATAAGCCACAGCCCTCCCTCTCCCAGCAGGCTTTGGGGAGACAGACTGGTGTGGGGCTTGTCCACCACCCGTGCTGTGCACTACCGGGTAGGTAGTCCTCTCTCTCCTTACCGGTGAGACTGTGATGTGGAGGTCCATCAGTCAGCCCCATTCTGCACAAATGTGATCGGCGAGGATCCCCTGCCCTCCTTCCCCGTCCCCAAGGGAGTGTTGTGACTGAAGGGTGGAACCCTGTTGCTATCCTTGCTTAGCACTAAGCAAAGCCAACAAAGAGACAGTATCCACCCCCACACAGCTAGATTGTGTGGGGCGGGTTTCAGAGAAGAGGGAGCTGTAGGAAGAGATCCTTTGAATTTGCGTCTGAGGTCCAGGGCATACCCACAAGTGAAACCCCCCCCAGAATTAGCAGCAAAAGCTTTGAGAACTGAATTACGATGTGGAATACTGTACAGTTCCAGATCGGCCTCTGGGTAGCACACAGCAGGACAGACCAAAATAGTGCCGATTCAAAACTACATTGGTATTACATTGACATTCAAGCTCACAGACCACAAGAGTGAGCCGTGGTGTTCATTCTGAACTTGAACAAGTTGAATGCATACTAAAATAGATTCAAAAGGGAACCAGTGGGAACATAATACCCAAAAAGTCCAGGATAAAATAAAATATTATGCATCATACCAAAAGCCAGAAAAAGGCTGAACTGGAATGAGAAAGGGTAGTCAACAGATGCTAACATCAGGGGCCTGGCTGGCTCAGTCGGTAGAGCATGTGACTCTTGATCTCAGGGTCGTGAGTTTGAGCCCCATGTTGGGCGTAGAGCCTGTTTAACGAGAGCAAAACCAAAAACCAGATGCTAACATCAAGATGACACAGAAGTTGGGATTATCTGACAAGGATTTTAAAGTAGCTATCCCCAAAAAAGGAGAAGAAGAAAGGGAGAAAAAGGAAAGCTTCAGCAAGCCACCATGAGCATTCCAGAAACGGGAAAATAGAAAATTTCAGCAAAGAAAAAGAAGATATAAAGAAAAACCAGATGAGGGGCGCCTGGGTGGCTCAGTCGGTTAAGCGGCCGACTTCGGCTCAGGTCATGATCTCGCGGTCCGTGAGTTCGAGCCCCGCGTCGGGCTCTGTGCTGACAGCTCAGAGCCTGGAGCCTGTTTCAGATTCTGTGTCTCCCTCTCTCTGACCCTCCCCCGTTCATGCTTTGTCTCTCTCTGTCTCAAAAATAAATAAAATAAACGTTAAAAAAAAAAAAAAGAAAGAAAAACCAGATGAAAATTGTAAAACTAAAAAATACAGTAACAGGACCAACAAACTTACTGATGGACACTGTGAGCCATCGGAGATGACAGAGGAAAGAAGCAGTGACCTTGAAGATAGAGCGCTAAAACTTCTACAACTTGAGCAAAGAAACCACGAATGAACAAAATGAACAGAACTTCAGGGGCCTGTGGGAAAATACCAACATCCGTGTATGTCACTGGAATCCCACAAGGAGAAGAGAAGGAGTGCGGTGTAGAAAATAGACTCAAATAATAGCCGAAAGCTTCCCACTTTGGGCAAAAGACAAACCTACGGGTTTAAGAAGCTGCATGAATCCCAAACCTGGGAGTCATAAAAATCCTAAAATAGTGTGCACTAACAGCCAAGTAGAGTCATAGAGACAGAGTTTCCAAGGTTGGGGGACGAAGGAAAACAGAGATATTTGGTCAAATGTTACAAACTTCCAGTTACAAGATGAGTAAGTTTGGGGGATCTAACCTACAGCATAGTGACTGTCGTTAACAATATACTGTATTGTGTACTTGAAAGCTGCTAAGAGAGTAGATCTTAAATGTTCTTCGCTAGCCAGAAAAAAAAAAGTAATTATGCAAAATGATGGAGATGTTTACTAACCCTATTGTTGGTAATCATTTTGCAAAGTATAAGTATGTCAAATCATCACGCTGTACACCTTAAGGTTACACATTGTTACATGTCAATTATATCTCAGCAAAGCTGGACAAGAAAATGAGGTGAAAAGTAAAAAGGTAAAAAAACCTAGAACAGAGTATCTAGGAACTGTGGGACATTTACAGAAGGTGTAACGTACACAAAACAGGAAAACTAGAAGAGAAAGCAGAAGACTGTAATGGCTTACGTTTTCCAAAATTAATGATAGATACCAGACCACAAATCCAGAAAGCTCAGAAAGTACCAAGCAGGGGCACCTGGGTGGCTCGCCGGTTAAGCGTCAGACTTCGGCTTGGGTCATGATCTCACAGTTCGTGGGTTCGAGCCCCGCGTTGGGCTCTGTGCTGACGGCTCAGAGCCTGGAGCCTGCTTCGAATTCTGGGTCACCCCCTCTCTCTGCCCCTCCCCCACTCACTCTGTCTCTTGCTCTCAAAAAATAAATAAAACATTTAAAAAATTAAAAAAAAAAAGTACCAAAAATCTACACCTAAGCATAGCATATTCAAATTTCAGGAAAAGAAGGGTGTGTGGCTGGCTCAGTCAGAAAAGCATGCAATTCTTGATCTCAAGGTCATGAGTTTGAGCCCCACATTGGGTGTGGAGACTCAGAAAAGTAAACGTTAAAAAAAGAAAAGAAAAGTCAAATTGCAGGAAAACAAAGAGAATATCTTGAAAGAAGCCAAAGTGGGGGGGGGGGGGTGGAAACGCACCTTACCTATTGAGGAACAAGGATGAGAATTACATTAGACTTCTCATCAGAAACATGCAAGCAAGAAGAGAGTGGAATGAAATATTTAAAGTGTTGAAAGAAAAACACCAGTCTAGGAGCACCTGGGTAGCTCAGTGGGTTAAGCGTCCAAACCTTGACTTTGGCTCAGGTCATGATCTCAGTTTGAGAGATCGAGCCCTGAGTCAGGCTCTGCGCTGACAGCCCGGAGCCTGCTTGGGATTCTTTCTCTCCCTGTCTTTCTATTCCTGCCCTGCTCGTAGAGGATCTCTCTCTCTCTCTCTCTCTCAAAAAATAAACTTAAAAAAAAAAAAAAAGTAAAAACTTCAACTTGGTGAAAGAATGAATGTTCTTCATTCTTTCTTCATTCTGGTTCTTCATTCACCAGAAACAGCCAAAATGTTCCTCAATTGGTGAGTGGGTCAACAAACTTTGTTACAGGCAGACAATGGAGTATTATTCCCCAATAAAAAGAAACGAGCTATCCAGCCGCACAAAGACCTGGAGAATCCTTCAATGCCTCGGGAGCTTGGGGAAACAGAGATCCAGGTCTTCGGAGGGCTGGAAACAGAGGTCCTGAAGCCTCAGGAACCAGGGGATTCAACTTCAGTAAACATTCCTTTTGAGGAACTGCCTACATGGTGATGTCCATTCTCCTGGAACGAATCCTGAGTACAAAAGACTTTCCGGCACAGCAAGAACTCGGCCTTTTTCCTCTGCTCTGGAAGGATCCTACCTACTCAGAGAAAGTAGCAACTGGGAGGCCCCACCGAGAACCCTAAGGAAAGGGCGAAGGGGGGCCACCACCTGCTGTGCCTGCTCTTCCCCTGGGGCCACCTTGCTTCCCCGAGATCTACCCTTAGCTGAATCTGTAGGAAATTAGGGTGTACGTTTGAGTCAGTGTGCTGTTCCAGGGGATCCGGTGTTCCCACAGCCCTGTGGCGGCGGGTTGGAGAGCCATCAGCTTGAAACTGGGAAGGGAGCAGAAGTTCCGGACAGGGAACCTCAATTCCGGACGCGGGGCTCAAATTCACAAACCATGAGATCATGACCTGAGCCCAAGTAGGTCGCTCAACCGACTGAGCCACCCAGGTGCCCCGCATTTAGTTTATTTTTGACTGCCACCATTATATATGTGTGAAGTCCAATAAAAAAAATGTCACAATCTGCTTTTTTTTTCTGCTTTTTTCCTTATTATTCATTTTATTTCGTGATTATTAAGGTCAATAATTATGTCGCATAGGGGCAAAGGAGGGAGGAAATGGCTGTTGCACGAAGGCTCTGTGCCAGGTTGTGATCAGCCCTGACCTTTCCAGAAACTTCACGCTGACCCCATGAGATGGGCTTTTGTAGCCTATTTTACAAGGGAGGACGCTAAGTGGCAGAAGGGGGATTCAAACCCAAGGTCGGCCTGACTCCAAAATACATGTCCGAAATGCCAGCAAACGTTGAGATCCTGCCGGAGCAAGGTGTGGGGAGGTGGGTGGTCAGGGACGGCTTCTCAGAGGATGCGGTGGTGGGAGAGATGCCCACAGGGGAGGGCAGTGAAGCATGAGGACATATGAGGAGTCAGGGAACGGGCACTTCCAGCCTGAGCTCTGTCACTCCCTGGCTACATGGCCTTGGACAAGTCCTATCTCTTCCGAGGCCTTGGTGTTTTCTCTCTGGAGTTTTCAAAGGCCTAGGGTTCCACAAATCAGACCAAGACACTGCGTGGTCTGGGCAGTGAGCTTGGCTGGTGAGTGAGCTTGACATTACCCTGCCCCATGTCTAAGAACTGGGCCCCCAAGTCCCCCTGGCCCAGCCCAGCCTACACCCTTGGAGGTGACCTAGGACATGCCCCCTTCTTGCCTCTGATGTTGGTCCTAAACCACCAAGTAGGATTATCCTGTTGACCTCCAAGGGTAGTTGTGAGAATTAAAATATCAATAGCTGATACGTATCGGACAATCCTTATATGCCAACGCTGTGCTAAGAGTTTTACACTGATGTTTCTCAATAAATCTTCCCAGCACCTCTGTGAAGTTGTTATTCTCATTGACAGATGTGGCAACACAGAACCAGAGTGGTGATAGTACTTGCCCAAGGTCATATCTCTGTCCTGCTTAGCTTGGTGCCTGTCCCGCAGGAAATGGTAATTCCATCAGAACTAGTTCTGACACATGGGCCCCACGCTGGCATCTTAACATTTCTGGAATGAGGATGTTGCCCCACAACTGATGTCCGAGGAACATGTGAGTCAGCGGGCGGAGGGGGACCAGGGGACTTCGCTGTCTGCTGTCCGGTTGTTCAGGGAGCTGCAGTCAAGCCTGATGGAATTTTACCAGATTGGATCCTTAGATGTCACTTGACATGACTTCTAAATTGATGCCGCGTGGAAATACAAGGCCATGAAGTATACAGAAGGCTATCGCCAGACAGGCAGTACAATTAGAAGTACAACGTGCCGAATGGACCCAAAGAAAGTTTAGACTCTGGATGTGAAGAACTTTGATCCAATCACCAAAGGAGACGATTTCATAAATAAAAACATACTACTGTCAGTCTTTGAAGGGCTTTGATACACTTTTTTCATCAAAAAAGCTCTTATTTAAATGGGTATCCTATTTGCCTTGAAAAAATTACCTTCCTATTGATGGCGCCATAGAGTCAAGAAAAATCCAACAAAGCAGTCATGATGCTTCCGGTTGTGAGCAACAGAAAACCCACTTCAAACTGGCTGGAAGTGGCAAAGGCGTATTGGCTCCCGGTCATGAAAAGCCCAGGGCAGTTGGCTTCGGGCACAGCTGGACTGGCGGGAGGAAGCGAACGGCAGCAGGTAGATCTCTCGGCCCCCAAGCTCTGCCTTCTCTGCCGCGGCTCCAGTCCCCGTGGAGGCAGAACGGATGCCAGCGACACCAGCCGCCAACCCTCCCAGGTTTTACGCTTCCAGACTCCTCAGCATTTGGGACCAAACCTGAACCTGACGCCGTTGGCTGGCATTGGGTCACATGACTACCCTGGACAGCTCAGGGAACGGAAGGTAGGCATTGCCCCGTCAGGTCACCTTCCTCCCAATGGACTCAGGCATGGAGTCCACTCCACTCACTGTACCTGGCCGAGGTGGAGGAGGGAGGCTCCTCCCAAGGAAACTTGGGGGCTGCTACCCTAAAGACGGGAAAGTGGATGCTGGGTGACCCCCAAGTAGCAGCCGTCCTTGGAAGGCAGTAATTACTGGTGAAAGGAAATTTCGGAGAGGTGACTTCTACCCGATCATCCCCTGACAGCTCAGGTGACCCCAGAAAGAAAAAGCACCACTGCCAGAGCCCCCATCAGAGCGGGAAGAGCCCTTGGAGGTCCCTGCCGAGGTAGGATTGGGAAGCTAGAGGCGGGAAGGACTGGTCCAAGGCCATAAGACGGCCCATAATTGGGAATGAAACCAGAACACAAATCTCAGGTATCCTGGTTCCACACCCAGTGCTCCCAGCTGGCCTGTGAGGGCCAAAGGGGGCTCTGGAAGGGGACCTCAGCTGGTTCATCACTCTTGGATGAGAAGCCCCTCCACCTCTCCCGAGAGTTTCTCCCAGCAGCCTTAGTGGAGTGTCTTTAACAAGTCTCCTGGGGCACCTGGATGGCCAAGTCAGTTGAGCATCAGACTCTTGATCCCAGGGTCGTGAGATCGAGCCCTGAGTTGGGCTCTGTGCTGAGTGTGGAGCCTGCTTAAGATTCTCTCTCTCTCTCTCTCTCTCTCTCTCTCTCCTTCTCCCTCTCCCTCTGCCCTTCTTCCCCAACTCGTGCACACACTCTCTCTAAAATAAAAATAACAGGGGCGCCTGGGTGGCTCAGTTAAGCATCCGACTTCGGCTCAGGTCACTGTCTCGCGGTTGGTGGGTTCAGGCCCCCCATCAGGCTCTGTGCTGACAGCTCAGAGCCTGGAGCCTGCTTCAGATTCCCTCTCTGCACCTCCCCTGTTTGTGCTCTCTCAACAATAAATAACTGTTAAAAAAATTAATAAAATAAAAATAACAATAATAAAAGTAAATGAAAAATAAATAAAAAGCCTCCTGCTCTCCCCCCGCCCCCACGGCACTGGGGTCTCCCAGTCTACCTCAGATGGAAGGGTGAGAAGTGCCCTAGATTTGCTCAGGCACTCTCAGTCATCGATGGCGCTGATCTAAGCCCTTGATCTTACGTAAAATGCAGGAAGCACAGCCCCTCTTCCAGCTCCAGCTGTCCCATCCTTTCTGAAGCTTCTGGACCCCCCCCCCCAGCCACCCAGCCAGGCTGGGCCTTTATGGGTTTTCCGTGGCCCTGGGCCGGACCCGATTCTAAGAAACCTTCAGTGTGTCCACATATTGGGTTCAAAGCAGGACACCTGGTGAGCATGAACCCACCAGCCAGGCTGTCTCCAGAACTCCTCTGGGGGAGGGGCTTGGGCGCAGCAATCTCATGTGGGTGCAGGAGGGGGCCTGCCTTTAAGCCTCCTTTGCATAATAAGCCACTTCTATCCAGAAGATGCATCTGTTTGGCAGAAGGGCTTTTCTGATGGACATGAGGAGGGGGTTAAGCACCCATCCGTCCACCCCTTGGTGCCACCACGGTCACCGTCAATTTAGATTAGAGGAAGCCCTACCTTAACTCGATGACAGGGTGCCAGTGGTGGGAATCCAAGTCCCTTAGCGGGTGGGGAAGATGGGGTGGGGCGGGGTACAGGACGAGATCTTCCCTAGCACGTCAGGACTTTGAACAAGGATCGCTGAGGGCTGTATTTATGGCACAGAAAGCTGTCAATGATGTAAGTGAAAAGGAAAAATATGAGAAAGTATATATATATATATATATATATATATATATATATACACACCATGAGTGTGTGGGTGGGTGGGTGGGTGGGTGGGTGTGGGTGCGCGCACGCGCGCGTAATAGCTAAGAACTCAGGATCTGGAGCCAGATTGTCTAGGTTCAGAACTCACTTTCACCTCTTCCTTACCTTGGGCATTTTACTTAAAATTCTGTGCCTGCGTTGCTTCATCTGTAAACTGGGGCTAAATAAACCAGGTACGGTGGAGGCAGGTCCCGGAAGACAGTAAGGGCTCAGACGGTGGCATCCGATAATCTCGTTCGTCCCCTGAGCAGGGACCCCGTTCTCAGAGTGCCGGTGGCGGGGCGGGCCGCACCCTGGCTCCGGAACCGGGGCTCCCCGCCGCTGTCGGCCCCCCATTGTTGCGCCTTCCTGCTCTGCGGATCCGCCGCCGGGGGCAGCTCGGGGCCGGGGCAGGGGAGCATCCGGCCCGGGCGCCCTCCCCGCGCCGTTCTGGGCGCTCCGCCAAGCCCCTCCCGCCGCCAGCGCCCGGGGACAGAGCACTGGACTGCGAGTCCTGGGGCCTCAGTCCTACTCGGCCCAGCGTCTCTGGCCACCCGGAAAACAGCGGAGAAGCCCACCCTCCAGGGCCGCCCACGGGTTGAGATCGCGGGTGCACCGGGCGGGCACCTGGCCTGGCTCCCCACCTTGAGCACGTCTGTCCTCAGATACTGTCTTGCTCGCGTGGACTTTGAGAATGCTGCTCGCCCGCCGGGGTGCAAGGGGGACCGATGCGGCTCCTGGTGTCTGGGCCTGAGTGAATTTCTCAGAATATCCTGCCTCTGCTAACCCCGCTCAACCTCTCCCTGGCACAAGGCAAAAAGTGGGTGAAAGGGCTGGGCAGCTTTCCCAGGCTGGCAGCCGGCAGAGACCAGGATCTGGAGTTCTTGCATCCTGGCTCTGCTGCTGAACTGCTGTGTGACCTTGAGCAAGGCCTTCCCTCTCTGAGTCCCAGCCTCCCTCCTCTAATGGCACGGGAGGACAGGTGTGGCCCCTCACCCTGGCTGCCCCTCTGGCTGCCTGGGGCACCACGGGAAAGTAGTTTGATCCCCTGGGCTCAGTTTATCTTTTCTGCAAAATTGTTATGCCCACACAGATTCAGCAGATAACACCTGATCTTGAGATGCCTCTTTCTGCTGCCCTCTGCCCCGTTTCTCTGCTCAGAAGGCGATTTGGGTCTTCCAAAGGGGAACCCCAGCCTCAGGATTGTCCCTCTGCACTGGGCAGGACCACGGCTGTCTTTTGATATGGGTTCTCCCCACCCCCCGGCCCCAGGAGGCAGAGGGGCTTCTGTGGCCACAGGATGGCTTTCAGTGCTGATGGTGCAGGAGTGAGCCACCCGTCAACAGAGGAAGTTTACTCGGGATTTAAGGAATGAGAAGGAATTGGGGCTTTCAAAACCTGTTCCTAGAGTACCCTCTTGCTGCCTTCCTTCCCCCTGCTCCCTTTTCTATCTGCCCCCTGGTCTTGTGGACTGCCACAGAAACCCCCAAACCCTCTCTGTTACGCCGGTTGATCTGTTCCCAGTTTCTATGGGGGCAGCGGGGGTTGCTTGGATACCCCCATAATCGCCATCAACCCTTTCAAAGCCGTCCCAAATAAAGTCACTCCCAAAGAAATCTTAGGAATATATTGTGCTTTTGTAACTGCCCCCCATAACGCCTCCCCCCAAGCCACTCTCAGCCGAGCTTCTGTTCTCACATTTACCCTCATTCATCAGAGGGCTTAGTAGGGCAAAAAGTTCTTCCACCAAAAAAGTATCACCTTCCAGGGACAGCCGCTGGGAGTATAAAGGCATATTTCCCCATGTGATCTTCACTAAAATTCCACCTTTTGGGAAATGCTGTTCCGATTTTTGCAGAAGTGGCTGGAACTGGAAGGTAGGACTGTCAGGCACTACAGCCCCGGGCTCTGGAACATTGTGTCTTTCCTTCTCTCCAGCTCCCTCTCGCCCTAGGTAGGTTCAGCTGGGCTGTGTGCCGCACCCCAGGGCACAGCTGTTCCCCCTGCCCGAGCTCTGGTGGTCACAGCTGCCTGGCAGTCACCCCAGACAGAGGCCTGAGGTCCTTGTTAATGTCATTCTCCATACTCCTTCCCATGCTCTGCCCTTCATGCATGTGGTGGGACTACGCGTTTCTGTCCCCTGAGATTAGGTGGGGTCATGTGACTAGCCATGGCCAAGGAAGCGTGAAAAGTGACATCTGTCACCTCAGGGTGGGACATTATTGCCAGGTGGAGACCCCGTGACTACTGACAGCTTTTGAGATGGTGGCTGCTCCATTGCCCTGGGCCCCGGAATGGGAAGCGGGTGAGAGCCCTCCAGCCCTATGTGGACATGCCATGTACATGAGAAATAGTGTTAGGAGCCACTAGGATGTGGGGCTGTTTGTTAGTGCAGTGTGACCCAGCCTACCGAGACTGGCAGAAATCTCCAGAAAGCAAAACCAAAGTGGAAGTGAGAAACGGTGTGGGGGACATTCTGTCTCTAAAGACCTGTTTTGTGTTCTTTCACGAGATGGTCAGTCTGGTGAGAACACAGAGGAGACTTGTTATTTATTATTATTATTTTTTAAGTAATCTCTACACCGTGTGGGGCTCGAACTCACAACCCCAAGATCAAGAGTCGCACGCTCTCCCGACTGAGCCAGCCAGGCGCCCCAGAGGAGTTTCTAACACTCACAGGTCCTAGAGACAGGAGGCAGGAGGCACACAGGCCATGCAGGACCTCATGGAAATACACCAGGGTAGGCGGGAGGCAGAAGACAGGAGGGGGTGTGGCTTGGGCCATGGCATTTATTGGGGTTTCCGTGGGAAAGGCAAGACAGGGCAAGGCAAACAGTTTAGGATTGGCTAGTTTGAATGATTTCGGGGGGCTCTGAGCTGTATAGGTGGTCTCTGTTTGCCTGATAGCTGGCTCTGGGGTGATCGAGGAGACGAATACTGCCTCCTGGGGCTCACAGGCCTGAGAGAGGAGGTCTGGCGTGGGTCTAGAATACCAAATGCCCAAACCGACTCTACGTGGTGCCCCAGGACCAGCAGGGACAGGGGTGACACTGGGCTGGCCCTTTGTTGGATCTTAGCACGCTGGGCATGAGCGGCTGAGACGGATCGCTGCCCACCCAATATCCATGTTCCCCTTTTTCCTTCATAACAGAACCCCAGTGTTACCTGGCAGCGTGCCCAGCCCACGGACTCCATTCCCAGATCCTCACGCAGCTGTGTGGCTGTGCGTCTAGATTCTTGCCTAAGTAAGTTGAGGTCTGCTTCCAGGTGGGCTTCCTGTAGGAAGCTGACCCAGCGGGAGGCGTCGTTCTTGTCCCGCCCCCTCCCTCCTGCCGTCTGGACTGTAGCTGTCGTGTCCGCAGCACTGGCCGCCGTCCTGGACAGTGTAGGTCATACGCAGTGAGCGTGAGAATTGTGAAGGGCAGGGAGACATGGCATGGGATGAATGCTTGACAAAACATCCTATAAAAACGGACTCCCCGGGAAGGTGCGCCACATGTCTCACGTGGTTTGGGGCCCAACTAGAGAAGGCCCGCGGTATCAGGTACGTCACAGAAGGGCCTTGACAAGAGGGATCTCTGGGCAGGTTGAGGGGACTGGGATCATTTTCTCCAGCCATGAAGGAGAACAACTGGGCAGCCCGGGGAGTGGGGCTCTGAACATGCCTTCTAGAACTTTCTTCATCTTCATTTCTGCCCCAGTCCCCCAGACCTCCACCCCACAACCATCCCCAGGGCTACTGCTCTGCCAGGCAAACATTCGTTGTAGGGGGTGGTTTCCCCACCTGGGTTTCCATGCAGCCTGCAGAAGGGCAGCCAGGATGTGAGGCAGAGAGAGCTGCCCAGTGGGGAGAGACCCCAGCTCTGCACTGACTCCACCGTGAGCCAGATAAGCACCCCAACTGTACTCAGGTTTCCCGTCTATAAAATGGGGCAATAATACCAGCCCCACGCCCCTCCTAGAGTGCTGGGGATCATCCTCCTCTGTGCGAGGAGGCAGGCTGGAGGCAGGGGTCAGGCAAGCGTGCAGTCGGGCTTTGTGGGCTAGTCTCAGTCCCAGGAGGCACAGAGCAATGACATATGCGTGGGTGGTCAGGAGCCCTGGCCACGTGTCTGATGGACTTGGGGTCAATAGTGTGACTCGTCACTCGCACGAGCCTGAGCTTTCTCATGTGTAAACCGGGCATTATTCCTGTAGACAGGGATTAAAGTAATGGATGTGAACCACTTAATGCAGTGGCTGGTGCACAGAAGTCCTCAATGACTGGTGGGTCAGCCCCACCCCTGGTCTTAGTGGACACCTGTCATTTTTATTGGCTGCCCTATTTTCAAAGCCCCTTCCCGTATCAGATGAGTCCCCCACCTAATGATGCTTCCAATAGAGGAGCCCCAGTGTACCAGCATGCTTTGCGGTGAGAGCCTGGGCACATGACCCAGGTATGACCAGCCACAGTCCCCTGCACAGACCTTTGGAGGAATCCGTGACCCAAGGAGGCAGGGGCACATAGGCCCATTCTGGTGGTGCCTCCATCCAGTTTCTGGAGTCATCAGGGACAGAGGTCTGCAGGGACTGACCACGGCTGGGTGTCAGCGGGATGGGCTGCCCGGTCAGTGCCCCACGCAGGGGGCCGACGCCATGAGAACTCCAAGCTGGGCCCTCTGACTCTTCTAGCCCGTTGGCTCCCCAGTGGTGTTCGGTAAGTTCCTTTCCTGCTTGAGTAACCCGCGGCCGGTCGCTGCTGACTGCAACCACAAACCCCCGCTGGCTCTGCTCCCCGCGCCCAAGTACTGACCCTCCCTTTTGAGGCTCTTCCCTGAATTGCTGGCCTTCCCTTACCCCAAGCTCCCTGTGTGTTTGGTTTCTCTCTCTGTGCCTCCAGCCAGAGCCTGGCTGGAGCAAAACCAGCTTTTGCTGGGAAATCCCAAGAGGAGACCCAGGCCCAGATCTAGGGTTGGCACTAGCACCTTTAAGGATACACATTCGCAAGGGGAAAGCATGCAGGTTCTGGGTTCCAATCCCCGTTCTGTGACTTCCCGACGGCGTGACCCTGGCTCCACGGCCTACCCCTGAGCCTTAGTTTCCTTTCCTGTTACAACACTCCGGAGGTCGCTTTTTGATAGATTTGGGGGGTCAGAGGAGGTCGGGGAAGGGAAGCCCCGCACCCAGCGTGTTGTTGGCATGGGACTGAGAAGAAACTGGGTCAGGAAGACGTGGCAGAGGGTAGCGTTCGTGTAATTCATGTCAGAATCACCTGAGAGGGGAGTCAAAGGCAGATTCGTGGACCCCACTCCCAGAGTTGGATGTGGCGAGGCTGAAGGGGCCCCCGGGATCTGTATTTTTAACACATGTCCCCCCCAGAGGTCTGTGCTGCCGGTGGCGGGGGCCACTCCTCTTGGGAAGCAGAATGGAGGGTGGTGAGGCCCATGTGGCTGAGCCAACACAGTAGTGGGGCCCCTGACATTGGTTTCACTCTCACCAGAAGCTTCTACAGTAACCTTCTCAGGCAGAGTCCAACTTGGACTTATGTTCCAGAAAGGATGCAGGGAGTTTCTGCAGGGTTCATCTTTGATCACATTTACAACAGTAATGGATCCTTTTCTCACTTCAGCAAGGCAGTAATCCGGTAACATAGATACTAGAATAGTCCAAGTTTAGTTAGCCCTTCCCATGAGCCAGGCATTATGCAAGTACTTTATCTATGCTAATAAATACAAGGTGAAATTTTTCTCCTCATCTCTCAGGTGGGGAAACCGAGGCCCAGAGAGGTAAAGTCACTTGTGTAAGGTCACGTGGCCCGAGTAGGGATTTAAATCCAGGCAGAGTGGGATTCCGCATCCATACAATAAGATATCACCTTGGGGTAGTGTGAGGGCGTTAGAGGTTGGGGTCTCCGGCAGGTGCCTGTGTTTCCAGGAAAGGGGCTGAGGTGGTGGGTGGGACCAAGCCGGGTACAAGTGCGAGGGAGTGTGGGACATCAGCCCCCTGGGCCTCTGACTCCCTAGGGCCGCCAGCTACCACCTCGAACATCTATGGCCAGTTGCGCAGGAATGGGAGACTCTGAGACCAGGCAGCTTTGTTCAGTTCACAGCCAAGGTCTGGCCTTACCACTCAGGCTGTGTGGCCCTGGGCAAGGTACTTCGCTCTCTAAATCTGGGGGCCGCTGGGAAGGATCGGAGATGCCCAACATGCAGAGGAGCTCCATAGACAGCTCTGGCAGCCAGCATTCAGTGGCGTGGGTGCAGCGGCGGGGCCCCGCCATCCGGAGTCCGCACAGAGGGTAGGGGCCCACAGCTGGTGCTTCTGTCTGCTCAGCAGCCATTCCTCCTTCTTCCAGGAAGAGAGAGCACCTGCCTTTTCACTTGAGCCAGATGACTTGTGTTCCGGTGACTTACAGCCAGACCGATCCCACGAGGAAGTCAGAAACTTAACATGTGCGGAGGGAGCTGGGTCTTAGGCTGGCAACATCTAACCCTCAGGATGAGCCTGTAAAGCAGGTACCGCTACTTTTATCGGTAGATGTGGAAACAGAAGCTGAGACAAGTGTACTACGTGCTCAACGTCACAGATCTGGGCCTCGGATCAGATGCCCCAAGGCAGCCCATCTGTTAAATAAGGGTGAGCCACTGCGTTTGTAACTGATGGAGGGGGCATTCGTTCGTTCGGCAAACACTTCAAAGAGCCTACCGTGCGCCAGGCACAGTGCTGGGCCCTAGGGACAAGAGCCCCACAGGCCGGGCCCCTGCCCTCCCGGAGTGCCCATTCCAGAGGGCACAGAGGTTTCACCCCACAGGCTAAATCCAGGTGGCAGTGGCTGTCTGCGACGTCTAGGCTCCGCGGGAACGGCCGGCAGGGCGCTGTTGGGGGGTTTCTGAGCGTACAGCTGCATATTGGGATACCCGTGTCTTAGACTTTTGAAGATTGTTCACACGCATGTGTAACAGCAGAACTATATCCTGGTCGGAGCACAAGCTCCCATTTTTATCCTGAAAACAGCCGCTATAGATCTAGTAACTAGGCCCTGTCCTCAGGGAGCTTTGGGTTCAACTGGCAGCCTGACGTACACAGGAAGAGTCTGACCTGGAGCTCAGAGGCTGGGAAGGCCCCACGGATGCGGGTGACCAGGGTGCCCTCCTGGAAGAGGAGTGGTCTGGTGGGGCAGGGGAGGCGTTCCAGAAGTAGCAGGCAGGCACAGGTACGGACGTGTGAAGTGCACGTGAGACGGGGGGGGGGGTGGGGGGGGGCAGATGCCGCCTGAAAAGGCAGTAACGGGACAGGCCGTGGAGGCCCCATGTCCGGTCTGGGAGTTCAGTCTTGACCCTTTGGTAGGGAGCCACTGAAGACTGTGGGCAGGGGGCATGACCCCGAGAGATCCTCCTGGGTAGCTGGATGCGGGGAGACATGGGAAAGGGGGGTGGCCAGAACACCGCGGAGCGGAACGAAGCCCCTGCACGCAGGTGGGGGTGAGGGGACCCAAGTTCTTGCCCCAGCTCTGTGCTGACGTGCTGTGTGACCACAGGCAAGTCCCTTACCCTCTGGGTTGGCTTTCTCTCAAAGACCCTTTCAGACTGTGACCGAGTGAACTGAGATGTGTGTGTGTGTGTGTGTGTGTGTGTGTGTGTGTGTGTGTGTGTTGGGGGGGCGGTCACGTGGTTCATTTAGACTCGCTATTTCCTACTTTTCTTTGGCCTTGAAGACCTGGCCTGGTCCATCCCCCATGGCTTATTGCTTCAGACCCATATGGCTCAGCCCTCAGGTATGTCCACGCCTCAGCTTCAAGTGGCATTTGTCTCACTGAAGAGAAAACATGACCTTGGAGCCATTTTCCAGCTGTGTAACTTGAGAGGCACTTTGCCTGTCACACCTACTTAGCAGGGAGGATATGAGCCATTGAGACGATGCCTTTAAAACGCAGGGGGCAGTAAGTGCTCGATTAGTGGCAACTGCCTTTCTTGCTCCAGTTCCTGTTCCGTTTCCTGCGTAGGACTCTTGGCTGTAAGCCCCCCAGAGGCTGGCAGTGTCTCCTCCGTGGGGCTGAACACCAGCTGGGTCCCCAGTCAGGATGTGACGGATGCCCAAGGCTAGTGCAGCTCTGCCCAGGCCCGTCATGGGGACTGTGACGTGAGCCTGCCTGTCCTGTGAGCGGTCTTGATACTCACCCCACCCTGGGTGGGTGCCCTGCGTCATTCCTCACGGGACTGCCCAGCACGCAGGTCCCCAGGCCCTCTCCAGGCACCAAATGTGACAGGCACCTGTGTCCAACCAAACCCAATAGGACCTGAATTAATTTTCTCCCACTTTGCTATGGGATTTTATTTGACTGTTTGGGGGGATAGGTAATACAGTCGGATCTTTCCAAATTTAAGAGGTACCAAAGAGTGTACTAGAAAAAATCCCCTCCCACCCCAGCACACGGCTTTTGTTGCTCTTTTGTTGCTCTTTCTGGAGACAACCTATCTAAATTCCTTTTTATTTTTATTATTTTGAAAAGTTTATTTATTGTTTAAAAATGTTTTTCTTTATGTTTATTCAGTTTTGACAGAGACAGAGCGCGAGCGAGAGAGGGGCAGAGAGAGAGGGAGACACAGAATCCGAAGCAGGTTCCAGGCTCTGAGCTGCCAGCACAGCGCCCGACGCGGGGCTCGAACCTGTGAACCATGAGATCATGACCTGAGCTGAAGTTGGAGGCTTAACTGACTGAGCCACCCAGGCGTCCCTAAATACTTTTTTAAAAACAAACTTAATTTGCTCCCCGCCTTACAAAAATCATGAGCATTCAAAGCAAAAACTAACTTTAAAACCAATGGGGCGCCTGGGTGGCGCAGTCGGTTAAGCGTCCGACTTCAGCCAGGTCACGATCTCGCGGTCCGTGAGTTCGAGCCCCGCGTCAGGCTCTGGGCTGATGGCTCGGAGCCTGGAGCCTGTTTCCGATTCTGTGTCTCCCTCTCTCTCTGCCCCTCCCCCGTTCATGCTCTGTCTCTCTCTGTCCCAAAAATAAATAAACGTTGAAAAAAAAATTTAAAAAAAAAAAAAAAATAAAAATAAAACCAAACCCACCCCACCCTCAGCACCTTGGAACACATACCCTGCCATCCAGACTTTCTAGCATTTTAGTACATGTCCTCCCAGACTGTTGGCAACGCATATCCACTTTTCAAAAAAAACAAAAAAAACAAAAAAAAAACAAAAAAAAACCCCGAAAACCAAACACAAGATCAGAATCACATTGATTTCTCAGTATCTTGCCAGTGTCTCAGGAACATTTCCTTGCTGTCTTCCCTTAAATGACATTAACAGCTTTGTGAGCTTCTGAAAGCATGGATGTGTTTAACCAGACCCCAGGGATGGGCATTTGGGATTTCCGGATTTCCCTGTGATAAGCAGTGTGGTGATGGGACCTCAACGCCTAGTTTATTATAACACATTCCTAGAGGGGAAACGCTGGGTCACAACTTATGGCCATTTTTTAAGACCCCGGATACCCATCAAACCGTCCTCATGTTCAGCAGGACGGGACGTCCAATCTGATTCCGATTTCCTCAAGGCCCAGAAGTCTTGGTTCCTACCCCTCCCAACAGCAGCTGTGTGCCCCTGACCCCGCCTCCACATCTGCACTAAGGCCCAAGCCGTGCTCTGGGCCTTGTGACCTGGCTGGTTCACAGGCTCATGGGGCTCTTACCTGGGTCCACCCGGCTGAGTCAGCTGACAGGGGGTGGGGCGGGCACCACCCTTGCCAGAGCCAGAACCTGGCTGGGACAAGGGCCACCACCCTCCAGGGAGGGGAACAGACTCTTGGCAGTAGCCGGAAAAGGACGTTCGGCAGCATCTGGCCGGCAGGTAAGAGCGGGGGGGCCCGTACTGACTGGGACCGAGTCAGGCTTGCTCTCCTGCTATCCTGACCCTCCTGGGTTCCCAGGCAGCTTCCTTTCAAGGTGCTTCCCTCTGGGAGCACAGTGTGAATTGGCGTCTCCTTCTCTGACCCCAGCCCTGGGTCAGTTCGAGGGCCCAGTGATCTTTATCCAGACACCGTGAGGGCTGCGGGCTCCTTCTGACGGCCTGTGCCGGTGTTCGAGAGATGGGACCCCCCCCACTCTGTTCCTTGAAGTGCGCTTTTGGAAGGCCAGGCAAAGAGTGGGTTTCCACAAGGCACTGGGAGTGCAGGCCTCGGTTTCTGTTACTTGTTTTCTCTGTCTGAAGCGGTTTCTAGCAACTTCCCTACCACGGCAAGGAAAAAGCTGCTGGGGAGCTAGGCCAGTGGCCTGACCTTCTCAGAACTGGTTTCTTCCTGTGGAGACTGGGAACCCCCCACCCCCCACACCGTCGGGAGAACTGAATGAGCTCATGGCCGTGAGGGGAGAGTCTGTGCCCTCCGCACAGCACAGTCTCAGAAAATGGTGCTTCAGACGAGGCTGCCACACTGGCTCGTTACCTGGGGCGGCCCAAACTAAAACAATTCTTTTTTGTTTTTACCTAATTTTTCTTTGTCTAAAAATGTTGACTTCCAAACCAGTAACGATTCTGACAGCACCATCGCTGCTTACCGGGGCTCCCTGCGTCCACCCCTGCCCCCTGGTCTGTTCTCCAAACGTCGACAAGAGGGGGGCCTGTTAAAATTTAAGTTGGACCATGTCCCTCTGCTGCTCAACGTTCTCCAGTGGCTCCCATCTCAGCAGAGTAAATGGCAAATCCTGGGGAACTGGCTTGCTCACTCCTCCTGTGACCTCTTCATCACTGCTCCCCCTCCGAACAAGGGACTCCAGTCTCACCAGCCAGATGACCTCGAAACAACAGGCATGCCCACCTCAGGGCCGCTGCCGCAGTGGCCACGCCCTCCACCTCGTCACTCTTCCTGATCTTCCCTACCCCTTTAGGCTTTTACACAAGTCACTTGTCACCCCCACCTGGCAGTGAGGCCCTTCTGGACACTCCACCCTCCATCCTGCTTTATCTTTCTCCCCATCACTTCCTACCACAGCAAACACACTTATCCAGCTAGAAAGAAACCCTCCTCAAGGACAGATTTTCCTTTTGCTCCCTGCCTCAGTACCTAAAACAGCCCAAGGACGTAGCTACTCAGTAAAGGTCCTGAATGAATAGCTAATGATGACTGCATGCCCTTTACGTGCCAAGTTGCACTCTATACAGATCTCTCTTTTTAAGGATCTTTAATTTTTTTTTTTTTAACATTTATTTATTCTTGAGAGACAGAGCGCAAGCAGGGGAGGGGCAGAGAGAGAGAAGGAGACACAGAATCCAAAGCAGGGTCCAGGCTCTGAGCTGTCAGCACAGAGCCCGACGCGGGGCTCGAACTCAAGGACAGCGAGATCATGACCTGAGCTGAAGTTGGACGCTTAACTGACTGAGCCACCCAGGCGCCCCTCTTTTTAAGGATCTTTACGTCCCCACGACAACTCTGTGATGCAAGTACTGTCACCCTGTTACCTGTATCACAAAAGGACACTCAAAAGGGACTTATCCGTGCTTATTTGCACCATCGAGAGGCAGCAGTCTGAATCCAGTCCTGCCTGCCTCCCAGGATTTGCTCCTGCTCTGACTCTCCAGGGCCTGCATTCGGGAGCACCTGCATTCCCTGTAGACGTTCACAGCTTTTCTCCAGCATGCGGTACAGCCCTGAGGGGGAGGAGGGTACCTGCTGGTGGCCTAGCAACAGCCTCTTCCTTTCTAACTCCCCACATCCCTGGGCTAATCTGGCCTTCTAGGAGCTATTCCTCTGACACTAACCCACGCTTCCCTCCCGCACACACTGTCTTCTGAAGGGTGGATGAGCTGTCCACAGGAACAAGTAGGAGTCCTGTAGTTTCAGCTGGTTGGAACAAGGTGTGCCAAAGGAGTGTTCTCATCCCAAAGTCCAAAGATGGAAGCTGACGCCCTTGTCAGCCCTCTTGATCTCCAAGGACCTGACTGCTGGACTGTTGTGGGTGGTGGTATTGCTTATATCCAAAAAAAGCACAGAAACTCAGGGATGGAAATTCTGTGAAGTGCAGGGGGAAGGAAAATTCCTTTGAGAGAGATGGGTTATTTTCCTTTCAGAGGAGCCAATTAATTGCAGGAAGCCGGTACTGAACTGAGCACTGTCAGATCGTAGGAGGCAGCCTTTCAATCTACCTCATCAGGGCACTGGTTTGTTGGTTGTTTTTTTTTTCCACCCTTTCTAGGCCCAGGGTTTCTCTTCAAAGGACTTTTTTGGGCTTTCTCTTCCCCCTCTGTCTTTTCCATTCCTTTAAGAAACAGTAGCTGGATGCCTGCTGTGTGCCAGGCACTGGGGAGGGAGATAGGCAAATACAGCACAGCACAAATCCAATCCAGGAGGGAGGGAGGAAAGAGGGAAGGGAGGGAGGTAGGAAGTTGGTTCAAGAGGGTGGAAGTGGAGTGTGCTACTCCAGGGATAGGGAGGCCCAGACCTAAGGGTCCAGCTGCCTTCCAGATCTTTACTACCTCATTTTTTCCTAGCTTTGCTGCCCTCTACAGCTGGCTACCAAATCCACTTTGTGGCCTGAGCCAGAAATCTGGTGTGAGTTCACCTCAGCTTCTGCGCTTGGGAGCCATACCCAACTCCTGCCCTCAGGATAAGTCTCTAAATTTCAACGTGGAATTCACATCTCCATGACCTGACTCTTGGTACCATCTGTAGTCATACCTCCTCACTTTCCACACTCACCCTACATTTCATTCATTCCAGACTGCCTTCTGATATTAAAACTCACTCTGCTAGTTCATGCCTCCATGCCTTCTCAGGTGCTGTTCCCTGTCTTGAATGCCATTCATGCCTTCTCCCTCCCCCTTGTTCCTCTGGTGAACTTCAATTCTAAACTTTCTGTTCCCTCAATTCTAAGCTTTCCCCCAAATCCCCCCACACGCACAGAATTAGGCAAACCTCTCTTCTCTAGACCACAGAATCTCATATTCACCTATTCATCATTCATCCCAAACCATCGGGCTTTCCTGGTTGCCTTAGCCTTTTGTCCTGCATCCCATAAGCCAAACTGCCCGAATCCCTTATAAGAAGCAGTGGGTCCAATTCGGCTGTGGGAAGTGATCTGCCCGGCCAAGCACAAACACCCATCCTGGGTAGCGGGGCTCACTCAGCCACTATCGGGTGGGATCCCAGGGTGAATCTGCGTAGGGGTGGGGGGACACCTGCAGCTAAGCACCTGGTCAGAAGTCAGCGCCAGGCAAGGAAAAAACAAAACAAAACAAAACAAATAAACGGCGAGAGAAAGAGTGGGAGGGCCGACGATGTCACAACAGGTAGGAAATACTCGAGAACTGCTTCGGCAGCCTTGGCGAACAAGAGGGACCTTCTTCTCCAGCAACAGGCAGCGAGGAGCAGGGAGCGCGGAGCGCAGGAGTGTCTTTACCCTTTTCTCCCCTCCCACAGCTGCCTTAGAACAGAATCTTCGCAGCAGGAAACGGATCAACCGCCTCCTCCCTCCTCTGGAGGCCGTGAATGGCCCTCTGGGGTCAGCGGCGTGGGGTACGCGCGCTCCTTTTAAAAGCTCGATTTGAGCCGCGCAGCCTCCAGTCCAGTAAAGAGGGGTCAAGCCCCGATCGAGCCTTCCCATCCCTTCCTCTGCAGCTTTACCTGATTTCTTTTTGTGGGTGCTGGCGCCAGCCATGAGCACCTGGATAAGGCGAGAGGCCGCCTGGATTCTAGCAACCCAGCCAGCTTACCACCCGCGCAGAGACAGGAGGCCGCCATTTTCCACCCCGCTACCGCGGGGCAATCTGGGAGCCATCGCGAGCGGCGCGCGGGCCTGGGTGGGTGAGGCGCATGCGTTCTAGATGCCGCAGCGAGCCCTCGCGGCCTGGCGGGGTCTCTGCGCAGGCGCGGTAGCCCACAGCGGCCGCGAGACGTCGCTTCCGGCCCGGTTTGAAGCGAATGGTGCGGCCGCGTGGGAGTAGTTTGGAGATGTTTGAGCGGTGTGACAGATAGGGAAACTGAGGCTGGGGTGAAGCACAGTCCCTCGCGACCAGCGGGGCCTTCACCGGTCCCCAGTGCGTGGAGATTGTACCTACCTGCGGAAGTCGGGGAAATTGAGTCTGAGAGAGGAGGCGGATTCGTCCGGAACGGTGGTTCCCGGGGGTGGAAAAAATCAGTATGATGCCCCGTAATTGTTATAAAGGCGACACACGGGCAGTGAAAGTAATTTATAGTAAAAGACTATGCACCTCACTTTGTAAAGGCTGGAACTGGATTACACCAGGTGATGTTTGTGCCTAACGTAAAATGAGTAAGTTTGGACTTGAATTTTGCCGACAGTTTGTATTTGACTTCTCGAGTCAAAGGCTAGATACTTGTATACAAATGTGTAATGCGGATGACAGCCACAATGCAGGCACACATGGGCGTGTTCTGGTGACTCACCGGTGGTGAGAAGGACTGACACTGATTTTCCAAAATGGTGAACAAAACAGAGTACTACCTCCCTTGATTAGCCTGGTATATGCATTTCTGGATAACATATTGCATATTAAAGCCAGGAAAAACTCACTGTATTTTTTTTTTAAGTTTTTTATTTTTGAGACAGCAAGTGGGGGAAGGGCAGAGAGAGAGAGAGAGGGAGAGAGAGAGAATCCCAAGCAGGCTCTGCACTGTCAGCGTAAAGCCTGATGTGGGGCTTGAACTCACAAACCCTGAGATCATGACCTGAGCCGAAATCAAGAATCGGTCACCTAACCAACTGAGCCACTTGGGCACGCCAAAACTCATCGTATCTGTATATAAGATAGGTTGCAAGCAGGCTTTTTTGCCCACATGAAGGTTTGGAAGGACACTGGGAAAATTGCGCAGGATGGAGGACAGTTTTTTATGGTGAACCATTCTGTGCCTTACAAGAGGTCCAGGTGTCTGCTCGCTGTGTCTTAAATGTTATTAGTGTCCCCTCAGTCTTGTGACACCCCAAATCCCCACACAAATTTCCAGTCTGTTCTTGGAAAACCACTGAGTTATTCAAATAACAGTTTTTGCCACCATGCGTGTGTGGTGGGGAGGCACAGTGTGGTGAACAGACACAGCCCCTGCCCTCGTGAGGCGGGGTCTAGTATGAGAAAATACCCAGATGTTAATCGTGTAATATGATAAATAGCTTGATGATAGAGGCAGCACAGATCAGGCTTAGGAACACATGGAAACCCAGCCAAATAGCAGGTGGTCCGATGGCCTGAAAAAGACAACCTAAGAAACAGCATTGGAGCTAAGCCTTTAAAGACCATCACATAGGAAAGGGTGGTGTGCCAAGCAGAGGGACCAGGACGATTAAAACAGGCCCAGGGTCCCCGGCACGCCGTAGATACCCAAATGCTGTCAGTGGATAGAGGGATGATTGAATGAGACCCAGCCTATTTGCTGGCTAGGAGCCATTCCCCGCTGTATCATAAACTGTTAAAAGTTGGGGGAATAGCTGCTTCTCGGTTCTGCCCAGAGCCCAAGACTGAGGTGGGGCTCGCAGAAGGTGGCAGTGGCAAGGGTCCCAGACGCAGAGAAAGCGTTGTGTGGTCCTGGCCTGGGGGTGACTTCCAGGAAGTGGATCTCCAATTCTGCTCTCCCAGAGGGCAGCCGCTAAAAATATAACTGCTGTGCTGCTTCAGTGTTAGAAAAAGCAGGGCAGGGTTGGCCTCTTACTTTCATATCTGCTCTTCATGCATGATCCTGGAAACAGTGACTTGTTTTTGACAGATGGCACCTGCTGAGGACTGTCCCAAGATAAAAATCTCCCTGAGTGTGTGCAGGGGAAGGCCACAGACAAAGGGGTCTGTTCCCCCAGTGGGTCTAAAGGGGTTCAGAGCCAGTCCCACTCTCCCCCTGGGACAATCCCTGTTCCTTTTGAGGGTATCATTTCTGCTCCAAAGACTAGACTAGGGCAAGGGTCTGGAGCAGCCTGCCTTCAGGAGCCAAGTAGGAAGTGTAAATTGCCAGCTGGAAACTTTGGGAACCAAGAATACACAGGCAGCCCCGTCTAAGAGGCAGAGATTGCAATGTGGCCTGGACTGGGCGTTGCCATGCACGATCTCTGCTCTCGCGTTGCCAGCTGTTTTTGATTTTTTTTTCAATACAAATTAGAAGTGAAGAATCTTATTTTCCCAGACTTTAAAAGGTCGGCACTAGCTCAAACTTGAAAAAACAAAAAACGAGACTGAGAGGTGAGTGAAACATATTTGGGACCCCTGGTCTTCATGTCCATCCTAGGAAGGTGGTGTCATCAGGACATCAGAACAGCTGTACACAGTAAAGGGGTGCCTGGGGTGGTCACAGGAACTGAGTGGGCTGTGTGCCAGGGGTGATGGGACACCAGTCCCGCCTGCCCAGGTGCAAATCCTCTGGGCATCTTCCCTGAGTGACCCACAGGGGCCAAGGTCGTCCTCATCCATCACTGCTCCTTCTCCTTCTGCACCTGCTGCCTTGACCCTTCACGCACACCATTCCTTCTAATTTGGCATCAAATCCCTTCTCTCCCACATCCCACCCCTAAGCCCCAGGCTGTTGTGCAGACCTCCCCACCTTCCCGCCTCTCCCCAGGGGCTACAACATCTGCCGGTGGGCCTTGCCTCCTCTCTGGTTGTTCTCCACATAGCAGCCAATAGGCCTTCTGCGTGAGCCTGGGATGTCTTACCCCTGCTTCAAGCCCCCTGGTGGCTCCCCACTGCTCTCAGTATCTAGCCCACATTCCCTGAAGTGGCCCACATGGACTTCTGATTCCTCCAGAGGTTGGAACTGGTAGCTCACAGGCCAGATGCAAACAGATTTTATTTGACCTTGCCGAGTACTTCATACATTCAAATTGGGCTACTGCCTAAATGCAAAACTCAAGACACTTCATTTCGTGAGATCAGAGGTTTACAAGGAGAAGAGTGGAAGCCCAGGCTAAGATCAAGGCTGGAAATGGGTGGTATACAGTAGGAGCTCAACTACCCAGAGATGAAGAGGGGTGTGGAGGGTGGGGGAGGGATTCTCAAGTACCCTGTTGCCTTTCTGTTGTAACTAAGACCCCACCTACTTTAACCCTGGACTGAATTCTGTGTAGCTGTGGGATGGTGTTGTGCACACCCCTAACAAAGGCCAGGTATGCAGAAGGTACTTGCTATGAACCTGCCAGATTGAACTTGGATCCTGAGTGATCAGACTTCATAAGCCCGCCTGACCTTTGAGACATGACTGGGAAGGACTTGGCCCCTAGTCCTCCTCTTCCTGGCCCATACAGCCCAGAGTCAGGTGAACATGGTGGGATGGAATTTTGCAAGGGCGGCGATCACGGGCTTGGGAACAAAACAGACTTGGGTTCAAACTCAGCTCCCCCATCTCTAAAACGGGGACAATGCCTTCCCGATAATCTTTCTCATCCTGAGAGTCCTGAGTGTCACACATGGATGGGAGGTAGATGCCCGTGCTTCCTGTCACCCCTCCTCACCCTCTGTGCCCTGTAGAGTGTTCCAAGGAGCAGCCATGTCCACGCTGTACCCATCTCTGGAGGACCTAAAGATGGACCAAGCCATTCAGGTAAGCCGCCGGGCGCGTGTTAGCCTAGGCCCCCTGATGGGGCCTTTGTGACTGCCCCAAGGTAAGTAAGGGAGGCTTGCTTGTCTTGGAAGGCGTTGTGTGTTGAGGGCCCCTGGGCATGCAGGTCGCCACTGTAGGGCCTGCTGGTGGACAGGTGTCCAGGGGTTAAGGGAATGGAGTTACAGCAGGAATGGAAAAGTCCAAGCAGCTGCAGCAGACAGGCCTCTCTTGTGCCCACTCTGTCCCAGTGCTTCCTCCAATTGGGTACAGGTAGACTCCATACTGTAGACAGGCTTCCAGAGTAAACCCCATGGGTCTGGCGTTTTGCCAGCTCATCCACAGAAGCTCCTCTTCTTTCTATCCACCTGTGGTTCCAGTGGGTTTTGGGAATTTGGGACTTCTTGACTGAGAATTTGGTTGGGAGGGGCCTCAGTTGTTCTGACTGTCCCAGGTAGTACGTGGGACCTGATAGTTGGCGGGTCACAGGCTGTGGGGAGAACCTCCCCCAGAAACAGGAACACCTAGAGAGACCGCATCTACATATCTCCCAGGTTCATGGACACCCCACCTTAGGCCCACCAGCATAACCAATGCCCTGACCCTCAGCCTCAGGGAGCCCCAGGCCACAGCTGACCAGTGCTCCCCACCTGTCCCCAGGCCCAGGCCAGAGCTGCGCCCAGGATGCCTGCCCTGCCAGTCTCCCAGCCTTCAGGTGAGTGAGCGGGGCAGGGGTGTTCCTGACTGACAGTGACCTCTTGTGGCCACTTCCAGGCACTTGCCTCTTGTCTGTCGCTGTGCTGTGGGCTTCCTGCACATTTACTCCCACCAGAACCCTTTGAGGGGGACCCGTAGGCCACTAACTCCCCTGATTTGGGGCTACCTTCTGTGGCCGAGTGAGGAGACCAAGATGTTTGTGGTGGTCCTTTGAGTTGTTGGTGGAAGTCGTGATTTAGGTCCTGTAGCAGCTCAGTTGACTTCAGGCCACTCTCTCCCTCCTGGCCACCGTGCGGTTTCCCTGGAGCTGCCCTGGGGTCCCACACCGGCCTCCCACAGCCCCCACAGCCCGTGGATTTCCTAGAAGCTGGGGTGTCACAGCCCCAGCACCACCCCTGCGTCGGATGTCCAGCTAGTGCCAAAGGAAGTCCATTGAGTTGAACAGCAAAGTGATCTATGAGGGATTCTGTGTCCCAGGCTGCTCCTGGGGAGACCCCTGCCCCTCAGCCCTTCTGAGGGGAGAACCCACATCACCAGCAAGTGTTCTGTGCATTCTTGGAAGTAAAAAGCATCCCCAGGCCCTGTTTCTTAATACAAACGAGTGACCACATGGGAGCCAGGCAGGTGTGGCCAAGCTCACACTCTTGAGTAACACCTTTCCTCTTCCTTCCCTTCCTTTCCCGTCAGTTTTGTACCCAAGCCTGGCGGAATTGGAAAATTATATGGGTCTTTCCCTCTCCAGCCAAGAAGTCCAGCAGAACCTGCTTCAGATTCCAGAAGGTGCTAGTGTAGGTATTTGTCTCTTGCCTAATGTCGGCACAGAATCTCCCAACTCTTCCTCCTTGTTGGTCTGGCATTCAAACCAACTGGAATCTCCTCTTCCCCAGCATGCCTGTGGCTCTGTTTCTTGATAGCACTTTTCATTTTGAACCATTATTAAAAGTGCTGTGGGGTTTCCTGCAGACCTGGGTGCTAGAGGGCCACTGCCTGCCCTTTGACCTGTGGCTTCAGGCTGCTGGCCTGAGCCCGCTGGATGAGAAGGGAGGGCAGGGCATTAAACCCAGCCCAAGCCTGCAGGCTTCGAATGAAGGAGCTGCCTGTGCCTTGAGAGCAGGTGCATGGACGGCAGAGCCTAGGGGCAAGTAGCTGGTCACCCAGCTCCAGTCCCCAAATAAACCATAATGCTTGCTTTATTCCTTCTCTCCATGGTTTTAGGGAGCAAGAGAAACCTTGACACAGAAATGTTCACTCCTGAAAATAGGTTCACTTAGAGACTCAGTCCTCACTGAAACCCCCTCCCAAGGAGCTCCAGCATCTCCTTGGGCCTTGGTCAGTGTGCTTGTCTGCCGTCCATCCCTGAACTGGTGAAAGTCAGTGGCAGAACCATGATGGGAACCGCTGCGGCCACACACACAGCCACTGGCGAATGAGGGCCTCATGGGAGAAAACCCATAAGGATGAGGGCGTGTGGGGCCCTGAGCAAAACTGGTGACACCTGGGTGTTTCTGCCCAGTGACCCTTGACAGTCATGCTGTGAAGTACAGACATGAAGCAAGGAAAGTCATGTTCTATAAACTTCAATTTGAAGCCTTTGATTTGATTCCTCTCTGTTACCAGTAATTAGGACACGAGTGTGTTTCACCTAAATATTGATAAAAATATGACAAATGAATTCATTTTTATAATTTTTTAAAACTTTTAATCTATTATTATTTTTATTTTAAAAAGGTTTTTTTAATGTCTTTATTTATTTTTGAGACAGAGAGAGACGGAGCATGAGCAGGGGAGGGGCAGAGAGAGGGGGAGACACAGAATCCGAAGCAGGCTCCAGGCTCTGAGCTGTCAGCCACAGAGCCCGACGTGGAGCTCGAACTCACAGACTGTGAGATCATGACCTGAGCCAAAGTCGGACGCCCAACTGGCTGAGCCACCCAGGCGCCCCTAAAACTTTGTATCTTTAAATAATCATAGACTCATGGGAAGTCACAAAGATAGCACAGAGAAGGGTACAGAAGATTGTACCCTCCCTCCAGTTTTCCCAGTGGTTATGTGGGAAGTGGCTGCATAACTACAGGATAAAGAAAGGGGGTCTTTTGTGTTGCTACAGTGAGTGTCTGCAGTGGGATGTCACTGTTATCACCTGCATAGATAGACTCTCGTAAGTACCAGTGCAGCCAAGGCACAGACTATTTCATCATCACAAAGGTCTCCCTTGGGCTGACCCTTCATAATCATGCCCACCTTCTCCCCCTCACCATCCCTCATCCCTGGCTGCCACTAGTCTGTTTTCTGCCTCGATAATTTTGTTTCAGAATGTTATATAAATGGAATCCTTTCCAGATTGGTTTTTTCCACTCAGCATAATGCCCTTGAAATGTTTCCAGGTTATTGACTGTATTAATAGCTCATCCCATTTTACTTATTTGTTTTTATTTCTTTATTTCTTTTAATTTTTTTAATGTTTATTTATTTTTGAGAGACAAAGACAGAGCACAAGCAGGGGAGGGGCAGAAGGAGAGAGGGAGATACAGAGTCTGAAGCAGGCTCCAGGCTCCAAGCTGTCAGCACAGATCCCAATGCCGAGCTCGAACCCATGAACTATGAGATCATGACCTGAGCCAAAGTCGGATGCTTAACCGACTGAGCCACCCAGACGCCCCTGTTTTTATTTTTTAAAATGTTTGTTTATTTTGAGAGAGAGAGAGAGCATGTATGTGTGTATGAGCAGAGGAGGGGCAGAGAGAGAGAGGGAGAGAGAGAATCTTAAGCAGGCTCTGAGTTGTCAGCATGGAGCCCCACATGGGGCTTGATCTCACAAATCTGTGAGATCATGACCTGAGCTGAAGTCAAGAGTCAGATGCTTAACTGAGCCACCCAGGCTCCCCTGTTTGCTTTTATTTCATTTCATTTTATTTTAATTCCAGTATAGTTAACTTACAGTGTGATATTAGTTCCAGGTATACAATACAGTGATTCAGCAGGCAGTTCCATATACATCACCCTGTGTTCATCACGACAAGTGTACTCCTTCGTCGCCATCACCTATACCCCTGCCCCCCACCTACCTCCCCTAGTTCACCCCATTTTGTTGCTGAGTAGTATTCCATGGTATGGAGGTACTGAGGTTTGTTTAACACATTGAGGGTCGTTTTAGTGGTTTCCAGTTTGGGGCTATTACAGACTAAGTTATCGTGGGTATTTGTATACAATGTTTTGTGCAGACATACGTTTTCATTTCTCTGGGATAAATGTCCCGCAGTGCAGTTGCTAGGGTGTATGATAAGTGCATGTTTACATTAAAAAAAAATTTTTTTTTTTTTTACTGTTTATTCATTTTTGAAAGAGAGAGACAGAGCACAAGCAGGGGTGGGGTGGAGAGAGAGGGGGACACAGAATCCAAAGCAGGTTCCAGGCTCTGAGCTGTCAGCACAGAGCCCGACACGGGGCTTAGAACTCACGAGCTGTGAGATCATGACCTGAGCCGAAGCCAGACGCTTAGCCGACTGAGCCACCCAGGCGCCCCTATAAGTGCATGTTTACATTATTTATTTATTTATTTATTTATTTATTTATTTAATTTATTTTTTTTTTAACGTTTATTTATTTTTGAGACAGAGAGAGACAGAGCATGAATCGGGTAGGGTCAGAAAGAGGGAGACACAGAACCTGAAACAGGCTCCAGGCTCTGAGCTGTCAGCACAGAGCCCGACGCGGGGCTCGAACTCACGGACCATGAGATCATGACCTGAGCCAAAGTCGGACGCCCAACCGACTGAGCCACCCAGGTGCCCCATGTTTACATTTTTAAAAGGAACTTCTAAACTATCTTGAGAGTGACCGTAGTGGCTGTACCATTTTATTTTCCTGCCAGCAACACGTGTCACTCCGGCTCTTCCTTACCAGCCTCATCACTAGTTTTAGCTGTTATGACAGGTGTGCAGTGATGTCTCATCACGGTCTTAGTTTGCATTTCCCTGATGGCTCGTGATGCTCAACATCATTTCCTGTGCTGTTTACAAGCCATAAATTCTTTTCAGTAAAATGCTGTTCGTAGGTTTCGTACACTTTTCTCAATGGATTATTCCTTTAAGTCAAGTTTGGAGAGCGCTTTATTCTAGAGTCCTTCGTCAGACGTGTCGTTTGTAACAATTTTCCCTCAAATGTGGCTTCTCTTTTCAAGCTATTAAAAGGATCTCTAGCAGAACAAAAGTTTTTTAATTTTGATGATGTTCAATTTATGGATTTTTTTTTCTTTCGTTGATCAGGCCTTTCTGGTCTATCTAAATTTGAGTTAATTTTTGTGTAAGGTGTGAGGCTTAGGTCAGGGTTCATATTTTTGTTCTTCTGATCCATGAATAGAAAATACCTTTCCATTTATTTAGATCTGCTTTGATATGTTTTATCAGTCATTTCTTGGTTTTTGTTTTCGGTATACAGTTCTTACATATGTTTTGTTGGATCTGCTCCTGTTTTTTATTTTTGAGTGATTATAGTTGGTATTGTACTTTTTAAAAAGTTTTTATTTATTTTGAGAGAGAGACAGCATGAGTGGGGGAGGGGCAGGGAGAGAGGGAGATAGAGAGAAACCCAAGCCCTGATATGGGGCTCGAACTCATGAAACTGTGAGATCATGACCTGAGCCAAAACCAAGAGTTAGACGCTCAACTGACTGAACCACCTAGGCGCCCCGGTATTGAACTTTTAATTTGAGTTTTCATGCGTTCACTGTTAGTATATAAAAAATATAGTTGATTTTTGTGTGTTGATCTCGTATCCTGTGACTTTTCTGAACTCAGTGATGAGTTCTAGGAGTTTATTTGTAGATTCCTGGGAACTTCCTAGTAGACCAACATACCATTTGCAAATAGGGACCATTTTATTTCTTTTCCAATCTGTATGCCTTCATTTCCTTTTCTTGTCTTATTCTTCTGGCCAGTTGTTCAAGTACCGTATTTAACAGTAGTGGTGAGAGTGGGCATCCGGCCTGGTTCTGGGCCTAGAGGGAAAGCGTTCATTTTTACACTTTTTGCTTAAATTTTTTTCCAGACAAAAACCAAATTGAGCCTTCCCCCCCCCCCACCCCCAGTTGCTCACTATTTGCTGTGAAATTTTCTTTTATTTTTAGGTGGGTTTTAAAGGGGTCCTCTCCTGATGCCAATGTACCTTGCAAAATGAGGGTCCCCTTTCTGTATACTCATCCTCTCTCTCTCTCCTCATTTCTCTGGCTGTTTTTCAGCGGTGTAGACTTTGATGCCCCCTAGTGGCTTCATGGAGCCATGTCCCCTAGCGGCCCCCACAGAGAAGTGTGGTCTGGGGATAGGATAGGGCCCAGGGACCACTACGTCTTCTTTTCCCCCATCCTTACGAGGCCCCAGGGGCCGGCTGACCCCACCCTGGTGTGTGCAGATGATGGGCTCTGGCCCCTGGCTGGGCCAGCTGGTGGCACCGGTGTCTGGGAACAGCCAAGGTGCGCGGCGTGCAGAGATCAAGCCTGGAATGCGCGAGATCCACCTGTGCAAGGACGAGTGTGGCAAGACGGGCCTGCGGCTAAGGGCCATCGACCAGGTAGGGCTGGGGGCTGGGCAGGAGAGAAGGGGGCATCCCTGAATGCATCAGCCACCGGCCCAAGATGGGGCAGCACGGGGCCCTGTCCCCGGTAAGGAAGGTACAGAGCAGGCAGGGGAGCAGAGGCGCACCCAACCCCAACCCCAAGCCCACGCTCTTCCTCTCAGTCTCCATCCTGCAAGGCCCTAGGGCTGACACTGGGTTCCAGCAGCAGGGACCCTCCACCTGCCCCTCCTGGGCTCCTGCTGCTCAGAGCCTCCTGCCCTCCCTCCCCTCCATCACAGGGATCTGGCTTCCAGGCAGCTGTCTGTAGACAGTGGAAGCCAGGGGTGCCGATGCCATCACAAGAAGCCATGCGGTCCAGGGGTTGGGGGTAGAGCCTCCAGCCAGGGTTGAAAGCTGCTCCCTGGCTACGTGGCCTGGAGCGTTTCTTCCCCAGGAAAGTGTTTCCCCAGGAAAATTGCTGCCCTGCCCACGCAGAGCTGTGGTCCCCGTGCCCCGTAGTTCCTAGGCGGTCGGGAGGAGAACAGCAGCACAGGGACCTGGGCACAGACTGGGCCGGGAAGCTGATCGTGGAGCCCCGCCTCCCCCAGGGGCTCTTTGTGCAGCTGGTGAAGGCCAACAGCCCTGCGTCTCTCGTGGGGCTGCGCTTTGGAGATCAGATCCTGCAGATTGACGGGTGTGACTGTGCCGGCTGGAGCACAGACAGAGCCCACCGGGTGTTGAAGAGGGCATCGGCCGAGAAGATCGTCATGGTCGTTCGGGACAGGTGAGTGGCCTGGCCCCCGGAGCCTCTCTGTCTGCCCCCAGCCGCGTCCCAGGCAGCTCATTGTCTCTGCCCGCCAGGCCGTTCCAGCGGACCGTCACCATGCACAAGGACAGCACGGGCCACGTCGGCTTCGTCATCAAGAAGGGAAAGGTCGTCTCTGTGGTCAGAGGGAGCTCCGCAGCCCGCAACGGGCTCCTCACCAACCACTCCGTGTGCGAGGTGAACGGGCAGAACGTCATCGGGCTGAAGGTGGGCCACGCGGGACTGGAGGGGCTGGGAGGTTGCCGGTTGGAGGGGAGGCTTGTGTCTGTGGGCCGGCTGCTGCCCCATCCGAGCCTCCGTTTCCTCATCCTGAGGCTGCTGCGACGGTTCAGTAAGACAAGGAAGGTAGAGCTCTGAGCACAGTGCCAGGCACAGGCTAAGTGCTCAGTAAATATTCCTATTGTCACTACCATGTGGAGGCCAGAGGAGAGGCCGAAGGAGGGGCGAGAGGGCAAGAGGGCACGTGCAGGACAGGACGCCGGGCTGGGCAGCTGCTTGCGTGGGCACCTCCCTCCTCGGCACTTCTACTTGCACACTGGCTCACGGTCAGTAATAGGAATGCTTTAGAAAATGACTGTTCGGAAATACACTCTGACCTCTGTTCATCTTTTGAGGGTGTGTGTGGTGAGTTTCATCTTTAAAAAGCAAGAAGGAGGGGTGCCTGGCTGCCTCTGTCGGTTAAGTGTCTGACTCTTGATTTCGGTTGAGGTCATGATCTCACGGTTTGCGGGATTGAGCCCGGGTTGGGCTCTGCACTGGCAGGATGGAGCCTGCTTGGGATGCGTTCTCTCTCTCTCTCTCTCTCCCTCCCTCCCTCTCCCTCTCCCTCTCCCTCTCTCCCCCTTCCCCCACTTGTGCTCTCTCTCTTTCTCTCTCTAAAAAAATCACTTTGAAAAGCAAGGAGCAGGGGTCTAGGGTCTGGTGGACACGGACTGAGGGGTGGGCACCTTCAGGGAACAGACCACAGAGATGGTGAGTCATGTGGCTTGAACAGGTCACCCTGAATAGTAGTTTGATCCTGACTCACTGCACCTCGACCGAGAGCAGTTCTGTCACAGGTGTGATTTAGAGTGAGGGTCCCTTCCTCACCCGAGGCCAGAGCTCCAACCTCCCCAAGCCCCCGCCCCCGGCAGAAGTGGCCTGAGCAGCGGCTTCTCACTCCACAGCAGGCACAAGCTTTTCAGCCTGTTCTTGGCCCCTGTCAAGGGCTGTCGTCAGGCCATCCTGTCCCTTATGTGCTTTCCACGCTTGACAGTCTCCCCCCTTCTTTGGAGGCTTGCTCTCTTGGCTCATAAGCATTGTGGCCAGGAAGTTCTTCCTGATGTGGGTCTAAGATGCCCCCCACTGTGTATTCTCCCCTCCCTTGGGGGTCAGGCCTTATGCCCCCAAAATTGACTACACCAGCAAGGATTGCGAGTGGCCGTTGCTCTCGGGTCCACTCCTTTCCAGGCCTTCCAGTTCTTTGATCTTCACTGTTCTGGAGAACAGTCAGTCTAAAATGTGCGGCAAATTCTTCCTCACCAGAGGCTCAAGGCATCGTCATGAACTTGTTAGTTATCCTGGCAGACCATGGTGCTGGTTGCTCTGAGGACTGGGTCTGTTTCCTGAAGGGCCCCAGGTCGCTATGCTTTTTGAGATGGTTTGCTTCTCAAAGCTGATCTAGTTCCACCCTGTGGCTGTCACCAGTCCGACCTCACACGTCTTCTCCACTTGTCCCGCGACAACTAAGCGCACAGCCAGGTTCGATGTATGTGAAAGGTCAGCGGTCTCAGAGTAAGAGCCGAAGCTCTTCTGTGGCCGTAGCTTTAGAGTTTGATCTATCTGGCCCGCTTTGCATGGAGGCTTGTCCTTTCTTGTTCTCTCCATGGTCTGAATGGTATCTGTAGGCCTTTCTCTTTTTACTGGTCAACTGGATGTAAGAGGAAGAGGTCCCGCAAGGGCTCGGCTCAGCTGGCTGGCCACCAGGAGCCCACTGGGTGGACGGGTGCACCTAATGGTCCCCGCGCGTGGTAATTTTCTTTGTGCTTTGGGGCCAGAACCTGAGTGTGACTGAGTCAGGGAGATGGGATAGAAAATGTGGGCTCTGGGAGCTCTCTGGTGGGAGGGGAGACGAGCAGTGCTGACACCCTGGTATGTTCGGGCCCACAGGACTGGCCTTCAGGGTGAGGGTGGGCAGGGGTCCTCAGGTCAGCGGGCCTGCGTTCTTGCTCAGGCCCGGGCCTGTCCTGGGTGTCTGCCTGGGAGTCTCACCTAGAGGCAGCAGGTCCTCCGGCTGGGGCCGTGCTGACCCCTCCTCTGCCCCCGGGGTGACTGCTCACTCACCTCCTCCCCAGGACAAAGAGGTCACAGAGATTCTGGCCACGGCCGGGAGCGTTGTCACCTTGACCATCATCCCCACCGTGATCTACGAGCACATGGTCAAAAAGTAAGGCTGCCCCCCTTCTGCCTGCCCCCTCACCCCCCTGCCCACAGCCACACCAACCTCCTCAGCGTCCTCAAGGCTCCCGGCCTGCCCTCCCCTGCCCTCCCTTCCAGGGGGCTGGTGGCTTCTGGCGATTTGAAAGTCTCAGAAATGGAAATGAAGGACCCCATGGGGGATGTATGGGCTAGTGGGGAGGAGAAGGTGCTGCCGGTTTGGGCGACTGTCATTGTTGCTGTATCTAGGTTGTCCCCGACCCTGCTCCACCACACCATGGACCACTCGATCCCAGATGCCTGACGCCAAGGGAGGGCAGCGCAGCCCTCCCACCCTCCTGCAGAGGAGAGCAGCGTCCTGCGTCCTCCGGGTTCCAGGGGCCTGCTGCCGGGGGCGGGGCCGTCTGGAGGGGGCGTGTTGCACGCAGGGTCACGTGGGGCGGCCACCGCTACCCGGGGCCTCCGTGAGCTGGACTGAGGCCTACAGGCGGGGATCCTCTGTGCGGGTTTAGATGCCGGACACGTAGGCAGGTCGGCGCAACACTTCTTAAAGTTGCAGCTGGGGCCCTTGCAAGATTTTCGCCTCCACCAGAGACACAGTTCCACGTTTTGAGAGAACAGAACTACATTCTTTGAGAGGATTTTTTCTTTTTCCTGTACTTGCCGTGTGTCACAAACTGGCCAGAGTCCTAATCCTTCACTTCTTTTGAATAAAGATTTGAATTTAAACAGAAGCCCTTCTTCAAAAGTAATTGAAAATCCCAGAATCCTTGGTCCCGTGACCCACCAGGCCTGGTTTTCTTCTAAGCAGTGGTGAGACCGCCGCTTTTTCAAGACACACAGTTCTCTGAGAGCCTGCCACCGTCACGTGCTGCCTGCGGGCCGAGGCAGGGGTGACTGGAGCCAGGGAGCGGTGCGGGGCTCTGGAGGAGGGGCACCGGCTTCGGAGCACCCCTGCTCAGCCTGTGTCTGCATCTGCCGAGCAGGTACGAGATCCACTTTGGGAGGGGCCGCAGGGGAGGGGACGGGGTGCATTTACAGGCCCCGCCAAGTCTGACCCTGAGGCAGGCTGGGGGACGCCCGCCTGGATCCTTCACCTGACCCGGGAGGGGAGTGATCCCAGCTGCCGCGACAGATGCGTGGCTGCACTGAACCTGCACGCGGCTCTCTGCTTCCCTCCAGCTCAGAAAGGATCTCTTTCTGCTCAGCTTTTCCCAGCATGCACCCTGGGACTCCCAGGTTGGCAGGGACGGTTTGAGTCCCCTTCACCCCTCCTCAGAAAACAGACACGACATAAAGAAAACAGGCCGAGGGTCTTGCTGCGTTTTCATGCTTTAATTCAGAGCTGTCTGCTGCAGGTACAACTCTGTCTGAACAGGACAAAGGAGACAAAGTGAAGACCCTCCCCACCTCCCCCCTTCCCGTGTCCCCTAAATTCTCTGTCGAGGGGATGGCCGAATGGAAGAGTACGCCGTGACATGTTTGCACTGTCCCCCTAGGTCAGAGTGGGGGTCATGAGTTCCCTGGGCTCAGGCCCTCAGTAGGCCCTGGTCCCAGAACTTTGTCAATGCCTGCCCCTCCCCAGGGCGCTGTCAGTTCCCCGGTGCTAGTGACGACTGGGAAGGGTGTTCAGTGAAAAGCTTAAGTTATCCCCTTGGGAGATGCTCGGAATAAACTCCGCCGGAGGCCAGCTCTCTGTGCAGAGTCCCAGCCCCAGCTCTGATTCCTGCCTGAGCCTGGACCAGAAGAGCAGCAGGGAGGCCCAGGCCCGGGCCCTCCAACTAAGCTGAAGCCACTTCCAGCTACTGGGCTCTAAGGGACCAGCAGTTCCAGGAGGTGGTTCCTGGGAAAATGTCCCTTAGGATCCAATCGGCTCCAGCTGGAGGCTGGGGAGAGGGGAGGCCCCCACGATTTCTGCTCCAGAAGCCGAGGGCAGGAGGGGAAGGCCACAGCCCAGCAGGAGGAGGTATTAAGCAAGAAGGAAAAGGGGAGCTTTGGAGGAGGAGCACTGTGCGGGCGGCCCGGGCCCCTGGCCTTGCCCTCCGGCCCCACGCTCTGTGCCCTGCGTCACCAGGGCTGGGAGCCCGAGCCGGCAGGCCGCTGTGCCTCCGGCGCCCGGAGCCGCACACGCAGCGCTGCCCCTCTTGCATAGATGCGGACACTGAGCACACACACGCACACACGGAGGGCCGGGCCCGGGCCGCCAGCCAGGGGCCCCCCCCCCCCCCCCAGGATCCGTCCCAGGGCCGCCGCCTCCGCTGACACGGAGAAGAAATAAAGCCCCTCAGAGGCCCCAAAAGAGAAGACCCTCAACGCTGTGGGCGGGGCCCGGCAACCCGGAGCAGCAACAGATGGGGGCAGCGGCCCCACTCACCTCATGCGCCGCCCTTGGCGAGGGCCTTCTCCAGCAGCACAGAGCGGGCTCCGGCCCCAGCCCGGACCACGTCCACCAAAACACAAGACACGACGGGAAGGCCACAGATAGCAAGACACAGACAAGAGCAGAGGGGCTACGCGGCTCGACTAGATTCCAGTGGTGAAAAATATATAGATTTTATGTTGTCAAATATAGTCATACATTTATTTTCTCGGCAAAGCTTTGACTTTCTAAGGAGACGCTACGCAGCTTCGTGAGTACACGGCACAGGAGGCTGGGTCCACGGCCAGTCCCGGCTTGGCTTTGGATTGGGTTTGTCCACTGCCCCTCCATGTCACGACCCCAGTGTCTGTGGGGCAGCCCCAGCCGGGCCCCAGGAGTTCAGGTGCGGCTTGGCTGGGGTAAGGGTGCTCCACAAAGGATGGCTGGTCTGAGGCCCCCAACCGGTGGGGGGAGCTTTGGAGGCACAAAGCATGTGGCAGAGGGGGCTGTCGCCCCCATGGCTGGGCTGGCTGCCCATGTCCAGTGCATGCAGGTGCCCCCCCCCCACCCTGCCCCCGAGTGGAGGGCGCAGAGAGGAAAGGCGGAGCCCATAGGTCAGGCAACGGCTGTCGGAGCGGCTGGGGTGGGCAAGCAGCCTTGGCAGAGAACCAGAGGGGCCCCTGGGCCGGAGGGACGAGTAAGACACGGGGTCCCACCAACCCCTCCCAAATGCGGGGCCCAACCTCTGAAGGAGGGGCGACCAGATGGGTGTAAGCCCCACCAGGGAGAAGGAGCGGTTTACTTTGTAAAATAACAGTGGTGGTAAAAGGTCAGCAGCTTTGCCGGGGGACCAGATGTCCCAGGGAAGGAGGGGGGCAGGCCAGGGAAGCTCCCAGGCCAACTGGCCTCAGGCTGTGAGTGGGGAGGCTCAGGACACCCCCGCTTGCCCCGCCCCATCCCTGCCTGGGAGACATCCCAGGGCACCCTGCTTTGGCCTGGACGAACATCATGGCTTCAGTATCTCATCTTGCCATCCATCCTGCTGGAATTCCTTCCAGAGGCAGATAGGTCAAAGTTTAGGAACCCTCGCCCTCGAAGGCAAACAGCCCCTCAGTGGAGACGCTGGGGTGCGTGAGAACCGAGCCCCAAAGTGAACATAGTGCAAAGCAGAAGTTGGGCCTGAAGCCCCCAGAGCAAGTCGGGGTGAGCTCCAGGGGCGGTCGTGGCCTGTGGCTTCTCAAACCAGCTGAGGACTGCCCCCACGGTGGCGGGGCCTCATCTCGGAAGGCTGGAGGAGCCCCCTGGAGCCGCCGGCCCCTGCCTCCTCCTCGCGTGCTGGCAGAGGCTCGGGACGGGACGGGAGCTGGGCTCAGGTGCGCGCTCCGGGTCCCGGCGCTGGCCTGTCTGGCTCGGCTGTCGTGGGAGGAATGATCTGCGCCGAGAGGGGACCGGATCCCGGGGAAGGTCTAGGACGAACAAACACAGAGAACCCACGCTGCGCTCTGCCACCTCCTGCCAGTCGCGGTCTTTCCTCCGGCCCGTGCCCACGGCCTGGACGACGCTTCTGAATCCCAGCGCCGGGAGCGGCCTGAAGACGCCAGACCCGGTGGCTGCAGACACGGCTCCGAGTCCCGGGCCAGCTGCCTGTACTCAGGGAGGCGGCTGCCTCCGCGTGAGGAGATGATGCTGGCCCAGGAGGCTGGACCCAGGGCAAGGGGCGGCCTGAGAGAGAAGGCGTGGGCGGGAGGCCACCAGACAGGACGTGGGGGTGGGGGGGCAGGGAGGCTCCGGGCGTGTCAGGCCCAGCCTCCCCAGATCAACACACCAGAGACACTGTGGGCCGGGGCCGCCCAGCGGGAAGGTCCAGGAGGACAGGGCCGGGCCGGGGGGACCTCGCTACCTCCTCTGTCTGCAGTTCGTACAATCGGCGTGCCTCCCTGCCTTCGGTCTCTCTTCCCTTGTCTCCCGTCAACGTTTTGGGACGCCTTCCCCCCACCCCGACTCTCAGCCCCCTGACACGGTTCACATCCTGAAAAAAAAAAAAGAAAAAAAAAACAAAACCACTTCCAAACCCGAGACCAAACAAGTAAGATGCTGCCCTCCGGGAACGAGCGAGGGGGAGAGCGGCACCCCTACAATCAGTGGTCGGGCCGCCGGAGCCGCTGGCGGGGACGCGGACCCCTCACAGCTGGGAGCCGCCGCCCGGCCCGCCCGGGCCCTGCTGGCTCAGCGAGCGGCAGCTGATCCTGCGGATGGAGTGCAAGGCCACCGTGCAGCAGCCCCGCAGCAGGGAGCTGATGTTGTAAATGGGCTGGCCCTGGCGTCGCTGCGAGCGGCACAGCCAGGCCACCGTGGGCACGGCCGGCACCACCACGGCCAGCAGATCCACGATGTAGTGGCGGCTCCAGTAGCTCTTGGGCTCCTTCTCGGCCGCGGCCACCTCCTCCTCGTCTTCCACGGGGCACGCCACGCTCACCGACGGGCTGGGGTCGGCACCGGGCCGGTGCGGGCTCGGCCCTCGGGTGACGGGCTCGGGGGCCTCGAGCTCGTCACCCACCGTCACCACCACGGCCGAGTCGGGGTCTTTGGGCCCCGGGGGGCGGGGCTCCGGCTCCGGGCACCCGTGCCCCGATTCGGGGACCACCCCGCAGACCTGGGCCCTGGTCACTTTCTCCAGGATGGTGTCCAGGTCCGGCTGGTACTGCACGAAGTCCGTCTGGATGGCACGCTCCTGCACGCAGCTGGCCTGCACGCCGGCCTCCGTGCCACACAGCAGCTTCTCGTAGGTGTTACTGGCGGGGAAGCGGGGGCCCAGGCTGAAGCCGCCGTGCAGCGAGCCCTCCTCGGGGCCGCAGTCCACGCCCGACGACAGCAGGCTGCTGGCCTCCAGCGCGTCCGTCCGGCTCAGCGTGTCGTCGGTCACCGCGAAGCCGCTGTCAGCCCCGTCCTCGCCCGAAGCCCCGGGCTGCTCGCCGGGGGGCCGGTCCCCGCACACGGCCGGGTCACTCAGCTTGGTGTAGGTGGAGCTGCGGGTGAGGGAGCGGGCGGGGGACCCGCCGGCCGACTCCCCGGCGCCATCCTCCTTGGCCGTGCCGTCCTGGGCCACCTCCATGCTGTGCAGCAGCGTCTCCAGCTTCTTGTTCTGGATGTTGATGTCCACGAAGTACTTCTGCAGCCCCTTGTCCTTGTCAATGAGGTTGTTCTTGACCGTGTCAATGACCTGCTTGAGCTGCTTGATCTCCTTGCGGGCCTCCTTCAAGGCCAGCTGGGCCTCCACGCGGTGGCACTCCTCCTCGATCCAGTCCTCCTGCATGCGCGACAGCTGTGTCTTCAGGTCATCAATCTCCGTGTCCCTGCGAGCAGATGACACACACACGCTCACTGCCTGGCCCGTCACCACCACCAAGGGCAAGCAAGAAAGGGGCTGTCACTAAGGACAGAGGGCCGGAACACACAAGGCCTGACTCAGTGCCTCCTCCTTGCTCCACGGGGGGGAAGGGGGCGGCCAAGGGGGCCTCCTCTTGGGGGGGAGAAGACATGTTCGGGCCCCTCTGCATCCCCAGCCCTGGAGGCCGTAATGCAGACGACTGTCCCCATTTAAATCCATCACCTACAGAAGAGATTAGACAAGAAAAACGCTCAGTGTATACATATATGCTGCTGCTATAAAAACCAAACACATCCACTTTAAAATCTTAACGCGCGACAATAAAAACTAAACCTAAAATCTCCGCTCTAGGGGAAGGAACACGGCCCCCTATGAAATCCGGTGCTGAAAACTGTCCGCGGAGGGACACCGGGCCAGGGACGCGGGGGCAGGCCGTGGGCCGCTTTGCTTTGCTGAGGGATGTTCCAGCCGCCATGTGGGGGGAGGCTGCCGATTTCACACCTTCCCTCAAGTGGGGGGATGAAGAGTGGTGGGTGGAACAGAGGAAAGTGATGACAACAGATGGCCCTCTTTTAGTCACATTCAACGTCTCTGCTGTGTATCTACTATGAAGAGGGTGGGCCCAAAAGATGGACAAAAACGCACGGGCCACTCCCAAGAGGCGAGGCACGTGCCAGGCACACCAGACACAGGCGTCTGAAACCCCTGAGTCACAGATGAATCCGGGGTGCGGGGGACAGAGGCAAGTTAGATAAACATCCTATCAAGTCTGGAGGTAAAGGCAGCGCGAGATCGGACAGGATGCAGTGAAAGCAGTGGGGACAGAGGAAAGCCATTCCTGAGACGGGAAGTCCTGTCGGGGGGGTGCCCACCGCAGCATCCCTCCCAGCCATGCGGCCCACATGCCCAAATTCACGGAAATGCAATCCACGCATGGCTAGACCATCACTCTGAGGGTGAGGAGTCCACCAGGGACATCATTCCAGATCAAGCGCCACGTGCTTTTCAGAGTCAGATGGAATGTGCAGCTCAGGAAATGAGGCCAGGACTCATGGTCACAGGGACTGGGATGAGGGGCTGTGGTGGCCGTGAAGGTCGGCAATGGCATTATCTGGAAAGCAGCGGACTGGACCACCCAAAAGGAAACAACTCCGTGATAGAGCTACTCAGAGTGGCAATACTAGATGTACCAGCAGGCACGGGGGACCCTAACTGGGACTCACTCTACGGATATCCTCTGCACTGGCGCTGAGTCCTGGGAGGGAGAGCGAGCTTGGAGGAAGGGACTGGGCATGCTCAGTGTGGCCGGGCCCTTCCCTTCTCTCCTTGGAGCCAGTAGGACCCCAGGCCAGGGAGCTGTGGCTTCCCCACCCCGACTAGGACGTTACATTTGAACCGAGCCTCGAAGGAGGAGTTCGCCAAGGAAGCAAGACGGGGGCAAGGCCATCTCGGGATGTGGGGACACGGCAAACAAAAGCACAGAGTCTAGAAGCTTCTTTAAGGAGAAGGTAGGTGACTGCAGGAGGCAGGTATCAAAGCGAACACACGGAGAGCGGGCCATGTGGCAGGGGGCAAGCAAAGAGCCGCTGCAGGTTCCCGCAAGCGTGGCCAGGGATTTGAGGTGTCGGCACGTCCATGCCAGGGCGTCGTGCCCAAACCACACAGGGCAGACGTCTGCTCCAGCCGCTGGACCAGCCCCAGAAAGGAAGCGACGTGATGGGCTGTCTGCTTCCTGAGGACATTAGTGCAAATGGCCAGGCAGAGCCAGGGCATCACTGAGAAGATGATGGGAGCTAAAAATAGAAATCCCAACTCTACAGACGAGGAGGCCCACAGAATGCCACCTGTAACTTCCTGTGGTTCAAAACCACAACAAACCCAAACCGGATTGGCTACTTGGCAGAGCACTGGTCACAGAAAGGGTGCTCACGCATGGCGTATGCTTCTCTTTATATGCCGTGTCCAGGATAGACAAATCCAGAAAGACAGAAAAGATTAGCGGTAACCGGGAGCCTGGGCCGTGGCTGCGGTTGTGAATGGCGTTTGTTTCTGGGGTGATGGGAATAGTCTGGAATTAGATACCAGTGATGGGGGCACGATTCTGTGACTATACTAACCATCACTGAATTGTACACTTTGGATAGGGAAACTGTAGGGTTTTTTAAAAAGAGGAAAGAAGCCATGCTCACGGTGGCCTGCCCCGGCCCTCAGTGCCCAGCACAGCGTGGGATCCAGCTCCCAGCGGCTGCGGATTTGAACTGACACAGCGCAGAGGAAATGATTAAGGTGATGAAGAGATCAGAGGGCAGTCCTGAAGCTTCAGTCATAAAGATTGAAGCCGCTGGCCCAGAAAGGTAGCAGCTGAGAGGGTCACGATCTGCCCTCAGGTCTGGAGAATGAGTTCAGATGGGACCGTGGGGGGCGGGGGGGCTGGGGTCCCCTGGGCTGGGTAGGAGCTCAGGAAAGGTTTCTCAGGATCTCACATCGTCTGTAAGTAGATGAGCAGAAAGGCTTATGGGGCCTGAACTGGTGGGCCCAGAGCCCCCACCCCCCCACTGGTGACTCCTTGGGTGGAAACAAATAGGGGCTGAGGGGGTGCCCCCCCCCCAACAGGAAGGTGAGCCAGAAAGGATGCCCTGTGGCCCTGCTCCCCAGGTGGAAAGGAGCCAGGGGGTAAGAAGTGGCCAAATGGGGCTGCCAGGCCCAAAGTGGGAGAGCACCACCTTGGGGTGTGGGGAGGACTGGCCGGCTGTCAGGGGAAGCTGCCTGCAGTCAGGGAGAGCAGCTGAGGGGAGCATAGGGGCAGCTAAGGGCTCTGGAAAGGGGCTCCCCCAGGGCTTTGCCGGAAGGAAAGGGCAGGCCGGGTGCCAGGAAGCCCTCAGCGGCTCCTTCCTCCCGGAAGTGCCCCAGGGCCCTGGGTCTCCAGGCCAGCGGGTCTCCAGGGCTGCCCAGGGCTGCCCACCCACCCCCAGCCCTCCACCAGCGGCTCACCGGTCCTGGAGCCGGTCCTGCGTGTCCTTCAGCCGTGCCTTCAGGTGCCGGATGCACACCTCCTTCTGCTGCAGTGGGGTCAAGTACTGCTCTGGGGTGGGGGGCTTGACGCCATGGTTGTCGCTGCACAGCGTGTACTTCATGGAGCGCCTGCGTGGGGACACATGTCAGCGCAGAGGGAGGAAGAGGTCCCCAACCATCACCAGACAGCTCCGGGCCAGGCTTTCCCCCAGGAGCCTGGGTGGGCATGAGAACACCCAGACCTTCCGGAAGGTAGGTTCTGTTAAAGCTCTTCTGGGGGCACCTGGGTGGCTCAGCCGGTGAAGCATCTGACTTCCGCTTAGGTCGTGATCTTGCGGTCGGCGAGTTTGAGCCCCGTGTCGGGCTCTGGGCTGACAGCTCGGAGCCTGGAGCCTGCTTCGGATTCTGTGTCTCCCTCTCTCTCTCTGCCCCTCCCCTGCCCACGCTTTGTCTTTCTCGGTCTCTCAAAAATGAATAAACGTTAAAAAAATAAAAACTCTTCTGTGTGAAGACCACAGTGGGGAGCTCGGGGGTCCTCTAGTTGGGGTGGGGACACACGACAGCACGCGCACAGCCTGGCACCGTGTTCTGTGCCCTCCTGACGCTATTGGTCAGCTCGGTCCCAGTGGCGATCCCAGAACTCATGTGTCCAGGCTCCTAACCCAGAGAATGTGTTCGGGGGCCAGAGGCCGGCGTGGTCCCCCTCCCTGTGTCATTCCCCCAGGGCCTGCATGGCGGCAAGGACTCCCCCCCCCCCCCCGGTGCAGGAGCAAACACCCCCCAGAGCCGAGAGCCGTCACCGCCTGGCCTGCAGGACCATGGGGGAAACAGCAGGTGCAGACACGTGTGCATGCACGGCGGTCTCCAAACACACTCTGACGCCCTGCTTGCCATCCTCACGGACACACGAGTTTGCACGGCCATGCACACGTATTTCCTTGGAGTACACATCTGAGTACGATTACCCCGGCCCGTCTGTGTCTGTGCACCTACCTCCGTGTGCGCACACCCGTGCCCGTGCGTCCTGCCACCCCGCAGCCACCCTCGGGGGCCACTCACGCGTACTAGGACGCCGGCCCACACGCGGGTTCACACAGATGCACACAGACCCTTGCCACCCGCATACGCGCTCGTACTCTGAGGGCACACACAAACGCATGTGTGATCGCTCACCAGCTCGGGGCTTCTCCTCATTAACGGCTGAACCCTGAGCTGGCAGCAAGCCGGGTGCCACATGCAACCTGGCCTCGGGTGGCACAGGTGTGTGTGTGTGTGTGTGTGTGTGTGTGTGTGGTGAGCACGCCCTGGACCCAGCTCAGCAAAGGTGGAGGGATTCCCACCCAGTGGAGGACGGAGGGCCAAGGCTTGCACCCAGCGGAGAGCACCCGATTTCACCAACACACGCGGCCCAGCCGCCTCGACTCACAGCTTCCTGCCTGCGGGTTGTTCTGTTCACGAGGAAACCTCCTTGGGTCTTGTCTTAAAAGCCTGGGCACGTTCTCACACAGCCTGGCAGAGGCCTTGTGGCCGTCCGACTCCTGCTCCTTTAGGGGCTGGCCACCCCCGCATCTAGGGAGGGGCAATGACATCGCCAGGTCTGACCCTGGTTCTCAGAAGCAGCCACCTCGGAGGGAGTGTGAATGGCTCTGTGGGAGCTGGCTAATGTTTATGGAGGAAAGAAGTCTTTCTAAACCGTCAGCCATCGAAGAGAATGTGTAGACAGAGGCGGAGAGAAAGAGAAATGATTCTCCTCTACTTCCTCGCCTCGTGGTCCCTAGGTTTAACTCAGGTCACATCACGCGCTGGCCTGTTTTTCCACGTGACAAGGGGCAGAGGGGTGGCGTGGGTCGCGAGCCGGGGACTCCCCCTCTGCGGACTCTAAGAATCTCCTTCGAGAGAGAAGCCAGCCAGCGGGGGCCAGGGCCCCACACTGCGGACATCCCAGCGGCTGCCACGCAGGGACTCCAGCTAGAGGGGCACCGGTCTGTGCCAAGTGACAAGGGGCTTCTCGCGGGGCCCCGGGCTCCAGGATCAGTTAAGCCAGCGCAGTTGAGAATTATAGAACAAGTAGCCATTCTCACGCTTCCTATGCGCTTTCATGGGTTTTTCTCTAATGTGCTTTTTTGCTGTAATATAATACTTAACACTCATACGTTCTTAGTCACTAGCTCTATCCTTGAAGGGGAAAAAATATGTTTACATATAACCGAGAAGAAGAATACACCGTGATTCATGGCTCTCCACTATTCACGCCCCGGAACACCTGGCTGTTTGCACCGAGGCCACAGCCAAGGCCCCGCTGCTCACCCACAGCTGACACTGTCCACATGGGCAAGGAGACCCTCTCACGGGATTTCTCAGCCTCGGGGCTGGGGCCGCCCCCGCGGACTGCCGTGATGACACGCGTTGCAAAAATCTGCTGTGAAGAAGTATTAAAGTTGCCCGTCATATACTTTTCGAAGTGAACGCATCCGTCAGTGCCACTCACACCTGCTGCGCGCCACCCCGAGCTGGGGTTGCAGCCAGGAGGCTGAGGCGTGGGTCCTGCACACGCGTGTCACCCGTCACGCGTGTTGTGGCGGAAAACTCTGAGAACAGCCGTCTCGGCCTGATCTGAGCATCACTTCGCACCAATGACACCGTCTCTGCCGGAAGGCCAAGGCCAGCCTTCGCCAGCCTGGCGGCCCAGGACCCCCAGGTGGGACCAAAGTCCTCATGAGGGCAGCGGCCAGTACGGGCCACCTGCAGACATCAACCCACAGAGACCTGTGGGATGTTGGCCCCTCTTTACAGATAAGGGAATGGAGACTCAGAGACGGAAGTACGAACGCCAAGGCCGCGCTCCCCCGGCTCCACTGGGGAACGAGGATGGGCCGCCATTACGGCTGTCCCTCCCTGGTTTTCAAGGACGCACAGCTTCCCTTCACCTGTCTCCCCAGCCGATCCTGCTTTTCCCGTTACATTCCGCCATTCCCTGAGGGCACAGCCTGGCAGGTGCCACGCTGTGACACACTCCGCTCTCCTGACCAGCTCCACCTCGGTCTCTCTCACAGGGGCCCCTCAGGAGAGCGGGATGGCAGATGCCGCGAGTGGCTTGTCCCTACCTATCTTGCCCGGCACCACCTGCCCTGCAGCCACGGCCAGTGCCAGCTGGCAAGGCGGAGACAGAGGTCCCGGGGAAGGTGCCCCTTCTCAGGAGGCAGGAGCCCCTTGCGCTGGGTCCTTGTTCCTTCTGGACCCGATGCTGGCCTGATGCCTGGAGGGGTAGGAGCCTCTTGGAACGGCAAGGACAAAACCGTACCCCAAGGACGGCGGGGCAGGAAGACGGGACGGGGTCCCGGACACTTCCGGGCCCTCGCTCTGAGAGCATCACAGGGTGATGTGCGGCTGGCGGTGTCACATCCCTCCCTCAAACAGGAGGAGCTGAGGCTCTGGGACAGTGACCCGCACAGCCAGTGACGCTGGAGTCCTACAGCCCCGGCCCGCCCAGGGCGCCCAAGTGCGCAGCCAGCAGGAGACCAGGCACAGGGGAGGCCTTACCTGGGCGTGGGGCTGCTGTCGCTGCCCTTGCAGGAGCCCGAGTTGCTGCTGCTGCTGAGAGAGGAGGTGCCGTAGGCGTCCCGCACGCTCACTGGCGGAGAGGTGCGCCTGGAGGCAGGGAGAAGAGGCAGGTTCTCGTTCTGGCTGGCGGGCAGCTGCGGACACTGGGCGAACACCGCCAGGCCGCTGCGGCCCAAAGGGCCCCCGCTGCGGGGTCGGCATCGGGGAGAGAAGCAGAGGGGAGAGGGGGACGCACAGACAGGGGTGACAGAACAGACAGCGCAAATCAAGATGGAAAACCAGGAGCAGGCCGGTCCTCCTGGCTCCCCAGGACAGGAATGGAGGCTGGGCAGGGCCAAGGACGGGGGGGGGGGGTCCCATCTGTCTCGCCAGGGGTCCTCAACTTTCAGGGTCCCCCAACCCCAGAGGAGGGCCCTGAGTGGGCCGAGACAGGTGGGGCAGAGCAGGGCAGGCAGGGGTAGGGACAAAGGTCAAAGTCAAGGGGGCAGGGGGGCCCGAGTGAGCCAGAGTGGATGACGGCGTGAGTCCCCTCCGGTAACTGTGAAGCGTAACAACAGCACTGGTGATGGTAGGAATCCAGTGGTTTGATTCTTCAGAGAACTTTTATATCCACTGCGTCATTTGAGCCCTTAAATAGTTCCAGGAGGAGGTGAGTGTTGGCGAGCCCAGTTTTAAAGTGGGCAAAACTGGGGAAATGACTCGCTCACGGGCACACTGCATGTTGGTGGCAGAGTGGGGACGGAGACCCTCCCTCCTCCCGCCCTCTGAGGCCAAGGGGGAGACTCACCTGCGGGATCCAGCAGAGGCCCGTCTACTGCCCGGCAGGGACATGGCCATGAGGCTGCGGGTCCGGGTGAGGGGCGGGATGGGCGGTGTCCCCGGGGCTGAGGAGAGAGGGCGCGTTGGGGGGGCCGCGGGGAGGGCCGGACCAGGCCATGTCATCCTCTCGTTGGGGCCGCTGCCTGGCATGGCTCTCCTCTCGCCCTTCAGCAGGACACCCCAGGACCGAGCGAGGGCCCGGCCGCCAGACTCTGGCCACAGCTCCCTCCACCAACGAAGTTAGCACACTCCTGCCACCTGACTTAAAATCTCGAACGTCAGGGCCTCAGGGGCAGCCGGAAATCAGAGATCCGACCCTGTGTTCTCCAGATGATTGAATGTGGACAGCGAGCTCGAAGGCCTGGCCCAAGGTCACACGGGCTTCGGGGCAGGGCTCCTGACTCAGCACAGCACTGAGTTCTCTACACTACAAGCCGGGACCCCCGATCCCTGACTCGGACCCCACCCCACAGTAGACAGTCCTCCCTCCTCGGCGGGGGCTGCAGGCTGGAGGACTCCTGGAGCAGGACCAGGAACCCCAAATTAGGCTGGGCTAGTCGTGACGTCACCTTCCCAGGGCGCCCGCTGGCGTGTGGCTCAGGGCTTCCTGTCTATAGGGGAGACAAGACAGACCAACATACCAGCACACGTGTAGAAAGACATACGGATACACACGAATGTGAGAAGGTACTATGTCCCTGCCCTTCTAAGGCAGGCCACACACATCTCAGTGAACATGCTCAGGGCCCACCCACAATGCAGCACGTGCAGCCAGGCCACCCCCCCACCCCCCCACCCCCCCAGCACGCATGCTACACACAGGCAGGCCTGCACCCATTCATGCAAACACGCATGCTGATTTGGGCATGCGTCAGGACCTCAGAGCACAGGCTCAAAGCAGATGAGGAAGGGGGGTGAATGGGTACAGAAGCCCTTCTCTGGGGCGGGGGTGGGGGGTGCTTGGCGGGCTGGACCTAGTAGGAAGTGACCAGGCCTGTAGGGACCCTTCCTTGGCACTCTTGACAAGTGGGTAGGGGCTTAGGCTCCAAGGGCAGCCCTAGAAGGGTCTAAGGAGGGGAGAAGCCCCATGGCGGGCTGAGCGTTGGCTGTTGTCGGGAGGCCTCCGGCACTGGGCGTCACCCCAGACCCCTGGAGTCCGAGGCGGGCGGGCCTGGGCTCTTTGCGCCAATCTGCTAGTCCTAGGCCAGCTCCAGAGACCCCAGTTCCCTCCTTCTTCCGTGCTCAGAGCAGGACTGAGGCCAGCAGCCTGGGTTCCTGGAGACCTGGCCAAGGACACCATGCCCCAACCTTCCCCCATGCTAGAGAGCAGCTTTCACCGAGCCCCGCTGCGCGCAGACCCCGTGCCAAGCACATTACGTACAGTGTGCCATTGACTCCTCCCAAAAACCCTATGAGGAAGTGCTGTGATTAGTCCCCTCACAGATGAGGAATCCGAGCCTCCCAGAGGAGGGACTTGCCCCAATCACGCCCCCAGAGTGTGGGCAGGGGCAACATCGGAACCAGGCCAACACCAGACGCCCGAGGGCCTGGGTCTCAGGCTCCGGAGTCCCCTGGCCGGCCCCACCCCTGGTCACACGGGCCTCCCACGTCCACGTCCTCCCGGGAGCCTGGTCAACCTGCCCGGTGGCGGGGCTGCCTCCTGAGAGGACAAAGGCGCTGCTCAGGTGGCCTGTTTCCTGGCCGTGACACAGAACGTGGCCTGTCCCCCCGGAGGGCCTGGACACAGCCAGCATTGTCTGCCCGGAGGTGTCGGGTGCCGGAGCTGCCGACACCATGCCCGTCACCTGAGCTGCTCGCCCCAGCTCCCACCCATCATGCCCCAATCAGGCAGGGCTTCCAGGCAATGTAGGGCCGACCCCTGAAGGCCGACCCTGACGCGGGACCGAAGACAGTGCTCCCCACACTTGTCAGGAAGGCTACCAAGGGCTCCAGGCCTCCTGGGCACAGCTTGGGGCCGACAGGGGGGTGACGCGTTATCACATGTGGGCCCCAGCTCGCAGAGCCGCAGGGCCCGGCAGACCCTGGCTTCTCGTCCCAGGCAGCCCGGCTGCCCCAGCCACCCTCCCGGCCTCACCCCCTTCCCTTGTCGCTTTTGGGGGGATGCCCTGAAGAGGCTGTGCCTTCAGGAGGACTTCTCAGCAGAGGCAGGACTCAGCAGGACTCAGATCCGAGGACAGGCCTCGCTCTCCCAGGCCAGCTTGGGTAAAGGTTGCTAAGGAGCGAGGAAAGTCCAGGCGGAGTCCCGGGCCTCTGTCCTGGGAGGCAGGCAAGTTGCCTGGTTTGCCTTGGAGCTGAGTGTGGCCTCAGCACAATGACAGCTTTGTCTCCTCTGTCCCTGCTCCTACCTGCTCGGCAACCCCACACCTCCCTCCTCCTGTGCTCCCTCTTCCTTCCTCCCTGGCCCAGGGGGCGGGAAGAAGACAGTGTTTGTACCTGGATGGACCTGCTGGTCTCCTGGGAGGCCAGAGCCAGCCATTCATTCAGGACAGGGGTGGAAGAGGCATTTCCCCTGCTGGGACAGGACCTTGCAGGCGGGGGGGACGGGGGATCCCTCAGGGGAGGGCAGAAGCCACCCAGGCCCAAAGGGAGCCACCTCTCCAGGATCCTACTCAGAAGCCTCGGTGCGCCCCGTGTGCTCTCTCAGGTCCTTCCTCCCCCTCCAGGCCCCAGAGAGGAGGCGGGTTGCCATGGCGTCTGTCTCCATGCCGCCTGCCAGCTCCCCGGAGTCCCACAGCCCTGTCCCCTGGCAGCCAGAGGCTGCCACTTGGAATGAAAGGTGGAAAGGAAACCCTTCACCGTGGGGCGCCGGACTGAGAGTCTCTTCTCGCCTCAACACCAGAGTAAACCCAGGCCCTCACTCCGGCCTCCCTCCACGTCCCCATCCTGCCCACATCATGACCACGCTGCTGCGCCCCCCGCTTTGATCCGTCCCTCCCACACCCAACGGTCTCCCAAAGGCCTACAATGGGGGTCCAGGGAATACAGCAGGATCCAGGGAACAGGAGACAGAAGGACGTAGAAACAGAGTCAGACAGATCTGGGCTCAAATCCCAGCTCTGTCAGCCTCCACACGCACGCCTTGGGTGAGCCACACCACCTCTCTGAGCCTTTGCTTCCTCATCTGTGAGTGGGGCCGTCGTGGGGTGCACCTCACGTGGTTACTGTGGCAGGATAACGCATGCCCGGGGCTCAGCCCAGTGCCCGCCACACAACACACGCTTGAAAGTGGGAACTGCCAGTATAGATAAGTGCGACGCAGCGCGGGCTTCAAAACAGAGACCCATTCGAGGCATCACATGGCCTCACGAGGGTCAGAGACAGCTCCTCCAAGAGGAAATTTACGCTGGGTCTTGAAGGATGAATAGGAGTTCGGCAGCAGGAGAAAGAGGGTGGGAAGGAAGGAGAAGGCTGGGCAAAGGCAGTGAGTTGTTCAACTGCATGGCATGGCTGGAGAGCTGCTGAGGAAACTAGGGGGTCTGGTGAGGTCAGAGGCCCAGTTTAGACTTGCAGTTTAGAAAGCCCCCCGGGGTAGGGGGCCTTTGTGGAGCGTGGCTGGGAAGGGACAGGAATACAGGCAGAGGACCAGTCAGGAGGTTATCACGAACTTCCGAGTGGGAAATCAGAAGAGTCTGGGTCAGGGCTGCAGGAGCAATGGAGAAGAGCATCTGGACCCTTGAGAGGCATCGGGGGCCCCCGATTAAGTAAAAATTGGGCACGGCTCTTGATTCTGGCATTCAAGGCCCGCTTATCTATACCCTTGCCAACATTCAAGGCCCGCTCACCCATACCCTTGCCAACGTGCTGTCAGCGGCCTGCTGACCCCCAGGAAAGCCCCATCAGTCACTCTGGCACCTCCACGTGGGCTGTTGGTCCAGCCTGCAGCACCCTCCCTGCCCTGTTCTCATGCACGCATCACACGCCTCCTGCAAGGCTCTGACCTGCACGGCTTTCCCCCTGGGCTTTCCCATCACTTACTGTCATGACCACTTAGCATGCCATGCCTTGGGTTGAAACTCAGGGACCACCACCCTCTGGGGGACTTCATAAAAAACAAACACAACCAATGCACAACTGTTAGCAACACAATGGTCTGAGCATGTCTGGTAGGCCGAGGGGTTGGCTTAGATGGTCTCTAAGACACTTCTGGATCCAACCTTCCGTGATCCTGAGCTGTTAAGGAAATGACGGACTCACAATGAAAGCCTCATTCTCCCTCAATGACTAGGGCTCCTGGGTTTCAGTTTCCACCTCGGTAACACGAGGAAACTGCATTTCTCCGAAGAGACACTATGGCAGTTTACTCAATCAGTGAGTCGTTGGGGGGAGAGACCAAGCACTTGGGTTAATCCAATATTCTGGCTAAGTGAAAGTCCCTGTATGTACTATCAATGAGTTTTTGCAACGACTCGGCCATCAGTAAGAGAAGAAAGCCATCCTAAAACCCCAGGGAACAGAACAATCTGTCTCTGATGACTCAGGCCTCCGACAGCTGCGGAAAGCAGAGGACGCAACCGACAGAACAGAGCTTGGGAGGGGTCCTCTCTCTGCCAAGGCAACACGAGAATGCCGAACAGTGCTCCCAGCAAACAGCAGAGCGTCTGGTGCTCCTCGAATGCCAGTGTGGTGCAAGCCTGGGCTGGGAGTGTGCCAGCAGCCGTACTCCGAGTCCCGGAGGATTAGCGCTCCGGGGGCTATCCACGGCGGGGGAGCTCAGTAAACCTTCCGCTGGCGTCGTGACCCCAGCTACTGTGGGTGTCCAGCCCCCGAGAAACGGATGGCCTTTCTTCCTGAACCTGGGAAGGCATTTCTCCAGCTCGCTTCCTCCGTCCTGCGCAAGCCACCCTCAGCGCTGGAGCCACAGGTGGGGGCCATCGGACTCCTTCTTCTCGCTGCAACAGCCCCAGCACAGCGGCTGGACGGACCCCCAACCCAGACGCCAGGGGTGGGAGAGGGGTGCTGCCCCAGGCAAGCAGGCCGGCGCTGGGGGCTGCGACGGCCGCCACGCCACAATCTTCAGCGACTAGACTCAGATTCCGGACCTGGGTGAGTGTGGAGCCTGGGTTGGTCTTCAGACCCCCCAGAGGATTTGCCTCTGGGCCTGCTGAGCGGTGGGCTCAGGCCTCCTCATCACCTGCAGAGGCTCCCCTTGTATCTGTTCCACACACGGAAGGCCCTGCCGTGAGACTGCTTCTCTATCTGAAAAAGGTTTTACAGGCTTAACCGCGTACTATGTATTTTCCACAATGAGCTACTTCGCGTCTAGTGGGAAGGCTATCATCAGACAGACCAAGATGAGCGTGGGCGAGGCTGTGGAGGAACTGGAGTTCTCACGCACTGCTGGTGGGAAGGTAAAGGGGTGCAGCCGCCGGGGAAAGCAGCACGGCAGCTCCTTGGAACGTTAAGCGTAGGGTTAACGTGTGACCTGTCAATTTCCCTGCTAGGTCAATATCACCCGGAGCATAGGAAACCGGGGTGCAAACAAGAACTCGTTCGGCAATGTTCGTAGCCACAGCGTTCCGCACGGAGGGAAACAACCCAAATGCCTGCCAGTGTCCAACGAATGCATAAATAACATGAGGGATAGGTAGGTAACGGAATATCACTGAGTCAAAAAAAAAAAAAAAAAAGGCAGGAGGTACGGACACCTGCTACAACATGGATGAACCTCGGAAGATGCTAACCGAAAGAAGCCAGATGCAAAAGGCCACACGTTATATGATTTCATTTATATGAAATGTCCTTGGCAGGCAAACCTATAGAGACCGAAAGCAGACGAGGGGTTGCCAAGGGCTGGGGGAAGGAGGAGCAGGCGAGGACCGCTGGCAGGAGTCTCTTTTGGGGATGATGACAATGTTCTGGAATTAGACAGTGGTGATGGATACACGCCTCTCTGGGTATACTAACCCTCCCTGGACTGTACATTTTAAAAGGGGGGATTTTATGGTGTGTGAATTATTATCACAATAAAAAGCACATTTTTAAACTGCCATAATATATATTTTAAGCTATTTTTTAATGCCTGTTTTTGAGGGAGCGAGCGTGAGCGGGGGAGGGGCAGAGAGAGAGGGGGACAGAGGATCCCAAGCTGGCTCTGTGCTGACAGTGCAGAGCCCCAAACTCACGAACTGTGAGACGGCCTGAGCTGAAGTCAGACGCTCAACCGACTGAGCCACCCTGGCACCGCCACATAATATATATTTTACATGAACAGTTGTAAAAGGACGGGGATGGTCCAAAGAGGGGAAGGGAATCACTGAGATGGCTCAGCCAGTTGCTGTGGGGTGGGAATAGAAGCAGCCCTCCGCCCTCCACCTGACTCAGACAGCCGGGCCCGGGGAGCCTCCCTGGTGCTCCTGACCCTGGGTCAGCCCAGAGGAGACAGGAGACCGTGGCTGCCCCTTTGGAAGCTTTGCGTATCCACCAGCCCGTCTGCGCCTCACCGGTCCCCTGTGCAGGGAGGCCCGGTGGAGACGGTTCCTACTGACACATGGGAAACCTGAAGCCGCAAAGGTGGCAAGATTGCCCAAGGTCACACCTTGGCCTTCCAGGTCGTAGGCGCCTGCATTTCTACCGCATCACGAAGGTCTCATCACACAATAGAACTGGGACACATATCGTTATGCTGCAGAAAAGAGGAAAACCACCTTCCCGGGAGACCCTGAGGCCGTGGTGTTGATGAGGGGGACACCACCGAAACGGGAGGCAAGCAGAGCAAGGATGAGCGTTGAAAAAGAAATTCCTCCTATGCCTCTCCCCAGCCAGCACCTCCAAGACCCCAGGCCATGTGCCCTCCTGTATGGGGAGGGGGTTGGCAAGGGAACACTGGGTTCCATCCCCCCTGCCTGCCTGCACACACCCATGGGGAGGCGGGGGAACCGAGGGGCTCTGGGTGCTGGCCCCAGCTCGGTGGCTGCCTGGCAAGGGGACTCTGGCAGATGGAGACCCTCAGCGACCTTGGCCACAGCATATGCTTTCCTGGGCTTCCTGGCTGATAGAGCTGTCAAGCCTGAGCCTGGCTCCTCTCCCTGCCTCCTCCTCCTCCTCCTGAACTTCCAGCTCTCCAGCACCAGAGGAAGAAAGGATGGTGGGGCCGCCACATCTAGGGACTCTGCCTTTTGTCCAGGTCCCTGCCTTGCCCCCTCCCCCACTCCCACATTTGTCCCCAGGTACCAACGAGGCCAACCCACTCTCAGAATTCCAGGATGGAAGGGGTCTTGGCCAGACTTCGTCACAACCCATCATTGTATGGAGAGAAAATGAAACCCAGAGGCTGTGATCTCCAGTGATGAGGCTTCTGCACTGCGGCCCATCGCCCCCCCTTCCCCATCCTCCTTTGAATCCAGGCAGAAGTTCTATAAAATAAGAACAAGAGGGGCAGCTTAAGTAAAACAGTCATGGAAGGAAGCCTAGGGGTGAGACAGAACAAGTCCCACCACCCCCCCCCCCCCCGGAGCAGCTCACAAATGACCTGTAGTAAAATAGACGCCGAAAGCGAGGCCGGGGAAGAAGGGAACGAACACAGCCTGACCACGAACAGCAAACACGGCGGCAATAACGAGGCTCAGAGTCAACTCTGGGCCTCCTGGCTGCCATTGCGATAAAGGAAACCACGATCAGTGTTCTTGGTCTCATGGTTAAGGGAGAGCAAGAGGCAGACCAGGTCTTCCGGGAGAAATAAAGATCTTAAAACAGAGGCTACAAGAGACATTGTTGCATGGGATTTGCTGTGGGGGAGGAAGACTAGGGAACCAGCAGGGAGAGTCCTAAGACAGAGGAGAGCCAGTGTCCTCTTACCCAAGGTGCCCTGTGTGTGTTGCGCCTTGCTGATGAGAGACTGAAGGACACGAGGATCACAAGGACCAGAGGCCTAAAGGGATGCAGACATGTCCTCCGATCTGCCGGGGACCACAGTCCCTTTCTGCGGGGACAGCGCCCTCCTAATCTGAGATCAGAGCGCTTCCTGGGAGGCACATAAACTCATGCTGCCTCTGGCTCCCCCTCCCTCCCTCTCTTCCCCTCTCTTCCGACACGACACGGCATGACAATCTAGTCCAACTGCCACATTGTCCTATAGCCAGAAAACCGCAGACTCGCCAAAGGCCACAGTGTGAGCTGCAGGAGCAGGGGACTGAAGGTGGGCCAGCTGATTCCCATCCCACCAGCCACTCTGGGCGTGTGGCTCCTGGTTGAAGCCAAGTGCCATCCGTCTCCTTGCGGCTCCTGGCGGCTCCACGTGGGGACACTAGTTCCGCTCACCCCACTGTTCCTGTTTGAGCCCAGGAGCCGTGCCTGCCCCACGTCAGCGTCCTTCATGTCTCCTCCCGGGTCCCCTTTCCTTCCCAGCTGCCAGCTGTCCTGCCATCCTTAGCAGCTAGTCCCTGTCCGGCTGATTTCTACGGGCATTTCTCGTGTCAGGCTGAAGTCTCTCACCTTTGCCGAGGTCCAGGGCCTGCGGCAAGACCCAGTATGGCTCACACTCGCTGTAGGAGGGTAGGTGATTACAAACCCTTCTCTCGGGAAGCCTTCCCTCCCTGGAGGAGCTGCCCAACCCCTTCATTTACTGAAAATGAGGCTTTAAAAACACTTTGAAAAGGAACTTCTGCAAACATCTATGTTCTATTTTAAAAGTCCTTCGGAAGAGGTTAAGAGGCTTAATCTAAACGAAAGAAACCATGGCTTTGGGCTCAAATATACCTGGATTTGAATTCCAAACTCCACCAACCGCTATATGACAGTAGGACTATACTTCTCTGAGCCTTAGTCTATCTGTAAAATGGGGCTACTTACAGTGTGCATGAGTATGGTTATGGTTAGCAATGACGCAAGCGAAATGCCTAGCAAGAATCCAGCATACAGAAAGCATTCCACACACAGTGGAAATTATTTACTAACCAAAATCTATTCTCGCTTTTAATCATATATATTAAACCTTTATCCCAGTCCAGAAATTAATCTGAAGTGTTATATAATAGCTGGTATCTCCAGGGTGCCTGACCACAGAATCATTTACACACACTTAGGTCTAATGGCCAAAATAAAGAAGGAAAAGGAAAAAAAAAAATCACAAACCAATCATTGCCTACCAAACGGCAGAATTTCAGGACATCGTCACTTTGATCTGACAGAATGTCTTAAAAATGAACGTGTCCAAAGTAGGAGTTCCTGATGGGAATGTGACGCCTCTGAGGGCCTCCCTGCTCCCTCTCTGGCCCCAGCCACCATCTCTTCCGGGGGGCTGCAACAGTCTCAGCCCTACAACCTCGGCACAGTGGCCAGAGGATCCTTTTAGAGTGTGAAATCTGGTCATGTCTCAGACCGCTCAAAACTTTTCCCGATGGTCCCATCGTGGAATAGAAGCTTTGGCTTCTCTTACTTACTCTGACTGAGGCTGAGCCCTGCATCCTGCCCCACCCTCCACCTCTCTCTGACCTCACCTCTTGCTCCCCTCACGCATGGCTGTTCTGTCCACACTCGCACTCAGGGCCTTTGCACATGCTGTTCCCTCCCAGCTCTCTCCCCCCTGCAGGTCTTTACTCCAAGGTCACCTTCTCAGTGAACCTGCCTTGACCCCTTTATTTAAAATACAACTGGGGCATCTGGGTGGCTCAGTCGGTTAAGCATCCGACTTTGGCTCAGGTCATGAGCTCATGGTTTATGGGTTTGAGCCCTGCGTCGGGCTCTGTGCTAACAGAACCTGGAGACTGTTTCAGATTCTGTATCTCCCTCTCTCTCTCTCTTTCAAGAATAAACATTAAATTTTTTTTTAAATACAACCCTCCCTCCCCTCTTTTCTGTTCATGCTCTATTTTCTCCACAGTCCTTATGTGAAGACATTTATGCATTTACTTTGTTATCTTTGGAATAGAAGCTGCAGGGAGGTAAGGATATTTGTGCATTTTATTCTTTATCTAATTTGAAGCACCTAGACCAGTACACCTAGTACATCATAGGCCCTCGATAAATATTTGCTGAATAAGAGTGTCTGCGTGCACTTGGGTTGAGGTCACCACCCAAGTAAGTGCAGGTTTCTGAGCAAATGAAAACAGGGGCAAAAAAAAAAGAAGCTCTATGGCACTTTGTTTGTATCATGACAGTCCTTTCTACACACGGTGTCTTCTTTAGGGGCTGGTCTCTTCTACTAGAACCATCTGAATCTTCAGTAGGTAGCAGGGACTGGAGTTCAACCCACTTAGTAACCGCATCTTCAGGGAAAGGATGAAAGCTGTTATTTAACTGGCATCTTGCCAGGCACCCAGGATTATTCTCTCAATTCACGCTTATGTGTCCCCCACAGGTTGGGGTGCGTTCCCTCCATTTTACCACCAGGGACGCTTAGGTTCCGGGGGGCCAGCTCACATGTATGAGAAAAGTGTGACAAAGTTAGGACTCAGGACTGGTTGCAGCTGCCCCTCCAAATCACATCCCCACACCACAAAATCCAGTTCGTTGTCCCAACTACTCCTAATCCTGACAGCAGCCCCTGGAGAAAGATGAAGGGAACAGGACTATAGTTGATCCTCATTATCTGCGGATTCTGTATTTGCAAATTCACCTACTCGCTAAAAATGATTTGTAACACCCACAGTCAACACCCACAGTTCTTTTACGGGAGGGGTGGAAAATGTCAGTTTCCTTGATGTGTAACTTCCCAGCTGGGGTGGAAGGCAACCTTGTTTCACTTCTTATACTGCAAACAAGTGTCCTCTTTGTGCCACATTTTTCACATTTTGGGGCTTTTTGTTGGTGACTTTGCTGTTTAAAATGAAAACAGTGTAGTGCTGAAAAACCGTCTAGTGTTCCTGGGCACAAGAAGGCTGTGATGTGCCTTTTGGGAAAATACGTGTGTCAGATGAGCTTTGATCAGTATGAATTACAGCGCTGTCCGCATGAGTTCGATGTGCATGAAATCAACAGCTGACACTAAAGAAGGTGTCTTTAGACAGAAACACACACAAAATGAGGTTCAGTATTGATCTGTTGATGAAAACGGTGTGACCGGAGGCTCGCAGGAGCCTCGCCCTGTGTCCTCCCTCAGGAACAATAGTTCAGTATTCACTAATTCAGGGTTTGCAGCGGCTTCACAGAACATACTACTGCAAATAACAAGAGCTGACTATACTAAGCCCAGCCATCCAGTGCACAGTCCTGCACACAATAAGTCTAGCTGTGGCTATGCACAAGCATGTACACGCAGACCCACTCGTGTGTGTGTGCTCCGCTCCATGTACTAAACACTGCCATTAGCACCAGCACTGGCAGGTCCCCTCCGAGGGGTGTAATGACCGCATTCAGGAGCTCGGGAGGTAGAACCAGATGCTCCCGGATCCAAATCCCAGGGCAGCTGGGAGTTGTGTGCCTTCATGCTGGTCACACCCAACTTCCTTGTAGATAGGGGAGGTTAATCAGTGTCCTGATGATAAAGAGAGGTTGTGCGGGACAACTGCCAAGCACATAAGCCACAGCTGGGATACAGTATCCAGCAGGCAGCAGGGCAGAGCCTTTTAAAGCCCATGTATTTGCCTAGGGCAGGTAAGGGGGCCCAGGAGAGCCACTTAGGGCCACCTCTTCCTGAGCAGACTGGCCTTCCTCCTCTTACAGACCTGGACATCATTCTGCCTAGTATGATCTCCAGGAGCATTTGTAGACTAGGAGTCCAGGAGTCAGAGGGTCAAAGCCAGAAGGTACCCAGGGGCAGGGGACTCCAGAGGTCCCAGACTGGCAGCCCAAAGGCCATATCATGCCTATAGACCACTTTCCCTCAGCCTGCACGTGTATGTATTTTAATGAGTCAACATTAATAAATCGAGACATTTCATATTTTAAAAAATCCGGATCTCTGTCTTGTCTTATACCACCCAAAAGATCTTGCCTCTCTGTGTCTGCGTTCCTGCACGGCACTGACCGGCTGAGTCTGGGAGGTGGCTCCTTTCTGCTAGTGTTCGTATCAGTGCCCTTGTACTTATACCTGGACTGTTTTTTGCTTGTTAGCTGCCTAGCACTGGAGTTTGGAACCTCTGGTCTAGTCCAATCTCACTTGACAGGATCTGAACTCAAGGGTGGGTGGTACTTGCCCAAGCCCCCAGGTAAATCAGTGGTGGTGCTGGGACCTGAACCCTAGACCTGCAGCTCTGAATCCAGGGCACTGAGATGCCCAAGGAGGCTGGGGACGTGGAACGGGGAACTGGAGTGAGGGGGAAAGGAAAAGGCTGCTGGGGCCAGAGGGGTAAGGCAGAGAACACCAGCTCTGGCTGCAGTCGGCAGAAAATTCTATTCTTCCCACCTGCTGGCAAACACTGACCTTCCCTACCCTGTAAGGTAAACTCCTGCACGGGCTCTGTTGACACAGTGTTCTCAGGTGTCCCTCTACCTGTCCTGTCCCAGCCCCCAGCTCCCCCACCCCTGCCTCAAAGGCAAAGATTTTCATAATCATGGGGGGGGGCGGGGGGCATGCAGAGCCAGAGGTGGGTGGGGGGAGTGCTTTGTCCTAGGGCAAAACCTAGTTCTTAGCAAAGGACTGACCGCGAGCTTTAGCTTCCTTATCTGTAAAATGGGGGTTTCAATTGTGAAGATTTAATTAGATAATGCACAGGAAGAGTCTGGCGCATACCTCCCAGTGAACATTCGCTTCTTTCCCCTATTTTATAAACCAAGGGCCTGGAGACAAATGAATGATTCATTCCAAGAAGGTCACAAAATGAAAAGGGACTCCCTTAGCTCCCATGGGGTAATTTTAAAAGGTTAGATATAGTTACATTTGTGAAAATATTTATTATAGCTATAAAAGTAGCACACACTTAAAAAAAAAAACCCTCCAGTTTTGTTGTTCAAAGACGAGCCCCTGATTAGTTTCACTGCTGCTTCTTCCAGTCTTTTTCTTTTTTCTTTTCTTTTTGCTTTTTTTATTTTTTTTTAACATTTATTTATTTTTGAGACAGAGAGAGAGCATGAACAGGGGAGGGTCAGAGAAAGAGGGAGACACAGAATCTGAAACAGGCTCCAGGCTCCGAGCTGTCAGCACAGAGCCCGACGCGGGGCTCGAACCCACGGACCGTGAGATCGTGACCTGAGCCAAAGTCGGACGCTTAACCAACTGAGCCACCCAGGCGCCCCTCTTCCAGTCTTTTTCTAAGCAGCAGGGAAAAAATGTTTTTTAGGGGAGGTGGGGGTTATTTTTATGTAGTTATAACCCTGGTGTGTATGCACCTTTGTATCTTTTAAAAATTTAACATAGCATGGGGCGCCTGGGTGGTGCAGTCGGTTAAGCGTCCGACTTCAGCCAGGTCACGATCTCGCGGTCCGGGAGTTCGAGCCCCGCGTCAGGCTCTGGGCTGATGGCTCAGAGCCTGGAGCCTGTTTCCGATTCTGTGTCTCCCTCTCTCTCTGCCCCTCCCCCGTTCATGCTCTGTCTCTCTCTGTCCCCAAAATAAATAAACGTTGAAAAAAAAAATTAAAAAAAAAAAATTTAACATAGCTTAAGAATTGCCGGTCGCCATGGCATATTCTTTAATTTTTTTTTTCTTTCAATGTTTATTTATTTTTTTTGGGACAGAGAGAGACAGAGCATGAACGGGGGAGGGGCAGAGAGAGAGGGAGACACAGAATCAGAAACAGGCTCCAGGCTCTGAGCCATCAGCCCAGAGCCTGACGCGGGGCTCGAACTCACGGACCGCGAGATCGTGACCTGGCTGAAGTCGGACGCTTAACCGACTGCGCCACCCAGGCGCCCCGCCATGGCATATTCTTAATAAAAAGTTCTGTTTTTAAAATATTTTCTTTTTTTTAAAGTAATCTCTACACTCAATGTGGGGCTCAAACTCACAACCCTGAGATCAAGAGTCGCACGCTCCACCCACTGAGCCTGCTGGGCGCCCCTATAATGCATGATTTTCCATTTCATGGGTCATCATGGTTAACTTCTTCCCTTGTTGAATATTTAGTCTTTCTCACTACCAAAAAGAATGCTCCAACGGATACCTTTGTGCATAATTGTTTTTCTGTATTTTGAACTACTTCCTCAGGATAGATCCCCAGTGGTGGGTTTATAGCGTCAACGGATACGCTGCCAAACTGCTTTCCTAACGGGCTGAGTTACCAGATGATTCTCCCACCCATAACACATGCACATTGGCTGTGCTTCCCGTTTGACAAAACCACTGGCACTGAGCTCTGTCTCCTAAAAGGCAAGGCGTTCAAGCTCAAACACGGGAATTATCCAGGGTGATTCTTCTGAGTCTCTTCGGCTTTGGGGCAAGTAGGGTCACCCCCAGTGGCAAGGGGGTGGGGTTAACTCCCGGAGAGACGTAGCTCAAAAGTAGCCTAGCTCCAAGCAGGACTGAAAGCAAGTCCCCCAGAGCCTCTCCCATGTCCCAAGCACAGCACCCCTTACCCGTGTGGCAGCGCTGGCAGGCCCCTTTAGTCAGTGTCCACCTAGCACCTGCCTGCTGTGTGCTGGGTCCTTGAATGGTCCCAGCACTCAGATCCTGTCGGTGAAGGGCTGGGCTCAGGAGGGAGTAAGTCCCTCTCCAGAACTCAGGAGGAGGTAGCTGTGAGCAGGGCTCTGAAGGATGAGCTGCCTGTGCAGGAGCATTCCGGATGCAGTGCGGGGTGGGGGCCAGCATTATGGAGGCATGGAGGAGGTGGTGGTGAAGGAGGAGATAATGGTAGAGGAGGGGGAAGAGGAGGAGAGGGGAGAGGAGGAGGGAGATGGGAAGGAGGAAGAGGAGGAGAAGAGCTACAGGGGTAGGGGCCCAGGGGAGTAGAGAGGGAGGCTGGGTGCTGGGGGAGGGCCTTTCACGCCTCTGGGTTCTGAGCAGAGGAATGACAAGGCTGGGATTATCTTATGGAAGCTAATGCTGTACCAGCTCTGCGGGGAATGGGGTAGAAAGAGGAGGAGAGGCACCAGGAGACCCTAGATGGAAGCAGGGGAGAGGGAATGAGAGAGGCAAAGATGGCTTCCAGAGAAACTGAGGACAGAGGCTCCTCGAGGCCCAGAAGGGAGGGGCTGTGGGGAAGGAGGGCGAGGGGAGGAAAGTGATGGCGCCCAGGCATCTGGGAAGGTCAGGGGCGATAGACACTAATCCTGCCTACCTAGTGTTCAGTCTCCCCCTTAGTCACAGAACCCTGTTGTGGTTCCGGGGTGGTGGTACACCCAACTTAACCCGCACAAGCCTGGAGGGTGGCAGGGGCAGTTCTGGGAGCGGCAGCACCCGGCCTGGGCTTGCGAATGTGGCTGCGGTCGCTTAGCCCTCAAGGGCCCAGAGACAAGCAGGCATCATGCCTCCAGTGGCTCGGGTCTTCCCAGATGCCAGGAGCAGAGTGGACTCCGAATCGAGGCCTAGCAGACACGTGCTGAAGGAAGTCAGGCCAGGCCACCAAATAGATGACCCAGAAGTCCTGAGAACCCCATGAGGTCGGTCAGTCTGGGTACAGGAAAAATGGCCTGAGAGGGCTCCACGGTCCATCTCTCCTGGGACACAGCCTGGCACAGAGTCGGGAGCCAGGACATGCAGCTCTGCCACCGACTGAGTCACAAACCTAAGGGCACGGCTCTCTTGACGCCTTGGGACCTCAGTCTCCCCATCCACAAAATGGCGATAATACCCCCCCCCTCCCTGATGGAGCTGCTGTGATGTCCCAGGATCTGCCTTCCTTGTCGGCCTGCTTCCCATCACATCTTCTTCCTAACCATCTCCCCTGAGCTCACCCTGTGAGCTCATGCTTTTGCTTATGCGGTGCCCTCTGCCTAGAAAACCCTTCCAAGCTCTCCGCCTACTTGTCTTCCAAGTTCAATTCAAGCATGGATGCCTGTGTGTAACTTCATGGGAGACAGAGTTCATGCTCCCTCCTGGGTGGTCCCTTGCACACGCTCCCTTCAGAGCCCTTCTTCCACCAACAGGACACAGGCTATTTGCACACATGGTCACCTGTGGACCACAATCTTCCGTTTTTTGAGGGTTTCTAAGAGCCCCCCCCCCCCCCCCCCCCCGCCCAGCCACAGGCATCTGGCATAAGCAGCATGTGGGCTGCCGGCTAGTGGTCAGAGGGCTCTGGCACAAGAGGCGACGATGCCCTCAACCAGGCACCACCCAGCCCCGAGCAGAGCAGGAAAGGTCGCCCAGCACAGCTCCAGCCCGTACATGCCCACACCTGGCCCAGTGTGAGGTCAGCAAACCTTCCTCCTCCTCTGCCTCCCAAAGGCCTTTGGATGGCAACAGACGGTGCTAACACTGCTCTGTGTCCTTGGAGTTGGGACGGTCAGCTAGAGAACTCTACTGGCCTCTTGCTCACGAGCTGTGCCCACCTTAGAGACAGCTGAGGGATGCTCAGAATTACCTGACTTGCCTAGGGCCAAGGAACAAGAGGCATAAAGTACCGCACCGTGGGCCCTCTTCCTCTTGAGATCAGATGCCACGCCCCATGGGATCTCAGGGACTGAGAAGCTGTTGAGATGTGTGACCTTTAAGAACCTCTAGGAGCCGTCCTTCTGGATTCTCCATACAGTGCAGAAGACAAGAATCCTTCAGAAGTAGGGGACCCACCGGAAGCCAGTCTCCCTGTGAGTCTCTCTCTCTCTCTCTCTCTCTCTCTCACCCACACGTGCACATGCACACCGAGTCTGAAACCCCCACTGGGCCCTCTAGGGCAAGACACAAATTGGGAGAAAATATTTGCAGAATATGTATTTGACAAAGAACTTGCATCCAGAACAGATGAAGAACTCTCACAGCTCAGTAATAAGACCAACAACCAAATGATTAAATCTTTAACCGTGGGCCAAATGTCTGAACAGAAACTTCACCAAAGAAGATGCCTGGATGGCAGATAAGCACACAAAAAGATGTTCAACATCATTGGTCATTAGGAAAATGCAAATTAAATCCATAAAGAGAGACCACTGCACACCTGTTAGAATGGTTAAAATTTAAAAGACTGATCATACCAGGGTGCCTGGGTGGCTCAGTTGGTTAAGTGTCCAACTTCGGCTCAGGTCATGATCTCACAGTTCATGGGTTCGAGCCCTGCGTCGGGCTCTGTGCCGACAGCTCAGAGCCTGGAGCCTGCTTCGGATTCTGTGTCTCCCTCTCTCTCTCTGCCCCTCCCCTGCTCACACTCTGTCTCTCCCTCTCTCTCAAAAATAAATAAACATTAAAAAAAATTGTTTTTAAAGACTGATCATACCAAGTGCTGGTGAGAATGTGGAACTGGAACTTTCATACACTGATGGTGGGATTGTAAACCCAGAGTGGGGGTATAACCACTCTGGAAACACTTGGGAAGTTTCTTAAAGAGTTAAATATATATTTGCCAAACGATCCAGCCATTCTACTTCACTCCTAGGCATTACATATAAAGACTTACATGCAAATGTTCACAGCAGCTTTGTTTGTAATAGCAAAAAACTGGGAAAAAAAAAACAAACAATTGTCCATCAGCAGATGAAGGGATAAACTAATCGTGTTTTTTTCCTTTATCCATATACTTGAATACTACTCAGCAATAAAAAGGAATATATTGATATGCAAAACATCATGAATCCTAAAATAATTATGCTGAGTGAAAAAGTCAGACCCCTCCCCCCCAAAATCACATACTGTATGATCCCATTTATATAAAATTCTAGAAAATGCAAAGTCATCTATAGTGATAGAAAGCATATCAGGGGTTGTTGGGGGATGGGGGAAGTATGAGAGGGAGGAATATTACAAAGGGGCAGGAGGAACCTTTTCAGGATGATGGGTTTATTCATTATGTTAATTGCGATGATGATTTTAGGGGTTACACGATGTCAAAACCTACCAAATTGTAGACTTTAAATACATGCAGTTTGGGGCTCTGTGCTGACAGCTCAGAGCCTGGAGCCTCCTTCAGATTCTGTGTCTCCCCCTCTCTCTGCCCCTCCCCTGCTCATGCTCTGTCTCTCAATAATAAATAAACGTTAAAAAAATGTTTTTTTAAATATGTGCAGTTCGTTGCATGCTGCCTTCAATAAAGTTGGAAGAAGGAGAGAGGGGAAGGGGCCGGGGAAAGAGGAGGAGCACACGGGAGTCTTTCTTAGGATGCCAGGCACACGCACGGACACACACACGCAGACACTGAGTATGAAACTGCTGCTTGGCCTCTAAGAGTTTCTCAACCCAGGATTCCATCTAAAAGCTACTTGTCATTTGCTCAATGCTTTTCCAGAGTCCTCCCCGTGTGCCTGGCTTGAGCTGGGCACCGGGGGTTCAGAGATGAAGCAAACCCAGTGCTTGCTCTAGGAAGTTCATTCTTTGCTCGAGGAAGTCCATTCTGGAGCAGATTTCCCAGAATTCAACCCACACACTTAGCCACACGCCTCAAGCACACCAGCCGGGTTCCCTTCACACCTCCCCTGAGGTCTTTCTCTGCTCTAGGCTTCCTCCACAAGCAGAGGCCAGCTTTTCCTCTGTGCTGGCCAGGCGGCAGGGCTGTCTGTGGAGACACCGCTCGCTGTCTAGACCTCAGCACAGCCCAAGCAGAAAGCGGCGGACCTGGGCTGCAGGGCTGGCGTGACTTCCGCAGAACGGTACCTGCCCCTCCCTCTGAGGGGCTGCCAGAAGCCTCTCCTGACGCCTGTCTCTCTAGGGTGGCTTCTGTGCCAGGCCTCACAGGCCATCAGCCAAGTCCCCTCCTTCTGAGGCTGCAGACCAAGCTTCCAGAGACCCTGTGGCTGGGAGGCCCGGCCAGCGCCAGCTTCAAGGGGGCAGTCTGGAGGCCTCAGGCCCTAGAGACGCAATCCTGACAGAGCTGCTGAAAGGGACACAGTTATGGCCTTTGAAGCTGTGGGCCCACAAGCAGATCACAAACTGCCAAAGTTAAGGACGCCATATGCCCTGACCCAGGCCTGCTGTTCCAGCCTTGTTTCCCTTCTTTGCCCTCACTCTGGAACTTTACATGAGAGGCGCAGAGGGACAGCCTGCTGCAGACACATTTTAATATGCGCACTTAAAAATGTTGCCTGGTTGGCCACATTTTAAAAACAAGGGAGATCACAAACATCCCATTTCTAGCGTATAAATCAGAAGGCCTGCAAACACCAGACCCACTCTCTTGCCTGGGAAGGGTGGCAGGAGCAGACCAGCAGCCACCCTCTTCCAAACAAGCACTTTCCAGTTTGCTGCAGTCCCTGAACAGCCCAACGGACCTGTTTTGCCTCTGTCAATAACTGCCTTCAAGGCCCCTTGCCTCACACATTTGATTCTGGCATACAGACCTCCTAATGACCTTATGAGGTAGACGGCATCATGTCCCCATTTTACAGAATAGGAAACAGAGCAGCGTGGCTCCAAAGCCAAACACAAGAACACTGGTCGGTGACTAAATGAGTGAACCATGGACCGTACTCTTTTTAATAAAGCAAAATGTATTTACTTTGAAGGCATACCTTTTTTTCCCCCCTGATATTATATAGTCTCCTTACTCTGGGGACAGAGGTGTTAAAATGCTCCTTCTTTCACTCTACGGCAGCGATAGTAAACAGAAATCTCTTTAAGTGTCACTTGAACGGCCTTATCGGGCAAAATAAAAAGTTGGCAAACCTAGGATGGATTGCCAAATGTACTGATCTTTGAAATCTAAGTGTGAGAAGCACTGCTCTGCTATATAGCCTGCTTCTGCCATTTCTCCTGGTTCAAAAAAAAAAAAAAAAAAAAAAGAAGAAGAAGAAAGAAAAAGCAAAAAACCCACCTCTATCGGCATCTCATCCTATCTTTGAAGAGTTGGCTTTTGAACTGAGCATTCCCCAAAACTTCTCTGTCCAGCAAACCCACAGAGCATTTGTTCATGCCTCTTGTTATATTTATCTCATTCTTCCTCAAGTTACGGTTATCTATATCCTACCCACTCTTGCACCCCCTAAAGCAGTGACAGAACAGAAGAAACTGCTGAATTGTTGGCCAGTCAGTGCTTCAAGAGAACCCCACCTCTGCCTGGCATTTTGTAGGTGGGGAAGAGCAAAGGGCCTGGCCTCAGGCCACCCAGGGAGTTGACAGCAGAGCCGAGGTGAGGACGGGAGTCTCCCGATGCCTCGGTGCTGGCTTTCTTTCCACTTCTTTCCACTTCACCAGGCTGCTTCCCAGAAATTCCCTTCTGCTTGGCTCAGCACCTCAATTCAGAGGACAGTGCTGAGCATGTGACAAACACTTCATGAATCTCTGTCCATTAGGAGGTGCAAAGCAGCCAGGAGAACACAGGCCTCCTCCTCTTCAAGGGCTCTCAGCTCTAGCTTCATATCACCTGCATCAAGCCTTCACTCAGCGTGAGCTGCCCATCAAATGAAGAAATGGCCCTCCGGCCCCTGGTGACCTGGATGTAGAAAGACCCCATATGGCTCAGGAATACAGTCCCAATTAGGCCAGAGTTATGATCCCAGCCCTGCTGAGTAACCTTGGGGAAATGCCTTCACCTCTCCAGGTGTCAGGTGCTCCAGACAGGTGGAAAGCTGAGAATAGATATGAAGAATTCCCCAAGCCTACTGGCTTGGTTATTCAGCACTAGACAGGCTTTCCAAGAGGAATTTCAGAGTCCTTTCTCTAGAGTGTCTTAAGGACAGGAAAGGTTCTCGTCCACCTGGGACAAATGGATTATTCCATTAGAGCTGTGCCAGAGTGAGCTTGAATGGCTCCCACCTGCCCCCAGACTCTGTGGCCACTTTTTGTGTTGCTGGGGTCAAAAGCCAACATATCTTTTTCTTTTTTTATGTTTTATTTATTTTTGAGAGCAAGAGAGACAGAGCATGAGCAGGGAGGGGCAGAGAGAGAGAGAGAGAGACAGAATCCCAAGCAGGCTCCAGGCTCCGAGCTGTCAGCACAGAGCCTGATGAGGGGCTCGAACTCACAGACTGCGAGATCACGGCCCGGGCTGCAGTCGGATGCTTAACTGACTGAGTCACCCAGGCGCCCCAAAAGCCAACATATCTTTAAAACAGTTTGGAACTGCCCTAAAGCTGGATGGATGAGGATGATGCTGATTCACAAACTCAATTCAGAAAACAAGGACACCACGATGGCATCATCTCTATAAAGCCTTCCTGATCCACTGAACAGGAAAGATCATCTCCCCTCTCCGACACCCCACTATATACCATTATCAGTCCACAACCCAGCTCCTAGACGGTTTATCACACCTACATGTTTAGATGTTTGTCTCCTACTTAGACATCGGTTTCTTGAAATGAGGGACCACCTCTTCCTCTTTCCTGTACCCCATGCACTTAGCCCAGGGCCTGGCTAAGAAACCATAAACGAATGCTGAGCCATGTTTAGCTAGACAAGGAAGCCCTCCCACCTCTATTCTGGGACAAGGTGGCATTTAGTTCTTTTAGAGCCCACAGATGCATCCAGTCCATCTGCAGGATGGGAACGCCGATTTTCAGAGGGACACTGGCTTACCCAAAGTTATGCAGTTAACGAGAGGGCTCAGACTCGAAGCAACCCTGTTGACTCTCAGTACGGTGCGCTTCCAGCTCTTTCTCAGCCTCTCCAACACATTAGCTGTGTAACTCTGGGCAAGGCTCTTTGTCTCTCTGCCCTGGCTTTCTCTTTGTGAAATGGGTAAAAACCATAATGGGATTGTCTCAGGGATAAAACAGAGCACAGCACACAGGGAGCACTCAAAAAGCGTGTCTGTTGTGACTGTCATTCATGACCAGCCCTTCTCCTCAGGGAAAGGGCACCCAGCACCCATCAGCAGAGCAGGGCTCAAGGTGAAAGGAAGTCTTCCCAGCCCCGACCTATACACAAGTTCAAGCAGCAAGTTCCCTGCAGTCATCAGTTTGGGGAAGGGCCTGATCTCCGCCCAAGAGCACACACAACTCACAGGGATGGCCGCAAGGTATGTATGCGGAGGCAGCGAAACCTTTGGAAGAGCATGCTCTTCCGGGTCAGACAGACCTGGTGTCAGGTAACAGGCTGCCCTTCCTGGCTGTGCCATCTTGGCAGTCACTCTCTCTAAGCCTTGGGCTCCTCGTCCTTCAAATAGGTATAATTTGTTATGAGGATCACCTGAGGTAGGTAATGGCCTGGTACTCCATAGATGATACTAAGAGTAATAATACTTGTCCCATTTTTATTTAACCAAATGCACGCGGTAAAATGTCCAAACCAGAAAGGGCCTTAAGGATCCAGGAGCCCAGTCCTGCCATGTTATAGCCGGGGACCCAGAGGTCGTGGTTGGCCAAGGTCACACAATGGGGCGGTGGTGGAGTGAGAGCCAGGGCTGGGGTCTCCGGATTTTCTACCGCATGTCCATTTTGGCCCACTCGATTCTCCTCATCTGTTCCTCCCATCCCTCCCCGCCCCCCACCCCCCAGCACAGCGAGGTAAGAGTCACGTTCTTTCCAACCCTCTTCCTTTCACACTCATCTGAAACCAGCCAGCGCTATCTGTTTGCCAACGTCACAGTTCTCCCAGGCACACGGGGCCCCTTCCAGCCTTGAGGAGAAGGTAAAACAATTGCTGGCTACTGGCAATAGCAATAATAACAGTATTAGTAATTAACAGTGATAATTATGGCAACCAACAACCTGCACAGTGCCCTGTGCTTAACAGTGTTTTTCCTACAAACGTCAGCACATTCCACAGTTTCTCCCTAACCTCGTTGGCTTAGGGGCATAACTACCTCAAACTTATTCAACACTTCCTGAGCACCTACTTTGTACCTAGCCACAGGCTAGAGGTTAGAGACGGAGAGGACAAAGATGAGGCCTCTGTGGGGAGGAGTTCACGATCTAACGGGGATTTAGGGCAGGTGGGGACATAACTTTCACTTGGCCCAAATGATGCAGCCACAAAATGCCCTGCCCCAGCCTATGGGGAGCCTTCTTTATCACGCTGCCAAGGGGCACAGTGTATCTGTGGAATAAATGGGAGCAAGAAAGGGTGAGGCCTAGGCTGAAAAGAACAGCAGGAGGAAAAACAAAGAATAGAAAGTCCAGACACCAAACACTCGATTGCCTGACTCAGAGAGGTTCTAGTGGGAGACTCCAGGGAGGGCAAGGGAGCAGCAATAACACCCGTATGGAATCAGGAGGCCTCGGCCCCTGACCCCTGCCAGCACACAAGATTCTGATGCTTCTTGTCCCTTAGGGACTTTGCCCTCAGATGCCAAGATTTTCCAAACCCAGTGCTGGGGTATATATGCCTCCTTGGGACCATCATTCGCTAGAATGATGTCACAGCCCTTGCAGTGGAAATGTTTGTACCTCCTGGTTGCTTCCTAGGCCCTCAGCCCAACACACTCCAGCATTCATTATCCCCTGGCAGGGACGCCATCCGCAGGGATGTGGAAGAGATTGGCAGGGTGGGGGAGGGGGAGAGAAGAGGCTAAAAGCAGCCACCCCTCCCCTCTTCCTCCAGTCTATCTCTCAAGTCCTGAGTCCCTGAAAACCTACTATGTGCCAGGCACAGGCACTATTTTAGGTGCTTTCATATACATCTCATTTCATCATCCCATCGACCTACTCAGGCATGTATGCCTCTTCCCAGATGTGCAGATGAGGAAACTGAAGCTTGGGGGTGGGAAGTAACTCGAGGAAGGTCACCCCAGTGACAGCGTAGGGACATCAATATAGGACTGTCTGATGCCTCCGGTTCCACGAGGCTCACAAGGTCATGTTTCACCGGAGAAGTCCACAGTTGAAAGAGACCAATTGAGGAAACCCCAATTATTTCATAAACCCAAGTTTAAATTCTGGGTTGCTCTGGTAGAGAGATCCCTGACATGTCAGAGCTACCTGAGTGGCACGTGACAACCACACAGACCATCTAATCCAACTCCTGCATTTAACAGATGAACAGACAGACACCCACGCCTAAAGAATTTTAAGATGGCTACTGGTGGCCTACTAGCAAGCTAAGGGACTACAACCCGAATCTCTGGCACTTTCCCTACACCACCCTGCCTGCAGAGATCACCTTTTCCTGATAAGCTCCTGCAGCCCATCCCACACCGCCAGATGGGCAGAGAAGGCAGAGGAAACAGGCAGCTGTGTGACCAGGCCTCTCCTCAGTCTGTCTGCAGGGTTGAGGAAGAGAATCTGGGGCTTACCAGGCTAGTAGGTGTTCTGCTGAGCGGAAGGAGAGAGCATCCTACCCCATGGAGGGTCCAGAGAGACAGACTCAGATCTCCTGCTTCAGGGGTCATGGGCATGTTTTCCAGACCTACTGCAGGGCCCTGACGCTTCTCAGGGGGGAATGTGGTAAAGAAGCAGTCGTTGGCACTTGACCTTGGGTTGGGTGTGGGGTTCCACCCGTCTCCCACCCCTAGGTACCCTTGCTCCTCCTCAAAAAAGGAAAGGGGCTTAAATATTTGCCAAATGCTGAAAGAGGAAGACATTTAGGAACGGGGCGGTCCCTAGACCTCTCCTAATCGCCCACCTTGGGCATCTTCCCCGCTGCAACCAGCATCCTGTAATTAGTGATTTTCACGGGTTTGGGGCGGGGTGGTGGTGGGGGGGAATGAAGGGAGGGTAAGAATGAGTCACAGTTAACCCCTCCTCGGCCGATGCCCTCTGAGGGATTCTACCGCAGCGGGCGGTCGCCAGCGGCCCCCGCCCGCCCGCCGGGTGCAGCGAAGGGCCCCCTCCGGGCTCGGCCGCGGCCTCCTCACCTGAGTCCGCTGGCGCTCCGCAGCCCCCGCCGGCTCGCACCGCTCCGGCCCCGCTTGGCGCAGCGCCTCTGCAGTCGCGGCTGCAGCTGTCTGGCCCGGATCAGCAACCTGCGGCGGAGGGGGGAAAACGCACAGACAGGGGCGGGTGAACGCGGGCGGGGACACCCGAGCCCCCCGCAGCTGACAGCTGGGCCGCCGCAGCCAGAAAGCCTGGAGGGCAGGCTGCCTGCCGGGCGCTCGGTCCTGTCTGCTCCCCGGCGCGGCCCGCGCCTCCCCTCCCCCCACCCGCACTCGGCACTCGGTGGGAGCAGCTGGGCGGTGGGCCCCGAGGTCCCCGGGGTCGCTGTCATCACCTGCCGAGGCTTCCATGGCTTCGGCTGCCCTGCCCAGGCCGCCGACCTGCTCTCCGGAGCCCCTGCTGGAGGCGGCTCGCCAGGGCTGGGGCTGCCGGGAGGGAGGAAAGGGGAGGGTGAGGTGGATGGAAGGGACCAGCCAGTGGGCGGCTCGCTGGCAGCTGCGTAAGCGGCCCGTCTTCACTTTCCTTCTTAAAGAGATAGTTTGCATCTTGCCTCAGAGGGTGCGGGAGTGGGGGCGCGAGCACGCATGGGGTGGGGTCCTGTCCCACCTACTGTGTACAGCCAGCCTGTGTTTAGAGTTGGGCATTGCGGCCGAGAGGAAAGCACATTGTCTGTCCACTGACAGGCTGTGTGATCCTGGGCAAGTCCCTGCACGTCCCTGGTCCTCAGTTTCCTCACCTGCAACATGGATTGATGATACCGATCTCACTTCCAGGCACGCTGCCGGCTTATGCTAAATAGTAATGGCATCTGGATTCCATTCGGAACATTTTTCACTCCCTCATTTTTCACATCTGAGTACCAGGTTGCTTATTTAATGCGAACAGCATTTGGGCTATGAAGAAAAATGATGGCAAGAATCTTAAATATCTGAAAAGCCACGTTTGTCTTTGAAGTATTAAGATGGTGAATCTTTGAAAACATGGAAAGATCATCACAACCTAAATTAAACGTTCATTATACACCTTGTCCCTCTGTGTTCCATCTACTATTGTAAGGGAGACAAGGGGACCACAGGAGACAAAGGGACCTTGAGCACCCTACATGGCATAGTGATTTCCTCCTCTCCTACTCCCTTTGCCCTAGTTTTGCTGTATTTCCAGCTAACATATTGTATACATACCATTTGTCATTGTCACCCCCACTAGAACGTACGTGCCATGATGGAAGGAACCCTGCTATATTCCCAGTGCCTAAAGTAGTGCCTAACACATAATCAGGTGCTCAGTAAATATGGACTAAATGAGAGAGAGAGCAAGCATACATTGTGCCAGGGCCCCATCTTCCCTAAGAACACTAGGCCTGATGCCATCCTGGTCTCCTAAAACTCTTAGATCCTTAAATCTCTGTCTACTCTTGGTGAGGCTGAACTTGGTACCCTCTACCTAAGCTGATGGAGAAGCATTTGTATAGTGATTTTACCAATTTTATACCATGACTCTGCAGGACTGGCCTGGTGAGAAATAGTTAATATTTATAATGTACATGAAAAAAACAGTTGCTTTAAATTTAGTGTTACTTTTCAAAGTTAAACCTTTTTCTGGAGCTCAAATTTGGGGTAAATCCACCACTCTATAACAATGCCTATAATTTTGAAACATATGCCTATAAATTTTTTTGGCTCTATTTCCCCCTCTATTCCATTAAATTGAATTTTCCTATCAGATGGCCACTATTATATTATGCTTTGTGGAAAAATATGGCAGAGCAATTGTAGCAGGAATAGGAAATTGTAGTTGAAAAAGCCATGTGAAATAAGGTCTGCTGTCTAAACAAAACAAAAACAAAAACAAAAACAAAAAACAAAAAACTAATGCTGTTTTAGCAAGTTAATGCACAAGTTTTATCTGCCCTAAGGCCCACTTAAATTATGTAAGTGACTTCTTTACATTTAAAGCAAAACCAAAGTAAGCCATGCAATTAGTTTGCTTGTCAAGAGATAATTTCTAAGATCCTTATTAAAAAATTATTGTCTGTCCCCATGTTTTTTGTTTGTTTTGTGTGGGGTTTTTGGTGGGGGGGAGGTGGTGGCTTGGTACTTAGAAGACTACATTTCCCAGAAACCTCCACAAGGAACTTCCCCAATCAAGAAAGCACCTCCACCCACATTACTTCCACATGGGATGGTGTTATCTAGTGAAGAATTCTCTCCTTAGCATCGTCAGGCATGTGATGGAGAAGAGAGCCAGTAGTTAGTCATAATGTAAATTACAACAAATGAGGATTTCAAGCATAAACAAATTATTCTAAAGAAATTAGTAGTTTTGTTTGATACTATTTGGGAAATATTTAAATTTGCTGTTTCAAAAGCAATTTTGGTTCCAGTTCTGGGTAAACACACTGCTCCTACAGAATGCAGCGATAAAACCTGAATGAGTAGCAGCTACTTGTGGATTCTGACGAGAAGACACTATCAGGCAAATTGGGGAAGAAGGCCAGAATTTTCTGTACCAGTGAACTAGTAAATTTATCATTTTTGTTTCCTCTGGTATCCCCTGGCCTAATCTCGAGACAGCCCAAATCTGGAATTGGGAAATCAACACAGAGAGAGCTCCCAAAGAATCTCTCTAGTTCTGACCTGAGGATCAGGAGAGGAGACCCCTTAAGCTCAACGTGAGTGATGGAAAGCAAGTTTTCTTTTCTTTTTAAATCTTTTCTTCATTGTCTCATGATCCATCTCCCAGGCAATCTTGCAGTGGGGACTGGGCCAACAGGGACCCATATGCCTCAAATTCTGAGGGAGGAGACTTCTCCAATCAGAGTAACTATGGTCTTGAGAGAGGGTGAGGCAAGATGTTTCTTGCCTCCTTCAGTTGTCCCATCATTTGGCTCCAGTTGTGGGAGGTGCAATTGTGGGAGGAAGCCAAAAAAACAGAGAAGAGTCCATAAAACTCCAGCTTTCCAGTGAAACCCAAAGAGGAGAAACCAAGGGGCACCTGGGTGTCTCAGTCGGTTAAGCGTCCGGCTTCGGCTCAGGTCATGATCTCGCGGTTTGTGAGTTTGAGCCCCGCGTCAGGCTCTGTGCTGACAGCTCAGAGCCTGGAGCCTGCTTCTGATTCTGTGTCTCCCTCTCTCTCTGCCCCTCCCCTGCTCACTCTCTGTCTCTCAATAACAAATAAACATTAAAAAAAATTCTGCAAAGAGGAGAAACCAAATAATAACAACAACAATAATAATAAAATAATAATTTTCAGTTACCATTGAAAACTTAAGGAAAAAATCTTGAAAGCAATCAGAGAAAAATGATGTATTAATTATACAGAAAGAATGATTTAAATAACTGGATTTTTCAACCAAAACCATAGATGGCAAGAAAAAAAAAATGGAACAAAATGTTTAAATTGTGGAAAGAAAAGATCAGTCAACCAGGATTCTATATCCAGCAAAAGTATCCTTCAGGAATAAAGGTGATATAGACATTCTCAGATAAAGGAAAACTAAAAGAATTCATTGTCAGCAGACCTGCTCTGAAGGAACTGCTGAAGAAAATTCTTCAGACAGAAGGGAAATGATATTAGAAGGAAGTGTGGACTATAAGGAAGGAAAGGACAATAAAAATGGTAAAGATCTGGGTAAATTTAGTAGACTATTTTTCCCCTCTTGAATTATTTGAAATAAGTTTGACAGTTGAAAAAAAATTGTAACATAGTCTGATGGGGGCTTCAATATATGTAGACAAGATAATTACAATATAAAGGAGGGAGTGGAAGGGAACTTCTATGATGGTAAAATACGAATTCTAAGTAGAATGTGGAAAGTTAAGTATATATTTCGTAATCCTTGAGATCCTTAAAAATACCTATAACAAAAGATACAGTAAAAAAACAGATAAATTAAAATGGAATTCTAAAAATATGTTCAAATATTCCAAAATAAAACAAGAAGGGGGGGGGACAGAGAAATGAAAAATAGGGGGAACAAATAGTAAACAAATAATAAAATGGTAGATCTGTGTCCAAACATATCAATCTTTACATTAAAAATAAATGTTTTAGGGGCACCTCGGTTTCTCAGGTGGTTAAGCAGCTCACTCTTGATCTCAACTCAGGTCTTGATCTCAGGGTCGTGAGTTTAAGCCCCGTGTTGGGGTCTGTGCTAGGTGTGAAGCTTACTTAAAAAAAAAAAAAAAAAGAAAAAAATGGTTTAGGTACATCAATTAAAAGAGATAATCAGAATGGATAAAAAAAATGACTTAAATAGATGCTGTCTATAAAAAACTCACTTTAAATATAATGATATAGGTGCGGTGCCTGGGTGGCTCAGTTGGTTAAGCGTCCGACTTCGGCTCAGGTCATGATCTCACAGTCCGTGAGTTTGAGCCCCGCGTCGGGCTCTGTGCTGACAGCTCAGAGCCTGGAGCCTGTTTCAGATTCTGTGTCTTCCTCTCTCTCTGACCCTCCCCCGTTTATGCCCTCTCTCTGTCTCAAAAATAAATAAACGTTAAAAAAAATTTAAATAGAATGATATAGGTAAATTAAAAGTAAAAGACAGAAAATATATACCATGCAATCACTAATCAAGAGAAAGCTGGAATGAATGATTTAAGATGAGAAAAAGTAGACTTAAGATAAGCAAAGAAAATTACCATAGATAAAGAGAATCATTATACAAAAATAAAAGGGTCACTTACCAGGAAGATATAATAATTGTAAATGTGTATGCACCTAATAAAAGAGCTTTAAAATACATGAAACAAAAACTGTCAGAACTGAAAGGAGAAAAATACAGATTCACAATTACAGCTGCAGAGTTGAATACTCTTTTCTCAGTAATCAGTAGAACGAGTAGGCAGAAAATAAGCAAGGCTAAGGAGAAGTAAACAGCACTATCAATCAATTAGGCCCAATCAACATTTATAGAACACTTCATCTAACAACTGCAGAATATATTCTTTTCAAGTGCCACGGAACATTGACCAAGACAGACCCTATGCTGGGTCATACAACAAACTTTAACAAATTTAAAAGACTCAAATTCATTTAAAGTACGTTCTCTGACCAAAATGATGCATACTAGGAATGAATTACAGAAAGATAACAGGAAAATCTCCCTTGGAAATTAAACAATATCCTTTTAAATAATCTACAAGGTCAAAGAGGAAGTCTCAAAAGAAATTAAAAAATATAACATATCAAAATTTGTGCAATGCAGCTAAAGCAGTACTTGGAGGGAAATACATAGCATTAAGGTTTAAATTAGAAAAGAAAAGACCATTTGCAACTATGTAGATGGAACTAGAGGGTATTATGCTAAGCGAAATTAGTCAGAGAAAGACAAGTATCATACGACTTCACTCATATGAAGACTTTGAGACAGAACAGATGAACACAAGGGAAGGGAAGCAAAAATAATATAAAAACAAGGAAGGGGACAGAACATAAGAGACTCTTAAATACGGAGAACAAACAGAGGGTTACTGGAAGAGTTGTGGGAGGGGGGATGGGCTAAATGAGTAAAGGGCATTAAGGAATCCATTCCTGAAATCATTGTTGCACTATATGCTAGCTAACTTGGATGTAAATTAAAAAATTAAATTAAAGTAAAAAGCAAAAAAAAAAAGAGGGGCGCCTGGATGACTCAGTCGCTTAAACGTCTGACTTCAGCTCAGGTCATGATCTCACAATTCATGAGTTTGAGCCCTGCATTAGGCTCTGTGCTGACAGCTCAGAGCCTGGAGCCTGCTTTGGATTCTGTGTCTCCCTCTCACTCTGCCCCTCTCCCACTCATGCTCTGTCTCTCTCTGTCTCTCAAAAATAAATAAATGTTAAAAAGAAAAAAAAAAGAAAAGAAGAAAAGTCTCAAATCGATTAAGCTTCCACCTTAGCAAAATAAACTCAAAGCAAGCCAAAGGAAGGAAATAATAAATATCAGAGCAGAAATTAATGAAATTGAAAAAATAAAAACAAAGGAGAAAATCAATGAAACCAAAAGCTGGTTCTTTGAAAAGACCAATAAAATTAATAAGTCTCTAGTATGACTGAAAAGAAAAAAGAGAAAAGACACAAATTACAGTATCTGGAACAAAAGAGGTGTTATTACCACGGACCCTGCAGACATTAACAGGATAATAAGGGAATACTCCAAACAACTCTCTCTATATAATCACCAATTTAGATGAAATGGAACAAATTCCTTGAAAACTGGAAACTAACAAAAGTCACCCAAAATGAAACAGATAATACCTCACAACTATTTTTAAAATTGAGTTCATAAACATTCCTAAATATAAATCTTCAGATCCGTATCACAATTCATTTGGTGAATTCTACTAAACTTTTAAAAAAGAAATAACACTAATTCTACATATTCTTTTCCAGAAAAATAGAAAAGAGGAGGAAACACTTTCCAAGTGATTTTATAAAGCCAGTATTACCCTGATACCCAAATGAGAAAAAGACAGTTTAAAACAATTTTTTGAACATTTATTTATTATTGAGAGACAGAGCATGAACAGGGGAGGGGCAGAGAGAGAGGGAGACAGAATCTGAAGCAGGTTCCAGGCTCCGAGCTGTAAGCACAGAGCCCGACGCGTGGCTCAAACTCACAAACCACAAGATCATGACCTGAGCCGAAGTCGGACGCTCAACCGACTGAGACACCCAGGCGCCCTGAGAAAAAGACAGTTTAAGAAAAAACAAGTACCCTCATGAACACAAATGCAAAAATCTTAAATAAAACACTAGCAAATCCATACGAAAGCATGCTCAACATCATTAGTTATTAGGGAAATGCAAATCAAAACCATAAGATATCATTTCACATTCACTAAGATAGCTGTAATTAAAACAAAAAAGATAATAACAAGCAAGAACGAGGATTTAAAGAAATTGGAGCTCTCACACATTGCTGATAGAAATGGTGCAACTACTTTGGAAGACAGCTTGACGGTTCCTCAAAAAGTTAAACATAGAGTTATCATATGACCCAGCAATTCCACTCTTAGGTATACATCCAAGAAAGATGAAAATACAGATACACAAAAAACTTATATGCTAATGTTCACAGCAGCACTATTCATAATAGTCAAAAAGCGGGAACCACATATCTACCAACTAATGAATGGATAAACAAAATGTATATCCATATAATGGATTTGGCCATTAAACAGAATTAGGTACAGATACATCCTACAATGTGGATAAACCTTGAAAACTTTATGCTAAATGAACAAAGCCAGATGCAAAAGACCATACACTGTCTGAGAGTTAAAAAGCGCATTAGTGGTTTCCAGGAGTTGTGGGGAAAGAAAGAATGGGGAGTGACTGTAATAAGTATGGGGTTTCTTTTTGAGTTTTGAAAATGTTCTAAAATTAGATAATGGTAATAGCTGCATTCTTGAATATACTAAAAATCATGAAATGAACACCTTAAGAGGGATGAATTCTATGGTATGTAAATTATGTCTCAATAAAGCTGTTAAAATAAATTAGCGGGGCGCCTGGGTGGCGCAGTCGGTTAAGCGTCCGACTTCAGCCAGGTCACGATCTCGCGGTCCGTGAGTTCGAGCCCCGCGTCGGGCTCTGGGCTGATGGCTCAGAGCCTGGAGCCTGTTTCTGATTCTGTGTCTCCCTCTCTCTCTGTCCCTCCCCCGTTCATGCTCTGTCTCTCTCTGTCCCAAAAATAAATAAATGTTGAAAAAAAAATTAAAAAAAAATAAATTAGCAAATTGAATCCAGAGATATATCATAGCTAAGTAGAGTTAACCTGGGAATGCAAAACTGTTTAAAAATTCAAAAATCAGTTGGTGTAATTCACCATATTAACGGTCTAAAGAAAAACCTCATCAACCAATCAATCAATTCAGAAAAAGTGTTTAACAAAATTCAACATCAATTCATATATGCACACGCACACACACACACACACACACAAACCCAACTCTCAGCAAACTAAGAATAGAAAAGATAGAAAGAATAGAAAGGAATATCCTCAACCCGATAAAAATTATTCCTCTCTCCCAAAACCAGTTATAGCTAACATCATACAGAATGGTGAAAGTGAATGCCTTCTTCCTCACACTGGAAACAGACTGACAAGGAAGAAATGAAACTGTCCTTATTTGTATACAGCGTGATTGTCCATGTAGAAAACCCCAAGGAATCTATAAAAGACCAACTCCTAAAACTAATTTTTTAAGTTTAGCAAAGTCACATGAATGACAAAATTATGGAGATAGAGAACAGATTAGTAGTTGTCAGAAACGAGGGTGGAAGGTAGGGAAGCAGGTGGCTGTGGCTTCAAAAGGGTACGAACAAGTGATCCTTGTGATGGAATTATTCTGTTTCTTGACTGTGGTGGTGGTCACATGAAGCTACATATGTATTAAAGTACATAGAACTAGGGGCGCCTGGGTGGCTCAGTCGGTTAGGCGTCCGACTTCAGCTCAGGTCATTATCTCGCACTCCGTGAGTTCGAGCCCCGCGTCGGGCTCTGGGCTGATGGCTCAGAGCCTGCAGCCTGCTTCTGATTCTGTGTCTCCCTCTCTCTCTGCCCCTCCCCCATTCATGCTCTGTCTCTCTCTGTCTCAAAAATAAATAAAACGTTAAAAAAAATAAAAAAAATAAAAAAGTACATAGAACTAAATACACACAAATAGTGCATGTAAAACTGGTGAAGTATGAATAAGGTGAATGGACTGTATCAGTGTTAGTTTCCTATGATAGTGTACTAAAATTATGCAAAAATTGGGGGAACTGGGTAAAGGTTATACAAGTCTTTCTGTATTATTTTTTACAACCACAATTATGTCAAAATAAAAGGTAGCAAAGGGTCAATTGTAAATCTCATACTGCTAGTGTGAGTCCAAAAAGGTACATCCACTCTGGAAAACAACTTGATAATTTCTTATCAAGTTAAACATGCGCTTACCATATGACCCAGCAATCTCACTGCTAGATATTTATCCAGAGAAATACACTTATGTTCACACAAAAACTGTACAAGAGTATATTAAGCAGCTCCATTCATAATTGCCAAAAACTGAAAACAACTTCAATGTCTTCCAGGGGGTAAATGGATAAATAAACTGCTATATCCAGACACCAGAATACTACCCAGCAATAAACAGTACCAAACCACTGATACATGCAACCGTTTGGAGAAATCTCAAAGGCATTATATTGAACGAAAGTTTCAAAAAGGTTATATATTATAGGATTCCATTTATATAACATTAAAAAAACCCCAAAACTATAGTCATGTAAACGAGTGGTTGCAGGAGTTAGGATGCGGGAAGGCAGTGATTACAAAGGGATAACACAAGGGAATTTTTTGGGTGATGTTACTGTTGGTATCCTGATTGTAGTGGTGGTTACAGGAATCTGGACATGTCTTAAAATTCACAGAACTATGTGCCAAAATGAAAAAGTCAGTTTTTCTATATGTTAATTTAAAAAATAAAAGACTTTTTTTTTTTTGGATTTTATTTTTTTTTTTATTTTTTTTTTATTTTTTTTTTCAACGTTTATTTATTTTTGGGACAGAGAGAGACAGAGCATGAACGGGGGAGGGGCAGAGAGAGAGGGAGACACAGAATCGGAAACAGGCTCCAGGCTCTGAGCCATCAGCCCAGAGCCCGACGCGGGGCTCGAACTCCCGGACCGCGAGATCGTGACCTGGCTGAAGTCGGACGCTTAACCGACTGCGCCACCCAGGCGCCCCTGGATTTTAAATCATGTATCTTTAGAAGAATAAAAGACATTTTTTAAATATTTTAAATTTTTAAAGGTTTAAAATTTTGACATTTCAATATTATAATTAATACATTCAAAGAGGCCATTTAGGATTTCATTTCCAGGAAGATAACTCTAGATACAAGGAGATTTAAGAGAGTACTATCAGCTTCACTTCATAGAACACTATGGAGCTCACAGAGCGTTATATGAAAATTCCCTAATTCAAACTTGAACTAAGAAAAAAGAAAAACAATGGTTTTAATGTAAAAAATGCTCAGTAAACACCAAGTAAAAGAACATTTATTTTAACGACCTTTACTTGAATTGTAGCTGCAGACAATGTGCTGAATAAGTGTCTGCTAATTTTTTCAACGTAAGAAGAGATTTAGTTTTGCTGACACACGAATGGTAGTTATAATAATCATTAAATAGTAAATAAAATGTTAAATAACCCATAAATAGACTAAAAGTCATTCAGATAATTTAAGACAAAGATGAATTTTAGAACTTTTAAATTAAGATATTAGATTAAAAAATATGGCATTAGGTCAAATCAAGGATGATTTGCATTAGAATCAAATAAATTACCGCCTGTGGGGAAACAAAATATTAATTACTCCCATAAAACTTAAGTAAATAATCCAATATAAAATAGCTTTAAAAAATATCCTTAAATATTTCCGGAAGGCACATAGTATTTTAAAAATATATTCTAAATGCAATATTCAAGTCAGGGAAATGGTAAATACTATACATTCAAGTTAGCTAAGTTAAAAATGTTACTTAGCTACAATTCAGTATTTCTGTGAGCAAACAGGTTTCCAATTCTGGCTATGGTTATTCTGACTTTACAAACATAAAATAGGCAGTTGGCTAATATATGAAATGGATCAGACCTTCAGCTGCTTCCAGACAGCTTCTGCATTAAAGTGAACCATCTACACAGAAATTCCAAATATGACATAAATCTGCATGTTCTGGATTTCCTTCACATTTTATGGAACATTGGTCCCACTGTAGCTATGATATCTGCATAGGGAGCACTCTGGCTCAGCTCAATAGCCTGCTGTTTTTTTAGGACAAGAAAGCTATAAAATTTGGCAGCAGCTTGTTTTCGGTCACTGTGTCTGCAGAGCTTCATCAGACTAAAGTACTGCATTCCCATCTTGTTGGATTCCTGGAAAAATAATTAGAAAAGAAGAAAGGAAAGAGAAACAACATCATTAAAAGTCCAGCAGGCTGTGGATGCATGATGAATAAAATATTGATATTTTTGATAAGGGAGTGTGAAATCCTTAAATAGAGAAATGCAAATGACTCATTAGTAAACTTAAAAAAAATCATAGGTCACTGAATACAAGCTTGGCTCATTGAGAAAATGCATGCAAAAGAACTTTTAAAGTGTTATGCAAATTTCTAACGTGTTATACAAATGTTAGGTCTTTTAAAATTTTGATGTTAACGTAAATAAAGGGCCCTCGTGGAAGGTGCAATTAGTTTAGACTTGTAGGCAGAAAACAACCCACAGGACTTTGGGAGGCTTCAAATACAACGAAAATTATCAGCCTCATCAGGCTTCTTTTCCTTAAAGGCACTGGGGGGTGGGGGTGACTATAAACAACTATAGTGATAAATGTAAAATTATATTTGTATATCTTAGTGGCAGAGGAATATGGCTTTATAAACACCTCCCAGTTTCTTGACACAGATCAAAAAGATATCGGAGTCACCATAGGGCACCTATGAACCTACCAGAAAAAGTTGAGCTACAATAAAGCATTTAATTATGGATGAAGATAACGCCTTTTAGGAAGACTAGTACTTGGAATCAGATTTCTAGAATAGAAGTACAGATGAGGATGATTATTGAAAAAAAACCCACATTAGTGGGTTGCTTGGAGGTGTGGGAGGAGGACCAGTGGGAGAGATGGGACAAAGAATTATCAAGAGGCACAAGGAAACTTTTTGGGGTTATGGATACATACATTCACTATCTTGATTGTGGTGATGGTTTCACAGGTATATACATATGTCAAAATTGTTCTACTGTATTTTAAATAGGTATGATTTATTGTATGTTAATAATACCTCAATAAAGCTGTTTAAAAAAGTAAATAAATAAATGAAATATAAGGATGCTACAAAACAAAATGATAATTAATAACTAAGAAAAATTCCTGGAAAACAAAAAACGTGAAAGCAGAAATAAAATTCAATAAAGACTAGAAGATAAAGTTGAAGAAATTTTCTAGAGGATAGGAAAAAAAGCAAAACAAAGGGAATTGATATAAGGGATAAAAGATTCTTTAAAATTTAAAGGTGCAATTCAGGGGATCAAACATCTGATCCACAGGCAATTCAGAAAGATAGAACAGAGTAATAAGGAGGCAATTCAAGAAATACAATAAAATTTCCTAGAATTCAAGGACATGAACTTTCAGAATAAAGAAACCACTACATGGTCAGCACAATAAATGAAAAAAGACCCATATCAAAACACATCATCCTGAAATTTCAGACCACTAGGAGTAAAGAAAAGATCTAAAAGTTTCCAGAGAGAAAATAAACGATTGCCAACCAAGCAGCATCTAGCTTTTCAGTAACAGCACAAGAAACCTACACATGTTACAAAACCTTCAACATCTGAAAGATACTATTTTCAAACTAGGTTCAGAGACATACAATCAAGTTAAAGGTAAAATAAAGAAATTTTCAGACTTGTATATAGGGTGTATATCTCCTATGCACTCTTTCTCTCAGAAATTATGAGAGGATGTTAACCACCAAAAAGTTCAAAGTAAAGGAAGACCAAAGCATCAAGAACTAGAGAAACTAATATAGGAAACAGACAAAGGAATTCCCATGTTATGATAAAGGAATGTCCCAAGACAAAAACTATAGAAAAGACCTAGAGAGCAGCTAGTCCAATTAGAATAAAAGGATGATGAGCTCTGGAAGAGTATCTTCAAGAAAAAAAAAAAAATGGAACTGATGAATCAATTGATATATTTGCCCATACTAAACAGGGTTTCATTATATGTCAGAGAATTTTTAAAAAGAATTAAGGATGAGTATATAGGCACCAAGCAAATGGGGGAAATGAGGCAATGATTAACTAAAAAAAAAGCACTATAAAATTGACAAGAAAAGAAATGCAATGACAATAATTTTTACATAGTCTTTGGGGTTTTTTTATTAAAAAATTTTTTTAACATTTATTCATTTTTGAGAAACAGAGAGAGACACAACGTGAGTGGAGGAGGGGCAGAGAGAGAGGGAGACACAGAACCTGGAGTAGGCTCCAGGCTCTGAGCTGTCAGCACAGAGCCTGACACGGGGCTTGAACCCATAAACCACGAGATCATGACCTGAGCAGAAGTTGGACGCTTAACTGACTGAGCCACTCAGGTGCCCCTCCATAGTAACAGTAACTGCTGATTGTCTCTTACTATCCATTCCTGTCTTCCATAGGAATAGAATTACTAGCTGAGCCCAAAGCTACCAGACAAAGGACTACATTTCCCAGCTAGATGTGGCAAGGTGACTAAGTCCTAGGCAATGAAATGTGGGAAGTGATACACACAATCTCTGTTGTACACTTAAAGAAATTTTTGCTGCTGAACAGAATGTAGACATGATGGGTACTTAGCCATTTTTGATCCTGGGAATAAAGGAAATGAGATAAAGGTAACCTAGGTCTCTGATATTTTGTGAGCAGAGCAGCCATACCAGGTTATACTTTATCTTTTTAAACCACTGGTATTTTGGCTCTTAGTCAAAATCAAACCTGCATCATAACTGTTACAATTATTGTAAACACTGAATATTGTGCTAAAAACAGACTGGGGTTAGGGGAGATAGAACTCAGCGAAATATTCATTTTATGTTGAAAGAAGTTAACAGGTAAAATTTAAAGCTGAAATATCAAGAAAGAACAGTAAGAACATATGATTAGAAATATAGTTATAAATGCTAAAAGAAACAGCTGAACATAGTTGCCTCTGGTGAGCAGGACTTAGAGATAAGGAGGAGTAGACAAAAATCTTCTGTGTTTCCTTTTCATTCTTATAGCATAGAACTATGTAACTTTTAAAATTATATACATGTATTATTTTGATAAAAATATAAGTTAAATTTAAAATTATGTTTTACTCTTATACTATTTTTTTTAAGAGAGAGAGAGAATGCACCCGAGTGGGGAAGAGGAGCGGGGGGTGGGGGGGTGGGGAAGAGAGAGAATCTTAAGCAGGCTCCATGCTCCTCGTGGAGCCTGACACAGGGCTCGATTCCACGACTGTGGGATCACAACCCTGGGATTATGAGCAAAGCCGAAATCAAGAGTCAGACACTCAATCTACTGACTTATCCAGGTGCCCCACTCTTATGTTATTATAAACTTAGTTCCACATAGAGAATTGGTTGATAGCCTCCTAAACCCAAGAACGGGAAATGCACTAGATGTCTAGAGGTCTGAATATAGGTAAGAAGTTGCTTAGAATATGCAGGCACCAAAAGCAAACTCTCATAGTTAGCCCTGGGTATACTGCTCAAAATCATTTCATTCTAGTGGAATTTGGTCTCAACAAAAAAATAATGAAAATGATTTTTTTTAAGTTTATTTATTGAGAGAGAGAGAGAGACAGAGATAGCACATGCAATTCAGGGAGGGGCAGAGAGTGAGAGGGAGAGAGAGAATCCCAAGCAGGCTCCACACTGGCAGCATGTCTGCATGCCCGATGGAGGGGCTTGAATTCACGAACTGTGAGATCATGACCTGAGCCAAAACCCGGAGTCGGACACTTAACTGACTGAGCCACCCAGGCACTTCAAAAATGATTTCATTTTTATTAATGTCTAGAAGATTGAAGTCAACATTTTATTTATTTTGAAAAAAAAAATAGGATTGACAAACCCTATCATCTTACCCGCAAGCTATTTAACATCTTAAGAATTCTTCCATTCCACCTCTCTGCCTCAAAATTTTGTTGATTCCCCAATGACTCCTGTTTGAATGAATAATAAAATACCTCAATGAAACAAATTTTACTGAATGCTACTATTTGCTAAGCACAGTGTTAGCTGCTACAAGAAACCCAACCATAACACTGGGTCCTGCTAAATAAAGGAGCTTATAGTCTGACAATAGAATAGGAAACATACAGCTTTAGATCAGTCTTTGTAGGATTATATCTATGCTCCCTAGGTGATGAGGGGCTCCAGAGTAGGAGATTCTGCAGTCTTTACTGGTAATGCATACCAGGGCACTGTGATCTTACTTCCAAAAGTTAAGTCAGCCATGACTTTTGGTTAGGACTATCCCAGCTCTCTGGTCAATTTGAACTGAGTTGACAGGGTAAACATAAAGCTATAGAAAAACTGCATTGTAAAGGCCTTTATCTGAACTTCCCTGGTGATACAGAAGCTCTAATTAATAAATGATGTTTAGCAATTTGTGTACAATTGGGTTAGAACCTTTTGGATTTCAAGGGTAACCTGTCCAAAAGAGATCAACCCACTTCCTGTCATATTATCTAAATAGATTAGTTCTTTTCAGTCTTTAAAGCTTAGCCACCTTCAGAAACACCTCAATATTTAAAAACAGTCAAGTTGAAATCCCTTCACAGGAACTCACTCTAAGCTCTTATCACCTAACACTTTATGAGCTAGGAACAGAATTGGGCATAGGAAAGGTGCTGATGAATCTGACAAAAGAGCAAGCCTACAAAGTGCAGGGGAGGGGGGTGGCAGGGACGAAGGTGGCACAGATCTGAACTACTTTCTAATTTTTCCCAGGCTAGCTCTGACCATGCAACCCAATACCTTCTGTGTCATCCTTATCAGAGATGCAATGTTTGTCAAGCCTTCATGTGTACCTTTGAAGCCAAGACACTTCCCACAGTGTTTTCAGTTTCACAGACTCCAAGATGATTTCAGAAAGTTCCAGAATATTCTGGATAGTATTTTAAATCACTTAAAGCTAAGGGGACTGCCGAGTCCTCATTCCTACTAGCTATGCCGGCATCCTGGTCCTGATTATATAGCATCCTTTCTTAAGCTCCAAAAGGGGTGATCTGAAAATATGGTCACTTCATTCTGAAGAGTTTTCCGAATCTCTCCAGGTACAATTTATTTTTATTTCTTTCTGGTCTGCCCTGGGATAAATGAATTCACCCAATTGCTAACGTTTATTATATTGTTAAATACACAAATGCTGTTTTTCATATATAAAAAGCAGTGACCCAACTCTTTGGTAAAGATCCATGAGATTGCAGCTTCACCTATATCGCACGACTAAACTAACCAGGAAAAGGCTCAGAAAAAATAGTCTATGCACTTTGCTGAAGCCTGTCTACTTGATCTATCTGGACACCCTACAGCTGAATCCATTGTGTGGAAAGCCCAGTGGATTATTAAAAACAGCTGAACTTGTGCTGTGTTGTGGTTTGCTTGACCATGTATGAAAATAACCTGTGTCTACAGAAGCAAAGAGAAAGGCGAAAATTAACCAACCCTCTTCTGGCTTAGCTGTTTGGATATTTCAGGTAGAAAATTCAGGTATCTTTCCCGTCTTAGATTATCCAGAGAATGCAGTGTTCTCCACATATGAAAAAACAATCTAATAGTCTCGGAACTCATTATAAAGATTATTTATTTAAGAACTACTTATTTATGGCATTAATAGCTATTTTGATATTATTTAATAGGAATTCATTACAATCTTAAAAATGCCTTCAGCACTGTGGTACAAGGACTAGAGAAAGAAGACAGTAATACATATCAAGTCAGGTAAGTCCATGTTACTTCTCGCTTTGCTATTTAATTGTGACCCTTTGAGCAGACCATTTTCTCTTTCTGATCTCTAAAAATCTCGGACAGTATAGGCCTTGAGCCATATAATGTTTTGGATAAAAATTGTTTTGTTTTTTGTTTTTTTATTCGTAAATGAAGTAAAATTTCAAATGCCATAGGATGTACCTCTAATATAGCTCTGTTTCTTTAAAGCTGTTACAAGAATAACTCAACAGTGATTCTCAATATTTTTAACCTATGACTACCTTTGATAATATAAAAATCCCATAGTTTTACTTAAAATTATTTGAAGTTTCAAAATAAATTAAAGAAAGAAAAAAGGTCAAAGCAATTCTGAGTATGTTTCATCAAACTACTGACACATCTCTTTGTTGAGATCACTAAATAATAATTCTAGAAAGCAACATGATCGCTCTAAAACCAAGTTTTAGGTAAATAAAGTGTTAACTATTTAAGAACAAAGTTTTTAAGAAAATTTTCAAGACTATGAATATATTTACCAATTCAACTGGACTATTTTCAATTTCTTGTGCTAAGATGGCATTCGTTAAGGAAGATTCCTCAGTAGCTGAAGATACCACTTCAACAATATCCTCCTAAAGCAAATTAGGGAAATACAGGTAGGTCATCACAGTAGTAGTAGTTTTCATAGGAACAATTTTATTTTGCTAAATGCTTTCATCACATGAATGCTCATTTCTAAAACTGATTTATTTATTTATTTTAAATTTTATTTATTTATTTTGAGAGAGGTAGAGCACAAGCAGCAGAGGGGCAGAGAGAAGGAGAGACAGAATCCCAAGCAGGCTCTGTGCCATCAGTGCACAGCCAAAAGCGGGGCTCAAACTTACGAAATGTGAGATGATGACCTGAGCGGAGATTAAGAGTTGGACATTTAACCCGCTGCGCCACCCAGGCACCCCTCTGAAACTAATTTAAAATACCACCTGCATTCGCAAACTATTATTCCTGAAATATCCCAGGTAGGCAGCCCCTGTTCTCCATAAGCCTCCCACAGATGAAGAACTGGCACATTCCTGCCCTCTTTGTTGCCTATCTTTTCTAGTCCTGTTTTCTCCACCACTGCAGACCCCACATCAAACATATTTTTGGCTGAGTGGCTGAGACCACTTTCCTTTGAAGCATTTTGTCCAGCCCCAGCCCCTGCCTCTATCCTCATGCCAGTACCAGGTGGCGGAGGAAGAAGCACTGTAAGCAGAGGGGGTGAAAATGGGGGAAGCGATATTAATATCTCTACCTAGGGCCATGACACGATTCTTGCCACCACTGCTGGAGGGAAGAAAACTATGTCCTCTGAAAGAGGAGCAAAGGCACAGAGAAGAAGGAAAAAGAGCCAGAAATTCTCCATTCCTTACCATCTCCTTTTTTCATTGCTATAGAAACTGTTGGGCCCCATTTTCATCTTTAACCAGTCTTCAGGTAGAAGCTTCCTTCAACAAAGCTTCCTTGATTTTTCATTGCAGCTTTCAGAATGTTTAGTGAGTATCAGGAGTTGCATTTTATTCTTTAACATGCATGTTTGTGGAGACTTATGTCTTTTCCCTTTTAATCTCTATGAATATTCTACATTTTAGATACTCTCAATTTTGCAGTTACTTTACATAAAAAATGCTTTATAAAGATTTGAAAATGACTAATCAGAATCAATACTTTTCTGTCCTGTCAATGTGCTCCCATTCCTGACTGTATTTCACATCTGTTCACCGTTTTTGGAAGCAGAATAAAAATGGAATTGAAGGCTAAAGCATAAGTTAGGGCAGAGGAGCTAAATGGTTCAAGAGAACTCATATATCAATCTCTTCAAGCATGAGGGAAAAATCTGTTTTGTTAATATGTTAAAAAATCATGAACTAAACAAGCTTGCCTGATCATAATTTTCAGTAGGTGCACTCTAAGAAATGCCTGAGCCCAAATAAGGAAGATATTGGCAACCTAATAATTCAATATCTAGTATACTATCAAATATTTAGTAAAATACATTCTGTGTTAGTGCGTTGTGAAATTGTCTTTCCTTCCAAGAGCATTCAGTTTCAATGTGGACTGACTTTGAATTCCCTGAGTGGTTATCAAAATGCAGTGATGATGGAGCAAACCAGAAGAGCACTGGTTTCTTTTTATCTGGTGTGGCTATATCTGTACAATCACTAAAGTGACAATAGGAAAAATATATTTAAAAAAAATTTTTTTTAATGTTTATTTATTTTTGACACAGAGAGAGATAGAGCATGAACGGGGGAGGGTCAGAGAGAGGGAAACACAGAATTTGAAACAGGCTCCAGGCTCTGAGCTGTCAGCACAGAGCCCGACGCGGGGCTCAAACTCACAAACCGCGAGATCATGACCTGAGCCAAAATCGGCCGCTTAACCGACTGAGCCACCCAGGTGCCCCAGGAAAAATATTTTAAAGCACACTGTTTCCAACTATGTTTTTAAATAACGTTTTTTGAATAAAAATTATGTCTTCAAATAAAATTAAAAAAAAATTTTCTTTGGTCATGGATCTTCAGATAGTCTCTTGGATTCAAGGCTAAGGTAATTATAGGTCTAAAACATATTCTTAGAGGTGGGAAGAGTGACTTTCTGATCAGAAACAAAACATGGGTATATTGTCTAGAGTCCTAAAAACATTCCATGATATACTGAATGTGGGGCCTAAGAGGATTTTCAGGATATAACTGGATTCAAGTACAATCACTTATTTGATTACCATGCAAATTATTTCAGCATGAAACTACTATCTTCTTATTTACTCTCTTAAACTTCTAGAAAATACTGTTCTACAGATGAAAATCATGCTTTACATACCACTGCCCCTTACCAAACAAATTATGGACTAACATAAGACTAAATATAAACTATAAATGTAAGAAGACATGTCAGAGTCTCAAGTTTCCTTCACTGTATCTGTGTCAGAAAAATAATACTTTTATGATTCTCTTTGGTTAACTTACCTCAGAATTAATATTTTTATTGGTATCCTCATGAGAGCTACACTTAGGTCCATTGATCACATCCTTCCAAGTTTTGGGTTGACTTAAGTCTTGCCGGGAATTTGGCTCTTCCATCACGGAGGTCTCTGAATTAGTAAGTAGAGAAGATTTCACCAAACTATCTTTCAAACTTAAATTGGGATATAGTTGTTACAAAAGAAAACTTCTGACAGAAAACTTGGAATCTAAGAATTTAAGCAAAGTGTACACAAACTGTCTTATAGTTTCCCAAGTCTCACATATTTATCTTCCCTTGTCCCTTGTCTGCTTCTTATCACCTCCCTCCCCATGGTCCACCTACTATCTCCTCCACACTCACTCCCAAACAGGCACTCACAAGATAACATGGATAGTTCAAGCCCATCTTGGTGTATTGTGTGGCAGATTTTAATGCCTTCAGGACAGGTGATCACGAAGCAGAGATTCACTCGATACATAAGCTGGTTTTATTATTCCTTTATAATAGTCACAATAATAATCAGCAATTATCAATACTCCAAGTAGCTTCTGGGTGGGTGGAAATTTCTACATCTCAGATTCATTGTACTGTTGAAATGCTATTCTTATCACTAGGTGACTTTTCCTTTTAGTTGTCTTAAAATGAAACACTATCCTACAAGATAAAATAATTTTATCTGTTGAAGTTTTGTAAGTACTGCCTGTAGGGATGAGGGAGGTAGGAAGGAGTGAGATTAGGAGGAATCCACATAGTATATATACTTCATCTTTTTAGTGTACTTGTTGAACAAAAATTAATCTGCAAAGAAAAAAGGCAATGCTGATGTAACAATTTCTCTTAAGCTGAAATATTCTTCTAGAGATAGCAGTTATACTTGGGAATATGGAATTGGATCCCATCTTCATTTTGAAATATAAAATGACATTTTTGTTTCTATAACAATCCCCTCAACACCAACAGTTAGGATGTCTCACCTATTATGTTTTCATTTCCCACTTCTTCCCTTACTGATTCCTTCTGTATCAATTTCCTTCCAAGTTTAAAGCCAGAGGACAGAAAGCACTTTGTAAACAACTGTAAAAATATACACTTCTATTACTTGCTTTTGTACAAGCAAAGCAATTCAATAAAATACAAGCACATATGCTAAAAAGTGAAAACTATAATTCAGGCACACACATCAAGCAAATTAATTCAAAAGTAAGGGAGTATTTTTCACCAGTTTATATTCTGTTGTATACATGAACGTAAATATGCATTTATTTATTTATAACCAAGCACTGCAACTATGTAAAAAGATGGAAACTATTACCATTTTCAGTTCTGCATGAGTCATATCCTGGGCAGGACTTGACAGAAGTATGTCCACTCCTCCCTTCTTCTTCCACATCATCAATCTTCGGGTAGGAGGTGCAAGTTCCAAAACCATGAGTGTGTCCGTAAAGGAAGTAAGCTGTTTATGCATAATTTTGCTACTGATCTCCTTGACTGGATCTATGAGCAATTTCCTCTTTTTGCCTTTTCTTTTCTCAGCAAGGTCTAAATATAAGAAATAGACACAAATGGGATTGGTTGTACAGCTTTGTAAAATGATATTCTAGACACTGCATACCTAAGAAATGTCTACCACAATGCAACCTACAGAGTTGCCATGGGAAGAATATCCCTTTCTCTCTACTGAAAATTATGCTTCATGAGACTTTTGCACAGCTAGAGTATCTGAGCAGCCAATAGTTGATGCAGTTTATAACGTGTTCCTTCAAAGTGCTTAGGAGGGACTCTGTTGACCTACCAGGTAGATTAACTCAGGAAATGTGGAGCAGAGAACATAATGGGAGGGAAGTTGCTCAATTTTGAAGTTCCCTAAGATATCTATATAACAGGATATTCTGCAACATTAATTTGTATTTGTCAAGTATATTTTTCCCTCCTCCATTGAAATTCATACACAAATTCCAAGTATGCAAAAGGGGAGGGTTAGGTTTCCCAGAATGGATGAAGATCTGAGATCAGATGGAGCCAGAAGGAACAGTAACCTGCTTGCTAACGTGCCTTAGTAAAATCCTGGGAACATGACAAGATCCCAGAAGGGCTGGTTGTGTGATGACCCCAGAGGCTATATGGGCTGGGACAGTAGATACCACAAACTGTTGTGGTTGATGACCAAAGTTTCCCTTCCACCTGCCACACTCCTCTCCCAAATTTTGATACCACATGGCTTAGGATAGATAGGGGAGCTATACAGATTGAAATTTTGCCAACCCAGTGGGATAGAGGCTCAGAGTTGAATGTGGTAAATAAAAAAACTTGAATGCTTTATTCCTTGCATGCCTGAATTTATAACTGAAATTCATTTCAATTATACTACTTGAAACCAGGATGTTCTTACAAGGTCAAGTTATATATTATATTCATATTTATTTTTTATTCCTAAAAATATGCTTCAGGTTAAATGCTAGAGGGCACAGACCTCTCTTCTGATCCTTTTATTCTGCCTTATTTTATATGCATGTGCATGTTTATTTATCTTTCCAATCAGACTACAAGCTTCTTAAAAGCAGGTACTATTGTTGGTACCTGGGTGGCTCAGTCGTTGAGCATCCGATGCTTTGATTTCAGTTCAGGTCATGATCTCATGGTTTGTGAATTCAAGCCCCTCATTGGGCTCTACGCTGACACTGTGGTGCCTGCTTGGGATTCTCTCTCCCTCTCTCTGTGCCCCTTCCTGGCTTGCACGCACGCTCTCTCTCTCTCTCTCAAAATAAATAAATAAACATTAAAAAAAAAAAAACAAAAAAAGCAGGTACTATGTCTTCTTAACTCCTGTGCCCAACAGAGAGTAATGGTTCAATAACTACTGGCATTGAACTGAGTTTTATATTTTCCAATTTCCCAAACTGGGTGTATGGTTTGACCAGGACTGACTATAATGAAAGAATCACCTCAAATTTCCTCCACACTCTTTCCCTACCCTTTCCCTATTGTATTGCAAATGTTATTACTAGGTTGGCTACTTCCTATAATATTTCACAGATTATCTCACAGTAAATAAGATAGTAGCGTAACAAAAATTAAAAACAAAACCATGAATGACGCTGACCTGAAACATCAATTGGGTCAAGGGTAAATCCATGTTCTTCATTTGATAATGTGATTTCATCCATTTTTTCATTTTCAGGTAGACATATACACTCTGAATTATCTGGTTCTACTAATAACATCACCATAAAAAGAATTATTAGAAAAATAACAGTTATGTTTAATCTAGATGTTTATATGAGAATGAAAGCAAAAGATAAACTAATTGAAGATTTATATTGCTAACTGGAGCCAAAACTGATTTTTAGAATCATGTACTTAAGAGAGTTGAAGAGACACAGAGATTATATGGTCTGGGGCCCAGTGTCTAGGTGAGTCATGCATCGTCACCTTCTTCTGCACATGTGACATCTAAGGCTGGACTTAGTAGAAACAGTGGTAGCAACCACAGTAAATGACTGACATAAATTTGATTATGTCTGCTAAAAAAAATTTGTATTCTGGGGGTGCCTGGGTAGCTCAGTCGGTTAAGCAACCGATTTCGGCTCAGCTCATGATCTTGCAGTCTGTGGGTTCAAGCCCTGCATCAGGCTCTGTGCTGGCAGCTCAGAGCCTGGAGCCTGCTTCATATTCTGTCTCTGTCTCTCTCTCTCTGCCCCTCCCCCGCTCATGCTCTGTCTCTCTCAAAAGTAAATAAATGTTAAAAAAAATTTTTTTTAATTTGTATTCTGTTAATACTTAATTATTAATTGACCCATAAAGGACCATAAATAAATTTATATCAGCTCTCTTTTTCACATTTTAAATTTCTACTATGTGTTAGGAAGGAAATGTAACATAAAAAAGAATGAGGAATCAAAATGGGGCTATTTGTACTTTCAATTCTTAAGAAAAATCATACAAAAATACTTCAAATGATCTGAGGTACCTTCACATGAATTTCAAGTAGAAAATATCCCCACATTTGTAATTTCTCTCAAATTGTATACAGATTGTCCAGTTATATTAATGTCAATATGGTATTAATATTAATAATTAATAATCATAGCAATGTCAAATATTAATGATGTTTCTAACATGTAACACATATTATTTTAATGACTCAAAGGCATAGTATTTTGCCAGAGTATTTAGATGTGCTCTCATATGTAATAAACCCAATCCTGGTTAAATACCACTGTTGTACCTTTCTCGGAACCTAGTTTCCTATTCCATATTGTCTACAGTCAGACTCAAAAGAGTTTGAGGGACAACATTCTTTATTATTTTTCACTATATTATATTGCTACTTAAACCGAGCAAGTTGTAAGGTTTAATTTGAACATCAGTATCTGTTCACTTTCTACACAAAAGATAATTTCATCATACCCACTATAGTATCAGGAGGCTCAAGAGGCAGGGAAATTTCTCTGTTCAAATGCATGTCTTCTAACAGGATATTTTGGTCATCTTGCAATAGATTGTCTTGAAAAACACAATAAATACTTCTGTCACAGAACTGAATCTGTCATTTTTTCACTAAACGTTTAATTGACATTATTGTATATAAGGATTATAAACAGATACAAAAATGAATCAACCTTACTTAAGTAGATTTGATTGGCTACATAGGCTATCATATTTCATGCAGGATAATATAGAACTTTATATATTTTATTTCCTTTCCCTTATTAAATAGATGTTTAATTTCAGGAGATATTTACTAAACTAATACTGTGATAGTAATCTTGTTACAAAGTCATGTTTGAACTCCAAATTAAGGGGCGCCTGGGTGGCGCAGTCGGTTAAGCGTCCGACTTCAGCCAGGTCACGATCTCGCGGTCCGTGAGTTCGAGCCCCGCGTCAGGCTCTGGGCTGATGGCTCAGAGCCTGGAGCCTGTTTCCGATTCTGTGTCTCCCTCTCTCTCTGCCCCTCCACCGTTCATGCTCTGTCTCTCTCTGTCCCAAAAATAAATAAACGTTGAAAAAAAAATTAAAAAAAAAACAAACTCCAAATCAAGAAGTGAAAGCTTTCAAACTTCTTTGGTAGATACCTAAGGTAGAACCACTATTTTTTCATAATTTTGAAATTTCAAAAAGTTTGCCACAACCAGTCCTTTAAAGTAAACTAGAGAATCTAAAAAAGACTTGTTATATAACCATCACTATCTTTAAAATACAGGTATGTGTATTCAGATTTCCCAGTTTTTGTCTACTCCATTTCTATGATTCTTTTATAGTAACATCATGATATAAATATAAAATTACAATATAAAATGTTGGACAGATCCTTAGAATAGCTGTTTCACAATTTCTCTTAAGGGAAACAATGATTCCAATACACGATCTAATATATCTTGTGAGGAAATATACTAACTTCATTCCTTCCCCTCTAAAAATTAAGAATTTGTAAAAGTAAAAACAAGTAGTATTTTATAACCTTTAGGGAAAATGTGTTTAAATAGATGCCTATTTAGTTAGATCTAGCCTAAATGTTTAAATACACCACAGACTTTGAAAATGTATGTAAAAAATGTATTGACTAAAAAAAAAAAAGTATTTATTTAGGGGCCCTTGGGTGGCTCAGTTGGTTGATTTCAGCTTGGGTCATGATATCACGGTTCACGGAATAGAGCCCCACATCGGGCTCTGTGCTGGCAATGTGGAGCCTATTTGGGATTCTCTCTCTCTCTTTCTCTCTGCCCATGACCCTCTTGCACGTGCACGCGTGTGCTCTCTCTCTCTCAAAATAAATAAACTTTATTTTTTTTAATGTTTATTTATTTTTGAGAGACAGAGACAGAGAGAGACAGAGTATGAGGAGGAGAAGGGCAGAGTGAGAGAGAAAGGGAGACACAGAATCCGAAGCAGGATCCAGGCTCTGAGCTGTCAGCACAGAGCCTGACTCGGAGCTTGAACCCACAAACCGCGAGATCATGACCTGAGCCGAAGTCTGATGCTTATCCAACTGAGCCACCCAAGTGCCCCTAAATAAATAAACTTTTAAAAAATGCATTGATTTATATGACACGGGGCATACCTGACATTTTAGTTTAATATAATAAGCCTATTAATACATTCTTAGCATGACTGAAATAAATATCCAATTTCTTTTTTTAATATCAAATTTCTATATAACCAGACAACATACCAATCATCTCTCCTGCAGCCCCTTCATCTCCAAATCCATCTCCACTGTCATAGAATAGAGATTTTTCTCCAATGAGGCTTTCGGAACTATGTTCAACTAAAGGACCACTGGAATCCAGCAATATGTTGTCATCAAAAAAGCTATGTCTTCTGAGAATTTCAGATTCCTCCCCTAAATAAATACATATCATTAACACTGAGTTAGCCATAGAAACATAGAGTTTTAGGGTTAGATGGAAATTCAGATATCTTCTTGTACAGACCATCCCATTTTACAGATAAGAAAAATGAGAGCTAAACTTATTTGCATAGTCAACTGAAGTCATTCAGTTAATCAGTAGAGGCTGGATTTCTAGTCTAACGCTTTTCCCAAAACAATAGGGAAAAAACATTAGGATAGAGTCTTTAGTTGTGGTTCAGTTTAATAATTCCCCAGAATGATTTCTTCTACTTTAGATAGTCATGTCCTGCTTGATCAAGTATTATTTCATATTATTTCAAGTACAATTGCTTGCATTGTTTATCCACAGTGGGGATTTGGAAAATAAGGAGCATATCTGCCTTCTTGGGAATGGAAAGGTAGATAAAATATTAAATAATGGGTTTACAACATTCATTTAATAAGTATTTAATGAATGGGTATTAGGCAATCTGCTAGGTATTAGAGATACAGTGATAAAAAAGACAAAACCCAATCAGCTAACATTAACCGAGTACTTATTATGTGCATTATATTACGTAATAGAAGATACTATTATAATCCTAAATTTAGACAAGGGAACATGTCCATAGAAAGGTTTTATAATTTGCACACAGTCATACCCTAATAAATGACAAAGCCAGTATCTGAACCCAGCGAAGACAGTGATAGTTAAAACTTACACTGGTAAAATATTTTGCAAAATGGAGACTTATGAGAGCAAACTCTTAAGACACTGACAGTAGCAGGTAGAATGAACTCCCGGCTTCAAATTGACTTGTTTCCAGATTGGTTGTCAGCACATGTATATTCTTAATATTCTTTCCCTTCCTTGGGTTTGAATCTCTAGGTCCAGGAGTCTGAAACCCCAGAGATCAGACAGAGGTTGTCGTTCTCCTCCCTTTCTCACAACCCATGTTAGTGCTAGTTAGTAAACAAAATCATGCAGTATCACTTATATTAAAATTCTTCTATAGGCTTTTATCTTGTAGAAAGGAAGAGTTGAAAAAGGCAAGCTTCATTGTACTGGATTAAAGATTTGCTCAGCAGAAAAGACTAAAAAATAAAAAACAAAAGTAAACTAAAAATATGTTCATATCTTCCAGGAGCAGCTTGAAAGCTCTCAAAAGAAAAACTAGCCTTGGTCAATAAGATAATAGCATTTTTGAACAGACACTATATTCTGAGCACTGAGCATCACAAGAACCTGAGATTATTCAAATAAATTAAAGAAATGATCATTGCTTTCAATCTTACATTGTAATTCAGAATAGGATGGATTAATATTAAACATTTCTTAGAAGACATTAGGTTTGAGCTAGTTTTTGAAAGAGAGAAAAATCACCTATTGGTGAAAAGAACTGAAGGAGGGAATGAAGGAAATAACTCTGTGATGCGGCTAGTCGTATCTCAATTTTACAAATAGGGTAGTAAGTCTCAGAGAAGCTAGGTGATTTGCCCAGTATCACACAGCAAGGCAATAGAAAAAGCTGATGCAAACTCAGATCTGTTCGTACACTGAGAAAATGCTCTTCCCTCTTTTTGAATTGTAGGAGACACAGACTGAGAACAACTAAATTATTGGCTGGTAATATATTTTCTTAACTAGAGCAAAAAGTCTGTATCAAGAGTAAAACAAATAAAGTTGATAAAATACAGAAGGTGATAAATTGATAGAGGCCCTTGAGGATAGGCAGGGTGTCTAAAATAAGTCATAAGGACACAAGGTATTTAAGTAGAGGAATGTGATACGAAAAAAAAAATGGAATTTAAGGACAATTGCTCTTGTAGAGCTACATAAAATGTGGGAAGAGACTGTGAGATGTGTAGGAGGGTATTACTCCAGGTCTTTAGTACTGGTGAACTATACTGGTGGCTAGAGAAATAGAAGACCTAAGAGACATGTCCAATTTTGTTGTTGTTGTTAATCAGCACTGGTATAAAGCTTACAGAAAGTGTAGTTAAAAGTGATCCTAGGGGCGCCTAGGTGGCTCAGTCGGTTAAGTGTCCGACTTTGGCTCAGTTCATGATCTCACAGTTTGTGAGTTCGAGCCCTGCGTCGGGCTCTGTGCTGACAGTTTGGAGCCTGGGGCCTGCTTCAGATTCTGTGTCTCTCTCTCTCTCTCTGCCCTTCCCCCGCTCATGCTCTGTCTCTTTCTCTCAAAAAAAAAAAAAAAAAAAAGTGATCCTAAAGTTTTAGGCCTAAAGAACAGCAGTAGTGTTTATAGGGAAATGTGTAAAGAGTGTCTTGGCAGTAGGAAATATGATTAACTCTTTGCCAATGTATTACATTTTAAGGCCTGGGATTACAGAGAGTGAGAGATCCAGGCTACTCAAAATATGGTCTGTGGGTTGGTGCTTGTCCATGATAGAGTAAATACACAGACTAGAGGTAAATGTTTAAAAAATTTGATAGCAATTTCACAGAGTAATTTTACATATGTTGAATTTAATAAGAAAAATTGAAGCATATATTTTGATTTTTAAACTTTCAATTTTTCTGGATTTTACAAAAGCATCATTCCATGACAGACTGGAAATTAACAAAAATTCTAAAATTTGTCCCACACCACAGATCATTTAAGAACACAGCTGTAGATCAGAAGAGTTACAGAAGAAGAGTAAGGATGAAAAATGGAGGTTGGAGATGTAGTTCAAGCATTACTGGCTTGACCACCCTCCCCCACGGAACACAGAGTTAAGCCACCCTTCTTCTACACTCACTGCTTCGGGCACTATAAGAGAACCAAACATGAATACGACACAGATTTTATCCTCATGGAATTTTCAGATCAATACAGGACGTACATAATATAATGGTTCAAGACAGAGGTAAATGCCATAAAAAGAACAGCTTAATTATAAAATATACTCAACAGTTTGTTTCATAATCAATGAGTATGTATTTAGCATGTGTTATTTCCTCCTCAGTCCCAAGCCATGCTAAACTTTTTCATTTTACAATTGATATCATCATATATTGGAGAAATTTTCATACTTTGAAGGCACGATATACAGCACACACGTAAAACACTATCTATCTATCTATATATATATATATATACACACACACACACACGTATATATATATATATATATATACATATATATATACACACACACATATATATATAGTGTTATGGTTATATGTAATATATGTGTATTATGTAATATATATGTATTTATACACATATATTACTATGTGTGTGTGTGTGTATATATATATATATATATATATATGTTTATTTGCATATCTCTCTCCCAGCCTGAAGCTCCTTGTGGGCAGGAAGTGCTTCTGCAAACTTTGTACTGCCTATGCCTATGATAGAACATGACATATAGTAAGTATTCAATAAAGGACTGCAGACTAAGAAGGGAAGTTTATAGCCTAAGACTGAGTCTTGGTATTAACACCTATCTATTTAGAACAAGGTAAAGATAAACTTACTGAGAGTTGCATTTAGACATCAAGAGATCCATTCTAAAGATAGCTATTTCTATTGACATGGTTTCAATACAAAAATGCATATTTATTTTATAAGTTATTTTGCAATTATGCTTCTATTTTATAAATAATTTTGCAATTATTTTATAATTGCAAAAATGCAATTATATTTTATAATTGATTATAGCTTGTGATTTTAATTTCTCAAAGATTCTCACCAAAGCTCCCAGCTTGGAACAGTAGATCATTATTGTAATATTCTCTAAGTGTGATTTCTTCTGGTCTGCTTTGGTTCTGAGTAACGTGTTCTGAAACATCAATAGCACTATGGAGAAACATAAGATTGAGAAAATTGAGAAAAATATGCCAACAGAACACAAGCATTTTGCAGTATACTGAAAAAAAGCCCAAAACTCTAAAACAAAAAACAGCTTTTATTATAAAAAATAAACACTTTTATTTCCTCAATAGTATTATTTATACACACTAGTTGATTACACATGTATATATAACAAATGGTCTCTGGGTTGCTGAACCAAGGGGTCAATTCTCAGTCCTTGTCTTACTTATTCTAACCAACTGCATCTGAAACAGATGTTCACTCCCTCATGGAATGTATTCTCTTCACCTCCAGGATACTACTTTCTCTTGAGTTTTTCCTTACCTCATTGGCTGCTCCTTTTCTTTCATTAGTCCTTCCTCATCTCCCAGACTACCAGCTATTAGGAATGACCCAACACTCTGTTCTCAGATCTCTCTCTTTTAAAATAATTACACTCACTCTCTGGGGGTTGAAATTCCATCTATATACTCACAACTCCTAAATTTATCTATCCCATCCAGACCTCCTTCCTGAATTTCAGACCCAGATATTCAACTACTTGCCTACTCCCCTTGGATGTGTAACAATCATCTCAAAACTTATGTCTAAAGCCTAATTTATCTGTGACTATAGGATGACTGTAGTCATCCTTCCTTTCTCTTTTCCTTAAAGCCATATCCAATTCTTCAGCAAATTCTGTTGGCTCTGTCTTCAAAATATATTCATAATTTGTTACCACCTTGATAACATGAAGACTGAGAAGTGATTACAGACACTGTCATTTCTCACCTGGACTTCTTTTTTTTTTGGCAGGGATAGCACCATTTATTAAGGAAGATCAAGACAAAGACCACAGGAGGGTCCCTTCGAGGACACAGAGGCCTGGCATCCTGATCCCATGTCTGTGGGCTGCTGGTGGGAAAGGCGCATAACCCTAGTTGGGCCCTCAGGCTCCCACAGATAGGGCAGGGCTGTCATGTCCCCTTCCTGTCCCTCCCAGCCATGAATCCTGGCATTCCCCCACTCAAGGCATTAACTGTTTTCACTGCCCTTCTCCCCCCATGTACCCTGGGCCTTCACTTCCAGATCAACGGGGCTGGGTGATAGGCCTGGTGTGAGGGGGGAGACCCTTTCAGTGCTGGGCTCTGCCTGCAGCAGCTCCTGGTAAGAGGTGGGGTGGAGTTTCCCTTGCAGCCCTGAGTAGGTGTTGGGTGGGAGGGTCATCTGGACTTCTTACTGAAATAATTTTCTCATAGGCTCTCTGCTTCCTCCCTTTCCCCTTTATACTAAGTAAAGGGGAAGAAGCATGTTGAAATCAAGTCAGATCTGTCACTCTCCTATTCAAAACCCTCCTGTGCTCCCTATCTGAATAAAATTAAAGTCCTTACTGTGGCCTGCAACACTCAACATCATTTGCACCCCCAACTACCTCTCTGACTTCATTTCATACCACTCAGACCGTCATTTACAACACAGTCTCACTTGCCTCCTTGCTGTTCGCCGAAAAGGTCCAATGTGTTCTGCCTTAGGGCCTTCTCACTTGCTCTACATGGAACATTCTTCCCCACATTACTGAATGATTTGTTCCTATACCTCCCTCAGGTTTCAGTTCTGACCTTATTAGAAAACCCTTTCTTGAGAATCCTATCATTTTTTTCTTTATTTTCTGTTTCTTTTCATATTGCTGATCATTTACTGGCAAAGTGTATATTTCTTTGCTTACTGTCTGTCTAAAATGTAAGATTCATGCACACAGAAGCTGTTGCTCAATGTCCTCAGTGTCTAGAGCAGTGCCTGGCATATGGAAGGCACCCAATACATATTTACCGAATGAATGGAAGAACATACTGTTAATATCGCAAATTATATTCAGCAAATATGATGATACATTTTTGGTGTTATATTTCAAAATTTCACACTAAACTTAAGTCTTCTCAACTGCATGTGTATTTCAGTTCTTAACTAGAGTCCACTTGTATTCATGAAATCTGAAGATGAAAGCAAGAAAATCAAATTGAGGGTCACCAGCATGGCTCAGTCGGTTATGCTTCCAACTCTTGATTTTAGCTCAGGTCATGATCTCAGTTAGTGGGCTTGAGCTTCTGCTTGGCATTCTCTCTCTCCCTGTCTCTCTGCCCCTGCCTCACTCGCATTCCCTCTCTCCCTCTCTCTCTCAAAATCAATAAACTTTTTTTAAAAGAAAATTAAATTGAAGGAAAATAAAAAAATAATTTACTTCACATTGTGGGTGTCAAAATCATGAAACTCTTCTGGCAATGTGATAGCATTGTAAGCAGCTTCAAAATTCTCTTTTGGAAGGTCAACCAGCCCTGAAAAGAATAAAAAAACCACATCCAATGAGCAATAATGCTATATAAGAAACTCCCAATTCTTGCCCCTCTTCGGTCCCATTCTCTACAAACAGCCAGAGTGGTATTTAAAAATATTTAAAGAGCAATCAGCTCAGCTCATTCCCATGCTTAAAGTGATTCAGTGACTTCCCCAGTGTATTAAATAAAATTTAAATTTCTAATCAGAACCTCTGCAGCTGTACAAACCTGTCAGCATCATCGAAGGATCTTTCCCTCACTCACTAGACTCTAGCTATACTGGCCTTTTTGTTACCTGAACAAATTAAGCACTTTTCCCCCTCAAGACCTTTGCTCTGACAGTTCCCCTCTGCCCAGAATGCTATTCCCTCAGGGACTTTTTACATGGCTGGGTACTTCTCATTCTTCAAGTTTGGGCTTAAATTCTACCCTTTCTAGAAAGGCTTTTTCTAATTAGCCTAATGCAAGTAAAGTTTTCTGCTATTTTTTGTTGTAATACTCTGTTTAGACTCCTGCATAGCACAATCATTATCTACAATTATTATAATAATTTTAAAAAACTTTTTTATTATCTGATATCCTCTCCAAACTGAAAGGGACCTTATTTGCCTTATTTGTCCTTGTATCCCAGAGCCTTAAAATAGTGTTTGGCACAAAGTATGGCATCAATAAATATTTGTGGATCACATAAATGAAATAATGGACAAATGAACCATATTTGATATGAGTATAAATCTACGTAGAGAATTTACAAATATTTTAAATAAAGAAAAACAACCTGTCAACCCTGATTCAACAAATATTAATTCAGGGAACAGTATGTTCAAGACACTGAGACAAGTACTATAAGAGATTTAGAAAATATCACAACAAAGATATTGCCTTCAAGGAACTTACAAACTAGTGTGAGAGACAAGGCCTGTACCTAAATAACCGTAACACAAGGTGGAAATGATGAATGTCTTAACATTAAGTTAAAATTTGAAGCCATCATATTTATGACACATGTAAATCTCTAGCACTCTGGAAGGTCTAGAGATTTTCTACAATATTTTGGGGCGCCTGGGTGTCTCAGTAGGTTAAACGTCTGACTTCACCTCAGGTCATGATCTCAAGGCTGGAGAGTCTGAGCCCCAGGTCAGGCTCTGTGCTGACAGCTCAGAGCCTAGAGCCTGCTTCAGATTCTGTGTCTCTCTCTCTCTTTCTGACCCTCCTCCACTCACATTCTGTCTCTCTGTCAAAAATAAATAAACGTTAAAATTTTTTTATGTTTCATAAATAGTAAGAACAACCTAAGCTACTTAGAGTCTTGAGAATTCTGAAAACAATGACAATTATGATATCTAGGCTTTGTCAATTACACTATTTCTAATTTATCTCATACAGGCAAAAATAAATGTGGTAAATTAAGCAATCCATTAAAAGTGAATATCAGAATTTCTTACATAAGTAGATTTCTTATGTAAATAAGCGGGAACTTTACAAGTGTTTGAAAGCACAAGCTTTTCTTGCAAACACAGGTAAAGAGCAAGGGAAAGAATATAATTTGTCCTTAACCACGGAAACTTAGAATCAGTGAAAAGGAAGTTTATATTCACATATACACGCTGGAATTACGGAGTGCCACCAATTAAAAGAGCCCACCCAAAATAAAAATGCAAAAGAGAAACAAGGTGAGTGAGACAAATCAATGTTGCAAGTATACCTGGGCAAAATGTCATCTTCATTTTGAGCAATGCTTCGTTGCAATCTGCCAAAAGATATTTTGCCTTCCTATTATAGATTCGCACAACTCCCAAAAGAAGGTGTCCTGAAGTTCGAAGTGCAATTTTCGCCTTTCAAGAATTTTTAAAGCATTAGAATATTGAGAATTAGATTCATAAACCCTGTTTGAAAATTATAAAGTCATAGAATTCCCTCTCTTTAAAAAGAAGACATTTTGTATTCTTTTATTTATTTATTTTTTTAATGTTTATTTATTTCTGAGACAGAGAGAGACAGAGCATGAGCAGGTAAGGGGCAGAGAGAGAGGGAGACACAGAATCCGAAGCAGGCTCCAGGCTCTGAGCTGTCAGCACAGACCGTGAGCTGAAGCCGATTGCTCAACCGACTGAGACATTCAGGGGCCCCTTGTATTCTTATTTAGAGTGAATCATTTGGAATGCCTGTGTGGCTCAGTTGGTTAAGCGTCCCACTTCAGCTCAGGTCATGATCTCACGGTCCGTGAGTTGGAGCCGCACGTCAGGCTCTGTGCTGACAGCTCAGATCCTGGAGCCTGCTTCGGATTCTGTGTCTCCTTCTCTTTCTGCCCCTCCTCCCCCACCTGCACTCTGTCTCTCTCTCTCAAAAATAAACATCAAAAAAAAAAAAGTGAATCACTTAACTTCTACCTCATCTTGTAAAATGATTAACCTTTGTTCTTACTCAATGAAGATAATCTAATGTGCCATCTAAGTGAAATATGTGATTATTAGTTTCACGGAAGAATATAAACTCTACAGTCAGGCAGACTTGGGTTCAAGTTTTGGCCTAGTTGCTGAGACTTGAAGTTAAATCTTCTTGAACTTCAATTTATTAATAATGGTTACAACTTATTATATACTTATTTTGTGCCAGGAATTGTCCTAAGAGCTCTTCATGTATTACTTAATTTTTATATGAACCTCTGTTTACAGAAGAAAAAAGCCTGAGATTCAGATATGATAAGTAGCATGCCCAAAGTAAGAAAACTACCAAGAAATGGAGCAGGAATTAAGTTTGACTAACTCAAAAGTTCATGCTCCTAACTATCACACTTCACTGAGGCTCAAAGAAGCCCATCTCACAGGGTTGATGTAAAGATTAAATGATCTAATGAATGTAACGTTTAGCCCAGTGTGTGACACATGGAAAGTTTTCAATTATTATTCATCCTTCTTGCAAGCAGAAAAAATACTTAACTTCTATAAATATTAAAATAATATTTTAATGCAAATTCTAATATCTTACAGTATTTTATTATGAACATAGTACTGTATGAAGTGTTTTCATATATATTTTGATTTATACTAATCTTTTTTTCTATTCTCCATATTCATTCACTCACTATTTTTTTAAGAAATACTTATTTGGTACCTACTGTGTCTACAGTATTTTGCTAAGGGAATAAGAAAGGATTACAAAACATGTACAAAATATGACCTTCCTCCTTCAGGGTCTAATCTATTTATGATAAACATATGAAAACAGTTAATTACCCACAGAAATTGACATATGTTTGTGCTCAGGTAATAAATGTTATAGGAATTAAAGAAGACCATTTCAAAAGTAAAACTTCCAAAAAAAAAAAAAAAGTAAAACTTCCTTGGAGATGCATTTTCTGATAGAACATATTTTAGTTCTTTTCCTCTCCATAAATCATGCCAAATACATATTATAATTTGAATCAATAACATACCTTAGGTGAAATAATTCTTTCAATGGTTATCTCTAGATTGCATTCAAATACATGAGCCTTTGTGAGTTTCTTCTCCCAGTGAGCTGCAAGCCAGATTTTGGCCAATGGCCCTCGCTTACTCATAAGCACATGTGTGTAGAACATGTTGCCTGTATTCCTTAGGGGTATTTAACAAACTAGAGAGAACATTAAAAAATATTTAAATTTTGATTACAAAAACATTTCAGTGCTATTTCTTAGCAAAAGCACTTTTTATCATTTCTGTAACAGATTATCTTCCAATTGAAGCTATTATTCAATTCAGTTTCTTGTAAAGAAGCCATTATGTAAAATACAAAATTATAAACTAATGAGAACTCTATTAGATTGTGACCACACCCAATTTACATGTGTTCTGATCACTGATGGTTTCCTACATTCTACTTACTTTTTCCTACAAAGAATTTAAGTTCTCTTATTAATAAGATCAAATAAATAGAGGCGGAGGCCTGGGAAAAATAGGATGGAAATAGGGAAAAAAACAACTGAACAGGAAAAGGCACACAAAAACTAAGAAAAGCGAACACATATCACCTCTTTTCTAAAACTTAGGAATTTGAGAAATGTTGGACAATTGATTTATAACCAGGTGTTGAATTTCTTTGTTTTCTTCAAGATACTCTGGTTTAGTCAGCAATTTATTAACTTCTGAAGTTAAAATAATGGAATTCCAAAGGACTATAAAGTGGAAAAATGAAGGAAACAGAAACTAAAGGAAAAGAATCGAAAGGCAAGAAAGAAAACAAGAATCAAATTTAAACGTTTTCAAACAAGAATGGTGAAAAAAAAACTTCTCCTAGAACTAAAACAATTTATGCACATTTCTACAACTTGTAGTATTTTTGAGAATATCATAAGGCTCCTCTAAGCAAAGGGATATTATAATACTTTGACTTCTAGTGAAGAATCAGATTATTGCTCATATAAGAAATCTTAAGCTTCCACTATAAAAGCCTTTTTGCTTCTTTTCTACTTGAATTTCTGACTAAAAGAGAAAATTGAGACAAAATGAACACAAAAACAAAATCAGCCACAGAATTCAAGATTTAGGTGAGTTTTGATCAATGCACATTTCCACCCCAAAAATCAAATCACTGGGCCCACAATGAAAAGTTAGGCAATCTACAAAACCACATTCCCCAATGGTAGAGCTGGAGATTTTAATGTTTATGGCCTGTGCCTGCCTTGGTTTCACTTTATTCTTTTTACTGTTTGGTATCTTGGAATACATTCCAGTTTATCTTATAAAATTGCTCCCAGGTATATGGTTATTGATGTATTTTAAGGAAAAACAACTCTGTTTTTCAATCTGAGATATTGACTTTTCCTGAGTACATATTCTACCCTCCCCAACGACCCCCGCCCCAACCTTCCTGCCACCCCTACTCTCGAAGGTTTCTTTCTGGAATGGACTAGCTTGGAGCAAGGCAGAGCTGGTGAGAACCAGAGAACCGGGAACTGGGAGCCAGGGGCAGGCCACTGCTGAGAGAGGGCCCTGAGCACTGAGGGGGATGGGGGGCGGGGAGGGGGAGGGTAAGGAGAGAGGGGAGGAGGTTGGGAAGAGGGGGAGGAGGTTGGGAAGAGGGGGAGAGGGTGGGAAGAGACGGACGAAGGGGGAGGGGGACAGAGGGGAGGGGGAGGAGGGGGAAAGGAGTGGAGGGGACAAGGAGGGGGGAGGGGGAAGGAGGGGAGGAAGGGGGCAAGGAGGGGGAGGGGGGCGGAGGGAAGGAGGGGGAAGTGGAGGGGAGAAGGGGGGAAGGAGGGGAGGAGGGGAGGAGGGGGGAAGGAGGGGGAAGGGGGGAAGGAGGGGGGAAGGAGGAAGGAGGGGGAGGGGGAAGGAGGGGGAGGGGGAAGGAGGGGGAGGGGAGGAGGGGGGAAGGAGGGGGGAAGGAGGAAGGAGGGGGAAGGAGCAGAGGGGAAGGGGGAGGGGGTGAGGGGCGCAAGCGGAGGGGACGCTCTGGGACAGGGGCGTGGGGAGGGCCAGAGGGCGAGCTCCTTCATGGGGACAAAACGGGGTGCGTGGCAAGGAAGGGGAAGGCGCTGGAGGCAAGGTGAGGGCGTCCACGGCCGTGAGGGAAGGACGGCGAGCGTCAGGGCGAGGGACGCCAAAGGCTTCCTCCACAAACGTCTGCTCAGACTTCAAGGCCGGCTAGTCAGAGAGAGCAACTGAGGCCAGAGAGGTGACCCCAGGCGCCCGGTCCTCCCCGCGAGGGGAAGAAGCGCCAGGTCACGCCTCCGGGTCACGCCTCCAGCCCGAAAGGGCTGCAGGCGACGGCGTTTCTCTCTCAGGCGCGGTCCGCGGGGCTCGCGCGGCTGAGGAGCCGGCGGGGCGCGCGTGTCGGGGTGCGGGTGGCCGTGGCCCCCGTCACTCAGCCCGCCTTCAGCCCGCGGCTCCCTCCCGGCCCCTCAGACTGCGCCCTACTTTCGGCGCCGGTTCTGAGGAGAGGTGCGCCCACGCTGGGGCTAGAGGACGAGTCGCCGGGGTCCGCGCGTCGAGTCGGAGACGCCACGCTGCGGGAGCTGGCGGGCTTCAGGGAGGGCGCGGCGGAGCGATGGGCGGGGGTGGCAAAGGACGGGGCGGGGTGATGGGCGAGGCGATAGGCGGGGCGGTAAGGGGCGGGGCGGCAAGGGGCGATAGGCGGGGCAGTTGGCAGAGATGGGGTGGGGCGAGGGGATGGGGCGGGGAGAGGGGCGGAGACGGGCCGGGACGACACAGGCCTGACTGGCAGTCTCTGGCTTGGTACCGCCAGTCAAGAGTTCTAACCTAGGACAGCACCGGTGCGTGGGGGGGGTGGGGGGGATGACAGGGGCGGGGCCGGGCCTTACAGAACAATTCTGAAAGGTGATCTGACCCCTCTGCCAGGTCTCCCAAGGATGGACTCCCCTCTCTTTCACTTACTACCTAAGGGGTCCCTGGAGAAGTTATTTAATCACTTGAACCTCAGGTTTTCTTATCTGTAAAATGGAAATGATGATAATAAAAGTACCTGTGCCATAGATATTGTAAGAGATAAATGAGACAAAGCATGTAAAGAACCTGATAATAATAAATGCTCACGAAATATTAGCTATTATTACTGTTGTTATTAAAAAGATCAATCACATTGACCCGCCCTTTGGGGACAGCAATTATTATCTTGCCTGGGGACATCACTGCTTTCAATAGCCAAAGCCAATTGCTAGAACCTAATAAAAATCATACCACAGAATAAGGATCCAAGGCTGGTTTCCTCCCTTGAGATTCATAGTAAATACTAATAAATCTTGGAACAAAAATGGCATTCAACATATAGGTTATTTGTAAGATCCCAGGCTTCTCCTGATAGGTTGTCTCATTTACTCTTGTTAAATAACACAAATTCAACCAAGTACATTTTAAAGATCTAACTGGCTTTATTAAATGATTCGTGAGTCAGGCTGCACTCCATCTAGCAAGTAGAAGGAAAAGTACCAAACAGGTTTTGGAAGAGCAGTGTGGCAAGAAAGTTAGCAAAAGAAAAGGATTGTTTCAGGCAAGCTCGCTTTCCTTTAGGGGCAAGAGCGAGCGGTCTTGATGTGCCCTCATCTTTTTGGGGGCAGGGGGTGGAGAGGGCTCCTGCGGCACACTCACTGGTCAGAAAATTCCTGACTGACCAGTTAAGACTACATTTCTGGGGGAGGTTGCAACTGCAAATAGCTTATGCATGAAGCCCTGGTTTGGGGACTTGGCCTCAGCGACGTCATTTTAGGCCTATGGAAAGAGTCTCTTCGAGCAACCTCACAAGGTAGATGTTAGTTTTCCTCCTTTTGCAATGAGGAAATGGCCCAGAGAGAAGTGACCTGTCCTGGGTAACGTAGCTGGCAATGGTAGAGACAGGATTCCAACAGGTCGAACAGACAGGTCCATCCAGCTCCCATTTTCCCACCTCAGGGGGTGGGGTCGCAGCAACCATTCAAGGAGATACCTAGGAGACACTTTTTTTTTTTTTAGTTTTTGTTTATTGATTTTGAGAGACAGAGAGAGAGCAAGAGGGGGAGGAGCAGAGAGAGAGAGGAAGAATCTCAAGAAGGATCTGTGTTATCCGCACAGAGCTGGATGCTGGCTTTGAACTCATGGGCCATGAGATCACGACCTGAGCTGAAACCAAGAGTCAGATGCTTAACCGACTGAGCCACCCACACGCCCCTGGGAGACCCTCTTGATGCCCACCTCACCTCTACTGAATTTGAGTCAGCCCCCAAAATAACCTTCAAACCACTACCTCTACCCATCCCACCCTAGTCTAAGCCATCTCTCTCCTGGGGAAGGCCCACCAGCTGCCTTAGCAATGTCCTCAGCAATGTCACCTGCCTCCCTGAAGCCCAGCGTCCATGCCAAAACCAGAGCAGTCTTTGAGAAATATAAATCAAATCATGTAACCCCCGTCCTCATCCATTAAAGCCCTTTAAGTTTTCCTGTTGCTCTTAGAATCGAGTCCTAACTCCCTCCTAACAACTGCAGGGGCCTGCCTAGTGTCCCCCTTACTTATTTTCTAGCTTCATTTCATAGGGTAGATTTATCTCGACAATAGTGAAGCCTCAGGTTCGGGACCCTTGCTTGCAGGGGCCCTGGAGGAGACATAGCACCTGGGTGTACGTTCTTGTAAATGTTGTAGAAGTAAGATATTTAACTGTAATCCTTTAAGATTGATGTCTCTTTCCACTCCGGCTCTCCATCCAGTGGCAGTGGAGTACCTGAAGGATGTAGCTGTTAACCTTAAAAATAAAAACTGCCGGTTATTCCACCAGCAAAAGACTGGTTTATTTGGGAATAAAAGAGAATCGCAACCTGGGACAAATCAGCCGTAGCAGAACTGTAGGCATGCCTGGGGAACAAGTGAGAGGCATGCGGTTTTTTGTTGGTTGGTTGGTTGGTTGGTTGGTTTTGTTTTTTGAGAGAGAGAGACAGCAGGGGAGAGGGGCAGAGAGAGAGAGAGAGAGAAAATCGCTTGCGGGCTCCTTGCTCAGTGAGGAGCCCGACAACACTGAGATCATGACCTGAGGCCAAAATCAAGAGTCAGACGCTTATCCGACTGAACCACTTGGGCGCCCCACGGCACACTTTTTTAAGGAGAAAGGGGGTAAGAAAGGGGAAGGCGGTTATGAACTAAAAGTCCATTGGAATAAACTGGGAGTTTGAAGTATGGTGGCTTTTTATGGGCTGAGCTGTTGCTGGGGGATAAGGAAAGGGTCTCTTCATCCAGCTGGAATAGTAGAGTAGTATCCACGTCCAAGGTCAAGTCCATGGCTCTTCCTGCGGGGTCTGCAATTGACTACAAGTAGTAGGGCGTGAGAGCTCCCCTTGCTCAAACCTCTCAACTCCATTTTAGCGAGGTTTCCCGTTATTAATTTTCACACAACTAAGGCAGAGTTGTGTCAGACATGCATTCAATTTTGGTTCAGAGATATTTTGGACTGAATGTTTGTGTCTCCCCCATCCCAAATTCATATGTTGAAATCCTCACCCCCAGTGTGACGGTATGAAGAGGTGGGGCTCTGGGAGGTGATTAGGCCACGACGATGGAACTCTCATGAATGAGATTAGTGCCCTTACAAAAGAGATTCTGCAGAGCTCCCTCACCCCTGCGGCCACGTGAGGACACAGCGAGAAGAGGTGTCTGTGAACCAGGAAGCAGGGTCTTGCCAGACCCAGAATGTATTAGCACCTTAATCTTGGACTTCCCAGCCTCCAGAACTGTAAGAAACAAATGTTTGCTTTTTAAGCCACCCGGCCTGTGGTTAGTTTGTTACAGCCGCCCGAAAAAGACAAGAGGGATCTGTTTATGTGGTTCACAGTTGCCTTCATCTACAGCAAGGTCAGGAAAACTCCTCCTGGCCACTGCGGACTCATCCTACACTGTGACACGAGGTGCAAGCCTTCTGACATCTGAGGGCCCAGCATCAAGAGTATGTACATAGTGGGTGGCACGCGAGATTTGAAACATAACAGAGCCAGAAGCTAGGCTACAAAAAACTCTCCCAATCTTCAGACATACTAAACTATAAGCAAAGGATCTGGTTCTCAGCTGAGTCTCGTTAAAGCAGAAGTTCTTTATACTGTCAGAAATATATTGGGCAGTGAAGCCTATGCAATTAAACATGCACGGAGTGGTTTCCCTTCCCTTCTAGTAAGAATGGCAGAAACTAGAAATAGCAGAGTCCTGGGTTTATAGGTCGTGTGTCAAACACATAGCAGTATTATAAATAGCTAGCACATCCTTGTGGGAAATTGGATGTTTCATGACCTCGCTGTATTGGGTCCTGTCGTCCTTAGCATTTCTGCCCTAGCGATGTCTGGAGCTTATCAATGAAATGGCCTGCAGATCATAATAACAGTAGTAATTCGTTGAGAGGAATAGGTACAACCATACACCAAATGTTACCTCACTTGAATTTAAATAAATACATTTAAAAAAAAAAGAATTAGGTACATTTTAAACCAAAGTACTGAATAGACTTGGATTGTTTAATAATCTAGTTAATTGAAAGGAGTGAATTACAAAATTCACTGGAAAAAGATTAAAATGTCTCACTTATTTGACGTGAAATACTGACAAGGATAAAGATTTCTTTTTGTGGCGGGGCGTGGGGAGGGTGATATTGACAAACTGGTTAGGGTGCTTTCAGCTCAGAGTATTTAAAATTAGGCACCAACTGGGGCCCCTGCATGGCTCTGACTCTTGATTTCCGCTCAGGTCATGATCTCACAGTTTGTGAGATTGCACATCGGGCTCTGCACTGACCATGTGGAACCAGCTTGGCAATCTTTGTCTTCCTCTCTCTCTCTGCCCCTACCCTGCTCATGCATGCAGTCAAGGGCATGCTCAATCTCTCTCTCTCTCTCAAAAATACACAAATGAACATTAAAAAAAATTAGCCACGACTGTACATAAGAAGACTCCCAGCTCATACATAAGAGAAATTTATGTATGACAAATATGACAATAATCTGAAATTTTTACCTGGCATTAAGCTCTACAACTTAAAGAAAATTGTTTAAATTGTCCCCCCCAAAAGTTAATTAATCCTGTAAAGACTGAATTATCTTCCTTGTCTTTACAGAAAGACAAAAAAAAAAAAAAATCGCTGCTTTATGACTGGGTGATCAAAGAATACACAGCAAAAGTGTAGATGGGGCGCCTGGGTGGCGCAGTCGGTTAAGCGTCCGACATCAGCCAGGTCACGATCTCGCGGTCCGTGAGTTCGAGCCCCGCGTCGGGCTCTGGGCTGATGGCTCGGAGCCTGGAGCCTGTTTCCGATTCTGTGTCTCCCTCTCTCTCTGCCCCTCCCCCGTTCATGCTCTGTCTCTCTCTGTCCCAAAAATAAATAAAAAACGTTGAAAAAAAAATTAAAAAAAAAAAAGTGTAGAGAAAAATTATTATAGAACTATATCATGCAGCTAATTAATAAAAATTTTATTCAATGTCTCTAGAATGTATGATGCTATTGGTCAGCTTTATAAACTCTGTAATTTGTTATTTCTTCTGTCATTCTCTTAAAAATTCCCTCTCTAACCTAGTTCTGTATTTATGACTTGTATTCTGTTTCTTTAAGAAAAAAGTATCCGAGATCTTTTATAAAAGCTTCAGGCCCCACAAAACCTGGTCCTATCCCTAATCAACCCTGTTCCCCTTGCTTCCTATATTCTAGCCACATTGGATTCCCTCTGTGCGCACTGCTTAAGAAAGTGCTTGGCACATAGTAATACCAGAAAAATATTTGTAGATGGATGAATGACTCAGAAACTGGAATGCTAGAATGTTAAGTCCATGAAAATATACATTTTGTCTGTTTGAGTCATTGCTACATTCCCACATCCAGAATACTGCCTGGCTTAGAGCAGGTGCACAATTCATATTTTTAAAAACGAATCCAGGCCTATTCGACTGCAGATAATGCCTCTTTCCATTGCCTCCAATTATTCCCAGCTTACAAAGCACTTTCTCAAGATCCTCTCCATAGCTCAGAGAGGTGTAATTTGTCATTTCAGAGTTAAGGTTAAAGGGAGGATCAGAGGAGGAGAAGGGACTTGCCCCAGGTCACTCAATCAGTGGCAGAACTGAAATTCAAACCCAGACTTCAAGGACCAGAGGGCCTCATCCTCTGAGGCCCTCCCAATAAGATGTCCCACAACAGGAAAACGGACGATGAAGGAGCCTGTCCCATAACCCAGAGCAGGCAAGTTCCGGAGGAATTACTCGGCATGGACACCAGGTGGCGCCCATGTATAGAGTGGTTACCCCAGGCTGATGGCCCTTGAGAAGGAACGCAAAACGTTTGTCAAAAGTCAAACTTTGAACAGCCCGTTTAATTTGTTCTCAACTGTCCTGCTTTTGCTTCCTTGGCCATTGCTCTTTGGACATGACTAGAAAAAGTCTTTTCCTCCTGGGTAGGGAAGCACCCAGTTCTCCACACCTCCTGTGTGTTTCTCCTTTATTTAGATATAGAACACTGCTGGCACTTCTGGTTACCAAATGTGTGGTTTCCCCCCACCCCCCACCCCCCACTCCAAGCAATTCTCCATGACACCAGCTGGGTGGCCTACAGTTTAACTAAGTTTGACCCTATGCGCCGGGAGATCCCACAGGTGAAGGGCTCGATTGTGCCCACCCCACTTGGCACAATCATGTTGACTCATTTCATTCGCTCAATAGCCCTACGAGATCATTTCTGTTACGATCCCCACTTGATAGAGGAGCAAACAAAGCAAGAAGAGTTATTTGCTTAAAGTCACAGAGTTAGTAAGTAGCAGGCCTGGGATTCAAAGCCCTCACTCCTAATCACTATATTACCCCTATGTATCGATGGGGATGATGAATAAGAAAGAGACGTGGTAGGAGGAGGCAGAGGAGGAGGAGGAGAAAAGAAAGCTCCCTGATGCTAACAACCTCCAATGTGTCCAGGGGTCAAAATCTGAGCGGACCAATCAGATTCCCTCTGTGCAGACTCTGCCGTAGAGAAATAGCAGAGGGCGAACTCTTTTGCCGTTGGAGTGGAGACTGAAAAGATGCAAAGACCAGAAAGTAAAGCCCAGGCATAGTTACGGGAAGCTGAAGCCACAAGGTAGGTCAGAACAATCCCGAGGCCCCCACCCAGAAGCTCTGATTCAGCAGGCTGGGTGGGACCCAGGTGTCAGCATTTCTAATGGGTGCCTGGGGAGCTTCCCACAAGAGACTGATGGGACCCACTCTGACAAGGCGAGTAGCAGGTCTGTGGAAGGAGAATGAACTGGTGTTTGATGGGGTGGTACTCCCTCCCCTATGCTTCCCACATTTCCCAGCCTTTTGCTGGGGCAGACCGCATGACTAATTCTGGCCAATGGGCTGTGGGCAGAAGGGACATACATCAATCACGTCTTGGCTAAAGTATCAAAGAGCCAGTGTGCGGCTCTCCAAATGTATCTTCCCTGCCGTGGCATCGGGTGACCTTCCGCTAGGTCCCCTGACCACCCTACACATGAGAAGGGTGGGGTGAGCAAGAAGCAAACCTCGGTAGGGTTGAGGCCCCGAGATCTCAAGGTTTGCCTGTCACAGCCGCGGAGCTGAGCCCACCCGTCAGTACCACACTGTGACACCGCCGTGCTGGAGCCACAGAATGAACTCTTGCACATCCAGACCTGTCCTTCACCTCCGAGCGTTCCTGCCCTTGGGCGGTGATGACATCCGACCTCTCCTATCATGCCACCTGTCTTTACTATAAGCCCCACCTGAGTTAGTGCCTCTGCCTGGCAGCCAGTGTGCCCAACCAGAAGACCCCCAGCCTTCCTGGTGTGGTGGCTTTAAGACATGTCTCCGGACTCGTTGACACCCTCCCACCAAGAGGTGGAGTGGTGTTCCTCTTGAGTAGGAGCTGGTCTTAGTGTCTGGGTCCTACCGCACAGAATGCAGTGCATATGACACCGTGTGACTTCCAGAGCTACAGCAGAAAGGCTAGAGAGCTTCCCTCTTGGCTCCGTTTGGATGCTTGTTCTTGAAACCAGCTACCATGCTGGGAGGCCGTAGGGAGAGGTCCCGCGTAGGTATCTCAGCTGATAGCCCCCGCGAAGGTCCCAGGCAACAGCCAGCATCTGCTGCCAGACCCATGCCTTTGAGGTAAATGGGGCCACAGCCACCATGAGACAGCAACCACTTGAGGGACCGACAGCCAAGAGTCGCCAGCTGAGCCCAGTCAATCCCCAGGAACATGGGAAACGCGACCTACCGTGATCACGACGGGTTGTTGCAATGAGAAAATGATTGTTGTTGTTTTACATTGGGGGGCAGGTTAGTACACAACAGTATGCAGCCACCACACCCGGGCTCTGCAAGGTGTCACCCCTGGCCCAGGACTGGAAGCTCTGGCGTCACCGTAAAGGTGAGCCTCTGGCCATTTCTCATTCGTCACAGTGTAAGTCCCGGGCTGCCTGCCCTAAGCCACTCTGGCTGTCACATCTTCAGTGGCTCTTCTCCCCGCTCCTCATTTTTTGGCTTCCAACCTCATCATCCTTTTTCACATTACCTCCTCTCCTCCCCCTTGGATGCGAGGCTTGGGTGTATACTCCTGTGTTGGCTGCGTTAGCCGAGAAAACCCTGGATTTTCCTTTCTGAGACCAGGATCCACATGCCTCCTCTGGTGCCTACCGTCTGTTTTGGAATACGTGATTTCCAGCCCAGCCCTCTAGGAGCCCACGCCGAAGACGCCACTTCCAGTCCAAGCCCTGATGCCCCAGCCACTGGGCTCAGTCAGACTTTGCTCTGCCCGGGGATCAGGAACTGAACGTCAGTTCCAGATGCGGGGTCTTGGAGAGCAACCAATACCCCAGCAGAGGGGGGAGGCTCAGGGGCTCCAGGTCTGTCTTCCTCGACTGGTGGAGGGGCGGTTGCCAGGGGGTTTTGGTCTGGGGGCCCAGCTGTGGGAAGCCAGGAGAGGCACAGGGCGCTGGTGGTTGGCCCTGGGCGTGGCAGACCAGAGTCTTTCTACTTTAGAAAGACACACAGCCAGGCAGGTATCTCGCTCGATGATGCTTGCTAACAGGCTTGTCTCTCTGTGATAGTCAGAGTTTCACAAATCAGGACACAATCACACAACAGTAATGACAAGCTGCCGTTTACTAGCAGTGAGAACACTGCTGGGTCCAGCGATTTCTGTGCATTATCTCATTTAGTCTGACAACCATCCTATGAGGTCGATATTATTATCGTCCCTTCTTTCTTTCAGATGAGGTAACTGAGGCTCAGAGAGGTTGAGTAACTAACTGAAAAAAGCAAGCCAATGGTGGAGCTGGAATGAGAACCCGGGTTAACACCCACATATGGAACCAGGAGCATGCAAGTTAAGATCCCAATGCCATACCATTTTGCACCCATTCTACTGACAGCGATGAAGAAGGTTGACAATACCCAGTGCTGGTGACAATGTGGAGCAACAGGGACTCTCAGACACTGCCGTGGGAGTGTGAGTGGCCCCCACGGTGGAAAACACGTGCCTCATACTGAACCTCCAATTCAACCCTCCATTACACGCCCTGGAGAAACTCTCGTTCCCGTGGACCGAGGGACGTGAGCACCAGTGATCCCAGCAGCACTGATGGGAATAGCCGGAACTGCGACAGCCAGAGCCAGGCAGGAGACAGAAGCCACCCCAGTTATTTTAAGGGAGAGATTTTAATATAGAGAATTGCTAACTAGGTATAAAGTTGTTAACTGGGTGACTAAAGGGTTATAAAAAGAACTCTAAGATATAATGAAGGTAGCGCTTGCAGGAAGCGTTTGCCGCCCCCAGGGCTGAGGGTAAAAAGAGAAGAGACTGAAATTATTAAAATATAGAAACAGAGGAGGAGCCCTGGGGAGTAAACTTCAGATATTTGAGAAGGGAGCTCTGCTCAGCAGGGGCTCATGTCTGGCACAGAAGGTTCAGATGAGGCAGGAACTCAGCTTTAGGGAAGGAGGCTCCGGGCCATCCGGAGCTGGTGTCTCTGGCTCTGGGGACAGGGCCCCCCCACCCAGGGCCGGGCTCTAGAGCCTTGAGAAGGGAATCTGTGCAGTGAGATAAATAAGCACTTCTGGCTGGGTAGTGCTCCCTGGAGCTGGGGCCCACAGGCAGCTACAGAGAACAGAGATGAAAAAGTAAGCTTCTTCTCTGTGCTCTAGCCCTGCAGTGTCTCTCCAGGCTCACCCTGCTTGCCGGCAAAGTCTAACAAAGTCCAACCCGGAGCGGCTGGTAATGCAGAGATGTGGTTTTCGGGGCCCCACCCCCAGCATCACAGAACAGGGTTTTGTTTTTTTTTTTTAAGTATTTCTTTTTAGGGGCGCCTGGGTGATTTAAGCATCTGACTCTTGATTTCGGCTCAGCTCATGATCTTACGGGTTGTGGGTTTGAGCCCCACATGGAGCATGGAGCCTGCTTGGGATTCTCTCTCTCTCTCCCCTCTCTCTCTCTGCCCCTACCCCGCTCACACTCTATCTCTCTCAAAGTAAATAAATACACTTAAAAAAATTTTTTTAAGTATTTATTTTCAGTTGTGGTAAAATATAACATAAAAGTTGCCATTTTAACCATTTTTCAGGGTGCAGCTCGGTGACATCAAGTATATTCACAGTGTTATGGCCCCACCACCACCACCATCCAACCATAGAACTTTTCTCATCTTGCAAAACTGAAACCGTGGACCCTTTAAACAATAACTCCCCGCTGTCCCTTCCCTAAGCTTCTGGCAGCCAATCTTCTACTCCCTGCCTCTATGGATTGACTATGCAAGGTGCCTCATACAAATGGGATCGTACAGTGTCCTTCTGTGACCGGCTCATTTCACTTAGCATCATGTCTTCAAGGTTCACCCATGCGGTAGGACGTGCCAGAATCTCTTTCCTTTTCAAGGCTGATGGATATTCCATTTTAAGTACATACCACATTTTGTTTATCCTCTCAGCTGTGGGATAGAGAAGTATTTTTTTTTATATTATCAAACACTGTATTGTATTAAAATCCCAGGTTAGTCTGACTGTAAGCATTGTACATACAACACATCCCCCCCCCCTTTGCCTCTGTATACAACAGCTTTACTTTTCCAAAGCCAGAAAAACAATATTCTAACAACATGCAAGTCGATTCTCAAAAATAAAAAGTCTTACCAATCATTGGACCATCGTAACACAAGGCCTTTCACATTTTCACCTGCCTTATTTTTAAAGTCTTTCTTATAGGCAGATAGAACTTGTCAAAGTTATGACTCCAGCACTGCATACGACAGAGCATTCTCTCACAGCCCAAACCTCATTGTCTGAGGTTACAGGACTGTTGCTGCCAACGCCGAGTGCGCAAAATGCCCTTTTCTTTAGCGTTTCTCTTTGCTTCTTTGAACATCTGGGTTGTATTCTTCAGGATCGTTTCGGTTGCACGTGAGGGCAGCCCTACTCAAGTCAGCTTAAGCAGAAACAAATCGGGCATGTGTGGTGGAGGATGTGGTGGTGGAATTTCCTGGTTTCTGTCACTGGAAAGAATGGAGGAGTAACTCACACAATCAGGGACTAAAAAGAGCCAGCGCCCTTCCTCTCTGTCCATCTGTCCTGTGGCCCTTCCTCTACCCCCCCCCCTTTTTTTTCCTACTGAGGTCAAGTTTTCTTCACCTGGTAGGGAGAGCACATGGCTATTTGCAGCACCTCCCCACTCCCCCCCGCCTTGCAACCGCAGTGGAAAGAACATCCAGATAGCGATCCCAGAGAAGGACTGTGATTGGCTCTGTTGAGTCACATGCCCTCCCATTGGGCCAATCATGTTATTAGGGTGGTTATGAATCATTATTGGCCAGGCCTGGCCATAGGCCCATCCCTGTGGCTGGAGTGGTGACTGGGCCTGTTGCTTTCAGAGGGAGGAATGTGAAGGCCCTCTGGGAAGACAGAAAACAACTATGGAGTCACTGTGGGGTGGGGGAGGGGGCACTAATTTTCGCCAGGGCAACACCAAACATCCTCTTCGTGGAGTTCTTCCTTTGTCTTGACAATCGCCTTATGAGAAATGCCCAAGGGTAGGATTACTGCTTGCCAGAGGCCACGAATCCACTGGTGTTCACACCCGATATCTTATCTGTGCCTCACCAAAAACCCTGATGAGCCACTGAAAAGGAACCAATGACACGGAGAAGTTGAGTGATGGGTTCACGGACGCATAGCGGATGAGGGCAGAGAGGAACCCAGAGCCCTGGCTCCCCGACTCCCATTCCAGTGCTCTCTTCCAGCAGCATCACAGTCAAAAGCTTGGACAAGCAGGGGGAGAGTTCAAGCCCGGCCTCAGGCCTGGCCAGTTAGTCAAGGGAGGGAGCTTCGCCGGCTGTCTGCCCCTCGGAGGAGCTGGGCCAACGCCTTGGAGGAGATGGAGGGGCAGCCCCGGCTTTCAGAGCCCGCTCGAGCTCTGATGGGGGACGTCCCTCTGCTGGACGTGGCATCGTCCCAGTGAGCACTCCTAGCACGCAGTTCCTCCAGGACCCTGTGAAGATGCCTCAGCGTGAGCAGCAGTCTCTGGTCCTGAACCTGCATCTCAGCCTAGGAGAGAGAATGAGGGTGAGGGGGCTGGGCAGTCCCCAGAAAGCCTGTTCCTGTCGCTGGCTCCCTGGACACAAACCCACAACCTCACAGGAGCCCTGTCCACCAAAGCCTCAGTTTCTTCATCTGCGAAGCGGAAGGCATTCGCTTCCCTTTCAAGGCTCTCAGGAGGACTGAACGCGTTTGCCCGTGCTCTAAAATACAACGTGCTCAACTACCAAGCTCTGTGAGAACCTTCATCATCATCATGGTTAAAAGAAAAAAAATTTTTTTTAATGTTTATTTATTTTTAAGAGAGAGAGCATGAGTGGGGGAGGAGCAGAGAGAGAGAGAGAGGGAGGCACAGAATCGGAAGCAGGCTCCAGGCTCTGAGCTGTCAGCCCAGAGCCCGACACAGGGCTCGAACTCACCAGCTGTGAGATCATGACCTGAGCTGAAGTCGGACGCTCAACTGACTGAGCCACCCAGGCGCCCCAAATGTTATTCTTATTCACAGCCCCACTCTATGCCCTAATCCTCACTGCAACAAACAAAGCACTTTATAGGTATTAAAGTGAAAGCGACTTCGTGTTAAAACAAAGTAGAGTATACCTTGCAAGCAGGAGGGAGGAGCCCTTTGAAACAGCGATTCTCAACATAAGGTCCAGGGAAAGCTTGGGTCCCCAAAAACCCTTTCAGGGGTCAGGGAGGTCAAAACTACTTTCACTACAATCCTAAGACATGATTTGCCCTTTCCCTTTCATCTTCTTACGAACATAGAGTGGAGTTTTCCAGAAGGTACATGACACATGATATGGCATTTGATGGCATGCATAAGCGGTAAGATAATCCAGCAAATTTCTATTGTAATGAGCATACTATTGTTTGGGTTTTTTAAGTTTTATTTAGTTTGAGAGAGAGAGAGAGAGAGAGAAAGAGAGCATGAGTGGGAGAGAGGCAGAGAGACAGAGGATCCCAAGCAGGCTCCGCACTCCCAGCGTGCAGCCCGAGGCGGGGGTTCGAACTCACGAACCCTGAGATCCTGACCTGAGCTGAAGTCGGTCGCCCAACCAACCGATCCACCCAGGTGCCCCTACGATCGTTTTGGTTTGTGTGTGTGCGTGCGTGCGTGCGTGCGTGTGTGTGTGTGTGTTTAATGCATTAAGTAAACACTTGGCATTTCTCAGTTTGGGCTTCTCATTCTGTCAACACTGGTCAGCGTAACTCACATGATAAGATGTTAAAACTTCACTTTTCTGACTGGGTAATTCTTACACACGATACAAAATTGCAAAGCCACAAAGGGGCATGTAGTGTAAAGTTTCCCCCACGTCCTCCCACCCCATGCTGCACTTCAGTCTGCTCCCCCAAAAGGCACCCCGGGGAATGGCGTCCCTACTGTCTGTCTGTCCGTCTGTCTGTCCCTCCAAGAGGTCATTATTAACATTACTTCTCCATTAGGGGAGTATTTTCTTGTCATGACAAATTATGTCACCAATGTGAATGGAAAGCCACCACAGGCGAGCAGCAGTGGTCCCAACAGAGTAGAGAGAAAACCACCTTCTGAGAACACGGGGGCTCCCCAGGGCCACCTCTTCCTTGATGTTGGGGAAAACCTGAAGTCTGTGTGTTTTTGTTTTTGTTTTTTTTAGTAATTTTTTTTTCAACGTTTTTATTTTTATTTTTGGGACAGAGAGAGACAGAGCATGAACGGGGGAGGGGCAGAGAGAGAGGGAGACACAGAATCGGAAACAGGCTCCAGGCTCCGAGCCATCAGCCCAGAGCCTGACGCGGGGCTCGAACTCACGGACCGCGAGATCGTGACCTGGCTGAAGTCGGACGCTTAACCGACTGCGCCACCCAGGCGCCCCTGTTTTTGTTTTTTTTAATTGTAGGGTTTTCCTGATACACGTTGTCATCCAATCTTTGGCACCAGCTTCAAGCACGGGCTCCTGAGAACGCAGTCAGGCACGCGGCGTGGCCGCAGTGTTAGGGGAGGTGGGAGACTCAGTGCCTTTGGACTTGGCCGGAAACCCTGAGCAAACCAGCTTCAACAGGAGGCGGGGGTCCCACTCACCGGGTGAGGGGTCCTGGGGGCTGGAACTCTGCACTGAAAGCTCTTCCTGCCTCTGAAATGAATTCCCCTTAGCCATCAGACTGGTTTGCTTTGGCACAGTTCTCTCCCCTCTTTCAGGTCCCACCAGGTGTTTGGGGCTTCCGTGATCCCCATCACGTAAGGGCCACGGGAGGCGGGAGGGCCCTGAACTTTGTCTATGGTAGCGAGTGTTACCATTCTGTTCCCTCTGCCACGCCAAGTCACTGTCCAGGGCTGATCCCTCCCTGCTGGTCAAGTGAAGCCTCTTGGCTGGGCTCCAGGGGTGTCGTTATGGAGTTATGCGACTCCCTGTGATAGAAGACAAAATCGGCTTGACGGGGCAATTTACAAGACCGGGATCGGCAGGTGGAGACTCAAGGCTCCCATCTCTTGGCATCATGTGGAGTGAGGTGCTTGGGCCTGGGAGGCTTCCCCCAGCCCTGCCTTGTTTTTCCTCTTTATGTGGTGAGAGAGAGGTACCTTAGCAGGTGGAAATCGGACTTTGGGTTCAGGCACCAAGCCGACTCAGCGTGGGTGCCCGGGGTGCAGGGGAGCGTAGGGAAGGCCCCTGCCCCGCCTCTGGATCCCTGGGGACTGTGAGAAGCTGCAGCTCCCACTGATGGAGTCCCCCTCCCCCCCACACCATGAGAAGCCCTACCGGGTCAGCCCCTCCCACTGGGGTGAGGACAGGGTTGGGTCCCAGCTGGCCTGTTACCTGGCAACCGAGAAGATCATTTTTGGACAATCCCACCTGTCCCTCCCCTGACTAAAAAGCTGGGCTATTGGGATCCAAACCTTGGGTGCCTTCTGAGATTCCCTGAACCACTTCTTTCTCTCTCTTGGCCGGTGTCCTCATGAGCTCTGGGGCATCCCTCTGTTTTTGGACTTGGAGAAAACAGCACGAAGAGAGGCATACGGCCTGGCTTCCGGAGCAGCCAGCAAGGAACCAAGTAACGTAATCCATGAATTCAGGAGGGGTAATGCCCAGGGGGTGGACCTTTACCCACAGGAAACAGGAGACAGGAGTGAGCTGGGCAAGTACAGTTTCTCCTCTGTCCCCCTCCCCCAGGGTGCAGATTCCCCTTTAACCCCTGCATCCTGCAGAGAACATTGCAGCCAGGAAAACCGGCTGCGGAGAGAGCACTGGGCCTCTTGAGGTTCCTTCCGAAGTGGTGGCCTGCTTGTTGACACAGTGCATCGCCTCACATGGCATCGCCCTTTGCCACCACCCCCTCTTTCCCTCGTTCTCACCTCTCTAGGCTGCGCCTCCAAATATATCGTTCGTATCCCAATCCTTGTGCAGGTTTCTTCTCTCTAGAGGGCCCGGGCTAGGACAGTGGGTGTGCCCAACCTCCCCCTACCCCCCACCCCCGGGGCGAGGCTTGTGATAGCCAAGCAGACACTAAGGGAATTACACCTGCCTCCTTACCAAACTATGACAGTAACCCCAGCAATGTCGGTTCTATTGCCATCCCATTTTTATGGTAGGGAAATTGAGGTTTACAGGGGGCAAGTCACTTGCTGGAGGCCACACAGCAGCAGAGCTGGGCGCGCTCCCAGGACTCGGTGTAATTCTAAGGCCAGTCTGGCCAGCACTGCACCCAGAGCCTCCTCCTATGTAGGCCACGACCTACTTATCCCAGCACCTGAGACAGCGATTGTGTGCTTCATGGCTGGTATCAGAGGGGAACCTGTGGGGCCTATCCCCTGGTTCCAGGCTCTGCCCCCCGACAAGGGGCCCTAGGAGGGGGGCCCAGGGAACCTAGGAAGATATGGGTGGAGTTGTCAGGTAAAAAGAAATGCGAGGTCTTACCAGCTCCTTTCTCAGCCACTCCAGGGTCTGCCCAAGACTTGGGGTTGGCTCTTCTGCTGTTTCCATCTCAGTGTCCTTGGAGGAGACCTTGATACTGACCCGGTGATGGGCCCGAGGGGCCTTTGATTTGTACAGTCTCCTACCTGCTTCAAGCAGGGAGCAGGGTCTGCCTCAGTCACTGAGGATGGAGTTAATGAGAGCAGGAAGTGGCTTACGTTGGAAAATGTGGCTTTTTTTTTTTTTAAAGGGCTTCAGTGCTCTGAACGGTGTAAGGAGGGAAGGAAGGAGACCACTGGGGTATGGGCACCTCAGTGCCCAGTGGTTCCGGAATCCAAGGTCTGACGCCAAGAGGATCATAGTGACTGTAAAGCTTTAAATAATGACAATTATTACTATATGATTAATGATTAATTAATAATTATGGGACTAGGTGGCTCTTTCTGAAGGCTGGGTTTGCTCTGAGTGCTTTATATATATCTGATCCCATTTGGGGCAGATAGTGCATCCATGTCCCTAATCCCCTCCCTCCGTCCCACCTCTCCACAGAGTCTCGATAAAGGGACATCTTCACTTTCCAGGTCCCCTTGCTCCTGGAGTGTCCTTGCCCCCATTTCTAGAAAAGGAGATCAAAGCGGAAATTTGCTGTTAGACTTCTAAGAAAACTTATCTTCCCGATAAAAGGAAAAATGTCAATGAAGCTCCCCCTTGTACTCCTACTGTCTTCCCCTTCCTTCAGCCTGGAATGTGGATGTGATGCCTGGAGCTACGGGAATCGTCTTGCAACCTAAGACAGAGACCAAAAAAATCGTGGAGACATTAGAAACCACTGAGCACAGAATCACCAACAGCATCTGCCTATTATGTGAGACGATAAAACCTCCTTTTTAATTGGGCAAACACAGGCCAACAGATACACCATTTATTCTTCACAACATACTGTGAAGTGGGTATACTTTAGCTGTTTCTTTCAACAAACACGTATTGACATTACTACGTGCCAAGTTCTGCTCTCGGTTTTGGGGATATGTCCCCGAATCAAATGTCCTGGAGGACATCATAGTGGATAGAGAAAACAATGATCACATTGATATTATGATGAAAATACACAGGATCTATGCCTACACAGAGTTTAAAATAACTTATTCTGTCTACATGAACGAGGTACCCCAAACTAAGAATTAACATGGCGGTCCCAGATAAAGAGCAGAGGGGACCAGCAAAACTCATTTCAGGGGGACTTGCCCTCAAGCCAGGCTGCACAATCTGTCCACAAAGCTTCCCTCCAGAGGACTTCAGAATTCAGAATTACGAGACGCACAAGGAAACCATCAACCATAAGTGAGAGTCAGCAGACGCCATCGACAGCAGGGTTAGGCCCCTCTTTTCCGAGCAACTTCAAAGGAAGACAACAACAAAGTATTTTGCAAAGAATTAAATTCGTACAAGAAAGAATAAAAACATAAGGAAAAAGCACCGTTAAAAAGGCAGACTCGGGGCACCTGGGTGGCTCAGTTGGTTAAGTGTCCGACTCTTGATTTTGGCTCAGGTCATGAGCCAAATGAATAAACATTAAAAATAAATAAACATTTTTTTAAAAAGGCAGATTCACAAAAGAACTAAATAGAATTTATAGAAGCAAAAATGAAAGCAAACATGTATAAATGAAAGAAAAAAAGAGTGTACTTTTGGAGTAGTCCCAGAAGACAGAGCGAGGGTAGTGAGTACAGGACCTAGGGAGGCAGCCTGGGACTCTGTGGGAGGAAACTTCTGCACAGAATTCTGCCAAGCTGGCATTCAGTGGAGTGCCCAGGGCAGCCTGGATGCTGAGGGAAGGGGAGGAGCTCCACTGGCTTGGAGGCGGGACCTGGGGCTCCTTCCAAGCATGAGATGGACCAGACAGGAAAGGGTGGCCATTCAGGAAGCCAGGACACCTGGGTTGTAACCCCAGCTCTACCAAACTTTGTGTGTGAACTTGGACCTCATCCTTTCCATCTTAGGTATAATGAGATTCAAAGTAGTTACTAAATTGAGTTGTAAGAAATGTCACATTTCTTGTGCCTTGGGGTTTACAGCCTGAGATGCATTCTGCCACATGCAGAACAGATTTTGGGTGCAATTTCTCCTGGTTCCGTGGTCACTCTTTAGCACCAGAGAGGGTCCAAGAAACTCTTGTCTGCCACGTTGGCCAGAAACAATTTCTTCCAGGCTGTGTGTCACATGACCCTGTAGTGCCCCCAGCCGGAGGCAGCCATCTACAGATGGGACAGGACGGGGTGGTTTGTGGGTCACGGTGTGAAAGGAGCTGAGTCCGGGGTGGTGACCAAATGACCCAATCAGATCTTCTCTCTGAGAAGGTGAATTTGCAAAGATGGACAATCCAAAACTGAATTGTGTAACAAAGCTCTCCAAAACTCCATCCCTTCAAACAGCAGTCATTTATTTTCGCTCTTGAGTTTGTGGGTCGACTGGGATGGTCTGCGGACCTGCAGCCCCGAGCCCGCTTTGTGGAATCACTGGGTTACTGGGCCATGTTTTCCTCTTGGCATTGGCAAAGGGTAAGAGGGCAAGTGGAACCATACAAAGCCTCTTAAAGCCTAGACTCGGGACTGCCACCGTTTTCTTTGCCACGTGCCACTGGACAAAGGGAATCACCTGGCCAAGCTCAAGGTTAAGAGGCAGGGATGTGCACTCCACCTACAAAGAGATCCTGGCAAGCCTGTGGAGTTAGGGAGGAGTGGAGAAGAGGGAGCGCCAATTCTAGACCAGGAAGGAAGTTAGTTCAGGAGGGGGGCCCTGGACCTGGGGGGGGCCAGAGGGAAGGCGGCAAGCAGAAACCAGGAAGTGGCAGGAGCTGGAGGCAGAAAGAATTGCTGTGACAGTGGCAGGAGACACGGAAAGAACCAGAGAGACGGTGATTTCGGAATGACGGTTGAAGGATAATCTAGGACCACCAACATTTATTGACCTTCTGCTCTAGACCAGGCATCACGCTAAGCCCTTGACATACAGAACTCCGTTTCATCCTCAAAATCTTATGGCCGCAGTTCCCAAACCATGTGCCAAGACACCCCAAGGGACTGCAGAATACTCACGGAGGCACTGCGAAATATTTTTAAACTTTGAGGGAGATACAAAAACCTCTAGTGGCTACTGGACAAGCTACTATTAAGGTGTTTGAACCTAAATGTTTAACAAACAGCCCTTAGGTGTTTCTTTGAGCCTGGCACACTGTGAAGAAAATACTGAGCGTTGGGGCGCCTGGGTGGCTCAGTCGGTTAAGCGTCTGACTTCGGCTCTGGTCACGATCTCGCAGTTCGTGAGTTCGAACCCCGCATCGGGCTCTGGGACGCCAGCTCGGGGCCTGGAGCCTGCTTCGGATTCTGTGTCTCCCTCTGTCTGCCCCTCCCCTGCTCACGTTCTCTCTCTCTCTCAAGAGTAAATAAGCATTAAAAATTTTTTTAAAAATTACTGAGATGCTAAGGGTGCTGTGAACTTCTGCCTATAAGGTCGGTACCATTGTTCTCTGCACTTCATAGTTGGTCATAGATAGATCCTATTATCAACCTCTTTTACCGAAGAGGAAACCGAGGCTCCAAGTGGCATGGATTTTTCTAGGATCAACCAAGCAGGTGAACAACAGGGCTGGAACGAGAACCTGTCCTCCCTGACTTGCATGGGAGGATCTTGCTTGATGTTACAAAGTAGTGTGTGGGGGGGTGTCGTGCAGGGGCTCAAGCCAGGCCACGTTCTGTCCCCCTGGGAAGGCCCGGTGGCTTCTCCGCCCGACACAGTAGTGGTGTTGCTAGGAGCTCTTGGCACTTAGAATCTCACGCTCTGTCCTTGGCCTTTAGCACTGATGCCTCATCACCCTGGAAAGCCATTTCTCGTGGTTAACTCGTTTTGATGCATTTTCATTGATTTTTAATCCCACTCTCAAGATGCTGGCTCATAGCACATTTTACTTCACAGACGCAGCAAGGCTTGGCACACAGGGATAAGTCTGGTGGAGCCGGGAGGCCCGGAAAGGGAGAAGCTTAAATCCCGGGGGGGGTGGGGTGGGGAAAGGTCCTCACCAAATAAAAAAGCCAGAATGGCCATCCATTCATCATCCAAGGGCAGCTAATAACATGGCTTCCATGTGCCAAACCCTCCACTGGGTGCCGTGGGTATATAGTGGTGAGCAAGAAAGACCATGCCTGTGACCTCTGGGGCTTATAAGGTCCATTAGCAATCAGATGGTTCGAAAATTGTTCTTTATACTACAAGAATGGCATAGATATAGATGTAGATATAGATAGACATTGAATGAATGAATGAATTTGCAGATGAAGAAACTGCTCCACCGGAAATGTGAATTGCCCATGCAAGTCAGCAACTATGGCAAAGCAGGGTGTCCCTCAACATCCCTTCTTCCGTTCACACATGGCAAAACACTACATTCCCAGACTCCCTGGCAGGTGTAAATGTGGCCACGTGACTCAATCCTGGCGGATGGGACAGGAATGGAACTGATGGGTGCAATCTCTGGGCTGTGCCCTTAAGAAGAAGGCGGAGGAAGGTTCCTGCCCCCTCCCCTTGTCCTCCTTCTGCGGATTGGACGTAGTTAGTAGTCGGAAGGGCTGGAGGTGGAGCAGCCATCTTGGACCACAAGGTAGGAGATGGCAGAGGGACAAGATAGAAGGAACCTGGGTCTCTTGTGATTGGTGAAGCCACCAGCCAGCCTTGACTGCCAAGTGCACTTTATTTATTTATTTATTTATTTTTCAACGTTTATTTATTTTTTTTTGGGACAGAGAGAGACAGAGCATGAATGGGGGAGGGGCAGAGAGAGAGGGAGACACAGAATCGGAAACAGGCTCCAGGCTCCGAGCCATCAGCCCAGAGCCCGACGCGGGGCTCGAACTCCCGAACCGCGAGATTGTGACCTGAGCTGAAGTCGGACGCTTAACCGACTGCGCCACCCAGGCGCCCCACTGCCAAGTGCACTTTAACATGAGAGAGAAATCAGGTCATGATTGTTTCGGGTCTCTTTAGTACAGGAGTTAAGCCAGTGTCCTATAAATACAGCAGCAGAAGCCGGGCCCTTGATTTCCCCTCCGTCACATCCTTTCCACAATCTCCTCCCACCTATGTGTTTTATTTTCTTACACACGTTTTCTTGGCCATGACCTGATCTGCTCCTCTGTGATGTTCGCAAGCACGTGCGAACATGCCAACCACAGGGAGCACAAGAATGGAGTACAGCTGGCTTGGGGGGCCCGACACCCCCTCTCCTTCTGTGGCCGCGTGTCCCCTTCCAGCAGGCCCCCACTTGGGCCCAGACAAACAAGACCGGTAATCCATCACTTGTCTGCTGCCCGCGCCCTGTATCTCTGCATTCGTAGGTCCCGGAGCCCGGGCCCGGCACCCCGCGTCCTGTAGCAAATGCTCCCCGAGCCGTGTCCATATCCTCTCAACACCCACCTTCTCCGTATGTGTCCAGGCCTCCTACCGCACAGCACGCCTGACCCTCTGCTTCGGAAACGTGCTTGACCTGTGCGGAGGACCTGTACGGACCGGAGCACGGGAACAGCCCTCCACAACGACAAGCCACGGTCAGTGGGTAGAGACCTCCCTTCCCTCGGCACTCAGGAATCCAGCTGGACTGAGCCTCAGCTGCCCCCAGGGATCACAGGCTTGTCGATGCACCTGCAGTGTGTTAGAAGCCTTCCCTTCTCTCTCACTTTCCCATTCCATCTGCTGCGCCCCCTGGGACCACCTCCCGAATAAGCCCCTTGCCCTCAAAGTCCCGTCTCAGGTCTGCTTCTCAGGGAACTGAGGCCACAATACGTCCTATCCTCGGGTGCCCTGTACACATGGGTCCTGTGCATCTCTTTCTGAGCACACCTGTGCTGCCCTTGAGTGTCCTATGCGTGGTATACTAGCCCCTGGTACACAAGTGCCCCGTATACGTGTGCCTTACACACACCTGTCCCATGTCCAGGCATCACAGTCCTACATCCCTACCTCCTAGGTCAGAGGAGTGTGGCCCCTGCCCCCAACGAGGTGGTGGGGACTCGAGTGAAGCAGAATGAGACAGGGGGAAGAAGGCCCCCTTGACCCCAGCTGGCCTTGGGGGCGACTCGGATGCAAGTTGCCTGGTTCTTCCGAGCCCCGGTTCCCTCTCCTGGTGAATAAGCTTCAGCTCTAAGCTGTCCTGGGACCAGGGAAGATGACCCAGCATGGGGACTGGTGGCACGCAGGAGGTACTCCATCAAGGCCCCCCCTCCTTTCTTCCTGGGCCCACCTTCTCCCGAGGGGTGCTTTAAATGCAGCTAACCCAGTGCCTCCAGCACCCGGAGCCTTGTGCTGGCCTGGGGAGAAGGACCCGTGGATGAGAGAAGACGAGGTCCCTGTCCTCACGGAGCTGCCAGGTGGAGGGGCTCGTTTTTGCAGAGCCTGGGGATAGGACTCTCCATTCCCCTTCTTTTTTTCTCTCCAGAGCAGGGAGAAATCACAGCACCCAGGTTTTTCACTCCCCAAGGCCGGGAGCTCCAGACTGACCAGGTGGAGAGGAAGGAAAAGAGGGCCGAGGTGGCTGAAGAGGTAGGTGTGTGTGTGTGTGTGTGTGTGTGTGTGTGTGTGTGTGCGCGCGCGCGCTCTCTCTCTCTCCAGGGCCTGATACATACACGGCCACCACCTCATTTCCTCCGGTCCCTGAACCGTGTCCCATTACCGTGATATCAGAGCCACTCCCTAAAAGCATCAGAGCTCCAGGAAAACCAGGTGAGCCAGGATGGTACCAGAGGGTAAATATAAAACGAGTGAGCCAACCCAAACACCAGAACTCAGCAAGATGCCCAGAGACGGACGAAAGTGAGTGCGGTAGGGCACAGTAGGATGTGGCTGGAACTTGAGGTCTATCTGAGGTCCCCAAATCAATCTGGAAGTCAGAGGCCCTTGGTTCTGGTTGTACTTCTGCTAACCCTCAGTGTGGCCATAGGACAACCTTTTTTCTCTTTGGCCACTCAGGTATTTTCTTTCTTTTTTTTTTTTTTAATTTTTTTTAATGTTTGTTCATTTTTGAGAGACAGAGTGTTAGCGGGGGGGGGGGGGGTGGCGTGGGGAGGGGGGCAGAGAGACAGGGAGACACAGAATCCGAAGCAGGCTCCAGGCTCCCAGTGGTCAGCACAGAGCCTGACGCGGGGCTTGAACTCATGAACCGCGAGATCATGACCTGAACCGAAGTCGGACGCCCAACCGACTGAGCCACCCAGGTGCCCCCACTCATGTACTTTCTTCTCAATTCTTGCCTACTACCTCTACATTGATTTACTTATACTGTATATGTCTTTAAACTGACCATATTAGAGAGGAATGGTTCCTCTGACAGAAAATCCCAACTAATACTGTTTCCATAAGATAGGGGTTTATTTCTCTCACAAATAAAAGTTTGGGAAACTATTCCATGATCATCTGGGATCCAGATTCCTTCAATTTTGTTGCTCCATCCTAATGTGCTTCCACCTCATGGTGCAAGGTGCCTGCACAAGCTCCAGCTATCAGGTCTGCATCCCGGCAGCAGGAACAACAAAAGAAGAGAAGGAGGGCATATCCACTTCCTTTGAGAACACTTAATACATGGAGTGCCTGTGTGGCTCAGTCAGTTAAGGGTCTGACTCTTGATTTTGGCTCAGGTTGTGAGATCAAGGCTGGCATCAGGCTCTGCTCTGGGTGTGGAGTCTGCTTAAGATTCTCTCCCTTTGTCTCTCTCTCTCTCTCTCCCTCCCTTTCTCTGCCTCTCCCCCTCGGCCCCTCCCCCACTCGCACATGTGCGCGCGCTCTCTCTCTCAACCCCTGCCCACCCCCCACAATACATTTTGCCCACACACTACCTCCTCTGATAGTCTAATGGCTTAGTGTCCATTTGGTCACATCTAACTGCAAGGGAGGCTGGGAAATGGAATCCTTATTCAAAGGGCACTGTGCCAGGTAGTAATCAAGGGTTCTATCTCAGTGGGAGAAAGGGAGAGTAAATATTAGAGGAAACCAGCAGACTATGTTGCCCCAACTTTTATAGGGACTCATATTTTCTTCTGTTTCACTCTAAGCTACATTATCCACAATATCTCTGGTTTCATGAACTAGTTATATATTTTCTAAAACACATTAAAATAAATACCTCGCCATACACACACACACACACACAAACACACGCACACATACACATATATACGTGTATAGATACAGATACACTCTAGAGGTGCGAGACTGTTACCATCCCTGGTGATCTGTGCCTGTTGGTATTCATACCCTTATGTACACCCCTCCCCTCAACTCTGGACTAGACTGTCACCTGCACTAAAGCAACAGAATACAGCAGAAGTGACTGTGTGCCTGTTTCAACCCTCAGCTTTAAGAAGCTCCAACAGCTTCTTCTTTCGTACCCGGGGGAGAGTCGAGGGCCATTATCAAATCTCCGACCACCTTGAGACCGCCATTGTGTGAGGAAGCCCAAGCTAATTATCTAGCGACCACGTGGAAGAGAACAGAACAATCCAGCTGACACCTGACAGTGAGAACCAAGTCCCACGTATGTGGTGATGTCTGAGTGTTTCCGGCCACCTCCCAGCTGTCTGGACCACTACAGCTGACGCAGAATTGAGCTGTCCCTCCTGAGCCCAGCCCAAAACTGAGCAAATAAATGGTGGTTTTCTTTTAAGCTGTTAAGTTTTGGGATGGTTTGTTATGCAGCAATATATAACTAAAACACATTTATCTATAGAACACCTAAAATCATGTTATGCATCATTGCTCTTTTGGAAAATTCCGGATTAAGTGATGCTCTAATGTTCTAGAAGAGCGCACACTCTCTCTCAGACTCAGATATCACCAGATAGATGCACAAACAGGAAATTGATCGGAGATTGTGGCATGCCAACACGACCGCAATAATCTCCCAAAGGGTCTTTGTTTCTCTCTTGTCCCACCTGGGAGTAGCTGAAGAGAGAACGTTTTTAAAATGCAGATCTGATCACAGCACTCTCCTGCTTACCACTCACGGCAGTGTGCAGAAGGGGTCTCCTCACGTCTGACTACACACTCAGATTCCACAGATGACCACGAGCCACACTTGACGTTGACCTACTCTGAAGGATACAGGACAGGAACCTCAGCTTGCTAGCGAGGCACTCGAAGAATGCTAGCACCAGGCACTTCTGTCAGTGGGGGCCTCATGGGAGCCAACACCTTTGCACCTGCCGGGTGATACGAGTCACCGTCCTCAGGAAGCCCAAAGTACGATTTGCCACCCAGTAGTTATTCCTTTCAGTCCAGATGTAGTTTACCAATCTCTCTTCCTGTTTTTATTTAAATTATTATTTAAAAAATGTTTTTAACGTTTAGTTTATTTTTCAGACAGAGAGAGACAGAGCATGAGCAGGGGAGGGGCAGAGAGAGAGGGAGACACAGAATCCGAAGCAGGCTCCAGGCTCCGAGCTGTCAGCACACAGCCCGACGCGGGGCCCGAACTCACAGATGGTGAGCCGAAGTCAGACGCTCAACCGACTGAGCCACCCAGGAGCCCCTTAAATTATTTTTTTTAGAACAATTTTAGATTTATAGAAAAACTGGGAAGGTAGTATAGAGAGTTCCCATATATCTGGCGCCCAGTTTCCCCTACTATTAACGTCTCACATTAGTACAGGACGCTGGTTACAATGAATGAACCAATACATTATTAGTAGCTAATGTCCATACTTACTCAGAGTTCCTTAGTGTTCACCAGTGTCCTTTTTCTGGCCAGGATACCACACAACATGCCTCTTTAGGCTCCTCTTGGCTGTGACAGTTCCTCAGGCTTTCCTTGTTTTGGATGACCTTGACAGTCCTGAGAAGTGGTCAGGCATTCTGCAGAATGTGCCTCAACTGGGATTTGTCTGATGTTTATCTCATAAGTAGACTGGGGTTGTGGGTCTGGGGAGGAAGAACACTGAGGTAAAGTGCCATTCCCATGACATCGTATCAAGGGTACATGCTATCAGCACAACGGGCTGATGTTGACCTTGATCACGCGGCTGAGGTAGTCAGTTGGTCATGCTTCTCCCCTGTAAAGTTACCCCCTCTTCCCACCGTACTCCCTGAAAAGTCACTATGCTCAGCTTACACTTCACTGGGGAGTTATGTTCCCCCTCCTTGGGGATGAAGTATCTATACATTTGGAATTCTGTGTGGGAGATGGATCTCTTCTCCCCTCCCCCTTTTTGTTTTCGTTGGTCATACTTCAGGTTTATAATCCAGTACTGCTTTATTTTATTTGTTCAAAATTGTCCAGCTTTTGAAAGCTCTTTCAGCTGCTCCCTATATCCTTTGACACACCCCATCGATGTGTGTGTGTGTGTGTTTATGTATTGCGTGTTTTTTGTATTGAAGGACTTCCTTACTTCCTGGCACTCTAACGCACCCCATGCTCATCTTGCGTATGTCCTGTTCCAGTCCCAGAATCAGCTGTCTCTCCCTGGTTCCTTATGTTGGTGAACGGTATTGGAGACCAAATCTGGGGACCACATGTCCTCACTGCTGTGCGCTATCACTGTCCAGGCACCTGTTTACCTACCTGGGTGCATACACATATTTATAAGCATTTCTACATGGAATCTTCTGCATCTAAGTTAAGCTAAACAGGAATTCCTCCTGATAGCTCCAATTCTAATCAATTACCATATGGATCGTTCCAGCCTCTTCCTCAGGGGTCATTTTTATCATAGCAATGTTGCCTAGTAACATAGTGGACATATGTTTATCTGTTTCCAAGGAAACAGAGCTAGATAGTTAACCAAAGGTCAAATTCTCCTGCAAAAGAGGAAAAGGTTTTGTTAACCCTTTACTCACACGGATCAGTGGCTCTCACTGCTTGGAGGGTGAGAACAAGCTTTGGCCTGCGAGTGAGCGAGCGAGCGAGCGAGCGAGCGGGTGCTGCAGTGACCTGGCTTGCTGACGGTCCGGAGTAGATAAATGCTATGGAGAAAAATTCAGAGTTAAGGAGTAAAGGGAGCTGGGACACTGCTAGTTTTTTAAATGTTTATTTATTTATTTATTTATTTATTTATTTATTTTATTTTTATTAAAAAAATTTTTTTAATGTTTGTTTATTTTTGAGACAGAGAGAGACAGAGCATGAACGGGGGAGGGGCAGAGAGAGAGGGAGACACAGAATCTGAAGCAGGCTCCGGGCTCCGATCCGTCAGCACAGAGCCCGACGCGGGGCTCGAACTCACAGTCCGTGAGATCATGACCTGAGCCGAAGTCGGATGCTTAACCGACTGAGCCACCCAGGCGCCCCTATTTATGTCTTTTAGAGAGAGTGGGGAGAGGGGGAGAGGTGGGGTGGGAGGGGGCATCCCAAGCAGCCTCCACACTCAGCATGGAGCCCAATGCGGGGCTCGATCCCACGACCCAGACCCTGGGATCGTGACCTAAGCTGAAATCCAGAGTCGGACGCTCAACTGACTGAGCCACCCAGGCGTCCCGGCACTGCTAGTTTTAAAAGGATGGTCTGGGCAGGTGTCTCTGAGAAGGTGACATCTGACCAAAGACTTGAAAGACGTGGGGGAGTGAGCTCTGGGGATGTCAGGCAGCAGAGTGTCCCGGGGAAGAAGGAATGGTAAAGGCAAAGGCTCTGAGGCGGGACTGTGCATGACCGCGGGAGGGGACCACGGGTGTTTTATAGGGAGGTCTTTATGGGGAGGTCCAACACCACAGCTGGCTTCCCGTCAAAGTCCCGAATGAGAGGCCAGGCCTGTGAGGTCAGGGAGACACTGAACCCTCTTCGTTCCTGAGGTCCCACCCAGGTCTCCACCACACCAGCCTCAAAGGCCCAGGCACCCAGCTTCCAGGGCGGCCTCTGCAGTCCTGGCTGGCTATGGACCGCACGGGCCTTTGGAGCAGGACAGGTCAGGCTCTCCCACGAGGTGGCCGTGGCGCCAGGACAGAGTAACCTATCTGCCGGTCCTTCTAGGTGGTGGCCCCCAGCTGGTCTTCTGGAAGCTCCTACAGCCTGCATTTTTATCCTGCATTTTTAGGATCCCACCCACAGGTAAACGCTGAGGCTCACAGAGGTGAGAGGTCCTAGCTGAGGACAGGCAAGTGAGCTGGCCTCAGTCTTCCTGGGGACCCATGATCTTCAGACGGAACTCGGGTCTTGTCCCCAGCCTCCAGGAACCGAGAGTGTCACTTTCACTTTTGTGCTCTGGGCACCTCACTCGATCCCACTCGAACCCGATTCCCCTTTAATCTGGGCCCTGTAAAGGAAAGAAACACCGAGAGCCTCACCCGTGTTTCATCCACGCACACTGTGCTGGGCTCTGGGGGATTCGGGGAATCAGACAGGGGCCCCGACCTCCAGGAGCGGCCAGTCTGATGAGGGAGGCTGGCACGGAGAGGAAATAACTCTTTTTTTTTTCTTTTATATTATTTTTGAGAGAGACAAAGCACAAGTGGGGGAAAGGCAGAGAGAGAGGGAGACACAGAATCCGAAGCAGCCTCCAGGCTCGGAGCTGTCAGCACAGAGCCCGACGCGGGGCTCGAACTCACAAACCGCGAGATCACGACCTGAGCCCAAGTGGAACGCTTAACCGACTGAGCCATCCAGGAGGGAATAACTCCTACGAGATCAGGCAAAGCGCCAGTCCAGCTGGAGGGTCCCGAGGTAGGCTTCCCAGGGGAGGAGGCACTACAGCTGGGCCTTGGAGGGTGACGGTGTGTGTGGCCCTTGGTAATTCCCCAAGAGAACACCTACCTTGGACTGTGCACCCCGCTGTCCCACAGAGAAAGAACAGGGAAAGGGGAGGAGGGAGGTTCGTCGGAAGCTTCCTTTCAGCCTTCAGGTGGCGCCCTTGAGCCACGGAGCCGCACGCGCCTGGGAAGACTGTCCCGACCTGAGGACCCAGGAGAGGACCCGGGTCCCACCTGGGGGCTGTGCGTGTGGGAGGGGGGGCGGGAGCGGGGGCGGAGGGAGCGAAGGGGCTCTGAGCGGTAGGGGCTCCCCGGCGTGGGCGGGGGCGGGGGGGGGTGGAGAGGCAGGCGGCGGGGGAGGGGTCTCCCCCAGCACCCACCCCCGCGCCCCGCCCCTGCACCCGTCCCCGCGGGCTCCAAGCTTCGATTCCCCGAGCCCGGGCGCCGGCGGAACAGATAAGCCCTCCGGGGACGGGGAGGGGGCTGGAGCCTGATCCCCCGTCGGCCCGACACCCAGCCTGCTACCCGCCTCCCGGTCCCTCCCCGCGCTAACTCTCCGGGCGCCCGCGCCGGCCGCGGGCGGAGCTGGATCGGCGGCTCTCCCGAGCTCCCCGGCCCCCGCCCCTGCCCCTCCCTCCCCGGAGCCTCCAGCGGCCGCCGCCGTAGAGCCCCGCGCGGCGCGAGCAGGTACGTGCGCCTCGGCAGCGGCTCCGGGCCGGGCCGGGCCGGGCCGGGGAGGGGGCGGGAGCCGGGGAAGGCGAGGCGGTGGCAGCCGGGCCCGCGCCCGCCTGGGCTGCGCCGCAGCGGAGACACCGGCGGGCGGGCGCCGGGGCGGGGAGGCGGGCGGGCGCGCGGGGAGGACGCGCCCCTGCCCTGGCCCGCCGGCCGCCGGTGCCCGCGCCTCCCGCGTGCGGAGCCGGGGAGGGAGGCCCCGGCGCAGGTACGCACGCGGCCCGGGGACGGCGCGGGGGAGGCCGAGGGCCCCGGGCGCGGAGGGCCGGCCAGGGAGAGCTAGCCTGACCTCGCGGCCCGGCCGAAGGACACGCGGCGAGGGGGACCCGGGCGCACGCCGGTCGGCGCGGAGCCCGGCCTCCCCGGGCCGCCGGGCCGCCCTGCTACCGGCGCCGCCCGGCCCGGTCCGGCCTGGCCCGGCCCGGCCCGGCCCGGCCCGGCCGCGTTTGTGGTCAAGGGCAGGAGCAGGGGGTGTGAGCTTCGGGCAGGCGGGCGCGCGGTGCGGCGGGCAGCCGGGGTGCTGGGGCTTTCTGCGTGGAACTTTGGGTATAACGGCGTGGACCTGCGTGTGCGTATGTGCGCGTCCCGAGGCTTTGTGTACAACTCGTGCGTGTGTGTATCGATTGGGTTTTGTGAAGCTTTACCCACGGCCGCTGTGCGTCTGTCTCCCCGAGCGTTGGTGCGCGCGGCTGGGTGGGGTGCCGGCCCCCGGGCGGGTCTTGGGGGGAGCCGTCCTGGGGGTACTTAACTGTGTGTGCGTAACCAGCTCTACCCCTTCTTGGGGTGTGAGTACCAGTGTGGTCTGCGGGATCTGTGGGTCACCCTGCGTGGCTTCCCACGTCTGTGGGTGCTGCCCGTGGAAAAGGTCCCTAAGGTTGTGGATGTGGCGCCGGGGTGCGTCTTTCAGATCCTGTTGGACTGCAGAGAAAATTGGAGGGTAACTGGTACCGTTGGGGGAGCCGTGAACACTGGGCCCCCGCATCTTTGCCAGTTTGGTTCTGCTTGTGTTTGGGGTGACTGGGCGTGCCCTTGTATAACTGGTGGGTATCTCTGAATCCGTGTGTGGGAGACGTCACAAACCTGGGTGACAGGACGCCTCCTTTTTCTCTGCCCTTGTCCCAACGCTGGTGTCCTCTAAGAAAAAGTTTTGGGTTCCTGCTGGGTGAAAGAAAGCCCTGCTCCCAGAATTTGGGTGCCCTGAGTTTCCTTGGGCTATGGAAGCATCGGCATGCTGGTCTGGGAGGGGAGTTCTTGGGCCACTCCAGGAGCTGAGTTCTGTGTAAGGTGTTAAAGATCTGGGTGTGTGGTGGGGGGGGGGGCGGGGAAGGGACACATCTGGACACCCACTGGGCAGGAGGGGTCACCGCCAGTCCCTGTTCTCGGTGGCAGTCAGGAAAATGGTTTTGGTGCCAAGAGTAAAAAAGCCAGCTAGCACGCCACACCTTTTCTGTCCGTTTACTGGAAAGTGGGAGCAGTCTGGGCAGAGCCTGGCTCTGAGTAGGTACCCTGCTACCCCGGGTTGGGGTTGGGGGAGGGATTGTCTGCCTGGGCAGGTTGCCGCGCCTTCCTGAGGGCTGGCTGTGTTCCAAGCCAGGGGGTCTGGGCGGGACCCAGGCGGGATTCAGACACATCCCTGCCCTCAAGCTGCTCACCGTGGCCTTAAACACTGGGGCAGAGTAGAGTCTACGAGTGGGGGCTGGAAGAGCCAGGGACGCAGGGCGGAACGGTGCCACCGGGACAGGACAGTTGTGTTCCCAGGTTTGTAGGTGATCACAATTCTTAGGGAAGCCGTGTTCAACCTCTGGCCCCCACATGTCTGCCAGGGGATCGTGGCTGTGGTTTGCAAAACGGAGACAGTAATTTCTGCTCACGGGGCTGGTGAAGGTTGCAGGAGACACTCCTGAGTGAAGTGCCTGCTTTGGGGCGTGTAGGTGCTCAGTAAAGGTTTATTAAATTGGAACTCAGGAGAGAGGGACGCGGTGGTAGGAATGGGTTGTAAGTGGAAACTGGCTTTGTACTCAGATGAAAGGCCCTGTGTGTGCCAAGAGGAGGGATCTACTGCAAAGTCCACGATGGAAGGAAGATCAGAAAGATCGAAAAACGTGCCTTCCTGCACTGAGGCTCTTTTTCATTCATTCATTCACTCTATTCACTTCATTTGCTCATATTCTCTCTCTCTCTCTCTCTCTCTCTCACACACACACACACACACACACACACACACACACACACACACACGGAACCACAGAGCACTGAAGAATAAACTCAGGCATGGGAATGCAGAGAAACATCTAGAATCATGTGTATACGTGTGTGTAGACGCACCAGGGCGTGTGAGCCACCCTATACCGCGGGGGTCTCCATACAGCGTGGAGACCCGGGTTTGTGTGCCTGGGGCCCTGGGTGTCTGTGTGTACAGGGAACAGAGTAGTTCTGCTGTGGGATCAGGAGTTCTGTCTGCTGCGTGGGGAAGGGGGCTGAGGTAGGACCTGGAGGGGGACAGGCTCTGGACCTGCCCGAGAGGATGCGTCTGTGTGTGACACACAGAGAGGAGGCTGAGTGTGGCTGTCGGGGAACGAGGGCCTAGGGGGGGCCAGATTCTTCCCTTATTGCAAGAGAAGCCGGGAACCCAAAGTTTAAAATGTAAAATCTTTTGCTTTTTCTATACTGGCAACTACTTCAAAAACAAATGAACAGACCAGAAACAAGAAAAAAGCAAAACCTCTATGAGCCAAAAATGGTCTGAGAGCTGGTCCCAGCTGGCCTCTGAGGCACCCTCTCTAGAATGCCCTCATCCCCTCTCACTGCCGGGGGATTTTCCACTCACTCTCTGAGGTCTGGCTCAAATGCCACCAAGCCTTAGAAGCTTCTCTGACTTTCTCCTCTTTGTCTGTACGTCATCTTCCTCCTCTCCACCCCTCCCCCCTGCCCCCGGCCATTCTCATTTCACGACAGCCGTGTCCCTTAGTTGAACTGGCTGGGGCCTTGCATTATTTTGCGAAATCCTCACCTTGACCTCGGAGGGAGGCGTTTTGCTTATTCCCATTTAACAGGTGAGAACATTGAGTCTGAAGAGGTCACGTCGCTTGCCCGAGTTCAAGGGGCGAAGCTGGGATTTGAGCCCGATCGCCACCATCTGAATGATAGTGATAGCTTGCTGCTCATGCTTACTGTTCTGAGAAGTTTACAGGGATTATCTCAAGCCCTACATCAGTCCCATTGAGTAGGAAGTAGAGGTATATTATCACTTACTAGGGAAACTGAGGCCCAGAGAGGGTAAGTAAATTGCCCAAAGCCACCTGCCAGCCAGTGGGGGACAAGGTCCCGGGCTGGATTGGATGGCACCACTCGGTCACTGTCTAAGACCCCACCCCCATCTGTCTGGCAGGCTCCCCCAGGGACTGTGCCTGGACCGCCCTCACATTACTCGTGGCGCCAGCAGGCTCTTGGTCGAGGTCTGCTAAATTCAACTGACTTTTTCTTTTCTCTTCCAGCTGCCAAGGGGCCAAGGGATGAGCGGGGGCCCTCCTTCCCAATGGCATCTCCCCCCAGCCTGGAACTGAAGACACTGCACAATGGCCCCCAGATCCCAAGGAGACCAGCCCCTCTGGGCCCGGTGGGCCCACCCAGGGAGGGTGTGGAGAATGCCTGCTTTTCCTCAGAGGAGCGTGAGACCCATTTCCAGAACCCTGGGGACACCAGACTGGCCAGCTCCCCCAGCCCCCCTGGGGGCGTCCCCTCACGACCCCGATCCCAGCGGGACGATCTATCCCTGCGTTCAGAAGAGGGGCCAGGCCTGGAGCCCGTGAGCCGCCCGGTGGATTATGGCTTTGTTTCTGCTCTGGTTTTCCTGGTGAGTGGGATCCTCCTGGTGGTGACTGCATACGCCATCCCCCGTGAGGCCCGCGTCAACCCTGACACGGTGACAGCGCGGGAGATGGAACGACTCGAGATGTACTATGCCCGCCTGGGCTCCCACCTGGACAAGTGCATCATCGCGGGCCTGGGGCTGCTCACAGTGGGTGGCATCCTCTTGTCAGTGCTGCTGATGGTCTCCCTGTGCAAGGGCGAGCTGTACCGCCGGCCCACCTTTGTCCCTGGCAGGGGCTCCAGGAAGACCTATGGCTCCATTAACCTGCGCATGAGACAGCTCAATGGGGACGGGGGCCAGGCTCTGGTGGAGAACGAAGTTGTCCAGGTCTCAGAGACCAGCCACACCCTCCAGGGGTCTTAAATAAGAGCTCACCCTGTCTGGCTGCTTCAGCTTCAGGGCTACAAGGCCCCCGAGAGCCTGGGGTTGCAGACTGAGCTCCACGGAGGGTCCTGCAGAAGCAGTCTTGGGTGCTGTGGGGGGGAGTCCGGGGCCGGGCCCAGGCTGCACATGTGAGAGCACCCCCCCCCCGATGTGTTTGCAGCTTGAGGTTTTGCATAAGGTTTGTTTGGAGGATGGCTTCTGCTGCTAAAAATACAAAAGTTTGGAAACCGCTGCCCTGGGAGGATGAGGTTTCTTGGCATTTCCAAGGATCGAGAGCCCTTTGAAAGGCTGTCCATCCTGTTTCTCATGCCTTGGGGAATTCCTGGAGCTCTGCCGTCCTCATCAGCCAAGTGCGGGTGCTGGGCGACCTCGGAGGGACCCCCCCCCCCCCTTTCAGCCCTGACCATCTGTTGGGAGCTGGCTTCCCGAGGAGAGGAGAAATCAACACCGAGGCGACCATCCCCTCTCCAGGCCTCAGTCCCCCTGACTGTGAATTGAGAGGGTTGGGCTGCATGATCCCTGGGGCCCCTCCAGTTCTGCCCTCGGAATGGGAGCCCAGTAGATACAGGAAAGGAGGGTGTCTGGCTGCTGCTCGCCAATCTCCGCCATTTTCTGGCCCGGCTTGGGTGGCCGCCGCTGTCCGACATCTAGCCGCTCGCGTGGTCCCGAATCCCCTGGTTAGGCTGGGTTGAAGTCCAAAGTTTGCTACAGCCCGATTTTGGTCTGGGGATCGAATTACCTGCAGCGACCAGATCGTCGCACACATTTTACAAAGTCCAGTGCACGCCTGGACAAGAGCGGTCTTTCATACAAGAAAGGGTGAGAGGCCTTTGTTGTATTTCTGTGGACAGGATGTGGGCTTCTGTCACCTCCCACTTCTCAGTGTTACGTCTCTGGCCCCGGACCTTATCCTGGGAGCAGAAAAAAAAAATTTTTTTTAGTGCTGAATTTGTAACCTCCCTTCTTCCCCTTAGCGGTAAAGTGAGCCCCAACGTATTGGGGGAGAAATCAGGCATAGCTCTAGAAAGCTCTAGAAAGCAGGCCTAGCTCTAGCTGCAGTGACCACTGTTTGTTCCGTTTTTCTCGTGGGGTGTTTGCAGAATCCCTCCAGACTCTAAACTACTGACGAGGAAAGGAAGTGAGCTCTAGGGGGCGGGGAGATACAGGTGCTTGAGGCCCGGGGGGGGGGGGGGGGGGGGGGGGAGGCATCACCCAGTGTGACTGGCCCTAGAGGGCTTTGAGAGGACACGCCTTCTAGGTCATTGATGTGAAGACCCTAAAGGGGTCATTTCCATGAGCCCCCTGACCCCAGGCAGGTCCTACCCACTCCATCTCAGTTGGCCACGTGGGCCCTGGATCCCAACTGTCTCTTGGGGGTGGGAGGGTGTGGTGGGAATGGGGTCTGTAGGCTAGAGCAGCCCTGATTAGCCGTAACCTGAGCCTTCAGTCCCGGGAGCCGAACATCTGGGAAATGTAACAGCACAGCTTCTACGACAGATCAAATATCTGCTCCTGCTGGCAGGTTTTGCCAGGAGCAGAGGGCTGGGGGAGGACTGGAGGGGACAAGGGCTGTTCAGCTTGGCCCGCTGGGCTCTGTTCCTGGTGTCGAAGGGGTGTGGTTTGAAAAGAACAAAGCCTCTAGCTGGTGAAAGATTCACAAGTCAGGGCTTCCCTGATGTGTCAATTTCCACTCCCCCCCCCACCCCCCCCTGCCGCCCCACCTCGTTCCAAGGAAGAAGTGAATGCTCTATGTAAACTACAGTCAAGTTGGACATCCCAAAGGATGGGTTAAGGCCTTTCAAATCCATAGTGATAATAATAAAAATACTGGTCCAAGCCGTATAGATTACTGGGACAGTGGGGGGCTCATTTGAGTCTCACCTGTTGAGTGGAGGCATCTGGGACCCTCAGTTCCTATCAGTGTAAATGCAGTGAATTGATTTAGGGGCTAAATCTGTTGGAAGATCATATCCTGGGAATCTCAGGTTTTCTCCAAGCCAGAGAAGCCTGCTTTGCATCCTAATGCAGAAACTCCTTTAGAAAATGTGTATAAATGGATCGAGGCCGTCATTACCTTGTCAGTGAATTAAGAAAACCGGAGAGCCAAAAACATTTCCCCAAGAGTGTGGCTCAGATCTGCCAGCCGGTGGGTCAGAAACAGGTTTAGGAAGGAATCGGGGAGACACGTGGCACAGGGTGCTGAGAACCTTCTTTGCAGGCTTTGTTGGGGGGGTAGCTGTGAAGCGGTCCCAGGGAACCCCATGGTCCCTGGGATGTGCCTCACTTCTAGGAGCTGCCTTTCCCACCTGACATGCCACCAGGGCCCCCAAACCTTGCTTCCCTAGTGTGTTGGTTATCCACTTTGGAGTTGGGAAGCCCTGGGTCTGAATCCAGGCTCTGCCATTCACTGGCTGTGTGACCTTGGGCCAGCCACTCCACGTCTCTGAGTATTGTGTTATCTGTGAAGTGGGAGAGGTAGGAGGTCCAGTCACTAAGATCACTCCTTCCCCACCTCAGTTGGGGGTAAGTAGATTAGGCCTAAGACCTTGGGGCTGCCCTTCTGCCCGCCGCTTCTCACACCTCTCATCCTACCCATGAGCACATCTGGTTGGTTCTGTGTTTGGAATCTGCCCGTGCCCGCCCCTTGGCCGCAATTACCTGGTCCACATTGCTCATCGGTATTCCGATTTCTCTCCTGTCCGCCCTCTGCCCCCAGTTCATCTTCCACACTGCGGCCAGACAGATTTAATTGGGTCAGGTCATTCGTCGGCTCAGAACTCTCCTATGCTTCCCTCTCATTCTGGGCAAAAGCCAAAAGTCTCCCTCTGGTCAGGTGTACTGTCCAGGCCCCTCACTTGCCCCAGGCACCTTCCGAGGCCCAGAGTCAACGTTTTATATGTAATTTTTTTTTTAAAGGATGGCCCCTGAAATTGCATAGATTCAGGTCTCCCCAGATGTGTGTCCCTTCCCCACAGTGGCCCATGAAATCCTATCGCAGTCTGGCCCCTGTGCCTCTCTGGCCTTATTTCTCACACCTTGCCTCTTTGCTCACTCCAGCCACACTCGCCTCCTTGTGCTGTTCCTCAAGCCTGAAAGGCACACTCCCACCTCAGGGCCTTTGCACTTGCTGCTTCTACCAGGAAGGCATTTCACCTTAATACATGCAAGGCCCACTTGCTCGCCTCCTTAGGGGCTTTATTCAGCGAGTCCCTTGTCAGCGAGTCCTTTGCTGATGCTGATGTAAAATCACACCCTTTCAGGGACGCCTGGGTGGCTCAGTCGGTTAAGTGTCCGACTTCAGCTCAGGTCATGATCTCACAGTCTGAGTTCGAGCCCCGCGCCGGGCTCTGTGCTGACGGCTCAGAGCCTGGAGCCTGCTTCGGATTCTGTGTCTCCCCCTCCCCTGCTCATGCTCTGTCTCTCTCTGTCTCAAAAATAAATAAAAACATTAAAGAAAATTTTGAATTGCACCCTTCCCCCACCTCAACCTCATTCTCTTTCTTCCTTTCCTGCTTTTTCTCCAGAGCTAATCACCACTCAGCAGGCCATGTTTTATACTTATCATCTCTCTTCCCCCCTCGCAAGCCACACGAGGGCTGGCATTTTGTAGGCCCTGGGCTAGAACTGTGCGTGACACAAAGTAGGTGTTCACTGTTGGACGAACAGTGCAGGGTCCTGGAGACCCCTAGCCCCTGCCTCACCTCCCGGAGCCCCCTCTAGGGGTGCACGACAGTCATGCAGAAGATCCTAGGGCTGGAAGTATGGAGTGTGTTTTGTCTCTGGGACCTGACGTTGGAGCTTGGGAATCCGTTTGCCTTCTGCTCTCAGGGCCTTGGTACTTACTGCTTTATGTGGGGGAAGGGAGGGGTTTCTCTGATGGAGGAAGACCCTTCTTCCCCCCCAGTCTTGTTGGAGACAGATTCCAGCTAGTCTTGGGGGGGGGGCATTTGCTGGGTATTTAGGCGCCTGTGATACACCAGCCTGATTCTCTCTTACTCAAGAACCTTGAGTGGCCGGGCCTGGACTTCTGAAGCCCCCGTGCCTATCATCACAACTGTTCACTGACCCCTGGGATGACCCCAGGCTGAAAGTGCTTGCTGCTGGGAGGTTCCACCATTATCCACCTCTCTTCCTTGAGAATAAGCATCACCTTCTCTGGGATTCTCTTTAAAAATGCCCTCCTCATTACATGTACACACCCACACATACACATGCACATGTACAGGGGCACATACCTAGGCAGGGACATCACACACACACACACACACACACACACACACACACACACACACTCCTTTCTCTTGTCTGACCTCGCTCAGAAGCCAAGGACACCTACTCTTTTGAAGCAGCTCCAAGCCAAAGCAACCACTGGATTATTGATAATGTTTTCTCTTTCTCCAGAAGCCACACAGGCCTTGCTGTTCCCAGGAAGCTAACCTCATAGCCACAGTCAGCTTCCCCCTCTCCAGGTTATGCTGGTATCTCTATCCTTCCTGCTCCCTCTCCTGCTTGGGTGGAGGAGGAGAGATGTCCACACGGTGTTTCCACCTGGCATTTTGGGAGGGGACTGTGTGGTCCTGGCTGGGAACCAGGTGAGCCAAGGTCCTGAAGTCACCCCTTCCCTATGGGCCATGGGCATATCGCTCCACCCCTCTGGTCCTCCAGAATGAAATTGGAAACCTTTCCACTCTGCCTTGTCTGGTGACTCGGGAGATCAGGAAACACGAGCGGAGGGCATTCTAAAGTTAAGAGCATGTTACCCTATGTCCGGAGAGCTTTGGAGGGGCAGGAGGAGGGAGGAAGAAGGGAGGCATTATGAAGAAGCCCCAGGAGCTGGCGTTCTGTCTGGGAGAAAAGTAGGGTGTTGGCGGCACTGGTAAAACCGAGATGCCTTCCATCGGGGCCTGTTGGTTTCTCTGGGAGAGAGTAGACTCCCCTTGATGTCCCCAAGGAGGTTAAGTTTCACCTGAGGGAAGGAGACGCTTGCTGAGACCTTGTCCCGGTTGGAGTGGTAGGGAGCTCCTTGTTAGGGAAGGTGTGTTAGGTTACTGGTCAGGTTGTTGGGTATCATTAGGGATGGAGCATAGTAGAGTTGGGTAGGATTGAATCAAGAGACTCCCCCAGCTTCCAACCCCCATTCTTTAAGGAGAGCCAATGTCCCAATCGCCAGAGCCTGGCCCTCTGTATCTTCTGGTCTTTGGCCCAAATACCCTCTTCCCCAGGTCATTCCTCTTCCTGGGTCAGGTCATCCACGAGCAAATGAGAAGCCCCAGGATATCTGAATGGTGCCCCAGGTGGCAGGATTACTGCCCTCCTTCTCCCAGGAGGCCAAGCACTTCTGAGCTTTGTCCCTACTCAAATTTCAGAGGTCTGAGACGGCGGGGGGGGGGGGCCCTCTTGGAGGGGGCCGACTGAGGATGGTCCATCAGGTAAGAGTAAATGGGAACTGGCTTTGGAGTCCGACTGCCTGGATGCCTGGTAGATGCCTAATGTCCCCGAGCCTCTGTTTCTTCCTCTGTAGACCAGGGATGCTAATAACAGCACCTTCCCCGGGAAGGCATGGTCAGCAGTGAATGAGATACCTGTAAAGCACTTAGCCCAGTGTCTGGCACTCCATAATTACTCAATACTATTAGCTATTCCCATTCATTCATTCATTCATTCACTCACATCTAATCAGCACTCTTCCCTGGGCAAGGCACTGCAGGAACACACAGCCCCTGCCCCTGAGTTAGTCACAGAATGCCTGGGGCAACAGGACAGTGCACATCAGGCTACACGTGTGAGTGTGCAGAGAAAGTATCTGACTGAGTTGGGGGTCAGGAAAGGCCTTCCTGGAAGCCTTTTGATGATGACTAGTAGGAATCGTAAACAGTGAGGCAGCGTCTGACATGAGGACAGTTATCTGATGCGGGGAGCAGGAAAGGTATACTGGGCAGGGGAACAGCATGATCAGGGGCTCAGTGGCATAGAAAGCGCAGGGTTTAGCGGGGAGGGGGGTGTGGGGGAAGGGTCTGTAGGGTCTACGCTGGGGTGTTGAGACGAGGCACGCTGGCGGGCATGTGTGTCTTGGTGGGGATGACCGCAGTCCTCCACCCACAAGGTCGTTAAGAGGACTCTGGGTTCACACTGGTATAGGGCATAGCACGGGGTCCGGGACATGGTGAGAGCTCACTGCCAACCGTCAGATGTGTGTGGCAGGAAGACTCTTCTGATGGCAGATGTATTATAGGGACGACACTGGCACTGGGGAGGCCAGTCCGTGGGACTGTGGTCTCCAGCTGTAGCCAGAGGACATGACCTCGAGGTGGAGGCTGCCGCTCTCCTGGGCCTAAGGGGAGGTTCAGGAGTAGAAGGATCTTCTGGTAGGAAAGCCGGCCCCAGGGGGAGCAGGGAGGGTAGGGGAAGGAGGGGCTGCCATGCCAACCTCTTCCCTGGAGGCCCATACCGACTCAGCGTCAAGGGCATTCAGGAAGGGCCATGTCCTTCCCACTCCCAGCTCTTCTCTTCCTCCAACCTCCCTGTTCTCCTCTTTGACTCCTTTCTCTGTGTCCACATCTCCTTTCAGTGAAGCCACTCGTGGGGGTTAGGGGCCCACAGGCGAGTTGTCACTATTCCAAACTCACCTCCTGAGAGTCCCCACCCTCTCCCATCAAAAATGAACGCAGGGCCCGGTGCCCATGCCTGCAGGGCTCAGCAGGTCACATTCACGAGGGAAGCAGGTGGCTGTGGACAGTCAGGGCAGGATTAAAGGGGTGCTTGCTTCAGCTCTGGCTGCCCAGTGCCCTGTGGTGGAGGGGCTCACGCTCGCCAGAGCTCCTGATTTTCCACGAGCAGCTGGACATCTGGACATTGTGGGTAAAAGGATACCAATGGGGATTATCCCACGGCCTGGGAAATGTCACATTTCTGTCACAGGCCAAAACTGAGGCCACGGAAGTGTCTGGTAAGATGCCGACTGCGGGGCCCAGATATCCGCCCCTCGCCCCTGCCCAGTCACTCAGATGGCTGCGTCCTCCAGAAGTGGACAGACTTCTGCCTCTTGGCTGGAGGTTTGAAGGGCAAGGCCTGCAGACCACCTGAGCGCTGGCCATCCGAGGATCCTTCGTTCAGTCTTTCAACAGATTTGCGCCCCAATTCTCTGCTAGGGTTTGGAGATACGGCACCGAATAGATGAAAAACCTAAGGAGAGTACTCTTGAGAGGGCTCGAAATGCGTCCCCTGGAACTCTGGGGTATTTGTGAACAAGGGGATGAGGTCTGTTTCTGACTGGAGAATTTCTGATGTGGGAGGCCACAGACGTGGCCTGTGCTGGCTTGAAGGGACAGCGGTGCTGGGGATCAGGGAGGATGAAGGGCAGTGCTGCCTTCCCTCCTGGTGTTCTGAGGCCCTGAACTCTAGGCACATGGAGGACCCCGTGGCTCGAGGGGCCCCAAGTGTTTGTGCACGGAAGTGAGAGGAGGCTGGAGCTGCTTGGGCACAGGTGGCTGTGCGGCCCGAACGGTAACTCAAGAAGCAACTGGGCTGTGAGCCTCTGGTGGACTAGATAAGCCCCCACTCTCTCTGAGGGTCCAGAACAAAGCTCCTGGCACCCCACAAAATTACACCTGCTGTCTACTGGGGACTCCGGCATCAAAAAGCCCGCCCAAGCCAGCCAGTGTGAATCAGAGCAAGAGTACCTCCCCCCACCCCATCCCCATCACCGCCAGCGAAGAGATAACTTTGCTGTTTTCCTTCTCCTTTGCCCTGCCACAGAGGAGCAGCAAAAGGTCCAAAAGAGGTCAGCGGAGACCTCCTGGAACTGGATGTGAGTTGGAAAGTTCTAGCTGGGACTGGACCAAGCTGGAGAATCAAAGGGATGAGTTCTTGCTTGGGCCATGACGCACAGATGAGAAAGGGGGCACTGACAGAGGTCAGCTGAATGAGAGAAAACTCTTTGTGTCTGTACATGTCAATGAACCAGTTACGCATTACACACACGGGTCATTCCGTTTGTAAGTGACATCTCATGATGGTCTCTCTGCCAGGTGCTCTTCTAAGCATTTACAACTAGTAGCTCATTTAAACCTCACGACACCTTGCAAAGTAGGTGCTCTCATTACTTCCGTTTTACAGATGGGGAAGCTGAGGTTAAGTGACTTGTCCGCTGCCACACAGGCTGGTACACAGCAGAGTCAAGACTCAGATTTAGTAGTATGCCATCATGCCTCGTATTAAGTTTAATAACATGCAGGCCAGAGCTTGTGTGGGGGCAGATCTGGGCCATGGGCTGCCACTTCGAGGCCTGTGGTTTGTGTTGGGGAGCTCTGTGGGGAGGAGGCAGAGGGCAGGTGGGGGAGTACTGAACTCGGCCAGGCCCATGGCCCACTTAGAATCATGGAATCTCACAGCTGGACAAGATCTTGGAGACAGCTCCACCTTCAGCCCCATTTTACAGGTGGGGAAAGCCATAGGGGGGTAGGACTTGCCCAGGATCATCATGGCTCAGGGCCCCTGCTTGTCTTTCTCTTCTGCATAGGCATAGGCTTCTCACTTGGATTTCTGTCCTGGGAACCAAGCAGCCTACAGGATGAAACTGCGGTCCTGTGATTCTAACTGAAGAAGAGCGGCAGGGCGGGGCTGTGTCTTGGAGGCAGGACACCCAAGTCCAGGTCCTTTTCTCTTAGGGATGCCTGCCTGCCTGCCCCAAGAGTGGGCCATCCTGGATTGGAGAGTAGCAGACCCGATGCGGGGATACCCTGGCCCAAAGGCAGCGGCAGAGAAGGTTGGTGCTGACCAGGGTGCTGAACCTGGACCGTACCTTCCTCCATCGCTCAGACCAGCTGAGGGGAGAGGGTGAAAGGGAAGGAGATTCATCTTTTGTCTCGGGGACCAACATGACTGTTTGGGGCAGTTTTTAGTGGCGCTACGATTTCTGTGGTCTGTGAGGCCTTGGGAAAGTCACTCAACTGCTCCAGACCTGCTTTTTCAACTGCTTAATGAGGAGAGTAGCTTCTATCCTACTCAACTTGGAAGGTAGAGGTGAGCATCACTTGGGGCCAGGGGACAGCCCTGTGCAGACTCCAAGCCCATCTCTGGGGCCTGGTGAGGCCTCTTAGGAGCTCACGCTCACAGAGGGGCTTCACAGGCTTGTTTCTTCCTCTGAAATGGGGGTCGGGTTGGGTAACTTCTGACGCTCCTAACCTGGGCGCTCTGGGCCCTGTGGCCTGTAGGTGGACGTGCTCAGGAACACAAGATACACATCGCAGACTTGGGAGTCTTAGAACATCCCCGGGATTGTGCTGCATTGTTCCTTTCTCGTACAAGTCCTGACTTGATTTTCCAGCTTCAGGAATGGGTTTTGCACAGAGACCCATGCTCTTTCCCTGAAGAGGGCATGGGGACCTGGGGAAGGCAGTTCTACGAGAAGAGCACTGGCTTTAGAACCAGGCCGACCCAGGTTCCCATCATGGTTCTGCCATCCCTAGAGGGGCAAGCCTAGCACCTCAACCAGTGCCAACAGTGTTTACCTTGGGGGTGGCTAGAGTGGTGGCTAAGAAAAGCCAAGCACGCCATGGGCACCGGATAAGTGCTTGTTGTGTGCACTGGAGGACAGCCTCATCCTTGAGCCCTCATGAGGCCTTATCTATCCATATGGCCTCCTGAGCTCCAACTGTGTGTTTGTTAAGACACACTATTTGGTCGGACCTTGTAACAGTCCTGGAGGTGCAGGTAATGTGCATTTTGCAGATAAAGCCACGCACCGGCAGAGGGAAGTCTGTGACTCACATCCATGCCAGCCTGATTCTTAGACTCCTGCTTGGCTTTGAGGAAGCCAAGCTTACTGGACCTTTCCAAACCCTCTTTTTCTGGCCTAGACAATGAGGATACTACCTTATTGTGGTTATTATGACTTGAAGATATATGCCATTTTACAAGGGTACATGCAGTTTTAGAAACATATGTGAAACACATGTGAGTGACCCATGGGAGCAAGGGAACGGAGTGGGTATCGGGGGTAAAACCTGACAAACAAAACGAGGGAATTCTTGTGTGCCTTAGTCATAGTGTGTCACGAACCAAGAAGACTGGCTGAATTCTTTGCACCTGACGGCCAGGTAAAAGGAAAAGACAGAAAGAGCGTACAAAGAGTGTCTCAAACGTTTAATGTGCACATGAATCACCCGGTGAATTTGTTAAAATGCAGATCCTCATTTACCAAGTCTGGGGTAGGGCCCGGGACTCTGCATTTCTCACAAGTTCCCACGTGATGCTGCTGGTGCAGCTGGTTTGAGTAGCAAGGATCTAGTCTTCCCTCCTGGAGAGTTCTCAAACTTACGTGATCATATGAATCTGAGGAACCCATGACCAACAGATTTAAAAGCCCGACCCTGGAGATCTGGATAAAGGTGTGGGTCGGCGCCAGGACATACTGTGTACTTTGAGCAAGCGCCTCAGGAGACCGCGAAGCTCGAGCAAACTGGGGAAGGGTGGCTGTGGTACTCCTCTGTACCCTGGCCAACAACGCAGACACAGGACACGGAGTAGACAGAAGCAAAGGGAATCACAGCCAGCTCCAAGAACTGGGAAGCAAACAAGGCAAGGAAGAGAAGATGGGGCTGTGGGGGTTGCGAAAGACAGTACAAGTGGTCTATGGCCTGCCACCAGAAGATGAGGATTTGGAATCCAACTTTTATTCTCCTTGTAAGCCATCGGGCAAACACGGAAATTTCAAACCAAGCAAGAGTGGTGCCATGAACTGCACCAGACTTGGAAACTCCCCTCTACGCCGGACCCATCCTGTACCGCATCCTGACCAGAACTTCCCAACTCAAACCCAATCCCTTTGTGGCTCACCAGCCATGGTCACCCCAAGGTGGCGATGACCAAAGCCATGGTCTGCTCCCCTGAGGTGACTGGTTCTGGTCTCTCTCGCCCAGCCCAGGTCAAGTTCTTTTTCTTACAGCTAAGCCAAAAACACTTCACACCTACTAGGATGGCTACATGCAGGAAGACTGACAGGCACTGGCGAAGATGTGGAAAAAACGAGAAGCTTCGCACCCTGCTGGTGGGAACGTAAAGTGGTGCGGCCAGTTTGGAAAAGTCTAGCAGTTCTTCAAAAAGTTACACGATTATGATGCGATCCAGCAATCCCACTCCTAGGCATATACCCAGGAGGAATGAAACCCTAGGTCTACGCAAAGACCTGTACACAGATGTCCACGGCAGCACAAAAAGTGGCAACAACCCAACACCTGTCCGGTAACTGAGAAGTGGATACGGAAAGAGGGATATACATAAGAGACTCTTCAATAGAGCACAAGCCGAGGGTTGATGGGGGGAAGGGGGAAAACGGGTGATGGGCAGTGAGGAGGGCACTTGTTGGGATACGCACTGGGTGTTGTATGGGAGCGATGAACCACGGGAATCTACCCCCAAAACCAGAGCACACTTCACGCACTGTATGTGCGTGAACTTGACAATACACTATATTTAGAAAGAAAGAAAGAAAGAAAGAAAGAAAGAAAGAAAGAAAGAAAGAAAGAAAATGGGGGTTTCTGTCCACACAGCGGTATTCTTCAGCCAGAAAAAGGAATGCAGCAGTGACACACGCTACAACATGGAGGAACCTTGAAGATGTCAGTGAAAAGAAGCCAGACACAAAAGGCCACGTGCCGTATGACTGTCCCTGTGAGAAGTGTCCAGAACAGGCAAATCTTTAGAGAGAAAACAGACTAGTGGTTGCCTGAGGCCAGGAGCGGGGCAATGGGAGGGACTGTTAATAGGTACAGGGTTCCTTTTTTTTTTTTTTTGAGGTGGCGAAAATGTTCGGGAGTTAGATGTGGTGATGGATGCACAACACTGTGAATATAGTAAAAACCACTGAATTGCACACTTTTAAAAGGTAAACTGTGGGGCGCCTGGGTGGCTCCGTCGGTTAAGCAGCCGACTTCGGCTCAGGTCATGATCTCATAGTTCGTGGGTTCGAGCCCCACGTTTCTGTGCTGACAGCTCAGAGCCTGGAGCCTGCTTTGGATTCTGTGTCTCCCTCTCTCCCTGCCCCTCCCCTGCTCATGCTCTGTCTCTGTGTCTCTCTCTCTCAAAAATAAAGATTAAAAAAAAGAAAAAGGTAAACTTCATGGGTACATGTGGGTATATCTCAATAAAGCTGTTTTTTTTTTTTTAATTTAAAAAAAAGGAACAGGTTATTAAGTGCTGATTTTTATTGTTAAGGATCCCACCTTTCCACAAGGCATACCCTGGAACCGTTCCCGCTCGGCCTGGTGCTTACTCCTGGCTGGAAGGAGGAAGTGGCCTAGACTACAACAAACACTGACAGCATGACGTGGAAGTTCCTGAAGGCCCCATTCACTTCCCCCCACAGAACTAAGACACGATGTTCCTCAGTGTCCTTGATACAAGGAGACCCACGCAAAAAATGGCTCATTCTGCAGATGAGAATCACTGAAGTTTCTGTTTTCAGAAAACAATTATGTATAGGACTATCCTTTCAACCTGTGCTACTAGAAAAACCAAGTGCCAAATTTATTGTTTGAATCCTCTTTTCCTTAAATCACAGATCTAAAAGTGATCTGCTTCCCTGCTCGTCTGATGGTTTCTAGTGTGATGTTCCTTTAATGCTTCCTTTTATAATGAAGGATGCTTATGTGACCAAACCGCCCCAAGTCCTTTCCGTAGCCAGCATGACCCAATTCGAAAACAAAAACACTCCACCCATTTGTAGGCCCTTAAGGAAGAAGGCTAAAGGCTTCAAGGCGGTCTTCACTAAATCAGTGCTTGAGATGGGGTCTCCCAGAAATGGCCAGGGCGCCTGCTCATGCTGGCCTCCCCACTCAAGCCCCAGCTGAGGGTACCCTTAACCCCCTCTCAGGCAGTTCCAGGCTACAGCATATTAGCAGACACCTCAGGAAGGCTCTGGTAGCCTACCCTGTGCCCACAGATAAATAATGTGTCCTCATTTAGAAGAAAGAACCCAAGGATCTGAGAAGCAGAAAGGCCCATCCATGGATGCAATGCTAGCTGTGGAGGGAAAGTGCCTAGTGCCTTGATCTCTTGCCTCTGGGCCTGGTGCTCTATGGTGCTCTCTCCACTCCAGCACAGGGGGGGCTCATCACTGACAGTGTCTGTCAGGCCTCGGGCTGAAAAGAATCCGGAGAACACCAGAGGTCAGGTGGGCCTGGACAGAGGACACAGGCTTCTGGAGGCTGGGGCTCCCTGGGGGTGAAAGGCCCTCCTGGCTTGTTTCCTGCTTCACTAGCTCCTCCATCCACCCCAGCCACTGGCTTCCAGAGGCTGGGCTCCCTGCTCCTACGGGGGTTCAATACCACACTCAGATGGAGCCCGTGCTCCTGTGCTTTTCTTGCGTGGGCCCCAAGGGGCACGGAGTTACCCTGTAGGTAAGCACCACACAAAGCGTCAAAAATTCATTCTTTTCCTTTGCCCAGTTCCGAGAGGTGGCCACACACAGAGGCAGGCATCAGAATGTTGTAGAGTAGGAAGGGCACCTCCCAGGGCAACAGGAAAGCCCTGGGAAGGGAGAGCCCTGCTTAGGGTCAACTCGGTAAGTTAGTGGCAAAAATGAGATCAGCCTTCAGGTCTGTGCGGGCAAGCAGGACTGGAGGATTCTGCCCTTCTCCGCATGACGCAGTCTCTCTGCGATGTGCCTGCCCCTGTGAAAGTCTTCCTTGTGGCCTATGCGGCCTATGGGGCTTTCTAGTCTCTCATTTTCGTCTGTGTAGCCACACTGCAAAAAGCAATTTATGAAGGGAAGGTGTCTGAGAAGCAAGAACAGGCCCTGGGTAGGAAAAGAGTCATTTGGCCCCAGAAAGATTTCAACTCTAAAGTCTCAGAAATGGAAGGAGCTGCGCAGAAAAGAAGAGTGGGAGCCTGGCAACATGATTTTTGTATTGACATTTGGTTCTTATAATAACATCCAAAATGCGTTCTGTTCTTATAGCGCTGCAGCTGCGACTGCATCGGGCCGAGGGTATATGTTGCCGGAGTGTCCCTTGAGAAGTGTGCGGGAGCTGGTGGTGAGAGAGACACACAGAATGCTCTTTGGGACCTATACGCAGCCGGGTGGAGAGCTGCAGCAGGTGCCTTGGCTCTGACAGGGGGTGGGGAGGCAATCCCAGCCAGCCTGCAAACACATGGGCAGAGTCCCTCGCCCCCAGACCGCAAGAACACGGCTGCTGACGGGGCCAGCGGCGGCAGCTCCAGGAGAGTGGAGGGAAGGCTGGGATGTTACATTCTTGAGGCCTTCACAGGTACATATCATCGTAGCCCGGCGGGGGGAGATGGTCTGGGTTAGGTCTGGAATGGAAAGAGGGGCTGGTGAGTTGGGAGTGATGGCGGGGCCAGGGGCGCACAGGCAGACGGGGCCTGAGCAGAGGGAGCCTGCCCTCCAGAACGACGTGGTGCTCTGTGGGGTTGAAACGCACACGCTCTACAGCCATGATCCTGACTCTCCCACCCTGGGTAAGTTAATTCATCTTCCAGGGTCTTGATTTCTGCATCTATGCAATATGGACAGTAATATGTACCCCTAAGTGTTGCTATTAGAATCCAGCGTCCTGACACGGACTTAAACTTCAGTGAGTATGAGCAGCTCCTCCTCTGAGTGCTCCCTGAGGGAGCTGGAGGAAGGGAGGCACCGAGGGCTGGGGAGCTCTGGGGAGGCCTCAAGCATGGGGCCCGGAGGAGGCTCCACTCCCTCGGCAGTGGGGGATGACGGAGCCAGTGGTGACTCCGCACCTAGAGTCAGACTGCTTGCTCCCACAATGCTGAGCTGAGCTGAGCTGCCATCAGGCCCTATTTCTCAGCGGGCCTGAGTGAGTACCTACCCAGACGGGCTGGTCCCAATGGGTCCAAAGGGATCAAAGCGTGCTCCTGGGGGCACAGCGCCTGGAGGAAGACGGTTTGGGAGGCCCGAGGATGGGTCAATGAGTGCTCTCGGGAAGCCAGATCTCAGGGGATCCACGATCATGCCACCTCTCCGACACCTGAGGCAAGAAGAAAAGGTGGGTAAGCAGGTGGGGCAAGGAGCTGCTGGAGGAGAGGCGAAGGAGGTGAGTGGACTAAAAATGCCTGGGATATGTACTCTGGAGAGCTCAGACACTGATGGATGGTTGCCCGAGAGTCAGCAGGAAGTGCGCAAGAACAGGAACACCAAGAGCACACCTTTCCCAGCATGTACGGCCTGCCCTTTCAGCTTTCCAGGCTGCCCGAACCCACAAAACTGAGATCCCTGCCATGTTCTACATCCAAGGGGGACAACTTGATCAAGAACAGGTGCCAGAACTTGCCAAGGTCAACGGAGAACCATCATAAGGTTCTGGAGGGCACTATTTTAGGTCTAAGGACTAGTAATGGCATTGGGACAATTCCGGATGATGGCTTTCTTGCAGTTTCCTGAGAGGGCCTCAGGGTGATCTAGGACTGCACGTCGACTGCCCAAATCTGGCTCCTGACAGCATCTGTCCCTCATGGAGTTCCACGCACCTGACCTCCTGTGCTCAAAGCAGGATGTGTGAGCTGATGTTCCCCAAACTTTGCGGCCACTGTTCAAGCTTAACTTCAGGCTCATGCGATTTCCCACTGTCTAAAAATGAGGTGCTCAAGTTGGGGTCGCTTTGCAGCACAGGTTGAAATCTACCCGGAAGCATTCAGAGAAGACAGGGCCTGGCTAGGCTGTAGTGACTTTGTTGGGTGCACGACAGAAACCACACACACAGTCTACTGGGGATCAGAGACTCCCCTGAGCAAGTGAGGTGACTGCTGAGGAGCCCTGAACTGCCCTTCAGTCTGTCGCCCACCATGTGCTCCTCAGCCGGCACCTGAGAAACCCTTCCATCCAAGGGAGGCTGCTGTCCTCCGCCAGGGCCAGTGGGGTCAGCTAATGACAGGGGAGCTGTCTGCTGGCTTGCTCGGCGCCTCCCCCACCCCGCCAGCAGAGCTCTCCCTCACTGCTGCAGGCACGGCAGAGCGGAACAGCGGCGGTGACTTCTCAGCCGCTCAGCACCAGCAGCCTCCTTCACCCCAAAGCAAGGCTGACGAAAAGCTCCAAGATTAGAAGGTGAGCTGAGCCTGAAAAGTCACAAGAGTAAGTTGTGTTGCTGCCCCCTCCCTGGCAGGACTCACCCAAAGGGGTCCAGATCCTCTCCCCCGACAGCAAACGGGCCCAGGGGATCACACCTGAAACAAACAAGGGACAATTACCACAAGTCCCATAGCAGCCAAGCTCCTGGGCTCCTGGGGACTGGAACCGAATGCCCGTGGGGTCACAAATGCACTCCCAGGTATGGAGGACAGGGGAAATCCCCGCACAAGACCATAACACGAGGGATATTTCAAAGTGGTCTTTGGCACAGCCAGAACAGTATGGCCTCTCCACGACATTTCGATCCCACAGACACCGTGTATCTGTTTATGCGCTGCCCACTGGAGGGCCACAAACCACTGTAACCTCTAAGATTTTTTTCACCTCTACACCAAGAACCCACTTTTGTTCTCACTGGGAATGCATGAGCTAGGAACATAAATGAGAGCATCCTTTCTGGAAAGCAATTCTGTACTGTCTAATATATACAAACCGCCTGTGTCTTTCAAAAGTCTTAACGTATCTTTATACTCTTTGATCCAATAGTTCCTTATCTAGGCATTTATCTTAAACAATACATAATTCAAATTAAAATATCACCATAAAGACTTTAATCAAGGGAACTGGAATTGGCCTAACTAGGGACCAGTTAGGCACTTTATGGTGGATCCCTAAATGCAATTGTGGAGACAATGTTCTCAGAGGTTTCAAAGTGATATGAAAAGGGGAGCCTTGGGTGGCTCAGTCAGTTAAGTGTCTGACTTCAGCTCAGGTCATATCTCACGGTTTATGGGTTTGAGCCCCTCATCAGGCTTGCAACTGTCAGCGCAGAGTGCGCTTTGGATCCTCTGTCCCCCTCTCTCTCTGCTCTCTCTCCCTCAAAAATAAACAAATGTTTAAAAATAAAATAAAATAAAATAAAATGATGTGAAAAAATGCTTATGCTCTAGTGCTAACTGTGGGGGGGAAAAAGAGATAGCCTAGGAATAGCCCAGAGAATCAACTGTGAAAAATGTGTGCAGGGGCGTGTATGTCTAAATAAAAATTGAAAGGAGTTACTCCTGGGATGATTTTCTTTATGCTTTTCTGGTTTTTTCCTACAAAACAAAAAATACTTAAAATTTGCAAAAGTGTGCTTTGGAACCTGCCTGGAGACCTAGCAAGCAATACAAACCTTGCAGTTCTGGAGGGGGTGGGGGTTCCTGCCAGACCTCAGGAGAGCCTTGTAAATAGCAGCTAATATACACTTACAGGTAAGAAGCCATTAATTAAACAACTGGGAAAAAATCCAAAAGGAGATGCTTCTTCAGTCAGTTCTACCTATCATGCTGGAAAGGATACTGTGATTTAAGTGGACGTGGCTAGGTTTCCAAGGGAAGGAATTTTTCCTGATGTAGATGACTGTTCCCGAGTCCTAGTTCAAATTTGCTGGTGGCCTCTGTTAACATCATGCCACACTGTGGATGGACAGGGGTGCTGGAGAGCACCGAGTGTATCTCCATGAAATGGTCCACTACAGGTCAGCAAATAGAAGGGGCTTCTAATGGCTATAAAAATGCCTAGGAGAACAGCACCTTATAGCTCCTGAAACACATAGCCTTTTCTCCTTTTCTCTCCTGGGCCACAGAGCACAGGATGGGGCAGGGAGAAGGAACAGAGAAGAGAAACTGGAAAAGGCAGCTGCCAGGCCCGTGGCAACCATTTGTGTACTTGAAATTGTCACAGCCTATCCCTTGGCTCAACACTTACCACAATCTCGCTGCAACACACGCACGTACACTTCTGTGAATTTATTATGCACATGCTCAGAACCCATTTTAAAATAGTCTCAGTCCTGGGTCCCCTGGGTGGCTCAGTTGGTTAAGTGACTGACTCTTGATTTCAGCTGAGGTCACGATCCCAGGGTTGTGGGATAGAGCCATATGTTGGGCTCCATGCTAGGCGTGGAGCCTGCTTAAGATGTTCTCTCCCCCTCTCTCTGCCCCTCCTCTGCTTGCACTCTTTCTCTCTCTTAAACATTAAAAAAAAAAAAAAAAATTAGTCTCAGTCCAGCAAGTCCCCCTGGCTGTAATTTCTTTTTTTAAAAAAATTTTTTTTTCAATGTTTATTTATTTTTGGGACAGAGAGAGACAGAGCATGAATGGGGGAGGGGGCAGAGAGAGAGGGAGACACAGAATCGGAAACAGGCTCCAGGCTCTGAGCCATCAGCCCAGAGCCTGACGCGGGGCTCGAACTCACGGACCGCGAGATCGTGACCTGGCTGAAGTCGGACGCTTAACCGACTGTGCCACCCAGGCGCCTCTTTTTTTTTTTTTTTTTTAATTTTTTTTTCAATGTTTATTTATTTTTGGGACAGAGAGAGACAGAGCATGAATGGGGGAGGGGGCAGAGAGAGAGGGAGACACAGAATCGGAAACAGGCTCCAGGCTCTGAGCCATCAGCCCAGAGCCTGACGCGGGGCCCCCTGGCTGTAATTTCTTCTTGACCGTTCTTTTGAGGGGAATGTCTCAAAAAAAAAAAAAAAAAAGTCTCAGTCCACAATATGTTGAATGAGGCTACAGGGATTAAAATAAAGCTGATTTTTGTATAAGGTCTCTGAAATCAAGCCCCTCCTTCAACTGATAATCAGCTGAAGTAGAGTGTTATACACTAACGCTGTAGGCCAAAGTGCCTGCCTGGGCCCACATGACCATATGATCCCGGCTCCAACAGGGCCCCCCGAAGGGATTTGAAGGTGATCCCGAACACACACGATTTCCTCCTTCTGTGCTCCCCTCTCCTCTTGGATAAAAACATCACCCACTCCTCTCTTGGGCACACAAATCCCGCTGACACCACTCTAACAGCTACACGGTCTGGCAATGTGGAAAGGCCTCGGGACTGGAGGGCAGAAGACGGGCCCTGGGCTCTGGGTGGAGGATGATCTAGGTGGTTGGCAGGGGTCTGTCACAAACCTGTGCACCTCAGTCTTTTAAGAAGACTGGAGTCTAAGAAGTAACACTCACAGGGCCTGCTGTTGACGATGACACAGCCGCAGCAGGCACAGACAGACATGCTGCCAGGCAAGGCCTGGAAGAAGTGGGTAACAGCCACTGCCGCTATTTACCAAGAGCCTGCCCTGTACTAATTTAGTTTTAAAAAAACTAATTTTGAAAATGTAATCTTCTCAACAGGTAATGCATCTACCCGTTTCAAAATTCAAGACTGATAAAAGACCCACACGTCCATAATCTTAGGCTAGATGTGTCCTGGAATTCAGAATTCTTCAGATTTAGAAAGGTCAGATGGGTGTACCTAACTTACATTGTGTAACACTCCCAAGCAGCACCCGGGCTGTAACAAACACCCTAATGTTTCTGCAAAACGAATGCCTATTCATATGTAAGTGGGATAAATGAATGTATGAGGAGCTTCATGCCACTTCAGGACAGGGTTTGGCACCAATCTTATGGGAGAGGAAGGGGGAGGGAGGGGAGAGGAAGGGAGAGAGGAGGGGAGAGGAAGGGGGAGAGGAAAGGGGAGAGGAAGGGAGAGGGAGGGAGGGGGAGGGAGGGAGGGAGGGAGGGGAAGGGAGGAAGGGAAGGACGGAGAGAGAGGGAGAGAGAGAAGGAGAGAGAGAGCGGGGGAGGGAGAGAGAATATATCTCAAGGTCCATGCTCAGCACAGAGTCCAACATGGGTCTCAATCCCACTCGATCCCTGGGATCAGGATCTGAGCCGAAATCAAGAGCTGGACGCTCAAGGGACTGAGCCACCCAGGTGCCCCTCAGAGCTCCTTTGATATCAGAATTGTACATAAAAGATTGTGGGCCCACAAAAGCAAAAATTCTCCCTTTCACCCTTGTTCCCCAGCCTACCAGGTCTTCCTACAGACAACTAAGATACCAGCTTCTTGTATGTCCTTCCAAAAATACTATGCATAGAGAGCAAATATGTATCTCTCCTTTTTTAACAGATGGGTGCACTGAGTGCCTTATATACATTATCATATTTCACCTTTGCAGCAGCCCTCTGAGTACATATGATTTTTATTCTTATTTTACAGATGAGGAAACAGGCTCAGAAGCAAGGTTTCTTAAACAAAGCCACAAAGGTAGTAAGTGGCCAATACAGTATTCATCCTGGGTCTGCCCAACATCAAAACCCATCCATGCTCAAACTGATGTGTTGAGACCATTTACATTTAATGTGATTTTATGTGATAGGTTTAGATTTATAGCTACTACCATTTACTATTCGTTTTCCAAATGTTCCCTCTGTTTTTCATTCCTCTGTTTCCTCTTTCTTTTTATTCAATTTTAGTGTTTTTTACTCGATCTCTTCTTAGAGTTTTTTCCAAGTGGTTGCTTGAGGGATCAAATATACAGACTGAACCTCTTCAGTCTACTTTGAAACAGTATTTTACCATTTCAAGTAGAAGGCAGAGACCGTAGAAGGCATATACAGGTCCATTCATTCTCCTCTACGTTACAGTTGCTCCCTATTATACTGACATAAAGTGAAATGTGTAATTTTTGCTTTCAACTGTAAAACACATTTTAGAGAATTCAAGAGAACAGTTCTATTTACCTAGACATTTACCATTTCTATTGCTCTTCCTTCATTCCTGATGTTCCAAGTTTCCATCTGGTATCATTTCCCTTCGGTCTGAAGAACTTCCTTTAGCAATTCCTTTTGAGAAGAGCTGTTGACTATGAATTCTTAGTTTCCTTTCACTAAGAACTCTTAATATCCTTCAGAAATAAAGTGAAATATTTGCTGGATACAGAATTCTGGGTTGACAATTCTTTTTTCTCCATACTTTGAGAACATCTGTCCACCTCTTCCTGGTCTCCATGATTTCTAATGAGAAATCCACAATTGTTCACGTTCTTATTCTTCTATAGGCAAGTCATTGTTTTTCCCTAGCTGCTTTCATGATTTTTTTTTCTTCATTTTTAGTTCTTGGCAGTTTGATTGTAAGTCTGCACATGGACTTTCTTCGGTTTATCCATTTAGGGTTTGCTGAGCTTTTTGAATTTGTGGGTTTTTTGCCCAAAACGTCTTTTGCCAAATCTGGGGAGTTTTCAGCCCTTATTTTCTTCGAATAATTTTTCTGTACTGTCTTCTTTCTCCTCTTTTAAGACTCTGATTGCCCCTATGTTAGACCTTTTATAATTGTCCCACAAATCCCTGAAACTTAATTTTTCAATCTGTGTTCAGACAAGATAATTTCTACTGCTCGGTCTTCAAGTTTACTCTTTCTTCTGTTATTTCCATTCTGATATGCCTTCATCCAGTGAGCTTGTTTTGATTATTTTACTTTTCAATTCTAAAATTTCCATTTGGTTCTTCTTCATACCTGCTATTTCTTTTTTTTTTTTTTTTTTTTTTTTTTTTTTTTTTTTTGCTTTTGGTACACATTTCAACTTTCTTTTTTTTTTTTTTTTCTTTTATTTTATTTTATTTTTTTATATGAAGTTTATTGACAAATTGGTTTCCATACAACACCCAGTGCTCATCCCAAAAGGTGCCCTCCTCAATACCCATCACCCACCCACCCCTCCCTCCCACCCCCCATCAACCCTCAGTTTGTTCTCAGTTTTTAACAGTCTCTTATGCTTTGGCTCTCTCCCACTCTAACGTCCTTTTTTTTTTTTTTCTTCCCCTCCCCCATGGGTTCCTGTTAAGTTTCTCAGGATCCACATAAGAGTGAAACCATATGGTATCTGTCTTTCTCTGTATGGCTTATTTCACTTAGCATCACACTCTCCAGTTCCATCCACGTTGCTACAAAAGGCCATATTTCATTTTTTCTCATTGCCACATAGTATTCCATTGTGTATATAAACCACAATTTCTTTATCCATTCATCAGTTGATGGACATTTAGGCTCTTTCCATAATTTGGCTATTGTTGAGAGTGCTGCTATGAACATTGGGGTACAAGTGCCCCTATGCATCAGTACTCCTGTATCCCTTGGGTAGATTCCTAGCAGTGCTATTGCTGGGTCATAGGGTAGGTCTATTTTTAATTTTCTGAGGAACCTCCACACTGCTTTCCAGAGCGGCTGCACCAATTTGCATTCCCACCAACAGTGCAAGAGAGTTCCCGTTTCTCCACATCCTCTCCAGCATCTATAGTCTCCTGATTTGTTCATTTTGGCCACTCTGACTGGCGTGAGGTGATACCTGAGTGTGGTTTTGATTTGTATTTCCCTGATAAGGAGCGACGCTGAACATCTTTTCATGTGCCTGTTGGCCATCTGGATGTCTTCTTTAGAGAAGTGTCTATTCATGTTTTCTGCCCATTTCTTCACTGGGTTATTTGTTTTTCGGGTCATACCTGCTATTTCTTTGCTGAGACCTGCTGCTCTGTTCAGTTCAAGACAGTCTGCCCTCACTTCTTGCAGCATTTTTATAATAGCTGCTTTCTGTCTTTGTCAAGATAATCCCAACATCTGTGTCATCTCGGTGCTGGCACCTGTTACCTTTTTGTGAGTTGTGTGAGTTGAAGTTTTCTTGGTTCTTTGTATGCCCAGTAATTTAGAATTGTATCCTGGAGGCTCTGAAGAATCCTGATATTTCTGTTTGAGCAGGCAATCAACATAGCTGGCTTCAGGATCCAAGTTCTGGTTTCAATGTCAGTTGTTTTCAAAGCCTTTGCAGTGCTGTCCAGTGCTGTACCACGTATGTGCTGCCAAGCATTGTTTGGACCACCCAGTTCTACTCAAACTGTGATGTGCAGATGCATCAGTGGGGGATCTGGCTAAGGGCAGGTTTCTTTTCTTTTCTTTTCTTTTTTAAAATATACTTTATTGTCAAGTTAGCTAACATACAGCATATACAGTGTACTCTTGGTTTCGGGAGTAGATTCCCGTGATTCATCACTGACATACAACACCCAATGTTCATCCCAGCAAGTGCCCTCCTCAATGCCCATCACCCATTTTCCCCTCTCTCGTGCCCCCCCATCAACCCTCAGTTTGTTCTCTGTATTTAAGAGCATCTTATGGTTTGCCTCCATCTCTGTTTGAAACTATTCTTTTCCCTTCCCTTCCCCCATGGTCTTAAGTTTCTCAAATTCCACATATGAGTGAAAACATATGATATCTGTCTTTCTCTGACTGACTTATTTCACTCAGCATAATACCCTCCAGTTCCATCCACATTGTTGCAAATGGCAGGACTGCATTCTTTCTCATTGCCAAGTAGTATTCCATTGTATATATAAACACATCTTTATCATTCATCAGTGGGTGGGCATTTAGGCTCTTTCCAAAATTTGGCTATTGTTGAAAGTGCTGCTATAAACACTGGGGTACATGTGCCCCTGTACCTTTTGGATGAATTCCTAGTAGTGCTATTACTGGGTCGTAGAGCAGTTCTATTTTTAATTTTTTGAGGAACCTCCACACTGTTTTCTGGAGTGGCTGCACCAGCTTGCATTCCCACCAGCAGTGCAAGAAAAGGGCAGGTTTTAATCCAGAAGATCACGAGTGGGACTTGAGATTCTGTATGTTTCACAAACTGAGTGAAACGTGACTGGACTTTGCTAGTCTGGGGAACACCAATGACTAAGACTGCCAGGGTACAAGTTCAGCTGGGAAATTCTGGTAGCCTAGGATTATTTACTCTGTTCTGCTAAGCGTAGAAATTTAGGACTGGGAACATGGAGATGCTGAGGACAGTAGACAAGAGTGTGTGTGCATATACACGTATGGCAGCAGTTACAGTGCTCTGAGCAAGCAGAGCACTAAACCTTCTCTTTTCCCCCTGCTGAGGATATCCTGTGAGTTCAAAGGTGAACTGGGAATGGAGGGTGGGTGGGAAGTATCGCATTTGGGCTAGGAAAACAAGTATTTTTAGAAGAAAAAAAGAAACAGATATGCATAAATTTAAAAATTGTAAGAAAGATGTCACCATAATCAAACATGATTCTTTTTGCTATTCTTTTCTTGTCTATTTTCATAAGCATGCTTTTATAAAATTATAATGCTATCATTTTAGATCCCACTGTTTTCCTCCACTTATGTCCTGTATTTCCCAGGTTGTCTGTCTTTGCTATTGACGTTTTTAATGACCAAGTAATAATCACTCAAGTGAAGCAAATTTTTAACATTTACTTGACCTTCTACTGTATGTATTGGTATTGCTTCTGGTAGGTGTAACTATAAATGATGGTGTAATTGGTGACTTTTGTGCACATGTTTTTTTTCTGTCAGAAATCAGTTCACTGGGGGGGCGCCCGGAGGCTCACTTGGTTAAGCATTCTACTCTTGATTTCCGTTCAGGTCGTGAGCTCACGGTTCACTAACAGCGCGGAGCCTGCTTGGGATTCTCTCTTTCCCTCTCTCTCTGCCCCTCCCCCACTCCTGCATGCGCTCTCTCAAAAAATAATAAACTTAAAAAAAAAGAAAGAAATCGGTAAATGTTACCCTCTGCTTGTCCTACCAGTGTATGATGGGGACAACCTGCTTCTCTGATCAACAGACAGGAGTTGTGCTCAGAAGCCTCAGCTGCACCTGACTTGGAGGATTCAGAAGGTGAGATTGGAGTTCTGCAAGCTGATGAAATTCAGGTAAGATTTTACACTCAGCTGATGTAGTAATGGGTACACGTTACCCCGAAGGTGATAGGGAGGGGAGGGGAAATGTATTTTGCATTTGGGAGGCCAGACAGTAGACTATGCTAGGTAACATTTCTAGAAATGGCCCCCTCTCAATATTCCACACTGTCTAATCCCCAGAACCTGTGATGTCATGACCAATCACTCCTGTGATTGTTTTAGGTAATACTGCACAGTTGACTTCAAAAAGGGGAGATTATATGAATGGGCTAATCTACTTACATGGGCCCTAAAAAGCAGAAAACTTTCTCTAGCTGGCAGCAGAAGAGAAGGTGGAAGGGGAGAGTCAAAACATGAGAAGGACTTGGCATACTATCGCTGGCTTTGAAGACGGAGGGGGTCGCGTGAGAAGAGACGTAGGGAATCTTAAGGAGATGAGAGGCCCTCAGCCAACAGCCAATGAGGAATGGGGAGCTCAAGTCCTACAAAAACAAGGAACTAAATTTGGGTTCAGTTAGCTCACAAATGTTACGGGGGTGATGCTTTTCTAAACAATTTAAAAGAAAAAGGAGACCAACTCCAGCAACATGGCAAGGATAGGGAAACAGCATCAAAATACGGTGGGAATGCCAACGAATACAATTGTTTGGTTCTACTTCCAGCGACAGATGCTAAGGAAACATTCAGAGATGTGCTCTAAGTTTCAAAGTATGTTCACTGAGGTGTTAGCTACGGTAGCCCCAAGTTAGGGATGACTTAGGCTAAGAAACACAAAAGCCTTGCATCATCCTGGATCTGTCTCTCCTTCATTAAACCAACCCATCAGCAAGTCCTATCAGGTATACTTCCAAACATACCCCAGATCATCTGCCTCGTCTCTGCCACCATTCACCCCCCCCCCCACCACCGTTGTTTGTTCCCTGGGTGCCCATGTCAGCTCCTGGCGCCATCTTCCTGTTTCTGCTCTTGGACCTTTATACTCCATTCTCCACAAAGATGCCAGAGTGATTCAAAAATAAAACATAAACAGTATGAAGTCCCTCCCAGGGATCCCTACTGCTTTTGATCTTGCCCCCAAGACTCCGCATGCCCTGGCCTTTGCTCACCCCCAGTGTCATCACCGATCTCTCTGTTCTCCACCCCCAAGTTTACTGAGTTCCAACCACACCACTTTCTCTTTATTCTCAGAACAATCCAAAACGATCATTTCTTTTGAAACGATTGCTGATACATGTGTTACAAGGAGGAAATACTAGGGGCGCCTGGGTGGCTCAGTCAGTCGGGCATCCAACTTCGGCTTGGGTCATGATCTCACGGTCTGTGAGTTCGAGCCCCGCGTCGGGCTCTGTGCTGACGGCTCGGCCTGCTTCGGATTCTGTGTCTCCTCCCCCTCTCTGCCCCTCCCCTGCTCATGCTCAGTCTCTATCTCTCAATAATGAATAAACATTAAAAAAACATTAAAAAAAAAAAAAGGAGGAAATACTAAGGGCTGAATCTTGCTCCAATGTTTATGAGCTATGTTGGTTTGGCTAAGTTAATTAACCTCTCTGTGCATCAGTTTTCTTTTCTATAAAATGGGAATAGAAGCATCTATCTCATTCTCGTTAGGATTAAGAGATTATATTTTACACTTAATGTAACTGCTTGGCACACAGTAAAGACTTGTTAAATATTAACCACGTTAGTTGTCAGAACCTAACTGGGATTCCTCCACAGAAAAAAGTCAGTGGTTCATGGGGTCCCAACCAGACTGCTTTCTGTCCCAAATGTTTTGATGGTTCCTATTACCCAGGATCAAATCTAGCTCCTTAGCACATGGGGCCCCTTGTGATGTGGCCCTCACATTCACCTACTCTCCTTTCACATGCCAGTACAAATATAATGCCCTCACTCCCTCCCTTGCCCCAACATACACACGCATGAGATGATTTCAGAGCCTCATTTAAACCCACTGTCCCCTCAGCCATACATGCCAATTACTTTCAATATCACAGAATTTTTATTAGTCCTATAGAATTTAGCTCATCAGGCATTATCTCTGTGAAGCCTTTCCTTCTATCTTGTACCACTCAATCCTTCAGAATATTATTCAGAATAATCACCCTTCTCTGTGCTTTAGCAGACCTCAGAAAATACTTGTCATTGTTTTTTTTTTTTTTTTTTAAATTTTTTTTTTCAACGTTTATTTATTTTTGGGACAGAGAGAGACAGAGCATGAATGGGGGAGGGGCAGAGAGAGAGGGAGACACAGAATCGGAAGCAGGCTCCAGGCTCTGAGCCATCAGCCCAGAGCCTGACGTGGGGCTCGAACTCACGGACCGCGAGATCGTGACCTGGCTGAAGTCGGACGCTTAACCGACTGCGCCACCCAGGCGCCCCCTTGTCATTGTTTTTAAAGGACTTATGATCTGGAATGAACGGGGCAATCAGCGGGGGATCAACTGTGAACTCCTTCAAGGCTGGGTCCACACCTCATCATGTATTCCCAGTGCCCAGTACAGTGCTTGACACATAAGCAACACTTAGACTTACTTGGGAAAGAGAAATTGTAAGAAGGCAAAAGCAAAGGCTTTAGAGTTAGACCCACGTTCAAATTCTGGCTTCACCATCTAATGGCTGTGTGACTTGGGGTAGGTCATGAAATCCCTACACCTTAGCTTTCTCTCCTGTAAAGTACGACAACAGTATTTCTCGAGGTTGTTGTAGGTGTCACATGAGGATGTTTACAAGAGTGTAACACCTGGTACATAATAAAAAGTTCAAGAAGTGGTAGCCAATATTCTATTATTATATCACAACTGCTTTTTACTGGTTGTGATCAAATTACTTATACATGAACCTCAGTTTCCTTACTTGTAAAATGAGGAGAGCCCTTGCCCATCTCATGGGGTTGAGAGAATAAAATACGCGCATATGGATGAAATGCCTAGCTTGTGGCTTACAATAATTGGCACTCAACAAGCAGTGATTGAATAATTATTATTGAACTAGCTTTGCCATACATGAGAAAAACCAAAGAGATCAAGATTATTTGCCTCTAAGAGGAAAGACAATGAGGGCAAATTTTAAGAATATGGAATAACAGGGGCGCCGCCTGGGTGGCTCAGTGGATTAAGCATCTGACTCTTGATTTCAGCTCAGGTCATGATCTCATAGTTGGTGAGTTTGAGCCCTGCATTGGGATTCTCTCTCCTTCTTTCTCTGCCCCTCTCCTGCTTGTGCTCTCTCTCTCTCAAACTAAATATGTACACTAAAAAAAAAAAAAAAAAAAAGGAAATAGTTTCATGACTAATAAAAATTGAAAATTTAATTATTAAGGTGACATAGGTAGAGGATAAATCTTTTTGGAATATGGTGCTGTACCAACTGGATTCAATATAGTAAGACATCAATCTATCTTGTACCACGCATAAAATTAATTTCAAATGGGTTATAGATCTAAATATAAAAGGTAAAACAACAGAGCTCCTAGAAAAAATATATGAGAACTCTTCCATGACTGTGGGGTAGGGCAAAGATTTCTCAAACATCAAAAAGAACATCAAACATAAAGGGACAGCATTGATAAGCTAGATTACATAAAAATTAAGAATACTTTAATTTAAAAAACACCACTGATAGAGTGCAAAGGCAAACCACAGAGGGAAAATATTTGCAATACATGTATCTGACCAAGGACTTAAATCCAGAATACACAAACAATGCCTACAAATCATAAAAAGATAAGACAACCGAATATAAAAATGGGTAAGAGATCTGAAAGACTCTTCAACAAAAGGGAATATCTAAAAGAGCTTGTAAACATTTTAAAAAAAGAAAAAGGATTCAAAATGTTCTCCACAGAACTCTAGGGGTCCCTGAAACTCTTTCATTTCAGGGGGTCCATGAGATCAAAGCTATTTCCTCTTAGAAGCTATTTGCTTCCTTCACCATGTTGACATTTGCACTGACGGTACAAAGGCAGCAGTGAGAGAAATCACTGATTCCTTAGTATGAATAAAAGCAGGGACACTAAACTAGCAGTCGGGTGTACCCTCCCTCACCAGTCACCTGCTGCATAACTCTCGTGTCACTTTAGAATGTCCTTGATGAAGCAGTAAAAAATTACCCAGTGTTCTAAAATTCCCATCTTTGGGGCGCCTGGGTGGCTTGGTCGGTTAAGCGTCCGACTTTGGCTCAGGTCATGATCTCACGGTCCGTGGGTTCGAGCCCCGCGTCAGGCTCTGTGCTGACAGCTCAGAGCCTGGAGCCTGTTTCGGATTCTGTGTCTCCCTCTCTCTCTGCCCCTCCCCTGTTCATGCTCTGTCTCTCTCTGTCTCAAAAATAAATAAACGTTAAAAAAAAAAAATTTTTTTTTAAAAAATAAAATTCCCATCTTTGAATACACCTCTTCTTGGTATTCTCTGTGATGAAATGGGAAAACAGGCATAGAGCACTTCTGCATAAAGAAGTACAATGGCACTTACCAATACTTTCACAGTTAAGTTGCTAGCTCAACTAGCCATTTTTTCATGGAAAACCATTTTAACTTGAAAGAATGACTGACAGACAAACCATGATTATTCAGACTTGGGCTACCTAGTAGACATTTTCTCAAAACAATGTGGGCCTATTACTACAAGACAAACAACTGATACTGTTGCCAATGATAAAATTGAAGCTTTTGGGTGAAAATTAACGATTTGAAAATTTGTATTCATCAGTAGCTTGATGGCTTCCTAGTCCTCATGGTGATGAGAATAGTAATATTGATGAATGTGACTTTTTTGATACTGGATAATGAGTCAGCATTTAGCGGATCTGCATTAACTCAGTGAACCAATATTTTCCAAATGATCGATACATGATCTTCCAATATCATACATGGGTAAAAGATCCACCCAAAGGACATGACAGACCAGTGGATTTTAACGTAATAATGTACAAGAACGTAACTTCGCTGTTAGGTATTCAGATTCCACACTACAATTAACCCTTCAAGAAACTATCACTTGTCAAGTTTTGGTGTAATGCAAATAAGAATATCCACAATTATTTGAAAACATTATTAAGCCAGTCTTCTCTTTTCTTATAACAATTAGGGTAAGGCTCAACAAAAACATTACTGCCTGCAGACTAAATGCAGAAGCCAGAAGTGAGAACCCAGTTATCTTCCATACCTAACGATAAACAGGTCTGCAGCAAAGTGAAACAAACCATTCTTCTCGTGCAATTTCTGTGTTTGGGGGAAAATAGTATTTTTTTTTTTTTTTAATTTTTTTTTTCAACGTTTATTTATTTTTGCGACAGAGAGAGACAGAGCATGAACGGGGGAGGGGCAGAGAGAGAGGGAGACACAGAATCGGAAACAGGTTCCAGGCTCTGAGCCGTCAGCCCAGAGCCCGACGCGGGGCTCGAACTCACGGACCGCGAGATCGTGACCTGGCTGAAGTCGGACGCTTAACCGACTGCGCCACCCAGGCGCCCCGGAAAATAGTATTTTTGTAAAAATGTGTTATTTGTGTTAATATATAATGAGTTTATTATTGTTTTTAAAAACTTTTAATTTTTTTATATTTAAGAGAGAGACAGAGACAGAGACAGAATCCAAAGCAGGCTCCAGGCTCTGAGATGTCAGTCAGCACAGAGCCCAACGTGGGGCTCGAACCCACGAGATCATGACCCAAGCCGAAGTTGGATGCTCAACTGACTGAGCCACCTAGGCGTCCATTGTTATTTTTTAAGTGAATGAATAAATATGTATTTGTAAAATTTCAGTTTTAATTTCTAATATGGTAAATATTGATTGATAAATAAGAACTCTTTAATAATTCAGAATTTAATAATTCTTTCTCAATAATTCAGAGTTCAAGAGGGTTTCTGAGACTAAAAAATGTTGAGCTCTGCCAGCATGGAAAATATAACTCAGCGAAGTAAAAGGAAAAAACTCTATGCAGATGCACAGAACTTTACTATTTAAGATGAAAAACTGAACATGCTTAAAATACTCCATGGAGGTTAGGCAAGACTACAGCATATCTGCAAAATGTAATATCAGATACTAAAAAAGAGATGTTTGGCACTTTAGTAAACAGATTATGAAACTTTAAAAAGGAAATGCACGACACAAAATATCAGAAACATTAAAAATATGCAAAGACACAGACTGGGACTGAAAATGAATTTTGAAAGACAAGAGCTTTAGATCTGAGGATTTATTTTTAGTGAAGCCAGATAAGCCTAGGAAAAACTGGTTTTTCAAAACAGCGAGTAGGATTTGGGGCATACGGTCTGACTGAGGACAGATGGGGCAAAGGGAAATGGGTTAGAATTGTAAGACAACAACAACAAAAGTTAGGCTTAGATAAACACACACACACACACACACACACACACACACACACACACACCCCTTCCCTTACAGATGGGCTGTTCTCAGTAACTCTTCCCTAGAGATGTCAGAGTAGGACAGACCTACTTTCTGCTATTAAGTCTCCATCACAAGGGAATGTCCTCGCCACGTACATCCCTGGCCTAGAAGCAGCCAGCACCAAACTGGCAGACTCAGCATCCTTTGACAAGCGCTAGCTACACGTCCCCACACACTCAAATCTCCTTCCACGCTAGGACAGACACCCTATTTTGGTTTGGTTTAGAAGTTTCCAGGGATGGGACAGACTTAGATGGGGGTGTGGAAGGCAAGCAGTGAGACACAGGACTGTGTCCTGTGGGAAGGGGGCAGAGGCTGCCATTTCCTGCTCAGAGCAAGAGCCGCGCTGTTCACTGATGGGCTAATTAACACCCCGAAGCAGCCAGATGGGAGGCTCCGGGGCTCTTCCTGCCCTAAGGCCCCACCCCCAAATCCAGCATCTGAGGGAAAAACAAAAAGGTGAAAGTGTGAGTGCTGGTTGCCCGGCAACCTGGAGTCGACGAGGGCTCAACGAAGGAATCGGTGTCATTACAGACATCTGTGCTGATAGAGGAAGGGGGCTGGTGAGGAGCGGGGGTAGAGGGGGGTGCGTGGCCGGCAAAAAGCCTCCCTAAACACTCCACCTCCTCTCCAACCATCTCATCCAGTTCAGTGTGCTACTCCTGGGAGACAGGTTTGCTTGAGAAAGACCTAATGGAGGGAGGGCAAGGGAATGGGTTTTCCTCCATACTCAGGGTGCGCTGACTACACTGAATTGGTACAAACTGATTACATGCACTGAAACCGAAGGGTGTAGTGGGGAAAGCAGAAGCAGAGTTAGACCCACCTCCAAGGCCTCTGCTCCTGCCTGCCATTTAATACTCTCCTTGATATGGGGGGTGGGTGGGAGGGGTGGAAAAAGTGGCAGGCGCTAAGAGTGGTATGCAGGAACAATGAGGGTCAGCCTTCTGCCCTGTCACCTCCACCCCCATCGCACCTGTCTCTAATCACTTCCGATCCTTCCAGGGCTCTGCAGAGGACAAGCCTTCATGCTGGAACACCTTCCTACCCTCCTCATTCTTTAGGAACCCGCCTTAGGGGAAGCCTTCCCTGAACACCAAGAGTGGTTCCGGCTCCTCTACCTATGTGCTCCCTAGCACCCTGTCCCTCCCTGTGATGACAGCAGGCGCAGATGGCATCACTGGTCTTCGTGAAGCACCTGGGGCTAGATCTAGAGCTCCCCATCTAGTGAGCTCAAGAAATACTGGGATCTAAGAACCTAAGTGGCCCCTCAGCATCTAAAGTTTTAAATACTTCTTAATTAAAAACATTTTTTTAAACATTTATTTATTTGAGACAGAGCATGAGCAGGGGAGGGGCAGAGAGAGGGAGACACAGAATCTGGAGCAAGCTCTAGGCTCTGAGCCATCAGCACAGAGTCCGACGCAGGGCTCGAATCCACGAACCATGAAATCATGACCTGAGCCAAAATCAGGTGCTTAACTGACTGAGCCACCCAGGCACCCCTAAAGGTAAACATTTTACAAATTTCTTTTAAATGTTTAGTTTTTGAAAGAGAGACAGACAGACAGACAGAATGTAAGCAGGGGAGGGGCAGAGAGATGGAGAATCTGAAGCCAGCTCCAGGCTCTGAGCTGTCAGCACAGAGCCCAATGCAGGGCTCGAACACGCGAGCTGCAAGATCATAACCCGAGCCAAAGTCAGATGCTTAACTGACTGAGCCACCTAGGCACGCTGAAAATTTTAAATACTTTTTATCTTTAAATAATTAAAGAGTCACAGGAAGTTGGAAAAATAGTGCGGAGGAATCCTGGGTACCTTCACCCGGTTTTCTCCAAGTTATACCACCACAAAGCTCCCTCATGCTACCTCCCCTGCCTTTCTAATCATACCCGTTATACCACCACAAAGCTCCCTCATGCTACCTCCCCTGCCTTTCTAATCATACCCAACAGCCTGCCTCAGCCCCCATTCCTAATCTCTGGCAACCACTAATCTGTTTAGAATGTCTAGAATACTATCATTTCGAAAATGTTCTATAAATGGAATCATACAGTGTGTGACCTTTTGGAATTTTTTTTTTCACCCAGCACAATGACCCTGAGCTCCATCCTAAATATTATGTGCATCAACAGTTCGCTCCTTTATATTGCAGATAGTATTCCACGAGCAGTGCCACAGGGTGCTTAACCACTCACCAACTGAGGGACATTTGGGCTGTTTCTGTTTTTGGCTATTACAAACAAAGCTGCTATGAACATCTGCGTACAGGCTTTTGCGTGGGCATAATTTTCGGTCCTCTAAGATAAACACCCAGGAATGCGATTCCTAGATCTTACTAGTGTTTGTTTAGTTCTTAAAGAAACTGCCAAACAATGTTCTCGAGTGGCCGTACCATTTTACATTCCCACCAGCAATGCAGAAGAGATTCAGTTTCTCTGCACCCTCTCCAGCATTTGGTATCACTGCTATTTCTAATTTTAGCTATTCTAGGTGTGAAGGATCATGTTGTTTAATTTGCATTTCCCTAATGGCTAATGATGGCGAACACCTTTTCATGTGCTATCTGCCATCTATCTGTTTATCCTTCTCAGTGTGGTATGTTTTCATATCCTCGTCCCATTTTCTAATTGGACGGTTTCTTAACCTGTCGAGTCTTGAGTGTTCTGGATCCTTAGAGATAGGACTGCTCTGTCACATGTGTGGTTTGCAAACATTTTCCCCCAGCCTGTAGTTTACATTCTCATTCTCTTAACAGGGTCTTTCCCAGAGCAAAAGTTTTTAATGTTGATGAAGTCCAATTTGTCAATTTTTTTCTGTTACAGACTATGCTTTTAGTGCCCTAAGAACTCTTCAACAAGCCCCAGATCCAAAGATTTTCTCCTGTGAGTTCTTCTAAAAGTGTTGTAGTATTAAGCTTCACATTTAAATCTGTGATCCAATTGGAATTACCAGCTCACATTCATTCTGAGCCCTGAGCTGGTATCCTTGCTGAACACTATTATTATTATTATGATTAGGTAGATTCTGTAGGATTTTTCCATGTAGACTAGTATGTCATCGCAAATATAAACTGTTTTATCTCTTCCTGTCTTATCTGCATCCCTTTTAATTCTTAATGTGGTGGCAAAACTTTCAGTACTATGCTGAGTAAGAGTGGTGAGACAGGGTCTCTTTGCCTTGTTTCTAAGGGGGAAAGCACTTGGCAGCTAATTTTATTTTTTATTTTATTTTATATTTTATCTTATTTATTTGTTCGTTCATTCATTCATTCATTTGTTTTTGAGACAGAGAGAGACAGAGCACGAGCAGGGGAGGAGCAGAGAGAGAGGGAGGCACACAATCTGAAGCAGGCTCCAGGTTCTGAGCTGTCAGCACAGAGCCCAACACGGGGCTCCAACCCACAGACCACGAGATCATGACCTGAGCCAAAGTTGGACGCTTAACTGACGGAGCCACCCAAGCGCCCCCGTTAAATTTATTAAGTACTTTTTCTTTTGGGGGCTATTATAAATGGGATTTCCTTAATTTTCAGATTGTTCATTGCTAATATACAGAAATACAACTGATTTTGTTTTTTGACTGTGTATCCGATCACACTGCTGAACTTGCTTATTTTAAAAGTGTTTTTAGGGGTGCCTGGGTGGCTCAGTCGGTTAAGCATCCAACTCTTGATTTCAGCTCAGGTCACGATCTCACAGTCCTGAGAGCAAGCTCTGTGCTAGGCATGGAGACTGCTTAGGATTCTCTCTCCCCCCTCTGCCCCTCCCCCACTCGCTTGTACACACTTTCTCTCAAAAAAAAGTTTTTTTAGACAATTCCTTAGAATTTTCTATATATGAGATCTCATGTCATTGGCAAACAAAGTTTGCTTCACTTCTTCCTTTTTAATCTAGATACTTTTTCTTTTTATTGAGTGACTCTCCTGGCTAGAATCTCAAATATGATGTTATATAAAAGTAACAAGGGTATAAAAGTAACAAGAGTAGACATTCTTGTCTTGTTCCTAATCTTAGGGGGAAAGCATACAATCTTTCTCCATTAAGTAATATGTTAGCCGTGGGCTTTTTGCAGATGCCATTTATTGAGTTAAGAAACTCCTTCAATTGCTCAATGCTTTTATCATGAAAGGGTGTTGGATTTTGTCAAATGCTTTTTTCTGCCTATTGAGCTGAACATGTGGTTTTTAGCCTTTGTTCTATTAATATGGTATATTACACGAACTTTTTTTCATATGTTAAACCAACCATTTCTGGGATAAATTTCATTTGGTCACGGTATATAATCCTCCTTTTATGTTGCTAGATTTGTTTTGCTAGTATTTTGTGGAGGATTTTAAAATCTATATTCAAAAGGGATACTGGTTTGTAGTTTTCTTGTGGTCTTTGGTTTTGGTATCAGGGCCTCACAGAATTAGTTTGTCTGAATCAAGATCCAAACAAGGTCCAACACTGTATTTAGTTGATGTAACTCTTTTAGTAACAGCCTCACTCTCCCTTTTCCATGCTATTCATTTATTTGACAATTTTTTATCCTGTAAAAAATTTTCATGTTCCAGTTTGGGCTGCAACACACATATCCTCATGTGTCTGGCCTGTTTAACTTGTTCTTCTATCCATCAGGCTTCAATTAAACCGGGAGTTAGATCCGGGTACAGGCTGCGATGCACTTACTACTGCATCACATCAGAAGACACTTCATGTCTGGCTATCCCACTTTTAGTGTTAAGACTCATCTATGGGCTCAGGTGCCCCCAGCCTGATCTATTCATTGTAAAGTTCCCCAGCAACCTTTTACTGAGGGTTTTAGCAAACATTGACCATTTGTGCCTACGTACATTATTTCAGGAGAAGTTGCAACATGGTGATTTTGGATTCCTTCAGTTCTTCCAAGGCTAGGAAATTTTATCTTCACCATTATAAATTCGAGGTCTGACTCCCAGTTAGGGTGAGGGAGCCTCCAGGTGCTGTTGCGGAAGCCTTGGGAGAATTTCTGTTTGCCGTAGTGGTTGGAGGGGCCTTATGGTACTTAAGGCAGACTGCACATTCTACATAATGAATTCTACATTGCAAGAATCACCTGCATCCCACACAACTTTTGAAAGTCTTGTTACAAATCACCGGAGTCTGAGACCATTATATATAGGAGACACTGTCCATCTACTATTCTGTTTGCCATTCTCCTAAGAGCTGTGCAGCATTTCAGAAAAATCATGTAACAGCAATAGTTTGTAATAGCAATACAGCAATACAGTCTGAGTTTTGCTACAATGCATCTGTATATGTCAGCTTCTGTTACTGTCAAATTCAAGATAACTCCACACACAAGTGCAAATGTCTGACTACATTTTCCACTGTAATGGTGTTCAGGCATCTACATGATCAAATATACATTACCTTATTATTAATTACTTTCTTTTTGCTTCTCATTTATATTACAGTTAGAACTTTATACTGATTCCTTTTGAAGTATGCATTCAGTTAGATTAGCTATGAATTTTTTTATTTTAGAATCTTTTTTTTTTTTTTTTTTTTAAATTTTTTTTTCAACGTTTTTTATTTATTTTTGGGACAGAGAGAGACAGAGCATGAACGGGGGAGGGGCAGAGAGAGAGGGAGACACAGAATCGGAAACAGGCTCCAGGCTCTGAGCCATCAGCCCAGAGCCTGACGCGGGGCTTGAACTCACGGAGCGCGAGATCGTGACCTGGCTGAAGTCGGACGCTTAACCGACTGCGCCACCCAGGCGCCCCTAGAATCTTTTTTTTTAAGTTTATTTACTTTTGAAAGAAAGAGAGAGAGAGAGAGAGAGCGTGCACTCATGAGCAGGGAAGGGGCAGAGAGGGAGAGAGAACCCCAAGTAGGCTCTGCACTGTCAGCACAGAGCCCAATGCAGGGCTTGAACTCACGAACTAAGAGATCATGACCTGAACTGAAAGCAAGAGTCAGATGCTTAACCACGTGCCCCAAGAATCTTTTTTTTTTTTTTAAAGTTTATTTATTTTGAGAGAGAGAGCGAGTGAGCAGGGGAGTGGCAGAGAGGAGAAACAGAATCCCAAGCAGGCTCCACGATGTCAGGGCAGAGCTCAACATGGAGCTCAAACCCACAAACCGTGAGATCATGACCTGAGCCGAGAGTAAGAGTCAGATGCTTAACCGACTGAGCTGCTCAGGCACCATTTTTACCTATGAATTTCAGTTCAAGAGAAGTAAAGGAGATTTCACAGAATATTTGTTTGAAATGGGCAGTGAGTCTGAGAGAGCTGAGAATTACTACCTACTTAAGTTGTAAAAATTCCTGCCCTCTCTGCCCTTGATTGTTGTCCGGGGCTTGTTCTGAAATCTTGTCACTGTTTTCTGGGAACATCACAGACAGAGCACTGCACTGGGATGATATCTGAGCCGTAGCCCTGGCCCTGCCTCTTTATTAGTGGCTGGTGACCTTAGGCAGGCCATCTTATCTCTGTTCCTATCTATAAAATAAGGAGGTTAGATCAGACAAGCTGCCAAACCCTTCAACTACTTTTTATTATTCACCCTTCCCCAGGATTTCTGAAGAGTGCCTAAGGGATGTACCAATTATTACTTATCCTAACGATTCACTTTCCCATTTTTTAATTAATGAAAGACACAGAACTGCAAAATAGGATAAAATATCAATGGCAGTTAACATTTCCTGAGTGCTTACTATTGGCTCCACAGTGAACTCCCCAACCCCCCATTACTACCACACTGTGGAGCCTAAATTGGCAAGTGCTGTCTCAGCCAGAGACTAAGGTCTCCCCCTGGTTCCTGTCTCCTACCTCAGAGCACAAGTCTCCTGTCTTTTTTTTTTTTTTAAGTTTATTTTTGAGAGAGAGAGAGAGAGAGAGAGAGAGAGAGAGAGAATGAGTGGGGGAGGGGCATAGAGAGGGAGACACAGAATCCAAAGCAGGCTCCAGGCTCTGAGCTATCAGCACAGAGCCCGATGTGGGCCTCGAACCCACAAACTGTGAGATCATGGCCTGAGCTGAAGTTGGACACTTAACCGAGTCACCCAGGTGCCCAACAAGTCTCCTGTCCTAAATGCTGCCACCCTAACCTGCTAAGATCTTGGATGTGACATGCTCATACCCCATGGCATTTTGGAAAACTTCTGAAGTTGTCAAAGAGGTTTAGGCAACTACAATGGATGAAATGAAACAAGCAAGACACTGGGCTTACATCCCCTCTGGGCAAGTACTTCTGCATCCCTACATTCCCTGAAATGCCTGGCCCAGGTCACTGCAGCCTGGAGAACCTGAGGAGTTAGGGTGACTAGGAGCAGTACAAGAACTCACTGCTCCATTGACGTCTCCACTTTCTTTCTCCATCTGCCAAGACTCTGACAATTTGTTGAAGATGCATGGAGGTCAGAGAGGGAGTCAGGTGGCAGGAGGGTTAAAGGCCAGAGCCCTGCGGAAGCATGGGCTGCCCGATAGGGGCTCCGTACTTACCAGGGAGGCTGCCGGCTCGTGTGTGGGTGCTGTGGGTGAATCCGAAGGGGGTCCACCTCTCTGGCAGTGGCAGGGGGAAACTCCCGGTGGGGACTGCTCACACTAGCCTTGTCCCAGTGCTCATGGATAGGTGTGATGATCCCAGACACGATGCGAGACCGAAGTTCCTCGCTGTTCTTGTAGGTCCTGCAGGAAGGAGACGAGCTATCAGCTGCTTGCACCTGGCCGGCAACCCCACACACACTATTCTGGCAGCGGCGACGTCGGCGGCAATGGCGGCCCCGACGGCTCTTAGCTTTGCGCTTGGGCTGTTTATAAGGGTGGGAACGGGCCGCCCGGCGGACCTGTGTGAGGGGGGCAACAGCCCGGTGTTGTTTCCGAGGTTTGGGCCTAAGCTTCTCAGGCATCTGAGTTGCCCCTCCTCGTTTACCACCCCATTAGAAAGGTGAGGGTGTAAGGGCGCAGGGCCTGGACTGGCTACTCCTCTTTACCTGCCCAACCCCACCCTCAGCCTCATTGTGTGTTCATCATGTGTCATGGGAAGGGTCACGGACGACCAAGCCTCCTCGGGGAGTATGAACCAGGCTCCTGGTCCAGGTAGGGAGGGCTCTGAGGGCTCAAGGTCCAGTCCTGTCATTAACTCAGGGGTTCTTGGAAGGCTGCTCTGGGTCTCTTTTCTCTGCCTGTGACAGACAAGAATTGTAAGTTGTAGCTGAGGTGCTGAGGCAGATAGAGGTAGTGACGAGTGGGCAGTGCTCCAGAGTTTCTAAAAATTCGATGTTTTAAAATGAACCATATCCTGGATCAAAAAACAAATCTTACAAACTTTAAAAAACTAAAGTCATAAAGAGTATGTTCTCTGACCATACAGATTCACACTAAACATCAAAACGGAAAGAAACCTGTAATACATGGAAATTAAGCAATATGATTCTAGATAATCCACAGATCAAAGAGGAAGACATGAAAAAAAACTATAAAGCACTTAATAAAAATAAAAATACAACCTATTGGGGCAGTTGGGTGGTTAAGTGTCCTACTCTTGATTTTGCTCTGGTCATGAACTCAGGGTTCATGAGATCGAGCCCCTCATGTTGGGCTCCACACTGACAGCGTAGAGGCTGCTAGGGATCTTCTCTCTTCCCCTCTCTCTCTGACCCTCTTCTGCTCACGTGTGTTCTTGCTCTCTCTCAAAATAAAAAAACTTAAAAAAAAAAAAAGGGGGGGCGCCTGGGCGGCTCAGTCAGTTAAGCATCCAACTTCGGCTCAGGTCATGAGCTCGCGGTTTGTGAATTTGAGCCCCAGCTTGGAGCCTGGAGCCTGCTTCAGATTCTGTGTCTCTCTCTCTCTGCCCCTCCCCTGCTCACGCTCTGTGTGTGTGTGTGTGTGTGTGTGTGTGTGTGTGTGTGTGTCTCTCTCTCTCAAAAAGTAAATAAACATTAACAAAAAATTTTTAAAAAAACTTCTTAGCACTAAAAACACTGGAAAAGAGGAAAGAAATCGATAATCACAATTCTGACCTCAAGAACACAGAAAAAGAGCAAATTAAGCCTGAAGCAAGCCGAAGTAAGGAAATAATAAAGAATAAAAATCAATGAAAGAGAAAACAGGAAAATGATAGAGAAAAATCAATAAAAAAACTAGTTCATCCAAAGAATGAATAAAATTGACAAACTTCTAGCAAAATTGGCAAACACAAAAAGAGAGAAGACACAAATCACCAATATCGAGAGCGACATGGGCTATTAAAACACATCTGTTGCCACTGAAAGGGTCATAAGAGAACTAAAAACAACTTACTTCAACAACTCAGAGCAGACCAAGTCATCAAAAACCACAATCTAACCACTCCACCAAAATAAAATAGATAATCTAAATAGTTCTATTCTAGTAACAAAATTCATACTTAAGCACCCAAAACAAATCTCCAGACCCAGATGATTTCAGTGGAGAATGCCACCAAACGTTTAAAGAAGAATTAACACCAATTTACAGTTATTTCCAGAAAACATAAGATGAAGAAATATTTCCCAACTCATTTTATGAGGCCAGTATTGCCTCATATCAAAACCAAAGAGAGTACAAAAAACAAAAACTACAGACCTGTATTTCCCATGAACTGGGATGCACAAATGCTCAAGAAAACACTAACAAGTTGAATTAAAAATATATAAAAAGAATCATATGCCAAGGATTTACTGTTGGTATGCAAGGATGGTTCAGTATTCAGGAATCCCTACCATATCAGTAAGCTAAGACAAATCGCACGATCCTATCAATTGAAGCAGAAAATGCACTGGACAAAATCCAACATGTAAATCCACTCATGAGAAAAACTTTCAACAAACTAGGAAAAGAGAGGAACCTCTTGAGCTTCATAAAAAATACCTATGGGGTGCCTGGGTGGCTCAGTCGGTTAAGCATCCGACTTTGGCTCAGGTCTTGATGTCATGGTTCGTGAGTTCAAGCCCCACGCTGGGCACTGTGCTGACAGCTCAGAGCCGGGAGCCTGCATTGGTTTCTGTGTCTCCCTCTCTCCCTCTGCCCCCCCACCCTCACATTTTGTCTCTCTCTCTGCATCTTCCCTGCTCACGCTCTCTCTCTCAAAAATAAATAAACATTAAAAAAAATTTTTTTTAAATACCTACGAAAACCTACAGTTAACAACATACTAGACTTGAGTTGATTGGAGGGTATTTCTGAAGCTAAGTGGGAGGGAGAGACTTAGGGAAGGAGGGAAGAAAAGCTACACTATGGCTTTCTATCCCCTTTTGGCTTACTGGAATGGGAATACAGGTAAAAAAAAAAAAAAAAACTCTTACAAATTAAGTTTCTCTTTTACTGGGAAGCCACTGAATAGGCAGATATGGATTCCATTCCTATATGGATATACACCTATAGGTATATATCCCTAGGCAGTATGTTCTCTGGACCTTAAATACTGAGTTTTGGAAGAAGGCTGGTCATATGAGTGGAGTAATAATGATGTAACAACTAATATTTACCGATCATTTACTATGTGGCAGGTACTAAGTCCTTTATATACATTAACTACATGAGTTTTCAGAAGTATTTATTACAGATCTAGTAAATAAAGGTAGAATTAAAAATAAAAATAAAAATAATAATAATAATAATAATAATAATAATAATGAAAGACTGAACACTTTGCCTCCGAGACTGGGAATATGGCAAGGATGTTCTCTTTCACCACTCTTAAATAACATATTGCAATAAGGCAATAAATAAATAAGAAAAAGCACAGAATAAAGCAAAGAATAAAACTGCCCCTATTTGCACATGACATGATAGTCTATCTTGACGTTACCAAGAAATCCTCAAAAAAACTCCAAGAACACTGAGTTCACCAAGGTGACTGCATATAAATGATCTACAAAAATGAACTGCATTTCTATATACCAATAACAAATATTTGAAAATCAAACTAAGAGCAGAACGCCATTTACAATCACTCCTCTCCTGCAGAGAAGAAATAGCAAAAGCATGTTTAATAAGATCTATCTGCTGAAAATTACAAAATGATGATGAAAGAAATCAAGTAGGACCTAAATAATGGAGATACACCATGTTCATGGTAAAAATGTCGATTTTCCTCATTATAGGTTTAATGCCACCCCTATCAAAATCACAGCAAGGTTTCTATAGACATAAACAAGCTTATTCTAAAGTCTGTACAGAAAGGCACAGACCCCGGAATAGCTAAGACTATCTTGACAAGAAAAAGTCGGTGAGAGAAATCATTTCTACTCAATGTTAAGGTCTACTATGTAGCTACATTAATCAAAACTGTTTGATACTGGCAGAGGGACACACACAAAGATCAATGGGAAAAAATAGAAAACCCCAAAATAGACCCACATAAACAGAGACGATCGCTTCTCGAAAAAAGCTGTAAAAGCAAATCCAGTGAAGGAAGAACAAATGGTGCTGGAGTAACTGGACATCCACAGACAAGAAAATGAGCCCGTCTGAACTTCATACCTTATACAAAAATTAACTCAAAACCGACCGCAGACTTAATTCTAAAACATGAAACTATAAAATGTTTAGAAAAAAACATAGGAGGGATGCCTGGGTGGCTCAGTCAGTTGAGCATCCGACTTCGGCTCAGGTCATGATCTCATGGTCCGTGAGTTTGAGCCCCGCGTCGGGCTCTGTGCTGACAGCTCGGAGCCTGGAGCCTGCTTCGGATTCTGCGTCTCCCTCTCTCTCTCTGCTTCTCCCTGACTCACGATCTGCCTCCCTCTGTCTCTCAAAAAAAAAAAAAAAAAGAAAAGGAAAAAAAAGTAAAAAAACAAATAAAAGATGTTGTTATAAAATCATTAAAAAAAAAAACACAGAAAATCTTGGGGAGCTAGAGGTAGTTTGCAAAGCATTCTCGACACCAAAAACACGGCCCATAAAATTGATAAAATAAGTATTATCAAAATTAAAAAGGTCTGCTTTGTGAAAGGCCCTGTTAAGAGAATGAAGAAACAAACTACAGGCTGGTAGAAAACATTTATAAGCTACCATCTCGGAAAGGACTTGCATCTAAAAAATATAAAAACTCTCAAATGAGCAACAGTTAAAAAAAATCAAAACAAAAAAACCCACCCAACCAATCCAAACAAAATGGGCAAAAGACACGAACAGACATTTTGCCAAAGACGACACACAGACGGCAGATACACACGGAAAGATGCTCATTGTTAACCATTAGGGAAATATAAAGTAAAACCACGATGAGATATCACTACGTGTCAGAATAACTAAAATGAAAGAGTGACCACACCGGATGCTGGTGAAGGTGCGGGGAAACCTTATTACTCACATACCGGCAGTGGACACATAAAATGGTACAGACACCGTAGAAAATCATTCGGCAGTTTCTTAAAAAACTAAACATGCAACTACTATCGTGCTCTTGAGCATTTATCACAGAGAAGGGAGAATCACGTCCACACAGAAGCCTGCACGGGAACATCCTTAGTACCTTCATTTGTAATAGTGCAACAACGGAAACAATGAGATATCCTTCAAGGAGTGAATAGTTACACAAACTGTTGCACGCCCATGCGGTGAAGTGCCACTCAGCTTTACACAGAACACGCTATCAATGCATGCAACAACTCAGAGGGATGACAAGAGCACCATGCTGAGAAGAGCCAATCCCATAAGCTTACATACTGTATGATTCCATGTATAGGACATTTTTGAAAATGAGAAAATTTTAGAAACGGAGAATAAATGGCGGTTGCCAGGGAGTTAGGGATAGGGAGGGAGTGGGGTGGCCACAAAGGGCATCAAAAGGGACCATTACGGTGATAGAAAGGCTTTGTATCTTTATATCAATGTCAACATCCTGGCTGTAGTATCCAGTAAGGTTTTGTACAACGTTATCACTGAGGTAAAACGTATAAAGGATATGAAAAAATGTCTGTATTATTTCTTACAAGACTATAATTATCTCAAAATAAAAGGTTTAATTAATATTTATAACCATAAGAAGAACAGAGAATATTAAACTAGACCAGCAATTTCGAGTTTTCTCTCGCACAGAAGGGGGCCCAAGCAAGGAGAGCAAGACAGAAAGCCAAGTGGATGGGACCCAGGGATCTTCATTTCCTGCCCCTACCCTTTCCATCGGAGCAATTTTACTTTAACTAGTTTAATATGTCAATCCTAAAGAACACTGTGCTTGAAGAAGAGTTCCGTGGCTCAAAAGTCTTAACACCTACAAGGCCTTGGGAGATCTGTGGGTCTGTGGTCTCTACATCCCTATAAAGATCAGGGTTTTGCTCAAAACCTACAATTATGGGGACCTTGCTGCTTCCCTGAGCAAGCTGGGTGGAAGGGATAAATCTAAGTCCCCTTTCCTTTCAGATGAGGTTGTGTGTGATACGGCCGGCCGGAAGGCCTACGATCTCCCTCTGGAGGGTGTGTGTTTACCTGTGGAGCTCAGGTCTGATTTAAAAACTGCCAAGTACCGAAGAAGTTCTGCACAATTTCTAAGCCTTAGTAGCACTGCCATTTTGGTAGCAGCAAAAGACAGCCTGTGGCCTGTCATCCTGAAGCAGTGGAAAGAGAAGAGGCTTGGCAGTAAGGAACAGGTTCACACCCCTTAGCAAATCAGAGATTGCTCACCAAGGGGCACAAGTCCCCACCCAGAGTGGACAAGACATGTCATGAAGACCGAAAGAGGAGGGCCTGGTGGGGGAAGGTGACTAGAAGCAGGCACTTCAGTGTCGCCGGCAGTAAGAAAGACAGAGCAGAGAGGGAGAGAGCCTTATGATTAAGAGGCAGATCCACACGCCAGCTCACAGAGCCTCAGTTTCCATGGAGATGATTCCGGTGATCAGATTTTTCCCCTTTGCATGTCTAAGAGCTGCTGCACCCAGCACCGAACACTCTGTGCCGACATCTTGTTTCGTTCTCACAACGCCGTGAGGTAGTACTGTTGGTCCCTCATTTCACAGTAAACAAAAAACAAAATACTCCCCCAACACAAAGCCCCAACAACAAAAACGTATTCACAAAAAAGAAATGGAGACACGGTCACTTTTTCTCTCAGCACCGCTCAGGGCTAAAAGCTGCAATGAGCATGCGCAGCCTCGTACGGTACCTGGGTTCTTCCACCTTCTCCCACGATAGAATTCCAGATTGAAGAATCAAGAGGAAGACTCCCAGTCCTTCCCTTACCCACGTTACGAGCGTGGGGGTCACGGAGTGGGCAGCGCCCACAACAGCAGCTCTGGGCTGGCCTCGCCTCTCTCTTCCATGCCACAGTCCACTATACGCGAAACAGACCCGGGCCCTGCCCTCAAGGGGATCACAGCCGGTGGGGGAGAGCGACCCTGATCATAGAACACCCACTTAGTAAATGCTGAAAAGGGTGTTTCGAAAGCTCAAACGTGGTGGGGAGCAGGAGAGGTTTCTCTGAAGAACTCTTCAATGGGAACTGAAGGGAGAACAGGAGTTGGCTGCATGGGGAGCTGGGGAGAGTATTCTAGGCACAGGGAAGAGCTCTGCAGAAGGGAGAGGAAGCAGGGCATGGAGGCTGAGACACAGGAACTAGGGGCGAAGTGGTCCAGGACGGGGTTACGCTTTAGGCCTCCTCAAGGAGTTTGTTCTTTATTCTAAGAGCAACCGACATTCGCTGAAGGGTTTCAGGTATCTTTCAGATTAACAAGAATTTTTAACTGCGAGAAAATACATACAAAATTTACCCTCGTAACCACCATCTTTAAGCATACAGTTCAGTGGTGTATTCAGGTTATTGTGCAATCGCCTCCACTGTCCGTCTTCAGAAATCTTGCAAAACTGAAACTCTGTCCCCATTAAACAGTAACTCCCCATTCTCCACGTTCCCAGCCCCTGGCAGCCACGATTTGACTTTCTGTCTCTACGAATTTGACTACTACAGGCACCTCATCTAAGCGGAATCATACTAAGTGTCTGTCTGCTTGTGGGTGGCTTATTTTGCTCAGCATAAGGCCCTCGAGGTTATTCCACGTTGCAGCATGTGTCCAGCTTCTCCTTCCTTCTTAAAGCTGAACAAATGTAGTCACCGACCACACTGTATGTATACGCTACATTTTGTTTATCCATGCATCTGTTCTAGGTATTCACAGATACCTACATGGCTTCCAACTTCTGCTGGTATGATAAATGCTTCTATGAACATGTGTGTGCAAATATCTATTCTGGACCCTGCCTTCAATGTTACTGGTTATACCCAGAAGTAGAATTGCTGGACCCGATGGTAACTTAATTTTGTGAGGAACCACAACACTGTTTTCCATAGTGGCTGCACCATTTTATGTTTCCACCAATGGTGCACAAGCATTCCAATTGCTCCACATCCTGGCCAACACTTGTGTTCTGTTTTTTTTTTTTTTTTGACAGTAGCCATCCTAACATGAATGAAATGGTACCACTGAAGGATTTCAAGCAAGCGTTTTAGCCACAATCTTATTATCTGTTTTAAAAGGCTGGTCCGACTACTGGGTGGGAAATCGACTGAAAGGTGGTAAGCAGGAACAGAAGTAGGCATCTCCTCACGTAAAGGCCACATGGAAGGGGGCAGAGACAATGATGGAGGCAGGTGATTTGGAAGTCTGAGAGGAGTGGAGGGGGTTAGATATAATAAAATACAACACAGGAATGCCTGGGTGGCTTGGTTAAGCGTCCGACTTCGGCTCAGGTCATGATCTCACAGTTCGTGACAGCTCGTGTTGGGCTCTGTGCTGACAGCTCAGGGCCTGGAGCCTGCTTCTGATTCTGTGTCTCCCTCTGTCTCTCTGTCCCTCCCCCGGTCAATGTGTGTGTGTGTGTGTGTGTGTGTGTAAATAAACACTAAAAAAAAAAAACACAACAGGGTTTCTAGGCAGTTCTGGTGACTGTGAATTTGCGGTGATGCCGGGCTTCCTCTAACTAAGGAGGCTGATGAGGATGGCAACAAATTCCCTAAAATGGAATAAAGTGGAAATAATTGGGCCTATGTAACAGACAATGTTATTACACTTATGGAGAAAGCAGCATTAATCTAAGTACATTTTGAACACAATACTCTGACTATAACATTCTCAGTGGGACACAGTTGAAGGACAAAAGAATTGGAAAGAAATTATACTTGGAACTTTACTTGGTTGATTTGTTCTTCGTTGGCACTGACGTCGCAGTTCAGAAACTATGTGTGTACTTCAGGATCAAACAAATGAGTAAATATGCTGATGCTGTTGGAAATCAGGGTCCACGCCACAGAAGGAGATACAAGTACGGAATAAGAGAGTTAAGAATCTCTTGGTGTTAGATTAAAAACAAAAGCATCAGTTTAAAATTTAAGAAAAGACTTTAAGGAAAAAGCTTTCAAGCTCTATTCATCTACAGGGCCTGGAAGCAATAGTATCCTTGTATTAATGAGCACATTCAGGGCCCAGATTTTGGTTGTTAAATACGATTCCCCACTAACAGAAATCATGGCTCCCTAGAAAACCGGCTGATTACAAGGCAGGGGCAAGGAAATTACAAGGGAAGGCGGGAATATTTTATTGTGCCAGAAAGTGTGAAACGCTCTAAGAATGATGGGGACATGTCAAAAGGACAAAGAGGCAGCTTGAAAGGGTTCCCACTGGTCAACTCTGGAACAACTGAAGCATCCAAAGAATGATAGAAATGGACCATAACTTAGAATAAAAAAGAATCCATTGTCTACACTGGTATTTAAAAGAAATAAAAATAAAGGGGACAGGGAGAATAGAAAACTCTTTTTTATAAAAAATGCTGATAAATGTAGTTAGAATAATTGGAGTAGAAAATTACTGCCTTACAAGCATCACTGTAGTAACTGACTCAGGTGAGAATCATCCACAGATGCCAAAACTACCGGGTAAAAGACAGTATGGTCTGCTAGCATAATCCCGCAGATCGCTTATGAAACACAAAGGAAAACAGATGCCTTCACTATAGAAAGAGCTGGCAGACGCTGTCCTAACCAAGTCATCAAAATGAACCAAGTCAACAAGACAGACGTCTATGCCTGATGCAAACACCCTGAGAGCACAGCCTCACCTATGGGGTGCTCTTGTCAAAAATGTTCAACCGGAATCAAATGAGGAGGAAATAACCTAATAAACCTGACCACGAGGAAACAATCTGAACCTCCTACACAACAACTGACCTCAAGTCTTCAAAAATACCAAAACCATGGAAAATAAACATGTAGGAAACTGTTCTGGATTAAAAGTAATTAAAGAGCCAGGAAAATAAATGCAATATGTGATGTTTGGTTGGGTAAGAAAAAACCCCCAAAGAGCCAAAAGACTAGTTAAAAAGGATACTGCCAGGATGACCGCAGAAATATCAACAGACTGTGTATTAAAGGACAGTCATATATCTACGTTTCATTTCCTGAGTGTGATAACTGTGTTAAGGCTATATAGGAGGTGCCCTTGATGAATACGGAGATACTGCTTGAGCTTAGGGGTGAAGGCTCACAAAGTGTGGAAATAATTCTCAGGTGGTTCAAGGACAGAACAGCACACAGCAAAACTAAGCAAATGTGGCGACACGTTAAAAACTGGTCAACAGAGATGACAGGTATGCGAGCGTTCACTGTAATATTTTTACAAACCATCCTTTCTGTGGGGTAGCAAATTTCAAAATAAAACGTTAGGAGAATGAGAAAATAAGCCAGACCAGGAGAAGATATTTGCAAAACTCACATATGATAAAAGACTGTACCCCAAATATACAAAGCACTCTTATAACTCAACAGTAAGAGAACAGACCAATGAAAAAATGGGCCAAAGACCCAAATGAACACCTCACCAAAGAAGATGTGCAGACGGCAAGAAAGCATATGGAAAGATGCTCGGCATCATGTGTCACTTGGGAACTGTAAATTACAACAAGATACCACCATACACTTATCAGAATGGCCAAATCTGCAAAACCGACACCACCAAACGCTTACAAGGCTGTGGAGCAACAGGGATTCTCATACGTTGCTGGTGGGAATGTGAAATGGTACTGCCACCATGGAAGACAGCGCGGCAGTTTCTTAGAGAAGCAAACATACTCCAACATTCCCCGTAGTGAACCTGCAGGTCAACTATGGAGTCCAGGTGAGGATGTGTATTGATGGAGGTTCTTCCACTATAACAAATGGAGCACTTTGGTGCAGGACGCTGACGGTGAAGGAGGCCGTGTGGGGGTGGTTGGAGGGGAAGGTGTTCATGGCAACTCTTTGCGCTCATTCACTGTGAGCCTAAAACTGCGCTAAAAAATAAAGTCCATTCAAAAGAAAACAAAGTTGGAAGCGGAGATCGAATTAGGTACACCTTTCTTCCAGGAGCCTCTTCTGACTGACCCCACCGCTCCCCTGTGGCCACTGTAGCACTTGTGGATGCTTGATTACATCACTTTACTTCACGTGGCACTTCCCATGTGAATCTTCTCTTAAAATAAATTAAAAACAGAAAAGAGAACTGAGAAGTGACTGTGCCCAGGAGACAAAGACCATTCTATTAACCTTTCTTGACTCTCTCGACTTCTCTGCCCTATTCCATTGTTTCTCTCGTCTTTTTCCCAGGGAAAAGCCATCACTTAGAAGTACCTGTGGAAGTCACCCAGGTGTTCTGAATCGACATAATCATCCAAGTTCAGTGTCAAATCTGATACCTGCTGTGAGCCACATTCCTAGAAAAATGAAAACAGAAAATGAAAGACTGGGGAGATTTCTGGGCTAATGGGTGGGTGGGTGGGTGGGTGGAGAACAACAATTAAATACTCAGTTTAAGGAAATATACATGAGCAAAGAAACATACCAGGAATGTCTGTAATACGCGAAATACTTCCAATGCAGAGGGGCTTCTCTGATTTAGGAATATTGCCTTTCTAGGGCAGAGCCCAATAAACCTACTTCCCAGGCTCTTTTGTAGCTTGGGCACAGGCATGTAATTGAGGTGCCAAATGGATGCACATCTCTGACTTGGAGGCAGCAACATGGAAAAGCCAGGGGCAGACATCTTGCTAAAGAGGGGAGGCACAGAGACACCAGTGGCTCACGAGAAGGTGCCGAGGGCCTGTAGCATCAGCCGGCACCTAATGCCTGGGGCGGCAGCAGCAGCAGTGGTTTCTACGGCCTGGTTTTGAGGGACTGTCTTGAAAGCCTAGCCTTGAACCTGTTTCTCTAGCCTTTCCAATAATTCAGTGAACTATTCCACCTCTTTTAATAAACCCAATCTGTTTAAACTAACCTAAGGCAATTTTGTTATTTTTTTACTAAGAACTCTGTCTGATACAAGATCTAAATGTTCATCAAAACAGAAAGGGATAAATACGTTATGGTTATTAGAGACTACCTCGTAGTTAAAACAAATAAAGTATATATTTACATGGGAATGTATGTAGACTGCATGGTACTTTTCTATGAGCACGCAGAGACAACCAGGACAAACTTAACAAGAGTTCACTGCCCCTGTGGTGCACAGTCCAGTGGCAGAATACAAACACTAAATACCTAATTACAAACTGTGGTAGGTACCAGGCAAGGAAATAAAATGATGAAGTAGAGAGGCATAATTTAGATTTTTCTGGCAGGTGAGAGTAGGTAGTCAGGACTGCACTTTTTGAGGAAGGGAAAAACGGGAGGGAGTTAGCAGGGGCTAAAGGCAGAGAGGAGGGTGCGGGTGAGGTGGCCCACAGTGGAAGGGAAGTTTTTTCCATCCCTGGAAATAAGAAACGTAAGGGCTCCAGGATAGCAGAGAGCTAGGCTTATCCAAAGAAAAGTAGTCCTCTGGGCCTACAATAAGCATTTTTCCTCCTGTTGTCAGTGAAAGGATTTATCCTAATTTACATAATCATTCCCCAGTGATGGAAAAGTCCCTCCCTTGAAAAAACCGGAAGGTGAATATCTTTGAACACAAAGCTTTTTTATATTGAGGATTCTTGCCTCAGTTCCAAAAGTAGGATCCCTTGGATAAAGGCCTCACAAACATTTAAGGCCTTTGATCTGTACTGTTAAATGAGCTACACAAAGGTGATCACAACGTGTGCTCCCACCAGCAGATACCAACATGTCCCGGAGACTCACCAGCACATTGATGATCACGCTGTTCTCCACGGTGACAGCCTTCACAAGGAGCTTTCTGGACCCATCCTTCGACTCATACCGGAGGACATACAGGTCTTTATTGCTGTTCCATTCGGCTGGGAGCAGTTCTGATTTCTTATCATTGGGACCCGGCTGAGAAGACACCAGGGTTGAGAGGAGATGACGACCTCAGAGCACAGAGCGAGGAAGGACTTCACAGATAATCTAATCCCACTCCCTCATTTCACACATTAAGGACATGGAGGTCAATAGAAACAAAAGGCCCAAGTCAGAGGTCTGGGATCTATCTCTGGGCTCCTGCTCTAGCGCTTTCTGCCTTGTAGCTGCCTGCCTTTGTGACACAGTACTGGAACCTGTCCAGAATCCATCGCCTCGGGTTTACTAATAATGTCCTCTCCACCTCCCTCCCCAAGAATCAGGCCAATCTCCTGAAGGGATACTATGAAATTCTAAGGCAGCAGTTTTCAAAGCTCAGAACCTGGACCATCTGTAACAGGAGCACCAAAACGTTACCTAAAAATAAAGATTCTAGTGCACTCTCGTCCAGGCTACTGTGGTGGTCGTTTGATACTGTTGAGGTTCATCTGTTTCAGAGTGTTTAACCACACACGATCCATTATACAGCACCCCGCTGCCGTGAAGTTCACAGCTACATACAGTGTGGCGCTGCATGAACACGCCGCAAGGTACGCATTCGGTGGGGATGCATATTTGGACTGTGTACAGGTTGGCTGTTATAAATGCGGCTGCTGTGAACATCTGTGTACACACGTCCTAGCACGCACGTAGTGAACTTCCACAGAGTGCGTATGAGGAAAGAACTTCTAATTTATGACATAAAGTCAAACTGTTTTCCAAAGAGGTACTGATTTTACACTTCCACCAACAACATAGGAGTTCTTGTATTCCACGTGGTCAGCAACCCCGTCACTGTCCAATTTAAAAATTTTTGCCAAGCTGGTGTGTGTAAAAATGCATCACTGTGAGTTGTGATGTCTTCTTTTTCTTTTCAAATAACTCTAGGACTTTCCTTTTACACATTAAAGTTTGAGAAGCAGTTTCTACACTATTTTTTTAAAGATCAAGTTTTTCTTTTTTTTTAAGTTTACTTATTTTTGAGACAAAGACAGCACAAGTAGGGGAGGGGCAGACAGAGAGAGGGAGACAGAGAACCCCAAGCAGGCCCCGCGCTGTCAGCACAGAGCCTAACATGGGGCTCGAGCTCATGAGTTGTGAGATCATGACCTGAGCTGAAATCAAGAGTTGGATGCCTAACCTACTGAACCACCCAGGTGTCCCCAAGCTTTCTTTTTCCTTAAATGTTTATTTCGAGAGGAAGAGAGTGCTCACTCATATATATGCACATGGCGAGCAGCGGGAAGGGGCTGAGAGAGAGAGAATCCCAAGCAGGCTCCATACTGTCAGTGCAGAGCCCGACCCGGGGCTCGATCTCAGAAACCGTGAAATCAGGACCTGAGCCAAAATCAAAAGCCAGACACTTAACCAAACTGAGCCACTCAGGCACCCCTAAACTATTTCTACAGTAATAGAGTGATTTACAGGTGGGGAAAGATTTCTTGAGATCCATAAATGAGAAAAAGTACTGTCTTTGAGACTGTTCCAAATTTAAAGCTTCTGCTCAACAACAGACACTGCAACACTAACAGGCAGCTGCTCTGCCATGGCTACAAATGAAAAAGGATTAATAACTAGCACGTTAAGGGAATGCCTGGAAAATGAACAATAAAAATTAGGAACCCACTTGAAAACTTGGCCAAAGATATGAACAAGCAAAAGATAACGGCAGATAACAGTACATAAAGGGCTGTTAAAAACTTGACTAGCATCCAGAGAAGGACAGGTGGAAATAATGAGATTCCAGGTTACAACCATCAGACGGGTATTATCCATTTTTCTTTCTTTTTTTTTTTTTTTTTTTTGGCCGGGTGTTCATGTGGGTGTGGGGAGAATGTGAACCTTCAGACACCGCTGGTGGCCCTTTACATTCCTACAACCCCTCTGGAAAGCAACCTGGCAGTATTTGGTGCGATTAGGTAAGCTGACACCCTATGACCCCAAACCTCTCTTCCTGGAAGAAACCCTGTGCACAAAAGCACAGGGGTCATGACAAGGGATCTTCGTCACAACCTTGTCATGATGACAACCTCCACCAAAGTGGAGGTGAAATGAAAAGATATGCTCACAGTGGAATACTATATAGGAGTTACAAGAAACAAACTAGATCAAATTGTAGCATCATACAGATATTAGTCAAAAATACAACTTAAACTGTTCTTAAAAATTAAGAAAAAAATGTGATTTACAGCTAGGTATCACTCATGTAAAAAATTTTTAAAACACACAAAAACACTCTATATACTTTTTTCATGGATACCTATTTATGTGGCTAAACACAAGCAAGTGGACTGACTGGGAAGCTCTGTACTCAGGAGAGTATGTTGGGAGAAGCTGGACCAAAGATGAAAAACAACAGCAAAACACAAAAATGGGCACCGCAGCCCTTACACACACCAAGGACAATGGGAGGTCAAAGGCCGAGAATTGTGGGCCTCTCCTCTTTGGTCACCCTTAGTACTCAGGAATCCAAAGGGGGAAGTGGTCCCCAATACAATTTAAGATGTTGCAACTGGCACGGTTTAAAATCTGGCTGGATGACAAGGAAACTCACAGGCCTGAAGCAAAGAAACGAGAGTGACAAAAACCGCAAGTGAAACGAATCAAAACAGTCCACTGAGTGATGAAGAGAAACAATCCCCCACATCCAACCGTGTAGATTTCCTGTTAATAGGTTTAGTGCCGTGGATTTAAGGTTTACTTTGGAAGCCAAGAATTTGACAACATGCCTCGTTTTTGTTCTGTCAGAGGCCTCTGAATTTATGTTTATATCCACCACATACGGCGTTTAACCCACCAGAATTCTTCCTCGGAGTATAGATAATTCATTAGGCTCACTCTCCTGTGACTCTCACTGCCGGGGAACTGATGGTACCAGCCCAAGGGCTGCCCTGATAATGGGAAAAACAGGTGGGACCAAGAGGGACTGGCCCTGGTGATAATCAGGCCAAACATGGCATTCAACTGTCTTCTAGGCACTGACATCAGTATCGGGCCCCCCAGAAAGCTGCAGCTGGAAAGTAGCCAAAGTATATGGTTATACAGTTTAACACCCTCAGGTGAAAAATTTAAGGGCTGAGAGGGGCTGGGAAGGGCCCAAGGTCACAGTAAGTCAGGTGCACAGCTGGGTTTCGGCTTCAGTGCTCCTGGTTGCTTGGTCTATGGCTGGAGATTTTTCCCAGCCAGGTCCACCAGACTGGCCCCTAGAAAGTAAAGATAGTTGTCCACTTAGGCAAAATCCTAAGCATTCTTCAGTGACCATGAGTTCATCCCAGGGTCTCTGGGCTAAAATCCACCCAAAGAAACACAAACATCATCTTGGGCATTTTCTGTCTATGGTCAAAATCTTTAGATTCCTCCAACAGGAAACAAGATTCTCTGACTTCTACCTATGGCCATCTCTAACCCCTTGCTACCTGACCCACCTGACACCTCTGTAAAGCTCTTAGGAGGAGCGGCACTCACTTCGAGGAAGTGCTCCAAATTCAAACAATTTTTATTGAAGCCAATGGCCTCACTCTAACCAAGTTTTACATGTGCAATTTCCCTGAACAAGAGCAGATAAAACCAAAGAGAAAAGCAGACAACTTTGTATTTAACTGTCAATATGCTAAACGATCAGGCACATACTTCCAGGACCTTCCTCTCTCTTATCACCCTTAGAAGGGTGGGGAGCAGGAGGTGGCTGGAGAGACAACATGAACATCCTCCAGGCATGGCAAACACTGTTGGTCTCAGCTGAGTCTGCTGGTCTCAAGGCAGACAATTAAACCGTCTTTTAAATAAACTGATAGGAAAGATGCCTCTCTACAGGCCTTCTGCTCCAGGGGACGCTGACTCAAGCAGCAGTTAGAGAAGGGGAAGTGCAATGTGAGCTTTAGCAGCACTTGTGACAAAGGGCACAGAAGCAGACACACCAGTGTGCAATACAAACACCCATCCCCAGAAGGCACGCAGGACTTAGCACTGGGGCGGGGGACACATGGACAGTGGGCAGTGCCTTTCAAACCTTCCTCCCCACCCTCCCTGGCCTTCCGTAAGATATCTGGGGCTGGCAGCTTTTTCTGGCCTGTATGAACTCAACACGTGGCACCATGAACACAGTGGAATTAGATGGACCTTTAGGAATCAGTGAAGGACCTTTTCTGTTCTTTAAACCAGTATTAGAATGAGATCGCATTCTTTCTGCACAGTTCACCTGAAAATTCGGCAAGGGGAGGATGCCGAAGGAGGCAATGACCTATAGGAACTGATGTCCCTAAGCTGTCAAAGCAATTCAGAGCTGTGGACGGGTGTGTGAAGGGACGATGCTGGGAGCTGATGTGCTGTGTTGATACGTCCCTGTGAAATGGGGAGAAGGGAGTCGCACAGGCCCTCTGTAACAAGTTCCTGTTCTGGGGGGACAGATTCTGACTGTCAGACCAGAAGTAGCTAGCTGGAAGTAAACCAGGTGAGGTCCATGAGGAGGGGCAGAGAGCAGGGCAGACCTGTTAGAGCTGAAGGACAGGGCAAGGGGTCAGGGAAACAGAAGGCCCACAGAGGAGCCCCAAGGACAGGACCAGACCAAATAAGTGTTCCTCCCCCTCTGCTCTCCAATCCCACTGCATTCGGCACCATCCTGTACAGCAGCTGCCTGGACTTCCCAGGCCACGCTGAGGTGACATGACTGGGCAAGTGGAAGAGCCATTCAAGATCAGAAAGGTGACGTGAGGCAAGTGAGGCAACAGCTTCTCTTGGGGCCGCTATGCACCAGAAGGGGGGAGACTGACACTTCGGGGCGCCATCTCTACCCGGTCCCAAGGCCTGAATGCTGAAAGGCAAGGGAAGTGAAGTGCAAGATGGACCGAAAGGCCCAGAACTGAGCTATCTGGGAGGAAAACATGGTTTCTGCTTCGAAGTGTGTGTGTGTGTGTGTGTGTGTGTGTGTGTGTGTGTGAGGCTGCCCCTTCTTTTCCAGCCGTATCTCCAGTCCTAGATGCCACATGAGGGACGAAGTGTGTGTGAGCCTGGAAGGGGGTAGGGATGGAGCTGCTAAGTGTGTATCTGGGGTCCCCGTGGGATACTTGAAGTCTAGGAGGATAAGAAAAGCCAGACATCCATGACAGTTCTTGTACTTCTAATCTGACTCCCGGTGGTGGGTGTGAAGTGTGAGATGGGGCAGCGGTCTGGCTCACTGCTCATGACGGTGGAATGGGGCAGCAGGGAGTGGAAGGGAGTGCCTGCCTCTCGGTGCTCAGGATGTGCAAACTGCATTTAAGGAAGGATCCCTGAAGCTCTGTGTCAGGACAGGAAAACCCGAGATGCTAAGTGTATACCTGAGACACTCAGGATTAGGGAGTTTGAGAACTGAAACAGTGAAAGATGAGAAGAAGGTTAAAAATCTCACCATAAGAGATGCAAGGGGTGAGGTGCCCCGCTCCCCAGAGCTGATGCAGGTTCCGAGGGTGAGAAGAACGGTGACAGGAAGGGGCAGGCTTGGAATCCTACGTGTATGTGGGGAGTGAGGCTGGGAGGATATTTTCTCTGCCGAAGTAGAAGAGAACTGAAGGGGCAGGAAGGGGGCCAAGCCCAGTTCTCACCAGGAAGCTGATGTGGAGGGTGAAAGCCACAAAGCAGGGGCAGAGAAGATGAACAAAGGCTCCAGCAAAGAATTATGCAGGAGCTTGGGCCCAGCAATCCCGGGGCTCTTTGGGTGTGAGGGCAAGGCCCCCAGCTCGGAGAGGCAGTCAGAGGACCTGCGAGCAGGAGGGGCTGACCCTGTAGGGCAGCTGTTGAGGAGGTAACCTTACCTGGCCCTCACATGCAGGGTGCAGGTGTGTACCTGTGGGGGGGGGGGGGGCTGTTTCCCAGAACCTGAGCTGGGGATGACAGCGGTGAGCAGACTGCACGGGACCCTTCAGTAAAACGATAAGGGTGTGTATGTTCTCTGGGCCCCCATAAACGTGCTCGGACTCAGATATCTGGTGGAGGTTCGAGTGCAATATTGGGAACAGCACCCCCCCCCCACCCCCGCCGCTATGAGGGAAGGAGCTTGGCGGAGTTCAGGCAGGTGAGGAGTGCTCAGGGGAGCTACGTCCCTGTCTCGGCGTCAGGTCCACACGATCCTGGCCTGGGAGACTGCCAGGCTATGCTGAAGCGAGCTTCTGGTCCTTGGGTTCCAAAATCATGTTGGCCCAGCTGTGTTGAGGGGCGCTGGGCTGGGATAGCAGAGGAGCTCCTCGACCCGCTGTCTATACCGAAGGTTCCAGGAGCCCCAAGGCCCGGACTCCGGCGGGGGGAGGGCCAGGCGCTCTGGACCAGAACTCCGGACCTTGGATCCACCACCATACCACCACCACCCTGACCCCGGGCTGCCTCTCTGGAGTACCTGGTCGCCGACTCCCAAGCCGTAGTAGCCGTGCGTCACCACCTCCCAGTGCAAGAAACAGACGAGAGCGTCCTGCGCGCAAGTGATGGCCGGCGCCGCCGACGCGAACAGTACCTCCAAGCCCGCCATGCGCTCCCCCGGCTTCTGCAGGCGGAGGGAGGAAGGAAGGGAAGGAGTGCCGTGAGCCGACTCGGCCCTGAGAGCGCGGAGGGCTCCGCTCCGCTGCCCCGCCCGCCCAGGCCTAGCCCCACCTGCGGCCAAAATGGAGACGCCCGAGGGCCGAACACGGCCGCCGGAAGTAACTCCAAGCGCCTGACCCGTTGCGCCAGCGCGCCGACTGGAAACCCGAGCGCAGCGCTTAAACGTTCCGCCACGCAGCTCGCAGGCGGGGCGGGGGCGGGGCGGGGCGGGGCGGGGCGGGGCGGGGCGGGGCGGGGCGGGGCGGGGCGGGGCGGGGTCCTTTAAAACAGGAATCTCCTTTCTCCGGGGAGTTGGAGAGATCGCCACACACGCAGGATCCTAGGTTAGGTCCTCGAGGAGAGGCTACCTTGTTCTGAGCCACAGACTTCCCATCCTCAGAATAGGGTGGGCATGTGCTGGTGGAGGAAGAGTTTATGAAATATGACTAAAATATATTAATAATAATAGTTGGCACTTATGCAATGCTTGCTACGTGCGCCATTATTCTAAATGCCTTACGTGTATTCATTAATTTAAGCGTCACGACCCAACCCTATACAGTTAGCGTTAACGGTAGCTCCGTTTTACAGAGGGGTGATTTTGACCCGAGATGACTCAGCCAGACGATGAGGGGCAGAGATGGTACCGGAACCCAGCAGTCTGGCTCCCAGGACAAAGTTTATTAAATGTTTATTGTGTGCTGGATCCTGTGCCCAAACCTCTACATCACCCTATCGACAACTCTGCGAGGTGTGTTCCATTATCGTCCCCGTTTTGCAGATGACAAAAACAGCCCAGAGAATTGAAGCCGCTTCCTCCAAGAAGATGCAGTTGCGCCTCTATGATTTTTGCCACCTGCTATTTCTTCAACAAGATTCTCAAAATCCGCTTACTGTTTTTGCTGAAGTAAATTCAGTTTTCCCATTCCAGTCAGCACCCTATAGCAAGTCACCATCACCTCTGACTTGGATGTCTGCACCAACCTCTGAACTGCCCGAGTTCATCTCTTGTCTCCCAAAGTCTGTTCTACACTCTGCAACTGGAGATTCTGTTAGGACACACACCAAGTCACATTCCTCCTCTGCTTAAAACTCTCCCAGGGCTCCTAACACACTCAGGGAGAGTCATGTCCTCCCTATGGTCTCTGGAAACCTGCATATGGTCTGCGCCACCCCCCCCCCACACACACACCCCTTACCTCTCTCTGACATCATCCCCTCCAACTCTCTTCTCATCCCCTGCACTCTTGGCTGCAATAACGTTGACTTCCATCCTCTCACACCCACATCTGATTCAAAAGCAAAGCTAGTCAACTTTACCCTCAAAATGTATTCTGAATCTGACCACTTCCTACCGCCTCCACGGTCTCCACCCCGATCTGATCTTCTAGCATCCCATACTTGGACTACTGCAGTAGCTACCTAACCAGGTTTCCTCTCCCACACGTTCTGTTCTCCAGGTCTTTGCATGTGCTGCTCTCTCTGCCCGGAATGTTCTTTCCTCAAACATCTGGGTGGTTTGCTCCTTCATTTTAAGTGACTCTTTCTCTCACTTCCCTGGCTTCCCTGATGCTACATCCAAGATAACCTCTTCTATTTTTTTTTTTACGTTTGTTTATTTATTTTGAGAGACAGCAGGAGGGTGCACGTGTGCGTGCGAGTGAGGGAGGGGCAGAGAGAGAGGAGACAGAGAACCCCAAGCAGGCTGCGCATTGTCCGTGCCGGGCCCCACGCAGGGCTCAATCCCACGAACCATGAGATCATGACCTGAGCCAAAATCTAGAGTCAGAAACTACACAGACTGAACCACCCAGGCACCCCATGTCTTCTGTTCTTTAATCCCTTCCTTACCCTTTCTTTCCTGCAAAGCGTTAATCATAACCTGACCTTATATCAGGTATTTATTTGCTTGCTTGTTAATTTCATGACTCTCTTCCCACTAGACCGTGAAAAAGGGAGCAGAGATCATATCTGTCTTGTGCACAGGTATATCTGAGTGCCTTCCTGGCTCAATACACACTAATTGAATGAATGAATGCATGAATGAATGCTACGTGAATGAATTATTGGTGTGGGCTCAACTTAATGGGGCCGGTCTCACCTTTTTGCAGTTCACCCCTCACTTTGTTAGCTGGCCCCATGTCACTCCACATGTTTTTGTTCCCAGGATTTCTCTGGGACACCTAGATTCTCGAACCCCGTCGGCAGGGATTCCAGCTAAGTGTCTGAGGTAGATTGCAGGAATGTTGACCGCACCGTGGGTGGTGCTGAAGCTGATGGACTCCTGAGCTATGTTGCCTGCGGCCTAAGACCGTTTACCCCTTCCACTGAGAAGCTCTGCACTTTTCAAGCCTCCCTGCTTTTACTTGCTCTGTCTCTTCTGCTTTAAATGTCTTCCCCAGGGGGCACCTGGGTGGCTCAGTCGGTTAAGCGTCCGACTTCAGCTCAGGTCACGATCTCGCAGTCCGCGAGTTCGAGCCCCGCGTCGGGCTCTGGGCTGATGGCTCAGAGCCTGGAGCCTGTTTCCGATTCTGTGTCTCCCTCTCTCTCGGCCCCTCCCCCGTTCATGCTGTGTCTCTCTCTGTCTCAAAAATAAATAAACGTTAAAAAAAATTTTTTTTTAATAAAAAAAAAAATAAATGTCTTCCCCGGTTATTGAAAATTCCACCCATGCACCCATTCATTCGTTCACTAAACCTCCATAGGCTGTGTTGCCATGGATGGGGATGCAGACTGCGGACGGCACAGAGGTGCCCCAGGGGCAGACCCATTCCTAAGTGTCAACTGTGAGCCAGGCCCCAGATGAACAGGCTGTAGTTCCTGACACTTTGGAGCCCACGGTCTGGTGATAAAAAAAAAAAACTCACAAAGGTAACCCAGTGTGAAGACTGCCATGACATAGGGGCACTTGGAGGTCTGTGCAAGCCCAGAGGAGGCAATCTAATTCAGGCTGGGGGTCAGGGAGGGCTTCTTGGAGGAGGAGATACCCAACTGCCCTGCATCATAATGGACGATTGGGAGAGAACTGAGGCACAAAAGGCGTCCCAGTAAACGGGAATGGCATATGCAAAGCATGGAGGTGTGAAATGCAGGTAGTGCTGTGTGCTTAGGGCATCGATGCTGCCTCCTGCATGAGGCCTTCCCCCATCTCCTCTGCCCACAATCAATTTCTCTGTCCTCAGTGTAGTTGGCATCAGTGGGGTGCCAAGGAGGGGACATGGGACAGCAAGAGCCATCAGTCTCACGGGGGAGGAGAATTTTATCATTGAAGCTTATTATAATGGCCGGTTTATAGTGATAATAAAAAGCAGACCGGGGGCACCTGGGTGGCGCAGTCGGTTAAGCGTCCGACTTCAGCCAGGTCACGATCTCGCGGTCCGTGAGTTCGAGCCCCGCGTCGGGCTCTGGGCTGATGGCTCAGAGCCTGGAGCCTGTTTCCGATTCTGTGTCTCTCTCTCTCTCGGCCCCTCCCCCGTTCATGCTCTGTCTCTCTCTGTCCCAAAAAAAATAAATAAACGTTGGAAAAAAAAAAAAAAGCAGACGGGCCTTTGGTCAGCTAAATTACTGCTTTTAACTTTTTTACAGACAACAGCCCCCCTCATTGCTTGTACCCGGGCAGACAGCTCCCCTACCCATCCCTTGGGTCAGCCACTGTTTTGCATACGATTAGGTATAACGCGAGTTTCGCAGAACTTTGTTTCCCTGTGATAAATCATCCTCCCTGTGCCAGTCTGGGTTCCCTCAGAAGCCAACCTGAGACAGGGATTTGAATGGCTTATTTGGGAGCTGCTTCCAGGAAATAGCAGCAAAAGGGTGGGGATAAGAGACTGGGAAGTGGCCAGGAGGTGTTAGGTGTTGGAGCCCTTTACCTCTGGGCACCTGAGCTCCGTCCCGTCCAGCCTCTCTGGGAGACACACATCCTAGACTTGTCCCAACGGAGGGTGAGAGAATTAAGTTGATTTTTTTTTCACTCACTCCCTGTGGTTGAGGGCTGCTTCTGGGGGCATGAAAAGCCTTCAGGTAGAGAACTGCAGAGTTTAGAGGAAGTAGCCTTTGGTGCTTAGAGATGACTGCTAAGGAGTGAGTTGGATACCACGGCATCTGCTATCCTCCCCACGCAAGGATGAGCCACACCTTTGCTAGTCTGTGGCCCAGCCGGCAGCATGTAACAGATGCTAATATCTGCGTGTTACAACAATGAGGTATGCTCTGTCTCTTGCACTAGGCTGGGAGCCCTTCGGGCCAGGACTATGTTCCATCCACGCTGAACCCCAGGGTACTCCATGGATGAGAACAAACGGGAGGATCCTCTGGGTCTGGAGGTTGAGGGTGCCCCGCCCCTGGTCCATCTGGCACTTTCTGTGGACTTACCGCCATCAACAAGAGTCTCGGTGGTCCCTGTGAGGCCTGTGATTGGCTGAGAAGGGAAGCAGGGAGAAGGTGCTTCCCCAGCTGGGCCCCCGCTACCTGGGCCGTGCAGAGCCCATGTCAGAGATGAGGGCCCAGGATGATGGAAAGAACATGAGAGGTGGCTGCAGCCACCAGCTCCTGGTTACCAAGTGACATCAATATGAGGATTCCAAGCTCCCTGGAAACTGTCTCCCTGGAAACTGTGAAGAGGTGAGCTGAAGGGCAGGGCCCAAATGGGCACTGAGGTGGAATTATTCAACACTGGAAGCCTTCTGCTTTTGTGGCCTAGCATCATTCCAACACCCTCACCTCCTCCAAGAAGCCCTCCCAGATTAATAATATTCAGTATTGGAACCCGCTGGAAGGGTTGGAATATAAAGATTAGGGAAAGTTGCCTCCAGCTTTCAGAGAGTCTGGAAGTTGCAGGAAGTGCAGGAGAGCACCGCTGCCTCTTGTCCTGAGGCAGTATTCAGAGAAAAATCTGCAAAGGTGGCTGCAAAACTGAACTGAAACTGAATCCGCTGCTACTGGAGAATTAATAAGGTGCTTCTGCTGCCTCCCATTGGCTGAATCTAACCCGGAATGTTGCTGGCAAGTCATTCTGAAAAATGGCAGGCAGGATGGGGATAGGAGAGAGGCTTTAACAGACAAGTTGTCCAGTATTGTCTTATTTAATCTCGTTAAAAAATTTTTTTAACGTTTATTCATTTTTGAGAGACAGAGCATGAGCGGGGAAGGGGCAGAGGGAGAGGGAGACACAGAATCCGAAGCAGGCTCCAGGCTCCAAGCTGTCAGCGCAGAACTCGATGCGGGGCTCGAACTCACGAACCGCGAGATCACGCCCTGAGCCAAAGTCGGACGCCCAACCGACTGAGCCACCCAGGCGCCCCATTAATCTCATTTTTAAAGTGAGAAAGCTATGGCACACACAGGTTGTACAACTGCCCCTAAGTGATGCGGTCAGGATTTGAACCAGATGGTATGTCTATACATCGCCACGTGGCTGTGTCCCAGGATAGGATCGAAGGGGCTTGCAGGCACCCAAGCTCTGGGTTCTGATATCTATGCAGGAAAAGGTGAGAGAGCCGTGACTGAGTTTTTCAGACTTTGGCTGGAGGCTGGTAAGGCTGGGAATAGGGAAAAAGGTATAGGCTGGGGACAGAGAAATGGTCTAAGCATGGGAAGCCCCTCCAAACGCAGGGACGCAAGGGGTCCCTGCAGAGACAAGAGAAGCCACAAGAGGGCGCCCGGGCCCACCAAGTGCCCACCCGGGGCAGCCGTGCAGGGTGAGGTGCAGATCTCCCTTGTCCTGTACTGGAAGGTTCAGGGGAGACCTAGACTGGGGACCCCACAGCAGGCTGTGTCCTCAGTGCAGTCAGAATCATCACTCATGGAAATACCTGCTTGTAACTCTGTGTGTTGTTGACCCCAAGGGGAGACAGTCCTCAGGAAACTCCAGTCCCAGTGGTCCCAGAGGGTCTGCTCTGCCCCTTCTGAGACCATTCTCCTTCCAGAATCCTCCGCTTCCCTCAGCAGACATCTTCATATACCCATCTTTTCAATGACTTAGTGCTGATCCTTTCCCCTGCCCCCCACTTCAGCCAAGTCTAGCCCTGGCCCCAAAATTGCATCAGACACTTGCCCCACCTGGCCTGGCAGGTGGCATGGGTGACCAGCCTCACCTTGAAAAGCCAAAAGTTTTGCCTGTTGCTCCCCTAACTAGGACATCAGCTTCGTGAGCACTGGGGTTGTGTCTGTTCGGCTCATTGCTGCCCCTCTAGCTACTACAACAGTGCTTGGCATATATTGTAGGTTCCCGATAAATACTTGTTGAATTATTGAATGAATGAACAAGGGGCACCTGGGTGGCTCAGTCAGTTAAGCATCTGACTTCAGCTCAGGTCATGATCACATGGTTCGTGAGTTCGAGCCCCGCATCAGGCCCCGTGCTGACAGCTCAGAGCCTGGCGCCTGCTTTGGATTCGGGGTCTCCCCCTCTCTCTCCCTGCCTCTCCCATGCTTGGACTCAGTCACGCGTCGCGCTGTCTCTCAAAAACGAATAAACATTTCACAAATGAACACATGCCTAGAGTGGAAAAGCGTCTAGGGCTTGGAGGCAGGCAACCTGGGTTTACGTCTCCGTCCAGCGCTTAGTCTCTGTGCAACTTGGGGCAGGTGACTTATCAAATTGTTAAATAAGGATTATAATGGTGTGTCCGGCAGGGTTGTCAAGAAGATTCCTGGAGATGATGTCGCTCAAGTGCCTCCCACAGCGCCTGGCACATGGCAGGGGCTCCCAAGCAGTGGCTCCTTATTCGAGCTAATGGGGCCTTGGAAAGCAGCTTCTATTTACGGAGGATTTACCATGTGTCTGGCACTGGGCTTATGTTCTCCGGGTTCCATTTTCTGAACGACTTCGTGAGAGGTTGAGGAGCTCACAGGGGTTAAATAACTGGCCCAGGGTCACACGGCTGAGAAGCACAAACTTGGGTTTATGTCCAGGTGTTGAAGACCGCAGCGTTGCAACGTCAGCCTTCTGAAGTTCAAGGCCTTTCTATCACTTACAAGTGGTTTGACTTTGGGCACGTTTCTCGGTGGGGAGATATGGGAAGGGGTGGAAATGGGCGGGCCACTCCATAGGCCTGGATCATTCTTCAGGATTTGGAGGGGTCAAAGACACCACCAACTGTTAACAATGTAGCTTCACTCCGTTGAGGTTGGGCAACCTACCAGGGCCTCTGGAACCTGCTCGTTAACCACAGCACCACCTGGACCCCCCCTCCCCGACTAGGCCATTTCCAAATGCATTCTTTGGACGCCACCTGCAGCCGGATTCACAACCTAGTCAAGGAGGCAGGACACACACATCCACGCACAGCTTCAGAGGAAGAGAGTGCTGGCTTTAGCTGTGTCACCTGGGCTAAGTTGCTCGGCCTCTAAACCCTCGTTTCCTCGTGTGTGCACTGAACGGTGATACGTGGCATCCCGTATGAGGATCATCTAGAAAACACACATAGAATTGCTGAGTCCTGAGCACTGGAGGTAAGCAAGGGGCGATGGGGAGGCTGAGTTACAGGACCACTGCCAGAAGGATCTGGCATCGATTCCGACGACCCTGTTAAGGGGTCATTTTTCAGAGCAAGGCAAAATCATGATTGATTCTCTTACAAATCTAGACGCGAACACATGTTAAAGATTTTATTTGCCTTGTTAAATGGGGGAATCAGACAGATGTTATGACCGGTTCGAAGAAAAAGTGAAAAAGGCACAAATTCATCTGGAAAAAACGGAGACAAAGCTAGTTTCTCCACAAAAGCGGGGGTGGGGGGGTGGGGGGGGGATTCTAAAAGATGGAGTTCGCGTACCTATCAGTTACTTACCAAAGAGGTACAGAATAGCTCAAAGACAATGAACAGGGCCAGAATCAGACAGCGGGAGGGTGTTCTTTTCTCTACGGCCCATGTTGGCCCAGAGATTCCAGGCCCAGATTCTCATCCTGGCAAGTCCAGGGCTTCTCAACTCTCCTGGGATCAGTGTCCTCATCTGTAAAATGGGGTCACTAACCGTCTGGCCTCCCAGGGTTGTTGCGAAGACGACACAAGCTGGTGGTGTCAAGTGTGTAGATGAGGGCCCCCCACCCGGTGTGGACCAGGCCCCATGTTGTGTGTCTCTTCCTGTCATCCACCCCACAACTCGATACAGGAGAGGGAGAGACCATTATAACCTCCGATGAGAGAGGGGCGCCTGGGTGGCGCAGTCGGTTAAGCGTCCGACTTCAGCCAGGTCACGATCTCGCGCTCCGTGAGTTCGAGCCCCGCGTCGGGCTCTGGGCTGATGGCTCAGAGCCTGGAGCCTGTTTCCGATTCTGTGTCTCCCTCTCTCTCTGCCCCTCCCCCGTTCATGCTCTGTCTGTCTCTGTCCCAAAAATAAAAAAAAAAAAATTAAAAAAAAAAAAAAATAACCTCCGATGAGAGACCAAGGCTCACAAAGGTGGTGGCGCTTGCCCAGGGAGCCTAAACTGGGTTAAGACCCAGGTCGGTCTGGTCTCACAAGCCCAGTGATTCTGTCGAATGCCTGTGTGACCTTAGGCAGGTCTCCTTCCCTCTCTGGCCTCATCAGCCCATCTCCCCAGGCGGGTTGGGTCAGCCGACTTCTGAATGCCGTCTCCTGGTCCCTCTGCTCTGTGGGGCGCTCCGTGGCTGCCCAGCCGGCCAGGCCAGAACAACTCACTGTGGTGAGTGGCCTGGTGAGCAGGTGTCACGGGTATGGCAGTCGGGGAGACTGACTGCCAGGGAGTCCAGCCTCCAGCACGCAAACCTCAGCCTGTCCAGAACCACCATATTTTCCACCTTGCTCACAAGCCTGGTAGAAAAGGCCGGCCCTGGCCAGACTTGAACAAAGGGAAAAAAAAAAAAAAGAAAAAGAAAAAAATATGTTTCCCAATTGCTGGGTCAAATCCAGGTTGGCGAGAATGGGAAGGATGAGGCCCAGGCCAGCTCATCTGAATCAATATTTTCCCTTTGCCCACGGCCTAGCTGTCGTCCTGCACACAGCCGTCATCTTGGAGAATCCCTGTGGCACTGCATTTCAAGGCAGGTTGTCCTTCTTTGGGTCAGGGCCTCCCATGCACCCAGCTCTGTGTCAAGTCCTTTGGGGGAGCTAAGGGAGGGGCCCCTGGCTTCAGAGGGTTTTGCCGTTAAGTCTCCCTAGGGGATGCAATGCTTAGGATGCTTGGTATGCAAAGGAAGGAAAACGCAACTCAAACCGGTTTGGGCAAAGAAAGCAATTTATTGGCTTATGTAACAAAATTGTCTGTCCTAAGGAAACAAGTGAAATGAGGAGGAGAAAGGGGTGGTAGGAGTGAGGCAGGCATGTTTTACCTAGGGAGGACATGGGAGGTCTCACTGACAAGGGCCATTTGAGCCAAGACCTGAAGGAGGTGAGGAAGAGAGCCAGGTGGAAGTCCCAGACAGGTGGAACAGCGGGTGCAAAGGCCCCGAGGTAGGGGTGTGCCTACCATGTGTGTGTCCAGAGCTTTGGAAGGGAAGGGAGAAGTGAGAGTTGAGGTCAGAAGGGTCACCTGAAACCAAATATTAGGAAAAGACTTGGACAAAAAAAAAAAAATCTTTTTAAAAAAAGCTCTTTATCCTGTGGCCTGAAACTCAGAGTCTAGTTCCTACAGGCTTTGGTGGGGATGGTGGTTGAGGTGGGAGGAGAAGAAGGGGAATAGTGGGGTGAGGCAAGGGCCACCCCTTCCAAGCCTGGCCCTCCTTGGCCTTGGGAGGCTCAGACTAGGAGCCAGAAGGAGAATTAGTGACCTAGCTCCACAATACAGCTGATAAGGGGTCCTATCATCAGTGATAGCCCCAGCAGACAAAGCCTACTCTGGAGTCACCTAAAGCCTCCGGGCAACTGGGCTGGGCCAGAGCTGTGTGTGACAGCTGACCCACCAGGGATGAGCTCTGGTGCAAGGAACAGTCTCTGGGGGGGGGGGGGGCAGACCTGGCCCCCATCCAAGGGTCATAACTTTATGGGGGAGTGTCTGGTGGGCACTCCAGGTTCTGAACAAATTCAAAATCTTGAGCAGGAATAGGAGATAACAGCCAACTGCTCAATTTCATATATGGGGAAACTGAGGCAGAGGGCAAGGCACTGGTGCACCCAGGGTCACACAATGGGATAACAGCAAAGCTGGGACTTGGATTCAGACTCTCTGATTCCAGTGCTCCTTTTTCAAGCCTGGGGAGACCAAAGAGCCTAGAGGTCATGCCAGCCTTGGAGTTCATCTCTACATATGAATCCTGGCTTCTCCAGTTTTTTGGCTCTGTGACCTTGAGCAAGTCACGTCACCCCTCTGCGCCTCAGATTCCTCATCTGTCAGATAATAGTAATGACAGTAACAATACCTGCCTTGTAGTTGTGGCCAAAAATATATTAGGTGATATCTGCAAAAGGTTTAGAAAAGTAAAAATTGTAGTGTCAGACTTCTGAAAATTCTTTTCTTTTGAAAAAATGTTTCCATTAAAAAAAATTTTTTTTTTTGTTAATGCTTATTTATTTTTAAGGGACGGAGAGAGACAGAGTGCGAGCTGGGGAGGGGCAGAGAGAGAGGGAGACCCAGAATCGGAAATGGGTTCCAAGCTCTGAGCTGTCAGCAGAAAGCCCAATGTGGGGCTCGAACCCATGAACCGTGAGGTCATGACCCGAGCTGAAGTTGGATGCTTAACCAACTGAGCCACTCAGGCACCCGGAAAATTCTTTCTTCTATAAAAGCAATGACAAAATGGGCAAAAATGGTCAGAATCAATGTTTTCAGAATTCTTGGAATTAATCAAAAGCGTGCATCAATCGAGGGAGCATTTATTTAAGGAACAGGGCTTAACCTTGTTCAGAATAGTGACCTTTGTGGCATTTTAACTTGAGTTATCCCCTTCCCACCCCCCAGCCCCTCACCAACTCCATGGCAGACTTAGAATCCAGCAGCCTGGATTTGCCACCAGAGGTGACAAATAGGGTTGTAGCTCCTTCAAAGCCTCATTCCCAGAGAACTGTCATTATTTGGCCTGTCGGGTGGTTCCCTGGAATACCTCACTTGCAAGGCTATCTTTATTTGACCTGACCAGGAGCTCACCCAGTGCAAAAAGTTTTTCCCCTGGGGCCATTTGTCAAAACCATTCAGAGGCAATTGTTTAACCTTGGGGCAGCCTGAGGTGGTAAATAACATTTGGCAGAAAACAATAGGCTTCCGTGAGCTAACCAAAAGGACAAACTGGAGAATGGACTGTCCACAGAGGGCTGTGAAAATCTGACATATTCCTGGGAATCTGGAAGGCCGTGTGTATGTGTACGATGCGCGCATCCAGGGCTGTGCAGATGCATAGGCAATATCTGGGAAGGTCCTAAACTCTCACCTCTGGCTACCCTCCAGGCCCTGCACAAGCAGGAAGTGAAGGCCAAGGCGGAGTTATTCAGGGCTTGGCCGGAGGGAGCGTGCCCCCCACCCCTTGCAAGCACAGACTGCCCCTAACAAAGACTGGGAGACTTACCCATTCCAGGCACTTAAGGAAATCTCTGCCTAACCATTTGATGACCACTAAGGTAACTGAACAGAGATTTATTTCAGTCCCGCCTGCAAAAGAATACAGACTTCAGAGAATTAATTCAGAAAAGTCACTAAAACAAATAGTAGCAACAAATAGTCACAACGACAAACTGTGGGGATAGAGAGAACCTGACTTGCAGAGTCACCACGTGATAGTATGGAAAGTGTCCCATTTTTCACCAAAAAATTATGAGACGTGAAAAGAAATTGAAAGGGCGGACCTACGCCGGCCGACTCCATCTTGTTCTGTGTCCTCCACCTTGAGTGACTATGTCCCCGACATGCCCCTTTCCGGGAAAATCGCAGAAACCTCAGACCACGCCTCCACCCCTTGAGTAACCTCCTGCTCACCCGTTCAAACTTCCCTATCAAAACATGCCCAGCGACCTGCCTGCATAACAGGACTCTGACCCATCCCCAGCCAATCGGCTGAGGCCACGACCCATCCCCAGCCAATCGGCTGAGGCCACGACCCTTCCCCAGCCAATCGGCTGAGGCCACAGCCATTACCTCACCAACTGCCCCTAGACCCCTATAAAACCTTTGTGCTTTTGAAGCTCTCTCTCTCTCTCTCCCGTATCTCACCGCTGCGTGGATTGAGCTCGAGCTAGCTTGAATAAAGGCTCTTTGCTTTTGCATCAGACACGGCTCCCTGGTGGTCTCTGGGGATCACGAATTCTGGGCATAACAAAATAAGGAACCATGGTCCCTACACAGGAGAAAAACAATCAGTGGGAACTGTCTAAGTAGGATCAACTCAGAGATCCACACCTAGACACATCATCATCAGACTGCTGAATGTCACAGACAAAGCAAGAATCTTGAAAACAGCTAGAGAGAAGTGATTCTCTTCAGTGTACTCTTCAGGTACAAGGGATACTCAACAAGCTCACAGTTGATTTCTCCTTAGGAACCACTGAGGTCAGAAGGCAGTGAGACAAGATATTGAAAACACTAAAAGAAAAAGACTGTCAATCAAGCATTCAACATCCAGCAAAACTATCCTTAAAAATTGAAAGAGAAGAGGGGCGCCTGGGTGGCTCAGTCCATTAAGCGTATGACTTCAGCTCAGGTCATTATCTCATAACTAGTGAGTTCAAGTCCCGTCTCCCCCCCCCCCCCCCCCCCCGCACCTGACTCTGTGCTGACAGCTCAGAGCCTGGAGCCGTTTTGGATTCTATGTCTCCCTCTCTCTCTCTGCCCCTCCCCTGCATGTGCGCTCAAGTGCATGCTCTCTCTCTCTCTCTCAAAAATAAATAAACATTAAAAACATTTTTTTAAATCATATCTCCTTATTCAGAAAGAAATCCATTTAAAAAAAATGAAAGAGAAGATAAACAAAACTTGAGGTATTTTGTTGCTAGCAAAACTGTGCTTTAAGAAATACTTGCACGTTTAGGGGCATCTGGGTGGCTCAGTCGGTTAAGTGTCCGACTTCAGCTCAGGTCATGCTCTCGTGGTTCGTGAGTTCGAGGCCCGCATCAGGCTCTGTGCTGATGCCTCAGAGCCTGGATCCTGCTTCAGATTCTGTGTCTCCCTCTCTCTCTGCCCCTCCCCTGCTCATGCTCTGTCTCTAAAAAATAAGTAAATGTTAAAAAAAATTTTTTTAAAAAGAAATACTTGCATGCTGAAGATGAAAGACATCACTGAAAGAAATTAAAGATTGAAATAAATGGAAAGACATCCTATGTTCGTATATTAGAAAATATAATATTGTCACTACTCCCCCAATTGATCTACAGATTGATTGCAATCCTTATCGAAATCTTAGCTGTTGATTTTTTAAAAAAATTTTTTTATGTTTATTTTTGAAGGAGAGACGGAGCGTGAGGGGGGAGGGGAAGAAAGAGAGGGAGACACAGAATCCAAAGCAGGCTCCAGGCTCTGAGCTATCAGCACAGAGCCCGACGTGGGGCTCGAACCCATAAACGCATAAACCACGAGATTATGACCTGAGCCGAAGTCGGAGGCTTAACCAACTGAGCCACCCAGGCACCCCTTAGCTGTTGATTTTGAAGATATTGATAAGCTGATCCTGAAATGATATGGAAATGCAAGGGACCCAAAATAGTGGAAATAATCTTGAAAAGGACAATATTGGAGGATCCACGCTTCCCTGTTTCAAAATGTATTACAATGCTGCAGCAATAAAATCTGGGCGGTACTGGTATGAAGATAGGCACATAGATCACTGCAGGAGAATTGAGAGTCCAGAAATAAATTCATATATTTATGGGCAATTGATTTTTGACAAAGATGCCAAGATAATTCAACAGGGGGAAAAATAGTTGTTTTCAACGAATGGTACCCAGACAAGAGGATACCCACGTGGAAGGGAGAATCCACATAGAACCGAGATGGGTCACTATCTTGATCCATATACAGAAATTAACTAAAAACCAATCAAAGGCTTAACTCTAAGAGCCAGCACTTCTAAAGGTCTTAGAAAAATATTTAGGAGTAAGTTGATTTCTTAGATGTGACACCAAAAGCACAAGCAGCCAAACCAAAAAAATTCTGTAATTCAAAGAACACTACCAAGAAAGTGAAAAGACCACTCACAAAAATGGGAGGCAATATTCACAAACCATTTATCTGATATGGTTGTAGTATCCAGAACCTATACGGGAGTCTTACAACTCAACAATAAAAACAAGCAAACAAACAAAAAACTCAAACATCTCCATTTAAAAATGGGCAAAGGACAGGGTGCCTGGATGGCTCAGCCAATTAAGCATCCAACTTTGACTCAGGTCATGATCTCACAGTTCATGAGTTTGAGCCCCACATCGGGCTCTCCACTGTCAGTATAGAGCCTGCTTTGGATCCTCTGTCCCCCCCCCTCTCTGCCCCTCCCCTGCTCATTCTCTCTCTCTCTCTCTCTCTCTCTGTCTCTCTCTCTCAAAATAAATAAATAAACTTAAAAAAAATGGGCAAAAGACTTGGCATAGACATTTTTCCACAGAACATACACAAATGGCCAATAAGCACATGAAAAGATGCTCAACATCCATTAGTCATTAGGGCAGTGCAAATCAAAACCGTAATGAGAGAGCATCACACCCACTAGGATGGGTCAAACAAAAAAGCAGACAATAACAATTGTTGGCAAGAATGTGGAGAAATTGAAACTCTCATACGGTGCTGGTAGAAATGCAAAAGGATGTCGCCCCTCAAAAGAATGATTTGGCAATTCTCCAGAAAGTTAAATGTAGAGATACCATACAATCCATGAATTTCAATCCTAGGTATTTACTCAAAGGAACTGAAGACATATTCACACTACAACTTGTATATGAATATACAGTATTATTCATAACGGTATTATTCATAACAACCCCGAAGTGGAAACAACCCAAATATCTACCGATAAATGGATAAACAAAATGTGTTATACCCATACAAGAGAATGTTATTCAGCCACCAAAAATGAATGAACTATAGGTTGCCTGGGTGGCTCTGTCAGTTAAGCATCCGACTTCGGCTCAGGTCATGATCTCACGGTTTGTGGGTTAGAGCCCCACGTCGGGCTCTGTGCTGACAGCTCGGCGCCTGGAGCCTGCTTCCGATTCTGGGTCTCCCTCTCTCTCTCTGCCCTTCCTCTGCTTTTGCTCTGTCTCTCAAATATGAATAAAAATGTTGAAAAGTTAAAAAAAAAAAAAGAATGAAGTACTAATGTGTTAGATCACACGGAGGAACCTTGAAAATATTATGTTGCTTGAAACAGCCAGAGTGAAAAGGCCATATATTTGTATTCTATTTATATGAAATGTACAGAGTAGTCAACTCCTTAGAAACAGAAAGTAGATCAGTGGTTTCTAAAGGCTGGGAAGAGGAGCAATACGTCGTGACTGCTAATGGGTATGGTAATAAAATAGACTTTATTTTTTAGAGCATTTTTAGGTTCAAAGCAGAAGGTTACAGAGATTTCCCGTATACCCCAGGCCCCCATATAAACACAGCGTGCTCCACTATGGTACCCCACACCAGGGTGGGATGTATGCTTACACGACACGACAATATCACCTGAAGGCCATAGCTTACACGAGGGTTCACTCTTGGTGAAGGGTTTTCCTAGGGTGATAAAGATGTTCCAGAATCGGTGTCTCTCAATAGTTGCCCAAACCCCTGAACTGTACATTAAAAAGGGTGAATTTTATGTGAATTATGTGAATATCTTCTAATATGAATGATCTCTTCATAAAAAAATTCTAGGGGCACTTGGGTGGCTTAGTCGGTTGAGTGTCCAACTCTTGGTTTCGGCTCAGGTCATGATCTCACTGTATCGTGAGTTTGAGCCCCGTGTCTGGCTCTGGGCTGGTAGTACAGAGCCTGCTTGGGATTCTCTCTCCCTCTCTCTCTGCCTCTCCCCTGCCCATGTTGTCTCTGTCTCTCTCAAAGTAAATAAATAAACTTAAAAAAAAATTTTTTTTTAAATTTTAGAACAGTGCCAGACACAGGGTAAGCTCATTAAACGTTAACTGTTATTATTTTAAATTTTTTTTTTTTTTTTTTACTAAGCTTAGTGGGTTGGGTCTACAAACTTAACTATAGTTTGTCTTATATTGACCTCTTCTTATTAGAAAAGAAAAAAACAGGGAGAAAAGTAGAGTAAGAATGATTCTCAAGGGTGTGCAGCCCTTTTATTTTACAAAGCATTCTCAAATCTTTTTCTAAAGAAGCTACCCCATCCATCACAAGGCAATTATACTCCTTGATTATCACTGTGATTATTTTTCATCACCTCATTATCCCATCTCTTTCCTCTCTAGGTGAGCAGATGCTTTGTCTAATTCACCTGGCACTTCCTAGCATGCAGTTGGAATCCAATACACGCACTTGTTGCATGAATGGATGAATGAATGAACACCCCCATGATCTCGCTTGAACTGCAAGCCGACACTGTAAGGTTAGACTAGGTTCATTAGCTCCACAAAGTTAGGAAACTGAGGCTCAACGAGGGCAGGTGATGAGCCAAAGGCCCTCCTGCTCTGTGGGGGGACAGGGACCTGGTAAGTACATCTCCCTCTCTCCTCAGTGTTCCTTTTTCTGGCCAACACTGTTTCTCTTCCCAAACCGACTGAGTGCAAGGATTACTCTTGCCACGTTTTCAGCCCTCTAGTGACCCCCGAAGTGTTATTCCTGATGGTGTGTCTCCTCAGATGCTTGTGACCATCTTTGTTTCAGAAATGCCTGGGGCCATTACTAAACTGAAATTCAATTTTCTCATCCCTAAAATGGGTACAATCCATGTTCATGTGTGTTCAGTATTGCAATGATGTCAGTTCTCCATGACCTGATCTACAAATTCAATGCAATCTCAATCAAAATTCCAAGACATCTTTCTTTTTTCTCTTTTTTTTTTTTTTTTTGGAGGGGAGAAAGGAATGTCCAGCTGATACTAAAATTTACATGAAAATCCAAACAGCCAAGAGTACCCAAGAAAGTCTTGAAGAAGAAAGTTAGGAAAATTACCTCTAGCAAGAATTAGGATGTATTACATGTAAATTTATTATGAAACCAGTAATTAAAACAATGTCATCTTGGTAGAAAGAGACAAATAGAATGAGTGGAGAGGCTAGAAATAGATCCACACGTATGTGACACTGATTTGTGACAAAATTGACAGGGTAATTCAGCGAGGAAAGGATAAACTTTTCAATAAATGGTGGTACATCAACTGAATATCGTGCTGGGGCAAAAATGAAATCTTGATTCCTTCCTTCACACCATACAAAAAAGAGTTCCAAGTGGTTTGTGAAATTAAAGGAGAAAATTAAAAGGATGAGTAAAACAATAGGTGAATATCCTCATAACCTTGAGTTAGGCTAAGTTTCCTCAAACACTTCAGAAAAATGCTGACCATAAAGAAAAATAGTGATAACTTGGACCTTATTAAGATTAGGAATGTCTCTCTTTCTCTGTCTGACTAACTTCACTTAGCATAATACCCTCCAGTTCCATCCACGTTGCTGCAAATGGCCGGATTTCATTCTTTCTCATTGCCAAGTAGTATTCCATTGTATATATAAACCACATCTCCTTTATCCATTCATCAGTTGATGGACATTTAGGCTCTTTCCATAACTTGGCTATTGTTGAAAGTGCTGCTATAAACATTGGGGTACAAGTGCCCCTATGCATCAGCACTCCTGTATCCCTTGGGTAAATTCCTAGCAGGGCTATTGCTCATATGTGGATCGTGAGAAACTTAATAGAAGACCATGGGGGAGGGGAAGGGGAAAAAAAAAGTTACAGAGAGGGAGGGAGGCAAACCATAAGAGAGTCTGAAATACTGAGAACAAACTGAGGGTTGATGGGGGATGGGGGAGAGGGGAAGGTGGGTGATGGGCATTGAGGAGGACACCTGTTGGGATGAGCTCTGGGTGTTGTATGGAAACCAATTTGATGATAAATTATATTTAATATTTAAAAAATAAAATTAAAAAAAAATAAAATTAGGAGTGTCTTTCCATCCAAAGAAACTACGAAGAAGGCGAAAAGGTACGCCACAGAGCAAGAGAAGCTATTTGCTATATGAACAACCAACAAAGGCTTGTGAACCAGGGCATACAAAGAGTACCCCCATTCATGAAGAAATAGACAAACCAGTTTCAAAAAGGACAACACGTAAGGGCTCCTGGGTGGCTTAGTCAGTTAAGCATCCAACTTTGGCTCAGGTCATGATCTCACAGTCTGTGAGTTCGAGCCCCACATCAGCCTCTGTGCTGACAGCTCAGAGCCTGGAGCCAGCTTTGGATTCTGTGCTCCCTCTCCCTCTGCCCCTCCCCTGCTCACACTCTGACTCTCTCTGTCTTTCAATAATAAATAAATGTGAGAAAAAATTGAAAAAGAAAAAGTACAACACGCACAGACAAGCGTTACACAAAAGAGAATATCCAAATGATCGATAAAGCGCAGGAAAAGGTGCTCCCCCTCACTGGTTATCAGGGAAATGAAAATATCGGCCTCAGTGAGACAGCTCTGAACATTCACTGGAATATGGTTAAAAAGTAAAAAACCTGGAGGGTTCCTGGGGGGCACAGTCAGTTAAGCGTCTGACTTTTGTCTCAGCTCAGGTCATGATCTCAGTTTGGAGTTCGAGCCCCACATCTGGCTCTGCGTTGATGGTGCGGAGCCTGCTTGGGAGTCTGTCTCTCCTTCTCTCTGCCCCTCATCCGCTTGTGCTCTCGCTCTCTCTCCAAATAAATAAATAAACTTAAAAGAAGAAAAAAGAAAAGAAAAAAGTCTGGTACTACCAACTGTAGACAAGGATGTGGAAGAAACTTTGATACATCTTGGCTTACAATGGTACAGCCACTTTGGAAAACGGATAGTGTCTAGAATACCCAAACCCTATGGCCAGCGATTCCACTCCTAGGTTTATACCCCAAAGAAATTAGCCCGTGTGAGCACCAGAAAATATGTACAACACACGGCATGATTCCATGTGCACCAGATGCAAAACCGGGCAAAACTAATCCACGGTGTTAGAAGTCATGATGTAGATTGGTCTTTGGAGCAGAGAGTGGGGAAAAGCTGGGTGTGGGGGGTAACAATTACATGGTGTGTTCCCTTTGTGCATGAGTTATACTGTGTATAAGTTATACTTGAATCAGATGGCTTATTAAAAAAAAAAGTATAACACTTGTAATTGTGGGGGATAAGTGAAAATAGCGATAATAACATAATAGCTAAAAGAATTGAGCCCTCCTTTAGTGCCCCGCAGTTAGAAAATGCTTTATAGAAGTGTGACGAGGATGAAAATTTTGAAATATTTCAACGTGCTTGTCTCTTTTCCCTTTCCTTACACCAGAGCTTTTCCCCCGGGGCAGCCAGAGGCATCCACTTGCCTTCCAGGGTATCAGGATTGGTACAGCTAAAGCTCCAGGGGAAAAAGTCCACGTTTAGCCTTGGACTCTCAAGAATTCTGAGGCCTTCCCAAGGAAATAATCTTGAAAGCCCATGTAATTTAGAGAGAAACAAATTTTCTCAATTCCTAGAGTTTCGTCGGTACATAAAGAGCCTGGCCTGGTGGGCGGGAAGATGGACCTTGACTGTATATAATAAACCACACGAGGCAAAAAAAAAAAAAAACACAAAAAACCGAGGTAAGTTGCGAGTGAAGTCCCTTCTGCCTGGGAAAGAAGGTCAGGAGAAGGAGGGAGAAGTTGGGGAAGAAGATGTAGAGAAAGGATGCTGTCAAACATCCAGGCAGGCAGAGAGATCAGTTAGAGGAAGCAAACGCTGCCTCCTTGGTGTGCACCTGCTGGCCATGATAAATTCTAACCCCGTATACACGCGCGCTCCTTTCTTCTCGCAAGGAGCTGTTAGGTAGGCGCTATCATCAATCACCCCCCACCTTTCGCACGTGGAAACTGAGGCTAAGACAGAGAGGTGCTTGCCTGAGGTCAGCTTGATTGCAGAACGTGGCTCTTCTCTGATGCTGCATGTGTGAAGCACTGAACGTAGCACCTACTGTGTTAGAAGATATTATTGTGACTGTCTTTCCTGTCCTTCCCCCCAGATAAATGGTCCACGATGCTACGATTAGAAATCGGGGGAAGGGAGTTCTCGAGAGAGAGAGCAAATTCTGCCAAGGATTCACTAGAAGCCCTGGAGTGACAGTGACAATCGCCTTGCTGATCAGTAGGCCCTTCCTGCCCGCAGTCCTGTCTGCTCCCCTCACAGGTGACTTGTGCAGGGGGGGAGGGGGGGGGACGGGGGATGTGCCAGCACAATCCTGCCTTGTAGATAAGGAAACTGGGGGACTCAAGCGGCTTGCTACAGGCTACTCAGCAGGTCAGTAAGAAGGTCTGCGGTAGAGTCATTTCCTCTCCCTGGGCCTCAGTGTCCCCCATCTGTAAAATAGGTTGGGCAGTTTCTACACCTGGTTCGAAGTTTCTGGAGTGGGAGAGAACAAAAGCCAGAGAGGAGGACCCAAAAAGGGAGAGGAAGAAAGGAGGATGAGATACAGAGTGCGTCAGTCAAAGTAGTGGCTTAGATTTCAGCTTCAAATTTTTTTTTTTTTTTTTTTTAGGTTGTAACGAGAAGAGATTCAAACCAGATGTGGTCCTGGTGACTCTTGGTAGCTGAGGGTGGAACTGTGCTGTGATAATACCATATTAGTTTGGGGCAACATATCTATCAACAGCCCCAGCCACAGAGCTAAGTGGTTGACATTTCCAGGAACTATGTCCCCACGCTTGAGTTCGGCGTTTGCAAGGGCCTCAGACCCTCACTGGACTTCTAAGTTTTCCACGAAGGGGCTCGTTCTTCAGCTGTTGTCCGGCCCCTGTCTCCCAGACACACCCCCTGGGGAGAACCTCACTCACAGGGCAAGGCCGGGACCCCAGTCACTCCCTTGGCGACACAGCGGAGGCCGAGTGGGAGGCAGGCGCAGCCCAGAAGAGCCAGGCTCAGTGGGAGCCGAGGGAGCACGGCCCAAACAGCCCACGGGATCACAGGCCACATTGTTATTACTTTTTAATTAAAATGGCGTCTTTCCCCCTTATTACAAAAGCCATGTCTGTTTATTTTAGCAAAATTAGACAGTCCAGACCGGCGAAAAGGAAAAATTAAAAATGACCCATGACCCAGAGAGAGAGCCATTGTTAGCACCCCAGGGTATTCAGGGGTCAGAAACAAAATGCACGGGGAGGTGGGGGGGCTGGCCAGTTAACGTAAATGTGAATCGGATGCTACTAAAATTAATAAAAATGTGGGAATCGCGTGGCATTCAAATGAATACAAAGGTGTGAGTAGGGTGAATTTATATGCAAATTAATATCAACATGGGAGTATTGTGGTGTTAAAAACTTTGGGAACCTTTGAATCTGCAGAGTAATACAGAGTGGAGCCTGGAGCCTGCTTCCGATTCTGTGTCTCCCTCTCTCTCTGCCCCTCGCCCGTTCATGCTCTGTCTCTCTCTGTCCCAAAAATAAATAAAAAACGTTGAAAAAAAATTAAATAAAAAAATAAATACCGACTCAGGCTTTAGTGATCACCAGTTCGCCACCTCCAGCCCTCTGAAGATCGTACCCGTGCTGCGTCCTTCTAGATCAAACCATCAATTGGCCTATCCATCCGTCCGTCGAAATGCATGTATACGCATGTATAGAAAGATAAACACATGTTTCCACTTACACACACATATACAGACAAACACACATAGACCTGTGTACATCAAGTGGAGCTTTACGTGGATGCTTAATATAACACTCAGATAAAAATGAGGTTCTTGGGTTAGAGGAAGATGGGGGGCTATTTTCACCCCTTCTTGCCGTGTTCTTGCCCTAACAGCAGCCCCTAAATAACTCTGGGCACCACAGGAATCTGGGCTGAAAACCAGCCATTTTTTCCAGGGGTTCCTAGTCCTCAGCATTTCATGGACCCGTAAATTCCACTTTCCAAAAATTAGGAGGCACCGAACTAGGCCTGTCAACTCTTCCCATCAAATGTGGCAGGCTTGGCTAGCCGCCCCCTTATTACTTGTTGCCCACCACCCTACCTCTTTTCTTCTTGGTTTTGTTTGAGGGGGCCATGTGTTCTGGCCCAGGAAATCAGTCATCATTAATAAACCCAATGTGAAAATCCCATTTGGGATCCCATATGGGATGCTCCCATAAGAGCAGTCCTACAACCTAATTTAGCCAATAAGGCATAAGAGGTCTGCTGGAGACTTTTAGGAAAGCTTTTGCTTTCCTGGAAAAGGGACAGCATCACTGGTACTATCTCATCCCCACTCTTCCTGCCATGAACGTGGATACCTTGCCAAGACCAATGGCAGCCTTGTTGGGTCCACGAAGGAAAGGGCAAGAGAATCACAGAGACTCTTACCTGCCTGGAACTGTAAGCACCGAAACTTCCCCAGTGCGTCTCTACCTCCGGACTTCTTCCGATGTGAAAAAATAAGCCCCTATTTGTTTATGCCACTGTGAATTATATTATTGTGAAGTTTAGAAAGAAAAGCGAATGTGCATTATCATCGTCAAGCCAAAGAGATAGAGAGGAGACAATGTTACAGACAAGCAAGTTGTATGGATAGCTTGCTGTTGTCCCTGTGTTTCCGATTTTGCCATCCGCTAAAAGCAACTTTTCGCAGAGCAGCCCTGGCCCCTGGACAGATGTCTGGAAGTTGTTGATGCTGACCACAGTGGCAGAATGAATGACTAAAGAATAGTCCATCATCAGACTTCCAGTCATTCGATAGGACAGCTCCTGGTGTTGGGCATTCAGACCATTTCCAGTTATTTCCCTGTAAACAGTGTTGCAATGAACATCCTCAGAGCTAAATCTTCACCCTCATCTTCACTGAGTTTCTTAGGGTAACTTCCCACAAGTGGAATTTCTAGGTTGTAGGCTTTCCTTCATATTGCCCAACTGTCTTCCGGAAAGAAAATGCCAAGTTACATGGTCATCTCCCCATGGATGTTTGGCACCATTTGGATGGATAACATGAGTTGCTCCAATATTCTTCCCCAAACAGCACTTTGGGCCGAGATGGTTTGAGTTGAGTGGCTTCTGCCGGCTCTAAGCAGAAGTCCTCATCTATATGCCTTGGCCACCTCCAGCCCTCCCAAGATCAAGGCCACTTGCATATTTACAAATGGTCACAGCCCCTTACAATCCTCCCCTGCCCTCCTGTTTCCCCAGAGCGAAGGAAATAACGTCAGGGCCCTGGTCACAGGTCAGTATCTGTGACAACTGCCATCCACCTGTCTTCTTCCCCCAGCTGACTGTGAGGTCCTCAAAGGGAGAGAAAACTGTTCCCTATCTTCCTCCCTGTTCTCCACGAAACTCTGCCCACACTTCGCACCCTTGCTCAAAGACTTCTATCATCCTTCCACACTAGAAATACTATTCTCTGCTGGCCTTGGAACCCCATCAACTCCCTTGGGGTCTGACTCATTTGGCCTTGTCCTTGAGGAGGCAGTTGCCAGAGAGCAAGGCCTAGAACCACGCCCGGGCTTTGTCACTGTCTCAGTCGGCTCGGGCTGCTGTAACAAAATAAATACCCTAGACCAGGGGGCTTAAATAACGAACACTCATATCTCACAGTTCCGGAAGCTAAGAAGTCCAAGATCAAGGTACTGGCAGATTCAGTGTCTGGGAGGGCTCCATCTTGGTTTAGAGACGGCTGCCTTCTTTCTGTGTCCTCACATGGCGGAGACAGGACTCTGTTCTCCTCTTCCTTCAAGAACACTAATCCCATCACGGGAGCTTCATCCTCATGACTCCATCTAAACCTTATTCCCCCCCAAACGCCCCACTCCTAATACCATCATGTTACGGGATAGGGCTTCAACATATGGGTTTGGGGGGACACAAACATTCAGCCCATAGCACCCCTGACAAACTGTGTGACTACAGGCACATCGTTCCCCTCTCAGCCTGGTCTCCCCTTTTGCACAAAGACAGGATCAGAAAATTTCGACCAGCCAGTAAACTCTAAAGGAGCATTTATTGTTTGTGACTCCACGCTCCCGGTAGCCATTCCCCTTTCTTCTGGCAAACACCCCAACTCTTTTCGGGGTGTGTGTGTGGGGGGGTGCTCAGGCCTCCCTTCCTTCAGTCCAGGACGGCTGGGAGTGGAGCTCTGGACCTAAGCCAACCTGATCGGGCATGTGACCTGAGAGCCAATTAGAGGGAGTCCCAAAACTGCAGCTGGGATTGCTGGAAGATTGCCACCAGTTTGTGTGGCTCTGGAACCCAAAAGCTATAGAGATCGCTAGAGAAGGGGATCCTCGCGGAAGGTTCAAGAGAGGACAGAGTCTGATGACATTGTTGAAACTCCGTATCCAGCCTCTCCTAGATTTGATCCTCTCTTCCCTCCCCTTCCCTCTTTCCTCTCTTTATTTTTCGAGACTTTGTCTCTCCTGTCCCCCTCCACACCCCACCCCTCCCCACACCTTCACCAGCTCCTGAGCAACTCACATCTTGCTCCTTGCTGCTGTACAACCCCCCCCCACCCCGGAAACCACCCCCCCCCCCCGCCCCCTCAGGTCAGGTCTCTCCCAGGCAGTGCCTGGCCCAGCTGCAACCTTACAACCCAGCAGGGTGGCAACTGGGTCCTCAGAGGGGCTGGGAGGAACAGGGTGCAGAGGGCACATGGAAAGGGCAGGGAGACCGGGTGACAGGTAGTGTTCCTAATGTTCCACAGTCAGCTTCTTTATTCTGGCCTCGTGGCTCGGTTGGCATCGGCACCAGCTGGAGCTTGCCCTGTGTTGGCTCGGGGTACTTTTCACAGAACTGGGGAGGGGGAGGGCTTCCCCTTTATCCGTCCCGTTTGCTTGTTATGGAGATAGTTCAGGATCCGCACGAGTGCAGGGAGAATGAAAGGACATGGTCTAATTATGGCTTTAACATCTCTCTTGTGAGGTTGATTGGCAGGAAGAACAAAAGACATCTATGTTATCACCTGGGTCCCTACATCTTCTCGCCCAAGACCGAGATCATCATCTCTTCCTGGGACCACTGCCCCCCCCCCGCCCCCCCCCCCCAATGCCAGCAGCTTCTAATCCAGCCTCCAAATCACTGACAGAGTGCTTTGCTGAGATGTGAGGTATTCAGGTATGCCACAGATTCAAGGAGTGGGTTAATTACATATTGCCGCACCACGAACCACAAAACAAGGTAGCTTAGAATAGAGATTTGCAAACTATAGTCCTCAGGCCAAATTTGGCTCACTGTTTATTTTGGTAAATAAAGTTTTATTGGAACACAGCCATGCCCATTCATTTATGTAGGGTCTATGGCTGCTTTGGCAGAGTTGAATAGTTTGTTGTGTTTTTTTTAATGTTTTATTTATTTTTGAGAGGGAGAGAGAGACAGGGCACAAGTGGAGGGAGGGCCAGAGGGAGAGGGGGACACAGAATCCGAAGCAGGCTCCAGGCTCCCAGCTGTCAGCCCAGAGCCCAGTGAGGGGCTCGAACTCGTGAACTGCGAGATCATGACCCGAGCGGAAGGCGGACGCTTAACCGACTGAGCCACCCAGGCGCCCCTGAAGAGTTTTAATAGAGACTGTATGGGCCACACAGACTCAAACATTTACTATCTGGCTCTTTACAGGAAAAGTTTGTCAACCCCTGGATTAACAGTAATCATTTATTATCTCTCATGGTTCTCATGGTTTCTATGGGTAAAGGATCTGGGTGCAGCTCAGCCACGGGGTTCTGGTTCAGGGTTTTTTCGGAGGATCCAGTTAGGTATTGGCTTGGAGCTCCACTCACCTGAAGGCTTGACTGGGGCTGAAGGACGCTCATCCAAGAAGGTTCGCTCGTGCTGATGCTGTTCTATGCTGTCCTATGCTGGGGGACTCAATTCTGCTTTACATGGGCAACACAGGATAGTTTGAGTGTTCTCATGGCATGGTGGCTGCTGTCCCCAAAGTGAGAGATTCAAGAGAACACGGTGGAATCTCAACGCCTTTGTGAGCTAGATTCAGAAGTCACACCCTGTGACTTCTGCCATATTCTGCTGATCACACGGGCCAGCCCTGGTTCAATGTAGGGAAGGAGGAACAAGAGAATAAATACCAGGAAGTGGGATCACTGGGGCCATCTTGGAGCCTGGATACCATGTGAAAGATACAAACTCATGCTTCCATGAGCATATTGATCTATATTGATGAGCTGCTGATAAAAGGGGGTGGGGAGGCATTTATCCCCCTAACCTCAAGGGTATCACTTCCAGGCTTCTAGGACGCTCAAAATAAATGTATTTTCTTTTTTTTTTTTTTTAAGTTTATTTATTTTGAGAGAGAGAGAGAGAGGATCCCAAGCAGGCTCTGTGCCATGAGTGCAGAGCCCAATATGGGGCTCTATCCCACAAACCGTGACATCACGACCTGAGCTGAAATCAAGAGTCTGATGCTTAATTGACGGAGCCACCCAGGCTACTCTATAAACGTATTTTCTTAGGATTGCATCATGCTTTCTGTTAATATTTTTAAATTTGGAGATTTCACAAAACACCTAAAATCTCTAAATTAACCCTCCCCCCCCCCACATATAACAAGAGGATGGGGAGAACAGCAGCTGCCCTCTTTGCAGGCGACACGAGTCTTTCTAGTTTACCACATTCCCCACCATTCTTTATCAATCCCTGACAGAGATGCTGGAGTGTAGTGATCATTTATTATAATCCTTGGCCTGTTTCCTCACAGAAATACTTCACCGCAATTTCACCTACCTTAAAAGAGGGCAAAGAACAGATACACGAAGAGGGCCTCCCAGTTTAAGAAACATTAGGGGTACCACGTTTCTTATTAGGAGAGAAGAATTTTTCTGTGTATTTAACATGCACATAACGTATATGTATTTTTAAAAAATTTTTTTTACTGTGTATTTGTTTTTGACAGAGAGAGGCAGAACGTGAGCGGGGGAGGGGCAGAGAGAGGAAGACACAGAATCCGACGCAGGCTCCAGGCTCTGAGCTGTCAGCACAGAGCCCGAGGCGGGGCTCGAACTCACAGACCTCGAGATCAGGACCTGAGCCGAAGTCAGACGCTCAACTGACTGAGCCACCCAGGTGCCCCAATGTATATGTATTTTTATTTTTTTATTTTATTTTATTTTTTTAAACGTTTATTTATTTTTGAGGCAGAGAGAGACAGAGCATGAACGGGGGAGGGGCAGAGAGAGAGGGTGACACAGAATCGAAGTAGGCTCCAGGCTCTGAGCCATCAGCCCAGAGCCCGACGCAGGGCTCGAACTCACGGACCGCGAGATCGTGACCTGAGCCGAAGTCGGACGCTTAACCGACTGAGCCACCCAGGCGCCCCAATGTATATGTATTTTTAACAACTATAATCACCACAGTTTGTAAACTTTAACTGCCTGGCCTGTGGAGGCCAATTTCCTTAGCTCGGCATTGAAGATCTTTTATAATCTGGCACCACCTACCTTAAAGACAATATGGCATAGAGACAAAGAAAGAGTTCAGACACTGGAATCAGACCAGATGGCTTTACATATCAGCCCCACCATTCACCCTTTGTGTCCTCAATTTTCTCATCTCAAAAATGGAGAAAATCACAATACCTATCACATTGGGGTTTGTGACTACCTTTCCAGCTCTATCTCCAGCCCTGCCAGCACTCCAGCTACCCGAACACTCCAGGCTATTTTAGGCCCCAGTGCCTTTGCACATTCTGTTTCCTCTGTCTGCAGTTCTCAGGTCCTGCTTCTCTGCTGCAAGGCTCAGTCCACAGTCATCCACTGAGGTTGTCCCTAACACTATTCACCAGACCTGTCTGGTGCTCTTGGACAGGACGTGGGATGGTACTTCTTGGCCCCCTTGTGATTGGGTCGGAGCCACGTGACAAGTTCCGGTCGATGAGTTGTGGGTACACACGACACGTGTCTTTCCCAGGCTGGAGCATTTACCAGCAGTGTCAAGACTTTCCAGAATTGTCTCTTCCCTCTGCCACAGCCACTAGCCCCCGGAGCGAGGATGGTGGTGTGCACAGAGCCACATCCACGGCACTCTTAGATGTGTTGAGCCAAAAATCCGCCTCGCGATTCGGGTCTCCGGAGTTGTTACAACAGCACTACCTAGCCTGTGTTGACTTATTTCCATAGGAAAGCTTTCTTTAACTTTCCTCCAACAGAGCTCATCAAGGCCCATGGGTTGTCACGGCAACCAGCACGCACCTCTATCCATACATTATACACAGCAGCTGCGTGTTACAGAACTGGCTTTAGGGGTCAGGGTGCCCACTGGTACTGCTCTCTCCCCAGCATGGCTTTCCCCACCTACCCATCGTGAAGATGCTTCCCCCCGCTCGTCTCTGCACGGACACCCAGCTTATGTAGTGCTTGGCACTTCATTCTCAAAGGCGATTCTTTGTATCTGCTTATTTAAATAAGGCAGACTGATTTCCTGTCTGCCTCTCCCACTAAATAATAAGCGCATAGCCCTGGGGCGTAGCTTGGGGTCTGCTGCAGAAACACTAGTACATGACCGATTGAATGAATGAATGATCAGTGAACAGTGTGCAGCCAGTGAGTGAATGAGGGAATGGCTCGTGGTACAACTCAACAACTCAGCTACCCTCGGCCGTGTCTGCGAGCATCCCCTCCCGGGCCACTGGCGGCGCCTTGTGTGACCGTTTAAAGCCAGGAAGCAAAATCAAAGGGCCCTGGATTCAAAGGACGCTAATTACCTTTCAAAGAGTTCCCCTTGGCTTTAGCCACACGATTCCCGTCAGAGGCTGTGGGAGTTTGTGGTTCCTGTGCCGGGCTTTGAAACTGGGAGGGATTAATGGGGCTTGATTAAACCACAAATGTCAGGAAGTGCGGAGGGCAGCCCGGAATGCTGGCCACCTCCGTCCTGAAAGGGAGAACAGCCACTGACTGCCCCTCCCCCGCGGGGCTTGAGCTGCTGATAAAAGGGGGTGGGGAGGCATTTATCCCCCTAACCTCAAGGGTATCACTTCCAGGCTTCTAGGATGCTCATTTGCATGCAAATGACTGACATGCTAATGAGAATTTAGTTTGGCATTTTGTGTTAAGGAGGAGTCGTAAGGAGACTGCCCACTGATTTTCCATGCCCTGAGGCCTGAACAGCAACCTTTCCAACTCCACAACAGGCGTGGGCTAGAATAATTGATAATGACAATGATAGGTACCAACTCACTAAGCACCTACCTGACTCTGAGCTTGTGGCTTTATGTAGTTGATCTCATTTCATCCTTATAACCTGCCCAGAGGTAGGTAAGGGCTCTCGTGAGCTCCATTTCACAGATGGAGAAATGGAGGCTCAGAGAGGTGAAGGCACCCGCTCAAGGTCACACAGCACGGAAATGACAGCCTGGAACGGACAGAACAGTCTCCCTCTCAAAACCTGAACTGCTCTATTTTTTCCCATCTTTTGGAAATCTGAAGGCCTCTCCCTCTGATGTTCCAGGAGGAATGATTCTATAAAAAGCAAGAAGACAGTAAGATAAGAGACGGGGAAAGACACGTTGGAGAAACCCATACCAAATTTAGTTTGCGAGCCCACCCCGGTCTGACTCCCCAGCCGTTTCACGAATCCCTCCCAACTACTGAGGAAGGAGCTGATGATGCTTCCTGTCAGGAAGCTTTTCAGCTTCTGGTAGCTAGAAGTCAACTCAGCGAGAATGTGGATTTGCTCGTCCCCAACCCTTCTTGGCGCCTTCATTATAGAGCTTGGAAAAGCCAAACACCTACTTTCCCAGCCTCCCTTGCTGCTAGAGACGCCCATGTGACCAGTTCTAGCCAATGAGACATAGACTGAAGCCTCCACTTTCCCAATAAGAGGGACATACATTGCTTCGACAGCCTTCCCCGTTTCTTCCTCCTGCCTGGAACGTGATGTGACACCTGAACTATGGCAGCCTTCCTGTGATCAGAGGGAAAGGCCAAGAGGCTAACACATTACTGAGTCATCCAACCAACGCTAGTCACTGCTTACCTCCAGAGTTTTTGAAATAAATTAAAGAAATGAAATAAAACCCCTTTTATTTAAGCCCCTGTTAGCTGCTTGAAACCAAAAGCATCTTAATGGGTACAACCTTTCATCCTATGTTTCTTATTAAGAATGAGGGTAGTTCCCAGAAACCCTGTCCCTACAGCTTTGCCTCACATCTCTGTCCAGAATTTTGTTCAGTGTCTTTTCCTAAGCTAATTGTTTGTCAGAAGGAAAAAAACCAAAACCCAACATGGTTGGCCTTGGACCGGTGGTTCTCTGACTTTGAAGGGCTTCCGCAATCTTACCGGGAAGGCTTGTTAAGACCCAGATGGCGGGGGCCTATCCCCAGAGTTTTTGATTTAGTAGGTCTAAGGCGGTGGCTGAGAAGTTGCATCCCAGGGAAATGTCCTGCCTCCCTACCTATTGGTGTAAAGTCAAAGAGAGTTCACTGTGGAGGCAAGTAGTCAAGGAAGGCTTCTTGGAGGAGGGGTCATGAACTAAACCTTAAAGAAGGCTTAAGGATGAAGACGTGTAAGGAAGGTAGCAGAAAGGAAGGCCCTGAGAGAGAAAGGAATAGTCAGGAAGGAGGTACATAGAGCATGAGGAGGTGTGGCCAGGAGTAAAATGAAGAGTAATAAATTAACGTATCAACTGATAAAGACCCTTCGCCTTTAGCCTCAGAAGCCAAGAGGTGATTTTGGAGGCCTGAGGAAATCAAGTGGGTTGAGAGCTCAGTCTTTGTTGCCAGACTTGAGTTCCAGCCCCGGGCCTCCCTGTTATTTTTGCTGTGTTTTCTCTGAGCAAGTCAAATGACCTCTTGGAGCCTTCATTTTGTCAGCTGCAAAATGGGCCTAATGACGCCTCTCTCACAGAGGTTGAGAGATGTAAGTGATAAAAATGCATGTACATCACCTAGTGTTAAATATATAACAGCAAAGAGAGAAAATCATTTTGAGAAACACCTGTATCCCAAACCCTCAGGATATGTTACCAGTCAGGTTACGGGTTCTATCACCAAATGACCTGGGGAAACACTGAGTCGGTAAAGTTTTCTTTCCTGCAGGATTTTGCAGCCTTTAATACGCTAATATGAAGGATGGATCTCATCTGCGAAGGCCCGCGGCATTTCCCCAAACTTGGTTTTAAAACCGCTTTTAAAAATATATAAATCCTTGGAAATATTTTGAGGAATGCTCCTGTTCAGAACGATGAGAAACCACTGTAAAGCTTCGGTGTACTAATTACAATAATTTGCCATTTCTACTCTGACGAAGGATAAAACCTGCAGCATTTTATCGATCCGTTAGGTTATATTTCTGTGTTAGTCAGCTTTCCTAAATTACGCTGAGGTCACAAACAAACCTCAAATCTCCCTGGCTTATAGCAACAAATGTCTATGTCTCCCCCAGCCCCCAAGAGCACTCCTTAACCCCCATCATCCCCCCCCCTACTCCCCGTAACCATCAGTGTGTTCTCTATAGTTAAGAGGCTGTTTCTCGGATTGCTTCTCTCTTTTCCCCCCTTTGTTCATTTGTTTTGTTTCTGAAATTACACCTATGAGTGAAATCATATGGTATTTGTCTTTCTCTGACTGACTTATGTCTCTTAGCATAATACTCTCTAGTCCTATCCATGTCATTGCAAATGGCAAGATTTCATTCTTTTTAACGGCTGAACAATATTCCATTGTATGTTTTGTATGTATGTATATATACATACATACAACACATCTTCTTTATCTATTCATCGGTTTGATGGGCTCTTGGACTGTTTCCATAATTTGGCTATTGTGTAGTTCTTTTTTTTATGTTTATTTATTTTGAGAGAGATTGAGAGAGAGAGAGAGAGAGAGAGAGAGAGAATCCCAAGCAGGCTCCATGCTGTCAGCACAGAGCCCAATGCAGGGCTTGAACTCACGAACCGTGAAATCATGACCTGAGCCAAAATCAAGAGTCAGACACTTAACTGACTGAGCCAAGCCCAGTGCTGCAGGGTGGTTCTATTTTTAACTTTTTGAGGAACCCTGATGGCTTTTAAAGCTTCTAGGCAGGAGGGGCATTACGTCATTCAAGGTCACGTCTTATTGGCCCAAGTAGGTCACATGGGTAGGCCTGATGTCAATGGCACAGGAAGTATAATTGTGTTGCAAGGAGCAAGATCTTTGGGAACAAAAAAGTGTCCACTCTGTCATCATGGAAGCAGCCTCCTGTTTTAAAACACTGCCTGGGGGCGCCTGGGTGGCTCAGTCGTTAAGCATCCAACTTTGGCTCAGGTCATGATCTCGCGGTCAGTGAGTTCAAGCCCCGCGTCGGGCTCTGTGCTGACAGCTCAGAGCCCGGAGCCTGTTTCAGATTCTGTGTCTCCTTCTCTCTCTGACCCTCCCCCGTTCATGCTCTGTCTCTCTCTGTCTCAAAAATAAATAAACGTTAAAAAAAAAAAATTAAAACACTGCCTGATTTGGATCGTTCGCTAATCCGGAAACACATTCAATGAATCTATATTTGGTGTTTCATGGTTTCATCACTATTACCTTAGAGTGAATGCATCTAGATGTCTTGTAGGATGAGTCTTTCTTTTTTAAAGGCTTAGTATTTCTGATCGTTTGTTCTCTCCAACATGGATTTTAGCACCAAATTGTCGAGTTCAGTGAAAAACCCTGTTGGGATTTTAACTAAAATTGTGCCACATTTATAAATTAAATTGGGGAAAGACTTGCCAGGCTGAGCCTTCCCATCTGTGAACTTGGTATATTTCACCACTTATGTAGGTCATCATGTACATCCTTCACTACACAGTTAAAAATTTCTTCATAGAGTTTTTGTACATCTCCTGGCAGATTTATTCCGGCAATCTTACAGATTTTGCGGCTAGAATGGATGAAATCTTTTTAAAAATATGTATTATAAAATTTGCCACTGACGGTATATGGAAACGCTATTGATTTGGGAATCTTGACCATCTATCCAGCAATGTCACTGAACTCTTTTAAGCGTTCTAATACTATGTCCGGAGTTTGAAATTCCTCTGAGAATAATTCTGGCATTTGCGGACAGCAGTAATTTTTATTCTTTCCCATCACAACTTTCCCTTACACTCTTGTCTCTTTCTTTTCTTTTCCTTTTTTGTTCCCTCGTAATTGATGAAGTCTATAGAACTCTCCAGAGACTCGATAAATTTGGCATTTTGATCATTCCCATTTTACAGGAGAAGAAATGTTGAGAGAGGACCCGAGTCTGTCTTACCCCTACATTTGTGTGTCAGGGCTGCTTTGGGTGCAAGTGACAGGAAAGCAGGCCAGAGTGGCTCTCACAATCGGGAGGTGAGGCACCGCTGGATCTGGGGGACTCGTGCTGGTGCCACAGGAGCCACCTCCCTCCCTCTGCCTCTCAGCCCAGCTGTCCTCTCTGCTGGCTTCATTCTCAAGTAGGGATTCCCCAGATGCCAGTAAGCCGGTTGCCAGGGGTTCCAGGCTCACACGATGATCCCCACCGCCGACAACTTGAGAGAAAACACTGAGACTGTCTTTCCACCAGCATCCGTGTTAACCCCTGAGAAGTACTCCGATCGGCCAGCCTGGCCTTACACTCATCTCCTATGGGACCCTATAACTGACAGCCCGCTGGAAGAGAATCTCTTGGAGTCAGAGGTGAGAGGGAAAGATCCCACAAGGAAAAGATGGGATAAGGGGAGGGGATGCCATGGGGCCAGAAAGGCAGCTGTCCACTCTCCCACTGACTAGGATGCGGAAGTCAGGAGGCCTGCATTCCAGCTCTGGTTTTGCCGCTAGAACTTTTGGCCGTATTGTAATTGCAGAGACTTACTTTGCCTTTTTTTTTTTTTTTTTAATGTTTATTTATTTTTGAGACACACGGAGAGAAACAGACTGTGAGCAGAGGAGGGGCAGAAGGAGGGGGAGCCACAGAATCCAAAGCGGGCTCTGAGCCGTCAGCACAGAGCCTGACGTGGGGCTGGAACTTACGAACTACGAGATCATGACCTGAGCCAAAGTCGGATGCTTAACCGACTGAGCCACCCAGGTGCCCCTTACTTTGCTTATTTGGTAAACGGAGAATGTAACCACATGGGTGGGAATCAAATGAGGAAACGTATGGAAAAGAGGACGTGTAAAATGAAACACGGTAAGGAATTGCATTCATCATCACTGGCCTTAATTAGTATAGTCACCCCTCGACTCAGGAACCTTGAATGAGCTCCCGGCTGTCCGACCCATCAAGCTTTGCGGGGCTCACAAGGCTCTTCTAGTCTGGCCCTGGCTGGTCCACCCCCTTCCTCTCTAACCCACCTCCTCCACTCTAAGCAGGCTGGTCTTCTCTTGCACCACACGCCTTGGCTTCGGCGTCAACCCCATGGCTCTACCTGGTGTGAACCCACCCACTTGCCTGGGCAACTCTGGGCAACTTATGTGCTTTCTGTGAAACTCAGTTCGTTCACCTCCTAAATGGGAACCGTTGCTTCGCAAGGTCATTGTAAGTATTACATGAAGAGAATGGATGGAAAGAGGCCAAGAGTACAATGCTTGGCCGACAGTCCGTGCTTGGGCCTCCATCGAACACCCATTTCTGTGCTGTCCCCAGGGCATCACCTTCCAGAGGGTGATCGGAAAGGAAGATATTTCCCCCTTCGGAGCACTTGGGCCCACCAGAGGCACTTCTGTCATATTGCCTAGGAAAAAAGTAAGATCGGCCTTCTACGTCCAATGACTTAAAGACCTTCCAGAGCGGAAGAGGAAGGGAAAATGGTTGAGGCTTTGGGTCAGTGAGGAAGTGGGTGCCTCAGCCATGCTGAGGATGGGTTCTGGGTCACGGTGTGGCTTGGGATTGGCCTGAGTCAAGGGACAAGGGAAAGGATGGCCATGAGCAGGCTCTGTGATGGCATGGCTTGGGACCCGGACCGGAGGTCCCGCGAGACTGTGTGTTCCAGGGAAAGCCCACCCAGGTAGACACCCCTCTGCTCTTGGCTCCACACCCGTAGGATGTGCCCCGAGGATGTCACTTCCAGGCTTCACTTTACTGTGTGAGCTGGATCTTTGTCCCCTTCTGCCCTTTGAAGACGCTGCTGGCAACGTTCTGGTCAAATCCAGCCTGCAGACCCATCTGGCATGGCCACACAGTGCATGGTGTTTTTATAAATGGCCGCAGACTCTTTGACTCTCCTCCCACCTGCGGGGGGAGGGGGGTCTCTGTATCCTGTCCCTTGCATCTGGGTAGGCCTGTGGCTTCTTCGACCAGTCAAGTATGGTGGAGGTGACACTGTGGGACTGGATGCCAGATCCCTCCTGCCTGGTTCTCCCGCAGTGCTCGCTCTCTAGATCCTTTGTCTTGGAACCAGCCACATGATGTGAGAAGCCCAGGCCACATGGAGAGGCCATGTGTGGGCGCACCAGTGGACAATCCCAGCTGAGCCCAGCCTCTGAATCATCCCAGCCCAAGCACCAGATACGTGAGCGGAGAAACCTCCAGATGATTCTAGCCTAGCCATGTGAGTCTTCCCAGCTGAAGCCCGGACACCGTGGAGCAGGGTCAAGCTATCCCCACCGTGCCCTGTTCAGACTTCTGACACAGAGAATCCAGGGACATAATAAAATGGTTGCTCGACGTCACTACATTTGGAGTGGTTTGTTACGTGGAAATATTAACTAGAAAATAGGGCTTTAAAATTTTTTGATTCTGTGGCCAACATTTAAAATTAGGAGATTTCCAATACAAATTGGGATTTCTGGCTTTTAATGAGAGATCAGAAACTCTGGCTACGCTAGGATCCCTGTTTGGCAAAAACGGGTCAGAGCTGCTCTTTTCTGAGGGAATATGGAGGCCCTATCTGCCTAGGCCCCCATCTGGCCATGTTTGTTTGTTCGGGTACCTGCCTGGTCCCTTTGGGCATATGGGTGTGCTGACCCTGTTCCAGAAGCATCCAACTGCTTCACAGGACGCCCAAGGTCCCAGCCCCTTCTCTCCTCCCATGATGCCCTGGATACCCTTGACCTCTGCGGGTGCCCCCTTTTGTCCCTGGGGCTACATAGACCCACCAAACCAGGCAGGGTTCTACCCTTTTCTCTGCTCAGAAAACCACTTACGTGAAATAAAAACCAGGCAGGAGCTGGGGGTGGTGATGGCTATGTCTGGAGCTCGCTTGGCCTGTAAACAATTTCCTGGTGATAATCTTTCCAATTATCCCTCCAAGCTGGAGCTGCTGTGTGAAATCAGGCCGGGTGCCCTCAGCTTATCCTGTCCATCTTGGAGTCATTAAGATCTGGCTTTGTATTTCAGGGTAAGCTGTCCAGAGCCACCAAGGCCAGGATTTCCAGGATCCTTGACGCAGACACAGAGAATCACAGTATTACAGAAATTTTCAAACACAGGGAAGATTATAGAATCTTACACACAGCAAGACTCTTAAAAAAAAAATCAGTCTCTCCTAGCACTAAGCATAGATGAGCCAGGTACAAATTCCAGTAAACATAACCTTATTTTTCCTTGCATAAACTTAAATATATCAACTTTCATTCATACAGCTAGCAGACAATTAATTAGTTAATTCATTCAACAAATGTTTGTCAAGAGCCTCTATGTACCAAGTACTTTCTTTTCCTTTTCTTTTCTTTTCTTTTCCTTTCTTTTCTCTTCTTTCTTTTCTTTTCTTTTCTTTTTTTCCTTTCTTTTCTCTTCTTTCTTTTGTTTTCTTTTCTTTTCTCTTCTTTCTTTTCTTTTTTCTTTTTTCTTTTCTTTACTTTTCTTTTCCTTTCTTTTCTCTTTTTTTTCTTTTCTTTTTTTCCTTTCTTTTCTCTTCTTTCTTTTCTTTTCTTTTGTTTTCTTTTCTTTTCTCTTCTTTCTTTTCTTTTTTCTTTTTTCTTTACTTTTCCTTTCTTTTCTCTTTTCTTTTCTTTTCTTTTTTTTCCTTTCTTTTCTCTTCTTTCTTTTCTTTTCTTTTGTTTTCTTTTCTTTTCTCTTCTTTCTTTTCTTTTCTTTTCTCTACTTTTCTTTTCTTGGGCAGTAGGAAACTAACCATGACATGTCAGATAAAAATCTCTGCCACTGTGGAGGTTAATTGGAGGTTAATTTGCATTCTAGTGGAAGAGACAGATGAACAACAGGTTAGCAAATAAATATATGATGAAATGTCAAAGGTGGTGATAAGTGCTCTGAAGAAAAATCAGGAGTAAGAGATAGGTGGTAATGGAAAAGGAGTGTCATTATATACAGAGTGGTCAGAGGACACGTCCTAGCAAGGCAGCCTTTATGCAGAGACATAGACGACATGAAGGAGTGAGGCCCATGAAGACCTAGGGAAGCAAGGTCCATCTGGGTGAGGGAATGGGAAGTACAAAGGCCCTGAGGCCAGGCTGGAGTGTGCCTGGCCTGTCATGGGAGAAACAACAGGAAAACTTAGATGGCTGGGCAGAAGTGAGTGAGAGGAGAAGGAATAGAGACTGAGGTTGAAATCTCAGTCAGTTTAATGTTCTTCACTGCTGGGTTATGTCTAAAACCTGGGGGGCTTATCAAATCCCAGCATAGGAAGGAGCATCTGGTCCTACAGCCACGTTCTCTGCTCCTGCTGTGCCTTCCTCATTCTGATTTTCAGCCAGGACTCGGATTTTGATATTTCACCTGCGCCACCTTCAGGGGTCTGTTTCACTTCAAGTCTCTGACCTGTGGGGGACTCTGTCTGGGTAGGCACCTCCTGAAGAATTTTCCTGTACTGTGGCTAGGACTCAGCCAAGTCCTGTCCTTTTTTTCTCTTTTAAATGTTTATTTATTTTTGAGAGAAAGAGAGAGAGAGAGAGCAAAGCAGAGAGGGGGTGGGGGGACAGAAGATCTGAAGCAGGCTCTGCGTGGACAAGCAGAGAGCCTGAGGTGGGGCTCAAACCCATGAACTGTGAAATTGTGACCTGAGCCGAAGTCAGAGAAGTCAGACGCTCAACAGACTGAGCCACCAGGCGTCCCACTCCTGTCTTTTTTTGGCCCTGATATGTCTTTGAAGGGATGCGGGGTGCAGGAGGAGAGTGGAAGCAGGGCTCAATCCAGTTTTGGTGAGGTCTAAACCTTATACCATTTGGGGTAACCCTTCTTAAGAAAAAGAAAAGAAAATTATGAGTATACACTTAGGTATGTATGTGAATATTTATTTAAAATGAGAGAAGAAAATGGAAATATATCACATATTTTTAAAAGCCAATAAATACCACAAGCAATTCAAAATCCAGAAAAATAACATGCTATTTTTATTAACTGTCTGACACCCCCATAAAACTTTTCCCCCACACTTTTGGTTCCAGATTTTACAGCAGAAGCCATGGAGGTGAGAAGGCAGTAAAACAATACATTTAAGGTGCTGAAAAAAAAAGGGTCACCTCAGGGTTCTATACCCAGCAAAAATATCCTTCAGGAATGAAGGTGAAATAAAGACATTCTCAGGTGAAAACAACAACAACTAAGAGAATTCATAGCCATCAAGTCTGCTTTAAGATAATTGCTAAAGGAAGTCCTTCAAACAGAAGGGAATTTAGAAGACCAGGAGGAAAGAGCAACATAAATGGTAATAATGGGTCATCAATGGTAAATATTTAGGTAAAAACAACGAACTACTTTTTTCTCCTGCGTTCTTTAACATATAGGGACACATAACAGTGAGTATTTGCCTAATCATTGTTAGAAAGTTCAATGTACATAGATGTTATATATAAGACCACTGTAACATAAAGGAAGGAGGGTAAACAGACATATAAATGGTAAGGTGTCTATATTTCACTCAACGTGGTAAAATATTGACTCTAAATGGATGGTGACATGCTAAAGTATGTATGTGGCCATCAATAGAGCAGCCACTAAAAAATACCCATACAAAGAAGTAATAAAAACACAATAGATAAGATTAAGATTAATAAAGAATTAATAAAGAATAAGATTAATAAAACCACAATAGATAAGTTAAAATGGAATACCGAAAACCTGTTCAAATAACCCCCAAGAAAAATAGTCAGAAAAGGAAGAAATGGAATAAAAAATAGAGGAAACAAATAGAAAAGAAATAATAAAATGGTATCTGTAAATCCAAACGAATAAGGATATTAAATGTAAATGGTCTAAACATACCACTCAAAAATCAGAGATGGGCAAAATAGATTTAAAAACTCAAACGTGACCCAACCATACGACATCTGTAAGTAACTCACTTCGAATATGGTGACATAGGCAGATTACACTTGACAGGATGAAAAATGACATACCATGCCAACAATAATCACAAGAAAGCTGGAACGACTATATTAATACCAACGTGAACTTCAGAGCAAAGCAAATCACTGGGGATAAAGAGAAACATTAAATAATGATCAATGGGTCTATTCACTAAGAAGACAAAACAAACCCAAAGTGTGTACGCACTTAAAAAAAAACAAAAAAAAAAAACAAACTTTACAATACAAGAAGTGAAAACTGACAACTGAAAGGTGGAATAGACACATTCATAATTATTGTTGAAGACTTCAATACTCTTCTCTCAGTAATCAATAGAAATCACAGACAAAATTAGCAAGGAGAACTGAACAACACCATCAAACAACTGCATTGAATTGAAATTTACACAATACTCTACCCAACAACAGTGTAATACGCATTCTTTTCTTTTCTTCTTTAATGTTTATTTATTTTTGAAAGAGAGAGACAGAGCATGAGTGGGGGAGGGGCAGAGAGAGAGGGAGACACAGAATCTGAAGCAGGCTCCAGGCTCTGAGCCATCAGCACAGGTCCAACGCGGGGCTTGAACCCCTGAGCAGTGTGATCATGACCTGAGACACAGTTTTTTCAAGTGCACATGTAACATTCACTGAAATACACATTATTCTGTACGAGGAAACAGGACAAAGAGTATAATAGTGCAGGGGAAAATCCTCCGGTTAATATTCTAAGATGTAATAGCATTCATAGTCTTTGGATCTTGGAAACAAATCCAGAGAATCTTAGAAGTATAAACCCAGATTCTTTGGAAATGTAGTTTCATTGGCTAGTTGTTGAGTCCTAGAAGTATATAACAAAAAATATAAACATCTTGAATATTTTAAAAGCTTAGAATCTTAGAATAACTGCTTAATAAATGTGTAGACTCTTGGGTGGATAGACTGTTAGATACCTCAAGGGTATCTAATCCACCGGTCTTAAAATTGATGTCCCAGAAGATGGTACTATTTCAAAAAGCCTGAAAGCAATTCTACTAATAAATGCAGTTTACTAAAGACATAAAAATCTTTCACCATTTGGATGTTGCAGAAGAAAAATGAAAAAACTCCCCTATGGTGAAAGAGCTGAAAAGCTGATACAGTCCAAGGTCATTATCCTATGAATGGTGAAATTTGTGAAATAATGCAAGCAATTGCATTACTGTGGGAGAGTGCAGTATTGGTCCCAATTCTTTACCTCTCCCTGTATCTATGTCCTTTGCAGTTCCTCCCACAAAAGAAGAAACGCTACCCTCAGCCAGGTTTTGGTCAATACAACGAGGCAGAAATGACAGTGTGCCTGGGCCTTATGAAAGCTCTCACGCTTCTATCTGCTGCCTTGTGTTTTTGCCATCACTGTGACGGTGCATCTGGGCTCCCACAGGAGGAAAGTAAATTATAGGGGGCAGTGCTGTCCCCGCGTAAGTGTCCTGGCCAAGCCCAGCCTTGAGCAAAATTCCAGGATATTAACTGGAAGATTTTCCCCTGCACTACGATACTCTGTTCTGTTTCCTCATACAGAATAACGTCTATTTTAGCAAATGCTCCATGAGCACTTGAAAAGAATGTGTATTCCTGGGGGGCGCACGATCCAGCCCAGCCAAAATGGACAGTTCCAGCCGACCCACAGATGCACGAGCTGCAGTAATAAATGTTTCAAGCCACGGAGCTCTGGGGTGGCTGTTACCCACCAACTGCTGACCGATACAAGGAAGAGACTTAATGGCAACCAAGAATTCTTCTTTCAGTTCTTTTCCTGTGGTGTCAGTGTTTCCGCAAGTGTGGTTGGAGCATCGTGGGTGTACCCAAGGTACCCTAGCCAGGACTCAGGACTCTGCAAAGCACTGAATCGCACACAGTAGAATGACAGAAGAGTGTTATTTTACTTCTCATTTTTCATCAGTCCTCTAACTTTAAGGAGAAAGTCTCAGTTGGGCAATAATACTCTTCAACACCTCTCCAGCATTTGCTAATCTTTTTTTTTTTTTTTAAACAAAGAAAGAACTCAGGCTCGAGTTTCTCAGGGAGGCAAGAGGCTCTAGCAAGAATTGAATGCTGTTGCTTAGTTTTTAGAGCGTTTACGTTTCTAGCATCTGCTCGTCATAGCGAAAGATAGATATCGCCTCCCCGACTTACATTTGTGATATGATTTTTGATTTTTAATTATATTTTAGTTCAGTAAGTACACTTAAAGATATTTATTTGTGTAAAGGGAAAAAAAAGAGGAAGCTAAAAAAAAATATGGGGTCAACAGGAGTGCAGTTGTTGGTGGATCTGGCCCAAACCCTACCGTGGTGATACAGCGCCTTGGGATTGCTTCCCTCTGTGGCCGAGGGCACATCTAGGCAGTCCAGCTGGGCGCTCAACTTGGGGGGAGTGGGGAGTTAGCAACAGGCTGATCAGGGACCCTAAAACTGCCTCGGAGAAATTCAGACCCTGGGCTACCACTCTCAAAGAGAATGGGTTTCTCCTGCAGATACTTGGAGAGGCGTGGGCTTGGGTTTGAGTTTTTCCTGGGGCCGCAACGGACCTTGGGGCCTATGGATTCTCCCCCAAAGAGAAGCTCCGGGGAAACCCAGTGTCGTGGCTTGACTTGTATCTCCACCCCACACCCTGCAAATTCCTGTGTTGAAGTCCTAATCCTTGGGTGACCCTGTCTGGAAACAGGATTGTCACAGATGTAGTCAGGTTAGGATGAGATCATGCTAGAGTAGGGCAGGCCCTAATCCAGCATCCCTGATGTCCTTATGAAAAGGGGCCATTTAGACACAGACACGCACACCAGCGGAACACTCTGTGAAGACTGGAATTGGCTGCCCCAAGCCAAGTAAGTACCAGAATCTAGGAGAGAAGACTGGGACAGATCTTCCCCTGATGCCTTCAAAGGGAGCGCAGAATGTGCTCAGAATGTGAAGCAATGCATATCCGTTGTTCTAAACCACCCAGTGTGTGGTACTTTGTTAGTTAGGAAATTAACGTACCCAGAGTCCCCATAGTTCGGGAGCTGCAAGCTCAAAGCTTCTGGGACCAAGCAGATAACGTAGTGTGAAGTCAGCCGATGGGGACCGTGGAGAGCTAGAGAGCACACACCCCCTCTGAATGGGAGCCCCACTCTGCAGTCCAGCCCACTGTTGCCATGTTGAAATTTGGCCCAGTATATCCAGAACTTCCAGCGTTTCCAGAGAAGTCAGAAATCTGTACTTGTATTCGAAGTCTTAACTACTGTTAAATGTTGACAACTTTAAATATATTTAAAATTCTGTGTTCAAAACCAGTACTATTGTCCCCCTGTTTTTTGGTGCTACCTTATAGCCTCGCATTAAAAACTCAAGTTGGAATGTGATCTAAATTAAAAATTACATTAAAATCTAAACTACAAATTTCCTGGGGCCGTGTGGGTGGCTCAATTGGTTAAGCATCCGACGTAGGCTCGGGTCATGATCTCGCGGTCCGTGGGTTCGAGCCCCGCCTCGGGCTCTGTGCTGACAGCTCAGGGACTGGAGCCTGTTTCGGATTCTGTGTTTCCCTCTCTCTCTGCCCCTCCCCTGTCCACACTCTGTCTCTCTCTCACTCAAAAATAAATAAACATTAAAACTTGTTTTTTTTTTAATTTCGTGGAAAATTCTGGAAAGATGGCAGCAATACTAGATGCATAGCTTTTGGATCTTCCCAAACTCCCCATAAAAAACAGAGCAGACAGATAGCAAACCAAAATCCATAGATAACATTTATAGCAAACCTAAGTCACTGAGTTCCCTTCAACTCCGAATATAAGCACACTGTGGGGAAACCATCGGCAGCCACAAAATCGGTGAGATATCCAGCCCGTGCTGGAGGAAGCAGAGGTAAGCAACCTGTGTCCAGCAGACCTAAGAGTAGGATAAGCCCCAAAGCCGACAGGTCTTGAAAATTAAGCACGATGAAGATGGTCCAGACTGAAGAAGGAGAAAGGCTCTGACTCAAGTGGGGGGGGAGAATAGAACCAGAACATCTCAGAAAGCAAGCCACCATATCTCTGGATGTTGTCTAAAAACAAAAAAAGAGGAAGCTCTAACAATTTAGAAAAGCTCCTTTGAACAGTGTGTGCATTCTAAACGCCTCCCCCACTCCCACCCCGCTTCTAAAACCTAATTTAACGTGGGGTGCGCCTGGGTGGCTCAGTCGGTTGGGCGTCCGACTTCAGCTCAGGTCACGATCTCGCGGTCCGTGAGTTCGAGCCCCGTGTCCTGCTCTGGGCTGATGGCTCAGAGCCTGGAGCCTGCTTCCGATTCTGTGTCTCCCTCTCTCTCTGACCCTCCCCCGTTCATGCTCTGTCTCTCTCTGTCCCAAAAATAAATAAACGTTAAAAAAATTAAAAAAAAATAAAACCTAATTTAACATAAAAACGAACCTTGGGAAAAGGATCAAGGTCAAACCCCAAACTAAGTTATTAAAAAATATATGGACGATAATATCCCTCTGGATCCTGAAACCCTTCCAGAGAAACATGTTCATAAAGTAGACTAGAACTGCGATGTGCTGTTTCCAATTGAGTCAGAAGCCATTAGGGAAAACTCAGAAATTATATTTAGAAATAAAAAGAACGCTATTAAAAAAATGAAATGTACACTAGAAGGACAGAGTGAATCAACACAATAAGTAATACTAGAAGAGAAAGGGAAAGTAAAAATGGAGAAAGGTCTCAAACGATCAAAAAGAAATGGAGACATTAAAAAGACTCAAGAGAAAGTGACTGATATTGATAAGCCAAGAAGATACATCATATGGATAACAGGAGCTCCTAAAAGAGAAAATCAAAGGAAGAAGACCAAACAGAATAAACACTAAAAACCACAACTCAAGAAAGCTTTCTTGGGGCCCCCAGGTGGCTCAATCTGTTAAGCATCCAACTCTTAATTTTGGCTCAGGTCAGGATCTCACTGTCCGTGAGTTCGAGCCCTGCACTGGGCTCTGCGTTGACGGTGCTGAGCCTGCTTGGGATTCTGCCTCCCTCTCTCTCTGTCCCTCCCCTGCTTGCTCTCAATCTCTCTCTAAATAAATAAAAATAAACTTGTTTTAAAAAAAGAAAGCTTTCTTGAGGCAGAAAACAACTTTGAAATTATGTATTGAAAGAGAACCCCACACACCTGACGGTATTGACCTAAATTGACCAAGACATATTCCAGTAAAATCACTTGACAGAAAAATAAAGGGTATCTAGGCAAAAAGAGCCCTTACATAAACAAAGAACATTGGATTTCATTAGATTTTTTCTTTTTTTGAAAGCACTGCTTTATGATAGCAGAAAACAGGGCAACATTTAGGATCCCGGAGACAAGAAAATGATGACCAAAGTTTTTGTATCCATCAAAACCAATTTTCAGAATACAAAGGGCACAGAGTGTTCTCATCATGCAAGTACTCTGGCAACATTGTTTCCATGAATCTTTCCTGAAGGACAGAATTCTCCCGGTAAGAAAAAAACATACACATACATTGGAAAGAAGTTAAACAGTCCGAGTTCTGAGTTTGACTTGAAAGTCCCAGTAGAATCTCCGTGTTATTCTTTTTTTTTTTTTTTAATTTTTTTTAACGTTTATTTATTTTGGGGACAGAGAGAGACAGAGCATGAATGGGGGAGGGGCAGAGAGAGAGGGAGACACAGAATCGGAAGCAGGCTCCAGGCTCTGAGCCATCAGCCCAGAGCCTGACGTGGGGCTCGAACTCACGGACCTCGAGATCGTGACCTGAGCTGAAGTCGGACGCTTAACCGACTGAGCCACCCAGGCGCCCCTCTCCGTGTTATTCTACATACATGTGCATCCGCTAGCAAGGCCACGACCAGCCCACTAACAATGAACATCCTTAGCATCCAGACCGTGGTCTTGAGATATCATTTCCTGTTGAAAGGAATCAGGACTCCTTGGAGAAACAGCTGTGTTGGGCCTGAGGGTAAGAAAAGCCTGGAGTATTTTGTCATACTACACAGAAATGTTACTAGATATAAAGACTAGTGGAGAAATGTCCAAAGGACTCAAGAGCCAACTTAAAGAGTTTCTCACTGGCCAAAGATGAGACAATTTGAGTGTCACTTAGGATAAAAATGCAATGGATTAGACACCATAAACCGTACTTAAATCTATAATTCGAGCATACGCCACAAGTGCAAAGGGCCTGTGGCAGGAACACATTCGGTGCGTTTCAAATAATCTTCATAAATTTCTCAGAACCACCCAGCAGCCCTCACTGGATGTTGTATCTCGAGTCCCGGTGACTCATTTGGTTCCAATTTTGATGATTTGTAGCACCTGATGCTGGAGCAGGGGCTACTCTGGAGTTGTTGACACCTTGTAAATCTGTCCCTTTTAAGCGGCACCATGTGCATATGCTCCGGCACAGTTATTGTTTCACTTTTGGTTTTAATTAGAGGAAGCCCCCTGGGGGATTAACTACCGCTAGCAAAGGCAGTTAGTCAGACATCTTCCTGCAGAGAGCTCATAACGGAGCCTGTGCTCCAGTTTCTGGGACAGGCTGGTCCACCGGGGTTGCCTGGGAAACAGAGGGCTGCAGAGGGGGCAAGGGCAGCCGATGACCTCCATCGAACAGGGGTGACTGCCGGTCCTTCCTTCAAGGATGGGGTAGCAGTTCTGTCGGAAGGGGTATTGGAATCGCTCGCCCCCTTTCGTGGGGAAACTAAGACGAGACCGTCTTAGAAGTCCGACAGGTAAACGCCGTTCGAATCATTCGGGAAGCTTTTGTTGAACACCCACTCAGGGCCAGGGGCTGTGCACACAGCAGTGCTAAAGGAGTAGGCAGGCTGTGGTCACCATTCTCAAGGAACTTCCAGACATTTTCTCTCTCCCGGGGGCTGAGGCTCCAGCGGTGAACAAGGCAGACACGGTTCCTGCCCTCAAGAAGCTCACAGACTAGTGGGAAACTCCTCGAACCAGTAAATAGACAAATCAAAGAATCGTAGACCCATAGGGGCTGAGAAGGGGATAGAGGACAACCAAGTATATAACAAGTGGGCCGGGGTTATTGTTTTGGGGAAGGTACCAGGTAAACAGACCTGGAAGGTGAGAAGTCGCTGGCCCCATGCAGAGGGACCCAGGGAAGTCGTCCAGGTGAGTGGAAAAGCAAATTCAAGAGATAACTGGGTGTGTGTGAGGGAGAGAAGGCAGGCCAGTGTGGCTGGAGGTCAGGCTGAGGAGGAAGCAGGAGTGGAGGCGTTGTTTTGCTGGACCTGAAGCCAGGGCACATCATGGTCTGGTGTATGATTTGCAGAGATGATTCTGGCCGCGCTGAGGAAGAGTGCGTCGGCGAGGGAGTACGGAGTGGAAAGAGCGAGAAGGTCAGGATGCTGCGGGGACCAGCCAGGGAAGGTGGTACCCTGTCCCAGGCGTTAGCAGGGACGGGGAGAGAGAGGTCAAGGGTGCCTCCAAGGGCTGTAGCCTGCGGAACCGGAGGGGTGTAGTTGCTGTCTTTTGAGATGCGGAAGGTGGAGAAGCAACAGGTTTGGAAGCAAAGATCCAGACTTCCACTGTGGTTGTGTTAACGCTGAGATGCTGTGCATCAGCCCGGTGGAGATACCGAGCGGCTGAATCAGGTGGGGATTCGGAGGGCAAGTCTGGGAAAGGGAAATGGATTTAGGAGTCCTCAGCATGCAGGTGGTATCCACTCGCAGCTTTGGGTGCACAGGGGAAGCACGTGTGGAGGTTTACAAACTGCAGGTGCCCAGGATATCGTGCAGACCAGTCAGTTCAGTCTCTGGGGGAATGGGACCCACGCATCAGCATTTTAAGGCTTCCCCGGCGATTCTAACACGCGGCCAAGGCTGAGAGCCAGGGCCCTGGACACCAGCTGAGACCGTGGGTGGTTCTCCAGGCGTGGTCCCAGGACCAGCGGCTTCACATCACCTGAAACGTTCAGGTTTCATTGCAGACTGTGGAGTCGCGGGCAGCGGCGGGGGGGAGACCGGCCATCTGCGCGTCGGCAGGCTCTTTGGGTGACGCTGAGGCGCCCAAGGCTTTGAGAACCTCGGGGACAGAGATAGACGGGGAGGGGAGACAGAGGAGAAGAGCAGAGGTGGGAGACCCGAGTTGGTCCGCCTGCCCGTGGGGGAGGAGCCCCCAGGATCAGATGGAGGAGGGAGAGGTCAACCGGTCAAATTCAGCAGCCCAAATGCTGAGGGGGATTCAAATAGTTCTAAGGTCAGGAAAACGAGCGCAGGGTCTGGCAGTGAGGGGATCGGGGTGGTGTGGCGAGGCTGTTTCAGCTGGATCGAAGGGGTCACGGGGAGGATGCGGGGTCACGGGGAGGATGCATTGCCAAAGTCCTGGGACCCGGGCTGCGCTTAATAATTTCTTTTCTCTCCCGCTTTCAAAAGCCTGTAGTTGCACAAATGCAAAGTATTACCGATCGCTTCCAAAACGGATTTCTCTTACTAGGTCATGAGTAATTAGGAAGGCAGATTGTTCTCGGACCTGCGGTGGCCTTCAGAGAGCTCCCAGCAAGTTGAGTTTTCACACAAGATCTCTTCTGCTGTGAAGTAGAAAAGGAGACACGACGGGCTGATGATCCCGGAGTCCATTCTGCCCTCTTTCCCTTTGCTCCCTCCCACCAGGGAGGCTGAAGATCCGATGCCTAATCCCGGCATTCCCACTCTCCTTGCCTGTCGGAGTGGCTGTGTCTGCCCAGCAGGATGCGAGGGGGATCGGATGGGACAGTTCTCAGAAAGATACTGTTTCCTGATAAAAGCCACAGGCGTGTGAGCAGAGTCCATAGATGGCATCTCGCCTTTCAGAGCTTTCTTCTGGCTTTGAACTTGAAGGTGGTGCCTGGAGCTCGGCAGTCATCTCGAGATCACGAGGCAGCAAGCTTTCGGACGAAAGGCAAATGGTTGATCAGCGGCAGAGTGGACGCGACGGGAAGAGGAAGATGGGGAGGGAGAAGGAAGGAGAGAGGGGGTGAGAGAGAGAACGCGGGAGCACGTGGGTCCTTTGTCATGTGACCGTGCCAGTAAACCAGCCCTGGCATTCCTCCTTTCAGGCTTCTTGCTTGGGAGATCATGTTCAAGCAGCTCTTAGTCTGGGTTTCTGCTGTTTGCAGCTGCAGAAGCGTTCCTAACTGACCCAGGAAGGTATTCCTACTGACTTTTTGGCAGAGGAGAAAATGGAGGAGTGAGGAGACACAGCAGTGAGAGGTGGGGCTAGGGTTAGATCGGGTTCATGGGCTCACCCATCCATGCTTGTTCCTGGAATCACTATCTGCTGGACGCAAGGCCCGGGTCCACACAAATCTGTTTGCATAGGCCCAAGTGCTTGTCGAGGAAGCAACACTCCGGCTGAGATCTAAGCTGGGCTGGGCCAGGAGCAACTCAGGCAAAAGGGGCTGTGTGTGCCAAAGACCCAAAGGCCGCAAAGGACCAAGAGCTGGAGGGTTGACCTTGAGCATGGTGAGCCAGTGAGGAAAGGTCATGGGGTGAAGGTGGAGGGGTTGGCATTCCCTAGAAAGCATCTGCGTGCCATGGCAATTACACTGTCGCTCCTATTTTCTCACGGTTTCCTGGAACGCAGGGAGTTTTGCTCCTTCTTTTAACGGTGGCCAAGCAAGAATTGCGTGCACCCTGCCTGCTTTCCTGGTCCAGTGCACTTCACCATCGGAGGTTTCCCCGGGCCGCCTCAGACTTAAAGGTTTAGCTTCACAGCTGAAAAAACTTTGTGTGTGAAATAACTCGGCTTTTCTGGGGGTTTCTCTAGACCCGATTTGGGGCCACACTGATGCCCCAGGACAGGTCTGCCTAATTGTGGTTACCACGGTGGGCCTCTTGAAGAAGTGGCCCTAAGAATGGTGGCACTTGGGGCGCCTGGGTGGCGCAGTCGGTTAAGCGTCCGACTTCAGCCAGGTCACGATCTCGCGGTCCGTGAGTTCGAGCCCCGCGTCGGGCTCTGGGCTGATGGCTCGGAGCCCGGAGCCTGTTTCCGATTCTGTGTCTCCCTCTCTCTCTGCCCCTCCCCCGTTCATGCTCTGTCTCTCTCTGTCCCAAAAATAAATAAACGTTGAAAAAAAATTAAAAAAAAAAAAAAGAATGGTGGCGCTTAGAGCCGAGGCTGACCCTGAAGGACTCGACAGCCGTAGGCGAGGGCCAGGAGACTTCAGCGTCAGCCTCTGCAGGGTCGGCAGTTTTGACAGAGGTCGTACCTCCCTGGGGCAGCCTGCATCTGGAGGACGAGAGGGCTGGGAATAAAGATCCAGACATTTAGGCCCCTTTGGGGCCACCCTGAAGGGCAACTCTTTCTCCCGACTTCCTCGTCAGCTAGGCCAAGGCTGTATTGGGTCTGCTGCTCAGTCCTTCTTCCCTCCCTTCCACAGATGTTGGTCCCTAACAAGCAGCTTCTCCACCGCAAACTCCTAGCGTCTGCCTGCACAGATCCCCCCCGCCCCGGAGCATCAATTCTGATTCCTGGAGGCCAGGTGTTGGCTCCTCCCGCTCTCTCCTTCCCAAAAGATCCAGGTCTCCTTATGCAAGCAGGACCCCGGGGGCAGGAGCCCCGCAGACCCGGGGTGAGGGGAAGGGTGGCCTCAGTCAGGCCACAAAGGCATCGGCTGCACCTGACCCCTGGCAAATGGCACCCAACTTCCCTGGCATTTACGTAGTCAGGGCACCCCCCCCCCCCCAGGGCCAAGATTGTCTAAGGCATCTTGTCATCTCTTCCCAGTCGGAGCGATCAGTGGGCGTGGCTTCTGCACCTTGTTATGCACTTTACTTCTTTGTTCTTTGTCTGTCCCCCAGCTGGGGAACTTCCTCTTTCTTTGGGAAGGAATATCTTACTCGTCTTTGTACCTGAGAACCAGCATGGAGAAGGTCCCAGTAAATGTGGATGGAATGAAGGTCTGTGAGTCTGGCTTCCTCCCCCGGACTGTGAAATCCTTGAGGATGGGAATTCTGTCTTATTCTTCCTTGGTACCCCAAGGCCTGTGGGTGGCCATCGAAAGTGCTAGTTAATGATTGTTGTGTGGATGGGTGGATGGATGGTTGCATGCTGTGAAGACTGGCCACTCAAGGGCCAAGGTAGACTACAAATGCCCCATGAGGCACCACCAGGGTGGTGGTCAACTTCAGCTGGGTCTTGGGGACAGCTTCCAGCAGAGGAAGCTGTGAGTTCAATGAAGACGAGTGTGGGGACTGGGGGATGGGAGGGGTGGGGCACTGGAAGGTACTCCTTGCAGAAGGGGCAGGGTGGGTGTGGAACCCAGCTGTCCTCTCTACCCTCTTAGCATTCATGACCTCTTTGGGAAACACCTTGCTGGGCTCCCTCTGAGGAACGGCCCCCACTCTAGGTCAAGGTGTGGTGAATCCCTTCCTACCCTTAAGCCACAAGGGTAGGTGGGTACAGGACCCAAGCCTGCTACGTGGTTAGTTTGGGGATGGGCTCTTGGCCCATCAGGGTCCGTGAGCCTCTGCCTCGGGATATTCGCTAGAACTTACTGGGAAAGAGAACAGAATGTTATGATGCCTTCAGCTGCCATTACAAAACAAAGCAAAACAAACAACAAAGGCAACGACGAAACAGTTGGACAGGCTTAACCGATGAGAGAAAATGCATTACTTCATGTAACAGGGAGTTCATGGCTAGGGCACCTTCAGGGATGGTTACTTTGTTCAACAACATGATCAATGGTCTAGGTTCTGGTACCCTATTTGGCCACCCGAAGCACATCAAGGTTGTCCTCGTAGTCACAAGATGGTTGCCGCAGATCCAGACATCACACCCAGCCATGATAAGCACAAAGGTGGAAAAGGAACTGTTTCCCCCATTGTGGCTCTCGCATCTATTGTCCACATCAACCTCACCGGTCCATGTTCTAGCCAATCACACTAGGGAAATGGCCTCAGCTGATGCATTCCCAATGGGGGCAACATCTCCCCCAAGGGGGTGGCCATTTCTTTGGTGGAGGTGATTGAAAAAAATGGCAGACACTACAATAGTTTGTGGTCTTCTAAAGGGCCACAGTACATGAACATACAGTGACCGGCCCACGTGATAAGCAGAAGCTGTTAAGTTCTCTTGCACGACGTATGGTCCAGAGGTTTATTTCCTCCGGGCCCAGCGGAAGAGGCAGGTAAAGCATGGAGGAGGCTCCCCGTGGCAGACGATGCAGGAGTGAGAAGCAACGTACATGCAAGCGAGATCTTAAACCAGTGTTGGTTGAGTGGGAAAGACAAGAAACAATTCTAGTAATAGCATTTAGGTGAAATTAAAAACACACATGCAGAGCACAACATCGCATAATCTCTGAGGCCATGTGCATATTTAATGGCATTTGCCAGGTGTGTTAGAGGGGTTGCTGAGGTGCAGGGAGATGACAGCGGGAACAGGGCCTGAGAGGGACAGATAATAAAATAAGGGAGGGTCTCACTCTGACCAGTGACAAAAGTGTGGCTGAAGGCAAGGTCTTGGATTAACCTAACTCCGCACCTGACTCCTCCCTGGGGGAAGAAAGGAGGTGGACGTCAGTGGGAGGGCAGAGGGTGCACGGAAGGTAGAGGAAGGTGAAACTTGACATTGGAAACCCTTCAGGGCCTCTGTCCCAGGGGGATTCTGAGGCTGAGCGGGTTCGCTATGTTTTATAGACAATGGGGAGGGTTGGAAAGTTCTAAAGCTGGAGGAACATAGGCTCTGTGTTAGGCTTTTGGAAGGTCATTCTGAGCTGTGAACAGTTGACATCGGATGGCCTGTTTTAAAATGACCCTTGATCACGCCGGGGTGGCTCAGCCGGTTAAGCGTCCAACTCGGGCTCAGGTCGTGATGTCACGATTCGTGAGTTCGAGCCCCGCATCGGGCTCTGTGCTGACACCTCAGAGCCAGGAGCCTGCTTTGGAGTCTCTCTGTCTCTGTAGCTCTCTGCCCCTCCCGTGTTCACATTCCATCTCTCTCTGCCTCTCAAAAATAAACACATGTTAAAAAAAATTTTTTTAACATTTTTTAATGTTAATTTTAATTTAATGTTTTAGTTTTAATTAATTTTAATTTAATTTAATTTTAATTAATTTTTAAAAATTTTTAATGGCTCTTGATGGAAGGCCCGGGTGAGTCGGTTAAACATCCGGCTCTTGATCTTGGCTCAGGTCACGATCTCACGGTTCGGTCGGTGAGTTCGAGCCCCGAGTCGGGCTCTGTGCTGGTGGCTTGGAACCTGCTTGGGATTCTCTGTCTTCTCTCTCTGCCCCTCCTCCTCACTCACTTGCACGCGCGCGCTCTCCCAAAATAAATAAGTAGTAAAAAGTAAACAAATAAAACGGCTCTTGATAGGGAAATAGCCAAGTAGAGGACTTTGGGTCCCTCGCCATTTCCTTCACATGATTATCTCAAAGTCCGAAGAGCAAGTAACTAGTCACTTATCAAGCAACTGTGGACGGGAATGAACACAGATGCTCCGTGCAGAGTGTATCTCTCGCACTTCTCGCCTGGTCCTCACGGCACCCGGGAGGTGGGTGCTGTGATCCCATCTCAGAGGTGTGGGAGAGGAGGCTTGGAGCCCACCCGCTTCACCAAGAGAGCAGGCACTCAGCTCACTCCCTTCCTATTTATTTTCTGTTTTCCAGTTTAATTTGGGGGCATGTTTTTTCTATTTAAAATTATTTGCTGGCAATAGAATACTGTACTCAGAGAGACAAAAATACCCAGAATCTCCTAATGAAGAACAGGGGACACTCCCTTAGGGAAAGAGGGAAGAAACATCTCAGGGTGGGCAGAGCAATGAGCGGGGGAAGGGCTGGGGTAGGGGGTGAGAAAGACCCTTTGGGGTGAGGCGGAGGGGGGATTGGTTGCTTGTGCCATTCATGTATGTTAGAGGGTCCTAATGACTCCTCTCAGGGACCTCAGATTTCCCATCTGTAAGATGGGGACAGAAAGTGGAGGAGGGGGAGATTTGTTTCCAGCACGGTTTCTAGGATCTGCTCTGTTAGCACAAAATACAGATTCTCGGGTCCCAGCCCAGAGATGCTGGGTTTTGAGGACCGGGACAGGGCCCAGGTCAGTCAGATGCGTGCTGGCAGCATTAAGCTGATGTTCTGGGGTTCTGGAAAGTGATGTATCTTTTTCTTCTTCTTTTTTAATGTTTGATTTATTTTGGGGGGGGGTGGAGGCAGAGAGAGGGGGACAGAGGATCCAAAGCAGGCTCCGAGCTCTGAGCTGACAGCAGAGGGCCGGGTGCGGGGCGTGAACTCACAAACCACGAGATCATGACCCGAGGCGAAATTGGACGCTCAACTGACTGAACCACGCAGGCACCCTGATCCAGGCGTCTTTTATTTATTTTTTTTATTTTTTTCTTTTTTAACGTTTATTTTTGAGACAGAGAGAGACAGAGCATGAACGGGGGAGGGGCAGAGAGAGAGGGAGACACAGAATCGGAAACAGGCTCCAGGCTCTGAGCCGTCAGCACAGAGCCCGACGCGGGGCTCGAACTCACGGACCCCGAGATCATGACCCGAGCCGAAGTCGGCTTAAGCGACTGAGCCACCCAGGCGCCCCCAGGCGTCTTTTAAAAATAAATTTTATTCTCCCCTGCCGACCGCCCCCACTGTGATTACTTGGTTCCACACTATTTCCTTGACCTAAGAAGCCTTCCTCCGTAGACGTTAACTTTTCTAAAATCGGGAGAAGTCTTACAATTCCGAACGATAGCATTTCCTCCTTTCCTCTGAAAAAAAAAAAAAAAAAAAAAAAAAAATCCCGTCGATGGTGCATATCAGAGCTCACGCCGTCCCAGAATTAGGGAAACGCCGTGTAATGTTCTTTCCATCGGAGAGCCTGGGGAAAAACAAATCCCGAAGAAGACAACAAAATCACCCGTCATCTCATCCCCAGAAGGCTCTATTGCCAATGTTTTGTCACATTTCTAGTTTCTTGTTTTTGTTGTTTCGGGCCTCCCGTTTGCCACCAAGGAGCGATTTTTGAGCACCTGCTCGGTGTGCCCCACTTCGGGACTTAGAAGTAGAGTAAGAATTCTGGCCGCTCTGTGCTAGAACGGGATGGCTTCGTTCCACAGAACAGCCCTGCAAGACGGGAGACGGTATTTCTACTGAACAAAGGGGAGAGTAGAAGCTGAGGCGGTAAAGGATGTGCCCGAGTTGTCATGGTTAGTGAAGGGCTGAGCTCGGATTTGAGCCCAGGCAGCTGGATGCGGTGCCGTCTCTCCGGGCGGAGGCCAGACTGGCTCAAGGTGGGAGGGTTCGCACGCTGTGGGTCAGGACCGTGGGACGGGGTTGTCTCTTGGTGGGACCACGGGCCTCCTGGAGAGGCTGCGTCAACGAAACCATGGCTCTGCAGTTGGGACCTGGGTTCAAATCCAGGTGTGACTCTTACAGATCATTTAACCACTCTGAACCTTGGGTTCCTCATCTGTAAAATGGAGAGAAATGATACGTCCCCCACCCAGGGCTTTAGAAAGGATGAGGAATTACATATGCAAAGTGCCTGTCTTAGAAAGAATTTTCCATGTGGAGAAGCTGGACCTATGGGGGTATGGATCGAGGGTGTAGAGGAAATATTGCAAGTCTTTATGACAGGCCAATAGCAATATAAATATTCTAGTATTTTAGCCAAGGGATATATTTTGGATAAATTCTAGGAGAATTCTTGGGGGCTTCTATTATGAACCAACTCGTCATCCTTTTTTGGTCAAGAAAAAAAAAAGCAGTTTGGTTCACAATAAGCAAAAACAGAAACAGTCTCCCAACTTGAGGTCTGGAGAAATAGTATATCCCCTTCTGGCTTGGAACTTCTCTTTCAGTTCAAGTTCAGCCCAGAACCTCTAGCCCTTCACTGCCAAGGCTGGGACACAGGTGTCCATGCTTTTTAGTGCTCCCAGGGGATGCTGACAAGTGGTCGGAGTGGAGCCGGGCCCTCCTGAGTTGATCATGCCTGGGCCCTGGGCCCCTACCCACCCTCCCGACGCCCACAGCCTAGCAGGCATGGGGTGGGGGGCAGCGGGGACAAGACAGCAGAGCTCGGGTTGAAGGCCAAGAGAGAGAGAAAGATAAGGTGAAGCTGGGACGGAGGGGGGGACCGAGCTGTTACGGAGCATCTACAGAAGGCCAGCACCGGAAGGGGACCTGAAGATTGCAGGGGCTGGGGTCAGGATGCCCGCATTAGAATCCCAGCTCTTCCACATCTCTGCTGCTTGTTCCCAGGGGGAGATCTGCAATCTCTCAGCCTCTCTGTTACCCGTCTGGAAGGCGGGTTGTTGTGCAGACTGATTGCCAGGGATACAGGTAGGGGCCTGGCTCGGTGCCCGTCGTACAGCAGGGTATGCGTGGCTAGTAACCGTTACTCTCGCTGGAGTTGTCATCATAGTCGCCTTGACCCCTCATCCCAACACTGAGAAGTTGGTGCTATTGTTTCTGCCATTTTGCAGATGAGGAACCTGAGGCTCAGAGAGGTTAAGTGGATTGCCCAAGGTTGCACAGCTGGAGGCCGGCAGAGCCGGCGTTGGAACACCAACCTGTCTGCTCCAGAGCTCGTGCCCTTTCCTTTTCTGGGCTGGACAAAACAGACAAATCAGGAATGGAGACTTCCAGCTCATGAGTGCACCCTGATCAGCCCTGGGGACACAAGACAACCTCTATCCTTTGCTTCTGACTCAGGCCACGCCAGCCAGCCAGGACCCCGAGGAGACAGGGCTGTGGATTGTATCCGACCCGGAGGGGTTTTGACAACAGGGCCTTGTTTGGGGTTAGTTATTTTGGAAAAGCAGAGGGGGGCACAGGAGAAATGGTCTCATTCCCAGGCATATGGGAGCCGGCTGTCAGCTAATATGGAAAATGATTAAGACAGCTTAATTTTTTTTATTTTTTATATATACTAATAATGAAGCGGGAGGAATTTGGAGGAGGAGGGCCACAAGGAGAGGGGAAAGTATTACAGATGTTAGAATCACGCATGGGGGATGGCCCTGGCCCTGGTGGGACAGCAGCCCCTGCAGCCAGGAGGGGTGGGGGAGGGAAGGGTCCCCTGGCATCTGGCCTCAGCGACCTGGAACATCTCCCACAGTCTGTCCAGGGGCAAGAGTGTGTATGGCCTGGGGTTTAGTGGTGGGCAGGGAAGCTGGGGTTCCTCTCTGGGCTGGTTTTAGTCCCCGCTTTCTGGCATGATACATGTTGGGCAGGAGGGCTAGGGAACAAGGGGAGCATCTGCTCAACACATAGGGCGAAGCATGTGAGAGATGGGCTGAGGACATCAGTGGAGAACTTTGCCTGGGGCAGCAAAGACCCTAGGGCCACAGGGCCGTCAGTGGATTCTGTGAAGCCCAGGAGGGCTTCCCGGAGCAGGTGGAAACAGGGCTGGCAGGATGGAGAGGCTGGGAGGGGTGAGGAGGACCAGCATTTATTGAACAGCTGCTTTGTGCCAAGCACAGAACTAAAAATTAGATTCAGAGGCGTTCATTCAACAGCTATTCATTGAGCACCTACTATAGGCCAGGCACTGTTCTGGGCTCTGGGGAGAGGGCAGGGAACAGCCAGAATCCCCGTCCTTATGGGGCTCACCTTAACATTTACCTGCTGTTACTGGCATCCTCCCTTTACAGGCACAGAAACCGAGATGAAAGAACCCAGGGAGCCTGTAGAACCTGCACGCCCAACCGCGGAGAGGCCGGATGTGGACTCCCCCTCTTGGTGGAGGAGAGTGGCAGGGTTCTCGAAGAGCACGTGGGAAAAAGAAATACTCTTGTGGCCGTTTGGGGAAGATACGATGTGCCACAGAAAGCCACTCGCCAGACGGGGAAACAGAAGCGCCTTCCCTCTTCCCAGGGGATAACTGGTCTCTGATCGCACGCCTACAGCCTGTGGCCCAGAAGCCTGGCCCGCCCCTCCCATCCTCTGCCCCGGGACACCCATTTCTGCCGGGCCAGGCCAAGGATCTGCAAAGGGTAGCCGGTCCCTGCTTGGCTGGGGGCACTTCCAGCCAGGGTGGAGGGAGGTTGACTCCATTTGTGGCTACACGCTTTCTTTCCGCCGGGATGGGTGGATGGGGCGGGCAACCACATCTCCCTGGGGTCTCTGTCAGGGACAGGGCCCTGGGGTCTGATTGGCTGAGCCCCAATTATGAGCTCATCTGCAGTCTATTCAGCCACAGGGGAGGGGCCAGATTATGAACTAAGCAGAGTTCCCGTGGGTGGAAGGCTCTCGGGAGAGGAGGTTGTGAGCTGGGAAAATACCCTCCCAATGCCTATTGGTCTGCATTGGCTTCCGTTAGATTTTGTCCAGTGGCTTGTGGATTATTTCATTTCTCTTGCCCTCCCCCCCCCAATCAGCAACGCCTCCAAAATATACCCTAAATCAATTCCCTTTACTCCTTCTCTCTTGCCCTTGGCCTCATCCAGGCCACCATCATCTCCTGCCACGACCGCCCCAGCCCTTCCCTGCTCCCGTTGCCACTACTGCTCATCTCTGCACAGCAGCCGGGGGGGGGGGTCTTTTCAAAATGCACACCAAGGTGTGTTTCTCCCCTGCTTATGGCCCCATTCACAGTGGCCTCTCCTAAAAGCTGGACTCCCGACAGGCCACTGCCCCCACGTTTCCCCTCTTCATTCATTCGGGCCACACCAGTGTCCCTTCTGTTCCTCCGATAAAGCCAAGCTTGGTCCTGCCTTGAGGCTTTTCCGCTCGCCATTGTCCGCCTGTGATGCCCTAGCCCACTTTGCCATGTGGTCTCTAGGGTCTCAGTTCAAACATGCGGTATGCTCTAGATTAGGCTGGAGTGCTGTGACAAAAAGGCCCTGAAACGTGCGATGACTCAAGCACACTAAAAGTGTATTTCTCACTTACGTAGTGACTGTGGCCGCACAGTGGTGGCTCTGCTCCATGTGATGATGCAGGGATCCAGGTTCTTTCATCCCTTGCTTTCAGCCATGGGAAGAGACAAGAGAGCATGGGGGACGCCCAACCTCAGCTGGAAGCCTAGGTTTGCAAGGCCACTTATCGCTTCCGCTCCTATCCCATTGGCAGGAACGGCCTGGTCGCAGGGCCACTGTGGGCAGCCACGTCCCAGCTCCAACCGTACAGACAACAGGGAACACGGACTTTACAACTGCCTACCTTGGCCGTGGTCACCTTCTCAGAGAGGCCCTGCCTCCCCAGCCGTCCCATCCCAAAATTGTCCCTTCCGTTGCTGTATATCTCATAATCCCTATTAGATTGTCTTCATAGTACATGTTATTTATCTGCTTGTTTATGATCTCCATCCCTTCTAGAAGGTAAGCTCTGGGAGGGTAGAAACCTTGTTTAGCTAGCTAATGCCATACTCCTGGCGCCTCGATCAGTGTTTGGCCCAGAGTAGACATTGAATGAGGGCTTGTTGCGTCAATGAAAGGACAAACAAATCGTTTCCACATTACCAGTGGGGGCGCAGAAGAGACCGGAGGCTTCGTGGACAGGAAATGCTTGGCCCGGGGGCTTTGCATATGTTGGAGCCCCGCTCCTACCCATTCCTTTCTATCTCCAATGTCCAATCTTAAGGCTGCAGATTTCAGAGAGAGGCAAGGCTGCAGCCTGTGAGTTGGGAGACCCGAGTTTAAGGGTGGTTCTGTCCTGACTTCTGGGTGTGTCCCTTTTCCCTCCTGTGTGGGCCTTGGTTCCCTAGCCTGCGAGACGGAGGTGGAGCAGGTTGGGCCAAGGAAACTTCCACATTCCTCATGGCTCCATAGTGGATGACCACCCCAGAGAACATCTGTACCTTCTCTTTCCAACTGCTGACCTTTGTGAGAAAGGTCTCCTCCCCTCCTTCCTCCCACTCTGAGGGCTTAATAAGGCTTAATGAGGGACCTGGGTGGGCCCAGCTCCTCAGTGGCCACCAGCCCATACTTTCACCCAAGGGCCAGGGTAGGGGAACATGGCTAATAACAGGGTCCTGGTAGGGGGTGAGCCTTCAGCCTTGGCTGGCCTTTCTGGGCCTCTATTAACAGACCACACAGGGAAATGTCTTCCCAGGGCCCGTGATTTTCCATTTTCCACTGGAAAAGGCAACTGGGGGGAGGTGGCCAGAGGGCCAGAGATATTCGCCGCCTGTGCTTCTCTCAGCGTGTTCTAGTATCTTCCTTTCTAGCTACTTACCCCCTCTTCCATCTGTCTTTCCGCTGACCCACTCATTTACCCACCCAAGTATTCAGGCACCTGCCCACTTACCCACACATCCAGCCTTCCGTCTTACCATCTGCCAATTTACCCTTCCTCCGGCCACCAGTCCAGCACCCATCCTTCCTTCCGCCTACCCACCCGTCTACTCCCCATTCATTCACTCTCTGTCCGTGTATCCTTCCTTGCATCCACATATACTCCCTTCTATCTGTCAACAACTTGGGTTACCCAAGATCTGTCTGGCATCGGTTTGGGGCTAAATCGGTTGTGGACTAGAACAAAGGTGGGTAAATCATTCCATTCCTTTCAGGCTTTCTGTCATGGGATCCCAAGCACACAGCGAAAAGTATTACTTTGTTGGCAGGTTTGAATCTGCACTCAGCCTTCCCGACCTTAGACAATTTCATGCAATATTATCATTATTTTTTTTTAATTTTGTTTATTTATTTATTTTGAGAGAGGTAGAGACAGCAGGAGGAAGGGAGGGGCAGAGAGAGAGAGAGAGAGAGAAAATCCCGAGCAGGCTCCGCGCGGTCAGCACAGAGCCCAAGGCGGGGCGTGAACTCACGAACTCATGTGAGGTCATGACCTGAGCCCAAACTGAGAGTCAGATGCGTAACCAACTGAGCCACCCGGGCGCCCCATAGTTATCTTTATTTTTGAGCACCCACTTTAGGTAGGCCACATGCCAAACATTTTACAAATGTTGGCTCACTCAATTCTTTCAGCAGCAATTTGAGACAGACCCCGTTCTTCTCACTTTACAGTCAGGGACATTCGGCTGGGCCTGTCACATAAGGTTGTGAAGGTTGCGCGTTGCACGACTCTTGGAGGCTTTTTTCCACATCATAATCTTGTAGGAGTAACAGAACTACAAAGTCAGCAATCTTTCTGGGACGCTGCCGTCCCTTGGCACCTAAATGGACACCCACCCCCAGTCACTAACGTGTCATCCCATGATTCTGATGACAGGATGACCCTTTTCCAAACCCTGGCCTTGTTTTCTCCGAGCGGAGTGAGGGGACGAGAGAAGAAAGGGACTAGAAGTGCTGGTTCCGTGACGTGGTAGAAACTGAGTCTTTGAGACATGGCAAGAGCTGTGGGTGGGGAAATCGAGTCCTGGAGAGACCCACAGAATCTGAGGCTTAAAGGTCCTCTGATGATAATGATAAACAGCAGCACTGACTGGTCACCTCCTCTGAGCTAAGGCCACATGATGCCCCAGTTTCCATAACTCAACAACAGCACCAACCTCACGGCGTTGCTGGAGAGATTGAAGACACACGAAGGACCTAGAATCATGCCTGCTGTGAAGAAAGTGCTCAATAAATGGTACTTACCATTATTCAGAATAACCCCCACAGAGCGCTGTGAGGACGGAGCCCTTTCTTCCTCCGGGCCGTCCCATCTGAGGTCATACACACAGGCTGCTTTCTGTCCCCTCAGATAGTCCCAGACGGGTTGGCTCTGAGTGTGATTTTAATTAAAGCCAGTGCTACCAAGGGTCAGGCTGTCCGAGAGGGTATCCAGGAAGGCCTCCTGGGAACTTCTTAACCATGAGCATGATCTCCCCTTTCCGAGGCTGGTTCTCTTCCATAAACGAGCAAAGCCAACGACGGCCGCCTAGCGCACGGGAGGTAAGACGTTGGTCGCTCGCTTCCCCGGAATCCATTCCTCCTTCGATTTCTGTTTCGGGAAACTTTGTTTTCTGATCATTGTAATCTGGGGGGCAAACTTCCAACGATTTCACCGGAGCCCTTCGACCCTGCCCCATCTGAAGCTCCAGCTTGGGCTTTCCAGTCCGGCAAATCCCGTTTTTACGCAAGCAACCAAAGGAGTCAACTGATATAAACGCAGTGCCTCCAAGGGGTGTGGATGAGACCTCCCTCACGCGGGCAGCCTATGAAGGATGGGGTCTTGTCTTCCTCGGGCCTCATTCGGTTTGTGCTGCACACTTGGGCAGGCCTGGTTCCGTGGATCTGGGGCTCTGATGGGGTCCAAACTCTTTTGCTTCAGAGAGTTTTTGTTCTGATGGCATGTGTAAGTAAGGGCTTTTGCAAACCTCCCTGTGAACAGTCTTACATTCTGCTCCATGGGAATCTAGGGACCATCCCCAGAGACGCCATTCCTGTTCCCAATGATCTGGGCTCCAAGCCCCAATTTTTACCATCAGATGCTGTCTTCGGAGGGCTAACGAGTGGGTCATATGGGGGCAGAGAGATCCCACCTGTGCTGGGTAGGCGGGTTCACCTTCATCCCATCGTACCCCTGCCGAGGGGTGTTCCGTGGTCCCCGATGGGCCTGACGTCAGGAGCCGCAGATAGTTCTCCAAATTTGCAGCCCTCTCCAAATGGAAGGTTAAACTGGGAGGGGGAGGGGAGGTGGTGCCGCAGGGTAAGGGAGAGCTATGGTGTCAGTCAGACTTCCCAGTGGAAGCAGGGCTGGGGCAGCCAGGGGAAATGGGCAAGACTGGGAGATGCAGAGGGGCATCTGCAGGGCACGGAGTAAGGACATGGATGGGATTTGGAGAGATGGGGCGAGGAGAGGCTCTAGGTCACAGGATTCTATAAGGCTCACCTCCCATTTCTCGCTCATTGCTCCTAATCTGCGGGTTTAGGTCCCACTCCCTCCCCTGGACAGCTGTTCTAGACTCCTCACTGGTCCCCCTGCTTCCTGTCTGGATCTTCCAATCCACCCCCTCCCATCAGCCATCCATTTTTCCGTCCATCCGTCCATCCATCCATCCATGCATTCACTCAGCAAATATTCCTGGAGGGGCAGGGCTCGTTATGTAGGACCCTCTGTCCCGCTCCCTCTACCTGGCCGAACGTGCCTCCCTTCCCTGACTTTCTGGCAAGATAGCCACCCCCCACCCCCAACTTCCCCAGGTCACCTGTCATCACAACACTTACCACAAGACATTAGATGTCTTGACTTGCCCACTGGACTGTAAGCTCCTTAGGGGCAGGAACTTGGACTCCAGGGACCCAGAGCTGAGTTGGGTGAAAGGAAGGAATTCTTTTTTTTTTTTTTTTTTTTTTCAACGTTTATTTATTTTCGGGACAGAGAGAGACAGAGCATGAACGGGGGAGGGGCAGAGAGAGAGGGAGACACAGAATCGGAAACAGGCTCCAGGCTCTGAGCCATCAGCCCAGAGCCCGACGCGGGGCTCAAACTCACGGACCGCGAGATCGTGACCTGGCTGAAGTCGGACGCTTAACCGACTGCGCCACCCAGGCGCCCCATGGAAGGAATTCTTATAAGGGGCAAGGGTAGGATCCTGCGGTCCTATTTGGGTCGGGTTAGAGTCCCAGCTGTAGCGATCTCCAGGCTTGTAACTCTGGGCAAGGTCTTCAGTTCACTGAGCCTTGGTTTCAATAGTGTCACCCTCAGGGTTGCCACGAGGATGAAATGAGGGAAGCCACCTGACGTGTAAGGAGGTGCCTGATGGGTAGGCAGTGATCTGTCAGTCGGAGCCGCTGGAGGCAGTCTTTGCTGTCAGATAATGGTGGGCGGGTGGCGTGGATGCTGGGGGCTCTGCCCGGATCCCAGTCAGCCACCCACTCCCCCTGATGGCTCCCAGCTGGGAACTGCCCTTAGCTGCAGGGAATTCCCTGCCCAAAGACACAGCCTTTCCCGGGGAGGTCCCTGGTTGGTGTGCAATACAAATCCTCGACTCCTCCCGCGGGATCTCCTGCCGGATCTCCTGGATCCCTCCTGCGGGATCTCCTGCTGAGATTTTACACACAGATCCACTGTGTGTCATCCCAGTCTTGTCTTCCCCATTTCCTCCCTCCCTTCCTCCTGAATGAACCACTGAACACAGATCTCCATCTCAAGAACCAATGGAAGATGACAGGCGTTCGGGGCAAAATACCTACACAGGGAAGATGGTGCAGGAACCCGGGGAGTGGGGGTGGTGGTGGTGGGAGATGGAAAGGAAGGCCAGAAGAGGAGGGTGGGGGCACTGGCCTGGGCAAAGCTTGGCCGCCCAGTCCTGGGTCTCTGGAACATTCCGACTTTCTTCCTGCCCTTGTCTTCCGGCCCTCCCTAGTTCTGCGGCGACTGGTCATAGTGATTGGGGGTGCTGGCTTTGGGGCCCTCCTTGAGTTTGAGTCCCGACTCTGTTTCTTGGACCAGTCCCTTCACTTCCTGAGTCTCAATGGTGCCAACTGTATAACGGGGCTGGGAAGAATCAACGAGGGATCCCACGGAGCTCTTAGCGTAGTGGCTGAGTCTCCAGGACGGGGGGTGCCCCCTAAATGCTTCTTGCTAGGCAACCCCTCCTGAGGGATGAAGAAGGCAGTCTACAAATCAACCTGCATGGGCAGGGCCACCACTTCTAAAACCTCACCCCAAAGCATTCTTCTCTGCAACCTCTGTAACGGACCCAGCTCCCCAAGACCTTCCAGAAATCATAGGAGGTTTGTCCGCTTGGAAACTTTTATTCCATGCCCTTTTGTTTCATGATGGCTGATGGAACGTCAAAGGAGGATGGGTCGCCTGAACGGAGGTGTGACTGAGCGCCAGGCAGGAGCGTAAGAGCTCTGCAGGCTTTGAACTTTCGCAGGAACCCTGTGTCATGGGTACTATTTAAACGATACACTGAGGCGCCGAGCGGAGTCACGTGCCCTGACCACACAGCAAGCGGAGTAAGGCGGCGCGCTGTCATGGCCAAGACGCAAGACGGACCGGACTCGAGCAGGGTCCAGTTGGGACTCCGCCATCTACCAGCTGTGTGTTCTTGGGTGAGTTAGTCTAACTTTGCTGTGGCCCCAGTTGCTTTATTCATAAAATGCGGGTGATCACAGCCCCTACCTCACTGACCGTTGAGATTAGATGAGATAGAACATATACAATGCCGGGTGCACGTGCGGTCCGTTATTCACCCCGCATCAATGCCGAGCACCTGCTGTGTGCTGGGCACTGTTCTAGGTGCTGGCGCAGAGCAGTGAATAGACAGACATGGGCCCTGTCCCCATGGGGCTGATATCCTAGAAGTAAACGGTAATCAAATGTTGGAATAACAGTTAACTGAAGTTTAGCTGGAATTTGAACCTACAGCTATTGACCCCACAGAGAGGGCTCCGTTATGCCCTTCCCCTGCAATATATATACACATATAGATGTATATGTACATATGTATATATGTATATATATGTATATGTATGTATACACGTATATGTATATGTATATGTATATATCTATGTATATATAGAGAGAGGATATATACATACGTATATATGTATGTATATATATGTGTATATATACGTATACATATATTTTTTTTTCTTACCATAGCTCTTATTACCTCCCACATAATATGGAACTATTTGTAGGATGAGTCTCCTCTACTAAAATGTAAGATCTTTCCTGGCCTTTACTTTTTTCATCTCTAAAATGGGACAATAAAAAAACAAAAAATAAATAAAATGGGACAATAGGGGTGCCTGGGTGGCTCGGTTGGTTGAGCGTCCAACTTTGGCTCAAGTCATGATCTCACGGTCCGTGAGTTTGAGCCCCGCGTTGGGCTCTGTGCTCACAGTTCAGAGCCTGGAGCCTGCTTCAGATTCTGTGTTTCCTTCTCTCTCTGCCCCTCCCCTGCTCGCACTCTGTCCCTCTCTCTCTCTCTCTCTCTCTCAAACATAAATAAACATCAACAAAAATTGTTTTTAAATGGAACAATAACCTCCAGGCTGGCAGGTCATTTCTATAAGCTAATGTTTTCAAATCAAGGTAGTAGACAAGGGTTGTTGTCCTAACAAATGCATGCCTGGAGCAAGAATGACTTATTCTGACAGAAGCAGGGTCAGGGAAGGGCCCTAGGAGACAGGACTATTTGAGCCTAGCCCTGACAATGAATAAAATATGAATCATCAGAGACAGATAGGATGGCGTTCCGGGCAAGGAACCTAGAAGTCTGTACTCACGCTTCAGCTTAGCCAGGTCCCAGCCTTTCCAATTGCTCTCTTCTCCCAATCGATTAGTGCTGATGGATGGTGCGACAAACACATAACACTAGTGTTTCATCAGACGCCATCCAGCATTGGTTACTGACATTTCCAGCAATGTGTATTGTCTGGGGCTTCCTGGAGAGTGCCTGAGCATTGATAGGCAACTGTTCATCATTCATTCATTCATTCGTTCATAATGAATTGGTTTATTTGCTCAACAAACATTTCTCAAGGGCTTCCTCCATGCCTGGTGCTATGTCAGATCGGGACCCTCCGTTAGGACAGCCAGGGTCCCTGCCCTGGAGGAGCTCATGATCTCATGGGGAGAATGGATGTGAACCATCCATGCCACCAAGTAAAGACAAAATAGATGGTGATGATGTCTGTGAAGGAAGCAAACAAGCAGTTGAGAGATGATGCTAGAGAAATCCTCCTTTCTGTAGAGTGGTCAGGGTAGGCCCACCCAGAGGAAGTGACAGTCAAGCTGGAGAGGATGAAAGGAACAGCCACCAAAAGAGTGAAGACAAGGGTATTCCCAGCAGGGGGAAGATCATGGGCAAAAGCCCTGAGGTGGGAAAGGATTTGGCCTGTTGAGGGACTGGAAAGTGGCCGATGTGGGGCTAGGAGCTAGACACCCCTTGGGGCCTGGAGTAGGAGATGGGCTGGGGCACACAGGCCATAAGGAAGAGTTTGGTTTTTGCTCAGGGTGTGATAGGAGACCATCAGGAGACTTCAGGTGGGGAAATGAGGAGATCCCTTAGCTGTCAGGGGTGATGGGGCAAGAGGAGGCCCGAGGGCAGCTGCTGGAGACATCCAGACAAGAGACACCGAACGCTTGTCCCTTTTCCCCATGCCTGATTCTTTAACCTTCTGTTTGCACGCACCTTGTCACGAAGACTCAATACCTCGACATATAATCTCCTCCACTGTTGGGTAATTCCAACTGAAGGAACGTGGTCCCACTGAGGAGTGATTCTCAAGCATTTTGGTCTCAGGACCCCTCTACCCTTAAAAACTATTGAGGACCCTATACAGCTTCTATTCATGTAGATTACCTCCAGAGCCAGGGTAAGGGAGAACTAAATGAGCATAAAATTCGAGGGGTGCCCCAAAATCTCAGTAATCAAGATGACTATTTTAAAACAGTATTTCGAAAAATCTATATTGGAGCCTGAGGCAAAAGGAAAAAATAATAATATTGATCTTGTCTTTATTTAAAATTTTGACATTTTGTTCATCATGAATTTTCTTTTGCATTAATTTTTTTTCATTGTTTTCAGAGCGAAGGTGCTATCACAGGTCATAGCTTCAGAAAATTACATTGAGAGTGAAAAGGGTAAATGATGTCTTAGTATTATTAAGAAATATGATATATCACCTGTAGCCCCCCTGGGGTGGGCATGGGACCCCAGGGATTCCAGACGATACTTTGAGAACCACTGCTTTTGACGGAAACCAAATCTTCTCCAGCAGTTTCCGCCCTTCGGTCTTAAGCATGCCCATAAAGCTTCTTCTGGGCTTTCCTCTGCCTTCAAGGGGGTAGCATCCAGGAGGCTAAGTTTCCTGCTTCTTGCCCATCGGCTCCAGACTAAAGACCTCCAAGTGCATGGGCTTCCCACCGACCTCTCCCCAGCCCTTCTCTGCACAAATCCCCTTTGGCTGATGTCTCTGAGAGATCGAGGACCCCCAGTTAGGACGTACATTTCCAGGTGTGGCCTGAGAACCGTGGAGCCCCGGACCTGTCACCTCCTGCCTCGGGACACTCCATTTCTATCCCTGCTCCTGGGCCTATCCAAGCTCCCAGGCACCGGCCCCGGTGATTCCTGTCCCTCCACCCTCCTGGGCTGCTGATGTGAGTGTGCAAAACCTCTATGTGCTTCCTCTGCGCCCCTGGAGAGCAGGCATCTCACCAAGAAACAGCACGCAAGCAAAGGAAACCTCCAATGTGTTAAGCTGGCTTCTAGGAAGCCAACTTCTGAAAATTCAGTTTGTCAGAAGTATAAACAGGATGCAGAGCCTGGCGAGGGCAGGCTCCGAGGACAGCATCGGAGGGCAAGAGTGGAAGTAACAACCAGCAGGGCAGCAAAATGCGAGCAAATTCCTCCTCACAAACAGATCCCTGCCTGCCTCGGGTCTGTCTTTGTTCCTTCAAGTTTCTCTCTCCAAACATCGACGCCCACTCCGCCAGGCTCTGCCTCTCCTGGATACCTCCCTTCCTCTCTGCGGGCCTCAGTTTCCCTGGCTGCCATATGGGAGGATGGACCTTGGGTTGCCAACCTTTCTGTCCAGTCCAATATCCCAGAATCCACACTTCTCTGACTTGAAGCCCCCCCAGGCGTTTAAAATTCCACGATTCTAAGCTGCCCGGATTTTACGACTGCAGAATTTGACAAGTCAATGACGGTGGGTTCCGAAGTGCTCTGACGTTAAGATTCGGTGGCTCTAATATCCTGCCCACGTAACATTCTATGATTCTAAAACGCTGAGCCTCAATGCTATTCGGCATCTGAAGCAGCACAGCGTCCTCTAGGGCCAGATGGCCTGGGTTTATCTACGGGCAACTCTACCCCTCCTAAAACTGGGCCAATTACGTGAACTTCTGGTGCCTCAGTTTCCACATCTGCAAAGTAAGGAGCATGATGGTTACGGCCTCGTGGCGCAGTCGCGATAAATGTTTCACTCCTGCTATTGTTCCAGGTTGGAAAGTCTCTGTCCTCTCAAGAGTCGCAGGTGGGTGCTTCCGGGCCTCCAACGCTCCAGGGTTAAATGTTTCAAAGAATCTATCGTTCAATGGATTCAATGACGCGCTGGCTCTGGAGGCTGGACTTAGGTGTTGCGGTGTTCCTGCCCGATCATGAGATCATGAGGATGTGTAGGGCAAGCTGAGGAGCCTGGCTGACCGGCCCAATCCTGGCACTCTCAGCCACCAACCCCAAAAGCATGACAAGCTTGGGATCCGCAAACCCTAAGAAGTCCCCATCTCTGCCCTCAGTACACACATACCCCTGGAGATAACCTGACTTCCTGTACAAAGTTTCATTGACCCTGAAACCCAGCTGCCTGACATGTTGGGCACACTCAGCCAGGGCTCAGCCTATAGGAAGGCCATCTTCTCACTTCCCTCCAACGTTCTCAGAGCTCAGGCCAACCAATCCTGCTGCCTGTATCAGCTCCCACAAGCGCACAACCTGGCCACACCCTCTCCCCTCTGGGTCCCAGAGTCCTGACGTAAGACCCGAGGAAACTCAGCTCTAAGACCTCGGCTGAATCAGTTGGGCATGATACGAAAGGCAATGGGGAGCCCAGCCTAGCTCTGGAGAGAGAGGGTCTCCAGATGAAGGGCGTTCACTGTCTTCCAGTGGCTCCTATACCCTTTGCGTCTTGTCCTCACAGCTGCCAGGGGCTCCCGCCAACCACTGGCCCTGAGTCCCTGCTGTGTTTCGGGGTTAGGTTATTTTTTCATTAAGTTTGCAATTATTAAAAAAATGCAAGTCAAATTGTGACATGCTGAGCTGGGCAGGCTGGAGGTTAAAGCTTTTTCCCTGCCTGCGGCCCACTGGGCCCCCACCCTGTTCTGGGGAAAGGGGAACATTTTCGGGAAAATAAACAAGGAGGCCTTGATGCTTTGGGGACTTTATGAACTTGACCCTACCCCCACTCCATACCCGACTCCATTAGCAGGGCTTGGTCGCTCTCCCTGTTAATTAAAGGGAAGACTGGTTTCCAGGGCAATTTCAGCTCTGGCCAGGCCTATGCCCACATCCTTGAGAGGGAGGCCATGGTGATAGGCTGGCTGGGTGGCTGGTGGCCTCAGAGGTAACAATTTGTCTCAGGATGGAATCCATTCCCCCGAATAAAGGGACTTTGTGTTCTCTCCCTTTCTCATAGCCCCCTGACCTCCAAGGAGAGAATTCTTAGAGGAGAAGCAGCTGTGATTCCCCAAGAGAGGGGGGCCGCCATGGTAGGCAACTCAAGACCACTGCCTGGGCCAGCCAAGACCCTCTCATCCCCCCTCAGCCTCCACCCGGCCTCGGAACTCCTGCTTTCTTGTAGAAACCTGTGCACTCACACAGTCCTTCCTTCATCCATTCGTTCATGTACCGGCTCTTTATTGAGCCTCTACTAATCCACCAGGCACGGTGCTAGGCACTGGCCATATGGAAGTGAAAAAGAAAAACTCCCTCCCGCCATGGAGCTCACATTCCAGAAACACACGAAAGATGAGTAAGTCGATGTAAAATCATCACCAGGCAGTCAGACGAGGACAACTAAAACAGAGATCGTAGGTAACAAGTAACAGGTGGGCACGAGTCTCTCTGAGGAGGTGATGTCTGAGCAGACACCTGCAGGCAGGGAGGGGCGAGCTGTGGGGACAGTGGGCACTTCTGCCATAGCAGAGACAGCCTGGCCTTGTGCCTCCACCCCTGTTTTCCATCTCTGGTCTTTTGCCAGGACTTCCTGGACTGCCTTTCTCTCTGCCTGTGTTTTCTTTAATATGTGATTTGCTATTTTATTAAGTGAGTCAAATACATTTGTAAAAGCAGAACACAGAGCTGTCTGGGTTATAGCACAAGCTGTCCAGTGAGAATCGGGAAACCCACATTCTTGACACGCTTCTGCTCAATATAATGGTGCCCTTACCATTTAAAACTCTCGAGAAATGGTATTTTTTTTTAAGATGGCAGACAAGGGGCGCCTGGGTGGCGCAGTCGGTTAAGCGTCCGACTTCAGCCAGGTCACGATCTCGCGGTCCGTGAGTTCGAGCCCCGCGTCGGGCTCTGGGCTGATGGCTCAGAGCCTGGAGCCTGTTTCCCATTCTGTGTCTCCCTCTCTCTCTGCCCCTCCCCCGTTCATGCTCTGTCTCTCTCTGTCCCAAAAATAAATAAAAAAAAAAAACGTTGGAAAAAAAAATAAGATGGCAGACAAAAGGCATTTCTACTCCCCTTCTCTTGTTAAAAAAATTTTCCCTAAAACAGGAAACAGAAACAAAAACTCGGTCTTTGAGAAACCTGGGAGATAGTATAACCCTGAACCACAGTTTACAGAGAAGGGAAGTGGATAAGGAAATGGCCAGTGGCTTAGCAGAGAGGAAGAGAGTCAGATCTAAGTGCCTGGGTAGATGGTTGCTATGGGGATGGATAGCTGCAAAAAGGAACGAGTCGATTTGCCTGAAAGCCTCAAAAATTGCAGATACCAGCTATCACAGAAGGTGCTAGTGAGTGGGGATTGAAGTGGGGGCGGGAGGGGCTTGGGCTGGAAGTCCATACTGGGAGCAATGAACCCTCAGGTCCCTGACTCCTATTCAGCCCGGTCTGCAAATAGCCCCTGTCATATCCAGGGTGGGCCACTTCCGAGACAAAGACCTACAGATGATTTGAGAGAAGGGAGAATGCTCCGCAGAGTGAGCCCAATAGCCTCTTGCTCACCCACTCCAGATGGACGCCCACCAGTCCACCACCCCCACCCACAGCTTTCCAATCAGAGTGTTAATATGAGTGAGCAGCCAGGGATCACTCCACATGTAAAGAAATTTCCAACATGAAAGAGACCAAAGCAAACCATGGGGGCAGTGGGGGGGGGAGGGACTTAGAGACAACGAAGGGAACAGAAGAAAACTGAAAAATAAGTCCTACGATTAATGTCCTTTGGGAGATGAAGATACTGCATCCATAAAACATGAACAGGACGTTACTAAAAAGGAACAGAGTAAGGAAAATTAAAAGTATATGTAGTAGATTGCACAAATAGCCATAAGTTCCTCCCATCCCCCAATGCCCACCCTTTTGCCCTTCCGGAGATAGAGGCTCTTCTAGTTATCCACTGCTACATGAACAAACTACCCCCAAAATTAGTGGGTGTCCTCATATGACAATACCCAAAAAGAGAAAGAAAGTGGTGGGGGGGAGGGGGATAAGTGTAGGTAGAGGGAAGAAACCCTTTCCCAGAAGCGTCTAGCATACTTCCCCTCTTGTTTCATTGGCCAGAACTGGGTCGCATGACCACTCCTTGCCACAAGGGAGTCCAGGAAAGTATCTGGAGTAGAGAATTCATTCCAGGCATGAGCACTGTCCAGTCTCTGGTCTTCCTTTAAAGATTTTGGGCAGCTCAGGGCAGCTGGGTGGCTGAGTCGGTTGAGCATTCAACTCCTGGTTTCAGCTCAGGTCATGATCTCACAGTTTGTGAGTTCGAGCCCCGCATCGGGCTCCACACTGACGGCACGGAGCTTGCTTGGGATTCTCTCTCTCTCTCTCTCTCGCTCTGCCCCTCCCCTGCTCACTCTCTCTGTCTCTCTCTCAAAATAAATAAATAAAAGTAAAAAAAAAATTTTTAAAGATTCTGGGCAGCTCAATCTTATATAGTTTATTTTTCCTTTAGTAAGATTTTATATCCCCCTTCATAAGAATGGCCACCCTGCGTGTGCAGGGCTCCCTGCCAAGGCCTTCTGCACCCACTTCTCTTCAAATCGTATTATGTGGGTGCAGGGCTTTAAGGATGATTATCCTCATTTTATTGAAGAGGAAACAGAGGCCCAGCCAGAGAGGAGTCCCGCTTGCCCAAAGTCAGATGACTAGTAGGTACCAGAGGGGGCATTTCAGCTCAGTTCCATTCCCCTCCAGCCTCCTGTGTTTGGCCAGGGCCAAGGTTGCTCTCGTGCTCTAGCAGAGAGGTCAGGTTTCCTTGTGGCAGATCCCTCCCAGACCTCTGCAGTGTCCCCAGACAGTACTACTGTTAGAAGTGACGAAGGTAGTCGTCCAGATATGGACCCCGGATCTTCCCAGTAAATACTACCCGGCCACAGGGAAGGCCTGCCTCTGTCCCCACCCCTGGAGCCCAGTATAGCCTCCTTGGAAACAGGGAGGGTGTCTCCTCCCCCTTTCAGATATGGCCAAGTTTGGGGGTCCAGGAGAGAGGCCAGTGGAATCCCATGGGGTCGGGGAGAGTCACCTTCATGAAGCGACCCGTCACTTCGTCAGACTGCATGAAGATAGACGCCCCCCACCCCCACTCTCGCTGTGGTGTCTCCATGCTGTCCACCGTCTCGTGGGAGTGGCTCCTAGCACCAGCATGGTCTGCCACATGGAGACAGAGGCCAGCCCCCCAACCCAGAATTCAAACACTGGAAGCCCTCTGCAATCACCTTGCACATGGGGCACCATCACCCCGAGTCTCCTTGTATGGATTCATCACCTTGTATGGATTCACTCATCCATTCCTTCCTTCATTCATCTCTCCAACAACTATTTTTTGAGTGCCTCACCTCAAAGAGCCTCTTAATTTTAGTGTAGCCCAATGTACCATTTTTGTTCTTCTAAAACAGTCCTTCTCTCCCAGGCTATGCCCTGTTCCTGGCCCCAGGACGACCATGGTGGTCTAGACCGCCTCGCAGAGCTGATGGTCAAGGGGAAGGAAGACTTTAAACAATTAGTCCCATCAATAATACGCAGTTTGAGTGTGGTGACACTAAAGGGAACAGGGCGTAGGGACAAAACCAGGTGATCCTGGTTAATTTGGGGAGGTGTGGGAGGGTGACTCCCTATGAGCCCCTGGCATTCTTATTTTTGAAATCAAATTGTATCAGATATTTTTAAATGTACCCACACTAAAGATATTTTTAGCCGTAAAATTACTTGAAAGGGTTTTTCTAATTTTACCTTTTGTAAGTATTAGCTGTGAACAATGTATTTAATTAACAATTGTTCAGACTTAACGACAATTGGTCCACACCTCTAGGAGTTCTAGCACAGTGGAAAAAATAGGGTCCACAAGGGTTTTCAACTCCACCTTGAGCAGGATTTTATTCAAGCAGAGATCTGTGACTAAAACACTTTGGAAACTCTCCTCCTCCGGGGCCCCACGCACCGGGATTGGAGGGTTGGGGCCGGATGGGAAAGGTGTTATAGGACAGTCTGGAGTGGTGGGGGTGGCACAGGGAGCCTGAAGACAGCATGACTTGGGGGGGGTGGGAGGCAGGTTCAACATCTGGGGGATGTAAGGGGGCCTCTACTGGGTTGGGGATGGGGGATGGTTAGGGGCAGTAACTGTACAACTAGGGCTCGCTCTCAGGACAGGCTGCGATCTTGGCCTGGGCCACCTCTACCTATAGCCACTGACGGCTAGAGCCTCCAGGGAGTAGAAGGAGGCATTCCTCTACCCTCCCCCGAAGCAAAGAATATGGTGGGGGGAAGACTCTGGCTGCTATCAGGGAAGGCAGGCCAAGCCCATCCCTGGGCCTGAGACCCAGATGAACTTGAGAAAGGAACCTTCCTTGGAGATGCACGAGAAAGGGAGATTTATTAAAAAAAAAAAAAAAAGGTCATTATTATCATCATGGATCAAGAGCTATAGGGCTAAGCTTCAACCATTCAGTTAAAAAAAATTAATTCCCAAATGTAAGAAAAGAAAATCGTTAAAATTCAATAAGAAGAAAAGCCAGTGGCTCTCAAACACAGGAGCAAATGCTTCCCGTCACTCCCAATTCAGAAACTCAGATTTTAAATGTATGAGACGGGTTTGACAAGGACAGGTGTTTAATGAGGACGGTAAAGTATATCCCTAAAAGTCAAAAATTAATTACAAAAGGAAAAGTAATAACTTCACAGTGGACACCACCTTAACCAAGTGGTCAACGTGAACACGAAGGGACAAGTTGACATCCTGTGCCTCTGCTGCCATGCACTAAGAAGGACACGGCACCACTTCTGGGGTATTCCCGACAAAAAAGGCATAACCAGAGTCTAATTAGGAAGAAACATTTCACAAACCCAAATCAAGGGATATGACATTCTGTAAAACAATGTATCTATGTTCTTCAAAAATGTCAATGTCACGAATGACAAAGAAAGGTCCGGAACTGTTCGGGATTAAAGGAGAATAAAGAGACACAACAACTAATGCAATATGTGATCCTGGGCTCCATCCTGCAGTGGGGAAAAAAAAATCTATAAAGGATATTATTGGGACAGCTGACAAAATTGGAATATAGACTGCGGCTCAGATGAAAAGTATGAGCTGGTGGGCCAGTGGGGAGCAGGCATTTCGCTACACCGGCTGGAATGTCAGGCCATTTGGCAATATCTACCCAGTTACAAACACACATCCCCTCTGCGCAATTCCTCTCCTAGGAATTTATTCTGCACATACACGTATTTGCAAATGACATCGGCATAAGGACAGGCTTCGCAGCCTTCTGATAATAGCGAACGGCAGGAAACAACCTGAAAGGGAGCTGTATAATCTGTCTCCCACTGACCCCAGGTGGAGACTTTGACCCCCTCACCCCAGAGGAGGACTCAGGGGCCCAGGAGGTCTAGGACGAACCCCCAGGCCTCCTAACCCCCAGGTGCCCCGCCTCCTTCACGCAGACCTTTTGTATTTTGCCCCAGCCTCCCTGACCTGCCACTACCCCATTCTCTCCCCACTCACGCCTCCTTGGTGTGGATTTCTGGGCAGCCACACGCGTCTTGGTTTGCACGCTTTCATCTTTTTTTTTGGCTGCCCCTTTCACCGCCAAATCGTAACGTACTGGCTCAGAATCTGAAACTAACACAGACCTGAGTTCAGCCCCCACTGCCCAAGTCACGACTCCTAAGCCGGTGCCTGCAAACACTTGGCAAGGTGGGGCTCACCACGTGGAAGCTGCTGGTATCGTGGAAAATGAGCACCATCTGCCAAACCTCCAGCTCCCGTGAAAGCCTCGGCCAAAGCCCAAAGAAACCCCACAAAACAGGCCCCAGGCCTCCAGCCGCCTGCTCTGGGGTGAAGGGTCTGGAAAAGCAGCCTGCAACGTGGTCATCAATCCTGTGCTCCGGTCTTACCTGCGAAACTGCCTCTTGTACTTGGTGAGCACACACTCTCTGTGTTTACTCATTTTAATTAATAAATTGTAATTATCCAACTCACCTATGTAGAATGTAAGTGATACATTCTCTTTGCAAATAGTTGAAATGTACGGAAATCTATCAATGAAACACCTGAACAGCACGTTGCGTGAAGCCAGCCAAACACAAAATTGTATCCACCTTATGATCCCGTTTACATAAAGTTCGAAACCAGGCAAAACTCACTTAAGATGATAAAGGGGAGGGAACAGCGATAACTACCTTTGAGGGGATAGCCATCAGGGCTCCTGGGACGCTGGCCATATTCTCGTCCTTCATCTGAGTGTTGATGACAGGGATGGGTACAGTTTGTGGAAACTTTTACCGACTGCCACGCTTATCCATGTGCATTTTAAATGTATCTTAAACCAGATCCAGGCACATAGACACCCCACGCACAAATAAAATCTCTAAGTAAGAATAACTCTTTGCACGCCATGCCATTTTATTCTCTCCTTCAGATCACCACTGTTAAGTTTGTTGCTTCCTTCTGAAATATTTTTCTGTTTGTTTATATTGATAGATTGATAGATGATAAATGGATGGGGGGTTAGATGGATGGATGGATGGATGGAAGGAAGGAAGGATAGATACATAGATGATAGCAAGTTAATGTTTTTCCCATGGACACTATACACTGTTTTTCTGTGACTGGCTGTTTCCTTTCTGTCCTATGTCTTAGAGATTGGACCATATGATTATCAGAGATCTGATCTTCTTCTTTTTAAGAAGTACAGAGTATTCCATAGCTAGGACAGACCACAGCTTACTTAATCAGCGCTGTTGGGCATTTAGGGTTTTTTTTTTTTTTTCAACGTTTGCGGTTTAAACAATGCTGTAAGGAACACTCTTCTACCCAGTCCTTTGGGAATTTGTATATTTCTATTGCGCGGACTCTAAAGGAGGAATTTCTGAGTCAGCGAATGCGCACTTAAAATTCTAATGAATGTTGCCAAATCACCTACCAAAAACTGCTACACCAATTTACATGCTGTCCATTCATTTGTTTCACTCACTCTTATGCCTGATAAATATTTATGAGACACCTTCTCTGTGCTGGGCATGCGGTTCTAGGTTCTGGGGCTTCAGCAGGAAACAGGAGATAGTTCTTACCCTCATGGAACCAGCAGTCTGGTCAGGCAACAGCCCCAAACAAATAAACACATAAATATATAATACGTCAGGTGATGAGATTCCCCTTTGCCCATTTTATGATGGAGTGCTTTGCCTTTTTCTTGTTGGTTTATAGGAGCTCTCAATATTATGTATTTTAATCTTCTGACCTATATACGTGCAACTATTTTCTCCAGCTGGTCGCTAGTCTTTTATCTTTGCTCCTGATGTTTCAAAAAGTCCTAATTAATGATGGAGAGCCACAGAAATTTTATTTCAGGGTTCTGTTCTAGGAAAAGTGGTTTGGGTCCTCCCCCCACCCCACCCCATGAATCTATGTATCTTTGTATCTTTTTTTTCTTGCTTTGACTACAAGGAAGCTCAGAACAAACTTTTCTATTGGCTTCTAGCAACTGCCCAGAACCTCACAGCAGGATCCTGTAATCTGATCTCGACCCTGGGTTCCTGTTCTTTCCTTTCACACAGGTTTGTTATCTATTTCTTTTTCTATCTTCTAGTTTGTAACACCTGTAAGCTGCCTAAAACCATTTTTTGCTTCTGGGTAGGGCTTAAATAAATGACTTCATTGCCTGCTCATAGCAGCCCATTTCACAGATGACAAAACTGAGGCCCAGAGGAGGGCAGCGACTTGAGCCAAAGCTGCATTGAGACGGCAGAGAAAGCCACTCGGCTTCTCCATGTCTGCGCTCCTTCCCTGCTGTTTGTTTCTAAAGAAGAGCCTTGTTTGATTTGCCGCCTGTGTTAATCAGAAGTCTCTCAGTTGCCTGTGACAGAAATCCTGTGAAACGAGCAAAGGGGATGCGTTGATTCACGTGGAGGATGAATCCAGTGGGCTGCAGGTACGGCTGGATTCAGGCACGTAGACAGTATAGGAAAGCCTCCCTCTACACTCAGCTTCACTTCTCTCTCTCTACTCGGTAGCATCATCCTTTCCTGCTCCACTCCATGTGGCATAAATGCAACACCAGCAGCTCCAAGATCACATTCAGAGCCCAAAGAGGGAGACCCTCCCTGGAGCCTCAACAGAGAGAAAAGATTCCAACTGGCCTCACCTGGAAAGCCCTTCTCCGGTAGCCAGGGTGACAGGCATCTTGACTGACAGCTCTATGAGGCTCCTGGAAGTGGAGAGGAGTGCCCCAGAGACAGAGGAAAGGGGGAAAGAAAATGTGGTGGGCAAACAGAGTCTGCACCGACCAATGCCTATTGTCCCGGGGAAACCGATCTCCCGATGGGGGAGGAAAGCGATGCTCGCCCCGAGAACAAATTAGCCCTTTAACAGAAACTCATTTTTTTTTCCCTCCCGCTCTTGAGCGCTCAGTGGCTTTGGGGGCTAACTTACCATCGTCGTTGCCAACTACAGCCTCTTTCATGCCAGTCCTGACTGCATCCACTGGCTTTTGCCGTTTCCACCTCCTGAATGCCCGCTTCTTAGCTCCTAACCAAATCCTAGCACCTCTTCCTTGGAGCCCCCAAGCCCAGGAGGTGCCTCCCTCTTCCGAACTTTCCACACCAACTTAAGACATTTTTACAGTAATGATTGTGGGCTTAGCTCCACGGGGAGAGACAAAGATCCACCCGGGGACGAAGGTGCACCAGATTTGCCCCAAAATGCCATTTCAGACAGGCGGCTGGATGGTTTTTCTCGAAGGCTATAGTTCATGCTGGAGAAAGCAAACAGCACTCCTACTGTGCCCCCCAAGGTCGTTTGGGAGATGAAGTGAGAAGAGACATAGGAAGGGAAAGCAGTGAATATGTGAGGCTCTTTTTGTGTGTTCAGATCTCCCCAGATCTCTTCCAGGTGCATATTAATTTACAGACAAGGAAACTGGTGCTCAGAGAGGTAAGGTGGCTTCCCAAGGTCACACAGCCAGTGAGAGATCTGCGGAACCCAGAGTTGAATTGTCCCACTGTCCTGTCTTCTTTCTGCCCGTTCCTTAACAGGCACCCCCCATTATTAAGTGACGACTCACACTACAGAAACGTCTCCTAATTAAATCTGAAAATAGGAAAAGCATTTGGAATCTACTCTGAGGAGGCTAGCCTTAGCAGAATTACTTCCATACCAAAAATTTGTTCTCCAGCTATGTAGCAGCTGGATTTTTTTTCTTTCATTTCTTGATGCTCTCCATGGGTGGAAAATGTAAGATACAGAAGATGACCAGTTTCTACCCTTCCCTTCCTTCCGCAGATGTCTCAAATCCTTTGTATAATAGGGACGTAGAAATGATTGATCAATCAATTAAGAAGCCTGTTGACGAATTTAATAAATCCCCCCCCCTTTTTTTTTTTTTTACCAGATATGCTTGTTTGGGGGCAGTTATTGACCCAGAGTGGACACAGCAAAGTCCTGGACTCCATCCCACAAAACGCAATGACAACCAGTGGGGTAGTTTGCTTTGTTTTACAGCCAACAGTCTGAGAACACATCTGTTGTCAGGCTCCAAGTCAGGCCACTAAAAAGTGTGGAGAAAAATATGGGCTCTTTCCCTTTCCTGCCACGTAGAGTTGTGATAAACTAAGCCGAGTCTGAATATTCCAGCTTTGTCTCCTTTAAGCTGTGGGCTCTAAAGGACGAGCCTTCCTAGAGCCTCTGTGGCCCCCATCCCTGGCACCCCCATCCATCCCTGGCCACCCTGTGGCCCCTTCCCCCGGAAGAGGAGAAATCACCCTATTATCGGGGAGATTCTGTTGGTCGACTCGCTTGAAATAAAACCGGTTAAGGGGTAAGGTGACCACAGGGCCTTATGCCATCTCGCTCTAACTGGCCTCTTCAACTTCCCTCACCCTAATTCAGCTCCACCAGCATCCTTGCTGCTCCTCAGGGCTTTTGCACCACTGTTCCCTCTGCCTGGAATGCTCTTCTCCCAAGTTGTCCCAGGGCCTCCTCCTTCACTTCCCTTCAGGGTTCTGCTTCAATGCCACCTTGTCAAAGAGGACTTCCTTGATGACCATCTTGCCTGGGTTACTCCCAACATTGCTTCTTTGCCTGATTTTTCTTTGTAGCACTTACATCTCAGGTACGGTATGTATTTATTTGTTTGTTATCTGCCTCCCGCAGCCAGAACGTGAGCTCCATGAGGGTAGGGCTTGATCTGGCTCAAAGTTGTATCTCAGTCCCTGGAATAGTGATTGATGGATGGCAGGGTCTTAGTAACAATTGAATAAATGGGTAGGTGGCAGGTGGATGGTGGATGGGAGGATATATGGATGGGAAGATGGTGGGTGGGTAGATGGGAAAATGGGTGGATGGGATAATAAACCGATGGGTTAACGGATGGATGGGAGAATCGGTCTATGGGTCAAAGGGTCAATGGGCCAATGGGTTGATGGGTTGATGGGTTGATGGGTCGATGGGTAGATGGTAGGTGAGAGGAAGGATAGACGGGAAAATGATGGGCTGGAGGATGGGAAGATGGGAAGATGAGAGGATGGAAGGATGGGTTGATGAGTCAGTGGACGGATGGAAGAATAGGTCCATGATTTGATGGGTCAGTGGGTTGCAGGGTCAATGGATAGAGTGAAGAGAGCACTGGATTTGGAATCAGACAGACCTGGGTTTTTGTTCCGATCCTCTCCCCACTCCCCATGTGACCTCAGTTGACTTACTCATGCTCTCTGATCCTCTATTCCTGCATCTGCAAAATACACAAACTATTTCTCTGCATCAAGCGTCTAGCAATGACTATGTACCAAGTGCCATGCCGAATGCCTTACAACACAATGTCCTTTAACCCTCTCAGCAATCCTGCAACGAGGAGGCTGAGGCCAAAGGAAAAGACATGACCTGACCATGGACACGTGCCAGCAACATCCAAGCAGAAACTCAAGCAGTTCACCTGATACCAAGATCCAGGTATTTGTGAATATGGAGGGCTGAACAAAGGAGATTATTATTATTGTTGTTGTTAATCTTATTGATTGTTAGGGCTAGGACTTGACCAGGAAGTATCACCGTGGTACTTTGGAATACACTTGGGGGCCTTCCTACGGCTCTGGGGTCATCCTTTACACCTTGATCTTCCAAGAGGATCGCTGAGGGTGCACCGACCGGGTAAAATCAAGGGACATCAGCAGAAAGCATTGCTTCCTCTGACTTTGTCTTCAAGAGGGAGACCAGATAGTCAAGATAAGACTGAAACAGTGGACCTAGAAAAGAGGAGAGGTGGATGGCGAAAACATTGGGAAGGGAGGCTGGATCGGACCAGTGACTCACTTGACAGAGAATCTCGGAGACGGTGGAATCTACACGTGGATCTGGTAACTGGAGGGAGGATGGGGCCACATCCCCAGCAAGGGAAGGTCTAAATCAAGCCAAAATGATCCTGGATCTCCAGCCACAGATCATTCCCTGGAACTGTGTGACGATTCGGAGAGACACCCCAATAGTTGGGAACAGGGCTTTGGAACCAGAGGGACCCGTGGTCCAGTCCTGGCTCTGTCTCTGACTCGGGCAAGTTGCGTCCTCTCCCTGAACTCTGATTTCCTCAGCTGAGAAATGTAGATAGTAGTCATTTCTGTCCCTCGAGGATGTTGTGAGAATCCAATGGGGCTCTGTGTAAAGAAGATAGATAGCACGGGGAACCAGCTGCCATGTTGTGAGGGGACTCAGGCAACCCTGTGGAGAGGAACTGAGATCCCAGCCAACAGCCAGCTCCAACTCTTGGCCATGTCGGTGAGCCACCTTGGAGGCAGGTCCTCCGGTTCCAGACAGACCCTAGGGTTAGTGTGCGGTCCCAGCCAACATTTGCACTGCAACGTCCTGAGACATCCTGAGCCACTAAGGATTATTGGTGTCGTAAACCAAGGGTCAGTGAACTTTTTCTGTAAAAGTTCAGATAGTGAGTAGTTTCATCTTTGAGGGCCATGTGGTCTCTGTTGAAACTGGCTTGTCATTATAGTGCAAAGTCAGCCACGGGGAGTACGTAAATAAATGTGACCGTGTTCCAATAAAACTTTATTTATAAGAACAAATGACGGCCCTCATTTGGTCCATAGTTTGCCAATCCCTGTTTTAAGCCACTAAAATAAATGAGTCATGTATTTCTCATGGTGCATAAAAATAGTTGCTTTCTTTGTGGGGTTGATGGTCTTGCCTGGAATGCCGACCCCATCTCCTGTACGTCTTCTCCATTGGATTGTTCAGACCTCGGGGCAAGGTGTATATTGACTGACTTCCACATCTCCACCTCTCCCAGCTCTTAGAGCCATGCACAAAGAAAATGCAAACCTGTTTTCTGGAGGAACAAACCAAGTAAAACTCAGGACAGTATTTATGCCACAAGCAGGGAGCAGACTCTTGAGGCTGCGGAAACATTCCGAGGATTAATGTAATCTGGAAGGCTTCCTGAAGGAGGTGGACTTGAGCGTAACCTTGAAAGGGAGGTATACCTCAGATGAACATTAAGCAAAAGGACAATCATTTCAGAGCAGAGGGAACAGTGTGAGCAAAGAATGGAAGGGCAGGCACATGGTGAAGTGGTCGGTGCGGGCCTTGAATGCCGAGCGAGGGGCTCGGCCGTCATCTGGGAGACCAGGGCCTCTCAAACGGAGCCAGATGGGCTTTAACGATGGGCTCTGGGGAGAGAAGCTGTGACTTTCATAAAATTCTGTGACCCAGAGACAATGAAGACATTGGAGTAAGCTGAAGATTTATGTTTTATTTTAAACAGAAGGGGACATCTTGGTTTGCGTTCCCCCAAAAGTAGACACTGAGATGAGGAATCAAGCAAGTGCTTGATTTGGGAGGTAATTCAGGGAAACACAGTACAACACAGGGAAAGATGGGGAAGTGAGGCCTGGAAGGAGAGGAGGCCAAAATAATGTGTAATCAAGCAGGCTGCTGATGGGGGCTATGGGATCCAGTCCCAACGGGATCTCAACTGGCCACCTCTGGGAGACAGTGAAAAGCACCTGAGAGCAGGAAGCTGGCACTTATCCACCAGCTCTCACGGGTCACTGGCTGAGGGGTGCTTGGCCCCTTTGATTCCCCAGCACCTCTAGCCTCGGTGGAGAGCTCAGGTGTCTGCGGGAGGCTCCTTGGGCATGGAAAGGTGAGTACTGAGGGAACAATGACAGCGAGTGACATAGGTGGGGTGTCACCTACAAAGTAACGGGTTAGAAAGAGTAATTGAGCGCCCCGGGCAGGGCGGGCACAGACTCTGACCTGAGACCCAAGGAAGTGGCTGCAGCAGACCCTGAGGCCCTAGTGTTGAGGCCGGGCTGGAGAAGGGGGACTGAGGGCCAGCTTGGCTCCACAGACCCAGGGAGCGGGTGGATGGGCCCCTCCCAGAGCGGGAAGCCAGGAGAGGAAGGGGCTGAGTCGGGCTGCAGACACCCTGGGCTTGAGAGGCCCACAGGACCTCCAGTGGGGCCGTCAGAGCTGGTAAAGGACTTGCCAGACAGCGGAGATGGAGGGAGGAGAACAGAGCCCAAAGGGACACAGACATGCAGCAAGGAGTGCAACAAGGAGTGGGAAGGGCGAGAGGAGTTTGCAAAGGAAGGGGGCGGGAGGGGGGGACGGGGGGGGAAGAGCGCAAACGGATTTGGGAGGGCAGCATTCGGAACTGATGCCTGTCGAGGGTTTAGCACCGGACCCTCAAGCTCTTGGGGGTGGACTTATTGCCTCTCAGGTGCCTTTATATGGATTTATGTAAATGCCTGGGACGGTGTGGCAGAGAGGTAAAAATTTGCCTAAGTAGCCAGCGTTTTACAGATGGAATAGTGGTGGCCCGGAGAGGTGAAGTCACCTTGCTCCTCCTGTTCTGCCTGAACGCAGAGCCCACGTTCTGGGCTTCCAGGGGGTGTGAAGTGAAGAGACCATCCAGTTGGAGAGAAGAAGGGGCTGGCCCCACTGGGTGAGCCTGACGATGCCTGAGGCAACGACCGCCAGGCATCCCCCACAGCCAGTCTCCCTTTCTCTTGGATGCTCACATTTCCCCTGCGTTTCAGCTGAGCGTGTGACATTTCCCAGCCTCCCTTGGGACTGGGTGTGGCCGTGTCCCAGTGCTACCGGCTGGACTATGGATGTGCTGGGCGCTATCTCAGGCAGCCCCCCAGCAGCCGTGGAGCTACCAGGTGAAATGAGTCCGTACAGTGGAGACTTTGTACCAGCAACACTGCTCACGTCTGGGCTGCCGAGGAAGAGAGCTATACGTCTCCCGGCTCTCTGTTCTTCTACGGAATCCAGCCACCCAAGTGAGCATGGCTTCCCACCCCTTGCTGCGTGGGGGTCACTCTCTTCCAGTTCTTTCCACCCCGCCCCCCACCCGCCGCTAGCATGTCCCCTAACTGGCCCTCATCACCAAACTCACAGCTAAACGCTGAGGCCAGCACAGGGCCCCGGGGCAGGAGGCCCAGCCGGTGCATACCAGGTCCCTGCTTTCAGGGGCACAGTCAGCAAGACCACAAATCACTCAGGCCAGTCCAGATCCTGGGAAACGGCATAAAGGGAATGAAGCGAGGGAAGGGGATGGATGAAGGCGGGGGCGGGGGGGGGGGGGAGGGTTGACGGAGGGGTCAGGGGAGGCCTCTCTGAGGAGGTGACCTTGGAGAAGACAAGGATGAGCTCACCGCGGGAGATCTGGGGAGCGCTCCAGGCCGAGGGAACAGCAAATGCAAAGGCCCTGAGGTAGTAATGAGTGGGGAGTTGTGTTTGAAGAACAGGAAGGTGACCGGTGTGGAGTGTGGAGAAGAGACAGAGACAAGGGGCGGGGCCAAATCCTATGGGCCTTGAAGGCCGTGATAAGGGGAAAACAGGGGTGGGGGGTGGGCAGTCATGGCAGGTTTCAAGGTGGGGAAGGAGACGGCCTGATGCTCTTTATGTCAAGATCCCTTTGGCTTCTTGGGGTTGCGGGCAGACTGCAGGACAAAACCGGAGGACAATTTGGGAGGAGGCCTTTATATGCACGCAGGCACGAGATCCGGGGGCTTGGATGAACAGGCAGTCACGGGGGTGTTAGAGACGAGGGGCTGGCTTTGAGAGCTATTTTGCGGGTGAAACGGACTGGGTGTGGTGATCGCCTTAGCAGACCTAGAAATACGAAGTCAAGGGCAAATTGGTTACTTGGGAGCTGATCCCAGAAAGCAGCAGCAAGGAAGTGAAGGAAGACAGGGAAGAAAAAGAAGCAAATATAAGGGGTGGTGAGAATCAGGTTGGACAACAGGGTTTCCATGCCACTGGGAACCTGGAGAGTCCCACCCAAGGGCCCCGAGCTGGGGGCTTATCCACCAACTCCCAACATCCCTGGTTGAGAGTTGTTCCGGGGAGCATTAACTACCCTGAGGACAGCTGGCCCCTGGGTCTGGGCCAGAAAGTGCCTGAAGGGTGAATGCCAAGTCGGTGTGGGCAGGGCACCCACTGAAGGAGCTAGGGAAGTGGGAAGGAGGAGACTTGGAAGTGAATACCTTGGCCAAGACCTCTCGGGAGCTGACCTGACAAGTCGAGAGGGATTGGAGTGGGCAATGGGGGCCATTGGAGTGGGCAATGGGGGCCATACGGTAATGGGGGCCTGGTCCTAGGATTAAGGGACTGAGGGAGACCAGAGACTTAGTGCTTCTCACTTCCTCCTTGGTCCAGTTTTGGCTGAGCAGCTGGGAATAAGGTGGGTGAGGACTTGGTGGGCGGGGGGAGGTCATGGGTCCTGAGGGTCCTTGGGCTGGGAGGCAGAGGCCAGAGAAGACAGGCGAACTGGAGGCAGTCAGATCTGTGTCCCCTCAGAGTGCCTTCCTGGGACCTCCTTTACCCCATCTGTGAAATGGGGCTGTTGGTAGGATTAAGGGAGAGAGTGTGGAAGGACCCAGAACTCTAGGCTTTCTAATGCCAGGGTCCCATCTTGTCTCTCCCCTGTCCAATGCCCCTCAGTGGCTGCTGATGGCTTTCAGAGAGGGTGGAAACTCCCCCACCTTTCCCTGAACGCACAGGACTCCTCCCCATGTGTCCCGGCCCAGCTCTCTGGCATCTGTCCTTTCCTACCCACCGCCTCCCATCCCCATGGGAAGACACATCCCTCACCCCCTCTGCTCCAGCCACTCTGCCTCCCTTCACTGCCTTGGCCCCACGTTCATTCCTGCCTCTGGGCCTTTGCATCTGCTGTTCCCGCAGCCGCCTGGAATGCTTTACCCAGATCTCCATACAACCCACTCCCTCACCTCCTTCAGGTCTTTGTTCAGTGTCTCCTCTCAGAGCAGCCCGTCCCCGCCCACCCTGGTCCAACCCCAGCTTTCTTCACTGCACTCACCGTCACCGACATCACGTTCCACTCACTCCTTGTCTCTCCCCTGGACCGTAAGCTCCAGGGGGGTCGGATCTGGACCTGGCGTACCATTGGTTGAGCCCAGGACATGGGGACCAGCGCTCAGTAAATATGTGTTGAACGAGTGAATATTTAACCGCCACAAGCAGTTAAACAGGACTCAGCTCAGACGTCAGCTCTTACAGGCATCTTTCCAGCCCCTCGCCTGAGCTGCACAACCCCTCCTACTTGCCTGGATTTGAGAATTTCTCCGACTTTGTTATGGTTTCTGCTTTTTCTCTGTCTCCCCACCAGGCCATGAGGGCCTTGTGCCTTTAACGCTCAACTCAATTCATCAATTATCAACTGCTAATGGTCAGAACCAAGATGGGGGACACAGGGCAGCGGGCCACCAAACTCTACCGCCTTTCAGGGGACAAACAATTGCATATAAATAATAACAACATCTATTCCGCGCACCTGCTCAGTGTCAGATTTGTGCCGGAGGCTCTGCGATCGCCTGGTCTTTTGATCTCCGCCGTCCTCCTTGGGCAAGTGGTATTGCCTCCATTTCATAGGTGAGAAAAGAGAGGCTCGGGGTTAAGGACGCACAGCAAGGAAGAGGCTCCAGGTCTTGGCGACTTCCAAAGTGGGAACGTGTGGAGGCCTGAACCTTGGCTCTTCTCCCCCACCCTTCTGCACTCAGTTCCCTTTCGCCCCGCCCTCATTGCTCCCTTTGTGTTGACCCAGAGCCAAGGCTGGCCCCAGGCCCCACGCCCCTGCCCCGGGGCCCACCAGCGACCTGCCTGCTGGCCCTTCCTTATGAAAAACTTCTCTTTGTCCTTCCCTTCTCTCCCCCAGCCAATTACTGTGCGATCAACTTGGTTGTGGATGTATTTTGGAAATATTTTCACTGTTTTAAAAGTTTTTTCCTTTGAAAGAGGGCTCCAACTCCAACCGTGCAGGGGGAAGAAAAAAACCCTACCCCAGAGGACCAGGGATGCAAATGTAAAAACCAGAATCGACTGTATTAAAGAATCAGAACTGAAAACCTCCCAAATAATAGAACTCCTCAGAATTCTGGCCTCAGGAGGACATGGGTCTTTGAGGCTGCCCCAGGGTGGGGTTGGGGGCTTTGCAAACATAGAAAATGGGTATCTTCCTTCTGTGATGGGATATAAACCCTGCTCTAAGGGTGCCGAGAGAGTTCTCTTCTCCGTCATTTCCTGGGCAACGGACTGAAGTCTGGGTACGACGGGCAGTTGGGTTCACACAGCAGATCCAGGATGGGCTACAAGTAGAATTCCAGGTTCGAAGCCCCACTGTGGGCTCCACGTGGGGCCAGAGCTAGCGCTCAGTATGACGCCAGGATCATGAGTCAGTATGGAGGCAGGAGTATGACTCAGTCTACAACAAGGATCAGAGCTCAGTCTATCACAAGGTCCAGGGTTCAATCTAAGATCGGGATCAGGGCTTAGTCTGAAGCTAGAGTCTAGGCCTAGTATGAAACAACACTCATGGCCTGACTGAAACCCAGGTGTGGTTAGTGTGGGGCTCAGTCCACCAACAAGACGGGGATCAGAACCCTACTCAGGTCCAGGATTATATCTGGTCTAGGATCAGGGTCAAGTTTCAGTGTGTGACGAAGGACCAGGACTTAGCCTACAGTGAGAGTCAGGGTTCAATGTGCTACTGGGACCAGGATTCATCTCGGGTCTCGAAACCACCAAAAAAAAGAAAGTCTACCGCCTCCTGAGACCACGGGTGAGCCACTGCACCTTCTAGGCCTCAGTTTCCTCTTCTGTGAGCTGGGGATAATCATAACCCCCATCCTGAAAACTTCCATAGTTAAATGTCAGGCCAAATGAAATAGAGGATGTTAGCAAGCTTTGCAAGCGGTAGGGTGTTGGGCAGATGTTTATATAAACACCGCAGGGGAAACCCCAAAGAAGGCTGATCGTGGAAAAGCCCAAATGTCACTAAGCCTCCCACTCCACCTTCTACCCAAGTTTCTCTTCTGCCTGTAAAACTAATAATAGCTAACAGTTACACAGCAGGGCCTTGTGCTAGGCACTGTTGCAAGAACTTCACATATATTTAATTTAATCTTCAAACAACTCTACGAGGTAGGTACTGTATTATCCCTATTTTCAGAGGGGGAAACTGAGGCAGAGATAGGTTAAATACTTTGCTTTGTCACCCTTCATATGTAGAAAGTCTCTGATTCGAACCTAGGCACTTTGGCTCCCAAGTCTATGCTGAGTATAGGCACTGGGGGTGGGTGGGGGGGAACGGGAGACGGGTCTGGAAGATTCCTCATGGAGCAGACAGGGGTGAGAGATGCAAGTCAGCACCAGGCTGAGGGATGACCCATGGCCTTTCCCCAGGAGGTTGTCTCTCAGCAGACCCCACTCCCACAAGAGGACATAACAGGCTGGGGTTGGGGGGGAGGAGTTGGCGGGTGGCATTAAAGGCATTTCTTTAAACTTGTTTGTTTATGGAAAGAAATTTCAGGCCAGCTGCTGAAAACCTGTATTTTATGGGTAATTTTTCAATTTATTTCACACTGGTATTAAAAACAACAACCCAACCCACCACGGAGGCTGTGATTCCCCTGGGGTTGGCGAAGGAGGGGCGGCTGGCTTAAAGCAGCTCCTTTGTTTGCCTGAACAACCCAGGGACAAGGCTGCCTGCCTTCCCTTGGGAAAAACCAGACGACGTGAAGAATGAAGACAGGGCATGATGCAGAGAGTGTGGTTTAACAGGAGAACAAGGTGAAGTTCAGTGGAGGAAGGTGGGGGGGGTGGTGTTCAATGCCTGTCTTTTATAGATGATGAGCTTGAGACCCAGATAATGAAAATTGTTAGTAAGAACTTATTCTGGAGGAGACATTGCTTTCGCCGCCACTGCCTCATGGGTGGTCATGACAGTTAAGATACTGCCTTGGTTTGGGATTGCTGTGATGCAGACACTGAGACAAAGATCGGAGCTCAAGAAGTTTATTTGGGAATTGATCCTAGGAAGTGTGGGGCGGAGAATAAGCTGTGAAACAGGATGGGAGGACGGCCCAGGAAGGGCGGGTCATCAAGACAGGTACCGATGGGGACCACTGGAGCTCACCCCTGCTGGGCAGTTCTGGGAAACAGCATAGAACACGCCTCGGGCTATCCCATCTGTTAAAAGAGGGCTTTGGAGTAACTGTCCATCATCGGATATCTCCACTCTACTAATGAGTCTACCAGCAAGACTTTTTTTTTTTTTTTTCCAGTCATTGTACTGTTCAGTTTTATACTTTCTCTTTGGCTCTTTTTAAAATAACTTCTATTTCTTTGTTGAGATTTTCTATGTTTTCCTTCATTTCCAAAGAATTTATAATTTCTTGGCAAGGCGCTTCTTGGATGGTGGCTTTAAAGTCCTTGACTGATGAGCCCAATATCTGAATCATCCCAGTTTTGGTATTAGTTGATTGTCTTTTCTCATTCAAACTGTGGTTTTCTGGTTCTCAGTATGACAGGCAATTTTGTATATATCCTGGACCTTTGGGCTATTATATTAGGAAACTTTGGGTCCTGTTTAAGTCTTTTATTTTAGCAGGCAGTTTCACTTTTTAGGTGTAGCACGTAGATTCTCACCTACTTTTGGAGGCTGTAGTGGCAATGACCATTTTGTTTCCAGAGCTCTTGCATTTCTATTCTGGTCTGCTTTGTTCTTCTGGTGCTATTGGGGCTAGTATTAGCCTGATACCAAAATCAGACAAAAGACAGCGCAAGAATTATATATAGGTCAATGTCTTTCATTGATGGATGCAAAAATGCTTAAGAAAATATTATCAAGTAGAATTCAGCAACATACAAGAAGAATTATGCGCCATGGCCAAATGGGGTTTATTCCAGGGACAGAAGGTTAGTTCAGTATTCAAAAATCAAGGTACTACATCAACAAGCTAAAGAAGAAAAATCACATGATTGTATCAATAGATGCCCCCCCCCAAAAAAAAAGAAAAGAAAAAAGCATTTGACAAAATCCAACACCCATTCCTGATTGAAAACTCTCAGGAAAATAGCAATAGAGAGGAACTTCCTCAACTTGATAAAGAGTATCTACAAAAAACCTACAGCCAACATCACACCTAATGATGGAACACTGAATGAATGCTTTCGCATTAAGACTGGGAACAAGGCAAGCATGTCTGCTCCCATCACTCTTATTCAGCATAGTGCTAGAAGTTCTAGCCGATGCAATAAAGCAGGAAAAAGAAATAAAAGGAACATAAATCAGAAAGAAAGAAAGAATACTGTCCGTACTTACCGGAGACATGTTATCTTTGTTGGAAAACCCTAGAAATCTACAAAAATACTCCTAAAACTAATGATCAAGCTAGGAGGATACAAGATCAATCCATAAAAATCAGTTGTATTTTTATGCACTAGGAATGAACACACGGGGTAACAAAATTGAAAACACAATACAATGTACAATTCTTTTTAAAAAAGAAAGAAAAATTCTTAGGTGTAAATCAAATAGAACATATGTAGGACTTGAAAATGGCAAAACACTAATTCCATAAAGAATCAAAGAATATCTGAATAAATGGAGACGTATACCATGTTCATGGATTGGAAGACTCAACAAGGTCAAGATGCTAATTCTCCCCAAATTGATATACATGTTTAGTGCAATTCTGATCAAATTCCCAGCAAGATTTTTTGGTAGGTATAGACAAAATTATTATAAAATTCATATTGAAAGGCAAAGGAACTAGAATAGCTAAAACAATTTTGAGAAAGAATAAGATGGATGAGATCAGTCTTCCCAGCCTCAAAATTTCAGTAATCAGAACAGTAAGGTATTGGCAGACAGAACAACACATAGTCTGCAGAACAGATAAGTCAGAAATAGATTCCCACAAATATGCCCAATTAATTTTTGACAAACAAGCAAAAGCAATTCAGTACAGGTAGGACAGCCTTTTCAACAAATCACACTGGAGCATTTGAACATCCATAGGCAAAAAAATGAACCTTGATGTAAATCTTATTCTTTATGCAAAAATTAATTTAAAATGGATCATGAACTTAAATGTAAAATGATATAACTTCTAGAAAAAAATAGGAGAAAATCTTTGAGACTTGGGACTAGGCAGAACAAGAGGGCACAAGACTAGGCAAATGTCCTTAGACTTGGAAAGACTCTGGAAAGAAGATGAAGGGACAAATCATAAGCTGGGAGAAAATACTAGCAAACCACATATCCACCAAAGGACTTCCGCATGGAATTAAAAAACCCTTAAAATGCAACAGTAAAACAAACAAACAAAAATCCCAATCAAAAATGTGCAAAAGACATGCACAGACATTTTGCCAAAGAGGATATACAGAAACTTGTACACAAACATCCATAGTAGCTTTGGACTTAATAACCAAAATCTGGAAGTTATCCAAATGTTTTTCAAAGAGTGAACGGCTAAAGAAACTATAGTACATTCATCCCATGGAGTATTACTCGGCAGTAAAAAGCAACTGTTAACCATGTAACAAGTTGGGCAAATCTCAAGAAATTATGCTGAATAAAGAAAGCCAATCTCAAAAGGACACATACTACATGACTCCATTATATAATATCCGTGTTACAATGTAATTATAGGAATGAGGAACAGATTGGTGGTGGTTAGGGGTTAAGGTGGAGGGGAGGAAGTGGTCCAGTGTGGCAGAAGGGCCAGACGTTCACCAAACTCTTATGTTTTTCCTCCTGAGCACACAGCTAGACTACATTTCCTAGCCACCCTTGCAAGCAGGTGTGGCTACATGACCGAATTCTGGCCAGTGGGAGGTGGGGGGACATACTCTGTACCTCTTCTAGGTGACCTTCCATGCCTTGCCCCTTCTACAGGGAACTTTAAGCTGCATACCGAAAGCGCAGAGCAGAAGCTGGAATTAACCTGAGCCCTGGCTGTGCAAGGAGGAGAAGGATTTGCTCATCTGGAACACCCGATTATGCCTGTAATGTGTTGCAGCCATTATACTCGTCTTCATTTATTTGTGACGGTGTCCTGTCGTTCCTGAACCGATGCCCCTGCTGTTCCTTAACTGATATACACCTCCTGGAATGTCATCAGCACCACCAGCCTCGATGTCCTCCCTGGGTGCTTGTGTTGGGGGAGAGCGACCAGATGGCAGGCCAGGATTCCCAGACAGCCCCCTACAGCTACAGAGACCCCAAGACCCTCTGAGCATCTCAGAGCAGGGTAGAGACCTGAATTCTGGCTCACAGAATCCTAGAAACATGGGATTGTCAAAGGATTGTAAAACTCTCAGGGAACACAAAATCCTGTCCTTACCACTGAACAGATGGGGAAACTGAGCCCGTGAGAGCAGGAATGAATGAATCAGGGCACGAGTGAGCACTCGTTCGTCCATTCTTTTATCCACTGCACAAATACTTAGTAAGCACTTTATGCGTTAGGCACACAGGTAAAATAGAAGATTCCTGCCCTCATGGAACTTACAAACAAGCCAACGGCAAACATGAACAGGACTATGTACTCGGTACGGTGGAAGATAAGGCGAGATAAGGGGATAAAGGAAATGGGTGTTCTGCTTTATCTGGAGTGGTCGGAGAGGGCCTCTCTGAGGAGGTAGCCTTGGGCCGAGACAGGCCTGGAAGATATCTCAGGAAGGATTTTCCAGACTGAAGGAACAGCAAAAAGTTCTGCTGAGGACACATGGCAGAGTCTGAGAAACACGGGGAGGCTGAGTAGCTGGAGCAGAGGGGATGGGAGGAGAAGGGGGGGAGGCTACAGCCTGCAGAGCGGTGCGGCTGTCTTGTAGCTGGTGCCTCCGCATGACCAATGCGCACCGCTCTTCCCCAGCGCGGCTCACGTGGGGGCTGTCCTGCTCTGGACTTTGGAGACTTCAGGACCAGGGGTGGTTGGGTAGGGGCTGACTTTCCAACTTCCTGACGTTTGATCTTCTAGGGTCACCTCATTTCTCCAAATACCTAATTCCACGTATAAACCGGGAGACTCCTGCATTGGGAGAACTCATTCATTCATTCGTTCTTCACGAACATGCTGACTCCTGCTCTGTGTCTACTGTGTGCTAGCATTCCAGGGCTCTGGGTATGACCTCATCTCTGGCCTCAAAGACTTGATGATTTAGAGAGAGAGACAGAGACATCAATAGTCACCACCTGGTGTGATCCAGGCTGTGATAAAGAGACGGTGGGAGCCTGGAGGAGGCACTGAACCTGGCCTGAGAGGCAGGGATGAGGGGCATATCCAGGGCGGGGTCCTGAATGAGTCAGTGAGGAAGGGGGATGGGAAGCTGGCCGACATTCCATGGAGAGGCCACCTATGAAAGGCTCAGAGGTGTGGGAGGCCTAGAGGTGTTGGTCAAATACCGCAAGGAGTTGAGATCTCTGGGATCAAAGACGTGAGGGGTGGGGGGATGGGGGACACTGAGATCAGAGAGATCAGAACAAGAGGGATTTGTAGGGTGAGGCCGAGGGGATCCATGCTGGAACGCCTGGACGCGCATCCCACCTCTGTCCTAGACTTGCCGGGCTGCCGGAGCTAAGCACCCCCAATCCCGAGGCCTCAGTGACCCCATCTGCGAAATAGAGCCATTTAGGTGGAACCACTCCAACATTCGGCCAAGATCCCAGGATGCCGTCTGCCCGTGTCTGTGGAGCCCCACAGAAGCATGGCCAGTGCTGCCTCCCTCTGTAGATTTCCTTCCCCTTGACATGCCTTCAAACGTCCTCATTGCACTGGAGACTCACTAGGATGGAGAGAAGGGGCTGGAGGCCACAAGCCACACACATAGGAAAAAGGAGGGACAGCTGTTCAGCAAGAGGCTGTCCAAGGGTGAGTTCCTCTGTGTCCTGAGCAGTGGCTAAGAGGGCAGGCGAGGGACCCAGACAAGGCACTGACCTGCCTCCTGCGGCCTTAGGCAAATCGGTCAGCCTCTCTGACTTCTTTCCTCCCCTGTAAAGTGGGGCTAATCAGAACAGAACCTCACTGAGTTGCTTTGAAGATTATATTACGTGTCAGGGGCTAAGCACAACCCCAAGCACACAGGCCCCGAAACTGATAGCTACCATTAATAGCACGGGGGTTGTTTTCAGTGGGCGGGGCCACGGGAGGCAGGAGTGAGTGCGCTGTCTGTTGGGTAGGCGGAGGGGTCTGGCTCTGCAAGGGTTAAAACAGATCCCGCTGCTCCCAGTCCCGCAGATAAAGTTGGAGGAAACACAGTCCAGGTCCCCCAGACCCTTCACAAGTGAATTTATGAGGTGCTGGTCACTTCCAGGCAAAGATTAGGGGCTCCCCGCAGGCCGCGCAGGAAACATTCAGGGTCAGTGGCCAGAAGGGACGCAGGACTCTTGAAAGAGCAGAAAGGGCGCAGACCAGATGGCCCAGGGACGAGGCCACAGAGTTTGGGGGGCGGGGGGGGGGACGTGAGACAAAGACAGAAGAAGAGAGGAAGTGCAGGAGTGGCCCTGAAGGGCCAGGCGCAGGAGACAGGAGCCACCGAGAAGGAGAAGAGAGAAAATCGGCGGCAGGCGGGGAGTGGGAGGATCGCGACGTGCCGAGAGCACAAGGATGGGGGTCACTTGGCGGCCGCGCGTCTGTACCTGTGTCTGCCCGGCCGGCGGCGGCGGCGGGGCTGGGGAGAGGGGCAGTGCAGGGGGCGGAACGACGCCAGACCGCGGGCTGCGGGACCCGCCGACCTCCGGACCCCCGCCGGGCGACCCCCGCCCCCCGCCGCGCGCTCCTCCCGAGCGGGTTAACGCGCCGCCCCGCGCGCCGGCTCCTCCCCGCCGGGGCAGTGTCCGCGCTCCGCCGACGCCCTCACTCGACCTGGCGGCCGGCCCCTGGGCGGACGGCGCGTCCCTGGCGGCGGCACCGAACCCGCGCCCCGTGGATGCGCCCGCGCGCCCGGAGCAGCCGTCGGGCCTCCCGGGGAGCCCCCCGCGCGCCCGCCCCGACCAGGCTGCCCAGATGCGGGCGCCACTCTGCCTGTTGCTGCTCGTCGCCCACGCCGCGAACATGATCCCCCCGAACCGAAGGAAGAAGCAAGGTACCAGGGGCAGCGGGCAGGGTGGCAGGTCGCCCACAGCGGGGCCCACAGGGAGACGGCCCTTGGGACAGCTGCATGGTGCCCGGCGCCCTGGGCCACTAACTCCTCCGCGTAGCCGTCAGGCCCGCTTTACAGATGGGGAGACTGAGGCTCCAGGGTACCTGTTGAGCCAGCTGGCCCAAGGAGGCTGTCCAAGGAAGGAAGGGGCTGGTAGGGCTCTCTCACTGACCCGCTCCCCATAGTTGCAACATTGCTGAAAAGAAGGAGGGTGGCTCTGTGCAGAGATAGGAAGCCCAGGATACCGGGACTATGGGACAGAATTTTGGGCTTAGAAGCCATGCCTGGTATCCGTGCTGAGCCAGGAGAAGACATACAGCCCTGGGCCAGGAGTCCAGATGCCCCGGACTCAGCCCCAGCGTTGACCCTGACTCTCGCATCACCTCCCGGAAGGCAGTGATTCTCAGTGGGCTCTCTCCTTTCTGGTAAGGACATGAGCTTTGTGAATTCCAGATCTGAGACCTGAGTTCAAGTCCATTGGTTCTGGGATGACCTGGAAGAAGTCCCAGAGCCTCCCCCCCCCCCAGGTTTTTCCATCTTGACCTCCTAGGAGCACTAGGAAGATAACCCAAGGTTCAGACTCTAAGTGTACCTGGGGCACAGAGGGGACCCTTGCATCCTCACTGCGAGAGTCAGAATGTCCTCAGGAGGTGGGTTTGAGGCCGTCCCTGCAGAGTGGGGGTCAGCAGAGCCGGTGGGGCTGAGGAAGGCAAGCAGGCGAGCCTCCTCCTGAGCTGGTGCCGGTCCGAACCAACCTTGGAATGCCCGCCATGGCACCAAGGCTGTCCTTCATTAAGGGAATCCCCACTGCCTCCTCATGAGAACACCCATGCCATTTTATAAAGCCGAGGCCAAGGCTCAGACAGGTTAGGTAACCTTGCTAAGTTGTCCAGCAGGTGAGTGGAAGATCCAGTGTCTTTCTTCCCAGCTGTGGTGTTAGGTCTCAGGAAGGCTACATGGGAGTAAGAAAGAGAGTCTGCCCTCTAGGGGTTTCTCATCTACTTGGGGAAAAAGCCCTGCCTGGACCCAGTGACTGCTGGAGCGGAGCAGGAAGCAGACGGGCTACGGGAGAACTGGGAGCTGGGATTGGGGGGAGCAGGGAGACTGGCCCAAAGGGCTCCAATCTCGGGTGTGACTGAATGGAGGGACCCAGGGGGAGGAGAAGTGGGTGGGCTTCAGGGTAAGCCGGGGGAAGTTTGGGACCTCGTGGTCCTGTGTAGATGGCCCTTGTATAGTGGTTGATCCCATGGGTTCTGGAGTCAGCCTGCCCAGGTCCAAATCCCAGCTTCCCCAGTGACCAGCTGAAGACCTCGGGAGAGTCACTTTGCCTCTCTGAGCCTGGGTTTACCCACCTGAGGTTCTTTTAGAAAATCTCTAAGATTTTTCTCAGTGTTAAAGCAGACCAAAGACATGAAAAAGAAAAACTTTCTCCTCATTGACTCCTCTTTAAAATAGGCATAGTAGGGGCGCCTGGGTGGCTCGGTCGGTTGAGTGTCCGGCTACAGCTCAGGTCACGATCTCACGGTCCGTGAGTTCGAGCCCCGCGTCGGGCTCTGGGCTGATGATGGCCCAGAGCCTGGAGCCTGCTTCCGATTCTGTGTCTCCCTCTCTCTCTGCCCCTCCCCCGTTCATGCTCTGCCTCTCTCTGTCTCAAAAATAAATAAACGTTAAAAAAAAATGAAATAGGCATAGTAATCTGAAGTATCTAACTCACCAGGCAGCTATGGGTAAGACTGAGTGAATTGGGGAGTATTCACTAGGAGTACACAGGCTCCTAGTGGGCATTTGCAACACATCTTCATTTCCTGCCCATGATGTCCCTGGCTATGGGAGGTGCTTTTTATCTGGATGAAGATTCAGAGAGGGAAACTGACTCATCCAAGGTTGCACAGCAGGTAAGCAGCAAAGCAGGCTCGAATCCCGATCCATCTGACAGGGTGTCGCCTGAGCTGTGTTGGTCTTCCCTCTCAGAGCCTCAGTTTCCCCATCTGAAGAAGAGCTGGTTTAGATCTTTGAGATGTTTCACAGTCCGAAAAAGACAGAGACAGACAGACAGGCACAACACACACACACACACACACACACACAGAATAAAGAAAAAGAAAACTTCCAATCCCTTTCCCCGTCACCAGTCGCTTGGTGAGAACGTTGGGCATGGCAGCCCCTGACGTTGCCCCAGTTTGTCAAGGGGGCTCTCGGCGCCCCTCCCGGAAGCGGTTGATGTCTTGCGTAGGGGCCACAAACATGCCCCATCCAGCATCAGCAGAGAGAGGCTTGTGGCTCCACTTGTCAGTCGGGTGCCACGGATTTCAGTCCCACTCTGGACCCCTTTGTACTGTGTGACCTTGGGCGCGTGGACTCCCCCACTCCTGCCTACAGCCTCAGTTTCCCCACTGGCCCTGGGGTGGGGGGTGGGGGGTAGGAAAACCTTTCCCGTAGCATATTACGCAAGGGGGTCATAGGAATCCTGGCCAAATAGGTTTGGGAAACGCTTAGTTTTGCAGATTTCTTGACTGCAGGACTTACCAGAGCATTCATGGTGAAGCAGTGGGACGAGGCCTCAGGATCCCAAACTAATTATGCAGCAGAGGCCATTTTTCGTCAGATAGCTGCTCGGAAGATTCCACGGGACACCCCTGAGAGTCTTACCCGCTTTGACATTTTCCTCTAACTTTAGCAGGAGAGTGCGTCCCGAAGGCACCTGGGTGTTGGTTGTGCTTCTTTCATCGGTTCCTTCACTTGTTCATTCAACAAGTGCCACAGGCTCTGTGTTGGGAACCTTGGAGATGCCAAGGTGTAGAGACCCTGGGCTGCCCTTGAGCAGCTGCCGGGGTGGAGGGATGTCCCTCCCCTGACTTCCCCAGCCTCCCCTCCGTGCCAGAGTCCTTAGCCTCTGCCTCCGGCCTGCTCTGCAAGGCCCAGCAGCAGCCCCCCTCGGGGCCTGACACCCCACACCCCTGCTTCCTCCAGCTCTGGCGTCACTGGTTTTTTTTTTTTTTTTTTTTTTTTGATGAAACCCAATTTTTCTGTTTCTAAGACAAGCAAGAATGAAAGGCAAGGCTTGAGAAAGGTTCTTGGATCTCGAGTGTCTCTTACAAAACAACATGTTGATGAATTAAGTGTAAATGAATCAGAACCAGATGGAAACATTTCTCTGGAAACATGCTGGGGTGTCCTGGCAATGGGACAGTCAGGGAGTGTGAGGGGGCTCTGGTCTGCACCCCCCCAACCGCGATATGGAGCTTCATTTAGGCAATGAGGAGAAGACAGGCTGTGACTGACTTCCCTGATGTCCAAGGCTTGCTGGGGAGGGGGCCTGGTGGAGGTGAGAGTTTCCCCCACGTTTGCAGGGTGATTTTAAGATCTTTCTAGACCCGGGGCAGCCAGGGGCAGAGGGAATTCAGGGAATTCAGCTCTGGAATTCAGATAGCCCTGGGTTCAAATCCTGAGCCCTCTCCTACCCTACCATGCCTTCTCCAATCTATGATTCCACATCTGTGAAATGGGAACAGTTATACCTACCTCTTCGGCAGTTGGAAAGATTCACCGCAGTCCCAGAGGGAAGGTGTCCTGAAGCATACTGTAGGCGCCTCATAAAGATTCTCCTCCTTCCCCCCTCCCATTCTACAGCAGGGTGGGATGCTCTCTGGACTTGGGGTAAGGGCATCTCACGTGGGTTGAACCTCACGTCTGCCCTTGTCCTTGCTGTGAGCCTTTTTCTTCATCTGTCAAAATACTGTGACAGCGCTGACATCGGGGGGTGGGGGGTGATCGTACTCGTTCTCTGTAAATTGCAGAGCCCTGCGTGGACAGCCAGGCAGACACACTATCCCCTGTGCATAGCAGAGATGCTGAGACCCGGCAAGCAGGTGCCTGGGGCAGTGGCAGAGACGGGGAAGGACCCAGGTTTCTTGTCTCCAGGGCTGGGCCAGGGCTGGACCCAGAACAAGGTGCATCCCCCCCCCAAATGCTGGCATCCGGGTGATGCCAGGTAAAGATGCATGTCAGGGGCGACCCTGGAAGGGGAACGAGTTGCTAAAGGACGGGGAGAGGGCTGCTAACCGCACCTGGAGGGGTCGGGAAGGCGCTGCGTATTGGCAGAGTCCTGCTTAAGACAAGTCATTTTGGGCCCTTTGGGTCTGGGTGTCTTCATAAAAATATGGCTGGTTGGTTGAGGCCAGGAAATCAGGATGCTTGGCACATAGTAAGTACTCAATAAGTTTGGCTCCGCTCACATGCCGTCTCCCTCCGCAGCCAGTTCTGGAGCCCACACTGGGCTCATAGGAGATGCTGCTTTCACCTCGCGGTCTCCCCCACGCTTGGGGGGGATCCACCTCCCTCTCCAGGGATGGAAACCGCCTAGCTACCACCCAGTCACCAAAGGAGAGCCCTGAGGCCACTTAGCGAGGGCTGGCCATGCGCCAGGAGCTCCACACACGGGGAATCCTCACCATGGCACTGCCTGGTGTTCTACCCATTTCCCAGACAAAGGAACTGAGGCTCACAAAGGGGCAGTGACCTGCCCAGGAACTCCCAACATGTGGGATGCGGACCCAGGGTTTGGGGGCTCCAAAGCTTGTGCCCAGAAGTACAAATGGGGTCTGTTGATGGCTCGCAAGGTGGAGGTCTCCGAGAGGAGCCTTGTCACGGGTGGGACTTAACCGTTTATCCATCCATTTTTCCATCTAGTGGAAAACGGATGCTTGCTTTAATCCAAAGTTTTCAAACTGAGATTTACAAGCCGGCAGCGGATCAGGGAGATCCATTTATTAAGTACAGCCGTCATTTTTGAACGGTACACCGAGGGACCAGAACAGAACGGTATAGAATGTAGAGGGCCGGAGAGTAAATATTTTAGGCTTTGCTGGCCACATTTGACCTGTCACCTACTGTCCTTTGTTGTTGTTGTTGTAGTAAACCATTCTTAGCTCACAGGCCGTGCAAAAACAGGCTGAGGGCCAGCTTTGGCCCACAGGCTATAGTTCGCTAACCTTAGAAAATACCAGAATGTGTTGCGAGGGTTAAAATTAAATATTATTTTGGGAAGTGCGTTTCAGGCTACATGTACACGCGAACGTGTGTCTGAGTAGGTGAGTGCACTTGCTCGTGTGCCCATAGGTGTGGGTTACGTGCGAGAGTGTGTGTGTTTGTACTAGCGTGTGTATTCTGCGTGCTGTGCATGAACGGATATACAGCTGTCATGTTTACCATTGTCGAGGAAGTGTGGAGGCTGCTGGGTCAGCTGAGCCCAGTGTGGTCCCCATCAGTCTCTCCGAGATGGGTTCTAGGAGGATCCCTACGGCACAGATGGGGACACTAAGGCCCGGGGGGGGGGGGTCACATAGCAGGTGCACCCAGGGAGTCTGGCCGCGGAGCTACAAATGCGACACCAAATCGCCTCAATGAGCAGCAACCGCTCCTGACACATTTTGCAGGTCGTGTGGCCCTGAATCCGGTGGCTGCGTCCTTCCCAAGGCCTGTGGCTTTTAGTCTCAGAAGGTGGAATGATCGGTCAGAGCCCTGAATTTCCTCCTGCGTCAGACACCCCTGAGCAGCCATTGGGTGCCAGATACTGCGTGGGCCTTTCTCGCTGACCCTGCCGGGTGGATGTGGTTGCACCCTCTGCCCTTACAGAAGAGGAAGGCTGCTTCAGGGAGGGAGCCTGGTTTGTCCAAGGTCACAGAGGATATGGATGCGTGGCCTGGGTCTTCCAGACTCCAGACCCACCGGAGCAAATCCGGGCTACGACGGACTTCTCTGGAAAACCCATCCAATGCCAGTAACCATCCTCTTGTTCACACGGCACTTTACAGTTTGCAGAGAATTCCGCTTGCCTTCTCTCTCGGGAGTTCTGGAGAAGGGTGATAGAATGATGGCGTGCTGGGGCCGAAAAGGCCGACTGAGACCTCTGAGACCGATACCTGGGCAAATACGGAGGCTCAATCAGGGCAGCACGTCACCCATGGTCACCCAGCTGGGGGTGGAAGTGAGGGTACAGTCGAGACTGGGGAGGAGGGGAGGGCGGCTGTGGAGAGGCAGAGGAAGGCAGCCTGTTCTGGAGCCTGAAGGTCCTGGTGTAGGGCTTCTGAGAGCCTCGGTTTCCCTGGATGGCTTGGCTGGGCTGGGTCTTCTGTGCCTTTCTCCCAGGTCTCGGATAAACGTCAGATGAGGAGTGGAGTCAAGCGCGCCAAGGCTGTTGGCGGAGGCTTCTTAATAACGAGGGGCCAGCCCAGGACCGGGGGAGCCTCATATGGGCCCCTGGAGTTACCTGTGTGCCACATAGGTCCGTGGCTTGGCTGTGTCGTTCCATCCGAGGGAGCCGGCCGAGACCTGGGCGGGACTGAGAGCCATCCCTGCTTCAAGGCCAGACCTTCCCTTAGAACCTCAGGCCATGGACGCTGTCAGTACACAGAGCGGCCCCAGGCTCAGTAAACAGCCAGGATCACGCTTCTCACCTATATTTCCACACACATACAGGTTCCTAAAAACATATATATGTATTTTTTTCTTTAAAAATACTTAACTCTCAGGGCGCCTGGGTGGCTAAGTCGGTGAAGTGTCTGATGCTTGGTTTCTGCTCAGGTGCATGAGTTCGAGCCCCGCGTCGGGCTCTGTGTTGATTGACCGCATGGAGCCTGCTTTGGATTCTCTCTCTCTCTCTCTCTCTCTCTCTCTCTCTCTCTTTCTCTGTCTCTGCCCCACCCCCCACCTCTCAAAATAAATAAATAAGGGGCGCCTGGGTGGCTCAGTCGGTTGAGCGTCTGACTTCGGCTCAGGTCACGATCTCGCAGTTCGTGAGTTCAAACTCCGCGTCCGGCTCTGTGCTGACAGCTCAGAGCCTGGAACCTGCTTCGGATTCTGTGTCCCCCTCCTTCTGCCCCTTGCCTGCTCATGCTCTGTTTCTCTCTGTCTCTCAAAACTGAATAAACGTTTAAAAAAAAAAATTAAAATAAATAAATAAATATAAAATTTAAGAATAAATAAATAAATAAATAAATAAATAAATAAACTAAAAAGAAAAATACTTAACTTCTGCTGACATCAAAGGTTTCAAAAAGTCTGTTTTTGATCTGGTTTTACATTCAAGCCTTAACTCAACGCAAGGTGCCGTTACCTGTATTATTTTATTTGATTGAACAAGACCAGGCCCTGTTCTAAGTACTTTATATGTATGAACTGATTAAGTTTTCTTAATAAACCTATATGAGGTGGGCCCCGTTATGATCCCTGTTCTACAGATGAGAAAACTGAGGCACAGAGAGGTCAAGTAACTTACCCAAGGCCACACAGCCGAGGCTCAAATCCTGCCCGGTCCCAGAGCCCGAGCTCAGTCATTTCTCAGCCTCCCAGGTTTGCTCTGAGGACTCTTGTCCATATTTGGCAAAGGAGGAAACTGAAGAGAGAGGGGCATTACATAGAGTGTATGCAATTGCCATTTTTATAGGTCAAAACCGGCCCCACGTTAGCAATTTCATATGCTTCAGTCCAGTAGCTTGGCAAAGTAAGTTTGGCAAAACCAGGATTGAAACCCAGACAATTAATTCCAAAGCTTGGGTGCATAACCAGCCCGCCAGGCCTTCTCCCAGTTCAGCCACACAATAGCCCGTGAGGCGGTTTGATCCTATTATTCTACAGAGGAGGCCCTCCAAGCTCAGAGAGGGCAGTTGACTTGCCAAGGGCACAGAGCCAGGACGGGGAGAAGCTGGGATGTGTCTCCAGGTCCCCAGGGGCCAGAACCTCCTATGCAGCAGGCGGTGCTATTCAGACACACGCCCTCGGCCCCAACCTCGGGGATCCCCCCCGCCGGGTCCCACAGGGAATGGTCCGGTTCCCACCGCTGACAAACTCGTCTTGGGCACAGCGGCTTCGGGCCAGGCCACCCCCTCCTGCCCCGGGATGATTTCTTGGAGTCATGCCGTGTGATTCATAGAGCCCCCGCTCTGCCATCCATGGTGGAGGCTCCAGTGCGCCACCGTGGTGGGGGTTCTGTCTCACCAGCTCAAAAGAAAGGCATTCCCAAGCCGGGGGGACCCAGACCGCATGGGGAAAACCACTCCCTTTCGCCAGAAGCCTCCACTTTCCCTGAAGTCCAACAGCGGTGCCCACATCCGCCGGGGCTGAGACACGCAGAGAAGGAAGGTCACGACTGCCCTACAGGAGCGTGCTCTGGTGTTGGCAGGCAGGCACAGCTGTCCCTAGCAAGTCCCAGATGAGCAGCGGGTGGCCAACAGGCTGTCACGAAGGCCATGGGCTCTGCCACTCACTGGCTAAGTGACCTTGGGCAGTTCACCTCTCCCTTCTGCGCGTCTGTTGGCTAACTTGCAAAGTAGGGCATTCCTAGAAAATAGGGGGTGCTCTTAAGAGTTCCAGCACCAGGCAGGGAGGATGGGATTGGGGCTGGACGTTCATGGGCTCAGGTCCCACCTCTGCTACTGCCTTGCTTGGGTGAAAATATTCCACTCCTGGGTCTCAGTGTCGTGTATCAGTACAATGGGGACACTGATAGCATCTACATCATATGGTTGTCTTAAGGATTAACATTATGCATGCAACCCACCTGGGAGATAGTAGGTGCTCAATAAATGGTGACACCCGTCATGCACCATGAGGGGTTGGCTCTTTCCAGATCAAGTAACTCTGGACTTTCCAGAGTCCAGAGCTGTCCAGCCTGGTGTCAGACACGCCCCGGCTTGCATTTGAAAGTCCTTAGGAGACCTGACTTGTCAAAAGAAGGTCACTTGGAGGAGCCCAGATTCAAAGGAGATGGTGGTCCTAAGTGCTGTGTGACTGTCGCACAGTGACTACCGTCTCTGAGCCTCTGTTTACTCCTCAATGAAATCCGACTCCAGAGGATGGCAGTGAGGCTGGAAGGATGTGGGCGTGTGTGTGCGTGGTGCTGGCACATTATAAATGTATAAATGATGTGATGGCTATTTGTGGATGAGGCCGTCGCGGGGCCCGACGTCCTACCCTGTACCCAACGCAGGCTGGAAAAACCCAGTCAGATGCTGTCTTTTGGACATGCTTTTCCTTCCTCCTGCCCCCGTCCCTCCCTCCTGGCAGCTCCCTAATTCATAGCACATTATCCGCACCAGCCGTGCAAAATCCTGCCCTTGTTTTCCATTTTATTTTTCTTGCTTTTCTTTTTTAAATTGTTACAAATTGCTGGTTTTTTATTTCACTCTTACATTTGTTTCACTTCTTTAAGCTTTGTTCTCTTTTATCCCACGTAGACAGTTTAATTTTATTTTTAAATTTTTCACTAATTACTCCAGGGAAGAGAAAAAATAAATAAAGTTTTCACCATTATGAATTGCAGTGTTTCCTTTTAATTAACAGAATTTTGATGTATTTACGCTTACGTTAAAAGTGCATTTTAAATTTTGCTTTTACATTTTGTTTTTCTTAGTTATTTTTATCTTACTGTTTTAGTTTAAAAATGTGACTTATTTTATATTTCTGTCAATTTTAAGTATTTGTATTTGATTTTCATTCCTCTTATTTCCTCTTATTTCATTCCTCTTGGCTTTTTATTTTACTTTGTTTTGTTTTTCAATTTTTATTTTATTTTTATTTATTTATTTATTTTAACATTTTTATTTATTTTTGAGACAGAGAGAGACAGAGCATGAACGGGGGAGGGGCAGAGAGAGAGGGAGACACAGAATCGGAAACAGGCTCCAGGCTCTGAGCCATCAGCCCAGAGCCCGACGCGGGGCTCGAACTCACGGACGGTGAGATCGTGACCTGAGCTGAAGTCGGACGCTTAACCGACTGAGCCACCCAGGCGCCCCAATTTTTATTTTATTTTTATTTGGTCCACTTTTTTATTGCGTTTCCTGAATATTTGTGATCAATTTGTAGGACTCACGGTGTTACCTGTATATTGACCCCATGTTGGTTCTGACATTGAAAATATCTTTCATTGGTCCGACACCCATCTGCTAACTTTGTATGTCCTTTGGAGTTTAGAAATCATTACCCATGATACTGTTCATGTGGTCAAAGCCCACGAGCTTTTTGGGGAAGGGGGTTGTCTTCTGCCTTCTGGTCTGGGCTTTTTAATCTTAGAAAATATCCTTGTAAGGGGCACCTGGCTGGCTCAATGTGCGATTCTTGATCTCGGGGTTGTGAGTTTGAGCCCCACGTTGGGCGTAGGTTATTTAAAAAGAAAATCTAAAAAAAAGAGAGAGAGAGAGAGAGAGAGAGAGAAAGATAAAGAGAGAAAAGAAAAGAAAAAAAAGAAAAGAAAAGAAAAGAAAAGGTCCTTATAAGAAAGTCTCATTAGAAGGGTGTGAGCCCTCGGCTCTCCATCCCTCAAGCGGGCCACCCTTCCGTGACCCATGCCTTCCATGACAACATGCGGGCCTCGGCCCCTCCCCAGCTCACTATTGGAATTCTCAAATGCAGGGGATGCTTCTCGGCTCACCCTCGTCCCTGAATGTCCCCTCGGTCACTGCATTGCAGCTGGCACTTGCTGGTAGCCGGACCCTGTCCTTGGGGGCCCCAGACTGATGGAGGTGTCAGGCCCACCAGAGCGGGTCTTAGTGTGCGAGTAGGAGAGGTGACAGTGAAGTTGGCTTGAAGGGCATCCCGAGGGGTGTCAGAATCCTCCCCACGGGGCTGAGCAGCCCCAGCCCGAGGCAGGCATTTTCTCAGGGCTGTTTTGGCTAAAGGGCTAAACATCTTATTGTCTATGGATCATCTTATTGTCTAGCATCACACCCAAAACCACCACCAACAACAGGAAGAAAAAGAATACAAACACTCAGGACATTTGTATGCAAAGCTGACTTTAAGGCAGGTCCTCTCTTCTGCCTGGAATAAATCTCCTCCTGTCTGTCCTCACAAACAGCTCAGGGCCCCTCTTGGGCTGACCTTGGGCCCTGACAGACGTATGGCTTTCAAGGGCTGTCCTCTGCTTTTGGAGAGCCACGGGGCAGGAGTCACCAGGGAAGCATGCCCCCAGCAGTTAGGAGCTGAGACTCTGGGTTGCATCCTTGCCGTGAGTTCGTGGGGCAGCACTTCATCTCTCTGAGCCTCAGCGTTCTCCTCCATGAAAATGGGGAACGTGTAGCCCCAGCTTGTAGAGCCATAGTGGCCTTGAAGTCATCTGCCACAAGGACCAGGGTGGCACGGGTCCCTGCCTGCTGTAGAGACTCAGCCACCATGAGCCGGCTTCTGCCCGCTTGGTAGTCCCGGTCCCTTCGAGGGCCTGCCAGAGCTCACAGCGACCGCCGTCCCCTGGCTCCGCTGCCCTTCCTGGTTCCAGACCTTAGTTCTGGTTTTAACTGGGTAAGAAGGAGTATGGTTCCCGTTTTGCAGATGAGCAGACTGAGGCCCACTGACTGGGGATGTCAGATTTTCAGGCCTGTGCAAGCCCAGGTTCCTCAGACCGCCTGGGTTGCAGTTTAGTGGAGACAGTGCCTCGGGGCCACGAGAGAGTCCGAGCCGAGGCCGTCGATGGCCCCATTTCTGGGGACATTCTGCCACCCCCCACCACGTGCTGGGCCGGTTTGCCCTCTTCCGTTCAGTTCCTCCCCACTGGCATCGTACGGTTTATTGAGCACCTACTGCGTGCCGGGTGCTTTGTGTGCACCACTCACATCCTTAGGAGATGGGTACCCATTTTACAGAAGAGGAAAATAGGACCCAGATGGGGGAAGTCAGTTACCCAGATTCGCACAGCCCTCATAGAGCCTGGATTGGAACCCAGGCTGGGGCTCCAAAGAGCTCTTTTTCACTGTGCCCAGGATTGTCAGCTAAACCCAGGACAGAGCATAAGGATATGTTTGGCTCCCATTTAATGAGTGCTTGGCATGTAGGCGGGCACACAGCCAGGTGCTCTGCAGGCTATCACCTGCCTTTACCCTCCAGGCAACCCTTGGAGAGCATCATTCTGTATTGCAGATGAGACACTGAGGCCCCGAGGGTCAAAGGACCCCTTCCCCGGCCAAGGTGGCAAAGCTAGGATTCAGCCGGGAGCCTCGTATACCCTGGGGAAGGAGTGTCACCTACACCAGCAAGGCCCCAGCCATCCTCAGCCCCCGGGGCAGCAGTGAGTAGCCTGGGCCTAGCCTCCCAGGTCAGGTGCCGAGGACCAGACCATACACAAGGCCAGACGGAGTGGACCAGGTGGCCAGAGGCTCTGTGGCCGACTAGCCAAAGGCACCTGTCCCGTAATCAGGATTCCAGCCCTGCCCTCTGGTGACCAAGCGGGTGACTCTGAAGGTGCCTGCCTCTCTCCGGGCCTCAGGGTGCGATCTGTACAATGAGGTTACTGCCCTTGTGCTACACCCTTGAAACGTTAATAGACCCTGCCCAAACCCCCTCCTCGAAAGAGAGGTGTGGGTGACTTCAATCTTATACAGTTTCCGTATCCTGTAGGTCACAAATAATATTTCCTTCTTGTTTTAATCTTCATTTTGAAAAGTAGTTGGGGCCCCCGGGTGGCTCAGTCGGTTGAGCGTCCGGCTTCGGCTCAGGTCACGATCTCACGGTTTGTGGGTTCGAGCCCCGCGTCGGGCTCTGTGCCGACAGCTCAGAGCCTGGAGCCTACTTTGGATTCTGCGTCTCCCTCTCTCTCTCTGCTCCTCCCCCACTCATGCTCTGTCTCTCCCTCTCCTTCAAGAATAAATAAAAACATTAAAAAAAATTTTTTTTAAAGTATTAGTGAGGTAAGGTAGCTCTCCATGTGGTTTCTGGCTCATTTGTCTTTCTCCTTTGAGTTACTGGTAATATCTTTGCCCGTTTTCCCACTTTAGTTGTTCCTGTTTTTCTTATCAATTTCTAGGAGTTCTTTGTATATTAAGAATGATGATCCTTGGCCTCCTCTGTGTGTAAGTGGCTTAATGATCTGACTGAACATGTGACAGAGGGTTGCAAATATGGCATGTGCTTTCTCTCTCTCTAGTTCTCTGTTGTATCTCTAAAACCCAGTCCTGAATTATCTGGGCAGATCTCAAAGCTTTCTGGTATTAAAAAACCCAGCCCGGTGCTACATTTTAAAAACATAGGTCTAATTTTCTTCTTCCCCCTCCCTGACGTGGCTCCTGAGTCCATTGACCTGCCCTGTGGGGAGATGTGCCGTGCCCTCTCCCTCCCTCCCCCTCTGCACGTTGGGGGGCAGAATACAGGGAGTAGGGACAGGGACAGTGGTCTCTACGGTCTCTTCGGTCTCTGGTGCTGATGTCGCCTCATAACACTCAGCACTGAGTAAACTTGGGGCCTCATCACCAGCGAGCAGAGGGGCAGGGGGTCAGGTCTGAATGTTCCTATGCCCCGCTTCATGCCCCCGCCATGGGACAGATGTCATAACTGTGGCGGGGTGTGATTTATCAGGGGGGAGGAGCATGGGGTCTTCTTCTCCTGATTTTCCTACCTCCCTCACCACCCCGTGGCGTCCCCACAGCCTCTTGGCTCTTTGGGTTGGGAATCCAGAGCTTGGATCAAGCTCACCTGTCTCCGACGGTCGCTTAGGCAGACAACTGGCCCAACGGTGGCAGTGCGGTCTTCCCCGGGCCTGCGCTGGCCCCTTCGGCACTCCCCTCCTTCCCGGTAGAAATGAGGCTGGTCCGTAAGTGTGTGTTCCATCAGGGGATGAAACGCCATTTCCACGATCCTCAGGCGCCCTCCAAACTATGAGTGGTTCCCTTGCCACCCCAGCTGGGTCGAGGGAGGTGGGGAAGTGCGGGACAACCCTTCTTGGATTCTCTTCAGAAATCCGTTTATACAGGCTGGGGAGGTGGTGGCGGCAGAGAGGGTGGGGGGGAGGGGATGCCAAGATACCTGTCCCCCCTCTCACCAAGCCCTGGAGGGGGTGTCAGGTCCCAGTTGCATACCCACGAGGCAGCTCTCTTTAGAACACAGCGGCAGGGGAGGGGAGGACTCAGACGGTTTCCACCCTTTGTCACAAGTTTGGGAGCAGCAAGTCCCGTTCCTTCATTCATTCAACAAACGTTTACAGAGCACCCGGCATACCCAGCACTATGCGTAACACTGGGAGCGGGGATGAGTAAGACAGAGAGCCTGGGAAATCTACCTTCCAATCTAGAATCGTTGTGTGCATCGTTCTAAAATGTTTCCACAGGTCTGTGATTTGTCTCCTTTTTTTTTTTTTAGTGTTTTTACTTATTTTTAAAGGAGAGGGAGAGACAGAGCAGGAGCAGGGGAGGAGCAGAGAGAGAGGGAGCCACAGAATCCGAAGCGGGCTCCAGGCTCTGAGCAGTCAGCACCGAGCTGACGCGGGGCTCGAACTCAAGAACCGTGAGATCATGGGCTGAGCCGAAGTCAGAGGCTTAATGGACTGAGCCACCCAGGCGCCCCTCTGTGATTTGTCTTTTAACTTTAATAAGTCGAACAAAAGCAAACGAGATGGGGTTTTTTGTTTCCTGTTTTACCCCTATGCTCCTGGAGTCTAGGAAACGGTGTGGTACCTCATAGGTATTTAAGAAATGCCTGTCAGATGGACGGATGTGTAAATGCATACTGGACCCTTCCACACAATGGGTTTTGACAGATGGAGAAACCGAGGCTCAGAAACAGGGAGGGACTTGCCCTAGGACCCAAAGATCTGAGGCAGGAGGCTACGTTGGGGCTCTCTCCCTCCTGCTCAGATTCGAGAGGGGAAGGGAGCCTATGGGAAGAGACCAGACCCAGAATTGGGTGCGCGAAGATGCTTAGCGCTTGCCTGGAGGCCCAGACTGGATTCTCGACTCTGTCACCCCTCGGAACCTCCTGATCCCCAGGGGGGTGCTGGTTGAGAGGGGCTGGGGCTGTCGCTGGAACCCTGACAGCCCTGACTTTTAGGGCTGGTCCCCTTCCCTGGTGCTTACTGGCAGTGGGGCCCCAGGATTTCTCTGTGCTGGGCGCTGATCATCTACCCAAGGCTTCCTTGGGCTTAATTTTATGAGGTGAGGAGGGTGTCTATGTTGGGCCTGTTCTGAGGGCTAGATTCTCCCTAATACTCAATAACAGCCACCAGTTACTAAGACTGCCTGGCCTTAAATCGCAGCTTGCCGCTCATCAGCTGTGTGATTCTGGGCACCTCACTTACCTTCTCTGTGCCTTAACTTCTTTGTCTGTAAGGGAAGATACTAACACCTCACCGGGTTATGGCGACAGAGTCTGGCCACGTAGGGGCTCCACGCTGCTCACAGACGTCCCGCTGCCACACGTCTACCGTCTGCCCGACACGGGTTTACAGATGGGGAAACTGAGGCCCAGAGAGGTTGGTTTGAGGTTTGAACCCAGGCTGTCTGCTGGCTGCTGTGTCACCTCTCCTGCCGCCACTGGAACTGTGGGACTTTGGGGCTCGAAGGTCCTTAGAGATGGTCCAAGCCCTCAGGGGCTGCCTCCAGGAGGGGGTGAAGGGACCCAAAAGGACCGGGTTCAAGATCCTCACTCTCACACCCATCCAGATTTCAACTCAAGCAGCTCTATTCTTTCCTGCCCTGTTAACTGAATGCCCATATCTCATCTCCTTCTGGGGAAAAGAAGGCTTTCGTAGAGGAAAGTATTTTGAAAGCCCCTTATCAAGACCAATCCTTTCGTTTTCTGCTGGGGAAACTGAGGCGTGGGGCGAGGAGGAACTCTGCCAAGATCATACACGGAGTCTGAGTCCACGCTGAGACGGGTACCACGGTCCTGGTTCCTAGCCCTGTGCTCTGTGCCTCACAGGACTTCAACAGGACAAAGTAAAGGAGGTTGCTTATGTCAAACCTGGTACCTTTCTCCAGTGAATCTTAGGAATCCAGGCTTTCTAGTTCCTCTTAGAAAGTTTCCCCTACCTTCCATGGAATCCTGGCACTCACATCCTCCTCAGGGCTTGCAGGAGGCTCCTGGTTTAGCCCAGTGGGCATTGCCCCCTACCCACGGCATATGGCATCGGGGTGCCAATATTGGCTGGACATGTCCCACCAGAGTCCTAACTGCTGCAGACGTCCTCCTGCTCAGCCAGAGCTGAAGTTTTATAGCCTCTCAAAGAGCCAGGAGGGGCCTCCGCAAATAAAGAGCAACGGGGAATCATAAGCTCCCCAGGGGAGGGAAAGGGTTAGGGTTGATTGAACCCCAGTTCTGCCAGCTACTTTATACGCAGGTCTCAGGGTACTTTAGAGCAGCCAAGTAGGTTTAGAGAGGATCAGAGAGGCAAGAGACCTGCCCAAGGTCACACAGCAAACCATACAGAACCAGAACTGGAGGGAGCCAGGAGCTGTCTGAGTCCACTCCCCACCCTACAAGTACTGAGCACCTACTGCATACCAGGCATCTACTCTGCCAAGTACTAGGGCTATGGCCGTGAGCAAGCCAGAAACGCACCCACTTCAGGGAGACTCCGTTCATGGGAAGGGTCATGAGATTTCTTGAGGACCTACTCTGTGCCCTTTTGAGCAGAATGCATTTGACCCTCAAAATATCCCAATGAGCTAACTACAGAAGAAGAAACTGAGGCACGGAGAATTCCAGCAGCTTGTTCCAGGCCACCCACCACAACAAACCGCCAGTCCCTGTAGCTGGAAAAGAAAAGGAACCGTTTTCTCGATACTTTTTCCCAAAAGAATGGCAACCGCATCTACTTGACAATTTTGTGACAGTCTCACACATAGGACAATCGCGAGACAAGTTCTTACACAGTTTCACATACTTGACAACATTACGACACCTTCACACCCAAGACAGTTTTGTGACAGTTCCATAGGCAGATTGATTTGCTGACAGTTTTACAGTCAGAGCAACTCCATGATGATTCTATGCATGGATGGTGGGGTGCTGACCTCTGGGGAGATGTGGGTCCCAGGGAAGCCACCTGGAACATAGGACTGTCTCTGCCTGGTCCCGGCCTCAGCTGCTCCCACCCCCAGTGCTGCTTGCTGAGTGATGCAGGATCCAATAACAATCCTTTTTTTTTTTTTTGGCAAGTGATTGTAAAATGACGGTTTTTCTGAAGGTCGCTAGCGCTGCTTTGGGCTGCTCGGCTCCCACAGGGCTCCCCCAGGAACACAAGTGTGGCCGCCCTTAGCGAGTGGGTAATGGAGGGCAGAATACATCTGCTGGGTCCAGGGAGGGTCGTTGAGGGACAGGGAAGCAGAGATTTGGTTCGATGAGAGTTGGGAGGCCAGGCACGAGCAGACCGCTCTGGACTGTGTCCACCCCCCTCCCCCCTACCTGGCAGGAGGGCCAGGCAGGGCTGGCACAGGGTGAGGATTTCATGCTTCACCCCTGAGCACTGGAATCCTTTTGATGTGCATTTCACCTGCCAGCACACACCCCTCATTGTCCCAGCAGCGCGCACGCGCGCGCGCGCGCGCGCACACACACACACACACACACACACACACACACAGGCGCTCCGCACATACAACCCCAGTCCCTCCTCTTCCTGCCTGGCTGAGCTTTGTAGGGACTGTCCCCAACTCACGCCACTTGGGAAAGCCCTCCAATGAGTGCTAAGAGGAGCTGGGTTGCCCCTTCCAAATATTACCCCCACCCCTCAGCCACCATCAAGGCCGCTGGGGCAAGGTAGCACTGTCTGGGGACTCTGTTGAGCTCTACTGCTTACACTGGTTGGCCTAAGAGCCTCAGTGTCCTCACCTGTATAACGAGGGGTGAGAACAGCACCAACCCCCTTGGTTCTTAAGATGAGGTCAAGGACCAGCACCATCCACGCCCCTGGGGAGCTTTGCAGGAAAGCAGAATCTCAGACCCCACCCAGACCTTTGGCATCAAAATCTACACTTGAACCCAAGATCCCTGGGCACTTTTGTGTGCAGCATCAGTGTTTGGGAAGCCCTGGCTGACCTCGCAGTGTGGATTTTGAAGACCATCACAGTCTTTAAACCAACCCCCCTATATTGAGAGGTGGTGATGCCCTCTGCTTTTGATAAGCAGCCCCGGGTGATTCTATGTGGATTTAAATCTGAGGATCACCAGGGGCTGGGAAAGAACAGATGTGGGTGTGAATCCTGGCTCCCTTACCTTCCTCCGTCCTGTCTTCCCCCGCCCATGTAAGCCAACGGTGTGGGTAAAGAATTCCTTCTGGATTCTGACCTGGGGGGAGGGGAGCAGAGCACTTCCCTACCTCCCAAAGCCCTGGTGGGGACAGCAAGAGAAACTCCCAGAGAGAATTTGGAAGGGACGGGGAGACAGGCATTTGCTCCCTGGTTGACCACACACGTGCTAACCTGTTCTGTGTCACGGGGGTGAGCATGGCAAAGGGGGTGAATGAATGAGACGTGCAGAAGGGGCGGGCTCAGTCCCTGGACAGCCTGCACTTGTGTGGCCAGGGCCAACTTCCTGCCTCAGTCAAGGTCAAATGGACGTGGAAGGCGGCAGTGGCCTTAGCACAGCACTGGAAACTTAGCAAAGACCGTAGTAGGGGGACGTGTTATTCATTGTGGAGGATTAAAGGGGGGGGGGGCTGGGATAGCCTGGCACCCGGGAGGAGGTGTGGCCTTAAGATGAAGCCTTCGGGTTCTGCAGTCGCCCTGCTTGGGTCTGCTGTCCGCTCCACCTCTTACTAAGTGATCTCGGACAAGCAGCAGCGGTGCCCTGAACCTCAGTTTCCTCGTCTCTGAAGTGGGTATGATGATCGCGCTTAAATGCCTTTTGCAGCATCCCCACCTGGAACGGTGAGTAGCTATGAAAAAGAATAAGGCAGAGAGGTGCAACATTGCCCAGGATAACTCGGATGAGCAGAAGCAAGGTGCTGACTCGCCTGTGGGCAGCGCTGGGGTTTATCCCCACCCTCCTGGGGCTCACCCTTCAGTGGAGGAAAAGAGACCCCATCAGCTTCCTTTACGATGCATGAGCCTGGTCCTCCCACCCAGACTGCAGGCTCCCTGAGAACAGGTGCAAGGCAAGGGCGACTTGAAGAACACTCCAAACTAGGCGCCAGCCCTCAAGGGAGCACCTTGGGTGCCTCCCAGGCATCTCGCGTAAATCAAGTAACAAAATAGCGCTCATCCGTCTGCCCTGAGTTGTGCTGAGCACTTTGCGTGGATGAGCTCACGTCACGCCGACAAGTGCCTGGGAGCTGGTTGCCGCCGTTGTCCCCATTTTGCAGGAGACTGAGGTTCCGAGTAGTGAAGCCACTTGCCCAAGATCACCCAGCCAGGAAGCGGTGGTTGTCAGGCTCCAAAGCCAAGCCCACCTCAACATTCTGCTGAGGGTGTGGCCCTCTAGGTGCCCCCTGGTACTGAGAAGAGGCCAGTGGGCTGGAGACCTTTAGCCCTGCACCCCGTGGGCGACTACAAGCTGGGAGTCATCTCCAGGGTCCATCCCTTGCCGGGATGGTGCAATCTGCCCTCCAGGCAGGGATGTGCCGCGGGGCTCCTCTGAGCCAGCTTCCAGCAGCGGCGACTGCCTCCCATATGTGGTGGCCGGAGTGGACAGGCGGGAGCCCACATGTTGTTTATTTCCTTTGGTCATCGGTGACATGTGTCCCCCACTTGCCAGGCAGGGATCAGAGGACGCACTGCCCAGCGCTCTCTGCATGGGGCCCCCCTACAATGGTCTGGATCCTCCCCTGGGACAGAGCAGGACTGACCCAGGGTGGGGACTGGCCCTCCTCAGGTTGCACTGCCTCGGGGCAGGGGGTGGCATTCTCTTTCCACCCCCATCCTTCTCACCCCCAGGGAGAGCTTCAGGACAGCTGTGTTAAATCCTCTGTCGACCACGACACATGATGTTCTCACGCAAGACACAGTTCCCCGGGCACACCCCAGTTAGGAAGAAACTCTACCCCCAAAAATGTTGACATCAAAATAAAACGTTCTGCACTGATTGCCCAAGCAAGTCCCGAATCACAAACAGCCACGAACGCATGGTAGGCGGTGATAGTAATATTCCCGAGTCGCTCATCGGTGTCAGGGTTCCTCAGGTCCTCACGACATTCACTGTAAGCTCAGCCAGTCTGATGCCTGTTTTGCAGATGGGGAAACTGAAGCACAGAGAGGCTCAAGGACACCTGGGCAAGGATAAGGGGCAGAACTGGGATTTGAACCCACAGAGTCTGGCTCTTAACCCTACTCCAGTCTTCAAGCAGCGCCCGCATCCCCTGGGAACCTGTTAGCGATGCACGTTCTCAAGCCCTGCCCAGATCTGCTGTATCCACAACTCTGGGGGAGGCTCAGCCATCTGTGCTTTAATTTTTAAAATCTTTTAAAATGTTTTATTTATTTTTGAGAGAGAGAGAGAGAGAGAGAGAGAGACAGAATCCGAAGCAGGCTCCAGGCTCTGAGCTGTCAGCACAGAGCCCAACGCAGGGCTCGAACCCACGAACCGCGAGATCATGACCTGAGCTGAAGTTAGACGCTTAACTGACTGAGCCACCCAGGCACCCCAGCCACCTGTCCTTGCATAAGTCCAAGGTGAATCTGATGCATGCCCAGGTTTGGGAACCCCTGCTCTACATTGCCTTCTAGCATCAGTGAGTGAAGTGGGTATAACATAAACAGAAGCTCAAGGATGATAACCCAGAGCAGCTGACCTTTGCCCTCAGCGGCAGGGGTAAGTAAAGGAAATGGTGGGGCAGAGTGGCGAGCCTGTGTCCCATCTAGGTAACTTCAACCGAGTATTGCCTTGAGGGAATGCAGGCACAGTGTTGGCAGACGGGCTGGCTTTTTCCAGAGAAGTCCAAATTCCCGCTTTTTATGTGAAATCTGATTTTTTAAATGTTAGCAATCTATTCAAATTAGGGTGGGGTTTTTTTGGGGTTTTGTTTTGTTTTTTTTTTTGTTTTTTTTTTTTATTTTTTGGGGGACAGAGAGAGACAGAGCATGAACGGGGGAGGGGCAGAGAGAGAGGGAGACACAGAATCGGAAACAGGCTCCAGGCTCCGAGCCATCAGCCCAGAGCCTGACGCGGGGCTCGAACTCCCGGACCGCAAGATCGTGACCTGGCTGAAGTCGGACGCTTAACCGACTGCGCCACCCAGGCGCCCCTTGTTTTGTTTTTTAAGTGTGGGGCTGGAGTTCTTGACTTGGGTATTGAGGGTGTTTCAGACTCGCTGTGGGCTGCTGAGGACATAAGCCTGCCTGGGAGGGCACGTAACTTTCAGGGTCGTAGATGTCACCCTGTGCCTTTTGGCCCCTTCCAGGAAAGCTCTGCAGGCTGAAGGTGGGTGGGAGGCATAATATCGCAGAGGTGACCTTGACTCTACTTGAAATTCCCAAATGGAAAAAAAATATGGAGATCACTTGCAAATGTTGAGCCATTGACTCCTCTTGCAACAGGGCGCCTGGGGGTATTCTCAGGATACGGTCACCCTGAGATTGGGAACCCTTGTTGGAAGACACAGGTCACTGCCCGATCCCCACAGAAAGGATAAAATTGCCCTTCACCCAAGACCAAAGCTGCCTCCTCACGTCTGCCCTGAGCTCCTCACCTTCCAGACCATCTCCCTGGACCCTGCTGTTCACCAACCCCTCTGGTCTCCGTCTGCCCACCTGTGAGAGGGAGGCGGGTCCAAATGTGGACTGACATCCCACCCTGGGCCCATGACAGGGAGGGAACCGGAAAGGAACTTACACTTATAAAGAAGCACCTACTACGTGCCAGGCGCTTGCTGGTTTGTTTGCACACACCTCCTAGCAAGGCCCATGAGGGTAGGAATTGCCACCACAGATTTTCAGATGGAGAAACTGAGGCCCACAGATGATGGGGCGTCTGTGCCCAAGGTCACTCCATGAGTGGTGAAGCCAGGATTGGAACCTGGGCACCTGCACCGTAACACACGTCCTTAGCTTTTTGAGGGCACAAAACTGGTCATGGCTTCAATATAACAACAATGGCTACCGTTTATGGGGGCGGGGGCTGCTATGTGCTGAGCTCAAAGCCAAGTGGTTTTCATGGACCATCTCCCTCAATCACAAGAACCCTGCAAGATAAGCATCATCACCCCCTTTTACATGAGAATAACTGAGCTCAGAGTGAAAGCGCTTTGCCCCCAGTCACACAGCTGTCCCCCAAAGCTCATAACCATTGAGCCCCTAGCACTGGACCTGACAGAGTCACATTGGTTGGATGCACGGACGAATGAATGAATGGATCACCCAAGCCTGGGCTCACGCATGCGCTCAGAGTTGTTACTAGCCTGTGTCTCTCGGTAAACTGCCAAGCCCGATGTCATCCATTCTGTTGTCATTTTCTCGGGGAAAGACGACGGGACTCACATGTCATTCGAAACCCTTCCAACTGCTGGAGGAAAACAGGGCCATGCATTTTGGGCCTGGTGTTTTGACTGGGGGAGGATGGCTGTGATCATGGGAGACAGTTGATACAGGAACTCACTGGGGTGTCATCCTCTCTGAGGACCCCCCCCCAAAAAAACCCAGGGGGTGTTGCAAGTTGAGCTCAAATGCTTTCATTTAGAAATGTGCGTCTGAGCTGGGAGAGGCCAGTGATGAAGTCCAGGATCCAACTGAGGTGTGGAAGAATCCAGGGGCTTTCAAAGTGTGCTCCCTAGAACCCGAGGGCCCGTGGGGAGCCATGGCAGTCAGGCTGGGTGGCCGGCGGTCCAGGCCCCTTGGCCTTGCTGAAGCAGAGCAGCTGTGCCGTGGTCTGTTGAGCCCCACATACCTGGTGAGCTGCATCGTTCTGATTGTGAGTTGACAGGAGGAGAGCTAGCTCAGGTGAAAAGCTATGGAGCTTGGAGCTTGGAGCTATGGGCTGAGCCCAGCCTTGAGGGAGCCTTGAGGGGTCACCATCTTCCCAAATCCCAACAGAGCGGAAAAGAAAACCCATGCACATGCACACATACACACACCTGTTAACCACCACCACCACCACCCCCCCCCCAAAAAAATCTCAAGCCTAGCTCTTGTCGAGACACGTGCCTATGTCCGAACCAACCACTGTAGTCAAGGGCACCCAGTGTGGTGATTGCCCAAGTCTGGATTAAGTGCGTCTGGGTGGAGAGACTCTATGGGAGCCTCAAAGTCAGAGAGCGTGGAGGGATGGGGTCTCTATTAGCAAAGAGAGGGGCCACAGATGCTAGTGCCCCCCAAAGCTTCTCACACTTGGGCACTGCCTTGCCCTCCTGCGAATGTCCTCAGGTCAAGAGGCCAGCCCAGACCATTTTCTGGTGGCCCAACGTCAAAATTCTCAAGAGAGGTGGTCTAATGGGCCCAGCTAGGAAGAGCTGTCAGTCCCTAGTTCAGTCCGTCCACCACTGGCCAGGGGACAGGGTCATGCAATTCAAGCTTGGTTGCCAGGTCTGCTTCTCAGGGAAAGGCAACTGTGAGCAGAAAAGACACATGCAGAACGCCTATCACATTTATTTTGGACTTACTGTAATGCACATTCCTGGGCTCAGACCAAGCCTCCCTGGGGATTCTTACACACAGTCAAGTTTAAGAACTATCAAGTTTGGGTCTTTCTAAAGCAGCATGGTACAAATTCTAGTTGTCATCACTTATGATTCATAGCATTATCTTGTCTCTACAGCCATGACCTTGGGGAGGGGAGAAATAGCATTGCTCTTTCCAACACGTTCTAGAGATGTGATGAAAAGCCACAGACCATGAGCATTTAAAGTCATTACAACATAGAGGCACTAGAGGGCATCCTAGCCAACCAGCAGGACCAAGGATGCAGGAGGAGGCAGAATCACCTGGGGTTGAAAGATGCTAGTGACATCTGTCCCCTATGTGTGCACCCATGTGTGTGCGCGCGCACACACACACACACACACACACACACCCTCCGAGGTCAGGGGAGGGTCCTTATCAGGTTCTTTTGTCTTCGGCATGTCAAGATATCACTCTACAAATAGTGCTGTAGCTCTAATTGGGGCTTATTTGCTGCTGGGCTGCCTGACCTTGGGGAAGGCTCCACCCCTTCTGGCCTCAGGATCCCCAGTGAAACTGCAGGGGTCAGGCGAATGATCCCGAAGCTCTTCCCAGAGACTGGAAGAAGTTTTACTTTGCCCGTCTGCCGCTTCTGTGGGCTTCAGCCCTCCCACCAGGCTGTGAGGTCCCATAACGGCAGGGGGCATGTGTGGCTCGTCCCCGTGGCCCCGGGCTCTGCCTGACAGAGTGGATCCCTGAACAAAATGCTCCAAGAGGGCAGCGGGGGCTGACTGCCGTGGGTCCCTGCCTCCACTGATTCTGCAGGACCCTGAGAGTGTCTTTCGCCTCTTTGAGCCTGTTTCCTCCCCTGCATTGTGGACAAGGACCCCCAAGTTGGGGTGTGAGTATGTCCACACGCTCAGTGTGCAGGAAATACGATATTGTTTTTCTGTAACTGAACATAACTTCTAATTTGAACTCCTGTTCTGCCAAGCGGCAGAGATCGCCTCAAGCCGATTGAGGGTCCTTTTGCCCTTTGTTGGTGGGGCTGCATCTCAGGGCCAGCGGCATTTCATAGCATCAAAGCACTGGGGAGAGGTACCCTGGTCTCCACTGACGTCACTCTGTGACCACCTGCATGGTTGATGAAAAGCCCACATCATCAGGCGTTATCATGCGGTCCTCATGGCTTAACCAAGAGGATTGACACTTTCCTCCCTCTCCCAAACGAGAATGTGAGGTAGACTGCCCTGGGCTAGTATGGCCTCGCCGTGGTCTCTCTGCCAGGTCCCTCTGCCGCCTGCACCTGCCCTGGCTCCTGCCTCCAAGTCTGCAGTCCCCGCAGGCCCACAAAGAAGGGGAGGAAAATAGAGCAGCTCTTCTTTGCAGGTCAGTTGGCTGGTGGCACAGGACACTCCCACTGGAAGCCCATTGGTCAGAACTTAGATGTATCATCCCATACCACTGCAAAGGGGCCTGGGAAATGTAGTCTTTATTCTTGGAAGACATTAATTCGCTAAACAGGAGGGTTCCGTTACTGAGGAGGAGGGAGAATGAACATGGAGGGAGGGAGGACAACTCGCATAGCTCTCATGGCTGCAGGTCTCCATGGCTCTCAGAACTTCTGTCACCGTCCCCTGCCCAAGGCCTCAGCTTGAGGATGGGCCAGGGCTTGGGGAAGGAAGCTGGGAGGGGTAAGATTAGATATCCTCTCCCCCCTTTTCCCTCCCCAACCCACACACACAACAGAGGCTAAACATTTTTTAAAGTATATTTTTATTGTAAAGTAGCTCAACCCTACAGGCAAGAATAAAAAACCTAATGGACATCTGTACACCTGCCAGCCACTTGTAGCAAATATTGCCATTTTCGTATTTGTTTCAGATTTTCAGAAATTAAATACTACAGATTCAAGAGAAGTCTCCAGCCTTCTTCCCGAATCCCCTTTCCCACTTCTCACCTCACCTCGGAGGAGGAGCCACATTCTGAATTCAGTGTTTCATCAGTCCCCTGTGTCTTTTACTCTTAAAACTAATTTAAGTATCGTAAATGACCCTGAGTATTGCTTTGCAGAGTTTGGAACTTGCTAAGAATGGTCTCTTCCTGCGCGATTCATTATGTTCATTATGCCGTTTGCTTTCTTTGCTCTCAGCATCGTCTTTGAAATGTATCCATAATGATATGGATACAACTCAGCCTCAGGCATTTATCATGGGTCCTGGATGTGGAATGTGGCGAGCGTATATGGCTGCGTGCCAGCTGTGTTTCTCTCTTCTTTTGATACACGGGTTTTTGCAACTGTTTGCTATTCAGTGATGCTGCAGTGAACATCTCTGTTCATGTCTCTCTGGGCACAGACAGCGGAGTCTCTCTGTGTCAGTGGTTCTGAGAGCATAGTCAGGGACCAGCAGCAACAGAGTAGCATCACCTGGAACCAGTTAGAAATACAAATTCTCAGCATCCCCTCGCCCCCCCCCCCCCCAGATCTACTGAATCAGACACTCAGGGTGGAACCCAGCGCTGTGTGTTGTAACAAGCCCTCTCCAAGAGGCTGGTACAAGAATTTGAGAAGCTCTGCTCTAGGGTTTAGACCGCAAGTCAAGCGGCTGTGTTCGGCAAAGGCACATCCTCAAATGTTCTAGATGCTGCTGGATTTTTCTCCAGCATTTACACTATCAGAACGGAAAGTTTCCTTTCATCCTTGCCAGCCCTTTGTATTATCAGAATTTAACTTGTCTCCCCTTGGGCGGGAGGTGTGGGCTCTGTTCGTTTTTTCAGCTGAAGTTCTCTCTCTGGCCCCGGGGGTTCCCTCTTACGATATCACACCTTCTCTCCGCCCCCAGGTTCCTGCGGGTCTACAGCTTTGGAAACACGCAAACCTTGACTCTGCTCTTCCCAGGGACATTAGTGAGGGTTCTCAGTTGTAAGCAACAGCAAGGGGACTTAGCAGCAGGATGTGGGGGGCTCCCAGAATCCAGGCAGCTGGAGATCAGGCTGGGAGAAATGCAGGATCCACCCCACAGCGGGAAGGAGGGGAGGCAGAAAGGCCCCAGGCTGGTCTGGGCAGTCAGCTCGATTCTACCTGGACCCTTATCCCCACATATGCTCCTTACTCTCTTTGTTCGACTCCCAGGACTCCGGGTCATGGGAATGAGTATCTGATTGGTCAATGCCCAGTCACTGCCAACTTGAAGAAGGGCTTGGCCTCCTTGGTTTTTGTTCCAGGGGGACACCGGGATTGGCCCTTCTCCAGGTTCTCTCACACAATGGGGAATTCCTCTAAAAGGCAGGTCGGGCCCCAACAGAAAGGGGGGGCAGAGCTGGAAAGTCAAGAACATCCTGTGCTGAGTGGCCATGGGCTCAGTGAGCCAAGGTGTGTAACTGGTGTATTAAGCAGTCTGACCTTAAACGGGGTACAAACGTGGAACAGTGTAATGTGTCCCCAGGGCACCTGGGTGGCTCAGGCAGAAAAGCATCCAATTTCGGCTCAGGTCACGATCTCGCAGTTTGTGAGTTCGAGCCCCACGTCGGGCTCTGTGCTGACAGCTCGGAGCCTGGAGCCTGCTTCAGATTCTGTGTCTCCCTCTCTCGCTGCCCCTCCCCAGCTCACACTCTGTCTCTCTCTCCAAAATGAATAAACATTAAAATATATATATATTTTTAATGTGTTCCCAATCACCTCGAAGAAGCTGCTTGATCCTTCGCGACACCTGGTCACTTTCTGACTCTCCTCGGCTCCTGCCTTCCATGGTTTCCCTTGCTGCCTCTTACCGGGACACTTGCCATCAACCAGCCTGCCTGGGTAAGGCAACGGCAAGAGCACCGAAGCCTGGGTACTTCTAAGGGGCCCTTGCCGCCGAGAAGCCCCTCGTGCCTGCCATGAGGGATGTGCAGGCTCTTTCACTGCTGCCCACCCACTCAGCCCTGCCCTTCTCTCCCTTGGCCTCTTTTCTCTGCTCAGAGAGGCCTGGAAAGGGGCAGATCTGCAGGGCTCCAACACAAGTGAGTGTTCCCCCGGGGCATGAGAAGCTGGTCGCCTCTTTTTGCAGACACTCCGTCTCTGTGAGGAGCACGCTGCATCTCTCCTCATTTGGTTTTGGGGGTTGGGAACAGAAGGAAAGCCACAGCAATCCCCCCCCCCGCCAGGCTGACAATTCCAGTCTCCCATGAGCCCCTCTCTCTAAGTGGTCAGCTTAATCAGGTGATAGCCAGGATAGCAAGGACCCTCCCCCCCCCCCCACCATGAGCCTGGGAGAGGATCTCTTTCTAGAGTATTCTCCATCTCCTTTTTCCCAGCTTTGGGTCTGGTTGCTGATTCTGGGGCAACAAAAATTTTCTTTCCTCAACTTGCTATGCTTGATGATGTTGGGAGCCCTTGATGGTGGTGACAGGCAGGAACGGAGTATTGTTCAGACCCCCCGCAGGGGGCTGAGGGTCTCCCCCACCCCCACATGCACGTGCACCCCACCCCCCACACGCTCAAATATACACACCATTTCCCTGAAGGTTAAGTTTGTCTGTGAGTTACAGACAACTCCCGATAACAATGGTTTAAACAAAATAGACATTGATTTCTCTCTCTTGTAAGTCGGCACAGGCAGTCCAGGGCTCGCACAACAGTTCTACCTTCCTCGGGGACTCAGGCTCTTTTGCTTTTCTTGCTCTGCCATCCCCAACACGTGGTTCCTACTTCATGGTCCAGAATGGCTGCTTGAGTTCCGGCCATCACGTTCACGTTCCAACAACAGGAAGGACGAGGGGGTGACACGGGGCCCGCCCGTGCTTGTTAAGGCAGCTTTTGAGAGGTTGCGCACGTTGCTCTCCCTTATACCCCAGTGGCCAGATTGGGGTCACGTGATCATACCTGGCCGTGGGGGAAATGTCGTTCGTCTGGGTGGCCGTGTGTTCAGTTAATACCCTCCGCGAGGCGGTCTGAGCTGCTCACCTACGTGGTTTGACTCTCTCTCTCTCTCCCCCTCCCCCTCACCTCCCACCCCGGCCTGGCTGGCAGCGGGCACTGGTCCGGGGGGCAACTGCACGGGCTGCGTCATCTGCTCCGAGGAGAACGGCTGTTCCACGTGCCAGCAGAGGTTGTTCCTGTTCATCCGCCGGGAAGGTATCCGCCAGTACGGCAAGTGTGTGCATGACTGTCCCTCTGGCTACTTCGGCGTCCGCGGCCAGGAGTTCAACAGGTGCAAAAGTACGTGGTTCCTCCCTTGTCCTGTGCTCGTGCTGGGCCCCTGAGGCCTCCGGCCCATATCCGCCCCCCCACCCACCCCGACACGGCCCCACCCCCCCCAACCCTAACCCACCCCCCCACCCCGACACGGCCACAGGGCAAGTGATTTGTGCCTGAGCCCAGACTCTGGGATTTCAGGCGGGGTTTCGGGCTGACTCCGAAGCCGCAAGCAAGTCAGCGTCCTGTCTGGTCTCAGCGCTAAGGGGGCAGGGAACCTTCGCCTCCACTCTATGCGCTGTGTGGCCTTGGGCGTGTTAACTCGCGCCCTCTGGACCTAGCTCAAGCGAGAAAAGGAGTCCTAAGTCCTGACTCTGCTTTGCATGGCGACCCGGGACACACCATGGCCATCTTCGAGCTTTGATGGAAATGGGGCAGAAAGTCCGCACTCCCAGCCTAGATTTGCTATGTGACGACATCAGACGAGCCGCTTGCCCTCTCCGAGGGCAGCCGCCCTCACCGCGGGTGACCTTGGCTCTGTTGCAGAATGTGGGGCCACGTGTGAGAGCTGCTTCAGCCAGGACTTCTGCATCCGGTGCAAGCGGCGGTTTTACCTGTACAAGGGGAAGTGTCTGCCCACCTGCCCGCTGGGCACCGCGGCCCAGCCCAGCACTCGGGAGTGCCAGGGTGAGTGGGGGCCTCCTCGCCCCGCCTGCTTCCCTGCAGGGCCCGGTGCGGGGCGTCAGGACGTCAGGAGAGCCGGAAGAACCTTAAGAGAATGTCGCGTGGTGATTGGAGGCCCAACAGGTGACGTCAGGCACACAGAGGGAGCCTCCAGTACGCTCACTGTGATCGCCTGTTATTACCGACAGCGGCTTCGCTGTCCTTGCCAGGGGGAGGCAGCAGAGTTCACGAGAAGAATAAGACAGACCCGGGTTCACATCCTTTTCACTTCTCCCCTTCGCCCCTCCCTGAGCCTGGCTAACCTCCCCACCCCTACTTCAAGCTTCTGGTCAGGAGTCACCTCCTCCAGGAAGTCTTCCAGCTCCCCCCAGGCCCCTGGGGCCCATGCCTCCTCTGGGCTCCGGCACCTGCCTGTGCTTCCTCCCGTTACCGCAGGAGCACCCTGCCCTTCCCGCCTGACTTTTCTGGGCGGTGAACTCTGGGAGGCAGAGCCAGTCGGTCTGGTCACCGCTGCCACTCAGCGCCTAGCACAGCACGAGGCACACAGTAGGTGCTCAGTCCCTGCCTGTAAAATGAACACATCTAGCAAAAGGACCGTTGTTCTCAGGCCTGGAGACCTGGCTTCTGGGCCCGATCGGGTCTGAAACGCTTACAGTGTTCTGATGTTGAACCCCCTTCTCTGTTCCCTTAGCGGGCCCCTTACCTACTCAAGGCCTCAGTGGCCTCATCTGCAAAATGGGGGTATCCCATAGCTGCCCTGTTCTTTGCCTACTTCTCAGGGGCTCTTAAAAGAATCAGATGTGAACAAATATATAATATATATATTTATGATGTATATATATATATTTATAATGTATATATTTATATTTATAAGTAAATATATTTATATTTTTTTTATTTTTTTATATTTTTTTATATTTACTTATAAATATAAATATATACATTATAAATATATTTTATTTAATATATTTATTAATAAATATATATTAATATATTATGTTATAATATATATTATATATATAATATATATAATAAATATATATATATACATTTATAATATATATTTATAATATATTTCTATTATATGTTTTTATATTTATATATTTATATTTATTATAGAAATATATAAATATATATTATAAATATATAAATATAAAATATATATGTTCACATTTGATTCATATATATATGATATGATTTGATACATATGTACATATATATATATGGGTTTTTTTAAAGTTGTTTCCTACTGAGAACGTTCATGTCCCATGACCTCATTTTTCCTCACAACAGCACTGCACCACTTCCACCTTCCACAGCCCATCAAAGGCACATGATCAAGGTCAAAGCAGTGTCTCTGCCCTGAGGGCCTCCCAGCAGACCCTTCTGGCCTCTTCGCCTGGCCCTCCTCCTCCCAGCCTTCACCCTGCCCCTGCTCTAGCTGCCATCCCTCAGACACCGTCTGCCAGGCCCCCAGGGCTGTGCACGCCTACCCTCATGGTGCTTCCTTCCGGTTCCACTGGATCACCTCCTCTCCCTTTAGCCCCTCTGTCATCTCCTGGGGGAAGTCTTCCCCTCTAAAGCCAGTGGTCACCCCCCACCCCCTTCCCCCCCCCCCGCCGCATCTGGCCTGGGCATGCTTTAGTCTAGCGCCCATCCTGGGCTTTCATAAATAGATATTTAAGTGTCTCCCCTCTGCTCCTTGTGAGAGCTTGCAAACCCCTTGCATGTGGAGGCGGCGTTCGGGGAACGGGACCCCTCAGACCCTGCCCTTGGATCTGAAGGACACTCACTGCCAGCTGACCAGAACTGTCTATCTGTCTGTCTGTCTGTCTGTCTCCACCCAACAGAAGAATGTGAGCTGGGCCCCTGGGGCAGCTGGAGCCCCTGCATGCACAACGGGAAGACCTGTGGCTCGGCCTGGGGCCTGGAGACCCGGGTGCGGGAGGCCGGCCGGGCCGGGAGGGACGAGGCAGACACCTGCCAGGTGCTGTCCGAGTCACGGAAATGTCCCATCCAGAGGCCCTGCCCAGCAGGTGAGCACCAGGCCGGCATTCGGGGCTGCAGTGGGCATGGCCCGCGGGGGACTTTGAGCAGCTGGGGACATCGCCTGCCCAAATAGTGCCTGTAAGGCTGCCCAAACGTCCAAGAGTAGCCATTCCTTCCCATGGGCTAAGCATCACCCGCCCCGGTGTCTTTCCTGGCTGGGGTCAGTCCCAGCTATTAAAGCCACTGACTTAAAGAGAAGAGAGGCCGCGGAGGGTGGTAGGTACGATGTGAACAGTGAGTAGCAATAATGCGCAGGGGGCCAGCATTAACTGTGCATCTGCTATTGCCGTGGGCAGTGTGCTAATTCTCCACTTCCGGGTCATTTAATCTGCACCATGACTCGATGGTGTGGAATCGTTACCATCCCCCTTCAACAGATGAGGAGATCGGGGCCCAGAGAGATTGTCACTTGCCTCAGGGTCATGCAGCTAGGAAAGTGTGGACCTGGGATCCAAACATAGGTCTGTGTGCAAAGAGGAATCTAGAGTCACGCTTCAGTGTAAGGAACCCGGAGCCAGGTCACGGGGGGCCACACAGCTGGCATGTGGTGGGGCCAGGACTCGAGCCCAGGGACACGCCTGGTTTCAGGAGCACTTGTAGTCTGGGTTGGGAGTGCAGACAGCATAGCTGGCTGGCCGGGGACGGAGGGTGAGGTTGAGAGGGGACTGGGGAAACTAAGACCCCAGGCCCGCAAAAACACCCACGTGGACAGACGGACAGACGGAAAGTTCTCTACAGCACCTGTCACAGCACATGATTGCTGGTGGTGATTGGCAATGGAGGGACAGAGAGAGAGGAAATGTCTTCCCATAGGTGATGATGATGATGATGATGAATGAAGAATGAATGACAGCAGCAAACATTCATGCGCTGGGCCCTGTGGTCAGTGCTCTGTAAACCGATGCCTTTCGTCCTCACGACAACCCTACTGTGAGCTGTTTGCATCCTCCGGGGCTCAGCTCAAAGTCCCCTCCGCAGAGAGGCCCTCCACGACTGCCCCTGCCGAGAGACACCACCCGTGTCTGGGACCGCCATCCCGCGGTGTCACAGCTCTTACTTCCTCCCAAAATGATGGCACACACTCTCGTGCTGCCTTGTTTAGGGTCTGTCTTCCTTGCTAGAATGCGATCCCAGGTGAAAGCCGTGTCTTTGTCCGCCTTGTTCACGGCTGCCTCTCCAGGGCCTAGAACAGGGCCCGGCACACAGTAGGTGCTCAGTTAACATTTGTTGAGGAGTGGATGGGTGGGTGGATGGGAGGAAGGTGGGCCCATATCAGGCAGGCAGAGGGAAGGGCTGGGGACCCCACACCACTCACCCCACCCTCCTACCTTCAAAGCTGGCACAGCCACTCAGGCAGCGGCCACCCTTCATCCCCCAGATGCTTATGTCATTTCAGCTGACACAGCCAGCCCCGGAGTTTAGAGTGGGAGCCTGGCCTAAGCAACCCCTAAGGGTTCAGGAGTGGGTGAAGGGAGGCCCAGAGGTGGACAGCCTCATCTAAGAGGATGACCCAGGATCTGCCCTGAGGGGTGAGTGGAGGCAGGAAGGCTGGGGGGAGAAGGTGTGGTCTTTTCCTCCACGTGAGCCGGGAGCCACTTGAAAGTGACACCAGGAAGTCCAACCCAGACTATGTCACCAGCCAAGCAAGGTCCCTGTTGGGCCTCAGTCACTTTATCTGAGTAATGGGACGAATCAGATGTTTGTGCTAGAAACTCATCCCCGCCGCAGGGTTGGGGGACTGGGGGTACAGTGGGGTCAAGGTTCCCAGGTAGGTCTGGGGTTTGCAGGCCAGGCCACCCCTCCCCACAGCACGGACTGTCATATGAGGGCGGTGGGGCCGTGCCTGCTCCCACACCTGTGGGACGTGGCTGCATGCAGGGGTGCTGGCTGAATGCTACTGTCCTCGTCGTCTGAGGCCAGAGCTGGGGCCCGAAGGTGAGTGGAGGAGCTGGTGCCGGGTCCCGGGCAAAAGGTATGGAGTCTCCAGCTTGGAGCCTTGTAAACTGCGAAGTGAGTGCCCTCAGGAGGGTCACGGGCACCCCCCGCGAGGCCGCCCTAAGTCCTGACTGGCCCCCTCGCCCCATGCGAACCTCTGGGCCTGGCCAGGCCAGATGCCCAGCATGGTGGGGGCGGGGGTGCCCTCAGCCAGTCAGTGCCCCTCCTCACCCGCTAGGGAAGTGGGAGCAGTGGTCCATGTCGGGTAGGTTCCCCCGCAGTCCACGCTCCAAAGTGGAGTGATTGTAAGGTCAGCACCCAAAGGTGGTTCTGAGCCCCGCTCAGGGGGAGTGGGGGGCCCACCCTCATCCGGAAGGATGGAGGGGCCTCCCGGGGCCCCGAATGGCCTCAGAAACAACACCCTGTGCTCTCGGTGCAGAGAAAAGCCCCAGCCAGAAGAAGGGCCGGAGAGACGGGCGCCCGCGCAAGGACAGGAGGCTGGACCGCACGCTGGACGTGAGGCCCCGCCAGCCGGCCTCCTGAGGAGCCCCAGAGCTGCAGCCCCCAGCGCCCCGCACTTCCCGCTCCAGCCCTTTCCACCACGGTTGCTGCTGCTGCTTTGTCCTTGCCTCTCCCCACCCTCTGTCCCTGTGTCCTTCCACCTTTCCTGTTTCTCTTTCTGATACTCCTTCATCTCTCTTCCTCTCCTCCCTCCCTCTAATCCTCTCCCTTCTTACTCATTTCCCTTTTATCTACCTGCCTTTCTTTTCCTTTTCCGCTGCTTTCCTTCCTGTTCTTCACCGTGCCCTCTGTGTCTCTTCTCTCTCTCCCTCTCTCTCTCTCTCACACACACGCACACGCACACACACTTTGAGAGACCGACCGTCTGTGCCTTGCTCCCCAGATGCTCTATCTACTTCTTAAAGAAAGCAAACCACTTTTTCTAGGCCTTACCCTGACCTTGTCCTGACCCCAGCTTCGCAGAGAAGGGGTTTCCAAGGGCAGGGCCCAGGTCACAGTACAGGCAGGCTGCTTGCGTCCGGACAGCCCCGCTTCTGCTCCAGAGGAGACCCCAGAACCCAGGGCTGTGAGTGCCCCCTGCTCAGGCCAATCCCTGGAGGCCATTTCCACGGCCCTTGGTCACCAGCTCGCATAGGAAGCCCCAGAAGAGGCCATCAAAGCTGAAAGGAATTTTGAGATTATCCAGGCTGCTCTGTTCCCCACCCTGGAGCCCCCTGTTGTACTCATGGGGAAACTGAGGCCCAAGAAGGGACTTGCCCAAGGTCACCCAGGGAACCCAGGTGCTAGACTTTTTACTTACTGGCTGCCCTGCAGGGCACAACTCTGGGGGCCTTTGGAGAGGAGATGAAGGAAGGAGCAAGGGAAGGGGCAGGAGTGAGGGAAGATTCTCCCACTCCCCCACGCCACCACTGAACCCTGTGCACTCGTATTTCACTGTGACAACCTCACACACCCGGCAGGAAGAACATTGGCGGGGGGGGGGGGGGGGCGTCTCCAGTTAGACCTAGATGAGAAGTGGGTTTGTTCTCACTGCCTGTCATTCCACCATCATGGTACCAACCTCCTCCTCCTTGGCCTCCTGGATTCTCCAGAAGGGGGGCTCCCAGCTTGCCCTGGCATTACCTGCTGGCCTGAACTGAGAAGGTCCAGCAGCTGGGAGCTTTGAGGGTCTGGGGTGGCCTGGGGACGGGGTGTGTGCAGGCTGGAAGAGAGGCTGAAAGGGACAAAGTAGCACTCCCCCACCCCACAAGAGTGTCCACCCGCAGGCTTCCCTCTGCCTGGCACACCCTCTGAACCCCCCCCCCAAGGCCCGCCCTCACTCCTAGCTCCCCTCCTCCTCCCTGAGGACAGCCACAGCCCTTCCTTGCCTGGCCAGACTACCAGCTTCTCTTCTGCAAAGTTTGTGCCTCTGAAATGCTCTATTGTCGTTGTTTCAAGATCCCGACTTTTTTTTTTTTTTTTTTTTTTTAATAAAGAGAAAAGAAAAAAGAAATTTGCAAGTGCTTCTTGGGCATCAGGAGGGTGTTACAAAACCATGATGCTGATGAGTTTGGAGTAGCCGAATCTAAACCATGTGGGGCGGTCTTCCCTGGAATGCGCAGAGGGCCTGGGTGTGTGGGGGACGAAGGGGGTGCTGAAAGAAGAGAAGGGGCCCACAGTCCCCCAGGCTCCTCTCAAGAAGGAGGCTTAGCCACAGACAGAAGGTAGTAGCACTGTCGGCCCCCACCCCCAGCACCTCTCGGCCCCATGAATCACAGGAGGGGCCGGGGAGGCCCAGGAGGCACGACCATCCTAAGGAGCCATCTCAATCCCCTGGGCTGCTGGTGAGAGTGGCTTTAGCACTGGGGGGGGGGGGGGGGCAGGTTCAAGTCCCAGCCTGCCACCAGCCATCTGTGGGCTTTAGGCCAAGTCATTTTTCTTTCTGGGCCTCAGCCCCACCCCCACCCCCACCCAATCTGATGGATGCAGAGGGGGCCTGACCAGATAGAAGCCGTTGCCCGAATAGGAGTGGCCCAACAGCATCTTCTGGAGCGCTTTTTGTAAAAATTCAGATTCCAGGGCCCTACCCCAGGCCTACCAGTCTCCAACAAGTTCGGGGGCAGACAGTGGGAGCCAACGACCCATTCCAGGACAAGCTCAGCTGAAAGGGTGGCTCTAGGGTGACTTAGAATCCCAGCTGCCATTTTGATTCTGAAAGCGGGGCTCAGCAACGTGGTTCTTCGGAGTCTCACGTGTGTATCTCTCCTCTATACAGTTTTCTGGTGAGATTTGAATTCTAGGATGCCAGATGCTATTCCACAGAGAAAACAAGGCTTGGCCCGAGCGGAGGAGTTGCTGTTCAGCCCTCCCACCCAGCTCCGCCACGCTGCACCGGCCACCCCCAGAGCCCGCTCCGCAGGCGGACTCCCCACCCGGGAGCTCACGGTGTCCCGGTTCCCCCGGACCCGCACCATGGCCCTGCCTGTCATTCCCACCTCCTGTCCCTAGAGGGCGCCGCCCAACCAGGAACAGCGCTGCAGGCGCACTTGCAGCCAGGCACTTTTTAGAAACAGGGGGACGCAAGGCTTTTCTCTTCTATGGGGCCGGTGGGCAGGAGGGGGGAGTGGATGACGGGGGGAGGCCGCCTCCCGCCTCAGGCTGGACAACAGACAACAGTTGCAATGGTGAAACCATTCACAACAGTGAAGGCCCAGGGCTCAGACCCTCCCTCGCACAGAGGGGACAGGGATTCATCCTACAGCGGTAATGGAGACTGTAGCAGTTCCTGACCTCCCGGCCTCCAGCCCCCAGTGACTCGGGGAGTTCTATTTCTCCCACGTTCACGTATGGGAGGATTTCAGACCATCCTGTGCGGCCCATCAGACTCAGGAAATGTGCATGCTTCTGAGAACAAAAGCAGCAGTAGTGATACTGACGATTAATGATCGGAATGTCTTAAACGTAATTAACACGACCCAGGGCTTTGGGGGCAGTATCTTCTTTCCTTTGCTTTTCTCTCTTCGATGTAGATCACCTTTCCGACTTCCTCCTGTGTGCGTGCCTTTCTGCGTCATCTCCTGCCGCTTCACAGCAGCGCTGCAAGCTAACTTACAGAAGAGGAAACTGAGGCTCGAGTTAAAGTCGCTCAAAATTTACCAGTCTCACTTCGCCATCGGTTCAGTGAATATGCACCAAGGCGCTGCTGTGCGTCTGGGACTGTGCTGGGTGCTGGTGATAAAGACCCAAGACCTTGTCCCTGGAGCTTTCCAGTCTGTACTCAAGTCAGTTACAATGGCGTGACAGGGCTGCACATCGCGCCACTCCCTCCCCCCCCCAGGTGACAGGATCTGGGAGGAGGGACAGCAAATGCGTCTACACAGCCCAAGGGGGCTCAGGGAGCACCTCCTCCAGGGCCAGATGGACAGGCTGGGAACGGAAGCCGGACACGGGTCTGGAGGGGGCCCAGCTCCGGGAAACAGGCTGTGCAAATGCCTGGAGCAGAAGCTGTTCGTGGAGGTGCCGACCCCAGAATGTGCAAGCTTCCTAGGCCCCCAACCCTGGGATCCAGGGACTCAGCCCTGGGGTCTCTTGCTTCTCCACCTCGCCCTCCAACTGCCAGCCTTCCCCATAGTCTTCCATTCAACTGGATACTCACCACCCACAAGGCCGAATAGATCAGCCAGCCAGACCCGGGACTGAAGAAGCCAGCTCAGAAGTGACTCCTGCAGCCCTTAGCTGCGCAGTCTGCCTAGCTAAGGCCCCAGCGGAGAGAATCTGCCCTCTCTGAACTCCTGATCCTCAGGACTCACAAGCATAATAAAATGGTTGCTGCTTTCTGTGCCTGAGGTTTGGAAGCTTTGTTTGGCAGCAACAGACAACTGGAATGGGGGTGAAGAGGGGTGAGGCAGGGAAGAGCCTCGCAGGAAGGCCAGAAATTTCACCTGCGGGCCACTGACCAGCTCTGAGCCCTTAGGCAAGATCCTGTCCATCTCTCCGTGCCTCAGTTTCCTCCTCTGTAAAAGGGGACAAGAAGAGTATCTCTCATGGTGCCACTACAAGGTTTAAATAAGCTCCAATAATACATGGGAGTTTATACACGCAGTAAGTCCTCAATAAAGGTTTTTATTCCAATGCCTATTTCATTTATTCATTCAACAACCATCTCCCAAGCACTAAGCGCCAGGAGCTGTGTCAGGCATTTACCATTAAAAACTTAAATTCATCCTCCAGCTCACCCTCAGAAGTAGCTTTTATTATTTCTTTTAAATTTTTTTTTTCATGTTTATTTAATTTTGAGAGAGAGGGACGGAGCAGGAGTCGGGGAGGGGCAGAGAGAGAGGGAGACACAGAATCGGAAGCAGGCTCCAGGCTCCGAGCTGTCGGCACAGAGCCCGACGCGGGGCTCGAACTCACGAACCATGAGATGGTGACCTGAGCCGAAGTTGGCGCTTAACCGAATGAGCCACCCAGGCGCCCCAAGTAGATTTTATTATTATCCCTACTTTTTGTACGCGAGAAATCCAAGGCTCAGAAAGGAAGTAATGGAGTGGAACTCAAAACCTCGCCTTCCACCAGGTAGCCACTTCCTGCGGGGCGCCAATGGGATGCGCCCCACTCAGCCCAGGAAGACGAGTGTCACAAAAGAGATGCGTCCAGATCTCCACTGCTCTTCTGGGCAGTATTGCTCCTGTAACAGCAAAAAAGCCTCATCTGGAAAAGGGACTCCAAATGGCTCTTACACACGCGCCAGAAGAGATGGCCAGCTTCGTTCAAATGAAATGACAATAAAATCACCCAGAGCTATCATTTGGGACCTATCTGATTGGCAAAGGGCCGGAATGGGAAACCACAGGACTTGGCCAGGCTGTGGGTGAGCCCGCGCTCTCTCCTGCCTTCCTAGGGGGAGGAACATGGCCCAGCCACTATCGAAGATGAGTTGATGACATCTATCAGAATGACAACGCACTCGTCCCCTGACTCGGCGGCGACCCACTTCCAAGGATGTGTAAAAACACAAGCATATGTGCCTCACAGCTGTTCCCTGCAGCCTGCGTGTGATCACAAAAAACGGGACACATCCCAAACCTCTGTAGGAGACCCTCTTAAGGTATAATCGGCCAGCACTCAGTGGCACACCGGGCCACTGAGAAAGGATCCTGAGGAAGTGTTTGATGTACTGACACAGGGCAATTGCCCACATGCATTATTAACGGAGAAAAGCAAGTTGCAGAACTTGGGTGGGGGCCGGGATTGGAGCAGGTGGAAGGAGACTGGCTTTTCTCTTTTGCTCCTTTGGACTTGCAAGACACGGGAATATACTACCAAGTCCCCAAAATGAAAATGAAACTAAAATACTTTGGAGACAGTCACACTAGGCAAATGGGTCTTTAAATCCCCTGAATACACATTCACATGGCTTTGCATCAACTCCAAAATGAAGCTTTTTTTTTTTTTTTTTTCCCAACAGGATCTTGGAGACATGGCCTTGAGCTCAAGGAGGGAGGCCCAGTGGGGTGTCCTCGCTGCCTGCCAAAGAGCAGGGGTGCGGCTTCCGGGGTGAGCCACTGCGCGGGGTCCCACAGCGTTCTTCCGCCTGTTCACACAGGCACTACGTCTACTCCCTACGCAAACCTAGTGCGAAGTTTTGCTGAGACGCTGTGCAGTAGTCTCCTTGACTCCAAATCGTATCTGTTCTGCAGCATAGATGTTCCTCCTCCAGGAAGCCTTACCTGATGCACTCTGTTTTCCCAGTCGAGCTCCCTTCCTCGTGTGACTCAGTCCTCCTCCCTCCTTCCACGCCCTTTGTTCGATACCTTGGGGAGGGGCCTGGGTGCTATAACTCTCGTGGCCATGAGAGGGCAGCATTGCCCAGGGAGCCCGCAGCACCAGGCTGGAGACCACCCTGCTGGCCCAGGGCTCACTGCAAAGCCCTACTGGGTGCCAGATCCCACTCTGCGCACTCTGCTTACTTTAGCTCGTTGGAAGAAGGCACAACCGTGGCTGCCTTCTGTCATCCCCATTTTGTCTTCTTCCCCCCCTTTTTTTTAAGACTGTGGGTGTCAAGAGAGTTGAGTTCGTCATTCTCCATCCGGGCAAGCCCCTCTTTTGCTTTATTGAATTTCGCTCTTTTTTTGTTGAATGTTTTTGTTTATTTTTGAGACAAGCTGGGGGGACGGGCGCAGAGAGAGAGAGGGAGACAGGAACCGAAGCGGGCTCCATGCTGGCCGCAGAGGGCCCCGATGCGGGGCCCAAACTCACGAGTGGTGAGATCGTGACCTGAGCCGAAGTCAGATGCTTAGCCGACTGAGCCACCCAGGCGCCCCTATTTAATTTCTCTCTTGATGCCCCTACTCGTCTCTGCCCCCCACCCCACCCCCCACCCCCGCACACCCACCCTCACTAACTCTGTGTTCTTTAATGTTCTTTAAGGTTTGCATGTTTTTATGTCCAGAAATGATTCCGGGGGCAGGGGTGGCTCAGTGAGTTAAGCGTCCAACTCTTGGTTTCGGATCAGGTCATGACGTCACTGCTTTGTGGGTTCGAGCCCCACATCGGGCTCTTCGCTGGCAGTGGGGGGGCAAGACTTGGGATTCTCTCTCTCTCTCCTCTCTCTCTGCCCCGTCCCGCACTTGCGCTGTCTCTGTCTCTCTCAAAATAAATAAACTTATACTGTTTAAAAATTAAAAAAAAAAAACTTTTAATTAAAAAAAAACTGTGTGTGTGTGCTACCGATTTCCTCCCATCCCCTTCCCCCTCACCCACGCGGTGTTTCTTAGATCTAGCTCTCCTGCTCCTGCCCCCACCGAGGCTCGCTTACCCTGACCTTAGACGCGACTGTCCACTGCTCCCTTCCTCCAACTGTGTCACGGTAATCACTGCCTCTTAGGGCCGCCTTCCTGGGCCTGCGGTAGAATTTCTCTGGGCTACTGACGCAGGGAGAGGGTGGCGGGGTCACTGGCATGCCCCTGCTTTAGGTCCAGCAAAACACAGAATTCCCTCCTCCCACACCCTTTTGCTAACCCCGGGAAGCCCCTGGCTTTCTCGTGTTTTTGCCAGCTCCATGGGGGCAGGTAAAGGAGGAGTGCTTTCACTATTGAACTCTCATTTTCTCCGGTGACCACTGAAAGCGTAGGAGCCTCGACTCACCCTTTTGTTTGCGATGTTCTCCCCCATTTTACTGTGACACAACCGAGGCTGAGGCCGAGGTCCAGGTGGTAGGAGGTACAGCCCTCCCCTTGACCTGCCCCTCTGACGACAATGATGGGTTCGTTTTCTGCGGAGTTAATGACTTTGCCGGCTGGCTCTTTCGTGTTCTCAGGGCAGTGGCTTTGTTAACCGGACAACATGCAAGGGGTGGGGGGGGGGGGAGGTGTGAGGACCTGGGAGCCTTCGTAAAGGGGATTCAGGAAGGGTGAGCCTCATTGCTGGAGGCAATGGAGGAGCCTCAGGACGGCCAACCGGCCCAGTGACATTGGTGACCAGAGAAGAGGAAGCAGGAGGCCAGGAGACACCGGGAACAAGGTGAAATCTCTACCCCTCATGGCCACAAGACCCTACCAAGTCGGCCCCTGCTCTGTCTTCTGTCCTGTCCTCCTTGCCCCCTCCAGCCACGCTGGCCTCATCTGTTCCTGAAATCTCCTTCTGGCCCCAGGGCCTTGGCACTTGCTATCCCTAACCCTCTGCCCAGAGTGCTCTCCCTGTTGATCTAGATCGCCACTGGCTGCTTCCTTCTCTTTCTCTTAGTTCCACAGAGGCCTTCCCTGACAATCTTATCTAAACAGTACAGGCCGCCCCAAGGCACTCGCTGCTTAGTACCCGTTCAAATGTTTCTTCATAGCCCTTATGGTGATTTGAGATGATCTTGTGTGGAGATGAGGGTGATCCATCTGTGACGTCTGTCACCCCATCAGTCTCCAGGGTGGATTGGGCAGATGGGACTGGCTAGGCCAGCGTCCCCCTCCTCCCTCACTGCTCCGTGTGTGTCCCTCTTGAAGCTGCAAGCTGGGTCCAAGAGGACGACCTTCCCTGATGGAGGAGGACCGTTCTTCTGTCAAGGGTAGGCGAGGAGTTGTGCTCCCCCCGTAGAACCTCCAAACAAGCCCTCAAGGTTCCATTTGCAGGAGGACGTAGGGTGGTCAGGCTCCCAAGACTCCAGACGCATCCAAAGGAGGTGGTGCCTCATTTCTTTTTTTTTTTCTTAATTTTTTAAATGTTTATTTTACTTTTTTAAGGGAGAGAGAGAGAGAGAGACAGAATGAGAGCAGGGGAGGGGCAGAGAGAGAGGGACAGAGACACAGAATCCGAAGCAGGTTCCAGGCTCCGAGCTGTCAGCACAGAGCCCGACATGGGGCTCGAACCCACGGACTGAGAGATCGTGACCTGAGCCGAAGTCGGACGCTTAACCGACTGAGCCCCCCTAGGCGCCCCCGTGCTGCCTCATTTCTAAAGCGAAAAAATAGAATAAAATAAAACGATCTGGTTTATCTAATTCTTTTTTTTTAAATGTTTTATTTATTTTTGAGAGAGAGAGAGTGGGAGCAGGGGAGGGATGGGGAGGGATGGGGGGAGACAGGGGATCTGAAGCTGGCTCCGCGTGCTGACAGCACAGAGCCCGAGGCAGGGCTTGAACTCATGAACCGGGAGATCGTGACCTGAGCGGCAGTGAGCGCTCAACGGATGGAGCCAGCGTTTATCTAATTCTTGACCTCTTTATGTCTGCCCCCGTCACTTGTGTTTGTCTTCCCCACCAGACTAGGCCCAGGGGCCACATCTGCCTCGAGCACCACAAATCCCAAACATTCAGAAGCGCAGCCGGTACAGGCTAAGCACCCAATCAGTGTTTGTGGAACGAATGGAAGAGGGAAGGAAGGCAGGCGTTGAAGGGGTCGCAGATCACTCACTTTCTGAGTGCTTCCCCTGTGCCCGGCACAGTTCACTCCACCTTGCAGAGAAAGGGTCATTAGTGTGCTCATTTTACGGAAGAGAAAACTGAGGCACAGAGAGATCCCACCCCTTGCTTGAGGTCACACAGCTCAGGGGTGGGAGCTCAACTTTTAACCTGCACGTTTTGCCACTTTCTTGTACTCTCTGTTCCGCAGCAGGAAGGCCTCTTGTCCCAACTAGCCCCCTATCCACCTATCAACCTGTGTCCCTTCCCTCTGCCAGCGGGGTTTTCTCTCTTCAAATAGAGGAGCCGTCTCATCATGAGACTTGCAAAGGCCCCTCTTCATCTTGAATGCCTCCCCATCTCTCCTTCCCAAAGGACCTAAGGGAATTTGGGGGTGGGGTGGGGAAGGTGGTAAAATGTCCTATAACTTGTTTCAGCTGGTGGCACCCTTGGAAGATGCACTTGTCTAGACTCATCTAACTGTACAACTAAGTTCCGTGTATTTCTCTGTATGTGAATTACACTTCTATTTAAAAATCAGTGAATTCTAGGATATCTTCAACAATCTCCTTCCACCTGCTCCCGACACCAGCGTGTGACAGATACCGCTACACTCTCCCGCTTCACTTTACTCCTGCCTTAAATGTAGATATAACGTCTGGAGCTGCAGCAGCCATCTTGTGTCCATGAGGTGACAAGTTTGAGGGAAAGACTTAAGAGGGTATGAAGCCGCCAGCCCTGACTTTGTTGAACTCCTGAAACTTTAACAGTTGCCACTGACCTCCAGGCCTCCGTTACCTGGGGAAAATAAGGCCCTAATTGCTCAAGACCCTGGTTATGGGTTTTCTGGGAACGATCTGACTGTAAGTATCGGAAAACCCGAACTCACAGAGGTGTCGGCAAATCAGCAGGACGGATATGCACCCAGCCCACACATGTACGGTCATGCCAAGTGCTCGACGTTTTCGAATCAGCCCCTTGCAAAATAATGGTTTGTTTTTCACACACAATATGAAAGTCTGGGGGTAGGTGGTAGCTTGGCGTTGGTTCAGCGAGCCAGTTACGTCAGGACCGCAGTTCTCTTGAACTTGCCCTCCTGGTTGCAAGATGGCTGCCTCTGCCCACACACCCAAGGCAGGAAGAAAGGGGCAACAGAAAGAAGCTGTATCTGTGCCAGGAAAGCTCTCCCAGGAAACTTCCCGCTCCCTCCTCTCTCTCTTTCACCACCACCACCTCCCCCGCCTCCCCCAGCAAAGGTCTCCCTGCGTTTTGTTGTCCAGAACCAATTTCCACTCTGGCTGGGAGGTAGCCGGTGGGAACGGGAGTCGGGCTGACCTCAAGGGACATGATCGGGCCTCAGAAAGAACGGGGCACTCTTTCCGGAGTGAAGTAGAAAGATCTTTAAAGTGTGTTATTAAGTAACAAAAAAAAAAAAATGCGGAATGGTGTCTGCAGTTTGCCATCATCGAGTAACAAACTCCTGTGCGTATTTCCAGCACGTACATAAAATAGCTCTACACAGATTCGCGAGGAATTGTCTCAGGGATGGGGGGAGCTCTGCGTGTCGGGAGGACGAGGGGGGGGGGAGAGACTCGCTTTTCATTATGTCCCCTTTTGTACCTTTGAGGTTTGGTACTGCGGATTGGTATTACAGAGTCTGAAAATAAATAGAAAAGTAAAACCAGCTTAAAAAGCCCTCCATTTCCAGGGGTGCCTGGTCTGGGAGATTGCGCCCCATGCGCACAGCCCTCCACGGTTTGGGAAATCCTCCCATGTTCCTCCTCAGCTTTCCCAGTATGCAACAGCTCTGCGGGGCCAGCCGGGTAGAGAAATGCTTGTTTCTCAGATGGGGACACCGAGGCTCGGGGCGAGGTCGACATTGCCCGGGTCACCTGGCTGAAACCAAGGTACCCTGTCGGGTATCTGCCGGGACACGAGAAGGACTGAGAACCAGGGAGGAGCCCCGCAGAGCCGCCCCCGCAGGGATCCGCAGACGGAACCACTCAAGGTGTTACTCACGGCCAAGCCCATCTGGAAGCTATCGCGGCCCCTCGTCCTGGGCTGCAGAGGAGGGGTGGGCAGGGCCCCCGACTCTGGGTGCAGCTGTTCCTCATCAAGACTGGTGCTCCGGACCCGGCTCCAGCCCTGGAAATCTCATTTCCCAGCCGGGCCGGGCCACCCCCCCACCAGCCACCCTCCCCACTGGGACCTGAGCAAGGTCCCCAGAACGGCAGGCGGTGGGTTTCCAGTTTCCGCCTCGAAGTCCCTTTACCTCTCCGAGTTTCAGGTTTCCCCGGTTGTAAGGATTCAAGAGGCCAGTTCATGCAGATGGCTTGGCACAGTTAGCACTCGATAGACACGAACTGCTGTGATCTTCTGGTGTCCCTCCAGGCCGCACGGATAGGTGCCCAAATACCGTCAACAGCTCATGTGCCCAGCACTGTCTGAAGCACTGAGTATAGACTAGCCCATCCAAACGTCACAACTGTCTGAGCTAGATGTTCCTATTGGTTCGGCTTTTCTGATAGCCCGGCTGAGACTCAGAGAGGTCGACTAACTTGCCCGAAGTCACACAGCCAGGGAAGGGCACAGCCGGGATTCGAACCCGGGCTACCTGTCTCCGGCACCCCCACTCCAGAGCTCTCCCTACCCTGCCTCTGTGGACCCGAACCTCTTCAGCCTGATTTCTGATTCCTGGGGGTGCCTGTGACCGTGGCCGTGGCCTCAAGTGCCCTCCGTGGTTTCCGTGGATGTGGTGGGACAAGCAGCAGGACAGCCACGTGAGGGGATAGTAGGAGTCTGAAGGCCAAAGTCTTAGGGAGGGTCTGTCAAGGTGAGCCAGGCACGTCTAAGCGTGACATCTCCCATTACCACCCCCATTTTGCAGATGGAGAAATGGGAGCCTGAGGAGGGACCAATGGGCTGCCCACCCCCCCCCACCCCCCCTCACACCCAGCCTGAGCACCGGACCAGGAGCCTGAAGCCTGGCTGGTGATCCACTCTGGCCTCAGCTCCCTTGTCTGTAAGTCCGGTTCGATCTTGGATGAGGACAGCCAGCAGCCAGTAGCTGTTCAGCCAAGAAGGCTGGGAGCGATTAAGGCCCAGCCGCGTGTTTCAGACAAGGGCGCCTTCTGCATTTTCGTCAAGTGGGGCATCGGGAGACCCGCCCAGGGTGCTGCTCTCCGGTGGCCGGGGCAAGATGGGAGGGGGAGAAGGAGCATCCTCTCGGGAGAGCAGTGGGAAGGGGTAAGGATGGGATGGGAGCCAGGGTGAGGCGGGGAAGCACAAAGAATGTGGGGGAGGCTGGTCCCCTCCTGGACCCTGGTGAAGGCCAGGGGTAGCAGCTGGCCTTGGAGATCATCTCCATGCCCCCCACCCCGCCCCCTTCCCGCTCTCCCCAGGCTCTCCAAAAATTCCGCCCAAGTAGTCGTTCAGGCCTCCGTGATGATTTCTGCTCCTGTCTTCTCCTCCCGTGGGAAGCCATCCTTTTCAAGGGAGGAAAGCTCGGGTGCCTGCTGAAGGGGGCCGGACCAGGAGAGCCGCAAGGCAGAGAGGGATTGGGTCCATCCACGGGAGGGGACATCCAGCCCAGTCCCCAGCCCCGCTCCAGGCAGAGCATCGGTGAGGTCGGTGAATACTGTCTTTCGCGCTGGCCGAGGGGTAGAGGTTTAGGCAACAACGAAGCCAAGCTGAAAGCCGGAAGGGGCCTCGGGACAGATACCGGGTCAATGCTAACAGCAACAGTAACAAAAGCAATCGAATGGTAAAATGATGGTAATGGCAGTGACCGCTAGCAGTTATGAGCACCAGCTGCGTGCGGTACCTCTGGTCCACACCATAACCCCGGGACTGGGCCATCTTCACTGTGCAGATGAGGAAACTGAGGCACAGGAGGTTAAGTAGCTTGTCCAAGGACAGCGAGCTGGAAAGCAGGGGAGCCAGACCAGCCCCTTCCTCAAACAGAAGAGAAAAGGGAGGCCCAGAGACGGGCCGGGACCAGCCCCAGGTCACACAGCAAATTCGAGGCAGGGCAGGGGCTGCACGGGGCCCTTTCTCTCAGCGCTGTCTGTCCCTTGCCTCTGCTCCACGTCAGGCTCTCCAGGAGGGCAGGGGTGTGCCTCCGTCCTTCCAAGGGCCTGTGGACTCAGGCCTGGGCCTCATTCTCCCAAGGGATACAGCCTCCCCTTGCGCCAAAGAACAGAGAGCGACGAGACGAGCGAAGAGAAGCACGGGAGTTAAATTTGGGCTGAGACCCTGTCTTCTTTCCTCCTTTGGACACTCTGTCCTGGTGCCCTCAGAACTGGCGCCCGGATGAATCCTGGTAAGGAAGTCCTCCACCCCTCCCGCCGTTGCCCACCCAAACCTGTCCTTTGTCCCATCCCGGTCCCCTCTGCAGCCCTCACGCCCCGCCCCTCCCCCCTGCCCTGCCCTGCTCCGTTCCCGGATGACAAGCTCATTCCAGCCGCGGCACCTTTGTACTCACACTTGGCACACGCTATGCCCTCTGCCAGGAGCAGCCTTCGTCAGACCCTCGTGTGGCTCACTCCTTCCCCTCTCAGCTCAGCGTCAGGGGGGGTTCCTCCGACACCCCAATTCAAGGCACCACCCGGTCCCCTGGCCCACCCGCAGCGTCCTGACTTACTGTCTTCACGTTACTGGTCCTCATCTGAACCCCTCGTGTTTATGTGCCCACGTGTCCGGTGCCCACGTTCCCCGCTAGAACATCGGCTCCACGAGGCTGGGGATTTCCTTCTCCTCTGTTGGCCGCTGTGCCTGCAGCCCCCACCGTGATGCCGGGCGCATAGTGACATATGAAGGCACAGCCCAAGAAACGGCAGAGGTTGTTCTCAGGGAAAGGCTGTTCCCCCAAAGATTCTGCCCTCGGGGCCCCTGGGTGGCCCAGTCCGTTAGGCCACGCGACTTCGGCTCAGGTCATGATCTCACGGTCTGTGGGTTCAAGCCCCGCGTCGGGCTCTGTGCTGACAGCTCAGAGCCTGGAGCCTGCTTCGGATGCTGTGTCTCCCTCTCTCTCTGCCCCTCCCCTGCTCATGCTCTCTCTCTCTCTCTCTCTCTCTCTCATAAATAAACATCAAAAAAAAAAAAAAAAAAGATTCCACCCTTTGGGAAGCATCCTCAGTTTTCTCATCCGTAAAATGGGGCCGAAACCAGCAGTGCCCTCCTGGCTGGGTCATCATGAGGATTCGGTGAGAGAGACCAGGCCTCTGCAGGGATCAGCCCAGTGCCTGCCAAGTGGTAAGTGCTCTAGAATATTAGCAGCAACTCGCATTATTATGATCGCTTGTTAAACCTTTTTTTTTTTTAATTTTTTTTTTCAACGTTTATTTATTTTTGGGACAGAGAGAGACAGAGCATGAACGGGGGAGGGGCAGAGAGAGAGAGAGGGAGACACAGAATCGGAAACAGGCTCCAGGCTCCGAGCCGTCAGCCCAGAGCCCGACGCGGGGCTCGAACTCCCGGACCGCGAGATCGTGACCTGGCTGAAGTCGGACGCTCAACCGACTGCGCCACCCAGGCGCCCCTTGTTAAACCTTTTTTAATGTTTATTTATTTTGACAGAGAGAGAGAGAGAGAGAACGCACGTGCAAGTGCGGGGAAGGGCAGAGAGAGACAGAGAGAGAGAATCTGAAGCAGGCTCCAGGCTCAGCCTGGAGCCCGACGTGGGGCTCGATCTCACGACCGACTGTGAGCTCACGACCTGAGCCAGAATCAAGAGTCAGACGCTTAACCGACGGAGCCACCCAGGCGCCCCCATCAGGATTATTGTTGTCATTAGTCTCTTACCCTGACTCCAGGATTGATGTCACGGCCGCCGTCCGGTGGTCCAATGAGGAGGGCTCCAGGACGGTATCCTCACCCCCCACCGTCTGCCTTTGCTGACGCCCATATGGAGTGCCTTCCCTGACCGGACATCCCTTACCCGTCCTGTGAGCCACCCCCGGGCAGTGGTTAAGTTAGGGCAACGTTAGCAAGCCCAAAAGGTGAACGCACCCAACACCATGGAAGTTCGCTCCTCACTCACCCAAAGTCCGACACAGGGGCGCTCAGGAAGCGAGAGGCTCGCTTCTCAAGCAATGATCCCAAGACCCAAGCTCCTTCCATCCCACAGCCCCGCCATCTTGCCCGGTGGCTCCGAGGCCTCCACGCCTGTGTGCGCCAAGCCCAGGGAAGAGGGAGGTGCGCCGTGGAGTGGAACTCGATCACGTGACCACTCCTACCCGCCAGGGAGGCTGAGGACTATGGCCCAGCCGCACGTCTGGGTTCGCTCACCACCGGGTGGTTCGCGCCTCAGGTGGGAGCGGACTTTCTACCTGGGATCCTCGGATCGTCCGGGAAGGGTTTGCAGAGAAGGTGTGGGCCAGACGCTTGGCCCGCTCTTTCTTGCACCGTCCTCCCCCGTGGAGGGTCCCTGTGTCCCCTCTGTTAGAGACGCAGGCGTAGGGAACCAAGATAACAGTCTGAAGCCGCCCACCTGCTTGACGGAACGGAGGTGGGTTCCAACTCAAACCTGTGCGGAGCCAAAGTCTTACAGGAGAGGAGAGGACGGAGAAGGGGGAGGAGAGGTCTGCCTTCCTGTTCAGGGCGGTGAGGACTGAGAGGTGACAGGATGAGCTTAGGCAAGCTCGTGGCCTCAAGGACCCTGTGCACACTGCATTTAAAGCAGTCTTTGCGGCTTGTCCCCGATGCCCAGGAAGGTCCCCTAGCTGGACAGTTCCCCGAGCCTCCCCTCCGCCTCCCCCGTGAAAAGCCCAAACGATGAACAAGGCAAATGACAATGTGATGCCTCCGCAGGGTTTTCGTGGGGACTTGACAGAGATGTGTAGAAGCAGGAATGCTTTCGGCTACAAGTAACGCGAGAGTGAATGCCTGGGCTTAAACAGCAGAGGCTTATTTTTCTCTCTTAGGAAGGAGTCCAAAGATGGGGGTTCAGCAGCTTCCCCGGGTCAGGGATGATGACCCCCACCCCACCGCACCCCCCGCTCCCTCGTGGTTTGCAAGACTCTCCACCACCATGCTGTGTTCAAGACGAGATGAAGTGAGGAGGGGGGCAGCTCCAGCCACAGCCAGAACGAAACTCTCCTGCCGGATGACTTTAGTTTGTCTCCTCAGCTAGCGCTGCGTCAGGAGTCCCCCGTCCCCGGCTGTAGAAGAGCCTGGAAATTTCGGTCAGTATTTGGCCAATTGCGGGAGGAGGCTGATGCAAATGGGCGCTGGATTAGGCAACCCCAAGGCCTGCACTGGGCCATTCTTTTTGCCCTCAAGACTTGGTTCTTTGAGGCTAATGGGGAGGGGAGGGGAGGGCAGGCATTAAAGGCAACCTCTTGCCACCATGACTTGAGAGGTCCTCTGGTCATGGAGCCAATTCTACGATGTTGCTTGAGATCCTAGATCCAGCAGTGCCTGAAGGCTGATCTTCTTGGATATAGCTCATACATGAGCAAATAATAATAATAGACTGTCCCATTTATATTTTACATTTTCTATAACTATAAAACGTTAAATACAACTATATATTGTATTAAATACTTGATCTTATATATACAATGTCTATAATTTTATTTTATACAAAGCTATAGATATAGATTTTTGTTTGGGCCCCCCTAGGCCGGACTGAACTTTTTTCTCTTGAGCAAGATGGGCCTCATGGAAGAGGAAATAGAACTCAGCGTAGTATCGGGCCGCCCAGGTTCCCATCCTGCTGCCGCCACGAGTTTGATTTGGGGGCGAGGCATCTCACCCTATGATCCATCTGCAAAATGGGCTCTTGTGAGGACCGAACCCGATGTGAGATGCGAAAGGTCCTATCACGGCGTAGGCCCTCCACACACACTCACTGCCTCCCTCCTTCCTTCCGCTCACGTACGTGAAGTTTGAAGAAGCCAGACGCGGACTCCCCAGCGATGGCTTGCTGTGGCTTTGGTCAAAACCTCTCCTTCCTTTACGCCGAATGCTTTTTGAGGCCAAGGACGGTGTCTGATTTATTTCCATATCCACAGCTCACAGACCATAGGTGCTCAGGAAATGTCTGAGTTAGGGCGTAGAGCACTTCACTCATCCACTTAACGAGTACTTATTGAGCACCTTCTGTGTGCCAGGTACGTTTTAGGCAACGGGGATGTGAATGGCTTGGAGACCGTCAGTGCCTTCAGGGGCTCACAATCTAATGGGAGAGACAGAGAGCACACAGGCACCTTTAAAACACAATGTCAGATAGTCAAAGCGCCACGAAGAAACCACAGTGGGGAAGGGGATAGAGTTTATTTTACAGGGTGCCCAGGGAAGACCTCTCTGAGGGCAGGTATTTGAGCCTAGCTAGAATGCTAAGAAGGTGGTCACCGGGGGGAACAGTGATCCAGACGGAGGGAACAGCAAATACAAAGACCCTCAGCTCAGGCTGGCCTTACGTGACCCGTGTGCGGGAAATGCCTGAATAAATGAATGAGCCGAATACAGCAACTCCTAGGCCAAGAACATTCCTCTCACACCAGTGTGAAATGAAAAAATACCCCACTTAGAAAACTAGGCCGATTTGAGATTTTTCTGTCACCCGTCGAACTTCATCTTGCTGCCAACCCTCTGCAAAAGGTTTCTGCCAAGGATGTGAAATCGGGGGCGGGGGGGCGGGTAGGGAAACGTGCTTGCCCTCCAGAACTTCCAGGCTTGGCCTTCTTGCCTCTACCTGCCCCGTCAGCTCCACGGGGCACTAGGCCTTGGGCTCTGGCTTCCCACCCCCTTCCTCATCGATGCCCCCATGGCCCCTGTGGGGCAGGGACTATGTATGATCTCGGCTTCCAAAGGCAGACGCTGAGCTCAAGAAGGTGAAGTGGCTGGCCCAGGATCTCTCGGTGGGAAGGAGGAATGAGCCCCGGAGGTCCAAGGCCACACCCCGGCGAGCCTGGCGCCCCTCCCCCACCGTCAGTGTGCGCAGCCGTGCACCCTTGGGAGCTCAGAGTCTGCTCAGTGAGGGCCCAGGCCTCGGTGTCCCCGCATCTTCAATTCACTGCTAGCTTTGCCTGCCCCACCTGTGGGACCTGGAGCCCATCCCGTGGCTTTGCTGACACTCTGTTGTCCCAGCCCGCAAAAAGGGCGCCAGAACACCTTGTCGCTCGTGTGGTCCCGGAGGCAGCGGCCTGGCCTTGGGGTGAGTCCTTGCTCAATGGCCCTTGTAGCAGCAACAGGAAGAACAGCGACAATTCATGCCCCAGATTAAGCCTTTGCTCTGAGCGCTAAGGATGATGTGTGTTGGTCTGAGATCATCCCCCAGCAACTGCATGAAGTAGGTCGATGCCATATTAAACCCATTTTGCAGATGAGGAAACTGAGGCTCGAGAAGCCAGATGCAACTAACTCCAGAGTCTGTTTCCCACGCCTCTCTATCTCCCTGCCAATGTCACGATTACTGGGTGCTGCAGAGAGGGGGTCAGGAACGGCCTCTTGAAGGAGATCCCCCGGCTCACCACCTCCTGGTCAGCTGCTGCCCCCACCCCCCATCACAAAGGCAGAAGCATCACAGGGCCAATGAACTTGTGAAAAGCAGGTTTCCGGCCAAGGGCAGCTGCCAAGTTTACCTGAGCCGGAGGCAGGAAGCTCCGTGTCAGGAAGTACAACATACCCTTGGGTGTGAGGAAGACCTCAGACAAAAGGGATTTGAATTGGGCTGTTCAGAGGTCTGGACAGGTTTCTAAGGGAAAGTTTCAGTTTTCAGTGTGGGACGGTGGGGGAGGCCAGGGCCTAGGAGAGGGGGGTAAGGCGGGGTCTCCTGTGGCCAAGATGACCAAACACCTGTGGCTTGCAGTCCAGGCTGGGCTCCCCCTGCTCTCAACCCCAGCTCCCACACCAGGAGGGAAAGTCATTCATGCGAGGCGAACAGAGCTGGAAGAGACTGTGCAGCCAGCAAAGTGTTCCTTCTCCATGGCCCTTCCCTGCTCCGGGCCTTTGCCTGTGCCATGACCCTGGGCCTGAGTGACTCCGCACCACCCCTGAGGGCCGCCTCAAACGGTCCTTTACCAAGGAAGGGTCTCCTGACCCTGACTGGCTTAAGACCCTGTTACACTGGCCCATGGTTCCCTGGAGCCCCCTTCCCAGCATTTGTCACACTGGAATTCATCTTCTGTCTACTGTTTGCTTGGTATCCTTTTCTTGCCCTAAAATGTAAGCCCACAGGATAGCACTTCTTCTTCTCTATTGCTGAATTCATAGGGTGGAGCACAGTGCTGATCACATAGACAGGTGCTGGATGCGTGGATGGGTGCGTGGATGGGTGCTTGGGTGCATGGATGGGTGCGTGGATGGATGCTTGGGTGCATGGATGGGTGCATGGGTGCATGGATGGGTGCATGGATGAATGAATGGGTGAGTGGATGAGTGCATGGATGGATGCATGGGTGCATGGATGGGTGCGTGGATGGATGCTTGGGTGCATGGATGGGCGCGTGGATGGATGGATGGATGGGTGCATGGATGGGTGCGTGGATGGGTGCTTGGGTGGTGGATGGATGCTTGGGTGCATGGATGGGTGCATGGGTGAATGGATGGGTGCATGGATGGATGAATGGGTGCGTGGATGGGTGCATGGATGGATGAATGGGTGAGTGGATGAGTGCATGGATGGATGCATGGATGCATCGATGGGTGCATGGATGGATGAATGGGTGCGTGGATGGATGCATGGATGGATGAATGGGTGCGTGGATGGGTGCATGGATGGATGCATGGATGCATCGATGGGTGCATGGATGGATGAATGGGTGCGTGGATGGATGCATGGATGGATGAATGGGTGCGTGGATGGGTGCATGGATGGGTGCATGGGTGCATGGATGGGTGCATGGATGGATGAATGGGTGCGTGGATGGGTGCATGGATGGATGAATGGGTGCATGGATGGGTGCATGGATGGATGAATGGGTGCGTGGATGGGTGCATGGATGGATGAATGGGTGCATGGATGGGTGCATGGGTGCATGGATGAATGAATGGGTGAGTGGATGAGTGCATGGATGGATGCATGGATGCATGGATGGGTGCATGGATGGATGCTTGGGTGCGTGGATGGGCGCGTGGATGGATGGATGGATGGGTGCATGGATGGGTGCGTGGATGGGTGCTTGGGTGGTGGATGGATGCTTGGGTGCATGGATGGGTGCATGGGTGAATGGATGGGTGCATGGATGGATGAATGGGTGTGTGGATGGGTGCATGGATGGATGAATGGGTGCGTGGATGGATGCATGAATGCATGGATGGGTGCATGGATGGATGAATGGGTGCGTGGATGGATGCATGGATGCATGGATGGGTGCATGGATGGATGAATGGGTGCATGGATGGGTGCATGGATGGATGAATGGGTGCATGGATGGGTGCATGGGTGGATGCATGGATGCATGGATGGGTGCATGGATGGATGAATGGGTGCATGGGTGGGTGCATGGGTGCATGGATGGGTGCGTGGATGGATGCTTGGGTGCGTGGATGGGCGCGTGGATGGATGGATGGATGGGTGCATGGATGGGTGCGTGGATGGGTGCTTGGGTGGTGGATGGATGCTTGGGTGCATGGATGGGTGCATGGGTGAATGGATGGGTGCATGGATGGATGAATGGGTGCGTGGATGGGTGCATGGATGGATGAATGGGTGCATGGATGGGTGCATGGGTGCATGGATGAATGAATGGGTGAGTGGATGAGTGCATGGATGGATGCATGGATGCATGGATGGGTGCATGGATGGATGAATGGGTGCATGGGTGGGTGCATGGGTGCATGGGTGCATGGATGGATGAATGGGTGCGTGGATGGGTGCATGGATGGATGCATGGATGCACGGATGGGTGCGTGGATGAATTCTCAGTAGATGGAGAGAGGATGCTAAGAACGCGTAAGGAAACTTACCCTTCTTTATAATCATGAAAAGTAACAATCATTACCGTCATGTACTATGATCTTTTGGGGTCTCTCCCTGAATCACTTCTAATGCTCACAAGGGACCGCACAATGAGGCGGGTGGTGATTCTTACTTGGTGAGGAGGTATAATGACTTGGACCTAGTCTCACAGGAAGGCAGTGGTTTGACAGTTGGGTGATCACCAAGAGCCAACCATTTCCCTAAGACCTGATGTTGCTGTTGTTGTTTTAAAGTTTTTATTTCTTTATTTTGAGAGAGAGAGAGAGAGAGAGAGGGAGAATCCCAAGCAGGCTCCACACGGACCGCGTAGAGCCGACGTGGGGCTTGAACCCACGGAACCTCAAGATCATGACCTGCTCCAAAATCAAGAGTCGGATCGTTTACCTGACTGAGGGGCCCCAGATCTGTTATTGTTTTAATCAGTTTATCCATTTTATGTTTATAATTTATTGCATTGTAACAAATTTAACACACCCGTGTAGCTACCCCTCTGGTCCGGCAGAGAACGCTGGCTTCCGTCACCCTCCAAAAACTTCCTTTGTGTCTCTTCCCAGTCAAACCCTTCCCTTCAGCTTCCTGGCCCAGGTACCCACCGGTCTGCTCTCTGTCACTATAGATTAGATTTGCCTCTTCTAGAGTTTCCTATGATGGAACCACTCGGGAGGAACTCGTTTGCTTCCTTTACTTAGTATAAGGTTTTTGAGACTCATCTCTGTTGTTCTTTGCATCTATCACTCACTCCTTTTTACGGCTGAGTAGTATTCCATCCACTTTGTTTATCCATTCACCTGTCAATGGGCATTTGGGTTGTTTCCTGTTTGGGGCAGTTAGGAACAATGCTGTTCATAAGAATGTGCACACACATACAGGTGGACGTACATCTTTCATTTCTTTTGGATAAATACCTAGGAAGAGAATCACTGAGTTGTATGGTAAATATACGTTTAATTTCATAAGACACTGCCACACGGGTTTCCAAAATGGCTGTAGCATTCTGTATTCCCACCCGCCACGAATGAGAGTTTTAGTTGCTTCGAATCCTCACGGTACTCGTTGTCGATCCTTCTTATCATAGTCATTTCGGTGAATGTTGCTATCTCACTGCTTTTACATCTCCCTGATGACCGGTGATCCTGAATACCTTTTCGTGTGCTTCTGTGGCATTTGTCTTTTATTTTTTTTTTAAATTTTTTAATGTTTATTTTTTGAGAGACAGAGACATGGCACGGGTGGGGGAGGGGCAGAGAGAGAGGGAGACAAAGAATCCGAAGCGGGCTCCAGGCGCTGAGCTGTCAGCACAGAGCCCGACGCGGGGCTCGAACCCACGAACCGTGAGATCATGACCTGAGCCGAAGTTGGACGCTCAGCCGACTGAGTCACCCAGGCGCCCCTTCTGTCTTTTCTTTTGGTGAGAATTGATTCACAATTTTTGCCCATGTTTTTATTGGGTAATTTGAGAGCTTCTCTATATATCGTGGATAGAAGTCCTTGGTTAGATATGCATATTTTTTTAAGATTTTTATTATTTTTTTTCAACGTTTTTATTTTTGGGACAGAGAGAGACAGAGCATGAACGGGGGAGGGGCAGAGAGAGAGGGAGACACAGAATCGGAAACAGGCTCCAGGCTCCGAGCCATCAGCCCAGAGCCCGACGCGGGGCTCGAACTCACGGACCGCGAGATCGTGACCTGGCTGAAGTCGGACGCTTAACCGACTGCGCCACCCAGGCGCCCCGAGATTTTTATTATTTTTAAGTAATGTCTACATCCAACATGAGGCTCAAACTCACAACCCCGAGACCAAGAGTAGCACGCTCCTCAGACGGAGCCAGTCAGGGACCCCTAGATACGTTTTGCAGACATTTTCTCCTAGTCTGTGACTTGCCTTCTCATTATCTTTTTTTTTTTTTTAATATAATTTATTGTCAAGTTGGCTAACATACAGTGTACACAGTGTGATCTTGGTTTTGGGGGTAGATTCCCATGATTCATCGCTCTCATACAACACCCAGTGCGTATCCCAACAAGCGCCCTCCTCACTGCCCATCACCCATTTTCCCCCCTCCCCCACCCACCTCCCATCAACCCTCAGTTTGTTCTCTGCGTTTAAGAGCCTTCTCATTATCTTAATCGTGCCTTTGGAAGAATAAAGGCCATACATCTCAATGAAGTTCAATTTGCCAGTATTTTCTCTTACGATTTCTGTACTTGTGTCCTCTCTGAGAAATCTTGGCTAAAGCTGTTATTTTTTTAAATTTTTTTTTAACGTTTATTTATTTTTGAGACAGAGAGAGACAGAGCATGAATGGGGGAGGGGCAGAGAGAGAGGGAGACACAGAATCCGAAGCAGGCTCCAGGCTCTGGGCTGTCAGCACAGAGCCCGACGCGGGGCTCGAACCCATGAACCGTGAGATCATGACCTGAGCCGAAGTTGGACGCTTAACTGACTGAGCCAGCCAGGCGCCCCTAAAGCTGTTTTTTTTTTAACTCAACAACATATCACAAATCTCTTCCCCCTGCAATTTCATTTTTAATAGCGCCTTGATTTTCCAGCCCATGAACTTGGGTACTTGGGACTTGGTTTCCCATTCCCCTTCTGGAAGAGGAGTCCAGGCAGAGGGCCACTAAATCTTCAAGGCTGGACCTGTGGGGCCTCCTTCCGGTCTCTGTCCAAATTCCACCTCCTCGGTAAAGCCAAACACACATCCACGTGGCCAGCTTGCTCAGTGTCTATCCCTCTAGCCCTGCCAGCCTGCCACGGGCCATTTGGTTCCCTGTGCTTCCCCAGGGCTTTAGAGGAAAGTGCCGGGGCACGTGGTTGGAACCCAATAAAGTAGAGGTCAACAATAAAGAACAAAAATGAGTGAAACGATATTGTACGTGGAGCGCTGGGCATTGAGCCTGGTGCACGCAGAGTGTCTCTAAACGACACCGGGGTGACCGAAAGAGGTTGCCGTGGTCGACTGTTGCATCAGCCAAGGTACAGTCAGGGTATTCGTTTCCTGGGGCTGCCGTCACCAAGTCCGGAAGACGGGGTGGCTCACAACAACAGAAATGGATTCTCTCACAGCTCCGGAGGCATCGGCGTGGGCACGTGCCCTCTGAGACTGGGTAGAAGGCTCCCTTGGCCCTCCCTGGCTTCTGGTGATCGCCCCCAATCTTGCAGCTCCTTGGCTCGTGCCTGCATTGCTCCGATCCCTGCCTCTGTCGTCACATGGCGCTCTGCCCTCGAATCGTCATGCCATCTTCCTGCAAGGGTACCAGGCGTGTTGGATGGTCTCAGCTTAACTAATTACCCTTTCTCCAGACAAGGCCGCATTCTGGGGGTTAGGATTTCCGCATGTGTTTGGGGGAAGAGAGCTCAACCCAGAACAGTGGGGCTCTGCTGCTGTGACAACGGCCAGCACCATACAAGATGGAAAGTTGTTTCTTTCTCATGCATCTAGTCCAACGTGAGTCATCAGGGAAGCCCATCGGAACTTCACGGGGGACCCAGAATTTCGGGACCACGTGAGGTTGCCGCGCTCTTAGCACAAAGCTCCGGGTTCTCTGCGGTAGGGGAGGGAAGCACACGGGCCACGCGACCGTTCTTCAAAGTTACCGTTCACATTTGAGTGGTCAAAACGAGTCACGTGGCCATGCCTGACTTCAAGAAGGAGTGTCTGGAGGGACCAGAGACCTGGAATCCAAGCACTAGAGATCTTCACACAACTGCCATTACATACTTGAGTCCGCACGATTATGTTTACATTTAAATGCTGATAGTTCCAGAAAACCTGAAGGATGAGTCCACTTGGGATACGGAGGGACGGTAGGGAGAACCAAGGGGAAACAGGATGAGTCACAAGTCACATTGCGACCACCAGGATGTGAAAGGGGATCCCCTGGATATTGAGTCCTGCCTGGGATGCCGACATAACATCTCCTTGCATCTTCGCAATGACTTTGAGGGATAAATAGCCCAACGTTCGTAGCAATTAGCTGAGCGAAAGAAAAGAGCCGACCTGAAGCTGCATCAGCTCTTCCTGTGTAACAAACCATTCTCGAACTTCAGCGGCTTCCAGCAGCAAACCTGGATTGTTCCCCATCTTTCGGTGGGTCGACCAGATGATTCTTCTCCTTTGGGCTGGGTGGTCCAGGATGGCCTGACCAGGCATCCGCGGTTGCTCCCACGTCAGCTGGAGTGCCAGGATCACACGACCACCTGGGTCTCATCACCCCGCAGGCTAGCAAGGCTTGTTCCCACCCGGGTCCCCCGGGGTCCCAGGTGAGCCAGAGAGCAAGCCCCGGCCCCACAGCCCCTTTCCAGCTGCCTCACATGGGAAAGGGTTGCATTGGCCAAAGCAAGTCACATGGGCAAACCCAGATTCAAGGGACGGAGAAATAGACTCCGCCTCTTTGTGGGAGGAGCTGCAAAGTCACACTGCAAAGGAGCGTGCTCGCTCCTGGGGTGGGAGGAATCTACGGTCAGTTTTGCAATCTACCGTGAAAACAAAGCCCAGTGTCCCAACAACAAGGAATCGGTTAAGAAAATCCTGGCAGCGCTCCAGCAGCGGCTTTTGCTGGAGCTTAAACATGTGCTTATAAGAGAAATATCTGCAGAGGAAAGTAGTTCATACTGTGCTGTTAGGTAGGAAAAGCCGGCTATAAAACAGGAGTATCATTTCACAGCCCTCGGATTCTACAGGGTGAAGCCTGATGACACCAAGGGGTGGCAAGAGTGTGGAGCAAAGAAACCCTCATGTCCTGCGAGCGGGGAGGTAACCCGGTGCAGCGGATTGAAAGCACAATTTGGCGATCTCTTCGTAGGCACACGGGCTGGTGGATAAGATAGCGGCAGGAGACTGGTTAGGAGTGACAGAGCCTTGAATGGACCCACATGTCCATCCGCCAGGGGCTGGGGAAATAAAAAGTGATACAATTCTAGGCTGCAAAGCTGCATAGCAGTGAAAAGAAAATGACCTAGTCACAAGATCTGTATGTGTAATTTAATTTGGATAGATCTGGAAACCATAAGGTGCAGGCGGAAGACTACGTACATCTTACTACCATATATTTTAATTCTGAAGTCACAGAAAGAGTGTATATTATTTATGGACACGTATGTATGTGCTGTCAGCACCGAGTCAGATGCGAGGCTCGAACTCAGAAACCGTGGGATTATGATCTGAGCGGAAATCAAGACCCAGACGCTTAACCGCCTGAGCCACCGAGGCGCCCTGATATTTTACTTCTTTACAAAATCCAGAACTGGGGCGCCTGGGTGGCTCAGTCGGTTAAGCGTCCGACTTCAGCTCAGGTCACGATCTCGCAGTCCGTGAGTTCGAGCCCCGCGTCAGGCTCTGGGCTGACGGCTCAGAGCCTGGAGCCTGCTTCCGATTCTGTGTCTCCCTCTCTCTCTGCCCCTCCCCCGTTCATGCTCTGTCTCTCTCTGTCTCAAAAATAAATAAACGTCAAAAAAATTTTTTTTCAAAATAAAATAAAAAATCCGGAACAAACACGCAAAATGCTGGCATGTGCCCACTCCGAGTGATGGATAGATGGGGTTGTATTATATTACCCTGTGCACGTTTCTGATTTCTTTTTTCAAAAGATAAATCCAAAATAAGTAAAATACAATGAAACACAATTTAAAGAAGATTCCAGTGTGTGTGTGTGTGTGCGCGCGCGTGTGTGTGTGCGCGCGCGTGTGTCTGTGCTAGAAAACCCACCCCCAAAATACACGCATCTATATGGAGAGGGAAATGGTAAGTGGGAAATACTCCAAAACGTGAGCTATGGTTTTTGCCTCTAGCTGATGACAGCACAAGCTGTTTATTTTTTTCCTTTTGCCAACATGTATTTTCTGACTTTTCTATAAAGGACGTGCTGTGCTTGTCTAGTAAAAACAAACAAAATATATAGGGGCCTGTTGGTTCTCTGGGTCACAGGCTTTTCTGGACCTCCGCGGGGTCCCAGGTTCAAAAATAGATCTGCCCTCTGACCTGGCAGGCTCATTCTTCACATCCTGGAGCGAGTGCCAGACGCGGGCTCAGAGGCAGCCTGAGAAAAGACGGGCAGGGTGGTGGCCCCGGCTGCGCAGCGCGGCCACAAGGAGGCCTGTCCTCTACCCTGGGCCCGTCAGCCTCTGGGGCGGCCGAACCAGGACACTCCCCTTGTTCAGAGGGGAAACTGAGGCCCGGGTGGTTGCCCCCAGGAGGGACAAGCGTTGCTAACTGCAGATGTAGCTGTATCTGACCCCATCTTGCCAGGACCACGCTAGGTGACTTTGGACAAATCCTGAAACATGTCTGGGCCAATTTCTTTGGCCGCCTCAATGGAAATAATCCATAAATATATATATTTAAAGTTTATTTATTTTGAGACAGAGAGAGAGAAAGGACGGGAGAGGGACAGAGAGAGAGGGAGAGAGAGAGAATCCCAAGCAGGCTCCTCACTGTCAGAGCAGAGCCCGGTGCCGGGCTTGAACTCACAAACCCCGAAATCGAGAGTCGGCCGCTCTGAGCCATCAGAGGGTCTAAAGGACATTTTCATGCCAAGAGATGCTGGATCTTTCCAATGATAGCAAGGATGATAACAGCTACCAACACTTGGGCACTGACGTGCCAATTACTTAAATGGCATTTTCTCATCCTACCCCTGCAGCTGCTGTCGAATGGAGTCGAGTCAAGCCGTCCCCACTGAACCCGCCCAAAATTGTACATACATGAGGGGCGCCTGGGTGACTTGGCCGGTTAAGCATCTGATTCTTGACTTGGGCTCAAGGTCATGATCTCGCGGTTTGCGGGATTGAGCTCCTCGTCAGGCTCTGCGACGACAGTACAGACAGAGCCTGCTTGGGATTCTCTCTCTCCCTCTCTCTCTCTCTCTCTGCCCCTCCCCTGCTCTCTCACACACACGCTCTGTCTCTCTCAAAATTAAGTCACTGTAAAAAAAATGTACATATGTGACTAAAATCGCACTGCCATTGTTTAAAACCGCGAAGTGTTAGCCGCGTGGTTAGAAACTGCTGGTAACTGGAACACAGCCTCGGCCCTGCCCCCAAACCACCCCCACCTTGCTAAGGAGGGACTGTTCTCCCTTTTCAAAGATGGGGAAACGGAGTCTCTCAAACGAGCCTTAGGTCCCTTCCGATTCATCAGGTGTGTTGTGGTTCTGGGTCCGGCGTGGCAGAAAGTGGAGGCAGGAAGCAGTTGACAGACAGACCATTGTCTTGAGTGGAAAGTCTCACAGAGACACCGCGATTCTTGCTGCACGAGATTCGCCCCCCCACCCCTGGGGACGCTGACAGGCCGCCCCCGAGGTAGCCAGCAGCCCCCGAGCCCCCTGCCAGGACTTGCCGCGCTGCCATAGTGGCCCCCACGAGGCGCCCAGGTGATGTCCTCGGGGCTGTGCACAGCACAGTGCGAGAGGCTTCGGGGGCGCCCCCAGGCTGCCCCGCTTGCCACCCTCGGTTATCACCCTGGGCGTTGACATGCAGGGAGCAGAAAAGGAAGGGGGCTGGGAAAGAGCTGGGTTGTGGGGACGAGGCCCAGAGTGGGAGACTCGGGCTGGTGGCTTCATCTTCTTCGGATCCGAGCACTCGGGGAGCCCCAATTCGGCACGTGATTCTCCAGGAATGATCTCGTTCCCCCTGTCTTTGTTCCCAGGAGCGGGAAGATCAGTGCTTCCAGGAAAAGAGATTCCAGGGCTCGACTTGGGGCAAGTTGCCTCCTCCTCTGGGTGTGTTTTCTCACAAACTAAATGGGAGGTAAGGACGCATGGCGTCCCAGTTATGCGAAGGCTCCACTGGCCCCCCCGGGGGGGGGGCAGTGGCGGCAGAGGAAACCAGTTCACTCGGTGAGTGGCCAGCACCCGCCTCCTTCTAGCCCCTCTACCCCAGAGTTCCTTGAGAAGCACCCTACCCCTCCCTCAATTCCTTTCGGTCCCATGAGGTTGACCCCACCCAAGGGCACCAGGGCTGGGCACATGGCCCAGCCTGACCAACCAGAGCATCTCAACCCTCTGGCTACAGTATTTCGTTCAGGAATGTCTGTGTGACCCAAGCCAGAACTTTCCCAAGAGCTATCGGGAAAGGGGCATTCTGCCTCAGGGCAGAGGGATTGCTAAGTTGAGAGACTGGAACTGTTGCCACCAATGACGGGGGTAAAGGTGGTGGGAACTGTCAGAGGATTAAGCCAACAGGAAAACAAGGGCCTAGAGCTGAGGAAGAAGAAAAAAGGAGGATTCCTAATAACATCTGAGCGTCTGGATCGAGCTATGCCTGAAGCTAGAAACCCCTGCGCTTTTCAGTTAACGTCGGCCAACAAGTTCTCTTTTTGCCTAAGCCATTTGAGCAAAAGCCAAATTCTCCAGGTGGGTTGAAGTACTTTCTCCGAGCTCTGGCTCCATGATGACGACAGGCTAGCAGAGGGAAAATAAACTGGGGGGAGGGGGTGGTCGTTGCACATATTTGGAGACAAGACCCAAATAGACGTACCCGAGACAGAAACTTCCTGTTGCCCCTGCCCTGGAAAGGGTGACTTCCTTAGCCTCCACTTTGGGACTCCAGCTCCAGCCCCCACCCTAGAGTGGTGACTATTCATTCAACAAACGCTCGTGAGAACCCACTATGAACCTGACCCTGGGCCAGGCAACAGACACAGAAATGGAAAGGTGGTCAGTGACCTGGAAGGGTTTTCAGACTAGAGGGGGACAAAAGTCTGCAAACAAGCCTTCGTAATGCAGGGTGACGCTTCGACGGGGGACACACAGGCAAGGAGCATGGGGATCCCAGAGGTAGAGGGCCTATTCCTACTGACGTAGGGAGGCCATGAAGGAAGGCTTCCCGGAGGAGGTGGTGAAGCCTGAGATAAGACCCAAAAGACGGGCAGAAGGAAAACCAGCGACGAAAGGTGGAAAGGATTGTCCAAGCAGAGGCAACCTGGAGAGTGACGGCGGGGACGTGATGACATTATTGGGCTCCCATGGATGGAGCACTTAGCATGTGCCAGGCTCTGTGTTAAGTCTTTTGCGGGGATCGGCTTTTTCGTCCTTTTGACAACCCTATCGGGTAATTACTAGCATCCGCCCCATTTGACGGGAGCAGAAACTGAGCGACAGGCAGATTAAGCACACGTTTGGAGGCGAGAAAGCCAACATTCCAACCGAGACAGGCTGCCTCTGGAATGTCCAGAATAGCGAAGAGGGGGCAGGGGGGGGAGAGAGTTACAGGATCCCACTGGAAGAGCAAGTGTGATTGGTGGGGGAGGAGAGGGGGTGCGGTGGGGCAGGGGTTACGGGAGGCTCCTGTCCCCCCGGCAAGACTGGCTACCTAGTTTGAGGGGTCCAGCGCAGAACGAAAGTGCCAGATCCTTCGTTCAGAATTTCCTAAGAATCTCCAGACGGTGACAGCAGAACATTACACAGCGTGCGGCCCTTCCAAGCGTGGCGAAGCCAGCCCTGCTCCCGGGTTTCCGTCCCGGGTGCCTGGCGAAGATTGGGCGGTTACCAGTGACCGAAGAGTCCAGAAGTCCGTTTGGGGCACCGTGGGGGGGGGAATAGAAAATGGGGAGTTCTGTTTGAGGCCTTGAGGTCCAAGTCCAGAAGGCGGATGGCTCGGGGTCTGGCGCTCACAGGTGAGGTGGGGGCCACGGGTCCGCGCGCAGAGCGCCCAGGATACCAAAGGCCCCTCCGGCTGCAAAGTTCCGTGCTGCCTTCAGCAGCAGCACTTGCCAACGGACCCCGGATGGTGTCTTTCCGGTTCCCTTTCTGGGTCCTGCCACCAGCTCCCCCCTGCAGCCACCCTGGCACCAGCTGCTCCTCCCGGGGATGGCTGGCTCCCATTTTCCTGAGGGCTGGGGGTTCCTTTTGTAAACCCCCGGCCTCCAGGCTAGATTTAGGTCCAACCTCCCTCAGACACCGGCCTGGCAGTGTGTAAGCTTTCCCTGGAGCTCACCTCTGCGAGATCTCCGGGAGACGCGGGTAGGGTCCGTTGCACGCTCTCACCGTGAGGAGGAATCCGCAGCCCAAAGCGGTCAGCCACCTGCCCCCGTGTCCGTGTCAGCCGGGCTTGCTGTGTCAGCGCAGCCCCGAGGAGGCTCCCCAGAGTCCCAGCCTCCTCCTCCACGTCGGCCGGACCGGGAGAACCCGGCCCAAGCACCGCCTTCGTTCGTTCACTCACCCTGTTCCTTCATTCGGCAGATATTTCCTGAGAACATACTGCGCAACAAACACTGGGGGCGAACAGAGAGAGATGAGTGGTTAGTGACGCAAGTAATTAACCTCTTAGCACCTTGAGAAGGGTTAAGACAAAGGGTGGGACGGTGAAAGGGGGCTCAGGGGCCGGGGTGGGGAGCATGTGGCAGTCCCCTTGGCTGTAGCGTTTCCCAGCCGTGGCTACATCAATGCACCTCCCGTCCCGTGTGCTCTTCTTGGGACAGTGACCTCCATCGAAGGGTGTGGTCTATGTTCCCTGCCTTGAACTGGACAGACACTGACCGACACAATACGCCAGAAGCTCCGCTCAATGACTTACCCAAGCCTAGGTCTTGTAGTGCAATGTGACTTCCACCTGGCCCTCTGGGGACAAGCGCCTTTGTAGCCCTGAGTGGCCGTGTCATGTTTTGGGTCATGAGAGACCCAAGCAGACGGCCCAGCTGAGCTGGTCCTGAATTCCTGACCCATAGAAACCCTGAGAGGTAATAAATGTTTGGGGTTTTTTTTTTTTTGACGTTTATTTATTATTGAGAGACAGAGAGACACAGAGCATGAGCAGGGGAGGGGTAGAGAGAGGGGGAGACACAGACTCTGAAGCAGGCTCCAGGCTCCGAGCTGTCAGCACAGAGCCCGACGCGGGGCTCAAACTCACAAACTTCGAGATCATGACTTGAGCCGAAAAGTCAGTCGCTTAACCGACTGAGCCACCCAGGCACACCCCCCCCCACCACCAATGGTTATTTTTGTTTTAAGCCACTGAGTGTTGGTGTAATTGGTTGAGGGCCACAGTAACTGGAACATTGCTGAAAGGTGGGGGTGAGGGTGGGTGGACCGAAGCGCTCTGGACAGAGACAGCAGCATGTGCAAAGGCCCCGAGGTGAGAAGGAAGCACTGAAATGAAGGTGCAGAGGCTGCCAGGGCCATCTCCCAAGCTTTCCAGACTCTTCCTTTGATCCTACCCACATTTCTCCAGTAAACAGGTAATCCTGTTTCCTCTTCTGTACAGAGATCCATGAGCGTAATAACGGGACCATGGGAAGAAAATTACATCTCATGCAGTCATTCATTCTCTCCATCGGGAAGATTAAATGCACGAGCCTGCCCTCCTGCCCCAGCTCCAGGCCACGCATCTCCACGCTGTGTGACTTCGGGCAAACCACTCTCCTGCTCTGTAAAATGGGGACGATCGCGGCACCGGCCTTGTTGGGCTCGCACCGCGGGGCTCCACCAACACAAGACAGTCGCCCTGCACTCTGGGCTCATCGGTGCCAGACGCCAGGATAAACCCGTGGCCGGCATTGACATGCGTCTTCCTCGCAAGGTCGGGGGTGGTGTGACCCCGTTTACAGCCGAGACAACTGAGGCAGAGGTGGGCAAGCAGGGTCTGGAGCACGCAGGAAGTTCAGTGAATGCTGGTGGCTGATAACCAGCTGCCTTTCCTTTTCCTGCCAAAGCCCCACACACCTGGTTTAATGTCCTCAGTCCCCCGGATGCGCTCCTGGTTCCCCCTGCCCCCAAGCAGCCTGCCCCATTCAAAACTCCCTAGGATTTGGGAAAACAAAGGGGAAAAAACAATAGCAAACAGCTGGGGTGGTGGGGGGGTCCACTCTGGGAAAAGCAGCAGAGAAAGGCGGAAGGCGGTGCCCTGGAGAGAGATGCAACCGCTGCTGGGTACCGCTTGCCCCCCCCACCTCCCACCCCTGCCACGTCCCCACAAAACAAGTCCTGTCCTGCTCTCCTGGGCGATACATGCTAGTGGGTCGGGGGAGGGGAAGTACACAGTAACTATGACGCTGATAACAGCAAAAGTATTTAGCACTCACCCTCCGCCATCCCTGCTCAAACTCACTTAATTTTCACACTCTGTGAAGTGGGTGGTGTTATTTTCCTCAGTTCGCCAAGAGGAAACAGAAGCACAGAGAGGTTAAGCGACTCGCCCAAAGTCACACAGCTGGTCTAGCCAGGATTTAAACCAGGAAACAGGTAAACAAGCGAATCAGAAGGTCTTCAGTTTCCAGGCTGAGGACTCACATACATTCATCGTGCAAGAGATGGGGTCTACCCCGCTGGGGCAGGATGTGGACGCATAACATCGTCAGCCGGCCACCCAGGAGCCGGGGCGGGGGAGTCAGCCACCTCTGACCCCAGGGCTAGGAGAGACACTTCTTCACCAGAAGCTATTCTCCAAGCAATCCATATCCCCCCCTCCAGCCAGAGGCAGTCCTAGAACAGTGTGCCCCAGGACAGGACAACCCCTCATTGCTGTCACATCTGCTGAGCAGGGCCACCCCAGGGCACAACATCCCCCAGGCCCCACGGGAGAAGGGAGGAAGGGAGCCAGCTCCCTGCTGGGAGCGCCGACTTCCCTGGCCTCGCAAGGATTTTCTCTTTCTCTAGAAACAGATTGGACTCTCTGCCTCCTTCCAAGCCTCACCCCTCTGCCCCCCTCCTTTTGCTCTCTCCGGGGGTCACTTTGCTCATGTTCCAAGCACTAACATGGAATCGGAGTGTGTGTGTGGGTGGGGGGGGAAGGTAGAGGGGGAGAGGGAAGGGGAAGGGGAGCTGAAACTTGAGATCCCAGCCTTGGGGGCGGGGGGGGGGAGGTTGGAGAGAGACAGAGAGACAGACAGAGACAGGAAGAGAGGGTTCACCCGGGTTTGGTTTTCCGAAGCAGGCAGCTTTGGGGGTTTGGTGTTTGTGTCTGTGCGCGTGTGTGTGTGTGTTGTTTTCTTTCTCACAGGGAGGCCAGGCCTCCCCTGGATAGTAGATAACTCAGAGGCGAGGCCAAGGCCAAGCGGGGAGAGCAGGCCTGGTGCACGGAGACCGGGCAGCCTCGGGCAGGAGTGAGGAGGAAGGAAGGGAAAGGGTTAGGGGGTGTCTGCGGGGGCGGGGAGCAGAGGCGGTGGGAGGAAGCCGCAAGTATAAATAGCTGCCCTGGCTAGAGCTCGGCCAAAACAGGGGTTTGCAGCTGCGGAGGCTCGGTGGGCAGGCATCCCGGGCCCGGAGCCGGGCGGAGCGCCGGGGTGGAGGGGCTCTGACCCGACACCCCTCACCATCGCCGCATCTCCGGATGCTCTCCCGGCCAGCCATGCTGCTGGGCGGCCTCCTCCTCGCCGCGGCCACCGTGACTGTGGCCCAGCGGAGGGGGCAGGAGGCGGCCGGGCGCCGCCGGGCGCACCGCGTCCAGCACGGCCAGTGCAGCTACACCTTCGTGCTGCCGGAGCCTGAGCCCTGCCCACCCGAACCCGAGGCCTTCGGGGGCTCCAACAGCCTCCAGAGGGACTCGCCCGCTGCCGCTGCACTGAACCTAGGGGACTGGCCGGCCCAGCGAGTGCGACAGCTGGAGAAGGTGCTGGAGAACAACACGCAGTGGCTGCAGAAGGTAAGGGCGGGGCCTACCCAGGGGGCGGTGGGTGGCACGGAGGCCTGTCCCCACGGACGGGGGGGGGGGGTAGCGTCCTCCCCAGAGGCCTTCCCCGGCACAAAGGCCAGGCCCAGGTAGCCCTTGTCTCTGAAGTGTACAGATTGGGGTAGTGAGGAACAGAGAGGGGCAGGGATGGCCCTGGTGCCGCACAGCAAGGCTAGGCAGGGTCAGAGCTGGAAACCTGGCTCCCTCACAGCCATTCATTCGCTCATCCAATAGAAATCCACGGAGCTCCGATCACAGGCCTGGCCCATCCTGGGTGCGAGGCATGTAACAGTAAACAGAACAATACGTCCCCTGCTGGACTGGTGGGGGAAAGAGGCCAGAAAGAGATGTGCAATAAAAATCTGCTATGTGAGACAGTGAAGGAAGATGAAGGCGGGAAGACGGCAAGCAGTGGTAGGGTGGCTATTTGAGGTCAGGTAATTTGAGAGGACTTCTCGGAGGAGGTGGCGTTTGAACCCAGAAAGCAAAGTAAGGTAACTGGAGCGGCCCATGCAGGTACCTGCGGGGAGGGCGTTTGCTACAAAGGGAGCAGCAAAGGCTGTGAGGTGGGAATGCTGTCAGGGTGCCTGGGGAACCGGGGGTGACCAGTACTGCTGGAGCAGAGAAGGACGGGAGAAAGGGGTGCACCAGATCTGAGAGGGGAGGGGAGGCAGGTCGTGTCGGGCCTTGGGAGCCACGGGGGGGACTCTGGCCCTCTCTTGCTCTGAGCATCAGAGCCAAGTGCATGGCTTTGAGCAGGGGAGACACCCCTGATTGGCTTTGAACAAAATACACTGTAGGGGGCAGGGGGCAGGGTGCATGCGGAGGAGAAGGCTGCTTAGCCACCGGGCAAGAGGTAAGAGGGGCCTGGAGCCGGACCGGGCCGGGAAGATGAGGATTTATTCTGACGGAGGAACATCGGTCCTGCTGATGAATTGGGTACTGGGTGGCAGAGCGTGAGGAGCTGAGGACACCCCTCGCTGTTTTGGCCCAAGGTCAGGGCCACTCTAGGGCCTTCTGCCTTCGTGCTTAAGTCGACACTCAGCACCCGCCGTGTGCCAAGCCTTCAACAAGGCACCGAGTACAGAGACGAATGAGGCAGGTTTGGCCCTGCACAGGCATGGGGGCGGGAAAGGCGTCCCGTGGGTTCCAAGATCAGGTTGGCAGGAGCCTCTAAGAGGCGGCAAGGAAGGGAGAGAATAAGCCCCGGGCCGCAGGTGCAGAAGAAGGTCTGAGCAGTGGCACGGGGTGGAGGGAGGTAGACTGCTTCCTAGAGCCTTCAAACAGATTCAACAGTACACGGTGCCTCTCCAAGCATCAGTGCCTTCTTACTCCTTGGTGTCTAAATTGCTCAAAGCATGTGCCCAAGCAGCAATGTCCACTCCCCTGATAACGTGCATATTTACTTAATGTTTTTGCGCATGTACCCATATTAATATACGTCCAGGGCATAAAACAAAATGAAATGGAAACTTCCATTTTCAAAAAGATGATGTACGAAATCATGTTCGTTGAAGTTCTGATAGTTTCCCCTGCTTTCCGAAGGATTGCCTTGAGCACACCCTGGGTTCATCCATCCCCAAGGTGGAGAGACTACCCTACACGTATCCAACCAAACTGCTTTGTGCATACTCACATATACACTCGTGTGCACCCACACTTAACCTCCTGTCTTATTCTTGCCCGAACCATCTAGCTCCTCAGCCCCCAACTCACCATCTTCTCCTTGTCCCTTGCCCACTTGCCCTCCCTCTCGCCTGCCCTGTCGGCTTGCCACATCTCACCCCTAGATCCCTCCTGAGGGACTTCTTGGCCTCACGCACTGGAGCCAACCCAGTGGGGGCTCCGTGCTGCTCTGAAATCTGTGTGTTTCTGGTTCCACGAGGGCCATTTCAAACCTCACCTCCTCCTCAAGCCTCCGTTTTTATTGTCCCCCACCCTCCCACCAGACCAATGACCCCCTGCTTCAATGAGAAATGAGGACAAAGGGAGAGCCACTCTTCAGCTGCCTGCCCCACACCTGCAGGTTCACCCGTACGTCCACCAGTCCCCAGAGCCTTTCTCCAGCTCAGAGGGTAGGGGTTCCTCTATGGGCCAAGGTCACTCTTCCTTTCTAGATCCCATCCCCCTTGCAGCCCCTGAACCTCCCCAAGCCAGCTGTCCCCTTCTGTACTCCCCCTCTGCTGATTCTTCCCCCTTCAGTGTTTAGTCCCATATAAGTATCTTCCATGGTTAAAAGAGAGAGAGAGAGAGAGAGAGAGAGAGAGAGAGAGAAAGAAGAGTAGAGCAAACAAGCCTCTTATCCAACCTACACTATCTGACTTCTGGCCTGGGTCTCAGAAGTCCACACACTCTGCCTCCACTTCCTCACATCCCACTTACTCCTTCCCCCAAAAGTCACCTCCCACATCCAATGGCCATGGCTCGGTCTTCATCGTACTTGATCTCCTGACAAATTCAATGTTGCTGACCAGCACCATCCTTCCAGAAACTGTCTCCATCAGCAAGCCCTCATCCACCAAGCATGCCTGCTCTGACCTACCTCCCTACCCCTTCCCCTACCTTGCCCCACTCTGGGCCACCTCCATCTCCTACCTGGGCGGTCATCATGGCAGTCACCCTGGGCTCCCTGTTTCCACCCTGGCCCCCACAGTTCATTCATTCAGCAGACAGAGGGGTCCTAAGTTAGATCCTGTGCCTCCTCTGCTTAAAACCATCCTGGGACTCCCATCTCTTTGGAATAAAAAGAAAATCCTTAGTCCCTGGAACACTCCTCTCCCAGATGCCCACATGGCTCACCCAACCTCCCTCAGGTCTATCCTTAAATGTCACCTCTTTCGAGAGGCCCTCCCTGTCCACCCCATTTAAAATAACCCTCTGTCACTCTGTATCCCCTCAACCTGGCTTTGGTGTTCTCTCTTAGCACTTATCACTACCCATTCTTAGAGCATTCCTGTTGGTCTGTGCCCTCCAGGAGGGCAAGGATCACATCTGCTTTGTTCACTACTGAGTTCCCAGAGCCCAGAACAGTGCCTGGCAGAGGGTAGGTGTTCCAAACGGCTGCGGAATGAATGAACATATGGGTGCGTGACCGACCCTGAGTCCCTCCAGTCGCTCGGGCCCTCCCCCACCCTGAAACGCCAGTGTCTCCCAGGACTCTGTCCCTGCTCCTCCTTTCCACTCACACTTCATGGCACTGCCCCCAGGGCTCCTGCAGCACCCTTTCCCACCTGCCCCATGATGATGCCAAACCGGCATCTGATGGGTTCCTGAGCCCCTAATCCGTGACCCTGACCCTGCAGATGTCTCCCCTCCGAGAGCCCATGGTGCCTCAACCCTGAAGCTGCCTGACACTCAGCTCTTCCCTCCCTGCCCAGCTGTCTCTGTTTAAGGCCTCCTGTGGCCCCGGGGATGCCCTCCGGCCCCTAGGCAGAAGGACCCGTCCATCCTGTGGCCTCCGCTTCTCTCCTCGTGGTATATCCTCCTGTCTCCCCAGCTGCCTCCCTACCTCGTGCGACCTCATCCCCTCCCTCTGGCTTCTCTACCCCAAGCCTCACCCTCCCATCCACCTTTGACTCCCCCGGGTGCCTGGCGCTCAGGCACCACTGGCTGAGCCAAAGGAAGCATTTAAACCGGTGACTTTCAGATCAGAAGGGCACCCAGCCCACCTCTTCCACCTGTGGCACAACGCCCTCTCCAGACGTCCATGGGGCGCCGTGGGGCAAAGAGCGCTGTTGCAGGAGGCAGGCTGACCTGAGTTCACATCACGGTCTGGCATTTACTTGGCTGTGGATGAGCAAGCCTCAGTTTCCGTATCTGCAAAATGGGAACGTGTCGGGGGATGGCTGGGACGACCACGGCGACCGCTCCCACGCCGCTCTCAGCCTGCTGCCCGGCTAGAGCACGTGGTTCGTGAGGACACGGGGTGGCCTACCTGCGCCGGGATGCAGTGGACCGATGGGCTTTTATTTAACTCAGCCGTATCTCCAGTGTGAGCCCCGCACTGCTGGGTGAGGGCAGCGCACTTGCGGACGAGTCAGTCCAATGGTCCCCGTCCGATAGCCTTGGGGCTGGGAACATCACTTGTCCATGCTGGTGGGCCCCAGGGGGCCCCCAGTCCTGCCTGGTCTCTGCTGGGGTCCAAGCAGGTATCTGCTCTGCCCTCCCCTGGGTAAGGGCTCCTGGGGTTGAATGCCCCCTTCATGCCCCTTGGGCTGGGCGTATCTCAGAGTCTTTGAAACTCAAAGGCCTCTTCTTGGCTTCTGCGGTAACATCCCAGGAGTGGGAAAAAAAAAAAAAAACGAGTCTCAAAATATTCTGATCTAGAAGCATCACTAATTACCACTACTGCCATTAGGGATTCCTGGGGATGAGCAGAGATGTCCGGCTTCCCCAGACTGAGCTCTAGGCCAGATTCCCATCATCGGGGTGGCCGCAGAGGAGACCCTCTTTGCTGCAAGCGGCCAGCGGCCAGCCCCTGCTCAGCCCATGCCCCTGAGTCCTGCCCCTGTCCCCCCAGTGCACAGGTGAGGACACAGGCCAGGGAGGGGAAGGGACCTGCCAGAGTCACCCAGCCGTGACAGCCAGCCCAGGCCCTCCAAGCCCCAGGTCCTTTCTCCTGACTCTGGAGGGTGTCAAGGAAGTGAGGGAGGCAAGGATTCCCGAATCCCAGACACCCAGTTGTCTTCTCCCAGCATGGAGCTGGCCCGTGTCCTCCTAAGCTCAGAGCGCAGGGGGTGGCGGGGGGGGGGTGGCGGGTGTTTGCGGGAAGGTCTGCTCCCTCTCCCCCTTCCTCGCTTCTCCAACCCCCTTACCCCACCCCTCTCCCTCTTTCTACTCTTCTCCCCTTCCTCCACCTCTCTCCCCTCCCCTCCTCCCCCCTCCCCCTGGAAAGCCTCTGCACTAATGACTCACGTCTGGAGTCTGCTATCTGTGGGCCGCTCCTGGCTCTGCCCCACCCCCTCATCTGGGTGGAAAGCTGAAGCCAGGACTGTTGAGGGGGCGGGCGAACAGGCAGACAGAGCCAGCGGCGGGGGGGGGGGGGCAGGCTCCCCAGCAGGCCGTGCGGCACAGTGGTGAGTCGTGTGGCCTGTGTGACCCAGTGTGTGTGATGCGCTCAGGGCTTCGTCTGTGTGATGAGAGAGTTTGACGTGGGCTTCAGAGCGGCAGAACCAGGCAAGCATCTGCCCCCAGCAGGTGCCCAGTGAAGGGTCACTCTGGGCTGCTGTCACCCCGTGAGCGGTGGCCCCAGTCCCCGCCAGGAGGTGCCCTACTCTGCCGTCTCCCACCCAGGACCCATTCTACAGATGAAGCGAGTAGGAAACCCTGGGGCCACAGGCAAGCACGCAGGCTCCTCGACCCACCCCCGGCACCTGAGGGCAGCCCAGCTTCAAACCCCAGAAACGTGGGGCCCTCCACTCTCCCTCCTGTACCAGTGACAGTCGGCCATCTCTGCCCATCTCCCCACGTGTCTCTGCCTCCCCCTTTCTATCTCTGTGTCTCTCTGCCGCTGTGACTCTCTCTCCTGTCTGGCGGCATGTCCCTGAGGTCTCTCCCTGTCTGTCCCCAACCCCCCCGCCCCGCCCCGGCCCTGGGCCGGCTAGCCCTCCCATATCTACCTCCCTGGTTGTCCACACACTCTGTCCACCCCAGACGACTCAGCACACACAAGCCAGATGCCCAGGGCCCACCCCCCAGCCGGGGTGCTCAGCCGGGGCCCCTCTCTCTTCCCTTTCTGCACCCAAAGCCAAGCCAGCAGGGGTGAGGGGCCGGATAGGATCCTCTCAACCTGGCCCTGCCCCCAGCCTCTGCTGCTCGCTCCAGGCCCCTGACGCCAGACCTCAGAACAACTCAAGCCCTCAGCCCAGCGGTTGGATGCGGGTCAACGGCGCATCCAGTGGAGCGCAGCGTGGGGTCCTGGCCCAGCCCGGGACCCTCCCAAACTGGCCCGGGACTCCCAGCTGCCCCAGCCCCCCCCCAGGCTGCCCGTAAATTCTTGGCATTTTCAGCCTTCGGCTATCCAAACAAGAAATGAATCTCAGTTGCCGAACAGAACGTCTTGGGGTTTGATTTCCTAACCTCACCGCTGGCTGCTTTCTAAGCAGTTTGGGGCTGAGGGGGTTGGGTGGGGAGAAGAGCATATGCTTCTTAGAGAAATGGGGTTATTTTCCCAAGAAAGGAGCCTAGAAATGGCCGGCACAGATGCCCTTGACCTAGGGATGACCCAGGGAGCCCCAGGGCCAGCAGCCCCGCAAGCCGCATCCCCCAGAGGGACAGGTTTATTTTTTCAAGCACCTCGGCCAGGCCAGCCCATGGGGGCAGGGCCCTGAGTTTCTGGTTCTTTCTTCCTAGGCCCCACAGCTCAGCTAGGCTGGGATGTACCCAGACCCTCTCCTCCTTGTCTCCTAGGGCAGGAAATGTGAGAAAACAGACCCCAGGCCTGCCCCCTAAGTCTGCACCTCCACCCAGACTCTGGCCTCGGAGCGTTTGCTTAACCTCAGAGTCAGCTCTGAAATTTCTGGAATGGACCCAGAGTCGGGGGTGGGGTGGGGGGGGTCACGTCCCAGCGGTGCCACTGACCAGCTGGGGAAGCCACCTGCATCAACTGGTTCCTCTGTAAAGCGGAACTCAAAACACTCGCTGTGCCTCCTAGAGAGTGTGTAGGATAAAAGCAAGATAGGTCTCATGGCCAGAAAGGGGGAGGTGAGGTTTACTCTCAGGCTGGCTGCTGCCAGAACCCACGCTCTCAGCCCTGAGGCCAGTCTCCTGGCGAATAAGCAAGACGTGTCCCTTGTGGCCTGGTCCCTGGAGACCCAGCCGGGACCTGCAGAACAGACAGAGTGCTGGCCAGTGAAAGGGAAACTCACGGAGGCTAGATTTTTCCCTTCCCCCACGGGGCCTTTAGCCAATGAACCTTCTTGAAGGCTCTTCCGCCAGCATGGACAGCTCTCGAAAAGTTGAGGGAACCCAGAGCCCCCACTTGAGTGTCCTCATCATTATGTCCCCCCCCCCCGCCCCCCCCTTGGCCAGGGCCTGGGGTGAATCCCACAGAGGCACAGCACGGGCCGTGGAGCCCACCCGACTCAACTCGACTCCCAGCGTCTCCGCTGCTCGTGGGCTGTGTGGCCTCAACCGCTGGGCCGCTCTGTGCCTCGGTTTTCTTATCTGAGAGGCGAGGAAAGTGATAGAAGCCGCTTTGCAGGCTAGGGTGATTCGACGAGTTAGTGCGCGCAGGGCGGGGCACAGCGTCCGGCTGAGTGTCAGGGAGGGATGGCGTACTTGGGACGCGTGGCCCAGCAAGGGAATCCGCCGTGGTGGCAGGCCGGGAATTCGACAGCGGCTTCTCCACACCTTGCCTCGTGTGAGCTCAGCAAAGTCCCTTTGCCTTCTGCCCCGGCCTCAGTGTCCTCATCTGCAAAATAGGGACCATGGAAACAACGACCTCGGATGAGGACAAAATAGGGCAAAACGTATGCAGTGATGTGGTGGGCGAGGGGGTGCCCACAGACCCTTCAGGAGGCTCCCCTCCCCTCCCCTCTCCTCCCCTACAGAGGAGCAGAACTTCTGAAGCTTAAGCCGGCAGAGCCTCGTGACCCTTCATTCCCGTCTCCAGTCCATCACTCTTGGGTCTTTCCCGACGTTTGGTGCAAACGCTGGGAATTGGGGAAGGGCGTGAAGACACGGAGGGGGGAGAAAAATCACTGGTCTTCCCAGTTCCCTGGTCATCTCCCAGTTAACTTCTTTGCAATTCGTTCTATGCATTTTATTTTTTTTTTTTAATTTTGTCTTCCTTTCTTTAGTTTATTTACCTGTTTTCAGAGAGAGAGTGAGAAAGTGCAGGCACAAGCGGGAGCGGGAGCAGAGCGAGGGGCAGACAGAGAGAGGGAGGGAGAGAGAGAATCCCAAACAGGCTCCGCACTGTCAGTGCGGCGTCCGATGCGGGGCTCGAACCCACGAACCTCGAGATCGTGACCTGAGCGGAATCCAAGAGTCGGACGCGTAACTGACCGAGCCACCCAGGCGCCCCCGTTCTGTGCGTTTTAAAATTTTACTGAAATGGTTTGGAAGTATGAAGAGATAGAAACAAATCTAATAAAATTCCTTGTTCCCACAACCCAGCCGAAGAGAACGTTTAGCTCCTGCCCCTCTCCTGTTTCCTTCCCCCAGGGGAGACAGCTACCGTGAGTTCAGTGTTGGTAACCTTTTACCCCGTGTCTATCCCTCCCCAACCAATGCATAATATTGGTTTCCTATATAAACAGCGTCATGCCATTTTCATTTTTCTGCGGTTTGCTTCTGTTCACCCAATCTTATAGCTGTGAGGTTTGTAGCTCTGCAAAGGCGGGAAAGGCCGGAGCCTCAGCTTTTCCCTCTGTAAACTGGGGACAGAGGTACGCTCATGCCTGGGTTGGCCGTGATGCCCAAATGACGAGCGCCCGCCAAGGTCTGCGCGTGTATCTGGTGCTGCTTCAACTCACGGGGAAGTAGGAGGTGCCGTTTCGGTTTCTTCTCTCTTCTGGGGTGAACGTGCTGCTGGGGCTTTCTGTGTGCTGGGCACTGCTGTGCATGTCCTACAAACATCGGTCCCTGAGATTTCACAACATCCTAAAAGGTGAGGACTGTTGCGATCCCCTTTTGTTATGGGGAAACTGAGGCCCAGAGAGTTCACGGGGCTAGGAAGCGAGGGAGGTGGCTTCGAACCCAGGCAGGGGCTGGGTCCAGACCTCATACTTAACCACCACACGGACTGCCTCTCTGTGCCCCTTCCCGATTGTACAGACGGGTACCCTGACCCTGGGCGCGGGGAGTGACTCAACTACGTTCACCCCAGAGCCCGTGGCAGGGGTCGGGTCAGAACTCGGGCTTCCTGAATCCCAGCTGAAGGCATCTGTGTCTCCTCCCCTGTAGCAACAGGATGCACCGTGTGTCACGAACCTCGTGGAAAATTAATGCATCTTTACGGTTATTAAGTTCTGGGGTTGCATGCAGGCAGCTACGAGCAGGCACTGCACACACACACACACACACACACACACACACAGGTGAGAACATTCATGTCTCCATTTACCCCATCACCCCTCCCACCGACGTCTATTGAGAACTTGCGGTGTTAGGCACTGTGCGGGGCTGAAAATTCAGCAGTGAGCGAGAGAGACTCAATCCCTCCCCTCCAGGAGCAGCGGGAGAGACACCAACCTAGTGATTTCTCATGTGTCATGATCAACCATGATACGCACTGTGAGGAAGTCCCCACCTGTTCTAGGGATAGATAACGGGGGGGGGGGCACGGAGGCTTGACCGTGATGGAGGAAAGGCACCAGGAGGAAGGACGGAGCTGAGCTCTGAAAGGTAGACTGGTCCTTCTCAGGCAAAGAAGGGAAAGGAAAAACATTCCAGGCATAGGGAACGGCAAGTGGGAAGGCCCCGAGGGAGAACGAACGAGGTGATTTGGAGGAAGTGAGAAGCGTTCCTTGTGGCCGAAGCCTGGAGAGCCAGGAGAGTGTGGCCAGGCTGAGACTGGAGTGCTCATCAGGGGCCATACCAGACCTCTCTGGGCCTGACCCTGCTCTCAGGGATCTTAGGTGCTGGGAACCATCGTAGCCACGGGGGAGAATAAGGGCTCATCACATAGGCCCCGTTGCAGACACACCTTCCAAGATCAAGGCTGAGACGCAGACGACTACAAAGGGATAGCGGGACCTTGGGAGGCCGAAGGCCCTGGTAGCTGGTTCACATCCGAGAAGCACCCCAAGTTCGGACAGAAAATGCAGGCCTAGCTCCCCCCCACTCTATTCCCCATACCCCTCGTCTTCCTGTGGCTTCTTTGCCTTGGACAGACACCCACCACCCGAGAGCAACACACACACACACACACACATACGCACACGCTCAGAGGTGTGGCTCTGAGGGTAAGACAGCCACAAACGTTCCACAGATAACGGTGCACCTACTATGTGCCGGGCACTGCGCTAGGCCCCGGGGCCAGTGAACAAGACGGAAGAATCCCAGCCCCCGGGGAAGCACAGATTCCAGCATTCGCTTCCTTTATGCCCTGGCCCCTGTGCCAAGAGGAACCAATGCGCCCCGTTTTCCATCGAGGCCCCCGAGGCCCAGAGAAGCCCCGTCACTGGCACAGAAAGGGCGTGGCGAAGCTGTGAACGAACCAGTGCCTGACTCGGCGTGCGAGGCCCCCGCTAGACTCGGGGCTGCCGCTGAGGTTGGGAGAAGCCCGGCCTGTGCCGGGAATCGTGGGCCGAGCTGAGAGCTGAACGGCACACCCCTCCACAACAACCCGCTGGTCCCTGACACGCTCCACCCCTGGCTCCCTGCCCACTCGCTCGGCTCTCTCTGAGCCCTGACCCAGAAGGAGAGCAACAGCGGGGCAAAGAGCCAGGAAGGCTGGGCCTGGCAGCTTAGAGCCGCGGGGTCAGGGCCTGGGTGGGCCCGGAGGGGGTGGGAAGGGGGCTGCGACCAGGCAGAGGAGGAAGGGCCAACCCTTGGCCGTGGGGCTCGAGGCCACAGAGTCAGCCCCGTTGGAGAGGTGGGGAAACTGAGGCATGGGGATGGTGTGGCAGGGATGCGGTGTGTCTGGGGGAGGGGGGCGGGACCTGGAAGCAAGAGGGTCTGGCCTCTGTAACCCCCACAAGAGTCTTATCTGCTGTGGCATAACAAGTGACCCCAGAACATTTAGCAGCTTCTAATAGCCACAAACAATTCTGTCTCAGTTTCTGAGAGTCCAGAATTCAGGAGGAGCTTAGCAAGGTAGCTCCGACTCGGGTTTTCTCATGTGGTTGTTCTCGGATATCAGCCGGGGCTGTGGTCGTCTGTAGGCTCCACCCGGGGCTGAAGGATCAGCCTCTCGGCGACCCGCTCCCGGGGCTGGTAGGCAGGTGCTGGCTGGCGGCGGGGGTGACGGGCTCCGTTTCTCTCCCGATGGGCCCCTCTGCAGGGCTGCTCGAGGGTCCTCAGGACATGGTGGCCCGTTCCTGTCAAACAAGAGGGCCAAGAGGGGACAAAGCAGGAGCCGAAACGTCATGACGTGGCCATGAAAGTCACACTCCAACATTTCTACGATGTGCCACAGTCACAGTGGCCGATCTCAGCCCAGCGAGGGACAGACTATGGGGACAGACTACGCGTGGCATGCATACCAGGAGATGGGATCCTTGGGGCCATCTTGGAGTCTGGCTGCCTCAAGGCGCCCACTGAGTGGTGAAGGGTGTGGTCTTGGGAGCCCGAAGGCCCGAGTTCCAAGCCGGTCGTGCTCACCAGCTGTGTGACGTGGGCAACAGGCTCAGCTTCTCTGTGCTTCTTCCCCTCATCTGTAAAATGGGGATGATGAGCGAGCCAAGGACTAAATGGGCTACATTTGTAAGGCCCTCAAGGCCATGCCCCTTCGGAGGCGCTGAGCTCGAGCAGGAGCGAAGCCTGCTCTCTCCCCGGGGCCGGGCTACATCTGAGCAAGTCTGTTGAGTGGATGAAGGAGTGCTGAGACCCTGTCGTGGTCATTTCTAGCACGTTTCTCCTGAAGACACCCCAGTTTCAACAAATCTTTCCTGAGTACCTCTCCCGCGCCTGGGGCCGCTGGCTCGAGCGAGGCCTGGAGGACGTGGCTGAGAACTTGGTGGCCCAGAGCTACCTTGCTAAGCTGCTCCTGAATGGTGGCCCTGCATTCCTGCATTTCTCCTGGGGAGAAAACGGAGGCTTCAGATGGGTGAAGGGCTGTGGGAAAAACAAAACAAAACCCCAGCAGTCACAGTGGGAGGAGTCGGGCAGGGGGCTTGGTGTCTACCCTCCGCGGGGTGGCCAGGGAACGCTTCCCGGGGGAGGTGACGTTCGTGGGGAGATCCAAAAGTCAGAAAGAGGCCGACGAGGTGGTCCTGAGATCAGGGGTGTGGGTGTGGGGGGGGGGAGGATTCGGGTAGGCAATGCTCTGGCTCCCATGGCCCCTGCTGCAGCCCCCAGGGCCCCTCCTCCCAAACCAGTGTGGAAACCGCAGACACATCACAAGGGTACACACCCCTGAACTAGGCAGTTCTGCGTCAAGGGGTTTATCCCTGACGCAGCCTTGCGGGAGAGCTAAGTGACACGTGGGCGAGCATATTCCCAGCAGCCCTGGTGTGATGGCCGTAGCTGGAAATGAGCTCAGCTATTGGGGACCCGCTGGGCAAAGAGTGACGGCCACAGACAGAATCCCATGTGGCTATTAAAGCAGCGAGGCCGGTCTGTCGGGCTGAATGTGGAGTGACTTCCAAGGTTGACGCTGCACGAGAAGCAGCAAGGTGCGGAATGGGGCGCTGACCTTGTGTTAGCCAAAGAAGGGCTGGGGGGAGAAGAAGGGGGGGGTGTGTGAGCACAATCACCGCTGGCACACGCGTCGTGTCCCTGGAAGTAAACCCAGCACATCCTTCAGTGGCCCGTGGGGACGGGAACCGGGGCAGGTCTGGGTTAGCGCTCCACAGCCTTTGATTCCTTGGACTTCCGAACCATGTGCTCGCGTCACCCGTTCCCAAAAAATTTTAAAGTACAGAAACTTACTTCTAAATGGAAACATGCGCGCAAAGCTGTCAGAGGTCTGTTCTTCCAGATTTTCACGGGGCCGGCCACACTGGGCCACCAGCTCCTATGTGCAGCCTCCTACAAACGGCTTTCCAGATCGGGGCCTCAGTTTCCCCTTGTGGGAAACAGGGCTGGCTGTGTGGTCCCTGCTGGTCTTTTGAGCTCCCATATCCCTCCTGCCCAGGCTTGGGTCCCTGTGGGGGGGAGGGGGGCTGCTTTCCCCTTCATCATCAGGCCAGGCTCTGATTTCCCCCACCCTGCACCCTGGAGCCTGGTTTCAGCCTGGCTGGCTTTGTCCTAATTCCCACCCCACCTCCAGTGCGGCGCAGTTTGGACCCTGCTCTATGGGGCAGTTTTGCCCGTTTCCAAAGACTTTGTTTTTTCTCTGCTGGAAAGGAATTTACCAAAAAGCCTGGGCTGTAAGTGACAGCAGAGTCTAGAGCAGAAGGTGCTATGACCGGGCTTAGGTGTGCTGGGTTCTCTCTGGCTGCTGTGTGGGGCACGGACTGGGGCTGGGGAGCATGTGCAGAAGCTGAAGGCACAGCAGGGGTGGGGGGTGGCGGGGAGGTGGGGGGCAGCTGGGAAGCCCACAAGAGATGATGGGGGCTGGGGAGGCTTCGAGGGGTGGAAGTGATGGGGCTGGGGGAGGGAAAGTGGTCGGATTCTGCACATGGCCCCAGAGTAGAGACCACAGATGGGATGTGGGGGAGGGGTGAAGGGGGAGGGAAGAAGGTTTCCAAGGGGCCGGGCCTGAGCCATTAGAAGGATGGTGTTAGCTCAGAGATGAAATCATTTACCCAAAGCCACGGAGCTCGGAGCTGGGGAGCAGAGACCAGAAACCGTGCTCCCCACTGCCTCGTTGTGGTCTCATGGGGGTTGTTTTGGGGGGAATCCTTGGCCTTTCTGAACCTCGACACCACCCCAGCTCGCGGAAACCCCTGGTGCTCCTTCGGTCTGATTCAGGCACAAGCGTGGGCAGGGCACCCAGAAACTCAGGCAACAGGCAGAAGCCAACATCTGGGCTCACCCGGTCTCTGGGCTCACTGGCTGGAAGGCTAAAACCCTGGCCCACGCGGGGTGAGGGGGACACGGTTTCCACCTGCTTAGCTCCTGCCCTGACCCTCCTGTGCCCACTGGACCTGACCTTCTGGTCTCCAAAATCAGCAGACCTGGGTAGGAATCTAGGATCTGTCAGCTTGATGGGGGACCTCAGGGAAGCCACTCTGTGTCTGAGCCTTCATTTGCTTATCCATAAAATGGGATCAATGGCAGAGCCTCCATGCAGGGGATAAGCGGCTATTTCTTTTTTTCTTTTTTTGTTTTTTAAGTTTTATGTATTTATTTAGTGGGGGGAGGGACAGAGAGAGAAGAAGAGAGAGAATCCCAAACAGGCTCTGCACCATCAGTGCAGAACCCGGTGCAGGGCTCGAACTCACGAACCACGAGATCGTGACCCGAGCCGAAACCAAGAGTCAGACGCTTAACCGACTGAGCCGCCCGGGCGCCCCGCTACGAGGCTATCTCTAAGGCGCCCAAGCACACCTGGCCATCATGGGGTGCCATAAGTTACCAGGACAACCACCATCCCCCAAGGGCCCGCAACGTCTGCCCCCACTCTCACTCCTGGCAAAGTCCCACCAGCAAAGGACAGAGGGACCAGAGACCAGGACAAACATTCTACGCCAGGACAGAGCCTCGGCCTTCCAAGGCGTGCCAGCCCCGGCCTGCGCTGCAGGCGGAGTTGTGTGGCAGAACTTAGAGCCGTCCCAGCAGCAAAAACAATAACAACCGCCAAAGTTACTGTGCACCCGGCATGCGCCAGGCACAGCCTCACTGAACAGCCGTGGTCCCGTTGAACCCCGCGACAACCTCAAGGAGCAAACGCCTTGAGCTGCAGATACCAAATCTTTTTCAAACAGGTTGGCAATACAGTCGTGTATTGCTCTGGCATTCATGCATTAAGTAACAAAATCTGACTAACGGTGGGTCTAGTCCCTACTACTGTGCCCATCTTACAGCTGGGGAAACGGAGACTCTGAGAGACCACACCTCCAGGAGGCCTCACAGCTGGGTATAAAACAGAGGCCCTCTCCAGGCCCGCAGAAAACAGGTACCGTTAAAGCCAGATGAACTTTCCAGAACCTCTTCAGGGGTGATGCAGGGGACACCTGCTCCGTGCCAGGCGCCCCCTCTGGATCTTTATCCAAGTGTCCTTCGCACTAATCCCCAAAAGAGTGGGTTCATGTGCCCTGGGGCCCCCCTGGGGCCCCATCTGACAGCTAAGGAAATCGAGGCTTGGCGCAAAGATGCAAGGGTCCTGCGGGGGCTGATCGGGTCCTGCGGCCGGTTAGTAGAGACGTTGGGATTGAAACCCAGAGCCTCGAGTTCTCGTGCTAGAAGCCTTGCCAGCCCCTGGAGGGATTCCTGCCAAGTCTCTTTCTCCTCCGGTGTTCGTTCTTCCCACCCGGGGGGCCAGGCCCGCACCCTCTTGATGAGGTCCCACCTGCAGTGATCCAGAGCTAGACGCCGTGAAGAGATGCCCTTGACTCCCAGAGGGCCCCACAAATGTGGTGGGGACCCCAGCCACCCTCTCCAGTGTGGCTCCAGCCAATGGGGGTCATGACCGTGGGCTCTGCCCTGCTGGCCTCCCCGCCTCCCCCAGCATCCTTGACCGGACACGCTCCAAGCACCTCCACCTCCACCCCTTCTCACCTCAACCCCACAGAGTGGCACCGTCACCCCCACCTGTAGATGGGGGAAACGGAGGCACAAAGGCTGCAAGCAACAAGCCCATTCGGCAGCTTGGGCTGGACTTCATTTTTTGTAAGCGCGTTTCTTGCCTTACCTGTTGCTCCGTTTCCCAGCGGCTGCAGCATAGAACCATCTGGAGTCATGTATCTCAAAGCTAATTCTTCCAGGAGGGGAGGTGTTCGAATCCGTCCGTTCGTTCAACGAAATGAATATCCGTGGAGCACCTGAGAATCGCCAGACACCCTTCCAGCCTCCAGAAGAAAAGGCGGGCGAGGCCCCCGCCCTCTTGGAGCGGATGGTCCACCGAGGGGGCACCAGTGAGGAGGGATTTTCAGAGGCCTGCACCCTCCGTCTCTCCGGCATCCGTCAAAGCTCTGGAGCCTCTCTCAGAAAAAAGATTATTTCAAACAAGGAATTAAATGCACGGATTTGCAAAGGAGGCTAACGCCTTGAGCACAGACCCGGACACGGGGCTCGAACTCACGGACCGCAAGATCATGACCCGAGCCGAAGACAGACGTTTAACCGACTGAGCCACCCAGGCGCCCCTAGATTCCGAGTTTTTTAAAAAACGGATTTGCGATGCAATCGCATAGTGTTCCTGCGTTAATACATTAAATAACAGCATCTCAGGCGCTTTACGTAGATAGCGCCAGGAATCTTCCCTGCGACCCAGAGATAGGAGCCATGATCACCCCCATTCTAGAGGACAGGCCCAGACAGGCAGAGGTATCCGCCCAAGGTCACACAGCCCCTAAGCTAAGAGTTTTGATGCGAACCCAGGCTCGTCTGATACAATACACTAACTACTCTTCCCTCGTTGGTTTCTATCCGTAGTTGACAAAACGCTCTTTCCAAATATGAACCATACGCGCCATTTTCCAAGGAAGAGACAGGCAGGGCCTATCACCGGTATTGATCTTCTCCCTGATTCTCAAATACACCAGACACACTCACGTCTTAGAGCGTTTGCATTTGCCTTTCCCTTCGTCTAGAACTCCCGTCCTCCTGTCTTTCCCACAGCTGGCTCCTTCGCACCCTCTCAGCTCAGGCAGCTCCCTCCGGTGAGGGTTTCCCTGCCACTCTGGCCACACTTGCCCCCGACCCCACTCACTACCGTGTCTCATTTCCCTGCATGGCACTCATCACTATTGGGATTTAACTAATGAGTTCGTGGAACTGCCCTGGAATCAGAAAACTTGCCAATTTTGTTCACTCTTGATTTCCCAGTCCCTAGTACAGCGCCTAACACATAATAGGTGCTCAAGAAATTCCTGAGTGGGGTGGGGGTGGGGCGCGCCTGGGTGGCTCAGTCAGTGAAGCGTCCAACTCTTGATTTCAGCTCAGGTCATGATCTCACAGGTCATGAGATCAAGCCCCACGCTGAGCTCTAGAGTGACAGCCCAGAGCTTGCTTGGAATTCTCTCTCTCTTCTCTCCCTCTCTCTCTGCCCCTCCCCAGTCAGCACACTCTCTCTGTCTCTCTTTCTCAAAATAAATAAAAATAAACTTAAAAAAAAAAAAAAGAAAACCCTGAGTGGATACACAAATGACACTCCGAGGGTGAGGGATTAGCGTAAGAAAATATATTTGTCGTTATAATACATACTCTTATATGGGCTATTTTATAGAATCTGGTTTTGACGGGTTTGTTTTTTACTGTGTGTGTTTTTTACTTCTAACCTACAGGTTTTGTTGTTGTTCTTTTTTAATGTTTATTTACGCTTGTTATTTATTTATTTTGAGAGAGAGAGGAGCACGAGAGCAAGAGGGAGATTGAGCAGGGGAGGGGCAGAGAGAGGGAGAGGGAGAATCCCAAGCAGGCTCCACACTGCCAGCCCAGAGCCCGATGCCGGGCTCGATCTCGTGAACCCTGAGATCACGACCGGGGCTGAAACCGAGAGTCAGGCGCTCAATGGACTGAGCCACCCGGGGCGTTTCTGTGAGCACTGACAAATATACATGCTCAGTCATGACACAGAACATTGCCAACACCCCCAGAAAGTTCCCCTATGACCCTTTGCTGTCCATTCCCACCACAGACCCAGTCCTTGGCAACACCATGGATTCTGGCTTTTCCAGAAGGTCACATAAATGGAATCCTGCAGACTCTCTTTGAGTCTTATTATTGTGTGGATCACTAACTCCTTTCTTTTCTTTGTTGAGTAGAGTCCACTGGATGGATGGACCATGGTTGCTTATCCATTCCCCAGCTGCAGTCTTTTTTTATGTAAACGATGTGGGAGAAAAGCAGGCTTGAGGGGACCTCCTGGGCCACGAAGACTGTTCATCCGTTTCAATGCTCATCTGTGGTCTGTCCAGAATACCCTCCTTCCTCAACCGGCCCCCTGCCCGTCTAAACTCCTTTCCTTTCCCTCGAGTCCCTTTTCAGCCGCCCTCTCCCCAACAAGGAGCAAGGTTTCCTGTCCTCGTGTCACAGATCAATAAAGTGAGGCTCAGAGGCACGTAGCCCTCGAGTACTAAAGACCCACAGTCGGAGTGTCATAGAGCCAAAACTCAAACCCGGGGCCAAAGGGAGAGGGTTGATACCCTGAAGGCCAGAGATCAGCCCCTTTGCAGGCTGGAGAGGTGGTGGCAGGTCAGGCCCCTGCCCCCCCCCCCATCTCAACCCTGAGAATCTGCAGCATGAGGGTGACAAGGAAGGGGCAGGTCCAATCCTATGGGGGGACGTGGGAGGGCTCCTTCATTGGGACCCCTCCCCCATCCTTCCAGCCTGTGCCTGGGCCCTAGACCAGACCCAGTCCCCACCACACATGCCAACATTACTCACCAGAGTCCAGCGTGGCCATAATGGGCCCATCTGGCCCACATTACCCATCCTAGGACCCATGCTGGTGGGCGGGTGTGGTAAATTGGGTGATGGGCCCCAGCTGTGGGTGGCCTTTGCCCCACCCAGCCACTCGCAGCCACAGGACAAGCGTGGGACCAGTGCGGGTACTTAGGGAACTCCTGTCACTTGAGATGACCCCAAGCTACCGTGAGTCCCCAGCTCAGCTCTGCAGGCCCGAAGAAGGCCCTGGGCCAGGAGTCAGGGAACCTAGACCACCAGGTAGTGACCTTGGGCCAGTCTTCCGGGCCTCAGTTTGTCCGTCTGCAAATGAGAGGCTTGAGGGGAGACTCCCGAGAAAGTCTGAACTGGCTCTTTATCTGCCTGGAGCTGAAGCTCAGGGTCTGGTCGTCTGCGTTTGAAACCAGGGTCCCCGAGGTCTGTGACTCGTGGGAGAGTGCCCCAGCAGCCATGCATCAGCAATCCCAGGTGACAGAGGCAAGGCGGGGAAGCTGACCGGTGGGGAAGCGAGCAGATTCCAAACTCGCATTGGGATCGCGGTAGCCAGAACCCACTAGGGGACTGACTGCAGCAGACGAGAAAAAGAGAAGCGAGGAGGAGGAGGTCTGGGTTTGAGGCCAGCTGCCAAGATGGGAAAGATGGCGAAGGGGGGCGGGGGGCGGGGGGGCTGGCTTGCAGAGGGGGGTGGTGGGGGATGCCGAGACAGGGCAGTGGGGGCTGAGGGACCGAGGGTTCCATGGCGGGTGTTTTTGCTTGAGATGCTCGTTAGAAGCCCGCGTGGGGATGGTGAACTGGTGGCACACGGAGGGGAGAAGTCTGGGGGGGAGACGGAGCCAGTGTCGTCGGCACGTGACCGTCCCGGGCCCAGCCAGAGCACCTGCAGCAGGCACTGAGGCTCCTGGGGCCCCGTCTGCTTTGACATCTGGTCTTGGGTGAAGCTAACGGATCCCTTTTCAGAGCGATACGTTATTTATTTATTTATTTATTTATAATTTTTTTTTAATGTTTATTTAGTTTTGAGAGAGAGACAGAGACAGAGCATGAGCAGGGGAGGGGCAGAGAGAGAGGGAGACACAGACTCCGAAGCAGGCTCCAGGCTCTGAGCCATCAGCACAGAGCCCGACCCGGGGCTCGAACTCACGGACCGTGAGATCATGACCTGAGGTGAAGTCGGACGCTCAACCGACTGAGCCACCCAGGTGCCCCCAGAGCGATACTTTTAAATGCATAAAATAAAAGCGTCCGAACGCCCAACGATCTTGCCATTGCGGTCAAAATACTCAATATTAGATCTGTGCTACGGTTGTAGCTTTGTCCAGTGGTGGGTCCGAGGATGTCCGTCATTCTGAGGTCCCAATGAGCAGAAACAGAATTTAAGATACTGCACCGCCTGCACTGTGGTATGGAAATATTGGTGATTTCTAGGGGTTAATGGAGGGGCGGGATGAGCCCACGTTCGTCATCGAAGGAAATGCCAAATTTTACTTACAGGTTAGCAAAGTTCGTGGGCCCCCCTGAATTCTCTTTGCAGACCCTGTGGTCCCCACTAAGGACCCCTGACCTAGGGAGAGAACATGCAGAGAGACTAAGGCCCAGAACTGGGCTGAGAGCCCCCAACATGTAGAAGCCTGGTAAAGGAGGGGGCAGAGCAGGGGTGACCACGGATAGGAGGACAGCTAGGAGAAAGGAGCATCTGGAAAGTGTTTCCAGAGCGCGGGTGTGGCCATCTGGGCTAACTGCTGCTGAGGGGGAGAGTCAGAGGACATGGAAGGGTCCCTCCATCCAGGAGATGATGACCAGGCGGGTTAAGGAGGGAAGGGGGAGGGAGGGCAGAGAGCACCGAATTCTACAGTCTGGGTTATATTTGTTTTTCTTGAACATGGCAAATACACAGACTGCCTTATATTATTCCTTAAGCTTTCTTGTATGCACACCATAATAACATTGTTAATGTTTTTAGAGGCGAGGGTGGTCATGGAGGCAAGGAAACGGAGGAGCTTGTTGAAGAAGTTTTGCTGTTGAGGGGACCGGAGAAATTGGAGACGCAATTGGAGGGACTGTGGGGTCAAGAATTTGTTTTTAGATGGAAGCGGTTGGATCACGCTTGTGTGTTACAGGGAAGAGTGGGGCGGGGCGGGGTGGGGGTGGGGTGCTGATGATGCAGGGAAGGAAGGAACGGGCCAATATGACGAAGACTTGAGAGGCTCCCATGTCTCCCTGGTCCTCAGTCCCTTTTGTGACTGCCACCCCAGTTCTCACACTTGAGCAGCAGGTTCACCTGGGCGGCTGGGCGCCACCCCAGAGTGTCTGACTCGGTAGGTCTGGGGTGGGACCTAGAAATTTGCATTTTTAACAAGCTCCAAGGGCCACACTTTGAGAAGCCCTGCTGTAGTCAATACCAGCACCACCCACAGGCGCCCCCTCCAGGATCTGATGTTGCACTACAAGGGAACGCACTCCAAAATCACAGTGGGGAGGGGGGGATTGGGAAGGGGGGAGAGCAGGACAGGGGGGCGGCAGGGGACTGGGGGCAGGGAAAGGGGCAGACTGTTAAGATGCAAGAGGGGAGAAGAGACCGAGGAGGAAGCAGCCAGAGCCTGCCTGCCCCCACTCCAGCCAAGGTCACCACCCCTCCCTGGGGAGTGCCTGTCTTCCCAGGGATCCTGGGAGCTGCCCTGTCAGACCTCCTGGAAGACTGAGAGGGCAAGGGACGCAGCCAGGGCCAGGGGGTAGGGATGATGGCCAGAGGCCAGGATGTGTGCAGAATGGAGAGAGAATAGAGGAGGGGCGCCAGCTCTCTGCCTGCGGGCACCGAGCCCTGAGAACACGCTGTTCACCTTTGCAACTTGATCCTGGTCTCATGCCAGACCGGCTTCAACTGCTCTTGGGAAAGAGATTAGCCCGTGGGATCCCAGAACATCCTAGCTGCGAGAACCCTTGGAGACTGTCCGGTTCAGCCCATTTGGCAGATGGAGGGGAGCAGAAAATAGAAAAGTCCAGCTTGATGGATAGACCGGCAAACTCTCCTGCAGGGAAGGATACATCCCCACTCCCTGACGGCTGGGTAATGGGCATGACATTGGGGGCTATTCTCTGACCCTTGTAGCTCCCCTTTTTCTATCAGTTCATTGAACACATATTTATTGAGCGCCTACTGTGCGCTAAGCGTTGTGCTAGACACAGAGATAATGGTTGAGGAAAACCAAGTCTCCAGCTTCATGGAATTGACATTCCAAGGGTAAAGCAGACAACTGACAGATAAATATGTAATACAAAGTCGGGGAGTCGTAAGTGGTAGGAAGAGACCTGAAATGACACGAGGGAGTGAGGCATGCAGATGGGGATGAGATGGAGGGAGTTTCCAGGCAGAGGGAACAGCATGTGCAAAGGCCCTGAGGCAGGGGTATGCTTGCTGTGTTGGAGGGATGTCACAGAGGCCAGTGATCCGGAGCAGAGTGAGGGAGAGGACTGGGAGACGAAATCAGAGCAGGAACAGAAGGCTGGATCATGGAGGAAACTGAAGTCATAGGGAGGACTTTGGCTTTTCCTCTAAGATAGGAATTCTGAGAGGGTTTCTTTCTAGCAGAGGAGGATTTCGATTTGACTTAGGTTTAACAAGATGCCTCTGGCTGCTGAGTGGAGGATGGCTTGTGCATGGGACCAGGATGGAAGGAGAGAGGCCAGGGAGGAAGCTACCGGGATGGTCCAGGTGAGAGGTTAGGGTGGCCCGGCCTGGCAGAGAGGCCTCCCCTGGTTGCTTTTTGCCCTTCGTGGAGATGCAGGAAGGGACAGGAGCCTTCCTCCAGCCCTTACCCATGACCCCGGCCCACGGTCTCCCCACAGCTAGAAAGGTACATCCAGATGAACTTGAGGTCAGAGCTGGCACAGGTCCAACAGCACATGGTCCAGAACCAGACGGCCACCATGCTGGAGCTAGGCACCAGCCTCTTGAACCAGACCACGGCCCAGACCCGCAAGCTGACTGATGTGGAGGCTCAGGTATGGAGGGCGAGCAGGTGGCGTGGGGGGAGGGGGCGGGGGGAGGCTGTAGCCAGCCGGGCCGGTTCACAGCCCAGGTCATCTTGCCTCGGCCTCTATCCCTGGCTCAGGTCTGGGCCTCCCCTGGGCCTGTAGCACCCTGGGCCCCTTCCCTGATGAGCCGGTTACAAAACACTCTGAGCACCAGGCCACGAGCCCTGGGGGCAGACACCGGGTGTGGTGCTTCTGCCTCTGTGACTCCGGGGACACTCCAGGTCTGCGCTGGGCACTGGGATGAGCCCTCAGGGGGCTCAGAGGGCTCCCGGGGAGAGATGGCTAATAAACAATTCACTCAACCTCAAGAGCAACTGGAAGGGGAGGGAGGGAGCAAACACATAAACGGGAGGGTGAGTAAGTGAATGGATAAAAAGATCGAATGACAAATAGGCATGTGTCCGTTGAATCCCTACTATGTGCAGGCACTGTTGGAGATGCCCGGTTCCGGGTTATAGCAGTAAATGAAACAGGCATGCATCCCGACCCCTGTGGACCTCCCTTTCCAATGACCACCAGGGAAATGAACAGGAAGAATAACTTGCACGTGTCAGGGGGTGACCGTGTCCAGGAGAAAACAGCCTGGGCAGGAGAGAGGGAGGGCGCGCTAGGGTGCAGGGATGGCTTGCGAGTTTAGACGGTGAAGCCAGGAAGGCACGGCGGAGAAGGTAGGATGGGAGCCAGGCTTACTCAGAGTAGGCCCAGTGGGGGGACGGGGCCGGCAAGCTCCAGGAACATCAGGGTGGTCAGTGTGGCTGCAACGACCAGGGGGAGAGGGGTGGGCAAGGGTTCAGAGAGAGGCACTGGGGGCAGACGACAGTGCGGGGCACTGAAGGCCATGATGGCCATCTGGAAGGTGGATCTGACAGGACTTGGTGATAGATTAGATTGGGGGGGGGGAGGGGGTGCTCAAGGGCGACTCCTCCTGGGGCCTGAGCAGCCAGAAGAACGGAACTGTCATGTGCAGTGCTGGGGAAGAGCAAACTCAGAAGGCAGATCATAAACTCAGGGCCTGTGAGTGAGCGAGTGAGCGACCGTAGAAACTAACCGCAGGGAGGATAGAAACAGGTCAGCGAGTTTCTGGAATGGCAGAGCCCCCGGGCAGGTGGACGGCGGCCGAGGCGCGTTCCCGCAGGGCTCGCGCAGCCCCCTACCCCTTCCTGTTTGCCGGGACAGGTCCTGAACCAGACGTCGCGCATGGAGATCCAGCTCCTGGAGACTTCGCTGTCCACCAACAAGCTGGAGAAACAGCTGCTACTGCAGGGTCACGAGCTGCACCGGCTGCAGGGCCGCAACAAGTGGGCACCAGCATCCTGGCACGGGGCCGGGGACAGGGCTGGGGGGCGAGGGCCAGCCCGGGACCCAAGCGGGTTGGGACCCAGGGTGGGCGCCGGGGCCGGGGCCGGGGCGGGGGCCAGGGTTGGAAGCTGGACTTGGGCTAGTACCTTGGACAGGGGCGGGGGCCAGAGCTGGGGCCCCGGGGTTAAGACTGACATGAGGGAACACTTGGGCGGCTCAGGCTGGAGCCAGAGCTGGGGTAAGGACGGAAACCAGGGTTGGAGTGCAGACTGAAGCTGGGAGAAAAGGTGGGCCCTGGGGCTGGGCTGAGGTTGGGCTGGGGGCCCAGCAGGCACCCCTGGGTGGAGACGGGAGACAGGCATTTCCCTGGGGGCTCAGGACGCCCTGATTCTTTCTCCGTTCCTTCCTTTTTTTCTTTTCCTTCTCCCTTCCTTCCTTCCTTCCTTAGGCAGAGAAACTGGCATCTGAGGCTGATTTCCTCTTGGTTTCGAGCTGAGTGGAGAAAAACTGTCAAGGTCAGGGTGCCGGAGGAGGCAAAACCCACACACTGACGCAGCCACCCCCTTCTGTACAGGGGGAGATGTTACAGTGTTACAGTTGCTCGCACGCCGGTCACAATAAGGACCTAAGGCTCATCCGGTCTCTCTGATCCGCATACAGCTAATGCTAGTTTGTCCACCTTCTTATTCCTACTCCGCCACTCCAAGGTGGGGCAGGCCAGGGACTGGGACAGTCTGAATGGGCACTGTCTAGAAATCCGTGTAGAGGGAGGTTATCACCAATATGCTGTTGGCCCATGGAGACAGCTAAATTTCTAGAACCCGAGTGTGCCCCCGTTTTTTTTTCTCTTCCTATGGCATACTTTGGGGTTCGGGGGGGGGGGAATTCCTTCTGCCTCGGCTAGACTCATTGTGCTAGTCTGGAGAATGGGTTGGCGTAACCTTACAGATAGGAGAACGTCTCCCTCCCGTCTCCATCCCTTAGCCAGCCACCCACCCACGGCAGAGGTAACCGCTCTCCCTGGCTTTGTGTGTGTGTGTGTGTGCATCCTTTCATTCATTCAATCACCAGTCATTTTTTGAGCTCTTACCACATGTGAGACACTGTTCGAGACACTGGGGGGTACAGAAGTGAACACCAGACAGAAATCCCTGTCCCCCAGCGGACATTCTGTAAGCTGACGTTCGGGGGTTTCTTATGCATATGTAAACAAATATGTCCCTTTTTTTATCCTTCTTGATCCCAAATGGAGCGTCCAGCTTTTTTTTCCAAGTATCCCGGAAGCCGTTCCGTCATTGCATGTTGCTCGTTCTTTTCTCCAACTGGATAACCTTCCACCCCATGGCTGTGCCCACCCTAATTTTCCCAGCATCCCCAGCGAATGGGCAGTAAGGTTGCTGTTTCCTGTCTTTCTCTACTCTTCAACGTGAGGCGGTGAATAATGTCCCCGTACCTCGCTGCACACACACACGTGAGCCAGCCTGCAGGCGAAAATGCCAGAAGTGGAAGAGTTGAGTCAAAAGCGTTTTTCTTTTTTTAAAACTCTTCTTTTTTTTTAAACTCGTGCCAAAAATGCTCCGCGCTTATTATATCGCCAGACAATAGAGACCCGTATAAAATGAAAGGGAAAGTAGGTTTCCCCCCACCCGCCTCCCCTCTTCCTCCTCTCCATCACCATCCACTCCAGCCGGCTCGCTCGCTAGCTAGCTCGCTCGCTCGCTCGGCAGGAGCAACAACGCTTCGTGGATTTTCTTTCACTTTCTCTGCAAACACAGGCACCACCGTGTCCTTCCACGTGCCTCTCTAAGCCTTTTCCCATAAAAGTTCACGGGTCTCCCTCTGCATTTACAGCAATACCTTTTTCCTTCCTCTGTTTGGTCACCCACACGTGGGGCTGGACGAGAGGCACTCGTGTCCAGAGCGCAGTCCCGCTCAGGTCCTGGGCATCTTTCCAATTCCGCCCAGATGCGCTCTGCCTCCAGAGCATTTCCAGGGACGCGGAGACAGCACAGGCTCAGCCGGCCCTGGCTGCTGGGCATTCAGGCCCTTCCTTTTTCTCTATTATAACCGATCCCCCAAGGGGCACTCCTGCCCATGCTCCCTAGAGGTTATCTCCCGGGAGCGGACTGCTAGGTCAAAGGGCAGGCATACTGTGGACTTGATAAGGACATCCTTATCAAGGCTGGCATTGATATCAAAAGCTTTGATATCAAAGCTATCATTCCTGGCACATCCTTCCACCCCCACCTCTCTCTCTCTCTATTTCAATTTTATTTCGTATTTATTTCTTCATTTTGAGAGAGAGAGCAGGGGAGGGGCAGACAGGGAGAGAGAGGGAATCCCAAGCAGGCTCCAGCGCAGTGCAGAGCCCCACGAGGGGCTGGATCCCAGGAACCCGGTGATCGTGACCTGAGCAGAGATCAAGAGTCAGGGGCTTAAGGACTGAGCCACCCAGGCGCCCCCGCCACCACCACCCCTTTCTTCTATGGACCCCGATCCATCCATCTTCTTCCAGAGCCAGGTCTCCGGTCTCTCTTTCCTCCCCTCCTCGCTCTCTGCTACCGGGGGGCACGCCCCCCCCACCTCCCCGGGGCTGTGTAACTCTGGGCAGGCGCCCCACCTCTCTGAGCCTCCTTACCGATCTGTTAGGGGAGTGCCCCCGCCCCCGGGGCCCCGGGGACGAGCCCTCGAGTGTGACCGCGTGGTGGGGACAGCAGGCTGACGCGCGTGCGCCCCGCCCCGCAGCGCGCTGGAGACGAGGGTGCAGGCCCTGGAGACGCAACAGCAGGCGGAGCTGGCTTCTCTCCGCGGCGAGAAGGAGCGGCTGCGGCGGCTGCTGGGCCGCCAGAGCGGCGCCCTCGCGGGCCTGGAGCGCAGCCTGCGCGCCGCCAGCAGCAACTCCAGCCTCCTGCAGCGCCAACAGCGCCAACTGCTGGAGTCCGTGCAGCGCCTGGTGCGCGTCGTGGCCCAGGGCCCGGGTGAGCGAGGGCGCGCCCGGTGCGGTGCGGGAGGAGGGCAGGGGAGGGGAGGGAGATCCTGCTTACCCTCCCGCTTCGCTGGAAGCCACTGCGGGCAAGGCCCGTCCCCTCTCCCGGCACCTGGGAGATAGAAACGACAACGAAGACTAACAACGAGGAGGACGAGAGTCCTAGGAGGAGCCAACGCAGACGCCACCCCCTAACTCCATGAGTGACCTTGGGCATGTCCCTCTCTTGGCCTCAGTTTCGCCATCTATTTGTGAAAGTGATAACAATAAGGAGTCCCCCCGGCCCAGACGCATAAGTTTGGGTTCCAGGATCCACCCGACACCCTCCCTTGTTTCGGCTTGCCCCACCCTCCCCCCAGCCTCAGTTTCCCTATCTGTAGAGTGGAGAGATTGGACTCAGTGTTCCCCAAGGCCTTCTCTCGCCCTGTTGCCCTCGTCCCTAAACCCAGGAGAGCCCCACAGAAGTGAGGAGGCATCTCTGGCCCCGGCTGCTGAGAGGGGAGATCAAGGCCGGGGCCGGTTCTCACTGACTCCTCCTGAGGAGGCCCGCTTGGGGTGGCCGAGGCCTTGCTGGTTTCAGCTTGAGTCACTCAGTCAGCAGAACCCTAACTGAGCACCCACTGTGTGCCAGCAATGCAGCTGACATTTCCAGACCACAGAAGACCTAAAAGGCAGGGCTGAGGAGAAAGAACACCAACCTGAGGACAGTCAGGAGCGGTGGGAAGGTTTTTACACCCAGCGGGACTATGTTTTGGGAAGCTCAGTTGGAACCGGGCAGTGGAGAACGGCTGGGTGGGAGGGAAAGACGGAGGAACGTGTTTCTACTCCTTGCAGGATCAGCACGGCAGGAGGCCGGGAAGCCTTTAAGGCACAAGGAATCCAGCCGGAGTGACGCGTTCCAGGCACTAAGGCTGGCAGCGATTTAGGGCCAGAGGATGGCACCAGGGCTCTAAGTGGGGCAGGCCCTGCTGGGTTTGAGGGATGTGAGGCCCCAAGGAAGCCACGGGCAGAAGTGGAGTCCTTCCAAACCACGAGATGTGGAGGGACCCGAACGCATCACTGGCTTGTGCCATAGCCCTGGCAGTGACACTGCCTAAATTAGTCCCACGTGTGGGTCTGTTGTAGCTCAGCCCCGGATGCAGGCCCGGGCCCGGTGCCTCTGCCCGCAGGCTCACCACTGACCCAGTCTCCAGCTGTGATCCCGTGTCTGCTCGCCAGGCTGGGTAGGAGGTTGTGCTGGGCGCCTGGCCTCAGGCACCCTTTGCCCAAACGCCCCGTGCCCCTGCCCTGCTGTCACCAGAGAAGGGCACCGTGGGGTTGTGCCTCCTACCGAAGGGCGCTCTAAGGACTCCTTCGTAAGACCTAGAGACAGGGAAGGCTCTGCCCATGCCCCCAGCTATGTGCCCTTGACCCAGTTACCTTTCCCTTAGCCCTCGGTTGAGGGGGACGTGCCTCACCGGGGTTCTGACCCCAGTTACCTCTCCCAGAAGACCCTAGCAGCCTCATCTGTGGCCTCCCTGGTTTGAGTCTTATCCCCTGCAGTCTCCGTCCCACGCTTTAGCCGGAGCCCTCTTCCTCCGCACTCTGGGTTCCTTCCTCACCCTGGCATCCGAGGCTGACCTGGCGCCTGCTGAAACTCAACCTCATTTCTCGTTCCTCTCTGAACATCCCTGTGCCAGCCTCGCCCTGCTCCCGTCAAGTTCGTCAGACAGCCAGAGCTCTCTCTGGCTCAGCTCTGGTCTCATGGTGTGGGTCATTTCGCCTCCCTGGCCTCCACCACTTTCCCACACCACCCCATCCCTGGCACACGCCAGGACTGTTCCCACCTTGGAGCCCCCACACGCGCTGTTCCCTCTGCCTGGAACATTTTCCCCTTCTCCTAGGTGATCCTGCTCCTTATCCAGACCCCAGCTCGCTCACCTCCTCTAGGAAATTTTCTCAGGTCTGATACCTCTCCCTGTCCCCAGCATCGCCCAACCCGGAACCCGGCAGGAAGTAGGGCTCACCTGGCCCCTTCCCTCTCTCCTTAGCTTACCTCCAATTGCTTTTGTGTTTGTCACATTGCAGCCTCCGTGAGGGCAGCTGAGCAGGTGTTCCAGGACTGTGCAGAGATCCAACGCTTCGGGGCCAACGCCAGTGGCGTCTACACCATCCACGTGGCCAATATGACGGAGCCCAGGAAGGTTAGGGGACTCCCTGGGGGCTGAGGCTAGCGGAGGGTGTTGAGCCAAGGGGCTCCCCGACAGGTCACCGCCTCCCCCCGCCCCAGTCAGCTTCAGGCCTTGTCCGACATCTGAGATACCAGAGAAAGCGGGATGACCCTACCTTCGGGAGTCTCCAAGGGAGTCAGAGGTCAGAATGTGGGGGTTAAAGCAGAAGTTCCCAGAGCTGGAAGTACATCCTTCTGCATCTTCTCCAGAGACGCTTTTAGTTGGAATGGCAGAAAACAGTTCTGTGTTGGTTAAGGTCATGCTGGCTGTGGGGCACCTGGGTGGCTCAGCTGGTTGTAAGTATCTGACTTCAGCTCAGGTCATGATCTCACAGTTCTGAGTTCAAGCCCCACGTCGGGCTCTGTGCTGACAGCTCAGAGCCTGGAGCCTGCTTCGGATTCTGTGTCTCCCTCTCTCTCTCTGCCACTTCCCCGTTCGCACTCTGTCCCTCTCTCTCTCTCTCTCTCTCTCTGTCTCTGTCTCTCTCTCTCTCTCAAAAATAAACAAACATCAAAAAAATTTTTAATTGAGAAAAAAAGGTAATGCTGGCTGAAACAGCAAACAAACGTTGAAGATCCAGGGGCTTAACACAAAGAAGTTTATTTCTAGTTCAAAAAAAATTTTTTTAATGTTTATTTTTGAGAGAGAGAGCGAGAGCGAGCAGGGGTGGGGGAGGGGCAGAGAGCGAGGGAGACACAGAATCCGAAGCAGGCTCCAGGCTCTGAGCTGTCCGCACAGAGCCCGAGGTGGGGCTCAAACCCACAAACCGTGAGATCATGACCTGAGCGGAAGTCGGGCGCTTAACTGACTGAGTCACCCAAGCGCCCCACAAAGAGGTTTATTTCTAATTTACATATAGTCCGGTTGAATGCAGGTGTGGGGGCTCTGCTGCACGTGGGAAATGAGGGACCAGGGCCAATAGAGACCCCACCATCTCCAGTGAGTGTCTTCAGTGAATGTTGCCCTGGGCTTTGGAGGTCCACTTATGAGATGGATGAGGGGTCAAGGGGAAGTGTGGGTATCAGGAGGGAGGGTTTGGAAGCCAGGCCCAGAAGTAAAAGAGTATGGAGAACAAGTAGTCAGTCTTTGCACTTCCTAATTCCCTTTTCAATTTTCTTTGACTTCCTATAATATATATATGTTATATATATTTATATATGTTTGTTTCCAGGCCGTCTTTAACACTTCACACACACCTGCTAAACTCCTCTTTTAACAAAGAGATCAGGCCCTCGATGTCTAGCTAGAATTTCATGTTTTCGTTACATTTATTTTTACAATTATTTGACTAAAAGCAAGTGTTACTAGTGTTCAATTTGTGGTACTGATAAGATTTCCTTCTAAAATACATTTCATCTAAGTATTTAAGTGTTTTTTTTTTAAGGGACACTACTTTTTAAGTAAATATTCTATATGAAATTAGGTTCATTCTATAGGAAATTCAGCTATGGTGAAATTCTGTGAGGCAAAAGAGCTGGGCTCAGACCTCAGCGTAATTTAGTGTCACTTGCCTCGAGAAAGCCCCTTCTCCTCTCTGGACCTCAGTTTCCCTTACTGTACCCTCTGCTACTCCCGCAACAAATGCCACTATCTCCTCTCCCTGAGCAGGCTTCTACTTTCTCAGAGCCGCTCCCTCCACTGCCATTTCCACTTGTCTGCCTGTCACATCGTCATCCAAAGCCCTGTTCCAATGCTACCTCCTCTGAGAAGCCTTCTGGGATTGCCCAGTGACTCCTTCTTAGGAGCTCTTCTTGTGGCTGCCCAAATGTTCATAACCAATAGTCTGCCTGCCCTATCATAGCAGCCAGGCATATCCTCCAGACCAAGCCAGCCCTGAGGGTTGATTGATCTCTGACGTGTCTCTGTCACCTAGTATGGGACCAGGGACCAAGTGTGTCTTCACTGAACATTGAACATGTACTGAACCGGCTGGAAGAATAATACGAACAAAGATTAGGCTGAAAGAAGAGATTATGATGGATGGTGAGCTCTTTGAGAGAAAGACTCTTTCTGTCTTATCCATACTGGCACCTCCCATACTTTGAGTGGAGCTTGGTATATAGCAGGTGCTCAGAAAACATTTGCCCGCTGAATGTAATAACATTTCCTGAGTCTACGCCGTGTGCCAAGCATGTTACCCCTGTCAGCATTTAATCCTTACCACAACCTCGCAATAATAGCGGGGGAAAAGCCTCCATTTACTTAGTTCCCAATATGCCCAGACTCTTTTCCTTGGATGACTCATGATACATAGTTCTTGCGTCAAGCCAACTTGCAGGTGAGAAACTGAGGCACAAAGAGGCTAAGGTTGTAACACTTACATTTTACAAACGAGGAAAGGAAGGCTCTGAGAGGACATCACTTGTCCACGACTTTATTTTTTTTTTTTCAACGTTTATTTATTTTTGGGACAGAGAGAGACACAGCATGAACGGGGGAGGGGCAGAGAGAGAGGGAGACACAGAATCAGAAACAGGCTCCAGGCTCCGAGCCATCAGCCCAGAGCCTGACGCGGGGCTCGAACTCACGGACCGCGAGATCGTGACCTGGCTGAAGTCGGACGCTTAACCGACTGCGCCACCCAGGTGCCCCTCCACGACTTTAGAAAAAATGATGACACTAAGTGGGAAATGCGAACCTGGATATTTCTGATGCCCTTGACCACCACCAGGCTCACCTGTTGCTCTGTGAAACTGTCAGCCAAATCAAACTGGGGCTGGTCCAGAGCTGCTTCTGACATCTTCCGAGGGCTTCCAACTCCCCCCCCCACCACCACCACTACCACCCAATTCCTTACAGGTGTTCTGTGACATGGAGGCCAACGGAGGCGGGTGGACTCTTATCCAGCGCCGTGAGAATGGCAGTGTGAATTTCCAGCGGAACTGGAGAGATTACAAGCAGGTAACACTGCTGAAGGGGCTTTTCAGCCCTGAAACTGGGGCAGGGGGGTTGTAGGCAGGGCACTCGTTTGCCTTCAACCCTCCCCGGGCGGGGGGGGGGGGGGGAATCAACCCACCTAAAACCAACCACCTTCAAACAGATTTTCCTAGTGCACATTCATTGTCAGGGACTCCCTCACCGGAAATTGAACCTTCTTTTTGCAGGTTCTGACATCTATCCTAAAAATAAAAGTTTATTTTTTTTTATTTGTGTAAAGATTACACATACATATTGCTTTAAAAAAATTTGTTTTAAGAATGCAAAAATGGAACAGAAAAAAGTAGTCTCCCCTGCCTACCCCTGACTGCGCTGCTTAAATGAATGTCCTTACCTTTGCACACATATATAATCACATTTTCAGGAGAGATTCTTTAATGTGGAATTGCTGGCTCAAAGACCCAGTGCATTTTACAAGATGAGAAGTAGTGCCCTAGTGTCTTCCAAGTTGTAAATTAACTTTTGAGTAAAGAACTTTTTGGCAAGCTGGCTTAAAAGCTCTTAAAGTTTCCACAAGCGAAAGCAATAGAAGAAGGTATGTGGAAATGCAACAATATCATTAGTTGTGGCTGCGTACTGTTCATTCGACCAACACTTAAAAATAAATACCAAATTAAGATATGAGTGTCCTTGAGCCAATTGAGTTTTAAACAAGTATTAAAATGGCAAAAAAGAAAGGGCATGCTCAGACACAGAAATACACAAGAGCACTGAATACTAACAGACTAATCGGCAGCGAGGCAGGACGGAAGTGGGGAGTGGGGTTTAGGTGTGCCCCTGTCCTTGGTGCTGAATTATTATTCGGGCCGAGGACAGGTTTCTCATCACCCTGGGACACTTAACGCGCTTAGCTTTGCATTTCTGTGTTGTTGAAATTTTGCAGGAGTTGCCATGCCACCCAACAAAGGTCGCTCTACAATTTATGCCCCCGATTAAAATCTTTTAATGTTTTGTTGCGGCCCAACACACATGCAGCTAAGTGCACAAATCTTAGAAGCGGAAGATACTCAGTGGGTTTTTACCTATGTGTTCACCGACGTGCCCACCATTCAAAGCTGGATGTACAGCACTGCCAGCACCACAGAAGCCCCTCTGGTGCCCCCCTGTGCCTCCTTGTGCTCCAGTCAATACTCCCCCAAAAGGTAGTTGCCATTCTGACTTCTAGCACGACGGATTCATTTTGCCTGTTCTGAAACCCCACAGAAATGTGATTTCAATTATTTTTAACAGAGTTTACCCAGTTTTACAAAAATCTTGGGTTTTTTTTTTTTTTTTTTTTGCTCTAGGAGGTGGAGAACTCCCATCCCCAGGCCTGCCCACACTGTACTTTATGGACTTGGTCATTAGGCAAAGTGGTTTTGGATTAAGTGGCCCTGGAGCCCGGCCCAGCCCAGCTCCTCGGCCAGGGGCACGGCCTCCCATCGCAGCATGAAGCCCACCCCCACCCTTCGCTCCCCACAGGGCTTCGGCGACCCGGCAGGGGAGCACTGGCTGGGCAATGAGGTGATGCACCAGCTCACCGGCCGGACAGCCTACTCCCTGCGTGTGGAGCTGCAAGACTGGGAAGGCAACGAGGCCTACGCTCAGTATGAGCATTTCCAGCTGGGCAGCGAGGGGCAGCTGTACAGGTGGGCTCGGGGCCCAGGCTGGTGGGCGGGCTGGGGTCCCGGGCTAGTGGCTGTAGAGTCCGCACCAAGGGTCAATCCCTGGGCGTCTCCTGTTCCTACCATCTGTCCCCCATTTGGGCGCACGTCACGGGATCTGGAGGCGGCCGGTTAACACTCAGCACGTCCCGGCCACTGGGTGGGGTGGAGAGACTGTCGCTGACGCTGCCATCCCAGGAGCAGGAAAGGGCCTTCTCAGGTCAGTCACCCCGAGGCAGCCATATTCCTGAGGCCCAGAGCGGGGAGCCCAGCCTGTCCCATGCCGTGGGGTAAGGTAGAAAGGTCCCTGGGCTACGAATCAGGGAACCTGAGCTCCTTCTGGCTCTGTTCCAGCTCGCTTTGTCAATTTGGGCAAGTCAATGTTCTGGCTTGTCTGGACTTCCGCTTCTTAACTGCGGGATGGGCTTCAATATGAGCGTAATGTGAAATCATCAAGGTCTCCCACACCTCCCTCGGCTCGGTTCTTGGCTCTATTTCGGAAAAGAAATGAGCACTTACTGAGCACCTACTCTGTTCCAGGCATATTACTCCATTTAATCCTCCCACAACACGCTGGGGTAAGCATTGCCGCACCTGCTTTACTGATGTGGAAACTGAGGCACACAGCTTAAGTATCCTGCCCCAAGTTACAAGTGAGGTAGAGCTTAGATGTGAACTCAGGTCTCTCTGCTACCGACACCCAGGGTGCTTCTACTACGTGATGTTGCCTCTCTGAGAAACTCGAGGTTCTTGAAGATACGACTGGGTCCTGGCTATCTTTGAACCAGGACAGGATTGAAATCATAGACTCCCACTCACAAGTCTGCAAAGGACGTCACCTGTCGCCTGGGGCTTCATGTGATGCTAGCACATATGCCCCAGCCACCAGCCAGCCAGGCTGGGATGCCTCCACTGACAGGGGAGTCACTTCCTCCAAAGGAATCAGATGATTCTCCGTCTTCCTGCACTTGAGGTCTAATTCCATCTCAGGGAGCTTTTCGATTCCACCCCCTCCTTTCTCTTCTTATTAGACGCCCCGGATCCTCCAGCTACGTTGTTCTGACATCCTCCTTACGGGACCCACCCCAATCTGATAATAGTCCTCCTTAAACAGCCAGGTTCAGAGCTGAATGAACCATGCCCTGGGTCTGGGCGAGGCAAGGGCTATGCTGGATGGTCCCCTCCCCGCTACTCCTTGAGCTGACCAGGGAGTAACCACAACACGCTGCCGACTCCTAGTCAAGCCACTAAAGCCAAGGCTTAAGTCCTGACTCCATTCCCTATCTCCCTCAGTGATCCCGAAGAAATGCCTCCACTTTCTCATCTGTAAAATGGGTGCCCTAGGCGTACCTACCTTATTCAAAGTGCTATGAAGCTCAAATGAGACACTGCACACCGAGCATTAACACAGTGCCTGGTACTTAGTAAATGCTCAGCAAAGAATATAATTGCTGACCCCGAGGCAGCTGTTCACACACTTGGCTCGCCTGCTCTGTGTGAGTTCACTGCTGTTCCTATCCCCGTTGCTTCGTTCACAGTCGTGGGTCCTGTGCGTCTGGGGGTGAGTACGTCCACAGGCAGTCCCACACTCCCGGGAAGACAGTAGCTGCCTGTGGGGAAAACACAGGGGCATAGAGATGCTTGTGCGAACAGGGAGGACTCCTTGGAGGAGGTAATGCCTGTAAAGGGTGGGCATCCTCCAGACAAAGAGAGAATAGGAAGGGCACCCCCAGGCAGTGGGGATGTTTTGAAAAAAGGCAGAGAGGGGGTTCCTTCCATCCAGCTGGCCACGGATACCCCAAACCTGAGCAAGTCTCTTTCAAGATCATAAGGAAGAGTCCCTGCTCTTTCAGGAAAGGCTTGGGAGTCTGGGGGGGGGGGGAGCAAAGGTGGGGGGGTGCAGCACGGACACGGAGATCCTAGAAAACAGAGGGAGATGTGGAAACTGCCAGAGAAGAGCCAAAGGGAGAGTGACAGAACAGATGCTGGTCCCCGTGCTCCCACCGTAGGGTCAGCTGGCGGCTGAGGTGGGGAGGATGCCCACAGGGAAGCCCAGAGGCAGGGAAGCATAGGCATCAGGGGCGGGAAGGCCACCCTTATTTGTCAGACACAATAATGAGGGCCTTCTAGAGCCTGACTAAAGCACACGCAAGAGAAAGTGGCCCACAGGGAGGGAGGAAGCAGGAGGCACGGCCAAGGCACAGGCACATGCCCCCCAGAGGTGCCCACACACCCAGATCTGATTACAAGTGCGAGATACACACAGAGATACGCAAGGGCGGGCACAGACATACGTGCACACGTGGAGGGGCTCGCCACACCTCTGGGGCACACACGTAGGCCTACAGAGCGCACAGACTCACACAAGCGCATCGCTACACAAGCAAGCACAGACACACGTGCAGCGGTGCTTTGCAGAAGCCCTCACAGGTAACACACGCGCAATTCCAGACACAAAGGCAGATTCCACCATAGATACTGATACACAGACTCAGAACACACACCCACATATGCGCGCAGGCACGAACAACGGCATCCAAGCGCTCGCAACTGTAGATGCACAGACCCACCCACAGATCCACGGACACGTGGAAAACACACCTTGTGTGCCTAACTTGGGGATACCCGGAGGCCTGTGTGTTTGGGTTCCCCAGGCTTGAGCCACGCACATGTTCGAGATGTGTCTCAGCACTGAGTCACGTGGGGCATCCTGGTCCCCGACTTGAGAGTTCCCCGGGGGTCACAAGATCCCCATTCTGGCGCCCACGGGGGAGGGGAAGGGAGGCAGAGACTGAGCTGAGGACTTGGAGACAGTAGGGAGGCCAGTGCTGCTGGAGTAACCCCCGTGAGGCCCATCGGCTTTGTCCAGCCCCGATTCTACCCAGCTCAGACTGAATGTCACCCCGAACCTCAGCCAGAGCCCCAAGCCTGACCTTGAACTGACATCGCTGAAGCCTCAAGGGGAGCCTATAATAGCCACAAAGAGAAGCTGGGACTATATGAAGCCATGGGCCAACCTGTCTGTCCCCACCCCTGAGAGCCCTGGCCAGATGGGCCTCTTTCCGGGGTGGGGGGGGGGGCTACAACACCAGTCAGGCGAGCCCTGGGTTGCATGTTTAAGGGCACAGTTAGAGCTTCACGGTTAGAGCATCTGGCCCCGAGGGCCATGCCCCTGCCTCACCACAGACAGGCAGAGCCCATGGTGGGAGGTGCAGGGACCGAGCCAGGCCACGTGCCCAAGCCCTACCTTTCCTCCTGATCCCACAGGGGGGCATCTCCCAGGCCCTGCCCTGGGGGAACCAGAGCTTCCCTGAGCTTCCCTGGCCGCCTCTGGTGTCCATTTTCCTCCACCCGTAGGACCTTCTTCATCGTCCTCAGACCAGGTCCCCACCTGCGTTGCCTGTGCTACAAGCACGCAACACTCTCTCCAACCAGGCTGAGCAGGAGCCCGCGCCAGCCACATGCCAAGGGCTGGGAACGCAGGGACACATGACAGCCAGCCCTCAACGTGCTGAGTATTTACTGCGTGCCCGCCCTGCTCTCATCACACGCCGAAGTCATGGGACCGCCATAACCAGACCAGGGCGCCACTGTTAATATTACCGTTATTAGCATTTTAGCAGATGACGAAACTGAAGCTGACAGGTGACGCAGGCTGCCCGAGGTCATGCCGCCGGAGAATGACAGAGCGGGGATTCGAACCTAGGCATTCTGTCCCCCAGAGCTCACGGTCGTAATCACCATGCAGGCCTGGACATGCCCAAGAGGATCTCACAGCCTGGTAGAGAAATAGAAACCCTCCCCAGCGGGCTGCGGATACGCAAGTCACAGGGCTGGGGCTGCCCCGGGGCACAGAGCCGTGTGGGCTGGTGTGGTCAGGGAAGGCTTCCTGAAGGTGGCAGGGCGGTCAGCTGGCGAGGGAAATGCACGCAGCTCCCAAGGCAGGCCACACCGGGCTGGCATCTGGCTCTCACCCTCTTCCGTTCTGAGGCCCGGGGCAGGCTCCTCAGGTTCTTGGGCTCTGTTTCTTCGTCTGTAAACTGGAACCAATAGGGTGTTGCGAGGACTGAGCAAGAATGAGTTAACCCACGTGAAGCGCTTGGGACGATGCCCAGGGCACAGTAGACGTTCAAAAAAACGTTAGCCATCACCTTCATTCTCGTCGTTATTTTGATCCCTCTCACTCTTGTCCGAGACTCGGGGTCAGTGAGATGAGGGAGGCCTGGCCCACAGTGGGTGCTCTGCTCCCGGGGAGGCAGCAGGCAGGGAGGGTAATCCAGGGGCAGGGATGGCCGAAGCACCCTAGGCTGGGGCGCCCCTCACCCCAGAACAACCGGAGAGGTGCCCCCGCCTAGGACCAAGCCTCCTGGGGGAGGTCGTTCTTTAACCAGCCCCATCCTCACTCTGGACCCTCTCCCATCACCACCTCCCGGTGGCCTCCAGGCTTTCTCTGAGCGGATACAGCGGCTCAGCAGGGCGTCAGAGCAGCCTGGTCCTGCAAGGCACCAACTTCAGCACCCGTGATGCAGACAATGACAACTGCCTCTGCAAGTGTGCCCAGATGCTGTCTGGAGGTGGGTGCCAGTGGGCCGAAGCCCCGCTCACCCACAGACTCACTTGGCTGGTCACCCCCATTTCCTCCCCACCCCTGGGCGGGCCTGGCTGTGCCCTATCCGCCCCTTCCCCCACCAAGTCCTCAAGGTTCCCTCAGGGTCTTGCCTCATCCTGACACAGGCACCACCAGTTTTCGCCTGAGACTGGGGGGTGGGGTCCCAACCCCAGGCCTGAGAACCCACTCCCCAGGCCGAGCAGGACCAAGATGGGGAGACGTGGGCAGAGGGACAAGAGGGGCAGCTCCCCACCAATGCCCGGCTCAGGCAGTGCTCCTGGGCGTGGGGGACACAGCTCAGAAAGCAGGAGATGGGGTGAGTAGGAGAGGCAGAGATAGGAGAGACCTCCTGGGACACAGAGACAGAGATAAGAGAGACATCAGGACATAGAGACTCAGAGCAGTGAACACAGAGAGTCCCACGGGAACAGAAGTCCAGAGGGAGAGATGGAGAGACGATGTGCAGACCACAGAAAGACAGACGGACACGCTGTGTGAGAGACAGACCCCGAAAGGCAGGGCAACAGAGGCCAAAGGGAGAGACAGAGACACCAGAGCCCCGCAGAGAGACGGACACAAGCTCAGGGACCAACAAGGTGCCGTCCCCCAGAGGCCACGGGCTGAGCGGAAGGTCCGGGACTCTCCCTCCCACCCCGGTGCCCCTCCCACCCTGTCCATCTCCTGCCAGCTGGCTCCCTGGAGGAGGCAGCGGCCCTGATCGGTCCCCGGGGTAGAGGGCTGCCCTCGGGCCCCTGGCTGGCCCCTACCTCCCCAAAGCGTCTTCCTCTCCCTCCACCAGGATGGTGGTTTGATGCCTGCGGCCTCTCAAATCTCAATGGTATCTACTATCCGGCTCACCATCACGTGCGCAAGCTCAACGGCATCCGCTGGCACTACTTTCAAGGCCCCAGCTACTCGCTGCGGGCCACCCGCATGATGGTGCGTCCCGTGGGCGTCTAATAAGCAGCGACACCCGGACGCTGGACCCACAGGAAGAGCCGGGACTCGGTATTCCCTGAACGAGCTGGATCCAAACACGGGACACAGTGCCAGGGTATGGTCCCGGACACCCGGGCCCCCCCTGGGCCAGGCCTCCTTGCCCAGGAGTCCAGAGGATCTGCTGCCTCCCTGTTCCCCTCAAGTTGTGACACGGTGGGTGGCGGCGGGGGGGGGGGGGGAATCTGACTCTATAGTATCCCTCTTTCCTCTTCCCTTCTGTCTCCGGCAGGGGTCCCCTGCCAGCTTGAGGGTCACAATACCCTGAATGAGCGGGGAGCAAACTTAACTTAGGTCCTCAAAGAAATATACGAGCACAGTCCACTTCTCCCAGGCCCCAGCATCTGAAGGCCAGACCTGGCCTCTCGGGGGCTTCAGAAGATCTAAGGGGCATTCCTTTACCGCCGGCATGTCCTCGAATCTGTTCCAGAGAGAATATCTCAGGCGCCCCTCAAAAAGTACCTGGGGTCAAGTGAGGGAGGGAAACACCCAGTTAAATCAACGTGAACAGGCATTCTTAGCTGCAGGACCCGTCAGGGCCTTTAATGTGGTCACATGCCTTTTGACTGCCTGTGAAGGAGTTAGCATGGGCAGCTTTCTCCAAATGTCCTTATTTGAAAACAGGCCCTGTTGATCCCAGAGCATCTCTTGGGGCTGCGGATGCCCTTGGGGAAAGTTGGTCAAACGTGACAGGATGGAGACCCCGAGCTCCACCACTGCACCCCCGCCTGCACCCACTCTTTCTGGCTACAAGAGCCAAGGCGATGGCCCCGAACAGCCCTTAAAAACAACCGGAAGCAGCTTTGGGTCAAAGAAGACACACTCCACCCCCGAAGAAGGGTCTAGAACGAAGTTTCCCATCTGTGCTCTGGGCCGGGGTCCTGCCAGGCTCCGTCTGGTCCTTGAAAGCCAGATTTCTGCCTGGAGGCTGCCCTCTCAGCACTCCCTGTCACCCTAGCTCACCTCAGCTCACGTTCAGGGGCTGTTGGGGACCGTCCACTCCGCCTCGAGCGGGACCCCAATCTTCAGGTCCAGATCCTTCCAGCCTCCAAGCTGAGACCCTAACCCTCTCCTCCCACCTGGTCCAACAGTGCTGCCACCCGCAGCTAGGGGGTGGCGGGAGGTGGGGGTGGGGGGCAGAGCAAGCCCTCGCCTGGGTCCGGGAGACCAGGGGCTCCTCGTGAACTTCCTTCGGAGGACAGGGTCAGAGAGGGGGTGGGGAAGGACGGCGGGCAGGGTGCTGCTCAGAAGCCTCACGTGGCCTTACACAGCATTTGCTCGGTAGGCCTTGGTTTAACATCCGCTGTGGGCAGGGCTCTGGAGTGGGAGGGACCTGCTCCAGCTCTTGGACTTGAGGCCAGTGGCTCAGCCTCTCGAGGCCTCGGTTATCTTGTCTGTGAAACGGAGATGAAGCTCCCTCCTGGCTGGGCTGTGGCAAGGAGGCGATGAAAGGATGTACGTCAACTTTGTAACAGAGCCTGGCACGAGCAGGTGCCTAATAAACGTTAGTTCCCAGAGAGGTAAACGGGGTGAGGAAATCCACCCCTACGGCGGGCCCCCGCTCCTTCCGGGCCCAGGCAAGGTGAGCATGTGTTCCTGAATCTATGGCATTTATTTGTGTACTGCTGAGCTTAGCGGCTAAGTGTGCTGGAGACGGGGTGGAGGCAAAGCTGTGAGCCCCACGGACAGACTCTGGGGTGGTGAAGGCCCACGTCGCCGTCTACACTCGCTTTCTGAAAAAGGCCAGGCTGATTTAGGTTACCCTCAGATACCTGTTCTTAAATATTCATGCTTCCTTCCTACCTTCCTCCCTCCTCCATGCCAGGACTCTCCAGCACAAGGGATAGAAAGCTTATCCTAAGGAAGGGATTGACTCTCATACCGGGAAGTCTAGGGATGCATTCAGGCAGGGCTAGATCTAGGAGCTCAAGTGATGTCTCTTCACCGTTCAGCCCTGCACCTGCCACGTTGACTTCACTCTCAGTCAGGTTTTCTCCTGACAGGTGGCTCCAGCAGCCCTGGGCTGGTGGCCTCCCAGCTGAGCATCCCTAAGACAGAGAGTTGCCCTGTCCCCGTGATTCCAGCAAGGGCATGATTTTCTCCAGCCAGGACTGGTCCTTTCGTGCCCATCTTTGTATTTATCACTGTGAGTCTGATTGACCAGACCTGGGGCACCCAATCAGGCCTGGAACCAGGGTTGGGGTCAGTGCCACCCAAGTCATGTGGACTAGCAGTTTCCAGGCACTGTTTCCGGAAGCAGCGATGCTGGACAGGCCAGAACCAGCGATCACTTTTCCACCATCCATCTCTCTGACTCCCATTTCCCTTCTCTCCATCTCCGCCCCCCTCCTGGCCCCCCTCCCCCCAACGCCTGGTCCCAGGCTCCATCTCATCCCCGGGTTGGCCCAGGACACAGCTGTGTCCCGCCCGGGGTTGTCAGACCCTGGTTCGCTGTCCTGGCTGTGTCCCTGGAGCGGAGTCTCTGGCCCTCTCTGAGCCTCTGTTTCCCATTTGTACAATGGCAGAGGACCTGCCGGCCTCTAAAAGTCCCCTGACAGCGATGCTGACCCACAGTGTCCTGTCCTGCAGACGGGACCAATGGAAGGACACTGGGCAGCCCAAGGGCCCTATGGGGGCGTGGCTGGTGTGGTCTTGGCCCTGGCTGGATCTCCTGGGGGCCACCACTCATAGGAACTGGCTTCGGGGATACCTGAATCTGCATTCATAGGGCCCTTGAACTCAGATTCTGATCCTATGCAGAATCATATCCAGAATCACCTCTTCCTATATCAGATCGGCATTCTCCCCATCTTAGTCATGAGGAAATTAGAGCCCAGAGAGGGAAAAGATTTCATCCAAGGTGGCACAGCCAATCACCACCTCCAGTGCACCTTCCATCTATGAGCTGCCTCCCTCATCCAGGCCTCTCTGAGGCATCCTGACACCAACCACAAAACTGCTGGGGGAGTGTCCCCTCCACTTATGTCAAGCACCAAAGGAACTTTCTGGAAAGCTCTCCAAGACAAGAGCTTTTATCACTGGTACCTGATAGGTCCCGGTGGAGCCAGACAGGCAGATCGCATTGTTCCCAAGATCTCTGCATGTCCCCGGCGAAAGCAGTTTCCACGCTGAGGGAGAGAGTTGACTGGGCACCCCCAGAGACGACAGCCATGGCCGAGGTAAAAGGTGGCCCTTTGCAGGGAGGAAGGGAGCAGCTAGCATCAGGATGGTTTGTCTTGGTGGCTGGGGGGACTGACCCCATTTTCCAGATCCCCACCCCCACCCCCCGCCCCGGTGTCTGTGTGAGTCTTCACCTCTTGCATTTAAAGATGCTTCGGAAAGCTAATGGCATTGCGTTGGCAACAACGGCATGGGCATCTTTTGATGGAGCGGTGCTTTGGAGAATGGAGTCTGGTCCAGGCCACGTCCAGGATAAATGTGTCACTTCCCTGTGTTAGATTCACAAGGAGTTGCTCAACTGAGGTTCTCGTGGGTCCTGAGGTCAGGGATGTCCAATGGCCTTTAGCATCGGATACATTCCTGCCTTACCCCGTGAGATCTCCTGGAGCCTCCCTTTCTCCCATCTGCACAGTGGGGAGAGTGGAGTCGGGTTACCACACAGGGAAATCATGCAAATTCCATGTGATGGTGGACATCCAGGCCTGGAACATTCGCTCACGTATTTATCCATTCATGTATAGATTCATTTATGCACACAGCGCGTATGGGTCAAGGCCAGGCTGCGTGATGGGGGTGGACCAAACAAGACGGTCATGTGCTCACAGAACTGAACAGCCTAGAGAGAGAGACGGGCCCAAACCCCAATTTTTTTTTAGTTTGTAAAACTAAATTGACAATCGATGGCAAGTAAAGAAAATAAACAGGAGGCAGAAACAGATCGCAGAGGGTCCAGCTTCCGGCGATCAGGGAAAGCCCTCTCTGAAGAGGTAGTGCCTAAAGTGGGGACTAACTAACACAGTGAGAAAGAGGCAGCCAGGGAACGGTAAGTTCACTAGGGGGAGCAGTCATTGCAAAGGCCCTGAGGTGACCATGAGGAACCGCAAGGGAGCCAGGGTGGCTGAGACCACAGTGAGCAAGGGGGAGCGGGGTGGGGCTGAGTCCCCCCCCCCCAACCCGGCACTTACATCAGAGATCACTCCTCCCCCCAGTGCCCACCAAGGACTGAACCCAGCCACCACTCTGCCTGAGTCTCTGTGGAGCTGGGGCAAATTCCTGCCTCTCTCTAGACCTCAGTTTCCCAGTCTGTGAAATACAGGAGAGGGATCACCTCTGTCTGAAAGTCACCCAGACCCAGTTATTGTATAAATCTGAGTCAAGGGTCTGGTTGTGTCCACTGCACGGGGTGCCAGTGGGGGAGTCAGAAGAAGGAGGAGAAAATAAGGGACCTGCCCTCAGGCTACTTGGGAACTTGGGAGTGTCTCCCACACCGGGTCAACCAGGGGGAACTTGGGTGGGAGCACAGGACGCTGACTGCCCGCCTCCTCCATGCTGGTTTTACATGCACCATCTCTGAATCTTGGTGGGTTCTAGTATTACCCCATTTTACAGATGCGGAAACAGAGACCCACGGAAGTAAAATGCCTTGCCTATGGTCACACGGTGACTTAGGGTACAAGCCAGGCTGATGTAGCAGAAAGACCCCAAAATTCAGTGAGTTACATATTTTTCCTCCCTGTGAGTCTGGAGCTGATCGGTCCATGGCCGGGGGGTCAGCTCTGCCAACCTCAACCACAGCTTCCCTCTCTGGCCAGGGGAGCTTCACCCAAAGGTGCAGGAAGGGAAACCATCTGTCCAGCACCGCTTCCCCTCCAGAACCTCCCCCTCTCACCCCAGACTTCTCTTTTGCTCAGAATATCCCAGCGGTCTCCCTATAGGGCTCCATCTCCCGGTTTGCTTCCTCCTGGCCTACAGTCATGCCATTTCCCCTGCCTGAAACCTTCGGTAGCTCCCCAGTACCCTGTGCTCACGGCTGGTCACCACCTAGCTCAGTCCTTCTCCAGCTCCGCCTCTGCTCTGTGCTTAGGAGTTCGGAGGCTTTGGGCCTGATGAATTCCTTCTGAGCAAAGGGTCTCAGGTGGCCATCAGTCTTCCTGGAGGAATTGCCCATGTCCAGTGGACTTTTATGTCCCTGTGGCCTGGAACTCATGGCCCAGCTTGTGGTGGCTACTCTCTGTAAGTCACATAGCGTATTGGTTCAGCCCTCTGGTTCTGCAGAGAGCCGGGCCCTTCTGCTCCTTACAAGGATAATGTAAGAGCCTCCAAAGTCCCTGTGAGGGCCTAGTACATTGCAAGGCACCTAGGACAGAGCCTGTCCATGGTAAGTTGTCTGTGATGTTGTCTCCGATTATTTCCCTATACCAGGCCCCTTAGATTATCCAAAGAAGCCCCTTAATGACCTTATGGGTCATTAAGTACCAATAGGTACCATTATCATCTCTCCCTTTTCCAAACCGGGGAACGGAGACCCGGGAAGTAAAGTCACTTGGCCAAAGTCACACGGTAAGATTTTACAGAGGTGGCTTTGGACCCAGATCACCTGCCCCACAACATGCTTCACCTGGATCTTATGGTCCCTGTGACCAAGGTTAAAGGAAAATTCATAAATACATAAGCAGTTGCCAAGCTGAAGCCAGCCGGTGCTTGAATCTGACACAGGACAATAAAGGCCCGCTGTCCCTGCTCGACCCCCTCCAGGGCCGGGACAGGACCTTCCTTCCTGCTTCTGACTTCCCAACTCCATGTCCTGGCTTCCGAACACTTGGCCACAGGCCCATCGCCCTCAAATCTTTTCTGAGTAGGACTTCGCTTTCTTCCTTGTCAACCTCCCTGGCCTCCCCACTGTGGCCTGGGCAGGGGAGGGACAGGGACAGGCCACTTTAATCTGAGCAGCCTGGAAGCCTCCTGGCGGGCTGAGGCCTCTTCCCTCCACCTTCACCTGCCCCTTGGTGTCTGGGAGAGGTGTCAGGACCACATCCGCTCAGGTCTGCCTATGTCCACAAATCAGAAGACTTGTCCTCTCTGGACCTCACTCTCCTCAACCATAAAATGGGAATGAGCCTCCCGGCCCTGCTTGCTTCACAAAGTTGCCATCAGACTCGAGTAAGATGGTCCCTTCCCTCAACAAGTATTTAGTAACTACTATGTGCCAGGCACTGGGAACACGGCCATGAACAAGACCGAACGACACTTGCTCTAAGGTGCTTATAGTCTGGGGTGGGTGGAAAGAGACAGAATTTCAATAAAAATTAACCAAACAACCTAAAGTACAATGAATGTGGGTTGCAACGACACCAACTAGTTGGGGAAGGCATCCTTATAGGACGAGGAGGAGTTAGGTGAAGAAGAAGAAGAAGGTTCCAGGCAGAGGCAACAGCACATGCAAAGGCCCTGGGGGTGGCCCAGGGGAAAGCTCCAGAGCATTCGGGAAGGGGAAGAAGCCAGAGGTCTGGTAGGGACTGAGGTAGGCGGGCCCTTGAGGGCCAGATGGAGACAACGGGTGACGACACAGAAGATAATGGTCTAAACAGCAGGAAGCCAGTGCCGTGAAGTAACCCAGAGCTCATAGGCTTCCCCATCCTCCAATGTGAGTGTTAACCTTAAGCGAGCTGTTTCCCCTCTCAGAACCTGGGTCTTCCCTCCCAAGGAGATTGGGATCGCGATACCTATCTTGCAAGGCGTTTGAAGTTCAGAGAAAATCTATGTCCCGTACGTGAAAGATCTGTCCCTACACAAAAGACTACTCCACAAAGGAGGTCCACTATTATTCGCAATGCAGCCTATGGCATTTACACGTTTTCCCATTATTTCTTGAACATTTGTCATTGCTGCAGCTTGACAGCAGACAAGTGGGGGTGGACCCCAAAGGCTGGGGTTAACTGACAGAAGCCAAGCCATGCATTTGGTCTTTTCTTACTGTTTGAGAAAGGCCCCCAGGGCTACACAGGAACCTAGTCTGAGAACAATAGCCCAACAGAAAGGCCAAGGAGCATCTAACGAACCTGACATCCGTGCAACAGGTTCTGTTGACTAGCACAGAGGTCAAGCAGTAGAGAACATGTTAGCCCCCAACTGGAAAGGACAGGAGAAGAATGGGTGAAGAGGGGTGAATTCATACGTGGAAGGGAAGATTCCCTGGGAAGGGGCACCAGAGCAGCTTTCAGGGGACTAGGACTGTTTTCTTGACCCACGTGAGGGTTAGTTTGTGACAATGCATCAGGCTGTACCTTGCTGGGTGCATTTTTCTCTCTGTGTGCTCCTCTACATACATAGGTGTGTCAGGGAGGGGAGATTTTACATGTACAAATGCGCTGTAAATCCAGAGTTATGTGGGGAGAAAATAAGGGTTTAGAGAGGAATTTGGCGGAAGCTAACAGAATTACATACGCAGTCGCCCTTCGACACAGGAATCTTTCCTTTGTACGAATCTGTCCTGAATATACGTAATACATGTACAAAGTTATTCACTGAAGCTTCATTTGTACGAACAAAAAGATGGGAAAAACCCAAATGAATAAAGCTGTGGCACAGTTATTTCTGCATATCAAACTACCCCCAATCTCAGTGACAGAAAAACGACAGCCATGGACTTCACGGCTGGCTGGACCATCCACCCGGGCCCTTTCCATATGGCTCGGGCTTCCTCACAACATGGCGGCTGGATTCTGAGAGGAAGCATCCTGACGGCAAGCATTCCAAACAGGACCAGGAATACGATTTGCAGGGTGCAGTGCAAAATGAAAACGTGGAGCCCTCGCTCAAAAATTAGGAAAATGTAGGGGCACCTGGGTGGCTCAGTCGGTTGAGCGTCCGACTTTGGCTCAGGTCATGATCTCACAGTTCATGAGTTCAAGCCCCGCGTCGGCCTCTGTGCTGACAGCTCAGAGCCTGGAGCCTGCTTCTGCTTCTGTGTCTCCCTCTCTCTCTGCCCCTAACCCACTCACATTCTGTCTCTGTCTCTCTCGAAAATAAATAAACATTAAAAAAAATTTTAAAAAAAAATTAGGAAAATGTACTTCTTCCTTTCTCCTACGGTCTCTCTCTCAACATGCCGTGGTGTGTTTATTCACTACTTAATGTTGTTCTAAAACATTTTTTTAATTTAAATTACTAGCATGAAATTTACCCTTCACCTTTATGTTGTACAATGACGGTTTTGAATGCAAATGTGACAGCATCAAACTCCTGTGTGGAATCACTGAAATGACAGCATTGGTATTTCAGAGCTCATATGTGTGTGTGTATTTCATTCTCCCTGGGACGGTGGAAAAGCTGCACCAAACCAATGAATCACTTGTATGTCACTTCTTACGTGCACACCTTCTGCTAACACTCTCTACCTGCTGCTCATCATGAGTAAGGAAACACTGAAAGGAAAGGGAAGTATCGAGTTCCCTGTCTTCTTTCCTTCTAGGTCACCGTTCTTAGTGCAAGGGGTTGGCTAATACAGGGCAGTAACATGGGTAAGAAAGGATATGATCCGGTTCTGGGTCATCTGAGTTTTCCTGGAACACCAGTGCCCTTTTTTTTTTTGTTACCAAGGCACGTCTGATTGGAACAGAAAGCATGGTCTTCCGGGCTGTACCCCTATTTGCTCAGTCACGGCCATCACATGCTTACCTTGTACCCACTTTGAGTCCCACTGAATGTCCACGTAATGTGAGTTCACTGGAATTCTATGCTCACAGGGCACTGTGAACACTATATGTGAATGGTGGACACTCTTATTCCGTGTGTCTCTTCTGCTCACATGCAGCCACTGTCCCATTGGACTTCACTTCCAACACACAAGTTCAAAGATAAAACTAAGAATTTCAAAATGTGACAGCAGAGCATTAAAACAATTAAAAATTTTTAATTTCAAATTAAAAACAGGGGCGCCTGGGTGGCTCAGTCAGTTAAGCATCCGCCACTTGATTTTGGCTCCGGTCATGATCTCACGGTTCATGGGTTCGAGCCCCGTGTCGGGCTCTGCGCTAATAGGGAGGAGCCTTCTTGGGATTCTCTCTCTGCCCCTCCCCCATTCCCTCTCTCTCTTTTTCTCAAAATAAATAAATAAACAAAGAAGAAGAGAAAATTAAAGACAATTTTAACTGTTTTAATGCTCTGCTGAGCCCTTCTGAGCACGGGACCCTACGTAGGAGGTGAGCATGTTAGGGAAGCCGCGTAGCAGGCATCACAAACACAGATACAAATAGAGTGGGAAAAGGAACCGGTGTTCATATACCCTCTCCACAGACACTTGCTCCATTGTCCCATCAGACCTTACCTACAAAACACAAGTTCAGGGGCGCCTGGGTGGCTCAGTCGGTTGAGCGTCCGACTTCGGCTCAGGTCACGATCTCGCGGTCCGGGAGTTCGAGCCCTGCGTCGGGCTCTGGGCTGATGGCTCAGAGCCTGGAGCCTGCTTCCGATTCTGTGTCTCCCTCTCTCTCTGCCCCTCCCCCGTTCATGCTCTGTCTCTGTCTCAAAAATAAATAAACGTTAAAAAAAATTTAGAATGGTGTGATGTAAGGATCCAAATTTACTGTAAAAAAAAAAAAAACACAAGTTCAAAGATGCATTCCTTAAGAATTTCAAGACTACAAGGGCACCTGGGTGGCTCAGTGGGTTAAGGTCTGACTCTTGGTTTTGGCTCAGGTCATGATCTCATGGATCGTGGGATTGGGCTTGTGCTGACAGTGCAGAGCCTGCTTGGGATTCTCTCTCTCCCTCTGTCTCTGCCACTCCCCCACTTGCACGCACACACGCGCACGCTCTCTCTCAAAATAAATAAAGAAGCTTAAAAAAAAAAATGTCAAGGCCACAGCAGAGCACAAAAACAAGTGAGCACAGAGCCCTATGCCGCTAAATAAGTCACAAGCCCATGAAGCCTCTCCTGGTTCCAAGCCTAGCAGGCAGAAGCTGCATGGCCTTTTATGACCTAGATGGTAAATCACATTATAAAAGCATCACTTCTGTCTATTCTACTGTTCAAAGCGCTCACAGAGCCCCAGCCCAGATTTGGGGAGTAGTGGGTCATAGGCCCCACCTCTCAATGGGAAGAGTGTCAAAATATACACATATCGCTTTTTAAACACACACATACACACACACACACACACACACACACCACTTTGGGTGGTAATGGGCCATATAAAGGTCCCACTTCCCAAACTTCTTTGATATTAAAGTAGGGCATATGACCAGGCTCTGGGCAATAATACTTAAGAAGAGATGTCAAGTCAGGAAAATAGGAAAGCTGACCCACCAGAAAGTGGACCCCGTTGCCCTCCCCCTTTTCTTTTACCTGAGATGGAGGCGTGATGACTGGAGCACCAGCAGCTTGGAGCATGAGGAGAGCTCATAGATTGAAGCTACAAACGGCTGGAGGCAGAATGATGGAAGGAGCCCAGATTTCTTTCAACGGCGGAACAGCTGCACCAGTCCTGGACCACCTTACACAAGTGAGAGACAGATTTTTATCTTCTTTAAGCCACTGCTGTTTGGGACTTAAAATCTTAACCGATACACCTTTTCCCCAGGGAATATGGGAAAATGTGAGATCGCAAGAAAGGTGCCCGGCATTCTATGCTGCGTGGCGCTCACGCCACGTGATTCGTCTACAAGAAAGGGCTGTTAGATCAAGCATCTGTTTGTAATGACCATTCGGGCCCTGCCTCATGGCCGATGGAATCTTCTCAGAACTCAAAGTCAGGCTGTTCTCATGCTCAAAATCCTTCCGTGGCCACCCACGGCCTCTGGACTCCAGAGCAGAGAAGTCCTGGGGGTGGGGGTAGGGAGCGTCCTGTGCCTGGCTACCTTTCGAACCTCATCTCCCACGTTACTTAGTCCTGTTGTTGCCATTTTGCCTTCCAAGGAGAGCCTGCCTGTGTGCGAGGACAAGAGAAAAGCAGGGCCTGAGGATGATGTCTGGAGTCTTGAACCAGGTCCCGCCCAAAGCCGGCGTCAACTGCGGACTCTTCAGCTCCTCGAACCAACAGAGGGTCTGGTTTTGCTCAAACAGCTCTCAGCTGGGTTTCCGTCACCTGCAGCTTAAGGAAGCCCAAATCGCACAAGAGCACGGCCGTGAAGGGTTCAGAAGTGAGCAGGGGATGCCAGCAGTGTCTGCTGGGGTCCTTCCCAGGCTTTGCGACCAAGCCACGCTGCGGTGACCTGTCCTGGACAGCTGTCCTCATCTTTTTGGAAAGTCACAGACCGGGGCGCCTGGGTGGCTCAGTCGGTTAAGCATCTGACGTTGGCTTGGGTCATGATCTCGCAGGTTGGTGAGTTTGAGCGTCGAATCGGGCTCCCTGCTGTCAGCCGCAGAGCCGGCCTGGGATCCTCCGTCTCCCTCGCTCTCTGCCCCTCCCCCACTCACATTCTCTCTCTCTCCATCTCTCTCTCCCTCTCTCTCTCTCTCTCAACACATTTCAAAAAAGTCACATACAAACGAGAGCTTCCAGAGCCCCTGCTCTGAGACAACACCGTCCTCTAAATTACACGTGTGGAAACATTTATGGGCGATGTATTTATGGGTGATGTATATGCTCATTACCTTGACCGTGGTGGTGGCTTCGCAGGTGCACACATATGTTAAAACTTATCAGATGGCTCCCTTTAAATACGTGCAGTTTATCCCATGTCAATTTTACTCCGATAAAGCAGTTTAAAAAAAAAAAAAAAAAAACAAGAGATTTACTAAATTAGACATTAGATAAGAAACAAGGTATTGCTTTCTCTTCATGCCCAAATTTCCTCAAACACAGGGTCCACTGGACACAGAGGCTACCGCTTAGAATTGAGAAAAGACAATATTTATTATTTTTTTTTGAGAAAAGACAATATTTAGTTCTGACAGTATCAGCACCTAATTGTCCCTGTTTGTTAAGTGAGAAAATGAGATGAAGTGACTTGCTGTGATTTTTTCCACTCAGCCCCAGCTCCCTATAAAGCACCTTACGAACCTGTGACAACAGATCCGCTGCGTCACAGACATGAGGATCAACCAATAATGACCACAAATAATCCATGTGATACGCGTATATTATTTTTACTGATGTCACTTAACCTCGGGGAGGAAAACAACTATGCAGAGTTGCTGTCAAGGGGACTCTTCCGGGGGACCCCTGTCCCAGGGGCCATGGGGTAGGAAGAACCTTCGGCTCTCTGACTGGGATGGCCCACATCCCAGTGGCCCTTCTGGGGCCTCACTCCATTCAGGCTACAGACCCCAGGTGGCAGGCCTTCCTAGGTTCCTGTGATATTGTGACTTATAATAAGAAACATGTAAATTCGGGGGTGCCTGGGTGGCTCAGTCAGTTAAGCATCTGACTCTTGATTTCAGCTCAGGTCATAATCTCGAGGTTTGTGAGTTCGAGCCCCGCATCGGGCTCTGGGCTGACAGTGTGGAGCCTGCTTGGGATTCTGTCTCCCTCTCTCTCTGCCCCTCCCCCGCTCTCGCTCACTCTCTCTCTCTCTCTCAAAATAAAGAAACTTTAAAAAAAAACAAAAAAAGAAAGAAAGAAACATATAAATTTGGTCTTCATCCCCATTTCTGGCACACAGCTCCTAAATGGTTGGAACTTCCGGGGAGAGGGGACAGCGTATCTTTTGCTATATTTGGTCTTTTGTCATTGGTTCCTGAAAATGCTTCCCAGCCACGAAGGTGAAAGGAATTTCTTTTTACTCACAAGAGTGTGTGTTAACGAGGTGACTTTTGGAAAGCCCCTGAGGCTGAGGGCTGGTTGCCAGGGGAACGAACCTGATCTGGCTTTCAGCCCCACCCCTCCGCCAGCCCAGGGCAAGGGGGGGATGAGCTGGAGATTGAATCCCAGGCCGGTGGCCAATGATTCCATCAATCGTGCTTATGTAATGCAGCCACCATAGAACCCCCAAAGGACAGTGTTCGGAGAGCTCTGGGCGGTGAGTAGAACATCCCAGGGAACGTGGAAGCTGGGCGCCCTTCCCACACACCCTACCCCACGCATCTCTTCGCGTTCCTGAGTTGTATCCCTTTATGATAAATAGGTAATCTAGTAAGTGAACCGTTTCCCTGAGCTCTGCGAGCTGCTCCGGCAAATTAGTCAAACCCGGGGAGGGAGTCTCAGGAATCTCTACTTTACAGCTGGTCGTCAGAAGCACAGGGAACAACCCGAACTTGAAACTGGCCTCTGAAGTGAAGGGAGTCCATCCTGAGTGTCAGAATGGAGGGCAGCTGTGGGACACCCAGCTGGTGTCGCTGAACTCCTCGTGGCCTGGAAAACTGACAGGTCTGGGGTCAGGAGGGAAGTGGTGTTGCAGTGGGGTGTTGAGAGCCCCGGGGCCCCACGCGTGAGCGTGGCTTTCCTTTGCCCATAGCATCCCCAGCCCGGCAGCCCGGCCCCGGGACTGGGGTCTCTGGTATTCCCAGTCCCAAGGCCCCAGGGGAAGGGCTCACTGTGGGACCTGCTTCGGGCCTGAGCTCTGGGGCTGTGCTTACCCTCCTACCCACCTTCACCTGCTGCCTGCTGCCTGGCCCCTCAGCCCTCCCCCAGCCCAGCCCTTCAGCCCCCAGGGCCCAAAGGGGAGGAGGATGCAGTTAATCAAAGTGATCCCAGAATTCACACAGAAGGCCCAGAGCGGACAAATATTTGTGGTTCCTTTTCTACGCATAATAAGCATTACATACACACCCACAGAGAAACAGAGATCCATATACCCATGCGTCTGACGCCTGCCTCGGGATAGTCACATACATATGCATAATACAGACAACCAGCCCACAGCAGCCCATAGGCTGTGAGAACAGCTGGCAGATTTAATAATGCACAACCACTCGACATCCGTGGGACCCCGGGCAATCTACACACCTTCTCTGTGCCTCCTGTCCCCTCTGTTAACAAGCTGGTAATCAGACCTGCCTGCGAGGTCACAGGAGGAGTCACTCGAGGCACAGGGCTCTTCACGCGTGCCGTCATCTAGTGAGATCATGGAGCCCTTCTCAGAATGCTGTTTTCGACTGCTTGAAATCAAATACATTGAATTATGAAGGGAACACATTATATTAATGAAAATCGTGGTCCTCAAAATAGTTTGAAAGAACACAGTTGTGATATAGTACTATCCATGCTTTTTTTTGTGTGACCGCTTAAATACGCGCTCTAGCCGTCTCAAGATCTCCTAAATACTGTAACTGCGAGGTAGTGATGAATGCTAACGATATTTTGAGATATCCATAACTACTGTGGTAGGGTAAGAAAGTAGCTATGATTTCTAATGGTGGCCAAGTTTCAGGCACTGCCGACACTCCTGTGGCTTGTGTCCCACGTTCAAAGTTGAAGGAGGTGCTGAATTTAATTACAGGTGAATAAAGATGAATCTCATTCATGGACCCCAGTATGACTCCAGGTTAAGAATCCTTGAATTAAGGGGCACCTGGGTGGCTCAGTAGGTTGAGCGTTGGACTTCAGCTCAGGTCGTGACCTTGCAGTTTGTGAGTTCAAGCCCCGCGTTGGGCTCTGTGCTGACAGCTCAGAACCTGGAGCCTGCTTTGGATTCTGTGTCTCCCTCTCTCTCTCTGCTCCTCCCCCACTCACACTCTGTCTCTGTCTCTCTCTCAAAAATAAATAAAACATTTAAACATTTAAAAAAAAAAAGAATCCTTGAGTTAAGACATATAAGATGCTTAGAACAGCATCTCATACATAGCAAGTGATGGATAACTATTATTATTACTACATCTCAGTAGTAATATAATCCATTTATGTATAATTAATACCATAACTATCTGAGATTAAGATACTGTTAACAGAATATGGGAAAGGAAAGGCTTCTGGGAGAAGAAAAGTACCTACAGATGCCTGCCCGATTTGAGCAGGAATGAGCTCGTTGTTCCAACTTGAGTCATCTCTGGAGATCTTCAGGGAGAAGGAATCCTACCCGCGTTGATTTCCACCGAAAGAGAGGGAGCAGCCCTGACATCCGGGAGCTGGCTTGGATGTGATCAGATGAACCTGATACTCATAGATAACAGCTGATGTCTTGTGGAACAGAAACAAGAACCAGAAACAAGAACAAACAAACAAACAAAAAGAAACAGACAAAAAAAAAAAAAAAAGACAAAACAGGAAGAATCAAGACAAAAAGCAAGACCGCTCTGTAATCATGTCTGAACAAAGACAAAACTCGAACATTCCCAAGCCACCAAAATGACCGCACGTCCCCCTACCCTGGCGGACACAGTGACTGCAGCCTCTGGAGAACTCACAGCGATGGCCTCGCCCCGGTCTGCCTTCTGCACAGGGAAGGTTTATCAAGAGCCCAACTGTGGGAATACTCCCATTCCCTGAAGCGTGCACCCTAGAGAAAACCTCCTTCCTTACACTCTCCTCAAGATCACCTAGCACAAGCCTAGATCCTATAATAAGCCTCTTCCAACAAACACCCTCTCACCGAGATGCCTCAGAGTTCCCCAGCCGGTCATGCGTTCTCTCTCGCTGCAATGAGTAATCAGCTCAACTTGCCTGACTCCAGGCGTGCCCCTGGTGGTCTTAGGCTGGAGGGCATGGACAGAAGATGACTCGTTTGTATACACTCATAAAATGGGCTCTCAGCTCCTTAAGCTTATAGTTCTCGAACAACTAAAAATGGAAACAACACTACAAATTAAATACTAACATGCTACAAAACTAATAATAACAATTGTCATTATTGGGACACCTGGGTGGCTCAGTCAGTTAAGCGTCCGACTTCGGCTCAGGTCACAAGCTCATGGTTCATGGGTTCGAGCCCCGCATCAGGCTCTGCTGATGAGTGTGGAGCCCCCTTGGGATTCTCTCTCTTTCCCTCTTTCTCTGCCCCTCCCCCACTTGTGCTTTCTCTCTCTCAAAAATAAGCTTTAATAATAATAATTATTATTATCATCATCATTAATCCACCCAGGCAGTTATATGTACTGACCCTGCCTCCCTCATTCCATGTTCACCACCTCCCGTGAAATAAATTCCAAGTCTGTTTAGGATTAGGTTTGACTTCATGTAACTTACAAAAGAAAGTGGCTCGTGCAAATCCTCCACGATGTGCTGGCTTAGACTAACCGGGGATCTGCTCATGACTCCGTGGGTTGGCAGTCCGGACTGGGCTCCACGAGAACGGCTTGTGTCTGAGTTCGTCTTTCGTCTGCAATCAGCTATGGCGGGAGGCCTCACTGCCACGGCCGCTGGCTGGCCGTAGGCAAGGGGAGTGGAGATACCTGGGCTGTGCACCCTCTCCGCAGGCTGGCCGGGCTGCTCTCACAGCGGTCTCAGAGTCCCTGGCACAGCACGCCCCATGCACAAGGCCTTGTCAAGCTTTGGTCTCCTCCCATTGACCAAAGCGAGTCACAGGGCTCAGCCCAGATTCCAGGGATGGAGAAGGGCACTCAGGTCCCTATGAGGGAAAAGCTGCAGAACCACACTGCAAAGGGGTTAATGTGCAGGAATGGGAACCTTGTGAGATCATTGCTGCAAAATACCCACCTCAGTTTGGCTTTTTTTCTCAAGTCAGAAAGTCTGGGGACTCAACTGAAAAAAACCCAATGGCCAACGTTGGAACAATTTGAACGAGAACGTAAAGTTGTATTAGGTTATAACCCGAAGAATAAAACAAATATCCCTGGGTCCATATTGGAATATGGATATATTCAAGTATGATATTCATCAAATCAAATATATCAAACGATTGAGTAAATAAGTTGATAGATGATTGATAGGTAGATAGAAGAAATAAGTCTCTCGCGTAGAAGAATTCCAAGTAATTTATGTGACATACTCCACCCTCAGGGAAGGGAAAACAACTCCCCACGCCTTAAATGTGGGCTGCACATAGTGGCCTTATTCCAAAGAGTGCAGCATGGAAAGAAATAAAAAGAGTCACTTTACAGTGGGGACTCTGACAGCGATCAAAGTTCATATCCATACTGATAAGTCGTGTTGGCAGTATATGCCCTTGTGAGAATGTGAGACCAGCCACTTTGTCTCTGTGGTCTTCCTCCCCAAACACAACACCCCAGTCTAATCATAAGAAAATCTTCAGATAATCCGAAAATCTTCAGATAATCTGGTACAACATACCTGACCAGTACTCCTCAAAACGGTCAAGGTCATCAAACAAACAAACAAAAAAAGTCCGAGAAACAGTCAAGGTCATTAAAAAAAAAAAAAAAAAGTCCGAGAAACGGTCACAGCCAAGAGAAGCCTAAGAAAACACAACCGCTCCTAAATGTAATGTGGTATCTTGGATGGGATCCTAAAATGGAAACGGGACATTTAGGAAAAATGGGGGAAATCTGAATGAAGTATGGATTTTTTTTTTTTAGTTAATAATAACGTAATAGTATCGTGCCAAGTGTAGTATGCCAATATATCAATAATAGGGGAAACTGGGTATGAGATATATAGACACTCTGTACTATCTTTGCAATGATTCTGTAAATCAAAAACTACTGTAATAAAATTAAAATTTTATTGGGGGGGGAAGAAGTCTAAAGATCAATCCATGCCAGGCCTGGTGCAATTTTTATGGTATTATCAACATCTCATGTTCCCTCTAGTTTCGTGTTGCTTCATTCTCACCGTGTGGCTTCCTCCTCAAGGTCAATTCTTGATCCAAAATGGCTGCGGGGGCTCCAGCCGTGATGCCTGAGTCCCATGTAGGAAGAAGGAGAAGAAAGGGCAAATTGGCTTTCATCCCAGCTGCATCAATGTCTTCCACAGATATTTCCCAGAAATCTCACCTATCAACCTCTACGCATCGGCCACCAGTAGCCGCAAGAGAGCCTGAGAATGTAGTCTTCTAGCTGGGTACATTGCCAACAGAAGAAAATCAGGGTTTGGTCAACAGAGAAAGAAGAGAGAAGGGAATTCCACAGGCAACTGGCAGCCTTTCAGGTGCTACTAGAATTCCATTTTAGAGATCAGAGAAACTGAACCTCAGAGAGGTTGTGTGACTTGCCCAGGGTCCGAGGACCGGGCAAGGAGGAAGACGGATTTGACCTCAGAGGCCGAAACTCGAACCTGAACTGCCACCAGCAGTGTGAATGTGGGACACTCAAGCGTGCTGCCATTTCTGTGGGTTGTCTCGCGCTTCTGCCCAGCTCCATGTGCTAATAAGGACATTCCTCTCCTACCGCTTGGCTCTCTTTCACCTCCAGCGAAACTTCCTCCCCACCCTCTACCTCTGCACCACCTGACCTTCGTTCAGCAGGGATTCGTCTTTCCATATCGAAGCCACCTCTGCCCATTCACTTCTCATCACTCAGGGCTGGTGACGGTGGTAGAGCCCAGGGGTCAAGATCGCAGGCTCTGGAGTCAGCCTGGGTTCAAATCTTGGCTGCACCCCCTTGCTCGCTGTTGACCTTGTTGCAAGTTACTTAACGCCTCTGTGCCTCAACTTCCTGACCTGTGAAATGGGGATGATAATAGTACCTATCTTTTGGATGGTTGTGAGGGTTAAATGTATACTACGTGAAAAGCGCAAAGCACAGTGCCTGGCCCCCAGATAGTTCTCAGTCAATGTTACTCCTTGGTGCCCGTGTGATCCCAAGCCCAAATACAGTCTCAGGTAGGGCTCACCTGTGGTCATGTAGATGATTCATGATATGCTTGAGTAACTTTTTTTTAGGGTTATCACCAAAATGAAATCGAACACTTTATTTTTTTTTTTCAACGTTTATTTATTTTTGGGACAGAGAGAGACAGAGCATGAACGGGGGAGGGGCAGAGAGAGAGGGAGACACAGAATCGGAAACAGGCTCCAGGCTCCGAGCCATCAGCCCAGAGCCTGACGCGGGGCTCGAACCCACGGACCGCGAGATCGTGACCTGGCCGAAGTCGGACGCTTAACCGACTGCGCCACCCAGGCGCCCCGAAATCGAACACTTTAAAAATCCTTATGGAGAGCTCATGAACCACCATCCCCGTATATCCCCATGTATCAGCTTGGAAAACACTGACTTGGAGCAAAAGACACAGGCATTTCAAATCTGGCTCAGACTCGTTCTGCCATGAACTTATAATGCGACCTCGGACAAGCACCTGTCACTCTCCGGAATCCGTGTGAACGGGACACTGAGGCTATTGCAGAGCCCAATATGGCAGCCCAGAACAGCTAATGGTTGTGAAAGGAGTTTGTGACCTGTGACTTGCTGGCGGGCCTGAGGTTCGTCCAGGGGAGACAGGTTCTGCCACTAATTACCGACAAGCTTCCTACTCTAGAAACTGCTCCCCCTCAGGGCCGGGATTTGGGGGACTCAGGAGCTCTCCAGGGTCTGTCCTAAACCTGCTGTGTGGCTTTAAGTAAAGCCCTTCCTCTCTCGGGTCCTCAGTTTCCCCCATCTGCTCATTGAGGTCCCCCCCTGCTTCCATATGGGAAGGGATCCCCGGGATGGGGGAAGAACAAACCCCCAGAATTCCTCAGGGATCTGTTAGGGGGTGCAGAGGCGGAGCCTGTGGCTGTCCTCTCTGGGGTACCGGCCAGCGACGACCCATCTCCAACCACCCTCTGTCTGTATGCCCTCCATTCAAGTTTCAAATTCCCAGGAGAGACTCTGGCCTGGCCAGCCCGCAGTCAGGTGGCTGCTACTGCCAGCGAGTTGGTGACGCACAGAGGACAGCAGGCATAATCCAGACATGACCCATGGGGACATGTAGTGATGTCCACCCCCGTGTGTGCCTATGAGACACAGGCCCACCTCCAGGCGCCTGCACAAAGCTCGAGAAAAACAGGAGGTGGTTCCCAGAACTGGAAACAGAAACAAATGCATTGTTTTGCGTCCCAAAACCTGTCTGTGGGTTCAGCGTTTACAAGCACGGTGATACCTGGGGCCTGGTTTTAGATGGGAACGGGGCCAGAGAGTTGCAAAGAACTAGTTTTGTGTCACCAGGAATGCGTGCAGGCCTGGCCCCACGCACACATGTGCGTCTGCAAGGAAACTAAACTTCCCTCACCGGGGAGGCTCTGCCCCGTTGCCCCTTCCGGCAGGCGTGTTAACGATGTTAATGGTGATGACGATAAAACCAGCTGACCGTCTTTGGAGGCACTGGACTAGGTATCTGACCTGCATCTCATGCAATGGCAAGAATGACTAATAGCTCCATTTCGCAGGTGAGAAAACTGGGGCCCAGAGGACTTAAGTGACTTATTCAAGGTCACACAGCTCAGGAGAAGCAGAGCATGAATTTGAACCCTAAAATGGACAACGGTTAGCGTTACAAACGTCCCCGGAACACATCTGGGGCACAAGGTCATTTAGCAGATGGGGAAAACCAAGGCCCATAAGAAGGCGGAGCTGGGGCGCACAGACTGGTGCGTTCACGGTGCTCCCACCAAGGTTCAGGTACCTTAGCTCACTGACCATCTGGAGGAGAGCATTCCTGCTCCCAGTTCCCAGATTGGACACCGCAGTTCAGCCAGAGCCCTACAGCTGGTGAGCAGCAGGGCTGGGATCCTTACCGCAGCCCCTCCGACCTAAGCCTGTGCTTTGTCCTTCTCCTCTGGGGTCCCGGATTTGGGCCCAGCTCCTGCGCCCTTGGGGCAAGGGCTCTACCTCCTGACCCCCTGGCTTGGCCCAGCAGGGAGCCTGCCTCAGCTTGCTGTTCAGGGCTGAGGGTATCCAGTGGGTGGCCAGAAGCCGGCTCGCTGGGGGGCCGGTGCCCTGGCGGGGGTGGTGTTGGCAGAGGGGCTAATATTGCAGCCTCCCGGGAGAAGAGACTGGGCCTGACGGGGCCTCTAAGGGCGGGGCAGTTTCTGCCTGACGGTTTCTCCCTGCAAGAGCCAGCGTTCAAGTCCTATCTGCTCTCTTGGCCTCAGCTTCCCCATCCATACACGGGGAGGTTGGACTCAATGGCTGCAAAGGACCCTCTAAGCTCTGACACTGTAGGATCCTAGGATGCTTGCATTAGTCATCTACTGCTGAGTAAACGTTATCACAAACTTAGTGACTGAAGACCACAAGCTTATGGTTTCTGTAGATCGGAAGTCCGGGCACGGCAGGGTCTCTCTCTGCTCAGGGTCTCTCCAGGCTGAAATCCAGCTGTGAGCTGGGCTATGTGCCTCTGTGAAAGCTCAGAGTCATTCAGGTGGCCCTCGTCATTCAGGTCCTTGTGGTCGCCGGTCTGAGGTGCACATTTTCTTGCTGGCTGTTGGCTGGGGGCGGGGCGGGGCGGGGGTGGGGCGGGGCGAGGGGGGTCACTCTCAGCTCTTAGAGGCTGCCGCGGACTCTATCACCCTTCATGTCCTTTTTCACTGGCCTCCCACATCCAATACTTGCCCCGTTGTCTCCACCTTCGGAGCAGGTCCAGGACCTGACACTCCTCACCTTCTGCCACCTCTAGCCCCAGACCTGGACTGTCGCAGTAGCCTCCTCACTGGCCTCCCTGCTTCCTCCCCGGCTGCCCTGGAGCCCATTCTCCCCTTGGCAGCCCGGGACAGAGGAGGATGTCAAAATACAAGTCTGATCCTGTCCCACCTCTGCTCAGAAACGTCTCAGGTGTTCTCAGAGTAAAAGCCAGAGTCCTCACCATGACCTACAGGCCCTACACCATCCAGCCCTGTTATACGCTGACCCCAGCTCCTAGCCCTCTCCCCCTCACTCACTCCACTCCCACCACCTTGGCCTCCATGCTGTTCCTCCAACACACGGGTACACCCCCTGCCCGGTTCCTCTGCCTCCAACTGTCTCACCCCAGACATCCGTGAGGCTCCCCTTGCCTCCCTCCAGTCTCTGCTGAAATGTGGCCCTGACCACACTATTTCAAAGCACGATCCCTGCTTTTAATAAAATCAAATATACACTTACCACTAGGCCCAGCAACCCTGCTCCTGGGCATTCACCCAAGAGAAATGACAAGATAAGTGCACACATAGAGCTGTACAGGGCTGTTCAGCAGCTCTGCTTGTAATGGCCAAAAAGCAGAAACGATGCAGATGTCCGTCGATTGGCTGGATGAATAAACGAAATATGGGACATCTATACCACAGACTACTCAGCAATAAAAAGTAGACGACACGCAATAACACGGCTGAATCGCAAATGTATGGTTATGCTGAGCGAAAGAAGCCAGATTCGATGGGTATGAACTGCGGAAAAGACAAACCGAATCCTTCCTAGTCAAGGAAAACTGACCAGCCGCTTCCTAGATGGGGAGTGGGGTGCGAGTCAGGACTGACTGCAGAGGGGCAGGAGGGAACTTTCGGGGATGACAGAAATCTTCTAGAACTTCTCTGTAATGGTGGACATACAGACATATCCAACTGTCGAAATTCACCAAACCATATAACTAAAATGGGTCAACGCTGTTGTAGGTCAGTTATACCTCAGTACAAAAGGGCAAAAACCTAGAGTTCCCCCCCTCCCCCGCCACTTTCCTTCCCGGCTTCATTTTTCCGAGAATATTTCCACCCTGGCATGCGTTGCCTATCTCTCCCTTAGAATGTGAAGTCCACAAGAGTGGGAACTTGGGGTTACTTTCTCTGCTCTGTCTTCGGTACCTTGAAGATTATTTGGCATATCATAAGTGCTTAATAAATACTGGATGGATGGATGGATGGATGGATGGATGGATGGGTGGATGGACAGATGGACGGGTAGACGGGTGAACGGGTGGCTGGGTGGGTGGATGGACGGATGGATGGATGGATGGGTGGGTGGATGGATGGACGGATGGACGGATGGACGGGTGGATGGGTGGACGGGTGGACGGATGGATGGATGGACGGACGGACGGATGGATGGATGGATGGACGGATGGATGGATGGATGAGTTTAGTCCCTGAAGGCCTAGAGCCAGTAGATGAGGATGGCTGTTGGAAGTGCCCACACACCCACCTGGAGGTTGCCAGACAAACACCAGACCAGCAAGGCCTATGAGATGGTGGTTAGTGTCATCATCCCATCCGGGGCTGCATCATCACTCAGGCATGTGGACAACGCCATCCCGGGGCTGTGTCATACCCACCACCAACCCTGGCAGGCGGCCCAGGCCGGAACCTGATACCCATTGGCTGGGGTTTCCCGTGGGTGCTGTGCGTGTGGAAACCAAAATATTACCGTAGAGGGTGGAGCCACAAAACTAAGCTGGGCAAAGCCCGGAATGCGGCCTGTGGTTGCTCTAGCGGGGTGGGTAGCGACTGGACCTGCAGGTCTGATGTCTGTCTGTCTGCTTCAGGTTTCTTGTTTCTGCTTTATTTCACTGTGTTTTCAATTTCGTTTCTTTCTTTTTCTTTCTTTCTTTTTTTTTTTTTTTTTTGCATAGGTAATACATTCACATGGTTCAAAATTCAAAAAGTACAGGGGTGCCTGGGTGGCTCAGTCGGTTGAGCATCCAGCTTCCGCTCGGGTCATGATCTCGTGGTTTGTGAGTTCGAGCCCCGCGTCGGGCTCTGTGCTGACAGCTCGGAGCCTGGAGCCTGTTTCGGATTCTGTGTCTCCCTCTCTCTCTGCTCCTATCCCGCTCGTACTCTGTCTCTCTCTCAAAAATAAATAAACATTAAAAAAAAAAAAAGGTACAAAAAGTAAGATGTGAGTCTCTCACCGCTGGCTCCAGCCAATGTGCAGGGGGCTCATTGTGTAACTCTCCAGGGAGATTTTAGGCCAGTACAAGAGTGCAGGGACATATATTCCGATTTCCAAAAATAGCAGCACACTGTGTGGGCCATTCCACACCTTGCTGTTCACCCACCCCAGCACCTTGCCAATTCCACATCAAGTGCACGCCAGGCATCTTTTCTATGACTGCGTGGGATCCATTGTGTGGCCGGGCCCAAACTGGTTTACCCACTTCTCACTGATGGCTGTTTTCAGTAGTGTGCTAGCATAAACAATGGTGAAATAAATAACATTACATACCCCTTGTATGGGGGCATTTTAAAATAATTTTTAACGCTTATTTTATTTTTGAGAGAAAGAGACAGAGCGTGAGTGGGGGAGGAGCAGAGAGAGGGAGACACAGAATCCAAAGCAGGCTCCGGGCTCCGAGCTGTCAGCACAGAGCCCGACGCGGGGCTCGAACTCACGGACCGCGAGATCATGACCCGAGCCAAAGCCGGACACTCAACCGACTGAGCCACCCTAGGCGCCCCACAACTAATTACGTTTTTAAAACCTGGTCAATGCATAACATTAGACCTGATAATGTGCAGGATCAAGGATTTATCCTAATGGCAGACAGTGAGGTGGAGGGATGGGAGGGGACCCAACAGTCCAGTTAGGAAGTAGCAAAGGTAGTATTTGAACCCCAGCAGCCTGGCTTTAGGTGCTACTAACCACCACGCCCTATTAGAGACCAGAGACCCAGGGGGCCGGCAGTGAAGGGAGGGGTCTGGTAGTGAAGTTCAATGGCAGTCAGCCGCCCTCGACACACATGTACACACACATGCACGCGGGCAGGGCAGACCTGGTTCCAGACTACACTACCTGCTAGCTGGCAACCTCCAATGGGGCAGCTGTCCTCTCTGAGCCTCAGTGTCCCCACCGGTAAGGCAGGTACCGCACAGGGTGCAATTAGGCACAGTCCAAGAAAAAGTTCTGCAAGCCGCAAAGGCTGCAGGCACGTACAGGATTAAGGGATTTATACGGCCAGCGGACACTGAGGAAGGAGGGAGGTCAAGGACATCCAACAGGCCCGGTTTGCCCTTAAGGGCCTCCCAGGGCTAGGGGGTGCCCGGGTGGCTCAGTCAGTTAAGGTTCCGACTCTTGATTTCGGCTCAGGTCTTAATCTCATGGTTCGTGAGTTCCAGTCAGTCCCATGTCAGGCTCTGTGCTGACCGCGTGGAGCCTGCTTGGAATTCTCTCTCTCTCCGCCTCTCCCCTGCTCTTTCTCCCTCTCTCTCTCTCAAAGAAATAAACTTAGATAGATAGATAGATAATCACATTAAAAAAAAGAAAAAAAGCAGGACTGCCTGGCCCAGCTGTCGGGAAGCTGCAATCCGAGCTAGGCTGGCAGGCTCCAGACAGAGCCCACAGGCTCCGGCTGAATGCCACAGTGAGGGTAGGGGCTGACCTAGAGGCTGGGCTAGGCTATTTTCATCCCCAGGAGGGCCAGGGAGAGGGCCCCAGCTCCCTTCCTCCCCCATAGGGCCCAGTCGCCTCCACAACCTGGAAGCCTTTCCAAACACAGAACCTACCTAGAGGCCACAAATGCCTCACAGCACAGTTAGGGAAACCAAGGAACAGAAAGGTGATCACCCAACTGGGGCTTGAACTTGGACCTCCTAACTTCCAGGAGCCAGTTCCTTCCTGTATGCCATTCGCTCACTCATTCTTTCATCCAACAAATATTTAGAGAATACCTACTGCTCCCCAGGGGACAGGGACACAGCCCAGAGCAAAGTCAAATCTCTGCCTCCTAGAACTGCATGCTAGTAAGAGACAGGCACCAAGAAATGTGCCCTCTGTTTAACTGTGAATCAGGGGCTGATAGGTATTTTTCTAGCAAGAAAAGTAAACCAGGAGAGGGAACTAGGCCTGCTGGATGCTGATGGTTTAGCTAGGGAGGGGCATGAGTGGGTCAAGGACATGTGAGCAGAGGCCTAAATGAAGTAAGAGAATGAGTCATGTAGATATCTGGGGTAGAATAGATACTGGCAATGGAAGCAGCAAGTGCAAAGGCCCTGGGGTAGGAAAGCGTCTGGTGTGTTTCTGGAACATGAAGAAGGCAGCGTGGCTATAGCAGAGTAGGTAAAGGGGAAGTGGGAGGAATAACAGGAATTCAGGCCATGAGGGCTTTGTAGAGCACAGTTAGACCTCTGGGTTTCATTTCAGTCTGCCTGGCAAGACCCTCACATCTTCAAATGCTCCCATAACCCTGCAAGATCTGACCCTTGTGCTCCAAGTCCAGTCCCACCCACCTTCTCTCCATTCCTAGAATCTACTCTCACCACAGGCCCTTTGCACAAACTGTTCCTTCAATCTGAAATCCTTTTCTACTCCTATCACCTCTTCTGTTTAACTCCTACCTATCCTTCATATCTCAGCTCAAATAGCTCAGGCTTCCAGGCCTCCCTGGCCAGCTCAGCTCAGCTCCTTTGTTCTAGGACCTAATTTTAGTGGCCATAACATGATTGGGATGACCAATTAATATCTGTCCGCAACCGAGACTGAGCTTTCCTAGGGCAGGTGCTCTGGTTCATTTGGGTCACTACAATGTCCCCAGGGTGTGCCTCGTGCTAACAAGTGTGTGTTGCATTAATGAACGGATGAATAGCATAGGTACTTTATAAAGATTATCTCATTTGATTCCATTTTTTTAAAAAATGTTTTGTTTTTTTATTTAAAAAGAGAGAGACAGAGCATAAACGGGGGAGGGGCAGAGAGAGAGGGAGACACAGAATCCGAAGCAGGCTCCGGGCTCCCAACTGTCAGCACAGAGCCCGATGCGGGGCTCAAACTCACAAACCGTGAGATCGTGACCTGAGCCGAAGTCGGATGCTCAACCAACTGAACCACCCAGGCGCCCCATCATTTAATTCCATTTTATCCAGTTTGAGAAACTCAGAGAGGTGAGGCAACTTGACCAAGGACAGAGAGCAAGAACGTGGCAGCACACAGAGAGGAAATCCGTGCTTCCCTGATTGCAGATTTCGGGACTTTCCCTGGCACACATTGGCTGTGCTAATTTGCAAACCGGCTGCGACCATTCCTCCATAAGCTTGTCCTCATGGCCTTTTGCAACGTGACTAAGAGATGGAGTCTATTTCTCGACCCTTTGAATCTGACATGGCCACGTCATGTTGGCCAATGGCACCTTAGTGATCACAACACAAGCAGAGTCTTCAAAAAGCTCTTGCGTGAGGCACGTGGGTGGCTCATCGGTTGAGTGTCGGACTTCTTGGGTCATGATCTCACAGTTTGTGAGTTCGAGCCCTATGTCAGGCTTTCTGCTGTCAGTGTGGAGCCTGCTTCGAATCCTGTCTTCCTCTCTCTCTGCCCCTCCCCCCCCACACTTTCTCTCTCAAAATAAATAAAAACATTTAAAAAAAATTTTTAACGTTTATTTATTTTTGAGAGAGAGACAGGGCATGAACGGGGGAGGGTCAGAGAGAGGGAGACACAGAATCTGAAACAGGCTCCAGGCTCTGAGCTGTCAGCACAGAGCCCGACGCGGGGCTTGAACTCACGGACCGCGAGATCATGACCTGAGCCGAAGCGGCTGCTTAACTGACTGAGCCACCCAGGTGCCCCAAATAAAAACATTTTTAAAACAAACCTCTTGTGCATTGGAGTTTCCTTCTCTTGTTCAATGTGGAACTTGAAGGTTACCATGTGAATAGGCCCCAGCTAGCCTCATGGAGGTGACTGAGGCACCCCTCAAACAGCCTACCAACTTCCAGACATATGGGTGAGCCCCTCCAAGACCAGCCAACAGCAACCACATGAATGGGCTTAGGTAAGACCAGAAGAACTACCCAGCTGAACCCAGACCAGATCACCAGTTCATAAAATCATGGACTAATGAACTGTCTTGAGCCACTAGGTTTAGGGTGGTTTGTTATGCAGCAAAGACTAACTGATACACATACCCAGCGAACATACACTGTGCAGACAACACATATACGCATACACAAGTGCACATAAATGCACATAAATGGCCTCCTACAGAAAAATCTGTCAGCAGCCACACGGACACACCCCTCACAGGTTACACGCAGATATGCCCAGCCATCACCCAAGCCCACACACACCTCTATTCAGGCCACTATTCAGGCTCACACATCAATGTAAATACATTCTGGGAATGGGTGGGTCAACAATACCCAAGCTCTGTGTCCCTGGAGCTGCCCAGCACAGTACAATGCAGGGCACGGAGAAGGACTCAGCAGACTATAGTTGAACAAATGGATGAATAAAGTGAAGGGCGCAGAATGAGCCATCGGTTGGCACAGTGAGCAGATGGTGCTGGGGGTTTCCTGGGGGTAAAGGAAGAGGCCTGGCAGTGGGGATCAGAGCTTCAGCTTCCAGCCCTCTTAGAGACCCACTGGCAGGGGCAGATAGGGGGTGCTCACACATGCTTTTATTGCAGATTATACTTGTGCTTGAGAGTCTGTTTTAAGAATTGGTCCCACTTTTTTTAGTGGGGGGAGGGGCTGTGAAAGAGCACTTGAAGGAAGTTGGAACCAATATATTACCTTATGAGTAACCATGGGGACATTGAGGACGTCAGAGAATTAAGGATGGGTTATGAGGAAATTAGGGGAACGAAAAGCAAAGCAGGTAGTAACTCCAGGAAAAACCAAAAGTTTCTCAAGAAAGGAAATGTAACCATCATATGCAATTCGGGTTAGCAGGAAACAGTATTTGTATAGTTACAGTATAAACAACACTGGCTATTCACTTAATAGAAAATGGTGAGGGGCACCTAGGTGGCTCAGTCAGTTAAGCGTCCGACTCTTGATTTTGGCTCAGGTCAGAATCATGGTTCATGAGCTCGAGCCCCGTGTTAGTGCGGCACCTGCTTGGGTTTCTCTCCCTCCCTCTCTCTCTTCCCTTCCCCTGTTCACACCCTGTCTCTCTCTCAAAATAAATAAATAAACTTAAAAAAAAAAACAGTGATAAACATAGATTGAAAGGGAAGGAGAGTGAGAATAGTTAACTCTTCCTTGATAATAATAAAAAGAAGAAATATTTTTGACCACTTCCAGAGTAATTATTCTGGTGCATTATTCTAGGCACTTTACATGTTGAACCCTCATAACAATCCAATAACTTAAATATTCTTATTACTCTCATTTTACAAGTGAGGCAACTGACCACAAGGAGGTTAAGTCACTGTCTGAGGTCACATGGGCAGTAAGGGGAACAGCTGGGATTCAAACCCAGGCAGACAGGCTACAGAAGTGACACTGAAGATTTCAGGCAATATTTGCCTAACATCAATCCAGAAAACCACAGGAAAAGCATCTTACCTAGAAATATGAAAGAAAGCACCAGAAGAAATAGTTGAAAGAGTCAATGCAGTTGTTTTGGGGGTCAGGAGGGGGAAGGACACAGCAAGGAAATGTTTTTTATTAGTACTACTTAATGTATACAGATACAGAGATACATATCCACGAGATAGGGACAGGAATCGACAGAGAAGAAACATGAGAGAATTTTCCCTGGTGATGGAAAGTTGCTCTACATCCTGACTGGGGGTTGGGAAAGAGTATGCACTTGTCTAAACTCAGCAAATGGCAGCTTTAAGATCTGTGCATTTCACAGTATGTAAATTACACACACACACACACACACACACACACACACACACACATACACACTGAAATGTAAACACATATTGAACTCTAGCTAATGATATGCATGCTAAAATGCCTTTCAAGGGAAGTGTACCAATGCTTGTAACTTACGTTGACAAGTTTCAAAAAAATAAGTTGTCTTAATAGATGAATAGATGCCTGATGAAGCAAATCTAACAAAATAGTAAGAATTGGGCATCCAGTAGGTGGGTAGATAAGTGTTTGCTGTATCATTCTTTCAACTTTAAGCTTGAAACTTTTCTTTAAATAAAGGGCTGGGGGAAATATATGGATGCATTATCTGAAAAATAATATTTTTTAAAACCTAAACGGGGTGTTCCGTCTTGGACCTGGAAGGACCCACACAACTATAAGGCTGTTTTCATGTCTTTCTGGGGGACAGCTATCACCATGCTCTTGCCTACCCTAGGATCTAGAGTCAGGGACCTCAAGACTAATTCCTCTGTCCCTCCCTGCTTCCCCTGGACACAGGATGTCAGACAGGATGGGTGTCTCCTCTCCCTGGTCCTCTTGAATGCTGCAGTAGCAAAACCAAAACCATTTCACCGGGGAAAGGAACAGGGCCCTCTAGCTACATCCCATCCTCTGCCTAAAGGGTTGGCTGAGGCCTGGCAGGTGGGGACAGGTGCCTTTCCCAGGGGCCCATCACACCTTCACGACAGAAGTGAGCAGCCAGATTGCTGGGCTCCCAAGCCCACGTGTATATAATTAGCTGCTGGGAAATAGATCTGGGAGCAGATCTCATCTCTGCCTAATTAGGGGCTGGGCAGCTGGGGCCAGTCTGGCCTGGGGGCGCTGCTATGAAAGCCAGGCAGCCCCAGGGGACAGGGCAGCAGCTGCTGGCCCTCGCTGCTGCTCACTGCCCCTCACACTCGGACTGAAGGCAGAACAATAGAGGGGCTGTTTCCGCAGATCCCCGAGGCTGGCAGAAGCCCCCAGCTAGCTATTCCTTCCACAGATCCCCACATGGGAAGCTGATAGGCTCCAGGATCCTGGCAGAAGGGAAGTCCTCCTGGAACCGGGAACCAGGAACCGCCTTCTCCACTTCCAAGAATGCCTGCCTGCTCTCTTTCGAACAGACCTGCCCGATGCCCTTCTTCACTACCCCTCCCGGCCCAGCTCCTGGGAACAGGTCTGGTCTTAGGGCAGAAGTCCCTGAACACACCTGCTCCACATTATATGACAATGTGTCTGCGGATCAGCTGCCCATTCCCTTCCACCAGACATGGCAGAACCCATGTCTGTCTCAGCCACTGCTGGGCACTCGGCAGATGCTCGGGGGGAAAGACTGCCAGGACCCAGGACAGGGAAGAGGGGTAAGGCATGTGTCAGGAGAATCAGGGAGCCAGAGTGCCCCCTGACTGTGGGGTGTGCAGCAGGCCCAGGTGTGACCCCAGGCTGGAGTGCAGACCTGCTCTGTGACAGTCCCCAAGCCGCTGTCCCTCCAGTTCTAAGACCCTGGAAAGGTCACCTTGAAGTTTCAGTGACAGGATGAGCGCGAAGGGTCTGAGCCTAGGACTTAACCTCCTCCGGGAACAAAGGGGTCCCCTGGCCCATCACCCACCAGTAGTGTGTTCTTCAACGTTTTTTTTATTTATTTTTGGGACAGAGAGAGACAGAGCATGAACGGGGGAGGGGCAGAGAGAGAGGGAGACACAGAATCGGAAACAGGCTCCAGGCTCCGAGCCATCAGCCCAGAGCCTGACGCGGGGCTCGAACTCACGGACCGCGAGATCGTGACCTGGCTGAAATCGGACGCTTAACCGACTGCGCCACCCAGGCGCCCCCCAGTAGTGTGTTCTAAAATGCAGCCAACATAGCCACTTTCTTGAGTTTCTGGGGTGCTGGCAGCTGACAGCAAGGGGCAACACTTAGCACAGAATTCTGGCCAGGATGACCAGAGGAGCTGCTCTTTGACATCTCAAAGGACACCTCCTCTGCAGAGCCTGCCCAGATTACCCCTCCTGACCCCTCACTCTTTAAACTTGGGGACTAGAAGGCTCAACTCCTGCATTGTCAGACCTGCTAGGTGCCTGCAGGCAGGTTATAGTCCTCCCGGTGCCTCAGTCTCCTCGTCTGTATCACAAGGAGGTAGACTCCATTCTCATGAGCTTGGCCGCTCTCTTCCATAACCCAGTTTCCCCTTGTTTCCCTGAACCACCCAGGTCCAACCCAATTCCCTGGGGCTGATTGTAGACGATCAGACAGACAGACAGACAAACAGCTGGGCTGACCTGGATGTTTGTCAACAGCCCAACGGAAATCTCCTCTTTATGCTTAAAATAAAACTTACATCAAACCTGTCACCAGGGCCCCCATTTGAGCTTCCTGTTTCTGAGTGCTGCAGCCAACACGGCCTGCAGGAGAGGAAACACCACCCAGCCCTTCCCCACTCCCACCCCGGGGGTGGGCAGAGGCCACCCAGGCTTTCACCCTTTGTGTGCCCGGCCCTGGCTGTATCACCAGCCAAGGTGGACGCTCCCAACGGGGAGCTAGCCCGGAGGGAGACAGGAAGGAACTGAGACCTCAAAGCCGCATCCTTCCCCTTCCCCCAGCCCCCTGAGGACTTGTCCCATTCTCCCACTGAAGCCCAGAGAGGGAGACTGGCTTGTCCAGGGTCACCCAGAACTGGAGGCGAGGCCACTTGTTTTGTGCTGTCCACCCCAAGTCCGTCTTCCTCTGAGAACTCCTACTTCCAAACCCCAATCTACAGCCTGTGTCACCTCAAGTTCAGAGTTTGCATTCTTTGAGCTTCCTGCTCCCTTGGGAACAGGGCAGGGATAGGGAAGGATCCCTGTACCCATCAGCCTTTTCCCTGAAGGTCCCCCACTTTCCTGGTGCAGGGGAAAAAACCTGTCCCGGCTCTATCCAGACTCACTCTGTGGCCAGACCCAGTTTCCTCCTCCGTGAAGGAGGCCCAGAAGCTACCCAGAGGGGTTATGAGGACCCCCTGTGGGGCAAGTCTTAGGCCAGACCAACCACTGACCTCATGCCCCCACCAGATCCTGGGGTGAACAATTACTAAGTTCTGAAGGCCCCACCCCAAGACCTCTCCCACCCCTTCTCCTTGTGAACACAGAAGAGTCTGATGACCCAGCCTTTGAAAAACAAGCATTTGTGTTTATTAACCAAAGGGGGGTGGGGGGGGTGGGGGGAGTCAGAGCAGTACAGACTCCTATCAGTCCCTCCTGTAGTCTACCCACCTAGGCCAGGCTGCCAAGGCCCTGCCCCCACCCAGAATAAGTTCCCAGGGAACCAGGGCCCCCTGGGAGAGGAAGAGGAAGTCAGCAAACGTCAGAGACCAAGGAAGAAGGAAACAGAACCGCTAGGCCTAGTAAGATCCTTTGGCCCCTCACTCTCGGTAGAGAAGGCTAAGTGCCCCAAATCCAAACCCACAATAAGAGCCAAGTAGGACTCATGTCAAAACCTCTACATGTGAAGGGCAGAGGGTGGCCCAAGGTCAAGAGGCAACTCTCTCCAGAGTCAGTCCTTGCCAGGTGGATGCTGGTCCCGCCTCTGAGGCTCCGCCTCCACACCAAGTTCACACAAGGCAGCAGCCTCCGGTCTGCCCCAAGCCCGCGAATGGATGCAGAAGAGGTCAAGGGGCCAGTTGCCTCTCTAAGATCTGTCTGTGGCAAATGCGGCGTCCCGCGGAAGCCTAGCCCTCAGCTGCTGGGGTATCGCGCGCTTGCCGCAACCCGTACAGCCACTTGATCACGCGGGCGTTACGCTCTACCACCGACACGCCATAGGGGACGCGCTCCCGCTCCCGCGCCCGCTCCTCAACAGTGGCAGAGCTGCGGCGGGAGCAGTCCCCCTCAGAGCTGCCGGGCCCAGCGCTGGGCCCGGCCAGGGACACGATGTCTGAGCTAGCCCGCGCCAGGTGGGCCACTCCCAGCCCCCTTGCCTCCTCCGGGTCCAGGCCGCAGAAGTTAAAAAATCGCTCAAGGTCGGCCGCTGCCCGCGAGAAACGCTCACTCAAATCCGACTTGGAGCGCTGCAAACCCGGGGGGCGGGCCGGGCTGGAGGCAGTGGTAGTGCCTGGCGATGGGCAGGGCTGGGCAGGTGAGGCAGGCAGGGGACGGACATCCACTCGGCGAACCGCAGCTGTACTGGGCGGTGGGCGTGGGGGCGTGGCTGGGGGCGCCTGGTGGGCTCCCTCTGTCCGTCCAGGGGTACGGCCGGCCTCGGCAGGGGACGCGGGGCTATCACACAAGTCGATAAGGCTGCTAAGGATGTCCAAGTCCAGCTGGGGCCGGCGGCCAGGGCCAGGCAGGACTCGGCGGCTAGGCGTGAGCACCGTGCGGCGAGTCCCAGGGCTGAAGAGTGGCTGTTTGGACAGCAGGGGCTGCACAGGTTCCTGGCGGGTGTTGGCCACATGCAGGCTCTTGACGTACTTGGCCTTGTCAGCCTCCAGGCGCTCCACAGCACTGGGTTTCCGGGCTCCACCATCTGCTGGCCGCCGTAGCAGGTAGCCAGGGACTTTGGTCCGCAGGCGGAAAGGTAGGGCAGGGGTGTCCCGGGCTCCCGGAGTCAGTGTGTCCACAGGCATGGCTATTACATACCCTGAGGGCTTTGGTCTGGGAAGGCCGGAGAAATGAGGAGCCAGATCCAGGCAGAAAGTTGGCAGCTGGACGCCGGCAACGGCTGCAGGGGAGGAAAGACAGAGGCTGAGCGCGCTCAGACAAAGGCTCAGCAAAGACCGAAATGGGCTGAAGACGCGTTCCCTATTAAAAGGTAATAGCCACGCCCCTGGTTCACAGGGAGCCAATCAGAAGACAGAAAGCCACCACTGAGGGCCTGTGACTCCGCCCACACCCCCGCCTCCTTCTCAGGAGACCAGCCCCTCCTGAGGCAGAGAGGAAAAAGTGCCAAAGAATGACAGGAGCAGCCTGAGCAGAAAAGACAGGACAAGCCTCGCTTTAAAGGAAGCAAAGTGGGCTCCAGGCCATATGCTGGGCCCCAGCCAACTTAATCTCTCAACGGGTCCTCTTAACAGCTCCATTTTGCAGACAGAGAAACTGAAGCTCAGGGAGTTCAACCAACTTGATTAAGCTAACCCAGCAAGACGATGGCTCTGCCCCTTGCTTCCAACCAGGGAGGTGCCGGCACAGCAGTTTTAGGGTTGGGTGACCAAGAGAAAGCGCTGTAACCCCACACCCCACCCGGACTGGCCCCAGGGAACCTGGTCCCACCTTCTACCCTTACCCACTCAGGCAGGAAGCTGCCCTGTGCTATCCACCCGTCTGGACACGCCAGGCCCCAGGCATAGCAATAAGCCAGCGGGGGAGGAGTGTAGAAAGGCCCCACCCCCACCCCAGTGAAGTCCAGACACTCATCAGCTTCCAGTATGGACTTCACAGTGATCCACGGATGCCTGTCAGCTAGAAATATCAGCCCTGTGCTGTGCTGCTCCAAGAGAAGCTGGAAATGCCCACAATCACAAAACCCTGCTTAAGAGCAAGCAGACCCTGGATCTGCCAGCAGCCATAGGATGGGCACCCAGAGGCAAGGGGGCCCACACCTGGGTGCACAGGCGTCCACATGATCACCTAAGCATCAGGGCCTCGTGCCCCAGGCATCAGGCCAGCCCTGATCCTTTTTCCAAGAAAAGACTGGAGCCACAAAGTGTCCCCCACTAACTCTCCCAGAGATGGGCCGGAAGAAAACCCACAGACCAAGTCCTGAACCTTCTCATCTGAAAAACGAGAGAGGAGGACTTCAATCCAGATGATCCCCAAGAAGACTTGTCATTCAGACCATTTACACCCGTGTTGTCTAATTCACTAGCCACATACGGCTAGTCAACCTTAACTTTAAATTTAAATTAAACAAAAACTTACAGTTCAGTTCCTCAATCACACTAGCCGCATTTCAAGTACACAACAGCCACTCTAGTGGTCACTACAGTAAACGAAGCAGATTAGAGCATTTCCTTCCATAACAGAAAGCTATACTGTACCGCCCCGTTGGTCACCCAGAATGACAGGAGGAGTCTGGATTGGGGTGGGAAGGCAGACATCCCTGTGTGCTAGACGTTTAACACCATCCTCTCGGGGCGCCTGGGTGGCGCAGTCGGTTAAGCGTCCGACTTCAGCCAGGTCACGATCTCGCGGTCCGTGAGTTCAAGCCCCGCATCGGGCTCTGGGCTGATGGCTCGGAGCCTGGAGCCTGTTTCCGATTCTGTGTCTCCCTCTCTCTCTGCCCCTCCCCCGTTCATGCTCTGTCTCTCTCTGTCCCATAAATAAATAAATAAATAAATAAATAAATAAATAAATAAACAAATAAATAAATAACACCATCCTCTCCTGGAATCCTCCTGGAATTCAGTTGGAATTCCCCCAATGTGAGAAGGGTCACTGTCATCTGATTTTACAGGCAGGGAAAAGTGAGACTACAGAAGTGACCAACCTAGGCCCCAGAGCCGATAAATAAGACACAAATTCATACGAAGCCTAATTCACTCGTCTATTATGTCTATGTAGTTTTACTCTTTGTTCTTCCCATGCCCCTAAAATACAGCTTCACGAGGGAAGGTGGTTTGTCTGTTTTGTTCACTGAATCTGTTTCAGGATATTGCTTTCCACACATAATAGATGTTCAATACATTTTTCTTGAATTAAAATGTCCATGGGGACCAAATGAGAATGGGCAGACCTCAGATAAACTAGAGAGGGATGCATCCAGCCTATTGCAGGCATATGCGTCCAAGGTGGGAGGTATGGAATGTGCTAGGAAGCTGGAAGAAAGATGTGCATGAAAACTCTAGGTTCTTAAATCTTAGCATATTCGATAATAATTTTTAACACCTGTGTGGAGAGGGGCGCCTGGGTATCTCAATCGGTTGAGTGATTTCGGCTCAGGTCATGATCTCATGGTCATGGGGTCAAGTCCTGCTTCAGGCTCCTCAATGAGCATGGAGCCAGCTTAAGATTCTCTTTCTCTCTTTCTCTCTCTCTCAGGGGCACCTGGATGGCTCAGTCGGTTAAGTGTCCAGCTTCGGGTCAGATCACGTGCTCACGGTTCGAGGGTTGGAGCCCGGCATGGGGCTCCGTGCTGACAACTCGGAGCCTGGAGCCTGCTTCAGATTCTGTGTCTCCCTCTCTCTGCCCCTCCCCTGATCGTGCTCTGTCTCTCTCTCTCTCAAAATGAACAAACATTTTTAAAAATTTTTATAATTTTTTTTTTTTTTTTTTTTACGTTTACTTACTGTTGCCTGCTTGGGATTCTCTCTCCTCACTCTCTGGCCCTCCTCCCACTCACTCTCTCTCAAAATAAATAAACATTTAAAATATTTTTTCCCTCTCCCTGTCTGTGTCCCTCTCCTCTCTCGCACTCTCTCAAAAAGAAAATAAATAAATAAATTAAGTAAGTAAGTAAGTAAGTGTGGATGGAGCAAACAAACAGGTCTGCAAACGTATCTGCTCTCCCCACCCCAAACTAGCCTCCAGCCCCCAGTCTGAGACCTCGGCCGGCGCAGCCATGGCAAGTTACCAGAACCTTCGGGGCTGTCGGGCCAGAGACAGAGCTGCTCCCAAGGCAGAAGGGATGGCGTAGGTGGGAAAGGAAAGCTGCCCCACTGGGGGCCGACCCCCAGGGGACCTCAGGCAGGAAGGGTCTGACAGGAAAGGCAGCCTTGCGGAGCCCGGTCGAGGTAACTAGCCTCTGCCCCACCCCCGGGCCGCCGCCTACCAAACCAGTCCGACCCGTTGGCGGCGGCAATTCCCTCCCGGGAACCATCCTGGGAAACCGGGGGAAGACGGAGGTCAGATGGGCAGGGCCAGGGCAGAAGCCCCGCGCCCTCGGACCGAGCCCCTGGCCGCAGGGGCTCCTCCCGCAGCCCGGACACAAGCCAGGAGCCAAGCCGGGCTTGGGGGCCGCTGGCCAGCTCGCCCACCCGCCCGCTGCACACCCCCTGCTCCTGCAGCTGCGCCTCTTACACACTCCGGTTCCTTATCTGAAACGCGGTTAAAAATAGACCTGAGCCTCCAGGTCTCCGCGAGGATGGAGAGATAAAACAGGTCGAGGACTCTCCCAGCGCCTGGCCGCAAGGCCGCGTTCCAAAAACGGGGCTCGAGGTTTTTATGATGATTCTGACGACCCAGCTCCGCAGACCGCCCCCCTGGCAGGGGTCTCTCGGCAGCTCCAGAAGCGCCGGAGCCTCAGACAAAGGAGGCACGTGATAGAGGCGAATCCTAAACTGATCGGACCAAATCCCATTTCACAGGTGGGCAAACGGAGGTGTGGCGGCTCCTGAGTGTTAAAGCCAAGGGTCCCAGTTCCCAGGTGGGACTCGTCCTCTCCGAGGCCTCCTCTCATCGCCAACGCCCCGCCTACGGGTTTCAAACGCTACCCACAAATGGCCCCTAGAGCGCCAGCTGTGAGCCCTTCTCTTAGGGCATCCCCGGGGCATGCGGCCGCACCTCGCCCCCTTCCCACCGGCTTCCCTAGAGTCAGCCTGAGGGAGTTGGGGAGCTCGGATCCTCGGTCTGGCTTCCGCCCTGCCCCGCTTCGGGACACTCTCTCGGAGACTCCCAGCGACGGAGGAGGCCGCGAGCCAGGCGGCGCGCTGTGTGACTCTGGCCGCTCACCGCCCCTCTCTGAGCCCGGGTCGACCTGGCTCTTAAGTGAGGTCTCGTCCAGGCGGGAAGGTGAGCCCCCGCCCCGTCCCCACCTTCCCAGGAAGGCCCCCCCACTCCGGCCTCGATCCCCACCCCCTTGCGCCCCCGGCCCCCAGCCCGCCCGGACCCGCACATACCTTGCTGCGAGCGCGCCCCGCTACAGAGCGCTCCCCCCGGCCCGGCCCACCTAGGGCTCAAGTAGCACGCGTTTGCGCAACTTCCGGCGGCCTGCCTCGGGCAGGTGAACCCGCCGGCCCAGGTAGTACCCGAAAGGAAAGAACGAAAGCCAGGCGGGGGCCGGAACCTGAGCCCAGGCGCGCTGGCTGCGGGCTTGGCGCCCGGACCTATCCCAGGGAGCTCTTCCGCGAGCCGGGGCCGCCCAACCCACAGCTACACTGGCCACATCCGCACATCTGCCACCCGCAGTCCCCGTGGCCACGCGGGCCAGCGCACCCATCGTGGGAGGTGGAAAAACGGCGTCCCCCACCCCCCTTCACCCCCCTCCCGACCTCAATGACCGCCAGTTAACGTTGACTGTGCCAGGCACGAGAAAGTGCTGTTCCTGGTATTAATCAATCCATGTTAATCTTCCCAACAACCCCTGTGAGGTGAACTCTATTATTATCCCCATTTGACTAATGGAATACTGAGGCCGGGACAGGCTGAGCTAGTTGCCCAAAGTCACCCTGAGGAGTCCGACTTGGGCACTTTCCCTCCGGACCAAGCCTTCATGTCACCCCGTTCTACCTGTGTGTCCCTGAGCAGGTTGCTGGCCCCCTCTGGCCCTCCATTTGCCAATGAGGAGAGTCTCACCTTCCAGGCCAGGTCAGTGTGAGTTCTTAGGCTCTGAGAGGGCCTGTAGAAGCTTCGTGCATGCTGTAAATATTAGTGGCAACGGCAACAATGGTAATAAGAATAACTAGGGTGTTGGAGTCCCAGGCACTATACTTATGTAAATCTCTGGACAACCCCCACCCCCACCCCAGGGAGGTACTACTTAATGCCCATTTTACAGATGAGGAGACTGCTGGAAGGAATCCTTGGGAGGGAGGTGATTGTCTCCACTGCCAAGCCAAGCCCTAGTAGGTCACTTCAGGTGGGCACATTTGATGAGGCCAGTTTCACTGGGATCCTGAAGCCCAGAGAAGGCCCTGAGTCCTCGGGAAGTCAAAGGGGGCCCAGTTTTTCATGTCTGTGCCAAGTGGGGGCTGTACCCAGTTTGGGGCAGAGGGCTATGAGGGGACAGGAAGTGATTCAGAAAACAACTCTCCTCCCCCTTGGGAGTGAGTCAGCTCTGAGGCCTCCTCCAGGCCCTGGAGCCTGATTTTAGGGGAATGAGGGAGGCCAGCCTAAAGACCATGGTTCCCCACAATTTCCTGCTGGGTGCCTGCCTGGCCCTCTACTGAGGGTGGGAAGGATGAAGGGGGAGGGCTCTGTTAGGCAATAACCGTCATAAAAGCAAAAAAAAAAAAAACAATTTTCATAATATAATAAGAAATGTTCTGAGTGGTTTCTTTGTACCTGACACTGTTCTGAGCTCTTTGTATCTGTTGACTCATTTAATCCCCACACTCGCCCTGAGGTACTCCTATTATGCTCCTTTTACAGTTGAGAAAACTGAGGCACAGAGAGGTGGGGCCACTTGCCAGAGGTCACACAGCTGGTAAGTGGCAGAGCCAGGATTTGAATCCGGGATTTGAATCCAGGAACAGGGCTGGGGGAGTGGAGCGAAGGGGAGGAGACAGAATCTTCAGCGTTGGGATTCAGTCACTCACCTCCCAACTTCGGCTCAGATCACGATCTCATGGGTTCGAGTCCCACGTGAGGATCAGTGCTGACAGCTCAGAGCCTGGAGCCTGCTTCAGATTCTGTGTCTTCCTCTCTCTCTCTCTCTCTCTGCTCCTCCCCTGCTCACTCTCTCTCTCTCTCTCTCTCTCTCTCTCTCTCTCTCTCTCTCTCAAAAATAAATAAACATTAAAAAATGGCAATATGGCAATGTTTTCCCAACAGACATCAGATCTCATCACTGCTCTGCCTAGGCCCACTTATGGCTCCCCATCACCTTAGAGTAAAACCCAGACTCTCTAACTTGGCACTCAGGCCTTCCAGGATCGGGGTCCCGCCCTCCCCTCCCACCTCAGTCCCAGCCTTTTCTGCTGCAGCTACATACCGCTCCCTGCTCGTCTTCAACACCCTAAGGTCTTTCTCGCCTCACGGACTCTGCACCATTTGTCCTCTGCTTCAAACCTCTTAGCTCACCTTCTTCAGGTCCCACCTTCTCAAAGAGGCCTCCCTGACCACCCTGAGGCTCCTGCCAACTCTCTCATCTATCTGTTCCCTTCCACGCATTCATCCTACCCTGTCGTTTTAGATATTCGCTTACTGATCACTCGTTTCCTATTTCTGTATTTTCATCCTCTCCCGGGACCAAGCATACAGGTGTGCACACGGCACACCATTGACTAAGTGGCAGGACTGGAAACCGGGCCACCTCAGAGACAAAGGCCCTTCACCACCAAGCCTCCTCCAAACCTCTTGCCTCACCCCAGGGCTTCCCCCATCTCTCCCCCTCCCCTCCAGCCTCCCCCTTCAAGCTGGGCTCTGGCCACTTCAGATGAGCTCCGTTCTTCCTCCAAAGACATCACATCCAAACTTTTGCACGGCCGGGGTCTGCTCCTACAGTGCCCTTCCCCGCTCCAGCCCTAGGGCCACCTCTATAGCACAGACTCTGCATCCAGCCTGCCAGGGTTCAAATCCCAGCTCCCCCGGAGTAGCACTGAGCTCCTGGGTAAGATAATCGACATTCCCGTGCCTCAGTTTCCCCAGCCGTAAAATAGGACTTGTAACAGTGCCCCTCTCCCAACCTGTGCGTGACAAATGCCACCAAAATGTGATACTCCGGTGCCCAGCTCCTGGGTGAGGACTTCATCACCCCGAACGTTGACCCGCTTTTCTCAAAGTTTGCAAATCCAAGCATGCAGAGTCGAACAGACATTTCTTCAAAGAAAGTGTACAAAGGACTGATAGGCACATGACAAGATGCTCAATATCATGAATCATTTGGGAAATGTAAGTCAAAACTACAATGACATAACATGTCACATCCATTAAGATGACAATATCAAAACATATAAGCAAACAAAAAAAAACAAAAAACAAAAAAACAAAAAAACCCAAAAACAGAAAATAACAAATGTTGGTGAGGATGTGAAGAAACTGGAACCCTTGAACACTGTTGGTGGGAATATAAAATGGTGCAAAAAATAAAACAAAATAAAACAAAGTAAAATAAATAAATAAAATAAAATAAAATAAAATAAAATAAAATAAAATAAACCAGCGTAACTGCTGTGAAAACAGTATGATGGTTAGGAAAACTTTTTAAAGAGAATCACCATGGTTGCACCACAGTGCGAACAGACTTAATGCCACTGAACTGAACCCTTAACAAATGGTTAAGATGTGACACTTTATGTTATATACATTTTACCAAGAGAAGAAAAAGAGGGAGCACAAAGTTTGGGTCAGACCCCCTGGATCGGAATTCCTGCTCTGGGTGACCTGGCCCAAGTCACTAAACCTCTCTTGCATTCAGTTTCCCTTTGTGAGGTGGAAAAAAATAACAGCACAGAATTGCAAGAATCAAACGAGCACATGCTCATAAAGTACCTGGCAGAGGGAAGTGCTCGTCGAGAGGTGTTCGTGATTTTTATTCTTTGTCTAGGGGGCAAGAGGTGTGGTCTCGATGTTTACAAGTTTCATGACATTCTGCACCCCCACCCCACCCCTTCCTTCCACCTCCTTCTCTTGCTGCTCATTAGAAGCCAGGCCCTGACTTGGGTGGAGACAGGGTGGCCCTCACCTGCCCCAGAAAAGGATCAGGAAGGCTCCAGGCAGCAGAGAAGGGGCGGGCCAATAGGGCAGCCCAGCTCGATTTCAGCCCAGCTGTCCGGGTCAGAGACACCCAGCTGGGCATCCTCCGGGGCCACGGCAGGCCCCATTCTATTTCTGGAGTCTCCCCAGACTCTCATGCCCTGGCCTGCCTGCAGTCCGCCTTGCCCAGAACCAGCCTTGCCCAGGGCACCCTGGCACACATCTCAGCAAGGGAGAGGTGAGCGGGCTGAAGGAGGGGTGTGGGCACAGACGCCTGGAGCACTGATCTCCTACTCGGCCCAACTCCATCAACCCAATTAGCTGCGCCTGTTTGTACCTCAAGTTGCAAAATGGGGACAGAGGGGCTTGCGGTGGAGACGGAGAGAGACCACATGCAAAGCCTTAGAGACGGGCCTGGCTCACGAGGCTGGGAAGGTGGAGGTTGGGGCCAACTCACAGGCAAGCCCACTTCCTGTCCTGGATTACCTTCTGCCCAGGCCTGAGCTCACTATCGTGGCTTCTTATCTTGGCCAGGAGACGTGAAGAAACTTGCCCAAAGTCACACAGCAAGTCGATGACAGATCACAGAGAGGGCAGTGGTCTTATGATTAAATATATAATCTATAATGACATATATATATATATATTATATGTGTATAATATATACATATATGCATATGCACATATATATGTATATAATATATACATACATGCATATACGTATATATGTATATAATATATACACATATCTATACATATAATATATGCATATACGTATATATACATATACGTGTATATATATGTGTGTGTGTGTGTGTGTGTGTGTGTATATATATATATATATATAATTTTTCAACCAGGTGATATATGCACATGACCCAACAAAAACTCTAAGGAGAATAAAGTAAAAATAAACTCCTTCCCACTCCTATCCCCAGCCACCCAGTTCCCCTCCCTGCAATCAGCACTGCAACCAGACAGCTGTGTGTCCTTCCAGGGAGATTTTAGGCAGATACAAGCAACAATTATGGACATATATTCTTTCTTTCTTTTTTTTTTTTTTACACATATGGCAAAATGCTGCGCGTACTGTTTTTACCTTGCTCTTTTTACTCAATAATACGTGTTGTTTTAAGAATGTTGTTAATATATTATTAATTATAATATGTGTTATTAATATGCTTAATAATATACGTTGTTCAATAATATCTGTGGTGCCACATCAGTACATAAGGAGCCTATCAGCGCCTGCTGATGAGCACTTAGTGTGTGTCCAGACGCGCCCTGTTACAAACCACCCTGCAGCGTCACCGCACCGACGTTGTGTTGCCTTAGAAGTGGGACAGCTGGGCTGGGCATGTGCTTGTAATGGTGACAGAGACCATGTGAGTCGATCTCCACCAGCAGGACACACAGCAAATGGTCAATAACTGTTAGCTTTAGTTAGCTTGATTAGAGGTTTGAGCACCCCTCAATTTTGCCTCACCCTAGCCCCTCCCTGCATCGCATTCCAGCCGAGGAAGATAATCAGCTCCCTAATAACTGAAAGCCATAGGACATCAGATGGGTAAATGCCACTGAGAGAGACAAAATAGAAAAGGGGGAGGGCAGGGCATATGAAGTCAATAAATATTTGTTGAGAGACTAAATGAAAGAGTTCATTTCTTTCTGAGTTCCCAGCGCATCCCCAGGAGGCAGGGCCCGGCCCAAGTCAGATGCTCCACTGGGACCCGTCGCGGCCCCGTCCCCAACTCCAAAGTCTCTGGTGACTAGTGGCTTCAGGTTGAGCGGCTGCCTCTACCCATTCCCCCAACTTGGGGCAGATTCCCAAGAATCTAAAAGCGGCTCCAGAGCACCTGCTGCCCACCTAGTATCTACCCCAGACACGTCAGTCCCCTCGGATCCCCCCCAGAACAGCCCTCTGACAGAGACAGCACTGCGATTCAGAACCCCGTGGGCAGAAGGACCCCAAACGCGCCTTGAGTCCACCCTCTGGCGTTCCAGAGAAGGGAAGACAGATGCCCAGAAGGGGCACCCAGAGGACTGCGCGGGAGAATGGGGCAGGAGGGAGATCATCCAGCCAGGGCACCAGGGCTCGGCGGCCTTGCAGCTAAGAGGCTGAGAAGCTGACCCCCAGCTGCGTGTCTGGGCCTCCCAAGGCAAATCCTGATCTACCCCGACTGGAGACTTCGAGGCGGAGCAGAAAGACCTGAACTGGATTCCCCACCAGACCTCGCTGTGCCAGGCCACTTGCCTCTCCGCACCTCATTCCTTCTCATCCGTGAAATGGGGTACCAACTCCTCCCCGCACATACGACGCGGGCAGGACGCATACAGCAGGCGCTCACGGAGCCCCTCAGACCCCAGCGCGCGCCCCAGACCACCCGCCCCCTCACCTGGAGCCGGCGCTAGGAGAGTCCTGGCTCCTCCAATACGGGTCTTAGAGAGGCTGACAGCTCGGACCCGAGGTCGGAATGGCCGCGCCCAACGCTGCTCGGAAGGCCCCAGCCCCGCATGAGGACCCGCAGGGGCGTCTTCGGAACTGCTCTGCGCACCCGAGGTGGACGGGGTACCTGACTGTCCCCAGGCCCCCACCAGAGCGGAGGCCCGGGGGGCGCAGAGGAAGGGGAAGTGAGTTCGCCAGTCTCCCCCCGTCGCCGGAATGGTTTGCCCCGGACATCCTGATTGGTTCCTCGCTTCCGTTCGAACGCCGCGCCATCCGGGTTGCCAGGCGACCGCTGAGCTTCAGCCCGGGGATAGCGCGTCCAGCCCCAGCAGCCCAGCTCCGCCCCGGCTCAACCCCTCCGGCCTGTTCTTCCCTTGGCCGCTGCAACTCAGGAGCCTAGTTATTTCCTTTGCTCTGCCAGGACTTTCTCCTGGTCCCCAACAGACTATGGCACCATTTAGGGGCCCCACCTGGTCCCTAGTTCCGACTTTGCAGCTGGCTATGTGAGCCCGGGCTAGCCCCTTTCCCTCTCTGTTTCCCTAACTGCACGGTGGTAAATTGTAAAATGTGCATATCCAGCAGTCCCGAACTTTACGAAGGAAATGACCGAAGATATGAGCAAAGATTAATGCAGCCTAGCGTTATTTACGATAGGAAAAAAATGGAAATAATTCCAATGCTCAGCAAAAGAAGGTCGGTTATATACATCCATCCTGCGGAAGAGCTAAGTCTACTGAGCTTTTTACCTGCCAGGTAGCTTTACATAACGTAACTCTTGTCAGTGCTCATGGCATCACCCTTTGAGATAGGTACCTTTAATTACCCCACTTGGTGATGAGGAATGTTATGCAGCTATTAAAAATGATGTAGTTAAAGATACTTAAAGTATGAGGAAAATGCTAAGAAAGCTTTTTAAAAGTATGTTTCAAAGCACTATGTACAACATAACTATGTATTAAATATTTAATTGTAATATCACGTGTTTATGTGTAATCGTTTATAATAACAGCAGTCAACTTCTTTTTTGTGTTTTTGTGGATTTTCCAATTTCCAACACTTAAATCGTCAAGGGAAAAAAAAACCCACATTTTTTAAAAGGATTGGAATAAATTAACTCTAAGCACCCTTCAAGATAAGGAAATTTCATAACTGCAAGTCACTATTTGGGTCTAGGGCATTGTTCAAGTTGGAACCGACCTCTGTTTTCTAGTCCAGATGGTGATCTTCACTCTTTGATTGGATTTTCAATGATTGAGCACTTACTGTACAAATACCTTGGGCGGGTCGGGGAGGGGGACTAATAGTATACCAATAGCTAACAATGATTGCACATGCTGGCATGAGCACCAATCAAATCAGAGTAGATAGCATCCGAAGCAGGAAGTCTGACTGTATCTGGGAGGAGCAGCTAAATATCAAAGTTGGCATTAACTGTGCCCTTTGCTAGACTGTGCTCAAGGCCTTACACACATTTTCTCATTTGACTCCCTTACCATGTGAGAAGAGAGGTTCTATTATCCTTCTCATTTTATAGATGAGAAAAGCACCGTTTATCTGGATTCAGCAGGAGTCCTCTGAACCGTTCTGTTATGTTCCCATGTGAATATACAACACGTGTTGGCAGCAGCAGCGAGGGAAGGCAAGGAGGATCCTGTGATCACAAAAGACACAAAGCAGGGGCAGATCTAGACTACATACTTCCTGAGGCTCGTACAATTTAGGGAGATCTATCTCAGGAAAGACCTACCAAATCACAAATATAAAATTAGGTAATAAAGTGATGATTTGGTTAGAAAGACAGAAGAAACCTCAACAAATGAAAATTCCACAAATGTTGCAAAATCCAGGAAAATAATATTATTTCTATGAATTACATATTCGGCATACCTCCCTGATACTTGTCACAAACAAGCTCCTTCTGGCTCCATGTATACATTTCACACCTCTCCTCTACTACATACTGGTGATATTGGGCACTGTAAACCCAGAGAGGGAGAGAGAGAGAGAGAGAGACAGAGAGAGATGACCTTTCACCCTGGTGCACCTTTATGTCACAGCACACCTCAGTGTGCTAGGTAAGGGTATTCCTGGAAGCCATTACCAGTTGGCAATAACTTTTCACAAAAGTGACCGAAAACAACGTAAATAAAACCGCGAAGCCCGTACTAAACGTCAGGGTTCCCTTGGCCAAATCCCCCAGACGGTCACACGCACTCCGACATCATCTGACACAAAGGGAAGTCTGGATGGAAGGAGAAGGTGGTTTTAACAGAGTGAGGTTTCAACACCTTACTTTGGCAAGTTTTTCAGAAGCATATGACTCTGTGAACACCTTGCTAGGGAGTCTGCCGGACCTTAGCTTCCCTGTCATTAAAATGGGAATAACAACAATGGTGTCATGGTTGAATTCTTCGCTCAGATGTACAACTTTAATCAGGGGTTAGGAGAGATTTGAGATGCTTGGATAAAGGTCCTGCTGACCCTTGCGTGTTCCAAACTTGCCTCTGCCCTACGTACCCTGGAGCTTAAAACAAACAGGATAGGGGCGCCTGGGTGGCTCAGTCGGTTGAGCGTCTGACTTCAGCTCAGGTCGTGATCTTGCAGTTTGTGAGTTTGAGTCCCGCGTCGGGCTCTGTGCTGACAGCTCAGGGCCTGGAGCCTGCTTTGGATTCTGTGTCTCCCTCTCTCTCTGCCCCTAACCCACTCGCATTCTGTCTCTGTCTCTCTCAAAAATAAATAAACATTATTTTAAAAAAATTTTTTTAAAGAATAAGGAGGTGCACAAGCTGTCATTAGTGTGCCCAGATGAAAGGGAGCTAGATGATCCTTAGGGTCGCGTCCTGACCCAGCATGAGCAACAGTAGCATCTCACCCCATCCACAGGCCTGCAGCTTTTAGTGCCTCCTGTAGCACCCTGACCTTGGCGGTGTTTTCGCCACTCAGCTCGAAACTGAGATGAAATCAGCCTCAGATACCAGCTCCCTATCCTCTGTGCACCCCATGGCTGTATTTCGTTTTGGCAGGGGGAGCCTGGCCTTGAAGTGGTTTGAGAGGTGTGCACTGCGGGGGGGCGGGGGGGGGACTGGTGACCAAGGACAGTTCCTGTGTCTGAGCTTTCTGGTCCCGGGGGAGGCAGCCTATCGAGCCTTCAGGTGAGACCTCATGAGAAGTTCAGAGAGAACTGCCAAGCCAAGCCCTTCCTGAGTTCTTATCCAACAGAAACCATAAAAGAGATGAAAAAAAAAAAAAAGATTATTGTTGTCTTAAACCACTAAGTGTGGTGATGATTTGTTATTCAGCAAGAGATAATACCTAGGGACTTTTTACAAATTCCAACGTCCAGGTTGCACCCCAGACCAACCACATCTGAACCTCTAGGAGAGGGGCCCAGATATCAGGTTTCCATGTGCAGCCAAGGTTGAAACCCCCTGGAGGGGGTCCCCTCCCGCTTCTAGCTTGGGCAGCTCCCACTGACCTCAGGCTGGTTAGGAGTCTCTCCTCTGGGCTTCCACAGCCCCCTGTGTCAAACTGGCCTGGGGCACGTCGCCTGACTTGGCAGTCGGGAGACTTCTTATCGGGTAAGTGGAGGTGATTATAGCACCCAGCTGACCTCCTGGACAATCCCATGGTGTGTCACCTGAGAAAGGGCTTGGGGAGCATAAAAACCAAGCTCTCCAGGTGGGGCTGTTATCACTGAGCTGCTGCTGGGGCTCAGCATTCCTCCGCCTCCCCTCCGCCTCGGCTTTCTGTCTGGACAGCTAGGAGACCAGTTTGGAGAGAGGACTGTCCAAGTTACCCTCATCCCTGCAGACCTCCCCCCTTCATCTCCTCTTGGTTTGTTTCAGGATGTATTTACTCATTCAACAAATATTTTCTGAGCCCCTGGTCTGTGCCGGTTACTAGGAAGACAGATGGGAACACAGGGAGTTACATTCTAGTGAGGGAGACAGAACAATAGATGAGTAAGTGAACCGACAAGTGAGACATGTTATAAATAAAAATAAAGCAGAGTAAAGCACTGGGCGTAATGGAAAAGGGGCTGCTTTGTATAGCACAGTCAGGGAGGCCTCTCTGAGGTGAAGCCTAAAGCGTAAAAAAAGAGGCAGCCGTGTGCAAATCTAGGGAAGGCTGGGAGGAACAAACATGTGCAAAGGTCCTGGGGCAAGAGTGAGTTTGATGTATTTGAGCCAAAAGGCCAACGACTGGAATGGAGAGACAGGAAAAAGACTGACATGAAATTGCTGTAGGCCACAGAGAAGAGTCTAGAGTTTAAAGATAAAAAGCGGCAGTTTCAGATCAAGATCAAGCATTCTGGGGTCAGCCGGTCAGAGTTCTAATCCCAGCTCTACCGCCCACCTGCTGCCAGACTTGGGGAAGTTCCTTAAACTCTGAACGTTCAGCCCCTTATCTTTAATGGGAATAATTGCACCTACATCGCAAGGAGTTACCTTGAGTCCCCAGGATGATGCGCACAAAACCCTTAGCACAGGACCTGGCCAAAGCATGGCTCAATAAATGTGCGTTATGCTCATCGCTGATGACAATAGCAGAGATCATGCCGCACAACCATGGGGGTTCCCAATAAATTACAAACCCTGGCACAGAGCATACATGCTTGCACCCTGTAGCGGGCTGAACAGGGTGCCCGCGCAGAACAATCGGGGCTGGCAGCAGTCTCCTGGGGGTTAGAGACAGGCTGGCAGCTGCAGGAAGCAGGGCAAGATGAAGACAGGCTTGAAGATCCCGCTGGATTTGGCCCAGACGGAGCCACATCGGCTCTCCACTGCCAAATCCTCACGCCCCAGGAACAGGGTCGAGTTGTGAATCTGGAGAGCCCAGAATTCTTTTATTTTTTTAAAAAAAAATTCTTTTTAACGTTTATTTATTTTTGAGACAGAAAGAGACAGAGCATGAACAGGGGAGGGGCAGAGAGAGAGGGAGACGCGGAATCTGAAGCAGGCTCCAGGCTCCGAGCTGTCAGCACGGAGCCTGACGCGGGGCTCGAACTCACACACGCGAGATCGTGACCTGAGCCGAAGTTGGACGCTTAACCGACCAAGCCACCCAGGCCCCCCGAGCCCAGAATTCTTTTAATCCTGAGGTCTTCGGGGTGCCTGGGTGGCTCAGTCGGTTAGGCAGCCAACTCTTGATTTCGGCTCACGAACCCATGAGATTGAGCCCAACCCCAGGGTTAGGCTCTCTGCGCCCACAGCGCGGAGCCTGCTTGGGATTCTGTCTCTCCCTCTCTCTGCCTTCCACCCCCCACCTCAAGCTAAATAAGTAAACTTAAAAAAACAAAAAATCCTGGGGCGCCTGGGTGGCGCAGTCGGTTAAGTGTCCGACTTCAGCCAGGTCACGATCTCGCGGTCCGTGAGTTCGAGCCCCGCGTCAGGCTCTGGACTGATGGCTCAGAGCCTGGAGCCTGTTTCCGATTCTGTGTCTCCCTCTCTCTCTGCCCCTCCCCCGTTCATGCTCTGTCTCTCTCTGTCCCAAAAATAAATAAACATTGAAAAAAAAAATTTAAAAAAAACAAAAAATCCTGAATTTTGCATTTTATCGAGTTTTAGTTATTTAAATGGAAAGGCCACACAAGGCTAGTGGCTATCGTATTAGCACGGCTCTAGAGTGGAAGTTGTTTTCTCTTCGATTCTCTTTCACTCTTTCTAGCCTTCATCTGTGTCCATTTCGCCCACGACAGGGGGCCGCAGACTCAGGACCAAACTGGGTATCTGTTCCTTTATAAAAATGGGTCTTGTTGGGGCGCCTGGGTGGCTCAGTCGGTTGAGCGTCCGACTTCGGCTCAGGTCACGATCTCGCAGTCTGTGAGTTCGAGCCCCGCGTCAGGCTCTGGGCTGATGGCTCAGAGCCTGGAGCCTGCTTACGATTCTGTATCTCCCTCTCTCTCTGCCCCTCCCCCGTTCATGCTCTGTCTCTCTCTGTCTCAAAAATAAAATAAATGGTAAAAAAAAAAAAAAAAAAAGGGTCTTGTTAAAGGAAATTCACCAACGTCCGGTGTATATTTCGCTGATTTTTGACAAATGTGTCCAGCTGCAATTGGTGCCGTGGAGGAGTGGCTTCCGTCACCTGGACAACCTCCCTTGTGTGTTTCACGGTCACGTCCCTCCCCCTTGCTCTGGCAGCCACTGGTCTGTTTTCTTTCCCTACGCTTTCATCTTTTCTGGACTATCACACAAATGGGTCAGCCTTCTTTCACGTGAAGCAGGATTAGAGTTTAAGAACATTGTTTTATTCCCATTCCGTTATTTTTTCCCCCCAGAAGCTTTCTAATTACGGCGAATGATGCTGAGTTTCCACTCACAGAGAAAGTATGAAATTTCCTTTCACGCGGAATCCGTTTAAGCCAAGGAGCACACATTTCCTTTAAAACGTGGAAGTCACTAATAGAATAGGTGGGCTACGGATATGGCAGAAATTACAAGAGTGAGACACGAGTTACTCCTCTTCGGGAAAAACACCCAATCCCACCTCTGCGTGTGACATGTGGGGGGAACCAAGACCCAGGAGGAGGTTGACTGGCCCGGATCGCATCAAGCAGGTGGCAGAAACAGGAGGACACTAGTGCTGCTCAGGACAGATGGCAGAGGCTGGGAGGAGAGGCTTGGGTCCCCTTAGGGTTAGGGGGCTGTCCCCTCCCCCCACTCTTGGGTCTGCGCTAATGGAGCTGCCCCAGGTCAGAGGCTGGGCCTGACAGATGGGATTCTACAGGGGCAAAAAGGTTCAGAGGGTGAGGGGCCTTTGTCCCAACCCCAGATGGCAGGGCCCCAGAAGTAGGGCCCCTCCTGAACTGGAAGGTCGTGGCCGGAGACAGAATCTTTGTGGAAACGTAACAGCCAAGCCCCTCCACCCAAGGGACTGGTGCAGGCCTTTCCAGCTTTCAAAAAGACCCCTCCACTCCACATGCAAATCAAATGCAAATGAGCCTACAGCCACTGCGCAAACCCCGCCTTCCTTTCCCTCTTGCTGAGGTCCACCCCACAGGTCCAGACACCCACGGACGTCCAGACACCCGAAGCCCCAGGCCCATCCTCAGCACACGCTCAGACCCCTCACACCAGGACTGGGCATGAAATGGGCTCAGCTGACCCATCTCTGCCTGGAGGCTGCATCAGACCTGGCCCACTCCTGCTGCCTCTCCCCCATCCGTCCTCCCCCGGCTCAGGCAGATCTTTTAACACCATAAATCAGTATCGCAAAGCTAGAGTGATCAAACCAGTCTGATACCGGTATGAAAACAATCAAGGGCCCAGAAATAAATCCACGCAGATATGGCCAAATGATATTTGACAAAAGAGCCAGGGATACGCAATGAGGAAAGACGGTCTCTTCAACAAATGGTGTTGGGAAAACTGAATATTCACACGCGACGCATGAAATTAGACCACTCGCCTTACACCACTCACAAAAATTAACTGGAAATTGATTAAAGGCTTAAACCTAGGACCTGAAACCATAAAACTCCTAGAAGGAAACACAGGGGAAAACTCCTTGACATTGGTCTTGGCAATGATTATTCAGATATGACAACAGGGGCGTCTGGGTGACTCAGTCGGTTAAGCGTCCAGCTCTTGATTTCGGCTCAGGTCGTGATCTCGAGGTTTGTGAGTTCGAGCCTCAGGTCGGGCTCCATGCTGACAGCGTGGAGCCTGCTTGGGATTCTCTCTTGTGCTCTCTCTCTCTCTCTCTGCCCCTCCCCTGCTCATGCTCACTCTTTCTCTCAAAATAAATAAATAAACTTAACAAAACAGATGTGACAACAAAAACACAGGCAACAAAAGCAAAAATCAACAAATAAGGACCACGTCCAACTAAAAAGCTTCTACAAAGCAAAAGAGAAAACCAACACAATGAAAAGGCAGGAGCTCAAGTGTCCATCGGTAGGCGAATGGATAAAGACGTGGGCTATATATACAATGGAATATTACTCAGCCATAAAAAAAAAGAATTAAATCTTGCCATTTGCAACGACATGCACGGAGCTAGAGAGTATAATGTTAAGCAAAAAAGTCAGAGAAAGACAAATACCATTGAGTTTACGTGTGGAATTGAAGAAACAAAACAAAGGAGCAAAGGGAAAAAGAAAGAGAGAGAAGCAAACCAAGAAACAGACTCTTGACTATAGAGAACAAACTGATGGTTACCAGAGGGAAGGGGGTAGGGGAATGGGGGACCTAGGGGCTGGGGATTAAGGAGCACACTTGTGATGAGGACCGGGTGTTGTATGGACGTGTTGAATCGCTATATTGCACACCTGAAACTAACACAGCACTGTATGTTAACTAACTGGAATTAATAATAATAATAAATAAAATAAAGTAAAAATAATAAAATGAAAAGGCAGCCTTTGGGATGGGAGAAAATATTTGTAAACACGTATCTGATAAAGGGTTAATATCCAAAAAACATAAAAAACTCCTACAACACAATAGCAAACAAAAAAATCCAATTGAAAAATACACAGAGTAGGGGCGCCTACGTGGCTGAGTCGGTTAGGCATCCGACTTCCGCTCAGGTTATGATCTCGCGGTCCGTGAGTTCGAGCCCCGCGTCGGGCTCTGTGCTGACAGCTCAGAGCCTGGAGCCTGCTTCGGGTTCTGTGTCTCCCACTCTCTCTGCTCCTCCCTTGCTCTCTCTCTCTCTCCAAAATAAATAAACATTAAAAAAAAAAAGAGTATTTGTGTAGACATTTTTCCAAAGAAGACACCCAGTTGGCCAACAAGTACATGAAAAGGTGCTCAACCATCTACTCATCATCAGGCAACCGCAAGTCAAAACCACAATGAGATATCGCTGCACGCCTGTCGAAACAGCTATTACCAAAAAGACAAGAGACACCAAACGCTGGCACGGCTGTGGAGAAACGGGAACCTTCGCGGGCTGCTGGTGCGATTATAAATCGGTGCGAGCCACTATGGAAAAGAGCGCGGAGGTTCCTTTTCTGCCAAAAACAGAACCAGCACGTGCCCCGGCTGTGTCACCTCCTGGCGTGTGGCCGAAGAACATGAAATCAGAAGCTCAAAGACCTATCGGCACCCCCAACGTTCACGGAAGCACGATTACAAAAGCCATGGGAGCCATGGAAGACACGGAAACAACCTAAGTGCCAGCGACTGACGAATAGGTGACGAAAACGTGAGAAGGAAAGAGACAGAATGCAATATTACTCAGCCCTAGGGAGAAGGAAGGCCCGCCATGTGTGACAACAGGGATGGACCGGAAGGGCATTTGGCTAAGTGAAGTAATTCAGACAGAGAAAGACCATGGGTGATCTCGCTTATAGGAGGAATCACAAAAACCGAATTCACAGAAACAGAATAGAGCGGTGGTTGTTAGGGGCTGGGGGAAAAGGGGGGAGAGGCCGGGCAAAGGGACCAGCACTGGGACGTCCTCCAGTGCTTCCCCGGCCAGCTCCCCGTCACCCAAGCCTCCGGCTCTGAGACATGGTACCTTCACAGCCGGGCCCTCGAACACCCCTCCAACAGCTCTGGTTTGCCTCACTCGCCGTGCGCAACACCTGAGGTTATTTTATGTATTTGTTTTCTTGGTTTTGCTCGCCTCGGTTCCACAAGGGCAGGGGGCCTGGCCTGTATCTCCCATGCCTAGAACACCGCCTGGCACATAGTAGGGGCTCCATAAATATTTGTGAGCGAAGGGAGGGGGGTGGGAAGGAGAGGAAGGAAGGACCGAACGCCCCCACCGAGGCCCCCCGAAAGAGGCAGACAGATTGGAGCGGAAAATGTGACAATAACCATTTGTTCACTCGACAAAGTTACGGTGCGGGCCAGGCACTGACGTAGGGGCTGGGGACACTGTGGTGAACAAGACAAATTGCCTCAGCTTTCCAGGCCCACGGCTGGTGGGGGAGACTGAGAAGCCACAGGGGTCACTGTTCTGAGTCATCTGTGAGGTCCCGATGAGGGGCCCTGAACCCAAGCCGGGGGTCAGGGCAGGCTTCTAGGAGGAGGCGGCCTCTGGGTTGAAACCCAAAGAGTGAGCAGTGGGGAACTCACCAGAAAACAGGAGGAGGACAGAAAGAGATTGGAGGTGGGAAGCCGGGTCACAGAGGTCACACAGGCCCTGGAGGGGTGGTGGGGTGGTGGGGAGCGATGCAGGGGCCCTGTCCTGGCATTACTACTTACCCCGTTTTACAGATAGAAACACAAGAGACCCAAATCAGAGCGAGGACAGGCCCACACCGTCCGGGCTCCCTGTCCAGTGCTCTTCCCACTGCATCAGTGTGGGAATACCAGTTTCTTCCCTGGAACCTTCTGGAGCCTTGGGAAGGGGCCACTCTCCTGTCCGGCCCCATGCCTCCCTACCAGCCCTTTGAGAGAAATATTAATATTTTGGAGTGAAACCACGCTCCTTTGTTATACAAGGAAGTGGCCTTCTTTTTTTAGAGATGCAGACTAAAGTGTTGGAGGTGATGATTCACGATCTCTATAATGCACATTAAACCACCTCGAAAAGAAATGGAGGAAGCATTATGGAAAATGCCAGAGTTCATCTGGATGTCGGATATACAGTTCATAATGTTATCCTCTGTTTTTCTGTGTGTCTAAAATTACTCGACGCAGTTCAGCGTAAACCACTGAAAGAAAAACATGAGGGCAGACCCTGGGTGTGGCCACAGCTGTGAACGTGAATTGAGAAGGCTGAAAGGCAAGCTAGGAGAACATTCTGAACTGGGAAAACCAGGTCTGTGTGTGGGCCCCTGGGCAGTCCCTCCCCGTGTGGGGCCCCTTCCCCTGGGACACCCTGAGTCTCTGCCCCAGTGCTGCGTCTGGTGCTCTCCTGGATTCGGCCACTGGGGGCTCTGCGCCCCTTCCCCAGGACACCGACTCTCAGGTTGGGGGCCAGGCAGGAGGCCAACGGCTTTGCTGTCCCCAAGCCCCGAGACGCCAGACCAGTGTGCCAGTGTCTGAACTGGGGAATGGACAGAAGGGCGCAGCCCCATCTCACCCTTTCGATCTGGGCCTAGACACCTGCTCTCTTGCACCATCTACCCCATTGGACTGGCTGGGAAACTGAGGCCCAGGCCTGACCTGGGTCCCCTGCTTTGGGGACCTGTACTCTTCTTAAGGACCCAAGACATATAATCCTACAGAAGGAAGAGGGCAGAGGAGGAGGCCCAGTGCACCAAAAGAGTCAGAAGATGATGTCTGGCCCTCAGCAAGTCAGGGCCAGAGGCAGAGGGCAGGGGACGCGTCCCCGGCAGCGTGAGGTCTCTGTGTGAGGAAGTCAGTGCAGGCCGGGAGCCTCCAGCCCCTGTGGAGAGGGCTCTCCCGTCCCTAGCTGTGCCCCCTGCATCAGTACGGCCCCAGTCTCCCCAGCTCGGGGCCAGGGGATCCTCTCTCCCTGTTCAAGCAGGAACCTCAATGTCCCTGTCAGCCTGTCCCTCTCACTCACCCCCAAACCAGCGAAGTGCTCTCCTTAAGACCTCCCCTTCCATTCAGCCAGTGAACAAATATCTTCCAAGTTCCTTCCACATGCCAGGCACAAATTAGGCACCAGGACCTCCACTGTGAACAAAACAGACACAGTCCCTCCCTCCTCCCCGCTCCCCCCCCCCCCCACTGCTGAGCTGACACTGGTGGGAAACAGACACAAAGCAAGATGAGTCAACGAACACATAACACACCATCAAGGGCACAGTTAGCAAAGCTATCGAGGCACGAGGAGCTAGAGAGTGGTGGCGACCAGACAATTCTAATTTAGGGTCACCTCTGAAGGGTGAGATTGAGCAGACACCTGAATAAAGTGAGGGAGGGGCCGTGGGGCTACCTGGGGAAAGAAGGCAAGTGCAAAGGCCCTGAGGCAGGGAATAGGTTTGCCACCTGAAGGGTTGGCAAGAAGACCAGCGTGGCTGGAGTGGAGAGTGCCAGCGAAGAGATACTGCGACAGCCACGCAGGACACGAAGGGGCTGGATGGGGGCGGTGGCAGTGGAGGGGTACAGAGTGGCCCGATTCTGGATCTGCTAAGGGATCAGTATGTGCCGTGTGGGAGCAAAAAGGAGTTGGGAGAGAAGATAGCACCTCCATTTTAGAGACCATGCTCCTTGCGGTATCCCCAGCGCAGGGAACAGAGCCGATCTCAATCAGCAGTTACTGAAAGAGAAAAAGCAAATAAAGGGAGAAAGAATCTCAGCCCGCCCACTCCTTCTGGCCTCCCAGCTATCGTTTTCCAGAACTGAAGGCGTCTTTCAGGGACTCCCCCATACCCTCCCACAGGATGCTGGGAGGCCATCCTCGGTATTCCTAGTTCCTAGGAATCATCATGCTGCCTTGGCTTGAAGACATTCCAGGTCGAGGCACTCCCCAAGTCCCCAGATTAGCTCATGCCGTCCCTGCTTACTGGATAGGAACTCTCTACTCCACCCGGGCTGGAATTTCCACCATCCTTCACTCCTGGAATCCTGGCCCTGAGCACCTTCCAGAAATCTGTTACCAAGAAAGCATCTGTCACACATACCTCTCCCAGCCCGGTTACTCCGGCTTGAGTAAAGGGCACGCTCACCTATGTGTCCCCATTCAGATGCCACCACAATTTCCTCCACTTGGGTGCGCCCTGTTCTTCACACAGGACAGAGCCGAGGAGAGAGAAAAGAGGTCCCAGAGGTGCTCTGAGAACAGAGGAGGCCGTCACCTCCCTTGAGCTGCAGGTAAGACCTCTATTAATGCAACACAAAATGGCATTCGAGGTTTCTTTCAGTTCTTTTTCTTCATTTTTCTTTTTTTAAAGTAATTTTTTAATGTTAGGTTACACAACTAACAGGGTTTAGACCCCTAGAAAGTTAAAATATTTCAGTTAAAGCTAAACTCCTCTTTGATCACCCCCCCATCACCCTTCCCATTCCCTGACCCCCTCCACACACACACCATTCCAAAGGCAACCATTGCTGCCAATTTGAAATTCATGCTTCTAGATTTTTTCCTATGGATGTATATGTGATAAACACCACACACACACACACACACACACACACACACACACACACACCCGTAATGAATATGTGGCATTTATTTGTGGAAAAAAAATTTTCCACAGATGGAATCATACCGTATTTATCCTGTGGCTTTTTTCTCCGCTCTGTTCTGGGCTCTTGAATTCAATTCACAGATAAGAGATCGTATTCACTCTGATGGGGCTGCACCACGCGACTGGCCCTTATAGACAGCAGATTGCTTTAGAGGCACTCTCAGAAGCTCCTCTCTCTAATCCCCTCGAAGCCTACGTCTCCTTTCCCCCCACTCTCCTTCCTTCCACCTCCCCGGCACGTATGCCCCGCGCACCCCCCAGAGAGAAGGTCCTAATTCCTCAGATGCCCCAGGAAGGTTCCTCTTCCGGAGGTTGTAGCACCCTGCGCCCTCTGGTGGCCCCCGTGGGTAACTGCAGCGGCTCCTCCAACCCCCTCATCCATTCACCCCACGAACCGGTTCTGGAAGCCCTGCCCACCCACCACCTAGGCGTGAACCTTCCCGCGCCTGCCCTGGGGGCCCGGTAGCGGATTAGCTGATCTCCGCTCTGGAAAGGCTCCTCGTGGAATGTGAGCGCCCTTGTGACCTGCCAGAAGAATGTACACGTTTGACGAGCCCCGGAGGGCAGCTCTTTGTGGGAAACTCGTGGTCCTCGTGCAGCGCCTTTGGAAGGCAATGAACTGGACGATCTCTCTCTGAGCACGTTGTAGTTCACTGCTGGGAGCGGATTCTGCAGGTATTGCCAGTGTTTGCGGCCGCAGCAAACGACAGGGGCCCAGCAACGGGGGTGGGCCAAATTCGTCCTGGGGCAGTCGGGTAATGGAACACCTGTAGGCCTGTCCTTCCCCAGCCTGGGACTCTGTCCCCCTCAGGGTGCCTCTGCTGGCTGCCCCCACTCCGAAGCCTGCCCGCATTTGCCACTCCGGGTTCCCCTCGCCCTCTTTTTTTTCCTGCGGACTAACACACTAACTAATGACCTCACTTCCTACATTTATCGTCCCTTCGCTTCACTAGAAGGTCAGCTCTCCAAAGACCAGGGCTTCGTCTGTCTCCTCTGTTCAATTTTATGTCCCAAGCATCTCTCCCAGTGTCTGACATTGTTGGTGTAACCGAATGAGGGAACGAGGGCCCCGTGGGCCCCCAAGCCGAACACGGAGACCGGGTTTGCAGTGAAGAAAATTTTAATTTGCAAGGCCACCTAACGGGGAGATGGGGGTGGGGGTGGGATCTCAAATCTGCCTGCCCTGAAAAAGGGGTCTTGAGGCTTTCCCGGATTTTAGGGAGAGCCTGGACCAATGTGATTGGAAGCTACAAAGGGGGAGGTAAAGTTGAGGGCGTTGTTGATCCGCGCAGGCGCAGTCCATCAGGACGCTCCTTAGGTCGCGGGCCGCTCAGCGCGTGGAAAGCCACTTACACAAATGTCTTGTGAGTTGCGCATCAGAGAGAGTTCATCTATGAGAGGCGGTGACAAGGCCCCATGGTATATTCCCTAGGCTAACTGCCCTTTAGAAGCAGGCAGTCTGTTGTGGAAAGAAACAGGCTTTGGGTTACAGTTCGCTTCCCTCTAGCTACTCTGAACGCAGGACAATAACTTAGCCTTGTTTTCAGATCAGAAGCGGAGACTTTATTGGAAAGCGCCGGTTTCACTGGCACTTAATAAAAGTTGCTCAGTGACTGAAGCCACTGAATGAAGGTCTGGATGTGCAGGCTATAGCAAGATCTCTGAGATACTTGGTAGAAAAGGCAAGCCTCAGAAAGCAGTCGGCCGTATGCCCCAGTCTGTAAAGAATGCGGGTGGGACGTTTTCCCGTAAACCTAAAATTGCTCCCACAAAAGATACTACCAGTCTTTTTTTTTTTTTTTTTTAAGGTTACGTATTTATTTTGAGAGGAAGAGAGTGGGGAGGGGCAGAGAAGGAGAGACACAATCTCAAGTAGGCTCCACGCTGTCAGCACAGAGCCCAACAGGGGGTCGAACTCACCAACGGTGAGATCGGTGAGACCATCGCGACCTGAGCCGAACTCGGAAGCACAACTGACTGGGCCACCCAGGTGCCCCGATAATAGTAAGCCTTTTTTTTTTTTTAAGTTTGTTTATTTTTGAGAGAGAGGGAGAGCGCGTGCACGCATGCGTGGGGGGAGGGGCAGAGAGAGAGGAAGACACAGAATCCCAAGCAGGAGCCAGGCTCTGAGCCGTGAGCACACAGCCCGACCCTGGGCTCGATCTCACAAACCACGAGATCATGACCTGAGCTGAAGTTGGATGCTAAACTGACTGAGCCACCCAGGCGCCCCAATAACAGTCTTAACTGAACAACCGAGGCTGTAAAAATATCTGGAGATGACAAGGAAAGGGAGTATATTTTGGTTGGGGTTCATCCATTCGTGCACGTGAAAGAGGGCTTCAGTTGTCTCCGTCCTGACCTCAGACTTTTCACTAGGGTTCTTTCCAGCTGGTCTCTGCCAGGTGGGCAGAGCATCCCGGCTGGGAACAGAAACTGTCCCCTCCAGCCACAAGGACACCCTGAGCTAGCAGGAGGAGGAGCGATTTGACCTTCACTGCCCACCTGCGGGGACCCACCCCCTTTGTCCCGCACCTTCCTTATATAGACCTGGAAGTATTTTCGGCACTTTGGAAACTGTCTCTGACACATTCGTCCTCTGTCTTTCCGGTGTTGGCCTTGCTGAAATCGATTCCTTTCTTGTTTCACCTCTACTCGTCTCTCTGCCTCTGGATTTGATCAACAGCGCGTGTGGCAGAACCGGATCTGTTTTGCACCCCCGTGCCCTGGCTACATATGCAACAAACATTTATTAAGCCCCCAATGTATAGTGGTTATATTAGAAACAGATATCTGGAAAGGTTTCTTTGGAGGAGGTAACATGTGAGATTGGCTTCGAAATTACAGATAGGATTGTGCCAGAGATGGGACAGAAAGGGTATTCTAATAGAAGAATTCATATGGAAATTTTGGTGGCTTCGATGTACTATAAATACTTAGAGAATGGTAAGTAGTTCTGGCTACATATAAGAAAGAACAAGGATAAAATTGTCAAGGTTTATTGGTCCCAGCTGAGAAGGGACAGAAATGTGAGGCTTAGGCATTTTTCTTAATTTAGCGAGCAAGAGGGGAGTCCTTGAGGGTTGATAATATAGACATTTTAAAAAAATCTTTTTAGGGGCGCCTGGGTGGCGCAGTCGGTTAAGCGTCCGACTTCAGCCAGGTCACGATCTCGCGGTCCGTGAGTTCGAGCCCCGCGTCGGGCTCTGGGCTGATGGCTCAGAGCCTGGAGCCTGTTTCCGATTCTGTGTCTCCCTCTCTCTCTGCCCCTCCCCCGTTCATGCTCTGTCTCTCTCTGTCCCAAAAATAAAAAAATAAAAATAAAAAAAAATTTTTTACACTTATTTATTTTTGAGAGACAGAGCACAAGCGGGGGGAGGGGCAGAGAGAGAGGGAGACACAGAATCCGAAGCAGGCTCCAGGCTCTGAGCCGCCAGCACAGAGCCCGAGGCGGGGCTCGAACTCACAGGCCGAGAGATCGCGACCTGAGCGGAAGTGGGACGCTTAAACCGACTGAGCCACCCAGGTGCCCCTGAAGATATTTTTAAATGGAAAACAAAAATACCCTAAGAGGCCCCGGTGAGGTGGCACGAAGTGAAACTACACCAGCAGGGATGCGGATCCAACTGAAGGGAGGATGGTTGGAGTCAGAAAGGAGCATCAGAGGAGGGGACAGGAGCAGCGTCCAGGTGGAGGCCCCCCAGGAAGCACATTCTTGTGTCCTCACAACCCAAACGGTTCCTTAGCCCCTGCCAGCCGAGAGGGAGGGGGTCTGCTCACCTCTCCTCCCAAGCTTTTGCCTGGAGAGTGATTGCTCTCTTGAGCAATTGAATGTCTCCGAGAACACGGCAGAAAGCAGGTCAGAATTCCCAGCAGAAGTCAACAGGCAATGAACAAATGTACAAGCCCCAAGCCCTGGGCGATACGTTCCCCACCCCACCCGGCCCCACCCCCCACTCCAGCCACCGGCCGTGTGAGTTGGGCTCGAATATGGCCTCACGCTTACCAGCCAGGACACCTTGAGCCAGTCGCTGAACCTCTTTGGAGTCTCAGCTTCCCCACCTGTAAAGTAGGAAATGAAAGCATTGCCTGCCCGCGACCTAGGATCCCTGAAACGTTTCATCAGATATGAACGACTGCAATATGGCAAAGCGGTTATTTGTCGGTCGTTATTTTGCCGCGGCTCTTGACTTCTCGGGGCCTCTGTTTCCTCATCTGTAAAGTGGGATTGCGATAGTAGCCCCCCCCCCCCCAAAGGCTGTGAAGAGTAGATACACGGATTCATGTCAAGCTCGGTGCCTGGCACAGAGTCAGCACACACTGCCTGTCAGGATTTCTGCCCCATGAGGAGGGCGCTGTTAACACCCCCACTTTCCAAGTGACTTGCTTAAACTCCACTATTCGCACCAGGAGTTGGGGCTCCAGGGAGCCCTGCCCCTGGAGTGACAGGAATTACGGTGGCCCTGGGGCAAGGCCAGAGGCAGCCTGGGCAGGTCTTCTGCCTTCTCGGGGTCAACCCTCATAAAATGTGGATGGCGGTAAGCGCCCGAGAATGTGAGCCCTTTGCTGCGCCCGCGGGGTCACCGGGATCTTCAGGATCGGGGTGGCCGGGCCGGACTCCAGACACACAGTAGGCTCTTGGTGCAGCCGACAGCCCCGCCCCCCGCCCCTCCCCCTCCGCTGGGCTGGGCGGGGCAGGTTAATACTAACCCGGCCGCCTCCGCCCCTCCCAGGCAGAGTCACTTGGGACCGGGACCTGCAGGTAAGCCGGCAGAAACTGGGCGGCTCGGGCCTCTGAGGGCACGGCTGCCTCTACCGAGGGCCGGCTGACACGGGGCCCTGAGCGGGGGGGGGGGGGGGGGCACTTATCTGGGGGACAGCCAGTGGCCTGTAGCTTCCCACCCCCCACCCCCCCCCACCCACCCCCCCAGTTTCAGACTCCTGGGTTGGAGGCCAGAGGGATAGGAGGGACGAAGGGCCTCTCCCTCTGCGGTCCGTCGGAGCCGGGAGCCCAGCTGGGACGCCCGGTGGACTCCAGCCCCCTCCTCCCCGGGCCAAAAGACTGGGCCCCCCCACCGACCTCTGCCCGGCTGCATGAACACGCCGCTGGGGAAGTCTAGACGGCCATTCCTGCCAGGTTGCGCTGGAGCCTCACCAGCCTGGCAGGAGGGCTGGGGGTTGGGATGAGCACGGAGGGGAGGCTGCTTGACCAAGGTCAGCCTCGTGGGAGGCCCCGAGGAGGAGGAGGAGGAGGAGGAGGAGGAGGAAGGGAGCTGGAAGTCTCTGCCAGCCGGCCTGCTGGGCTCCCATGATCTCCTCCCTTCCTCCCTGTCAGCCAAGACCCGCAGAACAGGCCCATCCCCGCCCCCTTTCTTAGATGGAGAAACCAGGCCCCAGAGAGGGTGAGCAGCTAGCCTGAGGACACACAGTGGGTGAGCACAGGCCCGGACGGCCACCACAACCTGAGATGGGGGGGATGGGGGGGGGACACGGTGTGGGCAAGCACCGCCTCCTCTCTGGGCCTCGGTTTCCCCGCATCTGTGAGATGGGAACATTGAGTTGGAGAGGGCCCGGGGACTCCAAGATGATGAGAGGCGGAGAAGGCCCCTTGATACATGTGGACGTGAGTGAGGGGGTGAGGGCGGTGGCTGAGCCAGGCCAGGGTTCCAGCACACCCTGCTACTCCCCTACTTCCATCGCCTCCCCTCCTGCCCCCTGCCCTCTCCGCCCCACCTCCTCCTTTTGCCCCGCCTCTGTCTCTCCGTCGCTCTGTCTCTCTGCTCATTTTGGCTTCTAGCTTTGGTTCTTTCTCTCCCTGCTCTGTCCTCTCAAAGCCATCCTGCTCCAGCCCGGACAACCTCCCCACCTCTCTCATGAGGGCGGGCCGGGCCCCAGGCGGGGGTCACCGAGGACTCCGGGACAACACTGACTCAGACCCCTGTCCAGGAGCGGGTGTAGACCGTGCCCACACTGCCAGCTGGCATGGCCCAGGCCAGCCAGGTCGACTCAACCCGCATGGCTGAGGCAGGCTGTCGACCCAGCCCTTGGCAAACTAGGTGGCCACCTTGGCACTGGGAGAGAGACAGGGCCCTGCTCACACAAAGATTATACTACAGTGGGAGAGGTCGGCACTCAAAAGATAAGACACAGATAAATCGTCGCAACTGAACTGAGGAGGGCACAAAGCAGAGAGCCGGGGAGGGTTCGGACCGGAGCCTCCCGATGGTCAAGGTCGGACAGGGCCTTTCCCTCCTGGTGGGGCAGAGGGTGGCCCGGCCACACACTGAGGGTACACTGGCCCCCCACCCCCACCCCCTGCACCCCCCTGGGCCTAGGACTCTCAGCTTCCGCTGCAAAACTTTGAAGGAAAGAGACCTCTTCGGGGAGGGGGGGAGGGACACTCCTGGCTTCTGTACCTGTGTGCCCACGTGTCATGGAGCGGACTGAGCCTGAAGAGTCTCATTCAAAGCCTTGGGGTTCTGTTCTCCCACAGTCGCTGATGGGGCCCCAGGAAGTAGCCAGGCCTTGGAGTCTGTCTCAGGTTCCAACAGGCTGGCACCCCGTTTCTCCCCGGCCCGGCCCACGCGGTGGGGAGGCCCGGGGGTGAGTGTAAAGGGATCCTGCTCAGTGTGGCCCCTGCCACATCTTCACGATCCCCCTGCCTCCGGGGCTCTGCTCAGGCCGTGACGGTCAGACGCGCCTCGGTTCAAACCCCAGCTCCCAGCTGACCCGCTGGGTGACCCCGGGCACATTACTTTGCTCTTCTGAGCCACGGTTAACTCATTTATGAAATAGGGGTGATCGTCCTGCCTACCTCGGGATTGTGGAGAGGATTTGATGGAGAGTGTGTGTAAAGCGCTTGGCCAGTAGATGATGGCTGTTGTTACAGTTCTCGTTACTGTTATCATTACTGTCTCTTTTTGCCTGGATTCCTCCACCAGCTTCCTGATAATTAACCTATTTGGCAGGTCTCGTTCCTACGCCTGCCCCGGCCCCACATTACTCTCTTCACAACAGCCAGCGTGATTATGGTAAAACGAAATTACAGCCGGTCCTCCCTCTGCCCAGGAAGGGAGACTTGGGCTCAGGGAAAACACCTAAACTCTTGCCTCCAGGGCCCTGTGTGACCTGCCCATCTCCTCCCACACTGGCCTCCTGGTTCTCCCAACACCAAGAGCTGTTTCTGGGACCTGGCAGGTGAGGCCCCACCCCATTCCCGCCCCCTGCACTACTCTCCCCTGGGAGCGCTCACTCTCACATTTCCTTCATGTTCCCCCTGACAATCCCGGATAGGAATGCCGCCCTCCCAGCTCTGCTCCCCTCCCACAGCCCTCATCACTGCTGACTTGCTCAGTGTTTCACAGCAAGTGCCCAGTAAATACTGGTTGAATGAATGGCACCCGCACTGCAAGGTCACTATAAGAAAAAGAGAGAAGAGAGATAAGGACTTTTAAAAAATTCCCCAGCGTACTCCCTCTGAGCCACTCCTCAGTACTCTGAAACCACAGGGTACTCTGCACGTGCAGTTCCCTCTGCCTAGGACCTTCTCCCCCACTCTGCCCCTGACTCATTTCACTGATGGCCACATCCCCCATCAGTGTCTCCCAGGTCCAGGAGCATGTGGCACTCGGTATGTGCTGAAAGTAGGCCAGGGCAGGAGAGTCACGCAGGAGATGGGTTAGGCTGGGCCATTCCACCATCATAACTGCTCTCTAGCCAAGAGAAGAGACTTGTGGGACCAAATCACTTCCCTCAAATTACAGAACCCAGAGAACTCGGCTCTGGGGTGTAGGGATTCAGTCTTTCAGTGCATAGAACCTAGTGCACATGAATGAAATTCAGGCTCCTTACCTGCCTATCTGCTCTCATCTCCCCATCAAGCCCACTGTTCCAGCCGCACTGGCCCAGGCTCATTCCTGCCCCAGGACATTTGCACAAGCTGTTCCCTCTGCCTATATTTTCTTTGGGTTTCTTTATTCTTTTTTTTTTTTTAACACATTTTTTTCTTTAAATCCAAGTTAGTTAAACATACAGTACCATGATGATTTCAGGAATAGAATTTCGTGATTTTTGCACTTAATGGAAAAACCGATATGTTTGATTTTATACCTGTTATATATATTTAACGATTCTTTAAAAAAAAAAATTTAAATCCAAGTCAGTCAACACAGCGTGATAATGTTTTCAGGAATAGAATTTTGTGATTTTACACTTAATATTCTACTTTTCACTTAAAAACTATTTAGATATTTGATCCGGCTGGAATTCCTTTTTCAGGCGTCGGGAATAGGAAGTAAGAAAGACATCTAGCTTTATTTCTTTTTCCCAAAGGAGTACCGTAGCAAGTCAGGTTTTCTGACTGGTTCTGTGCAGGAAAATCACAGGTGTGAATGAACGTGTAGCTGGACAGCTTGCTGAACTCTCTCGTTATTTTAATAGCTTTTCAGAGGATACAAGTAACCATGTTTCTTTAGCAAATCCACCTCCTCCCTTTAATTATTGACTTCTTCCTCTTTATTAGAAATATCGTTTATTGCCTCCCCTATATCCTTTGTTTACTTTACACTACCTTCTGCGGTCAAGGCCTAGAGCACTGAATCAACACCGCACCGCCGACCGTTGACTGTTTCTGTCCGTTTCTCCTGGCGTTTCTGAGACTCTGGGGGAATGTTACTCAGAATACAGACGTTTGCTACTGTTTTGACTCCGCTATGGAGTGCGGTACCTATCAATACGAAATGACTCAGCGGCTTAATTTATACCCTTGGCATCAAATCCCATATTAAGGCTCTTTGTTTTCTCTCTCTCTCTCTCTCTCTCTTTCTCCCTCCATTCATCCATCTCTTTGCATTTCTCTGGAAGATGTTTGCTCCCGAGTTTACTCGTAACTTGTCAATGCCTCTTTAAGGTGTATTTCAACAACTAATGTTTGGTTTTGGTTTTTGATCAAATTCCCGTTAGGGCAACACCAGAGCTTCTGAGTTGGGACATTCAGAATAAAGGAGATAAATGTTAGTTTCTGGCTGCTATAACCAGTCTGATATATCCTTGAACATCTATGTCTGTCCGCTTGGCCAGTGTTTTGCTATATATAATGTGAGTAGCTTAAACAAGATGAAAGCTTACTTACAACATAAACAACACTGAACAAACAAAATAGTTCAGTGGCAGGCAGAACAGGACTGGTTCTGCAGCTTTGTGCCACAAAGTCTTGAAGTCTAGTCTCCCTCTAGCCCCCACACCATCCCTCTTGGCGCAAAACGGCTGCTGGAGTTCTGGGCATCACACCCGAATTCCAGACAGCAGGATGGAGGAAGAGAGGGAAGGTACACCCCCTTATCTTTAAGGAGACTTCTCAAAGTCCTCACAGCCTCATCGGTCTGGCCTCGATTAGATGGCCATGCACCGCTGCAAGGGAGGCTGGGAAGTATAGTCTTGTAGCTCTTTGTTTTTTGATTTCTAACGTTTATTTTTGAGAGAGAGACAGAGTGTGAGCAGGGGAGGGGCAGAGAGAGAGGGAGACCCAGAATCCGAAACAGGCTCCAGGCTCGGAGCTGTCAGCTCGGAGCTGTCGTGGGCTCGAACCCACGAACCGTGAGATCATGACCTGAGCCGAAGTCGGACGCTTAACCGACTGAGCCACCCAGGCGCCCCTGTACTCTTGTAGCTTGGTGGCTGTTTGCCCAACCGAAAATCTGGTCTCTGTAACAACAAAAGAAGAAAGGAAGAGGGACTCATGGGAGGCAGCAGCCATTTGCCTTGGAGTATCATTCAACCTCTCCCTGTTTGTCCTTCCATATCAGTTCCCGATCGTAGACAGAATTCTGCCTGAGTTGGTGTAGGGCAGCTTTGTCGCAGTGAGATCCTGCCCGTCCTGGACCACATTCTGGTCTCAGGTGGGAGTGAGCGGCCGAGAAGCTGGGCACAACAGACCTGTGAGAGAGGTCCTCTCCAGGCGACAGCTGCCTGGAGCTTGTCTCTGTGGGTCCTCTCGGCTTGCCTCGAGCCAGGCCCGTTCCAGGCTGTTAGGCTGGCCTCAACAGGTGAGAGGCCAGAACTTAAGCCACCTGCCTCAGGCCTCCAGAAAGGAGGTGGTGGGGTGAGACGGAAAGCAGGTCGGACTGCCCTCTGCTCCAGGATTGGCTTCCCTCAGTGGAGGAGGGAAGAAGAGAGTTCATCTGGGGCCCGAGAGTCAGATCTGTGTGTGGGAACCGGGAAAGGAGCCGCTGAGGTGTGGGGAATTTCCCCGGGTGAGGCATGGCCACAGAGACGCTTCTGCCCCTTCTAGAAGAACAAGAGAGACTGACATGTGAAGAGGGAGGGACTGAGGGATCAGGCCTGGGTTCCCATGGGGGTTAGGAGGCCACGTGCTGCAGGGGACGAGCTCCAAATCCCACCTCCCCGGACCCCGCCCATCCGCAAAAGGAGGTGACTGGCCCAATCAACATTTCTCTCCGAAATGGTGCCTATGCCCTTACTGGGCCCCAGGCACTGTTTAAGACGCATTAACTCTTTAACATATTTGCATCTCATTCCAACGAGGAGGGTCACTGTCCTCGATTCCCTTTGTTTTTTCTTTTCTCTTTTTCTTTTCTTTCCTTTTTCTTTGAAGAGGGTGCTTGGTTTGTTGTTTGCTTGCTTTGATGCAATAGCTGTGCGATTCAATGTGCCAAACTTCTCTCCGGCGGCCTCTGGAATGACGGGCCACTGTTAGGGAGGCTTTCCCCTCTGGAAAGGTTAGCCATCAAAGAATGCGTCCGTTTTCCTATCACGAAGAGCCAACTCGTTCAGGAGAAGGGGAAAGATCAGGAAACACCCGGGCTCCACGGCACTGTCTCGTCCCCGATGGCGACCCTGACGCCTCGCTCACCTGATGTTTTTCTCCGGCAGCCCCGCCGCAGGCCGATCCGGGAGGTGGCGGCTTCGTTCGGCACGGGGCGGACATCGCCATGCCCCTCCTGATACACCTGCTGGTCTGCACCTTCGGGCTGGGCTCCTGGGTGGCCATCAACGGGCTCTGGGTTGAGCTGCCCCTGCTGGTGGCGGAGCTGCCCGAGGGGTGGTATCTCCCCTCCTACCTCACAGTGACCATCCAGCTGGCCAACATCGGCCCCCTCCTGGTCACCCTGCTCCATCACTTCCAGCCTGGCTGCCTCTCGGAGGTGCCCATCATCTTTACCGTGCTGGGCGTGGGCACCGTCACCTGTACCCTCTTCGCCTTCCTCTGGAATGTCACTCCCTGGGTGCTGGACGGCCCCCACAGCATCGCCTTCATGGTCCTCACCTTCTTCCTGGCCCTGGTGGACTGCACCTCGTCGGTCACCTTCCTGCCCTTCATGAGCCGGCTGCCCGCCCACTACCTCACCACCTTCTTCGTGGGCGAAGGGCTCAGCGGCCTCCTGCCTGCGCTGGTGGCTCTTGCCCAGGGCTCGGGTCTCACTACCTGTGTCAACGTCACTAAGCCGTTAGAAACCACCCCAAGCGCCGAGACCACCAGGAAGACTGTCTTCCCCCAGGTACCCGACATTTCCCATGGCCGCGCTCTGTGACTGATCACAGACCGGGCCGCGCGGGGGGGGGCTCGTGCTTCCTAGATGCTGGGCAGACCGCTGTCCTTGACCCGGCTGCGCTCTCGCATCACCTGCCCCCGGGGGAGCTCACTTTCAGAGCGTTTTGCGTTTCCAGCTTGCAAAATCGGGACTGTGAACGTGTATTTCCTCAAAATTCCCCGGGTGATGCTAAGGTACGGCCAGGGCCAAGAACCGTAGGCTTTAGCCACGGCTTCGTGTTGTTTCACATGTCAGACTTTGTTTCCCCCTGGGTCTTAGACACCTCACACGCACCCGGTGTTGCCCAAACCATAGCAGTTCATCACCGGGCGCAGACCAGTGGCCCCAGGCGGCCGTATCCTGCAAGCGTTTGACTTTGACTGTTTGCCTTGGTTGAAGACATTTAAACGTTTGAAATGTCCCACGCGTAAATCTAGATGTCCATAGGTTATCTCTCGAAAAGCGATTTGGCCGTGGGGCGCCAGGCGGGCTCAGTCGGTAGGGCACGCGACTCCTGATCTCCGGGTTGTGAGTTCGAGCCCCACGTTGGGCCCGGAGAGGACTTGAAAGCTCTAAAAGAAAAAGCGAGAGAGGGATTGGGCCACACCAGGCCACCTTCCCACAGGGCGACTTTGGGCGACGCTGCCCCTGCTCAGAACACATCTGTGGCTGGCAGCCCTTGGCAGGCGGTAGTGTGGGAAAAGGTGGAGCTCCTAAGTCAGAATCAAGTGGGCTCACGTGGACTGGTTTTGTCACGCACTCCCTATGGCCCTCGGGTTAGACAGACCGTTCTGACCCAGGCAAAGGGCTGGTCCCCAGGGAGCCGTCAGACCTCATGAGCATTTATTATCATTACCTTAGGAGTTATGTGTTATGTCATTCATCCCTTATTAACAACGCATGCTATTTATTGTACATTATTATTAACATTGTTGTTACCTGTGCCCTGACATCCCCCGCGGACCCGGCTGAGCCTTGTTGTGTCTTTCCCCAGGGAGCTAACAGCACTTCTGCGTCTGACCTTGCCGGGACGGCACATTCCGCGGTCCATCTGGAAAGTCGCCACCTGCCGGCCAACTTCTCGCCTTTGGTCTTCTTCCTCCTCCTCTCCTTCATGATGGCCTGCTGCCTGGCCGCTTTCTTTGTCCTCCAGCGGCAGCCCAGACCCAGGGAATCTTCCATAGAAGACCTCCTCACCTCCCAGGTCACCCTCCACTCCATCCGGCCACGGGAAGGGGAGGACCCGGGCCCCCCAGGGCCAAGGGACAACAGCAAGGCCCAGGGGCATCCAGAGGAGAAAACGGCCCCCCACCACCCAGCCCACCTGACCTTCATCTACATCCTGGTGGCCTTTGTAAACGCGCTCACCAACGGCGTGCTGCCCTCCGTGCAGACCTACTCCTGCCTGTCCTACGGCCCCATCGCCTACCACCTGTCGGCCACCCTCAGCTCCATGGCCAACCCTCTTGCCTGCTTCCTCTCCATGTTCCTGCCTCACAGGTCCGTCCCACCTGGTCCTGGGGAACTCTTGTTGGGGCAGATTTCGTTCCAGAAGTCAGGATTCCAAACCCCACCTATCAGGCTCTATGTGTAGTGGTTAAGAACACGGTTTCTAGGGCTTGACTGCCTGGGTTCAGATCCCAGCTCCGTCACGTCCTAGCTTCTGTGATCCTGGATAAGTCACTCCACTTCCCTGTGCCTCAAGGGTACTTATCTGGAAAATGGGGGTGATAATAGTTCTACCTCCTACGGTGGCCGGGAGCAAAAGACAAGCTAACTTTGTAAAGATTTTAGAGCAGTGCCTGCACGTGGCAGGTCCAATGTAAGTGCTGACTTGCCTTGACATTGGCCCTTGAGAAGGAATGGGCAGGCGGGAGCTGAGGTTCCCATGTACAAATAGAAGCCCCGGGGCTCAGAGAAAGGGTCTAATTCCCAGGATTTCAGCCCTGTTCTCCCTCCTCCAGCTCCTGCTGGCTCCTTTGCAGCTGCAGTTCTGGAAGAATGGCTAGGCAAGTTGATAAAATGCAGATTAAGCCAGTCTAGATTGGGGCCTGAGATTGCCAAATTTAGTCAAGCAACCTCGGTGGTTCCACCGTGGGGGGTTCAGACGCCGGTAGGAGACACAGGCTTTGGAGTCAGGGAACTTCAGGGCCCCACAACCTCCCACCCACCACTCCGCCCTGCCCATCCTGGCGGTCCTCTCCGACCTGCTCACACCCACCTCCCTCGGCCCAGGAAGAAGGGAGAATGGGAATAGCGACAGAAAAGGTCAGATTGCCAGAGAGCTGAGTGTCCTCCCTTAGGGCTTACAACTGTGGCGGGAGACTAGAGATTTCTGATGAAGCAGAAGCCACAGATCTGCGGGATGAGAGACACCCAGAATGTTAGAAATACCAAATCTGAAAGCCAGGGGCTCCAAGAATCTTCCAGCAGAAAGTGTCCTCAGAGGCAGGGGCAGACCCTCCGCTCTCACTCAGGACCACAGACAGGTCTTGGTGTCGTGAAGAGCGTAGGCAGGGAGGTCGCAGGGGTGACGACCCCGAACGAAGGACGGTGTCCTCAGTTGTCACACCCGGAGCCTACCTGGAAGGCCACCAGGGCCTCTAGATCAGGCCAACCTCACGTTGTAGACCAGGGTAGATGAAGCCGGAAGGGAAGGGGTCAGCTGAGGTCTCACAACACCCCCTGCTGTGCCAGTGCTGTGATCAAAGCCACCTTCTAGTCGGCCCGGCTTCCGGGCCCAGGTTGGGAATGTTGCAGGAGGAAATGACAGCAGATAAAATACCGGGCGGGGCCCAGGGCCAGGCCCAGCACACTCTGCCCCACAGGCCCCCACAGGCCTGCGACACTCATCTCCTAGGGGAGGAGACGGGCTCAGAGACCAGTCTTACAGCTCAAGTGGGACATGGGATCCGAATCAGGTCCCTGTAGCCCCGGATCCGTTCTGTTCCCCCTGCTGTTAACGTTCAGGGTGACTTAGGCCAGTCTTGCCCCTCAGGAACCTCACTGACCCACTTGAGCCAGGTGGCCTGGAAGTTTCCACGTGGATCTGACCTCTAACCCCGGAGACGCTGACCCTCCCCCCCCCCCCACCGGGGTGGAGGCGGCAGGGGTCAGGCTTGCCATTTCTTCCATCCTTCTCCCCTACTCTGCCCTAGGTCTCTGCCATTCCTGGGCGTCCTCACAGTGCTCGGGACTGGCTTCGGGGCCTACAACATGGCCATGGCCGTGATGAGCCCCTGCCCCCTCATGCAGGGCCACTGGGGTGGAGAAGTCCTCATTGTAAGTACCTGGCCTGTGGAGCTGTCCCCCCCCCGCCCCCCCGCCTCACCTAGCCAAGGCCCTTTCCACTGACCAAAGGCTTTGGGCCTGCTCCCCGAGGAAGCCCCAGGTGGGGTTGGGCAGGGGAGGGATGCTTCTCATTTGGGAACAGAGGCTTAGGAAGGTGAGGTGGCTGGTCCAAGGTGACAGTCCAGCCTCTCCCCTGTTTGCCGCACCCTTCCCGCCATGTGGACGGCCATGCGTCTGTCAGCAGTGGCCTTCTCCCAGACGCCCTTGACTTGGTTATGGGGGGACATAAAGGCTATTGGGTTCTCCTTTGCCCTGGGCATGTGTGTCAACTCAGGGGGCCCCCTTAGCCCTAGAGGGTCACCCCCAAAGGCTCTACTCAACGCGGAGGTTATTCCCTGGGGTTCCCTTAGGCCCGTTAGGTCTCCCTACAAGCACCCTTCTCCCCTGGGGCTCACCCCCAAAGCCCCCTTCACTCTGCATCTCCCCTGCCCTGTACCCACAGGTGGCCTCCTGGGTGCTGTTCATCGGCTGCCTGAGCTACGTCAAGGTGATGCTGGGCGTGATCCTGCGCGACCGCAGCCGCAGCGCCCTCTTGTGGTGTGGGGCGGCGGTGCAGCTGGGCTCCCTCCTCGGGGCTGTGCTCATGTTCCCGCTGGTCAACGTGTTCAGGCTCTTCTCGTCCGCCGACTTCTGCAGCCTGCAGTGCCCCACCTAGGACCCCTGGCGCGGTCCGTTACATGACCCTGACCCGCCCCCGTTGCTAACACTGGAAACCTGGGCAAGGCATGCAGCCCAGGCCACAGGGCAAGTGGCGGGGAGCCGGGGGGCAGAGCCCGAGTCCCTACACGTCCACGCAGACTCCGCTCCGGAGCCGGGGAGAAAGCCACGGGCCTCCCACGGGGCCTGGAAATGCAAAGCACAGCCCTGCCCCCAATGCTGGGTCGCGGTGCCTGCAGTTCCGTTTCAGAACTCCCGCGGGCTCTTGAGCGACGGCGGATTTGCAGCCGCCGGCCGGAGGCAGGCTCAGGGGTGTCCGAAGGGGAACCGCAGAGAGGGCGAGCCAGCCCTCACAAGCGGTGTGAGGTCACTTATTTCTCTGTGCCTCAGTTTCCTAAAATGGGGACCATGATAAATAGCACCTACCTCACGGGCGGAGCACAGGGATAAAGGGAAGAAGCACCCAGCATTGGCCATTTCCTGACCTGACGCCCAAGGGAAGTTAAGTGCACATCAACAGAACGGAGAAGTGGCCAGGAGGGTTGAGAGACGACCCCTGCCCGGTATCCTTTTTCCTATTATTCTCACAGAGGAGCTTGTAAAAGGACCCCTGGCTAATGGTGGGGTCTTGGGGGCATCTTGACTCCCCAGTTCCCAATGTGGATGGACACTGTGCCACACACACCCCTTCCCGTCACCGCTCCTGACTCAAGAAGTCCGGCTTCTTGGAAAGCAAGTGACCTTCTGGGAGGCAGAGAGATGGGGGGGTGGGGGCTATGCCAAACCTCTCAAGTGAGTCCCCTCCCCTCCCCCAGCCACCAAGACTGAGAACTGGACCCGAGAACCCTGGGAAGCAGCTCTCTCAGCTGGGGAGGAGTGCATCAGCTACCCGATTATTATTTTGTTTTCTTTTTTCTTTTTTTAGAGAGACATTCCCTGCTTTTAAACTAAGATCAGCCCTCTAAAATCAATATAATCAGTTTTCAGTTCTAAGGTCAAGGCTAAGCTCAGAAACGAACAGAATCAAAGGCTTAGAGAATGTCTGGTCCCTGGGACTTCTTTTCTTCAGTAGTTTGCTTGCTTGCCACCCGCCCTCCCTTTAATTTATTTTGAATAGATAATACAGTCGCATGTTTCAAAAGTCAGAAAATATAAAATGATGTTCAGCAAAAAAATCCCATCTCTCCTCTCCTTCATCTGCCCCGGTTCCCCTCAACGCACACGCGCACGCGCTTTATTTTCTTTTTCACTCTTACAGAGATTATGCAAATGCAAATACAGACTCTTTTTACAGAAAAAGTGCTAAACTACTGTGTACCTTGTACCTTTCACTCAACAATGAAAATGGAGAGAAGGTTCTCGTTCTTTCCTACGACCACATCATATCCCGTCGTGTGGGGGTACCAAGTTTATTCAACCAGTCCTCCGTAGAAAGACATTTGAAGGTACTGGAGACAACATTTAAAACAAAATCTCCCACTGCGATGCCTGGGTGGCTCAGTGGGTTGAGGATCTGACTCTTGATTTCAGTTCAGGTCATGATCCTAGGGTCGTGGAATCAAGTCCCACCATTAGGCTCCATGCTGAGTGTGGAGCCTGCTTGAGATTCTCTCTCTCTCTCTCTCTCTCTCTCTGCCCCTCTCTCCCACCCATGCATGCTCTCTCGCTCTCGCTCTCTAAAATTGGAATTTTTTTTTAATTTAAAAATCTCCCACCAATCAGAAAAGCTCTCCACAAAAGCGGCAGAGAAAGAAAACAGTTCTATTACTGAATAAGCATTAAACCAGACTGGCACACATCAGACAATCCGCTGAAGAGATTGCAAAGGCAGGAACCCCCACCCTTTTATATCCTCCAGCAGATACGAGCCTACGACCTCCATGTTCTCAGACGATAACTAGTCCTCAAGGAAGGGTACTAGATGGCCCCGTTTGTCACAATTCTTCCTGAATTCACCTGGCAGTTGGGCTAGCTGTCTTTATCTGCAGGAGAAAGAAATTCCTATCTTGGGGCACCTGGGTGGCTCAATCGGTTGAGCGTCCGACTTCGGCTCAGGTCACGATCTCACAGTTTGTGAGTTCGAGCCCCGCGTCGGGCTCTGTGTTGACGGCTCAGAGCCTGGAGCCTGCTTCGGATTCTGTGTCTCCCTCTCTCTCTCTGCCCCTCCCCCGCTCTCTCTCTCTCTCTCTCTCTCTCAAAAAATGGACATTAAAAAAATTTTTTTTTAATTTCTATCTTTACAAGAGGAGACTTTTTGCAACCTGGAGCCCAACGCTGATGTTAGGTTCCTACCCTCCCACAGAGACTAGGTGATGGGACACTGACCTTCTGGATATGCTCTCCCATCCGTAAGAAAAGTGATCCTGGGTGGCAAAACTGACTAGAGGCTTATTCAGCTTTTTCAAAGACTTGAGTACACCTAAAAGGAGCAGGGAAAGAATTTACAAGTTTTCTAGAGTAAATGCTCTAAGGAAAGGGAGGGGGGTGTCTCCCTCTTTGGCACGAGGGACAATTATTTGTATTTGCCCTTACAAGGGCATTCGGGTTGTTTTCAATTGTTGCCTCCCAGAAGGGATGTTGGAATGGATAATGGGCAAGGATAGGATCTCTCCGTGCTGATGCGGAAAGATGGTCCAAGATTAATTCCGCACACAGAAAGGAGATGCGGAAGAATGCGTAGACTACGGAGTTAGCCATGTTAGTGCGTTCTGTCTGGGACTAGGTGAGGGGGTAAGTGATCTGGCATTTGGAAAAGGCACCTCCACCTGACCCTGCCCCCCCATGGTTTTGCTTTCACCCACCGTTCTTGGAGGTCTTCTGACATTAGCAGCCTTTAAGTGAAGGTGCGTGAGTCAGCTCCCACAGTCTCCTCTGTACGATGGGGACAATGAGAACATCTCTCAACCAGGTTTGAGCCGATAAGTGCACGTGCTTAGCGCCGCACCCGCAAACAGCAAGCACTCAATAAATGCCACTAGAAGCTCCCACTTTCTGAGCACCTGGGTGGCTCAGTTAAGCGTCCGACTTCCGCTCAGGTCACGATCTCACAACTCCTGAGTTGGAGCCCCGCATCGGGCTCGCTGCTGTCAGTGAGGAGTGCGCTTCGGATCCTCTGTCCCCCATCCCTCTCTGCCCCTCCCCTGCTCATGCACGCTGTCTCTCAAAGATAAAATAAAAACCATTAAAAAAAAACAAAGTTCCCACTTTCTGAGAACACCTCTGAAGGATCCTGGACAGCCCTTCTGCCCCCGCCCTCCAGGAGCTTAAACCTCGAGGCTGATGGAGTCACCTGACATCTCTGTGGTCCAACCAGGTAAGTTCCCTGAAGAATGAACTCAGGGCTCCGGGTTCGGCCTGGGGTTGGCGGCAGGTGGGCTTCCCAGAAGATGCCCCTGAGCTGGTATCTCCAGGAGGTTGGAGGGAAGGGGGCAAAGCGAGAATGAGGATGCCTTCCCATGTTTATAGCAGCACTATCAACAATAGCCGAAGTATGGAAAGAGCCAAATGTCCATTGATGGATGAATGGATAAAGAAGATGTGGTATATATATACAATGGAGTATTACTGGGCAGTCAAAAAGAATGAAATCTTGCCATTTGCAACTATGTGGATGGAACTAGAGGGTTAGGGTTAGGGCCAAATTAGAGGAAGATAAATATATGGCTTCACTCATAGGAGGACTTTAAGACACAGAACAGATGAACACAAGGGAAGGGAAGCAAAAATAATATAAAAACAGGGAGGGGGACAAAACAGAAGAGACTCATAAATCTGGAGAACAAACTGAGGGTTACGGGAGGGGTTGTGGGAAGGGGGACGGGCTAAATGGGTAAGGGGCACCAGGAATCGACTCCTGAAATCACTGTGGCACTAGATGCTAACTAACTTGTATGTAAATTTTTAAAAATTAAAAAAAAAAAAAAAAGAAGGAGGAGGATGCCTTCCAGCCAGAGGAAACTGCACTGGCAAAAGCCATGGGGTGCGAGGCTTCAGCCTGCATTCCAGAACTCACAGGGAGGGCAGCCTGGAAATCCCAGGGGCAGCTTGTGGAGGGAGGGACCCTTAGAGGCCGAGGTTATGAAGGCACGGAGGGCTGCGTTGGCCTGTGGTACAGCCACTGTGGAAGACACTGTGGGAGTTCCCCCAAAAGTTAAAAATAAATACCAGGGCGCCTCGGTGGCTCAGTCGTTTAAGCGTCCGACTTCTGCTCAGGTCACGACCTCAAGGTCCGTGAGTTCGAGCCCCGTGTCGGGCTCTGTGCGGACAGCTCGGAGCCTGGAGCCTGCTTCAGATTCTGTGTCTCCCTCTCTCTCTGCCCCTCCCCAACTCATGCGCTCTCAAAAATAAATAAAAAACATTTAAAAAAATAAAAATAGAAGTACCCTAAAATCCAGCTTTCCCACTTCTGGGAATATGTCTTAAGGAAATAAAATAATTATATCAAAGAGATATCTGCACCTCCATGTTCATGGCAGCATCATTCACAATAGCTAAGACATGGAAACAACTTCAGTGTCCATCGACACATGAATCAAGAAAGAAAATGTATTAGGTGTACCCAATGGAATATTTCTTAAGTTTATTTATTGATTTTGAGAGAGACAGAGTGCGACAGGGGAGAGGGAGAGAGAAAGAATCCCAAGCAGGCTCTGCACTGTCAGCACAGAACCGGGTGTGGGGCTCGAACCCACGAACCACAAGACCGTGACCTAAGCCGAAGTCAGATGCTTAACTGACTGAGCCACCCAGGCGCCCCTACATGATGGAACATTTATTCAGCCTTTAAGCAAAGCAAATCTTGCCCTGTGTAGCAACACGGATGGGCCTTGAGGGCGTTATGCTAAGTGAAATAAGTCAGACAGAGAAAGACAGATACTGTCTGATCTCACTTACACGTGGAATCTACAAAAACTGAACTCCCAGAAACTGAGAGTAGACTGGCGGTTGCTGGGGCTGGTGGGGGCAGGGGGAATGAGGATCTGTCGGTCAAAGGGTACAGACTTAACAGTTATAAGACGGATACGTTCTGGGGATGCAATGTTATAGCAGGGTGACTATAGTTAACAACACTGGGCTGTATAGTTGAAAGTCACTAGGAGAGTAGATCGTAAATGTCCCCACCACCCACCCACAGCCACCCCCACACACAAACGGTAACTACTCGAGGTGATGGATGTGTTAGCCGCAAGAGAGTTCCCCAGGATTCAAGGGAAGCCCCAGCTGACAGCCACAAGGCTCTCGATTCTGCCAACGACCTGAATGATCGCAGAAGCAGATTCTTCCCCAGACTTGATTTTAGCCCGGCGGGACCCGTGTCCAACTTCTAACCTACAGAACTGAGATAATACACTGGCATCGTCTTGAAGCTGCTGTTTGAGGTAATTAGTCACAACAGCAGCAGAGAACTGAGACAACGGTGCTCCCGCCCTGGCTCTGACAGCCCCTTAAGCCTGTCTGGTGCCTTCATGTGCGTTGTGATGGCCACAAGACAGCCCCCCAGTGTCCCCTAGAAAATGGGCCACACAAAGTCAGGGCGCAGAGCCCTGGCTGGGAATCCGGGGTTCCTTCGAATGAGCTGTCGGCGTAAATACTGAAGTCCCACGCTTCGGAGGGATCCTGAGGGAAGGTGGCCCCGGGGAACTTGGAAACACAATATCATACCAGGACTGCTTTGGGGAGAGACCCACAAAGTCATCTGAAAGAGAATTGAGAGTTATTACCCTAACGCACTTCCTTGGGGCTGGTCAGCCCTCAGATACCCATAGAGGGAGCATCTACCCCGTCTATCCCCACTGATGTCCACCACGGTGACCGTCAACGTTATGGCTCTCAAGTGCCTCCCACCCACACTCCTTCTGGTTTGGTCAGATGCCAGGGCACAGCGCCATTCTTGCAATCACCTGCCGGGGGCCTCCTAGTGCCCTGGGCTCTTCCTGAGGCTTTACTGATTTAATTCTCATAGAAGCCCTGTGAAACGTGCCCTATTATTATCAGTGCTATTTTGCACGTGAAGAAACTGAAGCACAGAGAGGTTAAGTACCTTGGCTGAGGTCACACTGCCAGCGAGTGGCAGAACCAGGACCCGGACCCAGGCCACCTAGCCTCTGCATCCCATGATCCTTTGCTGCGTCAGAGACAGGAGTCTCAAAGCATGCCAGTCAAGAAAACCTTGCCTTCAGATGGGGACTGAAGTGCTTGCCTGGCTTATTGTCTCCGGGTTTGAAATAGAAATATTTCAAATAGAAGTAGAAAACTCCAATCCATTTCCATGACCTCTACTCCATCACCCTCAACGCACCACACACACACACACACACACACAGACACACACTCACACACACTCAAACTCCTCTGGAAGTGGAAAGAAAGGACGAGAAATTAGTGCTTCTGTAGGCAGGATATGATTCACACATACACAGACTAAGGGTGTCATTTTAAGAGGGGCCAACCGCTTGCCAGAGAGGGTCTGTGCCACCCATCCTCTTACGACTCCTGATTTGGGACTGGGACGGCCTCTCCTGATTCTCTTCATGATGTTCACGGAATAAAGGGTGGAGGAAGTGTCATGGCAAATGTTGATGTTGCCAGGACTCTGCCTTTCATTTGGAAATTGCTTTCGGTTGGAAATTCCCTGTGTGCAGAAGCCATTGGCTTCCAGGTGTCCCGTTAAGAAAGTCTGCTCTATTACAACGGGCAGTGTCCCCTTGCAGGGTTCACTGCTTAGAATGTAAGATACAGGACTGTCTTGCTGGGGGAAGATATTCGAATGAATTCTATGGTGTCCATTCTCCCATTTCTCTCATAGCCATAGAACCCCTGACTTTTAGCGGGGCGGATGGCAGCCCAGAGGAAAGACCACATTTCCCAGGCTGCCTTGTAGCGAGGGATGGCCATGTGACCGCATTAGGAGAGAGGGGATGAATAACGCGCCCACCTTCCGGGTTGTGTACTTCCTTCCCATTTCCCTCTTCCTGCCCATAGAAATGCAGATGTGATCTCCGGATCTGGAGCAGCCATATTAGACCCTGAGGAGGAAGCTACAGGATGAGATAACACAACAAGACTGCATAGAAGGAGGATGCAACTGGGGTGCCCGGGTGGCTCAGTGGGTTAAGCGTCCGACTCTTGGTTTCGGCTCAGGTCACGATCTCCCAGTTCATGGGTTCGAGCCCCGCGTCGGGCTCCACGCTGACAGTGCGGAGCCTGCTTGGGATTCTCTCCCTCTTTCTCTCTCTCTTGCCCTTCTGTCTCTCTCAAAATAAATGAATAAACGTAAAACTTCCAAAAAAAAAAAAGGAGGATGAAACCATGATGATTATGGAGCCACTCTTCTCCCTGGGACCCAGATTTAATGTGGCAGAGAAATAAACTTCTATGCTGTTTAAGCTTCTACAATGTGGGGGACATTTTGTTAGAGCAGCAAAATGCTCATGTTCATATGTATATTTGTCTCTATATATGTATATATATGCATATGTACACACACATGCACTCACACAAGGAGAAGACTGGAAAGACGTATATCAACACATTAGCCTAGTTCATTCTGGAGAAAGGGATTTCTGCTGATTTTTTTTTCTCCTTGACACTTTGCTGTACTCTGAATTTTTTCTCGGGGCATGTGTTATTTCAAAATTCAACAAAAACAGGGGCACCTGGGTGGCTAAGTCACTTAAGCGTCCGACTTCAGCTCAGGTCATGATCTCACGGTTCGAGAGTTCGGGCCCCACGTTGGGCTCTATGCTGACAGCTCCGAGCCTGGAGCCTGTTTCGGATTCTGCATCTCCCTTGCTCTCTGCCCCTCCCCTACTCACACCCTGTCTTTCTCTGTCTCTCAAAAATAAATAAACATTAAAAAAAATTTCTTTTAACTCAACAAAAATAAAAGCCAAAGAAAGGGAAGCTCCTATAAATAGATCCTATTGTTGAAATCACCCTCATTTGCTTCATATGAGCCTCTATAGGTCACACACACACACACACACACACACACACACACAGATTTTATGGAATATTTCGCTTTGTTTCCTGAGGGTTATGGAACTTTTTTTTTTCAGGTGTTCTTTTTACTGAACAAAATGTCTCGAAGATGGTCCCATGTCCCCGTGTATAGGGTGACCTCATTTCTTATAACCAGCCCAACACGCTCCCTGGCTTGGCAAGCCAGGATTTACTGAACAGCCGTTGTTGGACATCTGCACTGTTTCTGATTTGAAGCCACTGAAAACAACACAGTGATCAAAGTCCTCAGACCTGCCTCTCTAAGCACTTGTGTGAGGCTCTGAAGTCCAACAAACATGGGTTCTAATCTGACTCCCCTGATTCTTTGCTGTGTAGCCTCAGGCAATCTCCTGTGCATCTCTGAGTCTCCGTCTCCTTACCGTAAAATAGGGAAACTAAAGAAGCTTACCCCATAAAATTTTTGCAAGAATAAGGACAACTAAACCCTACCACTTGCTTAATGCCTGCTGAGTACTTTTCCAACTGCTTCCTATGAGTTAACTGAACACTCACAACAGGGTGATATGAGGTCATGCTTAGACAGATGCCCTGAAAGTTTTCTAGAAGCTTGCAGCTTCTTTAATATATATATTTTTTTACTTTTTAAAAACGACTGCATTAGGCTTACCATATACATCGTACTGGCCAGAATCGACTTCAGATTTATACTAACTTAATGACAATGAGATATGGAAATGTTACTCCTATATAGCTGTATTCCTTCCCTCTTTTTGTACAATTCTTGTTATACACATTACATCTCATGTGTCACCAACCCCACAACATCCTCCTAGGAGTGCTCACTAGCAAGAAGGAAGAAGAAGGGAAAGCAGAGAAAATCATTGGTTAGAGCACCTGCTTCCCCGCAAATCTGTCCCAGCTCAAGAGCTAACAGCAGCCCTCCCTCTAAGTAACTGAAGGAGGTCATTGTCCCATCCTTCCTGATGGCGCCTGTGGGCTGACAATGGACACACGGACATGTACCCACGGCTCCCATGGGGCTTCCATTCAAGTGGTAGCATGACAGCTAGGAGTGTGGGTTCTGGTCCTAGACGCCTTGGCTTCAGGCCCAGGCTCTACCATTCACTGGCTGCGTGACCTTGGGCTACTTACCCTCTCAGTCCCTCAGTTTCCTCATCTGTAACAGCAGTACCTATCTCAGAGCATTTCTGGAAGGATGATATGAATTAATGCAGGCAAGGGACTCAGAACCTTATTTATTATGATGCATAATAGATGTTCAATAAACATTAGCCGTTTTATTATGTAACTTCAGAAATGCCATTGTGTGTGCCCAGAGAGGGGGAGAGAGAGAGAGAGAGACAGAAGGGGAAACAATATACACAGTGTGGGTGATTCTGCCTGGACATAAGCCCAGCAGTGCGCAAGACGCGGGGAGCGTGGGCAGAATCCTGCACATCTGAATGAGAGCTGAATCCAAAATTAGAGTTTGCAAACCTATATAATTGCTGCCACACATTACCCCTCTTTATGTCCAATGCACTTATTACGGCAAAGGACTACATTCAGAAAACTGTACTTTATGGGTGATTTAGAGGATTTTTTTGGAGTCCTATAAATTGTTTATTTTTATAATTGGCTCCTCACATTGGAACCTGACGCCCATGTTAAATACCCTCCTTGCAGTGACTATATTTCAAAATGATAATAAACAAATGGGTGAGGATTTTCCCAAGGTTGCTCCGCTGGTGGTTTCGGGGACCAGAATGAGACCCCCGGCTGGGGACTCCCAGTCTAGTGCTCTTTTTAAACTGGGTCCTGGGGGACAGCCTGACATTCTCCCAACAACTCCGATCTCAGCTCCTGGCTCCTCTCTGAGAAGAGGGGAGGGGTGAGTCCAGAACTTGAACTTGAACTCACCCCGAGGAGGGTGTGTGGAGTTGGGGGGAGAGGGGATGCGGATGTGAACCCCTGCTTCCCAGCTGGTTCTGTGCGACCTCCCTTGAGAGGCTCAGTTTCTACAGGGAAAGGTTGACACCTACCTATGTATGTATGTATGTATGTAGATATGTATGTATGTGTGATGCACACAGCAGGCGCTCAAGGGCATATTCCCTTCAAGCAGGTGGTGGGCTCTGGGTGCAATGTAGCTTTGAGCCAGCAGGTGGCACTACAGCCTAAGAAGCCAGAAAAAGGGGGCCAGAAAGCGGTGTGCCTGAAAGGTGGATCTGTTGGGGTCCCGCAGAGGGCGGGCCATTCAAAGTGGATGTAGGAGTCCAGGCCACAGGAGTGCCTGCCCCATGCCCGCATAGGCAGATACTCAGAGGCTCCCAATCTTGCATAACCAAGGACCAACCTTGAGCCGGATGGAGGCCTTCCCATAAGGCATTTCCTTGAACCTTCACAACTGCCCTATGGATAGTGCCAATAAGGTCCCGTTTTACAAGTGAGGAAAATGAGCCCAGAGAGGCAAAGTGACCTGCACGAAGCCCATGGGGTCACCTCTCCAAGGCTGCCCCACCTATGTAGTGAGGGGCGGGTGGGGGAAGCAGGGAGACCAGGGAGGAGGCTTGATAATGACCCCGGTGAGTACAGATGGTGACTGTGGACCCAGGTGGTGGCTTTGGAGGTGGGAGGAAGTGTTCGGATTCTGGGTATGTTCTGAAGGGTGAGGTAACAGAATTTGATGAATCTGATGTGTGCGCATGAAATTGTTATTCTATGTCATACGATTTACTACTTATGTTCCGTGATCAGATGCCGTGTAACAAGTGAACTCAAGACTTAATGACTTTCTCTGCACATAAACACCCCGCGGGCTGAGGCAGGTCAGCCAGCGGGGCTCTCCAAGTCTCCCTTCGTTCTTCAGTTCCCGCCAAGCCCTGCCCTACAGACCGGGGATGTTGTGGGGAGCAACGCCCAAAGGTTCTTGCCCCGTAGAGCTCGCCCCGTGGGGACCCAGACACTAACATGATGTCAGACGGTGACAGAGCAGCTCTCATATCAGGGGACATCAGCAGGCAGCCCCTGGGCCCCGCTCCAGGCCCTTGGGTCTGGCGAGTTAGCTCCTCACAGCACGTCCTAAAAGTCCGGAAGAGTTCCTAGCACTTTCTTTGTCATTGTTTTTCCACTTTATTTATTCTGAGAGAGACAGAGCACGAGCAGGGGAGGGGCAGAGAGAGGGGGAGAGACAGCATCCCAAGCGGGCTCCAGCCGCCAGCTGTGAGCCCGATGCGGGGCTCGAACTCAAGCACCGCGACATCATGGCCGGAACTCAAGAACCACGAGATCACGACCTGCGCCGAAACCGAGAGTCGGACACTTAACCGACCGAGCCGCCCCGACGCCCCAAGAGTTCCGAGCGCTTAAAAAAAGAAGGAGACAACTTCAAACTCTAGATTTACAGCCACGCTTGAAAACCTGACAGCTCTGACCACTGGGGCCTGCTTTCGCCCCTGGCGGATGTCACCCGGAACAGGGCCCCGGGCCCGACTCGCCTTCAGTGGTGACTGTGGTTGGTTCAAGGGAAGGGGCTGCTTTCCCTAAGATTTCCTCTCCGAAGACTGGTCGACGCAGGGTGAGGAGGCCTGACCTCCCTGTCTCACAGTGTGACCTCTTCCAAAGGGCTGTCCCCCGTCCAGAGTTCCTGATGGGCCTGGCCGAGGCTTCTGTTGCAAACGCCTGACTCCCCTTCCCTCAATCCCCCCCAATCCCAAGAGCACTCCCTGGAAAATCACCTGCCCTCAAACCTCTACGGCACTGTTTCTGCAGACTCCGACCTTCAAGATGGGCACGTGCTTGTCAGCCCCCCAGGGCCCCCCCACCTAGCCCACCTGGCCTTGCAGTTCCCTAGCTCCCATTACGTCCCGGCTTCCCCGCGGTGATAACAAAAGAAGGAGCTGACAGTTCCGGGGAGCAACTATTATCGTGCGAGGCCTCCTTCTCTGGGCAACGTGCTCACTTAATCCTCACAATAACCCCGTGATCATTACCCACTCATGCACTCGACCTACACTTTCTCTTGACCTGACAATCCCAGGTGCTGGCGGGAATGCGAAAGGGCGCCGCCTCTTTGGAAAAGTTCATCGGTTCCTTGTACCATTGTAAATATACTTAGGCTGGGACCCAGTGACTCCACTGCTAGATCTCTACCCGGGAAAAACGAAACCTTCCGTCCGCGCGATGACCTGTGTGCCCACGTTCACGGCGGCATTATTTGCAATCACCGAAAGCTGGAAATGACCCAAGTGCCTTTCAACTGGTGAATGATAAAGAAGGTGCTGTGCAACCGCAGGCTGGAATACGGGGTGGCAATAAAAAGGAACAGGCTTCTGATAAATGTAACGCGGCGGAAGCCCAAATGCCTTCTGCCGAGTGAAGGAAGCCAGACTCAAAAGGCTGCAGACAGGGGTGACGAGGGTCGCATAACGGAGACGTCTGTCATGGCTGCCCCAGTGTGCCCCAGTTGGAAGCGGCAGCACTGGGGACGAATGATTTCGGCTGGCGTCCAGGCCGCCCTCGATGTAATCAACACGCTGTTTACTTATTTGGGGGAGAAAAGGAGGTGGGGGTGGGGGCTCTGGGTTCCACTGCTAATAATTAAGCAAAAAAGTTTGAACACGACAGGAATAAATGAGCTCCCCCTCGGCGTTGACATTTCACGATTCTGCAATTCTGTGGCTTTCAGGCTTCAGAATTCCATGAGGCTGAGGACGCTGCCCACTTTGGAACCCAGAGGGCAGTCTTCTGGGACACTCTGGCTGGTGGGGGGGGAGGGCGGGAGGGGGGGAGAGGGACGGATGAAAATAACAGCAGGGGGGAGGGTTCTGACCCCTCTCCCCATAGAGTCCTCGCCCTGTCCCCGGGGACAAGGCCTCTGTCCCTTCCATTCACTCACCCCAGCTGATGCCACACACACCCCCACCAGAAGCCTCCCCACCTCCCCTCATTGTGTGAAGGGCTCAGATGGAGGGACAGCCCATTAACCCCTTCCTGGCCTCATTGCTTCACTCTGCAGCTGTCACACCGCGGCCTCGGGCCTGAGCAGGGAAGAGGGCCCGATAGTTAATCACAATTACAGCGCAGAGTGTCAGCTGTGAAGCTGGCCTCCTCCATTGGCTGCCAGCCGGCCCAGGACGACGGGTGACCCGCATCAGCCACGCAGCAGGCTCTGAGACAGGACAGTCCCTTCCTGGTCACTCCCGGGACCTTCCCCCAAAGACCCCAACAAGGTGTCCGCCATTGTCAGGCCTGCATCCTGTAGCTGTTGACCCGGCCAAGCCTCCCACCTGCCCCCAGCACCTCCGCTGAAACATCACCTCCTCCAAGAGGCCTTCCCTGACCCCCGGGGCTAAGGTGGCGCTGCTCCCCGTCACATGCCCTGCGTCCGTGTTTTGTTTTATTTTACTGCAGTGTTTGTCGCTACCCATAATAGTCTTGGGTGTTGACTGGCTTACTGTGTATATAGTTTCCCAAGGCTGAAGTTACAAACACCCACAAACCGGGTGGATTAAGGCAACAAAAACCTATTCTCTCCCGGTTCTGCGGCTGCAAGTTCAATATTAAGGTGTCAGCAGGGCGGTGCTCGGATGCTTCCCAGCTCCTTGCAGGGGTTGGCCCGCATCCTCGGTTTCGTCGACCTGTAGGCCCGGCTCTCCAGTCTCGGCCTCCATTGCCACACGGCGTCCTCCTTGTGTGTCTGTGTCCAGATTTCCATCCTTTTTTTTTTTTTTTTTAAAGAAGCCTGAGAAATCACAGACACTTTTCTTTTTTAAGTTTATTTATTTATTTTTGGGAGAGAGCGCACAAGTCGGGGAGGGGTGCAGAGAGAGAGAGAGAGAGAGGGAAGGAGAGAGAATCCCAAGCAGCCTCCACACCATCAGCACTGAGCCCGATGCGGGGCTCGAACTCACGAACAGTGAGATCACGACCTGAGCTGAAACCAAGAGTAGGACGCTTAACCGACTGAGCCACCCAGCTGCCCCAGATTTCCCTCTTCTTATAAGGACACCAGCCCATGGATCAGGGTCCACCCTCACCGAGCACAACCTTATACTTGCTTACGCCTGCAAAGACCCTATTATCAAAGGTCACATTCACAGGAACCAAGAGTTAGGACTTGGGCATATCACATAATCCCACAATGGCGTGTTTTTATTCTTCATGTTCTAAAAGAGCAGGGCCCTGTTGGTCTTGTCATGGAACATAGTCTCTGGGAAGCAGGCACTTAATTTTAAAACAACATATTGTATCATAGCCTTTGTCCCAAGCCTGAGCTGGGCCTGGGGACAGGGGCCACTGTCAGAATCTCTGGACAGGAGAAGCCCTCTGTCCGGTAGAGAACGGACACGGAAAGCAAGTTTGTCCCTGAAGATGACTCCCGTCTCTTTCTGGGGACCCTAGGGTCCAACTCACAGTCAGCACCAATAAACACGGCAGTCCGGACAGATGAGGAAGAGGGGGGGAGTGCAGCAGGACCGTGGGGGCCAGGGAACCAACTCAGACTGGGGACCACGGAGAGCTTCACCAGCAGCTGAGCCTTCTGGGAAAGGAGCGGCTGAGGGAGCAACATGGGCACTAGGGACGGAGAGAGCCTGGCGCTGGGCGGTCTGCCAGTGCTGCCTGGATAGGGCCAGGTAAGGCGGGGACAGCTCGGCCTGAACTTTGCCCTGATGGCAAGGGGGAGCCACCAGGGGATTTAAAGCTGGGGCTTGTCAACATCAAATGTGCACATCACTGATCTCTTCCTTTTTAGTTTCTATTTATGTAGTACATTCACCTGTGTCTTTAAGGGTCAACAGGTACAACAGGATGTGGCAAAGCCTGCCCACCCCCCACCCCACCTCCTCCGGCCACCCTAGCCCCTGACTCCCCTCCTGTGGGCAATCACTGTTACCAGCCTGTCCCAGAGAGTCTATGCAGACACAAGCAAATTTCTTTCCATCTCAAACATAAAAGATAGCCTAATTTACTCACCGTTCTGCACCTTGCTTTTTAAAAAATATCGAGGTAAGGGGCACGTGGGTGGCTCGGTTGGTTAAGCGTCCGAGTTCAGCTCGGGTCATGATCTCGCAGTTCGTGAGCGCGAGCCCGGCGTCAGGCTCTGTGCTGACAGCTCAGAGCCTGGAGCTGCTTCGGATTCTGTGTCTTCCTGAGGTATAAACGACATACAGAGAAATGTGGTTGTGTAACCAACACCCAGCTGTGATACAGAACATTCCCAGCTCCCTGAGTTTGTCCATGCCTTCCCAATCGATCCCCTCTATGCCCAGAGGAAGCCACAGGGCTGGCTTCTAGCACCATGGGTTGATTTATTTCACCTGTTCTAGAATTTGATACAAATAGCATCAGTACAGCAAGTTCTTTTTTGTGTCAGCTTGTGTTTACCGCGCATGCTTTGAGATTCGTCCAATCTTTCACCCATTTTCAGGACAGAGTAGTATCCCAAGACGTGGGCTCACCAGTTTGCTTATCCGTTCCCTAGTTGACGGACACTGAGCTGTCTCCAGTTGTTGTCTATTACAAACAACTCTTACGAACATGTGCGTATAAGTCCTTCCGGGGCCGTGTGTTTTTATTTTGGGCGGGGGAGGGGGGGCAAAAACCTAGAGGTGAAGTGGCTGGGTCATGAGCAGGCGTATGAGAAACTGCCAGCCTATTTTCCAAAGTGGGATGTCTGAAATACCGTTCCGTATCAGGGCGTAGAGCTTGTGCATTTGTGTTCATGGCCGCAGAGTGCTCCGTTGCATGGACGTCCCAAAATTTGCTTGCCAAGTCCCCTGTTGAAGTTGTTTCCAGTTGTTTGCGGCCATCAACAATGCTGCCGTGAATATTAGCCCTGTAGACATGGCACGTGGGTGAGTGCACCCGTAGGGCACACTCCTAGGTGTGGAAGTCTTGAGTGTGACAGAGACGGATGGTTGGGCTGCAATATCCACACTCCGTGTCTTCCGGTGAGAGAGAACTCCAACTTTTACCCGGACACATGATGCCTGGATCTATACCGTATTTCTCAGCCTCTCTTGTAGCGCTTAGTGTGGCCATGCAACCAAGTTCTGACCAATAGAATAGAAATAAAAGTATCATCTGTGACTTCCAGAAAGGGTCTTTATAGGGACATCCCTCCCTTCTTGACCCCTTTCTCCTTTCTGATGACTGGAAGGCTCTCCATCTGGGATGCAGATGTGATGGCTACTGTTTGAGCAGCCATCTTGGGCTGTGAAGTGGCAGCCACATACTGAGGATGGTGGAATAATAAGATAGGAGTCTAGTTCCCCACACTATGGAGCACCATCACCCTGCCAGCCCTAGACTGCTACCTTCAGACTTTATTTACATGAAAGAGAAATGCCTCTACTGTTTTTCAACGGCTACTATGAAGGGTTTCCTGTCACAGCCACTGGGTTATAAATCCCGTGCATCAGTGACTTTGAAAAGTAGTGAGTTTTGCTTTTAGAAAGGTCACTTTGGGGGCTAGAGCGCAGGCAGAGTGAAGAGCAAGTCGAAGGGAGTCAGGGAGACAAGGGGACAGTGGTCAAGGGGGGATAATAAGGTCTGAATCCATATGGGAGCGACTCAGATGCGGGTGGGGCAGCCAAACTCTCCCCAAACCTAATGGGAATGGTAAACAGGAAAGGATCTGACAGGTGTTCCCACCCCACCCCACCCCCACCCACAGCCCACGCTTTCATCTGACCCCAGCCCATTTATCCACCTCATTGCCCGCCTCCCCGTTTGCAAGGTGAGCTCCAGGACCCTCCCCCAGCAAGCTGCTCTTTCCAGAGTGCACCCTACCTGCTCTTACTGCAACCGCTCTGCACCTGCTGAACACTTTTCCCGCAAGGTCCTCATCTCCTGTGCCCGTCCAGCCCCTCCACTTGTCAGTCACGTCTTACCGGAAACGGGGCCTCCTCCAGGAAGCCCTCCGGGATTCCCTCCCGTCCCGAAGGTCCTCCTGGGGGGGGGGGGCATCCCGCGATGCAGCCCTTACTCCCGCATTTGCCAGGCTGCATTATAATTGTCTGTTTACAAGTCTGCCTGCAGCCCTAGGCTGACAGCCTTTCGCTGGTGAAAATGGCAGCCAGGAGGGGCCCAGTCCAGGACGGAGCATTTAATAAAATGCGCCCCACTTGCTGGGCCCTGTTCTCAGCGCTCATGCTAATCCATGCAATGCTCCGCAGGGCAACACCACAGCGAATGGGCGAGAGAGTGAACGAATGAATGAGGGAGGGAACGAATGAATGAGGTACCCACCAGGGGGCGACGGCGCTTTGCCACGGAGCCCCCGGCGGCGGCTGCAGAGACTGGGAAAAGCCGCTTCCCCGCCCCCCCCCCCCATTCGGGTCTCGCCGCCCCACCCCAGCCCACCCCAACCCCACGAGGGAATCGCCGGGCCCCGCCCGCCCCCTTCCCGCCTCAGATAATTAACTCGAACCAATAAAACGCTGATTGCGGCGCCTTTGTACGCGCCGCCTTGGCATTGTCATGGAAAACGGGGTCCCCTCCCCATCCGGGCTGCCCGCCCCTCCCCGGCCCCCGCAGCTGGCCGGGAGTCGGTCGGAGCCACCTGGACGGGACCGGGGGACCCCGAGCCGTCGGGCGCCCAGTCCATCTGCTCCCCACCCCCACCCGCACCGTCAGCTGCGGACCCGGCCCAGCCCCGGAGGCCGGCGAGAGCGTCCTGCGAAGCCCGCACCCCTTCCTCCCGCTCGCTCCCGCGGGACCCCGGGGCGGGGGATCTGGCCTCCGGGATCCCCGCCTGCAAGCCTGGGTTGTGTCCCCCAGGGACAGCGCGGCCGGAAGGGGGTTCTCGGTCCGGAATAGTAAGGATGATGAGAAGCCAGAGAGTGGGAGGGGAACCAACCGGTGGGAAAGCCCACCCCCCATTTCCAAGCCCCGGGACAAGCTCCCAGAAATCTCTCAGACACAGTATACTAGTATCTGAATACATTTTAAACACATACAGGAAAAGAGTCGCACAGGAAAACAAGTTGGGGGGAACGAACTTAAACAATGCAGTGGGTTCATTGTTCCTCATTCATCCTCACACCCCCACACCGTGACCGAGCTGGGGGGGGGCGGTATTTCTCCGGAGGGCTTTCTCTACATGCACACTTCTAAATGCATCTACGCCACAAGCGCATACACGCACATGTAGGAACCTACGCGGTATCACCACTACCTATCATCTACGGGCTGCTTTATTCCCCTCCGCAAGGCGCGTGCTACAGATCTTTTCCCTGGCACGGTTAACACAACAAGGCGGTCCCCCGGCCCCGCTTCAGCCTGGGGGGATATCTGCTGTCTGGCCTGAGTGTGTCCCTGACTATCCCTTGGGGGCCAAGGCTCCGCCCTCCGTCCCTGGGTGAAGGGGGCGCTGGGGTCCGTGTGTTCCTCCTGAACAACCTGTGAGGTCGGTGAGCTGTCTTTCAGCAGAGAGAAGGGAACTCATAACACTAGTACTAGTCGCAGTAGTAGAGGTAACCACCGCAAAGAAAAATATCCAAAACCTAGAAGTGAGACAAAAGGAAGTTCATGTGCCCTTTCAATGTCATTCTGAGACGCTGTCTGATCCGCCCAGAGAACCAGTCACCTGATTCCCGGGGAGACGTACCTTTGTTTGACTTTGCTGTTTATTATTGATCAGACTTCCTGCTCCGTGAAGTTACACCTTAACCGGTGAAAGGCGCACAGCTGCGGGGCGCCTGGGTGGCTCAGTCGGTTAAGCGTCCGGCTTCGGCTCAGGTCATGATCTCATGGTTCCTGGGTTCGAGCCCCGCGTCGGGCTCTGTGCTGACAGCTCAGAGCCTGGAGCCTGCTTCAGATTCTGTGTCTCCGTCTCTCTGACCCTCCCCTGTTCATGCTCTGTCTCTCTCTGTCTCAAAAATAAATAAACGTTAAAAAAAAAATTTAGAAAACGTAGCTCCATCAGGAGTGCATCTCGTCACTTGTGGTTCAGCTACAGCATGCTCAGGGAGGGGGAGTCATGCACCCACGGTCACAAGGTCTCAAAGCCTGGGCCGTCACTCCTGCTGCTTTAGTCGCTTAATATCTCAGAGCCTCCATCTCCGCATCTGTAAAATGGGAACAATAAAACCAGGAGAAGCTGTCGCCAGGAGAAAGCAGATCTGCCTGGCAGAAGGTTCGGCCGTCGTGGCAGCTGCAAACTGCTCATTTTGTGGTTGTGTCACACTCTGGAACGTGCTTGTGTCATGTCAGGGTCATCTGAGAGGTATTTTTCTGTCTTCTACCCCCAATAAGGCCAGCCTTTGTGCCCTGAGCTCTCGGCTCTTGTTGGGACATCCTCGGCAGCTTCTTTGTGTGTTCGGGTTTTTTTTTTTTCTCTTTCCTGAAATGGACCCCACTCAGATTGAGGGTCAAAGGCGGTAGACCCCAGACCTCAGGCTTGGACACTGTATTTGTTTTCTGCGGCGGCCAGCTGTAACAAAGTGCCACAAACTGGCTTAAAACAGCAGAAATGTATTATCTCGAAGTTCCAGAAGCCGGAAGTCCGACATCAAGGCGTCAGCGGGGCCCTGTGGGGGGTGCCCGCAATCCTTGGTACTCCTCAGCCTGTAGGCCCATCACTCCAATCTCTGCCCCTGTCACCACATGGCATTCTTCCCTGTATGTCTGTGCTTGTGTCCAGATTTTCCTTTTCTTACAGGGACACAAGTCGGATTTGGATTCACCTTAATTATATCTGCAAAGACCCTATTTCTAAATAAGGTCACATTCTGGGGCGCCTGGGTGGCTCAGTTGGTTGAGCGTCCAACTTCATCTCAGGTCATGATCTCACAGTTTGTGGGTTCAGGCCCCACGTCGGGCTCTGGGCTGATGGCTTGGAGCCTGGAGCCTGCTTTGGATTCTGTGTCTCCCTCTCTCTCTGCCCCTCCCCTGCTCGTACTCTGTCTCTCTCTGTCTCAAAAATAAATAAAACATTTAAAAAAAATTTTTTTAAATAAGGTCACATTCTGAGGTTCCCAGCAGATATGAATTGGGGGGAGCACGTTACTGAATCCAGGACAGACAGCCAGCATCTCCCCGAGCTCCTGCAGGGAGTCAACCCTCCTCACGTTTTCTGGGTTGCAAAAATCCCAGGATCCCTGTGAGACCCTCTGGATAAGCAGTATCAGGCGCCTAGCCCAGGGAGCTAGGACTTGGCATTTTCTCTGATCAGACAAATAAAGCCCAGGCGGGGAGCGGGCAGGGGGCGGGGCGGGGAGCGGGCAGGGGGCGGGGCGGGGGGCGGGGCACTGGCGAGTGCCCATTGCGACCTCTCTCCGCTCAAAGCCACGTGCACAGGCGCCGGGCTCTGAGACGTGAGCAGGCCAACCTCTCCTCTCTGGTCTATACCCGTCTGTCTAACGGACACGAAGGATACAGCTGCAAGTAATGTGACATCGTGTGTCAACTCTACCTCAACTTACAGAAATCAGAACAGTGGTTACCCGGGGGATGGGCAGGAGGGAGTGTGCTGGTGGCTGCGAATGTTCTTTATCTGCATCTGGATGGTTGTTACACAGGTGTGTACTTGCATAAAAATTCACTGAATTGCACACGTTAGAGGCGCGTGCTCCGGGTACTTTACTGTATTTCAGATCTTAATTAAAAGGCAGGTAGGCGGGAGGGAAGAGAAGCCAAGGGAAGGAAGAGAGATGAGCACAGTGATCCCTGGCAGGGCCTGGCTTCCAGAAGGAAGCGAAGAGGCCTTTCCGCAAATGGTGGGCAGAAGGGCGCCGGGGTCTGGCCTTGACAGCAATAACCGAAGGGAGGGGTGGTAGGGGGCGTGGCCCTTTCTTCGCCCCCCACCCCCGGCCTCCGCCTTGGAAGACAGAAAAGAGGGACTTCGGAGTCTCGCGTATTGGCTGTGTGACTTCGGGCGCGGCCTTTGCCTTCTCTGGGCCTCGGCCTTCTCACCGGGCAAATAAGGACGAAGCTCTCAAACAACCGTGAAGACTGAGACATTCGCTGAACTGCCCTGGGCACGGCGGTTCCTGCTGCTTTTCCTAGCCTAGCCCCGCAGGAGGAGGAAGGGTCCCCCACCCCGCGTCTGAGCCCCAGCCCCGTGGGCCTGACGGCCGAGAGGTACTGGTGGATTCCCGGGTTCACGTCTGTGGGCCGGTCTCATCTTGTTGCCTCCTCCTCAAGACGCCTTCCTCCTGCAGCTGCCCTTTCACTCGCTCGTCCAACCTGCAGCAATTCCCTCCACTTTTCTGCGACTCGGTTTGCCCATCTCTAAAATGGGGAAGGATACCGGTCCCTGCCGTGGCTGGCGGCTGTGAGGATGCAAGGATTTTGCACTTACAGCAGGGACTGGAACAACGCAGGGACTCCGGCCGCTGGTATGGCTATCCATGCACACCCACTGACTGAGCTCCTGCCGCGTGATGGGCACCACGCCGGGCACCGGGGGTCCCTGTGGGGCTGGGAACACCCTTCATGCAGGGCCGTGCAAGCGGAGGACAAGGGCACCCCCCGAGCGCCCCGCCTCCTGAGGCCGCTGCCTCCCGGGCTGAGTGTTTCAGCTGTACCCAGGCCAGATGCATGGTTTTGCCAAATGCTCCAAGAGAGGCTGTCACTCGGTGGCACAAAGGCAGCTCCTCGCACTCGGGGTGGGCGGGGCCCGGGGAAGAGCTCCAACCACCTGGCTTGGCAACTGCTCCTGGGGCAGCCTGGCCCCGAGCCTGGGCCCCCCTCCCCTCCCGGCAGTGAGAGGACAGGGCGGCCGGGAGGGCAGGGGCAGGAGCCCAGGATGCCTGGTGGAGAAGGGGTAAGCGCAGGGCACAGGGTCTGGAGAGAGGGAGGGAGGGAGACAGGGCAGACAGGAGAAGAAAAGGAGGGAGGGAAGAACATTAAGGGTGAGCAGCTAACTCCCACCTAGCACCCAAGGGGCCGGGCCCTGGTCTAAGTTACTCCTCAGAGGAACCTTCAAGACAGATACCATATCCCATTTTATAGCTCAGGAAACCAAAGCACAGAGAGATTATGTGACTTGCCCAAGGTCACACAGCCAGTAGGTGGCAGAGCTGAGATTCGAGCCCAGGGCAGCAGGAATCCAAGCTCTTAATCATCATGAAGATGAAGAGGTGGGAAAGGCAGGGGGAAGGAGAAAGACTAGACCAAAAAAAAGTGGAGACAAGGAGAAAAGGGAGAGGAAGGAAGAAAAGAGAAAAGGAAGGAAAGAAAAGATCATAGAAAAGATGGAGTGGAGAGAATTAAGGAGAAGTAAGCATGGCGGGGGGGTGGGGGGGAGGGCTGGACAAGACCACCTTCCGTCCCTCCATCCCCTCCCCTCCCCTCTCCCCCGCACCCAACTCCCACCTGCACGAGCTACTTCCTGAGTCACACACCGGGCTGAGGACAGCCCTGACCACCACACCAGACCCAGTTGGTCCTCTGGAAACAGTGGCCTCCCTGAGAGGGGCTGCTGAGCCAGCCACGGCCCAGAGCCGCTGGGGGTGGGGGTGGGGGTGGGGGGGCAGGCGGGAGGCGCAGAACTGGAGGGCCTCCTGGCACAGCGCCCCGCTGTTAGCCTGGCCTCAGAAGGCTTCTTTCTGCCCCACAGCCACCCTGCAGGGGGACTGTCTCCAGTTCAAAGTTGAAGCAGCCCAGGTCAGAACGGGACTGAGAAGCTCTCGGTGCAGGGCTCTAACCCACCGTCTGGCCCTGAGGCTGTGTTCTCAGACTCTGTACCCTCTAGCTTCTGTCCTCCATGATAAGGCTGAGCCCTCAGTTTCAGCAGCAGGCCGGCCCCACATGGGCCTGCACCCAACCAAAGGGCTCTCACACTCTTCCTCTTTTTTCTTTTTTTATGTTTGTTTGTTTGTTTGTTTTGAGAGAGAGAGAGACAGCTGGGGCAGGGCAGAGAGAACGGGAGAGAGAAATCCCAAGCACGCTCTGTGCCATCAGCACGGAGCCCGACGCAGGGCTCGAACCCATGAACCGTGAGATCGTGAGCTGAGCCTAAACCAAGAATCCGACACTTAACTGACTGAGCCATCCAGGTGCCCTCTCTCCACGTTCTTCCTTTTAACCATGCCTCCCAGTCAGGGCAGCCCAAGGCCTGCCAGCCTCCTGCAGGGGCAGCCTTCAGAGAGCACAGAGGAGAGGGGAAGAGAGCCCAGGCCCAGCATTCAACCTCCACCGAGCTCTCTGCATGGCCTGCGTTACCTGCAGAAGCCACTGGAAACTCAGAGGCTGAGGCATTGTTGACTCCTCACTGGGGCTACATGTCCATGGGGCCAGCCGGGGACTTCGGAGTTGGGAGACCTAAGGTCCAGTTTGAGACAGCCTGGGATCCCTCTGAAACTGTACCCCAATTTAATTCTGTGTATCCGAACTTTTTGGAGGAGAGGCTTTGGTTTTTATCAGACTCTCAAAAGAAGTTAGGTCTCCCAAAAGGTCACTCAGAGAGATTCGGCTCAAACAGTTGAACAGTGACCTAATGAATCTCGAAAATCATAGAACAGGAGGTCTGAATCTTGGGGCTCTGAGGGCGGGGGACCCAATGTGTTGTAACCTGTTGGAATCTCCATTGCCTGGCACATAGTAGGTGTTCAGTAAGTATTTGTGAATGAATGGGTGAACAATTTACACAAGGCAGAGCAACAGAAGGAACCAACAAAGGATGTAGAGAAGCCCTCTTTATCTGATGTTGCAGAACAAATCACCCCAAAACTAAGTGACTCATAACAATAGTAACAGGCCTCGTGATTTCTCTGGGTCAGGAATTTGGGACGAGTGTGGCTGGCTGGTCTTGGGGCTGCACTCATCCGAAGGTTTGACTGGGGCTTCTTGCAGAATCTGCTTCCAAAGTGGCTCATTCCTAAGAACTGCATGTTGGTGACAGCTGGAGGCATGGCTTCCGTTCCTTTCCATGAAGGTCTTTCCATGGGATGCTTGAGTAATTTCATGGCATGGCAGCTGGCTTCCCCTGGAGGGACCAGACCCAAGACCAAGATAGAGGCCGCGAGAGATTTCATGACCTAGCCTTGGAAGTCACACTCTGCCACTTTCCACAAAACCCTGCTGGTTACACAGGTCAACTTGATTAGTAGTCAACAAGGCCTTCAAAGTCAGAAGAGATCATGGGGGCCATCCTATGGGGGCTAGAACCCACAGAGGAGTCAGAGAAGCGAGAGGAAACTCTGGGGAATTCAGAACTCTGGAATTCACAGCTCTCCCTCAGGGAGTGGCCCTACCCCGCACAGAGCTGGGGTCATGTTTCAAGTCCAGTGCTTGACCACACTGGCCAGGCCAGTCTTCCACTTTCTACCTCATTCCTGGTCACACCTTCCCCTATTATCTCAGCATGCCAGACTTGCTGATTTCTTTTTTTTTTTTTTTTACTGTTTATTTATTTTTGAGACAGAGCATGAACGGGGGAGGGTCAGAGAGAGAGGGAGACACAGAATCGGAAACAGGTTCCAGGCTCTGAGCTGTCAGCACAGAGCCCGACGCGGGGCTCGAACTCACAGACCGCGAGATCATAACCTGAGCCGAAGTCAGATGCTTAACCAACTGAGCCACCCAGGTGCCCCAAGACTTGCTGATTTCTGATCAATTCCCTCAAAGTCATATGAATTCTCCCACCCCCAAGCCTTGCTTCTGCTCTTTCCTCTGCCTTGAATGCCCTTCTCACTTCTCCTCTCAGGCCACCTCCTCCAGGAAGCCTCCCGGAACGTACCTCTAAATGTGTCCGTCACCTTGCCCAATCCCCAGTGCAGCCCCGATGTCTCCACAGACCCCCCTGTACCATGTCTGCCTCCCCACGGCACCAAAAGCCCACGGTTGGAGGGCTGACCCACAGGTGCCCATCATTGTGTTCTGAATGCATGGATGATGGGTGGATAGACCCCGCACACAACAGGGGCCCCTTTGAGGGCTCAGAAAAGCACTGACACATGGCTAGGCCTCCGTGTTCCCACCGGCAGATTGTTAGGGAGGCTCCTTCCAGCCCCAGATTCTGCTATTACGTCCCCTTGGAAACATTCAGCAGATGGTCCCTTGAAATTAGACGAGATGGGTCAGAGCACGGTTCAAATCCCAGAGCTCCCGCTTCCTTTATTTGCGGGACCAGGGAAGTCACTGACCCCTCCATACTTGAGACTCCCCAGCGGTAAAAGAGGCCAACGTTCTTCAGCTTCCAGGGTAGTTGCAAGGGAGGAACCCTCTGGCGTGAGAAGGGTTCAAATCCTGGCTCTGCTACAGGGCACGTAGGTCACTTAACCTTTCAGTGCCTCACTTTTCCCATCTATTAAGTGGGGACAGCTACACGTGAGTTAGCAGGTTGGGTCTGAAACTGCATTCATCCAGGAAAATGCTCCGCCCAGAGCCTGGCACGGCGCAGATGCCTGTGGCAGCCACGGAAGGGGCGCTCAGTCTCTCCTCAAGAAGGACGTGTCCCTCGGGGGCAAGGTCAGCAGTGAGCTGACAGCCTCCAGCTGTGGCACCTTCAGGGTCCCCCTCGGCTTTTGAGCCGAGGCCATGTTTTTCCCAGGCAATCCCAGCCGGTGTCCGAGCCGGCTTGGGAACCCGGGTCTGGCCGCGGCTGTCCAACGTCGGGCTCCTGTAAGGCGACAGCTCTTCTCTGGAACTCTCCGCTGGGTTCACGTCGCCAGCCCTGCACAGTGGCTGAAGCTCTCCCTCTCCCTCTTCCGCAAGCACCGTGACCCAGCCAGCCTCCTACTATGCTAGCTCCGTCCCGGTGTCTGCACCTAGGGGCACCCAAACTGACTGGGCACTCGATACAGTGGTGGTTCTCAAAGCGTATCCCGGAGGCGGCAGCAGCAGCCTCTCCCGGAACTTGGACAACACGCACGTCCGCGAACTTCGAGGACTGCTGTCTTCGAGGAGGGCTGTGGTTAAGACATCACGGTAGCAGGGTGGCCAGGGCGGAGGTGTGTGTTGTGGGAAGGCGAGAATGCTTTATCACAGCCTCGCTCCCCGGGTTCCTGCCTCGATGATCCCCAAAATCCAGAGGAGTGAGCCAACGGGCCCCCCCTCCGCACCCCACTCAGGGGAAGGGGCCAGTCCCAGTCCCCAGCTGGAGACTTCACAGGCCCTGGGTTTGTGACGCTGCAGACAGCCCTGCTTCTTCCCTCGTGCTCCCCACCCCTCCCTCTCCCTTCCCTCCCCAGGGGCACCCCAGCCCTGCCTGCCTGCCTCGCCTTTGTCTGCCAATCTGTCTCCATCCCAAGATGAGCCCTGGGCCTCCGCCAGCCAGTCTGTGCTCCACCTCAGGACCTGGAGGGAGGCCCCTGGGCTCCCAACTGCCTCTCACTTACTCTGGGGAAGGGCCTGGGAATGGTTCGTGCTACTGGCCTCCCTGCCCCAGCCTAAGCCAACCGTCACCCCTCTTGATCTGGAGCCACACTCTCCCATCTAAGGTGCTTACACCCTCACCATGTGGCAAAGTGAGGAGATGGGAGACAGAGGGGTGCAGGGACTTGCCTTGCCCGACGTCACACAGCAAGAAGGGGGAGCAGCCAGGATACGGACCTTGTCTTCGCTCTTCACCTCAGCCCCCCACTCCCAGGCCCCAGCAGGTGGTAGGTGACCACCCTGAGGTGGTCACGTGTGGCAGAGATATTGTCGGTCCCAAGGCCTTCGTGGGCTCACAAAAGCAGCCACAGCCCATTCCTGTGGCACGGTAATACCCTGTTCTTTCTCTAGTGGGCATGATCCTGTCCTCGCTGATGTCACCGCCCATCGGGTAAGGTTCGGAGGCAGGTGGGCCCCTCACAGAGCTGCCTTCGCTTTTCTAAACTGGCAGTACAGTGATGTGCTAGCACCTTCCTTTATGGGTACCCAGTGTATCCCGTGTCCGGCTCTGCCCCAGGGCATCCTGGAATGCAAGGGCCCGAATAACAGTGGCAGTGAGGACAGGCATCCTTGCTGAGCCCTCACCACGTCAGGCCTGGCTGCCATGTGCTCTGCAGACATTGTCCTATGGAATCCTCACCAGGACCCCGTGACAGAAATGCACTTATCCAGAGACGTGGCCACAGGCCTCAGAGAGGCTAAGCATCTTACCCCTAACGGTCCTAAACTCACCCCTCCATTTTACAGACGGGAAAATTGAGGCCCAGAGAGGACCCACACCTAAGTAGGATTAGAATGGGACTTTCTCAGGCAGCTGACTTACTGAGAGCAATCAGAGTCCATTCATACAGCACTTTCTGGTCTGTGACTCTCCTCTCCTCTCCTCTCCTCTCAGGAAGGCAAGGGTTTCTGTTGTTTAATGTTTATCATTTGGGGATTCTCCTGTGATGTGCCAATATAGTTCTAAAAGCTTGATAAATATTCACTCATTTAACGCTCACAAACACCTTACAAGGCAGGTACATTTATTATTCTGATTTTGCAAATGAGGAAACTGAGGCCAGGGAGCTTAAGTAATCTGCCTGAGGTCACACAGCCAGGATTCAAATTCAGGCTGCTTGAGGTTTTAAACACTACGATGTCCTGTCCTTTTTACAGCTAAAGAAACAAAAAACAAACAAAAACAAAAAAACCTGAGTGACTCCAGGAGTGGGCATGACTTGCCTAAGGCCACAGGGCTAGTTAGTGGGGGTGGCTGGACTCCTGCCTCCAGCCCAAGACTGGTCCCCTACCCTAGCAGGGTCCTTTCTCAGTCCATGTTTGTTTATTACAAATGCTGACCGGGAACCTTCTTTGTAGGAATAACCACCGCGGTTTCCTTGCCCGAAAGGTAAGGCAGACAAGAGACACCCACAATACAGAGGGATGAACAGGTTCATGGGGGCACCAGGGGTGGCCATGGGAGCACCTGGCGGGACACTGACCTACCCTGGGAATAAGGGAAGATTTCCAGAAGTCCGACCTTTGAGTAGAGTCTCCAGGTTCAAGTGGGAAGTTATCCAGGAGGATAGGGAGGAAGAAGGCATCCCAAGCTGAGGAAATGCACGTACAAAGTCCAGCAGTGCGAGAGAGGATGTAAACTGTCATGAAGAGTTCTGTTCAGGGGCGCCTGGGTGGCTCAGCCGGTTAAGCGTCTGACTTCAGCTCAGGTCACGATCTCGCGGTCCGTGAGTTCGAGCCCCGCGTCGGGCTCTGGGCTGATGGCTCAGAGCCTGGAGCCTGCTTCCGATTCTGTGTCTCCCTCTCTCTCTGCCCCTGCCCTGTTCGTGCTCTGTCTCTCTCTGTCTCAAAAATAAATAAAAAATGTTTAAAAAAAATTTTTTTTAAATAAATTAAAATAAATAAATAAATAAATAAATAAATAAATAAATAAATAAAAGAGTTCTGTTCAGCCCTGAGCGAGGGTAAGGACAGAAAAGGCTGAGCAGAGGATCGTAGAAGGCCCCTGGGGTCATTAGGCCACAAATCTGCCCATGTCTCACAGAGTGACCTCGATATTCCCATCCATACAATATGTGGAGGATTGGTACCTAAGGACCCTGCCAGCTCTGGCTTTCAGCTGTTTCAGGGACATTGGGATGGATTTGAACAGAAGGACTGTTTTGGAAAGCAGGAGGCAAGGAAAGAACGGCATTCTAGAAATAGGGTCCCCCAGGAGCAAATGTCCAGAGGAAAGAAAGTACAGGGCAGGTGTTGAAAAGAGACAGGAAATAGCTTCTATGGAGGGTCCCTGGGATGGTGTACACAGAGGAAAGCATGCAAGGAAGTCATATCCATCTGAACTCTTTAGCAAATGAGAGAAAGAAAAAAAATATTGATTTATATAACTGAGAAGGCCAGAGTACTTCAGGCATGGCTTCAGGTATGGCTTCAGGCATGGCTGGATCCAGGTGCTGACATGTTAATGTGAGGACCCCATCTCTCCCTCCATCTTGACTTTGATTTCTTCATTGTTAGTTTCACTCTCAGGGACTCTGACCTCCTGGAGGCACAGGTGGGCCACCCGTAGCTCCAGAATCCATCACACAAACTACACTCGTGGAAAAAAAGATTCTCAAACCCTCCCATGGCATTATCCTGGACCCTTTCCTTTCCCTCACATCTAACAGTTATCTTCACACAGTGAGCACATGATGTAACCTCCACGTAGATCAAGACAGAGAAGCATGAGAGCACCCCGGAAGTCTCCCTCAAGCCCCCTCCTAATTAATAACCCCCTTAATGGTGTATCCGAGTCACCATCATCTGTTGCCTGCTGTAGTGCACCGGCTCCCAGCTGTCTCAAGCTTTCACTCTTGCGTCTCTCAATTAATTCAGTTACTTCAGTCAACTCCGAGATCCTGTAAAATGTAAGTCAAAAGATGTTCCTCCTCTGCCCCAAACCTTCCCATAGCTCCCATTTCATTTGGTATAAAATCCAAGGCTCTTACCATGGCCTGTAATGTCCTACACAAGCTGGTATCTCATCCGCCTCTTGCCCCCCTCCCCCCAGCATCCCTGCTCCATCTATACTGGCCTCCTTCTGTTCCTCCAACACTCTCAGGCACACATGCACAGAGCTGTTGTACCTGCTGTTCCCACTGTCTAGAATACTCTTCTCCCCCAGCCCCCATGTTGTCATGGTTCATCCCATCCCCTCCGGTTTGTGTTCAAATGTCCCCTTTGACATCTGCTCCCGCCAAGATGGAACGTCAGGGACTGGATTTACTCTCCCATTTGAAACAAGCCAACAAAACGGGGCAAAATATATGAAATGATAGTTTTCAAGACACTGGGCACCAGGCAATAAAGGATAGTGATCTGTAACGGACGGAAAGCAAACAAAGTAAAGCCCTATGAAGTCCCCAGTTTACTGCCTGGGGAGAGTTTCCAGATCCTAGCACAGGGAAAGGGAACCCAGGTGAAACCCAGAAGATTCCCTGAGTTAAGGAAATTCAGCCGCAAATCCAGGAAGACCAAGGAAAGCTGAGTTTGCAGGACAGAGTATCAGAAAGGAGAGAGCTGAACACAGAGAAAATTCCAGAGAGCTGCAGAAAGTCCCCCTGGAGTATTAGGCTGAACACTGGTTGATGCTTTTGTCTGATAAAACTATTCTGGGTTGGGAAAAAAACATGGGAGAAGACTAGAGAACACTGTCCAGGAGTCACACGGGACCAAAAATAGAGCCAAATAGAAAAAAAAAAATTAATAACCCATGGGGCACTGTTTATAGTACTCAGGAAGGTCTTTTCTCAGTATTGGTGATGAATTAGCCCTCAACAAAGCACAGCTCTGGACCCACTCAGCAAATCATAAAGTCAAGATTTGAAAGCATCAAACTATTTCTAGGTAATCTAACCGAGTCTCAGAGCAAAACTCAAGAAGATATAGAAATATAAAAATATATAGCAGACAACAAAGGCAAAATTCGTAGCATTTGGCATCCAAACAAAAGTTACCAGGCATGCAAAGAAACAAAAAACACGGCCCATAATGAGGACAATAATGAATCAATTGAAGTTGACCCAGAACTGACACAGAAGTAGTGGACTATGAACATTAAAACAGTTATTAAAACTGTATTCTGTATGTTTAAAAGTTAAAGAGACACATGGAAGACAGTAAAAGATCCAAATTGAATTTCTAGAAATGAAAACTGCAATGTCTGAAATGAAAAATATGCTGGGATTAATGGCTGACCAAACACAGCAAAAGAAATGGTTAGTGAATTTGAAGAGATAGCAGATAGAAACTATCCAAAATGGAACACATAGAGGAATAATAATAATAATAATAATAATAAGCATCAGGAGCTGTGGAACAACTTCAAGCAGCCTAATGTGTAACTGAAGTCCCCAAAGGAAATATTTGAAAAAGAATGGCTGAGATGTTCCAAATCTGATGTAAGGTATAAACCTACAGATGCAAGAGGTTTAATAAATCTCAAGCACAAGAAACTGAAAGAAAATTATCCATCATGATCAAATTGCTCAAAACCAGTGACAAAGAGGAAAATATTTTAAAAAGAGAGATACAAAGGACCACCTGGGTGGCTCAGTCAGTTAAGCATCTGACTCTTGATCTCAGCTGAGGCCTGGATTTCAGGGTCATGAGTTCAAGCCCCAAGTCGGGCCCCATGTTGGGCTCTGTGCTGGGTATGAAATTCAACTTAAAAAAAAATACAGGGGCACCTGAGTGGCTCAGTTGGTTAAGCAACCAACTCTTGATTTTGGCTCAGGTCATGATTTCACGATTTGTGGGATGGAGCCCCATTTCAGCCTTTACATTGACAGCACAGAGATTGCTCGGGATTCTCTCTCTCTCCTTCCCTCTCTGCCTCTCTCTCTCTCTCTCTCAAAATAAATATATTTTTTTAAAAATACAGAGAAACAAAGATAAGGATGATGGCGGATTTCTTGTTGGACATGAGCTAAGGGAGAAAGTAGTGGAGCAAATCTTTGAACTCAAAGAAAGAAAAAAAATGTGTCAACATAAAATTCTATACCCAGTTAAAATATCCTTCAAAAATGAAGGTGAGATAAAAATGTTTTTTCAGACACACATAGTTGAAAGAATTCTTCACCAACAGATCTGCACTACAAGAAATGATAAATGAAATCCTTTAGACAGAAGGAAAATGATACCACACGGAAATGTGAATCTACACAAATGAATAAAGAGCACCACAAATGTTAATTACATGAGTAAATATATAAGATTTTTCCTTATTATTTTAAAGTATTTAGAAGATAATTTACTGGTTGAACAATAAGTGCCATTGTAACATTTACATAAGTAAAATGTAGGACAATAAAATCAAAATCTGGAAGGAAGAAAGAAAGGGAAGTGTACTACTATAAGATTCTTATACTATACATGAAATGGTATAATATCATTTGACAATAGACTGTGGTCAGTTACAGATATATATTGTAAATCCTAATGTAACCACTGAAATAATAAAATTGCAGAATTATAGCTAATAAACCAGCAAAGGAGGTAAGATGGAATAATAAAAAGTGATCAATTGATCAAAAATAAGGCAGAAAAATAAGAAAAAGGAAACGGGCAGATAGGACAAATAACGAGCAAATAGACTTAAATCTAACCATATCAATAATCACATTCAACGTAAATGATCTAAACACCTCCAATTAAAAAGCAGAGATTGTCAGATTGGATTTTTTAAAAAGACCCAAATATGTGCCACCTACAAAAAACAAAAGGAAACAAAACAAAAAGCACTTTAAATATAAAGACACAAGTCAACAGTATAAGGATGGAAAACTATATACCATGCTAACACTAATCAAAAGAACACTAGATGGCTTAAAGAACAAAAACTTATTTTGTCACATGTATGGAGGCTGGAAATCAAAGACCAAAATATCAACAGGTTTGTTTCTTCTGGGGTCTCTCTTCTTGGCTTGCAGATGGCCACCTTCTCACTGTGTCCTAACATGGTCCTTCCTCATGTGCACCCAGCCCTTGTGTCTATTCGTGCATACAAAGTCCCTCTTCTTGTAAGGACACCAGTCAGATTGGATTAGGGGCCATCCTAAAGGCCTCACTTTAACTTATTTACCACAATAAAGGCCCTATCAACAAAATATAGTCACATTCTGAGGCCAGGCCTTCAACATACAAATTCTGGGAGGACACAATTCAGCTCATAACAGAAAGGGAAAGGAGAAAGGATGGCAAAAACAAAACAAAACACAACACACACACACACACACACACACACACACACTGAAAAAGAAAAGCTCACTTGAATACCTAGTCTAGAGAAAGCCAATACTAAATCATTGTGACCTTTCAGTGATCCAACTCCTGAAAGGATCAGAATATATACTTTAAAAAAAAAGAAAGAAAGAACATTGGGTGGCTAATTTAATATTAACCAAAAGTTAAGAAGTTATTTCAGAGCAAAGATTCTGACCAGGGATAGATATAAGGTGATTTTTTATAAAGTCATCTTATAATGAGTAAGTGATCGATTAATCAAAAGCATATCTCAATTTTAAATGTTTATGCCCCTGATGGCAGAAATTCAAAATACATAAAGCAAAAACTGATAAACTTGCAAGGAGAAAGAAATCCACAATTATAGACTGAGATTTCAAATCTCAATAATTGAAAGAACAAATAGAGGGGCGCCTGGGTGGCTCAGTCAGTTAAGCATCTGACTTCAGCTCAGGTCATAATCTCAAGGCTTGTGAGTTCGAGCCCCGTGTCAGACTCTGTGCTGACAGCTCAGAGCCTGGAGCCTGCTTCAGATTCTGTGTCTCCCTCTCTTTCTGCCCCTTCCCTGCTCACACTCTGTCTCTCTCTCTCAAGAAATAAATAAACATTAAAAAAAAAAAAAGAACAAATAGAAAATCAAATGTCACCTTTTTCGTATGTCCTACCTTGATCATCACGTTTAACTGCAACCCCTCACTCCTATCCCTCTCTCCTGCACACATCACCTTCTAAATAAATGAATAAATAAATATTTATTTATTTATTTATTTATTTATTTATTTCAATTTATTTATTTGTATAACGCCTAGAACAGTGTCTGACACTTAGAAGATTCTCAAAAAAAAAACCAAACTGTTGAATAAAAACATGATTGAAAGAGTGTTAATTGCTATTATTATGACTAGTATTATGTGACTTTGCATGTAGACTTTATTTGTGATTTCAATGGTTAGAACCCAACAAAATTAATCTTGGAGGCCCAGAATTTTAGAGCATAGGGGCAGAAATCCAGAATGTTCGAGCAAGATGCATAGAATGTTAATAGTCTAGAAACTCAAAGGCCTACAACGTTAGAATGTGGGGATGTTCAGAGCCAGAACATCAGAATCAGGGACCAGGGCTGAGGAGGGATCTAAACCTGGGCGGGTGGGGGGAGCCTAGATTGGAGGGGGGCTGTTCAGAGTCAAATAGAATTTTTGTAATTCCTCTGTTGGTTCTGAGTGTCCCCTAACCTTAGTATCCATACAGAGGTGTATATACCCAGCTAACTAACTCAGCTCAGCAAAGGGACGGAGAAGCTATCCACCCTCGGCCTCAGGGGCTGTAGCAATGAGGGGAGTGAGGGGGGGTGGGGTGGTGAGGGAGGCTGTATTTCTTATTTCTCCATTTTTATTCAGCTCCCGCTCACGGGGCCCCTTCTGGACGGTAGGCCCGTGAGGCCTTTCAGTCACGCAAGACTGGAGGCTGTCATTATCAGAGGAAACCACCACCACCAGCTTCACGGGAATGGGGGGACAGGCGGCAGCCTACTGAGGCCTGCCCGTCATCCCAGGGAACCCTGCCCCACAGCCCCAGACCAGCTAGGGAAGCTGGGTCCTAGGGCGTGGGAGATAAGGTGCACAGGGGGTAGATCTCTAAGCCCAGGATTGCAGCCTTCACTGCTCCAGGAATGGGGTGTTGTGGTGGGGGCAGGAGGGAGGGGTCCAGCAGGTGGGGTCCACACATGATCAGCTGCCTTGCTTTGTTTTTATCTACAGCTCTAATCGCCCGCTGAACCTCAAGTCTTACGTGTTTCTCTTATTTCTCATCCACCTCCCAAACCGGACTGGGACTCCGTGAGGGCAGAGCCAACAGCTTCTGCTTTGCTCACGCCGGCCTCATCTGGTGGTGCGACTGCGGGCTCTGTGCACAGCAAGGGCTCCGTCAGTGCTGCCGGTGGTCTGCCTGGACCAAGGTGCTTCTCCGGCCCCATGTGCAGGCATTCTTTGGACACTGGGTCACACCCTCCATGAGAACTAGCGAAGACGGTGGGTGAATCGTCTACCCACAGACCGGCACGCGGGTGCAGGCGCATCCCAAGGACCTCAGACACCCACCTCCCCACGCTGCCCAGCCCCAACCCCAAGCTCTGCAGAGGCCACACATTTTGACCTCATGCCCAGGCACGGCTCTACCCCACCGCGCAGGAGACTGATGAAACTCAAGGGCCTCTTTCCGGCACCATCTCTTAGCCATCAGTTTTCAACTGTGGCCCTGTGCCCATCCAGGAAAAACCACAGGAAATACCAAGAGCCAACACCTGTGAGCACTTGCTGTGCGCCCAGCGCTGCACCAACCTGGTCCATCACCTCTGTACCGCTGGGCACTGAGTCCTTCTCTGACACACAACCTCACGTAGTGGGCAGGGAGCATTTTCGGAACCCCATTCTGCACCCCCTGCCATTGGCCTCCACAATAGCCTCGGATTTACCCTCCATGTAGGACCCGGGTTCTCAACATTACCGGAATCAGGCTGCCTTTTTGAGGCTGGGTCAACGGTTGGCAAAGCCCCAGGAAAATGCACAAAGAGGCACGATGTATCAGACAAATTCCCGGGGACTCTCCCTCCCACCCTCCATCCGCCTCCACCACCACTCTAGCCATTGGAGCCTGCAGACCCCCGAGCCAAGAGCCAGACCTGGGGAACACACACCTGGGGAACAGGATGGGTGGCCGGGTCCCCTCTTTTGGACACTGCTGGGAAGCCCCTCCCCATTCCTTCGCGGCCCCCCTTCTTCATTACTACCTCACTGCTTAATTGGGCGGCCCCGCGAGCGTGTGTGTGTGTGTGTGTGTGTGTGTGTGTGTGTGTCTGGGGGCTCAGGGGCGTCACTCCTCACACATGGGGCGGCCGGGTGGAGTGGGGGTGCTGGCTCCCTGCCCAGGAGCGGGACCCCTCCCCCCAGCCCCCGGCCGCTGGAGGATTGTGCAGCTCAAACAGATGGACCGAGCCGAAGGGGCGGGGGCGCGCTGACGGGGTGCGAGACGGCAGCGCGGCGGCCGGGCCTCCCGGCGCCCTGACAAAGGCGGGGGCCTGCGGCGCGGGGCGCCTTATCAGCGCGAGCAGACCGGGCGGCCGGGCGGGCGCCCGCGGCCCGCGTGCAGGCGCACAAAGGCCCGGGGCCGCGCGGGGGGCGGGGGGCGGGGGGCGCGAAGATTAATTGCCCAATCAAGTAGTCGGCGCGGGGCGGGGGCGGGGCCGCGGCCCCTGGGGACGCGGGGCGACGCATAATGAAGTGTGCAAAAAGTTAATTTGCTCCGCGACTCGCTGCTCGCCACAATCAAAGACGGGCGGCGAGGAGGGGAGCAGTGAGGAGTGTGCCCCCCCCCCGCCGCCCCAGCTTGCGATGGGGGGGGCGGGCGGGGGTAAGGAACCGGGCACCCCCCCCACACACACACACACCCCCAGCGTGGGAGGGAAGCATAGATCTCCAGATGAGCTTTCGACCCCCAGACCCCCACTTCCGCCTGCCGTGTGTCCCCCGCGGGCCCCGTCCAGGCCGCTCTCCTGCGCGCACAATGGTTGACATTTCTGGAGCGCTCGCTCTGGGCCGGGCACCGCGCCAAGCGCTTCCTGGTGTGATCTCTGGTCTCGCAACCTGAGGAGGTAGGGCTAGTGAGCTGAGCATCCCGTTTTGCAGGGGAGGAGCCCGGGGGCACAGACATGCTAAGGAAGTGCCCCAAGGTCACACGCAGGACCCTTACCGGGCCGAAGCTGTAGGTGGAAAACGATGCGGTGGAAAGTGTCAAAGCCCAAATACACCCGATAATGTGGAGGGGTGATTTTATTCAAGCTATTGCAAGGGAGGGCACCCAGGATCCCAAGAGCAGGATGTCTAGGCAGGGTGGGTTCTCCTTAGATTTACAGGGAAGAGCACACAGGTTACAGACGGGGAATTTAGAGCTGGGATTGTCTTGCAATGGGGGGGAAGGGGGGGCTCCTTGGTCAGCTGAACGGTTAAATGTTTGTTTCCACTTTCAGATGGGACAAACAGTTCTAATCTCAGCTAGTGAACCATGAGACAAAGAATGGGAAAGTGGGGGGGGTGGCTTGAACAGCAGGTTCAGGCAAAAGGAGAAAGGTCACAGGCAAACAGGAAGTCATCTGAGTCTTAGGAGAGAAAGATGGACAAGGGTCTTGTCTAAGTCACGTGAGGAAGGTGGTTGCTTGTGGTAAACCATTTCTCTGAACAGAGAAGAGTAGTGGAATTTCAGAAAACAAAGGTTGGGGGGATTTCTTAATCGTCACTGTTTTCCAGGAGCACAGGGCTTGGGTCAAGTTTAACAGTGTCAAAAGGTTGGCTGATAGTGTAGGTAGAGGCCTGGCACCCTGATGGCTTTGAGCCACTGCCTGGTGAGGAACTCATCCTCAGCAAATAGAAATGCCCTTTTAGGGGCGCCTGGGTGGCGCAGTCGGTTAAGCGGCCGACTTCAGCCAGGTCACGATCTCGCGGTCCGTGAATTCGAGCCCCGCGTCAGGCTCTGGGCTGATGGCTCAGAGCCTGGAGCCTGTTTCCGATTCTGTGTCTCCCTCTCTCTCTGCCCCTCCCCTGTTCATGCTCTGTCTCTCTCTGTCCCAAAAATAAATAAACGTTGAAAAAAAAAAATTAGAAATGCCCTTTTAGTCATTTCCCTGGGCATGTGACCTTAGATAAGGGAGCGATAGTATCCCACCTTACAGGATACTAGATCAGAGACAGCACGCCCGGTAACACAAAGCAAAGCACCTAGAACACGGTAGGTGCTCAATTAATGTTACCTATCAGTACGACTATTTTCTCAAAAAGTGTGGTGTCACGATTTGAATTCAAGCTGTCTGGGTTCAGAGACTGCAAGCTTACCATCCGCTCTACTTCCAGACCTCCATGTATTGATTCAGTCCTCAAACTACCAAACACATCCCAAACCTGTGTCCCTGGCCCTGGGTGATCTGATAAATAAAGAAGCAGACCCTGGACAGTCCACCCCACTGTGAGGCAGGCCAGCCCTAAATGGACAGTGGCACAAGAGCCACGGCGGCCATGATTGCTCAGGGGAAGCACCAAACCAGGGTTTAAGGACAGTTTGGGGGTCCTGGAGGCTGTGTCCCAAATGTCCACAGACCAGTTGGCACAGGGGAGCAGCAGCCCCTTCAGACTCCTGGAGAAGTGGCTTCCAGGATGGATTCACCTCCTGGCACTGACTGGCGACTCCTGAGTCCTGGTTCTCTGACCCACTGCCCAGGCCTGTGCCTGGGCCCAGGCAGGATCAGGGGATTAGGGAGAGAGCCCTTGAGGGTGACAGGAGCCAGGCTGGCCGGAAAGAGGCAGGGTTACAACCAAACCAAGATATCGGGGCCCCTGATCATAATAATGAAAGAAAGAAAGAAAAAAGGGACGCGTGTTCGGCAATGCCCAGGGACCAGGACTGCTGCCCTGTTACCAAAAATGTCGAAGCTCTCGACTCTGCAAATTAGCATAAAACATGCTGTTTTGCATCGATTTGCATGTCATTTGCATGCTAATGACTCGATGCCACAATGCACCCAGTCCCCTAAGCAGCTTCTGGTCCTTGCTTTTCTCCTAGCCCCTGCCCCTTGCCTTGCACTGAGAAAACCAGAAAATCTGGGTTCTGAGCTAGGCTGGGCGACTTATTCCCTGTGGGGCCCAGGCTAGTCCCTGCCTCTCTCTCAGTCTGTTTCCCTGACTGTGAGCTCAAGGAGACAAACTGAGCAAGGGTTTTCAAATTATGCTCCAGTAGCCCCCTTGGGAGCTGCAGACACAGAGACGGGGGAGCAGGTGGGGCAGGCACCCCCCTCCCATCCCTTTCGAACAGCTGGGGCTCTGAGTAAAATTTCTCTTCAGCAATGCAGAGCTTCTCTGTTCCAAACAAAGACCAAAAGTTTACAAACAAACGGACTTAGTTGTCTCCGGCAAGTCTTTCTAGCACAACCTTCTCTAAAGACTTGAACAGCAGTAACAATCAGAGTTAAAACATGTAGCCCGTATCGTGTGGCAGATCCTGTTCCAAGCAACAGAGACACATAACTCTATCTTGACGCAACCCTGGAAATAAATACCATTACTATACCCCCCATTTTCTAGGTGGGTCAGTTGAGGCACCAAAAGGTTGAGTAACTTAGCTAAGTTCAAACAGTCACCGGATGGGAGAGTGAAGAGTCAGTCTGGCTGTAGAATTTACACCATGGGCTTCGCCAGGTCAACTCTGCCATTGTACAGATGAAATTGAGGCTCAGAGAGGGAGAGAGCGTTTCTAAGCATAGCCACTAAACTGGCACTTGAACCTTGCTTCCTGCCTGAGCCCCCAGGCTCTCCGTCAAGGGGAAGGGTGGCCAGAGAAGGGAAGGCCGCGATTTCAAAGATGCTCAAGACACTTCTCTCTTGGTCCCGTGGACTTGCCAGGACGAAGGATGGTTTCTTCCCTGGCCATCCCCAGAGCTTGCTTCCTCCTCCTCGGCCACCCTAGTGCCAGCTGGTTAGACTTCAGGGAATAGTCTCCAGAACCAGCCAGCACGAGCCCCTAAATCAAGGCAGCCAGCAGGCTAGCGAGAGCACCAGGTACGCCAGTCAGAGCCGGCACACAATGCCCTGCCCGGCTGTGCAGGTGGAGGCACCGCCGAGGGGGACTCCACTGCAGGGGGCTGGGGGGGGGCTTTCTCTCTGCAGAGGCAGGCGCGCCATGCCAGCAGGCACTCAGCCCCTACCCTTTGGGGATCCGGCTGGGAAGCCCCCAGGTGCAGCTATGACTGGCCTCCCAGAGCGGTGCCCCGCAGGGGGCTGGTCATCCCTCTCTCTCTTCGGTGCCCCTCGGTGGCTTTCTCAAGCCCCTTCCCTCCTGCCAACCTCTCCCTCTGAACTGCCCCCTCCCACCCTGCTCCGACCACCCTGGCCTTCTCTCAGCTCCTCCCATGCCCCGAGCTCTGTCCTACCTCTGCACCTCTGCATGTGCTGGCGCCTCTACCTGGAACACCCTGCTGCGTTGCCTAGTCACCCCATCTAAGGTTGACTACCACTGCCCCACCCCCCCCTGCCCGCCCCCCACTCCCTGGCACTTAACCGTCTTTTCTTCTCGGCCGTTATTTCAATCTGAACGTATCTGGCTTATTTACGTGCCTCCTCATGTAGTGCCCGTCTCCACCCTTAGACTCTCACTCCAGGAGAGTCAGGACTGTGTGTGTCTTACAGAAATAGAGGTCCCCAAGAAATATTTGTGGGAGGAATGAAAAAGGAGGGAAGCCGGTAGCTGCTGCTGATTTGTTCGGTTCGTGTTGGTCTTGCCCTCCCCCCATCCCTGCCCTAGAGCGTCAGCTGCACGAGAGGCAGGGATTTATATGCCCGTTCTCCTCATGGCTGTGATCCCAGGAGTTAACACAGTGCCTGGTACCCAGTAGGTGCTCAGTAAATATCTGTTGCATGAATGAGCCGAGCGTGCAAGGGTCTCGCAGAGATGGGGTGCCGCTGATGGGGTGTAGGACCCTGGGCAGGTTCCTTCCCTCCGGAGACTTCTGTCTCCCCATCTGAAAGCTGGACTGTGGAATCCCCGCCACTTTCAGCAGGACTGTGGCCCACTCCAGGGCCGCTGTGAGGATGAAAATGAGAAAATGTACATAGGCACCGGGCACGCGGTAGGGGTTTTATAACCACAGCCCTATAGTCATTAACTGCCTCTGTAGCTAATCCTGCCGGGTTATTTGGATTTCCCCAATGACCAGAGCACAAGGGAAGCCCCAGGTGTGGGTGGGGGTGGGCACGGTTTGAGTTCAGCGGCGGAGGCGGATTGGGGGTGAGGCTGGAGAGGTGGGCTACGGTGAGATTGGGCAGACAGCCCTGGGAACTTAATGGAGATGTCACCTTTATCCTGGAAGCAGACGGAGCTAGGGAACGATTTTCAGCAGCAGAGTAAAATGATCTGGTCTGATTTTCAAAACACTCACTCTGGCTGCCAGGTTGCCGGGTAGGGCGGGTGGCTCCCCATGCTCATTACCTCCCTTCCCCCCCGCCCAGGATTAGAACCCCTAGATAGAGCTAGGCATGTGGACACCCAGAATCAAGACCACACTAACTCTCGTAGTTAGTGGTATAGCCGTGTGTCTCCAGTCCAGCCAAGAGGAGTAAGGAGACTACCCACCTGCAATTTCTGGGAGAGATCCTCGAGGAGAGAGGGGATATTCTTTGCCTCTTCCTCCTTCCCTCTGGCTGGAATGTCGACATGATAGCTGGAGAATGTGCAGCCACTTTGGACCACGAGGTGTTGAGGATGGTGGAACAAGACAGAAGAAGGGCCTGGGTCCCTGGGGATTGAGGACCCATCTTGTCAGCCTAGGGCTGCCTGCCTCCAGACCATTCATAAGAAAGAGAAACCAGTGTTTGTCTCCTGTAAGTCACTCTTCTTTTGGGCTCTCTGCCACTTATGGCCAATTCCAAAACGAACAGGTCCGGTTAGCACAAACGATCTCGGAGCTCTGTGGCCTACCTCCAGGGGAATGGGGGAGAGGACTCTGCTGGTCTTCTTTTTTGAAGTTTATTTATTTATTTTGAGAGAGAGAGCGTGTAAGCAAGGGAGGGGCAGAGAGAAAGAGGGAGGGAGAATCCCAAGCAGGTTCCACGCTGTCAGTGCAGAGCCCCACACAGAGCTCAAACTCACAAGCCACAAGATCATGACCTGAGCTGAAGTTGGATGCTTAACCAGCTGAGCCACCCAGGTGCCCCTCTGCTGGCCTTCGATGTCCTGCTCACAATAGCCCTGAAGCTCCTGGCCCAGGCTGCCTGGATCAGCCCAACTGGCTGGCGTCCCTGGCTGGACCCAGCTGGGACAGGTGCAGAGCTCCTGCGGGCCTGAGACCAGGGCTTCTACTGCTTTTCTCGAAGCTTTGAGGGGCAGGGCAGAGAGGACAGGGGCCATGGCAGAATGGCACTGTCCGTTCTTGTGGGCCACCTCCAGCCCCTTGTTACCCACCTTCCACACGATACCCAAGAGAGCTTTTAAAGAAGCTTTGTTGTTGTTGTTTGAGAGAGAGAGAGAGAGAGCATGAGCAGGGAAGGGGCAGGCCCCGTACTGTCAGCATGGAGCTGGACACGAGGCCCAAACTCACGAATCGTGAGATCACGACCTGAGCCGAGATCAAGAGTCGGACGCTTAACCGACTGAGCCACCCAGTCTCCCTGACCCAAGAGAGCTTCTTAGTGTCCTCTCTTGATCTCACAAATCACCTCAGTGCCTTCCCACAGTCCCCCAAGGCCCTCAAGACGACATCCAGTCACCTCTGGCCCATCAGGTTTTGTAGGACATGGCATGATTCTTCAGGGCACAGCTTCCAAGTCAGACTCACACACACATATCCCGGCTTTTGAGAGCCCTGTGACTTCGGGGGCGCCTGGGTGGCTCAGTCGGTTAAGCATCCGACTTCGGCTCGGGTCACGATCTCGCGGTCCGTGAGTTCGAGCCCCGCGTCGGGCTCTGTGTTGACAGCTCGGAGCCTGGAGCCTGTTGCAGATTCTGTGTCTCCCTCTCTCTCTGCCCTTCCCCCACTCATGCCCTCTCTCTTTCTCTCTCTCTCTCTGCAAAAGTAAATAGACATTAGAAAAAAAATTAAAAAGAGCTCTGTGACTTCGGGCAACTTCCCGAAACATTTTGGGTCTTAATTCCATTAGCTACGAAATGGAGGTGATTGGAACAACAGCTTGCTATTGTCGTAGAGTTTCAGTGAGGCAGTGTGGGGGTTCCTGCTATTTACTGATGCGTAACAACCCCCCAAACACAGTGTTGTCAAGACGTTCCCCGGGCTCACGGATTCTTAGGGGTCAGGAACTCACACAAGGCACACCGGACCTGACTTCCTTCTGTTCTACGGTGGCCGGGGCCTCAGCTGGACAGAGGTGACCCCCCCCCAGGGGCCGGCATCATCTAGACGCGTCTTCCCTTACACGTCTGGCCATCGAGACTAGTTCAGCTGAAGCTATTGGCCGGAGCACCCACGTGTGGACTCTCCTGGAGTCCTGAGCTTCCTCGCGGCATGGCCGCTGGGTTCCAAGAGTGAGTGTCCCCCGAATGCAAGCAGAAGTGACATGGCCACTTCCAAACACAGCGAGAACACAGACCCCACTTCTTTTTTTTTTTTTTAATTTTTTTTTCAACGTTTTTAATTTATTTTTGGGACAGAGAGAGACAGAGCATGAACGGGGGAGGGGCAGAGAGAGAGGGAGACACAGAATCGGAAACAGGCTCCAGGCTCTGAGCCATCAGCCCAGAGCCTGACGCGGGGCTCGAACTCCCGGACCGCGAGATCGTGACCTGGCTGAAGTTGGACGCTTAACCGACTGCGCCACCCAGGCGCCCCCAGACCCCACTTCTTGACGAGAAGACTATCACGGCTTTTGGAGCCATAATTTGAAACGGATTATACAACGCCTGTCCCATCATGAGCCCTCATTAAATGTTAACGGGGCCGGGTGGCAGTGGTATGAGATCAGGGCTCGGTGCTATTTGCGTTGAAACAGTCATATCAGGTGACACTAGGCATCGAGGGGTTAATGCAGGAGGCGCCGGGCGGGGTCTCTGGAACCCCACGGCCCCACGGCCACGGCCGAACAGGCTCTGGAAAGATAGACCTTGGATAAGAGCTAACAGGTCTCGGGTGCTTACTAGCCGCCAGGCGCTGAGCCAAGCACTTTCCGTGCACGATCTCGTATAATCCAGCAAGCCATCCAAGAGGTAGGTCCTAGCATTGTGCCCATTAATTGATGAGGAGTCAGAGGCTCAGAGAGGCAAAGGGTCTTGCCCGAGGCCACACAGCGAGGAAGGAGCAGGATTTGAACTCAGGCAGTGTGGTGTCAGAGCCCGTGCGCACTTCCCAAGACTAAGCTGGGCAGTAGCCAGCCTGCCAGGTGGAACAGGCCGTCCTGACTGTTTGGTGACAGACAGGGAGGGCTTGTACTGCTGGACGGAGAGCCAGGACCAGGAGGTTTGTCAGCTGCGAGCCCACAGTCACAGGCTGGGGGAATGGGGCCAAGACCTCCGTCTGGAGGGGTGGAGGCGGGAGGGAGTGAAGAGAACCCAAAGAGCAAGGCAGAGCCCCCCTCCAGAAGCAGCAAAGCACTAAGGGATGAAAATAAAGCCCCAGGATCACGTGGGGCCCTGACCTCTGCTCCTGGAGCCCCCATCAGGCCATCACTGGTCCCCCACCTGGAGCAGAGCTCAGCCAGTTCCTGGAGGTCAGGAGGCCTCAGCTGGAGGGGGAGGAGCAGGAGGGCGGGGAGGGGGACACCACTCAATACAACAGCCAGGAAAGGTCACAGAGGGGACTCCCAACAGTGCGGGGGTCTATAATGGCAACCAGCACACCTGCAGGGGCTCCGGACGGCTCTCCCTGGTGCCCCCTGGCCTTGACTTTTCTTCTGACTGCTCTCCTTCCTCCCTTCTCGCCTTATTCCCATCCAGCCCCCTCTTCCATTTGTCCTTCTTGCCTTCTATCCCTTCTTCCATTCCTTTCTTTCCCTCCCTTCTTCACACTTGCCTTGTTCCTTCCTTCTCTCCTTCCTTCTGTTCCTTCCCCCATTTTGAAATCTCGCAGGGAGAAGCTGCACCCCCCCGAAAGGCAGGGAGCAGCCCGGTCCGAACAGAGTCATGACCACGGACTTCACCACGACGCCTAAGCCATCACAAAACTAGTCCTAGCAATGCCATGCGTCTGGGACGAGTCTTGTGATGACCTCCTTCATCGCTCGCAAAATCAGGTGTCCCAGAGCACCTGAGTAGCCTGAGCATTACTGGGAGGTGGCTTCGGGGGAGGGGGGGGGCACTGGATTAGGAGCCCGTTCACCTTGGACGAATTGCAAGCCCCTCTGAGCCTTGGTTTTCTTGGTTGAAACAACTTCATGGGTTGAGGAGAGAGTTAGACAGGACGGCACACGCTTGTACTCGGTCACAGGAGTGTTTCTGCCTTGCCCGTCCGTCGCTGGCACAGGCCTATGACCTTTCTCCCAGGCCCGTGGGGCAGAGCCAACTCCCAGCTGACGTTGGCAAGCGGCTGGGGGGGTGGACCAGCAGGCTGTCAGGCCCGGCCTTGTGCCCAGAGAACCTTCTGTGCCACTGTTCCTCAGCCAGGCAGGCCCAACCCACCGGCCACTTCCCGTGCCCCTGGCAGGACAGGGCTATGGGCCCCTCCTCGCCTGTATCTCGCTCAGCTGACCATGGTGGCCACCCTCCTCCCCCCAGGCCCTGGAAACAGAAGTCTCCAATATAAATGCAAATCCACTGCAGTCCCCAGTCTCAGGCTGGCAGTTCCAGCATGTGCTGTAGGCTGGGGACAGGAGCTGACACTGGCCCAGAGGAGATAAGGCACTTCTGGGCCACCCCCGCCCCCGGCCCTGCCCACTCCTCAGCCTGTCAGCTCCACAAACACCCCAGGGAGCCCCAGCCCTTCCTCTCTGCTGCCCCATAAGGCCTGTATGCAAAGCACCATCCCCCGTCACTGCAGTCAAGAAGGGCCACGGCCATCCTCAAATGGTGACAATGTTCCACCCTCCTGCCCTCTCCGCAAGCAGAATGGAGAAAAGGCAGGTGACGTGGGGGCTAATTTCTACCGCCACCCTCCGGCGGGCTCAGGGCCACCACTAGCCCGTAGCATTCCTTTCTGTGAGTCAGAAACAGACAGCCCTTCTTCCTGGTACAAGGCAACCCCTCCACAGGGCTCCAGGCAGCCTCTTAGCCCCCAGCTGGGCACCCTTGAGCCCCGCACAACCTGCACAATTGTAAGCCACAGCTCGGGGCGCCTGGGGGGCTCAGTTGGTTAAGCGTCCAACTCTTGGTTTTAGCTCAGGTCATAATCTCAGTTTGTGAATTTGAGCCCCGCATTGGGCTTTGCACTGACAGCACGGAGCCTGCTTGGGATTCTCTGTCTCCCTCTCTCTGCCCCTCCCTCACTTGCTCTCTATCTCTTTCTCTCAAAATGAATAAATATTAAAACAAACAAACAACAACAACAACAAACCCCAGAAGGTAAGCCACAGCTCTTAGCAGGACCCATCTCATCTTTGGGACTTGGTTTCTCTCCACCTAGAGAGACCTCCAAGCATTGCACAAACCCGCTTAGGTTGAGCCCTTGGAATTAGATGGGGTGGTTCCTTGGGTGAGACCTCTTCCAGATCCAATATCCTATCATCCTTCCATTCCTAGGTCTGAGACATTCCGATCCATAAGCCACAATTTCCAAATGCTTAACAAAGGAGCAAGGCATCTCTGGCAGAAACATTCTATGATCCACACGAGATAGAAGTTGGGGTGGGTTTGGAGTCATGAGCAGGGCTCTCAAATGGCCCGGACTCCAATCCGCTACATTCTGGCTCCAGAATGTCACCTCCTCAGAGAAGCCTCCGCTGGCGGCCTCCTATGGGGCAATTCCTTCCCCTTCTCCAGAGACTATATCATATTCCCTGCTGGTTTTCTTCATGGCATCTATTGTTATGTGAAATTATCTCACTCATTTATGCCTTCCGTGGTCACTTTCCGTCTCTCCCCTCTCCCTTACTAGAATTCAAGTGTCTATAAGAGCAGGTGCCGTGAATCAGTAACTCCTTCCTCAACGCTTTCTGGGAAGTAACGACGGATCCCCTGACAGGGTTAGTGTAAGGCGTTCATCAAGACAGCCAAAGGTGCTTAGCAGAGAGCCGGCACCCAGTAAGCGCTCAATAAATGCTAATGGCTGTTGTTATCATTATCATGAAAGAGCTGTGGGTGTCCTGGTCCCAGAGGTCCAAATCCCGACACACTCTTGTGTCAGGGGCCAAGCCATCCTCCCCCATTTACTCACCCCATGACCACAGGCAAATGGCTGCTTCTCGTTCTCAATTTCCCTCTGTCAAGTGATGTGTCATTGCCAGAAATGTCACCAAGTCGCTCTGAGTGTCAAATGACGCCAAGAGAGAAACACACTTTTTAGTCCCTAAATATGATTTCAATACGGGGCGCCTGGGTGGCTCAGTCGGTTGAGCGTCTGACTTTGGCTCAGGTCACGATCTTGCGGTCCATGAGTTCGAGCCCCGCGTCGGGCTCTGTGCTGACAGCTCAGAGCCTGGAGCCTGCTTCGGATTCTGTGTCTCCCTCTCTCTCTGACCCTCCCCCATTCATGCTCTGTCTCTCTCTGTCTCAAAAATAAATAAACATTAAAAATAATTTTTTTTAAATATTATTTCAATACTACGAAGAACCCTGCGCGCTTCTCCAAATGTGGCGGCCACGTCCTCCAGAGCTCCCCAGCACCCTCCACCCGGAATCCCAAGGGTCTGCTTTTCCCCGACCCCACCCAGCCACGTCTCGCTTAAGGCTTCTTTGAAGGAGGGGTTTCCATTAAGGCAGAGTTTCTCAAAGTTTCGATAGAACCACACCACCTTCCCAGCTCCCACTGGCATTCTGTCTGTATTTTATAACAATTTCCTAACATTGTTTTTTTCTTTAAATTGCCTCATTAAAAAAAAAAAAATAAAGCCAGGGGCGCCTGGGTGGCTCAGTCAGTTAAGCGACCGACTTCGGCTCAGGTCATGATCTCACGGTTTGTGAGTTCGAGCCCCGCATCGGGGTCTATGCTGACAGCTCGGAGCCTGGAGCCTGCTTGGGATTCTGCGTCTCCCTCTCTCTCTCTCTCTGCCCCTCCCCCACTCATGCTCTCTTTCTGTGTCAGAAATAAACATTAAAAAAATTTTTTTTAAATAAACAAATAGGGGCGCCTGGGTGGCTCAGTCGGTTAAGCGGCCGACTTCGGCTCAGGTCGTGATCTCACGGTCCGTGAGTTTGAGCCCCGTGTCGGGCTCTGTGCTGACAGCTCAGAGCCTGGAGCCTGTTTCCGATTCTGTGTCTCCCTCTCTCTGACCCTCCCCCGTTCATGCTCTGTCTCTCTCTGTCTCAAAAATAAATAAAAACGTTAAAAAAATAAATAAAATAAACAAATAAATAAAGCCAGTTCATGCTAATGAGAAACTATAGAGCCCTGCCATTAATAAAAATTAGCATCCTGATATAGGGCACCTGGCTTAGTTGTTTAAGCATCTGACTCTTGATCTCAGGTCAGGTCTTGATCTCAGGGTCATAAGTTCAAGCCCCCTGTTGGCTCTACGTAAATAAATAAATAAATAAATAAATAAATAAATGCATTGGTGATTGTAAGAAGAGGATATATGTTGATAATCGCTAAAATAAACGCTTAAGTATTAAAAGTCTGATACCTCCAGCCAGATGGGAGATCTGATCCAAAGTTTTCACGCTCTTGAGTTGAGAGTTCTCTGGGGAACTTTTTTTTTTTTTTTTTAATTATTCCTTTGGTCACCTGGCCAGACCTTTCCTGAGAGCCATACATGCCCAGCCCCGGTGGCAACAGCCTTAAGCGAGAGCATTTCCGGCTTTCAACGCACAAAGGTCTACTTGAGGTAGCAACTTCTGCCCTCCCAAATACAATTAATTGGCAGGGAATCATCACCCAAGCTCGCCTCCCTGGGCATTTCTTGGCTCTCTTCTCTCAGCACCCCCTAATGAAGGTGTCTCCCCTGTGGAGGTGTGGGAAGGGACAGAGGGAGTCAAGTCTGTGTTTGCCAGGGTGACGATCTCCATGCACACCATTGCAACCGAACATGCCCACTAACCACTCCCGCTCAAACACACAGTCTCCAGGACCCCCTACCCAGTGCCATCCGTCTATTTTGCTGATTCTTCACTTTGGAGAAGGGCAATTTAACACAATGGCTTATTGTTTCCAGGAAAGGACTCGGAAGGGAGACCTCTGGCAAATTTGGTAAAATGTATCCTTTGATTGGATGGGCAATTTCTGTCCTAGGATTTTATCCAGAAGAAACCGTCATGATTTTATCCAGAAGAAACCGTCATGAACGTGGAAAACCACAACAGCTGCACGATGTTCTTGGCAGCACTGTTAATAAGAAAAGTTGCAAAAAAAAAAACCCCTGAATGGTCATCGATAGGAGATTCAGTAAATAGATACGATAGTCCACATGATGGGCAATGATGCAACCATTTACCGATGAAGCTGTAAAATATTTAGACACGGAAAATGTTCATGTATATTATTAAGTAGAAAAGTAGCTACAAAAGAGAATATACAAGATGTCCCTTTTAAAATATACATACACACGCATTGTAGAAAGATTGGGATGGATTTGGGTTAGAGAGGATTTCTTAAATGGGAAACAAAAAGTCCAGACCATAAAGGCAAATAAATCTTTTCTTTCTTTTATTTTTTTTTAACATTTATTTATTTTTGAGACAGAGAGAGAGCATGAATACTGGAGGGTCAGAGAAAGAGGGAGACACAGAATCTGAAACAGGCTCCAGGCTCTGAGCTGTCAGTACAGAGCCCGATGCGGGGCTCGAACCCACAGACCGCGAGATCATGACCTGAGCTGAAGTGGGACGCTTAACCGACTGAGCCACCCAGGCGCCCCAAGGCAAATCTTTTCTTAATGTTTATTTGTTTATTTCGAGAGAGAAAGAGCAAACGCATTCACGCGGAAGCATGGGAGGGGCCGAGAGAGGGCGAGAGAGAGAATCCCAAGCAGCTCAGAGCCTCACAAACCATGAGATCATGACCTGGGCTGAAATCAGTGGGACGTTTAACCGACTGAGCCACCCAGGTGCCCCATAAAGGCAAATATTAATAAATTAATCTCCATTAGAATTAATACTCTGTTCAAAAGTCACAGTAAAAAAAGTGAAAATGGTAAGTCACAAGCTGGGAAAAGTGTGTCACGGTCTGACTGACAAAGATCGGGCTTGAAATATATACAGAGCGCCTACAAGTCAGTAAGACGATCAAGAAGAACAGAGTCCAGATTTGAACAGACATAAAGAACAGAAAACATGGACAGCCAATAAACATACAAAAAGATGCTCAACCTCTTAGTAATTAGCAAAATCCAAATTAAAAGTTCGTTTTATGTCTACTAGATTGGCAAAACTTCCAAAGCTGGAAAAATCCCCAGTTTGATCCCTCGGGTGGCACAAGGAGGATTCCGGGACACTGGTGATGGGGGGTCAGTTTGTACAACCACTTTGAAGAACAACTTGGCGTTATTTTGCACTCACTCTACAACCCTGCAATCCCATCCCTGGGGACATTCTAGAGAAGCTTGTATGTGTGCACAGGAGATGTGAGCAACAGCGTTCAAATTGGCAGGACTGAGCCCCTCCTTCCGCTCCCTGCCCTCGGGCACCTGAGAAATTCTTCTTCCTTCCACCCGGTCTTCTGACTTCCTCTGGACAGCGGTGGGCAATGTTTGCCCTAGGGGCTGGGGCTTTAACTCTCCCACACTTCACATGGTGTGACCCAGCCCTGTTGGCCAGTCACTGGGCAAGCCAGACCCCCTGCTCATCACCTGAGTGGAAGCAGGGAGACAGCCGTCACTGTCCTGGGGACCAGGGAGAGGCCAAGAGCGCCCGGGGGTGTCAGAAAAAGTGGCAGGGTGACAGTTCATGCAAATAATAGACTCCTCTCTGCAATGCAAAAGGAGGGGCAGCTCCATCTGGGCCAATCGGAAGCATCCAAGACAAATCGCCAAGGGGAAAAAAGCAGGCAGATCAGCTACCATCGTGAAAAGGGGGGATTCAGGTGTATATCAACACATGATCACTTGTATGTGGCAAAACGCTTCCGAGGACAGGAGATTGGCCTTGGGGGAGGGGGAGGGGTGGCTAGGGGGCGGGGGTGGGGCCAGGCCTCACTGCGTCCCCTTTTGTGCATTTTTATTTTGTACCTTGCACGTGCTACCATGGAAAACGGAGTAAAAACTGGACACGAGCTGCAGTCACGTGAACTGTGGCACGCACAGAACTATTATGAGAGTTGAATTAGTTGCTGATCACCAGGTGACCTAACGTCACTCCCAGACGATTAATCTGCATTGTTCTCAACTTCAGCGAAGGTGTTTTTGTTTTCTTTTTTTTTTTTTTTTTTCTTTTCTTTTTTTTTTTTTTTAACGTTTATTTATTTTTGAGACAGAGACAGAGCATGAACGGGGGAGGGTCAGAGAGAGAGGGAGACACAGAATCGGAAGCAGGCTCCAGGCTCTGGGCCATCATCAGCCCAGAGCCCGACGCGGGGCCCGAACTCACGGACCGTGAGATCGTGACCTGAGCTGAAGTCGGACGCTTAACCGACTGAGCCACCCAGGCGCCCCTTGTTTTCTTTTTGAAAACATTTTCCAGCCAACTTTTCTCGGTTTCAGACTTTTCCACGGACCCTTGAAGAGCCTGTGGCTTTTCCCGCGCTGTGCCTGCTGGGCCAAATGCATGGAGTAGATCAATTCATCACCCATGCCCGGCGGCCCACCAGCTCCCCAAGGGCCACGGGTAGGAGGTACAAACTCCTTTGACTTAAATCATCTATTGGGTCCCACCCCAAGGTTGCTCTTCAGTTCAAGCGAGTCCAAGGGGAATAGGCATGACCCTCCCCTTCCTCAGGAGCCAAAATGCACAAGGTCACTTTCTGGACCTCAGTTTCCCATTGGGTCACACAGTCTGTATGTGACTGTCCACCTCAGACACTTGCTTTCGCCTGCCCCTCACCCCCTTGCTCACTTCTCCAGCCACACTGATCCCTTGTTCTTCCGGCCCTACTCTGTGTGGGCAGAATTCCAAGATGTCCCCCAACATTCCCAGCCCTCCCTGCAACCCCCCCGCAGGTGAACATGCCCAGCATAATGCCCTGGACTGGGCGCGTGCTGGCATTTACTCCCGTGATTAGGTTATGATATACGGCACGGGTGGTCAGACTTGTGACTTAGAGAACCGTGAGCTAAATGGGTACTGTTTTAAGCCACTAAGTTAATGGAAATTCGTTGCACGATAATAGAAATTAATACACATGCCCAGCTGGCTCCACTCTGGCCTTTCGTGTGCTGGATCCCTCAGCCTGGAAGGCTCTCCCCACAGATATTCACAGGGCTCACTCCCTCCCTTTACCCAGGTCTTTGTTCAAACATCCTCTCCCAGAGAGGCCGGCCTGACCACATCATTTAGAGGAGCACTGTCCTTTTATTTACTATTCCCCCTCCCACTTTATTTTTGGGTCTATCCCTTACCACTCCCTGACATTATATGGTTTCAGCATCATCTGAATAACTTTTTTTTTAGCTTTTTACTTTGAAATAATTTAAAACTTACAGAACAGTTACAAACATTGCACAAAGAATTCTTACATACCCCTCGCCCAGAACCCCCAAATGTTGACATTTAAACACGTTTGCTTTATCATTCTCTTTGTATAGAGAGATTTTTTCTGAGCCATTTGAGAGTAAGTTGATGACCTGATTCCCCATGGCCCCCAAATACTTTAGTCTGTAGTTCCTAGAAACAAGGAAATTCTCCTGCATGAGCACAGCAAAATCGGAAAAATCAGGAATTCGCTGCTGACACGTTACCACTGTCAAATGTTCAGATCCCAGTCAAGTGCTAACAACTCTCCCCAAAATAACATTTTTTTTGGAGTTTTATTTATTTTGAGATAGAACAGGGGAGGGGCAGAAAGAGAGGGAGAGAGAGAGAATCCCAAGCAGGCTCCGCACCGTCAGCACAGAGCCTAACGCGGGGCTCGAACGCACAAACCGTGAGGTCATGACCTGAGCTGAAGTCAGACGCTTAACCGACTGAGCCACCCAGGCACCCCAAGCATAGCATCTTTGATGATAAACAAATAGATTCGTCCAGAAATAATCACTGTATTCAGTTGTCTTACCTCTTTCATCTCCTTTCATCCAGAACAGTCCCTCGGTTTTTCCATTCCTTTCATTATCTTGACGCTTACCAAGATTACAGGCCAGTTATTTCGTAGAAGTTTCCTCAGTTGGAGTTCGTCCAGTTGCTCCTCCTGATCAGATTTAGGTTTTGCGTCTTTGGCAGGAACATCGCAGAAGTGACACGGTGCTCTTCTCTGTGCAGGTCGCCTGGAGGCACATGACAGTTTGTCCTGTAACAGGTGATGCCACCCGCTACCTTTGACAGCTTGATTAGGGTCCTACCTGCCCTGTTTCTCACCGTCAAGGTACCCTCCTCCTCTTTGTAATTAATGGGTCATCTTGGGGGGGGGGTATTTTAAGACTATGTATATGCTCTGTCCCCAACAAATTTTCACAGAGTAGTTTTTATTTTAGCACCCAGCAATGATTCTGCCAGAGTCAGTTATTACCATAATATTTCCATCCTTCCTTCTACATTTGTTATTACACATTCTACTCTGAGAAAGAGCTTTCTCCTCCTTCATGCATGTGTGTGTGTGTGTGTGTGTGTGTGTGTGTGTGTGTGTGTATGCATATGATATCAGTGTGGATTCACTATTTTTATTCAATGGATTATAATCTATTATGGTCATTATTTTGATTCTCAAATTGTCCCAGATTTGGCCAGTAGCTCCTACGCTCTTTTGACATGTTCCTAGCATTACTTGAGCACTTCTAGATGTTTCAGGCTCACTATGTACTTTCCGGGCCCCAGCCCTCAAATCAGACTTCTCCCCAAGGAGCCCTGGTTTCATACAGTGGAGGATGCTATATTGACACCAAGATCTGGGGGTGTCTGGGTGGCTCAGTCAGTTAAGCATTCAACTTCGGCTCAGGTCATGATCTCACAGTTTGTGGGTTCAAGCCCCGCGTCGGGCTCTGTGCTGATGGCTCAGAGCCTGGCTCCTGCTTAGGATTCTGTGTCTCCCTCTCTCTGCCCTCCCCCACTTGTGTTCTGTCTCTCTCTCTCTCTCTCTCTCTCTCAAAAATGAATAAACATTACAAAAAATGTTTTTAAAAAGACACCAAGATCGGGGTGCTAGGAGTACTCATTGCTACGTGGATATGAGTGCTCTTGGGCTCTCTTTGTGGACAGAGCTGGGAAACACACGTATTACATGTATGCATCTCACCCACACGTGGGCACACACGCATCTCTGCTTCTCTGCCTCTATTTTTCAGAGCCAGGAGTTTACTCTGATGGCTCCAACTCCATTCCAGCACCACAGAGGTCACTCTAGCCTTTGCTGTCACCGCGTTTATAATTCCCTACTCCGACAGTGAGAAACCTAGCTCTCATTTTCCTCAATATATTAATTTGTTCAACACCCCCCACCCCGTCCCATAGAGCCCCGGCCTCACTCACGGCTCCCCTGCTTGGCCCCCCACCCTACCGTTCACCTCCAACAAACATCGGGAAGCAGAAGGAAGGAGGAGGAAAGAGGAAGCCGAATTTGTTTTGACCTAGTGATACATTCACTTGGTACAAAAGAAAAACGATAGGAAAGTATACAATGAAAAGTCTCCCTGTCCACCCTGTTGCTCATTCCAATCTAACTCCTCCCCATAGGTAACAAGCATTATTGGTTTGTTACATACACAAGCTAATATAAAGATGTTTTTTATTTCCTCTCTTCTCCACAAAATATTCCTCATACTCCTTTTATCTGTCAATAGTTCTTGGAGATCTTTCCGTATTCGTGCGTAAAAAGTGGTCTCATCCTTTTGTGGCCGGGTAGCATTCCTTTGGCTACTCTATTTAATCAGTTCACCAATAATCGACATTTAGATGGCATCTAAGATTTTGTTAGGCCCAACAAGACCGCAATAAATAAACCTGAATGTATTCACGTTGCATGTGTCCAGACACATCCATTAAATAAATTTTTAGAAGCGGGGTCATTGATGTGATCTGACATGTTTGTGTTTAACGATTAAAGTCTGTCTCGGGAAAGATAAATACTCTATATGATTTCACTTATATGTCGAATCTAAAAAAACCCAAACTCAGATACAGAGAACAGATTCATAAGGAAGGGGGTGGGAGGCAGTGAAGGGGCCAATGATACAAATTTCCAGTTATCAGATAAATAAGTTTTAGGGATGTAATGTACAGCATGGTGACCACAGTTAATGGCACTGTGTTGTATATTTGAAATTTGCTAAGAGAGTAAACCTTAAAAGTTCTCATCCCGAGAAAAAAATAAATAAATAAAGTCTGTCTCCCCTCTTGGAAGAGGAAAGGGACTCTGTTCTAGTGACTGCTATTTTCCCAGCACGAGGAACTGCTAGACTTTGGTAGGCGTGCAACAAACAATGTGTTCGATAAATGAATGAATGACCGATGCCCTCGGTCTCTGCAGTTGACCGTCTCTGGAGTGTAGGGAGCCCTCACTGTGTGCCCGGTGCTGTGCATCGTGGTGCCGATCCTCCACACTTCCCCGTGAGGAAGGCACAGTTTTGACAGCCCCACTTGACAGATGAGAGCACTGAGGCCCAGAGAGGGAGCACAGCTGAGCTGACGCCACACAGCTAGTCAACAGCCAAGCCACAGTTCCCACCCAGCGAGCCAGACTCTGGAGCCACTAACAATCTCACCCACTGCTCCCAACACATCTCTTCTCCCCCCCCCCACACACACACACACTTAGCTCAGTCCTCCAGCCCCACCTGGACCCCTCATCTTGCCTCACACGCTTCCCTGGACCTAGCTACTTCTTCTCAGCCTCACCCCCAGCCAAAGGCGTCTGCTCCCCGCCCTCGGCCAACGCGGGACAGGACCAAGGAGAAGAGCTGTCATTTCCATACAGCTGTCCCCGGGAGCCAGGCCTTGCCTAAGCCCCCCCATTTTCCCTGAAAAGGCTGAATTGTCTTGGCCGTTTGGGGGGCACCTCTCGGCACAGGCCGGGCTGCCTGGGCAGGGCCTGGCTGGGCTATTATCCTACATTATCTCACTCCCCTGCTCCTGAAAAGAGCCAGTGACTGCTCGCCCCCCCTCAGCCCTCCCCTGCTCGCTCCTGTCTTTTACACTTAATTACCTCACTCATTACCCCGCAGCCTGCAGAGGCCGGACCACAACTGGGGCGTGAGTAATCCCCGCATCACACACCCAGCCAGCCGGCCAGCAAGGAGCAAATTGCTCACACAGCCCATAAATAAAGGAACAGGGCCCACTCAGGCCTTCAGAGCAGAAGGACTTCGTGGCTGCTGCCGTGAGGGGCAGGCAGTGGCCCCAGCTTCCCAGTCGGCCTTTGCCGGCCCTGGTGAGATGGTCTCCACCTCCCCCACCCCAGACGGGCGACCTTGAACTTCCCCAGGCCACTGAAGTCATAGCTCAGTGCCTCTGACAAATGAGACAGCAGGGGCCCACACCCCTTCCTCATCACAGCCCGGAAACTATCCAGGCGTGTCTCCCAGGCTTCCTACGTGACCCCTCCAGCCATGCACCTCCACCCCTGGCAGTGGGGACCCACCAAGTCCCCAGCGTGTCCTCTTTCTCCCCCAGCTCCTTTGCACATGCCACTACTCCTGCTTCCCGAACACTCTTCCTCATCACCCAAGGGCCTGCTTAATTCCTACTCACTTGAAAGGTCACTGCCTCTGGAGAGCCTTCCTTGACCCCTCTAGGCCGGGCCAGGGACATCATGGACTTTCTTCAGTCAAAGCATCAAGCCATTATATTGTCACTGCCTTTTCGCTTGCGTCCTTTGAAGAAAGGACTGAGGGGCACCTGGGTGGCTGAGTCGGTTAAGCGGCCGACTTCAGCTCAGGTCATGATCTCGCGGTCCGTGAGTTCGACACCCACATCGGGCTCTGGGCTGACGGCTCAGAGCCTGGAGCCTGCTTCGGATTCTGTGTCTCCCTCTCTCTCTGACCCTCCCCTGTTCATGCTCTGTCTCTCTCTGTCTCAAAAATAAAATAAAAAATGTTTAAAAAAAAAAAAAAAGAAGAAGAAGAAAAGACTGAGTCTTCTCCATCTCTTTGTCCAGTGCCCAGCCCAGGTCCTGGCACATGACTGGCCCATTTACTAGGCACTAAGTAAAAGCGAGTACGAGAATGAATGAATAAGTGAATGAATGAGGTGACGAAGGGTAAGGTGCATGTGCTGGATGAAGGGGTTTGGGCCCCTTGTTCCTGTGCCATGGGCTTCTCGCTCCAATATGCCACAGGCTCCCCCCCTGTCCAGGGCATCTGAGCTCATGAGGATGATGGATGAACCGGGATGCATGGCCCCAGGACCTCTCTGGGGCTGAAATTTCCTTCTTTTATGAGGTCAGGCGCAGACTCCTTCCCTCGTATCACCTTGGGAAACACCAGCTTCTCGCCTCTGGCATGAGATAGTCCAGCCTTGGCCCAGAAGTAGCCTGCACAACCTTTTCTCCATCAACTTAAAGGCTTCTGCTGATTCACCACCTCCCACATTACCCCAGGGAGGCTGGCACAGGAGCTGGCTGTGTGGTAGGCTTCTCTTGCCTGGAGGACTTCACCTCACCCTCCTGCTTCCTTCCCGGATCCAGGATAAGGAAGGGAACTTGGGAAGGTAGCTGGGAGGGAGTTCCCAAAACCTGAGAGGCCAGAGTTCATGGAATCCTTTGATATCTGGTAAATCCTACGGACCCTTTCGCAGAATTATGTCTTCAAATTAATAAAATACATTAATTAAGAAAATAAAATACATAGTATTATGAAAGAAACCAATTACACTCAAAGAGTTATCAAAATATTAAAAACAAGTCTGCATTACAGTAATATAACGCAGGGTCTAGCAAATCACCATTGTAATTTCCCAGTCCTGATGAGTGTAAATGATATTTCAAGATATCTGGAACAGCTGTAAGGCGATAAGAAAATATGTATGGTTTCTGTTAGTGACAAAGTCACTGGTCCCACCAGTACCACTGTGGTCTGTTGCCTGCATTCATTGCTGAAGGATTAAGAAATTTCCGATAAAGGCTAGTGGAATTAAAGACGTAATAATACTTTTCCTCTCCAAGTCAATGACGGACCTGAACTCTTTCTGTGGAGTGCCTTTGACAGCAAGTGACAAGTGCATCAGGAACATGCTAGCACTTCCCTTCCCGTATCTTGGCAGACATCCTTAATCAATTTTAGCAGTCTTTTCCACTAAACCCAAGCTCAGTCCCAGAATCTCCTGCAACCCCAGGCTCCAAGCGACTGCTACCAACCAATCAAAATGGACTCTTGAGCTGCAATCAATTGGTCACTCCTGGGGGGCAGGGAAGGTGTGGTGCTCTTGTGAGCAGGAGATGGGGGAGGGGGGGAAGGGGCCCCTGGGTGGCTCAGTCGGTTAAGCGTCCCACTTCAGCTCTCGGGTCATGATCTCACAGCTCGTGAGTTCGAGCCCCGCATCGGGCTCTGTGCTGACAGCTCAGAGCCTGGAGCCTCCTTCCGATTCTCTGCCCCTCACCCTGCTCGCGCTCTGTCTGTCTCTCTCTCTCTCAAAAATAAATAAACATTAGAAGATGGAGAGGGAAGGGGGAGGTAACAGGACGTTTAGCAACAACACAGGGAGGGGGCTTGATCTGAGCTCATGACAGGGATGGACAGTCCGGGATGGGTCACGTCGTGGACATCTTTGTTCATGTCATGAACGTGTACTGAGACTTTTTGCTGAGCCACGCTGTGGAGCCAGGGACCCAAATGTGAACAACCCCAGACCCCTGCCTTTAGAGCGAGGACAGCGCCAGGAACTGAGTGCCTGCATATGCCCTTGGGGCCATCCTGGGCCGGAAGGATAGAGTCTGTAGGATTCCACCCAACCTGAGAAAAACATTAGTTTTTTCATGGCAGCAAACATGCTTGAAGAATCTCCAAGACGGTCAGAAACCAGGACTGAAGGCTTCATGTCAAGAAGGAAAAAAAAAAAAAAAAAAAAAAAAGCCCCAGACCGGGCAGAATCCCTAGTCCTAGGGAGACGTCACTGCTGACACCGGGGAGGCCCTGAGGCCAGAGCTCACACTGCTGACTCCGATTCCAGATGTTGACACTCAGACCTTTGTCCCTGCTGCTTTCGGACACTCGATGTAAAGGCTGCCACACTCCAGCCAGAATGGCAAGTGGCTAGCCTGGGCCACGTGACTGCTGTGGCTGCAGAGGAAGCAGGGACGTCCAGTAGGGACTCCTCTAGTGAAAGGAGGGGACTCATGAGTCAAGGGTGTTGGAAGGTGCTGGGTGGCTAAAAGGAAGGTCACCTGTCCACTCCAGCCCCCCAAGGATCAGATGCTTCTGCTGGGCCCAGCTCTGTGCTCAGGACTTTCTCTGGATTATGTGCGTTAATCATCTCAGCTCTCTGGAGAGAGATACCCATTTCACAGATGAGAATAGTGGTGCTTGCAGGAGCTAAGTCCCTTACCCCATCCTTTTAACTGTTCCACAGAGGTGGAATAGGAGGAAGTCATTACCCGCTTTGAAGCTGAACTACACCACTGAGCTCTAGATGCCACCAGTCCTGGGATCTGTAGGATTCCAGACCGAAGCTGTCACAGCAATGCTAGACAGGTGTCCTATGTCCCAAGCAAGCACCGGCTGTGTTCTGGACCCTACATGAAAGTCGGCTCCTCAGAGAGGTCTTCCTCGGCCACCCCACCTTAAACAGCCCTCGCCCCACTTATCTTTGCCCCAGGTCACTTACCTTCTCAGCATTTTGTAGGCAGGAAGCTGCCCCTTGTCTATTCTCTGTCGGCACAGTGGGGTGTGAGTGGCATGAAAGCGGCTCTGTCATGGGGCGCCTGGGTGGCGCAGTCGGTTAAGCGTCCGACTTCAGCCAGGTCACGATCTCGCAGTCCGTGAGTTCGAGCCCCGCGTCAGGCTCTGGGCTGATGGCTCAGAGCCTGGAGCCTGTTTCCCATTCTGTGTCTCCCTCTCTCTCTGGCCCTCCCCCGTTCATGCTCTGTCTCTCTCTCTGTCCCAAAAATAAATAAACGTTGAAAAAAAAAAATTTAAAAAAGAAAGCGGCTCTGTCTTGTTCGCTGCTATGTCCCCAGCCCTTAGTACAGTGCCGGGCACACAGTAGGCGCTCAGTAAACCTCGGCAGACTTAGTAGCTGTGCGCCATTGGGCAATTTCTTAACCTCTCTGTGCCCAGCGTCCTCCTTTATAAAATGTGTATAAACAAACTGAGTCCCTCCAAAAGTGGTTGTGAGGGTTCCATAAGTTCACACGGTATCACAGCCAAGCAGGCCTTTTAAGCAGGCCCCTACTGTGTACCAGGCCGGCAGGATTTCCCTGCGGGACCTTGACCGTTAGAGCCACGGGAGTCAGAGAGGAGATGCTCCTGGGGGCTGAAACATCCTAGAGGTCCACTGGCAGAGAACGGACTTGGAATTAACAATGGCTAACATTACCAGCACCAACTGTGTGCAAACAGGCAACCTAAACACCTCGTTCATCTCCCACCTGCTCTGTGAGGTAAGTCCCAGTAGTATCAATATCCCCATTTGACAGCCGAAGAAACTGAGGTACAGAGAAGGCAGGTAGGGTCAGGGTAGATAACTTGCCAGTACGCAGTGGAGGCGGGGTTCGAACCCAGGCCATCCCATGCTTTTAACCCGTCTGCTTCCCAGCCCTTCCTCCGCTGGGTGAGATGGAGGAGAGGCTGGGAAGGTGTGCACTGGGGGCACGTGGGTGTTCTGACGCCTTGGGAGGCTGTCCCCCCCCCCAATTAAGTCTGGGGTCAGGCATGGGTCAATATTGAAAGTCCCTTGCCTCTGCACACCTGGACCACCTCCTGGCTTTCTCCAGAAGCTGATGGGTCCCGGCTGGTGTATGAGCAGAGGCAGAGAGCAGGAAGGCAAAACTGGGGGGTGCTGAGAATCGTCGATTCCTCTATGCCAGGAGCCCTGGGAGCCTGGAAATGCCAACTCAGCAGCTCCAACAGCAACCTCAGCATCTGCCAAGGATGTTTGTGGGATCGGCTGCTGGGGAAGAGAGGGAGGCAGCCTTGATCTGGCAGGCAGGAGCCTAGAAGTTCCAGAACTTCCCGTCCCATGCCTCAGTTTTCCCAGCTGTTAAATGGGGGGTGCTGAGGGGACCATGCGGATATCCCAAAGGCTATTCAAGTAGAGCTCCCAGCCATGCTCCAGGCCTCATACAACCCTATTTAATAGGTGCCATCGTTGGCCTCAGTTTACACAGGTGAAATAGAGGCACAGAGAGGCAAAGTGACTCGCCCAAAGTAACGCAGCTTGAAGAAACGAAGCCGGGATTTAAACTTGGCCCGGGGAGGGGCGCCTGGGTGGCGCAGTCGGTTGAGCGTCCGACTTCAGCCAGGTCACGATCTCGCGGTCCGTGAGTTCGAGCCCCGCGTCAGGCTCTGGGCTGATGGCTCAGAACCTGGAGCCTGTTTCTGATTCTGTGTCTCCCTCTCTCTCTGCCCCTCCCCCGTTCATGCTCTGTCTCTCTCTGTCCCAAAAATAAATAAACGTTGAAAAAAAAATTAAAAAAAATAAAAATTAAAAAAAAATAAACTTGGCCCGGGGTGACCCAGGCCCAAACTCTGAGCCACCTCACTTGCTTGAATGTGGGGCTCTGGTGTAAGAGTCTATTAGCCACTCCACGCCCCTCCCCCCCCCCCAATGCGTGCTGGGGGTTTGTCTCAAGTCCCCTGACCTTGCAGGGAGCCTGGTGCTCTGATTCAGGCAACCAGGCCTTTCTAGAGGTTTCAGGGAGCTAATTAAGGTGTGACCTTGTCAGGCACAGAGTTAGCATATTCAAGAACATCTCCAACTTTGAAGGCAAGACACTTTAATGGCGGAATGTCAAGGTCTGTGAATGGTCAGGATAGGGACTCAATCGTCCCCAGAGGCAGAAGCAAATCTTGAGAGCTGACAAACCAACCCAAACCCAGGCCAAAGAGGACTAAGGTGAATGGGGGTCACAAGGAGGTCTCTTCACTCGACAGTTTCTTCTTTCATTCAAGAGATACAGCACTGAGGACTCATTATTTGCCCAGCCCTGTGTAGGTCATGGGGTGTGGCAGTAAACGGAACAGATCTGGGCTCTCATTTGAGGCGCATTCAGCCCTGGCAGGGTGAGGAGGAAGGAGAACCCCTTTGGAGGGCCCTCCCCTACCTCCCCCAGCATTAGCACCTTTGGCCCTCTTAGAAGGAGGACTCTGTGGTTTAAAATCAGGGCTCTGCAGCCAGATCAGCTGGGTTTGAATCCTGACACCTAGCCAGGCCTCCTTGAGCACATCATCTTGCCTCTCTGGGCCTTGGTTTCCTCATCTGTAAAATGGGGCTCTCAGTAGGCTCCGCTTGGTGGGTTTTTTTTTTTTTTTCTAAAGTTTATTTATTTATTTATTTATTTATTTATTTATTTATTTATTTTTTTTATTTTGGGACAGAGAGAGACAGAGCATGAACGGGGGAGGGGCAGAGAGAGAGGGAGACACAGAATCGGAAACAGGCTCCAGGCTCCGAGCCATCAGCCCAGAGCCCGACGCGGGGCTCGAACTCACGGACCGCGAGATCGTGACCTGGCTGAAGTCGGACGCTTAACCGACTGCGCCACCCAGGCGCCCCTAAAGTTTATTTATTTATTGAGAGAGAGAGAGAGGGAGAGAGAGAGTGCAAGCAGGAGAGGGGCAGAAAGAAGGAGAGACAGAATCCCAAGCAGGCTCCACACTGTCAGCACAGAGCCCAACGTGGGGCTTGAACTCACGAACTGTGAGATCATGACCTGAGCCAAGATCAAGAGTCAGACACTTAACCAACTGCGCCACCCAGGTGCCTCTTGGCAGGCTGTTTTGATGGTCAAACCACACAAAGGGTTGCTTTTGACTCCCAGCACATAATAAGTCCTCAATAAATATCAGCTAGCATTGTCATCATCTGAGACTCTGAAACACACTCCTCCCACCACATATCATCTCTGTCCTGGGCTAGATCCTGGGGTCAAGCAGGAGGGTGGCGATAAGAGAAAGGGTAACTAGTACGGAGGGAGAGAAGAGTGCTCTAGGCAGCAGGAACAGGACTGCAAAGGCCTCGAGGTGGGAGGCATTGAGGGAATACGGTAGAAGCTTCAAGAGGGTCTAGGACCCTGCCACATTCCTGACCCCTCCAGGTGGCCCCTTCCTGGAGTCTGCTGAGGCTCTGAGTTCCTGAGCCAATGAGGAATGCAAATGGAAGGCTGCCAGGCCCTTTGCCACTGCAGAGGAGGCAGTGTGGCAAAGTGGTCAGAGCGCAACCTCTGGGGCAGGCTGTCCAGGTTGGACCCATGGCTCACCGCCTACTGGCTGTGAGACCTTGGATAAGTTACTTAACCCCTCCGGGCTCAGTTTCCTCCTCCGGAAAATAGGGCGAACAATACTGTCGGGCCTGAAAAGGCAAGTGTGAAGAGGAACTAAGGTAATGTTTGGAAAGCGTGCAGATCAGTACCTGGCACATGGCCCAGAGCCGTAAGTGTTTATTAAATGAATCAAGAAAAACACGCGCAGCCGCGGTAAGGTACCTGCCACTGGGCCCTCGTCTGGGCTGCAGTCACCGAGCCTCCAGCTGCAGCACCCTCTCAATCTGCCACAGTGTTTGAGCTGAGGCCGCACTCCTCCTCCAGTACAGCCCCCTCTGATGACAGGGCACAGCGAGGAACGAGGGCCGGCCGTTCTGTCCAGCATGGGGCAATCCCTGTGCTGGAATGCCCTGTGGGCTGGTCACGCTTTGTTGGACCCGCACCACTGCCTGAGGCTCCTGTTCCCCGCTCTTCCTTTGTCCCACCTCTCCCTTCACAGGTACCAGACCTGCACCCTGGCTGAAGGCACCCGTCCTTCCCCCCGCAGTGTTATCTCCCATAAATTTCTGGCCTTGGTTTTCACATCTGCTTCCCAGAAAACCAAAGTGGGCCAGTAGAGAACATGGGGCTTAGCAAATTCCAGGGAGCCCGCTGTGTGCCCTCAGGCAAGTCGCCTCTGTGAGCCTTGAGGTACCGAGCTTCATCCTTCTCCTATCTTCTTCCCTTTGGCCCAGAGGAGGAGGGCCTGGATAAAACACACTGGAGAAACAGGGCAGCGTAAGTGAAGCTTACCAGAAAAAGAGCCCCATCAGCGTGGAGTGGATGCATTTGCGGCCACTCTCCTCCTTGGAATTCATACAGAATTCCATTATCGGCCCTGGACAGCAGCTCAGGGACCATCTTCTCCCATGCCCATTTGACAGACGAGAAAGCTGGAGCCCAGAAGGAGGAGCGAAGGGGGCAGAGCCGGGACTAGAATTGAGCTCCTGACTCCCGGGGCACTGCTCCTTCCTAACCACAGGCGGTGAACCCTGCAAATAGGATGCCTCGTCCCCTCCACAGAAGTGCAGAGCGAGGTACGGGGCAGTTCTGCCGGCCACCTGGGTTACACAGCACTGAGATCCACACCCAGACACCAGTAGCCAGCCTCCTCCCGGACGGGCAGAGCAAGGTCGAAATCTGGAGGATACCAGGGCAGACTGAGACGGCAGCCCCCACTAGTGAGACCTGTTGTATCAAGGCTCCTGGGGAGGCAGGCTGTGGGCCACACGGATCCGGGACCCTCCCCAGCTCCCGCACACAGTCACCTTGTGGTCTGGAACTCATCATGTCACGTGGGTTCTACAAATGAGGCACAACAGAGTCTTCGGCCACGAGGTCATGGTGAGGCTGAGATGAGGGAAGCCATGGAAGTTAAATCGGCCAACAATGATCAAGGCAGGTCACTGGGGGCCAGGCACTTCTCCAAACACTTCACAGGTACATTGCCACTTAATCATGACTGCAACCTTGTGAGACGGGCCCTGTTAACGCCCCCACTTTACAGATGAGGAAACGGAGGCACAGAGAGCCACGTGGCTGGGAAATGGCAGAACTCGGATTTGAACCGAAAACAGGCGGACTCTGAATCCCTCTCACTAAAGCCCCTGGCAAGGCCAGCTTCTGTGGAGGGTAAGTGTTTAGAACAGTGCCAGGCACACAGAGCTGCTCAGTGCTGCTGCCGTTGATAGAACAATAATTATTATTGTCGCTGGGGAAACTTGCCACCAGCAGCGCTATGTTCCCAAAAGTCAGAAGAATGAATATCCTGACATGTTTTACAAAATGTATCAGTTCTTCTCTTTAGAAGTAAGGGAGCAGTTAGCAAGTATTCAAGATCAATGCCTGTTGAATTGAAACATTTTATGGTCTTTTTCAGAAAACACGGAAAGAAGGGGGGAGGGGCAAACCCATAGACCCACCATCCGTTCAGTTTCCACGTTTATTTTTATTTTGGTTCATAGTTGTGAACATGCTAGGAGAGATTTCGGGATGCTGCATCCTTCGTTTAACAGGATTCCGTGAGCTTTTTCCCTTGTACGATGATTTTTAATGACTACAGAACATTCCATCAAGCAGGTGGCTTCTTCATAGCCCCCTCCCCATTTTCCCCAGGTTGGGGTTTTTATTCCAGTCTCAGATGCTGCAGCAGACATCCCTAAGGTTAAAGCTCTTTACTTATTTGATGGTGACTTGGAGAAATGAGTTTCTCATAGCAGACTTTCTGGAACTAGGAAGCCAATGTTAGGAGAGGTTTGGGGACAGAAGGGCCTTCTCAGTGTCCTAGTGATGAAACTGTGCCAGCCATTGTGTATTTCCTCCATGCTTAAGGCCTCCCCACACTGTAGGGTTTTTTTTTTTTTTTCTTAATGTTTATTTATTTTTGAGAGAGAGAAAACGGAGCGTGAGCAAGGGAGGGGCAGAGAGAGAGGGAGACACAGAATCTGAAGCAGGCTCCAGGGCTCCAGGCTCTGAGCTGTCAGCACAGAACCCAATGCGGGGCTCCAAGCCACGAACCGTGAGATCGTGACCTGAGCCAAAGTTGGATGCTTCACTGACTGAGCCACCCAGGCGCCCCTAACACTGTAGGTATTTTTGAACCTCACTTTCTGGGCTGAAGGTTTCTTCTTTTTTTTCTTCTTTTCTTTTTTTTTTTTTTAAGTTTATTTATTTATTCTGAGAAGAGTGAGCATGAGCGGGGCGGGGGGGGCAGGGAGCAGAGAGAGAGAGAGGAGAGAGAGAGAATTCCAGGAAGGCTCCGTGCTGTCAGTGCAGAGGCCAACACAGGGGCTCGAACTCATGAGCTGAACCATGAGATCATGACTTGAGCCAAGATCAAGAGTTAGAAAAATGCCAGGCAACTGAACCACCCAGGTGCCCAGAGACCTGGGATCTTACACTCAACCTACCACTAGTGCTCTACAGGACCTTGACTATGTCACTTCTGGGGTGGATTACCTCTCCATCCTGCCCAGTGAGAAGACCTGACGAGAGAGAGCCCAGTTCCAGCTCTGTCCCTAAGCCATCATGAATGTTCAATGTCTTGGGAAGCTCTCTGGGTTGAGTTTCATTGTCTCTTTGTAGGAGATCAGAACGGGGGAACCACCAGGCAGGCAGAGGTGAGCTCATGGGCACCCACTTGTCTTACACATGCCACTGGACTAAGCACCCATAGAAGACAGAGATCCCAGAGCCTAGCACAAACTCAAAAATTTGGACACACCACAAATAACCATCAACACACTCCTCCGTGGCCCCAGCTCACTCCTGTCTCAGAGCCTTTGAAGTGGAGCCTCTGCCTGGAGCACCCTCTCCTTGGCTCCGCCCACAGCCAGCTCTATCTCATCACTCAAATCTCCGCTCGGATGTCCCCTCTTCCCGGAGACCCTTACTCATCACCTCACCCAGTTTTATGTCCCTTACAGCACTGAGCAACTATTTGAAAGGATACTGTTGACATCAGTTTTTCCTTCTTCAGTGTCCATCCACTGCCCCTCGAATGTCACCTCCAAGAGAACAGGGACTAGGATTGCCACCACTTACTCCACAGAACCCCACAAACATGTGGGTGCTCCAGGTACAGCTGTGCATATAAAAGCCACGTGTATTGAGCACCTCGTATAGGCGAGGCACCATTCCAAGCCTTTTACATATAGCAACTCTTGTAATGCTCCCAAGCCCCTGAGCTAACAGCAATTACTATTCCCATTTTATAAAGGGGGAAAGTGAGGCACAGAGCAGTTGAATAACTTGCCCACCATGCCACAGCTAGCAAGTAAGATAGCTGGGGTGCCCCACTGCACCCTGTAAGAGTATGCTGAGCCACACATGGGACAGAGTCCCTGTCCCCATGAAGCTCGGGGGCTAATGGGCTAGCTGACCTAGTCTACAATACAGGAAGTCAGGGATACTTACTTCCCCTAGAGGAAGTGATCCCTCAGCTAAGTCCTGAGGACAAGTAGGGGCGTGCTAGGATGAAGTGGAGGGAAGGACCATCTAAAGGAGGAAACACTGTGGAGGCCAAAAGATAAGCCACCGGGCACCAAACCTAAAGAACTAGAAGTTGCTTGTATGGCTGGTGTAGGGAACACAGGGGTATGCCATGTGTCAAGGGATATGATCATCTCAACCCTCAGTGACTGAGATTTGAAAAAAGTCCCAGGGAGGAAATATGAGGCTGTATGGCTGGGAAGATGGGCACCACTCCCCCAGATCGTGCAGGGCCTTGGCAAGCTGAAGGGTGCATGTTTTATTCCAAGGTTCCACATCACACCTCAAAGACTAGTGGAAGCCCCTCACTCGGTGGTGCCCAAGGGCCACACAAGGGTCTCTGGAAATTTCTGCTGACTCACTGTGGGACCTCAGGCACCTCCATACTCTTTCTGGGTCTTAGTCTCCCAACTGGTATTGAATGACCCAGTGCCAAAAGCACATCCCCACTCCGTCAGCCTGGCATCCCATAAACAGAATGCTGTTGACCAATGAGATCCTGACATTCCTGGAGTCCAATTCTGGGACTCTTGTGCACTGGCCATCCCATACTTGCTGAGGCCAGCCCACCACCATGGCACTTTGCCAAGCAAGTCTCTGGGCAGGGGTTTGAGTTCTCCTGCTCCTCGATCCTCCAAGATATAGAGGCTCCCCCTAGGTTTTGGCAGGATGGTGGGGGGGGGGGTCTGTTCAGATCCTCCTGGAGACAAAGGAGCTGACCTGCAAAGAGTTCCAGCGGGAGCCCCGCTCCCCCTCCCTTCCCCCCTCTCCCTTCCCAGTCCACGTGTCTCTATTGTCTGCTCCCCGCTTCAGGGAAAGACACAGCCTCGGATGTGTCAAAACCACCACCCCCCGGCAGCAGGGAAATTAATTACTGGACGATTTTCACTTCCTCTTGCAGCGCCTGCCTGAGCTAGGCACCGGAACAGGACCGGCTGAGAGGGGCCGGCATCGGCATGGGGGACTTGCTGCCCCCACCAGTTCTGGGAGAAGAAAGTTGAACCCCAAACCCAACAGGGGCTTCAGTGGGAGGCCAAGCTGGGGTGGGGGTGCCGACTTCCTCTAGTTAAAGCTGAGTGTCCACACTGGCCACTTCTGAATTGGGGGAGAGGGAGAGGACTGGAGGCAGGAGGGTCGCGGCTGGCGAGCTCACACTCTTTTCTTTGCATCCCCTTCCCTGTGTCCCCATGTGCCTGAACCCCGACTGCTCGGACCACTCTCTGTCCTCTCCCCTCGGCTTCTCCCTCTATCTTACACTTTTCTTTCCCTTTCTTTGCATCCCTGGGGGGCTTTCTTTTTGTGTGTCTGGATCTCTTTTTTTCTCCCATGGGTGTGTGAGCGTGTGTTGCTACTTCTTTCCATCTCTGTTTTCCTTCTTTCTCTGTTTCTCTCTTGTGTCTTTTTGTCCTTATCTCGGTCTCTATTTCTACCTCTTTCAGTGTATGTCTCTGTCTTTCTCTGTGTATCTCCTCTCTCCTCTCTCTCTCTCCCTCCACCCCCCCCCTCCTCTTTCTCCGTCTCTCTGTATCTCTGCGCCTTTCTCGCCCTCACTTTCTCCCCTCCTGCCTGCCCGCTGCTCCCTGCGCCTGGCCTGCCCCCACCGCTGCCGGTTCAGGGGAACGTGTGCGGAGCGATTGTCCTGGGGGACATTTGATGGATTAGAGCGCTGAACAGTTCCATTGCTAGGGGACCACCTGATCTCCTCCAGCCTGCGTCCCATATAAAGCCGGCAGGCAGCCGGAGTGCTGAGCACAGCTCCAGCGATCGCCTGTCTGCGCGCCGCCGCCGCCGCCAAGCCCGAGCGGGAGCCCGAGCCAGAGCCGGGGCCGCCGCCACCGGTGCCGGCTCCGCGCTGCCGCCCGCCCGCCCGCCCGCTGGGAGCTGTCCAGTGCTGAAACCCCGCGCCGACAGCCAATCGCGCCCGGCTGGCCGCCTCCCCCCACCGGGGCCCCACGCAAGTGCCCCCGCCGAGCCCCCCGCCAGTCGCACCATGCCGCGCTCCTTCCTGGTAAAGAAGATCAAAGGGGACGGCTTCCAGTGCAGCGGGGTGCCGGCCCCCACCTACCACCCCTTGGAGACCGCCTACGTGCTGCCTGGCGCCCGGGGGCCGCCCGGGGACAACGGTGAGTAGGACCCGGCGGGGGGGGGGGGGGCGGGGGGGGAGGGAAAGAGGGAGGGGAGTTCGGGCCCTCCCCAACTCGGGCCACGAGGAGGGGTGCGCGCGGCAGGGAACCCCGGGTAGAGATTTCCCTGGCTGTGTGCGCCTCCCGGGCTTCCCGAGGGCCGGGCGGGCGGGGCAGGGGCTAGGTCCCTACAAAGGGAAAGTCGCAGGGTCGATCCATCCCACAGCCACGCGCCAGCCCGGACTTAGAAAGTTGTGGCCCTAAACGGGGCTGGAGTGAGGGGAGGTGAGAGAATGGAGAGAGAGAGAGAGAGAGAGAGAGGCACCCACGAAGGGCTAATGCTGGGGGGCTAATGCACAAGGCAGTCTGTGGGTCCCCTCTCCCCAGTGGAGGGAAGGAGGCTGGATGTCTGAGTGTACTGCCCTGGTGGAGAAGATAAGCGGGCCTGCACTACCAGTCCCTGGGGAGACAGGGTTGGCTCCTTGGGTGTAGCTGGGGCTCCCTCCTTCCCTTCAAGCCTGCTCCCCCTGGCGATGCCAGACAAGTGTTCTCAGGTCCCCTCTCTCAGCAACTCTTTTGTTACCCTCAGCCACATGCCTGCCAAAGGCTGGGCCTGTCCTGGGGACTGCAAGGAAGAGGGGATTTCTAGGAGGGGTTCCCCCAAAGTGGCTCCTGGTCCCCTGGGCTGCACTCCCTCCCCACTCCAGCTTCTCAACCCCCTCCAGAGCCAGCCCTGCTGTTCCTTGTAAGTCCCCCACCCCCAACACACTCCATCTCTTCTCAGAGCAAGTTCCCGCAGGGACAAGGGTTTGAGGGACAAGAGAGGTCATTCAGGCTCAGAAGGGGGTGATCTCTGAAGGATGTAGAGAAGAATCTGAGACTGCTTCCGTAGATCCCATCCCCCATCAAGGGGATCACAAAAGGGTTCTCCTCTGATGGCCCACACCAGGGCAGGTGTCTGGAGAAGAGGCATCCCTTTGGCAGTAAGAAATCTGACATCACATGTGGCATTGGCTTTGGGGTGTGTGGGGAGGGGGAGATGAGGAAGAAGAGGGGAGGAGAGAAAACGAAGAGAAGAAAAGGGCTGAGAATGGGGGGGTGGGCTGAGGTGGTGAAGGCAGGAGCCAGGGAGGGTGGGAGTTTCACCTTGGGGACTGCCAAGCACTTCACCCACATTCCATCACTCTGTCAAGCCAGGTAGCAAGAGGGCGCTGGGCAAAAGGCTCTGTGACCTCATCAAGGTCAAAGAAATTAGGGAGTGATCAGGGATACAGCTGCAGCCCCTCAGCCCCTGGCCTCCTCCAGATCCCCAAGAGAACCAACCCCCATTTTCTTCACCCATATGTCTCTCATTCTACTGTCCTCTTTTCTTGACCCCAGGGCCTCTTGGGCTCGAGGACAGAGGCCCAGGGATATGGCTGGGCTTGTCTGAGTGCTGGCAGGACAGAGGGTGGACCTGGGACCATGCCAGGGCTGGGGCGTGTGTGTGCTAGGATCTGGGTAGAAATGCCTGCAAGACTGGGATGTGGATCCCTTGGGGGACTGGCACAAAATCCTGGGCTCCCACCCCCTGAGGCTTCTGTGGTCCTGTCCCCAGGCCAGTTGAGGAAACCCAGAGAAGCCTAGAGAATTTCTCATGCACAGTCTAAACTGCAAACTATTCCTCAGGGGGGAGGCAGGAGTGCCTTGCTTTGAATTCAGGCCAAAAAAGCTTTGAAAGGAGCCCCTGAGTGAATGGTGGGTCAGAGCAAAAGTTGGGGCAAAGCTACCAGCAGGGGTGTTCCCACAGGGGTTCCACCAGGTTTGACACCCTAGAACTCCCTTGTCTTTTGCCCTTTCCCCAGAAGGTTGTAGACCAGCTCCCTGGCCTCCAGAGAATCCTCCGGCTGTCCTGATAGTCTGATCCCTGGCCTAGAACCCTGAGCGACTTGGGCTCTAGGTCTCTGACTCGCTATGTGACCTTGGGCAAGTGTCTTCCTTTCTGTGGTCCTCTGCCTCCCCAGCAGGGAAAGAGTTTGGATGGCTGAACTGAGTTTCCTTCCAACTTTGACAAGCTCAGCTTTTGTGAAGGTCAAGTGTGGAATGGGAGGCTCTGGAGATGCCTGGATGAGGGTGTAACAGAATGCAGGGGGCCATTGTCGGGGTTTCTGTAGGATTCTGTTTGCCATCCAATGCCTGGCTGAGGGTGGCAGAGTTTCTGAGACCAGGTATTTCTTGGCTTCATTCTCTGCAGGCTGCCCCACAGTGAGGACGGGCACCCTGGCTTAGCCGCTCTTGGCAGTATCTGCAGTCCAGGGTTAGTGCCGGAGATCAGGGGGTGACCCTTCAAGCCTGGGTATGGCCAGGAAACACAAGGTCTGCCTCATCCTGTTGTCAGGGGCCTCTCCTATCCCTGGGGTGTGGCTAGACTGGGCAGTGAAGGCTCCCTCATCCCACGGGTGGGTAGGGTGCTGGGGGTCCTCAGAGAGCCTACCGGCTCCTAGTGGCCCGTTGTCTCCACTCTGCCGGAAATAACCTTGCTGAGCGTTTGAGGGAAGTGTGAAAAATTGCTGAGCCGACGTTTTTCTCTCCCAGCGTGTGTAAGTGTGCTGGGTAAACAAGGAGAAAGAGAGGAGGGGGGGGAGGTGAGGAGATGGAGGGAGGAAAGGAGGGAGGGAGGAGAAGGGAGGGGGAAGGGGGGAAGGGGGGAAGGGCCTGGGGCTGGAGATAGTTCCAGTTATTAGAAAGATCCTCTTACAAGCCATTCCTGCAGCAGCCGCTACAGGGTCAGGATGAGGCTGGTGGGAGGGGAAGCTGGGGAGGGGTGCGGGGAGGGGGGCCTGTGAATGTGGAGGTCGGGAGAACCACTGGCTCCTAAGTGATGAAGATTCAGGGCCCCAAATTAAAGAGGTGTACTCCCAGCTCAGGGAATGCCTGGGAGTGCTGAGGATTCCTGGAGGACTCCTCCTACACACACACACACACACACACACACACACACACACACACACAAGCAAGCAAGCAATGCTCTACTCCCTCCCTTTTCAGCTTCTACAGGCTGGGCAAAAAGGTGCAGGTGCATCAGGGCTCTAGGCCTCGCCCCAGCCCAAAGAGCCCCTAAACAGGGAAGGGGAAGCTTCCCAAATGGAAAAATCTCTAGGCCTTTCTGCAGAGCTCCCCAAAGAAGGCAGACCAGATTTAATTCCACCATCCTGTCCAATACAATGCCTCATTTCTCCCCCTCCTTCTCCTCTTGCTCCTCCACTGTTTTCTGCCTCAGTGCAGCCTCCCCTTCCCCTCCTCTCCCCTGAGTGATTCTGAACACAGATTCCGTCTTGTGAGATGCCAACTCACATCCTCCTGACTGACCCTCTCAGAACCTCGCCCTCCAACTCCACCAAGCCCACCCCTTCGCATCCTGGGGAGATGCTGGGGGAACTCTCAGCCATCCCAGAGCAGGCTGCTGCTGCTCATCTATCTGCGTGGCTGTAGTCTCCGTGGATCTCAGCCCATCTTCACTGCCTACCTCCATCACACCCTCACACCCCAGCTCTGAACTCCAGCTGGGCTCCCTGTCCTCCCTCCTCTGCCCCCCCCCCACCCTGGGCCTGCCCCCGTACTGCTTCACAGTGCATCCGACCCAGGCAGATGAGGGATCAATGCCAATCCAATAACACAGTTGTCTGCCCTCCACAGCTACATTAAGCCTCTCCAGCAGGCTGAAGAAGCACTCCTACTCTTGCCCATGGGCTTATCTAGTTGACCACATTACACCAGCGCCCACTTCCTCTCACTCCCTCTGATGGCGCCAGGGAGTCGCTCCAGGCCAGGCCTGGAAGCCCGGCTGAAAGGCCCCAACACATCCACCCCACACCTCAGAAAGGCCATCTGGGGAGCAGGGATGCAAAAGGGCTGCCCCAATTCCTTGGCAGAGGGAGCCCAGAGACGGCTGGGGAGGTGCCCAAGGACACACAGCAGGCCCATCTGGCTCTTAACTACCACTTCCCCTGGTATCGCAGTCTTGATCTAGGCCCAAGATCCAGGTTAGAGACATGTCAGAGGTCCAGGTTCAAAGTCCAGGTCCAGATCTGAGATCCAGGCCCAACATCCATGTCCAACCTTAAGTCTAGGACAAGGTCCAAGGTCAATGTCCTAGGCTAGTCCAGTCCAAGATTCAGAACAAATTCATGTCCAAGTTCAAGTTTCGATGTCCGAGATCAGGTCCAGGTCAATGTTCAGGGTCCAGGATTACGATCCAGATCGAATTTCTAGTTCAAGGTCATGTCCAGGTCCATTCTGAAGGCTTGCCAGGTTGATGTCTTAGACTCACCATTAGCTTTTTCGTGGCCTTGGACTGGTCTCCCCCAACCCCAGCCTTAGTTTCCTTCTCATGAACTCAAGCAGTTGAACTTGATCTCTTTCAGCTCTGACCTTGTAGGGACCCAGAAATCTGATTTTTCTAAGAATTAGTCAGTGGGAGTATGGAATAACAGGGCCCATGTGGGATATGGAATCTGGGGTCCACAGTCCCCTCTAAGCCTGGGATCACAAGGGTGACATGAGGGGACAGAGCTGAGCATCTATTTTTCAAGCAGTCTGTTTGTGGTTCCTGAGGGACAGCAGAAGAATACATCAAGTCCCTATGTCAGCACAGCAATTTATATCATCCCCCAAACTCCCCACACCCCAACTCCCCCCACACACACTGTGGGCAAAGGGCAGTGAGCACAGGGGAGGATTAGCTCCAACCTACAAAGGCAAACGAGGCCAGGGAGACCCGTGCCTTGCATGAGGTCACGGGGCATAAATGGTGGACCCTGTCGCACCTCCCTGGTGAGTGCTTCATCTACATGTTCTAGGGACCCTCCATAGCCCGGAGGCCCTCTGAGAGGCAGGATGAGACCCTTGCTGAGAGAGATGAGACCCCCAGAGTTCCTGGCCTCCCTCCCAGCTGAGGTGTCCGGCTGCCAGCCTTTGGGTAAGAAGGGAGGTTGGAATGGGCCCTCTGACTGTACCCTTCTGGAACAGAAGGAGGGGAGGGCAGAAAGCAGGAGGCGTGGAGCGCCTGCATGCATTGTGCAAGGGCCTTCCGGAGACTCCCCCAAGGGAGCAGACCAGTCAGCGCTAGGCAATTCAAGACCCTTAGCCACCCACTCCTATCTCCACAACCCCTTGAAAAATCTTTCCTATTGATTCCTGCAGAGCTGTGGACCTCCCCATGGGCCACAGGAATTGGGTCACAGTCAGGAGGAAACAGAATATGTGGGATTTCTTGAGTGGGGAGAAGGTAGGGAGGGACCCTGGAATCCTCTAGACACTCCCTGGGCCGGGGTCAGTAGGCGTCAGCCCCACACCCTACAGCCGTGGTCACGCTGGGCCAGACTTCGCTCTGTCCCCTGCTCATCTGGACTCCCAGGGACCCTCCCCAGTGGGCAGGTGTACCAGCTGCTAGGCCCTTGGAGGATGTGGGTGTCATTTCTGGTCTGGTGCCCAGGGAACAGCTAACAAAGATGCTATAATAAGGGGAGGGGGAGGCACCAGCCCCTTTGCCCAGCTCTGTGAGCAGACAGGAGAAACTATTTTTATCCCGCTTTGCTGCTGACAGACCTGGCTTTCTGCTCAGCTGGCTGGAGCTGATTCTCGAGGCCCGAGGCCCTGGCACAGCAAGAAGCAGCTCTAAATATACCCGTGCAGCAGCCCCTCCAGCTCCCACCACCAAGCAGGGCTGGGCCCTCCTCAGGAAAGTGGGCCACCTGGAAAGCCGGCCCACTACCAGGCCCCTCTCTTTTTCTGCCCATCTCAAGGCAGGGCAGTGGGACTGGGGCTGGAAATTCCCTGGAGGAAGGTTGGGACCCTGGGAATCTGGGAGAGACTGGGAAAGGGAGTCAAGGACTGAGAGGCAGGAGGCTGGCCTAACTCGGGTGTGAACTTGCTTTGTGACCTGAGGTGGGTCAAGGCCTCTCTCTGGGCCTCAGCTTCTATACGGCCCCGGAGGAAGTGACTATCACGTTCCCTTAGAGAGGAAGTAATGTGCACAGAGCACTGAGCAGGGTGCCTTGTACACAGTAAGCGCTTAATAAGAGTCAATCATTACTTCTGTTAGTTTTATTTGCAAAAACTTACAAGGGGCTGGAACAGTTTCTCAAATAGCTTCTCTCCGCCCCCAACACCCCACCATCCTATCAGACACGGGCCAAGTGGGGGATGTTACCTGGAAAAGAAACCCACTGCTCCTTTCCCCCACCAGTTGAAAACTTCCTACCCCAGCAGTCTCCATCCAGCTAGGGTGTTCTGGAAAAAAACACAGGCTTCGGAGGGTTACAAGCCCAGCTTCTCTTCCAGCGACCTTGGGCAAATCCTCTCCCCTCTCTGGGCCTCTGGGCTTAGCACTGTGCCTGGCACCCAGGGGAGGTTCAATGAAAGCAGTGGTACTGGTAATGGCACTTATCAGAAATGCCTCCCCTCACCCCAAGGGGCCAGACGGCTGGGTGAGACCGTGTCTGTAGAGCACCTAGCACCTTAATCTTTGTAAAATTCCCTTCCCACCATTCCTTTGGCTCCCAGATTTTTCATTTTTAACGGATTCTGGACCTTCAATCTAAAGTATCGAGACTCTTAGGCAGAGAAGGCCAAGAGTCATTCGCAGGTGACATGTGTATGCTGTCTCCAAAGTGTTTCTGAGTCTTCCCCCAGGTGGCAGGGGTGGCTCTAGTCCCAATCCCTCCAATGGGGGATTCGAGCCCAGAGAGGCTGTGTGACTTGCCCAAGAGCACACAGCTAGGATATGAGTAAAAGAACCAGGATGAGAGCCACGTCTCTTCTCCCTGGGTCCCTGGCCATTCCTGCCTCTATCGTGACCCACTCTGTCACTCTGTCAGATGGGGGACAAGTAGCTCAGCCATCTATGGTCACCTGTGGAACAGAGGAAAGCACCGAAAACCCATCGGGGTTCCATGCACAGAGTTAGAACACAACTTAGCGTCCTAAAGGATTCTCCAGTGTTGAGGCCCAGAGAGGTGAGGTGGTTTGCCCAAGATCATATAGCAGCCTGAGACTCCCATGTGTGTCTCGTTCTACTCTTGCTAGATTAGAAGGATATCACCAGGAAACATAGGGATAATAATGCTAATAATAATAATAGCAGCTGGGAAGTCTATTGTGTGCCAAGCATTGTACTAAGCACTTTATATGCATTAATTCATTCAGTGCTATTACAAGCTCTCTTATACATACGTGGCACAAAACGGTTACATAACTTGCCAAGGTCACATAGACAAGGAGAGGTCTAGGGTGGCTCTGAGGAGAGTGAGGTGGAATTGAGGGAGCTTGGGGGTGTGCTGGAGGGACAGGAAAAGGGCCTGAGGATCTAATTCAGAAAGGGCCACGATGCAGAATGGGTCTTTAAAGCATCCCAGTCGACCTTCTTCCGTACAGACCAAGTCCAGAGAGGTTAAGTAACCTGGCCAAGGTCACAAAGCAAGTTAGAACCACCTCCTCCCGATATGACCACAAAAACTCTCTTCTAGCCCACAACTCTACCCCGCCCCCACCCACACAACGCACGTGGAGCTTCACGGCTGCTGGGAATCAGGTCTGGTCTGCCATGCCTGTCCTGAAGGCAATTCTGCATCCGTCTCTAGGCTGAAGAGCAGCCTTTGTTTGAGGCGCCCCTATTTCTATGTAAAGAGCCCCCCAGCGACAGGAGTAAGTTGCTGCAGTGCTACAGGCTGCCACCAGAGGGCACCACAGGCAGGGAGCCCGTGAGGACTCGGCCTGGGTCACTGAACTCCTGCCACCCACCAAAAGTTTTCTCACCCAAACCTGAAGTAGAAATTACACGTCCTGAGGCAACAGAGGCCCAGAGAGGAACATCAAGATGTGTCTTAGCAGATGCCAACAAAACCGCATCACAGAAACCCATGTGGGGAGATTGTTGGGTTGGGTTGGGATCCTGGGTTGGGATCCTGGCCCTAAGTTACTAGGCGGGCACGTTGCTTAACCATCTTGTTTCTAAATTTCCTGGTCTGTAAGATGATACCAAACTTGGAGTCAAGAGGATGGAATGCATTCATGTATATAAAGCCCTCAAAATGGCACCTGACACATTTAAGTTCTCTAGGATGTTCATTAGCATTTGTTCACTTTTCACATGCGGTTTCTTTACTCGCGGACTCCCTGCTGCAACTGTCTGCATGCTTCCATTATCCCCCGTTTTACGGCTGGGGAAACAGCGACACAGAGAGGGCAAGCAGTTTGTCCAAGGTCACACAGCTGGGAACAGTCAAGTCAGAACTCAATCCAGGCAGTGGGGCACCAAGGTTATGCTCTTAACCAGTATGCCGTCCTTATTCAGTAACAGGACACACGCTGGTCACATGATCAGTGATCCCCTGACACATGGATCCTATACTATCTATCCCCTGAGGCACAGAAAGGTACATGACTTGCTCAAGGTCACCGAGAATCTGTGCCAGGAGTCAAGCTGTCCAAAGACCAGGTAGGCAGAATGGCCTACAGCGGGTCACGCTGGGCTGGGGAGTGAGGCTGGCCCCGCAAATCTCCATTGCCACTTATCACCCATTTCACAAATGCTTATGGAGCGCTGGCTAGCTGGGGCCCTGGGGATGGGAGGTAGTAGCCACTTCCTCCGGGACCTCTGGGTGTGTGGGAAGCAAGGGAGCAGGGCAGTGCGTTCCAATCCTTGCTCCACCCCTGAGCAAGCACCATTACCACTCCATACTTCAGTTTCTTTATCTGTAGTGAAAGTGTTTTTGTGATGATTTGGTCAGGTGATGGGAGTGAAGCGCCCAGCCCAAAGCCTGGCATGCAGTAAGGCTCAATAAATATTTGCTGTTATTATCACTATCTCAGGAGTTACAATAGAGGTACCAGGGACAGGAGGTCTGGGAGTACCAGGCAGGTATTTAACTCAGTCTGAAACAATACTCCCTGAATGTTTTGGGGCCTGATTCCTGGAGTGGGGGGGGGGGAGTGCCTCCAGACCAAAGGCAGACAGGAGGGGAGGAATGGGGTGCTGGGAGGCGGGGCAACTCTCCTTCCCCCATTAAAAAACTGCCAACCCCACTGCTTTCTCTGCAACCCGAGCCCCTCCCTACTGAGTCATCCACCCCCACAGTCCCCAGTCACTCTGTGTGCAGACTGTCTTGTGCCAGCAGCTGAAGGGAAAGAAAAAAAAGGGCATGCCCTCGCCTTCAGGGCTGGGGGACACTCTGCACAGACTTTACTCTGTGACCATCCCAAATTCCAGATGAGAGGAAGAGGTACAGAGGCTGGATCGGGCAGGCAGGCTGTTTCACGCAAGGAAAAGCTGTGAATCCAGTTCCCTGCTTACAAAGTCCTATTCCGCCTGTTTTCCTGAGTGGGGGAGGCTGGAGAGTGGGGAGAATGGGTCTCAAGGTCAGAAGGAAGGTCAGATCTCCTGCTGTGCCACTCCCCAGCTTGAAGCCTCAGAAAGGGGCCTGACTTTCCTTGTTCTCCTGGAATCGAAAGACAATGGAAACACTTTGTAATTTGGTGCCAGGTCGGTAAGTGTTGTGCACGTCTGCCAGAAATTCCCCCTGAGAGCCCGGACCCCAGGTCTGAGGAGGGTGCCAGGACCACGCTAGGCCCTGGGAAGGAGAGACAAATCATGGTGGCCCCTGCACTTGGGAAGCCTCTGTGGAATCCCCTGGGCGAGCCTCAGCCTGCCTACCCACCAATTACACAAACCCAAGGTAGACAGGATTTCTGGTCCAACTCCAAAGAGGAGGGAAGGGGGGGGGGAGGTGAATTCTCACAGGGAGACTCCAGAATGCTTCTAGTGGAGCTGGGAGCAAAACAGGCTCAGGAGCAAGTACAAGGAAGTCCCATTCCTGAAGCACCTAGTACATGCCACACACTTGACCTCTCAAATCCTCTAGCAGCCCCGGGAGATGGGTCTAACAGGGCTGTAATTCATTTATGCAACATCTACTCATTGCACACCTGTTTTTTTAAGCCAGGCACATGCTGGGCACACAAATCCAGCCCTTGGAAGCTCACAGCCTGGTGGGGTAGGCAGACAATTAAATAACCTTCAGTGAGGACACTTATTCAAGCAAATAAAAAGCATAATTATAATAGCTAACATTTATATAGTAATTACTGGGTACTCCTTCTCTCCCTTTCTCTGTATTTCCTTACACAGAAATTGGGGATGAGAACGGCACCACTTTGTAGGGCCTGTAAGGACTGAATGAGTTAACATGCATAAAGCACTGAAGCAGGGCCCGGTGCATGCTTAATACGTGCTTCTTTTCATCACTTAACTCTGCCCTTCCAAAGACCCTGGGAGGGAGAGCCCAATTATAAGCTCCATTTTGTAGATGAGGAAACAGATTCAAAGAAGTTACAGCACTGGAATGGCACAATGCTGTTAGAATAAAGGCAGCATGGCCTTTGGCGTCAACCTGCTAAGGTCTGAATCTTGGCTCTATCACTTACTAGCTGGGGGTTTAGACGCTTTACGTCTCTGTCTGTAAAGTGGGTGTGAAAAACAGTAAGACCTTCAGTGCGTGGTTGTGAGCATTTAAGAAGCTAGTGAACACACAGCCAGTGGCACCGTGGGGGCGCCATGCTCCAAGAGGGTGGCGCAGGGGTTGTTTCATCGGTGGCCCATAGCGGAGGATATGAACACAGGCAGGGCGGAGGCGCAGGACAGCGACCGCCGTCCTAGTTAGGAGCGCCAACATTTCCCAAGAGCGAGCTCCGGGACGCCGCGCTGGAGAGCGCCGGGAGTGTGACCTGCCCCTGCGGCGCCTCACCTACGTCCCTGCTCCCTTCCCGCCCCTGCAGGTTACGCCCCGCACTGCCTGCCGCCCAGCAGCTACGATGCGGACCAGAAGCCCGGCCTGGAGCTGGCGCCGGCCGAGCCCGCCTACCCGCCGGCGGCGCCGGAGGAGTACAGCGACCCCGAGAGCCCGCAGTCCAGCCTGTCGGCGCGCTACTTCCGCGGGGAGGCGGCCGTGACCGACAGCTACTCCATGGACGCCTTCTTCATCTCGGACGGGCGCTCGCGGCGGCGGCGCGGCGCGGGCGGCGGGGACGCGGGCGGCGCGGGGGACGCCGGGAGCGCCGGGGGGCGCGCGGGGCGCGCGGGGGCGCCGGCGGGCGGCGGGCACCGGCACGCGTGCGCCGAGTGCGGCAAGACGTACGCCACGTCGTCGAACCTGAGCCGCCACAAGCAGACGCACCGCAGCCTGGACAGCCAGCTGGCGCGCAAGTGCCCGACGTGCGGCAAGGCGTACGTGTCCATGCCCGCCCTGGCCATGCACGTGCTCACGCACAACCTGCGCCACAAGTGCGGCGTGTGCGGCAAGGCCTTCTCGCGGCCCTGGCTGCTGCAGGGCCACATGCGCTCGCACACGGGCGAGAAGCCGTTCGGCTGCGCGCACTGCGGCAAGGCCTTCGCCGACCGCTCCAACCTGCGCGCGCACATGCAGACGCACTCGGCCTTCAAGCACTACCGCTGCCGCCAGTGCGACAAGAGCTTCGCGCTCAAGTCCTACCTCCACAAGCACTGCGAGGCCGCCTGCGTCAAGGGGGCCGAGCCGCCCCCGCCGCCGCCCGCCGGCCCCGCCAGCTGAGCCGCCCGCCGCCGCCGCCGCCGCCCTCGGGGCCCCCCACCTCCACCTCCATCCTCTCCGTGCCCCAACAGCGTTTCCCTGCCCACCCCTCCCCCCTCGTGGGGAACCCCTCCCAGCCCGGAACTTTTCTCTCCCGCCCCGAAAACCACCGCTCACCTCTGGCACTGGCTACCCCAGCGCACCCGACCGCAACGTCCTTTCCGCCCCCTGAGACTCGGACCTTGACCCCCTGCTCCCAACTCAGGCACCAGGTCCGCACCGCACCTCTCCCGGGCCCCAGATTTCCTTCCGCCCAGATCCTGCACCTCTCCCCTCTTTCAGACTTCTCTTCCCACTTCTCAGCTGAGTCTCTCCTATCGTTCCTCTATTGGAACCCCAATCTAAGGCCCAAACCTACCTTTGACTCTCACGTCTGTTGTGGTTTCCTCATCCACACCAGTACGCAGGCCCTGCAGCTCCCAGACCACATTCCAACCCCAGACCGTCCTTCTGGCCTCTGCCAGGTCTCGCTGTATGTGTGCCCATCTAGGGATCCAATCCTCACCCCTCCTGGAGTCCCTCGTGTGTCCCTGATCCCCTCCATACCCTGGCCTTAGGTCCAGCCATTCACAGCCCCCTGTACCATGCTCACATACATCTCCCACCCTCTTCGGTCCTAGGGCCTTCTCAACCGCTCCCACCCCCTACTCTCTCCAGACCCCCTCATCCTCCCCGCAGTTCTCATCTTTTTGTGTTCACCTGACCAGGGGCAGACTTGAGGGGCAGTTCAGGCCCTGCCCCCCTAATGTAGTCCTCCTCTCACCCCAGGACAGCCCCTCCCTGGGCTTCCAGTCTCCAGCTGCCCGCTCCCCAGATTCTCTGAGCACTTTCCCCCACCCCCAGGACTACAGGTACCCCTCCTTATTTGTTGGGGGGAGTCTGGGGCACCTCACAAATGCCCTTCCCCCTGTCTGGCTGGGCCTCTCCAGTTATTTATTTATGTATTTATTTATTTATCTATTTATTGTTATATTTAATCTCTTGGCCTCACCCAGGGATGGTCTGGCTTCCCCAGCTGGACTGGGAGGTCAGGGAGCCAGGCAAGGAGAGAGACAGCAACGGCCATAGAAAGCTGTTCCCCACCCCACCCCCCACTCACACCCCCTCTTGGGGAGTGACGGAGAAGCCTCACCCTCCTCAGAGCCTGAACTCTGGGGAGGGGGCACGAGAATGAGAAGGATAGCCTGCTTACCCTCAAGGGGGGGGGGGGGGGTGGCGGTGAGGGGTATCAGGAGATCCAGTCATGGGGCAGGTCCCCACCCTCCTGAGCCTTCCACTCCCACTCCAGGGAGACCGGAGAGAGGAGCCTCCTCGATTTGTTTCCTATTTATTCCTCTTCTCAAGGGACCCCAGGTTCCAGGGACCGACTGAGCCCCGGACCCCGCTGGGGCCTCCGGCCTGCTCCGCTCCCGGGAGGAGCGCTCCCTCCCGGCCACGTCTATGCAACTCTCCCGGGCAGAGGGGCCGCCACTACCTCCCCCGCCGCGCTTTCGCATGCCCGGGCGAGGACCGAAGCACACACCTCCACGCTCACGGGCCCTGGCCCCCCCTGCTTTAAGCACACGCCTCTGCCCCATCACTAGGCGCCCAGTTCTGGGGGCAGGAGTCCTGGACTCTCCGACCCCTCCCTCTTTCCTCCCAGCCACAGAGGAGGGTGGAGACTGGCGGGGCCCCTGGAGCAGGGGCCCTTCTCTAGGGAGGGCTTCTCAGCTCCAGGCCCACCTGGGAAGGGAGGCAGCAGGGATGGGGGGAGGGAGAGGGGTCGCAGAAGCAATTACGGAGGGTGTTGACCCTGTAAATAGGAACTTCTGACAGCAATAATTTTCCATGCATGCTAAGCCTTTTGGCCATATTTTGTATGAGCGCTTGGCGCTCCCCCTCCCTCCTCCTCCCCCATCTCGCACCCCAGACCCCCCTCCCTTCCTCACCTCCGGCAGTATTACTTGTAACGCAATTCAGGGATATTAAAGGGACTTTGGCCACTCACCAGCGCCTCTAGACCTTGTGATTGGGGGTGGGGTGTGGGCAGAGGAGGCATCTGAGAGGCAGCTGGATTTTTTTCTCTTTTTACATTTTTTTGTTACACATTCATCCTATTTCATATTAATCTTGTTTATTGCAGCTGCATCTTTTCCACTCCATTTCCCTCCCCTTAGCGTGACCACCGTGTAGCTGCCGCCAGGGGTCACACACTCCAGGGGTCCTTTGGCATCCACAAGGTCCCAAGCATCCTCAGTCCTAAATACTCCTCAACAACTGGGGTCGAAAACTCAAAAGATTTCAAGAGCCCGATCAATAGCATGAATGAAGCAGGTTGCTTTGATACATCAGGGAATACTGGAGCCTGTAAACTCACAGGAAAGACTGCGTGTCACCTTAAAGAATTGCAATCGAGTTAACTCTACCTGCCAAACAAATACAACTGTGAGCCAGAGCCAGATTTCTCTCTTGATAGCCGGTTTACAACCCCTTTATGGTTCCCCACTTCATCGGGGGGAGGGGGAAGGTTCTGGCCAGCCCTACTGATCACACCTGGGCAAGTACATGCATGCAGAAAGGTGGAACTTTGGCTCAGCAGGCAAAGTTACCCCAAAACAGTAAGCTGCCCCCAGGGCCACTCAACTGTCATCAAGGGTGTTCAGGAATGTGTTGAACAGCCCATCCCTCCCCCTTGCCAGCTGCCTTGGTGAGCTTTCAAACTACAAACATGTCCTCACCTTACCGAAAACTTCCCTGGGGACCACAACACCGTGCCACCTAACTCGAACCCCCAACGTGGACTCACTGAGAGGCAAGGCCATGTGCTTTGAGGGCTGGATGCCAGGCTGCAGGCTGGAACTCAATCTCCCCTGGGGCCAGCTTTTGGGGTCCCTCCTTTTGTGGGCAGTACACTCAACTTTTAGTACTGGTGCCTGTCTGCCTTTCCCTTCACATACCTCTGGACAAGTGGCTATAATCTGAGCAATGTGCTACATGTCTCCAGCAATGACAGCAGTTTGGGGATCCCCCCCCACACACACACACAAAATCTCCAAAGGGGCTTTGAGGGGCCCAGGCACCTGTTGCCTTCCCTAACCAGCCACACATAGTCCTCTGTGACTACATACTGCTTCTTTCTTTTTTAAATATTTATTTTTGAGAGACACAGAGCACAAGCGGGGGAGGGGCAGAGCGAGAGGGAAACAACAGAATCCAAAGCAGGCCCCAGGCTCTGAGCTGTCAGCACAGAGCCTGGTGTCAGGCTCCAACCCACGGGACCGTGAGCTCATGACCTGAGCCGAAATCAGACGCTCAACTGACTGAGCCCCCCAGGAGCCCCCACACTGCTTCTAACCTGGGGCTGTGTCAGTTACATTTATTTCAGACCCAGGGAACAGAACCCACGCTAGACCCACATTTTACAAACATCTCATTCCCTGTATTAAATCCCCTTGAAGCAGAAAGTGGTTAACACAGCAGGGAATTGCTGCTGACAGAATTGTTGGAAGGACCAAAGGGGAAGAGCCTTCAGCTGGACCCCCTAGAACATCTCCACAGAACCGGCCCACCAGGGGAGCAGCCACTTGCTCCAAAACCAGACAGGGATATCAGCAGGCTCACTGGAACTACTGAGTTCAAGAACACAGCACTATCGGTGTGACCCAAGGGTCAGGGGGCCGCTGCCACTGCCTTTAAAACGGTCTCCTGTCTCCCACTGTGCTGGAGGCCCAACACTGGAACACTGTCACAGAAAACTTAGGGCCTCCATGACCATCTCGCCAGCAGCAAGAGACAAGGCAATAAGAAAATGGCCCCTGCCCACCTCTGCCATCCGAACTCCGCAGCGGGGCATCTAACGGGCGGAACCTAATTCACTGTCATTATCCTGGCTGCAAGGCAGTCTGAGAATGTAGTTTTTAACTCTCTAGCATGCAATACAGAAGGCGCCCCAGAGGGAGATGGGAATCGATGCTGGTCCCCACTATCTAGATCCCGTCCTTCCCTCCTTGACTGGCAGCCATGCAATTTGGGACCTGACCATCAGCTTAAAGGGTGGTCCTGACTGGATGAAAAGTAATCTCACCCCCTAGGGGCTGATAAATGGGGAGGTGACTCAGTTCTGGCCAGTGAAACTTAAGGAGAGGCTCGCTGGAAGCTTTCAGGAAAGTCCGCTTCTCCCTCTCCTTTAAGAGAAAGGAAGCCAAGTCTCTCTTCTCCCTGAACATGAACGAGGAAGCTTATCATCTCGTGACCTTGAAGGGAACCAGCCTTAGCATGAAGCCCACCCCCTGGATGGCAAAGTGGAGAGACGAAAAAAGCCCATATCCCTGATGACACCAGGGAGCCCTGGCAAAACGTCCCTGAAGCCCGCTCAGGATGCTGCCTCTGGACTTCGCGGTTTGTGACGGGAGTGTCTTTATTGTTGAAGTCCGTCAGCTCAGGCTTGCCCCGCTGTAGCCCTCAGCGCCTCAGCTGGCAGAACAATCCATTCTGCTTTTCACAGTCCTCTCAGAGGAAGACCTCCGGGGCTCAGCTCTCCGGTCCTCCATCTAGCAACTTTGCAGGCGCTCGTATCTGCACCCAAGGAAGGAAACTCATTTCCTGTCCCTTGTTGTAAGGTTTGTGTTCCTCAGGGTTCTCTCCTAGGCTCTTCTCCTCTCACTGTACCCTCGGGGGGGGAAAACGAGCTCATGACACCCATGGCCTCAGTTTCCACCCACAAGCAGATGTGCACATTCACATTTTCAATTCCAACCTCCTCTCTAAGCTGCAAATCCGTATCTGCCTGCAGGCCACCTCCACTCCCAATATCCCAACAGCGCGCAGACCAGCCCAAGTCGGAGGCTGCGGTGTGGTTCTCCTCCAGGGTTCCCCACCTCCGAGGATGGCGCCAGCACCCATCCCAGCTTGCAGCCAAAAGACCCAGAAGTCCCCTCTCCCACCTCTGTCTCCCCTGCCCTAGCATCTAATCTGTCACCAGCTTCCTCTCAATTTTCTCCATCCCCACCCTAGTCCACAGCTACCATCAACTCTTACCTGGACAATGGGACCAGCCTTCTCACTGGCCTCCCTGGATCCATTCTGCCTCCCCCACCTCCCTTCCTCCCCTCCCAGCAGCCATAGGGTTCTTTTCAAAAACGTTCTGATCATGTCACTACCACTCCCCCCACTTCTCTACTTAAAACACTTCAACGACATCCTGGGCAGGGGAGTGGAACGCGCTTAGGGTGACTTCTGAAGCCTTCCTTACCTGGCCTGGCTCTTCCAGTCAGTCTAGCTGAATCTTCAACCATGTGGCCACATGCCTCGCTGCAGCAGTTTTGCTCTCTCCTGCCACAGGGCCTTTGCATAAGCTGTTCTCGCCACCAGTGACGTACTCTATCTGAACTGCTGTCACTGCCACCCTCAGGAGTTAAGCCCCTTTTCATCCTTCATCTCCCAGCTGCATTGTCACTTCCTCAGGGGCCACATGCTCTTCATTTAGAGCACTTACCATCAGTACACTTTTCCGTTAATCAGTGTGATTATTTGGTCATTATCTGTCTCCTCCACCAGACTATAAACTTCACGAGACTGAGAATGAAGTGTCTTTTTTGCTCATCATAAAATCCCCTAGGTTTAGCACAATGCCTAGCCGATAGCAGACGAACGACCAGTGATTATTTTTTAATGAACTGCATACATTTAAGTCATAATCAATAATGGCAGCTTATGGTTTAAAAAAAAAAAAAAAAGTCTCTGTCCCTCATGGCCATGGCTGATTGGTTCAAATGTGGGCATCTGGCTAGAATTTGGAAATTTCCTCTCTCTGCCTCTCTGAGTCATAAGACCTGCTAGCTACTTACCATTATCCCTTCTCGCTTTCCTTAGTAAGAGAACTCCAGTTTTAGCTGAGCACATTGCCACGCTGAATGCAGACTACATATCCCAGCTGCCCTTGCGGCCAGGGGTGGCCGTGAGACCGCGTTCTGACCAAGCACGTGCAAGGGAACGTATTATACGGAAGTTCCGAGACAGCCCCCCAAAAAGGGGGGGTCATGACCTTTTGCCTTTCCACTTCTCTACCTCCTTCCAGGCTGACACTTGAACATCAATCTTAATCCAGAAGGGCAATCTGAGAACAAAAGCCCTACTCTAAAAAGATGGAGTGGACAGATAGAAAGGGTCTGTGCCCCTAGTGACCAAGGGGCCACCAACCCAGCCCCAGATTTCCTATTTCCAGACTCTTTTCCATGCAAGGTTACACTTTTAGTGTTTTAAACCTCTCTCGTCTAAGCCTTCTCTTATCAAAAGGTGGAGGTAATCCCTCTGTCAAGCGAGAGACAGAGAAGACTTCTCCGAACCCACTTTTCCCTGAGGCCCGGCTTCACCCCACAGTCAAGGGAGCCAAGTGTCCCCATTTCCATTAAGCTAATTCACACTGGCTTTCGTCACTTGCAAACAAGAATCTTGGCTAACACACTGAGACTAGTCTGGAAGTGCAAAAGCACGGAGAGACCTTCAAGATCTATTATTAATTTAAAATGTAATCAAACAGCTCATATTTATTGAGCACTTACGGTGTGTTGGGCACTGTTCTAAGGACTTTGCCCACGGCCTCTCTCTTCATTCTTCCAACAGCCTTACAAATTAGGTGACATCATTATGGCCATTTTGCAGGTTAGGAAACTGAGGCACAGACAGGTGACTGACTGGCCCAAGGTCAGTAAGAGATGTGTAATTTTAACCCAGGCAACAGGAAGAACTATTGGGGATGACCTATGAAATTGGCCCTTCGCCCTAGTTTTGTGCCCCTCCCCCCACCAGTAGCAGAGCCTGAGATTCAAGTGCAGGCAGTGTCTTTGGGAGGTGATCCTAGGAACCCGGGGTGGGGGGGTGGGGGGCGGGCAAGAGGAATACGACAGAGAGTGTGTTAGTGAGGTCACTGCTACAACAACAGGGCTGGGTACTGCTGGTGTCTGCAAAGGGTCTGGAAAGTTCCAAATGGTCTGGAACACCTCTCACAATGTGCCCACCCGTGACAATGGAAGGCTGGCTTTTGCCCCCCAGCTCCTGTCCCCGGCAGTGAACACCCTAACATCTCTGGCATGTGCTGGTGAATGAGCAAAGCTCCCGCAGGGATGGAACATGTAGACGACACAGGGAGCGTGGGCTGGGAAGCTGGCAGTGCTGGGTGAGTCCCGGCTTGCACAGAGCTTCCCCCCACAACTTCAGCTGAAATCCAAGGTGGGCCAAGAGCCCCTGACACTGACACTCAGGCCTTCACTTCCTCCCTTCCTCAGCAACAAACCTCACATCTGTCCAGACATCCACCCATCCCTGAGCCCCTCTGAGTGGCTCAAAGGAGGCTGACCTCAGGGGTGTGGCTGACTGGTCTCCTCTGCGCCAGTCACGGTCACCCCAGTGGGTGACAGGCTCCAGCACCCATGCTTAAGCAGCTCCCACGTGGCATGTCTCTGGGGAACATTATTAATGCTGACTCAAGCCAGCCGAACCAGACCCAAGAGAAAGGCTTTGACCCCATCATCGCTGGGGGAGGTTTCTCTCTCTTCTGGACGTGAACTGCTATGGACTGAGTGTGCGTACCCCCCCCGAAATTCATATGTGGAAGCCTGATCTTCAGTGCGATGGCATGTGGAGGTGGGGTTTGGGGGCAGGCAGAGCCCTCATGAATGTGATGTGTGCCCTTGAGGGCAGAGGCTCAGAGAGCTCCCTAGCCCAGAACACAGCAAGAAGACAGCAGTCTGTGAACTGGGAAGGGGCTCACCCCTCCTTGATCTCAGACTTCCAGCTCCCAGCACGGAGGGAAATGAGCGTTTATTGTTGTAGCCACCCAGTCTACGGTATTTTGGAATAACAGCTAAGTGAGAGCTGAGCTAAGACATAAATGAAGAAGGAGCCTGTCCCCATGGGCACCAGCAGTCATTTTGTGACTATGAGAAGCGGTGTACGTGTGAAACTGTCCCAAGCCCCCAAGGAGATGCCCCGCAGGCACCGAAGCTGCAGGAGACAGAGGCCAACTTCCTGCCTAAGATAAGAACAGGAAACTCAAGGGTTGCTACGAACGGAACGACAAAGAGAAGACGGAGAGGAAAACAAGAGAGAGGCAATGAGACCAAAGCAACATGGCAGGATCCTGTACATAGAAATGGACAAGCGCATTTCGGGGGGAGGGGGGGAATCTAAAATGTAATGTTCCTCTTACGGCACCAAAATCCTTTCATCTTCCCAAACATTCAGGAAAGTCCTCTGCATACCCAAACGCCTGGTGTATGAGACCAGAAATGGCAGAAATTTCACATCTTCAGGCCACCTTCAACCAGGGAGGGACAGGAGTCAGTGAGCATATACTCAGCCCCCTGTCCCTCAGAGGGACAGTTCTGATGCACGATGCAGGACACTTCTTCAGAGAGTCCCTAGCAGAAGTGAGCCCTAGTTGCCCACCCAGTTAACCTGCTCATCAGCATATACCCTTTATTGGCATTTCTCCCTTCCCCACTACTTCCTGGCATCGCCTCCTACAGTAGATGTGTGTTCCAAAGATGGCCACAACAACACCTCCCACCCACAAGCTCTTTTAGAACCTTCCTATTCCTTCCATCAAGAGACAGTCTCTGTCCCCTTCCCTTCCCTTGAGCCGGGGTAGAGGGAGGACACTTGTGACAGCTCCTGCAAATAGAACACTGCAGGAAGAATGCTATATGACTTCCAAGACTAGATTGGAAAAGGCCATGAAGTTTCTGCCAGGTTCTCTTAGGACACTCACTCTTAGAAGCCAGCTATGAGGAAGCCCAGGCCCCATGGAGAGGCGCCATGGAGGTGTTCCGGCTGACAGGCAATACCGCCCAACAGATGTGTAAATGAAGTGGCCTCCAGATGATTCCAGCCGGAGCCATCAAGTCACTCCCCGCTGTTGCGTCATCTGGCTGATGGCCCAGACGTTGTAGAGAAGAGACAAGCAGCCCCCACCATGCCCCGTCTGAGTACTTGACCCACAGAATCTGCGAGCATAGCAAAGTGGTGATTTTATGCCACTGAATTTTGGAGCGGTTTGTTCTGCAATGGTAGTAACTAGAATATTTCCCCAATAGACTACCTGCGCCCAGGCCTTGTCCCAGCGTCTACTTTTGGGAGAATCCAAAATGAAACACAAAGGTACTGTGTAGAGGCCAGCTCTCCAACTTCCGCCAATGAAGCTACGCCAACCATGGCCATTGGGCATGGGCATATGGGCATTCGATACAACTCTTGCCAAAACGTTAGGGGGAAAAGGCTCCTGGGCAGGAAAGACCAGTAAGGAATGGTTAGTAAAGCTTTCTTCACTCTCAAAAAGAAGCAACGAGGGACGTCCTAAGTTCTACCTTTGTTGTGTAGTGATGTGAGCGCTTTCAGCTACAGGAGCCTTCTGAGGACCGCAAGGGGCAAGTCAAGGATTAAAACCTAGGACACAGAGGATGAAAACCAAAGAACCTGCTGCCTACAGTGGCCACACGGGGCCAATGCAGCAGACGCTTAGGTGAATTCTCACAATCCACACTCGTGACAGCTTTGCGCGACGGGCCATTCACGAGTTCAGGCCCATCAGTAACCAGCCCAGGCGGCAGCCTCCCCTCCCCACATGGCGCACCGTCTCTGGTTTTCTCCAGGCAAGAGGGTGACTCTGCATTTCCCCCGTGCAGAGGCCAACCAGGGGGAGGAGGAGGAAAATCAAACCAGATAGGCCTGTCTGTCTGTCGCCAGGTCTGAGACCCGCCCCGCCTCCTTGCTTGAGCTCAGGCTGCGACTGCGGCTGGGGAATGTCCTTCCTGCCTGCCTTTTCTTCAGCACTTTGTATGCGCCAAGTACCTTTCGAAACACTTAGTGTGTTACTCTCATCTACTCTCCTGGCGAGCCAGAGAAGAAACTGAGGCAAGAGAAGGGGAGCTACCCTCCCCCACACACGCTACGTCACACAGTTTACCAGGTGGCAGAGCCACGATTCAAATGCACCCTAAACTGTCACCTGCTTCTTCCCTCTCCCTCTCCAAGACCAAGCCCTTTTCCAGTCGGAATGCCTCGGCCGCAGGGACCCTTTCCTGATGCTCTCAGTCAAATATGGCCTCCCCTTCAGCACTCTGGGTGTTCACGATCGAACCAGTCACTTTCCTTGGTTACTGCTGTGTAAACACTGACTTACCCACCCCCCCACGCTGCCCTCCGTTGGCCATTATCTCTAAGTGTTCCCGCGATCTCCTCACAACCATTTTAAAAGAAGAGAACGCTGAGACTCAGAGAGGTTAAGCAACTTGCCTGAGACCACACAGCTAGGTAGTGACCAAATGGGGATCCAAACCCAAGCATATCTGGGCCAAAGTCCTAAGGTTGCCATAGACGGCTGATCAACACCTGGAATTTAAACCAGGAGCCTCTGCCTACCTCCCCCTGGACTCGGAAAACACTGGGTGCTGAACCCGGACCAGAGGGGAGAGAGGACTTCGAAGGGGAGAGAGTGGGGCTGGCACTCAGCATATCTGGGCCCAAGCCATCACCACCACCCCCTGCAGCCTCGTGTCCACATCCGTAAACAGGTGTCGGTGGCCCTGTAAGTGGCCCCGGGGCTGCAGGCTCGGATGACTTTCGTTTCCAGCTGCCCTACCTTGGAAAAGCAGTGCAATAATTCTGGCCCCAACGCCTACATCGTAGTGGTGCAGCGAGGATGCGATGAGACAGTCCGCGTGTCTGGGGCAGTGCCCACACATTGTCAGCAGCATTCCAGAAGGCTCCTTGTGACAGTTACTTTGGCTGCACAGAGGCAGCCAGCAGGGAAGCACAAAATGCAATCTGGAGGGGCAGCCTGGAGCTGAACCCGGGCTCGGCCACGTTAACTGGCTCCACGACCTTGGGCAAATCACTTAAAGCTCGCCGCGCCTCAGTCTACTTATCTGTAGAAGGGGGATAATGGCCACACCTATCTGGCGGGGTTGTTTGGAGGTTTAAATGAGTTAATACACACGCAAAGCGTGCAGAAGAGTGTCTGCCGGCGCCAGCTTTCGTCCTTTGGCTCCTGTCGATATTAGTATCACCTCCCTGGCCATCCCGGCAAAGGCTCCCACGGGGCCCCGGGGCAGCCGCGCACTGCGGCGTTTTGCCGACTCATCCTGGCTCCGCAGGTCCGGCCGCCCCCTCGTCCCCGCCCCCGCCCGCCACGAGCCTGAGTCACCCCGGCCGGTGCGTCAGCCGCGCCCCTCCCGCCGCCCCGCGACCTGCAGACTCACCCTGAGTCAGCCCGCCCGGGCGCTTCCACTCCGGGACGCGGCGCGGCGGAGGGGAGGCTGCGGGGCGCCCCCCGGCGGACAGCCCGAGGGCCGCGCGGGCCGCCGCGCGCCGGGAGCGGGGAGCGCGGGGCCGGACCACTGAGGGGCGGGGAGGCACGCTCTCGCCCCGGCGCCCGCCCCCGCCGCCCGCGCGGAGTGGTACGGCCCGGCCGGGGTTAAGGCCCGCGGGAGGCGGCGCGGCGGGCGGGCGGCGGCGCGATGGGGCTGCGAGCCGGAGGAGCGCTGGGCAGGGCGGGGGCCGGGGCCGGGGCCGGGGTCGGCCGGGGGGCCCCTGGGGGCCCCGGGCCGAGCGGCGGCGCGCAGGGCGGCAGCATCCACTCGGGCTGCATCGCCGCGGTGCACAACGTCCCTTTGCGCGTGCTTATCCGGCCACTGCCGTCCGTGCTGGACCCGGCTAAGGTGCAGAGCCTCGTGGACGCGATCCGGGTGAGGCCCCTGGGAGGCAGGCCGGCGGGAGGGTTCCGCAGGAGGGAGGTCGCCCCGGACGCGAGACGGGACCGGTTCCGGGCGCCGCCGGAGCTCAGCATTTGCTGTGTGACCTTGAGCAAGGGGCTGGGCCTCTCTGGGCCTCTGTTTCCTCACTTGGGCCGGCAGGAGATTGGACCAGATAACTAAAATAACGATCGCTGAGTCTATTTATAAAGATAGCACTTGCAGCCCCCGGGAGCTGTTTCTAGTGCTGTATCTAGTCAGGTGGATACTGTTCCTCTTTTTACGGACGAGGAAACTGAGGCGCCGGAGGCTTTTTTTTTTTTTTTTTTTTAAGTAACTTGTCCAAGGTCAAGCACTTTGAAAGTGGCACAGACTGGCCCCGATGCCCCGCAGCATAGCCACCACACTCGCTGGAGTGAAGCCCTGCGGTCACTTTTGGCTGTCACAGTCGGTGGCTCTGGACATGTCATGTCTGCTGGGTGGGCCTTGTTTACACTGGAACTGGGAGAGGACAGGGGTCAGCCCCAGCATTGAGGGGTCAGCCCCAGCATTGAGGTGCTCAAGAATGGGGACACGATCCCGGCAGGAACTTTGGGGGAGGGAGGGAAGAGTTGTGTCAGGTTAGGCCTGCATGGCATAGGTCATCTTACCCCATCATACCCTTGCCAGGTGACCTTGTGAGACCCCAAGGCCCCACCAGACACCTCCACAGCTCCTCACAATGGTGTTCAGACCTAGAGTTTGCACTACTGTTCCTTCTACCAGGAGCTGCTTCCCCCCGGATAGCCACAAAATCTGCTCCCTCTCTTGGTTCAGGCCTCAGCACCCCCTTCTCCACCCTGGCTAACAGAGCCCTGGCTTTCAAGTTCTCCCCTTATAAACCGAAGTATTTCTCCATAACGCACGTCTGTGCACCTATTTCTGTGCACCTGTTTCTGTGCACAAACTTATACATTTGTTTGTGTTTTATCGTCTGCCTTCCCCACCACATGCACAGAAGCAGGGGCTTTGTCATATCTTGGCTGTTTCCTCACCACTAGCATGGTGCCTGGCCGTTCGCGAAGGATCTAGCCATGTGTGTGCTCTCCCACCCTGGGGCCTTTGCACGGGCTTTGATCCCTGCCAGAACTCGTCCATCTCTACTGTTTCTAATTCCTTCTGGCTCTCTAGGTCCCAGTGTTCAGTGTCTTCCCCGATGCCCCCTACTGGGTTAGTGGCCTCCTGTGGGCCCCCAGACACCTGCGTGCCCACCAGCATAGCTCTGATCCCACTGGGTTTTTATGGCCTGTTTAGACACCTGGCTTCCATGCTAGAAGCATATGCTCTGTGAGGGCAAGAACCAAGCCTGTCTTTGCTATCCACATGTATTCCTTTTCTTTGGCAACTGTAACACATTACCAGGAACTTAGTGGCTTAAAACAATACAAATGTATTATTTCATAGTTCTGTAGTTTAAAAGTCCAAAATGGGGGGAGGGAGGGCACTCCTGGGTGGCTCAGTTGGTTAAGCGGCTGGTTGGTTTGGGCTCAGGTCATGACCTCCTGGTTTGTGAGTTTGAGCTCCATGTCGGGCTCCACCCTGACAGTATGGAGCCTGCTTGGAATCTTCTTTCACTCTCCCTCTGTCTCTGCTCCTCTCCCATTCTGTCTTTGTCTCTCTCTCTCTCTCTCTCTCCCCCCCCCAAATAAATAAATAAACTTAAAAAATAATAAAAAATATATAAAAGTCCAAAATGGGTCTCGCTGGGCTAAAATCAAGGTGTCGGCAAGGCTGTATTCCTTCTGGAGGCTCTCGGGGAAAATCCCTCTCCTTGCCTTTCCCAGCTTCTAGAGGCCACCCACATCCTTTGGCTCATAGCTGCTTTCCACCATCTTCAAAGCCAGCACCATCAGACCTCCTCTTTTGCCTTTCTCTTCCACTCTCAAGGACGCCAGTGATTACATTTGGCCCATCTGGATAACCCAGAATAATCTCTCCATCTCAGGATCCTTAACTGCATTCCATGCATAAAGTCCCTTTTGCCTTGTAAGGTAACATGTTCATGGGCTCCAGGAATTAGGACATGGACGTCCGGGGGACTGTGATGCTACCCACCCACCATCGTGCCCCCAGCACCTGGCCCACCCAGCACACTGCCCCTCATTAGTGCCCCACTGCCAGGCAGACTGTGCTCTACGCCTCACACGCATCAGCTCTGTGACTGTTCATCTGCAGCCCTATAGAGCGCCCACTCCCATTTTACAGATGAGGAATGATGCTCCAAGAGGCAAGGCTACTTGCTCTGGGTCCGCTAGCTGCCCAGGGGAGGCTCTGAAATTCAAACTCAGGCTTTTTGGGGTTCCAGAGTCCCAACCTGTAACCCTTGGGCATTACTGCTTACGAATCATTTGTGGAATAAATGTATCAATAAATCTGTCAAATAAGCATAATAAAAGAGAACCCATGGGCGCTGTCTAAGGTGGTCTCCCCACTGTGCCCAGTCCTTCGACCCCACCCCAGGCTCTCCCTACTCACAGGACCACCTGCTCTGCACTGGCTGCTCGGGGCCCTAACAGAAAGTCAACTAAGGTTCTCTTCTTTGTCTTCTCCTTACATCACCCCGTGCATCTCAGATCTGCCCCCATGTCCCAAACCTGTCCTCCTCGCCCTGTCCAGCGTCTTTTGCTGGACGCCTGCTAAGGCCTCACCTCGGTCTCGCCTGCTCTTGACTTTGCCCACCCCGCCGAGCCCACTCTCTCATGACAGCTTCCTAGAATGGTCATCAAATCACATCACCCTCCGCTGTTTAAAACACTCCAGGGCCTACCCACTGCTCTTAGAAACAAACCTGCCCAGTCTGGCTCCTGCTGACCTTTCTGACCTGTTGTACCCTTGACCTCGTGTCCACTCTGATCACACTGGCCTCCTTGCCCATGCCTCCAACGCGGTGAACTTGTTCTGGCCTTTTGCATTTGCTGTTCCCTCTAAGACGTCCCTATTTGATAGATGGGACAGCTGAGGCACAGACATTAGTTGTCCAAGATCACATAGCAGTTAAGTAGCAGAGCTGAGATTTGAGCCTGGGCCTAGGCAGTCGGGCCCTGATTCTAAACTATTGCACCTGTCTCTCTTCCCAAGCTGGCTCCTCTGTGTTCGATGTCTGCTCCCTTGTCACCTCAGAGAGGCCCCGTGGCCACCCACGACCTGTGTCACCGTCCTCCTAGCATTCGTCACGCCAACACTCACTTTTCCCTTCCATCCGCCCCACGGGACTGGAGCCCCATGAAGGCAGGGGCCGTGTCCATCCCGTTCTGGCTGTACCTTATTCCCAGAGTCTAGAACAGGGCCCAACAGATCACGTGTCTGTGGTATAATGATAAACACAAGTGTGTAACATTATAATGATAAACAGCCTCAACAGAGCTCAACAGCCTCTCCTCTGCAAACCACCAAGTGCTGTGCCGTGTTCACTGACCCTGTACCCTTTTCTCCAGGAGGATCCCGACAGCGTCCCCCCTATCGACGTCCTCTGGATCAAAGGGGCCCAGGGTGGTGACTATTTCTACTCCTTTGGCGGCTGCCATCGCTACGCAGCCTACCGGCAGCTGCAGCGAGAGACCATCCCCGCCAAGCTCGTCCAGTCCACCCTCTCGGACCTCAGGGTGTACCTGGGCGCTTCCACGCCGGACTTACAATAGCAGCCGCCGTGGCCCCTGCCAACCCTGCGAAGGTCCCAGAAGACACACTTGGCCTCCAGCGGGCTGGGCCATGCAGAAAGCGTACAGGGGTGCCTCTCCGTGCCTGAGGGGGAGGTCTGACTCTGAGCACCTGTTCCACTCGCTGCAAGGCCTTGGACTCCTTCCTGAACAGCGTGGGAGCCCCAGATCCCGCTGCTGTGAAAATGGGGTCCTATCTTTGACCTCGAGGTATTTTTGAGAGAATGGGATGGAAAAGAAGATGGGTTTGGAGAGCTACAGACTCCTGGCTCCAGAGTCCCAAGGACAAGGATCCTTCTGCATTGTTGTCTGTGTATTTCCCAGTATGCGGGATACGTTCGGCTGCAAGTAGACGAAAGCCTAGGCTGCAGTGGTTTCAACAAAGAGAGGTTCGTCCACATAGCATGAATTCTGGAGACAGGCGGTATGGGTGCAGGACCCCAGAGAAGGTAGAGCTCACATCTCTGTGATTCCTTTTGGCCTCTCCCTTATTGCTTGTTACTTCATGGTCCAAGATGGCAGCTGTCCCTCCAGGAATCATGGCCACGTTCGAAGAAGAAAGGTGCGGGGGAGGAGGAAGGGCCAAGCCCACTCTCAACTTCTATCATACAGCCAAACCTTTTTCGGAGGCCTATTTCCTGTTCTATCCCCCTGCATCTTTCCGTTAGGTCTCCTTGGCCCAAACCGGCTACCATTCCCACCCCTGGCTGCAAAGAAAGTTTAGATGGCAGGGGACAGAACTGTCATATTGAGGAGACCCTTCATATCCCATCTCCTGGGACTGGCACACTGTTTCCTGAAATAAAGTTGGAATCCCATTACCAAGAGAGAAATGAGGAGTTGTGTATCAGTTAGTCTTTGCCGTGTAACAAACCATCCCCAAACTTGACAACCAAAAGCACATCATTCATTTGCCTGTAGTTCTGTGGGTTTGCAGGTTAGGCTGGGCACATGTGGACAGTTCTGGTCTTGCCCAGGGTCACTTCTGAGGCTGCATGCAGTCAGCTGTTAACCTTGGATGGGGCTGGATGGTCTAAGATGGCCCTATTCACTTGTCGGGCATTTGGCAGGCTGTTGCCTGGGTGACTTAGTCCTCCCCAGGAGAGACTTGGTCTCTCCAGCAGGTCAGCTCAGGCTTATTTAGATGGCGTCAGAGTGCCAAGAGAGTGAGTGAAGCTAGAAGTCTTCTTGGGTTCTAGGCCCAGAATTGGTAAGACATCACTTCTGCAAAGTTCTTTTGGTCAGAGCAAATCATATGACTGGCCTGGATTCGAGGAGTGGCAAAACAGACTACACCTCTTACTGGGAGAAACTGCAAAGAATTGCTGGCATTTTTCATCAGTCACAAATGGCTGTGCATGGGCAAATAACTGTTTCTTTCTGTACAGGGCCTTGATCTGCCCAAGCCAGGGTTAATTACCAACACATTGTCCCAGCCCTTCAATCTAGGGGAAGAAGCAATGGGGCAGGGTGGACCTCTCCTAGGGCTGGGCCTGCTCTAATAGAGGCATCTCAGGGTCTGAGATGGCTGTTGGAGGTAGGTCAGGTGGGACATTCCAAAGGGACTTCTGAAAATAAGAGTCCTCGGTGAAAGGAAGAGGGGCAGGAAGGGTGCAGAGTGAGGCAGGCTTTGCTCTCATCGCCCTTCTGGGGTGACCTGAGGTCACCAGGTGTTTTCCAGTCTCAGTTTCCCCAGCTCAGTAACAAAGATAACTGCTCTCCCACCCATTCTCTGTCCCAGGGAAAGATGACAGAGGTGACCAGTTGAAACTGAAAACAAGGGGCGCCTGGGTGGCGCAGTCGGTTAAGCGTCCGACTTCAGCCAGGTCACGATCTCGCGGTCCGTGAGTTCGAGCCCCGCGTCGGGCTCTGGGCTGATGGCTCGGAGCCTGGAGCCTGTTTCCGATTCTGTGTCTCCCTCTCTCTCTGCCCCTCCCCCGTTCATGCTCTGTCTCTCTCTGTCCCAAAAATAAATTAAAAAAAAAAAAAAAAAGAAACTGAAAACGAATGTAGTCCTAAATGTACTGTGACATCCTAGAACAAAAAAAGGACAGTGGTGGGAAAATTGGAGCTCTGACTAAGGTCTGGATTTTACTCACTAATAACCTGCCAATGTCAGTCTCTTAGTTTTGACAAATGTACATGGAAAATGGAAGATGATGGGGGAGGGGAGGCCGGGTACAGAGTATATAAGAACTCTTTGCTATCTTTGCAACTTTTATGTAAACCAAAAAACATTCCCAAATAAAAGCTTGTTTAATGAAAACGAGGGGGTATAGTTACTTTGGACCGCCGGCTTAGGTTCTCAAACAGGTTTTCTAAAACACGGATCGCTGGGCCCCACCCCCGGAGTTTCTGACTTGGTAGGTCTGGAGTGGGACCAGCGGATTTGCTTTTCTAACAAATTCCCAGGTGCTGCTGGTGCTGCCATTCGGGGACCTCAGGCTGAGACCACTGATCTAGACTGAGTCAATTCTCTTCAAATATGGTGACACCCCCCTCCACACACGTTGGGCTGGGTCCAGGAGCCCGTGTTATGGGATCAGCTTGTACCCCCATTCATCAGGTGACACTGGGCAAGCCCTTCCTTGGGGACTTTTTCCAAGCTGTCAAACGGACTGTCTACCCCTGAGATTTGTACCAAGGGTCAGGAAGCTGAGGGCACGTTTTGTAAACTGCGGTCATGAGGTGCCCCTGGCTCATGTGAGTAACCACCTCCTGACCCACTAGCGGGTCTAAGGTACCAAAACGGTTGCCCCTTCCTGAGAAGGCTTTCCCTTCCTGCAGATAGGACCCAAGCAGGCAGCTTGGTCTAGACATTGCGAGACCCTGCGAGGGCGGTGAGGAACCGACTTGGAACGGAATCGGGATTGTTCATTGTCCGAGAAGGGGAGCAGGGTTTTGAAACTGGCTGGTTGGTTGCTCTCAGTGGAGGCTGAGAGCTGCGTTTTTCTCCTGCGCCAGGAGGTGGCGCTGCTTTCTGGCCTGCCGGAGCAGGGCGGGGCCTCCAGCCTCCGGAGCGAGGGCTGTGGGAAGAGGGTGGAGGGAGGGGCCGGGCTGTGAGGGCGGGACGTCAGCTGCCAGGAGTTTCAGGCTCTGTTTATCCCGTCCGCTCCTGCTCTGTGGTCTTACATACACCGTGGCCTCTCCTCTAGTCTACACTGGGGGTGCTGAGCCACATGGTCTGAAGCTCAGCAAAGAAGGCACCTCCTGCAAGAAGCTTCCGGATCCTCCAGGCTGAGCCACATTCCTCTCCTGGGCTCCCCAGTCTAACGGTGGGTCCCCTCCCCAGACAAACCACTGCTCCCCAGGAACTTGCGTCCAGTGAACGTGTGTAGGGACCCCATCTGTCCCTCGCTGCCCGGAACCTACCCCTTTCACCATGGAAGATTTAAAATGGTTTTTAATTTCACAAGTTATATGTGCCTATTTTTTTAAACATTAAGGTATTGAAATGCTAAATGATGAAAAATTAAAATATGAGAGGCAAGCGGAAGCCCACGCGAGTCCTAGTCCCGGCGCTCTCTTTGTCTCCCCTCTTCTGGGACAGTTACCGTCACCAATTTAGCATATACCCTCTCCAGGCCTTTTTTTCTGACTTTGTGATAAGGTAGTATGTAACGTGTAAGTAAAGCGTGCTTTTCTTTTTTTTACATCATTTTGCAGATGGCATTTCTCACCCCCCCCCCCGCGCTGTGCCAGGCCATTCACCCCATTAATCGTCTTTGCTCTTCTCCAGAGTCTCCCTCAGAGGGGCCTCCCCTGACCATTCTGTCTAAAACAGTCCCCCTCCCCCACCGTTCTATCACCTGACTCGGCTTTATTTTCTTTGTGGCATTTATCACACTCCCTGAAATGCTCTTCCGCGGTTGTTTGTGTCTGTCTCACCTGCTAGAAAACATTCTCCAAGCAAGACTTGATCTGTCCTATCCCTGCAGACCCACTGCCCAAAACAGTGTCTGATGCTTGGTAAGTGTTCACCAAGCGTTTGGCGGATGAATATATTCCGTTTAGGTCCAGCTCATTCTTTTAATTGCTGTGTGGCATATTCCACGGTCTGAATACACCATTTACCAGTCATGTTCCTGTGGATGGACGTTTGAGCTTTCCAGTTTTTTTTTGCTGCTAGGAACATCTCCCGCTGTCACTGTGCTCTCTCAACTGCCCCCCCCCCCAGGGGAGGGACTGCCTAGCTGACACCTAGCTCAATTTCTAACTTCTAAGGTCCTAGCAGATTGCTCCCCGGAGTGGCCATTCCAAATGCCTTTTCCTCCAGCAGAGTTTGGGGGGCTGCTTTCCTTCCCTGCACTCCAACCAGTGCCTCACCTTTTGTGAGTTGAGAATCCAAAAAACAAACAAACAAACAAACAAACAAACAAACAAAACCCCATGAGCCCTTTCTCCTTCAGAAACACTAATATTTTGGGCAATTTCTGGGGTTCCTTGGACTTGATGGCCTCATCCCCCAGGGGACCCTGTATTGAAAGTTTAGAAGTCTGATTGTCCCGTTGTGTGGATGGGAACACTGAGGCACACACGGATGGGGGTGTGAATGAATGAATGAATACATGGGATGTCGTTTGGGGGGATAGAGAAAAGTGTTCAGACCCAATCTGCCTCCAGTCAGAAAAAGGGAGTGGGGGTGGGGAGGTTCCAGCCCTGCTCTACCCTGAGGACCAGAGGCTTTGGGGGATGGGCACCAGGGCTCCCTGGATTCGAGTCTAGGCAGCCCCACCTGTCAGCCCCGGACAAAAGGCAGGCCCCGTCTGGCATCCAGGGTCAAAGTGGGGAACCCGGGCAGAGGCCCTGACTTCGCTGGGCCAGAGGAAGACGCCAGGCCTCCCATGCACATGCGTCTTCGCCACCACATTTGCTTGCTTGCGACTCTGCGCCTGGGGTGCGTTCCCCACTCTAGCACTCCCACGGAGCGGGAAGGCAGGAAGGGCTCATCACAGGAAGGCCTTCGGCGGCGGAATCAGGGCTCCCACACTTGATGCGGTAGTCCCGCAGGCGGACAGGGCAGCGCGATCTTCCCTGCTGGATAGCTGGGTAAACTGAGGCCGCGGCGGCGCGGCGGCCGCCCCAGGGCATCCGGCGAGCGCGGCCTCGTTAACCGCCCGCACACACGGACCCCCGCCGGCCATCCGCCCGGCCCTCCCTCGCGGCCCCTTCCCCGGGCCTGACCCCCGGCGCTGCCTGACAGATGACCTCAGCTGCCGCCAATCCATTGGTTCCAGCTCCCGGGGGGCGCGCAGAACAAAGCGCGCTTTGTGGCGGGGCCGTCCCCTCGGCCGGCGTGTCCGCCGCCGGGACCCCCTCCGGAACTCCGAGCGACGCCCCCCGGCCGACAGCCGTGTAATGTCTTCCAGGCCGTGCGGCTCCTTGCAGAGCCCGAGGGCCTCGCTCGCCTCCCCCGGGGGGCTCCCCGGGCCGCCCAGGGCTCCCCCACCCCCGGCCCCCCAGGCGGCGGGATTGGGGGGCGCCCCCAGCGGGAGGTCGCGGTGGCCGCCAACCTGTCCTTGCGGAGGGAGTCAGGAGCAGCCAGTCCTGGCTGGCTGTGGCCGCGAGGCAGGTGCCGCCACCTGATAAACTTCCTCTCTAACCCTTGGAGCTCCCAAATGGGGTGGAAATGAATTGAGCTGATGGTGGTGGTCGTGTTGCTGTCCTTGTGGCCATTACGATTATGGTCATTGTTTCGTGTCTGAGAGGGGGAGTCACTTTAGACTCACGCCGACCTGGGTTTGAACCTTGACTTTGCCACCTGCTGGCTGTGATAGGTTCACCTCTCAGAGCAACAGCAGTAGCAGCCAGCATTGCTTGAGCACCTACTGTGTGCCGGACCCTAATCAGTGCTTAAAGGCTTTATTTAATTCGTTTAATCCTGGCCACAACCTTAAGAGGGAGGAGGTATTAACCTTCTTTTACAGAGGAGGGAACCGAGGCCCCAGCCGTCCTGAAGACAGATTCACCACCCTGAGCCTCAGTCTTCTTTTTTTTTTTTTCTTTTTTCAACGTTTTTTTAAATTTATTTTTGGGACAGAGAGAGACAGAGCATGAACGGGGGAGGGGCAGAGAGAGAGGGAGACACAGAATCGGAAACAGGCTCCAGGCTCCGAGCCATCAGCCCAGAGCCCGACGCGGGGCTCGAACTCACGGACCGCGAGATCGTGACCTGGCTGAAGTCGGACGCTTAACCGACTGCGCCACCCAGGCGCCCCGAGCCTCAGTCTTCTTGTCTGTACAATACACCCTCAACGGTCATCCGGTCTCATCGCTTCCCTCTTTCCAGATGAGAACACGGGGCTGGGAGGAGGGTGACCACAGAAATCCAGCGCGTTCTGCCCCCAGGTCCCTCTGTCTTTTGAGGGTTCCCCATGGCTCCCCACAGGCTTGTCGGGAAGAGAGCAGTTGACCTGCAGCTGGAAACCTCTCCCCGGAGAGGCAAGCTTCGCCAGTCCTGTCCCACCCTTGGGGGGGTGAGGGACGATGGCGGGAACAGAAGGAAACCATGACCAGAGAGGGAACCAGAGGGCAGGGCTCACTGCCTCCCTACCCTTCACACACCTCCCTGGACTCTCACCCTAGAAATTGGTGCGGGATACCTATGGCACAACAGGCACGTTCCAGGCTCTGGGGTCATCAGAGTATAAAACAGATGCAAAGCCCTGTCCTCTTGAGGTCCATTCAGGGGAGATGGGCAAGAAACACACATGAAACACGCACACGGTGTAAAAATGCAGTACCGAGTAGTGATAAGCGCTATGAGAGAAGAGCAGGGCAAGGCGGAAGAACGAGATGGAAAATCTTGAATTTCGTAAGGTGGTGAGCCTCTCTGAGGTGGGGGTGAACAGAACAGAGAGGAGGGAAACCCTGTAGATGTCAGAGGGAAGCATGTTCCAAGCGGAAGGAACAGCCCACGCAAAAGCCCTGAGGTGGGAAACTGCTCGGAGGGTCCAAGAAAGAGCCAGGAGGGCCCTGTGGTGGAGGCAGCCGGGATGGGACAAAGGCCGGGGCTGGCCCGGTGACAAAGCGGGAGAGACGGGCACCGTCAGCTTGGGAGGGGCCTTGTAGGGGGTGAGGACTTTGGTTTCTCCCTCCAAGGTACCTGGGAGCCGTGTGAGGCCTGGAGAAGAGGAAAGGCCTGCTCTGGCTCTAGCTGCTGAGAGGAGCGGGGATGGGAATGGAGGGGGCGGGGGAGTCTGCTGCTGTCACCAGGGCGCAGATGGTGGCTGGTAGACGGGACCAGGGTAGAGAAAAGCGATCAGAAGCCAGATGTAATATGAAGATAGAGTCCCAGGATTTTCCAGTGGGTGGAACTGAATCTGAGGGACGAGAGAGGAAGGACCCTGGTGACCCCCAGGTTTGGGAGTCCCCGAGCCCTTTCTGCAACGCTCATGCAGACCTGAATGTGGACAGAGTCCCTGAGGCGAATCCCGCTCTCGCACTGGGGTCCTGGTAGGCCTGGCCCAGCACAGAACACAATGCAGGTCCTCTGGTTCCCCCGAGAGCGCAGTGAGGAGGTTAGAAAAACATCTCTCAAAACCCGTCAAGAGCCTCCTTCGCAATATGGGCCACTTGGGACAGGCGGGCTTCGTATCACCTTCAGGGACCATTGTTTTTGAATCGGTAAATCTATTTGCTTTTGTTTTACTTAAAGACATTTTTGCGGGGGGGGGGGGGGAGGTTAAAGGAAACTTGAGAGAGCCAGACCAAATGGAAAATCAGTAGCACGTGACATCAATAAATGTGGCTGTCAGTATGAACAATGTAAACACCGGACTGTCTCTGGCTTCTCCAGATCTGGCTAGGGTTGCTCTCTCTTTGTGGCAAGGGTCTGAAGGACCCGCCCCCCGCCAACCCAGGGCCCTTTTCTTGCAGGAGTCAGAAATGGAAGAGATGGAAAAAGGATTCATCGTCTCGCCGTCTGCAAGCCTCACATTTTGTTTTGTTTTGTTTTGTGTAACCAACAGAAAGCACTTCTGATTTTGTTTAAATGCTTCCCGGGGCGCCTGGGTGGCTCCGTCGGTTAAGCGTCCAACTTCGGCTCAGGTCACGATCTCACGGTCCGTGAGTTCGAGCCCCGCGTTGGGCTCTGTGCTGACAGCCCAGAGCCTGGAGCCTGTTTGAGATGCTGTGTCTCCCTTTCTCTCTGACCCTCCCCCGTTCATGCTCTGTCTCTCTCTGTCTCAAAAATTAATAAACGTTAAAAAAAAATGCTTCCCAAATACGAAGTCATGTAATACAACAACCCCATGAGGTGGGCACACTTCTTATCCCCATTTTGCAGATAAAGAAACTGAGGCTCGGAGAGATGAGGTCCCCGGCCCACGGTCACACGGCGAGGATGAGGCAGGGCCAAGATTCAAACCCGGTCAGGCCCGTCGCGGAGGCCACTCATTTCATTGACAACCACACAGTCTGTCCCTTGAAGGCATTTCATTATCCCTTTGGAAGTGCCAAACTACCGGAACTGGAAAAACCTTCAGTTAATTTTAATTCGGTAAGAGTGTCTACTAAAATGTAAGTATATCAATCATACCACTCTTTGCTTAAAAGTGTTTGAGGATTGGATTTAAAAATAATCCCAGACTCTTCACCATCATTGCTCTGAATGACCTGCCCGTGCCCAACCCACTCCAGCCCGACTGACTGCCCCGTAATTCCCCATTGCTTTCTGACCTCAGGGCCTTTGCACTTGCTCTTGCCTCAGCCTGGAACGCCCTTCCTCTGGTTCTTCCAGCTCCTTCACATCCTTCAGGACTCAGCTCAAATGCCAACTCCTTAGAAAGGCTTTCCCTGTTTCCTCATCCTCCCCATGGTCTCCCTGATATTCTAACCCTTTTTTTTTTCCTTCAGAGCTTGTAATTATTTGCTTTATTTGCCCATGTACTTGTTCTTTTTCCTGCTGCCCCACCGTGATGTATGCCCCGTGCCAGCAGAATCTGGTGGGCAGAGAAGCTTAGCATCTGAGACAAAGAACTCAGAGTAGAGCAGACTGGTGGCATTTGCCCTGTCCCCAGAGAGGGGAGTAGATGTGTCTGTGAAGTGCAAGGGGCAGGGGATCACTAGGAAAATGAACTTAATATGAGGAAAGGCCTTTCACACAGTCCTAGTGAAAGGATGATATCATAAGGTAGTGAGTGTCCCATCACAGGAGATACGCAAGTTGAGATAGGACACCCCCCGATCGTGACCATCTGATGTATGGGGACGATGCAGAGTGAACTCATCACCATAGATGAAGTAGATATTCATTCACTTGCTCATTTAGTCATTCATTCATTCATTCATTCATTCATTCATTCTGTCTCTTATCTATCCCTTTATTCATTGACTCCACGTTTCCCCCACTTTCCTGTGACTTTGGCCTCACCCACAGGGCATCTGCACTTAATAGCTCATGCACGTATATCTTATGTACATAATATCTTCAGTCAGCCTTGGGAGGTTCTACGTGTTCTGAAATGAACTTTGTTGAGGTATGACGTGCATACAGCGAAATACCTTCATTTAAAGCGTTCGGCGTGATGCATTTTGACAGAGGTTCACACCCACGTCCAGACGCAGAACGTCTCCACCACCCCTGCGCGCTCCCTCGTGCCCCTGTCGTCAGGCCCCCATTGCCACCCTGGCCCTGGACCATCACTTTATCAGAAAGCACCAGCCGCTTCAGAGTTTCTCCAGGACCGGTTGGCACCACCCTCAGCCATATCCACACAAAACCGAAACATCGGAATCCCTTGCCACACATGAAAAGTAACTGGCCCAAAGGAATAAAATGGACGCAAAAAGAATATTCTCAAGTTCTAGCTGGTACCATGGCGTGCAGGAGCCCCAGGCCCCAGACCAGCTTTCTCCAGGTTATAAGAAGAAAGAGAGAGAGAGGCAGACACCCACGGGTGTTAGAAAGGTGTTACTGGCATCTTGGAGACTTGCTCCTGGCCTAGGGGAAGGCCTGGCAGGTACTGAAAAAAGAAGGACTTTCTCACTGTGGACGTGTGATTTAAGACCATGCTGCTGTTTACCCACATCGGCTTTTGTCCGCTCCCCCCCCCACCACCACCACGGTGATGCGGGCTCCACATTTGGGACACATGGCAGCCCCCCCGTCTCCTCTTTCATCGGCCCACTCCTTCATTTACCCACATAGCGAGTGTTTGGGGCTACAGAGAAAAGCCGTGTTCCAGGCACTGTGTCAGCCTTGAAGGTGGCGTGGCACCAGCACATAGTAGATGCTGAGCAAATCTGCTGAAAGAGTTGCTGTGAGACGAAAGACACAACCACCCGTCTTCTTTTTCATACTCTGAGCCATCGCCCTTAGCAAAATCTTCACGAGCAACCAAGGAGGACTTCCTCGAGGAGGCGGCCCTCGAGCCAAAAACTTGACCCCCTCCTTCCACGCACTCACGTGGCAGGTGCAGAAATGGAGACAAAGAGGTGAAATGACTTGCTCAAGGCCACACAGGGAGAAGAGAAGGAAGAGGGCCGCATCCAGGACTCAGGGCCCCAGCCCCCTGTTTCTCCCAAGCGCTGTGCTAGGTCCCAGCCCAGCAGACAGGACAGCCGGCCTGGGGAGGGAGCTTCTCGGCCCTGAGTCTGGAATCCATTTGCTCCGGCCCAGTAATGTTTTCCCAGGGACAAGTGGGAGGCCCTGGCCCTGGCCCTCCCTGTACCCCCCCCCCCACCATCTGCTCCCTGTTTATTTATTTATACTTAAGTCTCACCTCCCAACCCTGCCGGGGGCACCAAACATACCCGGCACCCCTGCAGAGAGGGGGATGAGGGGGACAGAGGCACTGTCAGCCCCCTTGGCCAGGGGAAGCCCCGGTCTGAGATCAGCCAGGATGACTGGGGGTTCAAATCCCAGCTAGTGGGGCTTCCCGGCTGTGTCAACTGCTCTGACTTCCACCTCCCCCTCTGGACAATGGGGTTCATGATCGTCGTCACCTCGTGGGGGTGATGGTGAGGATTCAGTAAAGTGCGTGGACGGGGTCTGGCCACACGCACTCAATGGGTATCTGTGTCAGACTCTCTCTCTCTGGCCTATGAGCAGCTAGCCGCAGCTTCTCAGGGCCTCCGATGCAATGTCCCAGGATTTGGGAGGGCTTTGCCAACGCTGTCCCCTCCCTGGAACGCGCACCCCTGGTGTCGGGATAACTGATGCCAGCCCCCTGCCTCCAGTCGATACCGCCCTCCAGCCATCTTCTAATTTGCAGGGGAGGCCACCGAACACCTTCCCCAGCCCGGCACGAGGCCAGGGAAGCCCTTCCAGCAATCTACCTCTGTCCCCTGAATGGCGCCCTCTGGAAGGCTAGCGCCACCACAGAGGTGCTGATATGCTGACTGCGGTTGCGAATTCCAGGAACCTGTGCCCGGCTGCTCAGTAAGGACCATCTGCCCAGGGGCTGTGTGCTGGGAAGGAGCTGCTGGCCTGGGCTGCTCCCCCCCCCCACCCCGGGGGCTTTATTCTGGTGCCACCCTCCACTGGAATGGCCTCCCCCGCTGCCTGAGCCACAGGGGGCTGTGTGCAGTCATCCCTTCCTTTGTTTCCCCGTTCTGCTGTATGGGCCTTTAACCTCCCCCCCCCCACCCCCCACAGATTCCAGTCCCCTCCTGGAGTCTACAGCCCTCCATCTGAGCCCCACTCTCTCCCTGCCCTGCTCGCTCCTTCCTGTGCCCTGAGCCTCTCTCGGAGACCCTGTCACCCTCACCAATTGCCTGTCTATTTCACTGAATCTTCTTCCTCGCTGTGTTCACATCTCTGAATGTCTCTCACTGAGCCCCACTCCTCTGCCCCCCAGCCTCCTCTCTGAGCCCCCATGCGCCCCTAGCCCCCCACCTCCATGCATGCCACACAATGCTTGGGTGCCTACCAGAGATGCCCATGCCATCTAAAGGTCTTTGGGGGGGGTGGGGGTCACAGGGCATATAGGCAGACTCCCCACTCTGGGGACCACACTGCCTTGAAGAAGCCACAGGGGGGCAGATTTCTGCAAAGGAGAAAGGCAGAGCTCAGGGGCCACCTCGCTAGGGAATGAGCGGCCATCACCAGAGGCCATGGCTGTGCCAGGGCTCTCCCAGCACGTGATGCGACAGCTCCAGGTGCCCCAGCCCAGAGGCCCCATTGGGTCAACAAGCCTGACCCCAGGAGCTGTGTTCCTTCTGGGGTGCGGAGAGTTGGGGAAGACGGCTAGGGGCTTCCAGAACCAGAGAGGGACCAAGCAGTGGGAGTTTTAAGAGGCCAGTAAGGGGCCATGGGGACATATACTGGCCATGCCCTGCTGCCTGCTAGACCCATGTGAGGCCTGTTTCTTCCTCACTGCCCGAAGGCAACTGAGGCTCAGGAAGAGGTATCATCTGCCTGACTCTCACAGGAGGGCCTGGGCTGCCCGTCAAACCAAGCAGGGTGCATTTCATATCTTGACTTCTCTCCGCTACACCCCAGGCCTCCCAGGCCAGGGGAAAGGAGAGGCCATGGGGTGAGCCCCACCCCACATGGGAGGAGTTGGGGGGGAGTCAAAGTTCTGAGGAGGGTGGGAATGGTGGGGGAGGGGGAGAAGAGGCAGGTGTCTGTGGGATCCTCTATCCTTGCCTTCCTCAGTCTTCCATCTCCCACCCAAGTGGGCCCCTGACCACCCCCCCCACCCCGTTCTCATCTGGCCTCCATGTGCTCAGCCTGCACCTGAATACACACTCCCCAACGATCTGTCTTGGGCTGTCAGAGGATCAATGGGGCTCCCAAGGCCTGGCCCAGCAGGGAGCTGGAGGGAAGTCCCTAACAAGAACTAAGAAGGGGACCCCGGGGATTGAGGAGGCAGTGGGGACAAGCCAGGCTGGGAACGCAGACGCGAGCCTGGGTCTGGCATCTTGTTGGGGCAGGCCCCCGAAAGGCCTGGCTCCCCGGTGGTGAGACCTGTCAACTCCCTCGTGCAGGGGTCCTGGACTGCTTTCCAGGTCTGTTTTGCCTTCTAACTTTGGGGACCCTGCCCTCCCTCACTCCAAGCCTCCGTTTCCTTATCTGCGAACATGAAGCGTTGCATCTCAGGCGGACATAAGGTTCTAAAACCAAGAAGAGATCGCTCTTATGCAAATAGAAAATGGCCTCCAAAATGTCAAGCAAAATAAAGCAAGATGCAGAGCAGTGTGTATATTCACTTACCTGTTATGTGCATGTAACTCTAAAAGAGGATACATGTGTGTATCAGCTTGCCTGTGCATAGAACAATCTGGAAGGACACAGGAACCAGCAGGAGAGGACCTGGGTGGCTGGGGGAGGGAGTAGGAGGGAGACTCGCGTTATACTTTTTTATACTGTTGAATTATCGGCAAATGCTCGTGTACTCCCTGGTCGAGTAATAATTACCTTTAATGCAAAATATATCATTCTACTAGGAAGTATGTGGGTAGAAGTATGAAGAGCGCAGAATATTTGCATAGTCTCAATGTATCTCCCCACAGATATTTATTAATTACAAAGAAAAATAGTGCCTTTATAGCGGTGAAAACGGGCAGACAGCACCTTAACCAAGCGATCAAGGTGAACATCACTAGCAACAGGGCAAATTGACATCATGTGCCCCCCGACAGGACAGACTGCGAAATACACAGCATCACTGCTGATCTGAATCTCATTATAAGGAAATATCAGAAATACGCAACTAGGCGGACGGGTTACTAAACAACTGGTCTATGCACATGAAAAATGTCAAGGTCAGAAAGGTAAAAAAACAAAACAACAATAAAAAAAAACTGAGGAACTCATTCTAGATAAAAGGAAACTAAAGAAACATAAACTAAATGCAACATGTATCCTGGATCGGATACTGGATCAGAAAAAAAAGTTTGTGTGCAACATTTCACAGTGTATAATATAGACAATAGTATTGTAACAATGTTGATGTCCTGATTTTTGTATCTGCACTGTGGTTTTTTTAAGAATGTTCTTGGAAAAAAAAAAAGTTTGTGTGCAACATTTCACAGTGTATAATATAGACAATAGTATTGTAACAATGTTGATGTCCTGATTTTTGTATCTGCACTGTGGTTTTTTTAAGAATGTTCTTGGAGGGGCGCCTGGGTGGCGCAGTCGGTTAAGTGTCCGACTTCAGCCAGGTCACGATCTCACGGTCCGTGGGTTCGAGCCCCGCGTCGGGCTCTGGGCTGACCGCTCAGAGCCTGGAGCCTGTTTCAGATTCTGTGTCTCCCTCTCTCTCTGCCCCTCCCCCGTTCATGCTCTGTCTCTCTCTGTCCCAAAAATAAATAAACGTTGAAAAAAAAAAATCTTTAAAAAAAAAAAAAAAAAGAATGTTCTTGGAAAAAAAAAAAAGTTTGTGTGCAACATTTCACAGTGTATAATATAGACAATAGTATTGTAACAATGTTGATGTCCTGATTTTTGTATCTGCACTGTGGTTTTTTTAAGAATGTTCTTGGAGGGGCGCCTGGGTGGCGCAGTCGGTTGAGCGTCCGACTTCAGCCAGGTCACGATCTCGCGGTCCGGGAGTTCGAGCCCCGCGTCAGGCTCTGGGCTGATGGCTCAGAGCCTGGAGCCTGTTTCCGATTCTGTGTCTCCCTCTCTCTCTGCCCCTCCCCCGTTCATGCTCTGTCTCTCTCTGTCCCAAAAATAAATAAACGTTGAAAAAAAAAGAATGTTCTTGGAAAAAAAAAAAAAGAATGTTCTTGGGGCGCCTGGGTGGCTCGGTTGGTTAAGCGTCTGACTTCGGCTCAGGTCATGATCTCACGGTCTGTGAGTTCGAGCCCTGCGTCGGGCTCTGTGCTGACAGCTCAGAGCCTGGAGCCTGTTTCAGATTCTGTGTCTCCCTCTCTCTGACCCTCCCCTGTTCATGCTCTGTCTCTCTCTGTCTCAAAAATAAATAAACGTTAAAAAAATTAAAAAAAAAGAATGTTTTTGTTTTGGGGTGCCTGGGTGGCTCAGTCCGTTAAGTGTCTGACTTTGGCTCAGGTCATGATCTCACAGCTGGCGAGTTCAAGCCCTGCATCGGGCTCTGTGCTGCTGACAGCTTGGAGCCTGGAACCTGATTGGGGTTCTGTGTCTCCCTCTCTCTCTCTGACCCTCCCCTGCTCGTGCTTTGTCTTTCTCTTGCTCTCTCAAAAATAAATAAACATTAAAAAAATTTTTTTAAAGGATGTTCTTGCTTTTAGGAAATATACATGAAATAATTTAGAGATAAAGAGGCATCCTGTCTGCAACTTACTCCTACCCACACAGAAATGTAAGCAGAGAGAGAATGATAAAGCAAGGGTAGTAAAATGTGAGCATTTGAGGAATCTGGGTAAAGGTATACAGGAATTCTTTGTATTATTTTTGCAACCTTTCTGTAAGTCTGAAATTGTTTCAAAATAAGTCCTGGTATAGATATAGGTCACTGGCTTTGCTAACACTTAGTAGGTCTACATGATGTCCAGGGGCTGTCACAGATGCGAAGATGAAATTTGTCCCTGTGTGCCAAGCACTTAGACACCACATCTGCCTACTAAAATGGTAGTATTGTATATTAACATAATGGAATATTAGATTATAACATACCCAATATATTACATTATAATACATGTAATATATAACATTATGTCATTAATCTAATGAAATATTATATTAGTGAAAAAGAACCGCAGTTATCTGCCTCAATAGGATGGATCTTCAAAGCATATTGTGGAAGAAACAAAGCAAGTAAGATAGGACCATGTTATAAATAGAAATGTATATATTATATCGTGGGCATTTATTTCTATACTTCGGAGAATGAAATATAGTCCTCTACATTGTGTAAGAATTTATGTATATGTTGGGGCACCTGGGTGGCTCAGTTGGTTAAGTGTCAGACTTCGGCTCAGGTCACGATCTCGCGGCTTGTGAGTTTCAGCCCCACATAGGGCTCTGTGCTGACAGCTCATAGCCTGGAGCCTGCTTGGGATTCTGTGTCTCCCTTTCTCTCTCTCTCTCTCTCTGCCGCTCCCCTGCTCTGTCTCTCTCTCTGTCTCTCTCTCTCTCAAAAAAAAAAAAAAAGAAACATAAACAAAAATTTAAAAAAGAATTTATGTATGCGTAGTAAAAGTTAAAACATTCATGGGAATGGTAACTATCGGGATCGTGGTTTCTTTGGGGTGGTGAGGGGGACTCTTATTGGGAAAGGCTACTGGGACCTTCTGTATTAGCTCTTTATCCTGCATAACAAGTAACCCCACAGCATGGTGCTTTAAAGCAACAATAGCCATTTATTACATCTCATAGTGTCTGAGGACCAGGAATTTGGGAGTGGTTGAGCTGGGCAGGTCCGGTCCTCAGGAGGCTGCATTCAGATGTCAGCTGGGGCTGCACTCAGCCGAAAGCCCGACTGGGGCTGAGAATCTGCTGCCAAAGGGGTGCATTTGCATCACTGGCAAGTTGGCACTGGTTGTTGGCTAGAGACAGGGAGCAGGGGAGAGGAGAGGGCCTCTCCATGTGACCTGGATTCCATCACATCATGGTGACTGGATTTCAAAAGTGAGCACTGACAGCCTGGGTACCTACTCCTCTGAAGTCCCCCCACCACTCCTGTTCCCTACACTTGGCTCTTGTCCCCAGAAGCAACCACTTGGATTAGTTTCTGAAATATTCTTTTTTTTTTTTAAGTTTACTTATTTTTGAGAGAGAGACAGAGTATGAGTGGGGAAGGGGCAGAGAGAGCGGGAGACACAGAATCTGAAGCAGGCTCCAGGCTCTGAGCTGTCAGCACAGAGCCTGACATGGGGCTCAAAACCATGAACCATGAGATCATGACCTGAGCTGAAGCCGGATACTTAAGTGACTGAGCCACCTAGGCACCCCTCTTTTTTTTTTTTTTTTTTAGTTTATTTATTTTGAGAGAGAGAGTGGGGGAGGGGCAGAGAGCGGGGGAGAGAGAATCCAAAGCAGGATCCGAGCTATCAGCGCAGAGCCCAGCACGGGTCTCAGTCCCACAAACTAGGAGATCATGACCTGAGATGAAATCAGGAGTTAGATGCTTAAATGACTGAGCCACCCAGGGGCCTTTGGGATATTCTTCCATAGAGATGCCACTTGTTTATAAAACGTATATACAAATACACATACTTTCATTCCCCTCCCCTCCCCCCCCCCCCCACTGAATGGAAGCCTATGATACATACCCTTCTACATCATTTCTGCTCCCCATGGATAGACCTTGCAGACTCTTACATATTACTACATAGCAAACCTCAACATTTGTTTTCATGGCTTAATAAGTACTCCATCATGTGGATGTGCTGTAATTTATTCAATCAACGCTCTATTTATGGACATGCGTTTTGTCTACCTTTGCTATCACTTTTTAGGCTTCAAATGTGGAGAGTTGAGTTAAAAACAAAAAACAAAACAGTCCTCAGTTCATGGCAGATTATCATGTTGACCCCTGTATGCCCCTCTTTTGTTTTTCTCTATTCTCTTTCATCCATTTCCCCTTCCCATTTTAAGCTCTTGCAAAGACCCATATTAGGGGTGCCTGGGTGGCCCAGTCGGTTAAGCGTCCGACTTCGGCTCAGGTCATGATCTCACGGTTCGTGAGTTCGAGCCCCGAGTCGGGCTCTGTGCCGACAGCTCGGAGCCTGGAGCCTGCTTCGGATTCTGCGTCTCCCTCCCTCTCTCTCTCTCTCTGCCCCTCCCCTGCTCAATCTGTCTCTCTCTCCCTCTCAAAAACAAACATTTAGGGGCGCCTGGGTGGCGCAGTCGGTTAAGCGTCCGACTTCAGCCAGGTCACGATCTCCCGGTCTGTGAGTTCGAGCCCCGCGTCAGGCTCTGGGCTGATGGCTCAGAGCCTGGAGCCTGTTTCCGATTCTGTGTGTCCCTCTCTCTCTGCCCCTCCCCCATTCATGCTCTGTCTCTCTCTGTCCCAAACATAAATAAACGTTGAAAAAAAAAATTAAAAAAAAAAAACAAAAAAAAACATTTAGGGGCGCCTGGGTGGCGCAGTCGGTTAAGCGTCCGACTTCAGCCAGGTCACGACTCGTGGTCCGTGAGTTCGAGCCCCGCGTCAGGCTCTGGGCTGATGGCTCAGAGCCTGGAGCCTGTTTCCGATTCTGTGTCTCCCTCTTTCTCTGCCCCTCCCCCGTTCATGCTCTGTCTCTCTCTGTCCCAAAAAATAAATAAACGTTGAAAAAAAAAAAAATAAACATTAAAAAAAAATTTTTAAAGACCCATTTTAATGGGCCCCACATGTTCTTCAGTGTGTGAGTCTTCTTGAAGAACACAGCATGTTTGTATGGGTATTGTGGCTTTCTGTGTGTGTATTTTATTTTATTTTACTTTATTTTACTTTATTTTATTTATTTTATTTCATTTTATTTCATTTTATTTCATTTTATTTTATTTTATTTTATTTTATTTTATTTTATTTTATTTTATTTTTGAGAGATAGTGTGAGAGAGCACATGAGCATATGCGTGCACAAGCAGGGGAAGGGCAGTAGGAGAGGGAGAATCCCAAGCAGGCTGTGCACTCAGCTCAGAGCCCACCCTGGGGCTTAATCTCAAGACCGCAAGATCATGACCTGAGCCCAAATCAAGAGTCGGTCGCTTAACTGACTGAAACCATCCAGGCGCCCCTGTGAATGCATGTTAATTTATTTTTGCTCCAATGCTCATTCCCTGTTTAACATCAGTCTGGGTTGTGGCTTGACTTACGACTTCTAGGCGCTAACTAGGACCCCTTGGTTTGCATCCACATGTTTTCCCCTCTACTACCCCAGGAATGGGCGCATGGATAGTCCCTAAGTCTTGGCCACCATATGGCCACTACCCTGACATGTCCTTGTCTGGGATGGCATGAGAATCTTATCTGGACAAAGAGTCAGGGGTTCAATTGCTGGGTGATAGGGTCTGGTTATCTTTTGCACTACAATAAATTACCCTCAGTTCAGAGGCTTTCAACAACACTTTGTTTTACTCATAATTTTGTGGGTCGGGAATCCGGGAAGGGCTTGGCTGGTCTGCATGTCTCTGAACTGTGAGTGTGGTGTCACTGAGACAGCTGGGGTTGGAGGTCCCCTTCCGAGATGGCTGACTTCTTCACTCATGTCTGCAGCCGTGATGCACCTGGTGTTCCCCTCTCTGTCTCTGTGTCCCTCTAATGGTGCCTCATCCTAGAGGACACCTCTCTGTAGCTAGCTAGACTTCCTCACAGCATGGCAGTCTCGGGGGTGGTTAGACTTCCTTCATGGCAGCTGGCTTGTCCCCAAGGGATCCTGCCAAGAAGGAGGAAGTAAAAGCTGCTAGTCTTTTTTTTTCTTCTCTTTCTTTCTTTCTTTCTTTCTCTCTTTCCTTCTTTCTCTCTTTCTTTCTTTTTTTCACACGGAGCGCTTCAGGAATTTGTGTGTCATCCTCGCACCAGGGCCACCCTAATCCTCCCCGGATCGTTTCTTATTTTAGCGTATGTGCTACCGAAGTGAGCACAGAAGCTGCTCGTCTTTTAAGATCTGGGCCCAGAAGCTGTCACAGCATCACTTCTGCCCACAGTATCGGTCAGAGCAGCCACAGAGTGCCCCGAATCAGGGAGTGGGCGCGGGTGCCCAGACCCCACCTGTTGCCGGGGAGACTGTCAGAGAATCGGCGGGCGTCTTTCATACCCTCCGTTACATATTCAGCGTCCCAGCTTGCTCCCCAGATGGCGGCGCCTGCCCCCCCACTTCCGCGGCGCCAGCTCCACATCCCCACCCACACTTGGCCCCAGGCAGCCTGTTCCCCTTCTGCCCGGCAAATCGGCACCCCTGCATCTGGGTCATCTCACGCATGTGCAAGGATAAATGCGGGATGAAGTCCCAGAGGCAGATCCGCTCGGTGAACGGGCACGTGCGCTGGCCATTTCGACAGAAGCCACCCGCTCTTCAGGAGCCCCTGAGCGCCACCGCTCCACGACAGACGGAGACTCTGAGCACGTGTCACCGCCTCTACCCACACCGGGCTGGAGCAGATCACCCTCCCTGGGCTCCCGGCTCTCGCCATGGACCCCACAGTCCATTTCTCCACGCGCAGCCGGAGGAGGTCCCCTGGAGGCCCAGGTCAGATCCTGTGCCCTCCGCTGCTCCGAAACCTCTGATGATCCCCCACATTACTCGGAGTAAAACACTCCTCAGATGGCTCTGAAGCCCTGCGTGTCTGACCCCATGACCCCTCTCACCTGTTCCTTCTGCCTTCCGCCTCTCTGTCCCACCCGGGGCTCCTGGCAAGAGTTTGAACCTTCCAGGCCTTTCCCTTCTCAGGGCCTTTCCCTTCAAGTCCCTCCACCTGGAATGTTCTCTCCCTCTGCATCTCCTACTCCATCTATGCCTCAAACCAAACATCACCCCTCCCCACTCACGCCCCCCCCACCCCCACCCCCAACCCCGCAGGAGTAGATCGAGTTGTATATCCACATCGGAAGGGCAGGGCCGAAGGATGTGATGGGGTTTGCTGGCTGCAAACCCTCCACAGCAGCCCAGCACCCTTCATTTAGTGGGGTCTCTGCAAATACATCTTGATTATCTGTGGAATTCAGTCACCATACCAAGGCGCCCCCCCCCCCAGCGATGTCCAGACCCCAGTAACAGGAAATAACCCAAACGCACTGCCAGACTCCCGTCCCTTAAAGTTCATGCTTCCCCTGCTCAAGAGCCTTCAAAGATTTCCCATTACCTTGCGCAGTACGTCTCAAACTGGAACCCGAGACCTTTTCACACAGGGCTAAGTGTTTCCCCAGATTTCTGAAAAGAAGTTCCTGGGTGAGATTTTCTTGGGACAACGTTAAGTTGTCCCCTTCTCCATTTTTCTAAACTTACTGGCATATGGACTCCCACTTAACAACAACAAAAACCCACTAAGGAATAAAAGGTGTCTCACAAACCAGTAGGTTCACTGGTTGCGGTTTCTACCCGTGTAATGAGACTCATCGCAGCTCAGGGCCAATAAACATTCCAACTGATAACCTGAACCAGGTTATTTCTCCTGGCTGAGCCTCAGTTTACCTATTGGTGGGATGAAGATAGTAACCCTCTTCCATATGATCTGCTTGCTAAGTGCCAGGCACAGCACCAGGCCCTGGGCACATTTTAACTCACTCGATCCTCACGGCCGCTGTAAGAGGCCAAGGTTATTATAATTCTACTTCCTCAGAAAAGGAAACTGAGGCATAGAGCAATTGGCGTATCTAAGTTTCTACAGCTTGGGAGAGGCAGGGCCTGGATTTGAACTCCCCACACACCCACTCCCAGGCTGGCCTCAAGGCCTGATATTCACTCCTTTGGAATATTTTAGGGAATAAGTGTGCTCATGGGGATGGCCTTGCTGGAGGCAATGGGCGGAGGTGACCTTGTGCGTGGGAGTCTATGACCAAAGTGAAATGTAGGGGGCTGAAGTTGTGCTCCGTGGAGCCCACGGTCACGGTCCCCTCCGGGCTCCCAGATGGCTTCTCAGTAACTTTTTACTCCCTATCATTATTAGAATGATTACCGTCAAGAGATGCCTGGGTGACTCAGTTGTTTAAGTGTCTGACTCTTGGTTCAGTTCATGGGATCGAGCCCCGCATTGGGCTCCATGCTGACAATGCGAGAGCCTGCTTAAGATTCTCTCTTCTCTCCCTCTCTCTGTCCCTCCCCTGCTTATGCTGTCTCTCTCTCTCTCTCTCGCAAAATAAATAAACAAACTTCGAAAAAAAAAAAAAGAATTATTATTAGGGCGCCTGGGTGGCTCATTCGGTTCAGCGACTTCAGCTCGGGTCATGATCTCACAGCTCGTGAGTTCGAGCCCCACGTGGGGCTCTGTGCCGACAGCTCAGAGCCTGAAGCCTGCTTCGGATTCTGAGTCTCCCTCTCTCTCTGCCCCTCCTCCCCCCCACGCGCGCTCTGTCGTCTCTCTCTCAAAAATAAACATTAAAAAACATTAAAAAAAGAATCACCATGAATAAAAGCAAACAACTCTTGCACGTTTACTGAGTGCTAAGAATCTCCTTTGCATTTTGAATCTTTCAACAGCCCTAGCACATTCAGCCCATTTTGCAAGCCATGAGACTGAGCCTGCTGGCAGAGCTAGGGTTTGTTCCTTGGGCCTTTACCCCCTCCTGGGTCCGTGGAGCACTTCTGTTTACCAAGGACTTCCATGCCATTATCTCATTCAGCTTCACGGCCCTGCCTTGAAATCCGTCCTCCTATCATTCCCATTTTGCTGACGAGAAAACTGAGGTGCCGCGCGTGCTGCTCAGGGCCACACACAGTTCTTTGCAACAAACCTGCCCCGCCTCACCTCCCCCAGCAGCATCCAGGGGGTCACAGATGGAAGGGGCCCGATTTTATAGCACAGGAAGGAGCGAGTCAAGGCCTCAGGGGCAGTGGGCAGGGTTCTCGGGCAGATGCCCTGAGATCCTGGTTACCGGAAGTGCCTGGAGGCACTCAAGACCAAGGAGGAGCCGCCCCACGTTTGTATCTTCAAAGCCTCGCCCTCTGACTCTCCCATCCTCAGGGTGCCCCAGGGGAGGTGGGGGGAAGGGCAGCAAGCTGTCACTTTCACGGAATGTCCTTTAGCCCCGGTGCACTGGCTCCACCCGGCCTCTCCACCCCTGCTCTTCCCTGACCCCCATCTGCCTCCCCACCTGGACGGCCCCATGTCTGGGCTCCTGCAGCTCATTCATTCAGCAAACCATCACTGAGTGTCAGATGCTATTTTAGGCCCCAGGGATACATTCAAGAATAAACAGTGATCCCTGCCCTGTAGTGTTGATAGTCAACGGCAGGGAAGAGACAGTAAATATTAAATACACCAAGTAAAGTATATAGGATGTTAGACAGGTAGAAGGACCATGGCAAAATAAAAAATAAAGTAAGGCAAGTGGTTTGGGAATGAGGAGAACTCAGAGGGTTCAATAGGGCGGGCCTTCACTGAGAAGGTGACATCTGAGCAGAGACTTGAACAACATGAGGCGGTGAACCAAGCGATACCTAGAGGAAGAGCGCTCCAGGTAGTGGAGTGCTGTCCACAGCAAGTGCAAGTGTCCTGAGGCAGAGGGTCCGGTGTATGAAGAGTAACAAGACCAGTGTGGCTGGAGAGGAGTCGGTAAAGGAAGAGGGTGGGAGACAGGACGGAGGAGGAAAAGGGTGGGGGACAGGGCAGATCACACGTGGCTCATCATAAAGATCTGGCTTTTTACTCTGAGTGAACTGGAAGCCAAGGGAAGGTTTGGTGCCGAAGAGGGACACTGTCTGCTCTGTGCCTTACAGGACGCGCCTGACTGCTGTGTCAAGAACACACTGCCGGGGGTGGCGCCTGGGTGGCTCAGTCGGTTAAGCGTCCGACTTCAGCTCAGGTGACGATCTCGCGGTCTGTGAGTTCGAGCCCCGCATCGGGCTCTGGGCTGATGGCTCAGAGCCTGGAGGCTGCTTCAGATTCTGTGTCTCCCTCTCTCTGCCCCTCCCCTGTTCATGCTCTGTCTCTCTCTGTCTCAAAAATAAATAAGCATTAAAAAAAAATTTTTTTTTTTAAAAAAGAACACACTGCCGGGGAACCAGGGTGGGAAATAGAAAGTTCAAGGAGCCCTGGGAGGAGACCACTGCAATAACCGTGGTAAGAAACCCCAAAACTCAGTGGCTTCATGCAACCACCGTTTTAGGGTGCTCGTGACCAAGCATGGTGGGGATGGCTAGTCTCTGGTCCCTGGTGTCTCCGTTGGGAGACTCGAAGCCTGGATGTGAATCGACAGCTGAGGGCTGGAATCACTTGGAGGCCCCTGGACCAGGACCGCAAGCGGGACCTCCCCGGGTGACCTGGGCTTCCTCACAGGATGGCGGTCTCAGAGCACTTGGACTTCTTCCAAACTCAGGGCTCCAAGAACAGGTGTTCCAGTGAACAAGGTGAGGCTGCATCACTGCATCACCCTTTATGACTCCGCCTCGGATGTCACCTAGATTCTGCCATGTTTCCTTCGTGAACGCAAGTCTCAAGCCCCCCCAGACTCAAGTGGAAGGCGCAGTGGACCCCACCTCTCAATGGGGCCATGTTCTAAAACTGCTACGAGCACTTAAAATCTTCAAGGCAAATAGAAAGTTCCCCTTGTTGGCAGGAGGCACAGGGAAGAACTAGAAATGGCAGTGGTCACCCAGGACTCACAGCCCAGGAACCAAAACCGTTACCTCTCAGGCGCACGGGCAGCCAGAGAGGAGCCCTAATCTGGCTTGGCTAGTCAGGGCAGGCTTCCTGGAGGAGGTGACGGCACAAAGTGAGTCTTAAAGAGTGAGGGATCAACCAAGAGAAATGGGAGAGGGCAACCGAGGACAAGGAGAGTAGGGGCACTCACACTGGGAGGCTGGAGAGGGGGGTTGGGGCACTGACTGTCTGGGCTTCAATCCTGTCCTGCCCCTTCTCGTGGGCAACATTGGGCAGGCCGCCTTGCCTCTCCGAGCCTCAGTTTACGGTAAAACAGGAGTGATAATAATTGCACTGTCTTCAGGGGGAGGAAATGCGTGCAAAGTGCTGGCCCGCTAGATAGAAAAACCCCTCAAACTGTCCGCTCTGCCTGGGAAATCCTCAGGTTCCCTGGGTTCTCCGATGAGGAAACAGGCAGAGATTTTGCCCAACACCAAGTATAGAACCGGGGACGACCTGAATCACACCCTATTGACCTGCCACAGCCTGACCCCTCCGTGTCTACACTCACTCCTCACCCCCCAAGTTCACTTGGGGGAGGAGGTGTCCTTCTTCCTTGTACATGCCCTCATCCGAGAAATCTTGCGAGGCCTCCAGAGGGGATCCCTTGACCCAGAGGTGGAGCCTTGAAGACGGGAGCGGTCTCTGCCCTGATAAGGGCTTCCCCGCCCCCCACCCCCCACCTCCCACCTCCCACCCCTGCATTCTCCACGTCCCCCCGTTCAGCATGAGTTCCGGTAGATTTTATGGGCCGGCCACAGCAGACAAATGGAGAAGAAAAACATCCCTCTGGAGCTCTGCTCCCCTCTCAAAATCTGATTTCCGCTCAGCCGGAAGGAGGTTGGGCTGCTTTAACCCTCTGTGGGAGGGGACCACGGGGTCTGATTCAAGACCTTCCTAGCTCCCTGCCTTCCAACGACACAGACTCTTTCCTTCCCTAATGGCTCTTACTCTGCGCCTCCCCAACCCTGCCCAGGGTTCACCCTCCCCCCTCCCTCTCTAGAACTGCCTCAAAGACCCCAGATCCCAGGTTAGGGTCATCAGCAAAGCGTCCACTTACTGTGAGCATGTGATACACCAAGCGTCTTATAAACATGGGCCCTGGAGCAGTCTGGAACAGAGTGGGAAAGAACATGCGTGGGAGACTCAGACAGAAAGGGGGTCCAGCTTTGTCTGGTCTCGTTTGTCAGATTTGGGGCAAAGTCCTTAACCTGGCTGGGTTCGAGCTTCCTCATCTATAAAATGGGCTTAATAATAGGATCTATCTCATAAGGACTGTTGTGAGGAGTCGATGAAAATAGGCATGTCACGTGTTCAGTATGCAACCCTCATAAATGATGGTTGATGTCATTGCTACGACCCCCTCCCTTTGCAAACCATCATCACCCCCACTCCCCAAATGAGAAAAGCAAGGCTCTTGGGATACACCGTATCTGCTCAGTGTCTCACTTCCTCCAGTTATCATTAATCAGGACCACAAGTCCTGAATGGATTAAATAATACTGTCAATCCTTATGTTTTCATGTCTATTTACTTTGAGAGAGAGAGGGAGAGTGTGCATGTCTGTGCACGCATGCACGGGAGAGGCAGAGAGAGAAAGAGAGAGAGAGAGAGAGAAAAGGAGAGAGGGAATCCAAAGCAGGCTCTGCGTGGACAGCACAGAGCCCCACGTGGGCCTCGATCCCGAGAACCGTGATATCATGACCTGAGCCGAAATCAAGAGTCGGTCGCCTCACCCACTGACCCATCCAGGCGCCCCACTGTCCACAAGTCCTTATTATTCAAAGAGTCCACACTAACGAATTTGCCTCCTCTCTAAAATGTACTTGCAACCCTGGGGCGCCTGGGTGGCTCAGTCGGTTGAGTGTCCGACTTCAGCTCAGGTCATGATCTCGCCATCTGTGAGTTCGAGCCCCGCGTCGGGCTCTGTGCTGACAGCTCGGAGCCTGGAGCCTGCTTCGGGTTCTGTGTCTCCCTCGCTCTCTGCCCCTCCCCCACTCGTGCTCTGTCTCAGAAATAAATAAACATTAAAAAAAAATTTTTTTTTTTTTTAAATCAACTACTCTCAGGCTTTTGGTGCTCTTAGGTGTGAGGATATTCCAGAGGCACTGGAGTGAGCTGCAGTCACCGTTAGTATTGCTGTGGGACAAATTACCCCACCACTTGGTGTCTTAAAACAACCATTTTCTTATGCTCACAGATTCTGTAATTCAGGTTTTGTAATAACGGGCACAGCAGGGAAGGCTTGTCTCTGCTTCCTGATGGCTGAGGCTTCAACTGGAAAGACTCGACAGCTGGGGCTAGAATCATACAAAGGCATCTTTACTCACATATCTGTCCCCTGGGCTGGGAGGACTGGAAGAACAGTACAACTCATCAGAAGCATCTCCATGTGGCCTGGGCTTCCTCTCAGCGTGGTAGTCTCCGGGCATTTGAACTTGCTCCAAGGCAACTCTGAGCTCCAGGCAAGAGGGTTCCAGTGAACCGGGCAGAAGCTGCATCACCTTTTATGACCCAGCTTCAGAAGTCACAGGGGGGTCACTTCTGCCAAATTCAAGTGGTCAATGCAGCCACAAGCCTGCCCAGACTCAAAGGGGAAAGGACATAGACCCCCCCCACCCCTTGATGGGGAGAATGGAGGTCATGTTTGTAAACCACTGGAGCTATTAATACAGACTTAAGAGAATTAGAGACTCAGGGGCACCTGGGTGGCTCATCAGTTAAGCGTCCGACTTCGCCTCAGGTCATGATCTCACGGTTCGTGGGTTCGAGCCCCATATGGGGCTCTCAGCTGTCAGTACAGAGCCTGCTTCGGATCCTGGATCCTCTGTCCCCCTTTCCCCGCCCCCCTGCTCCTCCCTGCTCTTTCTCTTTCTCTCTCAAAAATGAATAAACATTAAAAAAAGAAAAGAAAATTAGAGATTCAGGTCCAACTCTTGACCTGCTAGTCTCCTAGCCGGGCCATCTTGGGCAAATTGGTCAGTTCCTCGGAGCCCTGATGTCCTTTTCTGTAACGTGATGGCAATTACAGCGTCCAGCTTCTACCATGGAGAAGATGAAATGAAACAATGTATCTGGCACAGAGGGCACCGTAGATGGTGGTGTTACAGATATCATTCATGTTGAGACCCAGATGTGTTGATTATGTATTTGGCTGCATGTAACGGAAACCCAATAGACTAGCTTCACCAAATAGGAATTTTTTTTAACTTTTCAAGAGTTTAGGGACTAGTGTGGCTTCTCAAAGAAATCATCAAGGACTCAGGGGCCCTCTGGATTTCCATTCTGCCATTCTTAGCATGTGACTTTTGTCCTCATGGCACCACGTTGGCTGCTATAGCTCCAAACATTGCGTCTCCATTCCAGGCAGGAAGAGGCTGAAGGTTAAGGGGCAAACCTTCCTGGGAGACTCTGTAATTTCATTTGGGAAAATGGGTCTTTCCCTGGGAGCTTCTCTCTTTAGCTCATTGGCCACAACGAGCCACATGGCCGTCCCTTGCTGCAAGGAAGGCTGAGAAAGGGAATGTTTATAACTAGACCCACGGCTGCCCAGGACAAATCGGGGTTCTGTTGATGGCAGTGGGGAGGGGCTGGATATTGTGTGTAGATAACAGTGTCTGCACGTCAATCTCAGAGAGCAACCTACAAATGGCTCTGCTGTGCCAGCATCACCACTGACCACGGAGGATAGACCAAAACACATCTTCATCATGGGGTCTCTTATTTAAGGCAGCTGAGACCCCCTAAGCTTGATCCGGGAAGCCTTTCCAGACTGCTCTAGGTCCCTGATCTTGTTCTTCTCTAAAATCTTACTGTCTGGGCTGAGCTAGTAAATCTGGAATGGGGGTGGGGGGGAGTATGATCTGATGTCAGAGTTCTCCCGGGGGCCACTCCCCCAGCCTGCGCACACCCCTCCCCCACTATCTAGCTTGCAGAGGGGAAGAGAAATGCCCAAGGGCACGATCGGCAGCTGAGTTCAGGATGGGCCCCGGGCCCCTGACACCTGGCCTTGAGGATTTCAGCAGGCCGCCTTGAATTTTCAAAAGACTCCTTCAATAGTGGTTTCCTTGAGCATCCTCTTGCTCTTCTGCGGGATCTCGGTGACCGTCACCTGGCACAGGTGTTAGGGCCAACCTGAGCCCGGTAGGTGGCCTGGGAGGGCTGAACTATTGAGCACTTCCTTCAATGTCATGGTCTTGGAGCACCGCCCAACATTTCTTTGGAGGGATGGAGCTGAGGGAGGGCACGCATCGCTATCTCAGCTTCCCTTCGGTAATTGAGCAACTCCATGCTGGCCCCAAACTTGCATCCCCTACTCAACAAAATCAGAGTACGGCAGCTAACGGGCCCTTTCTCCCTAGAGCAGAGTTCTGTAAGCATCTAAGCTTCAACTACCCCCAGAGTGGGGCTCTTCCCACCTCATTCTCACCACAAGCAACTTATCAGACAATTCCTGTCCACTCCCTAAGCTGTGTGACCTCAGGCAAGTTACTTAACCTCTCTGTTCCTTAATCTACCCCTCTGTGAAATGGGAATATTAACAGTACTTAGCGGGTCGTGATCTCGCAGCCCATGCTGGGCTCCGTGCTGGGCATGCTGGGCTCCACACTGGGCATGCTCAACTCCTGCTTAGGATTTTCTCTCTCTCCCTCTCTCTCTGCCCCCTCCCCCACTCACACACCTGGTGCTCTCGCTCTCAAGAAAAAAAAAAGTACTTAACTCATGGGGCTGTTCTGAGGGTTAAATGAGAAAATGCACTCAAGTGCTTAGAAGAGTATCTGGCATGTAACAATCCCTCAATAATAATAAATTATTGTTGTTATTATTATTATTATTATTTCCATTTTCATTGCACTTTCCCCTCATAGAAGTGCCAGGAAACACATTTTTTTCTCCCAACATGTAACATTTCCAATGATGTTTTAGTGTCCCTTAGAGAGTAGGGCTCTGGGGAAATGCCTGGAAGTCCGCTTCTTAACCCAGCAGTGCCCGGTAACCAATGCCCCCTACTCACTACCACCTTGCTCCTATCAGACATGCTCTCAAGAAAGGGTAGGGTAATACCCACTCACACTAAGGTGGACATCACTGATAACAGCCTGGAGAAATGTCTACAGTCTCTATCAGGTAACTGATGTGGGGTGAGGGTACGGGTTTGGGTGGGAGGGTCTGTGGTCACATAAGCCTAGAAAATGCAGATTGGATTGCAGCCCGATGCGTTGATTTGCTGCAGGATTTCTCAGCACCTTTAACATGTGGGAAGCGCTACAGTTCTCTAGAAGGGGGATGCCAAATGTAGCTTCCCAGACTTTTAAATCATGGAAAGCTGGGCACCTTCCAGAACACTAGCTGCCAGGAGTTCACTCTTGAAAAACGACGGCCTGGAGGGTCCTTGAAGGAGTGAGCTCTAGCGGTGGAATCGAAGGCACCAGCCCCACGTGACGGAGGTCAAGGGCGCTTTCTCATTAGCCTGAACAGCGCGACAGAAGAAAACAAAACCTGGCATCTCCGTGGCTGGATGCTTAGTACGTGCCGAGTACTGACCTGGGTCTTGGGGGAAATTGCTATCAAGCCACCTTCTGCTTGCCTCACTTAACTGATCGTGTGACCTTGAGAAAGCACCTTGTAAAGATGAAATAATGGCAACAGTGCTCGTACAGCACATGTCGGGTGCCAGGACGGTCCCGCTTCCTCCTCCCAACCACGCTCTGCAGGCAGGCTCTATGACGATCCCTGTTTTACAGATGAGGAAACTGAGGCACAGAGACACCCGGTAAAATTTTCAAGACCATACAGCTGGTAAGTGGCAGAGGTAAACCCAACCCACCAGGCTCCCCAGTCTGCAAACTTAACCATCCGACGCTGTGTTAACTCCAGAGATAACACCTACGGCAGACTTTGCTAGTTGTTACCCGATAGCTGGTCTTTTCTTCTCTGCTAATTAGAAACCCCACGTCCGGCCAAATGGGTGGCTGCCTGCAATGAAGACTACATTTCCCAGCCTCCTTTGCAGTTAACCTATGGGCAAATACAAGATCTGGTCAATGGGACAAACGCAGAAGTGAGGTTGTAACTCCCAGACAGGTGTCCCCAAAGGGTGGAGTGTGCCCTTCCTCCTTCGTTTCTTTCTCCTTTTTTTCTGGTTGGAAAGCAGACAGAATGGCCCCTGCAGCCACTTGGGTCCATGAGACAACTTAGAGAGCGGAAGCCACATTCGACGGAGCAAAAAGATAGACAGAGCCTGGGTCCCTGACGCCATCTGCTTTAGCCGTGTAAGGTTGCATGACCAAAGACACTAAACTTAGGGACTCACAACACCAATAATTATTTATTGTCTCTGTCTTTGCCTTTCTGTATTATCTTGGCTATTTTTTGCAGTTCCTTTAGCTCAGGAATTCAGGACCCACATCCAAGGAGGCTTACTCACACGGCTGGCAAATTGGTGTCACCTGTAGGCTGGGGACCTTGGTCCCTCCCTACGTGGGCCTCTCCACAGGACAACTTGAGTGTCCTCATCACAGGGTGGCTGCTGTCCCCAGAGTGAGTGATTCAAGAGATCAAGGCAGAAGCTCAGTGCTTTCATCAGCTAGGCAGAAGGCACACACTATCACTTCTGCCAGACCCTTTGGGCACACAAGTCAGATGTGATTCAGTGCGGGAGGGTCTACACAAGGGGGCAAATAGCAGGAGACTAGGATCACTGGGGGCTATCTTAGGGGCTGGATATACCACAGCACAGAACACCAGACCTGCAAATGCCTTGAATATGAGAGAGAAATATATTCTTATCTTGCCTGACTGAACTTAAGATGGCAAGTAATAGGGGCACCTGGGTGGCTCAGTCGGTTGAGCGACCGATTTCGGCTCGGGTCATGATCTCACGGTCCGTGAGTTCGAGCCCCGCGTTGGGCTCTGTGCTGACAGCTCGGAGCCTGGAGCCTGCTTCGGATTCTGTGTTGCCCTCTCTCTCTGCCCCTCCCCCGTTCATGCTCTGTCTCTGTCTCTCAAAAATGAATAAACATTAAAAAAAAATTTATAAAACTAAACATACTCTTTTTTTTAATTTTTTAATGTTTATTTATTTTTGAGAGAGAGAGAGAGAGAGACAGAGTGTGAACAGGGGAGGAGCAGAGGGATAGGGAGACAGAATCTGAAGCAGGCTCCAGGCTCCGAGCCATCAGCACAGAGCCCGATGCGGGGCTCAAACCCACAAGCCGCGAGATCATGACCCGAGCCGAAGTCGGACGCTCAACCGACTGAGCCACCTAGGCGCCCCAAAACATACTCTTATCATACAATCCGGCCCCTTGGTAGTTACCCAAAGGAGTCGAAAACTCATGTTTAGTCAAAAACCTGCACACAATGCTTATAGCGGCCTTATTCATAATTGCCAAACTTTGGAAAAACCAAGATGTCTTCCGTAGGTGGATGGGCAAGTAAGTTGTGATACATCCAGACAATGGAATATTATTCAACGCTTAAAAAAATGCGTTATCAAGCCGTGAAAAGACGTGGAAGGAACATAAGTGGATATTTCTAAGTGAAAGAGTCAACCTGAAAAGGCTACGTACTGTATAATTCCCACTATATGACATTCTGGAAAAGGCAACAGTACGGAGACAATCCAAGGATCAGTGGTTGCAGGGGAGGGGTGTAGACGAACAGGCAGGGTACCGAGGATTTTTAGGGCAGTGAAAATAGTCGGTAAGATACCATAATGATGGTATGATGACAACATCATTATAAACATTTGTCCAAATCCACAGAATGTACAACACCAGGAGTGAATCCTAAGGTAAACTGCAGACTCCGAGTGAAAATGAAGTGACAATGTAGATTCATCGATTGTAACAAACGTGCCACTCTGGTGAGTGGTGTTGATATTGGGGAGGCTATTCATGTGGTGGGGCAAAGGGAATATGGGAAGTCTCTGTACCTTCTCAATTCTGTTGTAAACCTAATACTGCTCTTTTAAAAAAAAAAAAGAAGAAGTCTTTAAGGGGCGCCTGGGTGGCTCAGTCGGTCCGACTTCGGCTCAGGTCATGATCTCGCGGTGAGTTCGAGCCCCACGTCGGGCTCTGTGCTGACAGCTCGGAGCCCGGAGACCGCTTCGGATTCCGGGTCTGCCTCTCTCTCTGCCCCTCCCCCACTCGTGCTCGGTCTCTCTCAAAAATAAGAATAAAATATTAAACATCTTTAAGGAAATGAAGTCTTTGAAAATAGATATGTTAGAGCACGTGTCCTGTGCAGGGAAGGAAAGGAGAATGAGGAATCAGAGACAACAGGAGAGAAATCAAAAGACAGTGTGTGATCAGCATACCAGACTTGCACCAGGTAGAGGAGGAACAGCAAAGCGGGCTTCACCGAGAAGCTGCACTGAACTTTGGCAGAGGAGTAGGGCTGTTGGTAAGATGGAAGGGTTGAGCGCTCCAGGCAGGGAGAAGAGCTGGGGCAAAGGCAGAGCTGGCCTCAGAGAAACTCTGAGTATTTCAGGGGGATCGAAGCCCAAGGTACCCTGGCCAGGAAGGCAGGGGGCCAGCTGCTGCCTCTCAACCCGTAGGACCCTCCTCCTCTTACCCGAGGGGCTCCTACTCAGCCCTTCAGCCTCTGTGTTGCCAGAGAGACCATATGGCCGGGGAAGGGGTCTGACTGAACTGAGCTCCCCTACGGCCCACTGTGTGACCTCAGGCAGGTCACTTTCCACTCTCGGAACGTCAGTTTCTTCATCTGTAAATTGGGAATAATAATGACACCTACCTTGGAAGTTTGTGATCCAGAAGAAGTGAGATGAGCAAAACACAATGTCCTTGCCCCATGACAGTTATATTCCAGTGGAAAGAGACAAATAAATGTGCAGTATGTTCACTGCTGTGTTTCCCAAGAGCTGGAACTATGCCTGGCACATAGTAGGTGCTCAATTAATATGTGCAGATGAATGAATGAAAGCGGTAACAAATGCTATGGAGAGAAGGAGATCAGGATAAGGTGGAGAGGGAGAGCCACAGGGATGTTGGAGGGGGTAGGAGCGGTGAGGGGCGGTGGGGGAGGGGGAGCCCTCCCTTAGGAGGTGAAATTTAAGTGAAGACTTGGAAGGAAGTGAGGGATTAAGCTATGGGGATATCCAGGGATGGGGCATACCAGGCAGAGGTGGGCTCCACAGGTGGTGAGGAGGCCAGTATGGCTGGAGCAGGGGACCAGGAGACAGAGGACAGAGGATGGGAGGAGCTGAGCCCCTTCTGTGTGCGAGCTGAGAATGTGGCAAGGGCCCCATCGCTGCTCCCAGGGGCGAGGCTGAGAACAGAGTCAAAGATGCAGGTCCTGGGTTGCTCCTCTATCTGGGGCCGTCCCCCAGGCCCCCAACAACCTCAGCACAACGTCCTCTCCCGTGTTGAGTGCTCGACATGTGCCAGGCCCCGGCTTTACTGGCATGAACTCACGGAACCATTACCAGCCCTCGGAATGGGTGCTATTGTTATCCCCAGTGTCCAGAGCAGGAAACTGGAGACTCCAAGAGGCAGCTACCCTCGAGCAGGACCCGGGGTTCTTTGATGCTGGAGCCCAGCTTGCGCCTACCACATTGTCCTGGAATTCTTTGTTTACAGCTCGCCTTCCCCTCTTGGCTGCAGAAGGCCCAGCTCAGTCTCATTCATGGTTTTATTTTACTCCCAGGGTCCCTTGTGTCAAAACCTGCCTGCGGAGCGAGTGAATGAATGAGCCTACCAAGTAAGCCCTCCCCGGCTTCCGGGCCCGGTTCATGCCCCCGGTTGGCTTCTCCAACCAGGAGCTGCAATGGGGAGGGGGCTGGACAGAGGAATTTCAAGCTGCCTGACGACTGAGAGCAGAAGAGAGGGGGAGCAGGGGGAGAAAGTGAAAGTGAAGGGAGCCGGGAGCCCCTGTGAGGAGGCGCAGACAGGGAAGGAAATCTCCCGGTAATAACTCATCGGCTCAGGAAGCAGCAGCCTGGCCTGGGGCTGCGTGTGGGACTGGCCCTGTGGGGAGGGGGCCGCACAGGCTCCTTCTCCTCCTCCCCAAAGCCCAGCCTGGCTGGGGTCACGGTCAAATGAGGAGGGGTGGAGGAGCCAGGTGTGAGAACAGAACTTCCCCTGACGGGGGGGGGGGGGGGGGGGGGGGGAGAGGAGGGGGGGAATTTGAGGACTTCAGGGGCGGCTCTTCCAGCAGCCAAGGGAAACCCTCGAGCTCCCCTCCCCCATTCTGGCCTGGGTGAGGGAAGCCAGGAAAGCACAGTGTGGCATCGCCCAGAAAGGAAAACAAGCCCAAAGGCACCTAGGAACCTTTCGTCTTCACTCCCCGTGCCCTGTCCACCACACAGATGCGTTAGGGTTGAAGAAGAAGTTATTTTCAAGGCCAAGCCACACTGGTTGGGCAGGTCCCCAGGATGGAGCTGGGCAGGGGGCACGACATGGGGACCCCACCCACCATCAACAGTAATTCTTCCCAGGGCCCCAGAGAAGAAGAATGTGTCAGGCTGAACAATCTAGGTTTCCCAGGAGGAAGGAAGGCAATGAGGGAAGACAGTAGTGTCTCCCTCCCCCCCACCATGTGTGTGGTGGCATTCCAAAGAGGGAGGGGGGCACGGATGTGGAGCCAGGGTGGGATTGTGGGGAGTGTAGGAAAGCAATTTGCATTTTAAAAAGTTTTTTTTTATGTTTTACTTTAGTTTTTGGGGGGGAGGGGCAGAGAGGGAGAGACACAGAATGCGAAGACAGGCTCTGAGCTGTCAGCACAGAGCCCGATGCGGGGCTCGAACCCACTGACCCCGAGATCATGACCTGAGCTGAAGTTGGCCGCTTAACCAACTTAGCCACCCAGGCGCCCTGGAAAGCAATTTGCATTTTATTGGTGGGGGGGGGTAGTGGGACAGGGGTGATAGTGAAGTCACAGGCTGGGGCTAATGGCTCCACTCACTTCTTGTTAAGACTGAAGGCCAGAGCTCTCTCATCTGTAAATCGGGGTCGGGGGTACCCCCCACAACTTCAGCAAGGAGCAGTAAAGATCAGTAAAGTACTCAGCACAGTGGGTGGCACACAGTAGGACGTCAACCAAAATGTCAATTCCATGAGGGCAGAGTTGGTCACCTCTCTATTCTCAGACCTAAAACCATTCCTGACATAGCAGGGATCCAAGAAATACTTGTTGAATGAATGAATGAATGAATGAATGAAGCTACTGGCGTTTGTGTTGTTTTTGTTTCGCCTTTTTTTTTTTTTTAAGTTTGCTGTTAAGGATGTGACACTGTGGAATCCTTAGTTGGAAAGATTCCAGTGTTTCTCTACGTGTTCTTCGTGGACACCACCCTAATGCAGATTCCTGGGTCCCATTCCAGACCTGCTGAATCAGAACGGGGGGGGACCCAGGAATCTGTCCTGTCAACAGCCCCCCTTCCCCAAGTCTTACACAAACGAAAGTTGCCGAACCGCAGTACTAGAATGTGAAGGCGGGAAAACCCCAGGCTAGTTTCTCTGCAATCCTCTTTCGGAACGAGGAAACTGAAGCCAAGAGAGTCCCCCTGCGGGTCTAGACCGCGGATAAAGGGTCCAGACCTGGGCACACCCACCCCAAACCCCCAGACCCCCCAGCCCCTCGCCCCGCTCGCCGGCGGGGACTGAAGCCTTCAGGGCGGGTCACTTAGCTCGCGGGCTGCTTTCAACCTGGGGAACCGGGGGCGCGGGCGCTTCGCCATTGGCCGGGGCGCGGCGGGCGCCTCCCCATTGGCCAGGGCGGCGGCCTCCGCCCCCGCCGGGGCGGCCTCGTGATTGGCCCCTCCCCGGCTATAAGGCGGGGGCCGGCGGGGCCGTGGGAGCGCGCGGCAGCGCACGGCGGGGCGCGGCAGACGCTGGGACGCGGCGCACGGAGGGACGCGGCCGGGCGCCCATGGCGTTCGCGCTGCTGCGCCCCGTCGGCGCGCACGTGCTGTACCCGGACGTGCGGCTGCTGAGCGAGGACGAGGAGAACCGCAGCGAGAGCGACGCGTCCGACCAGTCGTTCGGCTGCTGCGAGGGCCTGGAGGCGGCGCGGCGCGGCCCGGGCCCCGGGGGCGGGCGGCGGGCGGGCGGCGGCGCGGGCCCCGTGGTGGTGGTGCGACAGCGGCAGGCGGCCAACGCGCGGGAGCGGGACCGCACGCAGAGCGTGAACACGGCCTTCACGGCGCTGCGCACGCTCATCCCCACCGAGCCGGTGGACCGCAAGCTGTCCAAGATCGAGACGCTGCGCCTGGCGTCCAGCTACATCGCGCACCTGGCCAACGTGCTGCTGCTGGGGGACGCGGCCGACGACGGGCAGCCGTGCTTCCGGGCGGCGGGCAGTGCAAAGAGCGCGGTCCCCGCTGCCCCCGACGGCGGCCGCCAGCCGCGCTCCATCTGCACCTTCTGCCTCAGCAACCAGCGCAAAGGGGTGAGTGCGCGGAGCCCCAGGACTGTGGCCGCGGGGCAGGGGTTGGCGGGGGGACGGGGCCTCCTAGGGAGCAGAAGAGGAGCAGGGACCCCAGTTGAAGAGAGGGGGAAGCGACAGGAAATTCGTCGGGGGGCTGGGGGGGGGGGGTGCTGCGCTCCAAGCCCAGGGTTTGGTGTGGATGGAACAGAACCGCTCGCTCAAAGTCCCCCAGACACAAGTGGTGCAGGAAAGCCCAGAGCTCGGGCATTTCTTTGAGAGCAGACATTGCTCATTGAGAGACACCCCTTTCCCTGAAGGTGTGCTGGGGAAAGAGCGTGAGAAAATGGTCACAAAGGCCATCATTTAATGGGCTCTTCCTGTGTGCGAGGTGCGTTCCTCGTCCCCTTTCACCTTCCCAAGAACTCAGCCAGGCAGGTAGTTATTCTGGCCATTTTATCCCTGATGAATATCCGAGGCTGGGGGGGGGGGGTGTGATCCCATGCCCACAGTTACTCACCTGGGAAACTGGGATGCAGGCTCTGTTGCTCGATACGTGCCTGTTGCCCCGAACTACCCTTCCCAGTAAAGTAGTGGTCCCGCATCCTAAGACTTGACCCGAGGGCAGGAGACTGAGAAGCAAAAGGGACGCATACCCCCAGCTAAAACTCTGAGGCAGCCAGCGATGAGCAGGAGTGAAGACGGGGGGTCTCCTGAGGGCACCCCAGCCCCAAATGGGATGGAGTTGTGGGGCAGAGTCATTGTTGAGTCCGCTAGACAGAGGTGGAGACCCACGCGCGCTGGTGCATCCCACGCGCGCTGACAAGGATGAGAGCCAGCCTGGGAGCGGGTGAGGGGGGCTGGGTAGCGGCACAGGTTGCCTGGGGGCTCTCCTGGTTGAAAGCTGGCTCTCCTCCTGCCTGGGCCCCAAGGAGCCCGCTTCATCCCTCATCTTTCCCTCTCGGTCCTGGAGACTGGGAGAGCCCCTGAGGGGCCCACAGCCTTTTGGAAAGTGAAAGGCCGCGAGGGATTGGAGCCAGGCCTCTGAGACCCCCATTCTTCGGTTCTTAACAGCTGCTCTGGGTCCCCCGCTTCACTCTGTTCTGGGGAAGCCTCTGGGTCCTGGCCTCAGACCACCCTCCTCTGACTCATCAGACTCCCAGTCTGGCCGCTCACCCCCATGGCTGCTTCAAATTCCCTGAGTCAGTTTTCTTAGGCTCTGGTTTGTACCCTGCCGCTCCCAGCCGTGGGCCCTGGTCAGCGTTCCAGGCTGGGAGGGGAAGCCAGGTGGGCCTCAGGCCTCCAGATGTGAAGGGCTGGCTGGGCCCACGGTGATGCGCTTCGCCTGTTCATTCAGTTCATCCAGCCTTATCTACCCAACAGTCGCCTTTTGGTGGCCCTGAGAACATTCCCAGAGAAGCAGGTTGTGGGTCCCCACCCATCACAGTCAGGATCTCCCAGTGCAGGGGCAGGGCCAGACCAAGGGCATGGAGACAGGGACGCTGCACTCTCCTGGTGGGGAGGCGGAGCACCAAGGGACTGTCAGAGCCCAGAAGGTGCCCCCAGCCAGGGGCTGAACTCCTGACAGATGCTTGGGAACAGAGACAAGGCTGGTGAGGGGGTAAGGAAAGGTGTTCTAGGGACAGGGCACTTCGAGAGTTGGCATCAGGATGCGTGACGTAGAGAAGGAAAGGGGCAGAGCACAGAGGGGAGGCAGCCTTGTTGGGCACTGATTTCCTGTGCTAAGCACTCTTCACATATTATGGTTAAAGCCCCTCAGTGGCAGTGGGGGAGGGAGGGCCTCTGGTTATCCCCACCTGCCTACCAATGCTGTCGCTGGTTCGGAGACGCCGTCCGTGATGAGGTGAGGGTTCGGATTCAGGCCTGCCTGATTGGGAAGTGGGAAAGGTTAGTCGGGGTGGGGGACTGTAAGGGCAGGCCTCAGGGGAGAGGGTGTGCCTACCATATGCCCCAACACCAACAGCAGGTGGGGGAGTTCTTTCTGCTGGTTTCCACCTATCCCATGGATCCCAGGGACGCTGCCCGGGTCTGCCTGTTTCCCTGCGATCTGTCTACAGGACCAAGAACCTAGCCAAATTTGGCTGCAGAAGCCAGGCTCATCCCTACAGGCTCCCCTGGGATTAGGCGAGAGGGGCGATCCTGGCCAGCTCTGGCCCCTCGAAGGCTCCACTGAAAGAAAGCTGGCTGTCTTGTGGGGCCACTGCAGGGGCTCCCTTCTGAGCTTTGGGGGCCAGACAGCTCCAAGACCCAGAGTCTGCCACTCTCCTCTGAGCCCCTCCCTCCCACATGGCTGAGGTGGGGGTCACCGTGGACCTTCTGTTCTCTGGAGCATCTTTCTGTTTAAGGAGGGGTTTGGTGTGGCCCTCTGTGATGGAAATAGCAAGTAGGAGATGGGAGTGGGGTTCTTGTCCTCCCATTTTCCCTTCTGTCACCTGGGGGTGGAGCTGGATAATATCATCTTGGAAGGCACTCCCCAGTTGGCATAAGCAGCTCGGGAGCTGATGTGGCCCGGCGGGTGGTGGGGCAGGGGGGTACCGTTACCAGGTGATGCTGATAATGATACTTGTGAACATCTATTTAAAAAAATTTTTTTTTAATGTTTATTTTTTGAGAGAGAGAGAGAGAGAGAGCGTGAGCAGGGGAGGGGCAGAAAGAGAGGGAGACACAGAATCCGAAGCAGGCTCCGGGCTCTGAGCTGTCAGCACAGAGCCCGACACGGGACTTGAACTTGTGAACCGCGAGATCACGATCTGAGCGGAAGTCAAGCGCTTACCGGGCTGAGCCAGCCAGGCGCCCCACTTGTGAACACCTATTAAACACTTGGGGTGTGCGTGATGCTGTGCTAAGGGCTTCACCTATAAATACGTATAATCAGTCCTCACAGCACCTCCACGTTTCATGTGGGGAAACAGGCTCAGTGAGGTGAAGGCACCTGCCTGAGGTCTGACAGGTAGTTCGAGGCAGAGCGGGGGTTGAAGCCCAGATCTGTTTCACTCCGGCCCAGCTCCTAACCACCGTGCTTCCCAGAGCCCTGGGCGCTGAGTTCCTAGGGGACAGAGAAGCTGGGGCCTAGTCAGGGCCCTTCTAAGTGCTTTTGGCACTTTGCAAGTCTCCTTCACAGCTGCATTTGCATGACGCTGCATCCTGGGGCGGCAGTAGAATCACTGTGTCCCCACGTCAGAGACAAGACACTGAAGTTCAGGGAGAGGAAGGGTCCCAGCGTTATCATGAGACCAGGGTCTCCTCATGCCTGCCAGACTTGGGGTAGAGGAGTCTCTCCCCCTCCCCCCCCCCAAAAAAAACCCCTCTGCCCGTCCCGAGGAAATAGAGTGAAAGAGTGAGAGGCCAGTGTTTTTACCCCCCAGCACGCTACACCCTCTTCCTCCCCACTCCTGTCCCCCTTTCTCAGCCCCTCCTGCCAGATTTGTGTGAGAAGCCTAAGCCCCAGGCTCTGCTGGGACGGTGGCCTCAGCCCTCAAAATAGCCCTGCCTGTGAATGAACATGTTGTCCCTGGGCCCGGAGAGCCTCGAGGGAGGCTGGGCTCACATCTGGATGGATCTGCCCCAACCTGGGCCCAGGGGCGGAGGGGACAGGGGGCAGAGCTCCCAGATGGTCGGCTGTTTCTCTAGATGGCTGACACAGATGCCTGTCCTGCCATCTCCTCGCCAGGCTTGGTGGGGTGAGCGTTTGCAGTGGGATTTCAGATACCAACGTGTCCTGGAAGCAGAACTGACTGTCGGACAACATGGATTTCTAGCCCGGCTTTTTTACCAACTGGCTGGGTGCCTCTGGGCCAGGCATTCCACGGCGGGAGCCTCAACAGAGGGGTTGCTCTAATGCCCATGACCTCACTGACTTAGAGTGAGGATGAAACCCACGTGTCAGACCTCACAATACCGGGTAGGGACAACCCCCGCAGGGTGAGGGACAGGTGGCTTCGGGGGCTGCCATCATTTGCCCATCTTCCAGTGGGCACCACTGATTCAAGCAGCATTCGTCGGTGCCTGCGCCACACCAGGCTCAGGGCTACAGAGCGAAGGACTTCTCCCTACCACCCCCTGAGCCCCCAGCCTGATGGGGAACAAAAAGAGACCCCGCCGTCCCCTTCTGAGTTTTATCCTGGTAGAATGTCCCCAGAAGTGCCGGGTAGTGGCAGGAAGAGAAGCCCTCCCAGGGAGACAGGACCAGAGAGCACGTTCCTGGTGGAGAGAACACCTTAGGGAGGCCAGAAATCCACAGTCTACTTCTGAAGGTTGATGAGTAAGCCACTGGGTGGACGATGGGGCAGCAGGGAGGATCCACTGTGGGGTTTGTTTGTAAATGTAAAATATTATGATTTAGAATGTATTGGATTAAAAAAAAAGAAGAAGAAACAACAAATTACATGGGGAAGAAATGAAAAAGGTAAAATGTGGGGCGCCTGGGTGGCTCAGTCAGTTGGGTGTCCGACTTCGGCTCAGGTCATGATCTCACGGTCCGTGAGTTCGAGCCCCGCGTCAGGCTCTGTGCTGACAGCTCGGAGCCTGGAGCCTGCTTTGGATTCTGTGTCTCCCTCTCTCTCCGACCCTCCTCTGCTCATGCTCTGTCTCTGTCTCAAAAATAAATGAAAACATTAAAAAAAAAAAAAGGTAAAACGTTACATAGCATTAAAAAAAGAAAAAAAGTCTCCCTCCCATCCATCTTGCCTCTTGCCTCCTCCTCACGAAATTCCTCTCCTCTGAGGAAACCCATTAGCAATTTCCCTTATGCCCTTCTCTCCAGAAATCTCAGCACACAGGAACATCCACTCGGTTCTTGCCTTTGTCCTTGAATGATGTTATCTCTCCAATATTCCCTATCAGTCCTGAGGAGTCTCTTCTGCCTTCTGCTGTGGAGAAGTTTATTGTGCGGCTGTGATTTATTTACGAGGTCCCCTAGTGCTGGACACAGAGGTTAGTTCCAGCGTTCATGGTGACCTGATCGGACTTCTTTCCTCCTGCAGGGTGGCCGTCGTGACCTGGGGGGCAGCTGCTTGAAGGTGAGGGGGGTAGCCCCCCTCCGAGTGCCACGGAGATGAGCCTAGACCCCTATGGCAGCTATTCACGCAGGACCCCGGAGAAGGAGGCCAGAGGGCGGCCGCTGGTTGAACAGGGGAGAAGACCCCAGGAGCCCAACCCAAACCTCTTTCGTGTTGGGACCTGAGGACCACGGTCTGGGCCCATGACCCTGTGGGCAGGCTCCCTGGGACATCTCCACCACACCCCAGAGAGCCACGAGGACCCATGCAGCCAGTCCCAGCCCTAGCTGGTCAGAGACAAGGCAGAACTTTTGGAAAAACAAAGACTGTTGGTGACAGAGGATGTGTGCATATCTGTGAATGAGTGTGTGTGTGTGCGTGTGTGCGCGCATGTGTGAGAGAGAGAGAGAGAGAGAGAGAATTGGTGGGTTTAAAATAAAAAAGTATTTTTAAATAAAAGATATTCCCATCTGAAGAATGGGGGAGGGGGACTCCCAGCAGAGGTCGGAGGTGGCCTCTCCCCTAGACCCTTGACAGAGGCCCAGATGCCGCAGGTGCTCCCCTGTGCCCTGGAGGGTGTGGGGCCGGGGGGACGTCAGGAGGACCCCTCTCCGGAAGTCAGAATGACTAAACTTTCCCCACAGTCTTCGTGAACAGTCACTAGCTGTGTGATGTGGTTGGCAAGAAATGTTAAATGTATTTATTTTTGAATAAGGGATGTATTTATTCACATGGTTCACAAGTCAAAAGGTACAAGAGGAAACATGGTAAAGTTCCCCTCCCTCGTGTCCCCCAGCCACTAGTTCCCCCGCTGCGGGCAGCCTTGGCCACCAGATTTTGTGATGTCCCATTCCCTATGAATAACCAAGCAAATGCAGAAAAAATATATATGTATGTATATACTTTCTTCCACTCTTTACCCAAACAGTAGCATGTCGTCCTTGCTTTCAGCTCCTTTGCACTCTGTTTCCTGATCTACGTTGGCTGTCATCCCAAGTCAGCACACAAAGGTAAAGGGTAGCCTCCTTCCTTTAGTAGCTACTTAACTCCACTCGAATGTGCTAGACTGTAACTCGTCCCTTCTCCGTGTCTTCACAGACAGGGAGCGTGTGCTAAGGGGGATATCCTTACCCCTGTTTTAGCTGAGATGATTTGGGGGGCCAGTGACACCCAAAGGCATGTGGCAGGATGGTGATGTGAGGTCCGTCCACCCCTAAAGCCTTCCCCTGGCCTGGAGATGCCCCACTGGAGGGCCAGCCCCCAGGTCCCGGTTGTGCCCCAGAGGGCCCCGCGTGGTGAAGGCTGCTGTTGCCCCATTTCGCGGATTCAGCCGAGATGGTGATGGAGGCAGCTGGTCAGTAGGACCAGGTGCGCTTGGCTCTTGGGCTGGGACTGTCCCTGTGAGGCCAGGATCAGAGAGGCTCAGGAGGCTGGAGGGAGGGAAAGGCAGAGAGAGAGAGAGAGAGGGGGGCCAGGTGAGGCGAAGGGCCAGGCAGCCACCCTTCCTTTCCTCAGGGTACACTCATGCCTGTTTTTTGAACGTATTTAACAAGCACTTGGAATGAGCGGTTACTGACTGAAGCCTGGCCAGTCTATGCTCGGATCCACTGGGCCCTGCCACCCACCGCACTTGACCTTTTGATGGGGCCTGACGTGGGGCTGCCGTTTCGCAGATCCACGGGTTCCTGGGCGCCCTCTCCGTGCCGGGCGCTGAGCCACGCCCACCCTGCCTGCCTCGCAGATGGAAACGGAGGCCCCAGGAGAACGAGGGGGTCAGTCCAGGTTGGAGTGGCTGTAAAAGCACCGCATGTAACCTTTGGTGTGGGAAGTGGAGGAAGGAGGGCCCTAAGGGGCTGCGGTCCCGCCTGGGGGAGCTTCCCAAGCACCCTCACTCCATTCCCCCCGTTTCCCTGGTGTTTCAGGACACTGCTCTTGCCTATCCTGTCCCGGTGCGGTCCTGCTTCCCAGTTGGGGAGCTAATTAGGAAAGCACATTGCATTCCCCGTGTCTGCCCAGGGCCCGGGCCAGGCAGCCCCTGGCAAAGCCATAGGAAAAGGACTGTGACTTTGTCAATGGCAGGAAACCTGGGAGTGGGGACAAAGCAGACACTTGGGTGCTCTGGGCTGGAGGCTCACTTCTGCCACCAGGTTTGCCAGGTGACCCCAGAGAAACTGCCCGACCGCCACCCTGCCCAATCTCTAACCAGCACGAATATAGGACAGAATGATAATCAGTCGTTTTGCCTTGCTGGATAGTTTTTAATAGACCACACTTACGCACTGGGCGAGGAATTCGAGTTGAATCCAACAGTGCGCAGTGAAAAGTACATACCTCCCTCGGGCTCCTCCTCTTGGGGTTGGGTCCCGGGGATCCCAGGGTCTCCGGGATTCCTGCAGAAACAGTTGGCATATATGTAGGCAGGCCACACGCACACCGTGTTCCCACACGAGTGGGAGCCTGGGACACGTAGTGTTCTGCACAACAGAATTTCCTTACGTCTTGGAAAGCCTTCAGCGTACAGAGCCACTTTGGACTTGTTCACGGCTGCAGAGTGCTCTGTCCTGTGCATTTTGCAGCTTTTGGGCTTCCCGGAGCCTCCCTCCTGGGTAATGCAGAATTAATGCCCGAGCCTTGGTGAGCTGCGAGGCCAGCCCAACACATGTGACTTGGAAAAGGCATAGCCGTGGGCCAGTACCTCTGGGGGGCGGGGGGAGGGGACACTTGCTCAACATCCCCACCCCCAATGCATGCGCTTCCCCCCCCTCGGGATGGGCCAGCCCAGCCAGGCTCCCCAAGGGTCCCTGAGCGACGGCCAGCTTGGAGCCAGAGGAGCAAAGGAGTTCAGGGAAAAGAAACCGAGGGTCGAGGCGGTGACCAACTTCAGCCAGGCCGTGTGGGACCCTGAAGGGGAGGCTTAAATTTCAGGTCGCACTCTCCACTCAAGCCTTCTTAGACACCAGGAGCAACCGCGTGAACGTGATCTCATAGTCCCTCATTTCACAATGAGGAGACTGAGCCGATACAGAGGGAGCAGTCTGCCTGGGTCTCCCAGAAAGCCCCTGGCCCTGCTGGGCCACTAGGAACCCAGGCATCCTTCCTCGATACACAGGGCTCCCATCCCTAACTTCACAATTGCAAGCAAAAGACCTCAGAGGTTGCCGGGGGCAGTGAGGAAACCAAAGCCCAGAGAAGGGCAGCAATGGACCACGGTTGCACAGCATTTGGATCTGAGCAGGACTGAGAGTGCAGTACCCCTTCCTCCAGCCAGGGCTCCTCCATTGCATTAAGCTCCCTTCATTAGCCCAATTGCTTCCATTTTATGAGGCTCCTGTTAGATTAAAAAACACCACAAAACAGAATTCCAAAAAGTATGGTGTATGTAGCAGGTTCACTTTTTTTTAATTAAAAAAATTTTTAACGTTTATTTATTATTGAGAGACAGAGAGACACAGAGCATGAGCAGGGGAGGGGTAGAGAGAGGGGGAGACACAGAATCTGAAACAGGCTCCAGGCTCTGAGCTGTCAGCACACAGCCCGACGCGGGGCTCGAACCCACGAACTGTACAATCGTGACCTTAAGCGTCTGAAGTCCTCGAAGTCGGAGGCTGGCTTAACCGACTGAGCCACCCAGGCGTCCCTGTAGCAGGTCAACTCTTAAGCACCCACACGCAGTCACAAAGACAATGCATTATCATGAGAACATTAAATAGAGGACTTACCAAAATATCAATTTACAGGACGTACATGTAGGGTCGAACGTCTGTGTCGCCGGCTACTGTGTGTTTCTACCCCATGTGCATATGATATCAAAAGTTGAGACCCGGAGAACAAAATGCAGGACGTGACCCTGCGCTGAGGCCTGTACTGCAGGGGAATATACCACAGAAGACAGTTGACAAAATCGGAATAAGAACAATAGAGAAAAGTATTGTAGCAATGTTACATTTTCCGAATTTGTTAACCATATGGTTATGTAAGAGGATATCCTTGTGCTTAAGAAATACACCCTGTGTGTGGGGGGGGGGGGCGCCTGGATGGCTCAGTTGGTTAAGCATCTGATTCTTGATTTCGACCCAGGATCATCTGACGGTTTGTGAGTTCGAGCCCCGCATCGGGCTCCACACAGACAGTGAGAGCCTGCCTGGGATGGTCTCTCCACAATTCTCTCTGCCCCTCCCCTGCTCACTCACATTCTCTCTCAAAATAAACATTAAAAAAAGAAGGAAGGAAGGAAGGAAGGAAGGAAGGAAGGAAGGAAGGAAGGAAGGAAGGAAGGAATACATCCTGGGGCGCCTGGGTGGCTCAGTCGTTTGAGCGTCCGACTTCGGTTCAGGTCATGATCTCGTGGCTCGTGAGTTCAAGCCCCGCGTCGGACTCTGTGCTGACAGCTCGGAGCCTGAAGCCTGCTTCGGATTCTGTGTCTCCTTCTCTCTCTGCCCCTAACCCACTCGCATTCTGTCTCTGTCTCTCTCAAAAATAAATGAACATGAAAAAAAAAGTGTTTTTAAAGATTTTCTCTCTCCCTCCTTCCCTCTGCCCCTCTCCCTCTCAAATTAAAACAAAGAGGAAGAAAGGAAGGAAGAAAGAAAGACACCCTGAAGTATGGTTGAGGGGTAGAGGAACGCGATGTAGACGACTCACTCTCAAATGGTTCCGCAAAAACGTCTGTGAGCCAGGGAAGGATACAGCAAATATAGCAAAGTGCTCAGAGGTGGTGAATCCAGGTAAAGGGCGTATTGGAGTTTCGTGCACCACTTTCCTCTCCTCTGTATGTTTGGAAATGATTGCAGAATGAAAAGCTAAAACGAAGTTGAGGCTTTGGCCTGCGAGGATATGAGGTCTGCCGAACGGTCTCCTGGCCCCCTCTGACTCACCCTTACTTCAGCTGCAGACAGAAAATACCCCTGGTGGACCCAGGCATCCCTGCCCATGACTCTCGGGCCCCTGTGCCCTTTGGGAGGCTAGGGTGGTCCCAGTCCCCGAGCCTCCTGCCACCATGATTTATGTCCCTGTGAGCCTCAGCAGCTGTGAGCACGGGTCCCGCCTGGCAGCCTGCTGGGGGGGCCAGCGTTTACTTCTCAGCGTGTCTAATCCAGACCAGACTTGCAGACCCCACGGGCTTGGGATCAGGCTCCCAGGGGGCCAGGGTCAGAGGGCAGGCCAGCAGGGCCTGGAAACCGGGGAGGCGCTCAGGGTGAACCGGCTGGAAAGCAGGAACCCTGGCCTGGGCTAGCTTGGCCAGGGTTCCTGTGTGACCTGGGCTGGGTATCGCCCCCTCTCTGGGCCCTGGTTTTCCTCATCTCAGCACATTCTGCATATGGTGGACTAGAAAGGCTTTGTAGACTGGGGGGCAAACTGACCTTGTAGGAGGGAAGGCTGGTGGAATTCAGGAGTTGTTTTTTCTTTTTTTTTTTTTTTTAATTTTTTTTTCAACGTTTATTTATTTTTGGGACAGAGAGAGACAGAGCATGAACGGGGGAGGGGCAGAGAGAGAGGGAGACACAGAATCGGAAACAGGCTCCAGGCTCTGAGCCATCAGCCCAGAGCCCGACGCGGGGCTCGAACTCCTGGACCGCGAGATCGTGACCTGGCTGAAGTCGGATGCTTAACCGACTGCGCCACCCAGGCGCCCCAGGAGTTGTTTTTTCTTAACGCCCAGAGCTTCCGAGCTTGGAAAAATGCCTCACTTTTTGAAAGCCTGCTACGTATCGATCCTTGGTCCGTGTACTTTACATAAATTAATCCATTTAGCCTACTCTACAGGGCCGTGCTATTATTGCCCCATTTTGTGGATAAGAACTGAGACGCAGGGAGGTTAAAGAACTTGTTCAAGGTCACAGGGAAGCTGTTAAGCGAGTGGATTTGAACCAAGTGTTCTGGCTGCCCTCCATGGCCTCATCAGGTGTGTGTCTGGTCCCATAGGACCCCAACTAAACCCGGGCTTCCAGAACAAGACAGAAAAGGGCACTGCCCAGCCTAGGTTTCACCCCTGTCTCAGGGGTGAAATCCTCAGAGGACCCCAGGGTCCAGCCTGCCGTGGATGGGTCCCAGAATCTACCTCTTCCACGGGCTCCCTGGTAGTACTCATGCTCCCAATACTGGAGAGGTTTAAACACAGACTCCTGGAGGGTCTCAGTGCAAGGGCCTCCGGAGCTCATCTCCTTGGAGTTTCCACCAGTGGGGAAACTGAGGCCCAGAGCGGGCAAGGCGTATCCCCAATGTCACCCAGTGAGTCAGAGATGAGTCAGAACCAGATTCCATGTGTCCCAGTCACTGTTTTCATTGCCTGGTGACACATCCCAGAGCAGAGATTAGCATGAGAGGAAGTGACCTTGACGGGGCTCACTAGTCCGAGGCACTGCTCTGAGAGACTTCCACAGAAGGCCTCGCTTAATCCATACCAACACCCCTGCATAGGTAGGTTCTGTGATCATCTTTTTTTTTCTTTTTTAATATTTTATTTATTTTTGAGAGAGAGAGAGAGAGAGAGAGAGAGAGAGAGAAGAACGCAAGCAGGGGAGGGGCAGAGAGAGGGGGAGACACAGAATCCGAAGCGGGCTCCAGGCTCCGAGCTGTCAGCCCAGAGCCCGACGTGGGGCTGGAACCCACGAACCGTGAGATCAGGACCTGAGCTGAAGTTGGATGCTCAACCGACTGAGCCACCCGGGCGCCCCGGTTCTGTGATCATCTTTACTTCACAGTCTAGAAAACCAATTTCGAGGCTCCCCAGCTAGGTGATAGCATAGCTGTGATGTAAATCCAGGGTGTCCAGATCCCATGGCCTGAGCCACAGAGAGGAGGTAAAACTCACTGGGAGGCATAGGAGAGAATTTACCGTCATAGACCAGCTTAAGGTGGGTGGTTCGGCCTGTCAGTCAGTCATTCAGTCAATCAACAAACGTGTATTGAACCGCTCTGTGGACCGTGCGAAGCTCCAGGGCGATCAGCAAATAAGACAGATGTTGTGCCCCCCCTCCCACCCACCCCCCCCCCCCCCCGTCGTGGAGGCCACGGTCTATCAAAAAAAAGCAGGCTCGGAGCGAATAAAAATGTGACGACGCGTGCTTTCAAGGCGTGGGGGGCTGTGTGAGTCTGGAAGAGCGTAGAGGAGACAGGGATGATGCTCTGAGGCCCGAGAAGGCTTTGCCGGGTGTCAAAGTTCCTGCAAAGTTGTCCAGCCCACCCTGCAGCAGATGAATGATGGGGCACCCGTGGGTCCCAGGGCCCCCCCGAACTTAACCCAATAATCCCTGATACGTCTCCCCCCCCCCCCCCGCCCCGGGCACCCAGAGCAGCTCAGTGAGGCACGCAGGCGAGCGATGGTGGACAGAGGAGAATAAGAATATAGCCGAGGCTGACAGAGCGCCAAGGCAGTTCGAGCGCAGCAACTCGTATACACTCCCCGCCGCAGGGAGGCAGGGGCTGTCATCCTCGTGGCTCCCCCAGATCACACAGGGTCCAGAGCCCCTCCCCCCCCCACCAACCTCCCTCCTTTCCTGCCCAGGGGCTAACAGCTGAGATTTCGAGGCAGGCCAGGGCCTCTGCCCACCGCACCCTACGCGCTGCAGCATCCCCAGGGGCATCGGCAGTGCCAGCACAAAGCAGGTGCTCAGCAGACGCCGCCCCAGGACCCGGAGGCACCCGGCTGTCTCCCGCAGTCTGCGCACCACGCTGCAGGGGCCGTTTCACCCATGTCACAGAAGCAGTGGCTCCCCTGAGGCCACACAGCTGGGAGCGCAGTCAGGCCTTGAACCCCGATCTGTGGTTCAGCCGTCTGCAGAAAACCCACGCAGCCTGGAAGCTCAGAAGATACTGGCAACAAGCCTTTAACCAAAGAAGACAGCGGGATGGGCCCAGAGCTTAGGGAAGAGGAAAGGCCTGACCAGCTGGGAGCTCCGTGGGAACGTCTCTTGCCCCCCAACCCCACCCCACCCCAGTAGGTCCCCCAGGCAGCGGCCAGGGCCGGGGGAGGAAGGGGTCGGGAGGCGGGCCTTGGATCCCCAAGGAGCACACCCCCTCCCGCCCCCTGTGAGATGGGTAAGGGAGCCCCGCTGGGCCCTCTTTTGCTCTCACTACTCTGCATCTTGAGGCGGCCCTCCCCACTCCCTTGCCCCCTCCCCCTGCTCCTCCCTCCCTTTCAGCCCAGGCCCACCGCCCCCCAGCCCGTGGCTCTCAGAAAGCCCTGGAAAGGCTGCTTTCTTTGAGACAGGAAGGTGTCCTCAAGTCTCAGGAAGGAAAAACAGTCAAGCTGAACCCACCAAGACCGTCTCCAAGGGGCCGCGGCTGGCGCCTGGCCAGGACTGACATCACCTGGGAACTGCCGAGGCCCGCAGCTGCAACACGCCTCCTGGGGGGACGTGCTTTGGCTATTTTAAAAAAATAATAATAATAAAAAAACGTTTCCAGTCTGGTGTTTTTAAATGTGCTTTTTATAGTGGGCCCTGGGGCGTGGGCGTTTTGGTGTCCCCCACCCCCACCCCCACCCCCTTCTCCTCCCCTCCTGATTTTCACACCACACAATGTAGCCTTTGACCAACTCCAGCTAATTCCCGGGGATTCTGGGCGGGACCTCCTTCCAGGCTCTGACCCCCGCAGATTATCTTTTATCTATCTAGATACATTTAATTTTAACTACAAAAAAAAAAAAAAATTGAAATGTTGGCCCGAGGTACCTAATTCGAAAGGCGCCCAAGAGCGTTGGGTGAAGAAAAGTGAAGTCTCTTCCCAACGTTTAGTTGCTCCTTCGGTCCCCTGAGACAGCCCCTCGCCCATTTTATTCAACAAAATCTCCTCCAACACTTATTACATACCAGGCACTCTTCTGAGCAATTATAGAATATTAACTCATTTCATCTTCATAAAACCCATATGAGGTAAGGTTTCCATTGGCTATCTTCTTTTTTTTTTTTTTAATATCTTTATTTATTTCTGAGACAGAGCATGAGCAGGGGAGGGGCAGAGAGAGAGGGAGACACAGAATCGGAAGCAGGCTCCAGGCTCTGGGCTGTCAGCACAGAGCCCGACGCGGGGCTCAAACTCACGGACCGTGAGATCATGACCTGAGCTGAAGTCGGTCGCTTAACTGACTGAGCCACCCAGGTGCCCCTACATTGGCTATTTTCTTGTGAATACTGCTAAAGATAGTCTGTGCGTATAGAAACAAACCTAGATCTGTAATCTTCTGCCCCCCTTTTAAAAATCATAAATAGAAGCTTATTATGCCGTCTCGTCTGCACTTTGCTTCATTGACTTAAAAATACATCCTGGACTAGGGGCGCCTGGGTGGCTCAGTCAGTTGAGCTTCCGACTTCGGCTCAGGTCACGATCTCGCGGTCCGTGAGTTCGAGCCCCGCATCGGGCTCTGTGCTGACAGCTCAGAGCCTGGAGCCTGCTTCCGATCCTGTGTCTCCCGCTCTCTCTGACCCTCCCCCGTTCATGCTCTGTCTCTATCTCAAAAATAAATAAACATTAAAAAAAATTTTTTTTAAATACATCTTGGACTCATTCCATATGGGTGCATAAAGAGACTTCTCCTTCGTCTTTATAGCTGCATCGTATTCCCTTCTGTGGACGGATGTAGCGCAATATAATTAACGGGTCCACTCTTGGTGGACATTAAGGATGTTTCCAATATTTTCTCTTATGACTAATGTTGCAATGAACAGCCAAGGTAATTCTAAAAGCATAGCTTGGGCCTCATCGGTACACTTTTCAAAAACTCCCCATCTTTCTCCTTTGCGAGCAGAAGAGCCCCTTAAATGTAGGGATTATTAAGAACCCCTCTGGGACTGTGATGAAAGCCACAGACCTGTTCCCCCCAAAATACTCATGGGCAACTGAGCTTCGTGGGGGGTTCAGGGACTTCCGGAAACCCGGCCCATGGACACAATAACGCCAAGACACCTCTCCCGGCTGTGGTGTGCCCATGGCTTGGGATTGGACATTGTGGACCGCCAGGTGCGCTGGTCCTGAGCTGCAGGGCCTTGGGAAAGCTCACGTCCCTCCCTTGCCCAGCCCTGCACCGGCCTCCCACCGCCCTTACAACCCCATCCAAAGTTCCCTCTGGCGTGCCAGCTCCCGCCACCCCTGGAGCCTCATCTCCCTCCCTCGCCCAGCTTGCTCTCTGGGCTCCAGGCACATCAGTCTCCTTTTAGTTCCTACAACACAGCAGGCACACGTCAGCCTCCTGGCCTCTGCTCTCGTTTCCCTCCCCCTGGAATGCTCTTCTCACCGCGTCTTCAGGGCTTGCTAATTCCCTTCATTTGGATCGCTGCTCAAATGCCTCTTCCTCCAGGAGGCCTGCCCTGACCACCCTAGCTCCAAGAGCACCCCTCCACCAATCCTTCTTATTGTTATTGTGGTAAAATACACATAACATACAAATTCACCGTTTTGACCATTTTTAAGGGTACGGGTTCAGTAGTATTAAGTACGTTCACAATGCTGTGCATCACCACCAGAAACATCCAGAATTTTTTCATCGGCCCAAACCAGCTCTTTACCAGCCTTTAGCCCCTTTACTTGCCCTCGTTTTTCTTCACAAGTTATTGCCACCCGACACAAATTATTGCTGCCTGATACTACAGATAAGTTACTTATCTATTCATCATGCACAATTCAGGCCAGCCTCTCTTCCCCTCACTTGTCCACCCCTCCTTCTTCCTCCTGATGGAACTGTGCCCTGCAGTGCTCCCCTGAGCACCCTCTGCCCAAGCTGCTCCCCTCACTGGAAATAATGTTCCTTCTTTGGGCATCAAAAGCCTCTTCAGTTTTCAAAACGTTGCTCCCATCCCACCTCCACAGGAAAGGATTCCCAAGCAAATCATCACCCCAGTGGCTCGCCCCCTGCAACTTGCCCAAGACACTGTTTCTGCCTGGAATTGGCCAGGTCTTTCGTGGTGTAAGTAACAGAAATCTAGCTCAAAGGGGCCAATGGGGAAGGGAAAAAAAAAAAAAAAAAAGGTAAGTTATTGGTTTCCAGAACTGAGTTCAGGGCACTGATTTCGTGGCCGAATGCAAGTTATCTTAGGACATCATTAGAACGCTCTCTCCCCGTCCCTCACCCCTGCTTTCCTCAACGTCAGCTTTATTCTCAGAGAGCTTCTCCTCCTGTGGCAGCAAAGACGGCGGCCAGCGACTCTGGATCACGAGTTATCCTATCAGAAACGCCTTTAGAGTGAGCCCTTTCCCTAGCAGTTCCAGCGAAAAGTCCCGGGGCAGGTCCCCATTGGCTTGCCTGGAGCCACTGGCCCTAGCGGCCAGAGGGATAAAGCATTCTGATTGGCCAGGCCCGGTCACGTGATCACCTCTGCCACAAATGTGGGTTTGCCCGGCCTGGAGCGGTGGTTTTCCAAAAGGAAATGGGGAAATAGCCATTGGGCAGGCCAAGGCCTCAGCTGTCACTAGCAATGCCTGCGTTGGAGCATTTGCCCCGCTGCCCTTGGGAACTTGGGTTATTCTTTGCAGGATGGGTCTTCTCGCTGAATCTGTGAGTTCCCCGAGGAAAAGTCCAGCCTCCGGGGCAGAGTCGAGCACCCGGAAGGCGCTTGATGAACACTCCGTGCTTCCCTCCTCTCCTTCGGGACACGGAGTCCTGTTTGCACTCGGTCTGTGACTTGGCCAGATTTGGAGGACCCGATCCCTACCCTACCACTCTGGCACATCATGTCCCCGCCGGAGGTGGCTCAGAAGTTTAGTTCTCAGTCCATGTCATTGGTGTGACCTTGAGAAAGACTCTGTCCCTCTGTTCCCCCCCCCCCCCCCCCCCCGGAGCCTCGGAAGTCCTTTCTGTTAAATAGGGGCTGGGAGAGGCATTTGGCCTGAGAGCCTTCGTCTCCTTCTCAGCCCATCACGTCCCTCTTTATCATTTTTTCCATGTCTGGCTATCACCTGTGCTTCCAGTTACATAATTTTTTTTCCCTTTAAATGGATCCTCTTTTAAATACGTAAATATATTCATTTCAGAAGGGAACTTTGGATCCCTCCATAAATGGAAAGCCAGTATCTCGTGCCATAAATAGAAGGTAACCATAAAAATAAGTACAATGAAAACAAAACAATGTCATTAAATTCTTGCCAGATCCGGCTGCTTGCTGAAAGCTGGGAGGTGGAGGCTTGCGCTCTGTTAAAACGGGAAGTAAGTGTTGAGAGAGGTGTTAAAAACACACCAGCATTCAACGGAGACTTTCTCCTTAATAACAAGTTGAAGGAAAACTGGAAAGGGAGGAAGGTTCTTGCTCTGGGCTTTTGTAGCTCGTCAGTGAGGTGGGACTGCCGCTAACAGCAGCTCAGGGGGGACCTGTCACACCCCCAACCCACTCTTCCGGAAGTGGTCGACCTGGCTGTCCCGTCCCTTGGAGCGGAATACAATATATTTTTTTCATCGGCATAAATTTGCCTGAAGAAAACTCTGGAAAGATCAGAGATGCGTAAAGGTGGTCTGAACCAAACAGATGGGAAATTCAGTGGGAATGAGGCTCTTCACAACATCCCCCTTTCTGCCTTTTGAACCACATTCATCCGTGACTTCCTCAAATGTTGAATAATACGAACGGAGATTTATTAGCACCTGTTCTGTGAGCTGACTTGATGCGAGGCCTTGTGAGTTCATTCGTTCATTCATTCGTTCACTCACTCACTCTTGTGACCTCATCAAAACTCAATGAGCGTTAGCACAAACCACAGATGGCGAGCCCTGTGCTAAGCACTGTGACTTTGGCTGCGATGAATCCCTACGAAACGCCTGGATCCATTCTATTTCCAGTGCTGTCTTTGCCTTCTGCCTTCCTGTCTTGCCCAAATGGCTACTCTAGCTTCCTTGCTAGTCTCCCCCCTCTATCTCGTCCCCTCCAATTCACAGCAGCCAGAGTTACAGCTTCAAACCTTCCAATAGCTTCCATTGGATAGAATGGAAGATGCCATCAGGCTAAATCAAAACTCCTTGCCGTGGCCCACAGAGTGTCGTGCGACCCGGCCTCCGCCAACATCACTGGCCTCCTCTTTTACCACACTCTCCCTCAGTCACTCCACCTCTGGCCACCCGCCCCTTTACTGTTCCTCAGGTATACCCAAGTCTTTTCTACCTCAGGGCCTTTGTGTATCCTGTCCTCTCTACTTAGAATGCCAGCCTCTTATGCTTCAGGTTTCATCTTAAACATCATCTTCCCAGGAAAGCCTTGCGCAACCTCGTCGTTTAACGCCGGGATCGTCAAACAACGGCCCGCATTCCAAATCTGGCCCACCACTTGCTGCTGTAAATAAAGTTTTATTGGAACATAACCGTATGCATCCACATACACGTGGTCTATGATTGCTTTCTCACTACAGTGGCAGAGTCGAGAGCTGTAACAGACTGGACGCCCCTCAAAGGCTAAAGTATTTACGATCTGGTCCCTTACAGAAAAAGTTTGCTCACCCCTGACCTAAAGCAATCCTACCCTCTTCCCAAGTCCGTCTCTGTTGTATTGCACCACTTACTTCACACCGCTGGCACCAATCTGCAATTACCTCACCTGCTGTGGGTGTGCTTAGTTGTTTGTTTGGGTTTTTAAAAAATTTTTTAATGTTTATTTTTGAGCGTGAGAGAGACAGAGCACAAGCAGGGGGAGGGCAGAAAGGGGCGGGGGGGGGGAGAGAAGAATCCAAAGCAGACTCCAGGCTCTGAGCTGTCAGCACAGAGCCCAGCATGGGGCTCGATCTCATGAACCGAACCGTAAGATCATGACCTGAGCTGAAGTTGAACCCTCAACTGACTGAGCCACCCAGGTGCCCCTGTGCTTAGTCGTTTTCGCTCAAGAAAATTCGGAGACAACAACATTTAGAACTCAAATAAAAGTTTACCCAAAAATAAGTTTTACAAGAAGTTCCAGGCTTTAGAACCAAAAATCACCAAATAAAAAATACAACAGATTTTCGGGGCATCTGGATGGCTCAGTCAGTTGAGCGTCCAACTCTTGGTTTTGGCTCAGGTCTTTATCTCATAGTTCATGAGTTTGAGCCCGCGTTGGGCTTGAGGCTGCTTGGGATTCTCTCTCCTCTGTCTCTCACTGCTCCTCTCTCTGCCCCTCCCTTGTGCGCATGTGCTGGCTCACTCTCTCTCTCTCTCTCTCAAAATAAATAAATAAACTTAAAAAAAAGTACAACAGGGGTGCCTGAGTGGTTCAGTCGGTTGAGCGATCTCCTTCAGCTCAGGTCATGATCTCACAGTCCGTGAGTTCGTGCCCCGTGTCGGGCTCTGTGCTGACAGCTTAGAGCCTGGAGCCTGCTTCGGATTCTGTGTCTCCCTCTCTCTCTGCCCCCCCCCCCGCTCATGCTCTGTCTCTCTCTGTCATAAATAAATAAACATTAAAAAAATACAACAGATATTTTGAGGGAAAACAAATTACCAAGGATTAGTCTGTCCAAAGTAGACAAAGGAGCAATTTTCTCTTCTGATAATTATATCTGCAAAGCTAATCACATATTTTCAGACGTCGTTTTGCAGAAGTAAGAAATAGCGTTGTTTTGTTAAGGAGTCAGTAACTTACAGGAAAGGCTCAGGCTTCAGTTATTTGGGGATTTAGAACTAGACAGAGGGGCCCTGTTTGTTCTCAGCCTACAAAGTGCTTCTATAGTCTGACTGTTAGACAAAAATGGGAAAGACCTAGTTTGGCTTCCAGCCGCTGTCTGTACCCCAGCCCTCCAGCCGACTATTAGAACAGAAGGGAAATAGCATAACCTTCCCCCGAGGGAGATACTGGGTATGTATGGTTTACCTCTGTGTTACCAGTACCCAGCCCAGGTCTGACTCACATCAGGGAAAATTCTAAAAGGCTCTGAGATGGCAAAAAATTAAAATTACAATTAAAAAATATAGAGGTATATGTATATGCATATTATTGGATATCCTATGACACGTTATGCATTATCTTCACCTCATTTCCGGTTAACGGATTTTACGGTGATCCATGCCTGTCACTGTCTTTGAGCTATTGTGCATCTCCGTAAGTTGTGACAAGACTGACAGCAATACGAAGAATTCTTGTGCAAAGAAGTACAGATAGATTTTATCTGCTCGAGGCGCAATTGACCTGTGTCCCTCCCAGCGCTCCTGGAAGAAAAGAGTTTCACATCTTTAGCATATTAACTTCAACATCTCTCATTTGCACATCTATCTATCTATCTATCTATCTCTTTGGGTTCTCATTTGAACTAGCTTTTTAACACTCGTTAAAAAAAAGTGAGGGACTTGGTTGCCTCATAAATTAATGATTTAAATAAAAGCTTTAAAACATATTTTTAGGGACGCCTGGGTGGCGCAGTCGGTTAAGCGTCCGACTTCAGCCAGGTCACGATCTCGCGGTCCGTGAGTTCGAGCCCCGCGTCAGGCTCTGGGCTGATGGCTCAGAGCCTGGAGCCTGTTTCCGATTCTGTGTGTCCCTCTCTCTCTGCCCCTCCCCTGTTCATGCTCTGTCTCTCTCTGTCCCAAAAATAAATAAACGTTGAAAAAAAAATTAAAACATGATATTTTTATATTTGAATGAGAGGCATGGTTTTATTGTTTTGTAAACCCTGCCTTCTAACATACGTAATCTCTCTGGTTAGATATTTGTACAACGAATGCTGAAATTATTAGTGAATGTGCTTTCATAGCACTAATTTAATAATTTCATAATTATCTGTGCATTCATTTGCGTATTATCTGACCCACCATAAGCTCCATGAGGGCAAGGACCTTGTCGGATCTGCTTGCTACTGACACTATCATGGTACCTCCTCACGCATAGCAGGTGGTTATATATACGTGTATGTGTATGCATGTGTGTGCATATATACCCATGTGTATGTGCATGTATGTTTATGTGCATACACGCACACAGTACGGGTTACGTGCTGTTCGGTTTAGAGCAGATTTGGACACCTCTTGGAAGCTCCCAGTATACAATGGAATCCCTTCTGGAAGAAGGATTCAAATTTCTGGGATGAATTTAATAAACAAAGGAGGAAAGAAAGAAAGGGCGAGGGAGGGAGGGAGGGAAGGAGGAAGGAAGGAAGGGAGGAAGGAAAAGAAGAAGAGAACCGGTGATCTCTCTGATGGAATGTGCCAGTGGCCTCGAAGCCACACCCACCCCCAGCTTCGGGCACCATCCAGAGGCCAACATGCTGGGTGGACAGCTGAGCATTCTACTGAGGAAGAGTCGTGATAACTAAGCCAGCCCTTCCTCCCCCCTCCCACTGCCTCCTCCTTTCCAGCCTCTTCTCTGCCCCTTTGCCCAATTCAGGCCTTTTGCAAGTTACCTTCCTGTGTCACTCCACCATTGTTGGCTGTCTCTCAGAGCCCGGCCTGAACTTTAGCCCTCTCCACCTTGATCATCACCAGGCCAACGCCTTCTAACCCACTTGTTCTGATGCCATTGAATCATCGAAGCTCTGTCCAGGACCTGAGAGGTCATCTTCCTTAAGTGTGTGCTAGAAGCTGCCAGAAACATCAGAGTGATTAAAATAGCCCTCCTCAGGGGCCAGTGGGAGAGATGATGTCTGTCCCTATGGAGTCCTCACACAATGGAGGATGCCGGTGCCCACACATCCTCTTCTCACCTGTGGCAGGGACCACCCGTCACCTCTCGTGTCCATTCTCCCCTTCTCCTGTAGAAATAAGACCTCTTCTGACTTTTGGCTAGACCTGTAGCCACACAGAATAAAGACTACATTTCCCAGCCTTCCCCTTGCAGCTGTGGTAGTCACGTGACTAAACCCCGACCAATGATATACAAACAAAAGTGATGTGTGCCTCTTCTAAGTCATGGCTGCCCCTTGCCTCTCCCCGTGCCCGCTGGCTGTGGTGTAGATATGGGGGAGCCATCCGAGACCGCGATCAGGGCAATATCCTAAGGATGGCTGAGCCACAAGAGAGAAGAAGCCTAGGACCCCATCTCCACTGAGCTAGTCCTGGGTTATTTATACCCAAGCCTGAGAGAAATAAACGTCTATCTTCTTTATGCTATTACTACTTTGAGTTTGTGGTAGAACAGTTGAACCTATATACTCTATATTCTAATTGTGCATCCATTTTCTTTGCCATAGAATTCAAGCAAGAACAAATATGGGTTAAATGCCTAGTATGTGCCAGGCTCTGTTTAAAAGTCTGGGTATACAGGGGCGCCTGCGTGGCTCAGTTGGTTAAGCGTCGGACTCTTCATTTCAGCTCAGGTCGTGATCTCACAGTTTGTGGAACGAGCCCCACACTGGGGCTCTGCACTGACAGCACAGAGGGTGCTTGGGATTTTCGCTCTCTCCCTCCCTCTTTCTGCCCCTCCTCTGCTCTTGCGCGTGCGCGCGCTCTCTCTCTCTCAAAATAAATAAATATTTTTAAATTAATTAATTAATTAAAAAAACAAGGGGCGCCTGGGTGGCTCAGTCCGTTAAGCATCCGACTTTGGCTCAGATCATGATCTCACCGTGTGTGGGTTCGAGCCCCACGTCGGGCTCTGTGCTGACAACTCAGAGCCTGGAGCCTGCTTCAGATTCTGGGTCTCCCTCTCTCTCTGCCCCACCCCTGCTCACACTCTGTCTCTCTCTGTCTCAAAAAAAAAAAAAAAATAAAGATTAAAGAAAAATATTTTTAAAAAGTAACAACTATGATTGAATGGGTGGATGATGATTGGATGGTTTCTGGGGGTGGGAGACAAAATGAGCTAAGGAATGGACAGCTTATAGCACTCAATAATGGGGAGCTGAGGTCTAAGGAAATTCTCTTCTCCACCCAGTCTACAGCCAGATCCCGAGACTGCAGCTTTCGCTCACCGTTCTGAGGTGGGCTTTCCTCACTACTTGTCCTCCCGCATTGTGGGAGTGGGAAGTGACGAGTCTAGAAAGCTGGGCCCGGCTGTAAGTCTCCACCCATCGTGAACTCTCAGTATGGTTGTGCCTAGTCACTTCCCCACTTTAGGACTCCATTCCCCGCCCCCCCCTCCCTCAAAAACTTACCAAACTTCTACTCATCGCTCAAGACCCAGTTCAACTGCCACACCCCTCTGTGAGCCCCCCCACCCCCCAACCCCTCAGTCAGAGTTTGTGGTTCTCTCCTCTGTGTCTGTCCCATGGTATGATCATTCCTCTATTATAGCAGCCATCAGGCTATGTACAACGACTTCCTGTTCCCTCCTTCCAGGATGAGCCTGTCTGTCTCTACTAGACATTGAGCCCCTTGAGGACAGAGTATAGCTTATACGGTCTCTATCCCTAATGCAGATTACCTGGCAGGTGATAGACAAAATGAAACATAAATGGATGGATGAGGATTGGATATGTGGATACAGAGGGATGATGAAGTGATTAGCTAAATTATATGTGGTTATATTGACGTCAGGTGCATAGATGATGGTAGATGTGGCTAATGAATTGTAGATACTTAATGAAAGAGTGAATGGAGGATGGATGGTGGATGAAAGAGGGATGGATGAAGAATAAATTGGTGAGTTCGTGATTGGCTTGTGAATGATAGATAGATACAAAGAAATGGATGAGCGATATCCGGTGGATACTTGATGCATGAGAAACGGTGGGTGGATAAATGATGAAGGGTATAATGGATGGACGGATGAAGAATAAAGAGATGACTAGATGCATAAATAATGGATGGATGAGGAACTGATGAATGCATGAGAGACGGTGATGGCTGTTAGTGGCTGGTGAACGGTGGGCAGATGAATGATGGATACATGGTAGGTGGACAGACAGATGGAATAACGATGGCTGGCTGGGTGGCCGGCTGAATGGATGCATGGATGATAAATAGACTGATGAGGGATGGGTATAGAATGGAGGATAGGTAGATAGACAGTGGGTTGGTGGTGGATTCATGATGATGGATAAGAAATAAATGGTGAGTGAAAGGTGAATGGATATTTGGCTAGATGGGTGGTCAGTGGGTGATGAATGAATTGTTGGCATTTGAATGGATGTATGAAAAATCGATAAATGGTAGTGGGATAGATTGATGGATGATGTGTGAACGGTTCGTGAATAGGTGTGTGCATTACCACAGACATTCATCGAGCCCTGATATTTCATGAGTCCTCACTCAGGAAAGAAATGAAACTGATACTTGATTAAGCTTCCATGAGCCAAGTGTCTTCATGGGTGCTTGACTTATGTCATCTCAAATAATCATTGTGACAATTTTACAAGGCAGGTATTGTTATTACCTGGCTTGCTTTACTAATGAGGAAAATAAGGCTCAGGGGTGGAAGCCTTGCTTCCGTGTTCTGTTTTCTCCTTCTCCTTCCAGTGGTACCGCATCCCCTCTGCTAACCATTTCACACAGCCCTGCACTGTTCATGGCTTGCCTCTTCCAGCAGCCTCCCCATATCCTGGCCCTCGGGGATCCCTCTTTTGCACACTCTAGACCTCCTGCCTCTGCCCTTCTCTACCTTTCGTTTGATTCCGACCATGATTCCCAGTCTTCATCAATGCAACCATTTACTGATCACCCACCACATGCTTGGCATTGATCTTGGACCTTCACATGTACTACCTCATGTTATTTCTGTGAGGGCCCTGAAGGTAGGTACTGTTAATCTCATTTTAAATGTGAGAAAGCCAAGACTCAGAGAAGTACAGTGATTTGCCCAAGATCGCCAGCTAGTGAGGTACACCGTTATTTAAAGGTGTAACTCTGGTCAGTTCGATTCCAAAGTCTGCGTCTTAAACTTTAATGCTATATTTCCTCTTGGCTACCATCACATTCCATTATCCGTGTCTGTTTTTGGGTATGTAGGTGTAAGCCCGTGTGTTTGTGCCTTGTCTCTCCGCGGACTGGAACAGAGACACTTCATCACACATTATCTGGAACTCTTTCGGTGTCAGACACAGAGAAGAACCACAGACCATCATGGCAGGAAGAGCCATCTTGGACATGGGGGAGTTCGACTCCTTTATGTTCCCAATGAGCTCACTCAGGCTCAGAGGAGAGACGCGGCATGCTCAAGGCCACCCAGCAAGTTGGTGGCTGGTCTGGGACCTGACCTGGGCCTCGGTCCTCAGCAAGCATTTACTGGTGAAACTCAGAACTCAGCCTTCTGGAACTGCTGGGCTAGTTTCTAGGAATAATAATAATAATAATAATAATAGAAACAGATATAAGTCAGTCCATAACCTTCATTCTACTGGGTGGTAGAAACTTAATCTTGGTCAGTTCTGGGTGACTTCTTTCACTTTTTCCTCCCCTGAGTTCACCTATTGTCCCACTTCTTGTGCGTGCAGGAAGGGACCTGGCCCAGGGGGCCTACACATCTACTCAGACATCTAGGTTTGCAATTTCTTTAGGTCGACTCAGGAGTGAGGTCCTGGGTCTTTCTCTCCAATCCCTCAAGATTACCTGAAGTTTCTGTGTTCTCTTTTCAGGGTCACTCACCAGCTTCTCCACTCATCATAGCTCCCTAAATCTGACCCTCTGTATTACTTGGGATGCCAATTTAGCTGTTGTAACACAGGCCAAACTAACTGGGTCCGAACAAAGATTGAAGTTGGTTTCTCCATCATTAACGAGTAAAGGGGAAGCAGCCCAGGCTGATGTGGAGTCCCATGGTGTCAGGGAGCCTGTCTCCTTCCATTTTGTTGCTCTGGCCTCCTTCACATGCGGCTTCCGTCTTGTGATCTAAGATGGCTGCTCCAGCTCCCACCACAGGGTCAAATTCCAGCTGGCAGGAATGGGAGAGGAGGAGTGGTGAGAGAAAGTCCCTTTTTTCTTTAAATACATGACTCAGAAGTTGCACACACCACTGGGTTCACAGACCCTGTCGGAACCGGGTCGTGTGGCCGCCCCTACCTGCAAGGGAGACTGGGAAATGTAGTCTTCAGCTGTGTGGCCATCTGCCTCTCTAGGGGAAAAAGTCTGATCATTGCATGACAACTAACTATCCCTGCTACACTTCCTTCTCCCCCCCTCCCAGACAATCTTTACCTCATTTTCTGAACAAGAAAAGCAACTTGACTCACCTTTCCTCATTCTTTTAGTTGTGAAGAAACTGTATACCCTCAAATTGCTCAGGGTCTTGAAGAAATTTCCACGACTTGCAAACCAAAGGCTTTGGCCTCTGGAGACTCAGAAAAAAATGTCTTCCATTTCTGCCTCATTCTCTCTTCTCTAAGGTGATGGAGGCCGTTAGCAAATAGGGAAAAGGTCGCGTGCAAAGAAATGCAAGAGATGCTGTCAGTGTTACAGAATGTTTTACAGTTATGGATACAACTCAGGCATCTCTCTTTCCTGCTCAGTATTTTGGTGACTTCCCCCGATCCTAGACTCTTAGTCGCGGCTCAAATGACAACTCTTCCAAGAAGCATGTTTGGCCCACCCTGTTTGTTTCCTTTATAACGCACCTCACAATATGTAAGCTATACATCTATATGCTTACGAACGACATAGAGGAAGGGACCACCTCTGTCCTTCCATCTTGGCATCCCCGGTGCCCAGCACAATGCCCAACACATGCTAGATTTTTGGCAAATTCACCTGATTGAATGATGACATTGCGTACCAGCGTCCCACGGGGTGCAGAAAATTTTCATATCTTTTTCCCAGGTGGCTAAAAATAGAGTGGATGTGGCTCTACTTACGGTCAGTGGCCTAGGAGGAACTGTGGTTCTTTGAGCCTAGGGGTCAAGTTACCGATGTAGGTGGGGCTTGTCCCAGCATGTACCAACGGGGGAGGCGTGCTGGAGGGGCTAGATGGGCTATTACATCTTGAGAAGCACCCCCCACCTCGACTCCCAACCTGTGTCCAGTTGCCCCCACCCATCCAGGACTTAAATCAACCCAGGAGAAAAGGGCAGAAGCTTGACTCAATTGTGTTCAAATCTGAAATGACTCGTTTTTGTCTAGACTTGACTGACATCTGCATTTTCTGGCATCAGGAAAGATAGGCACTCGGGTGAAGCAAAAGTCAGTTACAGAAAATGGGGTGTTTGGGCACCTGGCTGGCTCAGTCAGTTAAGCATCCCGCTCTTGATCTCAGGGTCATGAATTGGAGCCCCCTGTTGGGTGTAAAGATTACTTAATAAGTAAGTTAAATACACACATACACACATACATACCTACTTAGAAAAAGGGGTGTTACATTCCTTGCGTAACTGAGTACCTGGCTGATAGATGTGTTTTAGTCACATTAGAATGATGTCATTCTGGAATCACAGATGGGTTAATGTATGAAAACTTACATCACAGAGTTAGTCAATCGTAGAATCACATAAGATTATGGGGCGCCTGGGTGGCTCAGTCAGTTGAGCGTCCAACTTCAGCTCAGGTCATGATCTCGCGGTTCATGAGTTTCAACCCCCCATCAGGTTCACTGCTCTCAGTCTATCCGTGCAGAGGCTGCTTCAGATCCTGTGTCCCTCCCTCTGCCCCTCCCCCACTTGCACTCTCCCACCCCTCCCAAAAGAAAAGAATCACATGAGATTAGAATCATAAACTGTATTCAGAAAAACCATTAGAGATTGTCTTAGTTTGGATTCCTCTGAAAGCAGAGCCTGAGACAAGGATTTGGGTGCCGCTAGTCCAGGAAGCCAGAGAGATTCTGAGAGAGTGAGACAGAGAAGAGAGGAAAGGCAATAGAAGGTGAGCTATTGAGCCAGTTTCCAATACGGGCAGTAAGTACCCAATCTCACTGCAGACCTTCTGAGAAACCAAGGAGAACCATCTCCAATGGATATGAGGCTGCGACACTCATCCACCAACTCCCAACCCCAGTGCTTGATGATTGCCATGGGGAGCACCGAACGCTTCCCAGATCCTGGTTGAGGCAGGTTCCAAGGCTTCAGAGAAACCCGATGACAGGCACTTGAAAAGGAATGCTGTCAGTGTGCTGGGAAGGCCCCGCTGCTGGTAAGCTAAGAGGTGTGGGACACCAATAACAATTAATGATCCAACAGGACCCCAGGACGAGAATTCCCTTCCAAAGGTCTCGACTGGGAGTCTACAAGCTGCTTGAGTCTGGGGGACTTATTTTGTTTCATCAGCACTTTGTTAAAATGAAGTTGGAATCTAAAGGCATCTCGGAGACTCACGCCGGCTTCATTTTGCCACACGCCCCACCTCTCCCCGTTGCTCACAAGCCTTCAAATTTCCGTCACCTGCCTGGTTCCCAGAGGCATTTGACTTTGAGTCCCCTGCATCAGCTACGGGATCCTTAAGGTCTTTGTTTCACATCTGCATCTCGAGGTCCCTGACACGCAGCCTGGCCCATGACCGGGCCTAATCAACTTTGCCGGTAAATGTAGCCTCTGCTTGCATTTTTCTCTGCCTGGGAGCTCACCCCTTTCAAGGCTGCTCGTTGTATTGTCTCCGAGCTTCCCCCACCCCCTCCTGCCAGGCCCCAGGCATTCCCAGTGGGGACGGGGGGTGCAACAACTCCCTGCTTGGGGTGAGCAGCAGGTTAATTTCCTCCTGGAGCTTCCCTCGGCAAACAATGAGACAATGGCCAGCCGGAGGTGGCCTGCGTAAGACAGCCGCAGAAGGGGAAGTTGTAATCTGTGCGTGAAGCCAGAGGGCGGGCAAAGGGGCGAGAAAAGCAACCCGGCCAGACTGGGCCCTCCACCCAGCTGGCCCCTGGGACTGCTGCAGGCCCCAACCTGAAGGTCACCTGAGTCGTTCTTGAGGAAAACAGCCACAAACCACCATCCTCGAGGAGAAAACACGGATGGGTGGGGTTCCTCCCCCAAACACCCCCTTCTCCGTCTGGATGGTCCCGGCTCCTGTCTGCGTAATCTCATCTGCCCACCTTCTGGGCCCTGCTGGCAGGAAGACATCCCCCCAGACAGACACTGTCCGATTCTGGCTGTGTTCTGGCTGTGTGACCTCGGGGCATGTTACTTAACCTCTCTGTGCCTTTGATTCTTTATCTGCAAAAGGGGAATAATGCCACCATCTCCCCCTGGTCATCAAGAGGATGCCATCCCTCCATTCATCCATCAGGCATTTACTGGTCATCTGCTCCACACGGGGCACTGTGTTGGATGCCGGGGGTCCAGTTGTACCGTGTTCCTGCCCACACGGAACACAGCGTCTTGACGTGGAGAGAGTCAATGATCAGGGGATTGCGCCAGGGCATGAAATTGTAATAGTGGTGGGTGTTAGTTACCAGGAGGGGAGGCAGCACCATTAAGACCTGCAACCCTGGGCCCAACCTGGTTCTGCAGGTCAGGGTGGGCTTCCTCTAGGAAGAGGCAGTTAAACTGAGCTGAACGGGGAGGGAGAGGAAGTTTACTAGGCCAGGGGGAAGGTGTGCAGGGAACAATGCAAAGGCCCGGATGCCAAAACAAGCTGGCATTAAAAAGAGCCAGGAGGCCTGTGGGCCTGGAACGGGAGTTTGTTCTTTACCTGGAGAGCAGAGGGAAGCCACTGCAGGTGTCCGCGGAGTGACATGATCCCGTGGGCTTGCTTAGCACTGGGCCCGGCAGGTGGCTTCCCTCCTTCTCGAGGGCAGGGTCCTGTCCAAGCACCTCCTGCGTGACAAAGCACTGCTTTCCCAAACCTCCTCACCGGCAAAGGTAGGACTTGCTGTGCCCATCTCACAGATGAGGAAATGGAGGTTCGGGGCAGGGGAGAGAGGAAAGGACACCCAGCACACTAGATGGGTCCTCGTCCCTTGTAAAGAGGGGTGGTAGCTGGAAGGACATCTGAGACTGCAGAGAAACCCAGAAGGACACCTGGCCTCCTCTCCACCCCCACCCCCGCCATGCCTCTCAGGGTGGCTCCTCGCCCTCTCCTCTCACCCCAGAGGCTCCCCTAAATCCAGCTCTGTACCCAGAAGACAAAGAGAGCCACAGATGACTCCGAGATATCCCCATCCCAGGTCATACCCCACATGTCCCTTAGAGCTAGGCAGCCTCCTCTAAAGCCACACCCACACCCAGGTTCAAAGCCAGCCTTCTGCCTCTGCCACGGCACCTGCCTCCAAGCTAATAGCTTCACTCCTTGGAGACCCACAGAGAAAGCAGCACCCGTCGTCGTCGTGGACCTTCGTGCTCCTTCCTCTTCATCATTCAGATGCTAAGAGCTCCTCTTTACTGAGGAGGAAACTGAGGCTTGAGGAGGAGATTCCTGCCCGTTGCTGCAGGGCCAGAAGGGGGTTGCGGCCAGATTCTGAGCTGGTCGGCCTCAAAGCCCGCGCTCCAGGTATGCATCTCCTGTAGGACCCCCAGGCGGGTCATTTCACAGACCGTATCACTGTGCGCTCAGAGCCCCGGTGCCTTTCCGCGACTGGAAGCCTAGTCCTTCTCTCTCACGGCTCCTACGTCGGAGGCTTGGGCACCCACGAGGCATGATCTCCTGCTTCACTCCTGCCTCTGCTTACCTGTGGCCCAGCAGAGACCCCTCCCCCCCGGAAACCTACACCTGCTTTCCTTTTCCCCATAGTCGTCATCCCCACCTGAGCACACAGGGGACATTTATTTGTCTGTCTGTGAGCCCGGGGAGGGCAGCTTGCACTTGGTCCCTTCTGTTCACCACTGAGCACCAGTGCTGGGCACAACGGTAAGGGTTCAACAAATACTGGTCACATGACGAATGAAGGAAGGACGCAAGATCTCCAGTCCCCCCCCCCCCGCCGCCCCCCGCCACTGCGTCCCCCAAACACCTCAGTTGCTGGTGCCGGGATGTCAGGCTTGGGAGGGCCCACAGCCAGCCATCCCCCTCACTGGTCTGTCCACCAGCCTTCGCAGGTCCTCACCACAGACCCCACTCTAAGGGGCAAGGAAATCAGAGCTCAGGGAAGTCACAGAACTGCAAGGGTCACAGGGCTGTGATTCCTGAGGGGGTGTCCCCCCTCCCCGCACGTAACAGCCCATCACTGCCCCAGGACTGCTCAGCGGGCCCAGTGGGATGGGATTACTGGGGCTGCAGCTCACGCCCCTGCTCGGGAGAACCCAACCCGCCTCTGCTGGGGGGGTGGGGTGGGGGGGAGGTGGGGGCGGGGCTGGTTTGTTCTGCTGCCGGCAGCTTCCCTCCTCCCAGTGCTGGGACTCCAGCTCCGAGTGTTCCAGGAAATCCAGGCCACATTTCCCTCCAGGAGCCACCGCCCAAAGGGACCCTCTGGGGAGAGATGGAGCATTTTTGAGGAAAAGGGGGGTGAGGGTGCGGGGTGTGGGAGAAAGAGTCACCAAAAAAAAAAAAAAAAAAAAATAGTGGCTGGGCCAGGAATGTGCCTGGGTGAATTGGAGCCAAGCCTCCTGTCACATCCACAGCTGTGCTGGCCAGGGCAGGGTGCAGGCGGGGCCAGGTCACTCTCGGGACAGGACATCAGCTGCCAACCTGTTCCTGGCGGGCAGATGGGCTCCCCGCCACCAGCCTGTCTGGGGAGGAGCTGGGCAAGAGCCTGGGCCAGGAGTCAGGACACGGGGCTCTGACACCTTGGCCCATTCTCCAGCCGGGGCCTCAGTTTCCTCAACTGTGTAATGTCAAGATCTCAAGAAATGCTGGGTTATGGCGACTTTTCTTTTTTTTTTTAACGCTTATTTATTTTTGAGACAGAGAGAGACAGAGCGTGAACGGGGGTGGGGCAGAGAGAGAGGGAGACACAGAATCGGAAACAGGCTCCAGGCTCTGAGCCGTCAGCACAAAGCCCGACGTGGGGCTCGAACTCGCAGACCGCGAGATCGTGACCTGAGCCGAAGTCGGACGCTTAACCGACTGAGCCACCCAGGCGCCCCTGTGGCGACTTTTCAATAAGAGGCTGGTTGCATGGAGTGAGGGACTGTCCCAGTATTTAGTTCTTAATTTGGGGTCCAGGACTCAAGGATTCTGTGACGTTGGGGGAAAAACTAACTTCACACCCACTAGCGTCCGCCTGAAACGCAACATTTCCTTCAAGTATGGATGTGGACCGCAAGCTCTGGCAGGGTTGGCAGTGACCTTGTCACACTAGGAGCCGAAGACGCGCGGGTCCCACAAAACGGTGGTTGCAGACAGCCTCACGAACTGTTTAGGCTCAGGGCGCCTGGGTGGCTCAGTCGGTTGAGTGACCGGCTTCGGCCCGGATCGTGATCTCACCGTCTGTGGGTTTGAACCCCCTGTCGGGCTTGCTGCTGTGAGGGCAAAGCCCACTTTGCCCTGATGCTCTGTCCCCCGCTCTCTGCCCCTCCCCCACTCATGCTGTCTCTCTCAAAAATAAATTAAAAGAAAAAATTGTCAGCACTCATCATGACCTGAGACCTGTATCCACATCTTCGATTTAATGTGCTAATAAAGAAATGCATGTATCACTATATCACAAAGCCTGGTCACTCTGGCAGTAATAATCATCTCAATATAACTGGTTTCCTTTGTGATCCTCTGCACTTTATTTTCTGCACTTAAAAAAAACAACAACACTTGATTATGAAAATGGGCCCATTGCATCACCAGATCCCAAAGCGGTCCGTGGTACATAAAGCAAAAAATCCCTGCCTTATATGAAGCCATTTTTATTTTTAAATGGGGAAGTCCTCTGGACACTGACTTGGAAAAGTGTCAAAACACAGTGCTAAGTGCAGTATGAAAGCAGGATATACCAGTGTCTGTGTGAGAACCAGGCTGGGCAACTACATTTGCTTGATGCCCATAAAATACCTACAAGGGGCCCCCAACAGGTAACAGCGTCGGAGGGAGACCTGTCACTCAACACCTTGAATACCGATTTTTTTTTTTTTTCATCTACACGTACATTCAGAAAGAGTTGGGATTCTGGAAAGACGTCTGTGGCTCCAGTGGAAACACAGTTTTTGAATGTTCGAAATATCTCCTGGTTAAAAAAAAAAGAAAGAAAGAAAGAACAAAAGAACAAAAGAAGAAAGAAAGAGAGAGAGCCCGGTAGACAGACGCCGGTATATTCCTTTGCAGTCCCAGCTCAGTGGCCCTGGGTGCATCTGAGGGCAGCTGTCCACCCACTCAGGGTCAAGGGGAACTACCCAGCCCCCAGCTCAGGCCTCAACACCCACTGCCCAGCATCTTCCTTCTGGATGAATCATGTGTTTGTGGACTGAAAGGCAGGGTTATCCCAGCCAGGAAGTCCTTGGAATCATCAGCATGGAGGCAGCCCCTTAAAGCGGAAAAAACATAGCCTTCAGAGGCTGGAGATACGGGTTCAAGTCCCAACCCGGCCACGCGATTCACAGCGTGAGCCCACGACCGTCTCAGCGAGAAGGAGGCACCCGCCAGGTCTCACGCCGTAGACCTACAGGCACGTAAGAACTCGCAGGTGGGCGTTTCCAGCCCGAAGCCCCTCTGTTTGGGGAAAACGGGAAGCCCTCGGCAGCCACTGAAGGTAGGAGTGAGGATGAAGGGGTGTGTTATGCCCTCTTTCCTCTGGCTCTGCAGATACTTAGAACCGATGCCCAGGCAGGATAAAAACAGGGCCCAGCCACACTTCTGTTCACTCTCAACAGCCACCCCAGAAGGTAGGTATCTTTCCCCCCGTTTTACAGATGAGGAAACTGAGGCTCAGAGAGGGGAAGAAGGCCATCTGAGGTCACACAGCTCTAATGTGCTTTGACCCGGGTCACTTGGTGGGGCTACCTTACCCCCTGGGGACAGCTCTGTCCTGGCAACCCCAACCTCACACCGAGTCTAGAGGCCCGCTCAGGGGTGCGGCCTGTCTCAGTGTGAACACGACTATTTTTAGCGTCCACAGCAGGGGCTAGGGGCCGAAGCCAGGAGTGACAATGGGGGGAAGGGGGTGGGGCTGCTGGCGGCCGCCCCCGCACCCAGCAGCCGCCCCATTTCCTCGAGGAACCAGGCCATGCACAATACAAGGAAAGCCTAGTGGGGAGTGGCTGGGGGCTCCCGTGGGGGGGGGGGGCTAACCTGGCCCATCAGGGCAGCTGGGGGCCTGGAGGAGGCCTCCAGACCAGAGGGAAATGGACCATTAGCCCAGCTGCCTGGTCCCTGGCAGGAGTGATCATTCATGCTCTATATTCACACACACACACACACACACACACACACACACACACACACAGGGGTCTTTTGTTAACTTCTAAGCAGGGCAGGGCCTCATCTCCAGCCTCAGAGACAGAGAACTGGGCCCAAGGGACTCAACAAGGTAAATTCCCCCAGAGGCCAAGCAGAAATCAATTTGGGGGGCCAGGTGGGAAATGCGGTCATGAGCACCCCGGTCACGCTACAGGGCCCTGGCCTGTTGGGGAGGTGGGTCCCTGGTGGGGAGGAGCAGGTGGTTCCCCACAGCCTGGCAGGCAGGGCTTCTTCCTTGCCTCGATTAAAAAAAAAGCGGGGAGGGGGGGCGGCTCCCGCTCTTCTGGGCAAGATGAACCAAACTTGATGTCTGAGGTTCTCATGTGTGGTGCCGTGGCTCAGGTGGGAGACTGCTCCTCCCGGTCCCCATCCCTGTGCTGCCAGCTGCCACAGACAGCTCTGGGAGATGCCTCCTCTCCGCGCCCATGGTTATGTCACGCCTCCCCCCCAGGGATGCCCTCCTCTGCCTCCCCATCCTCCTGCCACCATTATAGCTCTGACAGTAAGCACAGTGACATTCTTGCTGGCCATCACATCCCCAGAACCAAGCACAGTGCCTGGCACATAGCAAGTGCTCAATAAATGTGGATGGAATAAAATCCTTGCGTCCTTCTGGAGGCCTCTCGTCCCCTCCCTCTTCTGGGAGCTGCTCCCTGCCCAGTGAGGCAGACGCATTCACCCCCACTGTAGGGAGAAGAAAGCTGACTAGGGAAGGACTGAAGATCACTGACTGAAGATCACACTCAGTGAGCAGCAGCATAGGCAGCACTCGTGTCTAGACCAGGGGTCCCCAGCTGTGTCCCCACCAGCCCCCACCTGCCCCCGGGCACCAGCTCTCGAGTTGGAAACTGGTATCTACGAGCGTGCCGTAGCAGTCCAGCTGAAAGACGAAGGGCGTGGTGGGGTTGGAGGGATGGGTTCTCCTTCACGCGGGATGGAACTACACCCAACGATCAGGGAAAGCAGGGGGGTTCTGGAGACGTGCATGGGGGCGGGAGGGGTGGGGCAGGCTCTGCACAGAATGAAAAGTGACCCCCTGGAGATGTTCAAGCACTGGATGGCGAGACGCTGCTCAGCAAATGAGAAGAAACAGGCAGCAGATCCATGCAAAAATACAGATGAATCCCAGAGACATTAAGATGAGTGAAAGAAACCAGGCCCACAAGTACCCGCTGTCTGAGTCCGCTTACAAGAAATTCTAGAAGAGGCAAAACTAAGCCAGAGTGACAGAAACCTGATTAGTGGTGGCCTAGGGCCAGGAGGTGGGACTGATGGGTGAAGGACACAAGAGAGCTTTGGGGGGTGGGGGGAGGTGATGGAAAGATTCTGCATCCTAATTGGGCGGTGGTCACACAGGGCGTATGCTTGTCAACACTCATGGAAAGATACACTTAAAGTGGATAACCTTGGGTACCTCCGATTTTATGTTAATTACATCCTGATACCCTTGATTTTTAAAATTGGCACCCTCCTGTCAACCTGGAGAATGTACGATCGCTTACAAGTCCGACTGCATTCTTTTCTGATACCGGAGGGTGCCTCCTCTCAGAAGGTTCAAAGGCATGACACTCAGGCTGCATTACAGGTATCTGCCTTGGCTATTTCTGGGAGCAGACGGCACCGTGGAGGCAACGCAGCCTGCTGTGTTTGGAGCACGTAGTGTGGACAGCACTGAGCTCTGTGCGTGGGTAACTCACATGCCCCCAAACACCCAGTGAGATAGGCGCTCTTAGCCCCACTTCACAGAAGAGGGAACGGTGAGGGGGAGGGCTCTGGCTCAAGAGCACATCGCTGGCAAGTGGGAGAAGGGGGATTTGAACCCCGCCTGCCTCCGGAGCCCCGGTTCCCCACCCTCTGCTCTGGGAGAGAGGGTGCTGGAGCCACCGTTCGGCCTTCCCAGGGGTCCCCTTTTTTCTGGCCTCGAATGTTCCCCCGCCCCTTCCATGAAACAGAAGCCTAGCAGGGGTGTGGGCACCACCCTCCTTAGGAGGCAGTTTGCTGCTGTGATCTTGGGAGCCCGAAGAGGTTTGTGGGAGTTTGTGGACGTGTTCCGTCCAACACCTGTAGCCGGTTTCTTCCACTTCCTGGCCGTGTGACCCGAGGCAAGTAAGTGCCTCTACCTGCCTGTGTCTCCGTGTGCTCATCTGTAAAGCGAGGACTGAAAATACTGGTCCCCCTTACTGCGTGGGGGGTTTTCTTTCGGCGATTAAAATGTTTTGGAACCAGATAAGAGGTGGCGGTCATGCAACAATGTGAATGTGCTAAATGCCACTGAATGATACACTTTTAAGTGGGTAGGTTTATGTTCTGTGAATTTCACCTCAATAAAAAAAGAAAAAGGAGGAAAGAGAGATCATCTGTGTGGATATAAATGGACATACACATCCAGGAACCGGCTATCTACCTAATCCTCGCAGCGAGGATGAAAAAAGCAATAAATGGCGAGCACTTAGAATAGTGCCTGACCCCGGGGAAGCATGCGACATGTTTTTATTTTGGTTGTTGTTTAGCGCCCCCGGTTGTTGGCCAAGCTGCCATCCTCCGTGACCAGCCAGCCGCAGCAGCCTCCTCCTGGGATCCCAGCTTCAGCTCTTGCCTGCCCCACGTCCCCATCTTTTTCCCAGTGGCAGCCGGAAGGATGGGGTATCCTAGAAACCCAGGTCACATCAGGGACTCTTCTACTCAAAACTCTCCAACGCTTCCCCATGTCATGGGAGAGATAGCTGGGGCCCGGCATGACCTGTCCCTTGACACCCCCTGTCTGCCCTCACCTTCCATCACTGGCCAGTCTCCAGGCACACTAGCTTCCTTGCCTTTTGCCCTCCACCCGCCCCCATGCCAGGCATGCTCCTGCCCCAGGGCCTTTGCACTGGCTGTTCCCTCTGCCAGAATGCTCTTCTCCCCGATTCACGCAGATGCTGCTACACCTCCTTCAGGTCTTTGCCCAGATGTCACCTCCTCGAGGAGGCCCTCCCTGACTCCCCTCATAAAATTGCTCTGCTCCAGCCACTCACCTTGCCCTCGCTGGCTGTACAACCTTGATGTGATATCGTACACTGATTTGTGTTCCATGTTTCATCCATCTCCCCCTGAGATGGGAGCCTTCCTGTCTCTTCAAAGGGACTTTGTTTCCTCCTGGGAGCCCAGCCTGGCACAGGGTGAACCCTCCATAGATCTTTAGTGAAGGAAGGCATGCCCTGGGCAGTGCTTATCTGGTCATTCAGCTGGGCTCGGCACGTGTGAGTCACCAGGGGCGGGGACCCTGGGCTCGCCCTAGCTGCCCCAGTATCACCTAGCACGGGAATGATGGGGTCATCTGTGGAGGGAAGGCCCCTGCCCCATTCAGGGTCCCGCTTCCTGGGGAGTCTGAAGTGGCAGGAGGGTCTGGGACAAGAACCCCGGGCCAAAGTCCTGGCTGGCCCCCACCCCATCCCTGGCCCTCTCCCGTGGGACTCTGGACTCCTCTTCCTCCCCCTGCAGCTGTTCTAACAACCTCTTCCTTTCCTTTTCCTCTGGCCTGAGCTACATCTCCTCTGGCCTTTATCTTCCCCTCAGCTGCTCTGGGGAGTACGAGTACCTCCCCCTCCATGCTCTCCTTCCCCACCCTCCTGGCCTGGGCCCTAAAGCCTCCCCCTGAGGCTCAGCACCCCACCCCAGCCTCTCCCCACCCCTCCAGCCACCTCCAGGGGACAGATCCTGGGAACGGGGACCAGGCAGGAGACCTGGGTCCCTCGACAGGCCTCTCAGCTTCTGACTTGCTGTGTGACCCATCTCTCCACTCAGAGGCCAGCGGGGGAACTAGGAAGGCTGTGCTCCAGTCTCCACTAGGCCACTTACTGGCTGTGTCGCCTTAGGCAAGTCACTTAACCTCTCTGTGTGTCAGAATTGATCTTAATACAAGGATGCAATACAATGAGGTGGAACAGTTTTGTAAATTGCAAAGCCCTAAACCACCCTCGGCCGTGTATTTGTACCACGTTTCTGACCCAACAAACCCAGAACACTGAGGGAGAACCTTCCAGTGGCCCCTAATCTATTCCAGATGTTATCACTACATCATTACATTATCAATAACATCCTCAGGTTTGAGAAAGGCCATCGTCAAAGGTCCATCTCCTTCAAGACCGGGGGAAGGTCCCAGGGAACATTCTAGAATAGAACCCCTCCGGCGAAGCCCACCAGCCCCCAGGGGACCTCACAGTAATTCAGAACAGGGAAGAGTCATTATAATTCCAGTTTACAGGTTCAAAAGCTGGAACCCAGAGAGCTTCAGGCTGCCTGACCCCAAAGCCTAGGCTTCATTGCTATCCCCGGTTGACAGACTGGAGTCCCTGTCTGAAGTCCCTGGGACAGGGCTTCCTGTCCAGCCCTCCATACTGTGCCCACCTGAGAGCCCTGAAGACTTCTGCTCAGAAACTCGTCTCCCTAGTTCTCTCCAGGCACTTGCCCGCCCTTCCAGGGTCCTTCTGATTCCATTCAGGCTGGGAGCGGCCGATGCCAGGTCAACCTCACTTTCCCTCCTGATTCCAGAACAACAGAGGCTGGTGTCATTGAGGGCCTTGGGGGCCCCAGGCCGAGATGAGTTCATAAATATTAACTGCTACCACACAGGGTGGGCTCTTATCCCCACCTTGAAGTGAGACTCAGAGCAATTAAGTGAGCAACTCGCCCGAGGTCACATAGCTGGGGGGGAGCGTGAACCAGAGGTGAAATTCAGGTCCGTCTGACTTCCAAATGCCTTCAAAGCACTCGGTGACATTGGGTGACTGCATTGCCAGCTCTACTCCTCAGTTTCCTCATCTCTGAAATGGGAAGAGTAACACTGAATTCATGAGATCTGCTGAGCCGTGAGAATTATATTGCACGAGTTTATAAAGTGCCCAGAACAACACTGGGCACACGGGTGAGGCATCGCTGAGGGACTAGGGGCTCTGAGGTCAGGCCGACCTAGGGCCACATCCCAGCTCTGCCACTTTTGCTCATGGAGACAATTACTCCATATCTCTCTGAGCCTCACTGAACTCAACTAGAAAACAGGGATGATCAGCCCCTCTCCCCAACAAAAAGTGAATAAAAAGTGAGCACATGCCCAAATCACGGGCAATTCATTAGCACGAACCCATCAAGAGAACGGTGAAGCCAGTTCAAAGCATTTAAGAGAGGCTGAGATGTTGATAGGTGACAAAAGACAAAATGCTAAGACTATGGAACTGGTTATGTCCTACAGGACGAAAGAGCTGTAACCTTTGGGGCGATCTTTTCCACTGGCGAGAAATGACCTGCGACTTATATCTACGAGTGAACATACAACTTCCCCATGCTTGGGCCCTAAAAATTAGTGTATGACATGTGAAACAAAGATCTCTTCCCCCAGAGAGTTGGGTCCCCCTGGGGCAGGCCTGTGGGACAGCGCTCCAGCACGTTCCCGATGGGATATACAGTCCTCCTCCTGCGTGATGTCCAAGTTTTGGATACTTTTTTTAAATCCGAGGATGTAATGAGATAATGGAGGTGGGAGGAATTTATCAATTTTTAAAAATGTGTTTAATCTTCATCTATTTTTGAGAGAGAGAGAGAGAGACAGAGTGCGAGCAGGGGAGGGGCAGAGGGAGAGGGAGACCCAGAATCCGAAGCAGGCTCCAGGCTCCCAGCTGTCAGCCAGAGCTGATTGTGGGGCTTGAACTCACAAACTGCGAGATCATGACCCGAGCAGAAGTCGGACGCTTAACCCACGGAGCCACCCAGGCGCCCCCTGCAATTTATCAGTTTTGAAGTACCGAATGTCTCATTGCTTATTTGAGTCGTGTCTCCACCCTCCACAACCAGCCCTCTGAGGGAGTCCCTCCCAGGAGCCCCTACACTAACCAAGTGACGTGAACAGTGGGCTAGGGACACTCACAAGACTGCAAACTGTCTGTAGACGTGATCTTATTAATTTTTATTTCCTTCCAGAGCACTCTAATCAATAAGCCTGACGCTAGGGTAGGTGCTGCTGAATGTGACATAATCCATAAGTATCCTCTACTTGGAGTGCCCCCCTGACCTGCCGACTCTCTGGGACAGCCTGGACAAGTCTTTGTAGTTTCATCTACTCAACAATGATTTCCTGGGGGCCTAATCGCTGCCACGCACTGTCCCGGGCTCTTGGTGTGAAGCAGCAAACCAATCCCTGCCTTGGAGGGCCTAGAATCTAGACAGGAGACAGAAAATTAGCCGATGCAGAGGTTAAATAATTACAAATCACCACAAGCACCTACAAGGCAAAGAACAGGAATGAACACCGGCAGGGCCACTGGCTTCCTCGCCAGCGGAGGAAAGCCTCCCTGAAGAGGGGACGTTCAAGCTCAGCCATAAGGAATGAGAGCATGCCAGCCGATGGAAAAGCTGCGAGAAAGGCATCTCAGGTAGGGGGTACAGCATGTGCAAAGGCCCTGGGGGCAGTAACAGGTTTCAAGGAACAGGGAGAAACAGTGCGGCCATTGTTGGGAGAGTGGCAGGAGATGATGTGAGGGAGGTCAGCAGGACCTGGATGGTGGTCGGGGTAGTAGGGGTGGAGGGTGATCTGGCAAGGGACCTAGACTTAATTCTAAATATGATAGGAAGACATGGGGTGTTTGGGTCAGACACGTCCCTTATCCCCACCTGTGAAATGGAGGTCCCGGTTTCTGCCTCAGGGCAGAGGTTTTCAGTGTGGTCCGGCATCACCTGGAACTCTTGGGCCCCACCCCAGACCTAACAGATCAGACACTCTGAGAGTCTAGCTCAGCAATCTGTGTTTTATCAAGCCCTCCAGGTGATGAGGATGCTGCACGGTTGGGAACCACGGCTCTGGTAGGAACGCGACCCAGAGTCGCCACCTGGTGTTACTTCTCGGGAATACAGCTTGGGCGCCTCTAACCAGCAGCCCTTTTTGATGCCCCCAAGGCCACTTTCCACGGAAAGGACCCAGAGCACGCTCGTGGACAGGAGGGTGGCTTTAGAGTGTGCCTGTCCGCTTTTCTCACAAGCAAGGGCACACAACATAGGAGGGGTTCCCCAGTGATAAACTTCAAGTTTTCTTCCCGCGACACTTGGGGTAACACCAGATTTCTCACACGGCCTGTTCTCTTTGTATCTCTCTCCTCTCATTCACACACCCCCCCCTGCCAGCCACACTGGCTTCCTTGCTGCTTCCTGGCTGTTCCCTCTGCCTGGAATGCTCTTTCCCCAAAATGTGTATGGCGAACTCCTTCCCTTCATTCAGAACGCTGTTCAAATGCCACCCCCTCCGGGAAGCCTTCCGTGACTACACTCACCAAGGAGCACCAGCCCCACTCCCTGACTATGGCCCTGTCTTCTTCTTCTTCTTCTTCATCCCCTTCATCCCCAATTATTTCATATTTATTTGATTTTTGCCTATCTTCCTTATAAGACTGTAAGTTCCAATGAGGCAGGGATGATAGTCTGTTCTGTTCACCGTTATATCCCCAGCACAAACAGCAGGTGCTCCATAGATACATACTGAATGAATACACTCTGTGAGGCAGGTATCATCACCCTCTTTCCTGCCCATGGGGAAACTGAGGCTCAGCAAAGCAATGCGACTCACTCAAGTTCATACAGTGAGTGAGTGGCTGGGATCTAGATTTGAAATAGCAGTTCTGGAAGCTGAGGTGTGGGCTTGTGTCCATGGTGGCAGCTTGGGGTCCCTGAGGCCGGGGAGACTTTTCAATCAGGCTGCCACGTCTCCATCACCCAAGATCAGCAAGCAGGGTGTTGTGAGGCCTGAAGGATGCTCTTTTAAATCTTTTTTAATGTTTTTATTTATTTTTGAGACAGAGAGAGACAGAGCATGAGCAGGGGAGGGGCAGAGAGAGGGGGAGACACAGAATCCGGAGCAGGCTCCAGGCTCTGAGCCGTCAGCACAGAGCCCGACGCGGGGCTCGAACTCACAGACTGTGAGATCATGACCCGAGCTGAAGTTGGACGCTTAAGGGACTGAGCCACCCAGGTGCTTCAGTGCTGTGATCCTAATAAATGGGGCGGTACCACCAGGAGCGTCCGTCGGGCAGTCCCCTGTGATGACGGGGGTGCCCGGGTAGACAGCAGGAGGGGAGCACAAATGCAGACATCTTACAAGGGGTCCTAAGTCCTACGAGGTGTTCAGATCTCTCATTGGTAATTAAGCAAAGGTGTTAAATCCTGTTTTTAATGATCCGAGCCTGTGACCGAATTGTTTCACATGCAAACACGATGTGTGTGGGGGGGGGAGGGGGTTTGTTTTTACTAATTTTTAATAGACTGGATCTTTTAGAGCAGTATTAAGTTTGCAGAAAAATTGTGCAGCAATTACACAGCACGCTTCTTCTTCCTCTCCCCAGCGCCCACAGCTTCTCCTGTGATGAACACTTTGCATTAGCCTGATACATTTGTTACAACCGATGAACCAACGTCGATACATTATTAACTGAAGTCTATAGTTGTGTCAAACGCACAATGCCCCGTACCCACGCGACAGTATCACAGGGAAGTGTTTCCCTGTCCTAAAAATGCCTGTCGCCCCATCTACCCATCCCGGTCTCCTCCTCCCAAAACCTTGGCAACCACTGATCTTTTTATTGTCTTTAGAAGTTTGCCTCTTCCAGCACGGTGTGTATTTGCTCAGTTCTAATACACAGTGAATCTGCCAGGAGAACGACCTCTACCTAAGTTGGGAACAGGCCAGGTTGTGTTCGGTTCTGAACTTTACCTAGAACTGCTCGCATCTGGGACCGTCACGCAGTCGCGGTGCTCATGCAGCCCCCAGATTCGAGGTGAGCCCACCCTCAGCCATGTGATGTTTTCTATGGATTGGGCCCGAATATTTACATATTCATGTACTCTAAGTTATTTTCATTTTATTTATTTTCTTTTATATTACAGTGAGGGTATTATTTGTTTAAAGTTATGGGGGGGGGGCGCCTGGGTGGCTCAGTCAGTTAAGTGTCCGACTTCGTCACAGGTCATGATCTCATGGTTCGTGGGTTCGAGCCCCGGGTCGGGCTCTGTGCTGACACCTCGGAGCCTGGAGCCTGCTTCGGATTCTGTGTGTGTGTCTCTCTCTGTCCCTCCCCTGCTCATGCTCTGTCTCTCTCTGTCTCAAAAGTAAATAAACATTGAAAAAATTATGTGCCTTGGTAGGTTATGTCATTTATGAATGTCAACGGAGAAAAGAAAACAAGCACGGTAATTGTTACAAAGAACACTGGCTCCCACAGGGGTCACCCCAGGGTCTCTCCGCAGGACAGTCACAGAGGTGGGAGAGCCAGCCCCTCAAAAGGGACCGTGCTGGCTGAGTGATTCACATGAGAATGAGTACATAAGCACAGTTCCCCTGCCCGGTGCTACACTATGTGTAGGCTATCCCACTTTACAGAGGGGGAAACTGAGGTGCAGACTGAATAAGTCCCCTGGATGAAGCTGGAAATTGAATCTCAACCCACTCTCCTAACCACCCAGCATCCAGCCCTGGACTTCCTAGGGCTCCTGGAAAGACCATGTCGGGTGAGCTGAGCGTCCCCAGGCCTAAATACCCCCCGGAAGGTATGGAGACCCACATAGGAGGGCAGAGAAGTCAAGGGCAGAGGTTCTGGCCTGGGTTCCAATCTTGGCTGTGTCATGTGTGACCCTGAGACAGACACTCCCCCCTCTCTGAGGCCCGGTGGTCTCATCTGTAAAATGGGTCACCAAAAGTGTGGTAGGTACTGTCCCTTTCCATGTCACCAATATGGAAGCTGTGGCTCATAGAGGAGAAGTGACGTACCCACTGTTAAATGGGGGGTGGGGTGGGGGGTGGAATGGTCCTCTAAGGTAAGGACACACTCCATTACCTAGTAGGTCCCCGAGGCTCCTTCAAAGCCCAATTCCAGATTTACAGGACACTAGGCAAAGGTCAGGGGTCACTTTGCCACTCCTCCTTCCATCCACCCTCACGTGACTCCTATAGTGCCGAAGTATCTGAGAGCCAGGAAGGCTGGGGAGTGCTGTCCTCGGAAGCACCAGGCCTCAGTTTCCCTGCACTCGACTCCAGCTCCGAAACAGATCCCAGATCAATACATTCCTCTCCATCTCTCCTACCACTGCCACCCCAGTTTCGGCCATAATCACCTCTTGCCTCCCTACTTCTCACTCCCCCACCCAACAGCCAGGGAGATCTTTTATGAATGTAAAACCACGGGGCACCTGGGTGGCTCAGTCGGTTACGCGTCCGGCTCTTGGTTTCAGTTCAGGTCACGGTCTCATGGCCTCGCGAGTTCGAGCCCCACTCGCTCATGAGTGAGCACGGAGCCTGCTTGGGATTCTCCATCTCTCTCTCTGCCCCTCCCCCACTTTGCGGTGCCTCTCTCTCTCTCTCTCAAATAACCACATGCCTTGAATGCACCAGCCATGTTCCTATCTTCAGACCTGTGCCAACACTCTCCCTCCTCCTTGGTCAGCCCATACACAGCCCTGTCCTTGCTTTCGCTGAACAAACTCCTCCTTCCTCCTTCCCTCCTTCCCTCCACCGAGACAGCTTTTCCTGCCACGCACGTTCATACCTTGCCCTCTTATCTCCCCTGGCAATGATCCCAGTTTGCAACGACAGATTTTGTCTGATCACCTTCTACCCAGCTTGACTGAGCCCCACCGGGACCAGAGACACTGACTTGTGTTTCCTGCCGTGTACTGAGAACCCAGAAGTGTCTGCCCCAGAAGAGGTGCTCAGGGAAGCCTGAGAGAAGGGAGGGAAGGGCCCATTCCCTCCACCAAGTGGACCGAGACCTCCAGGACAAGCCCGAGGGGGAACCCGGGGGGAAAGGGGGAAGGCAGAGGGCATCCCAGGCACAATTCAATTCACTGTTCAGCATGAGGCTACACATGCCCAGACACTGTGCTACCCCCTGGGGGGACGGCATATGGATGCTAGGCTAGTGACAAAACAAGGTCTGGGCCACCCTGCCCAGCTGTGCAAGTGTAGGCAAGTCACTGAACGTCTCTGAACCTTGATGTCCCCAACTACCAAATGGGAGAATTGAAGAAGTTACTTCACTAAAGAAAACTCCAGCCTTAGGGCATTAAGACTTAACCTACTATTGAAACACCAAGGGAACCAGTGGCCTTGGTCCCACCAAGGGACTTGGTGGCCTCACACAACCCTTTTCCCCCTCACCGTTGCGAGTCAGGAATTTGGGAAAGGAATAGCTGAGCAGTTCTGGCTTTGTTGCAGTCAGATGTTGGCCAAGCTTGTGGTTATTTGAAGGTTCAGTGGCCGCCCGTTGGCCAGGGACACCAACATGTGGCTTCTCCACCATGGTGGTCCCGGGCAGTCCACCTGTTACATTTATTACCTTCACCCCTTCCATGATCTCAGTTTCAAGCAGCCAACTAGGTGACCATCACTTCCGATCTTTCTAGCTCACTCTCTCTGGTACCCCAACCCCTACAGTCCTTCAGTCCCACTGGGACCTCTAATCCATGGAACCTACCACATTTTCCCTCATGTCCTCACCACCCCCCCCCCCTACCTTGCCAGTTAAAGCCCACGGGCATCATTATTCCCATGCACTGCACCCCGTCCCCAAGGTGCCCCTGCCCCTCTCTGGCTAAATACGCACTGGTTCACACCAACTCTGTCCCTCTGGGCTTGTTCCCACGCAGGGGGCTGGAGCATGGCGGCCACCATGAGCACTGGTCTCACTGTATTTATATGATGGCTAGCCTCAATGGGGTCTTTGGTGCTGCCTGACAATCCCTTGGCCCGCTGTCTCCCCAGACGGTTCCTCCCCATCTTCTCAAATGACCCTCGCCTTCCCCCTATCCTCACTCTTAGCTAAGGACCTTGCTTCCTATTTCACAGGGGAAATTCTAGGCATCGGAAAATACTTCCAGGAGTTTCCACTACCCTCAATGGTCCCCAAACACTCCGCTCTGTCTTCTATGACCACGGATGGGCCATCTGTGCTCCAAGCCATGGTCACACCCTCTCCTGTGTATGCCAGCCTCTTCTCGGGTCATCATTGTTCCCGGTCTACTGAATCATTCTCACCAACGCGCACACATGCTGATATTTCTGCATTCAAATAACTTCTCTCGATCCCGCTTTGCTTTCCACCTACCACCCTATCCTCAGTCCTACAGCAAAACACCTCAAAAAGTCGTCTGTACCCGCTGCCTCAGTATCTCTCCTTGCTCTCCTTCCATTACAGAAGAGGCATAAAAATAGTACCAAGAATGCTAAAAGACCAATCACCCAGATTTTACCATTTTTGCTTTATCATCCCCCCTCCCTTCTCCTTTCCTCCTGAACTCTTTTACAGTAAGTTGCAGACAGGATTCCTTTTATTCCTAAAAAAAAATCAGTGCGTATTTCCTAAAGGAAAGGCACTCTGCTACGATACCCCACGTCGGGAATTTTTACACTGATATCATACCCTTATCTAGTTTATAGACGTCATTCAAGTTTCCCCAAATTGTCCTACTGATACCCTTCACAGTAAAGTGAAAACAACTTTTTTTTTTTTTTCCTGGTCCAGAATCTCACATCACTGCATTTAGTTCTTATGCCTCTTTGGACGCCTTAGTCCAGAGCTGCTCATCTGCCTGGCTTTCACGACCTTAACGTTTTTCAAGAGCTCAGGCCAGTCATTCGGTAGAAATGTCCCTCACTTTGGGCTCGTCTAGCGCTCAGTCATGAGTCAAATGCTTCAGTCAAACATCGCTGGCAGACATACGATGCCGTGTCCCTCTCAGTGCATCATACGGGGAGGCACTCGCCCCAATACGAGGGATGTTTATTTTGACCACTTGGTTGATGGGGCGTCTGCTGAGTTCCTCCACTGGAAAGTTACTCTCTCGCCCTTTGGAACTCAAAGTGTCTTGTGAGGGGAGACTAAGGCTATGGAAATACCCTGTTTCTTGTCAAACATCGATCCGTGATGGTAGCATTTCTTGATGATTCTTCCCCTGAAATAATTATTCTATAGGAGTTGCCAGATGGTGATTTTCTAATTCCTACTCTTCCCCATTTACTAGTCGACTTTCTACTCTTAAAAAGGGCTTTGGGGCGCCTGGGTGGCTCAGTCGGTTAAGCATCCGACGTCGGCTCAGGTCATGATCTCGCGGTCCGTGAGTTCGAGCCCCGCGTCGGGCTCTGGGCTGACAGCTCAGAGCCTGGAGCCTGTTTCAGATGCTGTGTCTCCCTCTCTCTCTGACCCTCCCCCGTTCATGCTCTGTGTCTCTCTCTCTCAAAAATAAATAAACGTTAAAAAAAATTTTCTTTTAATTTCCTTTCTTTCCCTTCCTTCCTTCCTTCCTTCCTTTCCATCTTCCTGTATGTACGCATTTAAATCTTCTTCCACTCTCTCCTTTAAAAAAATTTTTTTTTTTAATTATTCATTTCTGAGACATGGAGAGAGACAGAGCCTGAGTGGAGGAGGGACGGAGAAGGGGAGACACAGAATCCGAAGCAGGCTCCAGGCTCTGAGCTGTCAGCACAGAGCCCGACGCGGGGCTCGAACTCATGGCCTGTGAGATCATGACCTGAGCCGAAGTCGGCCGCTCAACCGACTGAGCCACCCAGGCGCCCCACCGCGCGTGCAACTTCTAACGGAGCATGTCCACTCCGAAGTCTGATGGGTGCCTCAAACTGAACAAGTCTCAAATAGAACTGCTAATCCCTCCCTCCTTTCCCTACCTGAGAAAGTTCTCCCATAGCCTCCCTCATCTCAGTTAATGGCAAACTCCTTCTTTCGATTCCTCTGCCCTAAAACCTTGGGATCAACCTCAATCAATTTTCTTTCTCAAAACCCCACCCCCAACGTATTTCAAAATAACCCCGGAGGGGCGCCTGGGTGGCGCAGTGGGTTAAGCGTCCGACTTCAGCCAGGTCACGATCTCGCGGTCCGTGAGTTCGAGCCCCGCATCGGGCTCTGGGCTGATGGCTCAGAGCCTGGAGCCTGTTTCCAATTCTGTGTCTCCCTCTCTCTCTGCCCCTCCCCCGTTCATGCTCTGTCTCTCTCTGTCCCAAAAATAAATAAACGTTGAAAAAAAAAAAAACACAAAAAACAAAATAACCCCGGAGTCTAAGTTGGATTCAGAGCGTCGCCATCTTTGGTCTGGATTGTGGCAGTGGCCTCTTACCTGGTCTCCCTGCTTCGGCCCTCGCTCCCATTCCATTTATTCTGCACCCAGCTGCTGGCAAGACCCTGTAAAAAGGCAGAGCTGGGCCTGTCCTCCGTCGGGTCAAAACCCTCCAACAACCCCCATCTCATGCAGAGCAGAAGCCAAAGTCCCTATCACCAGGCACAAGGCTGTGCCTGATCCGGCCCCAGGGGAGTCTCCCCGACATCACCTCCCCCTTGCCTGCTCAGCTCAGCTCAAGCATCCTCTCTACTGGCCGTTCCTCAAACCCACCAGACACAAGTCCCCTTCAAGGTCTTGGCCCACCCTGTTCTCTCTGCTTGGAACAGTCTTCTCCCACACACCCTCCAGCCTCCCTGCCTCACCTCTTCCAGCTCTTTGCCCGAGAACCACCTTCCCGGCGAGGCTTCCATTGATTGTCTATTTGAACAGCACCGCAGCCCTTCCCTGTCCCCCCCATGCCTTCTTTCTTTCCACGGAGCTCGTCACCGTCTGATGTGCCACACACCTCTCCAAGGAACGTGAGATGGTGAAAACGGGGCCTTTGTTTTGTTCACGGTAACACCCCACTCGTGACCGCTCACGTTAATTGCATCCTTGCTCATCCTTGCTGTGTTCCAGCGTATTTTTTTTTAATTTTTAAAAATGTTTTATTATTTATTTGAGAGAGAGAGAGAGAGAGAGAGAGAGAGAGAGAGAGAGAGAGAGAGACAAAGTGCGAGCAGGGGAAGGGCAGAGGCAGAGGGAGACACGGAATCCAAAGCAGGCTCCAGGCTCTGAGCTGTCAGCACAGAGCCCGATGCGGGGCTTGAACCCACAAACCATGAGATCGTGACCTGAGCTGAAGTTGGACGCTTAACCGACTGAGCCACCCAGGAGCATATTTTTAAGGGCTTTATTATATTTAGTCACTGAATTCTGACATGAGCCCTATGAACTGGGTGTGTCAGCTATCACTATAATAATGCTGCATAGCAAAGCACCCCCCCCCCCCGAAGTCTGGGGCTTACAGCAGCAAATATTGATTTGTCCCTCCCTTGCCTGCTGTCATTTGGGCTTTGGCTGAGCTTGGCTGGGCTCTGCTGAGTTTGGTTCCATGTCACGTCTGCTATATATTTCTTCCACTCCTCTACACCAGTCTGCTTGGTGCTGGGGATTTGGATAGAAGCTCTAGGTTCCTTAAACACACACAGAACATTCTCGTCCCGGCTGTTTAGCTTTCTGTCATTCAAAAGTGATAGCGTTGATGGGGGGAAAAGAAAAACAATTCAAAGTTTAATACAACTAAATACCAAAACACAAAACTTTCTTCACCCAGACTTTCCTACAGAACCTTCAACTGGGACGCTGTTTCAAAAGACACAGTGCACTGTTGATAGCCCCATCCTTGTGATAGAGGTGGAGATTCCCAGGGGGACAAGTGAAAAGGTGAAACCTGTTAAGCCCAGGCTGGAACTTGCACTTGGTCACTTTCATCTACGTTGCACTGGCCAAAGCAAATCAGATGGCCAAGCTTAGTATCAATGGAGTAGGGAGTGTAACCAATCCTCACTGGGGGGGGAGCACGACAGTCACAGAACAGTAACCTAATTTGCCATATTTCATGCTATATCTTCTCTTTCTTTCTTTCCTTCCTCTTCTTTTTCTTTCCTTCCTTCCTCCTTTTCTTTCTTTCTCTTTCTTTCTTTCTCTTTCTTTCTTTCTTTCTTCTTTCCTTCCTTTCCTTCTTCCTTTCTTCCTTTCCATCTTTCTTTCTTTCTCTTTTTTCTTCTTTTCTTTTTTTCTTTCTTTCTTTCTTTCTTTCTTTCTTTCTTTTCTTCCTTTCCTTCTTCCTTTCCATCTTTCTGTTTCTTTCTTTCTTTCTTTCTTTCTTCTTTCTTTCCTTCCTTTCCTTCTTCCTTTCCTTCTTCCTTTCTTCCTTTCCATGTTTCTTTTTCTCTTTCTTTCTTCTTTTCTTTCTTTCTTTTCTTCCTTCCTTTCCTTCTTCCTTTCTTCCTTTCCATCTTTCTGTTTCTTTCTTTCTTTCTTTCTTTCTTTCTTTCTTTCTTCTTTCCTTCCTTCCTTTCCTTCTTCCTTTCCTTCTTCCTTTCTTCCTTTCCATCTTTCTCTTTCTTTCTTTCTTTCTTTCTTTCTTTCTTTCTTCCTTTCTTTCTAAACAGATGAGGAAACTAGGGCTCAGAGAGATCAAATAACTTGTCCGAGGTTACACTGCTAGTAAGTGACAGAGCTGGAACCCAACCAAGTTGGAGTCAAATTTATCAATGTCATGGCTGCCAGGCCAAGCGGTTTGGACTTACTCTGAAGGCAATGAAATACCACTGAAAACCTTTGAGCAAGAAAGGAACATAGTGGTTAATAAACTTTCCTCCAGTGGCAGTGCGTGTGCAGGATGTGTGGGAGAGGGAGAGAGGAGGGGCTCCTGGAGGTAGTTACAAAACTTCAGGCCAGAACTGATAAGGGACTGAGTGTCAAAAAAGGGGGGGGGGGGCGGGGAACAGTAAACGTCAAAACCAAATAGAAGGAGACAGAGGTGAGAGACAAGTTGAAGGACATTTTAAAAACACTTTTTCTTTACAGAGTGTCGAAATAAACATTTGTGTTTGTTACCAAAAAAAAAATTCAAGCAAAAAAATTCGTGCAGTGCAGACGGAAGCGTTCAAAGTTCCCTCCTCTTCCTCTCTTCTGAGATAAGCTCCATTAATAGTTTGTGGTAAATCGTTCCTGAACTTTGTCTGCAACTATACAACACACAAACATCTACTATTTTTATTTTTTTATTTGACTTTATTTTATTTTTAATTTTCGAGAGAGACAGAGAGAGGGAGAGCGCGTGAGTGGGGGAAGGGCAGAGAGAGCGGGGGGGGGGGGGGGGGGGGAGAGAAAATCTTAAGCAGGCTCTGCCCTCAGCCCAGAGCCCAAGGAGGGGCTCGATCTCATAACCATGAGATCATGACCTGGGCTGAAATCAAGAGCGAGATACTCAACCGACGGGGTCTCCCAGGCACTCTTACATCTATCCATTTTTAAAGGTGCTTTTAAAATGTGTTCTGCCTAGGGGCAACTGGGTGGCTCAGTCGGTTAAGAGTCCGGCTTCAGCTCAGGTCATGATCTCATGGTTTGTGAGTTCAAGCTCCACATGGGGCTCTCTGCTGTCAGCACAGAGTCTGCTTTGGATTCTGTGTCTCCCTCTCTCTCTGCCCCTCCCCTGCTCATGCTCTCCCTGTCTCTCAAAAATAAACATCAAAAAAATTTTTTTAAGTTAAAAAAAATAAAATAAAATGTGTTCTCCCTAAATCTTCGTTTCATCTCTTGTTTTTCATCCCATAACAGTATGACAGAGCCAGTTTTCCACATCAGGACATTACATTGTCATTCTTTTTAACAGTTTTGTCACAGACTAGCTGTGTGACCCTGCACAGGTTGTTTAACCTCTCTGAATCTTGGTGTGCTTAATCTCTAACTGGGGGCTAAAATGTAGTGGCACTAAAATGAAATAAAATAAAATAAAATAAAATAAAGTAAAGTAAAGTAAAATAAAATAAAGTAAAATAAAATAAAGTAAAATAAAATAAAATAAAGTAAAGTAAAATAAAATAAAGTAAAATAAAATAAAGTAAAATAAAATAAAGTAAAATAAAATAAAATAAAGTAAAGTAAAGTAAAATAAAATAAAGTAAAATAAAATAAAATAAAGTAAAGTAAAGTAAAGTAAAATAAAATAAAGTAAAATAAAATAAAATAAAATAAAGTAAAATAAAATAAAGTAAAATAAAATAAAATAAAATGTAGTGGTCCCACAGGGTGACTATGAGAATTAAATGCATTCATACATACAAGGCATCTTGCATAGTGCCGGACACATACTAAGCACTCAAAAAAACAGTAACCCTTGTTGTTAATAACTCCATGTTTAGCTGCATGATAATTTATTTAACCAGTTCCACCCACACGGTCACTTAGTGTGGTATGTTTGCAGAGACAGCCACAACAATTCCTCCCATCCTGGTACGCATGACTCTTTGCAATATGACTTCGGTGCATTTGTCATCTAGAGATGGAGTCTGTTTCTACTCTCCTTGATTCTGAGCTGGCCACGTGATGGGCTTTGCTCAATAAAATGCAGCAAAAGTGACGGTCCAGCACTTCTGAGCCTAGGCCTCAAGGGGCCTTGCTGCTTTTTGTTCTTTTCCCTTTTGGAGGCCGTCATGTGAGGAAGCCTGAGCTAGCTGCTGAAGAAGCCACATGAAGAAGAACCAAGGCCCTTAAGCCAACAGGCCCAGTCAACTGTCAGACATGTATATGAGCCTGTATTGGGCCAGCCGGCTTGCCAATACACTCAGTAAAGGGGCACTTGGGTGGCTCAGTCGGTTGAGCGTCTGACTTCGGCTCAGGTCATGATCTCACAGTTTGTGAGTTCAAGCCCCGCGTCAGGCTCTGTGCTGACAGCTCGGAGCCTGGAGACTGTTTCGGATATTGTGTCTCCCCCTCTCTGCTCTTATAATAAACAAGCAAATAAATAATTATTAGTCTAACCCATTCTGTTTTGGGGTGCTTTGTTAAGCAGCAACAGAAAGCTGATACAGTTAGGTCTAGTGCAGAGAGGACGACCCATGTTGGGATGCAAGTGACTTTTGTCACGTCTTATAACCTCTCTTCACTTCAGTTTCCTCATCTGAGAATGGAATACTTTAGTTCCTACCTCATCAGGCTGATGTGAGGATTCAATGAGATGATGAACATTCACTGTGAGGCTCAGGGCAAGTACTTCAACTCTTTTTTTTTTTTTTTTAAGTACTTCAACTCTTAACTGTGATTATTGCTTTTGTTGTTTGCAGGGAGTCTACACTGAATGGTTATAATGTGGGGTGCCAGGAAGAGTAAGTGACGAAGATAACTGAGCTGGTCTGTGGAGGCTCCATAACTAGATGAACACGGGAGAATGGGACTTGGGACAAGAGATCTATATCAGGCTGGCCAGGAAGATGGCAGCGGTTGGCGCTCATCTCTGCCCTGCTTAGTGCCAAGGATTGTATGTGTGTGCCTGGGTGAGCCCTCTGTGTGAGGTCATGGGTGGAGGCTGGAACTGGGTGCAAGAACCAAGAACTGACACTGTAGGAGGGCCTGAGACCATAGGAAGGGTGTGAGGGCTAAGCCTTGGGAAATATCCCCATTCTTCTCAACGTGAAATCTCAGACTCCTCCCCCTGGACGGCATAGGCCCCGCCCATCTCTCCCGCCATATGCCCTCCCCTTCTCCCCCTCACTCGCTGCACTTCAGCCATCCTGGCCTCCTTCCTCAAACTTATCCAACTCTTTCCTGCTCGCGGATCTTTGTACTCACTGCTCTCTTCTCCGAGGGAATTTCTGAACCACTCATGCTATGGCTCTCCCACTTCTATTTGTTTTCACAGCTACTTATCTTTTTCCTTCATAGCAATTATTGTTGCGTGAAACTACATTTGTTCATTTGCTTACATGCGTATTGTTTTTCACTCTAGAAAGTGGGCTCCACAAGGAATTGGTATCTGTCTTGCTCGTACCCCACCCCCAGCACTGTCTGGCTCAGAACAAGTGATGAATAGCTAGCTGTGAACTGAATAAATGTGAACAAAGGAGCCATGAGAGCCAACAAACAAACAAAAAACAAAAACCATGGTCCAAGAGCTAAGTGGAAAGGCAGTCATTTCCTAAAAAAGGTCTTCATGAAAATCTTGGGATCAGCTTCTCCAACCTTCTCAGTCCACAGGTGGGGAAACAGGCCCAGATAACAGATCGGCCCACTTGAGAGCACCCAGAAAGCCATTACCATAGATGCCCAGCCCACTGGGGTCAAATGCTGCAGACCTGTCTGGCAAATGAGGCCCAGAGAAGGTCACAGCCACCTCCTTGAGGCCATCGCTGTACATCTGAAGCCGTGGCCACCCCCATCCTATAGGGGAGGAGATCATCTCTTTGGGAACAGAGGTGCCAGTAAGCTGACAAACTGTGAAAGGAGGGCTGGAGAGGGTGGGAAGGCCCATTCCTGGGCCAGGCAGCTGTTCTGAGGCAGCTCAGGGATAATAGCTGCTACGAAAATAACCCAGTCTCCTCACCCTTGTTGCAGCCCTCACACCTCTGCCCTGCTAGAGGTGAGGCTAACACTTGAATTCCTCTCAGTAACACACGAGGTTTTAGCAGGGCCTGCGCAGAGGACAGTGATCATCAGACCCAGCCCTGTCCACTGGGGGCTCACAGTCTGATGGAGGAGGCAGGCTAGGGACCTGTCAGGCTGGCTGCAGAGTGACCGCACCTACGTCTGGGGACGTTCAAGGGAGGGATGATCCCCAGAAAAAAGGACCCCTGAATTAATTTGATTAGCCAGTTCAGGAGGTGACAGTAACAGAAGTAACCGCCAGTGCAAAGGGAGAGAGGCAACACAGATGAGCTGCAGGAATAGTTTGCAAGCTTTCGTGGGTAGAAGCATCAGAAATCTGAGAGTGGAGGCACAGAATAGGAAGCTAGAAATGGGAGCAGTGTCAAAAAAGGTGGGGAATTGGGGCTGTCCAATTTATGCGGGAATTCGGATGTCAAGAGAACTTGGGCTATCTTTGGTGCACCAAAGGAGAGACCTGGAAGATTTTAATCCACGAGGACGCCGTGATCAGGCTTGCAAGATAGAAAGTGCCCTGTAGCTGCTTTGGGGGAAGTTGCCCAGGCGGGCGGGGAGGATGACGGGTGGCGGACTGAAGGGAGAGAATACACTTCATTCTAGATAGATAGGTCTAAATAGGTCTCCTGCAGGAGGCAGGAATAAGGTCTCAGCCTCTACAGGGCTTGGATCGTCACTCGCTCCACTCCTGCATCACACCACCCCGAGGGTCCAACTTCCGTTCGTTTGTCGCGAACTCAAAGTTTGAGTAGACAAAATGTACTGCTGGAACCCTAACCCTAGACGAGGGGTCCGAGCAGCCGACTTCAACTCCCAAAATGCTTTGCTTTACAGCTCTGCAGGTCGCGCATGCTTCAGGAAACGCCGGCTGGCTCGTCCACTGGGGCGACTCGTCAGCTGGGTGAAGTGCGGGAAACATAGGGACCGCCATCTTAGCTTGGGGCAAACCAACTGTACACGTACGGGAGTTTCGTCTTCTTTCTGTCGTCAGTTCCTAACAGGTGCTGAGACAAAACGCGCTTAATCGCTGCAAATCTCACTAGTATGCTTTCTGGCGACAGTGTCTCCCATTTTGCGCCCCCAGTCCGGAACGGCACCTGCAGGGACTCCTTAGCACATCCCAGCATGGCCGCACTCTGCCGGATTCTGCGTGGGGCGGAGTCGGAAGCGGTCCCGCCCCGCCTCCTGGTAGGAAGGGGGTTTCCGCTTCCGGCAGCGGCGGCTGCAGCCTCGCTCTGGTCCCTGCGGCTGGCGGCCGAGCCGTGTGTCTCCTCCTCCGCCGCCGCCATATTGTCTGTGTGAGGAGAGGGGAGAGCGGCCGCCGCCGCTGCCGCTTCCACCACAGGTACTGTGGGAGCCGCCAGGCGAGGTCGTTGGTGTGTGGAGGTGGGCCCGGGATAGGACAACGGGTCGCGGTCGGCCCTCGCGCTCCCAGCGGACTCCCAAACGGCCCATCGCCTTCCCCTGCCCCCCCCCCCTTACACACACCAACCGAGGCCCCTGCAGCCCATCGGGGAGGCCTGGGGCCACCCTTCAGGATCGCGAGCGAGGCTTGCGGGGCAGAGGCTGATGTGAGGGTGGGAACTGGCTTTCTGGAGGCCCGCTTGTGGCGGGGGAGAGGGCTGGACTGGGGCGGGGACTAGGGGGCAACTTGGAGGAGGGGGTCGCCCGAGGGGGAAGGGAGCTTGAGGGGTGGGGCCACAGGGGGATGCTGGGGGAGGGTGCCTAGGGGAGTGGTGCTTGATGGGTAGGGTGGGGTGAACCCTCCCGGGGAGCGGAGCAGCTGGAGTGGGGGCCTTCCAAGGGTCCCTGTGGGCCGGGCCGGGCTTCCCACCTGCAGACTGGGGTGCAAAGAGGAGGGAACCCCGCGCGAGGTCGCTGGGAAGAAAGGGGGGAAGGGACCGCGAAGTGGGGCAGAATGGGTGGAGTTGGGAGTTCAGCGTTAGTTGGGAGCCTGGGTGGTAGAGAAGTATGTAGAATGGAAGGTTGGCCAGCAGTATCCAGCCTAGTTTGTGACCTTTCGAAAGAGTAGGACTTCTATTTTGTTTTTTTGCTGCTGCTGTTGTTGTTGTTTGTTGTTTTGCAGCGTCGGAACGTTTCTAGTCTAAGCAGGTGATGGGTGGAGCTTCGGTAGTTTGTTTTTGGAAAGCGAAGTCAGGGTGGGAAGAAGTCGCTTCTTGACTCTTGGCTATTGTGGGGAGGGAAGAGTTCCGAAACGAAGGTGGTGCATTGACTTGGGAAGGACTCGGTTGCCTTGAAGCTGCTGAGGTCTGTGGGAAGGGGGCACGGGGAGAAGACGTGCAAAGAAAACGGGAAGGGGACGATTTCAGCAGGAGTTAGGCTGCATTACACCTAAGGAGTGGCGGTGTCGGCCAGGGCTAAGGAACCAGAGGGCCTGGGTTCTCAAATGTCAGTGCCTTTGCTACTTAGCTGTGCGCCCTGATCTCTGTAAGCCTTGGTTTTCCTATCTGTAAAGTGGGGGCCGTAGTATTTCCTAGGTCGTACGTTTACGGTGAGCTGTAAAAAGGATACTTTGTGTCGAGTGCTTACCGCAGTACCTGGCAGGTAGTAAGCGCTTGATAGGTTAAAGGGACCAGCTGCTATATTTAGGGGTCCTCTGTTCTACGTAAAATGTGTGGTCAGGAACCAAACGGTGGGCGAGACTTCAGAATATTACCCTTGTGGAAATTGCTGCAGTGTTTTGTTTCGTTGTAAGTCGATTTGGCGTAACTGGCTTGGAGGGCCCTTGAAAGACCAGGGCCAATAGCAGGTCTCCCTCGTGTCATTTAAAAAACCAAAAACCAAAAAACGTCAGTTGCTGTTTGACCTGGGCACCCTCATCCTTCTGTGACTTTGAAATACTTGACTTTCATTTGCTATTGGGGGAGGGTGTACAACTTGAAGAAAGAAAAGATTTGAAGTTTGCTTGGGTTGATTTATCCACTGATTACAAAGTTAGGTCACCCTGGGGCAACTTTTTTTCTTTTTTTTTTTTTAAACCCCGACATGCCCGGTTATGTCCTCCTGTATGGAATACAGTAGCGAAGAGAAGCACACGTTGAAGGGGAACGTTAGGTTAGTTTCTGTGTAATGGGTTTCTTGCCTTGCTGTTTGGGGATGAAACAAGTGGCAGCTTCTTTTCCACAGTGTATTTTTAGTTCTCCTGTTGCCTAGCCACTGCTACAGGCTGAGTCTTTGATTTTACTGTTGTCTCTGTCTCTGAACAGATACCTTTACTTCACATACTCCTTTGGAGAAAGGGGAAATTTTCTCCAGGAACTGAGTTGAAAGCCTTCCCTTAGGGTTTGGGTGTGGGGTAGACAGAATGATACCCTCCCCAACAAAGATGTCCATACTCTAATTCCCAGAATCTGTGAATGTGTTACATGGTAAAAGGGACTTTGCAGATCTCCTTAGAGTCAAGAATCTGAAAATAGGAAGATGATTCTGCATTTCATGGATGGACCCAATCTACTGACACGAGACCTTGAAAGCAGAGAACTTGACCCCACCTGGGAGTCAAGGGAGGGCAGAAGGGTGAGCACAGAGATTGTGACCGTGAGAAGGACTCCGTTTGCTGTTGCTAGAGGGGGCCACAGGGAAAGCATGAGAAGGAATATGGTCGGCTCCAGTGGCAGAGACCAGCCCCAGCTGACAGCCGGCACTAGGAAATGGAGACCTCAGTCCTACAACCACCAGAAACTGATTGTGACCAACAGCCAGAATGAGCTAGGAAGTGGATTCTTCCCCCAGAGTTTCCAGCAAGGAATATACCTTGATTCTGGCCTCGTGCCCTAAGCAGAAGACTTAGCCAGAGCCCGCGTAACTTCTGACCTACAGAAACTTCTGTGACCTGAGATAATAAATTTCTGTTGTTTGAAGCCACTCCTGTTTGTGGCAGTTTGTTACAGCGGCAGTAGAACATTGTATCGATTTTTGGTACCTGGAGTGGGGTACTGTTACCTAAAAATGTGGAAGTGGATGAAGGCCAGAAAATTTTTGAGGAGCATGGTAGAAAAGACCTACAACAGATGGTAGAAATATGGATGTTGACTCCTAGGGAGGGCTCAGGGGAAATGAGGCAGGTATTAGAAACTGGAGGAAAGAGAATCCTTGTTACTTAGTGGCAAGTAAGTTTAGAATTGTATCCTGTGGTTATGTGGAAAAGAGAACTAGTAAGTCATAAACCTGGCTATCCAGTGGAGATTTCCAAGCAAAGTGTGGAAGGTGGAGCCTGATGTATTTGTGCCTGTGAGTCGGACTAACAACAGTGAACCCCTATGAAATTTACGTAAAGTCCATGAGGTCCTCGAGGATTTTATACTAACAAAAACGATGCCAGCTTGGATTGAAAGACATAGTATGAAAGTTAAAGAGGTCTGTTAAAACCCCCCAAAGTCTAGGCAGGAAACGGGCTGGTAAACTCAGGTGTGAGTGTGCTGCTTTTTGTTAAAATGTGGGTGACTCAGAAGCTGGAACCAAGAGCCCAGAGAGGTGGAGCTGAAAGCTACAGAGGATTTTTCCCTGCCTTTGAAATGGAATGGAGTTTGCCCAGATTTTGAAACTGCTTTGGACCAATGGATCTGTTTTCTCTTCCATTTTCCTTTTTTGGACTGGGAATTCTATAACTGTTGCCCTATACCTGTCCCACCCTTGTGTATTGGAAGCAGGTAGCTTGGTTTTTGTTTTCAGAAATTGTGCCCCAGGAGTTCTTATTGTATTATACACAAAGCCTCATCCACACCTGATTTAGATGATGAGATTTGGGATTTTTTAATTGATGACCTTTAGGTGAGATTTTGGGATTTTGAGTTGATGCTATAATGGAATGAGACCTTAGGATGGGATGGATGTATTTTGCATTTGGGAAAGATATGAATCAATGGAGGTCAGAGGGTGGGCTGTGGTAGATGAAATGACACCCTGCCTTCCCTCTCCCCCCAAAGATGTCTGTACCCTAATCCTGGAATCTGAATATGTTAACATTATATGGCAAAAGGGACTTTGCAAATGCAATTATGGTTTAAGTATCTTAAGATAGGAAGATTATCCTGGATTTTCTGAGTGGGGCCAATCTAACATGAAGGCAAAGAACTTTCTCCAGCTGGAGTCAGAGAGATGGGTCAGAAGTTAGAGATTTGAAACATGAGGGGAACTCAACCCGCCATTACTGGAGGGGGCGTCATGGAAAGCATGTGGACAGCCCCTTGCTGACCGCTAGCAAGGAAATGGGGGCATCCATCATAACAACCACAAGAAACTGAACTCAGCCAGCAGTCTAAATGAGCTTGGAAGCAGATTCCTGTCCCTGCCCCAAGTGTCAGCAAGGAACAGAGCAAGGTGGACATCTTGAGGTTGTTTTTTTTTTTTTTTTTTTTTTTTTTTTGGTCTTGGGAGACCCTAAGCAGAAGATCCAGCCAAGTGCACCTGATTTCTGGCCTATAGAAACTGTGAGATAATAAATTTGTGTTGTTTTATGTTTGTGGTAATTTGTACAGCAACAGTAGAAAACGAATAGAGGCCTTTTGCTGATTTTATTTAAAACTTTCGGGGGGATAGGGGTGCCTGGGTGGCTCAGTTGGTTGAGGGTCTGACTTCCACGCAGGTCACGATCTCACAGTTGTGAGTTCGAGCCCCACTTTGGGCTCTGTGCTGACATCTCAGAGCCTGGAGCCTGCTTCCAATTCTGTGTCTCCCTTTCTTTCTGCCCCTCTCCACTCATGCTCTGTTTCTCTCTCACAAATAAATAAACATTAAAAAAAATAAACAAAAAAAGAAAATTTCAGGGGGATTTTCTATAATAAATTTTTTTTTCAACGTTTATTTATTTTTGGGACAGAGAGAGACAGAGCATGAACGGGGGAGGGGCAGAGAGAGAGGGAGACACAGAATCGGAAGCAGGCTCCAGGCTCTGAGCCATCAGCCCAGAGCCCGACGCGGGGCTCGAACTCACGGACCGCGAGATCGTGACCTGGCTGAAGTCGGACGCTTAACCAACTGCGCCACCCAGGCGCCCCTAGGGGGATTTTCTAAAGAACAGAAGTAGCAAAGATTATTCTGCAAAGTGATTCGGTTCTAGAAGACTTCACAGAGTAATTGTGTTGAGTAGAACCTATGCCTTTTCCTTAGTGTTTAAATATCCTGTTACTGCCCTTAAATACAATTGGAATTGGCTAGATGACTAGCATTGAAAAATGTGGATTCTAGAGCTCTAGGCCATTTTGGTAGGATTTCTATGAATTGATGACTTTTCCTTGCCTATAATAAATGTCTTGAATTAAATGACATAATTTCTTCATTAATTTTTATTGGCTGAATAAAGCAATAAGTTTATATGACAGCCTTTTAAAGACTTATTTCTAACTTTTTAGAGGAGATGGAAATGGGTGATCTTTTTTTGTGAATTGATAACCACCTATATACAGTAGTCTGTTCTTTTTACCCTTCCCACCCCAACCCGAAGTTGTTGTAACGTCTTTTCTCCCTGTCTTTGTCATTTGAGGTTAAGAGTCACATTTGGGAATTATAATTGCAGTATGGAGTTCTAACTTTTAAGAAAGGCTGTCCTGCCGCAGTATCCTGCTGATTTGATTCATAAAATGTAGACTCTCAACTTTAGTGGGGACTTCAGAGGATGGAGGAAAGGAGACCACTTCTTTTCAATTTAGTTACCTGAATAGAAAGATGATTACAAAATTAGAACATTTCAGGGTATGAAGGCCTTTTTAAGATTATGTATTTGACTTTTGGGTTTAGAGTAAAGGAAATTGGGCCACATGAAGGTTAAGTAGCTCAACCTGGTATCAGCCCTGGAGCTGGCCTAGAATCCTGGTCCAGGCAGTGGAGATACATGGCTTTTGAACTGTATTCCTTGTGCACTCCCTGCCTTGCCCTTTTTCTAGGTTTTACCTTGGATAGATTCTCTCTGCCTCACCTTCCTCGTGGAGTCATTGTGAGAATTGAGATAGTGTAACACATTTAACAGTACCTACCATATGAAGTGCCCCAAGGATGTTAACTGTTGTAACATTTATGATAGTTGTTTTGGCAACTATGTGACAACTTCTGCATAATGCCGTTAGTTTGTATAAATTTAGAAACAGAACTGGTGAAGTGTAGCACTGGATTAGGTATAAGGTCTTAGCACTTTAAGGGAATGATAATGTTTGTGATACTTGATTTAAAATGAGAAACTGGTTGGGGTGCCTGGCTGGCTCAGCCGGTAGAGCATGCAACGCTTCATCTCAGGGTTGTGAGTTGGAGCTCCACATTGGGTGTAGCATACTTATAAATAAAATCTTAAAAAAAGGAATGAGAAACTGGATTTGATCCTTGGTCTGTTAAATTCATTGAGTGACCTGGGCCAAGTTTGTTTCCCAAGAGTATTAGTGTGTTTGTACACCTAAATTTTTTTGAACTCCTAAGATGGATAATTTCAAAAGTGGTATATCATTTAGCTATTTTTTAATAGAAATCTGGGCCAGCTAGCTTTTCAAACAAAGAAATTCCTTCAGGATTAAGGAAAAGGAATTGCTGTCATTGTAACAAAGGGTATAGGGTTATAGACATTTGGTATAGTATTGGGTTATAGACAATTGGTAGTTTTTCTTAAATATTTGATATGCTCTGGGATAGATTTCAACAGACCTAGTTGTTGACCAGATACCTTTCTTTTCCCACATAGAAATCAAGGATTGAGTCTTTTTAAAAGTTTAAGGTGAAAGCATTCACAGAACCCTGCTAGGAGTGGTATTTCATTGGTTTCTACAAATTCTGTGTCATTCAGCCTTAGACATGAGAAGCCTACTTAGCAACAGTTGCTATGGTGGGCAAGCTTTTTTTTTACATTAGTGGTAATAGTGTTTTCTTGCATAGAAGATACCGGGTTATCTGAAGTGAGGGTTTTAGCATTAAATACCAAGATACATTTAGAATAATCTTTTATAATTTATATGTGTCACATCTTAAATGCCCTTGTATTGGCTACTTTTTTCTTTTCCTTTTATACTTTCTGATCTTGTGGATTATTCTGACAGGTTTTTACTAGCTGAAACATTTTAATCTGCTTGGAAAAGTGAACACTTGGAATTTTTCTGAAGTTATGACTAATGCACTAATGGGCATTTCTCAATTTAGCTATCTCATTAATGTGCTATAAATTTTAAGAAAGCAACCCTGTGAAAAATGAGTGGGTAAATTATTTTCCTAAAAAATTGAATCATGTCATATCAGAAAATACAAAATAGCCATTTTAGGCTATTGAATTTATAACCAGTGAAAAGGTGTTACTTGTTCAGCAGATCCTGAATGCCTGCTACATGTCTGGTAGGTGCTATCATAAGGATTTCTAAAATTAAAAAAAAAAAAAAATTGAGTATTTTATTTATTTTTGAGAGAGAGACAGAGTGTGAGCAAGGGACGGGCAGAGAGAGAGGGAGACACAATCCCAAGTAGGCTCCAGGCTTCAAGCTGTCAGCACAGAGCCCCATGTAGGGTTTGAACCCACAAACAGTGAGATCATGACCTGAGCCAAAGTCAGATGCTTAACCGACTGAGCCACCCACGTGCCCCTAAGAATTTCTAGATTGTCCCTGTTCCGAAGCTTACAGTTGAATGACATTTTGTAATCCTATATCATTCCACAATGTAGTACCTTTCTGAAATGTTTCCTTGTGAAAACTCCTACTGGCTTTGTATCTTAGGTATAGACACAGAAATCTGGGTGGGGGAGAGATTGAGAATTTCTCATTCTTAATGGAATTCTTTAACTGAGACTGCGGGAGGGGGTGGGGGGGCGCAACAGGATAGCTGGAAAGAACTCCATCTTTGGAGTGAGATGACCATATTTGGAGGTTACTTAACCTCTCAAACCTGGATTTTGCTATCCAATTAGGGTAGCAGCTACCTTGAGCCATTTATTAACCTTCAGTTTTTTCATCTTTAAATGGGGGTTAGTAGTACTTACCTCAGATGTTCTTGTGAGGATTAAGAACTAAAGTACCAGCTAATGTTTTCTCTGAGTTACTGTGAGGATGAAGAGTTATTTTATAAAATACTGGATCCCTGACTAATGTGAGTTCTTTCTCTTTGCTGTCAGTGAAGACCATGTGTTCATTGCAGTGCTACTGCTCTTTATTTTCATTTTCTGCTGCCAGGAGTTCTTATTTTTTAATGAGGCCTTTTGACCCGTACTTCCTGTTTCTGGTGTGTCCTGCTGGGTGAGTGAGGTACTGAATTGCTATTTAGGGGTGGGTTGGGTATGTAAGTTACACCCAGTGTAGATTGCCTCGGTTGCTCGGGTACAGCATACATTGCCAGAGTGGTTATCTGGTCTTGGTGAATCTAGGGTTCTCTTCTAGGTAGAGAAGTGAATCTGCCTAGCTCATACTCAGGGAAAGTTCAAGGTTTGCTCACCTGTAGCCTTGTGGACCTGGATCAGAGGTCTTTTTCCCCAGTGGTTTGATCATAGTTTACTTGTACTTGCGTATTATGTGTTAGGAATATGTTTGGAGGAGAACTTTTTCCTGTGTTAACATTTTCTCTATGTCCTATTCTCTCAGGTATGATCTTAACTTTCTTGTTTGCTCTGAATTTTGTAATCAGACACTCGGTAGGCAAAGCAGGAACCTATCTTTATCAGTACTTTAAAGTACATAAGTCATTCTACGTATTTATGACTATATAGACTGAATATATATATAGCCATTGGCTTTGGAGTTGGTCTTATATCTTCGAGCCAGAGAGAGGGAGAGAAAGAACCTTAAGATCTTAAGCGGGCTCCACACCCAGTGGAGAGCCTGACCCGAGGTTCCATCTCACGACCTGAGCCAAAATCAAGAATTGGACACCTGACCGAGCCACCCAGCTGCCTCTTCCATCTTTTAAAACCCGATTTTTATACCATTGTCTCCTGGTGACCATCCCATTCAGATAAGAGACTAATGAAGGCTCCTGATTGTTAAAACTCACATCCTCCACCCTTCACCTTGCCTCCAAATTTAAAGCAACCCATTTCGTTGTAGTATGTATCGTAGGCTGTTATTAAATCAGTGTGCAGAATTAGGGAAGTAGTGTTTAATTAGTGAAAATAACCTATTTTACGCTTTGAATCCTAAACAGAGTGGGATTAAAATCTGGCCTCCTTCATCTAGTAATCCTTTGATCTTTGGCAGGTCGTATAACCTCTGAACCTGTTTCTTTTTTCTTTCTTCTTGTTCTTCTTTTTTTTAATGTTTAATTATTTTTGAGAGAGCACAAGCAGGGAGGGGCAGGGGAGGGGGGCAGAGGATATGAAGCAGGCTCCGTGCTGACAGCAGAGAGCCCGATGTGGGGCTCAAACTCATGAACTGTGAGTTGGTGACCTGAGCTGAAGTCAGATGTTTAACGACTGAGCCACCCAGGCGCCCCTGAACCGGTTTATTTCTAAAATGGGAGTTAACATTTCCTCCCATGCTTGGTTTATAAGAGGCATTCAAATGGAAAGCAGTAGTTATTATTACATACACAAAGCTGGATTATACTTTAGATCTCAAATGAAGTTTTCTGTCTTTGGGTTCCAGAGGGTTGTGGCCAGTGGAACAAAGTTTCAGATTGTGACTTTATTTTGATTGTGTTGCCTAGTAAAATGATATACAGATGAAGACTTCTTTGTCCATCATTTATTCTGTATTATTGGAGACAGTACTGGACTTCAAATTTATGTCAGATGTTTGAGGTACAGCTGCCTTAATTCAAGTAAGTCAAACTGCTTGGGTTTTCTTATGATACTTCCCTTCATTGGAAGACCTCCCACTGTTGCTATGTTATTTATGTAACATTGACACTTTGATTCTTTTTCTGGCTTAAAGGTAGAGAAATGAAATTCACACAGAGCCCAAATGCTAATGTTTTTTGTTATTTCATACTTGCTGGTTTGCTTTATGGGAAAGCTTGAGTGTGTTGCCTTTTAAAACAGAAATGTTGTAAATTTTGTAGATGGGAATAAAGACAGGAGGCCCCATACTGTGTTAGGATTGTAATGTCTTAAATATCCTGCAGGTTTATGTAAGCAATAACTATGTGAGTTATTGAGTATTATTGTGAATATTTATATTTCAAATTTGGATCCTTAACAGGGCCAGAAGAAACTTAGGCTGTTGACTTTGAATGGGTAGTTCTTGCTTATTCGGTGTGTACTTGGAGTCTTAGGATCTGAAGGTCAGAGTGGGTTAAGGGAACTGTCAAGGAGCTAATTGTTAACCTTGTCTATATTTCCCCCAATTTAAGAAACAAAACACCACTACTTACATGGCATTAGCTTGATAGATGAGAGAGAATATTGTCCATGACCTTGAGATAAGAAAGTAGAATCATTATAAAGTGGAGCTGGAAAGGTAACTTCATTTAATCTTACATTCATGTTTACCATTAACCTGTTTGTTTATTTTGGCTAATTCTTCCAAGTTAGGGTTATGAAGCTTATGTTATTTTATTTTATTTTATTTTATTTTATTTTATTTTATTAATCTCTGCACCCAGAATGGGGCTCAAACTCACGATTCTGAGTTCAAGAGTTGCACGCTCTTCTGACTGATCCAGCCAGGTGACTCAGATTAGGAGGTTTAGTTTGTGTGTGTTTTTGGTTTTTGTGCCAATGACCTACATACAAGTAGGTGGTCTCTCAGAAGAAGTCATTGTTCATTAATGGTTATATCTGAATTAAGAGGTTGGAAAAGATGATAATATGTATATCCCTTGAAACAAGGGGAGTTAATGTAATAGTTTTTTCAACTTACTGCATGGATTCTGACAGTTTCAGCTTGTGATCTCTGTATGTTATTTAAACTTGGATTTTTCAGCCAGTGTGCTATATTAGCCTGTATTAGCGTGAGTTAACAGATGCGCTGAGGTACTGGTCCCCTCAGCCCTCTGGCCATTTGTGCAGGCTACATACAGGGCATCCAAGCCAATGTCTTTAGGTCCAAAAGTCTTGATCACTCATCCCAGTGTGCCATACAAATACTACTTTCTCTTGGTGTTTTGAATTTTAAAAAGGCAATAAGCACTGATTTAGAAGTTTGGTAATTGAGTTTTTTAACAGTTTTAAGACGCAAAAGGCCGCCAATCTTAAGATAATCTCGGCTTTAAATTTAGAAAAGACTATTTTAAAGTATCTCTCAGATCTAAAGTAATTCTCTTTCCACATACAATTGAAGAGATACACTTTTAAAAGTTAGGGGTCCCTGGGTGGCTCCGTCTGTTAAGCATTTGACTACTGGTTTTGGCTCAGGTCATGAGCTCATGGTACGTGTGTCCCATGCGTTCTGGCCCCACCTTGGGCTCTGCACTGATAGCCTGCTTGGGATTCTCTCCCTCTCCTGCTGGCATACTTCTCTCTCTCTCTCTCTCTCTCTCTCTCTCTCTCTCTCTCTCTCTCTTTCTCTGAATGAATGAACAAATGAACAACCATAAACGGCTCAAATTTAGACATTTGAAAGAAATTCAGGTTCTGGGGCACCTGGGTTAAGTTTCCAACTGACTGCAGCTCAGGTCATGATCTCACGATTCGTGGATTCAAGCCCCACATTGGACTCTGTGCTTACAGCTCAGACCCTGGAGCATACTTGGAATTCTGTGTCTCCCTCTCTGCCCCTCCCCTGATTGCACTCTGTCTCTCAAAAATAAATAAACATTAAGAATTAAAAAAAAAAAATTCTGGTTCTTACTTTTTTATACAGTGAAGCAAAACTAAAGTGTCCTTGCTTAGAACTGTTGTCCTCACCTGACTCTGAATACCACCTTATCTTTTCTGAAACTGACAGTTTGTTAATCATTCATTAAGCATAGGTCTCCTGCTAGAACATAAATTGGAGCCTAGGATACATTGTCTTCCTCTCTCCCTTCAGGAAAGAGTGGGATAATATATTGTACTTAGTTTGAGAAATTTAATGGTTTAATACTTATGAAAATTATCAAGTTAACCTTTTTAAATGTATATTTTACAGTGTTTAAAGGGGACATTACCTTTTGTCTCTGATTTTTTTTTTAAGTTTTATTTATTTATTTGAAAGACAGTGAGTAGGGGAGGGGCAGAGCAAGAGGGAGAGAGAGGATCCCAAGCTGATAGCACAGAGCCCTACATGGAGCTTGATGTCATGAACTGTGAGACCATGACCTGAGCCGAAATCAGGAGTCAGGATGCTCAACCCACTGAGCCACCCAGGGCCCCTAACTCAGAAATTATTAATTCTACTGGGGTTTACAGATTCCTCTGGGCCTGTAATAGAAACTACAGACCTTTTCTTCACAAAAATATACCTGCACATGCTATTTTGTATATACTTTTAGGAGTTTCATTTACTTCTGATCTCATTGATGGACTCCATTTTCAATGCCATAATTTATGTAGCCCAAATAAGTTTCGCCTTTTCATTCATTATTTTTAGTACTGTAACCAATTTACCTGATTTATCATTTGTCACACTATTAGTCTTTCAACAAATATTTCTAGACCATATGTCAGCTTTAGTGTTAGATTCCTGAGGATACAGAAGCACTATTCTCTGCCCTTGGAGTTTTGTTTAGCTAAAAAGATGTGTACGATGACCATGCTAGATGGAAGGGGTAAGCAAAGAGTGCTGTTGAAGTGCAGAGGAAGGGCGTCGACCATTAGAATTTTTCTGTAAATCCATGTTTGGTTCTGCATTTCTTTTTTTCTTTTTTTTAATGTTTATTTTTGAGGTGGGGGGCAGAGAGGAGGGAGATGCAGAATTAGAAGCAGGCTCCAGGCTCTGAGCTGCCAGCACAGAGCCCAACATGGGGTTAGATCATGACCTGAACAGAAGTTGGGTGCTTAACCAACTGAGCCACCCAGGCGCCCTGGTTCTGCATTTCTTAATTGGCAAAAAGCGTCTCGTGAATTGGAATTCTAAATGGTCTGAAATTGAGAACGTAAATGTGCTTGCCATTGCATGTAATAATGCTGAACATTTTCTTTGTCTGTATCCCCCCCCAGTTACCTTTGTAAAATACGTAGTATTGATTAATTTTCTAATCTTATATATGTATTTAGTATAGAGCAGGGATTGCTAACTCAAATACCTACAGGAATCAGACCAGTAAGATAAATGAATAGAGTTGTCCAGGTTTACCTGTGGCATCTCCAATGGTTGGGTTTAGATCCCATTGTTGGATAACGTAGCTGAGGCAAGTGATTTTTTTTTTTAATTTTTAAAATTAAAAAAAATTTTAATTTTATTTATTTATTTTTATTTTTTATTTTTTTTTGAGAGAGAGAGACAGAAACTGAAGCAGGCTCCAGGCTCTGAGTTGTCAGCACAGAGCCTGACGCGGGACTTGAACCCACTAACCGTGAGATCACGACCTAAGCCGAAGTCAGCCGCTTAACTGTCTGAGCCACCCAAGCGTACCTAGCCAAGTGATTTTATCAGCTCGAGAATACAGGATTATTGTTATCAGACAGATCTACCTACCTTTTCATCTTCCTTCTTTTGAGAAATTGAAGGTTAATTTGTGTGTGTGTGTGTGTGTGTGTGTGTGTGTGTGTGTGTTGGCAGCCAAGTCACACTTAAGTATTTATAATGAAAAATTTTAACACATAATTAAACTCGATAGCTAATTGCTTTTTTAAAACACTGTGTGAAAAACTTGTACATGAATGTTCATAGCAGCATTGTTCATAGTGGCCAAAAAGAGGAAACAACCCAAATGTCTATTAGCTGATAAATGGATAAACAAAATGTAGTGCTTCCATACGGTGGATTTAGCCATAAAAAGTAATAAATTACTATGACAGAAACTACAACATGGATGAGCTTGGAAACATACTAAATGAAAGAAGCCAGACACATAAGGTCCCATTATAGGATTGATTCCATTTATATGAAATGTCCAGGATAGGCAAATCCATAGAGATAGAAAACAGATTAGTTGGGAGGTGGGCATCAGGAATGACTGCTATGGGGTATTGGGTTTCTTTTTGATGTGATAGAAATGTTCTGCAATCAGATAGTAGTGATAGTTGCACATTGTGAATTTACTAAAAACCACTGAATTGTGCACTTTAAAATGGTGACCTTTGTCATGTGGATTTTATATCAGTTTTTAAAATTGGGGGAAAAAATACTGTGTGAACCAAATGGGACATCGTTTGCTATAGAACAGAATGAGTAGGCTGTGAATCTAGACAATAAATCCCCATCTCTTTGTGACTTTATAGAGATTATTCTGACTTGCCTTCTGTAAAATGGGGAAGATATTACCTAGGTCTTGGACTTGTTAGGTTTAAAAGTGACAAATATAAATTCTAAGAAACAGCATTCACATATCTTGAGAGTTGGAAGCCAGCCAGTGTTCTTCCTTACATTCTGCACCTTCCTTCCTGAAATTAGGTAAGTTAAATGATAGATCCAAGGTCATATTTAGTCTTAGTGGTTCCAGTGTTCTCGCTCTTTCTGTAACCTCATGGTGCCTTGTAAATCCAAAGTTAGGGTCTTTCAGTAATAACTATTTCCATCTATCACAGATTGTCAGGCACTGTGCTCATCACATGGGTAACACACAGCCTCATAAAAGCTTGTGGTTCCAAAGAAACATCTCTCACACACGTTGACTGGTTTCATATCTCATTGGGAAATAATAGTATTACTATTTTACCTTTGGTGTTGGTGATGGATGTGATTTCTGTAAGACTAAATAGCGTCTTTAAAATTAGCTGTAGCGGTGCCTGGGTTGCTCAGTCGGTTAAGTATGCAGCTCTTTTCTTCGGCTCAAGTCATGATGTTCATGGGATCAAGCCCCATGGCAGGCTGTGTGCCGACAGCTTTGGACCTGCTTGGGATATATATATTCTCTCTCTCTCTCTCTCTCTCTCTCACTCTCTCTCTCTTTCTCTCTTTGTCTGCCCCTCCCCCACTCACATGCTCTCTCTTCCTCTCTCTCAAAATAAATAAGCAAACATTTAAAAAATAAAATTAGCTGTAGATCAAATACTCATCATATTTGATGAGCCAAACTTCTTTCCTCGATTTTGAGCATGAACAGGTCCATACGCAAACAAAGTTGATTTTTGACAAAATATTGTTTGTTACTGTCCTAATATTCAGTCTGCCAAACATGTATGGAATACATTACCATGCTAGGCATTTTGATAAATATAAGGCGTATACCAAGAGAAATAAATTATGGTCTAGGTTCTCGGTTTTATAATTTGTTGAGGAGAGGGAATTGCATAAACAAAACACGTGATAATGTAATGAGTATATGGGGGTGCTTTGGTCTAATAGAGGAACGTTTGGCTTGTTTGGGAGAGGCATGGAAAGGCTTCATCGTGGATATAAAACTTGGCTGATTGTTGAAGGGTGAGTAGAGTTTCTCCTAGCCAGCATTATTGGAGGTCATAAAATTACAGGCACAGAGAAGGAGGAAAAAGCATATTCAGTACGCATTTGCTTAACATTTTAAAAGTTTTTTAACTTAAAAAAAATTTTTTTTAACGTTTATTTATTATTGAAAGACAGAGTCAGAGTGTGAGCAGGGGAGGGGCAGAGGGAGAGGGAGACACAGAATCTGAAGCAGGCTCCAGGCTCTGAGCGGTCAGCACAGAGCCTGATGCGGGGCTCGAACTCACAAACCGTGAGATCATGACCTGAGCTGAAGTCGGTGCTCAAGTTTTTTTAACGTTTTAAAAGTGTTAGAAATGTTAAACAATAGTAAAAAAGACGTTAGAACAGAGGTTGTAAACTGATACCAGTTACAGTTACAGTAACTGATTAAACTGGTTATGGAACTACTTGGGGTTTTCGTTTCTTCTTGTATTAGTTTTAGTAACTCTTTTTCCTCTAGAATTTCAAATTTACTGGCATAAAGTTGTTCATACTAATGCTTTGTTAAATTTGTTTTAGTATACAGCATATGATATTTTACCCATTAAAAATTTTTATTTTTAATATCAGTATAAGTAAAATTGATTCCTTTTTGTGCATACAGTTTCAATGGATTTTAACACACACAGAGATTCAGGTAACCACCATCACAACCAAGACATAGAGCAGTTCTATCACTTCCGTCATGTACCCTCAGTAGTCACTCCCAGCCACCCCCCTGTATTCTCTGGCAGCCACTATTCTGTTCTCAGTCACTATAGTTTTATCTTCTCAGGAATGTTATATGAATGTATCTGTGTGGCTCAGTGGCTAAGCGTCCGACTTTGGCTCAGGTCATGATCTCATGGTTCATGAGTTCAAGCCCCATGTTGGGCTCTGTATTAACTGCTCAGAGCCTGGAGCCTACTTCAGATTCTGTGTCTCCTTCTCCCTCTATCCCTCCCTACTCATGCTCTGTCTCTCTCTTAAAAATAAACAAACATTTGTAAAAATTATTTTAAAAATTTAGAAAAGGAATGTTACATAAATGGAATCAAACAATGTATAATATTTTGAAACTGGATTTTTTTGTTTGTTTTTTACACAACATTGTTGCTTTTGAGTTTCATTGAAGTTGGATCAATGGTTCCTTTCCGTTGCTGAGTAGTAGTATTCCATGGTATGGATGGACCACAGTTTATCCATTTAGTTAACATTTTTTGCTGATTATGAATAGAGCTGCTGTAAATGTACATGTATGGGCTATTATGACCATAAGTTTTTATTTATCTAGGGTAAATATCTATGATTGGGATTGGTGAGTCATCTGAAAAATGTAATTTTAACTTGATAAGAAACTGCCAAATAGTTTTCCAGAACAACTATACCATTTTGCATTCCCATCAGCATTTCTGAGAGGTGTTGTTTCACATCCTTTCTAACATCAAGTATTGTCAGTATTTAACTTAAAAAAAAAATTTTTTTTTAATGTTTATTTTTGAGAGAGAGAGAGACACACACACACACACACAGAGTATGAGCAGGGGAGGGACAGAGAGAGAGGGAGACACAGAAGCCGAAGGGGGCTCCAGGCTCTGAGCTGTTAGCACAGAGCCCGATGCGAGGCTCGAACTCACAAAAGGGGAGATCGTGACCTGAGCTGAAGTCAGACGCCCAACCGACTGAGCCACCCAGACACCCCAGTATTTAACTTTTTTGATTTTGAAATAATTTTAGATTTACAGAAGAGTTGTCAGTTCCCCCTAGTGTTAACATTTCACACAACTGTGACACTTTATTAAAACTAAGACGTTAACAAGGGGCACCTGGGTGGTTCAGTTGAGCAAGTGTCCAACTCTTGATTTTTGGCTAAGGTCATGATCTCATGATTCGTGAGATCGAGCCCTGTGTCAGGCTTCCATGGTGCTTTGGGATTCTCTCTCTGCCTCTCCCTGTGCCCCTCCCTTGCTGGTGTATGCACGCTCAAAATAAATAAATAAACTTAAAAAAATTAACTACAGTACAATACTACTAACTAAACGACTTTATTTGGATTTTACCAGCTATGTGCTTTTTCGGTCCAGGATCCAATCCAGAATACCACATTACATTTAGTTGTCATGTCTCCTTAGTCTTCTCCAGTCTGTGACAGTTTTTCAGTCTTTCCTTGATTTTCAAGACTGACACTTTTGGAAAAGACTGGTAAAATTGTAGAATGTCCTTCAGTCTAGGTTTGACTAATGTTTTCTCATGATTAGATTATGGTTATGAATTTTTAAGAATACCACAGAGACAGCGTGTCTTTCTTATCACATTGCATCAAGGTTATATGATGCCAACGTAACTTATCTTTAGTGATGTTTATGTCGCGTCTGCCATGTTTCTCTACTCTAGAGTTATTATTTCTCCTTCTTACATACTTCTTCATTAGAAGGTCTTTTCTAAGTCCAACCCAACTTCCAGGGGAGAAACGTTAAGTTCCAGTTCTTTGAGGGAATATTTGTGGACTGTGTTAAAACCACCAGAGAGATTAATGAGGAGATACTTAGAGGCTATGCAGATAATCCTGTTTCTCCTAAAAGTTTTGCTCCCCAAGTTAAGCATCTGTCAGTGGATCTTGGCCGCAGTAATTTACTGTTGCTGGTCCTAATGGTGATTTTCTATTTCTTCCTGAATGTATATATAAATTGGGATTCTTATGTAGGGAAGATTTTCAAAATTTGTTTAATTATTTATATAGGGCGGACTCATGGATATTTATTTTACTCTTTAGGGTTATGATCGAATTCCATCGTTCTATCATTCAAGCTTTGGCAATGATGCTCTTTCACATTGGTTTTCATGTCCCTTCGACCACAAGATTTGCCAGGCTATCTTTTTGCCAGGCTATTTTTCCTGCCCCATTCTTGAATCAGCCATTTCTCCAAGGAGCTGTCATTTCTTTTATTGGAGAAAATTATTGAGAAACCCAAGATTGGGCGTAGTCATTGTCATTGCTACTTGTTGACACTGCTTCTAGGTGCTGTCAGTGGACAGAGCTAGGAATTTGCATTCAGTAATATTCACTCTTCTGTGGTGCGCAGTTCAGTGGGTTTTGACAATGCTTAGAGCAATAAATCCACCTCTACAGTATTACAAAGAATAATTTTGTTGCTTGGGGCAATCACTCCTCTGTTCTCTGTCTTTATGGCTTGCCTTTTCTAGAATGCCCTACAAATGGAAATATATATTATGTAGCTTTTTGGATATGGCTTCTTCACTTAGAAACATATATTTAAAATTCATCCATGTTGCTTAAATCGTAGTTTGTTTTCCACTGTGTGCTTGTACCACCATTCGTTTATCCATTCACCTGTTAGACATCTTGGTTGTTTCAATTTTTTCGCAATTATGAATAAAGCTGCTATCAGCTTTTCACCTGTAGGTTTTTGTGTGAACATTGGTTTTCACTTGAATAAAATACCTAAGAGTGGGAATACCTAAGAGAATGTATGGTAAGTGTTTAGTTTTGTAAGAAACAACCAAACTGTTTTCCCAAATGGCTATATAGTGTGTTGTGTTCCCATCAGGAATGAATTAGTTTCTGTTATTCTGCATCCTCACCAGCTTTTGGTATTCTCAGTTTTTTATTTGAACCATTTTAGTAGGTCTGTAGTGTATTTAATTTTTACTTTAATTTGACTTTCCCTAATGACTAACAATATTGTGTATGTTTTCATATGCTTATCCGTAGATCTTCTTTTGCAAAATGTCTGTTCAGATCTTTTGCCTGTTTGTTAATTGGGTTGTTCTCTTATTGTTGAATTCTTTATATATTATGCATATAAGTCCTTTATCATATATGTGATTTGCAAATGTATTTTCCCCATCTGGCTTATTTTTCCATTAACAGTGCTTCTCACAGAGGAGAAATACTTTAATGTTAATAAAGTCCAGTTTATCAATTTTTATTTTTATGGGTTGTGTTTTGCTGTTACGTTTTAAGACCTCTGCCTAATCCTAATTCCTGGCCACTGGATCACAATATTTTCTTCTAAAGTTTTGAAAATGTTTCGTTTTGTATTTAGATCCACCATCTATTATGAATTATTTTTAATGTTTATTTTTGAGAGAGCGAGCAAGTGCCCACAAACAGGGGAGGGGCAGAGAGGGAGGGAGACAGAGGATCTGAAGCAGGCTCTGCGTTATCATCACGAAGCCCTACCTGGAGCTCACCTGAGCCCAAGTCGGATGCTCAACCGACTGAGCCACTCAGGTGCCTCTGTTATGAATTGTTTTTTGTATAAGGTGTGTGAGGTTTAGAGTCAAGTTCATGATTTTGCATATGGATGTTAAAATGTTCTAAAACCTTTTAGAGAAAAGATTACCCTTTTCCCATTGACCTGCTTTTGTACCACTGTCAAAAATCAATTGGCCATATTTGTAGGGATTTATTTCTGCACTTTCATTCTGCTCCACTGTTTTATCCTTTTGTCATTACCACACTTTTAATAACTGTAGCTTTGTAGTAAATAACTTAAATAGTGTGATTCCTCCAGCTTTATTTTTCTTTCTCAGAACTGTTTTCGTTATTCTAGTTCATTTGGATGTATTTTTTTTTATTAGTCTGACAGTCTTTATTTTTTTCTGGATAATTTATTTTGTTTATATTGAATATAATTAGTCATATTTCAGTTTAACTTTTCTCTGTTTATGTTCTGGGGTTTTTCTTCTTTTTTCTTCCCTTTTTTTTTTTTTTTGGTTCTTTTTATCATTCTATTTCCCACCTTTCTAGTTTTGAAATACATGGTATTTTTGTTATATAAGTAGATACCATTGTAGGTATTAAACTTGGAGCCATAATTAACCAAAGTCTAATATTAATAGTCAAAGGTTGTTTGAACTTTTCCATAGTTTTTCTCTTTTTTTGCTCTTTCTCCTTCAACACAGACCTTCCAAGTGGGATGGATGTATATGTGTGTGTGTGTGTGTGTGTGTGTGTGTGTGTGTACTTATATATACCCATTTTTTTTTTTAATGTTTAATTTTGAGAGAGAGAGACAGAGCATGAGTCGAGAGGGGCAGAGAGAGAGGGAGACACAGAATCCAAAGCAGGCTCCAGGCTCCAAGCTGTAAACACAGTGCCTGACGCAGGGCACAAACTCATGAACTGTGAGATCATGACCTGAGCCGAAGTTGGATGCTCAACCAACTGAGCCACGCGGACTTCCCGGGATTATTTTTTATCTTCTTTCTTTAGAGATCTTTGCTGGATGTAGAATTTTAATTTGGCAGATATTTTCCCTTAGCACGCTGAAGGTATTAAACTGTCTTAGGCTTCATTGTTGCTTTTGGAAAATCAGCTGTTCTGCTGTTGCTTCTTTGAATGTAATCTAACTTCTCTGTTTGCTTTTCAGATTTGTCTTTGTCTTTGCTGTTTTATTATTGTATGTTTAGTTGTGGAGTTCTTTTTATTTATGTCTGGAATTTGTTGGCTTCTGGAATGTGTTTGTGTCTGATTGCTTCTGGGAAATTTTCAGCTGTTACACCTCTTTCAAATATATATTGCCCTTGCTGTCTACCATTTTCTCAATTTCTTCTGGTACTGATCAAAAGTATATTAAGCCATTTCACAGTATTATTCCTTTCTTGCTTTTCCATAGTTTTGACTTTTCTGCTATATTTTGGATAATTACTGGCCTGTTTTCCAATTTCTTAGTTTTGTCTTCAACTTTGTTGAATTTACTCTTAAATCAATTCACTTGTTATTTTTTATTTCTTCCTAAACATTCTGTTTTGTTCTTTTCACTTTTTGAAATCTGTTACTTTCTAGAGTATCCTGTTCCCTGCTAGTATTCTGAAGCTTATCTCATATTTCTTTTTTTTTTTTTTTTTTTAATTTTTTTTTTCCAACGTTTTTATTTATTTTTTTTGGGGGGGGGGGACAGAGAGAGACAGAGCATGAACGGGGGAGGGGCAGAGAGAGAGGGAGACACAGAATCGGAAACAGGCTCCAGGCTCCGAGCCATCAGCCCAGAGCCTGACGTGGGGCTCGAACTCACGGACCGTGAGATCGTGACCTGGCTGAAGTCGGACGCCCAACCGACTGCGCCACCCAGGCGCCCCTTATCTCATATTTCTATAAGCATAATCAACATGTTTTTTTTAATTTTTAAAAAAAAACTTTTTTTAATGTTTATTTTTGAGAGAGAGAACACGCAAACAAGATGGAGGCAGAGAATCTGAAGCAAGCTTTGTGTGTTCAGTGCAAAGCCTGATGTGGGGCTGAAACTCATCATCAAACCGTGAGATCATCAACGTGGTTGGTTTGAGTTTGATAAGATCAGAAGTCTCTGTATGTCTTTTCTCGGTTTTTTTCTGCCAGGTCTTACCCTTGTAGTCTTTTCCGTCAATACCTAGTTATCTTTGAGTACAGGCTGTGTATTCTATTTGAAAAATTATTTGTAGGAATCATTCGAGGCCTATAATAGCAAGGTGCTTTTTTTTCCCCCCACAGAGAGCTTGTTCATGTCAGGTATCTGGACATTACAGGTCCAGGAACCACCTGAAAACAATTTTTTTAATCTGATATTCCCTCCATAGAATTGTATTTCTTTCCTGGATCTTCCACTTCTCATTCACTCTCACCCTAAAGTTTTAATCCTCTGAAGTCAGCTTATTATGAAGGTCTCCTATTAGACTTCCACCCTTTGAGGGCCCTGTGCTCTGGTTCCTGTCAGAACAAAATTCTAATTTTCAGGGATCAACAAAGACCCTTTGGGCTTGCTTGCTTCTCTGGGTTCTCATTTTCTCTTCACTGTAGGCTATAATTGTTTATCTGTTTTATTTAAGAGAGAGAAAACAAGAATGTGTATATATGTGTGTGTGTGTGTGAGAGAGAGAGAGTGTTTTGTGTGTGTGTTTAATCCGTTCTCTTTAGCTGTTCTCAGTGGAAAGATTGACCCAAATAACCTAGCCCACCATTACTGAAGACGGGGAAATTACCTGCAAAAATCTGGGTTTCTTACTTTGAGAAGCTCCAATTACACTTTCGTGGATCTACACCCGCTAGCTCTTTATTTGTCCTTTCTAGGCATTTTGCTTTGTGACCTCTGTAGTAGAACTTATTTGTATGAGTGGAGAAAGGAAGAGAATGAGATCTGAACTGCAGTGGTTATGAGTTAATAATTTTTTGTTAAGACACACATAGTAATAGTCGAGTAGAGTGTTCTCTAGTGTTCTTCAAACCAGATATAAAAGGATTGCTGAGGGGTGCCTGGGTGGCTCAGTCAGTTGAGCATCCAACTCTTGATTTTGGCTCAGATCACTATCCCAGGGTCATGGAATCCAGCCCTGCGTTGGGCTGTGTTGGGCTCTGTGCTGAGTGTGGAGCTTAAGATTCATTTTCTCTCTCTCTCTCTCTCTCTCTCTTTCTTTCTCTCTCTCTCTCTCTCTGCCCTTCCCCCGCTCGCCCTCCCGCCCCCACCCCCACCCCCAGAATAAATTAAAAAAAAAAAAAAGGAATGCTGATCTGGTGTGCTTCTTATAGGGAATGACAAGGTATGCCAGCCTTTGGTAATTTTAGGGTATAACGTTACAGGTCGTTAAAATTCTTAGCTTGTTTAAAGTCTTGTGCTTTTCAATTTCTTGTTTTACTGTTTTTCATCTGAGTAATTTCTGTGCATCCTTCAAAACTAAGCTTAGATGTTATTTTTTCCCTGGCAGCTTTCCCCAGACTTTGAGGTACTCCATAAATATTTGAATGAATGACACTGGGTTGGTGGGTGACTTAAATTCCCTTCAATTCCTGCAGAGCATCTTAGACTTCATTCTTTCAAGCACTAATCGCTTGAGAGTATGATGGTCTGTTTTCTTTGTCAAGGGTAGAGATAGTTTCTCTTTATTCTCCAAGGCCTAGAGAAATAATCCCTTCCCAGCAATAGGCACACATTTCCTGATACATAATAATTGTTTAATAAATGCTTGCTGAGTGGACATTCTGCTCTTGATTTGAAAGGAAGAGAGAATGGGAAATTAAGGGGAACTATGGACATACGAAACAAGTAATTCCGATTGTATTAACTCCTGCTTTTTTGTGTTCATTTCATAGCCACTTTGAAAGGGGAAAAGGCAAGTTTCTATGACTGTTTGTCTTTGCTTCTCCAAGTCACAAGTATCTAGTTGTGTTCTTCCTGAGTTTGTTCCACAAATCATCTCTTTGCAGTGTATGCTGCCTGATTGCTAGGAAGAAGAGTTGATTCTCTGCAGCAGTGCTGAAAAGGTGTTGTTTTCCTTATACAACTGCTTTTCTTCTGAACAAGCATTCTTAAATCATGCAGTCAGTGCAATATAAGCACATTCCTCATTTTTTACCATAGAAATCTTTGCCGTCTAGATGATTATGAGATATTACTCATTCACTATGGCTTATCTAGGGTTGGGAGGGTTTATTTTGTTTTGTTTTTAAGATGGAGACCCTCATAAACATTAGTGTAAAACTGTATTGAAGTTTGAAAATGGACTTAACTTTTTAAATTTAAGGTTCCAGAATAATCTTTTCCAGTTCTGCTGGGAAATTTATTTATAAAAATACATTGGTACGATGATTAATCAGACATGCAGTTTTCTGGTTTGGGATCATTTACTAAGCCTCCAGTTTTCTTTTTAGTTGCCAGATTGAAAAACAGAAATCACATGGAGTAGAAGAGATTAGAAGGAGAGATTGAGGAAGGCGAGAGGAGTTTTTAATAGAAGTTAATTAGTTCTATATTCCATTTATGTTGATAAACCTATGATTTTGGCAGTACATGTTTTAGCCTCATAGTTTGATGGAGTTTTCATTGACTTGAATTTTATTAAAGAATAGGTCAAACAGAGCCATATAACTGGCTTTGGTTGTAGGTGTGGTCTGACTTTAATAGAGAAAATTTTACCAACAAGATAATTTTTCAGTTGATTAATTGGCTTCTGTTAGGCTAAGCATGAGCAAACAAAACATAGCCATGTATTCAGAGTCATTCTGAAGGCTTTTTAGTCCTATGAAATTGTTATCAGCTAAAATTACACCTCCTTTTATGCAATCATATGAGACAGTAAGGATGAAGTTAAGTCATTTAAAATGGAATTATTAAGAAAGTTAATACTTTTTCTTCAAGTCAGATTTTCTTAGGATATGCTTGTATTATGAACACTAGGTAGGACGATTGATCATCAGGATATCTAGGACTCAGGTACTTTCACCAACTTCTAAACAAGCTGTTGTAAAAATTGCTAACATCAAGTTTCTCCAATATTCTCTTAATTTTAACTGTGGCCCTGTTATGAACAGAGGAAACTATAATACTGAGAGAGAACGTGCATGCAAAGGGAACAGCAACTCAGGAACCCTTGAGTTCGTCTCCCAATTCTCCTAGCTTTGTACCAGATAGCCAGAGTAGGGCTACCCTACCTTTTGGAGGCAAATTTCATTTTCATTACATTTCATTTTTTGAAAAGAAACAGCCTTGATTTGGTCAACAAATAATATTTCATGAACACCCTACAAAATGCAGAGCCTTGAACTGGCTACTGTAAAGTCAAAAGATAAATCAGACATGCATCTTGACTTCAGAGAGCTAAGTGTCTAATAAGGAAGTTAAGGTTTTTTTGTTTGTTTGTAATGTTTGTTCATTTTTGAGAGAGAGAGAGCTCAAGTGAGGTAGGAGCAGAGAACGAGGGAGACACAGAATCTGAAGCAGGCTTCAGTCTCTGAGCTGTCAGCACAGAGCCCAACATGGGGCTCAAACCCACAAACTCTGAGATCATGACCTGAGCCAAAATCAGATGCTTAAACGACTGAGCCACCCAGGTGCCCCAAGGAAGTTAAGGTTTGAAGACTATTGTATATGAGATACAAAGTGACCAGTTCTATGGGAATGAAAACACTTGAACCTTGTAAGTCGGCCACCTTCGCTTTGAATCCCAACTCTCTCCTGGATATTTATGGCCAAGCTACTAAACTTAGGCTGTTTTCCTATCTGTAGATTAGGGAGAGAAATGCCTGCCTCATAGAATTGCTGGGAGGGTTAGATATTTAAAGCTGAGAGGCTCTTTTAGCTCCAGACTTGGAATATCTAATTGCTTGTTCAGTATCCTTTTTAATGTCTCCTCCATTTTAACCTTAAGTCCAAAACCTGATGAATGAGCTCTCTTCCAGAATGTTTTCTGTCTCCATAAATGGTATCAACAGAAATCTAAAAGTCACCTCCCACTTTTTACCCCATTATCTAGATGACCCTGAACTATTGATTTTACACCACGAATTTTGTTCCTCAAATTTGTGCACTTATCTCCATTGCTACCACAATTGGGCAAGCTTTCATCATTGCTCCTGCATAAGTCACTGTTAACAGTCTTCTTTCTCCCTAAATCTGTTCCTCTGCTTGTCCCACATCCAGCCAGAGTGAACTCTTCAAAATGTACACATGGGTCACTTTTCTGCTTAAAACTCAACAGTGAGGGGTGTGTCGGTGGCTTGGTCAGTTAAATGTCTGTCTCTTGATCTCAGCTTGGGTCTTGATCTTGGGGTCCTGAGTTCAGGCCCTGCATTGGGCATGAATGTAACCTACTTAAAAAACAACTCCTCAATGAGTTTCCATTATCCTTAGTTTGCAGATAAAATCTTAAAGGCATTTTTGTCTCACCCTTGTTCTTCCTTGCTTGTTATTCTATTTCCAAGGACTAGCAGGATGTTTTTTCATAGTTGATGCTCATATACTTAAGGGATGGACAAAGGAAGGAATGTATGAAAGAACCAATCAGTAATTGAGAAAATTAGGCTGTCCCTTTATTTCTTTCTTGTTAGGCTGTATATGAACATACATACATATTTACAGAGGTTGCAAGTGAAATACTATTTCTAATTAAAATGTTTATCTTTAATGAGCTCTCTTTCCTATCTTTTCACTTCCCCTCTTTATCCCCAGCCTGTCACTGATCTTCTGTCCCTCTTTGTGCCATTTTATTTATCTGAGGTTGCTGAGGTACAGTTCAAGGACTCTCTCTTTTCTTCTCCCTATATAGTTCATGAAAGCCAACCATTTGAAATTCCTGTGAATGACTGTCTTACTATAAACATTATTTGGTATGCATGATAGTAAAGTGAAGCACCTCTTCCCGGTGTTGCAAAACTGCAAGCAGTCCTCCCACTGGAGAATCAAGTCCACCGTTTCATTAATTAGGTCCCAACTGATGAGGCACAAAGCTGCAAGGGTCAAACAAGTACTTGAGAATCTCAGGAGTTTCATTAGTGAGTAGTCTTGCTCTCCTCTTAACAGAGAATGCCAAGGCCTTAAGAAAGCAGAGGAAGACTGGGTGATAAGACTGATAGATACATGGACTAGTAAATGGGAACTGGGGAATGTTTTCCACGTGACTCAGGTGATTTCCCAGAGAAAAAAATGAGGTCTCATTTTGTGATGTCATGTCCACCCATGATTGGCCCTCTGAGGCTGGGAGTTAACTATAGCTCCTGCAATTCTTGTATTTTTTTTTAAAGAAAACATGGTTAAATTGGTAAGTTTTATGTTATGTGTATTTTACCAGTTTTTATAAATCACGTTATTTCAACAAAAAACAAAAGTGGTACAAAGAACATCTGTATCCCCTTTACTCAGATTTACCTATTGTAATATTTTTTTTACACCATTTGCTTTGTTATGTGACTGTACTCTTGTGCACACATAATCTACCATCTAAATGTTTTTATCATTTGATTTCATAGTATTGTTTTTTTATACCATTTCTCCCGCTCCAGTACAGGATACAGTCTAGGGGTAGAACATTGTATATAGTCATGTCTCTTTAGCCTTCTTTTTTTTCTTTTATTGTATTGACATTTTTGAGGATATAGTGTATCCCCCCCTTTTTTTAAATTTTTTAAATATTTATTTTTGAGAAAGAGACAGAGTGCAAGCAGGGGTGGGGCAGAGAGAGAGGGAGACACAGAATCCGAAGCAGGCTCCAGGTTCTGAGCTGTCAGTACAGAGCCTGACATGGGGCTCAAACTCAAGAACCCATCTCATGAACTGTGAGATCATGACCTGAGCTGAGCTGAAGTAAGGTGCTTAACCCACTGAGCCACCCAAGTGTCCCTCCCCCCACCTTTGTAAAGTAGGCTTCACGTCCAGCATGGGGCTTGAACGCATGACCCTGAAATCAAGAGTCTGACCCTTTACCAACTGAGCCATCCAGGTGCCCCATTCCCTCACTGCCCCTTTTTAATAGAAGCTTCCTCATTTTCGGTTTGTCCAATGTTTCCTTGTAGTTAAGTTGAGGTTACACAACCTTAGCCAGAAACTTACATAAGTGATACGTTCTCAGGTTATAAAATCTGGAGACTCAATACATTTTTAATTAAATGCAGAGTAAAGGGGATCAGCAAATGCTGTAGGATTCTCTGAAAAGATAAATAGATTGGAATGGTCAGGGGAAGACATCACAGTTTACCTATTATGTAGACTTAGTTTACTGATTTGGTAGAAAGCGTGTTTCTAAAAGTTTACCACTTTTCCCTTTATGTCAAATTTTGCATTACTTCAGGTAACATATATTACTGTCTTCTACCAGTTTCTATTAAGTTTCCTCCTGTATTAAATAAATCAGGAGGAAATTATTTGTTTTTAAATTTAATGAAATCAAGTATGACTTTCAAATGGCACAATTTGAAGGATTAAGGATCTATAATTAAGGATCTACTGATTATTATGCAAGATTCCTGAATGATTTGGATTGTTACAAAAAGACATTGAACTTTGATGTATGTCTTTATTCCCTTCCTGGTTTCATAACCATTAGAGTCAGGCTAACTGTTGGTACTCCCGGCTTTGCCACTGTTCTATCTAGTCTTTTAGCACTCCTACTTGAGCTATGGAAAGCTACTCTTGCCAATGATTTCTGTGGAATGTATAAATGGTAGTAATGTTGATAGGTCTGTCCTCAATGCCATTTTTCCCTTCCAGGCTGTCTTATAAAGAGCATCCAAACTTTAGATGATGCAGAATAGAATTAGGGCCAGCATGGTTTTAAGTATGTTTCTTGTTTTTTGTTTTTGTTTTCTTTCTCTTTTTTTCTTTTTCTTTTACTTTCTGGGTAATAGGAAACACTGTGGTTGACACAGTTGGGATCTAGTCATTGGTTAATAGGTAGAAGAGTCAGAGGTATATATTTTTTTTATTTTAGCTTGTTGTATTTTTTATTTTTCTTTTAATTTACATCCAAATTAGCATATAGTGCCACAATGATTTCAGGCGTAGATTCCTTAGTGCCCCTTAACCATTTAGCCCATCCCCCCTCCCACAACCCCTCCCGTAACCCTCAGTTTGTTCTCCAGATTTATGAGTCTCTTCTGTTTTGTCCCCCTCTCTTTTTCTATATTATTTTTGTGTGTGTGTGTGTGTGTGTGTACACACACATACACATATATACCACATCTTCTTTATCCGTTCATCCATCGATGGACATTTGGGCTCTTTCCATACTTTGGCTATTGTTGATAATGCTACTATAAACATCGGGGTGCACGTGTCCCTTCGAAACAGCACACCTACATCCCATGGATAAATGCCTAGTAGTGCAATTGCTGGGTCGTAGGGTAGTTCTATTTTTAGTGTTTTGAGGAACCACCATACTGTTTTCCAGAATGGCTGCACCAGCTTGCTTTCCCAGAGTCAGAGGTATATTTGAGGCCATTATTATAAGATGTTTTTTTTTTTTTTCTTCACACGTGCTTTTTAAAAATAATTCCTTGGACTTTATGCATTTTGTGTTTGCAGTTTGAAGAAAACAGGTCTGAAACAAGGTCATACCCCCAGCTGCTTCTGAACACATTGACTGCCAGATCTCCAAACATCAAGTCCACCTTCATTCGCCAACCTGTCTGACATGTCGGGACCCGTGCCAAGCAGGGCCAGAGTTTACACAGATGTTAATACGCACAGACCCCGAGAGTACTGGGATTATGAGTCACATGTGGTGGAGTGGGGGTAATTATTTCCTCTTACTTCACTGTCCTCACTCATAGGGTTGATTCTTGTGTACTTGTTGAGTAATTTGTGTTAGGAATCCTTCCTGACTGCATTTATAAACCTCAAGATTAAAACCTGATTTGTGTTTTCTTCTGCAGTGAAGAAGCAACGTATTGCTTTGGCAAATTAACAGTTTTGTTGGGCTTACCATTTAAAAATTACTTCTGTCTCTTATTCTTTCCTTGGACTTACATATTCTGGATAAAAGGCTGGTAACAAAGAGTTACATGTCAGCTTGTCTCACCTAAGGGCTTTGTAGTTAGGTGAGAATTAATACTTGAGAGATTTTAAAACCATACTCTTATGTAAAGTATTTTTGAGGTCAGAGAATGTTGTCCCATGATGATACTGAAGGATGAAACAGTTCTCCAGAAAGATGTCCTCTTTCTGATAGAAACAAAATTAAACCCTTATCAGCGTTTACTCTTACCATGAAGCAAGCCATGAGTAACGTGGATTTAAGCCCCAATTCCATTTTGAACAGTTGCAGTCTACCTCCGTAGTTGTGTTTGCCCCTATTCTCTCTGCAGTCTCATTTGGATGTTTGTATCTCTTGTCCCAACATGTAGGTATTTAATTGATCAGGTCATACTAACTGTGATAAAAGCATTTTGACATCCAGTGCAAAAGAAAGCAATTTGGAAATGCATAAAGCAGTAGCTCCCACATGCTACATTTTATATCTATTCACATGTGATGTATATAACCTGTAAGTGGTTAAAGATAGTCTCCCAATATTGACATAAGGGGGTATGTAATCCTGATTGGGCCATGATTCTTAACAGTAAATGCATTGCCTGTGCACAAGGAGTTACAGTGTGCTTCATAGATAACCATCAAGAACCAGTGGTACAATATCAATAAATGTTGTTATTGATAACCTAACAATTCCTCACTTGTCACAGGCTTCAAATTCTAGGAATACTTGTGTTTTGCTAACAAAATTTGAACCACTGTCTTTGAATTGAGTGCTTTGCACTTAGTTCTGCTTAAATAGCACTAAACAGCCCTTCCGAGGTTTGGCATGGCACTCTTGGCTCACATGCATTTGTTTTCTGTGTCTGCCACGGGAGAACTCCACCAGAATTAAGAGCCTCCTCCCCCAGACCTGCCTTAATACAGTGTCCCTTGTCCTTAGTACCATCTGCCTTGTCTGTTCATTTCACTTTCTTTTTGGCTGCTTGAGGACAATGGATGGCTAATTTGTTACATGTTGGATTTTCAGTGCCCCCAGCAGGAGTAAATGGAATTTTGACTTACTCTTTAAAGCAAAGTCATCTAAATTGTAATCAGAGGCAGGGATAAAATGTTGGCATTTCCCTTATTTTTTTACCTCTGATGTTGCTAATGGTCATGGAATATGGGTAAAAATAGAGGAAGGGGCCCCTAACTATGCTCCATGATCTGTAGTGTGATTTGCAAACTTTTTACATGGACTGTCCTCAGAGTTTGCCTTGGAGGGCAAATGGGAAGTCAAGCCTATATGTTTGAAAGCCACTTACCTGCAAAAAGGTCCATGAAAAATCTGCTTCTAATGTGTGGCTGAATTGAAATATTCTTACAACATGAATTGACTTCCTGCTAGGTGCCAACACCGGGCCAGGCACGAGAGGACAGAGATATATAAAAATTATCCTCCAAGGGAAAGCTGTCTGTTGTTGGATATAAACACATAACAAACCCTAATATAAGGTAGCTATGTGTGGCATGCCAGTAGAAATGTAAACAGTGTGTGATTTGAAAGAATAATTGAAAGGCTTAAACTTTTCTAATTCTAGGATTTAGAACACACATTTTTAATTAATGGCCCGATTTTTAAAATACAGAGAAACCAATTTGGGAATTATTTGAAATGCCTTTTATTTCTTTTACTCCTACTGGTAGTAGAGTTTTTAAAGTTAATTAGTGCCTTATAGTTTGAACTTTTAAAATCGTTGTGACTTTGACTTTTTTTGTTCACAGTAATCAAGATGACTACCAACTCGTTCGAAAATTAGGCCGGGGTAAATACAGTGAAGTATTTGAAGCCATCAACATCACAAATAATGAAAAAGTTGTTGTTAAAATTCTCAAGGTGAGTATAAGAAGAAAGAGATTATAATTTCAGAAGTACTTGGGATTTAGATTTTTAAGTAATAATGATACTTTTTTTTAAAGTAGCGTTTGAAAAGTTTTTTGTAATGCTTTAACACTTTTGTACTGTATTCTCTGAAGTTGATAGATGAGGTTATCTGTTGTTGTTGTGAAAGAGGGCTCAAGTGAGCAAGAGGCAGAGAGGGAGAGAAAGAAGTGGGGCTCTCCCGAAGCGGGATTCGAACTCACTAGCTGTGAGATCATGACCTGACCTGAAGTCAGGTGCTTAACCAACTGAGCCACCCAGGCGCCCAGAAGAGGTTGTCTTTATTTGACAGGTCAGGAAATTGAAGCAAAAGAAGCAATTTGGCTCAAGTCATACAGCTCAGCGAGTTTGTGGCAGAGGAAGGGAGTAAAGGTTCAATCTTCTCTCTCCTACATCTTGCCTAATACTGATTTCCTATATTTTCAGTTATATTCCATCCTTTTGTTTTCAATAAGTTGTTACCTTTTCTGTGTGAGGAAAAGGAGTCCAAACGCAGGCCTTTAAATGGCAGGCAGTTGCCATCTGTGCAGCTAGTGTGATGTAAGTGCCTGCGACGGGTACTGCTGTGTGTGCTCTAGCTCCGGCTGGTAATTACTTCGCAGTAGTGCAGGTCCAGTGTTGCTTGATACGCTTCTCCAAAAAGAAAGTAAAAATTTGTATTTATATATGAATTCCCCTGATTTTTAAATGTTGGCTCAAGAGTTTTTTTTTTTTTTTTAAATTTTTTTTTTTTCAACGTTTATTTATTTTTGGGACAGAGAGAGACAGAGCATGAACGGGGGAGGGGCAGAGAGAGAGGGAGACACAGAATGGGAAACAGGCTCCAGGCTCTGAGCCATCAGCCCAGAGCCCGACGCGGGGCTCGAACTCACGGACCGCGAGATCGTGACCTGGCTGAAGTCGGACGCTTAACCGACTGCGCCACCCAGGCGCCCCTCAAGAGTTTTTAAAAACACTACAGGAGTGCCTGGGTGGCTCAGTCGGTTAAGCATCTGACTCTTGATATTGGCTCAGGTCATGATCTCTTGGTCCGTGAGGTCGAGCTGACAGCACTGAGCCTGCTCGTTATTCTCTCTCTCCCTCTCTCTGCCCCTCCCCCACTTGCTCTTTTCCATTCTAAAATAAATATATAAACAAATACATATATACACACACTGTGTAGGCCAGGTTTGGCCAGTGGGCTACCCACATGCAACTTGGAAGTTACTTACGACTGTACTGTGCACTGTCATATGCCAGGAACTTAGCATATAGTTCCTTGCTATAGGAACTTTCCCATATTTGATACTGAGAAGCAAAGGTTCCCAGACTTCATCAATTTATAGCCACCCATATTGTGTCAGTAACTTTTAAGTAGTTAAGTCCAAAAAACAAAAAAATGTTTAACTTGGGTGCCATTTCAAATGTTATACACTGGGGCACCTGGATGGTTCAGTCATTTAAGTGTCCACCTCTTGATTTCGGCTCAGGTTATGGTTTCACAGTTCATGAGATCAAGCCCCAAGTTAGGCTCTGCACTGACAGCACAGAGCCTGCTTGGGATTCTCTCCCTCTCTCTCACTCGAGCACATATGCACACCCTGGCTCGCTCGCTCGCTCTCTCTGTAAGTAAATAAATAACTTTATAAAAATTTTAAAAACTAAACTGTTATACACAGAAATTGAAAGAAAATATAACTTATTTTATGCTTATATGACCATAATTGATGAGCTTTGGGATATATACATCTGTTGATCACTGCACAGCTTCTCGAATGTTGGAATCATTTGGACACTAATAGACTCATTTCCTTTTCAACATTGGTTTTTGTGTAGTACTTACTTTTTGTCACAGGAAGGGTTGAAAACCCAGCTTTGCAAAAATACACCATCAAAAGGAATGTAGTGCAATCTAATGTTGAAACTAAGAACAACCTCAGGTTGGTAGTATACTCCTTCCCTGGCGGATTTGGATATTAATTGATATTTCCCTCAAAACTTAAAAATCTCACAGAACCCCTATGAATTTGTGGGGGATGCCTTGGCATACCTTTTGGGAACCGGAAAGTTTATCTGTCTTATGTCACATGTAGGAACAGAACTAAGCCCGAAATTAGAACATGTGGATTCTAACCCAAACTCTAAAAGTAATTAACCTTGGTAATCCTTTTAACCTAAGATGTTTTGTTCATCTGTGCAAATGAGATAATCTTGCTTTCTCTGTCTTTCTCAGTTGTTATGGGGATCAAATAAAAAATTATATAGAGGGTACTTGGGTGGCTCAGTAGGTTAAGTGTCCAACTCTTGGTTTTGGCTCAGGTCATGATCTCATGGTTTGTGCGTTTGAGCCCCGCATTGAGCTCTGCTGACAGTGCGGAGTCTGCTTGGGATTCTCTCTTCCCCTGTCTCTCTGCCCCTCCCCCCGTCTCAAAAATAAATAAGTAAACTTAAAAAAAAATTTGTATATAGAAATATACTTTAGAGGTTGAAATTCTGTGTAAATTGTAGGATGATACGTATGTGGAAAGGGATATGGTAAAATAAAGTGAGGTGTTATCTAGTGTCATAAAAGGCACAAATAGTTGGTCTCACAGTTCAGAAGAAGCTGGTGGTTAGGGAAAGCTCCCAGGAGCTGTTTTCAGGCTCTGAATGGGGGGAGGATTTGGATAGGTATGGGTGGGAGTAGAGAAGGGAAGAATCCACAAGATAAGAAAAGAGGAAGAAATAAGTGAGAGAAATGTTTCCTGTGGAAGATGTTGAGTGACCATGCATGGAAGGTGAACTTGGAAAGGAAAGTTAAATTGGTGGTCAGCTGGAAAAGATAATCTCTGCATTTCCTTCAAGTCTTAAAAGGTAGCTCAGTAGGTTGGGCTTCAGACTCTTAATTTCCGCCAAGGCCATGATCTCACGGTCTTGGGATTGAGCCCTGCCTCAGGCTCTGTGGAGCCTGCTTGGGATTCTCTCTCTCCCTTTGCCTCTCCTTCTGCCTCCTCCTCTGCTCCTGTGCATGCTCTCGTTCTTTCTTTAAAAAAAAAGAAAAAAGAAAAAGGTAACGTGATTTTTCTCTCTTCTAGGTTGTTGGGAGTCATTGATGATTTTGAGTGAAGGGCGGTTTGGAAAGATTTTTTTTTTTTTTTTGTACTCCAGTCTTTTCCTAACTGTACTGTATATTTCACTGTAATTATATAGAAAGATGGTTGTAAATATAGATGAAGTTCGTTCATAAACTCTATTTAAAATTTTGATCTACCTATTTATTAAGACAAAATAGTTGCATTGATCACATTAAATTAGAGTTTAAGTCACCTGCCTGGTCTATCACAAACCAGCTTTGTAAGTTCACAGATTTTAAGGATTCTGTAGGAAAAAAATTTCATTAACCAGTAGCCTTAGCTATAAGTTTAGCTATAAGCCTTAGCTATAGCTGGCAGTTGGGAAATAGTGATTTAGTGGAAAACAGGTGATAGATTGATGGGTTAGTCCCTGGAAAGTAGATCTCCCAGATACTCTAGCAGATCACAAAGATCTGGTAGTTGAAGCAAAAAGAGGAAACTTCGGATCAGCTTGCTTCCCAGTCAGTGTACTGAGTTCTAACAGAAGCAAGGCTAAAAGCTGTGGATTGAATTAAATGTAGACCATGAGAGTCTCTATTAGTAACAGTTTCCATATATTGTCTACTTTGCATTGGGCCCTATTCTGTCTGTGATATTTACATTACAACAGTTCTACAAGGCAAGTTATAAATTCAGATACGTTTGGGGTGCCTGGGTGGCTCAGTTGGTTAAGCATCCTACTTTGGCTTAGGTCGTGATCTCTAGGTTCGTGGGTTCGAGCCCCATGTGGGGCTCTGTGCTGACAGCTCGGAGCCTAGAACCAGCTTCAGATCTGTGTGTGTGTGTGTGTGTGTGTGTGTGTGTGTGTGTGTGTGTGTCTGCCCCTCCCCTGCTTGCACTCTGTCTCTCTCTCTCAAGAAGTAAATAAACATTAAAAAAAAAAAAAAATTTCAGATACATTTAAGTGCTTTTCCCAAAGCTGCATAACTACAAAGCTGGATTTTGAGGATGGTCTGTTTCCAAGACTTGCTTGTTTCTGTAGCTCCTGCTTGGAACTTAAGACAAGGTTAATTTACAGTATGGTTTGGTAGTTCCTAGACCTGGATTATCAACCTAGGAAGTATCTAAGAATAGCTCTCTAACTCCATTCTCAAGATTCTGATTCAGCAGATCTAAGTGGGACCTGGGAATCTGTATATTTAAGAACACAGGTAACTATTAGGGACACCTGGGTGGCTCAGTCAGTTAAACGTCTGACTCTTGGGGCGCCTGGGTGGCTTGGTCGGTTAAGCGTCCGACGTTGGCTCAGGTCATGATCTCATGGTTCGTGGGTTCGAGCCCCGCGTCGGGCTGTGTGCTGACAGCTCAGAGCCTGGAGCCTGTTTCAGATTCTGTGTCTCCCTCTCTCTCTGCCCCTCCCCTGTTCATGCTCTGTCTCTCTCTGTCTCAAAAATAAATAAACGTTAAAAAAAAAAAAAAAGTCTGACTCTTGATTTCGTCTCAGGTCACAATCTCCCCATTTGTGAGTTCGAGGCCCGTAATGGGCTCTGTGCTGGCAGTGCGGGGTCTCCTTGGGATTCTTTCTCCCTCTCTTTCCATCTCTCCTCTTCTTGCTCTCTTTCTCTCAAACTTAAAAAAAATCCAGGTGACTGTTGATCATGAAGTTTGGTAACCACTGATCTTGTTGATGAAGAGACAAAACATACTTAAAACAATTTCTAAGAATTCTATGCAGAATATCAATAGTCGGAGGTGACTGATGCCCTGCGAAAAACCTCGTGGTCCAGTGTAGCAGATACGGGTCACGTGTGGCTTTTGAGCATTTGAAATGTGGCTAGTACAAATGGAGATATGCTGTGAGGATAAAATATAATTGATTCCAGAGGCTTAGCACAAAAAAAAAATAAATTATTTATTGGAATTTTTATGTTGATTTACAGGTTGAAATGATAAGATTTTGGATATATTTTGTTAAATATATTAAAATTAACGTGGTCTGTTTCTTTTTACTTTTTTAATGTGGGTACTAGAACATTTAAAATACACATGTGGCTTGTATTGTATTCCTTTTGGACTATCACTGTTTTAGACTATTTAGAAGGAAGGCTTTGTGGAGGAAGTGCAGTTGGACCAAAGCCCTCCCCAGAAAAATGAAAAGGATTTCTGTACGGGAACCGATGTAGAAGTGATGGGTGAGGACAAAGGCACATGGGAGATATACTCAAGGGACTCTGCCGAGTGGTCTTTTTTAAATGGACGCAGCAGCTCATTTATAGGAATATGGGTGATAATGCTAGGCAGATATTATGGGTTGTGTCCCAGCCATATTCTGAGATATGTGCTCTTGATCATTTTTACCCATAATGAAAGGCTTACAGAACTTAGGTAATTTGCCCCTAGTCACACAGCCAGCAACGAATGTAAGATTCACGTTACGTAGTTTGATTCCAAGTCCCACATTTAACCACAAAGTTATGCTGCACAAAAATGATTTGGTCATCCTTGCTGTTGGTCCTGACTTCCCCTCTGTAGGGTGGGGGAAGTCGATAGACTTAAAGGAAGGAATGGAAAGAGCCCATGTTTCATCCTAATTGTCAGAGACTTTTACAGGCTATGTCTTAGTATTACTAACAACTTACAGTCCTAGTTTGTATAGTTTTAAAAAGTTAACATGCGGGGCGCCTGGGTGGTTCGGTTGGTTGAGCGACCGACTTCGGCTCAGGTCATGGTTTCACAGTTTGTGAGTTCGAGCCCCGCGTCAGGCTCTGTGCTGACAGAGCCTGAAACCTGCTTCAGATTCTGTGTCTCCCTCTCTCTCTGCCCCTTCCCCGCTCACACTGTGTCTCTCTCTCAAAATAAAATAAAAACATTAAAAAAAAAAATTTTTTTTAAAATTTAAAAAAATAAAAAGTTAACATGCTATGATTGATGATGAATTAAATGCTAGTTCTGCAGAGGTTTGCTCTCTGGGATGAACTCTTTTTTCTTTCAACTCAACATTTGCTGAGTCCCTGCAGAATCCCTGGCACAGGGCTAGGAGAAGGGGATTCAGAGAGGAGATGGACACATATCCTTTCCTTCAAAGAGCTCATAAATAGCCATTTATGTATTACATTTATTTACATGTTGAAATACTCTGAAATAATTTCACTGATGTACTTTTACCCTTTCAGCCAGTAAAGAAGAAGAAAATCAAGCGTGAAATAAAGATTTTGGAGAATTTACGAGGCGGTCCCAATATCATCACACTGGCAGACATTGTAAAAGACCCTGTGGTGAGTATGGTAGGCGCTGGCAAGGCCCACCAGGGCTGAGGTGGTGTTTGACCTGGAGCACAACTGGCCTCTTTATTTTCCCCCTCTACCGTTAAGTCCTGCTTTAAAAGTGCTTAATCAGTTATACCATTTAACTAGCTTGGGTCTTTCTTTCAAAGAGACCTCCACCCACAGACTATTTCTTATTCTTCTAGGCTAAGAGACTGATAGCACTGGAAACTGAAATGTGTTAATCCATTTTGCAAACTCAGGTCCGATGCCGATGGGCGATGGGCGCATTGTCGGGCTGCCTAGAGCCTGGTGAGACTTCAGCTCCATGTCTTCTGTTTGAAATCCATCCCAAAAATGACCTAAGTGTGGTGGTGATCAGAGTGGGGAGGGCTCGTAGCAATAGAGGGTTTCCTACTACTGAGGCAAGGACTACCAAATTCACCACGTAGTATCTGCGAACATTGTGCCTGCTAAAGCTGCCAGGGCTATTGCTAATGTGTGTTTTCTTTTTCTTTCCCCTAGTCACGAACCCCTGCCTTGGTTTTTGAACACGTAAACAACACAGACTTCAAGGTATAATATATAACCAACCATTTCAAGGTGTTGGGTTTTTAGACCACATAGAAAGCCTTTTAGCAATGTTACTATTAGAAGAGCTTCCTTCTAACATGCTTAAAAAGAGCTTTTCATCCTTACTTAAGATAGAGAATTTATCCTTATTTTAAGATAGAGAAACTCACATAGAAGCAATGTCTGCTTTCCACATCTTGGTATTTCACTCTTTTGTTTGTTTTGTGCTCTTTTTAATTACCAATACATTTACTTCTCACCACCTTTACCATTCATTTGACAGTTTCTACAGATGTCAAACCTAATAAAAGCCACAGCACGTGTTCAGTCAGGATCTGGCTGTAGGGCATTTCACGTTAAAACAACTGTATTCAAGAAGGCATACATTGTGTGTGTACAAGCAAGGACTGCTTATACCTTGGGATCCCTCAGAAATTCTGGGCTATAGATCTTAAAAAGGGGGTGGGTAGAGAAGCATGGTACAAACTCTGGTATAATACAGACCTCTACAACAGATCTCTGACTTCCAGCCCATCTGGTATCCTCCTTATTTCAAACAGTTCTCAATTCGAGTACAGCAGAGGAATGTGGGCACTCTCTTGGGTTACAAGCTGTAAAGGTACTTGACTTGCCTTTTCACAGTCCTGTAGTAAGAATGTTATGTATCAGTAAATGGGTGAATCCTGTGAACCCTTTGCTGGGAGGATGAAAAAAAGGAAAGTAAGTATTTTAGAAGCAGAATGATAACTTCAAGGAAAACTGTCAGGATATCACTAACAGCTGAATGATACATAGATTTAAAAAAAAAAATCTGCAGCTTCTTGGAACCTGGAAAGGATACACAACAGTTCAGAGTTTACTTTCAACTTGGGATGGGAATAGTTCTGTCAAATTGACAGATTTGGCGGGAAGCCATCTTGCATACCAGCTGGTGACCCATAGTGCCTATATAACTCTATACATCAAAGGTGGGTTAGTTCCCTACTAAGGAAGGTGTGTATTTGCCAAAATTCCTTATATTGGAAGGTCTGGAGATAAATGCAAAGCAGACTAAACTTCAAATGTATGGTATCAGTGCATGTTGCATATGTAAATTGGTACGTTCCCAACAGTGGGTTATAGCTTAAGCAATACAAGTTTAACTAAGTCTTCGCTTTTGCATATAGAGTTAAATACCCAAAGTATCTCTTTTAAAAAGTAAGTTTCTGTTGGAGAAGTAGAGACTGATGAACAGACACATCCCGGAACTGTAGCAAACGAGCCAAGTCTTGGTTTGAATTACTACAAACAAAGATGAGAAATTGCCTTCCTATCAGCATTATTTCACGGCTTATATGTTGCATTTGTCTTTAACAGCAATTGTACCAGACGTTAACAGACTATGATATTCGATTTTACATGTATGAGATTCTGAAGGTAAGGGAACCTGGGATACTAAATATCTTTAGTTTGCTCTTCCTTTTGTTAAATGGTCCAGTTAACTGTGGAGAAGCCAGTGAATTAACTTTGGAAAGTATGTTGAAAGAAGGGGCCTCTTCATGTAAGTGTTTAGTTAGTTAATAGCATCAGAACCCTGTGCTAATGTAAGCATTACGGAATAGAGTCTAGTAGGAATGTAATTTAGAATGCTTTGGAAATGGTATTTGGAAGTGAGCTGGGGCCCCTTTAAAAAATACTTGTAATCTCCATCGTACTCCTATGAAAGTTACAATTAGATTGTCAAAACTCAACAAAAATAACTTCTGATACGCTGGCTTGTGGTATACTTTATTTTACTTAAAATTCTACAAGTAAAACAGTAAACTCCAACTCAGCCCCCAAAGGGTCATCGTCCTAAGGATTATGTAAATCTCTGCTCAAAGATTGCTGATTTAGAGTGGACTTTGATTTCTAACATGAGATCACCAATTGTCTTGCTCCTAGTAAGCATTAAGATCATCTCTATAGATGAGAAAATTGTGAAGAGGTGGCTAAAGATTCTTACTAAATGAGGGTTGCTATAAAGCCTGCATTTGAATTTTAGTAGCACCCTAAAGAGGCTATCCCAACAGAGATATTTGATCTCTCCATTGGCTCCTGCAGTATTGTGACAAGCGTGACTTCACAAAGTTAAAGGATATACTTGTCTAGCCCTGGAAACCATAGGAACCGAAGTTGCCCTTCAGGAAGGACAAGAACTTAGCCAATGACATCAGCTGGCTTAAAGGCTGGGATTAGCAAACCCCAAAGGTTATGCTACTCAGTTCACCTTAGTTTGAGATTGGACATGGTTTTCAAATCAGATTTGATGTAATAAATCAGGTACAGGACAAACAATAAAATTTTTGGCTTTGTGGGCCATAGGTTCTTTCTCACACTATCCCTGTGGTAACACAAAAGCAGCTAGGATGATACGTAAACAAATTGGTGTGGCTGTGTTCCAATAAAACATTCACGAAAAGAGGCAGCAGGCCGTATTTGGTCCATGGGCTGTGATTTGCCAACCTCTGTTGTGTGCTCTTAGCTGCTAGAAGATTATTGTTCTTTGAATGAGAGGTTTGTAGAACAGACCGGTTTTCTTGTTTTGAGGGGCCTGTGTTTCTGAAAATGATCCAGCCTTTGGGTAAGGGGGAGATACTGGAAGTGTTGCAATTGGTATATACTTTCGGTGTTTTTCAGCAGAAAGGATGTTGAACCAACAGTGTAGGGACAGAACTTGAAGTTCAGAGGCTATGAGTTTTCTTGACTATGGGATCTTGGGGAAGTCTCTGAAGAAGAGCTGTGGGAGTGATTGTCCTGTTCTTGACTCACAGGGGTTTTGTGAGGCTACAAGAAAACCTCTGGTGAAAAAAGTAGAAGACTTTAAGAAAGTCACTCTTAAGCAGGCTAACTCTTTCTTTCTTATCTGTTCCTCCTACAGGCCCTGGATTATTGTCACAGCATGGGAATTATGCACAGAGATGTGAAGCCCCATAATGTCATGATTGATCACGAGCACAGAAAGGTAAAGCGATAGACCAACAAGTCTTATTTATCAATATGATAGAGTTTAGGCACTTGATAAATGTTTGGTAGATGAATGAACTCATTAACAAATCATAATGTTGAAACCACTATCATATTCCTAAGAATACTATCAAGAAGAAAATAGATTTGGGGCGCCTTCGCTGAGTCAGTAGGTGGAGCATGCAGTTCTTGATCTCAGGGTCGTGAGTTCAAACCCCATGTTGGGTGTAGAGATTACTTTTAAAAAAGGAGGGGGACGCCTGGGTGGCTCAGTCGGTTAAGCGTCCGACTTTGGCTTAGGTCGTAATCTCATGGTTCATGGTTTTGGTCCTCTCCTGGGGCTGTGTGCTGACAGCTCAGAGCCTGGAGCCTGCTTTGGATTCTGTGTCTCCCCCTCTCTCTGACCCTCCCCAGCTTGCACTCTGTCTTTCTATGTCTCAAAAAGAAATAAACATTAGAAAAACAACAACAGATTAGTGGGCAAAACATTAACTTTGGGCAGGGAAGCTGGCTTCTAGTTTCATTTATTAAATAATTAATCTCTTGGGAAACTCATTTACCTCCTTTTTCTTTTATAATGGGTATAATAATAATTGCTCTGCATGCCACTAGGCTATTATGAGAGTTAAGTATACACGGCTGTGACATAGATAAAATATTCAGAAAATGCTGCTGCTTATTAGCGAGTGTCATGAGGCCCCCGAACTTTACAAATGCTTTTAATGAGAGCTGCACTGACCACATGACTTTATAATCAGTTTCTTAAGGTGACCAAGCTCACCTTTTATAGGCAGTAATAGCTATCTGTTGTGTACTTTGGGGACATAGTTGATTTATTCATTCAACTAATATCCATTTAGACTCACACTGTTTAATAAGTATTGTTCTAGAGGCTGGGGATATATGTGTGAGACAAATAGACAAAAAAATTCTTGTCCGTAGGGAGCTTGCATTTGCAGGAGGCTGGGGGGATAGAAAGTTAATAGTGATGTTCCTGGAAGAGGGGCACCTGGGTGGCCCAGGCGGTGCTGACTTTGGCTCAGGTCATAATCTCACAGTTTAGTTCATGAGTTCGAGCCCTGCATCAGGCTCACTACTTGTCAGCGTAGAAACCGCTTCGGATCCTCTGTTTCCTCTGATCCTCTCTCTGCCCCTCCCCTGCTGATGGTCTCTGTGGTGATGTGGAAGAGAAATCATAAATAGGGAATCGTAAAGGGTGTTAGGGTTTTAAATAAGGTTGTAAAAGAGAAGGTTTCATTGGGAAGGTGACACTTGAATGACATTTGGAGGGAACCAGCCATGTATGTAATCTCAAAAACAAATGTGTCCCAGATAGAGGAAATGGCAGGTGCAAAGGCCCTGAGGCAAGAATGTGCCTGGCATGTTGGATAGATAGAGCTAGATAGAATGAACAGGGGGGAGCGAAACAAAATGAGATCAAAGAGATAGAGAACCACATCATGTAAAACCTTAAAGATCGTTGTCAGGCCTTTTCTCTGAAGATGCAGAGCTTTTTTTGCAGGGTTTGAGCAGAGGGTTGACATGCTGTCACTTAAATTTTTAAAAATTCATTACACATCTTTTAGAACAATTAAAAATAGTGACAATACCACATGCTGGCAAGGATGCAGAGAAACTCCATCTCTAATGCACTGCCAGCAGGAACATGGAGTGGCCCAGCCATTTTGGAAAATATCAGACTATTGTTTCTTAGTTTGTTTCTTTTTTTTTTTTTCTTTTTAACGTTTATTTATTTTTGAAAGAATGCAAGCGGGGGTGGGGGGGCGGGGCAGAGAGAGGGGGACAGAGGATCTGAAGCAGGCTCTGCACTGACAGCAACAAGCCTGATGTGGGTCTTGAACTCACAAACTGCGAGATCATGACCTGAGCCGAAGTCGGCCACTCAACCAACTGAGCCAGCCAGATGCCCCTACTTTGTTGGTTTCTTAAAAAGCTAAACGTATGCTTACCAAACAGTCCGGGAGTATGGCATTTATCCCAAAGCAACAAAAAACTTAGGTCCACCCAAAAACCTATATATGAACATAGCTTTATTTGTAATAGCTCAAAATGGAGAAAAACCCAAATGTCCTTCAGTGGGTGAACGGGTAATTGAACTGTGACATTATGTGGTAGTATTACTAAATAGTATTCTTCAGCATTAAAAAGGAAAGAACTAGGCGCTCCTGGGGCTGGCTTAGTTGGTGGAGCATGTGACTCTTGGGCTCGGGGTTGTAAGTTCAAGCCCTGTGTTAGTTGTAGAGATTATTTAAAAATAAAATCTTTTTTTTTTTTTTTTAATTTTTTTTTTCAACGTTTATTTATTTTTGGGACAGAGAGAGACAGAGCATGAACAGGGGAGGGGCAGAGAGAGAGGGAGACACAGAATCGGAAACAGGCTCCAGGCTCTGAGCTGTCAGCACACAGCCCGACGCGGGGCTCGAACCCACGAACCATGAGATCATGACCTGTGACGAAGTCGGACACTTAACTGACTGAGCCACCCAGGCGCCCCAAAAATAAAATCTTTTTTTAAAAAAGGAAAGAACTACTGGTAATGCACCAACTTGGTGAATCTCATCCTGAGTGAAAAAAAGCAGTCACAAAAAGTTACATTAATGGGTCCATTTTCAAAATGACAAAATTGGAGCTTGAAAACAGGGGTTGCACCAGGGGTTAGGAAGTGAGGGGAAGGGATAGCACAAGGGATGTATGTGGTGATTAAACAGGTCAATGTCTTCTGAAAGTTACATGAACCTACGTGTGATAAAATTGCAAGAACTACACACAAATGCATGCATATCAAACTGAAAAATGAGATCTTCCTGAATCATAATCATTTTTAAATGAAAAGCTTTTGCCTTTCAAAAGCAGAGAACAGAGGCGCAGGGCAAGAGTGAAAGCAAGGAGACCAGTTAGGAAAAGAGACTGTTCCAGGAAGTCAAACAAGAGATGGTCGTGGCAGTGGATGTGATGATCACGGTCAGAATATGGTAGAGCCATTTGTCAGATTTGCTGTGAGGTGTGAGGGAAACAAGAACCCAGGGTGAAAATTTTTGGCCTGAACGACAGGATGAATAGAATTACTGTTAACTGAGAGGGGAGAGGCTGTGGGTGAAGCGGGTTTTGCAGGGAGTGTTCAAGAGGTTTTGTTTGATATGTCTACTGGGTGGCTAAAAGAGTCAGTTGGCAGGAGGCACAGGCTGGGGAGTCTAGGGGGGAAAGGCTGAGGTGCTGTGTGTGAAGCCATAGACCAGAAATGGTCATCTGGAAGTACTTGTTGATTTAAAAAAAAAAAAAAAAAAAAAAGTCAAGGAGAGCTCTGAGGCACTAATGTTAAGGGGTTAAAAAGAAAAAGCGTAAAAAGGTTATGCTTTCTTTTGTACTTTTTATTACGTTTCCACTCATTGCTGATACAAGGTAAACGCTGTACCTAGTTAACAGTGAACTTACATGGACAGGGCCAGAGTGATCGGGCATTACTCAGGCCCTACTGCTTATACTTGAGATCATGGTCATGCTTTGCACAGTGAGCAAATAAGGTTGCCTCTTGGGCTTGCCTACTGCTTTTTCCATTTTGAGGATACAGTTTGGTCAGAATGGTTTGTGTGGCTTTTCCCTTACTTCGTTCACTCAGCAAATATTTTTTATTTTTCTTTTGTGTACTGGGCATTATGTTGCATTCTAAAAATTGCAGAAGTGAATTACACAGTCTCTTCCCTTAAGGAGATTACAGTGCATATTGAAAAAGAAAGATAGAAAATGAATATACAGTAAAGAGTTGTAGGTTCTATTAAAGAAATATATTTGGGGTTCAGGGGACTAAAGGCATGGGTTAGTTCTACTTGGATAATTAGAAAAGACTTCATTGAAGGGCTAACTTAAATAGCTCAAAAAATAGGGATATGTTCAGTAGGAGTCTAGGTTGGATAGCAGAAGACATTCTAGTCAGAAGAGCAGTTTGAGAAATTGTGCAGAAATGCAGAATAGATGGTGTTTTCGGAAACTAGAAGTCTCACTGGAGCACAGGAACTAGATCATGGAGAACCCTGTATGCCAAGCTAAGAAGTTTGATTTTCATTCTAAATGCTGTAAATAGGTAGTCACTGGAAAGGTTTCAGTAGTGACATGGCTGGTATTTTTAAGAGTATTCTTTTTTCCCCCAATTTATTTATTATTATTATTTAACGTTTATTTATTATTGAGAGACAGAGAGAGACAGAGCATGAGCATGGGAGGGCCAGAGAGAGGAGGAGACATAGAATCCGAAGCTGGCTCCAGGCTCTGAGCTGTCAGCACAGAGCCCAACATGGGGCTCAAACCCACCAACTGCGAGATTATGACCTGAGCCAAGTCAGACGCTTAACCGACTGAGCCACGCAGGCGCCCCTTTTAAGAGTATTCTGATGGCAGTGTGTGGGGTAGCATGAAAGATAAAATTGCTCATGATTTATTCTTCCCTTTTTTTTTTTAATTTCAGCTACGACTAATAGACTGGGGTTTGGCTGAGTTTTACCATCCTGGCCAAGAATACAATGTCAGAGTTGCTTCCCGATACTTCAAAGGTCCTGAGCTACTTGTAGACTATCAGGTGAGAAGAGAAGGGCGGATAAAATTTCGGTCCTGTGTTTTGCACATAATTTGTAAAAATGTCGTTTTGTGCATTTGAGTAGGCCATTTATGCACATACATGGCTGTCCCTTTTATATGAATGTAAAACATGAATCACTTCAGTTCATCCATCATAACTTGTTCTTATTTTCATAACATCAGGAGAATATGAATAGATCTGCATTTGATCCTAACTGAAGAGAAGGTACATCAGAGATACTTTTTGGAGTCAAATTGAGAATTGTAAGGTTTAACCAACCTTAAAATAAACTCAAAAATGTTCTCTTGTGATTTTCCTAAATTGTAGTTTAAAGACCTTCCCCTTGACCAAAAAAGAACAAAAGCCCTCTTTCTCCTCACAGGAACAAAATCCTTGGGAGTACCTTTCATGCCCGCTCCTCGCAGGTGTTTTTATCAGACACATTGAGAAGTTCAAACTCTGTCCTAGAAATGGCTTTTCTGGGATCTTGAAGCTATAATGCAGAGCCCAAAACACATTTTATGCATAAAAATATTCTTCACAACATTGTTTATAATGGTGATGAAAAACAAAACACTATCTAATTATAGGAGAAATTAAAGATTAAATTCTGAAACATTTATGCACTAAAATAATGCTACACATTAAAAGGTTTCCATGGCCTGTAACAGTTTGGGACCTTCTTAGGTAAGTGAAAAGAGTAAATTCCAAATAGTATACAGATTGGTTTGAAACGGGGGTGGGGCCGGTATATAGAAAAAAGACTGAAAAGAAATACATAAAGGTGTTAACTGGTTTTTGGACTTTTGGGTCAGTGGAGTGATATATATTTTTAATAGTAAAGAGCAGTATTTTCTTTTGAATTACAAGATATTTCATGTATGATAACTAATTTTTTTTTTACTTTAATGCAGATGTATGATTATAGTTTGGATATGTGGAGCTTGGGTTGTATGCTGGCAAGTATGATCTTCCGGAAGGAGCCATTTTTCCATGGACATGACAATTACGATCAGGTGATAATTTTGTTCCTATTAGGGAACTTACTGGTCTAACTTAATGATGGCTAGATCTGCCTACCCATTTAGAAACTACTGTGGATCTTGCTAAAATACAGATGACCAGCCCCCACTTGAGACTTGTTAATTCAGAATCTCCAGGGGGGGGCCCTACAATATTTTCAATTCATTGCTTATTCAGCCAAACTGACATTGATTTTCAGACTGGTGTTTTGGGAGCCTTTTGAAATCAGAGTTTTTCTCTTAGTCGTCTTAATTTGCAGTGCTTGCTTTATTGCAAGATATACGTGTAAATTTTTTATTTTTTTGTTTTTATAAGTTTACTTATTTTGAGAGAGTGTGAGCAGGGGAGGGGCAGAGAGAGAGAGAAAATCCCAAGCGGCCTCCAGGCTATCAGCACAGAGCCCGACACAGGACTTGAACTCATAAACCATGAGATTGTGACCTAAGCCGAAACCAAGAGTCAGATGCTTAACCGAATGAGCCACCCAGGTGCCCCTGAAAATTATTTTATAAAACATATACAATTAAAAGAATACTGGTTTAAGAAATAGAACATTACCTGAGAATCTCCTAGTGTAACCTTTCATTAAAGAGTTGTTTCCTCCAACATGTTGGGAATGTTTCCTCCAACGTGTTGGGTTTATATGTAGTGTTTCTGCGATCCTTTTGTCTCTTTATACGGATTAAGCTGATGTTTGTAGATGATATTTTTTATACTAGCTTCACTTCCCCATAAAGAACAAGGGGCCTTTTCTTTCAGAAGAACCTGGAATGATTCTAGGACATTGTGGAAGGTACTGTTGCCTTATTTGAGCACAATGACCATTTTTAATGAGTCAAAGAATACCACCTGAATTCAGTTAAAAATCAGTAACCCTATTCTCAGGACCATGCAGTCCAAGCAATACAGAAAAAAAGAATAGTCATTTCTCTCAAATAGTTCATAGTCTATCCAGTAAGGGAACTGAACATATAAGGAAATAAGTTACAGTCATAAATGTCAGAGTAGAATCATAGACCAGGTACAAAAGGCAGTTGTGGTGGGAGAGTGGTCTGAATGTACAAGAGCAGCTTCCCAGAAGAAGGGACATCTTCAGTTGGGCTGTGAGGCAGGACAGTGCTTGATCAAGGAGACATTTCAAGGGGAAGGAAGCAGGTTATAAGACCATTTGTTCGGGTGGCTGGGTGGCTGAGTCGTTAAGTGTCCGACTTCAGCTCGGGCCGTGGTCTCATGGTTTATGAGTTCAAGCCCCACATCGGGCTCTGTGCTAACAGCTCAGAGTCTGGAGTCTGCTTTGGATTCTGTGTCTCCCTCTGTCTCTGCTCCTACCCCGTTCACGCTCTGTGTGTCTCTATCCCTCAAAAATGAATAAACGTTAAAAAAAATTTTTTTTCTTGCTTTTTTCCTGACACCTTCACATTGAGTGATAATTTAGGGAATTTTGTATGGAAATCCATTCCTGCCATGCAAAAAATTTGAAATATATTGTTAGAAGTTAGTATTCATACCTGTAGTCATGGTGACCCCTTTCTGTTAATTCAGTTAAAGCCGGTTGATTTAATTATGTAATGTGTTTGTGGTGTGGGTTTTTGTGTCTCTTCAATCCTAGTTGGTGAGGATAGCCAAGGTTCTGGGGACAGAAGATTTATATGACTATATTGACAAATACAACATTGAATTAGATCCACGTTTCAATGATATCTTGGGCAGGTAAGTCCTAAAACAAAATAGTTACATTTTCTTTGCCAACACACTTTTCTCTGCAAGTATGTTGGTGGTCTGGCCATGCAGGGTGCTGCATGAACGGGTCTGTTGTAAAAGGATTGCACCAAATGGCCTATTTCCCAGATTCACTTACCAGGAGTTTGAGTGTGGAGATTATGGTTACAGATTCCTGTCAAGTGAATGAAATGTTTAGAGTCAAAAACCAAAATCTCTTGATTTAGCTTGTTTCTCCAAATGACAAAAACCCTCTCTAAGGGAGAAATAGGAAAAGGAAATGCATACTTCAAGACTGATTTGCAAACCATGTACGCTGACAATAGGAATTAGACACAATACGAATCGATTAGCCACTTAACTGGAGGAGGTGGACTTGCCTGATGAAAAAAAGGCTTCTGCTGGCCAAGTGGCAGAGATGCCAGGAATTGCTGTGGGGGTGGGAAAGAGGCCTGGTGACCCAGCCACCTGACCTCTTTGCTACACAGGACAGGAGCCCTTAATCCTATCAAGTAACCTGAATTATGATTTGTAGAATCGTGAGGACCCAGATTTCTCTTTTCTGCAACACTGCTATTTCCAGTCTCTCCAATTAGCTTTGTTGTCTCCCTAGTGGCAGAGGGTACATGACCTACTCTCTTGAGTTCTGATCTCTCTTTGCTATTGGCTGGGCTCCTAGCCACTAAAGAAAATGTAGGAGTGAAATGTTTGGCTTCTGTGCCCCTCGGTCTATTTCTCATTCCCACTTTGGCTCTACAGACACTCCCGTAAGCGATGGGAACGCTTTGTCCACAGTGAAAACCAGCACCTTGTCAGCCCCGAGGCCTTGGATTTCTTGGACAAGCTGCTGCGATATGACCACCAGTCACGGCTTACCGCAAGAGAGGCCATGGAGCACCCCTATTTCTGTGAGTCTAACTGTCCAGTCCACAGAGCCTGTGCAGGCCCACCCAGGAGACTGTACAAGGCAGGGGAGAATATATGTTGTGAAGAAAGCTCTGGGCCCAACAATTGAAATCCCAACTGCCTGTAGCTTGCCTTCAAGTTACTTGACTCACGGTGAACCTCGGTTTCTTCAGATGGGGGACAGTAATGGCAACAGTCTTGCAGAATTGTTGGGAAGACCGTGGTTGTTTCACAGGCTACTTGACCCGTGATCACTCCTAAACAAACTGCTTTACTTCCTGTGTGGGAGATATTTCTCAGTGGCTAGTCTGGAGTAGTTGGATTAGAACAGCAACCTTTTATCTGGCCTTGTCTGGCACTCATTCACTGGAGAGAGTCAAGGAGGTTTGAGTATCTTATTGTATGAACATCTTGACCTGGGTTTGTGAGCATAGCTAACTGTGCTGTTCTGAATGTAAATGCCACTTAGTCCCACCCCATCCTCACTGTGACATTAGCCTTAACGTTGGATCACTCCTTGGGGATTGGTGGGATGGTTTTATAGTGAACTGATTATAATCTTGCCCACTCTTCTGTGCCTGACGCAAATGGACAGGCTGATTGAGGTGGAGAGTGAGGTCTGTGGTAATACCATCAACCTGCACAAACCTGTAGCTTTTGCCCATTTGGCACCATGCTTGACCAGCTGAGCTGCGGACTGAAATAAAAGCAATTTACTCTGATAAAATATTACTGTCTTGGCCAGGTTAGATTGTATTGTTTCATTAAAACCTAACAAGATCCAAAAAAAAACAAAAAAAAACTAACAGGATCATTTTGTTTTAAATTAGCTTTTCTATGGATAATGACCACATCTTCCTTCCATTTGGTTTAAGAGTTGGCCTTTACCACAGTTTGATAGGAAAGATAATCCTATTTCATGTTAGTTGTTTAATTCATGGTGAAGGTTCTTGCCACTTTATGTTCTTCTGGGAATAACATGGACTATAAATAAAATACATACAGAGAATGAGGATGGCTGCTTTAAGGCCCCAGACCATTACCTTCAAGTGTAACAGAACTTAACCCTTTTTGTTTTCTCTAGATACTGTTGTGAAGGACCAGGCTCGAATGGGCTCATCTAGCATGCCGGGGGGCAGTACGCCTGTCAGCAGCGCCAATATGATGTCAGGTCAGTTCTCTGCTAACTTTCCGGGGGGGGGGGGGGGCTGGGAGTAGAAATCAGTTATTTTTAGTTTTGCTCCCTCTTTGTGGCCTGATTTCTTATGGCCCTTCTCTTTTCTATAATGTTTATCTTCTTCTTGACAGTACTGACCTGTGTGGTCTCCTCACCAGGCTTCCAAATGTTTTTTTGACCCCTGGTTATGTTAGTGACACTGCCTCGAGTAGGGTATCAACAGTCGCTTCTAGGCCAGAGTCCCAAAAATTTCTCACGGAGAGGCTTGAAAGTCCCAGTAAACTATGAAAAGTAAAAGGAGATCTTTGTCTCACAGTTTAGAGTGACAGTAGTTGCATGATTCCCAGAAACAAGATTAAGAAATTGAGGGTGGGGGTAAAGGTGTATGGATCTGTATGTGTACAAGGATGCTTCTCCAGTTTTCTCCCAGAGCATCTGTCATGTGCCTAGCAAATTGTAAAGGTTTGTATGAAATGATTTTTCATTATTGTTGAGTCTTCTTGATTGAAAGCAAGTTTGTGTGTAGAATACACACTTTTGTAAAAGAAACAATAGACTTATCCCCTGAGAATTCGACATGTAGGTAACATCCATATGGGTGTACTTGTAGTCAGGACATTTAGTCAGACACCCTCAAAGAACTGTTGTCACAATTCTTTTTTTAAAGAACTAGCTACCTTTTAGAACTCAAGGTATCTTGAGGTATCCTCAAGGTATCTTGCCTATGGGCAAAATGATATATATCCAAATCCAAGGCTGCTGATTGTAGCCTTATTTGTAAGAGCAAAACATTCCAGCTTTCAGTAGGGAACTAATAAAATGAATTATGGGGTATCCATTCAGTGGAAAGCTATATGGCCAGAGAAAAGAATAAATGTTTCATGTTCTTTTTTACCTCTAATTCCAAAATAGTCATGTGGAATAAAAACAAGATTCAGCACCATGTCCAAGGCCAGGAGTGGCAAGAATACGTAATCACATTTTTATATGTGATTTTTATATGCACATTCTTACATAATTATATTCATATATGTGCATAAAATATTTCTGGAAGGATACACCCCAAAAATGGTACCATAAGTTGGCCAAGCAAAAGGGTAAGAGAAATTTTTCACTGCATACTCTTCTGCACTTTTGGTATTTTGAACCATGAGAATTTATTACCCGTTCTAGAAGTGTATCTGTAACAATTTGAAAATTAACTGGATGGTTGAGGAAGGCAATCTAACTGGTAATTCTGGTCATTAGATGAGTAGAAGAAACCAGATAAATTCTAAAACACCATTTTAGCATTTCCCCACCGAAAATGACTTTTGGTAATTTGGAAAGCTGCCAGCTAACTAGGCGTCATGATGTAAGAACACGTGAGCTTTGGCTCTAGCCTCGCGCTGTTCCGTAGAGCCGAGACTAGCCACATGTGGCTATTTAGATTAGTTAAAATTGAATACAGTTTAAAACACAGCTCCTTAGTTGCACTAGCCAGATTGCAAGTTCTCATTAGCCACTTGTGGCTAGTGACTACCATATTCACAGAGATTACAGAGCAGAAAGTTTGGTTGGAAAGTGCTGCCCTGGAGACAGGCCTCAGTTTTCAATTCAAGAATAGTTGCTACTTACCAGCTGTGTACTTTGTACAAACTGCTTAAACTCCCCCAGCTTAGATTTCTTTACCTGTCTCTTCAATTGACTTAGAAATTAATTGTAACTTGAAATTAGATTTAATTTGTAAAAATCTGGCTGTGTAGAGGCCTTCAGAAAAAAAAAGAATTACTGGGGCGCTTGGCTGGCTCGGTCGGAAGAACATGTGACTCTTGATCTCCGGGTCATAAGTTCAAGCCTCATGTTGGGTGTAGAGATTACTTAAAAAAGGGAAAAAGAATAACTGTTGTCACTCTTGAAACAGGTACTGTGAAAAACCAGTGACTAAGATTTCCATGGTTGGTGTCTGGCTCATTGTTAGCTGTTTTCTTTTAGGGATTTCTTCAGTGCCAACCCCTTCACCCCTTGGACCTCTGGCAGGCTCACCAGTGATTGCTGCTGCCAACCCCCTTGGGATGCCTGTTCCAGCTGCCGCTGGCGCTCAGCAGTAACAGCCCCTTCTGTCTCCTGATGCCTAAGCAGAGGTGGGGGAGTCGACGCTCTCCTTGATGCAGCTTGCGCCTGGCGGGGAGGGGTGAAATACTTCAGAAGCACCGTGTCTGAACCGTTGCTTGTGGATTTATAGTAGTTCAGTCATAAAAAAAAAAAAATTATAATAGGCTGATTTTCTTTTTTTTTTTCTTTTTTTTTTTTTCCTTTTCTTTTTTTTTTTAACTCGAACTTTTCATAACTCAGGGGATTCCCTGAAAAATTACCTGCAGGTGGAATATTTCACGGACAAAATTTTTCCCCCCTTTTAAATTTAATTTCTCATCACTAAAGAACAAAGATGAACCAGCCTCAATCCCGGCTGCTGCATTTGGGTGGAGATCTCTTCCCATGTCCATCATTGCTCCCCCACCATCCCACACTTTGGGGGATTTATATCTCATGCTCTTCTCCAGAGATTATAAAAATGTAGCTTCTTCAAGGGAGGTGGGAAGGAAGAAGGAAGGGAGGACCCAACCTACAAGAGCGTTGTGCTGCTGGTCACTTTTATCACTTACTCCAAGTGCTTCAGTGGGGTTGTTATGGTGAATCTAGTGGAAATATGTCTTAGTTTCATTGAGATGCTGAATATCACCTACCCAAAGTGCAGACAGGTCCTGAAAACTTCAATCTGAATCATGTCTTATTAACCGAGCCCTAAATCCAACTCACTTAGACTTCTAGTTCCAGTTTAGTTTAAAATGTTAATACCTTCCCTCCCAGTCTCCTTACCTTGGTCCTCTCCGCCTTCATCTCCCCACATGCTCTGTAGCTGGTGGGAGGGGGAGGCAAAATCTTTTCCAGTTTTCTTTGACTTGGCCATTTTGAATTCAGTTAGTTACTGGGCTTAACTTATTGCTTTTTGCAAAAGAAACAAACATTGTCTATATAGGTTTCATGCTAGCAACTCTTTCAGAGCTAATGGAAGATGTGGCCACACGGAGTTTCATTTTAAGCTTCCTGCCTTCTTTTCTTCCTTTCTTCCCCTTCCTTCACATGCCATCCAGTGAGAAGACCTGCCCCTCAGTCTTGTAAATGTATCTGAGAGGTAGGAGCAGAGCCACTATCTCCAGTGAAACTGAAATGGTAGACCTGTAATTGTGGGAAAACTATAAACTCTCTTGTTACAGCCCTGCCACCCCTTGCTGTGTGTATATATATAATACTTTGTCCTTCACATGTGAAAGATCCAGTGTTGGAATTCTTTGGTGTAAATAAACGTTTGGTTTTATTTATCAAGGTTAGATTTAAGTTCCCTGTGTAAAGGTCTCGCTGGGTGGGTGTCTCACGTTCACATCTGAGGGGCCTGCAGCCCTGTACCGTGGAGGCTTCCCAAGGCCCCCATTTTTATACACCCCTCATTGGACCCATGGTACCGGGCAGGGCAGAGAGGCCTTAAAAAAGCACCACAAGCCAAAGCGTCTCTGGGGATTAAGGATCCTTTGCCATAAAACTCATTTTGTGTCTCAGCAGTGCAGGGATTGGGGATGGAAAAGTCGCCAGTTTTTGTGTGTTTGTGTGTGTGTAAAGTGGATTTTCCACTGTAATCCAACCACCTAAGTTTATCAGGTGCTTCACTGAGGAAGCCTAGTTTTTTAAGCACAATAGCAAAACCATCAGCTCTGTATTTTCTCCTATTCTTTCATTACAGTAGCTGCTTGTGGGAACTAGGAAAAATTCTTCCAACATATTTTAAGGCCTAAAGTCTTAGTTCCCCTTTCTCCTACCTTTATAGATCATAAGCCTTTCTCGCCTGGGCGCCATAGACAAACATAATTGTTTCAGGAGTTGAATTTAATGAACTTATCTAACTTTATAACCCATCTTGGCTCTAGTAACTTTATCAAGGTGGTGGCTTTCGTGAATATAATGGTAAACTTTAGAGGAAGCTAAAGCCTCCTTTTATAATGCTTCTCGATCATAGGGAAAACATTCTGACAGTGTGGCAGGGTGATTTTCTTTCTTGTGGCCACTTACAGTGGATATTTATTGTTCTTGACCCTTTTATGCCCTAGAATGCTGTGGGGGTTACCATGTGGAATTTGTGCAGAAGCTAAAAGCACCGGATGTGCCAGAGATGCAATTTGTGATTACGTTTGCACTGGATTGTGATTTGAACAGGACACTTAACGACTAATGAATTCTTTCTTTTGAGGTGGGGAGGAGGGTTGTAAATCGAGACTTCACATCCCACCCTTGTAGCTCAGAGAATCTAGTTGTGGCTGAGGCTGATGTGGGGAGCTGCAGACAGCTGGACCTCCTAACACGCATCAGGCCTTGCAAGAGACGGAAGGTGAATGCAGAGGACTCTGAAATGCCACCCAAGAGCCTTTTAAATAAATAGAAGTTTTTAAAATGCTACTTAAGGAGTCACTGCAGAAGCATGAAAAAAAAAGAAGACCCAGTTGGGTGGGTGGGTGGGGGGGCAAGGGTTTACAGAGTAACAACTTCTGTGTTGTTGTAAATTACCTCATCTGTATACCTTGTACTGGGACACTTTATTTCTCAGCGCTGCCTGTGTCTGCAGTGACTAGATGGCAGGAAACGCAATGCCAGTATAAGACAGTTGTGTTGGCAATTACTCTGAAAGGTTTTTTAAGTAATTTTTAACTTTGTTTGAAGTGCCCCCCTCTTTTTTTTTTTTTTTTTTTTTTTTAAGTTTGAAGTCAGAAGCTCCCCCTCGTCCCCTTGATTTATTGGTTGTAATTGTATTGTAATTGGTATAACTAAAACATAACTGTGCTGGGAAGAAGTTGTGCCATGAAGGTCTTTAATTTTTTTTTTAAATAAAAACATTTAAACATGAAATGTCCCTGCAGCCTGAGCAATATGCTTCTCAAAAACCGACACCGTCTGTGTTAGATGGCTTAGGTCTCGTGTGTTTTGAATTTAATACTGGGTTGATGGAGATGTGAAATGGGATGGATTAAGATTGGTTGAGGAGCACTGAAGTCTGGAAGTTTTTGACATCAAGATTCAGTAAAGAGGGCGTGATGTTGTTGCTAAACAGGACTGGTTTCATTCTTGCCCTTGTCACATACTTGGCCACTTGGCAAGTTACTTAACTTCTGAATCTGTTTCATCATCTATGAAATGGGGCCACTGCTGCCTTGGGATTGAATGAGAGTAAATGTCAAGTATCTGGCACCTGTTACGCCCTTGATAAACCTAGTTTCCCTGGCCCCCTGGTATGGAGGATTGGTCCTTGGTCCTGACTTTGCAAGTGATTCACAGTACTGTCCATCCTTGGGACCTCCCGGGACCTCTGTGTGTTCAGTCAGGGTGAGGTTGGGTGAGGTGTCTTCAGAGTTCCTTTTCAGCTCTAACACTGATTTTAGAAGGTTTGAGTGATGTTTTAAATAAAAAGGTCCATGGAGACAGCTTGTTCATTAGCAGAAAAGATCGGTGTTGAGTGAATGGCAGTAAGCCCTGTGGAAGGTCAGCCTTGGAGATACCTTAGCCCTGGAGGCAACTTGCAGTCTTGGGGCCTGGAATGAAGATGTTCTGGTGAGCTTACAGGAACATATTTGGCAGCTTAAGCAGAAACTACTCAAAGGGCTGGTAAAAGAGGTGAAATTTAGTTGACTTGCTTACCACTGCCCAATGAGTAAATTCTGTAAGATTATATATTTGAATTGCCATTCGATCTTTCTCGTTTAACCACAACTTTAAAAAATTGAAATCAGAGGAAGTGCTGTTATCCCAAACTTCTAGTTTCCTTTAAATGTTCACTGCATACTATTTTATGACATCCACATGTCATTAATATTGGGCGTTGAAACGTGTGGTTTAGGTGAAAGGAACTATTGTGTAATACCTTGTATCTGAAATGTCTAACTTTCATGAACTTTATTTTATTTCCCTGAACTTCATTTCATGAATTTATTTCCATTTTATACAGGAGACAGGAAGACTAAATTGCTGGAGTGGGCCCGTTAGAGACAGAGCAATCTAGTTTTTAAAATTGTCTTCAGAGTATGGCTAATTACCATAGTCCTAAAATAGTTGAGAAAACTGGAGATTGGTTGACAGACTGGGGGATTTTAATTTCCTCTCAGTCTTTAAATTTCATCTTGCCTCACCTGTTGTCAAGTGTGGTTATAATTAGAACTGACCGTTGGACATCTCTTGGAAAAATCTGGCTGTTCACCACTGCCTGCAGATTCCCACCAGCAGATTCTCTCCCAGGATTAGGGTTGGGTTGGGTGATTGTGCAGTCACCAGTCCTTGCCTACCCCCCCCCCCCCCCCCGCTGGTAATCCCCTCCTACCTTGTGCCGAAGCGATAGGGACTGTGGCTGATGGTCCCCGGTGACATGCTTGTTAGAGAGACTGTCTCCCCGGGGCCTTTTCCTGCTTAAGGAAAAGGTTAGTAACCAGAAGACTTTGAAGTAAAGAAGTCCCCGGTTCCCTCCTCAAAAAACACGTGTCTAAAAACCTTGATCTGAGCAGATGTTCCACCCTATCTCAAGTGCCCTCAGCCTGCTTCCCCCACTGCCATAACTATCCCCTTGCCCTTCTGCCTGGTTACACCTGAACGTTGATTGTATTGTTGTCTCTCTCGGCCTACACGTAAACTCCCGCTGACCTTGTAGGTCTTACTAATCTGTGCATCCTCATAAAAACTTTTCAGAAAGTATGCCAATATCCCTGAGGATGGAAGAGGATTGAATAGAGTAGCACAGGGAAAATGCTTAGCACCATACCAGGCTCATAATAGATGCTCAGTAAATGGTAATTCCATCCTCGGCTCCCACTTCCACCTTCCCACACACACCCATACATTCCACCACACGTGTGTGCACGCGCACACACAGTAAGTAATGAAAGTACTACTGCATAAAGGGCATCTCAGATCAGAAGAATCTGGCTCTTAAGTTTGCAGCTGTAATTATAAGCCACAGGCCAGACTGAACTAACATGACAAGAAAATGTTTATTTAATGAGGCCTTGGTGAAATCCTAAGTGGCTGAAGACTAAGCAGTGATCCTTACCAATTTAGTAGACTTGGGTGCTAAGAGAGTCCCGCTTTCCACCATTGTGTATAGTAATAGGAAATTCAGGCTGTTCTCTGGGTAAAATAGATGTATAGTGGGTGTCACAAGATAGTCTGGTTCTGGAATCAATCTTCACGTATTCAAGTACTTTCTAGATTTTATACCTTACTATGATGCCGTGCTAAATGCCAGAGACATAACCTAGTAGAACTTAAGTGTCCTGGTTCTAAAGAGCTCTGTCTGGGTGTATGGTTTGGGGTCAGTTAGTTAATCTCTCTGAATCTTCACAAGTGATTTAAATTACCGTATAACACTTTGGACCTGTGCCAGTTACAAAGAAGCTATAACACACCCGTGAGCCTACCGTTCAGGTTAGGTCTGCATTACCAATACAGATGAAGCCCCCGTTGCCCTTTATTTCCTGATCGTATCCTCCTCTCTTCCCCTCTGCCCCAGAAGTCCTAACGTTTTCTGCATCTGTAAAATTGAGGTCTAAATACCTGCTTCATAGGGTGGTGGTTCAGACTCAACAGTCAGTGCTTGGAAAGTGCCTGGCACACGCTGCAGGCGGACTCAATGCTCCTTTCCACTCTGAATTGTACAGTTGTGCAGATTCGTATGCAGAAAGACAATGTCACATGTATAGGGAGGCCATAGATTTGTGCATTCATCCCTACAGTTTCACAGTAGATGATTGTAAAGTGTCTTCTTTAAGGAAAAAAAAAAAAAAATCCAGGGCGCCTGGGTGGCTCAGTCGGTTAAGTGTCAGACTTCAGCTCAGGTCGTGATCTCATGGCTTGTGGGTTCGGGCCCCACGTCAGGCTCTGTGCTGACAGCTCAGAGCCTGGAGCCTGCTTCGGATTCTGTGTCTCCCTCTCTCTCTACCCCTCCCCTGTTCATGCTCACTCGCTCGCTCTCTCAAAATAAAATAAACATTTAAAAAAAAAAATCCATGCATTAAATGTGACAGATTTTTAACAATGGAAGTCGTTTCTAATTAGCATGTAGGCCAGCATTACCTTGTCTGCGCCCACCCCATCTCACTCATTTCCCTCTAAGACTATCATTCTGTCGTCTTTGAATTTTTAATTAATCTTCTGAAAGCTAAATAATCTTGAAGTATAGCAAATTTCAGTGTGGATTTGCCTCCCTGTGGCCATGCTAATCACCAGGGATTCTTCGTGGTCTCGCTATAATGTCTCCAGATGGGAGTTTATAAAATGGCCAATCCATTTCTTGGAGAAGTTCCTGAGGGGATTGGGTATTTCTGAGTCAACTTCATTCTTGCATCACCCGCTTTGACGGAGTTTTCTTGCCTTCTCTAATGAGAAAAAGGAAAAGCAGCAGCAGCTGGTAAATGATTTCCTGGTCTCACCCTGTGAGTCAGTCTCAGCTACAGATTTGTAGTCGTCCCCAGAAAGGGAGGACCTTGCTTCTCTCTGTATGAACAGTTCTGGGAACCCCACGGTGAATTTCCTACGAAGGAGCTTACATACCCACAGTTCTCCACACTCTGATAAATACTTTCTTCCGTTCCCTGCTCACCCACTCAGCTCCGTCCCCCTCAGCCCAGTGTCCTTTATACATTCACCTGATTGACTGGTCTTTCCAGACGTCATGTGTTTATATGAGAGGCCCTTCAGCAAACATTAGTTGGTGTTCATGAACCTGGCCCTGTGCTAAACAGTGGAGATTGAAAGAGATGAGACATAAGCCCAAGGGGAAATGTGTTCTTGTCAAACAGAAAAGTGGGAAACAAAACTGTGCAAATGGGGCACCTGTACTCAAAAGAACATGTTTCCAGGAAAAATCACATTGCCAATCAACATAGTAGACCCAGCTAACTGCCTCTTGTTCTAAATACATGAAGATGCTGACTAAAATAACACTTTACTTTCAAGTACATAGCCAATTTCAAAGAAAGAAATGGAAATTCCCAGGTGGCAGAAGGGAAGACCATTCATTCTGAAGGTAAGTGGATATTGGAAGTCACAGTGACCCCCAAGACCCCAGGCATGGAGACAGATGGGCCACAGAGGCTAGGGGGTAGGGTTTGAATGCCCCCAGGGAGATAGGAGACAGACTCAGGGCCTTTCAAGGTAGTAACTGAAACAGACTGCCCCTAAGAAAAAGATTGGAAGGAAATAAAATACTAGCTGTAGTCGCCTCTGGGAGGTGAGGTTAAGATAAATGTCACAAAAACTCAATCTGCAGAAAGGAATCCTGAGCACTTGGGGCAGAGAGAACAGTCAAGGAAGCCTTCCCAGAGGTAGGGCTGCTGGAGCTGGTTAGGAAAGCGGCTCAGCCTGAGCAAGTTTGAGCTACCACGGCCTGCACCTGGGATCAGACCCCATGTCTCCCGGCCCAGTTCTTCCTGGACTGCCTTTCCATAGCTGCACTGCCAAGAATCTCTGTCCAGGTTTCTAGCCAGTCATTATAAACTTTTTCTTTCTCTCTTTTGCTCTCTGTTCCTTTCACCAAAAACACTAACTCTTCACACAGATCTCTAGGTCAACTATAACTATAGTTCAGCTGATCTAACCTGGATTCAGCCAAACAGCTCTGCTTCAGGTTAAGGCTGGGCTGGGCTCCTGTGTTTTTGGACTCTGGTTTGCTCCATGTGGTTCCTTTTGGGACCCATGCCGAAGCTACCCAGGGTATGCTCTTCTCACGGTGGGTTGTTGCAGCACAAGAGGCCAAATGAATTCATACAAGCAAGGAAATACTTGAAGAAATAAAGGTTGGGAATTTTCCAGTATTAAGGACAGACGCCAAGCCACAGATCCAAGAAGTTCAGAGAACACCAAACAAATCTATACACACACTAAGCATATCAAAAATGCTAAAACAAAGAATCTTAGAGGCCAGCCCAGAGGGAAAATAACATATGATATACCGGGGAAGCCAAAAATTACCAAATGATGCAAGACAGAAGACAATGGAGTGACCAGTGCTGAAGGAAGAAAACCTATCAGCCCAGAGCCCCACACCCAGTGAAAATATCCTTGAAAATAAAGGACAAATAAAGCCTTTTCTAACTAAAAAAGAACTGGAGGAATACATTGCCAGAAGATCTGTTTCTATAAGAAATATTGAAGTTCTTCAGGCAGAAGGAATATGAAACCAGACAGAAATGTGAGCGAGCCTACCATGAAATGCAGAGTGCCGGAAATGGAATAAATGAAAGCAAAATTTCAAAATTTTGAATTGCCTTAAGTCTAAAGAGGTCAGCAAGCCTATAAAGGAGCAGGTAAATATTTTAGGTTTTGCGTGTCCTCTTGTAAGCACTCTAACGCTGTGGCATGAAATGAGTCTTAGACAATAGGTAGATGTGCATGGCTGTGTTTCAATAAAACTGTGGGCTCTGAGATTTGAGTTTCATGTAATATTTATGTGCTACAAGTTAATGCTTTTGACTTTTTCCCCCAAATCATTTAAAATTGTTTTAAAGCCATTCTTGGCTCATGGGCCACCCTTTAGAATGTGTATTTATAGCATATGTAAAAATAAAAAATGTGTATACATGAATGGTGGTATATCTGTACAATGAAATACTGAGCAATAAAAGGAATGACCTTATCCAATAACATGGATTGGTTTTGAAATAACTCTGAGTGAAAGCCAGGCAAAAGCAGGTACTGTTTGAGTTCATCCATGTAAAATTCTAGAAAATGCAAACTAATCTCTAGCGACAGAATGTAGTTAAGTAGTTCTCTGCAAGTGCAGGGTGGGGGCCAGGGGTGGGAGAAGGGGAAGAGAAGGAAGGGATTTAAAGTAGTAAAGAACAGGAGCACCTGGGTGGCTCAGTCAGTGGTGCGTCCGACTTCAGCTCCGGTCATGATCTCGCGGTCTGTGAGTTCGAGCCCCGCGTCGGGCTCTGTGCTAACTGCTGGGAGCCTGGAGCCTGCTTCAGATTCTGTGTCCCCCTCTCTCTCTGCCCCTCCCCTCCTTGCACTCCGTCTCTGTCTTTCGAAAATAAATATATATATATATATATATATATATATATTTTTTTTTTTTAAGGAATAGGGGCGCCTGGTGGCTCAGTCGGTTAAGCGGCCGACTTCAGCTCAGGTCATGATCTCATGGCCCCACGTGGGGTTTGGGCCCCACGTCGGGCTCTGTGCTGACAGGTCAGAGCCTGGAGCCCGCTTCGGATTCTGTGTCTCCCTCTCTCTCTCTGCCCCTCCCCCACTCGTGCTCAGTCGCACGCTCTCTCTCTCTCTCTCAAAAATAAACATTAAAAAAAATTTTTTTAGTAATAAAGAATAAAGTATATGACCACAGCATGAAGAACAGAAGGGAAGAAATGGGAATCCACTTTTTTAAGGCCTTATACTGTACACGAAGCAGGATATCCTTTGAAGGCAAACTGGTTAAAGAGGTGTGTTGTAAATCCGAGGTCAGTCACTAAAATTGGTCTCTCCATCTCTTTCCCACTCTCAGCCCCAGAGTTTGGTACAGGGTTCCACCCTGGCTTAGTGGTGGAGCAGGAGACTCAGGCCTAACCAATCAGCACGTAGAGGCCACAGTGACTGGTCCAGGCCCAGGCAGGTGGCAGCACCAATGACACATGTTCTGCCTGTTCTCGGGAATTCTGGGACAAAGACAAATCCACTGTTATTTCACAGAGTCAGACGTAGAAGTACGTGAGACCCTTCCAGAGGCACTGCCAGAGCCCTGTTGTGACCCAAGACCTGTAGGTGAGTGCAGTCAACAGGAAGGGGCGAGCAGCTGAGAGATGGAGAGAGGACACAGAAGGGCAAGAACCTTTCAGTTCTGTGAGCCAATAAGGCTTCTGGCCTGAGTTTGTTTGGGCTGCGATTTTCAGTCACTTGCTGTGTTAACAAAGTAGCACAAATGTATTCTCTTTCCCACGGCTCCGGCTCCGGCTCCGGCATCCGAGTGTGGGTTAGCTGGGTCCTTTGCCCTGGGTCTCACCAGTCTAAAATCAAGCTGTCCACCAAGTCTCTGATCTCCAATGAGGCTCAGGGTCCTCTTCAAGCTTACTGTTGGCCAAATTCAGTTCCTTGTGGTGTAGAACGGAGCCCCTCCCTACCTAGAGGCTGCTCGCCTCCCTGCCATGTGTCCCTCTCCGCAGCATGGAAGTTTATGTCTTCAAGGTGAACAAGAGAATGTCTCTGCTGCTTTGACTTTCTCCTGCAGGAAGGCCTGCACCTTCTTTTGAAGGACTTCTCTGATGAAGTCCACCCAGGCCAATTTCCCTTGTGACTACTTCAGAGTCAACTGATTTGGAACCTTCATTATGTCTGCATAACCCCTTTACCTTTGCCATGTAACATTATGTATTCATGAGAGAAAAACCCATCATATCCACAAGTCCTGCCCACACTCAAAGGGAAGGGATTATTCAGCCACGTACACCATGGAGTGGGAATCTTGGGGACCACTTTAGAATTCTGCATACCACAGACACCTGATGCCCTTGTGCCTTACACTCAGTCATGAATCAGTTTCTGGAATTTTCCATGTTCTACTAGACTTCAAGGTTGTTTCCTGTCTGACCTCTTTTCACTTGGCTTTACAATTACCTGGTTATTTGTCTCTCTTCCCCATCAGAAGCTAAAAAACCGAATGAATATTCGTCATTCTACATCCCAGCTCACAACCTGGCTCCATAAACATTTGTTGTATGGATAAGTGGAGGTGATTCTTACACTGGGGATGAGGATTAATCTAGATGGCTTTAAGGACCACATTGACTGTGAAAATTCTTTAATCCCACCCTGCTGACTGCATCCAGTCCAAACTCAAGTATGGTTTAAGAGGTCCTACCGACTTGCCCCATGCACACTTCTCTGCCCTCACCACGGTCAAAGTCCACTTCCCTATCATACTATGCTGTAAGAAAGAACATTAAACCACTTCATTTCTAGGCTATGGTTTGCTTAGTTGTTTCCTTAGCCTAGAACGCTCTTCCCTACGTCAACTGACTTAATCCTGCTGTTCATCATCTAAATAAACAGAAATCACCACCCCAGGAAATTTTTCTTCATCACCCCCTCCTGCCTCTGTGTGTGGCTGATGCCCCTCCCTGGGCTTCTATAACCCTCTAAGCTTCTTTCCCCCTTTCCTAGAACTTGTTATCTCTTGTAAGTTGAGTCCACCTCCCCTACCAACTTGAGCTGTCCTGGAGAGCAGAGAACAAAGCTTCGTTATTTGGGGTCCCAACACTGGCCTGGTCTGGGTAAGGACCACGAATAGTTGTTGGACAAAGAAATGCGTTCCATCTCTATTTTGTGATTTAGGGCCTTTCAAGATACTCATACTTCTGGGTGTCCTGGGCCCCGTGGCAGGCCAGCCTAGCAGGCCCTGGCTTACCTACAGGTTCCAAGCCCAGGCCACAGGGCAATGGGCATTGGCCATCACAATGTTCAAACGACAGGCTGGTTTCTATTGGCCCGGAAAGGCTTTGTAAACATTCTCGTTCACCACCTAGTGCTCCTTTCAAAAAGAGTAGGCATGGGGAATTATGAGGCTGGCATTCCTGGTCCTGCTCTCACTTAGAGCTTCACGGTGATGAACTGTAGTTAGACAACGTGCTGCCCAGAGATGAGGAACCAGCCTGAGACAAGAACTGGTTACCTCCTCTGGGACACCTTGTTCCAGTTGCTGAGCATTTGACAGTAGCTTTTCCCTTTCCCTTTTCCCCGAGAGCCAGCCACTCCCCTGTTTTACAGAGCATCAAAGTTGGCCCAAGCCTTGCTAGGACCACACACTTTAGCCCTAGAGCTGTGACGGGGAGGAGAGCCTGTCTCGGTCCCATCACTCCCGCAGGCAAGAATTGAGCTGTGTCCCTGTGCTCTACACTCAATCACGAGTCTCGGTTTCTGGGATTTTCTATATTCAAAGACCTGGTTAAGACAGTACTTTTATCATCATTATCATTTTACAGATAGGAAAAGCAAAAGAAATGACAAAACCTGGTCCCGTACACACCTACTCAAGTGTGCCGCGCGCTATAGCTCGGCTAGAACTCCGGGGCGCGCGCTTCCCCTCGCCGCTTAAGGCGCCCGCGCGCGTGTCCCCCGACCGCCGTCGGCCTAGCGTAGCGGCTGGTCACGTGCAGGCGCGGGGGCGGGGCCCGCTCGGACGCCTGCGCGCCTGCGCGCTTGCGCGCCGCGGGCTGACCGATCCCTACCCTGTCCGGCCGAGCCGGCGGTGGGTCCCGCGGCCATAGCCGCGTCTTCTCTCGGCTCTGCCACCAGCCGGGGCTCGGGCCCGGGCCCGGGCCCCCGGGACATGGCCCTCCGGAGTGCGCAAGGCGACGGCCCCACCTCCAGCCGCTGGGACGGCGGCGCCGAGAAGACAGGTACGGAAGCCTGCGGGGGTGCCGAGGAGCGGCCTTCGGGGACGGCGCGAGGGGCAGGGGCGGCCCTGCGGGTGGAGAAGGGGGGAGGCAAGGAACAGCTGTCGGAGGAGCGGCCCCGGGCGCAGGCGGCGTCCAGGAGGGGCCCGAGGGACCGCGCGGGGTGCGCCCAGCGCCGCGGGCCGGGGTCGGGACGGCGGGAGAGGAAAAGGGTGATGGGCCCGGTCACGTCTGAAAGGGAAGCGATCCTGGAACTGGGGAGTCAGCGGATGCTGAGACCACAGGAACCCTGCTGGCAGACTCGCGTCCCCTGTGCGAAGGAAGGGCGGGGGAATCTGGTCCGGCTTCGTCACGTCTGGAGAGAATTGGGTCTCCCGGAGAACTGAGGCCAAGCCTCCACCCCCGGCCCGAGGCTGTCCGGCCACGTCCGCACGCTCCTGGTGCCTCCTCCCTAGTTGTAAGGCAAGTTTCCCAAACTTCATTCATCGCTCACCCGCTTGATTTACGCGGTGTACGTGTACCACCTATTTGTTTTAATTGCCATAAAAATCCAGCCTTTTAAAATGTCCAGTTCACTGGTTCTTAGCACATTTACAGTGTTGTGCAATCATAGCCGCTGTCTGATTCCAGGACGTTTCTAATTCCCAAAAGAAATCCATCACTCCCCATTCCCCAGTCTCCACAGCTCCTGGCAACCACTAATCTACTTTCTGCCTCAATCCTGTGCCACCTATTTGAATGTTACTTAATTTTGTAGGAGAAAGCGATTCTCCCAAATTTTCATAGTTTCATACCAAGCAGTAATTTCTGTGAAACCATGGTTTCATTGTGCACTGGTTTTGAATATGTTTTACGGACAGTTAAAGTACGGCACTTAAAATTATTCACGTTTACTCTGTACCGAGTAAAATAATCTCTTTGTCCCCTAAGACTAAGGTAACTTTCCCACCTTTCCGTCCTCTGATGGGGCGCTGCCCAGAATAGAACCAACCACGTATTTAACCCACATTTTTGGTGAAGCACCTGGTGTCCACACTTTGTTTCTCTGGGCTCATTTTCTGTTATTTTCTTTTTCTCCTGTTCTAATCCTGGATGGAAGTGGAGCTCACTCGTATTATTTCTTTGGGCTCTTTGGCCTTTGTAAACCCTTTGCTGGTGTTTTAGTATGACTGGCATCTGTCCTCATGGCGTAGTAGTGCCCCAAGTCGTATGGGTTTTGTGACCTGTTATATCGTGTGGCTGTGTCTAGGTTGTGAGACCTAGTTTCCTTGATGTTTTGCTTCTCTGGATGAATGGGAGGAATTTAGAGATGAGAGTTTTTGTTTTTGTTAAATGTTTTTGTTCTGTTTTTAATCCTATTGGAGACTTGGTGGCAAAGTTACTAATACTGGAAGCCCCCTTTTGTAGACTTTACGATCAGAGTGGTTTACTCTCTAGAATATTTTTTCTTTATTGTTAGGGTAAAGCAGTCTTTCTTAATACATACTTGTCTTCATGTTTCAGGTAGTTAATGGATCTCTGCTAATTTGGATACTGTTTGTTGAAACTAATTAGGACTTCCAGAAACAGAGGCTACTTTGTTTTCTTTTGTTTTTAATAGGAACCTTACTCCAAGTAAGGTAAAGCGTTCCTCTCCCACTGTCTTTATCTGGTACAGATATGAAGTTCAAACATAAAACTTTAAGTTATTTTCCAGTGTCAACATTAGGAGTTCAAGGGATGGGGCAGGGGCGTGTCTGTTTAGGGGGACTCTCTATCCCCTCTGGCCGGGCCTTCCATTGTTTTGATTAAGGCTAGCGTTGCTTGATTTGAGTTTGACTTCTGTTTAAAAACTGTCAAGCTTTCTCAGGGTGCCTGGCTAGCTCAGTCGGTAGAGCATGAGACTCTTGATCTCAAAGTCGTGAGTTTGAGGAGGTAGAGTTTACTTAGGGGGAAAAAAAAAAAAAGACTAAAGCAGTCTTGATATGCAAACTTAAACCGAATAATCGGTATGGAATTTTGTACTCTCACACAGATTTCGTTATTAAGTGTCTAGCATCATTTACCTCATCTAAGTCACTAATATGTATTGTGCTGATATGGAGAAACTTTTAGAGGAAGCATAGCTAGTGTTTATCTTTTCTCATTGTCCTTTCCCTGTATATTAAGATATATCTTAATATACCATCTGTATATATCAGATGGTTTTGGGAGATACTTATTGCTTAGAGGATCTTTACCTGGGTTCTGCAGCCAGAGTTGAGAGAGGCGTGAGAAAGTAATGGGTTCAGCCATCCTTCTCTGAATGGTTAAGAACCACTGTTTCAATTCTCTTATTAAAATAATTTTCACGGAGAACGGGTCAAATAGTACTTATGTCATTGTTCCCCCTTTGTTGAGGGAATTACTTTTCAGATATCAGGCTTTTTTTTTTTTTTTTTTTTTTTTTAATAGCAGTGTCTTACATTTTGCAGCCAGTTGTAGGATAGTTCATTCTGTCATGGTTATGATAGCCAAGACCTCCACTGTAAAGGAATTTGGGAAGTATCAGCTTCGGAATATATATATAATACATCTCTCTCTTAAGTGGGGGCAAAAGGAAACTGGAGAAGAAAGGATTCAAGGGACTCTGACCTATATGCAGATGTCTCAAGTGTAGCAATGTGTGTCTCACCCCAAAATCCATACATAAAATTTCTCTTGAAGTAGATCGTAGATGTTAAACCTCGGTGTTTTCCTGCACATCCCCAGAATAGGACTATGATTTTTCTCTCTGAGGTGAAATTAGCTGTTTAGCTGACACCACTAACCTTTTCTTCCTTGTTGTGTAGCTTAGCAGTTGACCTTATCACTCTGTGCTTTCTCCATCTGCGATTCACTTGAGTTTTCTCTTTTCCCCTTTGTTACATCACAAGGAGAGCCTATATATTAGGTGCAGTAAATATTTGTTGAAGGAGGGGAGTGGCACACACAGGCGTGCCTTTGATATTGGACCCTGAACAGACAGCAGCTAAAGTCCACATTGGAGCAGTATCCTACTCTGGGAAGTACCAGTAACTTTAGAAAAAGGCCAAAGAGTCTAGAAACCTATGTAGAGTTGTGCAGTGAGCCCGTTCTTAACAGGAGCATGGGGAAAAAGAATGTCATTTGCTGTAGGCCAGTTTTTCCAGAGGAGCAGTGGCTGAGCTAAATTATTTATTTTATTCTGCACATATCTGTTGGGTTCCCACAGAGTGCCAAAAACCAAGAAGACAGGAGTGCATTTTGAAATGCAGGATTAAAAACAAAATCAGAGTAGAGTGTTAGGAGAGATAAGTGTTGGAGCTGTGGTTCCGAATTAGTTAAAGTTCTGGCAGATTATTTGCCAAAGCATAATGGGAATCTGGCTGATTGCAGACAGTGTTATTTCCCCCAAGTTACTAGCAACAGTTTTCCTTTCCCTCAGATTGCCAAGCAGCTTACTTGGGAAGAGGGGTGATATGGATAGATATCTAAACAAATTGAGGAAATCTTTCCACACTCTTAACAAGTAGGTTAACAAGATTTCTAAATGTCAGCTTACCTCAAGCAGTATTCAGTGTTATCATTCTAAGTGTTCTTAGTTTGTGATGTGTAGAAAGTACAAGGGCACTCTAAATTGGGGGGGGGGGAATATATATATATATATATATATATATAAAATATCTGCTGCTTTTTCTTTCTTTGCCAGAACTTAATCCAATCCCTGCCATATTTCGTCCCAGCCTATGTTGTTATATAAAAAGTCTTCTTTTCGGGGCACCTGGGTGTCTCAGTCGATTAAGCATCTGGTTTCGGCTCAGGTCGTGATCACAGTTCGTGAGTTCGAACCCCATGTCGGGCTCTGTGCTGACATCTGGGAACCTGAAGCCTGCTTCAGATTTCTGTGTGTGTGTCTCTCTCTCCCTCTACCCCTCTCCTGCTCACACTCTGTCTCTGTCTCTCTCTCAAAAACAAATATTTAGGGGCACCTGGGTGGCTCAGTCGGTTAAGCGCTGACTTCAGCTCAGGTCATGATCTCACGGTCCGTGGGTTCGAGCCCCGCGTTGGGCTCTGTGCTGGCAGCTCAGAGCCTGGAGCCTGTTTCAGATTCTGTGTCTCCCTCTTTCTCTGACCCTCCCCTGTTCATGCTCTCTCTCTGTCTCAAAAATAAATGTTAAAAAATTTAAAAATAAATAAATAAATATTTAAAAACAATGTTTTTAATAAATAAACATTAAAAAAAAAAGTCCTGGGGCTCCTGGGTGGCTCAGTCAGTTAAGCGTCTGGCTCTTGACTTCGGCTCAGGTCATGATCTCACAGTTCATGGGTCTGAGCCCCAACTGGACTCTGTGCTGGTGGTGCAGAGCCTGCTTGAGATTCTCTCTCTTCCCCCTCTCTCTGCCCCTCCCCTGCTTGTGTGCTCAGCCTCTCTCTCTCAAAATAAACACATAAACTTAAAAAAAAAAAAGTCTTCTTTTCTTCCACGTGTCTACATGTCTTCTCCTCCAAAGGATGGCCCTTTGACCCGTAGTTTAAAATTCCTTCCTTGTCTTCCTCTTGAGTGCAGGATAAAACCCAGACTAATTTACGACCCACATTTCCTGCAGTCCTCCCAGGTTCTGTTTTCTCTCTTTACCTAACACTTGAGCCTCACAGACTCTCTCTGTGTTTTCTGGACATGGTGTTTCTCTCATGTGATAAGGTCTTTGCACATACTCTTTCCTCTGCCTGGAATGCTCTCCAGCACAGTCTTCCATGTGCAAAATTTGCTTTAAGAAGGTGGCAGAATATATTTTCATTGAAGCCTTTCCTGATTGCCCCAGGAGTAGGCATTCCTTCCTCTGGATTTTCATAATTCGTCATGATTCTGTTCTATAATAATTGTGTTCCTCCCCAACGTGAGCCTCTCAAAGGCTAAGGGGTCATATTCATCTTTTTATCCCAGTGTGGTGCTTAACTACCAGTAGATGCTCATTAGGTGATGGACTGATAAATGGATGGATAGACTAATGAGTGGCTGGGGAGACGGAAGGGAGGAAGGAAGGAGGGAAGGATGGACGGACAGACACACACTCAAGCCAAGAACTTGAAGCACCTTATAAACAAACGTCTGACTAGCTAGGTGCTCTGCTAACAGAGGGCATTGGGACTTGTTTTTTCATGATTTCTAGGTAGAGTAACCATTTAACTGAGCATCCAAACTGGGACATTTCTGAGAGTGCAGCTGGCAGGAAGGATTTATGTGGATGATTATACTGGGACTCTAGGCGCAAACCAGGAATGTCTCAGACAAACAGGAGCAGACGGTCATCCTACTAGGTGAAAATAACAGTCTAGCCAGGAGGACAGGTTTCCCCGGGTGAGGAGTCACCTGTGTTGCATTTGTAGCTGCACCTCCGGTTGCACGTGACCGCAGTGCAGTGATACCTGTTTATGTGGTTAGTGTGTCACAACTGTGGTAGGTAGGTAACCAGGACCACCGTTCATTGGTGTTAATAACGTGCGTCTTTGTCCTGGAAACAGTTTGTGGACTGTTGTCTCAGAATAAACTACTACTCAGGAAAGTTGCTTTGTGGCTCTCCTTTTTTTGTTTTTAATTTTTATTTTATTAAATGTTTATATTAGAGAGAGCACGCAAGCCGCAAGCCAGGAGGGCTAGAGAGAGAGGGAGACAGAATCCAAAGCAGACTCCAGGCTCCTGCGGTCAGCACAGAGCCTGACACAGGGCTCGAACTCATGAGCTATGAGATCATGACCTGAGCCGAAGTTGGATGCCTAACCGACTAAGCCACCCAGGCATCCCCCCCTTTTTTTTTAATTTTAATGTTTATAGTTGAGAGAGAGCGGCTTTGTGGCCCTTCTAAAGCCTAACTGACTTCCAGCGTTCATCTTCTCTAAAGCCCAAACTTCCTTCCAGTGTTACCTTCCATTTACATTAAGTGTAGTGTCTTGCACCTTGTATTTGCTACGTAAACATTTTTTAAGGAGTCGATTTACTGTTAGATGGAAGGGACTTGTGTTTCTTATCTCTTGGCCTTTCTTCTCTCTACCCTGCCCCCTGCCTCTTGAAATCCTCCCCTTCCTTTTGAAATTGCACTCTCCGGTAATGCCTTCTCAAGTTAGCCTGACCTACAACGGTCTCTTTGAGCTCTTGGTGTCCGCACATCCCTTTCTTGGGGCAATTATGGTACACTGCTTTGTAACATCTCTTTGGTATTGACTTGTTTAACTTGCGTTTGCAGTTCGCAGTTCCGAAAGTTAGGCATTCCACATTAAATTGTGAAAGCATGTTTTCTGCGTTATTTTCTTTTCCTTTTTTTTTTTTTCTTTTAAGGAGATGGCTTATTTTATTTATTTATTTATTTATTTATTTATTTATTTATTTATTTATTTATTTATTTTTAAGTTGATGTATTTATTTTTGAGATAGAACATACCAGCAGGGGAGGAGCAGAGAAAGACAGAGGATATGAAGTGGGTTCTGTGCTGACAGCAGAGAGCCCAGCATGGGGCTTGAACTCATGAACCATGAGATCATGACCTGAGCCCAAGTCGGATGCTTCCACTAAGCCACCCAGGTGTCCCTCCACATAATTTTCAATAGAAAAATTATAATATGATACACATCAACCACAAATCTCAGCCAATTTCCTAAAAAGGAATTTAAACACAGTAAAATGCCAGTGTATAAATAAACTATCACATAGGGATGTAAGATGCTTAGAACATCACCCTTACTTAATATGGTCATCAGGAAACAGTTGCTTTGTGTGCAACTATCATGCCTGTCTTATCACCAGCCACACTGAAGACCCAAGTATACCCTTTGATCTGTTTTTGAAAATATGTAGGGTCTCCTGTCTGGCTCAGTTAATAAACTGTGCAACTCTTGATCTCGGGGTCATGAGTTCAAGCCCCATATTGAGTGTGGAGCTTAAAAAAAAAAGAAAGGGGCGCCTGCATGGCTCCATTGGTTGAGCATTGGACTCTTGGTTTCAGCTCAGGTCATGATCTCATGGTTCATGAGTTCGAGCCCTACATCAGGCTCTGCGCTGACAGTGTGGAATGTGCTTGGGGGCACTCTCTTTCCCCTGTCTCTGCCCATTCCCTACTCGCTCTCTCTGTCTCTTAAGTAAACTTAGGGAAAAAAAAGAAAGAAAGAAAATGTCTCTGTGTAATTCTGAAATGTTACCAGTTGTATTAGCATGTAACTGGAAAATTTTTGTCTCGTGGTTTTATTTTAAAATGCAGTATTGAATTTTGGCGATATGCATATAAACAGGAAAAATTATTATATAAAGAGATATATATGTTCTGTGAAGTTTGGGATTAAGAAAGAACAAGCATTGTATTCTATTCTGTCCTATCCTATCCTATCTTATACTATACTATCCTATTCTATCTTATCCTAAGACATTAACAGTAAATGTTAGATGTGCCTGAGTTTAATGAGCACTTACTGTAATTGTAATTCCTTGCTTGTTACTTACATGGTATATCTCCTTAGTGTTTTGCACATTATGTGCTAATTACATGTTTGTAGGTGGACTTTAAGAATATCTACCTGTACCCCAAATCAAATAAGGAGATTGAGCCCTGCGCAGAAAATGTACACATGCTGAATACGTGCCTAATGCCTTTTTCCCCTTTGTTTTGCAGACTTCACCGCCAAAAGGAAAAAGAAAGTGGCAGAGATTTACCAGGCTCTGAACAGTGATCCCACTGATGTGGCTGCCCTTAGACGCATGGCTATCAGTGAAGGAGGGCTCCTGACTGATGAGATCAGGCAGAAAGTGTGGCCCAAGCTCCTCAATGTCAATACCAATGACCCACCTCCTATATCAGGTAATGGTGGGGAATGTTTGTGAGGGGAACTTGTCTAAGATGCGAGGACAAAAGAATTTCAGGATCTTTCATTCTTAATGCTCGTTTTAAACCAGTTGTAGATGAGTAAATCTGAACCATTTTAGGGCCCACTCTAAAAATTGGGCCCACTCTGAAAATAAGGCCAAACTGATAAGACTTTTCTTCAAAAATGGAGTGAGCTTTTACGAGGTTGATAGGTAGCTTTTATCGGCTAAGTGGGGGAGTTTATATTCTGGTCTGTGTTCACTTAGAGGTGGGTTGTAGGAATCTGTATTTTAACAAGCACCCCAGCTGGTTCTGGTGCAAATGAACTCCATTTTGAGAAACTTTAGGCCATGGGGAGAGAGAATATTTCTCCGGTCCTTAAGAAAAACAAGGCCAAACGAAACTTTTTTGTTGGGAAATACTAAGATTCTTTTGAAAGCTCAAATTCTGTAACTGTATGAAAAGCTGTTCCTTAACTAGTTTGCAAGGCCCATGCAGTCGAAGGAGTTTCTTGGAATATAGCACAACATACGAAGAAAGTACTGTGAAATAAAGAATCCACTTTGTCCTTCATTCACTCAACACTGGTGGCTTTCCTGCCGTGTATAGCAGAAGTCCAGTGCTGGAGATTCTTCCACTCATTTGGCAGGTGGTCCTTGTGCTCCTGTTGTGCGCCAGGTACTAGAGATGATTAAAACAGCCTCTGCCGATCAAAAGCTCGCAGTGTCACGGTGCACACTGCAGCCGAGTGGGTGTTAAGTCGCCTCTTGTTAGTCTCTTTGAAACCGGCTGCCTCGGAGCAGTCAGCTGTGGGTTGCAAGGAAGAGACATCACCATATTCACACTCTTAACTCCTGAGATGATGTCCTTCTCTCAGATCGCAAACTTCCCAGATCTTTATAAGATGAAGTCTGTATGTGGGGATGTGTTACACGTGCTCCTCGGTGCTTTCGGTTGTAGTTGTGATGGAAGTGCGCACTTGTTACAGAACACTCGGTTCGGTTGAGGAAAGTGTGCGCTTGCTGCGTATATACAGCAGCTAAAGGCTGCCGCAGTATTTTCAGTGTTGGATTGGCAGCTGAACACAAGTACCCGCTCCTGTTTGCACTCAGTCCTAGAATTTCAGGGTCAAGAGACGTGAGGTACTTCTTTGTGTGCGTTTATCTTAATACTCCTTTCTGAGCAGCTCAGTGCTCCCTAGGCTGTACAGATGTTTGAGTTTCTCCAGCAGTCTGTGGTTTCCCCATCCACGATCTCAACTGATCCTTGCAGTGACCTGAGAGGTGCATATGGAAGGAAATATCCCCATTTTACAGACGTGGACCTTGAAGTTCAGGGCCGTCCCCCAGTGACACACGGTAGCAGCCTCCAATAGGCCCCTGGCCTCCTGACTCCTTGTGCACTGCTCCTTCTGTCTCAGGGTTGCCTCCTGGACAGTCCGTGTCCCTCCGCTTACAGGCACTTTAGCTTGAATGAAACGGCGGGTTTGGAGCTAACCTGGGGGTTCCTCTCCCCATGTTGTCTCTTGTGTCATATGTCCTCTTGAGGAAAAAGCTTGAGTGTGCCCTCCCGGCCTTTGGTGCCATAGCAGAATGTTCTTGTCCCTGCTCCGGCTTCTCAGACTTTGCTGCGGTAACGCGTTCCTTTTCCTCCCACAGGGAAGGACCTGCGGCAGGTGAGCAAGGACTACCAGCAAGTGCTGCTGGACGTCCGCCGGTCCTTACGGCGCTTCCCGCCCGGTGAGAAGCAAGTGCTCCCTCGGTCTTGCCGCCCCAGGAGCTCCCGCCCCAACTGCACCCAGTGGGACCCGGTCGGGGACCTTGTACTCACGACTGGGTCACCTTCAGACCCCGCACTGCCAAAGTCTGAGCCAGAAGTCCTTTCTCTTGGCCTAGAGGTGGTGGGTGAAAACCCTAGGGGTTTTTCCCCCTTCAGAGCCACGGGAGAGACTCCGTAGGGACCGCTGTAGCCATTGTCTGGCTTTAAAGAGCAGCTTGGCTGACTAGTGGGCGCTAACAAGAGCCAGGCATACCTTCATCCGATTGGATTTCTAAGTAGGGATTTCTCCCACATGCCTCTGTTGGGTCCCTGGACTGGAAGGGAGGCCATTCCCTGCGTGGTTAAAGAGGCTGTTTGAGAAACTGCTTCCCACACTGGGGAGAAGGAGAACAGTGGCCAGCTCTGGTCTCTGTCTTCGCAACAGAGGAAGCTGGGCGACAGACCTCGTGCTTCTGATCCCGTCCTCTCCCTCTGGCAGCCTCGCCTTTGCGTAGGTCCGGGGAGGAAGGAGAATTGCTGCAGGGGACGAGAGCCTCTAAACCCATTGCCTCCCTCTTCCAAAACCGTGCTCTGGCTCAGATTTTCCCCCCTAAAGCACCTTCTTCGCCGCTTGCAGCCTTGCTCCAAGGCGGTGACACTCGCCATCCCTGTGTGGCCGGTAGCTTTTAAGAACGTGTGCCCGTGGCCCAGTCCCCTTTCCCTGGGCTACAAGTCCACATCAGACCGCACGGGCCAAGGCCCCATTTCCCCCCAGCTAATCTTTTCCTTGGAACCCTTTCTGCTTCTTCCGTTTGTGGACCGATGGTGCGTGAGGCTCTTTGTATGGGCTGACCTTTCCACGTGCTTTCATATTCTTCTCGCATCCGTGTTGTTCTGAGTTTAGCCGACCTCTCTTACTCTGAAACTTCAGAGTTTAGATTAGTCTCTCCGCCTTGATTACTTTCCCTAACCATCGTAGCTGGTCTGCTCCATTTTCTTTTTGGCTTATCTTTTACAGTATGCCTTTTTGAGAAGAGGTAGTGTAAACACGAGCAACAGATGAATTTGCTTTTACCTTAAACCCTTTGTTCAGGGTCGTTTGGGCGCTTCCATGAACTGTTTTCTCTCAATGTCTGTCATAACTGGAAGGGCTAATGGTGTGGGAGAGCAGTGCTGGGGCCACTCCTCCAAAGCAGCTCACAAGGCCACGTTTTGGCAGTTTCCTTCTTTCTTCCTTTCTCTCTCTCTCTCTTTCTTTCCTTTTTTTTTTTTTTATTTTTTTTAATGTTTATTTTTGAGAGAGAGAGCAAGAGAGAGAGAGCAAGCAGGGGAGGGGCAGAGAGAGAGGGAGACCCAGAAGCAGGCTCCAGGCTCTGAGCTGTTAGCACAGAGCCCCACGCAGGGCTCGAAATCACGAACCGAGAGATCATGACCTGAGCTGAAATTGGAGGCTTAACCGACCCTGCTACCCAGACGCTTTTTTTGGCATTTTCATACTAAAAGCCACATGAGAGGCGCCTGGGTGGCTCAGTTGGTTAAAGGTCTGACTCTTGGTTTCGGCTGTGGTCACAATCTCATGGTTCTTGAGCCCCGACTCAGACTCTGAGCTAACAGCAGGGAGCCTGCTTGGGGATTCTCTCTCCTCCCCCCTCCTTCTCTGCCCCTCCCCAACTCATGCAAGCTCTCTCTCTCTCTCAAAATAAATAAACTTCCAAAAAATAAAAAAATAAAAGTCACATGAGCAGAGGAGCCATACTGACCACTGCCAGAACCAGCTGCATTATCTGCACTATCTCCTGAGGCAGGTGCCCCTGTTTCTGGAATATCTTAGCTCAAGATATAGTCCTGGGGGAGTGCCTGAGTGGCTAAGTTGGTCAGGTGTTGTGATTCTTGATTTCAGCTCAGGTCATGATCTCACGGTTCAGGAGTTCGAGCCCTGTGTCGGGCTCTGGCTGACAGTGCAGAGCCTGCTTGGGATTTTCTCCCTCTCTCTCTAACTCTCCCTGCCTCACGTGCATGCGTTCGCACGCGCTCTCTCTCTCTCTCTCTCTCTCAAAAATAAACTTAAAAAAAAAAGGGGGGGCGCCTGGGTGGTTCAGTCGGTTGAGCATCTGACTTTGGCTCAGGTCATGATTTCACGGTCTGTGAGTTCAAGCCCCGTGTCAGGCTCTGTGCTGACAGCTGGGAGCCTGGAGCCTGCTTCGGATTCTGTGTCTCCCTCTCTCTCTCTGCCCCTCCCCCATTCATGCTCTGTCTCTGTCTCAAAAATAAATAAACATTAAAAAAAAATTAAAAAAGAAAAAAGGTTAGATTCCTGTGATGCTTAGGTTGGCTTAAAGGGGAACACACAATTCTTAAATTTTTTATTTTTATGTAGTTTCATATCTATAGAAAAGTTGCAAAAATAAGACAAATGATTCCTCAGATAACTTTTACCCAGATTTCCTTATATGTTAGCATTTTACTATCTGTTTTCATATTGCTTTGTGTCTTTCTTACACACACACACACACACACACACACACACACACACACTTTTTTTTTCTGAATTATTTAGGAATAAATTACAGACCTGCTGCCCCTTTACCCCTAAATATTTCAAGGTGTGGTTCCTAAAACAAGGCCCTTACATAATCACAGTGCGCTTATTAAAATCAGTAACACACTGAAAAATACTGCTTCTCGTGTATATTTTATTCAGGTCTCACCGTTTACTGCAATAATGTCCTTCCCAGGAAAAGGAGATACAGATGCATTCATTTCCCATTTAGTCATTGTTTCTCTTTAGCCTTCTTTAACCTGGAATAGTTCCTTTGTGTTTTATGACTCAGTTATTTTTGTAAAATTTCCCTTGGTTTGGGCTTGTCTAGTATTTCCTTATGATTAGATTCAGGTTTTTGTGCTTTTTTTGTTGTTATTTATTTTTGAGAGAGAGCACAAGCGAGGGAGGGGTGGACAGAGAGGGAGACACAGAATCTGAAGCCGGCTCCAGGCTCCGAGCTGTCGGCGCAGAGCCCGACGCGGGGCTCCAACTCCCGTGCCCTGAGATCCTGGCCCGAGCCGGTCGGACGCTCAGCCGACTGAGCCCCCGGGCACCCCAGGTTTATGCGCTCTCGATGGGAATTCCACGGAAGCGATCCTGTGTTCTCGGTGCGCACATCAGGAGGCTCGTGCCGTCACATAGCCACACCCCTGGCAGTGTCCGCTGCGGGGACCTGGTTAGGAAGGCGTCTGCGGGCTCGCCCGCCGTGAGGTGGCTGCTCTCTGGCTCTTTCCCGTGTGCCAGGTGGTATCGATGGTGTGTGGATTCCAGCGTGTTGCCCAGTTGTTCCTAATTCGGTTTTTTGTTTTTGTTTTTGTTTTTAATTAAACGCTTTGGAACTCCTTTGCTGCCCGTCCTAACCTCCTGGTTACCAGGCTGCTTGCTGTGTTCAAGTGCATCTCCCCTCCCCCCTCCGCAGGCATGCCAGAGGAACAGAGGGAGGGGCTGCAGGAGGAGCTGATCGACATCATCCTGCTCATCTTGGAGCGCAACCCCCAGCTGCACTACTATCAGGGCTACCATGACATCGTGGTCACGTTTCTGCTGGTGGTCGGCGAGGGGCTGGCGACATCTCTGGTAGAAAAATTGTCCACCCACCACCTCAGGTACCGGTGCAGAGGAACAGAGGAGGAAGGCGATCTCTGCTCGAGCCCCACCCCCACCCCTGCCCCGCCCCCGGGAGAACTCCTCGGCCCAGTGTCCGCTCATTGTTTTCAGCGTGGGAGCCCCGTTCTGCCCCCTCAGCCCGGATCCGGTGTCCGGTTGGACCGAGCTCAGTGCATTGTCTCCCTCTAGGGATTTCATGGACCCCACAATGGACAACACCAAGCACATATTAAACTGTCTGATGCCCATCATCGACCAGGTGAATCCAGAGCTCCACGACTTCATGCAGAGGTATATACGCCCCTCCGTGCACGCACAGACGCACCCCTTCGGCTTTCTCCTGGCCTGTGTGTCTTCCCCACGAGTCTGGCTCGGTGTCCCCATCATCGTGTGTTGATGAGCGTTAAGTTCTTCCAGGTCGTCCTTTCTGTCTGCCAGCGACCTGGATAATCCAGTTCTGTACATTCTGGGAGCATTTGGGGGGTACCGTGCTCCTGTGGGGATACAAGAGATGTCACAGCACAGGCCCTTGAGGACTTTACATCTGGTGAGGAGAGGTCGGTGAGGTCCGCGTGCCGAGGTAGACTCTGAGGTTACTGCCACCAGAGAAGTACATAACTACTGTGGGATGCCCAGGCGTGAAAGACAAAGTCAGCTGTGGGTTGTTTTACTCACCAGATACCAAGGAGAAGAAATATTTCTTTGCAAATCTCACGGGACTTTTTTCTCTTCTGTGTAATTTGCAATGTGTCTTTGACCGGCACCTCACCTTTTTTTTTTTTTTTAAATAGTATCTGTGTCTTAAGGTGTTTCAGTGATCTCTTAACTGAACAGTTAATACAATTATGTCTTTAAGCCTGAGAATATGTATATTGCCTGTGCCCCCAGACGGATATATGATTTTCTCAGAAGGAAAATGATGGTACATTGTGAAAACAGCTACTTCTTCCTGTATATGACATTTTTGGGCCATTAAGAAAACAGCCAGTGAGATAAGGCAACCAGGACCCTATCATAGTATTAGTGTCATGATGGTGGGTATGTTTTAAGGACTTTGTATTTTGTGAGAAGACGCTGAATTCCTCGGTGGCTGAATTTTCCAGAGAGTGTCTTTCTCAAATTCTTCTCATAAGCGCGGAGGACAAAGACACCCCCGACAGTGGGAGGGGACAGCCCAGCAGGGAACCTAACATCTGGATTTCCTTACCCCTAGTGCCGAGGTGGGAACCATCTTTGCCCTCAGCTGGCTCATCACCTGGTTTGGGCATGTCCTGTCTGACTTCAGGCACGTTGTGCGGTTATACGACTTCTTCCTCGCCTGCCACCCGCTGATGCCCATTTACTTTGCAGCCGTGGTAAGTACAGGCCGTGAGCCGGCAACTAGGTTCACCGTCCATGTTCATTTTCCCTCAAGGGAGACCTGGTGACGAGGGAAAGATGGGAAAAACAGCATTTCCCAGACTGACGTCCCTGGACACCGTTCCGTGCATTGTTAATGGGACTGTCATGGGAAACGAAGGTTCTGTGTAAAATAGGCTTGATAAATGCTTGGTTGGACCAAGTGAAACCAGTCTGTTGACCGCATGTCTCCTCTGAACCTTTAAAACGCTCGCGTGCATTAGGGATGGTCAGTGTTCCTGTTGACGTCTTCCGGAAGTGGTATAGACCGCAGCTCCAGACTCGGGAAGAGGCGAGGTGCGGTATGACGAGAGGACACTGACGTGGCTTGGTGGGGGCTCCAGTTAGGAGGGCCTGGATCGTGGAGGTCAGAGTGGAAGTGGGAGCACACGGGAACCCTTCGCTGTTTTGGGGAGGGGAGCAAGCCTGTTCTTTCTACTGCTTTGATCCATTTCTTCCGTGTTGGAGCTCCAGGGATCTCCCCGATACCCCTTTCCTCTTCTTCCCCCCGAAAGAACCTCGCTCATTTTATTGGTCAGCCTTCCACATCTTGGGGTGGGAGTTTGCCGGTTGTAGGAAGGACGAGCTCACCGGGAAAAGCACTCAGATACGTGCGTTATTGCTTCCTAGATGGACACGAGACTTTGTTGAAGGTGCAGGGCCAGCCCAGTCTGTCACCAATTTAAATTCATCGCTAAGGAGAATGACGTGCCAGTGGCGAAGGCCCCGTATGTTCTGGTCTCTGACGCAAGGCCTTGCTCCCCACAGATCGTGTTACATCGAGAGCAGGAGGTCCTGGATTGCGACTGCGACATGGCCTCGGTCCACCACCTGTTGTCCCAGATCCCTCAGGACCTGCCCTACGAGACACTGATCAGTAGAGCCGGAGACCTGTTCGTTCAGTTTCCCCCGTCCAAGCTGGCTCTGGATGCAGCTGCCCAGCAGCAGGCCGAGAAGTGAGTGAGGCCAAGGCTCCGGTTGAACCGGGGGTGTTCGTACATGAGCAGGAGCGGTGAAGACCGTGTCTGCTGGGGACAGGGCTGGGCCGTGTTTCTAGAGATCTAAGCTTACGCCAGCAGGACCCCCACTTTGGTCTTCATGAGTCTTTATCAAGAAGAGCCTTCGAAGCAGTGGGTGGCTCTGCCCTCAGCCTCCTTCATAATCCAGTTTTTCTTTCCTTGTCTTCTTTCGAGCCATCTCGTTCTTTCCGTCTCCTTCCCTCTGCAGGACGGCAGCCTCTACCTTCAAAGACTTCGAGCTGGCGTCGGCCCAGCAGAGGCCTGACACGGTGCTGCGGCAGCGGTTTCGGGGCCTTCTGCGGCCTGAGGAGCGAACGAAAGACGTCCTGACCAAACCAAGGACCAACCACTTTGTGAAACTGGCGGTGATGGGGCTGACGGTGGCGCTTGGAGCGGCCGCCCTGGCCGTGGTGAAGAGCGCCCTGGAGTGGGCCCCGAAGTTTCAACTGCAGCTCTTCCCCTAGACGCCAGAGAGGACGCTTCCTCTTCCGTGACATTAAGGTCTCACCCTTCCATGGAAGGATTGGGAGGGGGTGGAATTTCCTTTATTAAAAGGGTTTCTGTCAAGGGTTTTCTATTCCTGCCGGCCCTCCCTCCCTGCCTGTGGTTTGCCTTTGCTTCAGAGGCCGAGAGGGGAGCCCGCCTGGCATCTGGCGCCGGCACTTGGAGGCCTGGCTGCGGACTCCTCTCCTTCCGGGGGGGTTACTCAGCGTCCGCCCCCACCCCCCCCCCCCACCCCCCTGCTGCCACTTCTCGTGTTGGAGGAACTGGGTTTCTTGAGCTGCCCACGGCTGTGGGAACCCACTGGGCCTGGTGCCTGGGGACCCTCTCGGCTGCCCAGTGGTAAGTAAGCTGGGCCACCGAGCGCCCGCCTCGCGGCTCCTCCGGTTCTGTCTGCGGCGGCCGGTCAGACACGGAGGGAGCCGCTGCTGAGGAAGTCGGACCTTGGAGCAAAGGCGAGGACAGAGGCTGCCGGCCGGGACCAAGACCGGCCCCTCTCAAGAGCAGCTCTGCTAGCTGGCGGAGCTGGTCAGAGATCAGACAGGCGTGAACTAGGTTCCTAGGTAAATCCTGCCTGTTTTCAACCTAGAAGGCACTTGGGCATCTCCAGTCGAACAGGAAGGGACATCAAGTTGTAGGGCCCAGATACAAACTGGTTTTGCCTGCCTCGTTTCTTTTTTTCCTGTCTGTTCTCTTGCACACACCACATGATGTTGCTTTTAAAGGACATTTTTATTACTGTTTTTAGAATTACACATACCCAACGTGTAAAGTGCCCTCACTTTAAAAATGATAGTTCCTTCATGGGAAAAATAGTTCTCATCAGAAGGATGAGCTTCTAGGACCCTGAACTTCCTTTCTCCCCAGTTATTTAACACCTCACTTGAGCTCGAGTTGCTGTGTGCTAACAGCCCCGCTCCTCCGGAGTGCCCACGTGCCCAGCTTTCCTTCCTTCCTGTTTCCCTCAGACCACTTTCCTGCTCCCATGTAGGCACCCGCTCACCACGCTGGCTTCATTTGGGGGGGTTCAGTTTATGCCCTCGACTGCTGGTCTCTCCTTCCTGGTTGGAGATGTCACTGGAAACTCGTCAGCAACCAGAAAGGGACACACTGCAGTCTGCAGAGGTTGGGGGAAGCCGAGAGCAGCCAGCTCCCGCCCTGAGCTTCTTGGGGACCCTCCAGGACTTAAGGGACAAGATGGATCGTTCGGTCCTTCCTGGACGGCTTTTCCCGTAAGCGAAGCCAAGTTTCTTTGAGATTAACTCTGGCTTGAAAACAAAAGTGCCTTCTGCTGCTCTGAAGAGTTGAGGCGTATGGTATGAAGCAGCAATGTCCTTTCATTTCCCTGGTCTCTGGAGCACTGTTCTCTTGGCAGGTGTTTTCTTAACGTGAACATGCCAGAAGTCCTCTCCCTTGGCGTACCCAGACCACAGAGTGGAGGGCATTTAGTGTGCCAGGCAGCCAGCGGGCCCAGAGCAGTGGGGAGTGGTGTCTACGCCAAGTCACGTGAAGTGACACTAAGCACTTTAAAACAGAAGGTCAAAGTGATGGGTCATTCTCTGTAGCAGGAGCCCCACTTGGGGTGAGTGTAATGTGGGTGGGTTAATCTAGACAGTGGGGGATTCGTGAAGACCAAGGAAATTCTTCCAGGACCCTGAGGTGGTGATGTGACAGATAGTCCCAGTCTTCTCCCCCCAGCAAGTTTGTCCCCTGTCATCTTTACGGACAGATGGCAGCACGGGAGCCTCCTGCCCCGGCACTGGGGCCTGGAAGGAATTGATGGGGAAGAGGGAAGGAGGGCATGTGATCAGGGTCCCAGGGCCACGGCCTTCAGATGCCAGGAAGCAAATGTCATATGCTCCCGCCGTGGCCTAAGGAGGGGGTTCGTTTGTTTTGTGGCTTTGCTGACATCAGGGTTCCCCCTGCCAATGAGAGGAAAGCATTATCCTTTACCTTCAGGTGGTTTACTGTTCTGTAAAGAATACATGTAAATATTTTGTACAGAGCCCTGTATAAAATAAATAGCCATACGTGGTTACTAATCAGTCTCCTGACATGGTGTCCTGCATACCACTTGTGGGGAGTAGACTCTGGCCTTACGCACCTGGCCTTGGGGCGCCCCCTTCTTCCACCTCGGGCCTGGGACTGCGCTGTAGTCTGCAGACTCTTGGTTGGCCTTGACTTGCCTGGGGAGCTTGGGGATTACCTGCCGCCGGTTCTCTTTCAGCCGCACACCAGGTGCTGCCTGGGGGCACTGGTCACCACTGAGCAGCGCAGGCCACGTGGGGTATTAGTCTGGGGTCGTCTTGCCTATTCTCCACATATTTCTGGAGATGCCTTTGGCTCTAAAGGCAAGGCTGACATTTGGTTTGGGACCTTCATTGGAGTCTGATGTGAATGTAACTTTATTTCCACATGTGATTTCCAGCCACAGAGGAGCCATCGAGAGCTATTCTTGCCAAGCTCCTCCAACATCCTCAACACTCCCAGCCGTTGGGTAGTGGGGGCCCAGGGCAGTGCCAGGTGCCTGTGGCCTCCACCTTGAGGATGGGGCCATCCTGGAGGAAGCATCTGAGTTGTCTGGGATGCTCGTTAGCGTTTCCCTGGCCCAGAGGGGAGGGGCACCCGAGACGGAGCAGGCACCGCTCAGCTCTTGGACCTTGACCGGACGCGATGTGGAGCACGGGGCTGGCTGGGAACCGCCCCGCCCACGGGAGCTCATGCACCAGACCGCTACATTGAACAAGCAGCTTGTTTTGAGAGGCAGATTTGGTGTCCGTTTCATCAGAGTTGATGGTTAAATTTTTTTTTTTAATTTTTTTTTTTTCCAACGTTTATTTATTTTTGGGACAGAGAGAGACAGAGCATGAACGGGCGAGGGGCAGAGAGAGAGGGAGACACAGAATCGGAAACAGGCTCCAGGCTCTGAGCCATCAGCCCAGAGCCCGACGCGGGGCTCGAACTCACGGACCGCGAGATCGTGACCCGGCTGAAGTCGGACGCTTAACCGACTGCGCCACCCAGGCGCCCCGAGAGTTGATGGTTAAATATAAAGAGGAGAATTTTGGTCCTTCCAACATTGAAGGAAGCGTATGTGTGGCATAAGAAGAAATAACTGCGTTTTGTCCCCTAAAAGCCTTAGAATTTCCCGATAGGAGCGTCTTTTGTTCACAGTGATTCCATTTGATTCCCTGCGAGTTTCTGCTAATGAGGAGATGAGGTGGGATCACTAGAGTTTCCAGAATGGACAGGTTTGGAGGGTGGGACTTTTACCCTTCCCACTGACTTCCAAGGAGGCGAAGGGACTGGCGGGGGGGGGGGGGGGGAAGGAGGGGGCGGTAGCTGGGGAGCCATGGCTATACCAGCTCCGGATTCAGAGATTCGGAAAACTTCTGGATGAACACCTCACAGTGCCAGGAGGCGATGCACCTCCCTCCCCTAAGCCTTGCCCCCTGCGTCTCTTCCATTTTAGTTTGGGGAGTTGTATCCTTTATAGTCGGTAAATGTAAGTAAAGTGTTCTGTGAGCCCTTCTAGCAAAGTATTGAACCCGAGGGGGTGTTGTAGAAACCCTTGAATTTGTGGTTGACCGGAGAGAAGTGTGGGCAGCCTGGGCACCCCATTTGCGGCTGCATCTGAAGTGGGACCGAGTTAACCTGTGAGGTCTCCAGGTAGTGTCAGAATTGAGTTGTATTGTTGGGCCAGTTGGTGTTGGGGAACTGGAGAAGCGGTGTCAGAAAATGCCACGTGATAGGCGAGTAGAGGGGGAAATAGTGTAAAAACAACAACCGACTAAAGTGTGGGTGGGGGTGCCTGGCTGACTCCGCTGGAGGACGTGCGCCCTTGATCTCAGGGGTCGTGAGTTGGAGCCCCACATCGGGTGTAGAGCTTACTGGGAAAAAGTGTGGTGGTTTTATAGAGATGAAGTAGGTCATGCCAGTGGAAGGGGACTTGGGGTTCAGGCCAGGGACAGCTCTGAGCCCTAGAGAAGGGAGCTGGGACTGGGTGTGAGAGAGCTAATGGTGGCATGATGGCTGGTGTGTCACTTCCTGGCAGTGTGAGCTGCTCTGAGTTGCACCGTCCCTGAGACTCAATGTCAAGAACAGTAAAATAGGGATAGTCCCATCCCACATGGGCGGTTTAATGAGACGAGCTTTGTGGAAATGTACAAACTGTGAGGCGCTGGGAGTGTTTTAATTCGGTGGGGGTGAACGTTTATTGATCCATAAACGCCTTTAGCCAGCCCGGAGCTAGGACCCCCAAGTTCACCCAGGGAGCGGGCGGTGCCTGCAGGGAAGAACAGGCCGGAGGCTTTTGCCAAATCCGACCAAGAGACCATGGGGCCTGAGGCTCAGCCTGGCTTTATCTTCTTTCCCTGCCCCGCCTTCTCCTGCAGCCTTCATTTCTGTCCTTACAAAGGCCCTCCAGTTGCTCGGAGTGTTTTCTCCACACTTCCATGTGCTGGGATCTGCCCAGCAGCCTTTGTGAGCCAGCAGGCCTGTGGGCTTGCCTCCAGCTTCCTGCCTTTTAAGCGAGTGGCTTTGATGCCCGCCCCAGACCCTCAAGGAAGATGTGTCGCCTCCGGCAGGGGCTGTGAAGCCCATCCTCCGCTTCCTGCCCATACCAGCAGCAGCTGCTCTTAGCAGCGGGCTTCCTTTTGTCTTCCCCTGCTCTGGGAGAGACAGGCTGTCCCGCAAGTCCCACAAGTCCACGGGGCCTCCTGCTGCGTCCTCGGGCAGGTGGCTCGAGTCCAAAGCCCATGGGGTTTGGTTGCAAGTCCGCCCTGGTGAGCTGGCACGGGGCTGTCTGTGGTCAGGGCCCCCGGAAATGGGCTGTCCCCTTGGGAGTAGAGGCATCTGCACTTGACCCACAGTTGGGAGCACTTGCAGCCTGCCCATCTAGGATCCTTCACCCGCTGGCACGGAAGGTGCTGGAGGCCGGAACCTGGGCCAGCCCCGCACCCCTCCGTTTGTACTCCTGACCCTCTCTGCTTGGCTGCAGTCAGACTCTGCTCTGTGCACCCTTGCCACCCTGCAAACTGCCTGTCCAGTTGCGATTGGCCCAAGAGCTTCCTGCCCCTCAAGGTGGGCACAGGGGCGCCTAGACGGAGCGAGGACCCCAATGCTCCGTCACGCCTTCGCTCCACCACTGACAGAGGCCAACCTATCAATTTCCTGCTGCAATTCCCAGATGGCTGGGGATCCTGCCTGCGTGTAGGGTCCCAGCCCACCGCCCTTTCACTCCCTCTCACGACATCATACTCATCCCTTCCTGAAAAGCCATTTTAATTAGCTTACACAGCAGCAAAGAGGGAGCCGTGGACGATGAACCCAATGGGCTGTGCTTTAGAAACCGCCAGGTCTCTCTCGGGGCTCTGAACAGGACTAGCAGCAGTTCTATAAGAGGCCCCAGGCCTCTGACCGCAAAGGCAGGGAAAAGCCGGCCCCACAACGCCGCTGGCGAAGCGGTGGGCTACACGTGTTCAGCAGACGAGGGTGGTGGAAGCGAGTGTGGACTCACACGAGGCTCTCAGAGATTCCATCCTGCAAGACCTCTGGCCAGGGCCGTGTTTAAGTCTGGGTCAGGCAGAGTTCCGAAGAGCCACAGAGAAGAGCTGAGAGGTCTGGCCAGCAAGCCCCAGAGGGAGGGCAAAGGCACTGGGGCAGATGCAGCCAGGGACAACACGCACTGGGAGCTCAGGCTGCAACATCCCTTGCAAACAAAGCCATCCACGTAGCTCAGGGGCCTTGGTCTCCACAAGGCCTCCGTCTCAGCCAAGCACAACGGGCATCTCCCAGGCCACAAATGAGAGCCAAAGCACCAGCCCTGTCCCACAGCAGCATGGGGATGGATGGGGGGCTGGGTCAGCGTGGGGACCGGACCATCCTCAGCTAGTGGCAGTTCTGACAGCTGGGGTGGCAAGGAATCCCATTCACCCGGCAACGGCAGCCCCCACTGGTGTCTCCTGGGCCCTAGAGGATGGGGAGGAGAGAAGGTCATGGCAGTGAAAACAGTGCCCCGCCCCCAGCCCGCCCCGCTGCTCCATCACACCCTCAAAGCCCTGCACACCCCCACTCTGGCCCTTCGCTCGGGCAGGGCCGCCTGCCACGAATGGCTTTCTTGGCCTCAGCTACCTGGCCGAGGCAGTCAAGATCTTTCTGGGCTCCCGCAGCACCCCTAATTACAGGGTCCCAGTCTGTGCTCCCCTAGACCCAGAGCAGGCAAGGGACGTGATGGCTGTCTGCAAATCCTGGGTGGGTCAGCACATTGGCAGCTTGAGAGACGCTCCCTCTGCCTCCGTCCGTCCCAGGGTCCACCTGGATGCAACTACGAGCCCCCGACCCCAGGAACTCAGCCCTGATAAACACAGCTGCCTTTGGCGGAGCCCTTCCCTTGCATGCTTTCATTTGGTTTTGAGGACAAGCCTGCAACACGCCTGCCATCATCTCCATTTCACAGATGAAGAAACCGAGGCTCAGAACAGCCTAACCACACAGCCGGTGTGCACCAGAGCCGGGGACCCGCTCTGCCTCTGAGCCCAGACTGAATCCTCACTCACTGCCCTCTAGGGTGCGGTCAGCAAACTTTTTCTGCAAAGTGCCGCTTCCATCAGGTGTCTGGGGCCATCGGGTCTCGGCCTTTGTAGTGCAAAAGCGGCCACGGACGGTACACAACGAATGCACGTGGCTGTGCTCCCAGAACACGCTGCTTGTGGACGTGAAACTCGCGTCTCGCATCATTTTCACGTGTCACACCAAACAACTTCTTTTCTCCATACTTTTCAACCATTTAAAAAATGTAAAAACCGTCCTCACTTTACAAACTGGATGGATCCAGGCAGGGAGTTGGATTTGGCCCAGGGGCTGTTCCCCACTCTGGGGGGAGGCCCACGGGCGCCTCCCCGTCATGCTCCCCAGCCTCTGCTTCCCCCCGCCCACCCCCAAGACTCACCCCAGGCCCCCAGCGTGGGCCCTTGGTGACCCAGCAGATTTCGGTGTGGCAGACGGTGCAGCGGATCCAGTCACAGCCGTCCTTCTTCTGCACCACGATGCGGCACTGTGGGCAGTGCATGGCCTCGCCCTGCTGCAGCATGGACTGGGGCACGGCAGGTGCCAGCCTTCAGCCGGGCTGGGGCGGCTGCCGGCCGGAGCCCTCCCTGACCCCTGGCCCACCGCAGGGACAAACCGGCTGGCCCTCTGGGGGTGTGGGGTCACTCTCCTACGCTCTTCTGCCTTTTGTAGACGTGCTCCCCGCTGCTCACCCCGTGACCGCTTGTCCTAACCAGTCCCGCTTCTGGATGGCAGTGACCAGCCCTTTCTGAGAGCTGAGAAGCCCCCAACCCGCGGACCGAACCCTCCCAGAACCCAAATCCCCAGGCCTCAGCCTTGACCCTGCCTCACCCTGAGCATCTCTGTTGTCTGCCTGGCGGCCACATCGTTCTGGGCCCGCAGGGCCAGGTCGTCCTGGTACTCCTTGCAGTTCATCTGCTCGTGGATGGCCTGTGGCGGGCGAGGGGCTCGATGTGAGAAGGCTCCAGACCAGTCTGGAGAGACCAGAGATGGGCATCGTCTCGTCTGGTCTCGAGACCAGTCTCGTTAGCGGTCAACCACTGAGACGATGAGGGCGGGGAGCGGCCTGAGGTCAGGGTCCGGCAAGACTGTCTGGGTTTGGGGTCCGGGCTCAATTCAGGACAGGGGTTGAGCATCAGTTTGGGGCCAGGGGCGGGTTGGTCTGGGACTGGGGTTCTATCAGGAGGCCAGAATCAGGGCTCAGTTTTGGGCCAAGGCTCAGGCTAGGCTGAGGTTCCACCGAAAGCCAGGGCTCGGTCCAAGGGTTAGGCTCAGTTTGGGGCCCGGACCAGGCCCCACCATCGACATGCGGCTGTCCATGGTGAAACGACCAGGCTGGGGTCACAGCTCCTTCCCAGGAGAACAAGCACCGAGGTGCAGTGAGCTCCTGGCAGGACTAGGGTGACTGGACAGCGTGGGCCCCTGTCCCCACCTTACACAGCAGGCAGTTGACGTGGAAGCACACTGGGCAGGTAAACTCGTTGACATCATCCTCAAAGAAGCACCATCCCTTACAGTCCGGAGTCTTGCAGTGGTAGCTGAAGGCACTGCGGTTTTCCGCGATGGAGACGCCCAGGTCCAGAAATCGCTGGTAATCCTCGGGGGGCAGCAGCTGCCGAGAGGCCACAACCTTGTTTGCTCGGGGTTCAGAACAGCTGACGAGGGCCCTCCCAGCTACCAAATATCCTCCAGGAAGCCCTCGACCATGAAGTCCAACCCAGCCCTGCTCAGTGTTTAAAAACTCCATTCAAGGGGCGCCTGGGTGGCTCAGTTGGTTAAACATCCAACTTTGGCTCGGGTCATGATCTCACGGTTCGTGGGTTTGAGCCCTGCCTCGGGCTCTGTGCTAACAGCTCAGAGCCTGGAGCCTGCTTCGGATTCTGTGTCTCCCCCTCTCTCTCTCTGCCCTTCCCCTGCTGGCACTCTGTCTCTTTCTCTCTCAAAAATAAAAGCATTAAAAAAAAATTTTTTTTAAATAAAAACTTTCGGGGCCCCTGGGTGGCGCAGTCGGTTAAGCGTCCGACTTCAGCCAGGTCACGATCTCGCGGTCCGTGAGTTCGAGCCCCGCGTCAGGCTCTGGGCTGATGGCTCGGAGCCTGGAGCCTGTTTCCGATTCTGTGTCTCCCTCTCTCTCTGCCCCTCCCCCGTTCATGCTCTGTCTCTCTCTGTCCCAAAAATAAATAAAAAAACGTTGAAAAAAAATTTTTTTTAAATAAAAATAAAAACTCTCATTCAAAAAGTGGATTAGAAGTTCTGGAGATGGACAGTGGTGATAGGTGCACAATGTGAGTGTACTTAATGCCACAGACCTGTACACTTAACATGGTAAAAATGGGGGGAAAAAAGAAAAGAAAAATGGTAAAAATGGGAAATTCTGTTATGTATATTCTACAATTTAAAAAAAAAAAAGTAAAAATGAACAAAAATAATAACCAGCAATGCTGGCGAAGATGTGGTTAAACTAGTATCCTGGTACATCACACTGGGAGACAGCTGTGTGGCAATTGTTTCAACAAAACTTCTCTGACCCTTTAGGACTCACTCCCCATCTACAGGTTTATGCCAAGAAAACAGTGTACAAGAAGAGACACCATTCAAAAAGTTCTTGAAGCATTCATTACAAACTGAGAAACTGGAATTATTAAGAGAAGAGATATAAGCAGGACACATGCCATAGAGATTTATAATAATCCTCAGAAAGGTTCTATAGCAACATAGCAAAAGGTGTATCTATGCGGGTCACAAGTAAAAATCATGCCTACGTTCCCCATGTTGATTGCGGGCTGGTTACGAGAGTTACGTCTGTCAAAATTCACCCAACTGCATGCTTAACAATGGGTGCTTTTTATTGCCTGCAAAGTTCACCTTAGTAAAGCTGATTTAAAAAGGAATAAAATCATGTCTGCCCACAGACACCCAGGGAAACGGAAAAAATGTATCCGGGGATTTTCTGGGATGCGGGGGCTGTGGGTGACTTTTCTCTTTGATTTCTGTTCCGGTCGGTTCTATGTGGTTTAGGCAGGTTTTCTGTAAAGATAAACTCCACTGCGTCACCCTGCTGATCTCTGCCCCTTTCTCCCTCTGCCACACCTGAGCATTCTGAGTCTTGGGTCAACTCCCAAGGCCTCTGGGGAAGCACAGGGCCCTGCGGCCCCCTGGAAGGAGCTCTGGCCCCATCACAATGCCCTTGGCAGGGGTGGACCTCAAGGGAAAAACCCCTGGATGATGACCATGGGTGCCGGGACATCTGGAAGGACTCTATGTCTGGGGGCCTTTCCAGGCCCGAGTGAGAAGGCCTCAGCAACCACCCAGAGCCACCCTTCCCCGGTGCCCCACAGACAACAGATAAAAATGAGGCTGTTCTTGGATGTGGGGAGAAGCTCCCCAAGTTCGACCCTTTCTGCCTCCCCTTTTGGAGCAGAGGTAGACCCCTTGGGCTCCAGGAAATACTTGGTGCAGTCAGGGACGTTCTGGGAAGCAGGATCCTAAGGGAGAGGCAGGAGGTACAGAGGTCTTGCGGATGTGCCTGTGGGGGGGGGGGGGGGTCTCCCATTTGGACCTCAGCCACTTTGACCCTGCCTCCATGTTTTGGTCTGGGAACCCCAAGATGCCCAATTCTGAGAAGGCCAGTCCCGAGCAGTTTAAGAACCACGAATCAGGCCCAGCAGTCGATTTTCCAGGTGGGGAAATGGAGACTCCAAGAGGGCTGGGATCTTGATGATAATCATAATAGTAACAGCGAACACACTCGTGCCGATGTGTGCAACACCGGAATGGATTGCTGGAGAAAGGGCGCCGATTTATTCGTGTCTCCCTGACTCCACACCCTTGGATGGTGCCCTCGCGGGGACTACGGGCTCGAGCATGCTCACGGGGATGGCAGCAAGTAAAAAGAGCAGACGCGTGGCAAGCACTCTTGCACTGGAGCTCCCTGCTGGCTGCTCCGGGACCCTGGAGGCCACCAGCCCGGGAGCAGGCCCTGGCCAGCCTGCCGGTGGGTGACAGAGCAAAGCGGAAACAGGCCCAGCCGCCCCGCCATTGCAAATAAGGCCATCATAAATCAGCCCGTGACAGCTGATCCACCGGCTAAACCCACATGGGACCAGCCAGGCCCAGCTGGAGCTAGAAGAATCATCTGGCTAAGTCCAACCCCGATGACTCACTTGCAGATTCGTGAACTAAATAAACAGTGGTTGTTTGAAGACACTACGTCTGGGACAACTTGTCAGGCGGCAAAAGCAAACGGATGTGAGGGCTCACCCATTACTCTGAAGTCTTTTACACACACGCTCTACTATATATTCTTTGCAACCTTCGAAGAAGCTAACTGCGACCCTAGCTGAGATGAGAACACCAAGGCACGGGGTGAGGATCTGACCGGAGGTCACCCAGGCCAATGGCCCCAGAATTTCCCCATTCTTAATGGCTCTGCTGTCTTTCCTTCCCAGGAGTGCTTTCTTTACCGCCTACTTCCCCCAAGTCCCGTCCTGTTCACTGCTTGGCCCTCAGCAGCCCACACAGAAGGCTCCGGATAAATGTGTGCTGAGACCGGTGCCCCCAACCCCATCCCCACCTGCCAGCTCAGGGTGCGCCCTCCGCCCCTGGCCTTACCGCCCGGATCTCCCTCTCCAGCAGCTTGCCCGAGCACGAGTACGTGTTGTCAATGAAGGGGCAGGAGACCTCGGCCTCCTGGCTGTTGCGGATGGTGCCCTGCAGACACTCCCTGGAGGGGGTGAAGGGCGGGAGGGGGAGGTTAGGGTCACCTGAACCCCATCCACCTGGATTCCACCCCTCACGTAGTGAGGCCTGACCCCAGGTGGGCTTCTCTTCAATTCCCCTCTTCCTTCATATCCCTCCCATAAACCCATCTCCAAAGCGTCCACTTCTGTGCACCCCACAGCCACCCCCCATTGCTCTGGTCCAGGCCCCCATCACTCCTTGCCTGGAGCAGAGCAGAAGCATCCTTCCCGGGATCCCTGGGCCCACCTCGCCCTCCGACACCATTCCCAACACACTGGCCTCACAGTCCCCAGCAGCCCCCCATCCGGATCCGCCCAGAACAAACCTGCTCGACTCACTACGGCTCACAAGAGCCCTGAGGACTTGCCCTCTCTAACTAATCTCTCGGTCCATCTCTGCTCCAGCCACACCGATGCCTGCTTGGCCACAGACAGGCCAGGCACACCGCTGCAGCAGACCCTCGGGTCTCTGCTCAAATGCTACCCCCTTAGGGGCTCTCCTGACCCGCTCCTGGAGCAGGACCCCTGTTCTTTGATCAGAATCCACTAATCACAATCCGCTGGTGCTTAGCATTTGACACAATTTACAATTCCATCAGCGATTATTCGATTAATATCAGACTCTCTCCACCGGAACGTAAGCTCCAAGGAGGCAGGAACTGAGCTGCTTTGTTCCCTCCTGGATCCCCAGGCCTGGCACAGTCCCTGGCACCCAGGGGCCGTGCGAATGTCCGCTGTGGTCAAGGCGGACATGGTCTGCACAGCCCAGGACCGGTGGCCTGGCGGAGCCTCAGAGAAGGACGGTCTGCCCACCAGCCAGGCGGAGAGCGGGGCTGGCTCAGTCTGCCGGCGCTAGGGCCTCAGTGCCCTTGGCTGGGCCTGCCGCAGAGAGCGGCAAAGGGCGCAGGCTCTGGAACCAGAATGCCTGAGCAGTGTGGCCTTGAGCAAGCGGCTGGCCTCCGAACCTCACATTCCCCCTCTGCAAAATGGGGAGACAGCGCCTACCTCGCAGGTTTTTGTGAGCGTCCAATGAGATGTAAGCGCACAGGCCCCACCCACTCTCAGCCCTCCGGTAATCGGCGGCTGCGACAAACGCTGCGTTGCTGGGGGTGGGGTTGGGGGCCGCACCTGCAGAAGGCGTGCAGACACTCACGCAGCACCACGGCATCGCCGGGCGCCAGCACCAAGTAGCACACGGGGCACTCGGTGGGCTCGGTGTTCAGCACCAGGCTCCTCTGATCCAGCTGGACGTGTTGCAGGTAGTTTCCCTCCTGCTGCTGCTGCTTCCGCTGGGCACACGGGGCGGGGCCGCGGAGCGGGTCAGGGTCTCGGGGGAGGGTCAGACCAGGAAGGGGGCAGGACCAGGGGGCCAGGTCAGACCCCGGAGGCGGGGCAAAGCTGGGGGAGAGTCAGGATCCCTGGGTGGGGGTGGAGGTGGCCTGGCAGTGGGCGGGAGACGAGATGATGGGAAGGATGGGGCCAGGGCAGGAGGGGAGGCGGGGAAGCCAGTGACAGGAGGCGGGCCAGGCAGAGGCAGGTTGGAGCTGCAACCAGGGGTCAAGCCACGAGAGGGAGTGATGGCAATAGTGAAGGGAAGGAGTCTGAGGGGGTAGTCTGGGGGTCTTAAGAGAGTTCACATCCCCGCCCAGAAGCAGGGCGGGGGGTGGTGGAGTCGGAGCCCGTCAAGGTCAAAGAGTGGGTCAGGGGTATGGGGGTGGTGATAAAGCTAGAGAGCAAAGCAAGACCGGAGAGAGGACGGGGTCTGGGCCAAGGTTGTAGGTAAGACCACGAATGAGGTCATGGCTGGGGTGGGGCAAGGGCAGCACTGGGTCCGAGGAGAAAGCAGGTGGGGGGCACCCAATCAGAATGGGGGACACTCAGGGTCTGGCATCTGTGTAATCAGGGCTTGTGTCAGGATCGGGGGGCATAACTACGGAAGGGGCAGGACAGAGGGCGGGGCCAATCTTACAGGGAGCAGTGAAGGGCCCGGTCCAGGCTCCTAGGAAGCCAGGGGTGAACCCCAACGGGGAGGGAGGGGGTCGGGAGTAGCAGGGTCCAGGGTGAGGTCATGTCTAAGTGGAGCAGTAACTATCACAGGTGGATAAGGGGAAGGTGGATACGAGCGTGGTCGGAAACAGGGTGCGGGAGTCACAGCCTGGGGCAGTCGTGTGCACGGTGGGTGTGTGTCAAAGCTAGGGGCGGAGCCACAGCCGAAGTGGGGGCGGGGCATGTGATCACAGCCTGGGAGCAGGGTCTCAGCACTTAAGACCTCCAGGAGAGGGCGGGCCACAGTCAAGTGCGGGGTCAACAGCAGCGGGGGGGTCAGGAGGGGGCAAGGCAGCCACGGGGTTGGAGCGGCAATGCGGAGGTGCCTCCCGTCCCACCGTACGCCTCCCCGCCCGGTCCACAGGTGTTTGGTCCGAGGCCGCCGCGCCCACCTGCTGGTACTGGCGCAGCGCCTCCTCCTCGCCCGCCAGGCGCGCTCTCTCCTCCTCGTCCGGCTGGTACGAGGCGGGAACCTGGTAGGCCTCAGGCCGCGCCCGGCAGCACATCTCGCAGCCAGGCCTCGTGGGCTTGTTAATGAAGGTGCAGCCGGGGCACTGCCAGCCCACCTGGGGGCAGAGTCGGAGGGTGTGGGGCTGAGCACGGCGCGGGGAGGGGTCCGGGAGCGTGGAGGCGGAGTCGGGGGCGGGGCGCGCGGTCAAGGGCGCGCGCGGAGGTGGGGGCGGCTTACCGGCGGGGGTTCGGGCGCGGCTTCGGGCTGGCCCCGCCCCGGCTCCTGGGGGGCTCCGGGCTTGGTGGGGGCTGGCTCCAGGGGGCCCCGGGGCTGAAGCGTGAGGTCCTTGAAGCCCAGATCTAGGGAGGAGGATTTAGGGGGTGCCAGACCCACGCAGCCCACTTGGCGCACATTCTGTGTCAGCCGCGCGTCCCGCACAGCTCCGCTCCTTCGTCTTCTCCCTCCTCCCTGGGGGAGTCTCCAGCTCGGTTCCCCAGGTGAGCCCAGACCTGGCTGAGTGTCGGGCTCCCACAAAGTCAGAGTCCCTCCTCCACCCGTGAATGCTCCCGCGTGCTCCCGGCTTAAAACCCCTCCGCCTAAAGACAGGCCTCCTATGCTCAAGTTATGCACCTAGAAGAACAAACACTTCTGTCCTGCTCCTGCCAAATCCTGAATCTGCACCATTCATGAAGGGCCATCGGACAGAAAAGCGGAAAAACAAACAAACAAACAAACAAAAAACTGGCTGGAGTCTTCAAGTATCAGGACAGTCACAGGAAGACTAGGGCACCAAAGACTGAAAGACCCTGGGAGACACGACGCCATGGCCAGGTCTCCTGCTATAAAGGACATTAGTGAGACAACTGGTCAAATCTGGGTAACATGTGTGGATTAGATAACAGTACTTTATCATTGTTGGTTTCCTAAATTTGGTAGCTGTATGTGGTAATGTAAGAAAATGACCCTATTTTAAAGAAAATGCACACTGAAATTTTTAGGGGAGAGGGATACATCATGTCTGCACTTCAGAACCGTTCAGAAAACAGAAGTATTTATGCATATAAAAACAGTTGTGTATAGAGAATGATAAAGCAAAGCAGTTGTGGTGAAACGTTAATATTTGGGGGAATACACGCGAAAGGTCCTTGGGAATTTGTTATGCAATTCTTTGTACAACTTTGCACCTTTTCTGTGTGTCTGAACTATTTCCAGATAAAAATTTTAAAAATTGAGAATAAATGCTATTATTATCATGGTATCCAATTTACAGATTTAGAAACTGAGGAGTGGAGACAGGAAGGGCCTGGCCCAAGGTCACACAGCTGATAAATGCTGGGGCCGGGGGCTGGACTCAGCCCCTCTCCCCCAGACCACCGGCTCCAGAAATGGCTCCCTCCGGGGGGGTGTCCTTTGTGCACTATGGATAAGGTCCTCCTGGTGAGAGTTCCTGACCAAAAGTCCACGGACTCTGCTCCCTCTTGCCCTGCGACCTCAGATGAGTCCCGTGCCACTCAGAGGCAGAGTCTCACCTTCCAGCATCCGCAACTGCCTCTCCCGCTGCAGCTCCTGAGGGTTAAGTGAGGTGTTGCAGGCTGACAGCAGGTAGAGGTAGGCGCTGTCCCCATTCCGCCGCACCCCATGGGAGTGCAGGGTTTCCTGGTCCCGGGCCAGCCGCTGCCCAATGACCCACTGCTGTAGGACGGGTGGAAAGCCGTAGTCCAGGAATACCTGGCGGGGACATGGAGAGAGGGAGAGGGGAAAGGGAGGACCAGAGTAAAGAAAAGCGGACGTAAAATGGGAAGCGTCTGCCCTGATGTTTCCCTTTCGTGTACCCCCTCCACTTCCGCCTGCACCCCCCCCCCCAACTCACCATGTCCTTGAGGGAAGCCACTGTCATGTCCGGACGCACTGTGAGCCAGATGGTGACTGTGTGCATCTGAGCATCCTCCACACTCACCCACAGCCTGCGGAGAAGGTCACAGGTCCAACCTCAGCCACCAGCTGCTGGCACGTACCTGTCTGCACGCTTGTGCACGCAGCTGCACGTGTACATATACACACGCACGTGCCCACAGACGCCCAGCCTGGGTTAGGAGGCCTTTCCTGGATTCCCGCAGCCCTGTGCTTCCTCCTGAGTCAGAACCCGCTGCTTAAACCCCTGCGGTGGCTCCACGCTCTTCTGAGAATCCAATCCGGACTCACTGCGGCACACGAGGGCCTCCGTGATCCGGGCCCCTCCCTACTCTCCAGCCTCCTGTCATTCCCTCCTTTGCTCTTTAGCCAAACCACCAATCGTTGTTATTTACTATATGCCACGATGCTTCAAAGCACTAAATATGTTTCTTTTTTAAAATTTTTTTAAACATTTATTTATTATTGAGAGACAGAGCATGAGCCGGGGAGGGGCAGAGAGAGGAGGAGATACAGAATCCGAAGCAGGCTCCGGGCTCCGAGCTGTCAGCACAGAACCCGATGCGGGGCTTGAACGCACAAACCGCGAGATCGTGACCTGAGTCGAAGACGGACGCTTAACCGACTGAGCCACCCAGGCGCCCCAGCACTTAGTATGTTTTAGCCCATTTAATCCTCTCCACAAACCCAGGAGGTAGATACTATTGTCACTGCTGTTTTACAGATAAATGCACGAGGCACGGACAGGTTACGCTGAGGCTACCAAGTAACACTGAGACTGTGAGAGGCAGGACTTCAACCCAGTGTTATTCCAGAGAAACACCAGCTTTCTCAAGGAAGGACCCTTCAACATTTCTGGAAGATCAAAAGCATGAAAGGGAAGGGCTACGATGAAAAAAACCAGAACTGGATCCCAAAGGACACAGACACATCAGAGCACAGAACAAGAACAGCAAGAAATAATCAGTAAATGAGGACGAGTTCCTGGAAATGTACAAAGTGACTCCGGACTAACCTAACCTTTAGATCCAACTACAAGTTCACAAGAAAAACTGGAGATACTTAAATGACACCCCGAGGTGGCAGTTAATAAATCCAGCATGTGGGGGAATTCTGGAGGTCCAAGACCAAGGTTCTTAAATTAATGGCATAAAAATAAAGAGGAGGAATTAAAAAGACAAGATTAAGAAAGGATACATGTCGGGGCGCCTGGGTGGCTCAGTCGGTTGAGCGTCCAACTCCGGCTCAGATCATGGTCTCGCAGTTCATGAGTTCGAGCCCCGCATCGGGCTCTGTGCTAACAAACAGCTCAGAGCCTGGAGCCTGCTTCGGATTCTGTGTCTCCCTCTCTCTCTCCCCCTCCCCTGCTCATGCTCTGTCTCTCAAAAATAAATAAATGTCGGGGTGCCTGGGTGGCGCAGTCGGTTAAGCGTCCGACTTCAGCCAGGTCACGATCTCGCGGTCCGGGAGTTCGAGCCCCGCATCAGGCTCTGGGCTGATGGCTCAGAGCCTGGAGCCTGTTTCCGATTCTGTGTCTCCCTCTCTCTCTGCCCCTCCCCTGTTCATGCTTTGTCTCTCTCTGTCCCCCAAAAAAATAAACGCTGAAAAAAAAAAATTTTTTTTTTAAATAAAAAAATAAATAAATAAATAAATGTTTAAAAAAGAAAGAAAGAAAGAAAGAAAGAAAGGATCCGTGTAGATCTTCTCTGGCTCCTAATTGGAATAACCCAACTATAAAAACTGTCAATGAGATAATCAGGGAAATTATACTATAAACTGTATTAGGGGATTTTAAGGGATTATTCTTAATTTTTTAGATGTGATAATGGTATTGAGGTTAATAAGCAAGTCATAGGGAGGTAATGTACAGGCATGGTGACTATCGTTAACATTTCTGCCTCATGTATCTGAATACTGCAGGCAATAAATCCTAAAAGCTCTCATTGCAAAAAATAATAATAATAAGGGTGGCTGGCTGGCTCAGTTGGTAGAGCATGTGACTCTCGATCCCAGGGTGGTGAATTCAAACCCCATGTGGGGTATAGAGAATACTTAAAAAAATAATACGTAAGTATGTGAGGCAATGGATGTTAACTTACTGTGTTCATCACTGCACAATTACATACATGTACCAAGTCATTATGTTGTGCATCTAAACTGGTTCTGAGACTCGATTTCCAACGTGTGGATGGGAAGAGGCAGGCTCCTGCAATTCTCAGGCACCAGCAGGGCGTCCTCCATTTCAACTCAATTCTGACCCAATCTACCCAGAAACAGCAGCAGTGCCCGCAGCTTGAGGACTCAGTCCTACGAGACCGCCCCCTCTCAAATGGCAGTCGTAAGCCGGTACTGCGTCATGGGATACAGAATCGGGAGTTCCAACAGCCCACTCCTGGGATTCCGTTAATTTGCTAGAGCAGTTCACAGAACTCAAACATTTTGCTTACGAGACCACTGGTTTGTTATGGAAGGACATAATTCGGGGACAGCCCGATGGAAGAATCTGGAAGAGATGCACAGTGCGAGGCATACCATCCGGGAAAGGGTGGTAGCTTCCCTGCCCTCTGGAGTGCTCTAGCGTCCCCAGATCTCCACGTGTTCACCAACCCAGAAGCTCTGTGAACCCCGCCCTTTTCAGTTTTTATGAAAATCTCATTACATAGGCGTGACTGATGAAACCATTGCCACTGGGGACTGATTCTACCTCCAGTCCCCGTCCCCTCCCAGGAGGTCAGGGGGATGGGACTGAACACTCCAACCCTCTAATCACACTGGCTGGTTTCTCTGGTGAGCAGCGGCCCCCATCCGGCCCCCATCCTTAGGTGATCTAGGGAGGTTCCAAAGGTCACCTCATTTGCACAACAAAAGGCACCTTCACCACTCGAAAAAACGTAAGAAGTTCCAAGGAGCTCTGTGCCAGGAAAGGACAAAGACCAAGAAAATATTCCTTATTATAGTTCACAAGATCACAACACCTTAAACTAATACAATGTCCTGTGTCCATTATAACTCGGTAAAACTCAAAAAGAAGATTGGGCACGAATGTTCACAGCATCATTATTCACGTTAGCCCCCAAGCGGGAAAACCCCAAATGTCCATCAAATGATTAATAGAGAAAATGTGGTATATTCGTACAATACATTATCATCGAGCAACAGAAAGGAATAAAGTTCTGATACGCGCCACCACACGGGTGAATCGAGAAAACAGGATGCTAAGTGAAAGGAGCCGGACACAAGAGGCCACATGCGGTATGATTCCATTTCTGCGAAATGTCCAGACTAGGCAAGTCCCTGGAGATAAAAGTAGATTCGCGGCTGCCTAAGGCTGGGGTTGGGGAAAGGGAGGGAGACGAGCAGAGACTACAAATAAAAGCACGGACTGCGGTCCTTTACAAGGCGATGGAAAGTTACTAGGCAGCAGTGAAAAAGCAGGTGGGAGGGGGGAAGATAAGCACCACGATTCACTGAGTGAGTGACATGTGCCAGGCATTGTGCTAAGCATTCCGAGAGCAATTCAGTCTCCTGGGGAAAGATGACCAGCCTCCGTTCTCCCTTGCCTCTACTTGCTAACAGAAACCCTGAGTTCTAGTTGGATGCCTGGTCGTGTTTCGTAGCCTCCCTTCAAGCAGAGCGTGGCTGTGAGAATACCTTCTGGTCCGCAGGAATTGAGTGGAAGAAGTGTGTGCAACTCTCTGAGCTGTGCCCTCAAGGGTGGGAGCGGGGGTCCCTCTTCCCTTCTGCAGAGGCCGCTTTTGGCCAACAGGCTTGAACGGCAACTTGAGTTAAGACAGACAGAAGGGGCCACAGCGACCATCACCGCGCTGAATGCAAACAGGCTCATTAAGCGACCCACCTCGAAATATCCCTAAGCCCCCGCTGACAAAGGGGTCACTCACACCAGGCACAGTGGCCAAAAAAGGGGAAACTCCAAACGTCCCCATATTCTCTCATTCTCCCCTGTAGCTCTAGCCCCCCACAGACAGTCCCTGCTTTGCTGTCCTGCCCACCGCTCCCTGGTGGTGTCTTCAATACAGTTCTATCTCTTTTGTTCTGCGCCTGCACAGCCAGCTTCTACCCAACTGGGTCGCCCCACATTTGGGGGCCCCCATCTGGCTGGGAGACACCACACCTTCCTCCCTACCGGCAAGAATGCTGATGGGATGGCCGGAGCTGGAACAGCCATTTTAGACCATGAAGCGAACCGCAGAATGGAGCCCATGAATGGCAGAGCAACAAAACAGAAGCCTGAGTCTCCGGGGACCTACAGGAAGCACAGCCCCCACGTACAGACTGCCTGCCACCAAATTTATTTATGCCACCATTACTATGTTTTTTCTGTTATATGAGGACTAACATTCTATATGTGTTGTTTTTTTTTTTTAATGTTTACTTATTTTTGGAAAAAGAGAGAGAGACAGAGCACGAGCAGGGGAAGGGCAGAGAGAGAGGGAGACACAGAATACCCAGCAGGCTCCAGGCTCTGAGCTGTCAGCACAGAACCCAACACCGGGCTCGAACTCGCAAACCAGGAGATTGTGACCTGAGCCGAAGTCGGACACTTAACCGACTAAGCCACCCGGGAGCCCCGAGGACTAACATTCTTTTTTTTTTTTTTTTTTAACGTTTTATTTTATTTTTGAGACAGAGAGAGACAGAGCATGAACGGGCGAGGGGCAGAGAGAGAGGGAGACACAGAATCGGAAACAGGCTCCAGGCTCCGAGCCATCAGCCCAGAGCCCGACGCGGGGCTCGAACTCACGGACCGCGAGATTGTGACCTGGCTGAAGTCGGACGCTTAACCGACTGCGCCACCCAGGCGCCCCTCCGAGGACTAACATTCTAATACACCTTCTAATAATCCTATGAGATGGCTTACTATTATTGCCTCATTTTTAAAATCAAAAAACCTCTGGAAATTCTGAGAGGTGAAGTGACTTGCTATAGATCTCACAGTGGATGACAGACAGAGCTCGGGTTTGAAGCTAGGTCTCCTGACACCAGAACCTGCCATTAAGAATAACTGGCGAGGGGCGCCTGGGTGGCGCAGTCGGTTAAGCGTCCGACTTCAGCCAGGTCATGATCTCGCGGTCCGTGAGTTCGAGCCCCGCATCGGGCTCTGGGCTGATGGCTCAGAGCCTGGAGCCTGCTTCCGATTCTGTGTCTCCCTCTCTCTCTGCCCCTCCCCCGTTCATGCTCTGTCTCTCTCTGTCCCAAAAATAAATAAACGTTGAAAAAAAAAAAATTTAAAAAAAAAAAAAAAAAAAAAAGAATAACTGGCGAGAGGGGCGCCTGGGTGGCTCAGTCGGTTGAGCGTCCGACTTCGGCTCAGGTCATGATCTCACGGTTTCATGAGTTCAAGCCCCGTGTTGGGCTCTGTGCTGACAGCTCAGAGCCTGGAGCCTGTTTCAGATTCTGTGTCTCCCTCTCTCTGCCCCTCCCCCGCTCATGCTCTGTCTCTCAAAGATGAATAAACATTAAAAAATTTTTTAAAAGGAGAATAACCGGCAAGAATATACTGCGGCCCACTGGGTTCCAGGAAGCCCTAAGACTTAGGCCAGTCGTGCCCTCCTCACCTGATGTCCTGTGTTGGGGAGACCTCAGGCTTCAGTTGCACACTCAGGGGCACCCGTTGCTCCGCCAGCCAGATGGCACACTGCACTGCCACGTGTTCATCCCCGCCTGCCACTGCTCGGGTGAGTCTGAGGGCCATCTCCTCGGCTGAAATCCAGTACAATGGAAGCAGGTTAGCACACGGTTTATTTTCCAGGAGCTGAGGGAGAGGGAGGTGGTGGTCCCTTGCACCTACTGCTTCCTCTGTCTCCCTGGTGAACTCCTACATATCCTTCAGCACCCAGCTTAAAAATCCCTTTCTCTGATACTCCCCATTCCCCCTCCCTGTTCATGTAGTTCTATTTGTCCTTCAGACTCCCAGGCCCCCAAACTTCCATTCATTTATGTGACAAGGATTTACTGAGCTCCTACTGTGTACCAGCCGCTGTCCCAGAAACTGGGATTCGGCAGTGAATAAGATAAACGGGTCCCTGTGCTGACAGACCTCCCGGCCCAGCAAGGAGATAGACAGCAGAAAAAAATTCAGGTTGTGATCCACGCTGGCAAGGAAATAAACAGCATAAGGAGATCAGGGAAGGCCTCTAGGAGGAGGGGACACTGAAGCTGAGACCAGGAGAAGCCAGATGTGTCCAAACCCGGTTAGGGAAGAGTATTCCTGGTGGAGAGAAAGGTCAGGGCAAAGGCCTTGAGCCAGAAATGATTGGATGGGAACAGAAAGAAGCCAGTGGGGCTCCATCAGAATGAACAAGGGGGTGAATGGGGTAAGACTGTGAGGTCAGTGAAGCCAGAAGGGAACTGTGGGCTAACCGAGGGCTCTGGCCTAAGAACACAGAGGGACACGGGGTGGGTTTTGAGCAGGGTGATGACATGACCTGACATGTTCTACAATGCTGGGTGGAGGGGGCAAGAGGGGGCGCAAGGACCCCTGGTATTTAGGTCAACTGAGATCTGTCTCCTGCACCAGCCTGAGAGATCTCCTGTGTTCTCTGGGAGCTCTCCACCCCCATCACAACACAGTGCTGGCTCGTGGTGGCCTCAGGGACACGCCATAGTTGAAGGACCAGCCCCTGGAAGCAACCAGGCCCCAAAGAAGGAAACTGAGGGGCAGGTGGATAGAGGGAGGGTGCGGTTAAAGCCACCTCTCCCACCCTTCAGGGCAGGGGAGGCCAGGTCCTGCCGGGGCCCACCGCCTAAAGGAAGTTTCCCAGCCGCTTCCAGGCTGTGCCCACCTTTCTTGGTCTTCTCGTCCATCTGGCGTGGTTGCGCCCATGCCCCCAGGCGGGGGCAGCAGCTCCGGAGAAATGCTATCCCTGGGTCACCTGGGAGAGGGCGGATGACCACAAGTAATTCAGTCCCGGCCGCTGGCCTCCGGCCCGGCCCGAACCCTCTTTATGCCTTGGTGTCCCCGGATGGAATCGGGTAACATCACAAGCACCGGAGACCGGGTATGGGAACGGGCTGGGACCCTGCGTGGGAGGTGAAAGGGCAAAGGGCACCGAGCCAAGCCCACAATGGGCGACAGAGGAAGCGGGACAGACCTGGTGCAGGGATGAGGGTGATGCCGCACAGCCGGGCGCTGTTAGTCCCTGGGGAGGGCCCTCCCCCCAACTTCTCGCTTCTGGGAACACCCCTGGCGCCGGGGATTGCAGCCACACTCCCTCCCCTGGCGGGGCGGCCCCAGACAGTCGGGAGGGGAGGAGAGCAGCTACAGCGAAAGGGAAAGTGAAAGTGGAGGCCCCGGAAGTGGGGCAGCAGACTGTCGGGACATCCGGACACCCTCCCCCTCAACCGCCCGGCACACCCGGCGGCGACTGGCACCTACGCAGTCCCCGGCGGCGCCCGCCCTGCGCCGGGGTCGCGGTGGTCCGTGGTGCTCAAGGACCTTGACCGGGGTGACCCCTGTTGGGCTGATCCGGGACTCCCCGACCCTCACTCACCCGGCAGGCCGCGCCCGCACCGCCACGGGAAGGGGCGGGGGGCGGGTCTGGAGGGGAGGGGCGGGGCAGTGGCCGCCGGGGGCGGGGATTGGACGGTATGGGGGCGGGGCTCAGCCCTGCATACTCACCGGCACCCAGGAGGGTCAGCCCCATCCTCAGCTCCGTTTGCGAAACACAAACCGAGGCTCTATCCGCATTAGGCTCCTTGCTTCTCCTTTTGGCCCCAACAGGGCCCCAGCCCGCTGCCAGACAGTCCCTAGAGTGTAAATCAAACCGCGTCACTCCTCAAAACACTCCCGGTTCTTCCCAACACTCTCATAGCAAAGTAAAAACCGAGATCCTCTCCACAGCTGCAAACTGCCTCCCCTCCTCTTACTACTTTAAGCCTAAAAAATAAAACAGCCAGTTATTTTCCAAAAAAAAAAAAGGGGGGGGGGTTATTCAGGAATAGCCAAGAGTTGCAGTTTGGGACATTCAAGCTGTGAAAAACCATGGGCAAATCTAACAACGCATAGAAACATTACTGAGATGGAGGGAATTGGGAGGCATGTTTTGAGCCAAAGTCCATTGGAGAAAAGCAAGAGTTCAGGGTGATGACACTTTCTCACTGGCTGAGTTACAGAAGTAGTGAATTTCTTGTAGGAGATCCAATGCACATCTTTTCCCTGTTGGGCTTGTAGTTGAGTCTTTCCTGTTGAGGACTCTGTTGGGGTATGTAATTGACAATTCTTCCCGTAATAGACCTCCGCAGTGGTACCTGTCAGAGCTCCCCTTCCTGGATTCCCCACTCCACTTCCGGGAGGAATGTTCAACCCATGGCTCACTCCACTCAAACCCACTGGCCTCCTAGGTCCTGGAATAAGGCAGACACACTCCACCTCGGGATCTTTGCATGTGCCATAACCCCAGTATCGTCATGGCTTGCTCTCTCCCTTTAGTTTAGTCGTTACCCAAAACTCTTCCCTGTTCACTCAATCTGAAATTTCATATACCCACATACATCCAGCATTTAATTTTTTTTAATGTTTATTTCCTGAGAGAGACAGACAAAGACAGAGTGTGAGCGGGGAGGAGCAGAGAGAGAGGGAGACACAGAATCCGAAGCAGGTTCCAGAATCCGAATCTGAGTTGTCAGCACAGAGCCCAATGTGGGGCTCAAACCCACCAGCCACAAGATTGTGACCTGAGTCGAGGTTGGACACTTAACTGACTGAGCCACCCAGATTCCCCCTTCCAGCATTTTAGATCCTCCTTCCTGGCTTCATTTTTTTTTTTTTTCTAAAGCATATACTACTGGGGTGCCTGGGTGCCTCAGTTGGTTGAGTGGCTGACTCTTGATTTCCCTTAACCAACTGAGCCACCCAGGTGCCCTGATCTGTGTCTGGTAATATTGCCATCTGAACTCTGAGTGTCTGTTTCTGCTGATTTTCACTTCTGTTGCCTTGTTTTCCTCTGGTGACCATTGCTGGCTTTTGATGGTTGTGGTCCCTTCAGCCCTGAGGTTACCTGCACAAATGTGTATTGAGGGCAGATATTTTCTTTCAGGTGTTCTTGTCCTACCCTTGGGCCTTCAAGGGCAGAGCTGGCAGTCACTTTGGACATCCTTCAACCCCGTGGGGAAACTCCTTGATCATTCAAAACTGGGTTCAGGCCCGCTGTTCATGATGTACGTGACCCTGGACAAGATCTCCCCTCTCTGGGCCTTAGCTTCCTTCTCTGTACAACGGTGATCGTGATGGTCCCTCCTTCGTAAGGCTCTTTTGAGGATCTGTCTCAGTTCCTGGTTATTGATGTCTAACAAGTTACCCCAAAATTTAGGGGCTCAGAACAACAACAAACATGTAGATCTCACACAGTGTCCGGGGTTTAAGAATTCAGGAGCTTCTTAGGTGGTTTTGGCTCATCAAAGTCTCTCAGCGGTTTTAGTGAAGATGTTAGCTGAGGCTTCAGTCATCTGAAGGCTTGACCAGGGTGGAAGATCAGCCTTCGAGAAAGCTACTCCTATACCTGGTTGGCGCTGCTTTGCGGGATGTCTAAATTCCTTGCCACCTGTGCCTCCCGGAAGGGCTACTTGAGTGTCCTTGAAACATGGCTGCTGGCTTTCCCAAGAGCAGATGATCCTGGAGAGCAAGGCAGGAGCCATGGTATGTTTTATGGCCCAGCCTCCCTCCTTCAGACGGACAGTGGTCCCCACGACCGGGGAGGGCAGAGTGACCCCTGTGCGGGACTGAGGCATTGCCGCAACCCTGGGCCACGAGTTCCGGGATCTGACACGGGTGCAGCACGTGACCACCTACAGCCTTGTTGCCCTGCGAGCACCGCCTTCCCGCACCACTACGGCAAGGCCATCCCCAGCATGCGTTGCCACACTCGGGCATGCATCCTGGATGTCGTGCTGCCATTTGTAGCGTTTTATCCTGTCTACACACGGGGGACCCAGGAGTTTGTGAAAGCCAAGCGGAAGAATCCGGCTGCTTATGAGAATGACAAACGAGCCACTCATCTGGGTGATGGCTCCCTGGGCCGGAAAGATCCTTCTCTGGGAGAAGAGCCTACATTGTAGTGTCTTGAAGACATAATACACTTCATGGGGCGCCTGGGTGGCTCAGTCGGTTAAGCGGCCGACTTCAGCTCAGGTCACGATCTCGCGGTCCGTGAGTTCGAGCCCCGCGTCGGGCTCTGGGCTGATGGCTCAGAGCCTGGAGCCTGTTTCCGATTCTGTGTCTCCCTCTCTCTCTGCCCCTCCCCCGTTCATGCTCTGTCTCTCTCTGTCCCAAAAATAAATAAAAAGTTTAAAAAAATTAAAAAAAAAGACATAATACACTTCTTGTGGGAAGCAAAAAAAAAGAAAAAGAAAAAAGCCATATTCCTTCATTTTCATAATATCCTATTTGTTACACCTATCGACCCGGCTCAGGATGGGAGGGAACTACACAAAGGCATGGATTCCATGTGTCAAGGATCATAGGAGGCCATCTTGGAGGCCAGCCATCACATGTCAAATGAGATAATGCGGGTAAAGCGCTTAGAACCATGCCTGACACGTGATGTGACCTCAGTAAACACTAACCATCCCTAACAAGTGCCCTGCTTTGTTCGGGGCATATAGCAACCGCTTTCATTTAGTCATTCAACAAACATTTATTGAGCAGCCCCGTGCGCCAGGCACTGTTCTAGGAGCCGGGGAGACTGCGGTGAACAGAACATAGCCCCTGGCCTCATGAAAGTCCCAGACATAGAGTGTCCTGCCACGTAGGGCTAAGTGCTATGATGACTGGCTTCACAGGCGGGTGGGACTTCGACCCATTTTATACCTGGGCCCGGGGTCAAACAAGCTCTGCGAGGAGCCGAAATGAGCTCTGAGTCCCCAAGGAGTTCAGGATTTCACCAAACACAGAGGTTCTCCAAATTGGCTGCTCAGTCGCATCGCCCCGGGGAGCTTGTTAAGGCGCACACCCGAGGCAGTCTGACTCACAGGTCAGGAGAGAGTTTGGGGATCTGCCTTGTAAACAAGCACCCCAGGGGACCGATGCAGGCGACTGACCCACCACCTCTGAGACTCTGTTCTGTGTGAGTCAGTGATGCAGGGCAGGGCCAGTCCTGCTCCAAGGAGGGTCCAGCGTCCAAGGAGGGGTAGGGCTTAGCCACACAGAGAGGAGGGGAACAGGCTGGAGCCCAAAGACACGGAGCAATTTGTCCAGGGACACACAGCCTGCAGGGGCGGTTTGAAGCACACGGCGGTCGGCTTAGTCAGTTGATCAAGTATATCCCGTGTTGTGTATTTAAATCAATCCATCAATCAATAGCCATAAATTCTTTTCAGGGACTCCCAGCAAGAGGGAGAATCTATTTTCCCACCTCCCGAATCTGGCTTCGGGGCACGCTTTGGCCAATGGGACATTTGCTGATGCAACACAAACACAACAAGCACCTTGGCCCCTGCCCTCTCTTGTTTTTTTGAAACGCAAGAGCACGACAGGAGGGGGCCCAGGGCTAAGCCTGTTGGAGGCTGAGACTTCCTGGAGCAGAGGTGACCCACCCAGGTGGGCGTCCCTACAGCCTGCTGACTGACAGACAACGGGGCTGTGAGTGAGCCTGGGCACCCCTCTAAGCAGCAGCTGCCTGGGGCACCTGGGTGGCTCAGTTGGTTACGTGTCCGACTCTTGATTTCGGCTCAGGTCATGATCTCATTGTGAGATCGAACCCCATGTCAGGCTGCGCTGAGCATGAGACTGCTTGGGATTCTCTCTCTGCCCCTCCCCTGCTCTCTCTGTCTCTCTCAAAATAAATAAATGTTTGTTTGTTTTTTAAAAGCATTGGCAGCCTGCCACAGCGCGAGTAAGCCAGCTGAGCCCAGCCCAAACTGCTGAGCCAGAGAATCAGGGACCATTAAGTTTTGGGGTTTGCGATGCAGCAAAGACCTGCGACAGCCTAGTAATGGGGTGGGGGGGGCGCGGGGGAAATTTCCTCCCTTCACTTGGGGCAAACTGTCCTTAGTCGCGGTCATTAACACTAACTGCCCAACAGACAAACTCGAGATCACCAAGATCTCACACAGGAAGCCTCGTGTGTTGCTCAGTAAAATCCAGTGTGGAGCTGGTGGTCCTCCTCCAACTTGTAGCTAAGGGCACCGGGGCCTCGAGGTGGCCTGCGTTAAGGACAAGAGGAGTGGAGGATCACCAGCTCTCAGCGCCCTCACAGTGGGCGTTTCCAAGCACGCACAGCCCCCCATTGGTCAGAACTGGTCACATGATTGTAAGGTGGGGCAGGGCAGCTAGGGGAGCCCTTGAAGTACTGGGGACGCCCACCGCCCTACCTTAGCCACAAAGAACTCACTAACCGCAGATGTCATTAGTTTTTTATTTGTGTGGTTACGTGTTTCACAGATGGCTTCTCCATTAGACTGAGTCCATCTGGCACGATGCCCGGCCTGTAGCCACCGTCCATAAGAGTGGTTGAATGGCGGGCTAAGCGAGCGAATACAATACTGTATTCGAATACAATACCGCGAGGCCGCAATACTGTCGTTTGTATTTAGCCCCCAGTTATAGAGAAAATCCCCAGTTAGATTTCCTAGAGCCCCTCACTCGCGATATACTCAGACTATACTTGCACTACGTTTGATTCTGTAAAAGTTTTATGATGATCATTATCTGGGTATAAATGGAGCGTGGAAGTGCTCTGTAATCGCGGCCATGTGCGTTACTCGGGGAGAGTGGATTTTACATTTTTACCTGTCCGTTGACTGAGCAGCCTTGTCGAAAAGTTCCTGCTTCGCAGCAAAACCAGGTGAGTCTTTTTGTCTGTTGTGTCGTCTTGGACGAGTCTTCTGCTCTCTAAACCGCATTTTTCTTACCTGTAAAGTGACCGGCGCATTTACCTTACAGGGTCGTCCTGAGAATTAAAGGGGGTCTCTAGGTGTAAGCCGGGAGGGGAAAGAGGAAAGCTTGGGGGACTGCCTGCCCCATGAGACCCGAAACACAGCTGGGCCCTGCCCCGGGGAATGCTGGCTGCACAGAGATGAGGCTGACGTCTCCCAGTCTATCAGTTAGCTTTCGCCGCCTAACAAAACACCCCAAAACTCAGAGGCTTAAAACAACGATCACTTTATTTAACTCATGATCCTGTGGGTCAGCTGGGCAAGTCTTCCGGCCTCCATCGGCCTGACCAATCTCTGCATTTGCGGACTGGTGGCCGGGTGATCCCGGGATGGCTTTCCTGGCATGTCTGCAGCCAGCAGGCTTTTGACCTCAGTGCTCGTGCTTTCTCCCACTATCTCCCCTCCCACGTGTAGCGTGAGCCTCGGGGAGGCTGTACCCACCTACAGCTGGGGGATTGGCGTGGTTAATTAGCGGGACTGCATTTCCCTTGCTGGTGATTGGTCAGGAAAGGGCAGGTGACCCAGCTCTGGCCAATGAGCTATGTGGGAAAGTCTGTTGGGCGCGCTTCTGGGAAAACTTTGCCCGTCCCGAGAGAGAGCTGTGGGGCTCATAGGAACAGCTAACTCTTATGGAGGGTTTAAGTGCTTTACGTGAAATAACTCAACTCCCGTGAGTTAGGCACTGTTGCCCTCATCGCAGAGATGAATCATCTCAGGCATAGAATAGGGTGGTTAAGAAACAGAGGGTCAAACCGCCAGTGAGCGCGGGAGTCAGGATTTAATTCCAGGCAACCTGACTCCAGAATACTGAGTTGTTCGGTACTACGGTGCCGCCCTCCTGCCTCCCCTGGTCGTGGATCGCTTATGTGACACCTGGGACTTGCTGTAGCCATTGTGCCAGTAGTCACCAGGGACAACAGAGCAGAGACGGAATGAGCCTGGAGAGCCAGAGTCCTTGCTGACAGTTCTGAGAGCTGAATCAACCAGCCCAGAAGCCCATCCCATCTCCTGACTTCTCGCTTTGTGTGAAATACATTTCCTTCTTTTATTTCTATTATTTTTTTGTGTTTATTTTTGAGAGAGAGATAGAAAGACAGAGCATAAGCAGGGGAGGGGCAGAGAGAGAGGGAGACACAAAATCCGAAGCAGGCTGCAGGCTCTGAGCTGTCAGCACAGAGCCCAACGCAGGGCTTGAACTCACGAACCATAAGATTGGGACCTGAGCTGAAGTGAGACACTTAACCCACTGAGCCCCCAGGCGCCCCCTTCCTTTATTTATTTTTTGAAGTTTATTTATTTTTAAAAATTGTTTTTTAACGTTTTATTTATTTTTGAGACAGAGAGAGACAGAGCATGAACAGGGGAGGGTCAGAGAGAGAGGGAGACACAGCATCTGAAACAGGCTCCAGGCTCTGAGCCGTCAGCACAGAGCCCGACCCGGGGCTCGAACTCACGGACTGTGAGATCATGACCTGAGCCGAAGTCAGACGCTCTACCGACTGAGCCATCCAAGCGCCCCTGAAGTTTATTTATTTTGAGACAGGGAGAGAGAGAGAGTATGTGCACGAGTGAGTGGGGAAGGGGCAGAGAGGAGGAGAGGGAGAGAGAGAGAGAGAGAGAGAGAGAAAGAGAATCCCAAACAGGCTCCCCACCGTCAGTGCAGAGCCTGACTCGCGACTGGAACTCACGTACTCAGGGCTGGATCATGACCTGAGCCGAGACGTTAAGAGCCCAACGCTCCACCAACTGAACCACCCAGGTGCCGCCATTCCATGAGAGGCTAGAAGAAATGTCCCGGAGAAATTAAACTATCTCACCACTCCTTTATTAGGCACAAGGTAAAAATAGATTCTTCTGGCATCCAAAACCCATAGTATTGGTCCAAAACCCAGAACAGGGCTTGGGACTTTCCAGGAGGCCAGGGGGAGACGACCGTGCCCCCTCCATCCCCCAACTCTGGTGCTCAGGCCAGAGGTGGACAGGCGCGGGCCCTCGCTCCAAACCGCTCCTTGAGTTAGGCGAGGACCAGCCTCATAGTCTGAACTGGGGCTCCTCCAGCCCAGTCCTTGGCTCGGAGAAGAGAGCGGCTGGGAGCCCAATTCCCAGCACGGCCTGGGCTCTGGAGTCCTGAGTTGCAAGGGAGAGGCCAGCAGACTTTGTTTGGCACAGGGATTTGTGAGAGGCACTGTCCCAGGTCGGAAGTGCCTGGGCACCAGCACGAGTGGATGCGGACACTTGTGCTGAGAGGGCCCAGTGTGGACACTGACCGTGGGCTGGAGATGTGTCGTCCGCAGGAGCTTCGTCTTTTGTTCACTGCGGCGCTCCCAGCACCGAGAACAGGGCTCGGCGCGCAGTGAGCTCCCAGGATTTGTTAAATGCGCAAGCCTGTGTGCACAGGTGTGCGGAACCACACAGGTGTGCATACAGCACACTCCACACATGCCTCCTTTCTCCCTTCTAGAAGGCACTAAGGTTTGGCTCAGTGCAAAAACAAAAAAAGGCAGGAGAGAGCTTGGAGATACCCCAAACTCAATTCCACTGCTGCAGCTGCGAGTCTAGGGCTACCTAGCCATATAGACCAGCTTCTCTTACCCCCTCCTCTTCCTCGGCCTCCTCCAGCCCCGGCCCTTCAGGGACCACCTGATCGGCCTCCCAGAGGTGGGATCGGGGTGGAGCTGAGGGGATCGGCTTCTCCCGCAGCCAGGGATGCAGCAGGATGCCCGTGGCCGTGAGGCGTTCGGCTGGCTCCCGTCGAAGGAGACAGCGGACCAGGCAGCGAGCGGGAGCCGAGAGGCCCTCGGGCAGGGCAAAGGCACCGCGGCGGATCTTGCCAAAGAGCAGGGCAGGCTCTGAGTCTTGGAAGGGGTAGTGGCCAGCCAGCATGGTGAAGAGCGCCACGCCCAGGCTCCACACATCGGCCGCCTTGCCTGAGTAGGATGCCCGGGAGCTGAGGATTTCAGGTCCCACGTAGGCCGGGCACGCGTGTTTGTCCCACAGGGAGTCGTCGGGCCCGTTCAGCACACAGGCATCCTCCAGGTTCTCCAGCACCAGCTTTGTCCTGTGGCAGGTGGAGAGACAGAAGGGTCACCTCCTATTGGGCCCCCCGTGCCCCCACATGCCCCCACGCTGTCACCCTTAATGGCACCCACTTCCTGAGTGCCTGCTGGCATTTGGCAGAATTGAGCCAGTCTTGGGTCGCCCGGGGGGCTCAGTTGGTTAAATGGCCGACTCTTGACCTCGGCTCAGGTCGTGAGCTCATGGTTCGTGAGTTCGAGCCCCGCGTCGGGCTCTTTGCTGACGGCATGGAGCCTGCTTGAGATTCTCCCTGCCTGCCCCTATCCCACTCATGCTGTCTCTCTCAAAATAAATACATTAAAAAAAATAATAGTAATAAATAAAAATAAAAAAGAACTGAGCCAGTCCTGTGAGGCTGGTTGACTGACCTCATTTTACACATGAGGAAGCCCAGGCTCAGAGACATTAGTCATTTCTCAAGGCCACAGAGCAATTCAGTTCGAACTAGGACTCTGAGAGGAGCACATTTCCCAGTAGTCCCTTGGAGAGGGGGCTGAGATGGGTGGGGGCCTTAAGGCTCTTCTAAATATTTATTTATTTATTTTAATGTTTATTTATTTTTGAAGGAGAGTGAGAGAGAGACAGAGCATGAGCGCAGGAGGGGCAGAGAGGGAGGGAAACACAGAATCCGAAGCAGGCTCCAGGCTCTGAGCTGTCAGCACAGAGCCCGACGCGGGGCTTGAACTCACGAACCACGAGATCATGACCTGAGCGGAAGTCGGACACTTAACTGACGGAGCCACCCAGGAGCCCCCTGACTGGTACTCTTCTAAAGTGTCAAGGTCAAGGAAGACAAGGAAAGACTGAGGAACAGTTTCAGACTCGGGGAGACTAAGGAGTATGACAACTGAATGCAAGCTGGGCTTCTGGACTGGATGCCAGACAGGAAATGAGTATTAGCGGGAAACTAGCGAAATTGAAATCAATCCGTGGTTCAGTGAATAGGTACTAGACCCAAGTTAATTTCTTAGTTTTGATGGCTGTTCTGTGGTTGAGAAGTTAATATTAGGGGAAACTGGGTGAAAACAATATGAAAACTCTTGGCACTATTTTTGCAACTTTTCTGCAAGTCTAAAACTATTTCAAAAAGTTTAAAGGGTACGATGGGGTCACCCTCCTTCCCCCCACTCCCCCCCCACAAAAAAAATCTTGAAATGAAATTCATGCTCCTGATGGATGTTCGCATGCACCTGATTGGCTTGGCATGCTCCCTGACACGTCCTGCACACCCCCCGGGGGAGTCTAGGGGAGGGGACAGAATGCCAGGTGCCTTTCTGTTCCCTCCCTCCAAAAATCACTGATCCTCAGCGTCACAGAAATAGTTCCCATGTGAGGAGCTTCAGGGCCTGTTTTGGCTTGTTGTCTGTGGCCCTGACATCCTGGAAGCATCTTGACAACCTGGCCCTTTCCCCTACCAATGGGGAAACTGAGGCCCAGAGACTCCGGGTCACCCAGAGTCAGCAGGTAAGGCCAGCCAGACTCCCGCCTCTCAAGTTTAAGGTGAATTAGGACCTCTCTGGAGTCACCTCTGGGGTCAGTTCCCAGCTCTGCTATATATTTAGCTGTGGGGTCTTGGGCCTTACTTGACTTCTCTGGGCCTGTTTGGTCCCCTGACCTAGAGGAAGCAATACTAGCCCTGCCTCCTATTCGTAAGGATCCCAGCCAAGTCAGACAGGGCAGCCAAGCTGCTCATCGCCGTCGGCTACTGTGACTGTCACAGAGGCAATGCTCCACCTCAGGGGCTTTGCATTCAGTCTGAGTCAACCTTTTCCTGGGACCCGGGCGGAGGTGCTCGTCCAGGCTTCTCCATTCCTTGCGTAAGTTCCTTTACCCTCCTGGGCCTCGGTTTCCCCAGCATGGCTCACCTCTCAGGCGTGTCTGCGCGCAGGGTCTCTGTGCCCACACTCACCTCTCCTCGTTGGTGAAGACAAAGCGCCGCAGCTTGAGATCGCGCAGGACCAGGCCGTGCTGGTGACAGTGCGCCAGGGCGGCGGCCATCTGGCGGAAGAGTGCGGCGGCTTCGGGCTCGGGGAGGCGGCGGCGGCGGCGCACCAGGCTGTGCATGTCCCCGTGGGGCCGTGGGAAAAAAGTGTAGAGGTGGCGGGGGCCCGCCACGACGTCGGCGGGCCGCGCCACGTGTCCCCGCGGGGGCAGCCGCGAGTAGGGCTCCAGCACCGCCTGGGCCTCGTGGGCCGGATACACCTGTGGGCGGGGCGGGGCGGGGCGTGAGCGCAGGTGGCGGCCGCCCGGCGGAGCCCGGCCTGGCCTTGGAAGCAGTCACGGCCAACCATTCAGGCACTGTGTGCTCGGCACTGTGCCACGCGCTCCAGCAAGCCGCTCCACCCGGACGAAGCTGAGAGGCCGCACAGCCAGCGGGTGGCAGGCCTGAGACCTGAATCCGTGCTCCACGGTCTGTGCCCTCAACTGCTACCTTAGACGCCCTTAAACTTCAGGCAACTGGGAAATGACAGGGAACCCAAACGGAAATAGCCCAAGGCCGTGGAAATGCAGAAGAGTAGATAGCCCACGAGTCACTTTACGCATAGCATCCCGTACTCATAGCTATACCGTTCCCTAGGATGCACCGCCTGCCCGCCCTCTCATTCACTCCACAAGGAGACACTGGCGGCTGCCTGTGCCTGCCTTGGGGATCCAACCTGGCTGACGGCCGTGGCCCCTGCCCTCCTGATGCCCACGGTCCAATACAGGAGACAAGGAAACAAGCCAACAGACAACATATTTACAAATTCTCATGAGCATCCTCCAGAAAGATGTTGGAGGAGAGAATATTTTGGAAGGGGGCACCTACCCGGAAAGGTGTGGTCTAAAAGGGACTCTGGGGAAGTGACCTGAATGATTCAGAGATGCCCACGGGATAAGCTTTCCAGGTGGGGGACATGGGCAGTGCAAGGGCCCTGAGGCAAGAAAGTGTTTGAGCCACTTCAGAAAAACCAGCCCAAGATCAGTTCAGCTGGAGTGGGGCAGGGGAGGGAAGGGGGCAGTGGTGAGTGTGGTGAGGGTGTTGGAAAATGTGCTCGGGGCTCTACGGACATCAGATGGAAACCTCCCCACATCCCTGAAAGGTGTGTTCCGTTTTACCAATGGTGAAACTGATGTTCAGAGAAGGAAGGTCACCTGTCGGAAGCCATACAGCTGACCAGAGGCAGAGCTGGTATACTGACTTTGTCTGCCTTTAAACCCTTCCCATGTTATTTTGGCCATGCCCACACAGAAAATAAAAATAAATAAAGCGCATACATATTTAATTCATGAAGAAAAAAAAAAGTAAGCATATGTTTAAAAAAAAAAAGAAAAGAAAAGAAAACCAAAGAGCTGGGTGTCACGGAAGAAAGAATTCAAAAAACAGAGACTACTTTTTTTTAAGTCAGGGTAAACATTCCTGCCTCTGTGCATTTGAACTTGCCTGTCCTGCCGCCGGAATGCTCTTTCCTAGAGACCCACAGGGCTGGCTCCCCCCATTCACTTAAGTCACTGCTTGAATGTCACCTCCTCGGAGAGGTCTTCCTGGACTAAAATCACCTGCTCCCCCATAATCCCTGTCCCCCTCTCTTTCAGCTCCCAGCTTTCTCTCCAAAGCACTTACGATCCCCTGGTACGTATTTTACTTATTCTCTTGTTTACTGTCCATATCCTCCACTTAAGCATCGGCTTGATGAGAGCAGGACTCGGTCTATGTTAGAGCCACAGCAGGGTGCATGGCACGCTCAGTGAAGGTTTGTTGAATGAATGAATAGGTGATCCTCTACAGACAGGCCGATGATCCTTCTACACACTGACCAGAAAAGCCTAGGCGATGGGGAAAGCTGGAGGCTCACTGGCTGCTTCCCCAACAAACACAGGAATAAAGTAATATAAGGACCCCTCAGCCCTGGCAATCCTCTAGAGCCAAGGCCCTTTCCAGGCCCCCTGTGATGCTGGGGGAGAATGACCCTGGGGGAACGTACCTTGCAGGTGTACTCGGTGCCTGAGGGGCAGTGCAGGGCCCAGTAGGCCCGGCCACCCTCCTCAGGCTCCAGGAGGACATAGGGCCCAAGACGGGAGGCAGTGGTCCCAGCACAGGCATGGGCTGGAGCAGGAAGTGGGCTCGGGGGCAGCGGGCAGGAGGGCAGCCTGGGCTGGGGCCCGATTCGCGCTTGTTTCCGGATGGGACACTCGGTGTCTAGGTCATTGTCCAACTCCCACCGCTTCCTCCTGGAGGGGGCACCCGCAGCAGCAGCCAGAGGGGTGGCTCGCATCTGCGAAGAAGGGAAAAAGCACTGAAGTGAGGCTGTTTGGTGGCCCCCCCCCTTCCCTAGCCTTTATGGAGGAGGACTTGGCAGTGTGCATCAAAGTGACAAACACCCTTAACCTTGACTGCATGTCCCGCTTCTGGGGATTTATCCTCCAATTAAAATGCCCACCAAAAAATTAAACATGTCAAGGGCTGTTCATCAGAGCCTTGCACCCAATAGCAAAAGGCAGGAAACACCCCCAAACGTCCAGCAGTATGGGGCTGGTTAAAGGTCATGATACAAGCCACATGGTGGAATATTATACAGCCCCGGAAAGGGACCAGCAAGCCCTGTACACACCGATATAATGATGTCGGTACACGGTTATCCTGCACCCACGTGATAGAAACCACTAAATGTCCATCATTGGGGAACTGGTTAAATCAATTCTATGTCATCCGTACACGAAAAAACTGTAGCCATTTACGATTAAGAAAACTCTTTAGGGGCACCTGGCTGGCTCAGTCGGTAGAGCATGAGACTTTTTTTTTTTTTTCAGTTTATTTCTTTATTTTGAGAGAGAGAGAGAGAGAGGCAGAGAGAAAGAGAGAGACTCTCAAGCAGGCTCCGTGCTGTCAGCATAGAGGCCAACATGGGGGTCCATCTCCTGAACCATGAGATCATGACCTGAACCAAATCCAAGAGTCGGACGCTTAACCGACCAAGCCACCCAAGTGCCCTGCGTGTGACTCTTGATCTCAGGGTCGTAAATTCAAGACCTAAAATTTTAAAAGCTTACTGAGAGAAAGAAAGAAAGAAAGAAAGAAAGAAAGAAAGAAAGAAAAGAAGGAAGGAGGAAGAAAGAGAGGAAGAAAGAAAGAAAGAAAGAAAGAGCAAGGAAGGAAGGAAGAGGGAAAGAAAGAGAAAGAAAGAAAGAAAGAAAGAAAGAGGAAGGAAGGAAGGAAGGAAGGAAGGAAGGAAGGAAGGAAGGAGAAAGAAAGAGCGAGCAAGGAAGGAAGGAAGAGGGAAAGAAAGAGAAAGAAAGAAAGAAAGAAAGAAAGAAAGAGGAAGGAAGGAAGGAAGGAGGAAGAAAGAGAGAAAGAAAGAAAGAAAGAAAGAAAGAAAGAAAGAAAGAAAGAAGAGAGAGGGGCGCCTGGGTGGCTCAGTCGGTTAAGTGTCCGACTCTTGATTTCAGCTCAGGTCATGATCTCATAGTTCGTGAGTTCGAGCCCCGCATCAGGCTCCGTGCTGACCGTGCAGAGCCTGCTTGGGATTCTGTCTTTCTCTCTGCCCCTCCCCAACTTGTGCTCACGCTCTTTTTCAAAAATAAAATAAATAAACCTAAAAAAAAGAAAGAAAGAGAAACTCCTTATGTGCTGATTAGAAAAACCTCCAGAGTGAACGGTTAAGTGGAATTTTAAAAAAGCAAAGTGGAGAATTGGCCTTGGCGGTGAGAGGAAGAGAGACTTTGCACTCTATCTGCTGAGTGGTGTAGTGCAGGGAGCTATTACCTGGGGCAGGGAGGGAGGGATGATGAATGAATGAGGAAGGTATGAATGTACATATGAATGCGGGCTCTGGAATGGATATGTTGTCCAGTGCACAAAGCAAGCTGCTATAGGACAGATATACCCTGAGATGATTGAGACGATTTCATTCATGTAAAAAACGCCACCAGCATATCAAAAAAATATCTCCATACTTGCTTATAGGTCGGTATGTAAATGCACAAGTTTTGGAAGGACCCAGACTAAACCGGCCACAGTAGCTCCTGGCCTCCTGGGAGGCCCAAGAGAGGAAGGGATTTGGTAGAAAGGCAAGGGCATTTTCAATTTCAGTATTTTTATTTATTTTTATTTATTCATTTATTATTATTTTTTATTTTATTCTTTAACATTTATTTATTTTTGAGAAGAGAGAGACAGAGCATGAGCCGGGGAGGTGAGAGAAAGAGGGAGACACAGAATCCAAAACAGGCTCCAGGCTCTGAGCCCTCAGCACAGAGTCCGACGCGGGGCTCGAACTCACGGACCGCGAGATCATGACCTGAGCCGAAGTCGGACGCTCCACCGACTGAGCCACCCAGGCGCCCCTCAATTTCAGTATTTTAAAATAAAGATCCTGCACTCCTTTATGGCTTGAGTATTTCAAAAATGAGTGTATTTCTTTTTTTGTTTTTTTCAAATGTGAACTTTACTGTTGCCTGATGACTCAAAGCTATCAGAATCACAGGTCCAGAGTTAGTCAACAATAGACAGTGCAGTTTCACCATCAGGTAAGAAGTAAGGCAAGGAGGGGATGTCTCTCAAAGGCGGTAAGATTCATTCATTCAGTTATGGAGGAAGCCACCCCTCCCCTCCGGGGCGGCGGGTGGGGGGGTGGGGGGACACAGCTGTATAACTGTGTGGTGGGTGGAGGAGAGGGCAATGGCATGCGAGAGCAGGGAGGTTCTCTCCTGGATCTATCTGCCTACCCATTCCGGCTCCAGATGAGGGACACGGAGCCAAGGTATAAGACATTAGAGGGAGATCGACTTCAGCCCCGGTAAAGACCTTCCCGAAGGTCTGAGCCAGGATCAATGGGGAAACATCACTCAGAGTCCGTTCTCAGACTGAGGACCACCTACTCCCAAGTCCGAGCGAGCGGTGGGCTGCCTTGGGAGGGAGGCAGGGAGACTTCAAATGGCGTGCAAGGCCATAATCCCAACGTAGTAAGAATGCAACAGCGGGTGGCTGTAGTCAGACATTCCCAGGTTCGAATCCTGGCCCAGACCCGGCCTGGCAGGGGTAGCCCTGGGCAATGGAGGCGGCCCCTAACACCTAACTCTTGCTGTTCCCTGACGCCTCTGGCGGAATAAGGGCAGGTCACACCAAACACTCACAGAACCCAGAGCAGACAGCTGTACACACGCCCCTCAAAAACACAGTTTGTCCAAGCCGGCCAGCTGCGACACCACATCCAGGGCAGAGAGGGGCACACACATCATTAAGGGACACACACCTCGTCGTCCTTGGGCAAGTGGGCAGGCATACACACGCAGAGCCCTCCCAACTCTCCCACTCACCACTGACCGATACCTGTAAGGTCACAGGCAAGGTCTGACACGTGCCCCACCCCCTAGACGGCCCCGCCCCGCCTGCCGCCGCCGGGCTCCTCCCGTGGGAGCGGAAGCGGCGGGCCGCGGGTGTCCCGAGGCAGAAGATTCAGCGGAAACCGAGCAGCGGGAGGGGGAGAGGCGAGGAAAGGAGGCTGGGCCCCAGGGCTGTGAGAAGGGGCGGACCGGGGCCCTCCTCGCTCCTCACGCCCCAGAGTCTGCAGGGACAAAACGCAAGCGCGCACGGTGCAGCCCGCAACCCGCAGCCGCAGCGCCAGGTGCATACCTGCGGCCGACGCCCCGCACGCTCCGGGGGTCCCGCACCCCGCGCGCTGCGTCCTCGCTCCCTCTCCCCCTGCACCTGCCCCCAAGGTACCCGAGCCCGGCCCCAGCACAGCCCACACCTGCCACCGGCTCCTCGAGGCTCTGACCGTGCGCCGAGACACATCCCCTCCAACCCCGCAGGCCCACGCGGATCCCGCACACACACCCCAGAGGGACACAGACCCTACGCGGTCCCCAGCGTCCCCCGCGGGCCCCTCACACACACGCCTCCCCCGCCCCACGCTCACCTCCCGGGGCCACACGCTCGCACCTCTGTCCCCTGCTCCCTCCGCCCCCAGGATATGCTCTACCTTCGCGGGTCCGCACCCTCCAACCCGTCCGCCCCCGACCCCCGGCCCGACCCCTCTCCGGCCCCGCAGGGTACCTTGCCCGGGCGTGCGGCGGGATCCTGAGTCTCCAGGGCACTCCCACGTGGCCGGGGGCCCTCTGCGACGCGGCTGCGCTCGGGACCCCGGGCCCCGCAGCCGGACACGTGTGGAGCCGCCGCCGCTTCCGCTGCGAGTGTCTCCCGGCTCCAGAGCCGGCTCCGGCCCGGGCCCGGGTGATGCAAACCTGCGCTAATCCGCCGTCGCCTGATGCGCTCCAGCCGGGGATTGCAACATCCCGCGCGCTCCGCCCCCTGGGGGAGGGGGGGGTGTCACCGCCCCGGCGCGCCCCGCCCCCCACGGGTGTCTCGGCTCCACCCCCTCCCCCACCTGCCCCGCGCAGACACCAGCCACTGGCTCTCCCTCCTTCCTTGGAAAGAGCATTTTGCTTTTCTGAGCCTCAGTCTCCCCATATGCGAAATGGGGAGAACGTCCTTCCTTCTCAGGATGCAGAGGAGAAAAAGAGCAAACCGTGACAGTTCCCCGGGTGCTTTCCTGTTTTATAAAGTACCTTCCTACCAATGCTTTATTAACCTTTAGGAGGACTCTGGGCAGGCAGGAAGCTCCGCTCGCCCCACCCCAGCCCGAGGCCCAGGCATGGGAAAGCAGCCCGGGAGTTTTGCAAAGACCTCAGACTTTAGGATCTGAGTCGCGGGGCTCAGAAGAACCGATGTGGTCCCCCGGGGAGGCCTGGGGTCGGGCAGGCGTCACAGCGTCCACTGGATACAGGCAGCGCAGCCTAATGATTAAGAGCCAGCGCCCTAGACCCAACCTGCCTAAGAGCGCACCCCACCTTTGCGCCGACGCACTGTGCAACCTCAGGAAAGTTACTTAAAACCCTGCTAGAGCCGAAAATTCCTCCTCTGTAAAATGGGCTTATAGGAGTACTCACTTCATAAGGCTTTCGCTTGGACAAAATGCTTAGAACTAGATGGCACAGCCTAAGTGTTCAATAAATAGAATAGAGGCTCGGGGAGGGGAAGTCACCCATAACAGGACTGACACCCCAAGCCTAAGAGACCCTGGTGCCACTTCCTATTTGGTGAAGCATCCCCGTGCAGCCCCAGGGATCCAGTACCTTTCTTGGAAATCCCTTTTAGGTCTTGATGTCTCTGAACGCACCAGTGTCAAAAAACAGCTTCTCCAGGAAGAGGTTGGATGGTGTTGGAAAGGTGGGTGAAGCTACCTTTGTTGCTCAGGTTCCAGAACCCCAGGGACCAGCTCACCTGTGTTTCGGGAACTTCAGGGCACACCAGGGGACTCTGGGATCTCATTTAACCCTGGAGACTCCCCTGCCAGGGAGGAACTAGTGAACTCATTTTCTACCCCCCGGGAAGTCTAGACTCAGGTCGAAAATCCCTCAGCAGTAAGGGACAAAGAAAAGTGGAATTGGTTGTTTTCTCTGTGCAGCCAGCACTGTGCTGGGTTTGCTCATACATTCCTTACTTTGTTCATGCTGTGTCAGACCCTGTTCTAAGTGCTGGGGACTCAGCAGTGAGAAGAGTGACCCATCCCTGCCCTCACAGTTCTTATAAATCAGTGGGAAGACAGACCATGATCAAGAAAATAAAATCAATAACCAAGATCATTTAAAATTCAGGATAAATGTCATGTGTTTTCTTGAATAAACAAAGAGGATAGATTAGATTTGTCTTGGAGCACAGACGACTGAGGGGTGGCTATTTTCATTAAGGCTCATCAAGAAGGTGATGTTTAAACTAAGATCCCACGGAAGAGACGGGCTGAGGATGCAAAGATCTGAGGGGACATAGAAAAAGTAACCGCAAAGACCCCGAGGCACCTAATGAACCATGAGATGAACACTATGACCTCTATTCTACAGATGAGTGACGGTGAGAGGTTTACCCAAAAGCACCTACCTTGTGGTATGAAGCAGATTTGAGATTTGAACCTGGGGCAGCTAATGCCAATGCTTATACCATCCAGGGACATTTTACAAGCTTTGCCACCCGGCAGCCTCCACCTGGACCAGTGGATATGACTCCTGGAACTGCACCCTGGGAATGACTCCCCAGGTTTAGGAGGGCCTTGTCACATTTGGGGGGGGGCGTCAAATCCTGGTTTTCTAGACCAATGGAACATAAAATATAAGCCACATAATGTAGGATTAAATTTTCTAGTCATGCATTAAAGAATACAAAGAGGGGCACCTGGGTGGTTCTGTTGGTTACGCATCTGACTCTTGATTTTGGCTCAGGTCATGATCCCTGGGGTGGAGGGATTGGGGCCCCCCTCCCCCTGCCGCAGGAGCCCTGCTTTGAGCCCCACCTCCAGCTCCCTCAGCTGATAATGGAGCCTTCCTTAGATTCTCTCTTTCTCTGCCCCTCTCTCCCTGCTCTCTCTCTCTCTCTCTCTCTCTCAAATAATTTTTTTTTTAATTTAAAGAAGAATAAAAAGAAACAGGTGAGGGGCCTGATGCCTCAGTCAGTGGAATTTGTGACTCTTGATCTCAAGGTTGTAAGTTCGAGTCTCATGTTGGGCATAGAGATTGCTTAAAAAAAAAAAATCTTAAAAAAAAAACAGGTGAGGGGCGCCTGGGTGGCGCAGTCGGTTGAGCGTCCGACTTCAGCCAGGTCACGATCTCGCGGTCCGTGAGTTCGAGCCCCGCGTCGGGCTCTGGGCTGATGGCTCAGAGCCTGGAGCCTGTTTCCGATTCTGTGTCTCCCTCTCTCTCTGCCCCTCCCCTGTTCATGCTCTGTCTCTCTCTGTCTCAAAAATAAAAAAAAAATTAAAAAAAAAAACGTTGAAAAAAAAAACAGGTGAAACTAACATTAATAATATATTCAATTATCCAATATATCGAGCATGTGATCATCTCAACAAATAATTACGAAATTATTAATGATATACTCTAAAAATTTTTTTCCCCGCTAATGTCTTCAATATCCGGTGTTTTATACTTTGGAAACAAATCGGAACAGAAGCTAAATTGTGAGGGCTTAAAGTAAAATGCTGTGGGGCGCCTGGGTGGCTCAGTCGGTTAAGCGGCCGCTTGGGCTCAGGTCATGATTTCGTGGTCCGTGAGTTCGAGCCCCGCGTCGGGCTCTGTGCTGACAGCTCAGAGCCTGGAGCCTGTTTCAGATTCTGTGTCTCCCTCTCTCTGACCCTCCCCTGTTCATGCTCTGTCTCTCCCTGTCTCAAAAATAAATAAATTTTTTAAAAAAAGTAAAATGCTGTTCTACCAAGACAATTAAATTGTGTTTAGGGGACAACATGTTTTACCTGCTTTAAAATTAAAGTTAAATCATGTGCAAATTTTCAGCCTCTTAGCCATATTTTAAATGCTCAATAGCTTCGTGTAGTAAACGGCTACCACACTGAGTAGCACCCTAGAGCAAGAACTCCTGGTACATGATCCAGGGAGAATAGCAAAGAAGTTAAGACCTGTTGGGTTTACGGCATAGGTGCCAAATAGCCTTGAGCCTCAGTTTCCACACCTATAAAGTGGGATTAATTACACCTTTCCTAGCATGGTAGTCCTCAGGATTAAATGCACTAAGGCACCCTCAAGTCAGATCCCATTTCCCGGGTTCAAATCTCACCACTTCCAAGTGATGAGATTTTAGGTAAATGACTTAAGCTCTCTGTGCCTCAGGTTCCTCATCCACAAAATGGGGATAATAATAGCACCTACTTCATTGGTTCGTCATGAGAATCACATGACTTAATACCTGTGAAGTGTCTGGAATATAAATGCTGTCTAAGTATTCGTTAAAATGTAAAGAAAATAAATGGTGACCAGCTCCCTTCCCCAGTTAAATACAAACCACGGGCACTTTCCTAGAGAGAGAATTTGGCTTTCGTGAATTTCCTTCTGTCCAGGCTTAGAACATCCCCCTACCCTGGTTTCTCAGCCCAGCTGGTTGTGTGTCTTTCTTTTCTAAGGTTTTTTTAATTGTTATTTATTTTGAGAGGGAGAGAGAGATCACCAACTGAGGAGGAGCAGAGAGAGAGAGAGAGAGAGGGAATCCCAAGCAAGCTCCACACTGTCAGCACAGAGCTGGACACGGGATTCAATCCCACCAACAGTGAGATCATGGCCTGAACTGAAACCAAGAGTCGGATGGTCAACCTACTGAGCCCAAGGAGGCTGCGTTTCTATTTGCTGTAATTCTGCTGGCCCTCAGCTCTGGGCGCAGGGACACAGAGGCTGTGCTCCAAGGGAGAAGAGGCGTGGGGGTCCAAGGGCCAATGACAGCAGCTGCTGGCCTCCTTCCTTTCCACCCCCACTGGCTGGTGCCCGCCACATGCCTGAAATCCCACCACAGGCGTCCTTAAAGCTTCCATCTTGATAAGTTCCTCCCACAGAAGCGGAAAAATGCCTTAGAGCGCTGGTTGGATCCCAGGTCTGGCTAAAGTCACCGACCCCGATCCCGTGAGATGGTGGGCAAGTCACATCCCCTTTGGCGGTCTTACTGTTCTTCCCTGGGAAATAGGAAAAGAGAGTTGGATCAGGTCAGTGTTTTCCAAAACATAAAACGTACACCAATGGGGTTTTAGGGTCTCAAGACTCTGTGACATAACACCGACTATCGCAATATAGGCATTTCCTTTTGATTTTCTTCCTGTTCCTCCAATTACTAGGGAGAAAGTCTCATGTAACGGCTTCTATGTCTTTGACGCCTCACTTGTTAAGGAAAGGAGAGCAGGCTCCGTCCAGAGCCTTCAGCAAGAGACAGGACTTAGCTAGAATCTAAGAATCTTCTTCTTGCTTGTTCTTATATTCAGTTTTACGGTCACTTTCTCTTTATGGAAACTGATAGCGTCTTTCCATTTGAGGTTAGAGATTAAAATTTTCCATTTGAAAGAAATTTCCCTAAGTTTTTATTTTATTTTTTTTCATTTTTATTTTATTTATTTTTAGTTTAGTTTTTCACGTGAAATTTATTGCCAAATTGGTTTCCATACATCCCTAAGTTTTTAAAAATGAGCTGACTGCAAGAAAAACCTAATACAAATGGGTAAACGGATCTGGGCCAACGGGTTTGGGAACGACGGTGGCTGATTCAAGGGTTGCAGCTCTCAGCTCTGCTGGGGGAGCGCTTAGGAGACGACACCTCCTTCTTCTCTGGGGCTTTGCAGAGATCCTTCATCATCTGAATCTGTCTCAGGCCGGGCCCCAGGAAAGGCTGGAAGGTCGGTGCCTGGGCACAACATCAGCCCAGCAGGGGTCCACTGACAGTCAGAGCCCTGCTGGGCCATCCGGCTCTGTCCCCTGAGCTTGGGAGTGTGATTCTTTGCCCTTGGATGGAGCGTGGCCCCGTGTGGATGCTCCCCTTCCATCATCTTACTTCCCCACCCAGTTCTTGTTTTCATGCCTGGAGGCAGATGAGGAAACTGGGGCTCGGAGAGGTGACATCACTAGTCTACGGAGGTAGCGAGATTAGGAGCCAGTCAGTCTAGCTCAAAGCCCAGGTGTCCTTTGTCTACGGCTTTGTGCCTTCTCCTTGGCCTTCTCCCTACCTGTATGAACCTGGGCAAGTCATTTAGCCACTGAGACCCAGAGCCCTCGTCTATAAAATGGAATTGACATCTATCCTCCTGAGAGGGGTGTTGAACAGCATCTTGCAGCTGGGAACTGTTACTAGACCCAGTGGAGGGTTAAATGAGTTAATACAAGGTGCTTAGAAGAGTTCCTGGCACAGGGTAAGCACTTGATGGTAAGTGGCTAACTTACCGCAAAGTGGTAGTTTCCACAAAGCCTAAGATGCCATCTCTTAACCCCTCCCCCCCCCCCAACACACACCCTTGGAGAGCTGAGGGTGAAGGGAGAGGTAGGGACACATTTCCTGAGCATCCCCCATGTGGCCGGCCTGGGCTGTGCCGTTCGTCTGCTTTCTCATACAATCCGGACCACAACCCGGTGAGCTAAGGACGAATTTATGCTCTTTTGACAAGTGAGAAAACCAGGTGTCAGAGAGGAGAAGTAACCAGCCCCGGATCACACAGCAAGCCAGAAGGGTTTGAGCCCAGGTCTGTATGGTTCCAAAGCCCTCGCCGTCGGCTGTTTCAGGAGCCTCCACCAGATCAGTCAGAAGTTCCTGGGGAAGTCCCATGCCTCCCTCAAAGGGTGAAGGGTCCTCTCCCCCAGTTGGTGGTAGGAGGAGCCAGAGACGGCAGGAGGAAAGCTGGGTTGCAGTTCTGACCTTGCAGCTGCCGGTTGGATGACCTTAGGCAGCCTCCAGTCCCTCTCCGGGCTCAGCCACATAATTATGGCTTTGTGTGTATTGGAGGTGGGGCTCTGGAACCTTCCAGAGATCCTCATTCTCTTCTTTGCCTTCCCGCTGGGAGGAGGAGGGAGCCCCAGATCCGAGTCCTCCCAATACTGGAGTCTTTGCTGAGTCATCCGATCCCTGCCCTGCCTTCCTTCCCCCCTGCCTGCTTCCTGCTGGCTCTGAAGCCGTCAGGGCCAGGAAGGAAAGGGATCGTGTGTTTGAATCAGGCCACTGTCCAGCCCTTCCGTTTCTGGGAAAAGCTTGAGGAGCGGGGTGGGGAGCAGGAGGGGACACTGAGGTGTTCAGCCAGGCGCCAGTTGCATCAGAAAGCCTTGCGCAAGGTGCCCTCCCAGGTCGGGCACAGAGCCCTGCCCCATAGCCCCTACACCGACCCTGGTCTCCTGGGTGCCAGAATGAGGACTGCTAGGCCTTGTGGGGACACTGAGCCAGGCCTGGCCCGCATGGAGTGACGGGAGGGAAGACAGGGTTCGGGGCAGGTGCTACTCATCTACCTGGATGATGGCACTTTAGACTGGTCCAGAGCCAACCCATCCACTTTGTCCCTGGAGAAAGCCAAGACTAGGCCAGTGCCCTGGATACTGACTGAGCCCTGATCCTTGACTCTGGTCATAGACTGAGCCCTGTTCCAGACTTTACACTCTTACTGAACTCTGACCTAAAAACTTGGACGGAGACTGAGCCCCCATCACTGCTGACAGCCACAGCTAAATCCTGACCCTGGCCCCAAACCAAGCACTGACTTGGTCACTGAAGAGGCACCCACTTTTTCCCATCCTGACCCTTGACCTAAATTGCAATTCCTGCTCATGACTGAGTTACAATCCTCCAGGCAGACTTAGCTCTAATCCTTTACCCCTGACTCCCAGTGCCCCCAGATAAACCCCCAACTGGAGCCCTAGGCCTGGTCTGTCAAGAATCAAGAGTGGTGCTCAGGCCCAGAAGTCAAGAGCTTGGCACTTGGGTGCCTGGGGGGCTCAGTTGGTTGGCGTCCCGCTCTTGGTTTCGGCTCAGGTCATGATCTCACGGCTCATGTGTTTGAGCCCCGCGTTGGGCTGGAGCCTGCTCAGGATTCACTCTGTCTCCCCCTCTCTCCCTGCCCCTCCCCTACTCTCACTCTGTCTCTCAAAATAAATAAACTTAAAAGAAAAAAAGAGCTTGGCACTTGCTGGCCTCCCTTCTGGCAGTCTCACCACCACATCCCCTCCCCGCACCCCCCCCCCGCCGGCCCCCCTGCAAGGTTGAGGACGGCCAAAGGGCTGGATTGAACCACAAACCACAGCTCCATGGAGGTGTCCTCTGAGTAGCCCAAGACTGTGACTCAGCGGGGTGGGGGCAAGACGTGGAGTCAAGCAGGGCCACGGGGGATGGGCTAGGGCAGGTGCTGTGTCAGTACAGGGAGAGAGAGGACAGTCTCTCCGAGATTAGAGCTGCAGGTGAAGTGTGGGGAGACCCCGGGGTCTGGAGATGGATGGTGCGTGTGGCCGGCCAGGACCACTGAGGCAAAGCAGCCCGGTCTAAGTCCTATCCACCCCCAGCTACCCATTTATCGCCCATTTTTCCATCCCTCGTCCATATCATTCTTTCTCAGAACATCCTTTATTCCCTTCATAACACACAATAGAATTTGGAATTTCACATGTATTTAATTATATATAATCAGTATATATTAATATTAAATCTATTAATTAGATACCATTGCATATATATTTTACATAGATATGTTTGTCTCCCCCGTGAAACTGTAAGCTCCTTTAGGGCAGGCACCTGCTGGTTGGGCTCACCAGCATATTGGTAAGTGCTCAGCAAATTGTAGCGAAATGGATTAAATCCCTCCACCTATCTATACATCCCTCATCCGTCCATCTACCATTTATTTATGACCTATTCCTCACCATCTATCCATTCAACTTTCTCTTACCATTACTCCATCCTTCCATCTACCCTCCATTTGATCATCATCCATCCATCCATCCATTCATCCATCCACCAGCTATATATCTTTCCAGCATCAATCAAACCATTTACATATTCATTCATTCATTCATTCATTCAACAAATATGTATTGAATACCCACCTCTATGTCAGGCCCTGTTCTAAAGGCTGGGGATATTTCAGTGAAAATAACAGACAAAAACGGTGCTTATCTCCCAGTAGAAAGAAAATGTGCAAGGAATAATTAACACAATAAATGCTTACACGATAGGGCATGTTGGAAGGTGCGAGGTGCTAGGGGAGAATCGTGGGTAAAGAGGATCCTGAGGGTCTTAATCAGTAAGGTGGTCCCCTGGATGCCACGAGACTATCTGGAGGACGAGTTGTTCAGGCCAGGGAATCACTTCTGCAAAGCTCTCAAGGGAAGGCTCGACTGGTTTGCTGAGGCCAAAGGGGGTCAGTGTGGCTGGAGTGGAACAGGTGAGGGGAGGTGGTGGTAGATGACCTCATCGCTAATACAGATTTAGACCATCTGGAGCTTTGAAGGCCTTCGAAAAGACTCTGGGGAGAAAGGAGCGGATGTTGCAATAATTCTGTTGGGAAACGCTGGTGGCTCAGAGGAGAGCAGGGGTGAGATGAGATTGGACTCTGGATATATGTAAAAGGTGGGGACAGCAGGGTCGCTGATGTCTCAGATACGGAGAGGAAACGAGAGTTATCAAGGGCGCCTCCGAGGTTCCTGGGCCTGAACACCTGCAAGTGTGAATTTGCCATCCGAGGAACGGGGCAAGGTGGTGGATCGGAAGGTCAGCTTTGAGTTTGAGTCTGAGATGTCGTCCCAACGTCTTCAAGGAGATGTTGGGCAGGCCATCGGATGTGTGCACTGGAGTTCAGGGGAGAGGACTAGGCTGACGATGTACATCTGGAGCCACGGGCAGGAAGGAGCGAACGGGGAAGTAAGGGGACAGCCATCAGACTGTGGAGTTCCGGACACCAAGCGAAGAGAGGTGTATCGGGGAGCAGGGAGGGGTCAACTATCAAAAGCTGTCGATCAGTCGAGAAGATGAAGGCCGAGAATTGAGTGTTGAATTTTGAATCACGGTACCCTTGACAACTGCCGTTTCAATGGGTGTGGGATGGGGTGGGCAGGTAGCCACATGATTGAGGTGGATTGAAGAGAGAAGAGGAATTAGAGACAGTGAGAGGATAGACACTTTTTCAAAGACCTTTGCTGCCAAAAGGGGGCTAAAAAAAATGAATGGTAGCTGTGGGGAGGGCTGTAGGATCAAGTGAAGGCCATTGTCTTGAAGATCCATCCACTTGCGACTCAGCCATGAATCTATTCAGCTGTCATCTACTATCCGCTATGCACCATGCATCTATCCCAATATCCATTCGTCACTTGGAAGCTAAGAAACCTGTCCTGAATTTCTACGGGGTACCAACTTCTATGCCCGGGCACTGGAGTTGGGGGCTTGTAGGGCTAGAAACGGGGACCCCGGAATCTGGCACATAGGAGGTATTCCGTTTAGGTGGATTGGATGATTTAAGACGCAAGGAGACCTGGTGCTCGTCTTCTAGGTGCTGGGTCCAGCAGGGGGACACAGAATGCCTGAGCTGGAGGCATGGTCTGGGTGCCGTATAATACGAACCAGAGAGGGAAAGCATTTTGCTCCAGGACGCACTGTGCGTCCGTGATGGAACGGAGATTCACACTCAGGCCTCTTGTCTTTTTTTCTCTTCCAGGATGTTCCGTCCAAGGGGACAGAAGTTAGCTGGGAGCAAGGAGCGTGTAGGAATGTGGCACTTGCGAGAGGATAGATTTTGATTTTGATTTATTTAATTTATTGTTTAAAGTAATCCAACATGGGGCTGAAATTCACAACCCTAAGATCAAGGGTCACGCAGGCTCCACCGACTGAGCCAGCCAGGTGCCCCAGGAGGATAGATTTTTAAATATTTGTATTTATTTCTATTTTGGCTCAGAACTCAAAAGGTACCAGGGGTAATACTTGAAAAGTCTCCCTCCCATTCCTATCTCCAGCCGCCTACCGCCTCTTTTTGGGGGCAACCGATTTTCTCATGTTTCCTTAAAGACGTAAGGGATGACTATTTCCCCTTTATTTTTTTTAAAAACTTTTTTTTTTTAACGTTTATTTATTTTTGGGACAGAGAGAGACAGAGCATGAACGGGGGAGGGGCAGAGAGAGAGGGAGACACAGAATCGGAAACAGGCTCCAGGCTCTGAGCTGTCAGCACAGAGCCCGACGCGGGGCTCGAACTCACGGACCGTGAGATCATGACCTGAGCCGAAGTCGGACGCTTAACCGACCGAGCCACCCAGGCACCCCTATTTTCCCCTTTAAATACAGATGGGAGCATATATTCACTCCTGCAGATTGCTTTTTTTCTTCCTATTTGACAATTTGTCTCGGGGATTATTTCACATCGGTTCAGAAAAAACTTCCTGGGGGCGCCTGGGTGGCTCAGTCGGTTAAGTGTCCGACTGACTTTGGCTCAGGTCATGATCTCACAGTTTGTGAGTTCGAGCCCCGCATCAGGCTCTGCGCTGACAGCTCAGAGCCTGGAGCCTGCTTTGTGGATTCTGTCTCCTGCTCTCTCTGCCTCTCCCCCGCTCGTACTCTGTCTCTCTCTCAAAAATAAATAAAACGTTAACGTTAAAAAAAAATTTTTTTTTTAAGTTTGGGCATTTGCACTTTTAATGGAACTTTCTGGGTGATCATCCATCGAGAGTGTGCCAATCTACCCCCTGCTAACAGAGCGTGTGACTGCTTGTTTGCCCACAACTTCGACAGCACAGTGCCTTATCAACGTTTTTCGATCTTTACTAATCTGATTCTGAAAAACGAAAGTGTCTTCACGCAGCTTCCGTATGTTTCTCTTGTTCTGATGGACGAATCTTTTCACATTTACAGGCACAAAGACGGATGGGGAAGAAGAACTTCTCAGGGCCGGCACCTGCCTTGCTGGGTGCTGAGCACCCCATCTTGGGAGGTGACCCAGCAGAGGTAAGAGGAGGCCAGGTGTTGGCCTGGCAGGGACTAGGCTTCTAAGAACAGTTTCAACTCCCTCTGCTTCCTCCATTCTCTCCTCCCCCTCCCTCCAGACGTGCTTCATGGGCTGTCGAGGGTGTCTGTATCTCCACAGGCCACCCCAAGGGTCCTGCCCCCTCCCTTAGGAAACCTCTTCCTTCTTCCTGTCATTTGACCTTTTGTTGGCCCAGAGCTTCTGGAATGCTGGGCTAAGGTGACATCTAGCCCTTCTACTTGGCCCCACAAGACGGAGAAAGCCATAGAATCGTAGGCTATTTCTGCTACTCTGACACTTAGTGACGGTCAAGCCCACACCCCCTCGTCGTGGGGGGAGGCAGGCAGAGTCGTGTAGTGTGTAAGTGCCCATGTGCGTATATTGATGTGTATATTCCATAGATGGTATATCTCTGTGGCAGCCTGTGGTCAAGGAAAAAAATGCCTGGGTCTGGAGCCTAGCCGGGCCCGAGTTCGAATTCTCGCTTAGCCTCTAACCAGCCATGCTGTTGGGACAGTCAACTGCCCTCTCTGAGCATCAGGTCCCTTGCTTCTGCTTTTTTTTTTTTTTTTAATTAAAAAATTTTTTTAATCTTTATTTTTGAGAGAGAGAGAGAGACAGACAGACAGAGTGCAAGGAGAGAAGGAACAGAGAGACAGGGAGGCACAGAGGGAGACACTGAGCTGTCAGCACAGAGCCCGACGCAGGGCTCGAACCCACAGACCATGAGATCATGACCTGAACCAAAGTCGGCCGCTTAACCGACGGGACCACCCAGGCACCCCGCGCTCCCTTTTTTCTAGTTTGTACAAACCGAATTCTTCCTGCCTCAGGGTTTTCATCCTTACTGCTCCATCTGCCTGGAACTTTTCCACATCTTCCCCGCTTCCTCCTCCTCCTTTGGGTCTCAGGTCAAATGTCACCTCCTCAGAGAGGCCCTCCCTGACCACTCATGAAGCATCGGTCTGCCCCAGTCCCTGAGGTCTGTCTCTATTCCGTAACTCTGTCTTAATTTATTCACAGCCCTTGCCAAGGTTTGAGAGGACCTCTCGTGTGTAGTGAATTGTGTATCATCTGTCCCTCCTGCCCCCACCAGAAAGGAAGAACCCAGAAAGCAACAATGTTGAATCCTTATATCTAGCACAGAGTGGGGTGCGGGGGGGGGGGCCTTACTGGGTGTTCAGTGAATAATTGTCTAGAATGAATGAATGTGAAAGTGCTCAGCATAATAAAAGCTCAGAATTGCTGGGCATTTTTTATTCTATAAATGCAAACCTTTACCCCTGGGCTCCGTGGTCTGAGTTGAGGGGAGCCTTTGTCCTGTGATTGGAAGGGGCAGGACGGGGTCAGGCAGAGGCCTGGGGAGGGGAAAAAACGAGGCCACGCTCATGCTCACAGGACACATGTAGACACCAGGCTGTGCAGGTGCTTGTGTGTGCACGCGCACACACACACACACACACACACACACACACACACACACATCCCTCTTGCACACTCTTCTCCCTGCAGGCACACTGATGACTGCCCAGACTGGCTGGGCCCTCCCAGCTGCCTGGCCTGACTGGTGTCATGTGAGCTCTGAGCTTTGCAACAGCAGGGCTCAGTCCACCCGGCATCCGTAGTCCCCAGCCCAGGGCGGGCACTCACGATCGGTGGAGAAGATACATTTCGCTTCCTTCCTCTTTCCATCTTCTATTTATTACCCTTCCTGCTCCCCCTCCCCGCCTCCCTCAGGGCCTCCAGTATCAGGCAAGGCGCAGCCCCGATCCCTCCCTCTGCCCTCTCCCCTTCCCTCACACAAGTCTCCACTGAGTGGGTATTAGATGCTGAGGCCTGGCAACTCTTCCTCTGCCGAACTCAGCGCGTGGGCCCCGCCGGGACACACATCTGGTGAATATCCTGTTTTCCTCCCTCCCTCTCCCTGCCTTGACCGCATGTCCTGGGCCAGATGCTTATCAAATTCTATGGGTTCTTCCAGCACCAGACTCCTGATGGCCTGGTGCCCGGGGCTTGGCTTTGAGTCATGGGCTTTGAGGTTTGGTGAGGCTGGGGCAGGAAGCTCATGGGCCCCTGGTGATGCCAACCCAGGCTGAGACTTGGCCCCACCACCACACGGGCCCACGGAGCACACCTGTGATTAGACACGTGAAGACGTGGCCTGTAACAGGACATGATGTGTCCGAGGTCACAGGGAATGTCAATGTGGAAATTCAACCACGGCGCTGCCCACTTTTGAACACATCTGCTCGGCAGTGGAGACACAGACAGCGCTGCCCAGTATTACAGGAGCAGGGTTTGAATCCCAGCCGTTTACTAGCCGTGTGACCTTGGGCAAACCACAGAGCATGAACGGGGGAGGGGCAGAGAGAGAGGGAGACACAGAACCGGAAGCAGGCTCCAGGCTCTGAGCCATCAGCCCAGAGCCCGACGCGGGGCTCAAACTCGCGGACCGCGAGATCGTGACCTGAGCCGAAGTCGGCCGCTTAACCGACTGAGCCACCCAGGCGCCCCTCTGAGCTTTATTTTTACTTACACACGGCAGATCCTCAATAAATGTAGCTGCTAAAGAAAGGCAATACGAGTCAGGGCAAATACGCTCTTGAGGGTCTCAATGCGTCCACAAACACACCATTATAATAATTTACACGCCGGCTGGTGTGCGCACGAATGGGTCGCGGTACACGCCCACACAGGCACCATGCTCACTCAAGGGCTTGGGCAGGGGTCGGCCAATTCGCGCATGGATGCGCGTGTCTGTGAATTCATTCGGGCAGATTGTTTTTCCCCAACAATGTACACCATACTTGGGGGGCGGGGGGTTCCAGAGGCTTCTCTGGGCACTTGTCACAGGCAGGACAGACTAATGTGTCTACCTGGGTAAACGTGATACCTGGATATCTACCCAACACCCATATGCTTGCCTGTGTCCCTGTGGGCCTGGGTGAGGGGTTATGCAGATGACCTCATCCTTTATCGGGTTGATTAGTTGGTACACTCTGGGGGGCATTGGGGTTATTTCTACATCCACAGATGCCAGAGTTATGGAACATTTTGAACCTGGACGTTTGGGTTCAATGTCACCTGTGTAGCCCTGGGCAAGAGGCCTAAGCACTGTGCTCAGGTTCCTCTTCTACGAGTTGGAGATAGTGGTTTCCTCGTTATGGTGGCACAAGGGCGAAAAGAGTTTGTGTGAAATACTAATTGCACCGCATGGCACGGACTGGTGCGGTACGTGCTTCTCTCTAAATCTCCCCGCGTCTGTCCTCTGTGATGTGACCTCACCTGGTCCTTCAATTGCGGCCCTTCCTCTATGTTACTGCCATCGTCAGTCTGCAGGGCTGTCCTTTTCCGCCAGACTGTGATGGAGGGCAGGACCACGTCTGAGTCATCCATAATTATAACTTGTACATTGCCTGCTAATCTGGACCTCAGATTTCTCCTCCGGCATAACAATAGCTAGCATTTATCGGGCACTCCTACGTGCCAAGCTCTCTGTTAAGCTCATTCGGTCTTCCAAGTATCTCAAGAGGTTGGTGTTCTTGTTGTCCTCCTTAAAAAAATTTTTTTAGGGGCGCCTGGGTGGCTAGGTCAGTTAAGTCTCAGACTTCAGCTCAGGTCATGATCTCGTGGTTTGTGAGTTCGAGCCCCACGTCGGGCTCTGTGCTGACAGCTCGGAGCCTGGAGCCTGCTTCGGATTCTGTGTCTCCCCCTCTCTCTGTCCCTCCCATGCTCATGCTCTGTCTCTCTCTGTCTCTCAATAACAAATAAACCTTAAAAATAATTTAAAAAAAATTTTTAATGTGTATTTATTTTTGAGCCTGAGCAGGGAGGGGCAGAGAGAGAGTGGGAGACACAGAATCCGAAGCAGGCTCCAGGCTCTGAGCTGTCAGCACAGAGCCCCACTGGGGCCCAAAGTCACGAACCTTGAGATCATGATCTGAGCCAAAATCAAGAGCTGGACGCTCAACCCACCGTCCCTTGTTGTCCCCTATTTTAGAGGAAAAGAAACGGAGACTCAGAAGGGTTAGGGAATTGCCTCGACTGACACAGGGACTTGAACCCTGGCCGACTGTCCCCCTTTCAGCCTGCCCTCAATATAAGATTTGGGACAAAGAGTTGGGGCAGGAATGTCGCTGATAGTCTGCCTCACAGCTGGCTCTCTCCCTCCACCTCCCACGAATACCTTCCCCATCTCTGTCAATATCGCTTTGTTTGTCTCACCCTGGGGCATCTCCCTGCCCTGGCACAGCGCCCCCAGAGGCCAGGCAGTGGCCTCAGATCACCTCTTCTTAGATCCAGTTGGGGGTGAGGTGGAGGAGCTCCCCTGGAACTGGGCTTGAGAAGTAACCTTGTCCCCGGGACCATAGGGGTGGGGAGGGTATACAGGACTCAACAGGAGGGAGGGTAGCCCCTGGGGTGATGTGGGTTGGGTGCTCAGGCTCTGGAATAAAAGGATGTGAGGCAGAAGGTGAACCTCCGCCACCAGCCCGTCAGTCCCTCTCCAGCTCAGGTCTCCCCACCTCAGAGAGCAGGGAACGCGGCTAAAGGAAGAGGGGCTTCCCTCTGATGTAGGGGAGAAGCTGTCAACCGGCTGAGCCGCCACCACCTTGAAGGAACACCAGAGGGCGCCCGAGGCAGCTATGTGCTCTGTGTCTCTTCTGTACCCCCAAGCGCCCCTTGGGTCTCCAAGAGCCACCAAAGCCCAAGGCCCTGTTGTGTTCGGCTCTTGGGGTGGGGGGAGCACCCTCTACATGTCAATTAGGTCAAGCTGGGGGACAGTGTCCAAATTACTGATTTGCTGTCTACTTGTCTCATTTATTGAGAGGATTCAAATCTGTGCCACAGCCTGGAAGCTCCCAGGGAAGTGCCCTGGGGCAACTGGGGGGGGGGGGGCTCTTCTCACTCACTCGTTTCCTGGTCTTTTTCAGATGGGAGGGTGAACCTAATTCCTGTTACTCCTTTTTTTTTTGATGTTTATTTGTTTTTGAAGGAGCCAGAGACCGAGCATGAGCAGGGGAGGGGCAGAGAGGGAGACACAGAATCCGAAGCAGACCCCAGGCCCCCAGCTGTCAGCACCGACCCCACTCGGGGCTCGAACTCACGGGCTCTGAAGCAAAGTCTGCCGCTTAACCCGGGCGCTCCCTCTGTTACTCCATCTTGACAAGAACAATCGTTACTATCATGATTATTTTTACTTGAAAATAATTTCCGATCTATAGGAGAGTGGCGAAGGCAATACAGAGAGTTCCTATATACCCTTCAGCCCCCTCTCCTCACTGTCCTCCAATCAGCGACAGTCTCTTGGTCTTTCTTGGTCTTTCGTGACCTCGACACTTCCGAAGAGTGCTGGCCAGATGTTTCATTTCAGTGTGGGTTTCCCAAGGTCAGGGTGAAGTTATGGAAGTTGGGGAGGAAGAACACCAAGGGTGAAGTGCCTATCTCCATCACACCATTTCAGGGGGCCATGCTATCATGAGACGTGTTACCAGGGATGCTAACCTGATCCTTTGGTTCAGGTGTTCAGGTGGTGCCTGACAGATTTCTCCACTGTCATGTCTCTTATTTTTCCCCTTTCTACATTCGATCTGTGGGAAGCAAAGTGCAACTCACGCTCCAGGGGAGGGGAACCAAGCTTCACCGCCTGGAGAGGAGGACATCGGAGGACAGGTTAAAGCCACCACAGAAATCACACGTGTTTGTGGGGGGAGGGAGCTAGAGACCGTGCAAATATCCTCTCTCACTTTAAAGTTTCACCCACTAATTTGAGCTTTCATAGGTGGGTTTGGCCTGCAGAAATTCTCCCTGTGGTGCTCTGGGGGTGATTTTTCTAATTCTCTCAATAATCCGTTATGCATATTTTTTTTACATTTTATAATTAATCATGCTTTTATTTTTTAATTTTTTTTTAACGTTTATTTATTTTTGAGACAGAGAGAGACAGAGCATGAACAGGGGAGGGGCAGAGAGAGAGGGAGACACAGAATCGGAAACAGGCTCCAGGCTCTGAGCGGTCAGCACAGAGCCCGACACGGGGCTCGAACTCACAGACCATGAGATCATGACCTGAGCCGAAGTCGGACGCTTAACCGACCGAGCCACCCAGGCGCCCCAATCATGCTTTTTTTAAAGTGTATTTATTTTGAGAGAGAAAGAGAGAAGGTGAACACCAGCGGGGGAGGGGCAGAGAGAGAGGGAGAGAAAGAATCCCAAGCAGGCTCCACACTGTCCATCTAACAATATAACTTGGACTCAGTCCAGATCAGTACTTAAGGATCTTCTCATTCTTTTACACGGTGTTCCGGTGTTCCTGCAACATAGATGTGCCCCGCTTTATTAACTAAGTCCCCTACCAATGAGCATGTCGGCTGTTTCCAAATGTCTTCTCTTACAAACGATACTGCCGTGTTCCTGCATGTGGAATTGAACCTATAGGTATATCTGCACGAGAGGGAGGGACCAAAGGGCATGTGTATTTTCCATTTGGATATTGCCATACTGCGTTTCTTGGAGTCGGGGCTGGTTTACACCCTGTGTTAGTTTCCTAGGGCTCCTCTGCGAAGTACCGCAAACTACGTGGCTTAAAACAACAAAAATGTATTGTCTTACAGTTTAGGAGTCCGGAAGTCTGAAATCGAGGAGTTGGCAAGGCCATTCTCCCTCGGAAGCCTTTAGGGAAGAAGGCTTTTTTGCTTCTTCTAGCTTCTGGAAGTTACAGGCAACCCCTAGTTTTCTTGGGCTTATAGACGTATCACTCCAGACTCTGCCTGTCTTCACATGGCCGCCTGCCCTCTGTGTGTGTCATCTCCAAATTGCCCTTTCTTACTGGAACACTGATTATTGGATTAGGGCCCATCCTAATCTAATAGGACCTCATATTAACTTTATTATATTTGCAAAGACTCTATTTCTTTAAAAAAAAAAAAAGGATTTTATTTTTAAGTAATCCCTACACCCAACGTGGGGCTCGAACTCACAACCCTGAGATCAAGAATCACATGCTCTACTGACTGAGCCAGCCAGCTGTCCCACAAAGACCCTATTTCCAAATAAAGTCACAGTCACCGACTCCAGGTGGACATGAACTTTAGGGAAACAGTATTCAACCCAGTACATATTCCCACTGGCAAACTATGACAGTGAAACAGCCTGCTTTGACATTCTTCAAGGATTCACGTGACACTTGGGAATTCACTTTGGTTATTGGATTCTGCTTCTCGGAAATAAGATACTCTGTGGGGATGGGGTTCTGTGGGGTCGTGGGATTTATTGGGGTTACAAGAGCAGGGTCGGCTTCCTACGTGGCAGCTGGAAAGAAAAGCTCATGTGACATAGATCTTCTGGGGTAGATGTCTACCTCCCTTTTCTGGGCCATTTTGTCAATGTGAAATTCTATCCCTGGTCCTGATCAGCTGTGGGCACTAACCCAGAGTACCCAGGTCTGAGGTCACACACGGCCACTCGCGGGTTGTTCCCTGGGAATGTTTTGTCTTGGGCAGCGCCTAGTCAAATTCTGAAACAGATACAAATGTTTAAAAATAGGTACGTTTCAGATAAAAATTTGGATTCTAACTTCTCTGGAAAGAAATGTCGGTCGGTTAACACTGTGCTCGCATTTCCACAGGGCAAGAAACATTCCTGAATACACTTATTGGCATTTGATATCGTCTCCCCAGCTCTGGGCCTTCAAACCAAGGGGCAGTTCAGTGCGGTGGTGCAGGCTGTGGACTCAGAAGCCCGACTGCCTGCATTTGAGTCCCATCTCCTCCCCTTGCTACCTGTGTGTCCTTGGGCAAGCTGCTCGGTGTTCCCGAGCCTCACCGTCGTTCTCTATAAAACTATGATTGATTGGGGCGCCTGGGTGGCGCAGTCGGTTAAGCGTCCGACTTCAGCCAGGTCACGATCTCGCGGTCCGTGAGTTCGAGCCCCGCGTCAGGCTCTGGGCTGATAGCTCAGAGCCTGGAGCCTGTTTCCGATTCTGTGTCTCCCTCTCTCTCTGCCCCTCCCCCGTTCATGCTCTGTCTCTCTCTGTCCCAAAAATAAATAAACGTTGAAAAAAAAAAAAAACTATGATTGATTGATTCAACCCATTTTATTGAGTATCTACTATGTGCCAGACATTTTCTAGGCACTTGGGACATGCCAGTAAATAGAGCAAGGAAAGATCCTCCTTCTTGTGGAGATCATACTGAGGCAGGGGGTAGACAAGTGGCAAACACTAATAGGTAAGTGATATAGTATACTGAAAGGTGATAAATGCTATAGGAAAGCAAAAACCAAACTCCAAAGGGAATAAGGAATGGGGGCATGGTCGCATTTTACAACAGGCTGTTCAGGGAAGGCCTCACTGAAAAGGGAGGCGTTTGTGCAGACTTGAAGCGGGTGAGGGAGTTGGCCCGCTGGTGAGCTGGGGGAAATGTACCAGCAGAAGGAACAGCTATGCAAAGGCCTGGGGCAGAAGCTGGCCTTGTTGGAGAAACAAAGAGGAGGGAGAGGAGACAAGGAGGGAGAGAGCTGAGGTCACAGGGGAATAAAGGGGGAAGCAAGTGTCAGTAAATCATGTAAGACCTTACAGGCCACCCAAGACTTTGTTTTACCGTGTGAGATGGAAGCCATGGGAGGTTCTGAGCAGAGAAAGGGCATGGTTATACCCGGATCTGCTCTGCTGAGGTTAGACTTGGGGGGGGGGGGGTGGCGGTGAGGGAGCACAGAGGGGGAAAGCCGGGAGACTGGGGAGACCCGGGAGAAGCTGGTGCAATAATCTCAGAGAAAGTCGATGGTAGCTCAGGCCAGGGAGAAGCTGAAAGGACGGTGAGGAGGGGTGGGTTCAGGCTGTACTCCCAAGATGGGCTAGCCTCCAGGTTGGATTAGAGCATGAGGAAAAGACAGAAGCCAAGTTCGCTCCAGGGGTTTGGCTAGAGCAAGCAGGGGGCTGGGGGTGGGTAGTTCCTGCAGGGGTGGATCTGGAGGGGAGGGTTGACAGAAACAGTTTGGGATAGGGGCGCCTGGGTGGCTCAGTCGGTTAAGCGTCCGACTTCAGCCAGGTCACGATCTCGCGGTCTGTGAGTTCGAGCCCCGCGTCAGGCTCTGGGCTGACGGCTCAGAGCCTGGAGCCTGCTTCCGATTCTGTGTCTCCCTCTCTCTCTGCCCCTCCCCCGTTCATGCTCTGTCTCTCTTTGTCCCAAAAATAAATAAACGTTAAAAAAAAAAAAAAAAGATCCAGTTTGGGATAGTTGGGCGAGGCCTCAACACTCAGGCGAAGGCAGTTGGAAATACATACCTGCAGCCTGGGAGCAGGGTTTGGAGAAAATAATCTGTCTGTAAGGCACTGAGAGCGCCTGGCGCTCCTTAAGTGCTAGTAGGGGTTAGCTGTTCCTGTTGCCCAGCTTTGGCTCCGGCTCTCTCTCCCAGTACTCCCGGCCTCATATCCCTCTCGGGGGTGGGAGCAGTGAGGATGCTGGAGAAATTTCCTTCCCAACAAATTAGCATGTAAACCCACCCTTGGGTCACTTCTCTGACCATTAGTTAAGTCATCTGTAAAACGAAAACAATAGTCCCCTTTCTCGGAGAATTAGCGTGAGACGCGAATGCGAAATAGTGGATGTCAGTGCCCAGCACCTGGTAGGTGCTTTAACAGTCTTTTCTCCTCCTTACCCTTGTCCCATGCTCAGGGAGAAAAGAAGCAAAGTCAGTATCCATCCCAGCTGTTTATTGAAAGGGAAGGCAAGACGGAAGGGGTGGGCAGGATGGGGAAGGGGCGTGGGGCACAAGGGCAGTAGTGCCGGCCGGGTGGGGGAGAACGGAGGACCCTCCCGGGAGACCCCCTCCAGGCTGGAGGTGCGACCGAGGGGGGGAGGGTATGGGGCGGAGGCCATCGGCGCCTCTCTCCGGCTGTCTTGGAGCTCCCTCTAGTGGTGAGAATGGAGATGATGCGTCTGGCCAGGGAGGCTGCAGGATGGAGGTGCTTGCTGGGGGCCCAGCAGGGCACACTTGTTACAGGGTGAGGTCAGGACCTGTGGGTAACCTGTGGGTGACGGTTTCTAGATGAGTGGATTTTCAGCGGCAAAGACATCCCAGTTCTCCTGACCCCTGGCTCTTCTAAACCATTTAAGCGCATGTCCAAATCATCTTCTGAGCCACCAGGGACCATCAAGCCTGCAGCCAGGCTCTCTGGGCCCTAACTGTCCCCCAACCCTTGAGGCCCCCTGGAAGCCAGGAAGGTGTCCAGCAGGCCCCCTGTTCCATATGTGTAGAACAAGAGCTGGCCCAGGAGGAGGCTGAAGATGTGGGTCCTAATTCCTGCAGACTGCCAGCCTCCCCCAGTCACCTCATCTGTAAACTGGGGCTAATAATAGCCCACGATTTGGGGGGGGGGACTGAGGGGCTCTGACGCCAAAATGGACGTAGAAAACGTTCTGAAGGAGGTGACTGTGTTCGCACCATCCTGGAGAAGTCCAAGTGGGGGGTTTTGACCCATCCTCAGGCATCCTGGGGCAGCTGACAGATGAAGGGTTTAGGGAAAGAGGATGACCCTACCACCTTTCCCCCCAACATTGCCTATGGAGAGTAATGCTTTTATCTGGGTAGAATAGGAAAGTCATGGAACTCCAGAATCTGAGCCAATCCCCTCATAGTACATAGACAGGAACTGATGGTCTGCAAGGGTAAGGGGTTTGCCCAAGGTCGGAGTAGAGTAAGGATAGATTGAGGGGGATGTTTTCTACTCCTGAAGGGCCTTGAAAAGGAGGGAAGTTTGGGGAGGACTTGGGGAAAGTTGGCATCTTGGATGAGTTGGGGCCCAATCCCTGGGAAGGGGCACTGGGATCTGAGCTCCAGCCTCTCTGACCTGGAGCTGGATCTTATGGGGGCATAGGTGAAAGGGACCTGCTTCTCAGGGAGAAGTTAGGGACACAGTTGGAGGGCAGGGTGTGATGGGACAGAGGAATGGTCCAGACCCCAGGTCTGGCTCCCCCTCTAGCCTTGTGGGCAGCTCAAGAGTCCCTCTTGGGCTGGATGGTCTGCACAGAGGATTGCCCAAAGGGGCTGGCAGGTGGTGAAAACCAAGACTGGCCATTGGCGTCGCGGAAGATGGGGGACAGCTGTTGCTCTGGCTCGTCCCCGAAGATCTCCACGTGGCCATCAGCTTCGGCGTCCAAGGGTTCTGCCTTGGTGTCCTGGCTCAGCCAGCCGGCCACAGCCCAAACCAGGCAAATGGCCAGCAGGATCCCAGCCGCCACGCAGAGTACCGTGCCTGCCAAACGGCAGGTGCCCAGGGCCTGGTTGTAATCGGCTGCCCGCTGATCCAGCACCAGGAATTCCCCCTCTCCGATGCCCTCCAGCTTGGGGGGCACTGCGTAGCCAGTGGTCAGGGCCGCCACACCCAGCAACAGAAGAAGGGTCCCCGTAGACAGGCTGATCTGGAGAGAGGCAGACAGATTGGGAGGTAGTCAGGGTCAGTGGGGGGCCCCAAGGTGATCCCAAGTGGACTTAAAGGTAACTCCTTGGTCTAACCTTAGAGATGGGAATCACAGAGGAGTCACAGGACCTAACTGATGAGGGGCACAAGATATCATGTTCTGTTGGGAATCTTGAGGCCCCCTTGATCAATGTCCTTCCCGACTCCCACTTAGGAACCACTTAGTAGGTTTCTCCTGCCCACCTTGAGTTTCCCGCCATCATTATTTAGGTCCCATCTCTTCTCTCTGTCCCATCTACCCCCATCTGTCTGTTGGGATAACTCCTACACATCTCCCAGATCTCATCTCAAACCTCACCTCCTCAGGGAAGCCTTCCAGGATGCTCCTGGAGTGGGTCACGTCCCCTGCTTTGGATTCATACAAACACTGCACGTTTGTTCTTCAGTGCACTCACCTTGGTGCACACTTGAACATCTACTTTCTTGCCCATTTATTTATTTTCTAAACTTGATTTCTTTATGTTGAGAGAGGGAGCACGCACGCTCAAGAATGAGTGGGGGAGGGGCAGACAAGAGAGATAAAGAGAGAGAAAGAGAGAGGGAGAGAGAGAGAAGCCCAAGCAGGCTCCGTGCTCAGCACGGAATCTAGACTCAGGGCTTGATCTCACGAACCGTGAGATCACGACCTCAGCTGAAATCAAGAGCTGGACACTTAACCAACTGAGCCCCCCAGATGCCCCTTGCACATGTACTTTCGTTACCGTGTAAGCGATGTCTGCCTGCCCCGCTGGAAAGAGGGCCCGGGGAGCTATGACAACAGACACTGTCTGTTTTGGGTCACGCGGTGTCTTCCTAGCACGGTGCCGGTAAAGAGCAGGAGCTGAGGGAATGTTTGCAGAATGACTAAACGAAGCACAGCTAGGAGCTGCTAGAGAACAGGGACCGCATCTTAAATTCTCTGTGCACAAGAGCCTCGCTCCCTGCCCGGGAATTAGAAGATGCTCAAAATTTTAGGCTACGGACTCACTTTTCTTTTGCTCTTCCCTGATCACCCCAGGCACTGACAGTATCTCCTCTCCTGGCACCCTCTGATCCTTTGGCCTGGGGTTGTGCATTCACTGTAGTTAGGTTGACACTTTGCCTCCCCCCCTGGAGAGAAGCCATTTGAAAGCAGAGGGAAAGGGACCCCTGCCTCGGTCTCCGTACAGTATTTAGCAAAGAGCTACGCCCAGGGTAGGCACTCAGCTTACTGTCATCTCCACACCTTTCCCCACACTGTGTGCCCTGACTGACCTCTCTCCCTGGTTGTTAGAGACACCGATTGTTTCTCCCCTGTCTTCCCCGGCCCTGGCAACAGTACCCCAATATATCATTGTGAAACCACAGTAAGATTTAACTGAGATGAGCCCCAGTTCATGCCAGTCAGTATCTATTTTCCCTGTGGCCATAGCGATCAGTTGAGAGACGGGCAAGTGACCCAGTCAGAGCCAATGCAATGCTTGACAGGACTTCTGGAAATGAAAAGCATTGTTTTTGTTTTTGTTTCTGAAGGAAAGGCTGGAGGAAATTCTGATTTCCCGTGGGTAGTGTGGAGGGAAACCCAGAGGGTCAGCAAGGTGGCAGCTATCTGGGGACCCTGAAACCTAGCAGGGGCCACCTGGATGGGGGCGCCACGGGGAGCCTAAAGACTAAGAGAAATCTTGAGTCCTCGGGGTGCCGGTTTGCACTGCCGGATTGAACCTCACCTGAAGTGGCTCAACCTCTGGTCTACTGTTTAAATCCATTTGAGGTGTGTGTGTGTGTGTGTGTGTGTGTGTGTGTGTGTGTGTGTTTTCAAGATTTTATTTTTTTTTTAATTTTTTTTTAACGTTTATTTATTTTTGAGACAGAGAGAGACAGAGCATGAACGGGGGAGGGGCAGAGAGAGAGGGAGACACAGAACCAGAAGCAGGCTCCAGGCCCCGAGCCATCAGCCCAGAGCCCGACGCGGGGCTCGAACTCACGGACCGCGAGATCGTGACCTGGCTGAAGTCGGATGCTTAACCGACTGCGCCACCCAGGCGCCCCTCAAGATTTTATTTTTAAGTAATCTCTATACGCAGTGTGGGGCTCAAACCTACAACCCAAAGATCAAGAGCTGCACACTCTACCGGCTGAGCTGGTCAGGCGCCCCAAATTTGTATGGTGTTGAATGACTTATCAACAGTGGCCATTTGGCAATTTTTTTTTAAGTAGGCTCCACACCCAAGGTGGGGCTTGAACTCATGACCCTGAGATCAAGAGTCGCATGCTCTACCGACTGAGCCAGGCAGACACCCCCCCCCCCCGCCAGTTGGGTGTTTGTTGCTATTGTTTGTTGCACAAGCAAGACGCCTATATCTGCTATATCATCCCTCTCCTTTCTATCCACTGATCCCACGTCCTCTCTGTAGTCACAGGAAATCACATGAGTTGCTCCTCCTCTGGCCTTACCTTCCAGCACAGTGAGGGCCAGGGTCGGCGAGGACACAGGACAGGAGGCCCCTCAGGGTCATCGCTGAGGGCCATACCTGCACAGTCTTCATAGAAAAGGTGCAGATAGGAGCGGACCCCATACCATTTGCCGTCTTCCACGTTGGGGCCGCGGCTACAGCCGCAGGAACGGTCACAGTTTGGCATCATGGATCTCTGTGGAGGAAGCAAGGTGCAGTGGGCAGAGGGCCCAGTGAAACCCTCCCAGGCCCCCTGAATCTTTGTACCTCCTCCGCTCTTCCTCCCATTTTAGATAACCCACACTCGTAACACAGCCCGGCCTTCTAGATGCTGGTTTGTCTTTCCCTACGTACACTGTGAATGAGCCAATGCGCAGGAACACTGAGCCCAGTGCTTGACAATTGTAGGTGCCAACAAATTGTACTTGTTTAGTCTGGAAGCCACCCAGTGGCTGGCACTGTGGGTTCTGGAGCCTGACTGACTGGGTTGGAATCCCAGATCCACCACTTCCTGGCTGTGTGACTTTAGACAAATGCTTTCACCTCTCCAAACCTCGGTTTCCTCATCTGTAAAGCAAGGCTGATAATCACACCCACTTCACACTGTATCTGAGGCCAAGGAATGGCAGCTGTTGTAGTTACTATTCCTGTAATTTCTTCATTATTATTTTTAATCCTAAACTTTCTGAGCTCCGTATCTGAAGTAAGAGGTTCTCATCCCTATCTCCCCTCAAAATCTTCCCCGTTTTCAGGGTACTCTTGGGGGTGACTGTCATGGCTGACACTTTGCCTAATCAGGCTGAGCTCCCAAGGTGCAAGGCTCTAAAAAAAAAAAAATCCCTCCCCAGGGCTGCCCCTCACAAAGCAACAGCCTCCAAGTCCCAGGAAATCTTGACTCCAGAGGTGGTGAAAGCCAGGGGCCCTCTGAGGCTCAAGGGTTGTTAGATTTCTAGGGAAACCTATCTAAGAGCCCCTCTTTTTTTTTTTAATTTTTTTTAATGCTTATTTATTTTTGAGACAGAGAGAGACAGAGCATGAATGGGGGAGGGTCAGAGAGAGAGGGAGACACAGAATCTGAAGCAGGCTCCAGGCTCTGAGCTGTCAGCACAGAACCCGACGCGGGGCTCGAACTCACGGACCGTGAGATCACGACCTGAGCCAAAGTCCGATGCTCAACCGACTGAGCCACCCAGGCTCCCTGAGCCCCTCTTTTTTAATAAGACGTTTTTATTGAGGTGTAATTGACATATAACGTCATATTAGTTTCAGGTGTACAACATAATGATTTGGTATTTGTAATGATCGCCATAAGTCTAGTTAACATCTGTTACCATGCATAGTTACCAATAAATTTCTTTCCTTGTAATGAGAACTTTTAAGAGCAACTCTCTTAGCAACTTTCAAATATGCAGCACAGCATTAGTAACTACAGTCACCATGCTGTACATCATGTCCTCGTAACTTACTTGTTTTCTAACTGGAGTTTGTACCTTTGACCACCTTCACCCGTTTTGCCCACCCCCCACCCCCGCCTCTGGCAACCGCTAATCTTAAGAATCTCTCTTTTCACAGATGGAGACCCTGAGGACTGAGTCACGGAAAGTACTTGCGTATGCACACACGGAGAGGACTAAAACCAAAGTGGGGAATGGGGAGAGGGGTGGGTTGGGGGGAAGAGGGGTTTGTGAGGGGGACGGACTGGGGTCCTGCACCAACACCCCTGAACAGCTTCAAACAAAATAAAGCAAGGCACTTCTACTGAAAGATAACATAAATTTCTAGCCCTCCCTCCCCCACATTTTCCAATCAATGTGGCCTTCAGTTTCCTGCATAGAGAGACTCACCAGCACACACATACACACACAGCACAGACAGGCGCGCGCGCGCGCACACACACACACACACACACACACACACATCAGAGACGCACAGATTGACGCACAGACACACAGCAACACGGATACACAAACATGGCAGAAACATACCCCCGCAGGCACACATACACCACATAGAGACACGGACAGGACACAGAAACAGACACACAGACACCCACATTCAAAGACACGCCACAGAGAAACAAGAACACACAAAGACACGCAGAGCGTAAGTGTGTGTTGGGGCGATTCTTGGAGTCCCCAGGGATCCACATAAGCGCCAGAAGGGCTCTTCTCAAGGCCTGTCTATGAATCGCGGTTCTTCACCATCCTCACTCAAAACTCGGGGAAAAGGAAGAAAAGGAAAGGGCACAATTTTTTTTCTTTGGACAGAGGATGGGAAAAGGCATAGACCAAAAACGAAAGACGGAGGAAGAGGGCGAGTGGTCCCTGGAGAGAACAGGAATCTCCCTGAGAGGTGGGGGGCGGGGTTCCCAGGGGGTGTGGCCAGCGAGGGACCCGCCCCCCGGCCGCGGCTCTCTGGAGGCCCCCGGTAGGGGGGGATGCATGGGGGCCAGAGGGGCAGTCAGAGTCAAAGCGGCGACTATTAAAAGACCCTAGGGGAAGGGGCAGGGAGGGGACGCCCCGGAATTGCTGGTCTGGATTAGCTCCTCCCCTGCAACTCTCACGGTCCCTCTCCCCCAAATACACCTAATCACTCAATCTTGCTGGCAATGGGGAAGGAAGGTGACCTTGGCGCTGCCTCCCCGTCGGCCTGGCCCCTCCTCCTCCCCTGCCGAGGTTGCGGGGAGGGGGTCGGGCGGTCAGGGGGAGGGAGAGGGAGGATGCTCGGGACACCGCGCGGATACCCGGGACGTGGGTTGCCATAGGAAACGCTGGGGAGGTGTCCCTAGGCGGGAGGAGGGAGGAGCTCGGCGAGGGGGGGGAGCGGGAAGAGGAGGGGGCTGCAGAGTCCGGGGGGGGGGGGGGGAGACTGCGGCGGAGGCCGGCGGAGGGAGGCGTACGCGAGAGTGACAGGCGGGACGGCCTGAAGATGGATGGAAGCTCTCGCCGGCACGGCCTCGCTCAGTTCTCCTTCCCAGACCCCCAGACCCGCCCGCCTCAGTGTCCGGCGCAGCCCAGGCTGGGAGTAGGGGCTCCCTCCTGGGGGGCGAGGCCAGCGAAATCCGGCCAGTTCCTCCCCTCTCTCCACCGCACCACTGTTTCTGACCGGACCACCAGTTCCCTGGGCGAGATTAACTGCATCCTTTCTCCCAGGGGGAAACCGAGGCACGGAGGGGTGGGGATGGGTTTTAGGAGAGAGGTGGCTACGGATCTGGTCCTCTGAAGCCTCCTCCCATCCTCTCAGCCCTGAGGGGTCTCTGGGCGAGGCGGCTGGTGAGACCTCTACCTCCTGCTGCTTCTCTGGGACCTCACCTCCTAAAGCCCGAGGCAACGCCGAGGCTTGGGCGCCGCCGTCCCGTCCGGGGCTGGACGTGGCCGTGCTGGGGATGCGGGCGGGGGTGGGGTTCCCCGGAACCCGGGAGAAGGCGGAGTGGGGGGTCGGGCCCCGCGCGGAGCAGGGCTGAGCTCACCTCTCTGCCTGCGGTCTCCGCGGAGCGGGAGCCGGAGCGAGAGAGCCGAGCCGAAGCTGGTTCTGTCGGCGCCTGCGCCGCAGTCGGGGGCGGGGGTGACACGAGGGTGGGAGGGGGGCGCCCGCCCCACGGCCTGGCTCTGCAGATGGCGCACCCCTGCAGGATGGAGAGCCCCTGTCTCTTTCCAGAGTTCCCTTCTCTCTCTGAGACCCCAGACCCCTCGCGGAAACCCCCAGGCCTCCCTGGAACCCACCCCCTTCCGCGGCCCCTGAAACTCCACATCTGACTCTCCGTCACTCCCTCAATCTCCCATCCCTCTGCCTGAAGACCCTCGCCTTCGCTGAGCCCTCACTTCCTCCTTGTAGCCTCACTCCCTTCTCTGGGTCTCCGTCCCCTGCATGGAGCCCCTAAGCCAGTAGACAAACGCTCCTCTTGCAGAGTCCACCCCCCACCACCTTCTCCAGAGACTCCAGCTCTCTCTCTCTCTCAGCCCTCACCCATGGCTGAGCCCCATCTCGCTCTCAGGAGCCCCCTGCCTCTCCCTGGGGCCCTCACCTCTCACTGAGTCCCCCATCCTCTCTCCACTCTCTTTTCCTCTTTGAGCCTCTGTCCCTTGCTAAGGATCAGCCCCTCTCATCTTGAGAAGGGAGCTGGGGTTGGGGAGAAGGGGTTGGGAGAGAAGCTTCATGTCTCCTCTGGAAGGAGCCAATGAGATGGCCTCCCTTGTTCTTGCTTCTAACCTACGGCGAGTTCCACCCTGGGCAGCGTGTGCCTATGGCCCATCTCTCTGGACAGCCAGGCCTTGGCAATTGTGTCTACTTCATTCCTTGTCATGTGCCCACAGCCTTGGTTTTGTCCCACACTTGCTGCTGTGTGCTCTTAGGAAAGTCACCGCACTGCTCTGAGCTGCTTCAGGCACCATTGCACAAACATGCCTTCATGCCTTGAGCATGCATTCTATCTCTCCATGTGCTGGGGGCAGGGACACAGGGATGAATGAACTCTGCGAGATGAGGCCAGATCTTTTTCATTCACTGCTGTATCCCAGAGCCTCACGTACTGCTTGGCATTGAGTAGGCAGCTCAACAAACATTCACTGAACACAGACCAGTAATAGTAACAAATATATGCTGCTTGTTATGTGTGAAGGGCTTGTCTAAGTGCTTTACATGTACTACTTACTCTAACTATGTGTGTGTGTGAGAGACAGAGGCAGGCAGACAGACAGATGGACAGAGACAGGAAGTCCTGGAGCCCCAAACTAAAGGCCTCAAAGAGTGACAGGAGGTGAAGCTGAAGAAGCATTGGAAACGACCTGTGCTGGTTTTAAAACATGGCAACAAATTCTTTAGCACTTCTCCCATGGAGGGCTGGGGTCCACGTACCCTCTGTTAGTATCTTGGGTGAGCTGATGACTGCCCGGGACAAGTGAGGCTCTGACTCCCAAGGCTAGGACATAAAAGAACATGCAGGGGGGCGCCTGGGTGGCTTAGTCGGTTTGGGCATCTGACTTCGGCTCAGGTCACGATCTCGCGGTTCTTGAGTTCGAGCCTCGCGTCAGGCTCTGCGCTGACAACTCAGAGCCTGGAACCTGCTTCGGATTCTGGGTCTCCCTCTTTCTCTGCCCCTCCCCTGCTCACGCTGTCTGTCTCTGTCTCTCAAAAATAAATAAACGTTAAAAAAAAAGGCCGTGCACTTCCCCTGGAACTCTAGCTCTTGGAGACGAGAGGAGCCATGCAAGAAGTCTGTTTACCTTGAGGCTGCCATGCTGTGAGGAAGCCAAAACCACATGGAGAGCCTACATGAAGCTACGATTCCCAGCAGACGTTGCTCTTTCAGTCATTCCGGTTCGGGCATCAGGTAAGTGAGTGAAGAAGCAACCAGATGATTCCAGTCCACAGCTGTTCAAATCAGTTTCAGCTCCGATGGTAGTGGAGAGGGTTCTGGAAGTTCTGGAGGCAACAGGAAGGGATGAGGTCAAGTGTACAGGAGGATAGGCTGGCCTTGAGCCAGCACAGGAAGGATCCAGTATTCTCTGAGACCCGGGGAAAGGAGAGAGGGTGGCCACTGAGAAGAGATACAGGGTAGTGGTTGTGAGTTGAAGTCTGGAGTCTTTCAGGTCCAGGTGTGAATCTTGGTTCTGCCACTTGGTACTTCCATGATTTAACGGCTCTGAGCCTCAGTTTCCCTGACCGTAAAATAGAGGTAATATTAGTAGTTGCCTCTCAGAAGAGTTGTAAGAGTGAAATGAGGTGTTCATATAAGACCCTTAGTGTAGCACCTGGACCAGAGTAATAACTCAACAAATTGTCCCTAATACTCGTATGGTCACCTTAGTTTATAGGTGACGAGGGTAGGAAGTTGAGTGACAAGACATCTGATAAATCGAATGCTCTGGAGAAAAACAAGAAACATCATCCACTAAGAGGAAGGTTTATGGGTGGCTCAGTCAGTTAAGCGGTTAAGTGTCTGACTCTTGATTCTGGCTCAGGTCAGGATCTCACAGTTCATGGGTTCAAGCACCATGTTGGGCTGTGCGCTGACAGTGTGGAGCCTGCTTGGGATTCTCTCTCTCCCCCTCTCTCTCTGCCCCACCCCTCCTTGCATTCTCTAAGCAAACAAACAAAGAAACAAACAAACTTAAAAAAAAAAAAGAAAGAGCAAGGTTTTAGGAGTACTGGATGGCTCAGTCAGTGGAACATGAGACTCTTGGATCTTGGAGTTGATCTTAATTACTTTAAATGTTTTAAACAGTCACATGTGGCTAGTGGCCATCATATTGGACAGTCAGGTGTCGGTGGGACAAACTTGCTGCCAAACTTGATCGTGGGGTAGTGAGTTTGAGCCCCACGTTGGGTTTAGAGGTTACTTAAAAAATAAAATACGAAATAAAAAGGAAGAGAAAGTTTTAGTTCAACAGGAGGCTTAATGAGCCAGCCACAAAAGGCCATATATTGTATGTTTCCATATATATGAAATACCCAGAGTCTGAAAATCCAGAGACAGAGAACAGATTAGTGGTTCCTAGAGGCTAGGGGAAGGGAGGAATGGAGAGTGACTGCTTAATGGGTTTCCTTTCAGAGTGATGGAAATATTCTAGAACGAGATAGCGGCGATGGATGCACAACATCGTGAATGTACTATCATTAGGGAGAAATTTTATGTTATGTATGTTTTACCACAATTTTTTTTTCAACGTTTATTTATTTTTGGGACAGAGAGAGACAGAGCATGAACGGGGGAGGGGCAGAGAGAGAGGGAGACACAGAATCGGAAACAGGCTTCAGGCTCTGAGCCATCAGCCCAGAGCCTGACGCGGGGCTCGAACTCACGGACCGCGAGATCGTGACCTGGCTGAAGTCGGACGCTTAACCGACTGCACCACCCAGGCGCCCTTACCACAATTTTTAAAGGGTGGTAAAGATTTGGAATGATCAGTAATAATGATGGTGGTGGTGGGGACGGATATCACTTACTGAGCATTTACTATGTGCCAGGGTAATTTATCTTCTCAGCAACCTTATGACGCCACTTGCCTGAGGTCATTCAGTCACAATGTGGCAGAATCTGAATTTGCTCTGATGGCTCTGAGGCCACGATCTGGAGAGGCCACAGCGTGCACGGCTGTGACTTTCTTCGGCAGTGTCAGGAGACCTGGGAATGAAGAAAGAGGCTGCTGGTACCCCAGCTCCTGGGGTAGGTCCTCCTGGACAGGTGGGGCAGAAGATGCAGGGGTTCCAGATGGAGGAACTCAGTGAAGTCCAAAAATAGGTGGATGGGAAGAAAGGGAGTCTGAGGTCAGAGTGTGGGATATTGTAGTCAAAGACTTTAGATGTAGAACCCGGTAAGAGGTGAGAAGGTTCACTAAGCCAGTGCTATCCAATAGAAGTTTCTGCAAAGAAGGGAATGTCCTAGATCTGTGCTGCCTGAACAGGCCATATTTAGCTATTAAGCATTTGCAATGGGGCTAGTGTGACTGATGAATCGAATTGTATTTAACCTTATTTATTTAAATGTTTATTTTTGAGAGAGAGAGAGAAGTGGGGGAGGGGCAGAGAGAGAGGGGGACACATGATCTGGAGCAGGCTCTGTGCTGACAGCAGAGAGCCCGATGTGGGGCTCCAATTCATGAGCTGTGAGATCATGACCTGAGCTGAAGTCGGATGCTTAACCAACTGAGCCACCCCAGCACCCCTTTATTTATTTATTTATTTGGAAGTACTATTTACACCCAACGTGGGGCTTGAACTCACGACCTGACATCAAGAGTCACACGCTCTACCGACTGAGCCCCCCAGGTGCCCCCTAACCTTAAGTACTTTTTTTTTTAATTTTTTAAGTTTATTTATTTTGAGAGAGGCAGAGACAGCACGAGTGGGGGAAGGGCAGAGAGAGAGAGGGAGAGAGAGAATCTCAAACAGGCTCCCAGCAGCCAGCGCGGAGCCCGATGTGGGGCTTGAACTCACGAAACCACAAGATCGTGACCCAAGCTGAAACCAAGCGTCGGTCGCTTAACCGACTGAGCCACCCAAGCGCCCCAACCTTAATTACTTTAAATTTAAGTTTAAATAGTCACATGTGGCTAGTGGCCACCTTATTGGACAGTTGGGTGTCAGTGGGACAAACTTGCTGCCAGGGCCCTACTTGGGGCATGACTGCCATCTCAGACTCCCATCATCTATCCCTTTTCACCTAGTGCTTCTGCCCTGCCCCCCTATTGGGTCCCTTCTCTACACTGTAGCCACAGGGATCCTTAAAGCTTGAGTCAGATTCTCATAGGGGAGTCTCATTCCCTGCCCCAAACCCTGTACTGACATCTCATCTTACTCAGGGTAAGAGGGAGAAAACTGGTGGAATAAATATGGCCACGAACTCTCTGTCCCTTTGCCCTTCAAGAGCTGGAGTTTATTTCTCTTCAGAGCTGGCCCTGGCGACTTCTTCAACCAACCCAATGTGGTGGGAGCAATGTCGTGCCTGTTCTAGACTTAGCTTTCAAGAAGACCAGATTCCTCTTCTCCCTCTTGGGACACTCCCTTCTGGAAAGCTCCTTCTTGGACTCCAGTCCCCACGCTGAAGACGCCCAAGCCACATGGAGAGCCCACACCCTGGTGCTCCTGCTGACACCCCCAGACAAACTCCCAGCCCGCAGCTAACACCAAACACTACACTGAATGAACAGCATCGTGTAAGTGAGTCATCTTAGACGTGTAAGCCCACTCGAGCCCCCAGATGACATCATGTGAGCGGAATTATCCCATTGAATCCTGTAAACCCACAGTATCTTGAGAGAGAATAAAACAGTGTTGGGCCATTAAGTTGACAGACGGTCTGTTACGCAGCAATGACTATGCCAAACCAGTTCTTACTAGGACCTACGGTTGCCCCTCCCCCACAACCTTACCTACCTCCTTGATCTCATCTTCTTCCGTTCCCTCACTCGCTACTCCAGCCACACTGGCATCCTTGCTATTCCTAGAATGAGCCAAGCACATCAGGCAAACTCCTATCTCAAGGCTTCAGAGCCTTTGTACTTGTTTGTTTCTCTGCCTTGACTGATCTTTCTCTAGATATCTGCATGACTAGCTTCTGGCTTTATTCAGATCTCTGCTCATATGTCACCTTGTCAAAGAGGTTTTATTTAAACACTGTCGTAGGGACATGGACTGCTCACCAAATTTCCATGTGCTTCACATATATTTCCCAGTTCCCTTGAAGTTAGACAAAGCCATGTGATTAGTTCTGGCCAATGAGACCCAGGTCTCCAAAGAGATCCTTGGCCGCAGAATTTCTTGGAGGAGAAAGAGCAGAACTTAGCATTCATTTAGTTAACAGGAAACCTTGAAAACAACCGAGGGTGAGAAACTGGGTTGCTAAGAAACCTTCTAGAATGGGGGAGACGGTTGGCATCCATTGCTAGGCAACCTAAAAGAAGCTAGACAGGCAGGTTTGGGTTGCAAGCAGCTTTCCCCCTCCTTTTCATAGTCTCTCTGAACGCCAGACTGGATATGCTCTTAGACACTTCTGCTCCAACCCCCTAACTGAATAGATAGGGAAACTAAGGCCTCAAAGGCAAGATGATTAGCCCAAATTCCCTCCGGTTTCTCAACAAGAGCAAAGACAAATGGCATAGGGGGGCATCGTCATGGGGAGTGACCTGGCATGGCTGAGGCAGAGTTTTAGGGTAGAGCTGATAGCTAAAGAAGAGTCTATAAAACAATAAGGAAGTCAATTGTGAAAGGCCTTGAATGCCAGGCCAAGAATCTTAGACTTGATCCTGAGGGTAATGGGGAGTCACTGAATGGTTTTCAGTGGTGGTCCCATTTGTTTTCCAAAGACCCCTCGGGCTGCAGTGTGGAGACCCAGGACAAAGTCTCAGTGCCCTCAAGGCCCTTCATGCTCTTGTCAGTCTGTCTCCTCTCTCCTCACCGCCCCCTCCAGCCAGCCACAGCCAACTCCCTTCCATGCCATTTTCTTTTGCGGAGCCTTTCCCCTTGTGGTTGCTGGCGTCTAGAAAGCTTTTTCCTTCACCTGAATCTGCTTAATCTTATTGTTCTAGTTATAATTGCTATATACCGAACTGCCCCCAAAACTTAGTGTGAATAACCACCCTTCCATTATGTCCATGGACTCTGAGGGTCAGGAATTTAGACAAGGTAAGAGGGGATGGCTTGTCTCTGCTCCATGGTGGCTGGGCCTCAGCTGGGAAGACGCTGCTTCAGCTGGGAGTGACTTAAATGACTATGGGCTAGAATCACCTGGAGGCTTCTTCACTCGTCTGGCACCTGGGCAGGTGCCCTTGTCACCTGGAGCACCTGCATGGAGTCTCTCCATAGGTTTTGGGCTTCTTCACTGCATGACGACCTTAGGGGTGTTGGACTTCTTAGGTGGTGGTTCAGTGTAGAAACCTACAGCATCTTTCTGCTACATCTTATTGGTTACAAAGTGGATCAAGAAGGCCAGTCCAGACTCAAGAGGCAGGAAATTTATGGAAGGAATGTCAAAGAACTTGTAGCCATGTTCTAAAATGGCAACAACGTACTGAGGGGTCAGTTACAGCTTAAGCATCGCCTTCTCCAGGAAGTGACCTGACGCGCCCTGCTCCATGTCTGGATTAAGTGCCTCCTGTGTCCCCCCCCCCCACCGCTAGCCCCACTGTCCATCTCCAAAAATGCATTTCCAGCCCTCTGTTTATGCGTCTTTCTCCTCCTCAGGACTGTGAGTTCAGTAAGGACAGACCATGTCTGGTTTTTTTTCACCTTTGTACACCCAGCACAGAGCCTGGTAAAAGCAGACCCATAATAAATGTTTGTTGAATGGGTGAGCGAATGAGTGACTGAGGCAAGACCGTGATTGAGGCAAAGGAGAAAGCAAGGATGGGGCGGGGGGCGGGGATCATGAGGGTGGCCATTGAAAAGGTGAGAAGTGATAGGACACAGGACACACTTTGGAAGTGTAGTCAACAGGGATGAGGGATATGAAGCTATGGGGGAAAAGAGGAGCCAAGGATCACCAAGAGATTGTTGGCCTTTTAGTCTTTTAGCCAACAAAGATGTGGGTGCAGAGCAGGCTTGGGAGGACCATGGAAACCAGAATTCATGTTTAGCTATGCCAAGTTTGAGGTGCCAATTAAAGACCCCGGTGGAGATGATAAGAAGGCAGCTAGACATAAGCGTCTGGCAGCAGCAGGATGGAGATTCGGGCTTGAGAATTCACAGCTATGGTAAGTAGAATTCCAAGATAGCCTCAAGATTCCCACCTGCTGGTGTGGATGCCCAACAAAACCAGTTCCTCTCTGTATGGGTGAGACCAGGGAGCACGATGGATGTCATTCAGGCGATTAGGTTACATGATGTGACAAAGGGGAAGGGATTTTGCAGAAGTGAGGTCCCCAATCAGTTGATTTTTAATTCATCAAAAGAGAGATTTTCCTGGGTGGGCCCAATCTAATCAAGTGAGTCATTTGTTTATTTTTTTAATGTTTATTTGTTTTTGAGAGAAACAAAGTGTGAGCAGGGGCGGGGCAGAGAGAGAGAGAGAGAGAGAGAGAGAGAGGATCTGAAGTGGGCTCTATGCTCATAGCAGAGAGCCCGATGCTGGGCTCAAACTCCTGAACCGTGAGATGACCTGAGCCAAAGTCGATGCCCAACCAACTGAACCACCCAGGCGCCCCTCAAGCGAGCCCTTTAAAAGAGAGCCTTCCCTTAAAATTAAAATAAGTAACTACATAAATAAAAATAAAAGAGAGCCTTTCCTGGAATGTCTGGCTGATTCAGTCGGTAGAGCATATGACTCTTGATTTGGGGGCATGAGGTCATGAGTTCCAGCCCCGTGTTGGATGCAGAAATTACTTTAAACATGAATGAATGAGTGAATGAATGAATGAATGAACGAATAAGATCCTTCCCTGGACCAAGCAACTAGAAGCTGCAAGAAGATTCTCTTCGCTGTCTTTGGCAAAATAAGGTGCCACTCTGTGAGAGCACCTGGGAAGACAGAAACTGTGAGTGGCCCTTACAATAATGGCACCAGCTGACAGCCCAGAAGAACACAGGGACTTTGACCCCAGGGAACTGAACTCTGCCCACCACCAGGTGAATCTGGAAGCAGACTCTGAGTTCCACAAAGGAATGCAGCCCCAGCCAACACCTTGACGCAGCCCTGAGATTCTGAGCAGAGAGCCCAGCTAAGCCCTGCCTGGCCCGTAGAGACTCAAACAATAAATGCATGTTGTTTTAGGCTGTTTGTGGCACTTTGTTACCCAGCAATAGATAACTAACCCATCAACATACAGGTGTTTTTAAAACCTTGGAACCAAGATGGTGCAAATAGCCCAGGCCTGGGACCCCACAGAGATGAGTCAATGACCGCGTGAACAGAGTGAGACTGGAGGGGGACACACCCCGCCCCTCACCCTCAAATGCTTCTTACTCCTTCCAGCCTCTAGGTGTCTCCAGAGTCCGCATAAGCAGGTCTCTCCCCACCTCTTACAGGTCAGAATCCATTTCCTTCTGAAATGGAAAGACCCAGATAACATAACAATAAATGGTCTCCCGTAACAATAAGTGGGCTCCTCCCCAACTTTGCATCTGGGAACTAAGGCCTGCAAAGGAGCCTTGCCCAAGGTCCCACAGAGATCTAGGACTATCCCTCCCGCCAGGCGCTTGACCCGCCCCCACATTCCCAAGGGCAAAAAGACAGACAACCTCCCTGTTTCCAGCTTTCACTGGGGGAGAGATCGGGGTGACTGGTAGGCTGAGACTGCAGTTTCTAATTGATCCCAACTGGAAAGGGTGCAGCCTTGAGCTTGGGGCTGCCGGTGTGTGTGGAGAAGGGAAGGAACCCCTCCCGGGGACGGAGCCAGCAGAAATGCCCAGCTGTGGTTATAGGGCCAGTGGCCCAAGTCCCGCTGTCCAGCCCCTGGCACCCTTCGTTGCAGATTGAGTTTCCCCCAAAGCAGACACGGAGACGGGAGACTGGGGTGCAAGAGATTTATTAGGGATATAAACACCTGTGAAAAGAAGAGGGAGGGAGCAAGGTTGGGTACGGGAGGTCAAACTGCGCTTCAGGCCTGGCAAAACCTCGGCCACCCCGGAGGGGCCCTGGGTGAGTGTCCGGAGGGGTGGGTGGTGCAAGTACTGCCTGTCAGCGTGTCCCCACACTGGACAGGAATGGCCAGGCGTTTCTACCTGATCCCCCTGGGCCACCAGACACGGGCTGCCCTAGGGCGAGTGGATCTTGGCAGCTGGAGGCCATCCACCGACCAGATTCCTCACAGCCAGGGAAGTGCTCCTTAAAAGGGGTTCAAGGGTGACACCCATCTCTATCTTCCTCACCTTCTCAACTCTTCCTGGAGGGATTTTTTTTTCCCATCTTGCTTTCAATCAGAGGCTGAGCCAAAGCACTGGAATTCTTGCACCTCCCCAAACAGACACCCCCCTTCTGGACACACCCAGCCCTCCCAAACCTGCAATCGTCCTCTTTTAACGCATCTATGTGTACCCCAGTCCCCAAATACCCTCTCTCGATGAGGTCTGCACACTTGGCCTTCGTTCTTACAGGGGACACAGGCTCTGTCCAACCTCAGGAATCCACTGGACCTGGCAGTGGAGGCACTGGGGCGGGGGGGGGGGGGGGGGGGGAGGGTGACAGAGTTTGAAAAGGCTTTCCTCGGTTTCCAAAACACGCTGGTAAGAATCTCAAGGACAGGAATCGCTGTGGCTTCTGTTGCTCCTCTTTTAGTCATTCAATAAATCTACACTGCAGGCCAATGACGGGCCAGCTCTGGGACCAACCCCGCCAGCCCAGGCCCTGCGCTGACAGCCTAACGCCATCTGTGGATTCAAACAGGGAAGGAGAGGCAGCACCCTGACACGACACTCCGCCAGGGCAGAGAACCAAGATGCAGGGCCCTGACTTTGACCTTGGCCGCTTGCAGGCCCTCCTGCAGTTGCTGCACCACCCTGACCCCGTTTCCTCTTCTGGACAATGGAGTAATATACTTCAGGGGGCACCTTGTTAAATGCTGCTCACCTCGAACTTCATTTCACCCTGAAGAAGGTACTGTTATCATCTTCATGTTATTCATATTGAGAGAAGAGTCAGGGTGAAGTGAATTTGCTCAAGGTCACACAGATGCTCAGTGGTGGTGATGCTGGGGCTTTTGCGCCCAGACGATGTGGCCCGACCCTTCTTAATTCTCATGAAGGGCAGGGTCAAACAGGCCCCCTTGGGCCAGGGATGCCTGCGACACTTGTTTCATTTGGTCCACAAGGATTTAAAGAGAGTTGCGTCAAAAAAATGAAACAAATAAAAATAAATAAATAAAAATAACGGAGTCAGCTTTCATTTTGTAGTTGAGATGTTCACAGAAACATCCAGATTTCTACCTTCTCTTGAAAAACCAGGCCACCGTGGGTTGCCTTTCCACAAGGTCACAACTGGCGGGAGGAGAGCAGCTGTCCCCACGGAGTGTCTACCCAGACTCTCTCACGGACATGACCTGCCTGGCCCTGTGGGGGATGAATGTGTCACCCTTAATCAAGACTAGGGAGTCCTGAGACAGAGGGAGACAGAGGCCTAAAGGGGCCAGGTGCCTTGCCCAGCGACCCCCAGCTCTTCCTGCACATGGACTTCAATCTGACAAACTGTCTGGGGGAGGGTTGAGGAAAGGCACAGACATGTAGAACCACAGGGCAAGGTCGGGGCAAATACACTTTATTCAGTCCTGGCATCAGACTGGCGAAGTCCTGCTGTGGGTGCCAGTGCCCCAGATCGGGGGACCCCTCCCCTCAGCTACTAGACTAGTTCTCCAAGACCACAGACAGTGACATCTCTTCACTCACATGACGTTTTCTGGGTTTTTTTCATTGTCTTTTTGTTGTTGTTGTTTTTCTTAAAAAAAAAAAAAGAGAGAGAGAGAGAGAAAGAGAGAGAGAAAGAGAAAGACAGACAGAGAGAGAGAGAGCGCGAGAAAGGCCCAGAGCCGGAGCACCAAGCTTAAAGGAGGCAGCTGGTGGCTTTGTCAGCGACGGGAACGCGTGGGGCAGAGACCTGCAGAGACCCTGGGCAGGGGTCCAGGAGGACTCTGGGACCGTTTGTTCCTGAGATTTGTGTGTGTGAATGAGAGTGTGTGCTCACCCGGGAGGGTGAACACACGCCGGTGAGATACAGGTAGTGAGGGCAAAAGGGGGTATGGGGAGGCCGGAGGGGCGGGACTTGAGCGGAGAGTTGGGGAGTAAGAGGGGGAATTTGGGGCAGGGGTCCCCGAGGGCACCTCGAACCGGACACAACCTCCTCCGACAGCAGCGCTATCCAGATTTTTCACACGGAAAAACAGGCGCAAACGGCACACCTCCACTACTCTGCCCCTCCCTTCGGTGTCACTGGCCCAGTCGATGGTCTCAAGCCAGCTGTTCAAAAGTGGGTCTCTTCTTGTCACTCCGTCTGCTCTCATGCCTCAGTCTCAACACCCCCGCCCCCGGACCAACGTGCCTCAGCTTCTCCCACTGAATACGGTCACTGTGGGCACAGGACTTGAGTGATAGAAAAGGGCGGTGGGCTTAAGGGAGGAGTCCAGGCTGGGAGTGTGCCTTAACGTGATGGGGCACTTGGGATGGGGGTGGAGAGCAGCAAGGCCCTTGTCCCCAAATAGACTGATAATTGCCTTGGTTCAGAGCTTTCTTGGGCGGTCCTCTCGTGGTGCAGTTCCAGATGAAGACCTATTCCCAATTCCCGGATGGGGGAAAGAAAAGGCAAGTTTCTGGGTGCCAAGGTAGACTGTGGAGGCAGTCTAGCGGTGTGTGTATAGCAGGCGGGAGGGTGCACGTCAGTCTGGGTAACCCCGCAAGGAAAAGGGGTTATGCCACTTAGGGAGAGTTCCAAGCGCCAAACCCAACCCTTCCGGGCCAGCTAGTCTCTTTCTCCCCCTTCCTAGTGCTCCTCCCATTAAGGCAGAGACGCCCCGTCGGGTTGAAAGGAAGCCGCGGCTCCCGGATCAAAAGATTTCTAAGGATCGCTCAATGCCCGCCCCACTTCTTCCCGGAGCGGGCCACAGAGGCTTGCGGTTCAACTGGGACCGGCCCCCTCCTCCTAAGAAGCATTAAGCATGCGCGAGAAGGGGGCGGGCCCCAGCGCTCGGGGGAGGGGAGCGAAGGGGTTTGGGAGGAGCGCGCGGTGCCGCCCAGCCGCAGCGCCCCCCTAAACCAAGGAGGAGGCGGGCTGGGCGAAGGCGGAGGGATCGGGAGCAAGGGCAGGGGCGTGTCCTCCGGCCACGAGGAGGGGCGTGTGCGAGGTGGGGGGAGGGGTGCAGGTCTGTAGGAGTGGACGGGAGGTGTAACGGAGGGGGCTGGCTGCTGGTGGCTGTGCGGGAGGGGGTAAGATGGGGCGGGGCTTGGATGTCAGGGAAAGAGTGGGGGTTGGGCTGCCTTGGGGTGTGTCTGCGGGGGAGGGGCATGTCTGGGTTTGAGGGGGATGGGCACGTCTGGGAGGGGGGAGGCTGCGCGGGAGATGGGGTGCCAGCCTCGGCCTCCGAGGGGCCCCAATACCTGATTCCTGTATGTAAACAGCTGGTTTGGGGGCGTGCGCGCCCCGCTGACGGTGGGCTCAGTAGGTGAAAACCAGGTCGGCGATGCTAGACGGGCGCCAGTCCCCCGCGATCATCTCGGTAACTTCGGGGGTGCAGTAGTCCGGGAACTCGAAATGCGACGTGCCCGAGGGGGGCGGCAGGTCCGGGTCGCGGTCCAGGGCGCTGCAGTCCAGGCCGGCGGGGCCGGGGGGCAGTCTGGACAGAAAGCCCAGCGGCTCCTCCCCCGACGCCACCGTCTCCTCTTCGCCTTCCTCCACCGCCGCCGCCTCCTCCTCCTCTTCCTCTGGCTCCTCGTCCTCCGACGGAGTGGGGGAGGCGGCGGTGACAGCCGCCCCCTCGCCCGACGGCCCTTGGGCGCGCTCCGCGGGTCCCCGGGCAGCCCGCCCCGCTGGGACCATCCTCCACAGCTCCCTCCCTGGGGTCTCGACCAGGCGCACTTCCAGCAGCTCCTCGTCGTCGTCCTCGTCGTCGTCCTCGGGCGCCGCCGCGCTGCCCCCCAAAGGCCCGCCCGCTGCTCGGCGGCCCCCGCGGCCAGGCAGCTGCGGCCCGGGCTTGAGCCGGCTGCCGCCACCACCGCCGCCGGGGGGGCGGGGCCGCGCCTTGGCGGGCGCCCCCTTGCTCTTTTTGCGCGGCCGGTACTTGTAGTCCGGGTAATCCGCCATGTGCTTGAGGCGCAGCCGCTCCGCCTCCCGCACAAACGGGATCTTCTCCGAGTCCTGCAGCAGCTGCCAGCGGCGGCCCAGGCGCTTGGAGATCTCGGCGTTGTGCATGTCGGGCCACTGGTCCATGATCTTCCGCCGCTCGTGCTGCGACCACACCATGAACGCGTTCATCGGTCTCTTAATGTGGCCGCTCGGCGTCTTGCACCAGCCGGGCTCACGCGCCCCCTCCTCGGCCGGCCCGGGCCCCGGGGGCGGCGGCCCGCCGTCCCGCTTGGCCCTCGCGCCCCGCTGCTGCACCATCGCGCCTGGGCCCGGGGCCGCTAGACGCCGCCGGGGGCCGTCCGCATCCTCCGCGGCTGGGGGTGGGGGAGGAGGCAGCAGCGACGGAGGGGCGGCCCCGCCCCGCAGCTCGGCCCGGCCCCCGCGAGCTGGGGAGCGAGGAGCTGGGCGCTCGGGCCCAACGGACGGCGGGGGGAGAAGGTCAGCGGCGCGGTCTCAGGCGGGCTCGGCGCGCCCCCGCCGCCTCCGGCAAGTTGAGCCCAGCCGCACGCTGCACATTGTTTTGCGGGGGCGGAGGAATCGCACCCTCCGGCCCCCGCGGGCTCTCCTCTCAGTCTCCTGCTCCGCCGCGGCCCGCGCGCGCCGCTCCCCGCCCCGCCGCCTTCCAGTGTCTTTCTCCCCGCGCGGCCCCGCCGGCGCGCGCGCCACCCCTCCCCCTCGCCGTCTGCGGGCCGCTGCGGCGCGCGCGGGGCCGCCCCGTGTAAACACCGAGGTGCCCGCTTGGGCTGCGGCCGGGCCACGCCTCGCGCTCAGGCGGCGCGTCACCCGTTGCTGGGCAGAGAAGCTGGTATTTGCATCTCCCAATCGCTGGCTGCCGGGGCGGGGCGGAGCTCGGGCTGCGGGGCTGGGCGGTCTCGCTGGGTTGGAGGGTGTCGGATGAGGTTGGTTTCTTTTCTTAGGCTGGGGACTGGGAGGAGGGTGGGGGAACGCGGAGCGTGCTTCCCATCTGCCTCCGAAAGCTCCCGCCCCACGTTGCCTTTGAAATTTTAGCTTATTCTGTGACACCTGCCGCCAGGTGGGACATCCGCCCCCTCCTCTTTCAGGAGCGTCTTTCTGCACAGTCCCAGGACAGAATGTGGGGGCACTCAGGCTCGGGAAAGCTCAAGAGTACAGTCTCATCGTTTCAGAGATGCAGCCCCTGCCTACTACACGTAGGGTCCAGCCACACAGAGCCTCGACAAATGCTTTGAACTCAATGAACGAAGCGCTTTCATATTATATTAAACCTCGTTTGAAGCCCCACAAGAGTCCTGAGAAAGAAAGGAATAGGACGCCTATTTTCCGGATGCAGAACAAGAAAGACACGCAGACTAGTAAGGCTCGAATCCTAGGCTCGAAGTCCCTCCCTCTCTTCCCAGCTCAGCGCATCTCGCTGGGGCGAGTCGCTGGATCATCTCGCCTACCAGCCAAGGGTCCTGAGCAGGGCTGACTAACTGATTTTTCACAGTCCTCAGGCGAGGTTCGAGGATGCGTGAGTGTCCCATCCCCAGGTCCCAACCTACACAGTCACCCGCCGGGTGCGGACAAGGGCGCGACGCCCCTCCTGGGTCTGGAGAAGCGTGCGCGGGCACGGGGGCGGAGCCAGCGCGAGGGGCGTGTCCGCGACGCATGCTCTAGGCGCGTGGCGGGGAGGGGCTGCGCGCTCCCAGTTCACCACGTGTGAGCCGGCTCGGGAACCGCGGGCCCTGTGCTGCCCCCGGGGGAGGTCACCTTCACGGCGCCATGGGCCTGGGCGATGGGAGGGGGCGCGTAGGCCTCGCCCCTCAGGACTAGGAGCTGGGAGGGGTCGGGACGAGGTCCTCTAAAGTGTCTTTCTGCTGGGGCGTAGTGGGCACTGTCCGGGGCGGAGAGTGGAGAGCCTGGCGACAGACCTCACCCACCACTGGGCGGGTTGGGGCAGAGAGCCCAGTTGGAGGGTGTAGAGCAGGGAGGAAGGGCTGAGGTGCGGCTCCGCAGACGCGGGGGGCGGGGTGATGCTCTGGGTGCCCGGGAGGGAAATGGGAGCGTGTGGCCGGGCGGGAGGGGGCGATTCTTAAAGGCACAGGGCGCTCGGAAGGAGAAGGCCGCGCTCCCGACCAAATGGTCCTTCCTCGGATTTACTGGACGCTGAGATTCGGAGCTTCCCTGAGTTTGAACCTTCAGAACTGGAGCCTGGCCTGTTCCATCCTCCATGGAGTCAGAATTACAGTATTCGTATCCCGATTCCTCCTCCTTGTCCTTGAAATGGGGGAAAAAACCATTTCTCCCTCATATGGTTGTCTTACAAGTTAAATGGGGATACTGGCTGTGAACAAATCTGACACCTAGTAAATGCTCAATAAATATTAGTTATCTGGGACTCTAGGCACCAACAACGTAGAGACACCAACATAATTTTTTAAAATTGGCGAGGTGGGGATGGGTTTATTTCAAAAAGGGCATCCGGGCACTTGGTGGGGGGGCACAGTTAGTTAAGCTACTGACTTGATTTTGGCTCAGGTCCTGACCTCCGGGTTCCTGAGGTCCAGCCCTGGGTAGGACGCTGCACTGACAGCACGGAGTCCGCTTCTCTCTCTCTCTCTCTGCCCACCCCGTGCTCATGCTGTCTCTCAAAGAAACATTAAAAAAAAAAAAAAGTGTGTGAGTGCATTGCAATCAATTTTAGAATATTTTCATCAACACCCAAGGAAATTCTGTGCTTGTTTTCCATATCTCCACCTCTGTCTCAATGGATTTGCTGCACCATTTTATATTCCTACCAGCATGTGTGAGGGATGCAATGTCTCCTTGCTCTTACTTTTGAAAATACGGCTCTTGGGGCGCCTGGGTGGCTCAGTCGGTTAAGCGTCCGACTTCGGCTCAGGTCACGATCTCTCGGTCTGTGGGTTCGAGCCCCGCGTCAGGCTCTGGGCTGATGGCTCAGAGCCTGGAGCCTGCTTCGGATTCTGTGTCTCCCTCTCTCTCTGTCCCTCCCCCATTCATGCTCTGTCTCTGTCTCAAAAATAAATAAACGTTAAAAAAATTAAAAAAAAAAAAAGAAAATACGGCTCTTAAAAATGTATTCTCTTGCCTCTAGCTTTGTCAAAAAGGTATCATGCTGTTATATATCCTGGTATTTACTTTCTCATTCAGTATTATAGTGCTAAGGTTCACCTAAAGTATTGCACCCATATGGGGTTGGTTCATTTTCCACTGTGGGGATATGCTACAATTTTCCTATCTGTTGTCCTGTCCATGGACAGTTGGATTATTGCCAGGTTTTTGCTCTTATAAAGGAGTGTTACTGTTAACAATCCTAGATGTGTCCCTGGAGTTCAAGTGCAGGGTCTCCAGAGTATATATCATGGAAAGTGTGATGGCTACATCTGAGGACGTGTGAATGCTAACTTTTACAAGGTAATGTCGTAAAACTGCCAACTTGCACCAATTTACTTTTTCACTAGGAGCAGAGAAGAGATTCTTTTCATCCACATCTTGTCCAGAGTTTGGTATTATCAAGCATCTTAATGTTTGCTTGCATTATTCTCTCTCATCATGATTTCCGTTTGCTCTATGGCACTTACCACCTTCTGGAATTATTTTATTTGTTCACTCGGTTTTTGCCCATCTTCCCTCCACTAAAATGTAAGATCCACGAGGGCAGAGATTTTTGTCTGTTTTGTTTTATGGCTCTATCCCTAGGAGGGTGCCTAGCACATCATAAGTACTGATTAAATATTTATTGAGTGAATCAAAGTCAGTGTTCTATCAAGAGTACACTCAAATTCCTACGGGAGCCCAGAGAAGAAAGTAAAATTTTGAAAAAGAAAACCTAAAACTCAGATCCGCTGCTGAGATGCAGCGGTTATCAGTGCATACAGACTACCTTGAGTCCTTTCTAATGGGTGCCCCAGAGTCTAAATCTTGTAGGCCACGGGTGTTCAAGGCTGGGCTCACCACTGAGCTGTTCAGTGTAGACTGCAGTAGGAAGACAGTGAGTTTCTTGGAGAGATGCTGACCACCACTACCCAATGGTCCAGGCCACCATCACCTCTCATCGGGCACCTGTCCAGCCTCCTTTCTGGTCCCTGAACCCACCAGGTCTCCTTCCATTTCATTCTCTTTCCTGAAGCCAGAGCAATGGTATGTTTTACTCACAAATCTGATTGTGTATCTTCCCTTTTTAAAAACCTTCATTGGTTTCTTCATTACTCTCAAGATGAACACCAGGCTTTTATTGACCCAGCAGGCTTGGTCTGACCCCTCCTCACCAATTTGACCTCCTCTCTTACTTTCTTTGTCCTGAGCCAATTTCCAGCCACACTGGCCCTCCTCCCTTTGTGGAACAAGCTGGGCTGCCTCCCCACACAGGGTGTTGAGAAGTCCGTTCCCTCACCCTTCCAGCACTCCTACCTCTGTCTCCCTCCTTGTAGCCCTCCTAGCCCCATGTCCCTTGCCTTCAGTGCACCAGTGGCCTACCTGGCCCATGTGGCACTTGGGATAGAGAACTTTTTAACACCTATATCCTCTAAATGGCAGTATTTTCAACAACAGTTATAATATATAATAAATAATATTAATGATAATGGCCAGAAAAGAAATGTAGATGGTGAAAATATTCTTTGAACTTTTTATATGTAAGCATGTCAGCAAAAATAAACATGACAATACAAAAAAGGGAAGAGTATTGAATCAATAGTTTTCAGTTACATTAATATATTTCTTTGAAAAATAAAAGAAAATAAAGAACACACCTACATAGTCGTCTATTGCAATAATGATTACGTTACGTTACAGTTTAAAAACACGAAAATGCTTTAAAAATAACACTCAGGGGCACCTGGGTGGCTCAGTCAGTTAGGCATCCGACTCTTGATCTCAGCTCTGGTCTTGATCTCAGGGTCGTGAGTTCAAGCCCTGTGTTGGGCTCCATATTGGGCATGGAGCCTACTTAAAAAAAAAAATTTTTTTTTAAAGATTCAATTTTTTTTTTATTATTTTTTTTTTCAACGTTTATTTATTTTTTGGGACAGAGAGAGACAGAGCATGAACGGGGGAGGGGCAGAGAGAGAGGGAGACACAGAATCGGAAACATGCTCCAGGCTCTGAGCCATCAGCCCAGAGCCTGACGCGGGGCTCGAACTCACAGACCGCGAGATCGTGACCTGGCTGAAGTCGGACGCTTAACCGACTGCGCCACCCAGGCGCCCCTAAAGATTCAATTTTAAGATTAAATATATTATTCAAGTTTGGTAAAACATAATTTTACCAGGGGCACCTGGCTGGCTCAGTCAGCAGAGCGTGAGACTCTTGATCTCACGGTTGTGAGTTTAAGCCCCACGTTGGGCAAGGAGCCTACTCAAAAAACGCCACCAAAAAAACCCCACATAATTTTACCAAATGAAAATTATAATGTAATGTAATATAATATAGCATAATAATATAATTTTACTAAATAATAAAATCTGCAGTTACCACACAGCGATTCACTCTCTGTTTCCCTGTTTCAGCTTAAATACAAAAGCTTCAAGTGGTCACATAGGATGACAGAATTGAAGCAACTCAAGCTTCATAATCACTATGCTATCATTGTTTATTTTGAATCTATTGTTTAAACAGAGACATATGTTGTACCAAAGGGGCTGCAGACACAAGTGCTCAGGAAGCTAGCTGGAATAATTCTGTACTGTTACGAGCTTATTTTCAAAACTAACATGTGTAGCTGCATCTGACTCGGCATGTGTTAGGGGCTGACTGAACGGATAGTGCTCTGAATTAACTTCCTTGTAGAATATAATGTTTATTAGTGCACAAGTAATTAAAGTAGGCTGATTTGAAGCTTACAAATATATTATTAAGACTCAAGTTAGACCAACAAATTGATCTTCGGGGAGGAGTATTTTACCACTGACAAGGTTTAGAAGGGTGGGCCCATGGAGGAGATAATAAAAGGCAGGCTGACTTTCAATCCGTTTTATTATTGTTTTTAAATTCTCTGCAGACGACACACCCTCTCGTTGCCTTCACAGCCCCACTTGGAACACTACGGCAGAGCAGAAGCTCCATGAGATCAGAAGACCCGCCGAATTTCCACTCGCACCATTGTGTCCCCAGCACCTAGCAGATCTTGACAGAACAGAGACTCTGAATATCTGTTCAAATAAGGGAGGAAGGAGCCAACCCAGACACCATCATGCAACTCCACGCACCCCAACTCTATCTTGCTCCAAAACATCAGTGTGTGAACTGGCATGATCATCAAGGATGTTCCTAACGAAGAGAGAGGACAGTAAGAACAAGGTAATTCGCTTTTTGATTTACCTGACTGTCTTCTTTAAAAATTCAGAGATTAAAGGCATGCCTGGGTGGCTCCGTCGGTTAAGCGTCCGACTTCGACTCAGGTCATGATCTCACGGCTTGTGGGTTTGTAAGTTCAAGCCCCACATCGGGCTCTGTGCTGACAGCTGAGAGCCTGGAGCCTGCTTCGGATTCTGTGTCTCCTTCTCTCTCTCTCTGCCCCTCCCCCACTCGTGCTCTGTCTCTCAAAAATAAATAAATGTAAAACAAAATTTTTTTTTTAATTCAGAGATTATGATGGTGAGTGTGAGCGTGTGTGTGTGTTTGTGTGTGTGCCATGTCTCTTTCTTTTACCAAATAATAGTATAGAACTGCACATGGGGCTCTTGATCACTTAAAAATGGCTGGTACAGGGGCACCTGGGTGGCTCAGTCAGTTAAGTGTCCGGCTTCGGCTCAGGTCATGATCTCACGGTTTGTGAGTTTGAGCCCCGTGTCGGGCTCTTTGCTGACAGCTCAGAGCCTGGAGCCTGCTTCGCATTCTGTGTCTCCTTCTCTCTCTGCTCCTTCCCTGCTCATGCTCTGTCTCTCTCTGTCTCAAGAATAAGTAAAACATTAAAAAAAAACGGCTAGTGCAAATCAAAATGTGCTATAGTGCAAAATTTTCACTGGTTTTCAAAGACCGCATAAAAAATGTAAAATATTGCATTAACATTTTGCTCTTGATTTTGTGTTGAGATTATAATATTTTGTATGTATTAGTTAAATAAAATACGTTAAGATTAATTTCACCTTTTTTTACCATTTTATTTATTTATGTATTCATTTATTTTTAATTAATTAAGTTTTTAATTTTTTTTTTTTGAGAGAATGCAAGTAGGGGAGAGGGGAAAAGGAATAGGAAGAGAGAGAATCTTAAGCAGGTTCCACACCCAGTATCACGACTGTGAGATCATAACCAGAGTCAAAATCAAGAGTCTGACGCTCAACCCACTGAGCCACCCAGGCACCCGCTTTTTTTAACCTTTTTAAATGTGGCTTCTGGAAAATTAAAAAAATAATAATGTTTATTTATTTTTGAGAGAGATAGACAGAGCACAAGCAGGGGAGGGGCAGAGAGAGACAGAGACACAGAATCTAAGGCAGGCTCCAGGCTGTGAGCTGTCAGCACAAAGTCTGATGTGGGGCTCGAACCCACAAACTGTGAGATCATGACCTGAGCTAAAGTTGGTTGCTTAGCCAACTGAGCCACCCAGGCGCCCTTGGAAAATTTTAAATTACACTTAAGGCTTGCATTATATTTCCAATAGATAAGACTAATATAGAAGGTGGAGGTTTTTCTCATTTTATTTTATTTATTTTATTATTTATTTTAAATGTTTATTTTTGAGCGAGAGCGTGAGCGGGGGAGGGGCTGAGAGAGAGGGAGACCGAGGGTCCAAAGCCAGCTCCGCGCTGACAGCGGAGAGCCCGATGCGGGGTTTGATCTCAGGAACGGTGACCTCATGACTTGAGCTGAAATCAAGAGTTGGACACTTAACCAACTGAGCCACCCAGGGGACCCAGTTTTTCCCATTTTAGCAAAATTAAAAGTGGGCCATCTTTTGCCTATCCCCCAATTTTAAAATGTGTGTTTTGAGTTTTGTTTTGTTTTGTTTAGGTTTTGTTTTGTTTTTGTTTTTTTTAAACTTCTCTGTGAAATTCCCAAGTTTTAAAAATCCTGCTGGAATACTGGATGGTCAATCCATGAGATGTAGTGTGAGATTCAGAAAAACACAAGGCAGAAAGGAGAGACCAGAATTGGGGACAGGTTTACGGAGAGAAGAGGACAGCGGGAGAGTCATTTTAACAGCACCAGCATGACTGATGGAATGGGGAATAATCATATTGGAGAAGGAAGGGAAGGTGACTGAATGGGGAGGGGATTTTATCTGGGTAGTGGGTCCCACCTGGTGACTCTGAAATCACACACCACTGGTAAATCCCCACATCTCCTGGAGTATAATCTTTACCCCCACAACCTGACTCTGAAATTCATCAGACTTTTTCTTTTGGGGATGACCATATTATTTATGATGAAAGGGACACTGTTAATAATTATGCTGGAACAAGAGAAATAAACTGGGTAAACTGGGAAGCAGGTTATCCTCATCTCATTGGCTAAATGTCGGGGACTCCCCTTCGATGAGTTAGAAGTCAAGCAGGCAGATACTGGGGTTTTAAACAATCAAAGTGTCCAGGGTTTGAAATGAAAATTTGTTCAATATTATTAATCTTTGGGATGTTATTTCAACTCCTTTGTTTCGATTTTCTCATCTGCAAAATGGGAGAGTATAATAGGTTAGGACATGGGATGTGATAAAAGGCTCAGTAAATGGTAGCTATAACAAAAGCAACAAAAAGATACAAAAGGCAAAACTATAAAGATAGTAAAAAGATCTATGGTTGTCGGGGTTTGAGGGAGAGAAGGTTGACTAGGTGAAGCACAGAAGACTTAAATCCTAATGCATGAGAATATTAAAAAATCATTTTAAACATCTGGAGAATCTCAAGATGGAATGAAGAATTCGACAAAATAGTTGAATTGTATTAGAAATGTATGAAGCGGGCGCCTGGGTGGCTCAGTCGGTTAAGCGTCCGACTTCAGCTCAGGTCACGATCTCGCGGTCCGTGAGTTCGAGCCCCACGTCGGGCTCTGGGCTGATGGCTCAGAGCCTGGAGCCTGCTTCCGATTCTGTGTCTCCCTCTCCCTCTGCCCCTGCCCTGTTCGTGCTCTGTCTCTCTCTGTCTCAAAAATAAATAAACGTTAAAAAAAATTAAACAAACAAAAAAAAGAAATGTATGAAGCAACCCCACTGAAGAGGGTGGGGAAAGGGTGCTGACGTAAGTAACTTTAGAAATGAGTGGCTCCTGTAAAACTAAACAGTAACGAAGTACTGTCCTCTAGTTGTTTCCCACAGGGCCATGGGTTAACAATGCTGATACTGCTGTATATGAATACTGGAAATGAACAATTAGGTAAATGGATGGTGGAGAGTGGGAGCCAGGTCTCTCATTGTTGGAGTGGGAATGTACAGGTAGACAAGGAGAGAAGGCTATAATGACTAGTGGTAACGGATTAGAATTGGAAATAGAAATAGGAACTCATGTTTAGCTTACTACAGATACAGATGGTTACATGCAGAAATATTTATACATGTGTGTATACACACAAGTTAGCATATACACATATACTTCTTTGTTCTGTTAGTTGAAAAGGCTTCAAAGAAATGACACTTCAGTAGCAATGAGCACCCTTAGCGTCCCAGTCTTGGTTTCTAATATCATTCTCCAATGGGAGGAATCGGGCCTTTTGAGAAACAGCTGATCCTAGGACTGGGGCAGGAAATATGCAAGATAAGCCTGGGGCGAAGATAAGTGCCCCAAAACAACAACAGTATGAAGGAAAGACACATGAAGACGCGGGATATGTCAAAGGGACGCAGGAGTTAACTAAAAGAGCCCCCAAAGGCCAAAGCTGGAACAATTTGAGCAACAAAATTAAGTAGTATTGGATCATAACCTAATGTATGAAATAAATATCTATGAGTCCATACTGGTATAAATAAATAACTGAATAAATCAATAGAAAGGATAAATCTTGAGTGCAGAAAAACTCCAAATAACTATGTATATACCCTACTCTTTTTTTTTTGTTTGTTTGTTTATGTTTGACAGAGAGAGCCCCAGCAGGGGAGATGCAGAGGGAGGGACAGAAGAAGCAAGCTATGCACCCACAGCAGAGAGCTCAATGGGTGACTCAAACTCATGAATGGTGAGATCATGACCTGAGCCCAAGTCAGTCACTTAAACCACTGAGCCACCCAGGCGCCACTAAATACTCCACTCTTAAAGGGGTGGAACAAAAATCCCACCCTTACGTGTGGCCTGAGCATAGTCACTTCATTCCAAAGAGGACAGTATGAAAAAGGGTGAAAGTAACTTTCCAGTGGAGAAATCTGACAAATTCCTCTTCATCCAGGTGTTCGAGGTCAACACCAACAATGATAAGTCATGTTGATGTCTGAGAAACTGCCACAGCCCAGAGGAACCTAAGGGGTCGTGAGATAAATGCTAAGTGGCATCCTGGATGGGATCCTGGCATAGAAAAAAGACATCAGGTAAAAACTAAGGAAATTTGAATAAACTATGAACTTTAGCTACTAACAGTGTATCATTATTTAACAAATCTATCATGTTAATATAATATGTTAATAGTAGAGGAGAGAGGGTGGGTGGGGGATAAAGAATTTTGTATTATCTTCACAATTTGTCTATAAATGTAAAAGTGTTCTAAAACATAAGGTTTATTTTTAAAAACACGGCACAGGGCTTTATTTAGTTTATTTACACTTTAGAGTGTCAAAGCCATTACACTGCCTACCTTGGAAATGGAATTTCCTCAATGGATTAAAATAAATATTCATTTATCCTACAGTTTTAATATGTTTTGAATCCAGGAGTTAAATTGATCAATAAAAGTTGGCTACCAATTACTTAGGTCAATGTCTTATGAAGTCAGCATCAAAAACGCAGCGTCGTTAATTTGTATGTAGTTGTAATACAAACAAGGAAAGACGACTGGTTCCTTGATCATTTTAACTTCGATGAAAATACCTGTAATGAAAGAAATCCACATAGAGCAGATATCAACCCCAATGCTTGCATTTTGCTTGCCTAAAATTGTTTAGTACAGAACGACTTATATTGTTGTGTAATTGGAACAATTTTGTTCTCCTTAAATAAAATACCAGCCAAAGATCATTCAGGCTGCAACTGACAAAAGGCGTTACTACTAGTTTCTTCTAATTTAGAGAATTCCCTTTTTTTTTTTTTTTTTTTTTTAAATCGAGAGTCTTGTTGCTACATTGAAGCTAAAAGGAGAGCGGGGTCGAAGCCCATTGGTGGTGTCCCTGGGCCGAGGGCAGGACTCTAAGCCAAGGGGCCTGCCCATTGGTGGGCTGCCCGGCAGCTGTGGGGCAGGGGCGCCTGGGATGGAGCTCGGAACCCATTGGCTGCGTCGCTGGAGGATGGTGTAATGGACCGCCAAGGCCTGTGCAGCCGGTTTCTACAGCAACGGAGGCTTGAAAGAGCCACTCAGATTTCGGCATTCACCCCCAACTCCCCCTTCCGGAGGGGGCAGGGCGGCCTGGATTCGAGGGCCGGAGAGGAAGGCGTGGGGGATGGGAGTTAAGGGGACAGAGCCTTCCTCCGACCAAAGCTACCTTGCAAAGCAACATTTGAACTGGGTTCGAGGAACCTGGCCTGCGTGTTCACTGGGGGGGGGGGGGGGGGGGGGGGGGGAGAAATCTGCCAAACAGCCATAAAGAAGAAAGCGAATGATATATAATACCGTCCCTCCCTGATTTTTCCATTGGTAATATCTTGCATGTGAACGAGCACAAAGCCCGGCACAGAGTAGGGCCTCAATACTTACTGGGAGGGAGAAAGAAAAGGAAGGGAGGAAGGAAGAGAAAGGGGAGACGGAGGGAGGAGGATCCATGATGTGGGCAACGTGGCGTGAGACAAAGTGCCCGCCCTCCTGGGCTGAAATTCCACAGTCAGACCCCGAGAACTGAGGGGGAATGATGGCTTAGGAATGGGGGCTTGAAGGAGAGTGGGGTCGCCGGGGCGCTGGCGGAGGGAGGGGGCGGCTTACAGGCTCCTGGCTCTGGATATTTGGAAGACCTGACTGTGCAGTAAGACGCCCTGGGTTCCCATTCCCGCGAGCTCTGTCACTTGCCAGCTGCCAGTGCTTCAAACTCTCCGGATCCCGGTGTCTTTGTGTTTGGGGAGTAATAATACTTCATTGAGTTGGTGTCAGAACTGAGTTAAGATAATGCCTGTCAAGTTCTTAAAACAATGCCTGAAACATAATAAACGTGCAATCACCAGTAGCTGTTTTCCCAATTGAAGAGGGGTGGGATCTAAGTGGAGAGAATAGGGCGGTCGTCATTGTTGGGTAAGGAGGGAGGCGGGAGGAGCAGTGTGGACATCCTACAAAAGAGACCAGTTTGGATGTCATATAGAAAAATCACCGGAGATGATAGCCAGCGGGCAAAAAAGGAAGAAAAATGAAAACAAACAAACAACAACAACAACAACAAAAAAACAAGGTTGGTAGCTACTGTTTGCTGAGGGTCTGGCATTCTGCCAGATCCTTTGCATGAATTGTTTCATTTCATTTTCCCACCAGCCCTGATGAGACAGTTATCATTAAACCCATTTTTCTGGTAGGGAAACAGGCCCAGAGAGGTTATGTGGCTTGTCTGAGCTAAGAAATGACAAAACCAAACAGGGGCAGTTGTGAGGCCCGGGACAAGAGTGCAATTGGAGGTCTATATGTCTCTAGTTAGAAGTTACACATCAGTATAATGTGCTGAATGAAATATGTTTAACTCTGCTTCTTGATGAATATACTTTCAGAAAAACCTGGAAGGCCAGGTTCGAATTAGAATTACAGGACTGAAGGGGCGCCTGGGTGGCGCAGTCGGTTAAGCGTCCGACTTCAGCCAGGTCACGATCTTGCGATCTGTGAGTTCGAGCCCCGCGTCGGGCTCTGGGCTGATGGCTCAGAGCCTGGAGCCTGTTTCCGATTCTGTGTCTCCCTCTCTCTCTGCCCCTCCCCCGTTCATGCTCTGTCTCTCTCTGTCCCAAAAAAATAAATAAACGTTGAAAAAAAAAAAAAAGAATTACAGGACTGAAGGCACCTGGGTGGCTCAGTCGGCTAAGCACCAGACTCTCGGTTTCTGCTAAGGTCATGATCTCAGGGTTTTGTGAGTTCGAGCCCCGAGTTGGGCTCTGACCTGATGGTGCGGAGCCTGCTTGAGATTCTCTCTCTGTCTCTCTCTCTCTCTCTGTCTCTCTCTCTTTCCCTCTATCCCTCCCTCTCTCTCTCTCCCTCTCTCTCTGCCCCTCCCCTGCTCATGCTGTCTCTGTCTCTCTCAAATATATAAACTTAAAAAAAAAAAAACAACAGGGGTGCCTAGGTGGCTCAGTCCGTTAAGCATCTGACTTTAGCTCAGGTCATGATCTCATGGCTCGTGGGTTCAAGCCCCACGTCGGGCTGTGCGCTGACAGCTCAGAGCCTAGAGCCCGCTTTGGATTCTGTGTCTCCCTCTCCCTCTCTGCCCCTCCCCCACTCACAGTCTGTCTCTCTCTCCTCCAAAACTAAACATTAAAAAATGTTTTTTAACCTTAAAAAAAAAAAAAAAGAATTCCAGGACCTTTGGAATTCTGTGCCAGGATGTGTTGGCCCAAGGAGCAACTGAATCCTGCCCTTGTCCAGCTACCTCCCCTCCCACCCATCCCACCAGGGAGGGACCCAGCATGCATGAGTGGACAACCCAGCCCCCACGTCCGAGCTGCCTCTTACAAACAGCTACTTTAAGAACTAAGCCTCCGGTCTATAAGGTGTGCATTAGGCAGTGTAGTTTGCCCTCAGCTGAGCAGGACCCAGGGATGAGACCCCCACGGGTGAGACCCGTGAAGGCTCTGTAAATGAGCTCAGGGATATTTTGGAAGGGAATTCTGGGGTCTTGGGAAATGTTCTAGAAAGGGAGGGCACAGACTCTGGTGGGCAGGTCCTCTTGTGCCTAGGAATCCTCACCCCCACCTCCTGGGGAGGAGCAATCAGGCCTCAGGGCAATGGCTATTCTTGCCGGTGGTAAGGGAGTGTTGAAGCCGGGCACTTGGAATCCAGGAACTAACTGCGTGCTCTCCCGGGTCCTCACTGTGCCAGGGGACTGGCAGGCGGTGTCAGTGATATGCCCTCAGAGAAATAAGGGAGGAGGGGCCAGACCTCTCAGGCTGAAGGAAACCCTTATCCAAGGTGAAGACTGAAGGAGTGAATTAGCTTTTTAAAGATGAAAGAATAAGCCCTGGGGTCCCTGGGTAGCTCAGTCGTGTGGCGCAACCAGCTCTTGATTTCAACTCTGGTCGTGATCTCAGGATTTGATTTGTGAGTTCGAGTCCCGCCTCGGGCTCTATGCTGATCGTACAGAGCCTGCTTGGGATTCTCTCTCTCTATACCTCTCCCCCTCTCCCGTTTGCTCGCTCTCTCTCTCTCAAAAATAAATAAATAAACATTAAAAAATAGATAAGTGTACTCTTAATCCCCTTCACTTATTTCACCCATTCCCCCAACCACCTCCGTAATTCTAAAAAAAAAAAAAAAAGAAAGAAAGAAAAGAAAAGAAAAAGATGAAAGAATAATCCCTTTTTCAGGAGACAGTCCGTGCAGGTGTGCTAAGGGATACTTCGAGTACCATTAAAGGACAAGTAGACACAATGTCTTGATCTGTAACCTTAGCCAAGTAATTTCTAGATCATTCATGCAATAAATATTTATTGAGCTTTTCCAGTGTGCCAGACCCAGTGTTAAATGCTGGGCTACAACCAAGAGCAAAAAAGTCATGATTCCTGCCCTCTGGGAGCTCAAAATTGAGAGATAGAGGCAGATAGTAATCAAACCATGGCATAAATAAACATATCATTGTACTTGCGGGAGCTGCTGGGAGGAGGAAGTGTTAGAGGGTCTGGTCTAGAAGGTTAGGGAAGGCTGCGGTTAGAAAGTGGCATTAGAGCTGAACACTAGGAAAGGTAAGGGTTAACCATGGGTCGAGTCTGGGAGGGTGAATTCCTGGAATGACTAGCAGGAGCCTAGCCGGGGTGGGGGGTGGGGGGTGAGGCCCAGAAGAGGCAGGACTCTAGCAGGGCCTGGTGGGCCCCAGGGAGAGGACACAAAGTCTTTGAAGGTCTTTAAACTGGGGAGTAATGTGATCAGATTTCATTCTGGGGACTGTTGTCCAGGATCGAAGGAGAGCGTGCTAGGAAGCAGAGAGACTAGTGAGTTGGCTGCTTGAGAGTCTTAAACTTTCCCATCAAAATTTCTTATTTTTAAAGATAAAGGAGGTGAACTTCAGGCTCTGTAGAATCTACAGGAATTTCTTTGAAGTCTTGTGTTGTATTTTGCATTTATTTTTGCTGTTGTTGTTGTTTTTGCCGCAGACAACACGTGAAATCATTAAAACAAACAAAACAGGGGCGCCTGGGTGGCGCAGTCGGTGAAGCGTCCGACTTCAGCCAGGTCACGATCTCGTGGTCCGTGAGTTCGAGCCCCGCGTCAGGCTCTGGGCTGATGGCTCAGAGCCTGGAGCCTGTTTCCGATTCTGTGTCTCCCTCTCTCTCTGCCCCTCCCCCGTTCATGCTCTGTCTGTCTCTGTCCCAAAAATAAATAAACGTTGAAAAAAAAATTAAAAAACAAAAACAAAACAAAACAAAGCCTCCAGGGACATACTGCATAAAATTAGTTTTCCTTTCACCTCACACTCCCAATATCCCGTTCTTCTCAGAAAGCACAACAGTTACCAATTTCGCTAATATCCTTCCAGAGTTGTTCTACACATAAATAAGCATTTGATAGGTCTATCAGATCATTACCATCCTGCACTTAAATCTTACAGTTTGATGGTCAGCTATAACTCAATAAAGCTGACAAAAATCAGAAATGTGAAATAGTAGCATACTGTATCTTGCTTTGTTCACTTTAAAATATGTCTCAGAGAGCATATTCTGTATTAATGCACAAAGAACTATTCTGTTAAACAGCTGCATAGTGGTCCACTATTTAAATGTGCCATAGTTGGGGCGCCTGGGTGGCGCAGTCGGTTAAGCGTCCGACTTCAGCCAGGTCACGATCTCGCGGTCCGTGAGTTCGAGCCCCGCGTCGGGCTCTGGGCTGATGGCTCAGAGCCTGGAGCCTGTTTCCGATTCTGTGTCTCCCTCTCTCTCTGCCCCTCCCCCGTTCATGCTCTGTCTCTCTCTGTCCCCAAAATAAATAAAAAATGTTGAAAAAAAAATAATAAATGTGCCATAGTCTATCTGACTAGTTCCCTATTGATAGGCAATCAGTTTCGTTCCAGTCTTTAGTACCCCAAGTAATTCTTCAGTGAACATCCTGGTACACGGGTATTGTTTACATACGTCCATGTTTAGCTATAGATTCATTTCCTATAAATGAATGCTGTGTTACAGATTATGTAAATTAAAATTTTTTTCCCCAATGTTTGTTTATTTCTGAGAGAGAGAGAGACAGAGCATGAGCAGGGGAGGGGCAGAGAGAGAGGGAGACGCAGAATCCGAAGCAGGCTCTGAGCTGTCAGCACAGAGTCCGAAGCACAGACCGAGAATCATGACCTGAGCCAAGATTGGACGCTTAACCGACTGAGCCACCCCCCCCCATCCTCCTCCATATTGTATCTGTGTTTACTTTCATGAAACATGTCCTCCCCCAAATATTCCCGGTCATGTTGATAAGCCAGTAAGGGGCACTGTATGGATACACTGGCATTGCACATGTCTGGTACACTCTCATGAAACTCCACCTTAAACTCGGGATGATCTGAGCCGTGCTCACCCGTAGCTTCCTCTTGTATCCCCCCCCCCCCCCCACCATACTGAACTCCTTCTGCTTACTCTTTCTTGGCCATACCTGGAGCTGACATGAACAGATATGATGGGCACCCTGGCTGTGAATGAGGTCCCAACAGAGCCCAGGAGCCTCTTGCAAAAGGAGGTAGATGGTAGGCTGAGTTCCTGGAGCAATAGGGAGCCGCAGAGGGCGTGCCAGAGCACTGGATTGGCATTTAGGAAGATGATTTGTTCCTTGGTCTGCTCCTCCCATCACTCTGCCTCTATAAGGCCCTTATCAATGACCTTGACATTACTCAGGCCAGTGGGCACTCTTCAGACCTGACTTTGCTTGACATTTCTCAAAGCCAATTTTACTTGATCTCTTGCGGCACTCAATTCGGGTGTTAACCCCTCTCACTGTAACTTTCCTCCTTTGGTTTTTATGTCTCTACACCCTGGTTTCTCTTCTCCTTTTCTGGCTGTCCTTCATTAGCGTGTCACGATTTCCTTTCCCATCAGGTAAAACTCGCATGTCAGAGCTGCTTAAGGTATGCTCCAAGTTGCTGTAATCTTTCTTCCTTATGCTTTTTCTCATGACCCGTTAGGAGACTGTAAAATCAGTTTAACGGGTCATGTAAGCATTTATAAAAGAATGAAGAAAATGTCAGGGCACCCCATCCACAGGGTTAATATTATTTCCTTATATACATATAAACTGGTTTCTTTATAGGTAAGTACATATATGCATATGTCTTGTGGCCACGATATAAAATGCATATCTTATTATGGGATGTGGTTAAAGAGTTTGAAGACCATTGCTATGGGACTCCCGTTTATTTCTCCAGCCCAGAACTCTCCTTAGAATTTAAGACCTTGTATATTGAGCCACCTGTTCCACACCTTCTCTCAGACATCCTCTATGTCCCACAGCTGGAAACCTGGGAGTCCTCTTTGGTACTGACACCTCCCCCAGCCCATGTCTAAGTCTTGCTGCTTTAAACTCCTAAATATGTTTACCCTGCCTACTTCTCTTAAAAAAAATTTTTTTTTCATGTTTATTTATTTTTGAGAGAGAGAGAGGCAGAGAACGAGCTGGGGAGGGGCAGAGCCAGAGAGGGAGACACAGAATCCAAAACAGGCTCCAGGCTCTGACCTGTCAGCACAGAGGCCAACGCGGGGCTTGAACTCACGGACCACGAGATCATGACCTGAGCGGAAGTCGGACACTTAACCAACTGAGCCGCCCAGGCGCCCCTCCCTGCCTACTTTTCTTATTCTGTCTTCATCATCCAGGTCCAAGGTACCCTCATCGCTCACCTGAGGAAACTGGCCTTTTTTCTACTTGCGCTCCCCACTGACTCATTCTCTACAAAGTATCCACAATGATCTTTTATTTAAAATTTTTTTTCCTTTTATTTATTTTAGAGAGAGAACTAGTGAAAGCATGAGTGGAGTTGGGGCACACACAGAGAGAGAGAGAGACAGACAGAGAGAGAGAGAGAGAGAGAGAGAGAGAGAGAGAGAATCTCAAGCAAGCTCCATGCTCAGCACGGAGGCTGACGAAGGGTTCTATCCCACGACCCTGGGACCATGACCTGAGCCGAAATCAAGAGTTGGACACTCAGCCGACTGAGCCACCCAGGCGACCCATGAATGATCTTTTAAAAATACAACCATGAGGCACCTGGGTGGCTCAGTCGGTTAAGCATCCAACTTAGGCTCAGGTCATGATCTCACAGTTTGTGGGTTCGAGCCCTGCGTCGGGCTCTGTGCTGACAGCTGGGAGCCTGGAGCCTGCTTTGGATTCTGTGTCTCCCTCTCTCTCTCTGCCTTTCTCCCTCTCCCACTCTGTCTCTAAGATAAATAATAAACATTAAAAAAAATAAAAAAGATACAACCCTGATCATGTCACTTCCTTGCTCAAAGATCTTTCAGTGGCTCCTCATTATATTCTTACACTCAAATTCTAAACATGGCTGACCAGACCCCAGGGTCTGTAGCCTTATTTTGTACCATCATCTCCCTCCTACCTCTGCACTGGCCACACTGGCTGTTCTGGATAGGGTTAGATATCAGACAGTATCTGTTCCCACTGTTTGTTTTTGTTTTTTATTAAGTAAACTCTATCCCCCACGTGGGGCTTGAACTCACGACCCTAAGATCAAGAAGAGTCCTATGCCCTACCGACTGAGCCAGTTAAGTGCCCTCATTCCCACTGTTTATGTGCCTTACTGTGCTATGCATGCTGTAAAGCTAAAACTTTCTGACTCCCTTGCAGCTAGAGCTGCAGCAATTAGATATACTTGCATGAGGTTTGAAGGTGGAAGGAAGTAAGGCAGAAGTCAAATAGTTTTGGCTGTTTCTGCTGATAAGTAAGGTTGTGGAGACACTGGTGTCATGTCTCTGACTTCAAAACCTCATTTCACTGTCCTGGCAGTAGAATTGGCAGTAGTTTTCCGATCCCAGCAGCCTGTCCTTGGACGGTAGCTTCAGTAGTATGTCCTCAAACTCAGCCCTTCCAGTGATGGCTCCTGGCTCTTTTCTGTGAGAGGTAGCGGCTCCCCTGGTAAGTCAGTTCAGTAGTGTTCTAGGAGTCATTCCTAATACCCACTCTAGGTCCCATTACCTTCTTCGATACCTAGAGTGGTTTCTGTTTCTTTCTCTCTTTCTTTTTTTAATATTTATTTTTGAGAGGCAGGGGAGGGGCAGAGAAGAGGGAGAGAGAGGATCTGAAGCAGGCTCTGCCTTAACAATGGGAGCAGGCGCAGTTCATGCAGGGCTTCAACTCACAAACCGTGAGATCATGACCTGAGCCAAAGTTGGAGGCTTAACAGACTGAGCCACCCAGGTGCCCCAAAGTGGTTTTCTAAACCTGGACTGATACACTGGGCTTCATTTGGTTTTAGTCATGCCTCCTCTCACCATAGGGTTATTAAACTTGTTATCTCTGCTGCCTAGGCTGCCCTTGTCACTGGTTAACCCCCACGCCATCTCTCAACTCCTTATGTATTTTTTTGATCTCAATTAAACGTTTTTTGGGGGACGTTATCCCTGACCCTGACCCCTAAGATCAGATCCATCTCTGTATGTTTCTTGCAGTGTTTATCACACTTTGTAATTATGTCTTATGTTCTAGAATTTGAGCCCCAGGGAACTTGACTATGTTGCTGTATTCCATTTCCTAGAAAGAGTTGGTGCTTAATATATATGCTAAATAAGTGAATGGAATGGAGGCGGCCAGACTGGAGGGGGTCAGGACAAAATAAAGCCTCTTAAGTAACACTGACAAACCGTGGGTCACCTCCTCTTGGCCTTTTCCCAACCACATCTTTCCGTGACTCTGTAGCCAGCCTGAACAGCCTGTGTACTCTGGCCTCCGGGCCTTTGCACAGGCTGTTCCTGTTGCTTGGATCTCTCTTCCCTCTCCACCTGACTTATTCATCTTGTGGGTGTCAGTCATGACATCATCATCTCTTCCAGGAGACCTGTACTGCAGACAATTTTATATGCTTTGTATATACTTTTTTCAGAGTATTAAAAAAATTATTTAAAAAACTGCTCATCACTTATCTGCATCTCCTTCTGCAAGTAACCCTCTCATTCCCGGGTGTGTGCAAACTACCCTACAGAAGGGCTTGGCTCTAATGGCCCTCAGTATCTGTTGAAAGCGGAATGAAAGAAATGTCAGCTAATCAGCCAGCCTCAGCTTGGGGATCTCTGCACGCTCTCTACGAGCCCACGAACAGTGAGGGATTGTAATTCGGAGGTAGCTAGATCAGGAGGAAGCTGGGGGAGGTTTGTTCCGCTCCAGCCCATGGCTGAGTCCCCAGACCGCCAGGCAGGAGGCCCTGGAGTGGATCCTGTGGGGGATGGGCAGGGAAATAGTTTCTTCCTCTGCTCCCTCCAGGAGAGTTGGAGGGGGAGGGAAGGCAGAGAGAGGGAAGATTCCTTCCAAGGAGGCTCCTTGGCACGGTGCCTGCTTGGAGGGAGGGCGGATATGATGAATGCAGGCTTTCTCTCCGCCTTCAGCCCTGTGAAGGAGGGAAACCCAAGGCAGAGAAGGGAGAGCTGATGGGGGAGGGACAGGACTGGAGGGAGGGATGGAGGAGGGAAGAGTCTGTTTGCTTTGGGAGACAGGAAGGAGGGGCTATGCTGGCTTGGCAAGGCGGGGCTCTCAAGAGCCACCCAGGCCTCAACCACACCTGATCCGCTCTGGAAATATCCTGAAATCACTGAGTTAGAGAATCAGTACACTGAGAATTTTAATTCTTAGGATTGGATCATTTCAACACCTCTGAGCTGAAAATCCTTCAGTCAGTTGTGTCTGGGGTCTTCAGGGCTGGCTTGGAGGAGTGAGTCAGCTCTCTGGGAAGTTTCCCAGACTCTTTCTTACTCCCTAATACCTGGAAGAGATGGCGTTTTTTTAAAAACCTATGAATACTTTGCATCCTATTTGTGGCACTTCCCCATTGTAATCTGAGGGCAGAATCCCTCTCTCTCACTGTAACACCATTCAGAACTATAGTCTCAAGCCTGGCTGCCAATCAGAGTTGTTGGGGGCGGGGGTGCTTGCTAAAAATGTTTTCATTCACACCAGTGATTTTGATTCCTTGGAGCAAAGTTAGGACTTAGAACTTGAGTTTTTGCCATGTGCCAAGTGAGTGTAACGCATACGTACGGTTTCAGAAACAACGCCAAAGGGTCTGGCACAACATAGTAGGTGCTACGTGTTGCCTACAGGGGTTGGAAATGTATTTGCAGGGTAAACAAATGATGGGTAAGAAGCATGGATTAAACTAGAGTCTGTGTACCCTAGCATCTTCCACTCTGAAAGGAAATAGGGCAACAGTGTTAGCAATACAAAAGATAAATATTTATTCAGAACAAAACTTTTAACAATCGATTTTACATTCTAAGCCACAAGGAAATAGCAAAACATAAAGCGAAGGAAAAACAAAAACTAAAAGAAAAGCAGTGTACTGTCTTTTCTACTTTAACTTGATAACACTTAGTTGACCCAATGCCCTCTTGCAAGTGGTCTGTTTTGCAAGTACATTTTAGCGTTAACAGCTCACTTACGATTACAGGTTAAAATCACCTTTCTCTTGTGAGTGAGGAAGCTATAGATGAGCTCCAGTCAGATGCTTCTCTGGGGTTTCTAGCTATTGAGGCTAAGGTGCAAATGTAAACCTCTGGTACGTTTCCTTACTGAGGAGCACCCCCATTTCTAAGCAGTGGCAATGAGTGGCGGAGGGTGAGGTCCCAAAGGACTTGGCACTTCAATCCAGATACAGTACCCCATGGGGCAGTAAGCACACCCTGGATTATGTTCCTTTGTCCCTTCCTGATCTCCCAAGTATTCAGAAGCCCCTGCTAAATGTGTTTCTCCCCCAGATGATTTCTTAGCATTCCTCTGGGCTCACCATTCTGGAGAGATCAGACTTTCTGGGCCCTCAAGTGTTGAGGAAAATGTTGTGAAGTGTGAGAGGTAGTGGAATGAGCACTGGGCTTGGGGTCAGGGAACTCTACTCTAGGCTAGCTCTGGAACCAGACAGCTACGTGATTTTGACCCAGTCATTGACCCTCTCTGGGCCTGTTGCACCTGTTGGAAATCCAGGGGATTGGTCTAAACCAATTTTTAGGTCCTTTCCAGCAAGAAAATTCTAAATTCCATGATTCTGTGAAAAATGGCTTCTGAGCCACTGAACAGCTGTCCCAAAGTCCATGCATTTTAATGCCATAAGAGAGGCCCTTGGCCACCATTCAGAGCTTATTGACTCAGATTACGTACACTTCTAACAACACTGGTTTCACAAATTCTCAGACCACATAGATTAGAAGCAGCAAATTAAAAGGGGGAGGGGAAGAGCTGCAAAAAGTAGACACCCTGACAGAAGCCACAGTCAACAATGTTCTGGATTCAACAAACACTGACGGAGTGCCTACCACGTGGTGGGCCCTGTACCTAGGGCCGGGGCATAAAGATGAGCAAGGCAGCCCAATGGGTGAAAATCCTGGGAGAGGACAAGGCGTGGGGAGTAAAAAGTACAAAAAAACCCACACAAAAACCACAAAAAACCCCCCAAAACAACCCAGGTACAAAACCGAAAAACAAAATCTTAAAAAGAGGCGACACATCTGCACACGACGGTTCTCGGTAGTCACTGATGACAGAGTCACCAATTCAGAAAAGGCTGAAATGGAGTAAACTCGGTTTAAGAAGGCAGAGAGAGAGAGATGTCTCTTGTACGTTTAAAAAGATCTCCTTCAAAAACGATAAAAAATGGTTTAAAAAAAAGTTTTGGCACTTAAGAGGGGGTAAGCTGGCTCTGGGTTCCCCTGGCAGGCAGGCGGGTATTCAGTGCCCAGCCACCCCGGTTAGCTGAGCTGCCACGGAATTGTGAACTGCTTTGGGACACTGGGCAAAGGCGTGTCCTCGCTTGCCGCAGAGGTTGCAAACGATGCCCTTCCGGCAGTAAGGGCTCAGATGCCCCTCCTCCCCGCACCTGAAGCACCTGTCCTGCGTGCAGCTGCCGCTCATGTGGGTCCGGGAACCACATTTAAAGCACGTCTTGGGCTGCCCCTTGTACCAGCTGTAGCCCCTCTCGGCCCCCAGGAAGAAGGCCCCAGGCAGGTGCCTGACCCCGCCCTCCCCCTGGCGCAGCTCGATCTCACACTTGTACTCCCCGGTCCAGATCCCAAACCTGTCGGTCACTTTCACGGGCACGGCCAGGACATCGCAGTGGCGCTTGAGCCAGGTCACGATGTCCTCCACGTCCACCGTCTCGTTCCGGAAGAGGATGAAGAGCGTCTTCAAGCTGGACTTGCTCCGCCCCAGCACCACAAAGTTCTCCCAGCAGTCCTCCTGCTCGCGCTTCTCCTCGTAGACGCGTAGGAACAGGGCCAGCTTCTCCGCCGAGCGGAAGCTCACGTCGAACTCGCGACTGCCCGGGATCTGGATGACCGCGTAGATGTCGCTCGGGTCCATGCCGATGGAGCGCAGGATGAGCGCGCCCACCACGAAGTCCCGAGTCGGGCAGGCACCCTCGTCTCCCTGGAAACAGATGCGCACCAGGAAGCGGCCTTTGCCCGGGCCCGCCGCGGGGCCCGTCGCCACTGCCTGCTCGTCCTGAGCGGGCCGCTCGGCTGCGTCCTCGGCCGCGCCAGGCCTGGCCGGGCCCGCCATGGCCGCCGCCTCGGCCTTCTTTCTCCGGGCCGCCTCGGCCGCGCCTTTCTTCTTGCGCGGGTCCGCCGCCTCGCCGGCCGGGTCTCTCCGCCGGCCCTTCGGGTCCCCGCGGCCGGCCGGGGGGAAGTCGCCGAGGCCCGGCGCCGCCAGGCCCGCGGGGGCGCCTAGCCCGCCGCCCACGCCGCCCACGCCGCTGCCGCCTTCCTCCTCCCGCCGCGGCGGCCGCGACTCGCGGAACTCGCCCTTCTTCTCGGCCAGGTTCTTCACCACCTGGGCCCAGCCCATCTTCTCGCGGCCGCCCTCGGCCTCCTCGCCGCGGGCCGCGGGCCGCGCGGGGGGCAGGAGCTGCGGCCGCCCCCGCTTCCTCTCCTCCTCCGCGCCGCCGCCGGTGGCCATTTTACCTCCTTCCCAGCATCCTCCACTCGCTCCCGCAGCCAAAGGGCGCCCATCCGCGCGCCCGCCCGCCCGGGGCTGTGGGGGTTTGGTGTGCGTGTGTGTGTGTGTGTGTGTGTGTGTGTGTGTGTGTATGTATGTATGTGTGTGTGTGTGTTTTTGAAATTCGACGCTTCTCTCCCCCGCCCCGCCGAAGGTATTTACCCGCGGCGCGCAGCGGCCAGCGCCGGCCCCGAGCCCTCGGGTAACGGCCGAGCCGCGTCTCCGCCAGCGCGCGCTCCGGCCCCACCTCCTGGGCGCCCGGGCGGGATGCGCCGCTTGGAGCGCGTCCCTGTCCCTTGCGAAGGCTTGGCAGCCCCGGGCCACGCTCTCGAGGATTCGCTCTTTCGCAAGCGGTCCTCGATGATTTCATTCAGGCAGCATCGCGAACGGCCCACGGCCCCAAGACGAGCCTATTTTGTTTTCTTTTCTATACCTCTTCTGTTTAACCAGAAACAAACGAAACTTAGCTCTCCCTCCTTTCAGAGCCTACGACAGTGCATTGTTTTAACAACGTTGGGTTATGGACATTTTCAAACACAAAGTTGAAAGAATTTTACGGTGAACATCTTACCTTTACCTTTGGAGTATTTTAACATCATTAGAATTTTTACTGTGCCTTATCACAGTACACCTCTATTCATCAGTCCTTTTGATACATTCCTAAATGATGCTGCATTTTTTAAAAAGACCCATTATACTCATGATGACAATTATAATATATTGAGCTCTTCAGTGCCCGGTACTGTACTAAGCTCATTAGCACACTTTAAGCTCTATCACATGGAATCTTCCAAAACCACGCTGTAATGACACCCCTATCACAGGAGGCAGGGGCCTGGAGACCGGGTTAAAACACTTGGCCGAGTGTCAGAGTAATAGGCGACCGCATGTGTAGGTGGCTTATATTTCGAAACTGCTTTGCTTCTGACATTGTGGATCAAGGACTATTTGCATCAGACTCTCCGGAAAATCTGGTTGACACGAAGATTCTCAGCTGAAGTTAGCACTGGACAGAATTTGTATTCCTCCATCTGTCTCAAATGGTGCTTTGGAAGCATTAATAAAATCTGGGTGTTTGAGGGGATGGGTTAACAATACGCTTTGTCAGCTTTGTTTTCTTTATGCAAATCTGTGTGCATCTCAGGGTGTTTCAGTGACCATTGTGACTTTAGTGAAAGAAGAGGTGGATTGTGGAGTCAGGGAGACCCTAGTGTGAATCTGACTGATTTGAATCTCAGCCTTGTCACATGGGGCCAATGACCTCAGTTTTCATAGGCTCAGTTTGCTCATCCATAACAAAGGGATATTAATGTCTACTCTCAGAAGACTAATGTTGGGGTTCAAGGAGATTGTGTGTCAAAGAGCTTGGTCCACAGGGGGTTTCCAAGAAAGGCTATTCTTCATTCTGTTGGTGTTTATTCTTTCTGCTTGACGGCTCAAGTCTTTCCACTGGGAGGAGGTTTACAAAACCAAATAGAACCTATATAATTTTAATAATCTCTCCCATTCCTCTTACCCTAACTGCTCACCCCAGGCAACTATCATACAGATATTTACAAGGATCACGCAGGTAACTTAAATAAGGACAGTGTGCTGGGTGAACTGGAGAGCAGGTATTCTATCTGAAGGGGCAGCCGCTAGTCAACTTCCAGCTGATTATTGCTAGGGCTCACTGTAGCCAGGTATGCCAAATTCTAAAGAGAAAACTGAACTATTTTATTTGTAGGAAACATTCTTCCTTCTCCTTCTACAAGGCTGTCTCTGCTATATTTGGATCCTGTCTACAAAATTTAGAACCAGCTCACTAAATTCCAAGAAACCACTTTTTGGGGTTTCAATTGGAATTGCATTGCGTTTGTACAGAACTGCCATTTGATAATACTAAATCACCTCATCTATGACCTCACTGGATTTCTCGTTTATTTAAGTCTTATTTTGATAAACTTCAATAACATTTTATAGTTTTCTTCATACACGTCTTGCATAATTAAAAAATTCATTTTGGGACACCTGGGTGGCTCTGACAGTTAAGTATCTGACTCTTGATCTCGGCTCAGGTCCTGATCTCACAGTTTTGTGAGTTTGAGCCCTGCACTGGGCTCTGTGCTGACAGCTCAGAGCCTGCCTGGAATTCTGTCTCCCTCTCTCTCTGACCCTACCCCACTCATTCTCGTTCTCTCTAGAAATAAATAAATAAACTTAAAAAAATCAATTAAAAAAGGGAATACAAATTGAATTTTGTGTATTAACAACAACGCTGACATCTTTTAAAATTTCCAATGGTTTTTAAAATCACTTAAAAAAATTTTTTTTTAAGTTTATTTATTTTGAGAGAGACAGAAACAGCGTGAGTGGGGTGGGCAGAGGGAGAGGGAGGGAGAGAATCCCAGGCAGGCTCCAGTGCAGAGCCCGATGGGGGGCTCAAACTCACAAACCGTTGGATCATGACCTGAGTTGAAACCAAGAGTCACACAAGACGCTTAACCGACTGAGCCACCCAGGTGCCCCTCACCTTGCTTTTCTATGTTGATACGTTCAGCCATATTGTCTGAATAACAAAGGTTTTGGTCTTTCTGTTCAGATCTAACAGTTCTTCTTGAGGGTTCCTGGGTGGCTCAGTCGGTTGAGCTTTTGGCTCGGGTCATGATTTCGAGGTCCGTGAGTTCGAGCCCCGCGTCAGGCTCTGGGCTGATGTCTCAGAGCCTGGAGCCTGCTTCCGATTCTGTGTCTCCCTCTCTCTCTTCCCCTCCCCCGTTCATGCTCTGTCTCTCTCTGTCTCAAAAATAAGTAAATGTTAAAAGAAATTTTTTTTTTTTTTAATTTTTTTTTCAACGTTTATTTATTTTTGGGACAGAGAGAGACAGAGCATGAACGGGGGAGGGGCAGAGAGAGAGGGAGACACAGAATCGGAAACAGGCTCCAGGCTCTGAGCCATCAGCCCAGGGCCCGACGCGGGGCTCGAACTCACTGACCCCGCGAGATCGTGACCTGGCTGAAGTCGGATGCTTAACCGACTGCGCCACCCAGGCGCCCCCAAAAAATTTTTTTTTAAAACAGTTCTTGGCTTACTGCACTATCCAGGACCTCTCATCTAACCAAACATATATTAAGCATATTTGTTTTATTTCTGACTACAAAGAAATGTTTGTATTTTGAAAAGATTTGACCTGTGGATTGGGTTCTGGCTCCATCTGAAATTTTACTAACCACATCTTATATTGTAAGATTTTGTCGGTATGTGTATGGCCATTCCTTCCATCAATTCCCTTTTTCTCAGGTCAAATTTTGCAGATCCAAGATTTCTGTAGTCTCTTTTGGCCATTTTTAGCTTTCTTTCTTGTTGATTATCACTGTCAGCAATCTTCCCTAAGAGTTGGGTAAAAGACTGAAAATTTATATTTATTTCTCGGTGAATTTCTTTAGAAATTGTCAGCCATTCTCCTTAGCAGTCAGATTGGCCTATTGCAGAGATCATTGAACCAGGAGCTACAGGGGCCAGGCAGGTACTCTGAAAAACTCCGTCCAGATGGGCACTGAGGCCATCTACAGAGGGGAGACTTTACTCATTTCTGGCAAATTATTGCCATGGAAGGATATCAGAATTGGTCAGTTTGGCGCCTCAGTCTGGGTTCTTATTGACAGACTTCTGGCATTGCACTTTTTTTTTAAAGGTTAGTTAGGAGACTGTGACAGAGGCATGATTTGAGATGGACCTTGAAATAAGAAGCAGGTTTTGGAGAGGAAGACAGAGAAAAAAAAAAAAAAGTCCGTGGGCCAGGCAGGTCTCTCTGTGCTGCAAGGTTGTAGATCGGGTGTGAGAGGAAAGCAAAGTATGTGTATGTGTGGGTGGTGGTAGTAAGCGGTATAATTCCAGATATACTTTGAAGGTATTGCTGACAGACTTGGATGTGGGGTGAGAGGTAAATCAAAAGATGAGTCAAGGGGGAGGGGTGCGCATGGGTGGCTCAGCCAGTTAAACATCCAACACTTGATTTCAGCTCGGGTCATGATCTCAAGGTTCGTAAGCTCAAGCCCTGCGTTGGGCTCTGTGTGGACAGTGCAGAGCCTGCTTAGCCCCTTCCCCTGCTCGCACTCTTTCTCTCAAAATAAATATATATATATATTTAAAAGGATGGGTCAAGGATGACTCCAGGAAGAGAGTTGCCATTTTGAGTTGGGGGAAAGAGTTGCATGTCAGAGTTGCCTATTAGGCACCCAAGTGGAGATGCTGAGTAGGCAGTTGGATGTATGCGGCTGGAACTCAGCGTAGAGGCTGGAGATACGAGTCTGGGAGGCATCTAGGTAGAGATGACATCTGAGGTCACAAGACTGGAAGGGAACGTGAATGGAGTGTGAATGGATAAAGAAGAGAGGGCTGGGTTCTAGCCCTGAGACACTCTAAAGGGAAAAGAGGAAGAACCAGCAAAGGAGAAGAGAAGGGGTCAGGAAGCCACTCAACAGAGTGGTTTCCTGGGCACCAAGTTTAGAAAGTGTTTCAAGGGAGGAGTGATCCGCTGTGTCAAATGCTACAGATAGGTCAAGAAAGATGAGTAGAAGTGACTGTGGTGTTAGTACAGTGGAGGACACTGGTCCTTGACAGGGGCAGGTTCAGTGGAAAGGTGGAAGTTCCTGGGGCAGTATCTCAGAGAACAACGAGGGAGGGTAGAATTCTGTGCACAGTTGTAGGAATCGGTCTTAACAGGCAGTTCATACAGTCATAGGAGGGAGGCAATTAGGTGGGTCCATGAGATGCTACGAACCTGTGAATTTACTGATCCCCAGGATTTTTCTTAGTGAAATAGGAAGCAAAATCATTAGCCAAGAATAAGGATGAAGAAGAAAGTGATGGAGGTTTGATGAGAAGAGAAACATGACATAATTCTTTAGGATGATGGCTGGGGCCAGCTGAAGGATGGTATTTAAAACCCAGTTGAGCAGAATGTGGCGAGCTACGTTTCTCCTTGAGAGGTTAGTCCCTCAAGGCGCTCGGTAGTCCGCGTCCGTTTCCTTGGAGACGGACAGCCCGGTCTGGCTGGAAAGTTTGAGCCGCCTAGGTTACCACGTGGTCCACGCTCAGACAAAAGAGTTGCAGAAGCCGAAGAAATAGGCATCGCAAGAGATCGGAGCCCCGCGGACTCACGACTCTTCTTCCATTTTCCCCAATGGCCCATGTCTTTCCAAAGTAAGTAAAAGGAGCATCGATGGGTGGTGAAGTGCGCATGCGTCCCGCCCCCGGCTTCTTTTGGTCTGGGCCTGGTTGTCTTTTGACCCCGCCCCCTCCCCCGCCCTTATCTCCCTAGCCCCGCCTCTCCCTCGGGCTCTCCCAGCTCCCTCGCGTTCCAGTGGTAGTTAGTTAACTGGGAGACCCTGTTCGCGTTTGCTGTTACAGTCCATGGGTTGGGAGTGATGGACGTTCTTTCCCGCCCCAACTCTTTCCAGACCCAACCGCTCTGGGATTCGCTCCACAGTCCACAACTTCCAGATTCTGGTGAGTCCGGGAGCGCTAAGGAGCAGATGGGGGCTTGCTGACCCTGGGCCTGCAGTCCTCCTGCCCTGAACCCCCAGGCTGTGACTGTCCCGGGTGATAGAGTCTGGAGACCTGAATTCCAGGCCTGCCTGTGTCACACAGTTGCTGTAGGATCCGGGGGCAATTCTCGGAGCCTGTTTTTTTCTCATCACCTTATCGGAACGTGAGGGTATTTTATACTGCTCTCTTATTTATCTCTGATCGCTACTATGGTTTTCTATTGGGTCTTTTCCATGCCTTCTGTTTCTCACAGTTCTTAGCACCTCACAGCCTGGATGTGCTTAGTAAATTCTGGCTGGCTGATAAAAAAGTGATAGCTAGCATTTCTGAAGCTCTTACCACATGCTTCACAAATATCCCTTGGACTGCTCGCATCAACCTGCGGAGGTGGGTTTTATAATTAGACCTAGTTTACAGATGAGAAAAATTGAGGCTCAGAGAAGTAAAGTCACTTGCTCAGGGTCACAGGTATCTGTAAGGGGTGAAGCTGGGATTTGAACCCATCAGGCTGTGTGACTGATTGTGTTGTATCTGGTAGGATTATGTTCCATGGCAGCCGTCCAAGCAGAAAACCAAGCCATCTACTCTGCCTCCAGTCCTACAATCCAGAGGCCACAAGAAGACCAGAGTGAAGGCTTTGACTAGTGTCCCGCCAGGTGGGCAGAAACCCTTGAGGGCTGGTATGTGGATGGGAGACGGGACAGTGTGTATGCCCTCGGCCTTTGGTGACATCAACTGTATTAGAGTAGGCTAATTGCGGTAACAAACAATCCCCAAGTTTCAAGGGTTAATATTCAAGCCTATTTCTCATTTCCGTCAAAGAACAATTGTGGATCTGCAGGGGAGGAGGTAATCTTGTCCACATGGTCATTCAGCGATCCAGGCTTCTTCAGCCTTGTGGCTCTGACAGTTTGTGAGGCCTTGGAGTCCTCTGCTAGATAATTCTGCACTCAGAGAGAGAGAGAGAGAGAGAGAGAGAGCAAGGATATGGGTAATTGTGTGGACATTTTTTTTTTTTTTAGACCTGAAGTGATACATATCACTCCCACTCATGTTCCGGTGGCTGTAGCTCAGTCGTATGACTACCCATAACCACAAGAGGAGAAATGTCCTGCTGTGTGTCCAGGAGGCCAAGAAAACAGGGTTTGGTCAACTCAGGATAATCTCCACCACATTGTTGTTATGCCTTCTGAGGGAGTTCTCAGGCCCTTGGCTCAGGCAGACCTGGGTTCACTTCTTGGCTCTGCCCTTTACCATCTTGGAAAAGCCATTCATTTCTCTGAGCTTTAGTTTTCTCATTTTTTTAAAAATGTTTTTTATTTATTTTTGAAAGAGAGGGGGAGGCAGAGCATGAGCGGGGGGAGGAGCAGAGAGAGAGGGAGACACAGAATCTGAAGCAGGCTCCTGGCTCTGAGCCATCAGCACAGAGCCCGATGCGGGGCAGGAACTCATGACCCGCGAGATCATAACCTGAGCCGAAGTCGGACGCTCAACCGACTGAGCCACCCAGGCACCCCATAGTTTTCTCATTTGTAATATGAGGACCTGATAGGATGGCCTCAAGAATTAAATGAGATCTGTGTCAAGCATTGTTGCTCAACCTTCTCAGACCCAACATTCCTTTTAATAACAAATATTTTGTAATATTCCTTTAGTATCTGAGATAAACTTCATAGATAATATAATTGACCTATGTATGTAATTTTAAAAATTAATATAATGCCCTCAGTGTAAAGTAAAGGAAAAGGAAAAGGAAAGCTGGTTATAGTTAAATAACTTCTATTTTAGTATGTAAATACTCAGGGTGAACTCTATTAGAAGATATGTATGACAAAGTAGTCAGAAGCTTATTCACAGATGTGGAGTCACAGTGAATGTAAGAGTTGCAAATGCAGACTGACACGTGGTGGGATGTTAGGGACTCAAATGTCCAGAGGGATTTTTCATTGCAGTCACGATTTCCAAAGTGATGCCCCTCTCTTGGTAAAGTGCTTAACAAAACAGAGCACAATCTTCCCTTGATTGTAGCTGCTTTCTTGGAAAATTCAGCATTACCATAAACCCCTACAAAATACTCTTTGTGTTTAAATTTTTTTCTTTAACGTTTATTTATTTTTTGGGAGACAGAGAGAGAGACAGAACATGAGCAGGGGAGGGACGGAGAGAGGGAGTCACAGAATCCGAAGCAGGCTCCAGGCTCTGAGCTGTCAGCACAGAGCCCGATGCGGGGCTTGAACCCACGATCTGTGAGATCAGACCTGAGCTGAAGTCAGACGCTTAACCAACTGAGCCACCCAGGTGCCCCCTCTTTATGTTTATATGTGAAAGAGAGGTTCTGGGATCAGATCATTATAAATATGGTTTTTACCTACATCAGTGTCTGATAGGGCTTTGGAAAGTCATGCAGGAAGTAGGAGAATTCTGTGTTCTGTGGGGCTGTCCTATTCTGGGGCTATCTATCGAGCATCCCTGGCCCCCACCCACAGATGCCCATTGGGTCCCCCAGTATTAGTGAGAACCACAAATCCTCCTTTCCAATGTATCTAAAACACCCCTGTCAAGAGATTTGGATGTTAAGTGCTGAGCACAAGGCCTGGTGGTAGTGACAGAATTTGTGTCTTTGGCGTTAGATCTATTCATACAGCATCCACAGGGAAACTCCTTTCCTTCTGTCACTGGGGAGACAGTGAGATGTGTAACATACAACCACAGTAAGAACCAGAGTAATTAACACAGGCCAAGCACTTACTATGTGCCAGATACTGTTCTCAGCACTTTGCCCACATCACTTCATTCAGTCTTCTCAACAACCCCATGAGGTGGGTGCTGTGACGATCACCTCTTCTTCTAGATAAGGCATGGACAGGTGTAACTTCCAAGGTCCCACAGGTAGGAGGGGGCAGGGCCAGGCTGTGACAGTCGGCAGTTTGTCTCCAGGGTCACAGTCTTAACCACAGGTCGATGGAGAGTCTGTGGGCAGCGGAGAAACATGGACCTGAGTTGGTGTTCCTGTCTCCCTTCTTGCAATTCCATCTAGGTTACCTCTCGCAGCCCCCGCTACAGAGATTCCTGCTTTACGCCCGGTGAAATCCTCTGTGTAAATTACAATGATGAAAATAGTTACCACTTGCTGAGGACTTATTTTATGTTAGGCTCTGTTGCAGAGGCGTCATTCATTCATTCATTCATTCATTCATGTATTCATTCAGCAACATCCATTTGCTGAATACCCACGTGCCCAAAATTGGGCTGAGTGTTGTTGACTTACGGTGACGGAGACAGATTGGGTTTCCAGCTGCATAGAGTTCACAGTCCCAACCTCAAACATGTAACTACACAAAACTTAAAAAAAAAAAAAAAATTTTTTTTTACGTTTATTTTTATTTATTTTGAGAGAGATACAGAGAAAGCAGGGGAGGGACAGAGAGGGAGACAGAATCCCAAGCAGGCTCTGCACTGGCAGCACAGAGTCCGATATGGGATTCGAACTCCCAAACCGTGAGATCATGACCTGAGCCGAAGTCACGACTCAGAAGGTATACCAACTGAGCCCCCCAGGAGCCCCTTTTTTAATTTTTTTTTATGAAAAAATGTTTTTTATGCAAAACTTTCAATACACTTGAGATAGACGGGTACAAGGAAGTCACCACTTCATTCATTCCTTACGACCTGGGAGATAAAAATCACTATTTTACAGATGAAAGAACTGAGGCTTCGGTTGGTAAAATGTCTTAAGCGAAGTCATGTCCTTGAGGGCAGCTTTTGTGTCTTCAACAAGATGCATCAGCTGATTCCCCCAAGACGGGATGACCCCATTCCTTCTTGTTCCCCCCTTTTGCAACTAAAAAAGCCCTAGATGTAACACAACAAACATAAGAAGACTTTGAAAACTGGAAAGAATAACGTGGGTTGGTTGCTAAAGGGGTGAGCAGTCATCTGGCCTGTATGCTACGTCTCAACAGGGGACGGACTGTCTGCTAAAATGAAGATTAAGTAGGATCCAGAGTATTATTTAAAACTTGGGGGTGCTTGGGTGGCTCGGTTGGTTAAGTATTGGACTCTTTTTTTTAAATGTTTTTATTTTATTTATTTTTTAACTTTTAATGCTTATTTATTTTTGAGAGAGAGAGAGAGCGAGCATGAGTGGGGAAGGGGCAGAGAGACAAGAGGGAGACACAGAATCTGAAGTAGGCTCCAGGCTCTGAGCTGTCAGCACAGAGCCTGACCCAGGGCTCAGACTTGTGAACCGCAATATCATGACCTGAGCCGAAGTCAGACGCTCAACCATCTGAGCCACCCAGGCACCTCAAACATCAGGCTCTTAATTTCAGCTCAAGTCATGATCTCATGGTTCGTGAGTTCGAGCCCCATGTCGGGCTCTATGCTGACAGCGCAGAGCCTGTTTGGGATTTTCTGTCTCCCTCTCTCTGTGCTCCTTCCCTGCTCACTCTCTATCTCTCTCTCTCAAAAATAAATAAATAAGCATTAAAAATAAACATCAAGGATACGACAAAAGCACTTGTCATACCAAGAATAAGGAAAATCACAACATGAAGGAGAAAAGACAGACATCAACACCAAGATGAGTCAGATAGAATGATTTGACTGTTTTTATTTACAGATGGCATGCCTGTCTATGTAGAGAATCTTAAGGAATCTACTAAATCTAAAAGAAACTAGAATTAATAAGTTTGGCAAGGTTGCAGAATACAAGTACACAGAAAAATCAACCACATTTCTATGTTCTTACAATGAGTATGGGGAAACCAAAATTAAAAATACATTTATAATCCGGGGCGCCTGGGTGGCGCAGTCGGTTAAGCGTCCGACTTCAGCCAGGTCACGATCTCACGGTCCGTGAGTTCGAGCCCCGCGTCGGGCTCTGGGCTGATGGCTCAGAGCCTGGAGCCTGTTTCCGATTCTGTGTCTCCCTCTCTCTCTGCCCCTCCCCCGTTCATTCTCTGTCTCTCTCTGTCCCAAAAATAAATAAACGTGGAAAAAAAAAATAAAAAAAAAATACATTTATAATCCAAAGAAATTGAAATATTTAGGCATAAACTTAACAAAGAATGTATAGGACTTGTATGCTGAAAATTACATAATGCTAATGAAAGAGGTCAAAGAACACCTAAATAAATGGACAGACATACTATGTTCACAATTATAATACTCAGCATAGTGGGGGCCCCTGGGTGGTTCAGTCGGTTGAGTGTCTGACTTCAGCTCAGGTCATGATCTCACAGTTTGTGGGTTCGAGCCCCACGTCGGGCTCTGTGCTGACAGCTCGGAGCCTGGAGCCCGTTTCAGATTCTGTGTCTCCCTCTCTCTCTCCTCCTCCCCCGCTCACGCTCTGTATCTCAAAAATAAAGAAACATTAAAAAAAATTTAATAAAATTTAAAAAAAGATTCTCTCTCCCTCTCTCTCTTAAAAATAAATAAAAACATTAAAAAAAAAAGAACACTCAGCATAGTAAAGATGCCAATTCTCCCCAATTTGATTTCTATGTATAATGTAATTCCTATCAAAATCCCAGGAAGGTGTTTTATAGACATAGGTTTATTCTAAAATTTATATTGAAAAGCAAGGCCCTAGAATAAACTATTTTGAGAAAGGAGGATAATGTGGGAAGAATCACTTTACCTGATACTAAGGCATACTATACAGCTACAGTAATCAAGACAGCATAGAATGGGCAGAGATAAACACCTACACCAGTGGAATAGGACAGAGAAACCAGAAATAGAGCCACATAAATATGCCTGGCTGATTTTTGACAAGGGTGCAAAAACAGCTCAGTGGAGGAGAAAGAAAAACAAAAAGAACCTTGACTTGAGTTTCAGAAGTTAGATAAAACTTAACTCCAAATTAATTGTAAAATGAAATAAAAATTAAATGTTTTCATGTAAAAGTGTACACCTTTTAGGAAAGAAAATACAGGAGAGAAAAATCTTTGGGACCCATGGCCACGTGAAAAGCTCTCAGACTTTATACCAACAGCTTGATCCATAAAAGAAAAATGAAATAAATGGGGAAGTTCGATATCATCAAAAGTAAAAACCTGTTCTGTGAAAGACTCTGTTAAGGGGATGAAAAGACGAGCTACAGACTTGGAGAAAATATTTGCAAACTGCATCTGACAAAGGACTGCTACGTAGAATATATTGAGAACTCTCAACAGAAGAACAATGCAGTTAGCAAATGGGCAAAAGACACGAAGAGACATTTCACTGATGAGGATATCCAGATGGTAAATAATCACATGAAAAGATGTTTGACATCATTATCCATTAGGGCCGTGCAAGTTACACCACAGTGACTTGTCACCACACGCCTATCAGAATGGCTAAAATGAAAAATAGTGATAACACCGAATGCCGGCAAAGAGGAGAAGCTGGACGATGCATGTGTTGCTGGTGGGCATGTAAAATGCTACAGCCGCTCTGGAAAAGACTTCGGCAGTTTCTAATGAAACCAACATGCAGTTCTCATCACGGTTCAACAATTGCACTCTTGGGCATTTATTCCCGTGACGTGACAACTTAGGGTCACACAAAAACCAGTGCATGAATGTTCCATAGCAGCCTTATTCATAATACTCTCAAACTGGAAGCAATCCAGATGTCCTTTAATGGTTAATGGTTAAATAAGCTATGGTACATCCATACCACGGAATACTATCCATTGATAAAAAGGAAAGGATTGTTCAGATTCTGTGTCTCCCTCCGTCTCTCTGCCCTTCCTCTGCTCGTGCTCTGTCTGTCTCTCGCAAAAATAAAAGGAAAGGGTTGTTGATACAGTCAATAACTTGGATGAATCCACAGAATTTTGCTGAGTGAAAAAAAGCCAATTCCAGAAGTTATATATTCTACAATTCCATTTATGTAGCATTCTGGGAATGACAAAATTGTAGAAATGGAGAACGGATGAGTGATCACCAGGGGTTAGGGACACAGGCTGGGGGAGGGTGGTAAGGGGAGGGGAAGAGACTATGGCTATAAAAGGCAACATGAGGGGCGCCTGCTCAGTCGGTTAAGCGGCCGACTTCGGCTCAGGTCATGATCTCGCGGTCCGTGAGTTCGAGCCCCGCATCAGGCTCTGTGCTGACAGCTCAGAGCCTGGAGCCTGTTTCAGATTCTGTGTCTCCCTCTCTCTGACCCTCCCCTGTTCATGCTCTGTCTCTCCCTGTCTCAAAAATAAATAAAACATTAAAAAAAAAACATTTAAAAAAGGCAACATGAGCTATGCTTGCGGTGATGGAAACGTTCTATATCTTGCCTGTCTTAACATCAATTTCATGGTTCTGAAATTGTAGGTGATTTTGCAAAATGCTACCATTGGGAGAGACTGTGTTAAGGATACAGAAGATCTCTGTGTGTGTGTGTGTGTGTGTGTGTGTGTTTTAATGTTTTATTTAATTTTGAGAGCAAGAGAGTGTGAGCAGGGGAGGGGCAGAGAGAGAGGGGAACGGGGGATCCGAAGTGGGCTCAGTACTGACAACAGCAAGTCCGATATGGGGCTCAAACTCATGAACCTTGGGATCATGACCTGAGCCGAAGTCAGATGCTTAACTGACTGAGCCACCCAGGTGCCCCAGTAATAAATTTAATTAAAAATAAAAAAGATATATCAGGGCTACTGCCATTAATGAAAATAAATTGTCATTATTAAAGCTACAAATCTCCCTAACTATTTGAGTTCAACTTACTAATCTTATTATTTTTACAAACACTTCTAAGGGGGATTTGGGAAGTTGGTTAATTAATTTCCCCTAATTCTTTTAAGCCACATCTTAAAATTTCATATATTGAATTTTCATTTTCAAAGGGTTCGCTTGTCTGATTCACAAAGACCATCAAGCATTTAAATAATGCTTGTACATCTAATAAATAAACTTCGAGATATGGGTAATCTTATGTCCTCTCATGTTTCGGTAATTTATACACATTTAATAAGAACGTCTTAAACTTTTAATTTGAAACAAATCTAAATCAAAATCTCATTTACACATTTTAAATTAGAACCACAATATTAATCTATTAATCATTCCATCTTTTAAACACTACAATTAAATACCCGGCGTATACAGATAACTCATAACTTTAACACAACATTATTGTAGTTTACTTCATCACTTCAGCAGTTAATGCTAACATCTTCCAGGGTTAGCTGTGTCGATGCATTGAAGAAATAATATTTTTCTGAATTGTACTGGGTTGCACCTGGAGTAGGGATTTGGGGGGGGGGGGCGGGGACGAGAATGTGGCCACAACATTCATGATGATTTGGGTGATTTTTTTTTTTAAATTTTTTTGTTCAACGTTTATTTATTTTTGGGACAGAGAGAGGCAGAGCATGAACGGGGGAGGGGCAGAGAGAGAGGGAGACACAGAATCGGAAACAGGCTCCAGGCTCTGAGCCATCAGCCCAGAGCCCGACGCGGGGCTCGAACTCACGGACCGCGAGATCGTGACCTGGCTGAAGTCGGACGCTTAACCGACTGCGCCACCCAGGCGCCCCAGTGATTTTTTTTTTAAATTTATTTTTGAGAGAGAGAGAGAGAGAGAGCACAAGCAGGGGAGGGGCAGAGAGAGTGGAGGACAGAGGATCTAAAGCAGGCTCTGTGCTGACTGTAGAGAGTCCGATGCAGGGCTCGAACCCATGAACCATGAGATCGTGACCTGAGCCGAAGTCAGTCCCTCAACCGGCTGAGCCACCCAGGTGCCTTGATTTGGGTGATTTGTCCCGGGCTGGCACATGACACGCTGTGAGGAAGCAGGGGTTCTGAGAACATGTCCTCCAAATGCCTTATTCTGATCGGAACTATTTTCGTATACTCCTTATCTGGCAGGGCCACAGCTTTTAGAGGTATTTCAGACAGCCAGTCGGGAGTTTTGCACAGCTCCTGTGCCTTCGTGTGGTGCTGTGGTTCTGATGCCAATCCTCAGGTCATCAGTAACGGCAGTGACAACGAGAAATGCATATTCAGCACTGAGTATGGATCAGGCACTTCTCGACACACTTTAAAGCAGAATAACATTTAATCTTCACGACAACCCGATGAAGTAGGCATGATGATCACTCCTATCTTATAGGTGGGAAAACTGAGGGACAGAGAGGTCATGTGACCCGCCCAAATTCACGGGCTAGTGGAAAGCAGTGTCTGGATTCGAACCCAGGCTGTCTGGCTGATTAGTTCCTGCCCTTAACCCCCGCCCTGTCTGACTCTGCTACCGGCCAGGTTGGTGGGAGAGATTGCGGGCACCTGGCCGTCTCCTGTGCTACTCTTCTCGCTCCTCCCCTCTGTCCGTGCCCAGGGTCACGGGGAAGCCTCCTGCACTTCTCTGTCCCTTATATCAAGGCCCAAAGTGAGGCCTGGGAGCTTACTGATAGATGTGAGTTTCATGCTCTGCCTCACTGTCACATATTATAAGGTCGAGAGCGGGTGGGGCTGGGGCCTGGGCCGCCTCAATGGATGGTCCTGGGACCCGATCCTAGGCCTGCCTATATCCTTACTCCCTCTCTGCCTTTTCCCATGCCCTAGCGTTGCATTCCAAGTCCGCCACGTCGATGACAAGCGAGCTGAGGCAGCCACAGGAAATGCACAGAGAGAAGCTGGACTCTGGGAAGGCACAGGCCAAAATCCGGCTAATGAAGGTAGGAGCATCCTCCCACAGGCACCGGGGCCCAGGATGGGGGCAGAGGGGTGGGGGGACAGCGATAGCAAACACGCACTGAACATTTGGTGGATGCTGGGCTCATTTCCTCGTTAGCAATGCCATGGGCATGCTTATCGTCACCCCCATTTTACAGATGGGGAAACTGAGGTGCAAGGCGATGAAGGACTTGTACCAGGTCACATAGCCAGAAAATGGTAGTACCAGAGCCACTTAAGCAAAGTGTTTGCCTTTGTGTTTAAGACTAGGAAAATGAGGGGCGCCTGGGTGGCGCAGTCGGTTAAGCGGCCGACTTCAGCCAGGTCACGATCTCGCTGTCCGTGAGTTCGAGCCCCGCGTCAGGCTCTGGGCTGATGGCTCGGAGCCTGGAGCCTGTTTCCGATTCTGTGTCTCCCTCTCTCTCTGCCCCTCCCCCGTTCATGCTCTGTCTCTCTCTGTCCCAAAAAATAAATAAACGTTGAAAAAAAAAATTTAAAAAAAAAAAAAAAAGACTAGGAAAATGATCAGAATCGCTTTTTATTTCACTGCATGAGGAACACAATCTGGTGGCTTGTCCATTAAGACATTTCTAGTAAATGAACCTCTCGTGGAATACGATGCACCTTGAAGCAGGGCTTAGACGCTTACTAGTACATTTTTCACACCTCTGATACAATTTTAGATAAGTAATTTTCTCACCGTCCATTGTTTTCTATGGCTTCAGAACAACGTTTCAAAGTATTTGAAATGACGAAAAGAAGAGTCTTTGTGTCCATAGAAGAAAGTAGAATACTGAATACTATAAATACTACAAAATACCGTAGAAGAATTATTAACTTCTTCGAGAAAGTTTTTTTTTTTCCAAAAGTTTTTTTTTCCCCCATGAAATTTCATGGATTTGGCTATCAATAAATGTCTGGTAATACATTTCAGATGTTTGTTCATCTTCTGCTTTATTTTTTTATTTTATTTTATTTTTTATTTTTTTCAATATATGAAATTTATTATCAAATTGGTTTCCATACAACACCCAATGCTCATCCCAAAAGGTGCCCTCCTCACTACCCATCACCCACCCTCCCCTCCCTCCCACCCCCCATCAACCCTCAGTTTGTTTTGAGAAAGTTTTTAAGAGCTCAGTGAACAATTACTAAATAAAGAAATAAGGAAGAATGCTATGAAACCTTTTCTTCCCTTTAACCTTCAATTTTGCAAAAAGGTTCAGAGGTGGCCCAGCGTTCTTAAAGGAGGAACTCATATTTCTGGTGTTTATTGTTATTGTTTTATTATTTTCTTTCTTTCTTTTTTTTTAACGTTTATTTATTTTTGAGACAGAGAGAGACAGAGCATGAACAGGGGAGGAGCAGAGAGAGGGAGACACAGAATCTGAAACAGGCTCCAGGCTCTGAGCTGTCAGCACAGAGCCCGACACGGGGCTCGAACTCACAGACCGTGAGATCATGACCTGAGCCAAAGTCGGACGCTTAACCGACCGAGCCACCCAGGCACCCCTATTATTTTCTTTCTTAAAAATTTTTTAAAAATATTTTTATTTATTTATTTATTTATTTATTTATTTATTTTTTAAGTTTATTTATTTTGAGAGAGAGGGAAAGCATGTGCTTGGGGAAGGGGCAAGGAGAGAGAGAGAGAGCTAGAGAGAGAGAGAGAGAGAGGGAGAGAGAGAATCCCAAGCAGGCTCTATGCCGTCAGTGCGGAGCCCAATGTGGGGCTCGAACCCACCAACTGTGAGATCATTACCTGAGTGAAATCAAAAACCCAATGCTTGGGGCACCTGGGTGGCTCAGTCGGTTAAGCGTCCGACTTTGGCTCAGGTCATGATCTCGCAGTTTGTGGGTTCGAGCCCCGCATCGGGCTCTGTGCTGACAGCTCTGAGCCTGGAGCCTGTTTCAGATTCTGTGTCTCCCTCTGTCTCTCTGACCCACCCCTGTTCATGCTCTGTCTCTCTCTGCTTAACTGACTGAGCCACCCAGGCACCCTGTTTTTGTTTATTTCTGAGGGGGGGAGGGGCTGAGAGAGAGGGGGACAGAAGATCTGAAGCCAGATCTGTGCTGCAGAGAGCCCAATTTGGGGCTCAACCTCATGAACCATGAGATCATGACCTGAGCAGAAGTCCAATGGTTAACCCACCGAACCATCCAGGCGCCCCTCTAGTGTTATTTTTATCCTGACTTTAGAACTTGGACAATTTGGCTCTGAAACCTGGTCTCCTAAACAGTTCCTAGTGTTGTCTCTTGTAACCATTCATTCATTTAGTCAATAAATATTTATTGAATGCCTCCTATGTGCCAGGCTCTGTTCTAAGGATTCACCAGTGATGTGGCTGGCCTCTGATCTTAGGGAGATTACATTCTACTTTGGGAGACAGACAACAAACAAGACAGATAAATATATTATATGTGCCATGATGATAAGAGTAATGAAGAAGTGTAAAGATAAGGTTAGGGGCTAGAGAGGCACAGAGGAAGAGTGGCTGTGACTGTTTCAGACAGGGCAGTCAGAGAAGGCTGCTAAAGTGATATCTGAGGGAGAAATGTTCTAGATAGACGAACTGCAAGTGCAAAGGTCCTGAGGTTGGTATAGCTGGAGATGAGGAGAGATAGTGGGAGTAGGGGTATGGGTGGTGATTTGTTTGCAGCTCTGTTTTCCCTGCTCTGGATTTTTTTTTTTGTTTTAATGTTTTTATTTTATTTTTGAGAGAGAGAGTGCGTGCATGAGTGGGGCAGGGCAGAGAGAGAGAGGGAGACACAGAATCTGAAGCAGGCTCCCGGCTCCTAGCTGTCAGCACCGAGCCCGACGTGGGGCTCGAACCCACAAACCGTGAGATCGTGACCTGAAGTCGGACGCTCAACTGACTGAGGCACCCAGGCACCCCTGGGCTTTGTGTTTCTATGCTGAGTGAGACAGGAAGACCCTGGAGGGTTCTGATTAGAACCGGGAGATGATCTGACCTACGTTTTCACAGGAGTCCTTGGGCTGCTGCTGCTGTGTGGAGAATGGACATGGAGACAAGGTGGGGGGGAACAGGAAGGGAGTGGAAACTACCCAGTCGATTTGCTCTCGGAGACAGAAGAGGATCCTGACTCTGCCCCTCAGTCTCAGGACAATATGCCTCTACATTTGAGAGAGGGAAAACTATGTGCCAGGCGCCATCCCCGGTGTTGGGGACACAGCTGTGAACACAGCACTCAGAACCTGTTCTATTATGGAGCTGACGCTATGGTGGGGGGGGGGACCTGTAATAAATGGACCAAAAAACCCCAAAGAATAGTTACTCCTCAGTTCATTCAACCCATACTTGTGGAGCCCCAGGCACTGTCCTATGTGCTGTGCCCTACAGCTGTGACGACACATGGCTGCCCCCGCCCTCCTGGCTGCGACATTCTAGTGGGGGAGGCAGGCAAGAAGTAAGAAAAATAAGATAATAAGAAAAAGATATAATTACAGGTTGGGGGTGAGGATCAGGAAGGAAACAAAGCAGGGGGTTCTGCACTAGATCTGGTGGCCAGGGAAGATCCATTTCTAGAGCAGAGGTCATGAATTCTAGTCGATTCGAATCCCCTGGGAGTTGGGTATGTGCGGGGAGCACAGCTTCCTGAGGCCAGCCCCGGCGACGTTGGCTCGGTGGGCTTCTGGGAGACGAGGCTGATCGTCGTACCAAGTGAAACTGAGCATGTGAAGTGCTTAGCACGGTTTTGGGCACGTGATAAATACTCTGTACGTTTGCGCCGTGACTCATTCTATGAGGAGTATGGGAGCCGAGGGCCAGGAGAGGGTGATTTCTAGTAAAGGACAGAGAAACGAGGAACAACAGAGGAAGAGAGCACGTAGGTATGGCAGAGGTGGAGGGCTAGAGCCCGTGGCGATAGTTTCAGCTCCTGTTCCTGAGTCACACTGGGTGCCAGCCAGGCACTGCCGCCAAGGGCCTTGATTGTGAACGTTACCGCCTGTGTTTTCTACAGCAGCTCTCTGAAGCAAGTATGTTTCCTGACCTTGAGAAATATTAGCAGGGCTCTCGGAGGCTAATGCCTCTGGCCAGGTTCCCTGCGGCCGTAAGTGGCCGACTTGGTATTTGAACTAAGTGTGTCCAGACCTTACATCTAGCTTTTAATCACTGTGGGGCTTGGCCACATCTCGCAGCTTTAAGCCCACTCACTTCCTGGTCTTGGTGTCGTGAGAAGACAGACATCGGGAATCACAAGTCTGGCTTTCCAGTGCCGGTGCCATTACCTTCTGGCTGCGTGACTTTAGGCAAGTCCCTTAACCTGGCTGAGTCTCCATTTATTAATAAAATAAGAGTTAGTGGGGGCACCTGGGGGGGCTTAGCGGTTGAGCATCTGACTTCGGCTCAGGTCATGACTGGGCTCGCAGATGACAGCACAGGGCCGGCTTCGGATCCTCTGTCCCCCCTCCCCCCACCCCCGCCCCACCCCCGTTTGTGTGTGTGTGTGTGTGTGTGCGCGCGCGCGCACGCGCGCGCACGCGCTCTCTCTCTCTCTCTCTCTCAAAAATAAACATTAACAAAATAGCATGTGTTTAAACAAATGAAATAAGAGTGAGTCAACATAGGGGATGAACTGATAACCGTGTGCCATGTTTGGAGTGAGGCACAGAGTAGGCCCCAACAATTCTTACTGTTCTTATTGTAGATTTTGTGTACCTGCTGGTGGCAACCCTAGGCAAGTCCCTTAACCTCTCAGACCCTCATTGTTTCCACGGGGGGCGGGGGGGGGCGATGTACGAAATGAGACGCTACTCATTCAGCTCAGCTGCCTGCAGAGAAACGGCCGCGATTTTTCTTGCTTCCCCTGCTTCTCCATACATGGCCCGTCACCTCTGCCACCTTCTTACCTACCTGGGGTGTTTTCTATTTTTATGACAATTGGTATTACTGTATCTTCTTGACTCAAAGAAGCCAGCGATCATAAGGTGCAGCTTTATCTTATTTACCCACGAACAGAATTTTGTCAGATTGTGGCATGCCGCCGGTTGGAAGAGGCACCCCCCCCCCACCTCCGAGGTGTAGAATTAGGGGAAAATGGGCGTTTGAGGATGGACGAAGTAGTTCAGCGGCTCTGACCCTCAGACAATGGGGTCGCATTTACCAGTCGCGACCACGAGGGGGCGGGCGTGCGGCGGGAGGGAAGCGGTTCCTCGGCTCCGGGAGGCTCCAGCCTTCCCGCGCAGCCCCGCCTCCCATCGCTGCCCTCCCCTCCGCCCGCAGACGTTGCTCAGGAACGAGCGAAACTCACTCCAGGAGCTGTGCAGCCATGAGGTCTTCCTCACCACGCTCAACTGGGAGCTGGTCAAGGCCATCCAGGACATGGAGGACAGCTCGGCCCTGAACGCGCGCGCGATGCTGCAGCAGCAGGACATCCTTGCGGTGAGGCCTAACTGCACCCCCCTCGCCTCCGCCCTGTGCACCTCCGTCCAGCTCTCGGCGCCGCCCCGCTGAGCGCTCGGGTGCCCTCTCCCGGCCTCTCCCGGCCGGTTGCACCAGCGGCTTCCTCCTGGCAGATGCATCTCTCACACTTGGCCCCACCTCCCTGGGTTTTGGAATCAGACCCAGATGGGGGCTCATCCCAACGCCGGCACTAATTGGAGTTAACCTCTGAGCTCTGTAAAGTAGAGCACAAAGCACCCACCCCAAACGCGGGGTTGTACTCGGCACACAGTAGGTGTGCAAGAGAAAGCGGCTGCAGTCCCCACCCCAATCAGCAAATACACAGTGTAATACTGAGTGCTCTGTATATACTCATATAATCCTTACAACAACCCCCTGGGGTGGGCACTATTATCTTTATTTTACGTCGGAAAAAAATGGGAACAGAGAGGCTGGGTAACTTGCCCAAGGTCACCCTCAAGCACCCCCACCTAAGCAACTGGGATTTGAACCCAGGCGGCCCGGCGCCAGGGTCTGGCTTCCTCCCAGCATGCTGTGATCCGCGCTCTCAGCCCGTGGTGGCACTTATGGTCTGTTGGTGGCGCTTATGGTCTATGGGTGGAGCAGCTTTTCAGAGAACCCAGGGGGCATCCTCCGCCTCCTCTGGGAGAGGCTTGGAGAAGCTGCCGGAAGAGAGCTGAAAGTTCACAGGGACCCAGGAGTTTGGGCTGGAGAAGAGTCAGAGAAAATGCCTTCATGGAGCCGTTCTGGAGTTCCCTCTGGTCGCGCGGTCTGCCCCGGGAGAAGAGAGACGGAGCTCACTGGAACCTGTGAGATGAAGAGAAAATGAAGTCTTGGGAACTGGATCTGCTCAGGCTGCCATAACAAAATGTGATAGACCAGGGGGCTTAGACATAGACATTTTTTCTCAGGGTTTTGGAGGCCGGAAGTCCAAGATCAGGAGGCCAGGAGGGTTGAGGTGCGGTGAGGCCTTTCTCCTCGGGGTGCAAATGGCCACTTTCTCTCTGTGTTCCCAGATGGCTTTTCCTCTTTGCTCCCATGGAGAGAGAGATCTCTCGCGTCTCTTCCTCTTTTTTTTTTTTTTTTAGTAAAATTTATTTTTAAACTTTTTAAAATATAATCTATTGTCAAATTGGTTTCCATACAACACCCAGTGCTCATCCCAACAGGTGCCCTCCTCGATACCCCTCACCCGCCCTCCCCTCCCTCCCACCCCCCCATCAACCCTCAGTTTGTTCTCAGTGTTTAAGAGTCTCTTATGGTTTGCCTCCTTCGTCTCTAACTTTTTTTTTTTCTCTTCCCCTCCCCCATGGTCTTCTGTTAAGTTTCTCAAGATCCACATAATGAGTGAAAACATATGGTGTCTGTCTTTCTCTGCCTGACTTATTTCACTTAGCATCACACTCTCCAGTTCCATCCACGTTGCTGCAAATGGCCAGATTTCATTCTTTCTCATTGCCAAGTAGTATTCCATTGTATATATAAACCACATCTTCTTTATCCATTTGTCAGTTGATGGACATTTAGGCTCTGTCTTTCTCTTCTTATAAGCTCACTAGTCTTATCGGATTAAAGCCCCACCCTTTTGACCTCATTTAACCTTCATTACCTGCTTAAAGCCCCTATCTCCAAATACAGTCATATTGGGGGGCAGGGCTTCAACATGTGAATTTGGTGGGGGAGAGGGGAAACAATTCAGTCTATAAGAGAAGCCAAGGACCTGCAGAGTTATTCATTCCAAACTTAGAATATTCTCTAAACTTAGACAAAGTCATTGTTGATTTTCTGGCATTGATCCATTAATACATTTTTCCGTTCATCCTGAGTGCTTCCTGTGGGCCCTTGGGAAACAGTGATTAGTGGGGCACTTTGTCTACATTAAGCTCTCCTTGTGGGGTCACGGGCAATTAGAAAGCCATTTATGTGTACTGCCGTGGGGACAGGGGATATGGGGAGCCCTCTCACCCAGACATGGGAAGGTCAGGAAGGCTTCCTGGAGAAAGGGATGCTTGGGTTGAAACCTGCAGAAGTAGGTGTTCATTGGTAGAGGGCTGTTCCGGGCAGAACGAATGGGCATACAAGGCCTGTGGAGAGAGGGAACATAGCTCAAGGAGCCACATGTTGGCCCAAGGTCAGGCCAGGGCCTTGTCAGCTTAGCTAAGGAGTTTGGGCCTTATTTAAGGGCAGAGGGGAGCCACTGGAGGGTTTTAAATAGCAGAGGGATGAGGTCAGCTTTTATTAAAAAAAATTTTTTTTAAATGTTTATTTTTGAGAGAGAGAGAGACAGCACGAGCAGGGGGGGGGGAGCAGAGAGAGAGGGAGACACAGAATCTGAAACAGGCTCCAGGCTCTGAGCTGTCAGCACAGAGCCCGATGCAGGGCTTGAATTCACAGACCGCAAGATCATGACCTGAGCCGAAGTCGGACGCTTAACTGACTGAGCCACCCAGGCACCCCAAGGCTGTTGGGGTTTAAATCTGTAGCACTTGGTGACATTTCAAAGGAAGGGGGCGTGGGGACCGCAGCCTGGGTTTGGCCCGGTGCCTGGGCGCGCGGCCGTGCCATCGGCGGAGGTGGGTGGTAGAGGGGACCGTGTGGAGCGGGTCGGCCAGCCTCTGGGCAGGTTGCTGGGGCTGGGGCTGGGTTTGGATCTGGGGACTCCTCCGAGGAAGTGCCGGGTCCCCCGAGAGCCCATGCTTCGGCAGCGCCAGGAGACGGTGGGGGGCGAGCTGACCCCACCCCTCCCACAGACCATCGTGGACATCTTGGAGTGCTCCAACAAGAAGAAGCTGCGGCAGCTGACGTGTGAACTGAAGGAGTGGGAGGAGAAGGAGGAATCCAAGATGAAGCGTGAGGATCCCTGGGGCGAGCTCCCCGGTCCCCTCTCTGGCTTCTGGGAGGTCAGCAGGGCGCCCGCCTTGCACCTGCCTTTTGGAAACCAGCAGCCCCGTCATCCCCCTGGTTCGGCAGGTGGAACTGCTAAGATGCAGAGCTTAGGGGCTTACTTCTGGAGCACTTGGCGCTTCGAGGCCCCGCGAGGCTTCCCCTTTACGGGCACTCTCGGTCACTGTGGCTCCCTGTGAGGCAGGGACCGTTCACCCATTTTACAGATGGGAAAGCCGAAGCGAAAGGAAGTGAAAGTAGCCCGCCGAAGGTCACATAGCTGGGCGCCAGAATCCAGCCCCAGCTTGCCTCTTTCCTGCCAAGGTCCCTCTGGGAGCCGGTGGCTGGGTCCCTCTGGTCCCGGGGTCTTCGATCGTGTTGAGCCCGTGGTTTCTTTCCCCGGAGCAGACTGGAAGCCTTCTGAGGGAAGGGGCGGTGTGTCGGCGAGCCTCAGACCCTGGGACACCACCCCCATGGAGGGCGGCAGGACAGACTTTGTCTTAATGGTCGTTTCATGGGCCCGTTGCCCTGGGAGCAGGTGCATGAGGAGACAGGTCGAGGGAGGGACAGTCTTGGCGAGGGTCACACAGTAAGTGGGCCTCCCGCATCTCCTGGGAGGGGTCCTTGAGGGAGGATCCTGCCTCCTGTCCCTCCTGACCTCTCCAGACCTGGAGCAGCAGGTGGAACAGCTGAACGCCACGATCGAGAAGACCCAGAAGGAAGTGAACTTCCTGAGCACGTACATGGACCGCGAGTACCCTGTCAAGTCGGTCCAGATTGCCAACCTTGTGCGCCAGCTGCAGCAGATAAAGGACAGCCAGCAGGTAGGTGCGCCCTTGGCCCCGCTCCGCTGGACCATACTGGAGACAGGGCTGGTGGCCAACACCCTCCTGCTGGCCCCTAGGATGAGCTGGATGACCTTAATGAGATGCGCAGAAAGGTCCTGGAGTCTTTGTCTGAGCAGATTCAGAGGAAGAAGAAAAAACTTCTGAGATCTCTGGTGGTGGTGAGTAGCCAGCTGCTGGGGTAGGTATCCAGGTCCTGCCCCAGCCCTGCTTTCTTCCCCGTCCTCTGCCTCCAGGCCCCCTGCACCCCCTCTGGTCTCTACCATGCACTGCTGCCCAATAAGAGGCACTGGGGGGCCAGACCTCTCCTCCCTCCACAGAAAAACCAGCAGCGCCATCAGGAGGCTCTTCTGCAGAAGATCCGGGATGGCCAGGACATGCTGAGATGCACGGGCAAGTTCAGAGAAGTGAGTGGGCACGGAAGGTGACGGTCCCTCCGGGAGGGAGCAGAAGGGTGGGCGGTCCCCAGGACCTGTGGGAGTCAGGCTTGTCTTGATCTGGCGCTCGGGTCTCCAGCCCTGGTATTGGCCTCTCTCCTAGCCAGTGCCTTACTGTCAGCTGCCATTCGTCGTAGGAGGAGGTTAGTGCCCGCCTCAGCCTTGCCTCGTTGACCAGCATCCCCGGTGATGACCCATTAGCAACATCGCCAGACATTGTCTGCGCGGCCATCATTTTACTGTCGTTCCCACCCCCTCTGTTCATCCTCTCATTTTTATCACTCACCATCACCTGTTAGCCGTGTTAATGAACCTCACCGTCACCCCCCCCTCTCGCGTTAACTTTCATTATCGTCTTCCTTCATCCACTGTCGGCGAGAGCGGCCTTCGCTGCCGGCCCCCGTTAAGTCTCATTACCAGGTACCGCCCCCCTTTGCCACCTGTCGCCATTCTCCGTGATCTCCTGGCCGCTTTCAGCGCCATCAGAGGTTGGCACTGACTCGCGAGCCCAGGAAGCCCTGTGACGAAGCCGCCCCGATTCCCTGGATGTCCTCGCTGCACCTGCATTCTGCCCCGGTCTCCCTGTTGTTGGGGGATGTTGGCTTCTCACTCTCCCCTGCTGTACCTCTGTCCTCAGTTTATCAGCCAGTTTGAGGAGGAAATACCCATCCTAAAGGCCGAGGTGGGGCGGCTCAAGGTCCAAGTCCAGGAGCCCCGAGAGACCGTGTTTGCGGATGTTCTGCTTCGGAGACCCAAGTATGTGATCTTTTTGGCAGCTGCCTCTTAAACGCGCCATGCCGTGTGCTTGAAGAGGCTCTCCGTTCCTGGGGAAGGCAGAGCCCTGCACAGGGGGCCGGGGAGACTTGGGTCTCGCCTCGCCTCGCCTCTGCAGCTGACCACGTGGCAGATGTGACGTTGCCCGTCTGGGCCTGCTTGTCCCACCAGTGCACGGGCAGCTGACTTACATCATCTCTCTGGAACCCCCTTCTGGTTCCCAGATTCCGTGTTCCCACCAAGTGGGTGCACCCCTAAGCTTCTTGGTTGTTCAGGAAGGTGCAGTTGAGTGGGGTGGTTGACGCCAGGGAATAGCCTGGAAGACACTCTGAGGAGAGAAGGATGTCCTCTCTGCTTGGTACACCGCTGGGCTCCAGAGGAAGAAGTTCCTTCCTTCCAAAGCCAGTTCTCTGCCTCCTTTCTTGTGTCAGGCCCTTTGTGGCAGAGCTTGGGGGTCCTACTAGGTCTGGCCTCTCCGTGATGGCGCGCAAGACCTGGGGCACCTCCATGTGGAGGCCTCAGGTAGGCAGTTGACCTCAGAAGATGGATACTGGCTAGCGATGGAAATTTAGGTATTGCCAGTATAGAGATATGTTTCCTTTTTCTTCTTTTTTAATGTTTACTCATTTTTGAGAGAGAGAGAGAGAGAGACAGACAGACAGACAGAACACGAGGAGGGGAGGGGCAGAGACAGAGGGAGACACAGAATCCGAAGCGGGCTCCAGGCTCTGAGCTGTCAGCACAGAGCCCGACCTGGGGCTCGAACTCACGAACCGCGAGATCGTGACCTGAGCCGAAGTCAGAAGCTTAACCGACTTGAGCCGCCTGGGTGCCCCTAGAGATGCTTTTCCTTTTTACCATTATTATGAAACATTTCAAATATACAGACAGTAGAGAGAATATTAGGATGAATACCCGGTTGCCCGTGTAGTTTTAGGAGCGGTTATATTGTTGCCATATTGGCCTCATCGTCATTCCTTCTTCTTGTGAAGTGTTGTGAATTGCAGACAGCCTGACATGTCACGTCTAAAGACGTCCGTGGGCACCAGGAGATTAGGGAAAGCGTGAGCGTGGATGGGAGAATTGGGACGGGGTGGAGACAGAGTGTCATGTGTGGCCTCGTGGGTGTGCTGATCACTGGGGGGCGGGGGGGGATGTATTGCGGATGCAAACCCATGGCGCTGGCTACTTGTGTGGAAAGAATGATGCCTGTCAGTTACCGAGTGCTCTTTACGAGCCGGCATGGTCTCACTCAGTCCGCCTACCAACCACGGAGGCTGTGAGTCTGGCGCCCTGCTTGGCTTCTCACACCTTCTTTGCTCTTCCCTACCAGGTGCCCCCCAGACATGGACGTCATCCTCAACATCCCTGTGGAGGAACTGCTCCCCTTCTAGATGGCGGGCCATGGGCCACCCTTCCCTCCCTGCTCTTTCCCCCATACCTGGAGCCTTGACTTGTCTCCTTCCACGGCCACGTGTCCACTCAGACCCTGGTCTGCCCTCTCCCCCTTCCTCCCTCTCTTCCTTCCTTTCTTTCTTTCTCCCTCTCTCCCCCCACCCTTCCTCTCCTTTCCTCCCTCCCTCTCCCTCCCCCTCCCCCCTCCCTCTTTTCTTTCTGGCTGGTGCAGCTGCTTGGGCCAGGTGTGCATTCCCAGTGAAGCGTGCCATTTCTTTTTACCAATAAAGCTGGCTTTGCATTTGCTCCCTTGCTTGGAGATTTCCGGCTAGGCCTAGAGAAGATGTGGTAGGCACGGACTGTCTTAAGATAAGGGGTGGGTAACTGTGCTGACCGTATCTGGGGGCACAGAACATCTCAAGAAGGGCTCCTGACCCCCTGCCTGAGTCTCGATGGCTCTGTGGCTCCGGGCTGCCCCGCCCCTGGCATCCCTGGTGCAGTGGGAGCCCAGCTTCCCTCTGGATTTGTACCCAGACCTTTTGAGGCCAGGTCCAGGGCGGAGGGGAGACCCCCCGAGTCCGATGCACCTGGGATGTTGCTGGGCTTTCATAGCCGATGGCCATCTCTATTCTCGTGCAGCTGTCTGTCTGTCCACTGCCTGTGCCCCAGCTGTGCGCGGACGTGACACCCACCCAGGTGCGTAGTTGGGCACAGCCCCCAGCGCGTGCTCCTGGACCCCCTGCATGCAAGGACTGTCCCTCCAGTTACTGGGAGTGCTGTTAGCACACATCCCTCGGCCGTCGGACCCTCAGGGGCTGCCTCGGCTGCAGAGGCCACTTCACCCAAGGTCAGCTGTCCTCCCACATCCGATGACTGCTCCGGGTGCAAATACCGAAGTCCCGGCCGTCTTGGCCTCACTTGGGACAACTCCGAAGGTCTGTTCTGGCTCCAGAACTCCCTGTAGGGTCAACTGAAACAGTCCTCGGGCCTGCCTCGCAGCTTGACCTCTCCCTCTGCCGAGTCCTGCCTGCCTCTCCCTTCCTCAGTTGACTCCCGGGTGCCCATTAATAAACATCCTGCACTTTGTACTCCGCCTCAGACTTGGCGTCCCTCGGACCCAGACTCTGGCTGCTCACGGATCCACTCTATCGAGGGACTTTGGGCTACAGGTTACGGAACACCTGACCAAACTGGCCTAAACAACAAAGGGCTCAGGTAGATAAGTGTTCTAGGTGAGGCGAGGCTTTACCCGGAAATCAAGCGAGGACACCTTCCTCTACTTTGTTCTCCAGAGTGTTCTCCTCCCCCCGAGGCTGGCACTCCTGTGGTCACGGCGTGGCTCCCAGCATCTCCTGGCAGGGCGGGGGTTACGATCCGTTGTTCACGTCCTACTGGAAAGAGTGTCTCTCCCAGAATTTTCAGCCAAAGTCTGAAAATCTTCACTGTGACCGGACCGGCTTATACCGTGTGCCCACCTTGAAGCAGTCAAGGAGGTGGAGAATGCCTTCGGGTTTAGTCTAGGGCATGCACACCACCCTTGGAGCAGGGGAGGGGTGGTTGGGGTGGAGCACGTGACCTAGGCTAAGGCGGTAGGCACCTCCAGAACCACACGGGTCCCCAAATTGAAATGGAAAATGTTTTTTTTAATATTTTATTTTATTATTTTTTAAATTATTATTATTTTTTTTAACGTTTATTCGCTTTTGAGAGACAGCACAAGCGGAGGAGAGGCAGAGAGAGAGGAGACACAGAATCCGAAGCAGGCTCCAGGCTCTGAGCTGTCAGCACAGAGCCCGACCCGGGCCCCGGGCCCACGAACTGTGAGATTATGACCCGAACTGAAGTTGGACACTTAACTGACTGAGCCACCAGGTGCCCCTAAAGATTTTGTTTAAAAGTAATCTCTATACTTGGGGCGCCTGGGTGGCTCAGTCGGTTGAGCAGCCAACTCCGGCTCAGGTCATGATCTCACAGCTCGTGAGTTCGAGCCCCGCGTCGGGCTCTGTGCTGACAGCTCAGAGCCTGGAGCCCGCTTCGGATCCTGTGTCTCCCTCTCTCTCTGCCCCTCCCCTGCTTGCGCTCTTTCTTTCTCTCTCTCTCTCTCTCTCAAAAATAAACATTAAAATTTTTTTTAAAGTAATCTCTATACCTAATGTGGGGCTTGAACTCATAACCCTGAGATCAAGAGTTGCATACTCCACCGACTGAGCCAGCCCGGCGCCCCGGAAGTGGACAGTGTTGAACATAATCCAAACAAACACTTAGCTAGCACTTACTGTATCAACCCTATGAGGTACGTGGTGTTAGCATTTTCCATTGTACAGAGGAAGAACCCAATACGTGAAGGGGCAAAGGGATTTTTCCAAAGTCACCAGGCTAATCAGTGGTAGAGACCGGTCACTCTCACTTAACCACTGTACCGTCAGGAGCTCAGCTGAGCCGCAGAGCTGAGGTGTCCGAACAGCCGGTTAAGTCACAACGAATGTGACAGTCAAGCCTTTCGTTGCTTACCCAGTGCAAGGAAGAGGCTAAGCCAGAGAAAGTGCCCACATCCGCCCTGTTGCATTTTCCCCAAGGAATGGCCCACTTGGTCGGGTGGATCAGTGCCTGGGGGTGGTTTTGCTGCTGAGGGAGCCCTGAATGAAAGGCTCTTGGAGTTTTGTGAATCTCCCCCCCCCCCCCCCCCCCCCCCCCCCCCCCGCCAAGGGGTTGATATGGGGAAGGGAGAATGGGAGGGGCTACGAGAAGGAAAGTAAGTGCTGGGTCCTGAGGCAGACTGGAGACAAGTATCTTCAGGGGTTCCCCTCCCCCCTGATACGGAGGCCTTGGCAGAGGTACCCGAGGAGGGCCTTGGTGGCTGAGTCCTTGGCTGCTCCCTGTTCAGAGACTGCTGTGCACTGGCGGGGCAATGAGGCTGGTGGGGGGAGAACTTTCCCCGGGGAGGCCTACCAGGGAAAGCCTTCGTAATGGCCTATGGCCTAAAAAATCGCATGGGTTTTTTGGCTCGGATCACGATCCTAGGTTCATGGGATCAAGCCCTGCATGGGGTTCCGCACTGAGCGTGGAGGCTGCTTAAGATTCTCTCTCTCTCTCTCTCTCTCTCTCTCTCTCTCTCTCCCTCTCTCTCGGCACCTGGGTGGCTCAGTTGGTTGAGTGTCCCGACTTCGGTTCAGGTAATGATCTGGCAGTCTGTGAGTTCGAGCCCCGCGTGGGGCTCTGTGCCGGCAGCTGGGAGCCCGGAGCCTGTTTCCGATTCTGTGTCTCCCTCTCTCTCTGCCCCTCCCCTGCTCACACTCTGTCTCTCAAGAAATAAATAAACATTAGAAAAAATAAAAATAAAAAACATTCTCTCTCTCTCTCACTCTGCCCCTCTACCCTGCCCACGCCCTTTCTCTCAAAAAAAAAAAAAAAAAAAAAAAATAGGGGCGCCTGGGTGGCGCAGTCGGTTAAGCATCCGACTTCAGCCAGGTCACGATCTCGCTGTCCGTGAGTTCGAGCCCCGCGTCAGGCTCTGGGCTGATGGCTCGGAGCCTGGAGCCTGTTTCCGATTCTGTGTCTCCCTCTCTCTCTGCCCCTCCCCCGTTCATGCTCTGTCTCTCTCTGTCCCAAAAATAAATAAAAAACGTTGAAAAAAAAAAACTTAAAAAAAAAATATTCTAATGGGTGTAAAGTGATATCTCATTGTGATTTTGATTTGGGTTTGTCTGACCACTAATGCTGGTGAGCATCTTTCATGGGCTTATTTCAAAGAGCCTTTTGTGTGACTGAGTACTTTGAACTTTTGATCTTCTGAGGTATTTATTAGCAAAAGTTTGTACAACCATTGTACAGCCCCAAACCGTCTTTTTTTTTTTTTAAGTTTATTTATTTGAAAGAAAGAGAGACGGCATGAGTGGGGGAGAGGCAGAGAAAGGGGGAGACAAAGAATCCCAAGCAGGCTCTGCATTGTCAGCACTGGGACCCGAGGCGGGGCTGGAAGTCACGAACCTCAAGATCATGACCTGAGCAGAAATCAAGAGTCGGACGCTTAACTGAGCCACCCAGGCGCCCCTACAGACAAAAACGCTTAGCGTTTTCCCTAGAACATGTTTTCCTTACAGTGAATCTCCTTCGTCATTGCCTGGTGTATTTCCCAAAACAAGCAAGTCCTGGTTGCTTTTGGGTTGACAGCTTTTTCCCTCGCTTTATCTCTCTTCTCTCCCTTTTACTATCAACAGCAAGAAGAAACCAGGCTTCACCTTCAACAGGTTCTAGTTTAGGTGACCGGCAGGAATTAGGAGGGATTTGGTAAGGCCCTGAAGGGTAGGGTCCCACCCCGAGGACCGCTGGTTCGCAGTAAGCCAGTGAGGATCGACCGTGGCGTGGGCATACCGGATATCGCCAGCAGATGGCGGTAAAAGGCCAATAAAAATTAACCTTCATGGCCGGCTCCCTCTGAGTGGATGGCCGGTTTGTAACTCGCCAGTGGCGCGTGTTATCGTAGAGTTAGGAATTGCAGACGATCATTTGGACCGTGAGAGTGGCGAGGGGGAGACCTCGGTTATGTGCCTGTTGCCATTGCCTGCTCCATGCATCCAGCCTCACCCCTTCCTATTCTTCTCCGGTCCCGATTTCTAGTCCCACTTTCCTTGCCTCCGTCAAACAGGCTGATTTCCCCCTCAGCCTTTGCGCTGGCAGGGCCCCTGGTCTGAATGCTCTTCTCTCCGTCTTATCATGCGGTGGTAGTTCAAATTTCCTTTCTCAGAGAGGTCTTGCCTGACCGCAATTTCTAAGGTGGTTCTCCTTGCCCATCACATCGTTCTATTTTATTCTAATTAATTTATCTATCATTTTATTTTATTTATAGCACCGACTACTGCCGGACATTAACACATTCATTTACTTCTTTTTATATCTGTGGTCTGAGTCGCCCAGCTATAAGGTAAGCAGCAAGAGGATAAGCAATTTGTCATTCTGGTTTATGGCTACCCCTGGTGTGGGGCGCAGCGCCTGGCACATAGTTGATGCTCAACAAATACTTATCAAATTACTGAACGAGTGAACTGGCCCTGCTATTCGTAAAGCTAGGTTTCAGCAGTGACACTTGCATCGTCATGGAAACAGAGCCCCGACCCAGGGAAAAGGCTCCAATGAAGAGGCAAAAAGGAGTATAAGGCAAACCGCATTATAAAACTATCGCTCCTCTGTGAGCTTCCGATGGCAGGACCTGGGTGCTTGGCCACACCCTCCCATTGCGCTGAGGCGACAAACAGGACATCTGTAACCTCCACGTCACCTTTTATCTTCACGCAGGCGTGTCCCTGGGTTAAACATTGCACAATCTTTTTGTGCAGCTCTTTTTTACTGGTTGGCTTGAACCTGCAAATCGTCTCTTAAGAATGCAGCCGCGTTGGGGCGCCTGGGTGGTTTAGACGGTTGAGCGGCCGACTTCAGCTCGGGTCCTGATCTCACGGTTGTCGAGTTCCAGCCCCGCTTCGGGCTCTGTGCTGACAGCTGGGAGCCTGGAGCCTGCTTCGGATTCTGTGTCTCCCTCTCTCTCTGCCCCTAACCCACCCACTCGCATTCTGTGTCTCTCTCAAAAATAAATAAACATTAAAAAAAAAAAAAAAAAAGAATGCAGCCGCATAGGGGCGCCTGGGTGGCTCAGTTGGGTAAGCTCACAACTCTTGGTTTCGGCTCAGGTCATGATCTTGTGGTTTCATAAGTTTGAGCCCTGAGATGGGCTCTGCTCTGACAGTGCTGTGGAGCCTGCCTGGGCTTCTGTCTCTGACCCTCCCCCACTCGCGCTGTCTCTGTTTCTCTCAAAATAAATAAGTAAACTTAAAAAAATTAACAAACAAAAGAATTCAGTAGCATTCACAAAAAAAAAAAAAAAAAAAGAAAAGAAAAGAAAGAAAAAATGCAGCAGCAACTAGGGACGCCTGGCTGGCTCAGTGGTTGGTGCATGCAACTCTTGATCTCGGGGTCGTGAGTTCAAACCCCGTGTTGGGTGTAGAGAGGACTTAAAAGTAAAATCTTTAAAAAAATGCAACGGCAACTCGTGCCCACCCCACCTGAGCAGGGTTCAATTACCTCCATTTCCCATGAAAGTGCATCATTGTGACTAGCTCTGAACGGGCCCTTGTACTCATGGAATTTCTGCAAAGTTCTGTCTTAGGCAAATTAGAATTTGCGTAGAGGGTTAAGTAGGGGAGATGATGCAAGATGCAAAGGCAACAAGTACAAGCTCTCACGGCTTAAGACAGTGGTTTGGTTATTACTAGGTGATATCTTAGGGCTGTGTAGATTCTTTTTAGTAGAAGCACATGAAAAATATAGATTCAGTGTCTAAGTAGCTATTTACACAAGTTTAATGTAGATGTGCATAGTTATGGGCAGGGTCCTTTCGAACAACTGAGAGAATACTGGTATAACATTGACTGAACAATCTTCTCTTTTTAAATGTTGACAATAGGGGCGCCTGGGTGACTCAGTCGGTTAAGCATCAGCTCAGAGCCTGGAGCCTGCTTCAGATTCTGTGTCTCCCTCGCTCTCTGCCCTTCCCCTGTTTGCACTCTGTCTCTCTCTCTCAAAAATAAATAAACATTAAAAAAAAACCTTTAAAAATGTTTACAGTAAAAACAATTCTAAATTAAAAAAAAAAAATCTGAATACACTCACTGTCCTGAGCCAGTTTTGAGAACTGCAAGGGTGTATTTCATCATGGAGCATCTCAGTTTGACTCTAGATACATGTACCTAATGCTGGCTCTCAGCTTTAATTTCAGTTGTTTAATGGAGAAAAAAAGATGCTTTCAGAGACTCAAATGGACCTGTGGCCCAGAACACTGAAACACAGCCAGTGGGGCGCCTGGGTGGCTCGGTCAGTTAAAAGTCTGACTCTTTATTTTGGCTCAGATCATGATCTTGTGATTCATGAGATCGAGACCCGCACGTGGGGCTCCGTGCTGACAGTGCAGAGCATTCTTGGGATTCTCTCTCCTTCTCTCTCTGCCCCTCCCCTGCTTACACTCTCTCTTTTTCTTTCCCCCTCTTTCAAAATAAATAAATAAACTTAAAAAAAAAAAAAACCCACAGGGGTGCCTGGGTGGCTCAGTCGGTTGAGCGTCCGACTTCGGCTCAGGTCATGATCTTATGGTTTGTGGGTTCGAGCCCCATATTGGGCTCTGTGCTGACAGCTCGGAGCCTGGAGCCCGCTTCAGATTCTGTGTCCTCCTCTCTCTCTGCCCCTCCCCAGCTTGCGCTCTGTCTCTCTCTCTCAAAATAAATACATATTAAAAAAAAAACCCCACAGCCAGAAATTTCAGGCTGTTTCATGACTCCATATCTCTTCTCTAAGTTTCCGGGGACACAGTATCTTCGTGGTCGGGATAGCTTGCCTTCTGCTTGTGATGGACAAGCAGGAAGCTACTCTACTTTCTGTAATAACAACTCCAAAACTTCCTTTTGGGGAATCCACCCCAATCCCTGCAGAGGCTGGCTCTATTTCTGGATTTGGGGGTGAGATTTGTGACCAAGACAATCAGAGGGTCCCATCCCCCAGCCACTGATTGATTTAGAGATGGGCACAAGATCTAAGTAGGGTCAATCGGGTCTACTGAGGCTCGGGTCTTGGACTTCTATTTGTGCTGCTGGGGTAGTGAAATCTCTTTCCTCCTGGATTTCTTATTGGAGTTGATGTGTAATTGCAGTTGCTTGAGAGCAGTATGCATATACAGCTATCAATGAATCCACGACAGCAGGAGGTAGCATATTACCACTGGAGGTGAAAGAAGACAGGTTCTAATGACATCATGTGACCCCTCACAGACAGCTTTGATGATTGTCCCTGGTCTTTCGGTTGGGTGAGCCAATTAACTGCCTGAAGAGTGTTGACTGATATGTAACTAAATGGCTCCTTTTTGTATGGAAGCCTGGAATTGACTTTGAAATACATCAAGAAAGGAAGATGTCTCTTTAACAGCACTTTCTAATGTTCGCCCTCTTAGGAAAAGGAAGATGCAGAAGCTTAAAATAGAATTCTTACTTCTCAAAATACATGCATGAATTCTGGAAATGTGGCTTCAGGGCTGTTAAAATCTGTGATTAAGTCAATCAGTATTGCACACCTCGGGACCCCTGGCTGGCTCAGTCTCAATGGAGTGTGGGACTCTTGATCCGGGGTCTGGAGTTTGAGTGTGGAGCCTACTTAAAGAAATATTGTATGCCTACTCTGTCTGTGCCAGGTGCCCACTCCAGCAAGGTTGGGGCAGCTCGGTAGTGGGAAATAATGCAGACCTTAAATGTTTTTATTTGCTCAGTTGGCACGCCTCACTCAATGGGAATATCAGCACTGCCATGAAGAAATGAACAATTCTCATCCTCCATCAGCTTCGAGTTCAAATTATTCTGATGTTCTGTCGCATCAGTAAAAATAATCACCTGATTTACGATGGGAGGCAGGGGTGGCTTGATGGGTGTGTGATTTGTGCAGTCACACAGGTCCCTATACTCAGAAGAACTCTCTGCTTGGTTTAATATTCTATGGTAGCTGTCTTGAAATTCTTAATAATTTTAGGGGCGCCTGGGTGGCGCAGTCGGTTAAGCGTCCGACTTCAGCCAGGTCACGATCTCGCGGTCCGTGAGTTCGAGCCCCGCGTCGGGCTCTGGGCTGATGGCTCAGAGCCTGGAGCCTGTTTCCGATTCTGTGTCTCTCTCTCTCTCTGCCCCTCCCCCGTTCATGCTCTGTCTCTCTCTGTCCCAAAAATAATAAATAAACGTTGAAAAAAAAATTAAAAAAAAAAATTCTTAATAATTTTGGAACAAGTGACCTCATATTTTTATTTTGCACTGGGCCCCGCGAAGTATGTATCTTGTACTGACTGCGGTCCATTAAGTTGAATCTCAGATTCCTTAAATCCCACCACCACCACCCCCCCCGCCATTTTTTGATTTGCAGAAGCAGCTGAATGCATTCTTCATCAGATTTATGCCACCAGCCTGCATTTCTGCCATCTGATTCCATGAAAACGAATGCATTTCTGTACTATGTTTCATAGCCTCAGGACACACAGCGTGATGATTAAAGGCACGAACATGGAGAAATGTCACATCTTCTACTTCTTTCATCCTGTTATCTGACTGAGAAATGATGCTGTGGGAGAGGAGCATGAATAACTACTGGAACATTCTCTTCTGGTCTGCATTGCTCTAGTGAACCCAGCTTTTTCACATTCATGACAAATTTAAAAAATTATTTACTAGCGAAAGAGCCCAGATACAGGTGCTAAAATTAGGCCCAACGTTTTCTGCTAAAAATATCAAGACGGATGCACTTTGTTCACAGTTCATGAGTTGGATCCTTCTTAGAGGGGACCTTTGTCTAAGTAAAAATGGCTCCAAGGATGGGACCAGGGAGAGGTTGAATGCCAGGAGGGGGAAATTTCTTACTATATGTAAGATACATGGGAGGGACTCAGCAGACATCTTTTCCTCCTTCCCGGCAGCCATGACATCTTCAAATTAAAGAAGGTTTGGCGGGGCAGGGGGCGCCTGGGTGGCTCATTTGGTCCGACTGGCGTCCGACTTCACCTCAGGTCATGATCTCGCGGTTTGTGAGTTCGAGCCCTGAGTCGGGCTCTGTGCTGACAGCTCAGAGCCTGGAGCCTGCTTCGGATTCTGTGTCTCCCTCTCTCTCTGCCCCTCCCATGCTCCTGCTCTGTCTCTCTCTGTCTCTCAATAATAAATAAACATTAAAAAAATTTTTTTTAAAGAAGGTTTAGGGGATAGTGATCAAAGGCAGCTACCCAGGAGGCAGAGGGAAAGCATGCTAAGTGCTTCAAACTCCCTCTGACTTGAAAGGAAGAGATACTCTTGGACGAGAAAAAACGTAAGTGGTTAGCCCATTCCCAGTCTCCATTTCATAGCAGACTCATTTCCCCAAAGTTTTCTTATGAAACATTTCAAACATACAGCAAAGTGGAAAGAATACCCTTTCCCCACCACCTAGATTCTACTCTTAACAATGTGCCATACTTGCCTCATCACATGTCTGTCCATCTGTCCATCTTCCCATCCAGCCATCCACCCATCTTATTTTCATGATATATTTCTCTTTTTTTTTATTAGGAATTTGGTGTTTTTAAATTGTGGTAAAAAAAACCCATAAAATTTACCATCTTAACCATTTCTTTCTTTTAAATGCTTATTTATTTATTTATTAATTTTGAGAGAGAGAGAGAGAGAGAGAGAGAGAGAGGACTATTGGGGGGGGGGGCAGAGAGAGAGGGAGACACAGAATCCAAAGCAGGCTCCAGGCTCTGAGCTGTCAGCACAGAACCTGATGCGGGGCTTGAACCCATGAATGGTGAGATCATGACCTGAGCCCAAGTCGGATGCTCAACCGACTGACCCACCTAGGCAGCAACCCCCCTCCGCTGCCCCCAGTCTTAACCATTTCCAAATGTAGAATTTAGTGGTTTTAAGTATGCATACATTGTGGTACAACTAATCTTCAGCACCTTTTCAATTTATACAACTAAAATTATACCCATTAAATCTCAGCTCTCCATTTTCCTGTTCCCCCAGTCCCTGGCAAATGCCACTCGACTTATTGTTTTCCTGAATTGGGGTATTCTTGGTAGTTCAGTTCAGTGGAATCACACAGTATTTGTCTTTTCTGCAACTGATTTTTTTTCACTTAGCACAGCATCCTCCAGGTTCATCCATGTTGTAGCATCATTCAGAATTTCCTTCCTTTTTAGGGCTGAGTAATATTCCATCGGACAATTATGCCACATTTTGTTTTCCCATTCGTCCATTAGTGGACGTATGGGTTGGTTCCACCTTTTGGCTATCGTGAATAGTGCTGCTGTGAAAATTGGTGTGCAAATGTCTCTTCAAGATCTTGCTTTCAATTTTTTCCAACTTTATTGAGGAATAATTGGCAAATATAATTGTATATATTTAAAGTGTATTAAGGTACTATTTCTTTTTTTTTTTTAATTTTTTTTTTTTTCCAACGTTTATTTATTTTTAAGACAGAGAGAGACAGAGCATGAACGGGGGAGGGGCAGAGAGAGAGGGAGACACAGAATCGGAAACAGGCTCCAGGCTCCGAGCCATCAGCCCAGAGCCTGACGCGGGGCTCGAACTCCCGGACCGCGAGATCGTGACCTGGCTGAAGTCGGACGCTTAACCGACTGCGCCACCCAGGCGCCCCAAATTTTTTTTTTTTTTTCAACGTTTATTTATTTTTGGGACAGAGAGAGACAGAGCATGAACGGGGGAGGGGCAGAGAGAGAGGGAGACACAGAATCGGAAACAGGCTCCAGGCTCTGAGCCATCAGCCCAGAGCCCGACGCGGGGCTCGAACTCACGGACCGCGAGATCGTGACCTGGCTGAGGTCGGACGCTTAACCGACTGCGCCACCCAGGCGCCCCTTAAGGTACTATTTCTATTTCACCTATCCATCATTCTTTCCAGAAGTTTCTTTTTTACTAACAGAACCCCAAATTTTAAAGACTCATTGCCTCTGGGAATAAAGAACATTTTCTAGCTTCCCTTAAAGATGGTGTGGCCATGAGACTAAGTTCTGGCCACTGGTGTGTAAGCAGAAGTGTTGTGTGGGACTTTTGGGAAAGTTGCCTAAGGACGAGGATCCTTTTGTCCTCACCCATTCCTTCTGTTCTCTGAAACAAAAGCATGATGGCTGGAGGCCCAGCACCCACTTTGTGCCATGAGGTGACCTTGAGTATGGAGGCTATTCACTAGGGATGGTGAAGCAGCAAATTAGCAATCTGGGTTGATGATGACATAGTGGGCCTGTCAAACCAACTCCTGAACTACTTCAAAAAAATTTTTTTTTTATTTTTTAATGTTTATTTATTTTTGAGAGAGAGATAGACAGGCAGACTGTGAGTGCAGGAGGGGCAGAGACAGAAGTAGACACAGAATCCGAAGCAGGCTCCGGGCCCCTAGCTGTCAGCACAGAGCCCGACGCGGGGCTCGAACTCACAAACCCTGAGATCATGACCTGAGCCGGAGTCGGCCGCTTAACCGACTGAGCCACCCAGGCGCCCCACCATGGGACTAATTCTGACCAATGAACTGTAAGAAGTGGCTGCTGTCACTTGAGAACTGGAGCATATAGCTGCCAGTGTGAGGGCCTGCAGGGTTCCTTTTCCTTCCGGAACGGTGGCTGGGAATATTAGCAGCCAGCCTGGGTCTTGGGGACAACGAGGAGCAGAGCACCCATTGACATGTGATGGTCAGGTAGCATGAGCAAGAAAGAAGCTTTTTTTCTTTAAGACCATTGAGATTTCCTGCTTGCTCTTACCGCAGCAGTAAGCACCCTAGCCCAGCTGTCCTCAGATGTGGTCAGTGGACTCCCAGGGGCCTCCAGAACCGCTTAAGGTGGTCCTCAGGGGGTGGTCAAACTATTTTCCTATCGACACAAAGGCAATTGGTTTTTTTATTTTTTATTCTATTTTTTTTGTATTTTTATTTTTATTTTTTGTATTTGTATTTGTATTTTTATTTATTTTTATTTTTTTATTTTTATTTTTATTTATTTTTATTTTTATTTTATTTATTTGCCATGTTGGCATTTGCACGCCTGGTTCACAAGCAGTCGTGGGTAAAACTGTTGGCCCCGTAGCATGAACCAAGGTGGTGGCCCCCAAGCTGTTCTTCCTCACCTTTGATTCACAGTAAAATAAAACGAGCAAACAATACACCCAAAGGAACAGCAACCACCACCACCACAAAAACCTAGCTGTACTTAAGAATGTCCTTAATGACAATCAGAATTTTGATCAAATTTCATCCCATGAGGCCTAGAGGCACCAAGGGCAGGCTGCTCCCACACGTGCCATTTTGGCACCCTGATTGTTTGAAATTAAAGTTACGTGATAATGGGGCGCCTGGGTGGCTCAGTCGGTTGAGCGTCCGACTTCGGCTCAGGTCATGATCTCCCCGCTTGTGAGTTCGAGCCCCGTGTAGGGCTCTGTGCTGACGGCTCAGAGCCTGGAGCCTCTTCAGATTCTGGGTCTTTCTCTCTCTCTCTGCCCCTCCCCCGCTCACACTCTGTCTCTCAAAAATAAATAAACATTTAAAAAAAAAAGTTACGTGATAATAAAAGTTACGTAGCGCAGGGACGCTCAGGCTGTTCTCTGTCCCCTTGAAAGCAGGAAACCAGTCTTTCCCTGTGAAAGATACCATCCCTGTACTAGAAAGTTAAAAGACATCTTCATCCTCAGAGGCAGGGACTTCAAAGGAGAGAAAGCTTAGAAGCACATTTTATTTTTTCAAATTTACTACCCCAGCCTACACTCTGCTTAGAATTCTCTACGAATTAAAGCTCCCAAACACCTGTTTTCTATATCCTGTCAATTCGTCACCGATTTATTGCCCAAAATGTATAAAAAGTGCCTGCCTTGGTCATTTCTAATTTAGGGCTCACTCTTGGGCTTCTGTGCACATTTAACAGAATCTTGGTTTTTTTTCCTCCTGTTCACTTGTCTTCTGTAAATTTAATTCTGGGTTGGTTGGAAGACCTTGGAGGATAGAGGAAGAATTTTTTTCTTCCGTACAGAACACATTCTTTTTGATCTTCTGTATGATGAAGCGGGAAGTACATCTAAAGCAGTTTGGAAGTATAATGGCGTCTCAAGGAAAAAAAACACTTGTGTCGCTGAATTGTGAGCCACTCTTCGTGAAACACCATTTTAATTAGGATGAATGACTTATAGACAAATTATGGTTATCCAGACTTTGGTATGGTATTAACAAGAATGTGCGTCATTGTGATTTATAAGAACTACAGGGGCGCCTGGGTGGCTCAGTCGGTTAAACGTCCGACTTCAGCTCAGGTAGCGATCTCGCGGTCCGTGAGTTCGAGCCCCGCGTCGGGCTCTGGGCTGATGGCTCAGAGCCTGGAGCCTGTTTCCGATTCTGTGTCTCCCTCTCTCTCTGACCCTCCCTCATTCATGCTCTGTCTCTCTCTGTCTCAAAAATAAACATTAAAAAAAAAAAAGAAAAAAGAAAAAAAATGTTAAAAAAATTAAAAAAAAAAAAAAAAGAAGAACTATATATTTGGTCTTTGCCTGTAGATCCTGGCTCACAGCTTCCCAAACCCTTGGAATTTCCTAAGGGTGGAGAGTGATAAAGGTGTCTTTTCTTATGTTAATGAGGCGACTTTTGGATTCTACCTAAGGGTCGGGGCTGGTTGCCAAGGGAACCCACCCAGCAATTAAGGGGTTGGGATTTCCAAATCCCCCCACCTCCCATCCTGGGGTTAGAGGGAGGGGCTGGAGGTTAAATCAGCCATTGGTCAATGACTTAGTCAATCAGGACTATGTAATAAAGCCTCCATAAGATCCAAGGGGACAGCTTTTTGGTCTTTTTTTGGGGAAAGCTTCCACATGCCATTGAGTTGGACCCCGTACTCCAGGAGGACAGAAGCTCCCTTGTTTGGAACCTCGGCCTATGTATCCCTTCATGTGGCAGTTTCCACATTAAGTGAGTGTTCCCCTGAGTTCTGTGAGAGACTCTTGCAAACTAATCAGACCTAAGGAGGAGGTTGTTGGAAACTCCAACCTGTACCTTGTCAGTCAGAAGCAAGGGCAATAGCCTGGGGTTGGCGCCAGGCATTGAGGCGGGGGTGGGGGACAGGCTTGTAGGACGGAACCCTTAGCCTGTGGAATCTGCTATCTCCGGAGAGACAGTGTCAGAATGAAGTTGAATTTTTCGATTCTAGGCTGGTGTCTGAGAGTTGTTTGACGTTGTGTGTATGGGAAACACCCCTACCCCCCATATTGGAATTGGGTCCAGGAACCCTAAGAGAAAATGATGTTTTGCTATTGTATAATGAAATATGTAAAAATGTGAAAGATTTGGTAACTCAGTGAACCAGTATTTTCCGAATGACCGATGCATGAAGTGACCAAATCATGCATGGGTAACAGATCCATTTGAAGAAAACAATAGATCCGGGCGCCTGGGTGGCTCAGTTGGTTGAGCGTCCGACTTCAGCTCAGGTCACGATCTCACGGTTCGTGTGTTCCAGCCCCACGTCGGGCTCTGTGCTGACACCTCGGAGCCTGGAGCCTGTTTCAGATTCTGTGTCTCCCTCTCTCTCTGCCCCTCCCCTGTTCATGCTCTGTCTCTCTCTGTCTCAAAAATAAATAAACACTAAAAAAAAAGTTAAAAACAGAACTACCCTATGATCCAGTAATTACACTACTGGGTATTTATCCAAAAAATACAAAAACGCGAATTCAATAGACAAATTATGGAAACAGCTTAAGTGTCTCTCAATAGATGAATAAACAAGATGTGATATATATGCACACACATATATGTATATCGGTATCCTCTTCAGAATGTGACCTATAATGTCTATCTCCTGCTGTCTAATTATTATTCATATTTATATACATACACACAATGGAATACTATTCAGCTGCAAAAAAGAATGAAATCTTGCCATTTTCAATGACATGGATGGAACTAGAGAGTATAATTCTAAGTGAAAGAAGTCAGAGAGAGACAAATACCATATGATCTCAATATATGGAATTTAAGAAATAAAGCAAAACAAACGAACAAAGAAAAAAAAAAAAGAGAGGGAGAAAGACAAACCAAGAAACAGACTCTAACTATAGAGAACAATGTGATGGTTACCAGAGGGGAGAGGCGGGTGGGGAGGGATGGGTAAAATAGTTGATGGGGATTAGGGGGTCACTTGTGATGAGCGCTGGGTGATGATATATGGAATTGATGACTCATTATATTGTACACCTGAAACTATTATTACACTGTATGTTGGTGTATCTACTCAATTTTAGTAAATTTTAGTCCACATAATTTTATAGTATAACCTGGGTGTAGAGATATAGATATAGATATAGATATAGATATAGATATACAGATATAGATATACAGATATAGATATATAGATCTAGATATATAGATATAGATATAGATATAAATATAGATATAGACATATGTAGGCTCCACACTGGAGTGATCAAGACCTGAGCCGAGATCAAGAGTCCGAGGCTCTACAACTGAGCCACCCAGGTGCCCCAGTATTTTTATATTTGAACCAAGTAGTAATTCATTATTCATGCCAGCCAGGAAAACTGCTTCTGAAGGCCTTACCTGATTTGGTCAGACCTATATGGATAACCTCTGTATATTGAGGCCCACTTTGACTTGAGACTTTTATTATATCTGCACAATCCCTTCATAGCTGGACTTTGATCGGTGTTTGATTGAATTAGCAGGGGACAGGAATCTGGGGGTGGGAGTAATGTTAGAATTTTGCCTATCACGAAACCCCGGTTTATATGACATTATAGGTAATGGAAAGAGAGCTCATGCTTTATAGAAAGGCAAAGGAAATTAAAATGTTATCGGCAGTTTTGCTTTCGTGTAAAAAGCAAATTAAAAAAACAGAATAAAACGTGCCATCTCTATTTTCAAAAGTTTTGACATTCTCTAACCAATGCATCGTTATAAAAGAATCGAAGCACGTCTATATTCATTTTCTCAAAACAATGATAACTGTCAATTGTGCTTTTTGCTAATTGGTAAAATTAAGTACTGAAATTCCAGGGGCACCTGGGTAGCTCAGTCGTTGAACCTGGACTTGGGCTCAGGTCACGATCTGGCTTTTGGTCAGTTCCAGCCCCACATTGGGCTCGATGCTGTCAGCCTGTCAGCGCAGAGGCTGCTTCAGATCCTCTGTTCTCCTCTCTCTGCCTCTCCCCCACTTGCGCTCGCCCCCAAATAAATATTAAAAAAAAATTCCAAAACTGAGTGCTACAGACTGAATATTTGTGTCCCCCCAAGATTCACAGGTGTTAGTTTCCAAACTGGGGAATTTGAGGGGGGGGGGCGCAGATCTGGAACCGCCCGGAACCCAGAGGGCAGGGAGAGACCCAAGAAGGGGGCAGATCCCCCCCTCCCCAAGATGGGTGGCTGGTTCAATGAGCGAGGGAACTTACCTACGAGAGGCTTGTCTCGAGAGCCTTAATGGGTTCCGCAAAGGCTCCATTTCTGACGGTCTCATCAACAGCGCTCTCTCAAGGCTGTGTCCTTGAGAATGGCTCCGGCTGTGGAGGTGGTGGGCGGAACCAACATGCTAAGGACGGAGCAGGGGGTGAGGGACCTCCCAGTTCCCGGGTCAACCTGCTATCGCGTCCTCTGGATGACCTTCTCCAACCACAGGTCGCAGCCCCAGCCTCTCCTCCGTGACTGTACTTGAATGTGGGGCCTCTAAGGAAGTGCTTACGGATAAATGAGGCCATGAGGGCGGGGCTCGTATCCTTTAGGATTAGGTTCCTTGTAAGAAGAGACCCCAGAACCAAGTCCCCTGTCTGCCCTGTGAGGACACAGCCGGAAGATGGCCAGGAGGGCTCTTTCCAGAAACCCACCCTGCCAGCCCTGGATCGGTGCCTTCCAGCCTCCAAAACTGTGAGCAAATAGACCTCTGTCGTTTAAGCCACTCAGTCTATGGGATTTTGTTAGGGGAGCCTGAGCAGACTAATGCACTGAGAAATATCAACATTTCATACATTTTATTATTTGCCTTTACGTTTGGAAATAAGATAATAATTATTAAAATTTAAAAATCGGGGTGCCTGGCTGGCTCATTCAGTAAAGCTTGTGACTCTTGATCCCTGGGTTGGAAGTTAAGAGCCCTACGTTGGGTGTAGAGATTACTTAAAAGTAGTCTTTTTTATTTTTATTTTTAAAAATTTTAAATATTTATTTTTGAGAGAGAGAGAGAGAGAGAGAGACGACAGAATGTGAGCGGGGAAGGGGCAGAGAGAGACAGAGGCACAGAATCTGCAGCAGGCTCCAGGCTCTGAGCTGTCAGCACAGAGCCTGACATGGGGCTGGAATCCACGGGGCTGGATTGTGAGATCATGACCTGAGCCAGAGTCGGTCGCTTAACCCACTGAGCCACCCAGACGCCCCTAAAGTCTTAAAATAAATTTAAAAATCAACCCATATTAGAAGACTGGTGGCTTATTTTTTTTTCTCTGCAGCTTATAAACCAGGGCCATGGGATGTAGTTTTTTTTTTTTTTTTTTTTAAGGAAAATAAACATTTTATTTTCAAAAATCTCAGGACTTCAGCTTCAGAAAGGAATGTCTTGAAAATAGCTATTGTGCCATTTTTTTTCCTGGGTATAATGCCATGGTATGTACATTATTTTTATTGGTTTCCTGACTTTCTGCCAATTTGTAGTTTGATAACTCACAAGTTCAATTTCTTCTATGAATACGACTATTCTGAAAGATAGAATATTAAGGACTATTCAATGTCATAGCAGCATTTTGGTTTTGTTGGTTAACATTCATCTTGACGTGGGTTACTAGGACGACCTCTTAACGAAGTTTCCCTCCTCCTACTCTCCTCCCTCCCTCTGTCCTTTCCTTCGTGGCCAAGCATACAATCACCATACAATTATCCTTGAAACCAGATTCAGAGTTATTTGTCTTCTTTGCAAGGAAAAAAAACTGGCAGAAATAGAGGAGCAAGCTAAATACACACCTATTAAAATAGTGATTGGGATCGAGCATATTTAGAGCTCTGTTCGGCTTTCAGAGCATACCTGTTCCCCATAATTCCGGTTTCCGTTCCCTGTAGCAAAATGACACAGGGGAAAAGGGAGGGAAAGAATCCTCATCTTCTCACAGGAGAATTGTTTACTTAAGGGGTCTGTAGACGTTTGAGTTATAGCTCTTGAGTAGTTACACTTTAATATTTTGTATTGATACTTTATTTGATAAGAGGGACGTGTTGACCTAAATGAAAAGTTCGCTGTCGTCTCAGTATATTGAAGACGTTTCCCCCCCCCCCATGACACTTTTGTGATTGTGTTTTTTACTCTTTGATTTCAAAAATTACCCTAGAGTAAAATGGACTCTTTTGGGTATACAGTTGTATGAGTGTTGACTACCACTAAAGTCAGGATGCAGAACAGTCCCCCGCCATCTCCCCAGATTCCCTTGGTATCCTTGACTACCGCAGAAGGCAATTCTTTCATCTTCTGCCCAGGAAGTCAAAGCCTGGCTGGCAGGCCAATTGAAGCAGAGAGGGGGAAGGAATCAGGTGTCTTACAGATCAATAGGTGATCTTTGAATTCTTTCCTTTTAGAGTGGTTTTCAGCTCCTCCGGTGCCCTTGAATCTAGCATCTCTTTGTTCATACTCTGCAGAGCAGACGCTTGCCTCTCTCTTTATTGCAACTTCTGATCATCTTTGGCTCTGAGTGAAGACTGTGAAGTGTGTATGTTCCTGCTCTTAATTTCATTTATTTATTATTTAATTTAATTTTAATTTCATTTATTTATTGCAATCTACAAAGACTTTGCTAATTTTTGTGAATCTTCCACAAGTTTTTGCGAGGAAATGTTGATTTTTTTCTAGTCATGCAGAACGTTCTTTTTTTTTCAGTTATGCAGAATATTTTGTATTTTCATTATTCAAGTTTGTTAATTGTTTAGTACAAATTCTCCATGTCCTTATTTTTTTTTCTTTTTGTACTTGATTTATTGATTTCTTTAAAAAAAATTAAAAAAAATTTTTTTAACGTTTATTTTTGAGAGAAAGAGAGAGAGACAGAGCGCACGCAGGGGAGGGGCAGAGAGAGAGGGAGACACGGAATCCGAAGCAGGCTCCAGGCTCCGAGCTGGCAGCACAGAGCCCGATTAGGGCCTCGAACCCACAAATGGTGAGATCATGACCTGAGCTGAAGTCAGACGCTTAACTGACTGAGCCACCCAGGCATCCCATTGATTTATTGATTTCTAATAGAATTGGAGGTCATTTACCTGGAAGAAATTTTAGGAGAGACATTTTGGGTGGGAAAAACTTTATAAGTGGAAATGTGGTGCATCATTTTCTCTAGTATCCCCTCAGTTCTGTCTCCTCCATGCACTGTGGGTGAAGGGGATAGAAATAAGGCATAGTATCCCATCTTTTTCAGGGGTCATGTCTCGTCCTTTGATGGTTCATCATTGGTGGCACCACAAATAATTTTGGAATCCTGCCTTGGAATTGTTCCTTTTTATAAGTCTGTGTACATTTTTAAAGATTGGGGTATAAATGACATATGTTAGTTTTAAGCATACTTTGAAGCAACTTTCAAATATATAATACAGTATTATTAATTATAGTCACCATGTTATACATATCATCCCAGGACTTTATTTATTTTATAATTGGAAGTTTGTACTTTTGATGCCCTTCTGGCCATTTCTAGCCATTGTGCCCCAGGGATCCCTGTGAATCTTTTTTTTTTTTTTTTAATTTTTATTTTTTTTAACATTTATTTATTTTTGAGACAGAGAGAGACAGAGCATGAATGGGGGAGGGTCAGAGAGAGGGAGACACAGAATCTGAAACAGGCTCCAGGCTCTGAGCTGTCAGCACAGAGCCTGACGCAGGGCTCGAACTCACGGACCACGAGATCATGACCCGGGCCGAAGTCGGCCGCTTAACCGACTGAGCCACCCAGGCGCCCCATCCCTGTGAATCTTTGATGGGGAGTGAGAAAATGAGTAGGAAACTAGAAGATGTTTTGCCAGAATCAAAACCACACTGAGATACCACCTCACGCCAGTCAGAGTGGCCAAAATGAACAAATCAGGAGACTACAGATGCTGGAGAGGATGTGGAGAAACGGGAACCCTCTTGCACTGTTGGTGGGAATGCAAACTGGTGCAGCCACTCTGGAAAACAGTGTGGAGGTTCCTCAAAAAATTAAAAATAGACCTATTCTATGACCCAGCAGTAGCACTGCTAGGAATTTACCCAAGGGATACAGGAGTGCTGATGCATAGGGGCACTTGTACCCCAATGTTTATAGCAGCACTTTCAACAATAGCTAAATTGTGGAAAGAGCCTAAATGTCAATCAACTGATGAATGGATAAAGAAATTGTGGTTTTTATACACAATGGAGTACTATGTGGCAATGAGAAAGAACGAAATATGGCCCTTTGTAGCAATGTGGATGGAACTGGAGAGTGTGATGCTAAGTGAAATAAGCCATACAGAGAAAGACAGATACCATATGGTTTCACTCTTATGTGGTTCCTGAGAAACTTAACAGAAACCCATGGGGGAGGGGAAGGAAAAAAAAAAAAAAAGAGGTTAGCATGGAAGAGAGCCAAAGCATAAGAGACTCTAAAAAACTGAGAACAAACTTAGGGTTGATGGGGGGTGGGAGGGAGGGGAGGGTGGGTGATGGGTATTGAGGAGGGCACCTTTTGGGATGAGCATTGGGTGTTGTATGGAAACCAATTTGACAATAAATTTCATATAATAAAAAAAAAAAGAAAATGTTTTGCCAGTTTGAGTTGTGATGTGCTTTATAATTATCGTGCTTTGGTTAGAGTATTACTTTTTCTTGGTAATGTGTTTACTATAGAAAAAATAGAAAGTAGATAAATAACAAAACATTATCCATAATCCCATATCTTTGTCCATTTAGGGCCTCTGGTTATCAGAAATGTTTTTATGATGATAAAGAAATAATTTACTTGCTATCCCATGCTATTTTCTAAAGAGATTAAGTGCTAAGGAAGGTTATTATCTGCTGACCTGGTTACGGAGGGAAGGGGGTGGATGGGAGAGAAGCAGCAAGAGGGCAAGGAGTATGTTGTAGAGAATGCGGGGGAATTACAGGGAGTGGGTTGGGAATTGGAGGCCTGGGAAAGAGCCTTGATGAATGGAGGAGTGCAGTGACTGCCAAGACCCGGGACCTGTGGGCTGAGGTGTCAGTGGCTGAAAAGAAACTTGGAGGAAACCAAGGATTTTGAAAGGGAAAGGTTGTGAAGTTTTGCCGGATAGGGTGATGGGAAATGTCTTCCCTGTTTCCCCATGACATCTTCAGGAAAGCATTTATTTCTCATGACTGCCTTGTGGAGTTGAAGCTACTGTGGGATGCATTGCATTGTTTTCTTTGAGAAGGTCACGGAGAAAAGATAAAAGCTGTTGCTAGAACACCCCCCCCCCCCAGCATTTTGGGTGCCTGTTTGTGCGTGTGCATGTATCTTTGCTATACAATGGGATCGATATGGATGTGATTTTTATAGTGCTCTTTGAGTTAATAAAACAGTTGGATTCTTTCTGTATGACTGAAGAAAGCTCTAAATTTATCCTTTTGAAAGGATGTATAGCATTATAGATTATGAATATATCTACTTAACACTTCTCTCATTCCTGGACATTTAGGTAGTTTGGAGTTTTTTGCTAGTTTAATCTATGCTGTTATCTGTGTTTGTACAATACATTAAAAAAACACTTGGATTCTTAAAAAAAACAACAACAACAACGAAAAACCACGGATTCTTGTTATCTCCACAGAATGTGTTCATTCCTAACATCCGAGTCTCTGAGCCAAAAAAGCATGAACATTTTTAGGGTTTTTGAGAAGGATAGCTAAATGTCTTCCAGATTTACCCGTTTAGTCCTAAATAGTCTGATGACAAGGCTTGTTTCTATCTATACCTTGACAAACGTGGGCTTGCAAATCTTTCGAATATCTGACAATCTGATAGATAAAAATGAGAGGTCACTGCAGCTTTAATTTGCATTTATTGGTTTTATAAATTTAAAAATTTTATTTTTATCTGAAGTACACTTCAGGTGTACCACACGGTGGCACAATATTAGTTTCAGGTGTACCACACGGTGGCGCAATAATTACGTACGTTACTCAGTGCTCGCCATGAGCAGTGGAGTCACTATCTGTGACCCGTTACAATAGTATTGTGATACTATTACAGTATTATTGACTGTATTCCCTATGCTATACTTTTCACCCTGGGTGTTTATATTATAACTGGAAGTGTGTGACTTTTAATCCCCTCCACCTGTTTCCCCGCCCGCGCCCTCCCCACGGCTCCGACTCCGTGTTCATTCTCTGTATTGATGAGTGTGTTTCTCTTTGTGGTTGTTCTTTGTTTATGCATTTGTTTTATTTTGTAGATTTCACCTGTAAGTGAAATCACATGGTCCTTTTCTGTCTGACTTATTTCACTTAGCATCCTACTTTCTAGGTCCATCCATGTTGTTGCAAGTGGCAAAATTTCATTCTTTTTATGGCTGAGTGATGTTCCATTGCATATATACAATATTGGTTCAATTTGCATTTATTTGAGACCGAGTAAGACGTTTTCTCCCCCATGTTCTTTGGCCATTTTCACAGTTACGTTGCTAGTTCATGTCACGCAGCCCTTTTTCTACTAGAGGTTTGAGGTTTTTCTCCTTTATGTTAACTTACTATATTTTTAGGGTATCAGCACTTTGTCATATATGTCTCAATTTGTCATTTGCCTTTTAACTATTTATGATACTTTAGTTTTTCTGTTTCACTTTGAGGTTTATTTTAATATATATATTTTTTGAGGTATCATTGACATACAACAAACTACCCACATTTAAAGGGTCCGAGTTGGGAAGTTTTTGCCTTATGTATACCCCTGCCAGGCCATCACCACAATTAAGATAATTAACACATTCACTGCCTCAAAGTGTCCTCATGCCTCATTGTAACTCCTCCTTCCACCCGCCCCTCATATTCCTAGGCAACCACTGGTCTGCTTTCTGTCATTAGGGATTACTTGGAGTTTTCTAGAATTTCATATAAATGGAATCAGACAGAATAAACTTTTTGGGTAACTAGTTATTAAAGAGTTGTACATTTAAAAGCACAATGAGATACCACTACATGCTTACTAGAGTGGCTAAAATTTAAAAGACCGACCATATACCCAGTGCTGGTGGCAAGTAGAATGTGTACTTTCCCTTGATGGTGGGAATGTATAATGACGCAACCATCTTGGGAAACAATTTGGTATTTCTTCTGTTTTTTTTTTAATTTTTTTTATTGTTTATTTATTTTTGAGAGAGAGACAGGGCATGAACAGGGGAGGGACAGACAGAGAGGGAGACACAGAATCTGAAGCAGGCTCCAGGCTCTGAGCTGCCAGTGCAGAGCCCGATGCAGGGCTTGAACTCACGAACCGTGAGATCATGACCTGAGCCAAAGTCAGACACTCAACCTCCTTAGCCACTTAGGCACCCCTGTTTCTTCTGTTTTTTAATGTTTATTTATTTATTTATTTATTTTTGGGGGGAGGGGCAGAGAGAGAGGGTGACAGAGAATCCCAAGCAGACTCCAGGCTGTCAGTGCAGAGCCCGACATGGGGCTCGATCCCACGAACCGTGAGATCATGACCTGAGCCAAAATCAAGAGTCAGGCACTTAACCAACTGAGCCACCCAGGTGCCCCCAGTTTGGTATTTCTTTTAAAAGTTAAACATTCACCTACCATGTGATCCAGCCATTCCACTCCTACGTATTTACAAAGGGAAATGAAAACATAGGTCCATACAGAGACTTGTACATGAATGTCCACAGAAGCTTTATTTGTAATAGCCCTAAACTGGGAATAACCCAAATGTCCATCAACAAATCTGGATAAATAAATTGTGGTATATTCATACTATGGAATAGTACTCATAAATCAAGATAAATGAACTATTGATATATGCAACAGTATGGATATATTTCAAAATGATATTTTTTGACGTGGAAGTTTAATATTTTATGCTATATAATTAGCTTAATTGTATATGAATTTTTCCTTTATTGCTGTACTTGGAACTTTCTTGCTCTCAAATTAAATATTTAACTATATAATCTTTTTTTTTTAAGTTTTTAAAGATATTTTATTTATTTTTGAGAGAAAGTGAGAGAGACAGAACACAAGTGGGGGAGGGGCAGAGACAGAGAGGGAGACACAGAATCTGAAGCGGGCTCCAGGCTTGGAGCTGTCAGCCCAGAGCCCTACTCGGGGCTCGAACTCGCGCACCGTGAGATCGTGACCTGAGCCGAAGTTGGCCGCTTAACCAGGCGCCCCGCTATGTAATCTTTTAATACTTTGTTTTTCACACTGTCATTTTTTTTTTTTATTTAAAAAAAAAAATTTTTTTTTTTCAACGTTTATTTATTTTTGGGACAGAGAGAGACAGAGCATGAACGGGGGAGGGGCAGAGAGAGAGGGAGACACAGAATCAGAAACAGGCTCCAGGCTCCGAGCCATCCGCCCAGAGCCTGACGCGGGGCTCGATCGAACTCACGGACAGCGAGATCGTGACCTGGCTGAAGTCGGACGCTTAACCGACTGCGCCACCCAGGCGCCCCAACACACTGTCATTTTTAAACCATCTGGAATTCATTTTGGTTTGAGATGTGAGGTAGGGAATTGGCAGTTCCGTGTTTTTGTGTGGTTAGCTGGTTTCCAGGATTTCTTGGAATTATTTAGGCCTGAGTGTTCTGGTTTGTTTCTCTCAGGTGGAATTTGGCATCTGTCATGTAAATGTTATAGAAAATTCATGGGCATCAGGATGTGAGAGGAAACTTATGCATGATCCTGCTTTCCAACCCCTCCCCCCCCAAAAAAAGTCATAATTTTCATGAGTTTCATTGTATCCTTTGAAGAGATAGTTTGATATAATGGCAGCCATCGTATAAATGCTATTTTGGATCATGTTACTCATATGTCCCGTATTCTCTAAGTATTTCCATTGTTCGTAACTATATGTGTTATTAGTATATAGTGTTTCGCCCTTTAGAATTTTCCCGTTTTCTTGCCATTTTATTTTATTTTATTTTATTTTATTTTTTTTTTTTTTTTCAACGTTTATTTTTATTTTTGGGACAGAGAGAGACAGAGCATGAACGGGGGAGGGGCAGAGAGAGAGGGAGACACAGCATCGGAAACAGGCTCCAGGCTCTGAGCCATCAGCCCAGAGCCCGACGCGGGGCTCGAACTCACGGACCGCGAGATCGTGACCTGGCTGAAGTCGGATGCTTAACCGACTGCGCCACCCAGGCGCCCCTTCTTGCCATTTTAAATAACGTTGCATCGAACAGCTCCGTGCCATTTTCCTTCCTTTGAATAACTTGACAAATGGATAGATTCCTAGAAGTAACGTTAACTGGATTAAACACGCAGAAGTTCTGTTTCTTTGTTCTTATTTCCACTTGACTTTCCAACAGGGCTGTGCCAGTTCCTATATTGTGAGGGGGCACATTTGCGTCCCAAGCACCATTGCGGCCTTGCTTTCTGAGACCGTTACCAATGTTGGATGTCTGCATTTTGTCTGTTTTATTACACAAACGAGTAAATGAATACCTCATCAGTCAGTCGACATGGCTGGCCAAACCGTGCACCTTCAGCCCTCTTCTCTCTCACCTCCTGCTTTGTGGCAGCCATGGAGGTGCACTGCTCAGACCTCCCTTCAAGAGAAGCGGCTGTGAGGATGTAGCTGGTGGACAGCCTCCGGTTGCCATACTTCCAGATCTGCAGTAGCATTTACCCAAGGCCATGTTCTCCAGGGGCTGCTCCCAGCCCTGGACTATACCCCATGGGATACTCGAGCCTGGAGCTCCTTGCCCTGGGTGGGGCTCCTCTGAGGGGCTCCGCGCCTTTCCATCAGCCCTAGACCTGTAATCTCAGGCTCCTCCTCTCCAGTCCTCCCGTCCCTCTCCTTTCACAGGTATCAGACCCGCATTGCAGTCTGAAGGCTCCCCTCCTCCTGCCACAGGTGTTTCCCCCTCAGCGAAATCTTTTCGTGCCTAACTCTGTCTTGGTATTAGGTCTTAGAGCCCCCAGACTGACAACATACCCCGTGGAGGAGTCCAACTGGGAGGCCTTCGTGTGGGCTAGATACAGACTCCAGGGTTTATTAAGTGGATGGCGGAGCGTTGTAGAAGACAGGAGCTTTGAGATGGGCCATAAACCGGAGCCGCGGAAGGAGGGAGCCTCCACCATTCGTGGGGGTGAGGCTAACAGTACTGGGAGGGCTTGGAGATGGTGTCGCGTTGTGCACCGCGGCTGTGGTATCGTGGATCGTGGTCGTGGCGTCGTAGCCATCGGTTGCTTCTCGGTTTGGCCTTTTGTAGCTGTTCTGCAGAGCTGCTTCGATCTGTGGACAGGCGGTGGCGCGATGGGCCTCCCGTGGTCTTTGGTGCAGCGCTGTTTGCTCGGGTCGCACATGAAGGTGGATCTCTCCAGGGAGCTGCAGTGCAGCCTGCAGAGGGTTCTGGGAACTTGCGCCCACAGCCCGACCCACCCCTGCTGGCTGCAGAGGAGAAATTCAGGGTGGAGGCAGCCCCGGGGCCTGCCCAGGGATCGGGGCCGTAGGGGAGCGTTTGGCTTTTTATTCTGAGATGGCCACTTCAGACAGCAGGCAAATGAGAGGGGGGAAGTCCGGCAAGAGGAGACAGGACTTGCCTGGTCTGACGGCCTCTGGGGAACCCCGAGGAGCTCTTTCTCCGCCAGTCTCCGCGGCTTTGCCGCTAGTCAAGGCCTGTGACATCACTGTAGTTGGTGCCACAGGATGTGTGGGTGAAATCGGGGTGTGGGGAGCCGGGTCTTCATGGCAGGGAGGAACCTGAACCCTTGAAAGGGGGAGTTGGGGCTATCCTTACCCCCCGGCCTCCACTTTTCTGCCTCATTTGTTCTCAGGGAATAGGAAACCAAGTATCAGTCGACCCAGGGCAAGGAAAAAAAAGGTCAAATTGTTCCCCAACGCCTTAAAGGGAAATTAATGATTGCTACTTATGGGGTTTTTATGCATTCATACACGGCCGGATACCAGGGGCCACCTTCTGGTTAAATCTGATGGCTGTGTCTTAGCTCCGTCTGCCATCACCTCAGCACTGGCATCTTCTGAGCACCGTTCCCTTCTGGGTTTCTACGCACCCATTGCCTGGCTGCCTGATTTCTTTCTCTCTGGCTCTGCTTGCTCTCCTCACCCCAGGGTTCAGGTGGAGCACCTTGTTTGCCATCCTGTGTGAACTTGCCCTCTGGGAGGTCTCTTCGCCCTGCCTGCCAACACTCTGTTGGGCATGGGGATGGGACCCTTGCTCCTAGCCCAGCCTCTCCTCTGAGCACTAACTCTGGGGCTGATGAAAGTGGCAGAGAGAGTGGCCTTCTCGGCATCTTAGGAGCTTAGATTTAGGGAGCTCACGTAAAGTGAGAGAAAGGTATTTTGGACCAGGTTGAGGCTGACTTTTGTTTTAAAACAGGAAAAAAGTTTGAGGACTGGTTTTTGTAGAAGATCGTACACAAGGTAGTGGCTGGGTACGGGGTATTGAGGCCGGTGGTGAATGTTGAGTGATCCCTACCTTAGGCTGGAACTCAGGGGGGTAAGTCCTGCCTCCAAGCCTCCACCTGGCTTGCCTGTCACCCGAGCAATCAGATCTGTTAGCATTCCTGCCCCCCAGCCCTCCTCCTCCATCCAGTTTACCTGGAGTCACCAGGAATCCAAGGGATGCAAAGACCAGGAACAGGAGCTTCATGGCCGAAGGGATGGCTTGGGAAGCAAGGTGGTGGTTTAATGGAGTCCGGACCCTCTGTGTGGTGTGCTTGGAGCTACTGCCTTTATAGGAGCCACATGATGCCAGGATACTGGGCAGTGAACCAGAGGAAGAGTTCATTGCCACCCAGAACAGTCATATTAGATCATAATGGCTACCAGTCTGTAGCTGTGATTGATTTATTGAGCGCTTGTATTCTAGGCTGTTGGGAGGGGAAGAGGCAGAACACAGCACCATCTTTCAAAATATGCTTCCTAGCCAGTGTCGGCGAGGGTGTGGGAGAAACGACTGCTCTTTTGCACCGCTGCTGGGCGTGTTGATTGGTACTGTTTTGCTTTCAGAGAGCAATTTGGCAATATGCACCAGGAGTCTTGAAAAATGCCTGCATTTTGCCTCGGTGACTCTATTCCTGGACTTTGGTCTAACGGAAATAATCGAACAAATACACAAAGAGGTCTATCTCAACATTGTTTGCAATAGCAGAAAACCAAAAGCATTCTAAATGTTGGTGAAACATGGATGCAACTGAAGACAGTATAATTGGACACCATGCAGTGATTAGACCTATTGCAGAGACTCATTTACAAGGTGGGCGGCTCACTAAAGACACGCCAACACTTCCTGTTTCAATTAGAAATATGTGGCGTCGCAAGACTAACTAACAGTGGCTTAACTCATAGAAGTATCAATTATTTAATCAACAAGAAGAAGGGGTGACTTGGTGGTGGGATGAAGTTAGTCTTGGATCCTTCTGTTCTGCTATCCTCCGCGTGTAGATGCGCTGATTACCAGTTTATTCTCTTAGCCCCAAATCCACCCTTCTTTGTCCTGTTTTGCGATACTGGATTTGAACCCTGGAAAGATGCCTCTTTTGCCAGCTGGCCCTGTGTTAGGCTTTGACAGTAGAGGGTGTTGGAAGTGAAAGAGCGGACCTAGGCCGGCTGATGGAAGAACACCACAAACCGCTCATTTCATTCTGGGTTCCAGTTCTCCATTTTTAAATTCAGCCAAGGAGCCCCATGGCTCTCAGCCCAGCTCCAGCTCTGCTCAGGCCATGCTCCTTCCCCCTGGTGGCCACTCCAGTAGCAGCACTGGCTTGTGTCCTCAGGCAACTGCCTCTCTGCCCCGTGGCCACCTCTGCAGATCAGCTCTGGCCAGCTCCCTCTGGGGAATTTCTTCATCACTGCTCTGTGGCAGCCACATCTGCTTTGAAGAGAATGTGTGAGGTTAGTTCCTCCACTGGAACCCGGAAGTAGCGAAATGTGCTCTTTCCCTAACATTAATATTGCTGCTACTTCAGGTCCATAATCATTTACCTTTTATTTTGTTGATTAGGTCACTTAACAGTTTTTATTTATTTATCTTTTTTTTTTTTTTTTTTTTTTGGGAGGGAGTTGGGGGGGAGTAATGCAGTAGGCCCATGTTTATGCCCACCAATAGAAATAACAGCCATTAACTGATTGACCCTTATGACTAAATGGGACATTTCCTAGACTGGTCACCATATCCCTTCTGGGATGTTCTTCCAATTTGCAAAAATGACTTTCCTTGTTTGACCTATGGATACATGACCTGTACCCTAGAGGAGTGAGCAACCATTCCAAAATTTCTGGGACTCACCATGATGCTTCCACAGCTGCCCTCTGGAGTGATGAGGGAGTGACTGTCTCGGGCAGAGTAAGAGATCCAGCCCTCTAAACCCTTAGATGTTGCCTTATTCATGGAGGGTTTACAATTAAGCTGAAAACAACAGTATGAAACCTGTTAGTCCCGCTAGACAGAGATCACCAAGGAGATTACCTTAGATGTACGATTGACCAGCCTGGGTTCCTTGGCCGACGTATCTTAGAGCCAATAGTATTCTCTTGACTCAGTTGGCCAGCTAGGGGTGGCATTTTTATATTGGCTAACACGTCATGTTTTGTATTAGTTAATGCCAGCTGACTGACTGGGTTAGAATAATAAGTTTCTTGCAGTCAGGAATCAGTAGAATTGTTGACCTCGGCGTGCCGTTTAGTACTGTAGGACCACTTCTCTCAGCTTGGTCTGGGGACCCTCAGTACCCGGTTTAGGAAAGAATTCTAATGCTGCTTATTGTTCTGGTTATCTGTTGCTATATAACAAACTGGTTTAGTGGCGAGAACCGCAGTAGTCGTTCACTTAGCTCGTGACTCTGCAGTTTGGGCAGGATTCAGTAGGAGATGCTCATCTCTGTTCCACATGGCGTCAACTGGGGCACGTTAGCTGGGGCTGGAGGATCTACTTCCAAGATGGCTCACTCATATGGCTGCCAGGGTGGTGCTATCAGTTATAAACTCAGTGGGCGTGAGGGACCTCTTCATTTAGGCCTCCCCATGTGGCCTTCCTTACAGAAGGATGGCTGGATTTCATAGGTGAGCATCCCAAGAGATAGGGACTAACTTGCTGATTGCCTCATCTTTAATAGGTGTAACTCAAAGAACATCAATCAAGGCTGAAGAATCAAGTGATAAAGGTGTAGACATATTTGGCAATGTAGAGATAACATTGAGAACATTGAGATAACATTGTATTGACTCATATTGGATGTGTTGGAAAGGGAGGAGAGATAAAAAATATGCTAATTCTATCATTGTTCTAGAAGGAAACTAGTAGATACTGTAAAAAGAGAAGGACATCTAAGGATACTGTATAACGTTATTGTTATAAAGATGACCACTCAAAAGTCTAAATTTAATTAAATATCTGAAACCTAAATATCAGAAGACCACACACACACACTACCTAGTGAATGACTTTTTAAAACATAAAAAATACACAAAGTATTTCAGAATTCAGACTGAATATTATCTGCCCTATCCATAAATATAGATGCTTAATTCATTCACCTTGAAAATTTCATATTTGATCATAAAGCATACCCAGCGCTGCACTGTATATAAGATACCTAAATTTCTGATTCAGAAAGAAGGGGGGTTCTGTCTCAAAGTGTTACAGACATACCAGTACACCTGTCTTGTCTGCCCCCTTGAGACCTGGAGCAAACTGGCTTCTCCTGGAGTGACACCACTGCCCTATAAGCTGGAGCATGTGTTGGGGTCATGGTAACCTCTGTCTTCTTGGCTTGCCCTTCTTGGAACCTCTGCCTATGAGGAGGGAGGGTGATCACAGTCCAAGTATTCTTGACTTGGTGCTCCTAGGGGAGAGCCTGCACCCTAGGAGTGGGAGTTAGGTGGGGGAAGGAGGTCCAGTCTTTTGGACTGTGCTTGCCTTGACTAGAGTTGGGGTGAAGGCAGGAATGAGAGATACTTCTCCTCTGGTGAAACCGTAACCCTATCTTTGGAGTCTGGAGGGAAATAGTCACTGTCTTCTGAGCTGCCCCTGCCAAGAGCTCATGGACATGCTCTGTGTGTGTGTGTGTGTGTGTGTGTGTGTGTGTGTGTATGTATTGGGAGCAAATGCTGGCCCCAGTGTTGCTAAATTAAATTACTAAATTTAATTTTTGTTTTATTATAAAATTATTCTGTTTAATTATTTTTAAGTAGGCTCCACACCCAAGGTGGGGCTTGAACTCATGACCCTGAGATCACAGTCACAGGCTCTATCAACTGAGCCAGCCAGGCATCCCTATAAGGGTTTTTTAAATTTGGTGTTTCAGAGACTCTTGAGTGACTAGTTCAGTGCAGAAATTCCCTGTCCACCCACCTCCACATATTCCCACGTGTAGGAACCCTCCAGATTTGACAGATGGTTCTCAGATCTATTTGCCTGGTCCTGTGGTTTTCAAACTATAGCACGTATCTGAGTCATGCAGAAGATTGGTGAAAATACGTGTTGTTGAGCCTCTACCCCAGAGTTGCTGATTCAGTGGGTCTCAGGTAGGTCTAAGATTGGCATTTCCCATGGTGTTGCTGCTGCTGGTTCAGAGACCACACTTTTTTTTTTTTAATTGAGGTATAATTGAATATGTTATATTAGTTTCAGGTATAGAATATAATGATTCTATATGTGTATAGAATTCTTATAGATTTAATTCTAATGCTAAATAGATTTAATGCTAATTCCATTAGCACACATAATTATAGAGTTTCTGTTCTCTTACAATGAGAACCTCAGATTTGCTCTTTTAGCAACTTTCAAATATGGAATACAGTATTATTTTTATTTTTATGAAAAAAATTTTTTTAATGTTTATTTTTGACAGAGAGAGAGCCAGAGCATGAGCGGGGAGGGGCAGAGAGAGACACACACACACACACAGAATCCGAAGCAGGCACCAGGCTCTGAGCTGTCAACACAGAGCCCGACGCGGGGCTTGAACTCACAGACCGCGAGATCATGACCTGAGCCGAAGTCGGACGCTCAACCGACTGAGCCACCCAGGTGCCCCTGCAGTACAGTATTATTAAATATAGTTTCCATGTTGTACAGTACATCTCCATGACTTATTTATTTTAGAGCTGGAAGTTTGTACCATTTGGTCCCCGTCATCCGTTTTGCCCACCTCTGGCAAACTGCCCACCTTTGCCCACTCCCACCTCTGGCAACCATCAGTCTGTTCTCTGTCTGTGAGCTTGGTTTTTGTTTGGTTTATTCCACATATAAGTAAGATCATACAACATTTGTCTTTCTCTTTCTGATTTAGCATAATACCCTCAACTCATGCTGTTGCAAGTGGCAAGATTTCATTCTTTTTATGGCTGAATAAGATTCCATTGTATATGTAAACCACATCTATCCATCCATCGATGGACACTTAGGTTGGTTCCCCTATCTTGGCTATTGTAAATAACCCTGCAGTGAACTGGGAGGTGCAGATACCTTTTCCAGTTGGTGTTTTTGTTTCCTTCAAATAAATACCCAGAAGTGGGATTGCTGAATCAATGGTAGTTCTATCTGCAATTTTTTGAAACACCTCCATGTGGTTTTCCATAGTGGCTGCACCAGTTTACGTTCCCACCAACAATGCACAAGGGCTCCCTTTTCAGAGACCACATTTGAGAACAACTGGGTTAATCTTACATCCAAGGCGGGATTTTCTCCATGTTGGGGCACATGTTAGTGCTTTTATTGTTGTGCGTGTAGCCCACTTTCATTTTTTTGTTTGTTTCTTCACTTCCATTTCTTTCTACTCTTTTTTTTTTCACCAAGTTTTGCTGACGATGTCATCTCTGTGTGTGCATGTGTGTGTGTGTGTGCATGCACATGTATGTATGTATTTGCTATTGTTGGGGGAATGTAATTAAAAATAAAATCTCTTGGGGCGCCTGGGTGGCGCAGTCGGTTAAGCGTCCGACTTCAGCCAGGTCACGATCTCGCGGTCCGTGAGTTCGAGCCCCGCGTCGGGCTCTGGGTTGATGGCTCAGAGCCTGGAGCCTGTTTCCGATTCTGTGTCTCCCTCTCTCTCTGCCCCTCCCCCGTTCATGCTCTGTCTCTCTCTGTCCCAAAAATAAATTAAAAAAAAAAAAATTGAAAAAAAAAATCTCAACCCATAAAACCTCCCCACAGACATAGAAGAGAAAGAAAACCGTTTTGTCACTAAATAAGCATTAAACTGGGACGTGATGCATACCGTAGACAATCTGCCAAGAGATTGCAAAGACCAAAATCTTACCCATTTTTATAGCCAAGAAGATACAACTCATTACAGACATGTTCTCAAGATAAACACTCCCTAGCCCTGAAGAGGACCAGAAAGTACCATTTGTCACACATTGCTGATCCTAGATTCACTTGATACGTAGAGTGGCTTCTCTGTGTTTGCTGATTGGTTTCACCCAAAGGAAAAACAAAATTCTCATATCCTTGTGGCAGGTGGTAGTTTTGAAACTTAGAGCGAGGAGCCTGAGGAAGCTGCTGAAGTTAGGCTCCTACCTACCCACAAAAACTGTGACTACATTTCAGAGAGGTGGCTCCCAGGTCTTTGAGAAAGACATTCCTGGGTTGTAAAGTGGTCAAGAAGAATATTTACATTAAAAAAAAAATAATAAATGTTTTAAAGAAAGAGAAGGAACTTACAAGTTTTCTAAAGTAAATGCTCTAAGAAAAGGGAGGGGAGGGGTAATAAGTCTCTTAACAGGGAGAATTAAGGCTCTTTCTTTTTTTAACTTTAAACAAATTTTCATTACACAGAAGTTGCCACATAGTTGGCTGTTTCTCCACTTTGTACACAATTATTCTTGCTCTCCACAGAAAGACTGCTCCTTAACTTTTCATCTGGTGATGGCAAGTATGAAAATCCCGATTTTAACATCATAGTAGTAAAAATGCCTCTTTTTATTCAAAAGCACAAAATACATTCTTTGTGAGCATGGACAATGACAGCAGTAAATCAGAATTTGTTGTCAACCGAAACCAGTAACTGATGGTTATCATGATTTTCTTAAACACCAGCCAGACTTTTCTTCAGTCATTTCCTCCAGTGGAATTCTCTGAAGTTATTGTTGAAGGGCCCTGCCTTGAGTTTCCTCTCACAGTTCATTAATAATGGTAAGGCACTGTTCTAGGAATTAGAACATTCCACCTTCCATACCCCCTCCCAGTCTACCCATTCCACCCATTCCTGGGTCCTTTTCTTCTTTAGGAATTCCGGTGACTATGACTTCTGCTATAGTTAACAGAAAGGCAATTCTAGCAGTATCCAGTAAAGTAGGTCTTACACCCTTAGTTGGATCAGTGACTCCTTTTCCCACCTTCATTCAAAAAATCTCCAAAGCATAGCGTCATAACCAACTTCTAAGGGACTTTGCATACGTTTCTCAACTATCAAGGATCCTTCAACACCTGCATTCTTAGCAATGGTCATCGCAGGAATTTTGAAGATCTTCATTAGCTGGAGTTATTGGATCCAAGGCTGGAATGCACCAAAGCAGGGCACAGCCCCTTCCCAGAGAATCGCCTTCTTCAGTAGTAGCTCGTAGAGCATTGAGGGCATCTGTAACTCTGTCTTTCTTTTCACTCACTTCAACATCATTTGTCCCAGCCTTCGGCACAGCTACTCTGAGAGTTTTGCCAGATGTTCATTCAGCTTTTCCTTTTCATATTCACTAGTTGTGATATCTAACTGTTGATTTCAAGTGATTTTTTTGGATACGTTTTTCAGTTTGAGCCTTGTCACCTTTTCCTTTTAAGAGCATGGAATCATCTTTGGTCATATTGACCTCTCCAACTTTTCCTAAGTCATGAAGCTGAACATCTTCAAGATTTAGAGTCAATCTTTCTTCCCTAAACACTGCACCACCAGTAGCAATAGCCATGTCTTTAAGCAATTTTTTTTCTCTTGTCACCAAAACCTAGAGCTTTGGCTGCTTACCACCTGAAGACCAACTTTTAACCTATTCAAAACAAGTGTACTCAAAGCTTCTCCGTGAACATCTTCAGCAGTTATGAACAGGGACTTGCAGTGAGCATTGGCATTTCAAGAGCAGGTACAATGGATTGGACACTAGAAATTTTCTTTTTTTTCTGTTTTAGACATTTTCTTTTCACTCAGTAGAACATAGTCATCTTGGAATTCACATTTCTTTTTTTATTTTTATTTTTTTTAATGTTTATTTTTATTTTTTAATTAAAAAAAATTTTTTTTAACATTTATTTATTTTTGAGACAGAGAGAGACAGAGCATGAACGGGGGAGGGGCAGAGAGAGAGGGAGACACAGAATCGGAAGCAGGCTCCAGGCTCCGAGCTGTCAGCACAGAGCCCGACGCGGGGCTCGAACTCACGGACTGCTAGATCGTGACCTGAATCGAAGTCGGACGCTCAACCGACTGAGCCACCCAGGTACCCCTGTTTATTTTTATTTTTGAGACAGAGAGAGACAGAGCATGAGTGGGGGTGGAGCAGAGAGAGAGGGAGACACAGAATCCGAAGCAGGCTCTAGGCTCCGAGCTGTCAGCACAGAGCCTGACGCGGGGCTCGAACCCACAGACCGTGAGATCATGACCTGAGCCGAAGCCGGACGCCCAACCGACTGAGCCACCCAGGCGCCCCTCACATTTCTGATCTTTTGCTGTGTTAATGAAGTACAGAGAAATATAACCTCGATCAACCTTTATGCCTTCAATAATTTCTAATTCATCGTTTCATGTTTTTCCAACCTTTATTGTGATGACGCCCTCTCTTCCAGCCTTTTTCATTGCATCGGAAATGATGTTGCCAACTTCTTGGTCTCCACTTGCAGAAATCTAGCCATGTGAGCAATTTCTTCTGGGGCTGTCACAGGTTTAGACTGCTTCTTAAGTTCAGCGCTTACAGCATCAACAGCTAGCATCACACCACTCCTGACGTCCACTGGCTTAGCACCTTTGCTAACCTTCTCGAAGCCTTCCTTGGCAATAGACCGTGCCAGGACACAGCAGTAGTGGTACCATCGCCAGCCTCTTCATCTGTGTTATTGGCAACATCTTGAACAAGTTTAGGGCAAATATTTTGATACTTATCTTTTAAGTGCATGGACTTTGCAACGGTCCTGCCATCTTTTGTTACTTTGGGACTTCCCCAACTCTGTTCAATAATCACTGTTCTTTCCTTTGGCCCCGTAGTAACGGCTACAACATCCGCTAAAAGGTGTATACCTTGGAGCATTAAGACTCACGCATCTGCACCAAATTTTGTATCTTTGGAGGCCCGAGTGAGACGAGGAGCCAGTGCCCTGGACCCTGGCCTACTTGGCAAAAGACTGCAGGTAACTGAAACATTTTGCAGGGCAGTGGCAGGGCGTGCGGGCAGCAAGGCAGGCCATCGGAGGCGAGTGAGGCAAGGCTCATCTTTTTCATTTGTGTTTGCCCTTACACTATCCTGCTTGCTGTTGGCTTTAAGGGAGGATTTGGGTGTGTAGCAAACTATTTTCAGTATGTATATGCCTTTCTTTCAGTTCCAAAAAGTTAATTTTGATGTTTTTCCTATAGGTTCTTGTATTGGATGCTTATTTTTATCTTCCCTTTATGTATTTGTGTTTTATGTTAATTACATAAATAATATATAATATCTTTTCTTTTAATCCTATGATTTTTTTATTTTGAAAGAGAGAGAGAGAGAGAGAGAGATCATGAGAGGGGGAGGGGCAGAGAATAATGAAGAGAGAGAGAAGCTGACAGTGTGGAGTCCGATGTGGGGCTTGAACTCATGAATGTGAGATCATGAGCTGAAGTTGGATGCTTAACTGACTGAGACATCCAGGCATCCCAATCCTATGAATTAAAAAAAATTTTTTTCCGATGTTTATTTTTGAGAGAGAGAGCGAGACAGAGTGTGAGCAGTGATGGGGCAGGGAGAGAGAGAGACAGAAACACAGAATTTGAAGCAGGCTTCAGGCTCTGAGCTGTCAGCACAGAGCCCGACGTGGGGCTTGAACTCACAGATGGCGAGATCCTGACCTGAGCTGAAGTTGGACAGTTAACCGACTGAGCCATCCAGGCGCCCCAGCTGTGAATTTTTAAAACATTCAAAACATTTAAAACATTCAAAACATTTAAAACATTTTAAAACAATGTTAATAAGAATTGCTAAAATAAAAATCCCAACAACACCAATTGCTGGCGAGGATGTGGAAAAAATTGTATCTCTTGAATTGCTGGTGGGAATGCAAAATGGCCCAGTTACTCTGGAAAATGGTTTGTCAGTTTCTTTTAAAGTTAAACATCAGCTTCCCATTGGACCTAGCAGTCCTACACGTGGGTATTTGCCCTAGTGAAATGAAAACCTAGGACCACCCAAAAACCTATAAACAAATGTTTATAGCAACTTTGTGACAGCCCTAAACTGGAAAAACCCAAATGATCTCAATGAGTGAAAGGAGAAAAAAAAATCTGTACTAGATCTCTAGAATATAATACTATTCGGCAGGAAAGAAGAATGAGTCATTGATGCACATGGAAAATTGGATAGACCTGAAAGACAAGCTGAGTGAGAGAAGCCAGTCACAGAACATTTCATTCAGCGGGTATCCTAGGAAACAGCAAAACCACAGTGATGGAAAATAGATCAATGGTTGCTGGGGGTTGTGGTGGGATAAGAGTTTGAATAGAAAGAAGTATTTTTTAGGTGATGAAGCTATTATTGTATGTTCTGTTTGTGGTGGTGGTTACACGAATCTAAACGTGTCAAAATTCAACACCGGGGAATAAGGTGGTGTGGTGCTACGGTATCTTTCGTCTTGGGTGTCTGTCGTGCCTTTTGCACAGCTTCCAACCGCACTATGTTGGGACAGAGCATCTGGAGGTTCACAGCCTCTGTGGTCTGTAGGAGCCACTCTGAGGAGGGTCCAGGGGAGAATTTGCCATTTTCAGTGGAAAACAAGTGGTGGTTACTAAATATGATGACTGTGTACTTTGGATCTGGATTCACTGCACCTTCGTTTATAGTAAGACACCGACTGCTCGAGAAATAAGAATGTTTCAAGTAATCCATTAAGCAGATGTGAAAAGGAACATTTTAAGAGGTGCGATCTCTTTTCAAACGCTTGAATTCAACATACCCGGTATGTTTGTTAATGAACTTGAGGCATGAAAAACAACCATGTCAAAATTCAAAGAACTGTATGCCAAAAGAACAAAAAGCCAAATTTACTCAATGAAATTGAGCAAATTATACAAAATAATTGTGTCATTCTATACTTATGGGTCCTTAGCTTCCTTGTGACAATTTAATATGTCCAAGAGCTCTTTTCACATCTAAAAATGTGGATCCTCAGGATTCTTTCTAATTTTACATCACTCTACGCATATGGATGTACAGTGGTTTAGCTCAAAACAGTACCCTTTTGATGAACTTGTATCTTATTTTTCCCATTTCTCCTTTTGCAAACAAAATGGGAATGATTATTTCCCATCACATTTTTTAAAAATATTTTACTTTAAAGTAACCTTTACGCCCCCAACATGGGACTCGAACTCACAACCCCGAGACCAAGAGTCGCATGCTCTACTGACTGAGCAGCCAGGCGCCCCTCCCAGCACTTTATTTTTTTATTTTATTTAAAAAAAAATTTTTTTTAACGTTTATTTATTTTTGAGACAGGGAGAGACAGAACATGAACAGGGGAGGGTCAGAGAGAGGGAGACACAGAATCTGAAGCAGGCTCCAGGCTCTGAGCTGTCAGCCCAGAGCCCGACGCAGGGCTCGAACTCACGGACTGTGAGATCATGACCTGAGCTGAAGTCGGCCGCTTAACCGACTGAGCCACCCAGGCGCCCCTCCCAGCACTTTAAATAGTTCTTCTATTTGTGGTCATGCTACCAGTTCTACACACGGTTTAATTTTATTTCTTTTGCTTTTAATTTTTAGGGATTGCTTTAAAAATTTTGATATTCTTATATTAGGTTAAATATTTAAATGATTCCAAAGTCAGATCTTCCAAATAGGGTATATTCAGAGAAGTCTAGCTTTTTTTTTTTTAAATCTGTCTTCTCTGATTCATTTCTTCCTGCTCCTCTAAATAGATGTGCACTTAAATTTTTTCTTTCCTTTTAAAAATAAATGTATCTAATGCTTTTGTTTTCATCTCCCTTCCCTTCCATCACTTTCTCCTCAATGTGGAGAATTCCAGGTTACTTACGGTCATTGAAGCCAGGAACAAGGGAGCAGCAAAAGCCAGAGGCAAGAACTTCATGCCTGAAGGATAGGGACATGTTTGGGGACAGTGCAGTGGGGTGGATGGACAGAACTACCTATGTCACTTGCCTGGAGCTCTAATCTTTATACGACTTCAAATGAGATCAAAAGTTGAGCAGTGAGCAAGTAATAAAGTAAAGTAAAGCAGAAATCTCCGCTGTTAGGGCCAAAGGATTTGGTCAGACTGTCTCATTGGCTACTGCATACATTTGCGGAGTTCTCACAGAATATCTGGAAGACTAGCATCCAGTCTTTGAAAATACACTTTCTAGCTACTGTTGGCAAGGGTGAGGCAACACAGGGACAACTGAGTACTGTTCCTGTGAGTTTAAATCAATGCAGTATATTTTGGAGAGCAATTTGCAATATATATTCAATGTCTAAAACAAAGTTAAACAGAACGAAACTATGCTACTCTTTGACCCAGAATTAACACGCATAGAATAAATGGATAAGTTCACAAAGATGTCTAAGTACTATATTTCCTTCTTAGCATTGCTCGTAATGAGGATGTGAAAATGTAAATGTCCATCAATAGAGAATTTGCTGATTTATGGTACATAACACATTAGAATTCCATGCAGCTTTAAACAGTGTTAATCGAGGGCCTACAAGATTAAAAGCTGGTGTGATCTCTTTGAAAAATGAGTGAAAATTAAGTGAGAAAGGAAAGTTATGGGATAGTATGAGCTAGTCTTTGTTATATGTATTTATACATATGCATATATATGCATAAAATATAATCTGGAAGGATATGTACCCCCAATTTTAAGGGTCTTTATCTTTGGGAAGGATTATTTGTGATTTTATTTTTCATAATTTTATGTTTCTCTATATTTATGACTGTTTCTACTATTGTTGTTTGTTTCTCTTGCTTTTTACACTCCACATGTAAGTGAAATCATATGGTATTTGTCTTTCTCTGTCTGACTTATTTCACTTAGTATTATACCCTCTAAGTCCATCCACGTTGTTGCAAATGGCAAGATTTCATTCTTTTTTATGGCTGAGTAATATTCCATTGTGTGTGTGTGTGTGTGTGTGTGTGTGTGTGTGTGTGTGTCTCTATCTCTATCTTTAATCTATCACATCTCCTTTATCCATTCATCTGTTGATGAACACAGGTTGCTTCCATATTTTGGCTATTGTAAATATTGCTATAGTAAACATAGGGGTACATATGTCTTTTTGAACTAGTGCTTGTGTTTTCTTTGGGTAAATACCCAGAGGTGGAATTGCTGGAATGTATGTATTTCTATTTTTAGTTTTTTTGAGGAACCTCCATACTGTTTTCCAGAGTGGGTTTTTTGAAAAATTTTGAGATGAATATACTTATACAGCAATATTTGCTTTCTTTCCTGATTAACACAAAAGATTGATTGGATTCAAATCAGGTTCACTGGAATCCAAGATCTTTCCTGTGTTAAGCTTTAGTAACAATTTCAAGGATACAGGTAATTATGAAGCACAGGGAAAACATGCAAAAGTCTCAGGTGTTCATGTCACTTCCCAGCTCCCATGTGCCTCATTAGAATGAGCTGTGGATTGGGTTTAATGCAGGAGATTTCTGAGTGATGTCTAAGTGATGCATGTGAGCGTATCACACAAAGGGGGATGTTTCCTTAAGAAACATTTCCATTTTAGTCTCTGAAAATTACATAACGTTATACATGCATGACATTTTTTAAGGAGCCATGTCTTTATAAATTATAGATTCCAGGTTTGTTCACTAGAAACAATTCTAGATGTATTCAGAGCAGATTATTCTGTTAGCTAAAGACTGCTGCTAGTGAATGCTATTGGTGAGTTCTCCGGGTCTGCTTGCATGTTTAGAAGGGGATCTGATAGAGTCAACATTATTATTTTTCTTTCTTTCTTTCCAGGAGCATCCCTGATAAAGGGAGAAGATTGATTGTAGGACTGTTGTTAACCCCTTTCTTCCCATCTCTCTCTTTTTTTTAAAGTTTATTTATTTATTTTGAGAGAAAGGGAGACAGAGAGAGAGCACAAGGGAGGGGCAGAGAGAGGGAGAGAGAGAATCCCATTGCTAGTGTGGAGCCTGATGTGGGGCTCAAACTCACAAACTGTGAGATCATGACCAGAGCTGAAACTGAGAGTCAGATGCCTAACCGACCGAGCCACCTGGATACCCTATTGTGTCTCCTCTTCTTCTTCTTCTTCTTCTTCTTCTTCTTCTTCTTCTTCTTCTTCTTCTCCTTTTAAAAATTTTTAATGTGTTTTTAATTTTTGAGAGAGACAGAGACAGAGACGGAGTGTGAGTGGGGGAGGGGCAGAGAGAGAGACACACACAGAATCCGAAGGAGGCTCCCGGCTCTGAGCTGTCAGCACAGAGCCTGACTTGGGGCTTGAACCTACAAACCGCGAGATCATGATGTGAGCCGAAGTCGGATGCTCAACCGACTGAGCCACCCAGACGCCCCTTGTGTTTCTTTTTTTTTTTTTTTTTAATTTTTTTTTTCAACGTTTTTATTTATTTTTGGGACAGAGAGAGACAGAGCATGAATTGGGGAGGGGCAGAGAGAGAGGGAGACACAGAATCGGAAACAGGCTCCAGGCTCTGAGCCATCAGCCCAGAGCCTGACGCGGGGCTCGAACTCACGGACCGCGAGATCGTGACCTGGCTGAAGTCGGACGCTTAACCGACTGCGCCACCCAGGCGCCCCTCTTTTTTTTTTTTTTAAAGTTTATTTATTTTTGAGACAGAGAGAGACAGAGCATGAATGGGGGAGGAGCAGAGAGAGAGGGAGACACAGAATCGGAAGCAGGCTCCAGGCTCTGAGCCATCAGCCCAGAGCCCGACGCGGGGCTTGAACTCACGAACCATGCGATCGTGACCTGAGCTGAAGTCGGACACTCAACCGACTGAGCCACCCAGGCACCCCATGTTTCTTAATAACAATTTTAAGTACTTTCATTGTCATGGTTCCTATTCTGTGCTCTAATGCCATTTCTCCTAAATTCCTTTTACAGTGTGTTAGCCAGAAAGAAAGGCAATAATCCAAGTGTGAACTCACCAGGTCTTAAATTTGGCAAATGTAGGAGTTGTCCAAGTTCTTTGGGTTTATTAAATCCTTTAGGATAGGCATATTTGCTCCTCTTCCTCTTTATAATGGGTGACTAGCAGATGTCACGATCAAGTCCTTTATAGCTTTTTCTAAGCTGTTGCTAAAAGTCCAAGATGAGGTGGTCCATGTAGGTACCTTAGTATATAACTGGCACTGGGCTCATGCTCCAAAACTGTTGTCACTGGGAGTTGGGGTTGTGTGGCAACTAAGTGCAGGGGCTCTGTTGTTAGACAGGCATGGATTCAAGTCCTGGTTCTACTACTTATCTGTGACCTTCAGCAGTTTTACTAAAACCTCAGTTGCATTATTTACAAAAATGTGTGTAAGATTCTCAAAGTTCTCAGTACTGTACTTGGCACTTTAAAAATGTCCGATAACTCTTAAATACTCTCATTATTAGTATTGCTTCTCTATAGATCTTCTTCCTGGTTGCTATCCTTCCCTTAGTTCCCTGCGGTATTATAATAGAACACTTATTAGTTCACTGGGTTGGCTTTGAATTGAGCTTCCATTTATTGATCTTGTTCACCAGATCCCTTTTTAATTCTCAGATTCTGCAAGAGTTAGAATGCATCAGCGATAAACCCTGGATATGTGGAATCCGGAGTTATAAGGGCTTCTTTGTCATATATGTGTAGAATCTGTAGACATTAGCTCAGTGGTACTTTCACCATGGTCATGCCTTTTTTTCCGGGATTGTGCTCAAAGCTGAAATTCAGGATGGAGGTCAGACGGTAGGAAACACGGTGAGTTCTGTTTTCTTTCTTGGCCCAGACTCACTCAAGAGGGGAAGCAACTGACAGTATTAATGGTGATTTGTCATGTAATTCTTAAGCCAGCTTGTTTTCACCCAGCAGAGACCGTATAGTACGCTCTCTGCATCTTGTCTTACCTTTTTTTCCTTAGATCCTCAGGAAGCCTGATAATTTTATCAGAATATCAGCGCAGGTCTGCAGTGTCCTCATCAGACCTGGCGAAGACAAAGTAGTTGGTAGCTTAGTTGCCTGCTACATACGGCCAGGAAGCGTAGGAAAACCTCCCTGAAAATAACGGGCCTCTGAATTTTCGCAGCATATTGAGAACGTTCTCTGGCTTGTGCCTTCCGGATTTTCCCGGGGCCAGGAGTGGGCAAAATCTTCCCAGCTGGTCTAGGTTTCAGTGCGAGCTGCTCTATCACTTGTTGTCTACTCCTTTCATCCCCACCATTGTTTTCGATCTCAGCTATTGAATTCAGCACCCCTCCGTGACACAGATTCATTGGTCTGGGCAAGGCTCATCTCTTACTTTACCCATTCATTTCTTGTTAACTCTATACCCTATTATCTTTCCCCTCCCTCCCCTTGGCTCTGATGAATTTAATGAATATGTTTTACATGTTCTTTTTCTTTCAGTTTTATTGAGGTACAATTGGCAAGTAAAAATTGTACATATCTAAGGTGGACAACACGAGGGTTTGATACACACGTATGTTGTGAAGTTACCACGATCAAGCCAATTAAAACATCCGTCACTTCCTATAGATACTGTTTTTTTGTTTGTGGTGAGAACACTTAAGATCTCCTCTCTGCACATTTCAAGTACACGGTACAGTATTACTAACTAAAATCACCATGCTGTACATTAGCTTTCCCAAATTTATTTTTTATTTTTATTAAAAAAACTTTTTTTTAACGTTTATTCATCTTTTGATAGAGACGGAGTGTGAGTGGGGGAGGGGCAGAGAGAGAGGGAGACACAGAATCTGAAACAGGCTCCAGGCTCTGAGCTGTCAGCACAGAGTCTGACGCGGGGCTCAAACTCACGGACCGCGAGATCATGACCTGAGCCGAAGTCGGATGCCCCACCGATGGAGCCACCCAGGCGCCCCAGCTTTCCCAAATTTATTTTTTAAATTTTTTTTTTTCAACGTTTATTTATTTTTGGGACAGAGAGAGACAGAGCATGAACGGGGGAGGGGCAGAGAGAGAGGGAGACACAGAATCGGAAACAGGCTCCAGGCTCTGAGCCATCAGCCCAGAGCCTGACGCGGGGCTCGAACTCACGGACCGCGAGATCGTGACCTGGCTGAAGTCGGACGCTTAACTGACTGCGCCACCCAGGCGCCCCTCCAAATTTATTAATTGTACAAGGGAAAGTTTGACCATCCTCTCCCCATTTCCCCCATGCAGCAACTGGCAACCTCCATTGTACTTAGTGCTTCTCTGAGTTCGACTTTTTTAGATTCCATATATAAGTGAGATCATGCAGTATTAATCTTTTTTTTAATTTTTTAAATTTAAATTTAAATTTAAATTAGTTAACATATATCATAATATTGATTTCAGGAGTAGAATTTAGTGATTCGTCACTTGCATATAACACCCAGTGCTCATCACAAGTGCCCTCCTTAATGCCCGTCACCCATTTAGCCCTTCCCCCCACCTCCTCTCCAGCAACCGTCAGTCTGTTCTCTATATTTAAGAGTCTCTTTTGGTTTGCCTCCTCTGTTTTTATTTTATTTTATTTTTCCTTCCCTTCCCCTATGTTCATCTGTTTTGTTTCTTAAATTTTACATATGAGTGAAATCATATGGTGTTTGTCTTTCTCTGATTGACTTATTTCACTTAGCATAATACACTCTAGCTCCATCCACATTGTTGCAAATGGCAAGATTTCATTCTTTTTGACGGCTGAGTAATATTCCGCGCGCGTGTGTGTGTGTGTGTGTGTGTGTGTGTGTGCGCGCGCATGTATATGTGTTTGTACCATATCCATGCATGTGTTCTTTTTTTAAAAAATTTTTTTTCAACGTTTTTTATTTATTTTGGGACAGAGAGAGACAGAGCATGAACGGGGGAGGGGCAGAGAGAGAGGGAGACACAGAATCGGAAACAGGCTCCAGGCTCCGAGCCATCAGCCCAGAGCCTGACGCGGGGCTCGAACTCACGGACCGCGAGATCGTGACCTGGCTGAAGTCGGACGCTTAACCGACTGCGCCACCCAGGCGCCCCGATGCATGTGTTCTTTATCCATTCATCAGTTGATGGACATTTGGGCTCTTTCCATAATTTGGCTATTGTTGATAGTGCTGCTATAAACATCAGGGTGCATGTGCCCCTTCGAATCTGCCTTTTTGTATCCTTTGGATAAATACCTAGTAGTGCAATTGCTGGGTCGTAAAGTAGTTCTATTTTTAATTTTTTCAGAAATCTCCAGCCTGTTTTCTAGAGTGGCTGCACCAGTTTGTATTTCCCACCACAGTGCAAAAATGTACCCTTTCTCTGCATTCTTACCAACATTTGTTGTTTCCTGAGTTGTTCCTTTCAGCCATTCTGACAGGTGTACATGTTCTTTTAATTGTGTTGTTTTCTGCATATATTTTAAGTTTACGTAAACGGTATTATATGTCTGTTCCTTTTTTTTTTTCCCCCACTCAAGGCTATAATAGTTAATGTCTACGTACATAGCTATGTGTATACCGAATCTGTTGCTCCCATCTTACGTGTTATATTCTAAAGTATGTATTCATATGATTTTATTGATCCATGACTCCAGAATTGCCTTAGATTGGTATTGGTATTGCTAATACCAATAATGCTGCAACTAACTAATTACATAGTACATGTCCTCTTAGGACTTGGGCAAGAATATTTTTGGGATAGAATGAGGAGTAGAATTCTTGAGTCATAAGATAAGTGTATAACGAACTTAATGAAGTACTAGATTGTTCTCAGAAAGATGAACTGTCCATACTTCTTCAAGTAGTATTTGAGGGTTCCTATGTTTCTACATCTTCTCTAACATGTGCCATTATCCAGTTTTCTAATTTTACCAATGCCATTATTGGTTTGATTTGCTTTTCTCCAATTACCAGTGAATCTGAGCATTTCCTTATATGCTTTGGTGACTATAGAGTCAACATAATCCCTATCAAAATTGAGCAGGATTTCTCTTCAGAAACAGACAAGCTGATCTTATCACTTACGTAACAAGACCAAAAAAAAAAAAATTAACAATTTTGAAAAAAGAACAAAGTGGCAAGGCTTTCATTTGGTGAATTCAAAACATATAAAATGCAGTCATCAAGACACTCTTACCACCATAGGAATAGAATGCGACCCCCTTAATCTAATAAAGATCCCTTGGTCAACAAGCTAAAACCACACAGTGTACATGTCCCCCTTCCCTTCCCCTACAAAATCATTCCTAATGTAATTCTTCCCCTAAGATGTGTTTTGCCCTGTCCTTTCTTCTTCAGCCTTTCTCTGATCATTAAGAATCACCCATGTGGGCATATATAAAGTTATCTAGAGAGGGAAAGGCTGATGGGTTATCACTCCAGGTTGAGAAATCCCAAAGTTGATGATGACACGGACCACTGGTCTGTACCACAAACCTGTCTCTGCCACAGGCAGCCCTTTCGGAACTCAGAGGAGGTCCTTGAAGAACCACTCAACAGATTACTCTCCCTCTTCCCAAATTAAAACAAAATGAAGCTGAACAAAGTCAAAGCTGCTCCCCTTCCCAGAACAGGAGTTTACTGGGGCACCTGGGTGGCTTAGTCAGGTTAAGTGTCCGACTCTGTTTCTGTTCAGGTCATGATCTCACGTTTCTTGGGATAGGGCCCCGTGTTGGGCTCTGTGCTGTCAGCGCAGAACCTGCTTGGGATGCTTTCTCTCTGCCCCTCCCCTGCTCTCTCTGTCTCAAAATAAATAAATAACACATTTAAAAAAAAACCAGGAGTTTACTTAGAGGGCTCATCTGAAAAGAAGAAAACTACCACTTAACTGCAAAAAGCTGTTATGTGTGAAATCGAGTGGAGCCTGGCTAGACTCGTGGGGACAGTGCAGGGTGCTACAGGTGGCTGCTAATTTTGGAGGACCATTGACACCTTTGGTGCCTTTCATCAGAGAAACAGTTTTGGCTTTAGGCCCATGGAGCTGCCCTAAAAAGAAGCAATTCTGATTATAACAAATTACTCTTGGGCCCTGTTCTTCTTTTCATGGATGGTTAGATCCTAAGGGACTCCATGGTTTGGGTCATCCTCTCTCTGCCATGCTTTGCCTTTTCTTACTCAGATGTTTTTCTTACCTTAACTGAGCTTCCTGGGGTCATGTCCAGAAGGGCAACCTAGATTAGGAGAGGAAGTTTTGTGATGGAGCAGCGCTCGGAGAGGCTGGACTTATTTTTTAGATTCTCACTTCAGCATGCATTTTTCTTCACAGCTCAGGAGATTCATGGTTGATGGAGGTACTGATTTCTTTTGGAATCTGGAGGATGGCCAGTGGATGACCATTGCTGGAAGGTCAGACACTCCACTGGAGGACCAATTAACAAACCAGGAATTGAGAGTGGATAGAAGAGAACAGCTCTCCCAATGCAAAAGAAATTCATGCCCAAGTGAGCAAGGGTTCAGAGACCCAGGGATGGAAGGAAATGTTAAGCACTACCCTACATGGTGTCATACATTATCTTGTAACAGCCATGTGAACTTGGGTCTTCACTAACCAAAGACATGGGACCAATGCAAAGACTTGCTTCTTTTACATCATAATATATTAATTTTTTTGAAGATTTTATTTCTCAGTAAATCTCTACACCTAATGTGGGGCTTGAAGTCACCACCCCAAGATCAAGGGTCACATGCTTACCAACTGAGCCAGCCAGGAACTCCCTGTTTGTTTTTTATGTCTATTCTATTCCGTTAGACTGTAATTCCCATCAGAACAAGACCCTATTTATCTTGTTCACTTTGGAGCCTCAAGGATTTAGTACTTAACCTGATACATACTAGGTCCTCGTTAGGTAGTTCTCAGGTGAGTGAAGAAAGGACTGGAAATGAAGATGAACACAGGGCTGCCTCGATTTATGACATGGAAGGAAAATAACCCATTTCTATTGAGTATAACTGAGCTACAGAGTGTTCCAGGGGTGGTATATAAGTGATATCCTTTAGTACTTAAATTTTTTTTTAAGTTTATTTATTTTTGAGAGAGAGACAGAGTATAGGCAAGGGAGAGGTAGAGAGAGAAAGAGATACAGGATCTGAAATAGGCTTCAGGCTCTAAGCTGTTGGCACAGAGCCCGATGTGGGGCTTGAACTCACGAACCGTGAGATCATGTCCCAAGCCAAAGTTGGACGCTTAACTGACTGAGCCACCCAGGTGCCCCTGGGTTCAACCTTTTTGACAGTAATATTTCACAGTATTGCTGTGTGTTTCGTATCGCACCCCATCAGGTGGCACACATTTTCAGAATGTGCCAGTATTAGTTATGGTGAGTCTGGACACTGGATTAAGGTGGTGCTGCCAGACTTCTGCCTTCTAACATCATATCTCCCCCTCTGTCACTGGCTAATGATCTGTGGCTCTCTGTAAAACTTTGACACCAAGCAAGTACCTAGTTCTCTATCAACATTTCACCTAATTTTTTAAGTATTTAGTTACGACTCTTAATCTGAATCATTTGTTTCATTTGGAACTGCATATTGGTGCATATTGGTGACTTTCTCATTCTGTCATGTGAGGAATACATCTTTTTGAGGTCCACTACCATATGTGTGATGAAAGGGTGCAGGCATGCTATGTCTCGGGTGATAACGGCTCAGGCCTGGCTGAATTGAAGTAGCCATCCTTGTGCCTAGGTCACTTTCTCTAGGCACCCCACCAGCCGTCTGTCCACTCAGTTCTTTGCTCTCTACTTGCCAATCCTGGGATCACTGAGCAGGTGTCTTACTGTGTTTGGGGCACTATCATAGAGTAACGTAGAACAGGAAGTTTATAAACAACAGACATTTATTTCTCATTTCTGGAGGCTGGGAAAGCCAAAATCAAGGCTCTGGCAAATTCAGGGTCTCATGAGGGCCTGCTTTCTGGTTCATGGACAGCTGTCTTCTCACTGCATCTTCACATGGTAAAGGGGTGACCGAGCTCTCTGGGGTCTCTTTTGTAAGGTTACTAATCCCATTCCCAAAGGCCCACCTCCAAATACAATCACATTGGGGGGTATGATTTGAACATACGAATTTTTTTTTTTTTAAGATTTCATTATTAAGCAATCTCTACACCCAACGTGGGGCTCAAACCCACAACCCTGAGATCAAGAGTTGCACGCTCCACTGACTGAGCCAGCCAGGCACCCCTCAACATGTGAATTTTTAAAAAATGTTTATTTATTGTTGGGAGAGAGAGAGAGAGAGAGAGAGGCAGGGGGAAGGGAAGAGAGAGAGGAAAACAGGGGATCTGAAGCAGGCTCCGCACTGACAGCAGAGAGCCTGATGCGGGGCTCGAACCCACAAACCGCAAGATTGTGACTTGAGCCAAAGTTGGCCGCTTAACCAACTGAGTCACCCAGGCTCTCCTGACACGTGAATTTTGAGGGGACATAGACATCCAGACTCTCAGTCTTCTAGATTTGACCCTAGGTTGTTGGTTAGCCCAATTTGAACTCTGCGTGCCATCACCAAGGCATTTCAGCCAATCACTGGCGGAAATGTCTGTCTCATGGAGTTTCTTAGTGATTGAATTGAAGGTTCCAACTTTATATTCCAAATCCTTGGGTTCATCATATGAAACAGGCATAGCCTTGTGGAATGTATTAGTTTGTGTGTTAAGCAGTGAACACCACAGATTAACCTCTCTGACTAAATATGGAGACAGGGATAATTTGTAATAGAAAACCAACTCAAACCAATTTAGGCACAAAAAGACATTTATCCACCCAAATTTCTGAGGTGTCTAGAAATGTGGCTGCTTCAAGCAAGCCTGGTCCAGTGATTCCAATGTCATCAAGCTTCTCTATCCATATGCTTCTCTCTGGGTGTTCATCTTGTCCTGTTCTGCAGACAGAATTCTCTGTGTGATAGAGAATGTGGCCGAAAGCAGCCCCAGATTCATTCCTTTGCAGGATGAGGTCCTGAGACAAGATCCTGGTTCCAAATGGAAATATCCCGGGAGAGAATTCTGACTGGTCCAGCTGGAGTCACGTGCTACACCATTCACTTTGGCCAGGCCAATTTCAATAAAAAAAATAAGTGAGGTGTGAGTTTGTGTATCCAGCTGGTGGTCAGGGGGAGGAGGTTGTTTGATTGAAGGAGTCAGAAGATGATTTGGTCTGGGAGACAGAGGGAGAGCTAGACTCAGAAAACAGTGACTATTCAGTTCTTAATGGAACCAGCAGCCGATTTTCTTTACATATTCCTTTGCTGATTAGTCTACATTTAACAAGGATTGGTTAATAGTTAACTGGTTGTAGGCTTGCAGACTCCTAGATCGCCTGGATGAGAGAGCAGGGCAACGAGCAAGAGGAGATAATCTGCCCCGATAGGGGTGGGGGATGGGAGCTGAGATAGGGGATGTGGGTAGGGGTGAGGGGGATGGGGGCTGAGATAGCGGATGTGTGGGGGGGTGATGGGGATGAGGAGGGGTGCTCTGGTAGCAAAGATTTCCTCTGACACTCATCGTCTATACACTCTATCTCTGTCTCTCTCTCAAAAATAAATAAACATAAAAAATAAATAAAAAAGAAATTAATGTAGCTTAATCATCCCCAATTTACATTCTAGGTTAACTAGTTAATATGAAAGGGTGATTATTTTTCTTTAAAACTCACAGATGTAATCTACATATACACGATTTTGAGAATAATTTATTTTTTATTTATTAAAACTTTTTTTAAAGTTTATTTTGAGAGAGAGAGAGAGCAAGAGAAGGGCAGAGAGAGGGAAGAGAGAATCCCAAGCAGGCTTTGCGCTGTCAGCATGGAGCCTGATGTGGGGCTTGAACCCACAGACCGTGAGATCATGACCTGAGCTGAAACCAAGAGTCGGACACAACCAGGTGCCCCGATTTTTAGAACAATTTAATACGTGAACTTCAACATACAACTCTATTCTAATGTCATTATTTGAAATATAAAGAAACAGATCCTTACAAGACCAAAATAACCCATAAGCCATGAGGTTGGGTTTTATGTTTTTCCTTATCTTTAAAAAAATTTTTTTTAATGTTTTTTATTTGTTTTTGAGACAGAGAGACAGAGTACCAGCGGGAGAGGGGCAGATAGAGAGAGAGAGAGGGATATACAGAATCGGAAGCAGGATCCAGGCTCTGAGCTTTCAGCTTTCAATGTTTATTTATCTTTGAGAAAGAGAGAGCACAAGCTGGGGAGGGGCAGAGAGAAGGGGACAGAGGCTCTGAAGCAGGCTCTGTGCTGACAGCCCCGATGCAGAGCTTGAACTCATAAACTGAGATCATGACCGGAACTAAAGCCAGATGCTTAACTGACGGAGCCACGCAGGCGCCCCAGGAAAAGTGGCCTTTAAACTGAAGGAGGTGCTAGGTAGCAGAGAGGAACATGCTGCAGACCTGGAGCAGGGGTCTGTGCCATTGTAATTTGGGCACTAAGAGGAAGGGAGTGTGACCTGGGATCGAAGGAAGTAGATTCTGGGATGTAATGTGATGTTTACATCTGTATTTTGTGAATGGTTGAACAGATGCTCGTATAGGGATAAGTGATCTGTTCAAAGCCAAACAGCTAAAAAGTGCTAGAACTAGAATGCTAGCTCAAGAGCATCAGATCTGAATTTCTTACATTCTCTACCACAGCCCTCAGAAACATCACTGTCTTCTGAGTAGGACCATCCCCTTTCGCTTAACAGTTCTGTAGCTACTAGTCTGTGCCCTCGAAACTCTCTAACCTGATGCTGTCCAATACGGTTGCCGTGGGACTCTCGAGCACTTGGAATGTGGCCAGTATGGATTGAAATGTGCTGTAATGGTAATGTACATATGAGATGTCAAGGACTTAGTTTTTTTTTTTTTTTCAACGTTTTTTATTTATTTTTGGGACAGAGAGAGAGACAGAGCATGAACGGGGGAGGGGCAGAGAGAGAGGGAGACACAGAATCGGAAACAGGCTCCAGGCTCCGAGCCATCAGCCCAGAGCCCAACGCGGGGCTCGAACTCACGGACCGCGAGATCGTGACCTGGCTGAAGTCGGACACTCAACCGACTGCGCCACCCAGGCACCCCGAGATGTCAAGGACTTAGTAAAAAAAAGAAAAAAAAATACAAAATGTCTCAGATCATTTTTATATTGATTTTTATGTTGAAATGATAATGTTTTAGATTTACTGTGGTCGATAAAATGTATTATTAATATTCATTTCATCTGTTTCTTTTAACTTTTTCAAATGGAGCTATTAGAAAATTCTCGATTACCTATATGGTTTGCATCTGTGGTCTGCCATCTGTTGGAGGCACCACTCTGCCTATCGCCTGTTGTCCGTCCCATTGGGAATCTTGTTGAAATGTCTTGGCCCAGAGATAGAAGTCCTACACCTTCTCCCTTAGCCATCCTCCCTTCCCCTGTTCCCCCAGATTTTTATCTTAAATGGCTCCATGAGCTCTGTGCTGACAGCTCAGAGCCTGGAGCCTGCTTCAGATTCTGTGTGCCCCTCTCTCTGACCCTCCCCCGTTCATGCTCTTTCTCTGTCTCAAAAAAAAAAAAAAAAAAATAAACATTAAAAAAAATTTTAATGGCTCCATGAATTAGGTTATGTTCTTCTGCAGGGAAGGTAGACTTAGTCTGCCCACATTCTGTCTTGCATATGGGCCTTTTCTAAAAAACCTATGAAAAAAGAAAATAATGACGATTTTTTTTTTTGTCCTGTTACCTCAAGAAAGGCGCATCAGATGAGAACCATAAATCCTTGTTACAGAGGCCTAATCTGGGCTATCCGTGAGCCAAGTTCAGTGCTCACTTTCTCCCGGGCGTGCAAACTAAAATTCCGTTCCTCTCTAGCTGTTTCCTCTGTGAGGTTTCTGTGAGAACGATAACATTATGTAAACAGTAGGTGATTGAACGGTATTTATTGAATGACTAATGACTGAGGAAACAGTCCTATGTTTCATTTTACAGCCAGCAAAGATGGAGAGGAACCTGGTGTTTTAAGGGAAAGACTCTTCTGCTCATCTGCTTCCTCCGGCTCCAGTCATGGTGTTGAGAGTGTCTATGGTGGTGGTGCTGGTGGTGAGGAGTCAGTGGCCGAATCTCTGCTTTCTGTGGTGTCGTTCTTGGCAGAAATTGCAGTGTATGTGATCTTGCATGAGGTCGTAGGGTTGGTGATGGCTGAGTTTACAGTGGTGGCATTTGGGATGAGGAGGGGGTGGACGTTGGCAAAAGGACTGATGCTTTTGGTTCTGGGGAGAAGAGATAAAATTTGGTATTTTGTTTGTATCAAAGCATCAGAGTTCTTGGTAACTTGTAGGTGTTCCTGGGAGTTCCCTTCAAGTGTGTGGGACATTTCATTTTGCATGTAGTTTTTTATCATTTGAACCACTTTCTGTCCAATGCAACATTTTCTCTTCTTGCATTTCTGTATCTCCGTTTCACCCACGGCACAGTAGTCTTTGCATCTCCCAAAACCCATTAAACATCTTCTCAAGCCAAAGTACTCTGTACAAAGAAAAGAAGAAACCATTGAGCTAAGGTTAATAGCTAGATATGATATTAAGACTGTTGGAGGGAGAGGAATAGAGTAAGAGGTTGTTTATTAAGTTTAAGTTTTTAAAAAAATGTTTTATTTTATTATTTTTGGGAGAGAGAGATAGACTGTGAGCAAGGGAGGGACAGAGAGAGAGGGAGACACAGAATCCAAAGCAGGCTCCAGACTCCGACCTGTCAGCACAGAACCCCAACGCAGGGCTTGGACTCATGCACCATAAGATCATGACCTGAGCCGAAGTCGGCCACTTAACCAACTGAGCTACCCAGGTACCCCTATTAATGCTAAGTTTTAAATGCAGTGTTAGGGATATTGATGAAAGTACCTGGCAAGCTAAGAAAGTCTCTGTACACCCCCGAAATCCAAAAATCTAGGGCACATAGAGGAAGGGAAAAAAGGGAAACACAACTTTTGCTTTAGCATACTATTTTATTTATTTATTTATTTATTTATTTATTTATTTATTTATTTATAATTTATTTTTTAAAGTTTATGTATTTCAGAGAGAGAGCATGAGCAGGGGAGGGACAGAGAGGGAGGGAGAGAGAATCCCAATCAGGCTCCTCGCTGTCAGCACAGAGTCCCCTGTGGGGCTTGAACCCACCAACCATGAGATCATGACCTGAGCTGAAACCAAGCATAAGACGTTTAACCGACTGAACCACCCAGGCACTGCCAGGATATGATGTTAGACCCCCCACTTAGTATCTTAGACACTTACAGGGCATCACTGTCTCTCCTCCTGATCCTAGGAAATACCTACAAGAGCAAAATCTGTCATAAAGCTAATCCAAGAAAGAATTTCAAAAGACAGCAATAGGACTTTCAGGAGAGCTGACCTCTTGCCAAACCCAGTGGTCCATGACTTCACTCTCCTTGACTCTTGCTTGACCTGTGGTTCCTCGGGCATAGTGTTCATCATTTTCAGCCTCTCTGGACATTCTGTCCCTCAGATAATGTCCCTTATTCCTAATCATAGCCATAGTCTCATCTCTACCAAGGTAACTCCCACATGGTTATCTATAGCCCTACATTCTCTGCTTTGTTTAGAATCTCATCTTCACCTGATTTTTTTTTTTCGTCCCAATGTCTTCACCTTTTTTTCTGACTCAGGAAAGTTCTCCCTTGCTCTATAATCTTACCAATTCAACTGATTTTCCATAAATAGTAAGAGGCTTATGTAGCACCTAATGTTCACATACATTTCAACACCCTTTCTCTCCAGAGACAAAACAGTAAACTTCGTATATTTCAAGGAGGAGCTGCATGGGTTAACCTGCTATACTCATGTGGAATCTGAGGCTCAAAGTGGCTAAATGACTTTACCCAAGACAACACGGCCATACCTGCTTATGTTACTTCTCTTAAGGTCCCAAGGTAAAAACATTAGAAATATCTTGACTCTTTCACTTTCCCTTCCCTGACCCATTGCCAGTTGTTCTAAATATCTGGGTGATTCTTGTATTCTGAAACAAGTCTTAACGCTTCTCTTTTCTTTCGAAAAAACAACACTCAGTCCTCTGGTTTAGCATTTTGCCACAATGCTTTCCTAGATGCCCTGATGAGTGATTTGGCAGTTTCCGAGAAGACAAAGCCTGAGAAAAGGGATGAAACTTTACGAAGCTGAAAAAGTTGAGATGGAGAACAGAGACCTTTTTACTGGATCCTTAGAGGAGACGTTTTGAGCACAAGGGAAGGGACTTCGTATTACACCAGAGTATAAACTGATATGAACATTTGCTTCAAAAGATGGTTTAAATTAGAAATAGAGCAAAAATGAGGTAGACTTGGCTGAGTCCCAGATGACAGCCATGTAGAGGGCAGGAAGGCAGCCTTTATATGTTGGATAGTTTCTGAGCACACACAGAAAACAGCCTGCTTTCCTGTAGCTCTGCGTATATCCCTATCAGCAGAGTCTAGGACTGGGGCCTACGGGGACGTATGGGGGACCGTGCACGACTGAGGCAGTAGGCAAACTCTTCAGCCATCTGGTTTGGGCATCTCATCTGTCAGCATTACTTGGGTTCCCATTGTCATGGACAGCCAAATCCCTGCTTCCTCACACCGACCCCTTTTAATCCCGTGACTCCACATTACCTGTGTTCACCTGGTACTGTAGCATGAGGCTGGCAAAGATAGGAAAAAGGAGCTTCATGGCTGGGTGCCAGAGAGGAAGCCTTCGATCTGGGCTGGAGTTCTTGGGCTCCAGCCTTTATTGGCCTCTTCATGGCCTGAGGCCGTGAGCAGTGAAGTGCAGCCACGGCTCACAGCAGTTGTATTTTCACTGATTCTGTCTGAGAACAGCTTTCCTGAACGCTTCTGTGCAACATACTTCTGCTCTTGATCCTGCGGGAAACATAAGACATATAAGATATGAGTACTTGGCATCTCCACCGGTTAGCATGAGCACTGGATTACCGTGATAATTCAGTGTATGTATGTTGAATGAGTTTGTGGGAGGCAGCTCTTGGCATAACTTAAAAAGAAATTGTTTATTTATTTATCTATTTTGAGAGAGAATGAGAACGAGCTAGCAGGGGAGGGGCAGAGACAGAGAGGGAGAGAATCCCAAGCAGGCTTTGTGCTGTCAGCACAGATCCTGATGTGGGGCTCAATCTCACCAACCATGAGGCCATGACCTGAGCCGAGATCAAGAGTCAGTTGCTTAACCAACTGAGCCACCCAGGCGCCCCTTGGCATAACTTGAACTTTTTTATTGAGATGTAATTGACATATAACATATTTGTTTCAAGTGTTCAACGTAATGATTTGATATTGGTGTATATTGTGAAATGATTATGACAGTAAGCCTAGTTAACATCCATCACCGCACTTTTAAGATTTACTGTCTTGCAACTTTCAAATATACAATATAATATTATTAACTGTAGTCACCATGTGGTACATTATATCCCTGGGACTTACTAATTTTCTAACTGGACATTTGTATCATTTGATGATCTTTACCCATTTTGCCCCCCTTCACTCCCCCCACCCTAGGCAACCACCAATCTGTTCTTTGTATCTATGAGTTCATTTATTTTTAGACGCTGCATATAAGTGAGATCATATGGTATTTGACTTTCTCTGTCTTGACCTAATTCACTTAGCATAATGCCCTCAAGGTCCATCCGTGTTGTTGCAAATGGCAGTATTTTCTTTCTTATGGCCCATTTTATATATACTACATTTTCTTTATCCATTCATTCATCAGTGGACACTAAAGGTTGCTTTGATGTTTTGCTATTGTAAATAATGGTATAATGAACATGGGGGCGGTGTAGATGTATGTCTTTGAGTTAATGTTGTTGTTTCTTTCAGAAAAATACCCAGAAATGGAATTGCTGGATCATAATGATAGATCTGTTTGTAATTTTTTGAGGACTCTCCATACTGTTTTCCATAGTGGTTGCATCCATTAGCATTCCTACCAAAAGTACATTAGGGGTCTTGTTTTTCCCACATTTTTGTCAACACTTGTTATTTCTTGTCTTTTTGATAATAGCCGTTCTAACAAGCATGAAGTGATATTTCATTGTGATTTTGATTTGCATCTCCCTGGTGATTAGTGATACTGAGCACCTTTTAATGAACCGCTTGGCCCTCTGTATGTCTTCTTTGGAAAAATGGATCGATTCTCTATCCATACGTAATTAGATATGTTGTTGTTGAGTTGTATGAGTTCTTTATATATTTTGGATATTAACCCCTTATCAGATACATGGTTTGCAAATATTTTCTCCCATTTGGTAGGCTGCCTTTTTCTTCTGTTGATGGTTTCCTTTGCTGTGCAGAAGCTTTTTGGTTTAGTGTAGTCCCATTTGTTAGTTTTTGCTTTTGTTTCCTTTGCTTTTGGTGTCAAATCCAAAAAATCACTGCCCAGACTGATGTCAGGGAGCTTACTGCCTATGTTTTCTTCTAGGAGTTTATGTTGTCAGATCTTATGTTCAAGTCTTTAACTTTGAGTGAATTTTTGTGTGCAGTGTGAGGTAGTGGTATAGTTTCATTCTTTTGCGAATTCTTTTGTGACTTCAATTTTCCCAACACCATTTATTGAAGAGACTGTCCTTCCCCTATTGTATATTCTTGGCTTCTTTGTCATTAATGAATTGACTATATATCTGTGAGTGTTATTTCTGGGCTCTCTCTTCTATTGTTCTGTGGGTCTGGATTTAGGCTCAGACCATACTGTTTTGATTACTATAGCTTTGTAATGTAATTTGAGGAAAGGAAGCACCAGGCCTATAGCTTTGTTCTTTCTCAAAGTTCCTTTGGCTATTTGGGATCTTTTGTGGTTCTATTCAACTTTTAGGGCTGGTTGTTCTATTTCTATGAAAAATTCCATTGGAATTTTGATAGGGACTGCACTGAATCTATAGACTGCTTTGGGTAGTATGTCCGTTTTAACAATACTAATTCTTCTGATGCGTGAGCATGAAATATCTTCCCGTTATTTGTGTCACCTTCAATTTCTAGCATCAATATCTTATACTTTCAGTATGGGTCATGAAAATATAGGTCACCTCCTTGGTTAAATTTATTCCTAGCTGTTTTATTCTTTTAGGTGAAGTTGTAAATGGGATTGTTTTCTTCATTTCTCTATAGTTCATTATTCACGTTTAAATTTTTTTTTTTTCAACGTTTATTTATTTTTGGGACAGAGAGAGACAGAGCATGAACGGGGGAGGGGCAGAGAGAGAGGGAGACACAGAATCAGAAACAGGCTCCAGGCTCTGAGCCATCAGCCCAGAGCCCGACGCGGGGCTCGAACTCACGGACCGCGAGATCGTGACCTGGCTGAAGTCGGACGCTTAACCGACTGTGCCACCCAGGCGCCCCATTATTCACGTTTAGAAACACAACTGAGTTTTGTGTATTGACTTTGTGCCCTGCAACTTCAATGAATCACTTACTAGTTTTACCAGTTTTTTGGTAGAGTCTTTAGGGTCTTTTGTGTAACAACATATCCTGTGCCAATAGTGACAGTTTTTCTCCTTTTCTCACATGGATGCCTTTAATTTCTTTTTCTTGCCTAATTGCTCTGGCAAGGATTTCTCATACTTTGTTGAAATAAAGGTGGTGGGAGTGGGCATCTTTGTCCTTTTCCTGATCTTAGAGGAAAAGAGTTCAGCTCTTCTCCATTGAGCATGATGCTAGCTGTGGACTTGTCATATGTGGTCTTTATTGTGTTGAGGTATGTTCCCTCTATAGCCATTTTGTTGAGAGTTTATATTATAAATGGATGTTGAATTTTGTCAAATGCTTTTTCTGCATCTACTGAGATGACCGTATGATTTTTATCTTTTATTGAATCACATGACATCTGATTTGCAGACGTTCAACCATCCTGCATCCCTGGAATAAATCCCTCTTGATCATGGTGTATGAAAGTTTTAATGTGTTGCTGAAATTTGGCTTGCTAATAATTTATTGAGGGGTTTTGCATCTATGTTCATTAAGGATATTGGCCTGTAATTTTCTTTTCTTATGATATGCTTGTCTGATTTTGGTATCAGGGTAATGCTGGCCTCATAATATAGTCATAAGTTATTTTGCTACTTTTGTTTTTTAACCTTCATACTAGCTTTACAAGTAATTAACCTATCATCTTTACAACATTAAATTATTCTGAATTTTACTGTATACTTTTACCAGTGAAATTTATACCTTCATGTTTTCCTGTTACTAATTAGTTCCCTTTCATTTCATCTTAAAGAAGTCCCTTTAACATTTCTTGTAAGGCTGGTCTACTTGCGTTGAATTCCTTTAGCTTTTGCTTATCTAGAAAACTCTTTATGTTTCCATCAAGTCTGAAGAACAGTTTTGCCAGGTAGAGTAGTCTTGATTGGCAGTTTTTCTTTCAGTGCTTTACATATATTGTGCCACTTTGTTCTGGCTTGTAAAGTTTCTGTTGAAAAAATCTGCTCATTTTGTCATATGGTGAGTCCTTGTATGTAACAAGTTGTTTTTCTTTTGCTTCTTTTAAGATTCTCATCTTGTCTTTAAAATTTGAAACTTTAATTATAATGTGCCTGGGTGGGTCTTTTTGGGTTCATGTTTTTTGGAACTCCCTGGGCTTCCTGGATCTGCTTGTCTGTTTCCTTCCCAAGGTTAGGGGAATATTCAGTCATGATTTCTTCAAATAAGTTTTCTGCCCCTTTTTCTGTCTCTTCTCCTTCTGAGACCCCTATAATGTGAATGTTGGTTCACTTGATATTATCCTATAAGTCCCTTAAGTTTTCTGCTCTTTTTATCATTTTTTTTTGTTTGTTTGTTTTTTGTTTTTTGCTGCTCTGATTGGGTGAGTTCCACTGCCCTTTGTGGTCACCGATGCTTTCTTCTGCTGCATCTAGTCTGCTGTCAACCCCCCCACCCATTGTACTTTTCAATTCAGTTATTGTATTATTTTTTTTAACAAATATTTATTTATTTTTTGGGAAAGCACAAGTGGGGGAGGGGCAGAGAGAGGGAACAGAGGATCTGAAGTGGGTTCTGCGCTGGCAGGCCGACAGCAGCAAGCCCGATGTGGGGCTTGAACTCACAAACCTCGAGATCATGACTTGAGCCAAAGTCGGATGCTCAACCAACTGAGTCACACAGATGCCCCCAGTTATTGTATTCTTAAGCTCTGTGACTTTTACTCTGTAATTGTTTATATTTTCTATTTCTCTGTTGAAATTTCCACTCTGTTCATCCATTCATCTTCTGAGCTTGGTGATCATCTTTATGACCGTTATTATTATTATTATTATTATTTTAATGTTTATTTATTTTTTAAGAGAGAGAGAGGCAGAGAGAGAGGGAGACACAGAATCCGAATCAGGTTCCAGACTCTGAGCCATCAGCACAGAGCCCGACGTGGATCTCGAACCCCACAAACCGCAAGATCATGTCCTGAGTTGAAGTCAGTTGCTTAACCTACTGAGCCACCCAGGCTCCCTGACCATTATTTTGAACTCATTATCTGACACATCACTTATCTCTCTCTCACTCAGGTCTTTTTCTGAAGTTTTATTCTATTCCTTTGTTTGGAACATATTCCTTGGTTTCTTCATTTTCCTTGACTCCGTGTGTTGGTTTCTGTGCATTAGATGAAACAGCCACCTCTCCCAATCTTGAATGATTTGTATCCCAATCTTGAATGATTTACCTCATGAGGGAGATGAATCTTACTGTTCAACCTCACTCTGGCTTTGGTTGTCTCTCAATCTTGTGACTCTCCAAGCTCCTACTTTATTTTTAGGGGCTACCAGTAGTTGAGGTGCGACAAGGCCTGTCAGTGTTCCAAAGGGCAGGGTCTTAGTCAACACTTAGGTTCCAGCTGATTGGAAGCCTTACTTTCAGGCAGCAGCTTTTAAAGTATGTGAATATACTTTTTCTGGGAGAAGATTGGGAGTTGGCATTTCTGTCTGCTCCCTCTGCCCTCAGCTCTGGGATAATAGCCATTTGAGAACTGTTTCTTTTTTCTTTTTTTGCTACCATCCCACTGAACCCGTGAGCACAAGCCTCACTGGTCACCAGAGCCATGCCACCAGGGGATGTGTCCGCTGGGTGGCAGACATAAAAGCTGGGGCACAGATGCATACACCAGGTCCTTTCTTGGAGACACTGATGGCCTGGGGCAGGACAGAGGGAGGGCATGAGGATGGCACCTGCTGGTCTCCCAAGTCTCTGGAGAGGGCTGTAGTTGTCCCCTAGATGTGTGTTTAATTAGAAGCTCGTCCCTCAGGTTACAGCTGTGAAGAGAAGCTAATAGGCCTCTTTCACAGAAAGACTGGGGATGCATTTCAGTCTGCTGTCACTGCGCTGCTCCCTGCAGGAGAGGGGGTGTCACTGGCTACAAATTCTTTCTTCCTTTGTAACAGTCTTGCAGGCCCTGTGAGCACAAGCCCCACTGACTACCAGAGCCAGATGATTGAGAGACGTCCCCTGTGTGGCAGGTGCAAAACTTTAGGGGCCCTGTGAGCACACAGGCTCCTCCCTTGGAGATACTTGTGACCCAGAGGGAGGGAGGGCAAGTGCAAAGATTGAGTCCACCAGCCTCTGTCCCCAGAGAGCACCTCAACAGGCCTCTAGGTGTTTGCCCAACCAGAAGCTCCAAGGTAAGAAATCCTTCTTTCACAGAAAGACTGGGTATGTGTTTCAGTCTGTTGTCTCTGCATCGTGCCCTACGGGATTGGTAGCCAGCCAAGAACTGTCTCTCCACGTATTACAGTCCCATGGGGCCCATGAATGCAAGCCCTGCTGGTCATCAGAGTCAGGCAATCAAGAATTGTCCCCTGGGTGGCAGGCATAAAAACTGGGGCACCAGATGCAAAAACCAGGGCACAATACGTGTGCGTAAATTCCGCTCTGGGCATCGTATTCTACAGTAGCAGAGGGAGAGAGCAGAGATAAGTGCCTTTCTCTTGAGGTCTCTGGAGAGGGTTACAGTTGGCCCTTAGATGTGTGTTTCATTAGCAGCCTGTTCCTCTCAGAGCTGCAGCTCTGAAGATAAGCTAATAGACCCCTTTCACAGAGTGGCCGGTCACCTCAGTCCGCTCTGCCCTGGTGTTGGTAGTGGGTTAAGAAATCTTTCTCTGTTTTTGTCCTGTGAGACCTGTAAGTGTAAGCCCTGCTGGCAAATAGAGGCAGGCAGTTTAGAGGTGTCCCCTTGGTGGCAGCAGTAAAAACCTGGGGAGTCAGAAGCTGTATAAGCTCCTTTCTGGGAGATATTGGTGAGCTGAGTGAGGCAGAGGAACAACACAAATATGGCGCCCACGGGCCCCGGTCTTTGGAGAGTATTTGCATAATCCCCTAGATGTGTGTTAAATTAGACGCCTGCCATGCTGGAGGTGGGATTTCTGGTGAGATTGTGTCTCAGCCTCTCCTACCTACTTCAGTGTGTTTTTTTCCCCCAATCATCCAATGTATAGGAGTTGTTCAGCTAGACACTGTCCTCGCCCCGCCTCACCCGCCCAAGGAGATTGTTCTGTAAGTAGCCGTAGATTCAGTGTGGCCGTGGAAGGAGGTGAGTTCAGAACCCTCCTACATTGCCACCTTGAATTGGAATCTCCTTGCTTTTCTTTTGATTGACTAAATATTTTTCACTTTAAATTTATTCCCATCCCTTGTTTGGAAGGCACACACTATATTTACTTAATCAGTAACTTAGCATTTTTTTTTTTTTTTTAACGTTCATTTATTTTTGAGAGAAAGAGAGCGCATTGGGGCAGGGGCAGAGAGAAGGGGACAGAGGATCCAAGGCGGGCTCTAGGCTGACAGCAGCGAGCCCAGTGTGAGGCTCGAACTCGCAAACTGTGAGGTCATGACCTGAGCTGCAGTTGGATGCTCAACTGCATGTGCCACCCAGGTGCCCCATAGAAATTTTATCATACGTACTCACCTATCAAAATCTAATTAGTGTCTTTCTCCTCCTTATAAAGATTTAGAGCATTATAATTCCACCTCTCCTGACTTATGCACAATAGATTCTGTGTATTTTAGTTATATAATTTTTAACCCAAGACAATATGATTATTGTTTTATAAATCAAGCCTTTTCTCCTTGGTATTATCCCATGATCTGAAGTTAACTTTGTTGGATTTTGATATAGTGACTCCAGCTTTCTTTTTACAGGTGTTTGCATGGTATATCTTTTCCCATCCTTTCATTTTGAGACTACATATATTTCCATATAAGATGTATATATTTGTAAATAGCATATAGTGTAAAAAACTCATTTATCGGGGTGCCTGGGTGGCTCAGTTGGTTGAGCATCCAACTCTTGATTTCGGCTCAAGTCATGATTCCAGGTTCGTGGATTGAGGCCCTTAAGCCTGCTTAAGATTCTCTCTCTCCCTCTGCCCCTCACATCTACTCTCTCTCTCTCTCTCTCTCTCTCTCAAAACAAACAAACAAACCCAGAAACACCCCCCTCCCTCCAAATCCAAACCCATTTATGCTCAACACATGATTCACCATTAAGGAAATGCAAATCAAAACCACATTGAGATACCACTCCACATCTGTTGGGCATCTACTATCAAAAACCCCCCAAAATAGCAAGAGTTGGTGAGGATGTGGAGAAATTGGAATCTTTGTACACTATTGATGAGAATGTAGAAAGGTGCAGTTGCTAAGGGTAATTGTACGGCAGTTCCTCAAAAAACTAAAATAGAACTACCCTGTGATCCAGCAACTTCACTTCTAGGTATATACCCCAAATAACTGAAAGAAGGGTTTAGAAGATATATTTATACACTCATATTTATAGCACCATTATTCCTGGTGGAAGGAACACAAGTGTCACAGACAGATGAATGGATAAACAAAATGTGGTATATGTACATACTATGGATAATAATGCAGATTTTAAAAGGAGGGATATTCTGAAATGTGCTGTAACATGAATGAACCTTGAATATAACATTATGTTATATGAAATAAGCCAGTCACAAGGAAGATACATACTGTATGATTCCACTTATGTGAGGTACCTAGAGAAGTCAAATTCATAGATACAGAAAGTAGAAGTGTGGTTTCCAGGAAGTGAGCAGAGGGGAAAATGAGGAATTACTGTTTAATGGGCAAAGAGTTTCAGATTGGCAAGATTAAAAGAATTCTGGAAATTGGTTGCACAACAATGTGAATGTACGTAACACTACTGAATTGTATATTTAGAAATGGTTAAGATGGTAAATGTTATGTCTATGTTACTACAATTAAAAAATATTAAAATAAGCCATGGCTCTTTCATGGGTCTCTAACTTTCTAGTGAAAAAAATCCATTCATATTTTAATTTCTGTATTTAAACTATTTACATGTACTATGATCATCAATATATTTGGGTTTTGGTTTATTTTTGTTTTCTGCTTGTTCTTTCTTTTTTATCTCCCTGTTTCACCTCTTCTGCCTTCTTTTAGATTGTTTGAATATGTTTCTAGTATCTCTTTAAAATTTTTTCATTGATTTTTTTTTGACTATATAGTTTTTTTGTGATTTCTCTAGGGATTACAATATATAATCTTATCTTTTCATAATCTACATAGAATTGATATTTGAATGGAAGGTAGTATTCTCACCACTACATAAGTCCCTTTATACTGTCCTCTGTATGTTGTCATATGTATTACATTTACATATAGTAAAAACCCCATGAGACCTGTTATAGTCATTGCTTTTAGTTGGTTTACACATATTTTTTTTTAAAGTTTATTTACTTTTTGAGAGAGAGAGAGAGGCAAAGTGAGAGAGAGAGAGAGAGAATGCTCTGTGCTGTCAGAGTCCCAATGCGGGGCTCAATCCCATGAACTGTGAGACTGTGACCTGAGCCAAAATTCAAGAATGGGACACTTAACCGACCGAGCCACCCAGGTGCCCCGTTATATGTATTTTAAAGCACTTAAGAGGAAAGACTAGTCTATTATATTTACCAAAATATTTACCATTTCTGTTGCTCTCCCTTCATTGTTGAACTTCTATTTTCCTCTGTTGTATCTCCTCTCTTCCCCCCACCACCAACCTTTTTTGGAAGAAATTTCTTCAGCCTTTTTTTTAGAGCAGGGTTGCTAGTTTTCTTTTATCTGAAAATGGCTTTCTTTTCTTTTCTTTTTTTTATAAAAATTTTTTTTAATGTTTATTTTTGAGACAGAGAGAGACAGAGCATGAACTGGGGAGGGTCAGAGAGAGAGGGAGACACAGAATCTGAAACAGGCTCTGGGCTCCGAGCTGTCAGCACAGAGCCCGATGCGGGGCTCGAACTCACGGACCGTGTGATCATGACCTGAGCCGAAGTCAGGCGCTTAACCGACTGAGCCACCCAGGTGCCCCTCTTTTCTTTTTTTAAAACAAACACTTTATTGAGGTATCATTGACATACAAAAAGGTGTACCTATTTAGTGCACGCAATTTGATGAGTTTGGAGATAGGTACACAACTATAAAACCATCACCACAATCAACACCACATGCTTATAAACATATATGACCTCCAAAAGTTTCTTCCTACGTGACCTCCAAAAGTTTCTTCCTACGTTTAAAGTCTGTTTTTCATTATTAAAAAAATTATTTTTATTATTTGTTTATTTACTTATTTAAGTTTTATTTATTTAAATAATCTCTACACCGCACATGGGGCTTGAACTCGTGACCCGATATCAATAGTTGCATGCTTTCCCAACTGAGCCAGTCAGGTGCCCCTAAAAATATATTTTTAAATTTAGTTAGTGATAAGAACACTAAACATAAGATACATTGTTCTAGCAAACTTTTTTTAAACTTTTTTTTTTAATGTTTATTTTTGAGAGAGAGTGCATGTGGGAGAGGGGCAGAGAGAGAGGAAGACACAGAATCTGAAGCAGGCTCCGGGCTCTGAGCTGTCAGCACAGAGCCCGACGTGGGGCTTGAACAACGAACTGCGAGACCCATGAGATCATGACCTGAGCTGAAATCGGACACCTAACTGATTGAGCCACTCAGGTTCCCCGTGTTGTAGCAAATTTTTAAGTATACAATACACTATTGTTAACTGTAGGCACTGTGTCGTACAGTTCTTACATTTGCATAACTGAAACTTTGTATTCTTTGACCAACATCTCTCCATTTCATCTCCCTCCCTGCCCCCAGTGCCAGTCCCTGGGAACCACTACTCTACTCTCTGCTTCTATGAGTTTTATTAATTTAGATTCTTTATTTAAATAGGATTATGTAGCATCTGTTCATAAGTGTCTGGCTTATTTCACTTAGCGTAATATCCTCCAGATTCACCCGTGTTGTCACAAACGGCAGGATTTCCTTTTTTATTAAGGGGGAATAATATTCTATTATATGTAAATACCACATTTTCTTCATCCATTCATTCATCAGTGGACATTTAGAATACTCCATGCTTTGGCTGTGGTGAATAATACTGCAGTGAATATGAATGCGGATATCTCTTTGAGATCGTGATCTCACTTCCCTTGGATATACACCCAGGAATAGGTCGGTGGATCGTTAGGGGAGTTCTATTTTTAATTTTTTGAGGAACCTCCATACGGTTTTCCATAGTGGCTGAACCAGTTTACATTCCCACCAACAGTGTACAAGGGTTCAAAAATTTCCCATATTGCTGCCAACACTTGTTAGCTTTGTTTGTTTGTTTTTTGATCATAGACATCCTAATAGGTGTGAAGTGATACCTCATTGTGGTTTTGATTTGTGCATTTCCCTGATGGTAAGTGTTGTTGAGCACCTCACATACTTGTTGGCCATTTGTATTTTTGGAGAAATTTTTATTGAGGTCCTTTACCCATTTTTAAAAATCAAGTTAATTGTTCTTTTGCTACTGAGTTGTAGGAGTTCCGTATATATTTTGGATCTTAACTTCTTATCAGCTACACGATTTACCAATATTCTCTCCTAGTCCATCGATTGCCTTTTCACACTATTGGTTGTTTCCTTTGTTGAGTAAGCTTTTTGGTTTGATATTTTGGTAATTGTTGGCTTTTCCTCTTCTTCTTTCTCCTCTTTCCTTTAGTAACTTTTAACATTTCTTCCTCTTTTGCCGTCTTCCTTTGTGATCTGGTGACTTTTTGTAGTGGTATTATTCTTTGATTCTTTTCCCTTCATGTTTCGTGCATACACTGCAGCTCTTTGTGATTTCCACGAAACATCTTATAGTTACAACATCCTGTTTTAAGATGTTGACAACTTAAGTGTGCTACAAAAACTTCATACTTTTACTTCTTCCCTCTTCAGAACATAGGTTATTGATGTTATAATTCACATGTTTTTGTATTGTGTCTCCATTAACGAGTTATCATAGTTACAGTGATTTGCACTTGTTAAAAGGGATTTTAACATCATTGCAATATATAGGGATTCTGAATTTGACTATATGTTTACCTTTACCAGTAATTTTTTTAAAGTGTTTATTTTTGAGAAAGAGAAAGAGAGAGACTGCAAGTGGGGAAGGGGCAAAGAGAGAGAAGGAGACGCAGAATCCAAAGCAGGCTCCAGGCTTAGAGCGGTCAGCACAGAGCCCGACGAGGGGCTCGAACTCACCAACTGCAACATCCTGACCTGAGCCGAAGTGGGACGCTCAACCAACGGAGCCACCCAGGCGCCCCCAGTTTGTGTCTTTCTGAGATGAACTTCTTTCCCTTAGTAATATGCATTTAAATTTCCTCCATGTCTTCTCATGGCTTGCTAGCTAGGTCACTTCTTTTTGGCATGGAATAATTTTCCATTGTCTGGACGCACCGCAGTCGTTATCCATTTCCCTTCTGAAGTACATCTTGGTCGTCTCCACGTTTTGGCAAAATTATGAAAAAAGCTGCTTTAAACTTCTGTCTGCAGGTTTTTGTGTGGGCTTAAGTTTTCAACTCCTTTAGGTAAGTACAGGTTTCCCGCAGTATCCAAAAGTGGAGCGTTCCTGTGAAATCTTTTGTGAGATGGCATGGTGTAAAATGAAGAGACAGTTACTATTAATTTATATGGGAAAATCTGAGGGTGTTCCCAGACCCCAAAAGTAACCTCTCTTAGCCTTTTCTGATACCTTAGGACACACCTTGCCAATGAATGCACAGAATAAATTGAGACAAAGCACAGATGCTCACAAACCCACTTTCTGGCTCTGGTGGCCTGATGCTGTGTACCACGGCCAAGCAGGGCCATGGACTGTGCTCTGCATCTGGGTCAGACCGTGGGCTGAGGACCCTCCCGGACAGAAATGCTGACTGTGTTCCCCGGCCAGAGGGATTGTTAACTTGGCTTCACAGGTGGGAGGAGCCACTGCCGGCCTCTCTGTTTGGGCAAGGTCACGGCTGCAATGTGGTTGCAATGCAGTGCTGGTCACTGTGAGCCCCCCACCCCTTCTTTGTTCCAGCTGCCTTGCTGTGGTCTAGGTCTGTCAGTTGTCCCAGTGTTCTCCGAGATAGAAGTGGGCTCCCAAGGAGGGACCCAGAAATGCTGGGGAGGCTAAACGTCTGGGGAGAAATTGTGGGCCCAGGAGATCGCGCTTGGTGTGGCACTGTGTTTGCCTGGGGGAGGGCTGATCTGGTCAAAGTGAACCTGCTCCTCTTACCTTTCTAAAGTAGGTTTCCTTGGTTTCGGTGCTTCAGCCTCACTCTGGGATTTTCAGAAAGGCATCTTGTCTGTGGATATTTGCTAATTTGCATTTCTGTGGGGAGGACTTGATCCAGGGGCCTCCTCTTCCACCGTCTTGCTACCTTCAACAGCAGAAGTACATTTGGTTGCAACACAGAGACTGAATCTGCGTGTATTCATGGGAGTGACCGTGGGACGGGAGAGAATGGGAGAGCTCTGAGTAGAGAGCATATTCAGAACAGCGTATAAAGTATGAAGGAGGGATCTTAGGAATGCCATTCAGTTTTTCTCTGATAGTGTCCTTTCCCGCTCCTCTCATAAGCAACCTCCTACTGATTTCTCAAGTCTCTGCTTCATTGGAACTTCCAAAGCAAGTCTCTTTAAACCCTGGACTACTGTTGACCATTTTAAGCTCTTCTTCGTTTAATGTCCTCATTAGTTATTTATTGAGCGTGTGTCACATTCTAGAAACCGTCTCAGGGGCCAGTAGTATGTACCACAAGGAGTTCCTACCGTCATGGGGTTTACATTAAAGTGGTTTAAAATAGTGAGCAAAACCAGGTACGGCTCTCACTTTCATTGAGCCTTCTGTTGAGTGAGCCAAACAGGCAGTTCAATGGCTGCTGCTGAGGGCTCTGTAAAGATTGAAAATGACAAATTCAGATGCCACTAATCTGTACAGTTTTGTGATTTTATCCAGCGTTCTTATCAGTTGTTCTTTTTTTTTTTCTTTTTCTTTTTGAGAAGGCAAGCACTTAAAAGGATCTGGGGATCCAGTCCAGTTAAGTGTCCAAGTTCAGCTGGGGTCATGGCCTCATGGTTCGTGAGTTCGAGCTCCGCATTGGGCTCTCTGCTGTCAGCGCTGAGCCCGCTTTTTATCCTCTCTCCCACGCTCTCTGCCCCTCCACTGCTCTCTCTGTCTGTCTCTCTTAAAGATAAATATTAAAAAAAAAAAAAGAAAGGAGCTAAGGTTGAACTTTTTCCTTACAGATAGGTGCAGAAAATGATAGCGTTTGGATTCTTAAGATGTTGGCAAGAAAGTAGTTGACGCAATCAGTCATGGAGTGGCCGCTGATAAAGAAAAGCGAGGAAGGAAGAGTCTGATTGACACATGGAATGTACTTGAGTCAAGGCAGTATATATCTTGATGAATTCAAGGAGAAGGCTTCCATAATAACAAAATCAGGGAGCTGAAGATGTGACTGGGTGTAATCCCAGGAGGCGGAGTTAGGCAGAACAGATTCCATTCAGCTTACACTGCTCACACATTAATGAGACCCTGGAGAAGTCCTGTCAAGCCTCTGAGCCTCAGTTTCCAAATTTAAAAAACGCTGGCAATGACACCAAACTCGAAAGTGTTACGAGTTTTTTTTTTTTTTTTTAACGTTTATTTATTTTTGAGACAGAGAGAGACAGAGCATGAACAGGGGAGGGGCAGAGAGAGAGGGAGACACAGAATCAGAAGCAGGCTCCAGGCTCTGAGCCGTCAGCCCAGAGCCTGACGCGGGGCTCGAACTCACGGACTGCGAGATCGTGACCTGAGCTGAAGTCGGACGCCCAACCGACTGAGCCACCCAGGCGCCCCGAAAGTGTTACGAGTTTTAAGTGTGGTAACTTAAGTGGCATTCAGTGCATGGTTGGTGCCCATAGAATATTTGCTTCCTACTGTGTGATGCCCCCCAGCCTTCTTTTATTCCTTCCCTTTCTCCTGTTCCTATTGTTAGAGTCCTAGCGAAGTTATTGTCCCATGAAATGAGATGAGGAATAAAGAAATTGTGCAGGAAATCCAGGTCAAGGGACTAGAAGATAAAAGACCTTAAGAAGGAGAGCTTGAACAAGGTCAATTCCTTCATCTAGGTCACATGACTAGGGCGATTTCAGGGATCAAGGTAGTCCAGTGTGGGAAGTACAATGAACTTTTCGGGGAGCCTCTGATAACCCCTCTGTCTGGGCAGACAGATCCCAGTCTCTTTGTACCTGTGACTTATCTCTCCTAGTCCTACGAATGGGCCCTCACCCCAGGGCACCCCAGGGCACAGCATGATCTGCAGCCACTTACGCACATACCCTTCTGCCATCGTCCAGAGAGCAAAGACCTACAAGAGATTTCCCATCTCCCAGTGAAGACAGCCTGGCATGCAGGGGACTGAAAATTTGCATGGGTGATCATGGGGTGGGTGCAGAGTTTGTGCACCTGTAGTTCTCCGGGGGCGAAATTTGTGTAAGTGTCAGAAACAAGATAGGTTCATTTATAAAGCTGTATAATAGCAGATAAGCAAGTTGAATACAGTTCTATTTGTTTTGGGACAATGAACCACGATTCTTTGCGTTACAATAGCAAATACAAAGAAAACGTACCATTTTAGTACAATACAATATACATTGGCACTTTATGTAATCCCAAACTGGTTGGAGTCCTCATTACCTAGCCACATGATTACTTGGGTATTTAGACTCTGGAAGCACGTTGACGCAAAAATGTCTTTTCTTGTTGAATGCTTGAATATGTAACAAATTGTGCTTTCTTTTTTGGTGATTGTTATTTGTAAAATAAGAAAAGAGTGTTCACTCGTTTCTTTTGGTGTCTGTGCCCTCCTGTCATAGACATGTGGCACTATCTTTTAGCTACCCAGCATCTTTCAACTCCTCTGTACCTCTCTGCATCTTTCAACCCTCCTCTATACCTGTGGCCACTCTGTCCAGCTTTCCCCTGAAACGCGTCCTCCCCTTCCATAGTATATAACTGTCACTTGGAAAAGGTTGCCAATGTCGCATTCCCCCTGCATCTAAGTGTAGTCATATAATTTGTTCTTACCAATAACGTGTGAGGTGAAATGATTGGTGTCACTTCTGGGAAGAGGCTTTTAAGAATCAGTTATGATTTCCTTGTGTTTCCTTGGCACCAATAGTCTGGACCTCAATGGTCTGTTAATGAGAAACATAAAGCAAGCGTATGAACTTGTGGGGCACCCGGGCGGCCTAGTTGGTTAAGTGTCCCACTCTTGATCCCAGCTCAGGTCTTGATCTCAGGATCCTAGGTTCCAGCCCTGTGTTGGGGCTCTGTGTTGGGTGTGAAGCCTATTTAAAAACAAACAAACAAAAAAAAAAAAACAAGGAAAAAAAAGTGTATGAAGTTGTTAAATGATCAGGGTTAAGGTCTCCTTACAGCAGGAGATATAGATCCCGGTAGGAAAGCTTACTGATGCATATGATGGTGGCCTCTACAAGTGACATCGTGGCAGTGCCTTTCTGCAATGGAGCTAATGTGAACCCAGTCCCTGTGCTACTGCACATCATAATGCCCCTTGTTAGGATAGGTCAGCATTATACTTGCTAATAGAATGGCATAATGCATTTTCCAGGACCATAAGGCTTTACAACAATCTACTACCATATCAAGGAGCACACGAATGTCCTAGAGCTCCCTCTAGAGGAGTAAGCAGGATGTTTTACAGGTGTTTCTTGTGGGCTGAGTCCCAGTCTTCACCGTAGATCTTCTTTTCTTAAGTGCTATGGGCAGTGTGTCGCCTTCACTTTCTCCATTATATACTTCTAGATTAGTTTAATTTTTGTATAAAGTCATATAGAACCTTGCCATTTTAGAAACAAAATAGATTAGAAAAGAATCACTCTGATTGTTGGAGTACACGGTGGGGGGCAAAGAAACTAGGGAAGAGAGTTCTGTAAGAACAGGTGGGAGGTGATAGGGAATGAAGCCGGGAGGAGAAGGTAGAGCTAGGGAGTGGGGCATAGGTGTGGAGGGGTGGGGGGTGGCCAGTAGAGGAAGTAGAGGATGAAGCATCTAGGTGTCTGCTTTAGTTACCAGTGCATGTGGTGAGGACACAACCTCCACTCCCAGTGATCTCATGTACTCCCCAAATTACAGAGTGGTTCTTTCCTAAAAGGACAAAGGGGCATTTTTATCCCAGGGGATAAGCTGAACGAATAGCTTAGAATACAAGAACTGGGGTGGACATCTAGTCCAACGTTTATGTCACAGACAGGAAAGTGAAGCTGAAGAAAGAAAAGGGAGTTATCAAAGGATCACTTAGCAAGGCTGTGAATTTGAGTCCTCATTGATTCACAGACCAGGGATCTGTTTCCTTTATTCTCATCTCCCTCTCCAGAAGAAACTAAGATTAAAAGTTGGTTGTATAGACTTGTATATATCTTAAAAATGTTTTTCTAAAGTTTATTTATTTTTGAGAGAGAGAGAGAGAGAGAGAGAGCAAGCACGAGCACAAGCAGGGAAAGGGCAGAGAGAGAGGGAGACACAGAATCTGAAGCAGGCTCCAGGCTCTGAGCTATCAGTCAGCTGACGTGGGGCTGAAACCCACGAAGCATGAAATCATGACCTGAGCTAAAACCAAGAGTCAGGTGCTTAACCAACTGAGCCACCCAGGTTCCCCAGTAATGCCACAGATTTTTAAAAAGTTTGTTTGTTTGTTTACTTACTTGAGAGAGAGAGAGAGAGAGAGAGAGAGAGAGAAGACATGTGTATAAGTGCTGACAGCACAGAACCCAATGCGGAACTCGATCCCACAAACTGTAAGATCATGACCTGAGCCAAAATCAAGAGTTAGACACTTAACTGACTGAGCCACAAAGGTGCCCCTCTGAATTTGTTTATTTGTTATAACAAGGTTTTTTTTTTTGTGGAATCTTTAAGGTTTTCTGTATATAATATCTTGTCGTCCCCGAACAATGGCAGTTTTACTTCTTCCTTCCCCATTTGGATGTCCTTTTTTTCTTTTTCTTGCCTTATTACTCTGGTTAGGACTTCTGATGCTGTATTGGATAAGTGGTGAGAGTGGGCACGCCTGTCTTTTTCCTGATCTTAGAGGAAAAGCTTTTAGTTTTTCATGGTTGAGTATGAGGTCTCTGTTCCGTGGATACAAGATAGTTTCTTCCGTTGTCATAGACTGTGGTTTTAACTTCCAACAGAATATGTCATCTGTTAGAAACATAGCCAAGAAACCTGACCCTATATCTGAGAAAGCATTATTAAAGGTCGTGACATGTTTGTGAATCAGAGTATCTAGCTTTAACTAAAGATATATATCTTGTATAATAAAACTGATTTAAAAAAAAATTCACTCCAGGACCATTCAATTTAGAGTTTTACCTTCCCTTCCCCTTCGTCTTCCCTTTCTCTTTCTCCTTCTCCTTCTTTTTTTTTTCTTTTTAAAGAGAGACAGAGCACCCGAGCAGTAGAGGGAGAAAGAATCTTAGGCAGGCTTCATGCCCAGTGTGGGGAGCCCAATCCCATGACCACGAGCTCATGACCTGAGCTGAAATCAAGAGTCAGATGCTTAACCGACTTGAGCCACCCAGGCGCCTCTAGAGCTTTTTTCTAACGTAGCATTTGCTTGATGTAAAATGGCTAGTGGTGTGGTTGGGACAACTTGCTTCTCCTTATACCTGATTTTTAATTTCAGAAGATATTGTGCACACAAATTTGTTTAGAGTTGCCTACACAGGGTAAAAACTATAATGGTTGCTTTTGAATTTTTAAAGGTTTTTCCTGATATTAGAAAATTCTTTTGTTAATGTTTTGAAGTCTCTAGATGTCCACGGACCATGAAGAACAATCATAGAAACATGTTCATCATGGCTGGGGCTCTGCCTTGAAGTCTGGAGTTTGGAATGCTTGGACGGCTAATGAGAGGATTTGCTTTGGCCACTAGGTGGTGCTCGAAGTCCAAACTACCTGAATGTTTTCATTTTCATTTTATTTGTTTGTTTGTTTGTTTATGTTTTTGATTTTGGTTCCATTATAATTAGCGTACATTGTTACATTAGTTTCAAGTGTGCAGTTTAGCGATTCAACAATTCTATATATTCCTCAGTGCTCGTCGTGATAAATGCAAACTCTCTGAATTCGACAGTGAAAAGGATGGAAGAAAGGGGGAGCAAGCATGACTGCAGTGGGTTTTACGGGGGCTGCAGGAATACTGGATGGAGTATTTCAACTGGGAAAAATATGCCTAACATCTTCTGTTGCCTCTTGGGCTGATATGAAGGGAATGGATTAAGAACCCAGTTTTGCCTAACCTTGAACGTTTATACATGCTTTTTGAGGTATATCAATTTTGTTGCTTCAAAAAGTTTACGATTATCTGTAACTATTGTTTTCAACCTAAAACAATATGGAAAAACTCCAGATGAAGTAGGTGTTTTGTTGAGCCATTACCTACATACCTAGTTTGCTCTCTCAGTAAATGAGTTTTCAAAATAACATTTTTACCCTAAAATTATTTTGATTGAAAAAAATCTTTTTTTTTTTTTTCATTTTTCTGAACATCTGAAGGTGTATGTGAACTCCTTCTGGGAACATAGGCTTTCCTCCATAACCTGGCCTAGAGGTACCTCAGATCTCTCTGGATTGTTCTCTCAAAGGATGAATGTATCTCTAGTTTGTTTCTTTATTTTTAAAATATTTTATTATTTTTTAAAGGGTAATCTCTATATCCAGTGTGAGGCTTGAACCCACAACCCCAAGATCAAGGGTTGTGTGCTCCACCAACTGAACCAGGCAGGTGCCCCTGTGTCTCTAATTTAGGTTTTAAAACTCTCAGAGAAAAACCCCTGCAAATGAGTTATTTCAGGCTTTACTTTCTGGGCTAGAAGATACCAATTGTCCTGTGTGAATAAAGTGTCGGTTCAGGTTTGGAAGCTTGCTGGCAAAGTATGCCCTTTCTGACAGTACGTGCTTTGTTATAATCACTCGGCTGAGTAATGGAATTGTTCTAGATCACTGGAAGGAGCCTGACCTCTGGACACGAGATTGAATATTGTCTTCGTTTCCTATTGGTGCAATTACAAATTACAACAAATTTAGTGGCTTAAGCCCACACAACTTTACCATCTTACAGTTCTGCAGTTAGTCCGGAATGGGTCTCACTTGGCTAAAAGCAAGGTGTCAGCAGGGCTGTGTTCCTTTTGGAGTCTTTAAGGGAAAATCTTTCCTCGTCTTTTCCAGCTTCTAGAGGATTGGATTCTTTGGTCATGGCCCCTTCCTCCTTCTTCAAAGCTAGCTACGTAGCATTGTCAGATCTTTCTTTGACACTGACTCGTCTACCTCCCTCTTCCACGTTTAAGTGATCCTTGTAATCACATGAGACCCATCCAGTTAATCCAAAATAGTCTCCTTATTTTAAGGTCAGCTGATTAGCAAGCTTAATTCTGTCTACAACCGTGACTCTCCCTTGCCATGTAACATACATGCACAGCTTCTGAGAATTAGAATGTGGACATCTTTAGGGGACCATTGCTCTTCCTACCATAAATATTATTAATGCAATTTGTTTTTCCCACCTTTAGAACTCAAAATTTCACATATAGATGGTCCCTGACTTACGATGTTTTGTCTTAGGCTTTTTGATTTTACAATGGTTGCGGAAGTGATACATGTTCAGTAAAAACCATACTTTGAGTTTGAATTGTGATCTTTATTTATTTATTTTAATTTTTTTTGCATTTATTTATTTTTGATAGAGCACGCGCACAAGTGGGGGAGGGGCAGAGAGAAGGAGACACAGAATCCCAAGCAGGCTCCAGGCTCCGAGCTGTCAGCACAGAGCCCGACGCGGGGCTCAAACTCACAAACCGCGAGATAGTGACCTGAGCCAAAGTCAGACGCTCAACCGACTGAGCCACCCAGGCGCCCCTGAATTGTGATCTTTACCCAGGCTAGTGATGTGTGGTAAGATATTCTCTCTTGATGCTGGGTATCGGCAGTATCCAGTCAGCCTTGCGACCGACCTTCAGGGTAAACAACCAATACACTTAACAGCCATGCTGTAACCATCAACCATTCTGTTGTTCACTTTCAGTACAGTAGTCAAGAAACTACACGCGATATCCAGTGCTCTATTATAAAATAGGCTTTGCGTTAGATGATTTGCCCAACTGCAGGTTGATGTAAGTGCTGTGAGCGCATTTAAGGTCAGCTAGGCTAAGTTATGGTGTTCAGTGGGCTAAGTATATTAAATGTATTTTTGATTTATGATATTTTCAGCTTAGAATGGGCTTATCAGGATGCAACTTCATCATAAATTGAGAAAAATCTCTATAACATGTTGGTTTTTACTATCAATTTTTTTTTTTTATTATTGAGGGAGAAGAGAAATATTTAGCTGAGATCAACTTGGGTTTAGATACACAGAAGATGAAACATGAAGGCATCTGGCATGTCGTTGGTTGATTGACAGATCTGGTTTCTTCTGCTTATGTTTTTTTTTTTCTTTTTTAATGTTTATTTATTTTTGAGAGAGAGAGAGAGACAGAGTGTAAGTGGGGGAAGGGCAGAGAGAGAGGGAGACACAGACTTAGAAGCAGACTCCAGGCTCCAGACTGTCAGCACAGAGCCCGATGTGGGGCTTGAACCCACGAACTGTGAGATCATGACCTGAGCCAAAGTTGGAGGCTTAACCGACTGAGCCACCCAGGTGCCTGCCCCTCTTCTGTTTATCTTTAACTAGAGTTCACAATAACAGGATAATTGAACCATCCAGTCCTGGACACAGCTGAACCATCATGGACATGCATGTGATTTTCTCTTCAAGTCATATCAGAAGCAGAGTCAATCTGGGCCATCTAACACTCTTTGTTTTTATTTTTATCTCTTATTTTTATTAAAAAAATTTTTTTAATCTGTAATTTTTGAGAGAGACAGACAGACAGACAGACCCTGAGTGAGGGGGAGAGAGAGAGAGAGAGAGAGAGAGAGAGAGACACAGAATCCAAAGCAGGCTCCAGGCTCCGTGCTGTCAGCACAGAGCCTGATGCAGGGCTTGAACTCATGAACTGTGAGATCATGACCTGAGCCAAAGTCGGATGCTTAACTGACTGAGCCACCCAGATGCCCCTATCTAACACTCTTTGAACTTAAAAAAAAAAAGTCACTTTAAGTTTTTCAATCATTAATTATTACTAGAGACTTACTCTGACCATCTCTAAGGCCAATCTGCTGAAACCAGATTCACTAATTATCAGTTAACCATTTATTTCTCATAACTAACATATGATCTTTTTCTTTTGTGTTCCTCTGACCTGATAGTTCTTATCAACAAAAGCCTCGAAGAACCAGGCAGACATGGGTAGCCATACATCTCACCTGGAGAAAAGTCTCTCTTTGGCATGCTACGGAATGCCGCATCAAAGCCACTGGTGATACCTCTCTATCCACATATCATGGTATTATTTAACTACCAAAAAAATAACAAAAACAAATAAAATTTCAGATTCATTTTTGATTTTATAATATGATCTGAAACACACTGCAGCAAGGAGACCAAATCATGACATTGTTTATTTCATATACTTTCATCTGTGAATAGTTCTGGGGGGGAGAAAAAGGAGAGCAATGGTTAAATGGCGTATTTAAAGCTACTTAAAGTACTTATATCTTTGAAACGATTTTTTTAAATGTTTATTTTTGAGAGAGAAAGAGACAGAGCAACAGCAGGGGACAGACAGAGAGAAGAGACACAGAATCTGAAACAGGCTTCAGGCTCTGAACTGTCAGCACAGAGCCTGACACGGGGCTCGAACTCACAAACTGCAAGATCATGACCTGAGCCAAAGTTGGACGCTTAACTGACTGAGCCACCCAGGCCCCCCCAGCACCTCTATCTTTAGTATTTAAGCAAATATCGTTTGTGAACTATTATTATCACGAGACATTTGTATGCTTTTTGTGTATTGTTTCACACTTATTGTCCAAACACACACACAAAAGTTCCAAATGTGCATTTCATAAAATATGACACATTCCTGGTATACTTGGGTCTCAGGAGTGCAGTGGAATGAGAATGAACAGTAATATATAGCAAATTGCAATCCTAATTGGGTCCCTCAATCTTAACCTAATAAATCTATCTTGTGAGACAATTTATGGATTAAAAGCCGATTCTCTTAAAACGAACATTGTATTTCTAAATTTATATCAACCTTCTGCAAGAAGCACATACATACTTTGTTTCTGTGATATTGCTTGCCTATTTTCTACTGGGTCATTTGTCATTTTGTTATTGATTTGTAAACACTCTTTATATATTATGGATTTTAATCCTTTTACGGTATAGAATGCATTTATAAATTTTATTTTACTCTGATTATCTTTTTTTTAAGTTTATGTATTTTGAGAGAGGGAAAGAGAGAGAGAGAGAGAGTGGGGGAGGGACAGAGAGAGAGGGAGAGAGAGAATCCCAAGCAGGCTCCATGATGAGCATGGAGCCCGACACTGGGCTGAATCCCATGACTGTGAGACCATGACCTGACCCAGGTCTTACACTGGCTTGAACCCTCTCCTGCATGCATTTTGTTATAAAGATGTTATGCACTTTATGTAGTCAAATCTGTCACTCTTGTCATTTTTAATAATTCTCTTTTGTCCTCATTATTAGCTTTATTTCCTTTGAAGTTATTTATCCTTATTCATTTAAGTTCTTCTTTTATATTTTTTATTTTTCTGAAACTATCTGGTGGCATATATTTAGGCATAATGGTAGATAGCAAACATAGCCGAATGTGGTTCTTCTGTATTGGGTCATGTCTGCTTTGCCAATAGGCCTGTTTCTTGAATCAGAGAGATGAATGTAGACTTTGTATGCTTATAAGTATGTGTGTGCCCAGGGAGTGTTGACTAGCAGACTCTATTTTAAACTGAGTGGCTGAAAAGCAAGCAAGCTCACTTTATTTCATCTTACTTCTTACACAGTTGTCAAAATAAATGACTTTTGGAGTGTAATATCTAGAAGGCTAAACATCAGTATGTTAACAACAGAGGCAAGAGTATGGGTGGTCTATTGTCACCTTTTTTGTTTGTCTGTGTGCCCGATTTTTTTCTAGCATGAAGTGTTAATTCAACTTCCTCACATCTCTAAAGAAAGAACAACAAAAGAATCTTGCTTGAGTCCTCCAGTCTTTGTAAGAGGGAATTAGGAATCCTATTTCTTGTCTGGATTTAGCCTATTCAACATTTGGGGAAGATAACATCTTGAGTAGAATTCAGAGGATATTTCTAAGAAATATAACACATTTAAAGTTCATTTATAAGTAAGGTATTAAAAGCAATTTGTATGACTATGGGTCACAGTGGGAGGTGCAGTTACAAACGTTGATGGGTGATTTTTCTTTTTAATGACCACAACTAAAATGCAACATTTAATTATGCATCCCAGTCTACTCAAGGGGAAATCTCTTGCTTAGCCACAAAGGGCTTTGAAAATGAGACTGTGTGCTTTTTGTGCCCCATAAGGATTGCAAAAGGTCTCTCTGATATTAAAGAGTTGACACAGGTGACAAGGAGTTGACCAACAAAGACTTAGGAATCTATTCAAGCAGGCAAGAGATATTACTTCCAGGATGTAACAGTGTCACCTGTGAAAATCAGAAATACGAATTCTCTCAATAATAGGTTGCTCTCTGAGTGGTGACTGGGATATAAGGAGGTGGGTGGGAGGATGTCCAGTCAAGTGCATGACCAATAAATTTTGTGAACAAAGCAACATCTTGTATTTGAATATTTTGTCTTGGCCTCCCAAAGACTGACCCAAAGGAGGCAACTGCCCAAAAGAGGCAAGTTAGCTAATAGCTAAGGCCTTTACTTTTAGGTTCATGGAGAACCTGGGTTGATCATGGGATCAACCTGGGTTGATCCTAGTTCATTCCCTACTAGCTGTGTGACATTGGACACATTAGCAATTCCCTAAATCGTAGTTTTCCAACTGGAAAGAGAGAGGTATTAATTTTGTACTTCATAAATGCAAAGGCTTAAAGTAAGTGATGTATACAAAATGCATTTGTCATATAGTAGGCACATATAAGAGGTCATTGAGCTGAAACCAATGAGGTACTGGTGGGACTAGTACAGATCTGGTGGGGCCACTGGTCAATTCTTGTTCCTCATCTTGAAATATCAGTAGCATTTGGCACTTCCTCCTCCTTGACAAATTTAATTCACTCTGGTTACTGGCAAACATAATATGCTATACACAGTATTCATTCCTAACCCTAGCTGTAGCCTGAACCCTGTGTTGTGATACAAGTTTCATTATCATCAACAAATATTTATTCAGCCTTCACATATTCCCAGATTCTTTATGGTCACGGAAAGCTGTTTGGGTGGGCTGTAATTCAAAATTACTGTAATTACTAATTACTGTAAATTCAAAGTTCTGGTGTCCAGAAATTGGAAAACATGGTAAACAGAATTCTTTAGGAAATGTCTTAATTAACTTCATTACTGCCTTGGGTATTTTATAGAGCAATAATTTGTTTGGTTCTTTGCAATCACTGAGAATATAGCATGGGTTTTGTGTTGTGCATTAAGAACTCCAAATTGAACAAGGCCAGTGGTCTGCCCTTGAGGGGCTCATAGATTATTACAGATGAACAAATAATTGGAAGGTGACATATTGTGACCGCCACCAAAAATATGGACAAGATACAGTGTTGACAAAAGAAGGGAGTTTGCAGCATATTTAGTTGGGTCAAGGGAAACTTTCACAGATGTGGAGATGACTGAACTCGGTTTGGAAGGAAAATTAGGAGCTCAATAGGGCCAGCTTGATGGACAGGATGGGAGAGTATGATATAAATTTGTGAAGAGAGATTATTTATTTATTTATTTACTTATTTATTTTTAACGTTTATTTCTTTTTGAGACAGAGAGAGACAGAGCATGAACGGGGGAGGGTCAGAGAGAGGGAGGGAGACACAGAATCGGAAACAGGCTCCAGGCTCTGAGCGGTCAGCACAGAGCCCGACGCGGGGCTCGAACTCACGGACCGCGAGATCATGACCTGAGCCGAAGTCGACCCCTTTACCGACTGAGCCACCCAGGCGCCCCAAGAGAGATTTAAATGTGCAAAGAAACAGGTTGTGGAAGTAACAAGTTGGGTTGAGGCACCCACACCAATTTGGCAGAAACATAAGTGGTTCTCTAAAATGCCTAGAGAGGTAAGCAGAGACTAGCAGGGGCTAGTTCACAATGAGTTGAACACTGTGCTAATGAGATCTGATCTTTTTTTTTTTTTTTTTTTTTAATTTGCTCTTTTGAAAGACTTCATTTGTAGAATTGCTCTGTACTGGAGAAGACTTCACTGGAGACTCCAAAGTAATACCAATTTATCTGGGCAAACCTTAAGGCAGTCTTAAGATGCATTAAGACTAGATGACTTTCTGGAAGTTTCATACGTAAAAATACTATTTTTCCTACAATAGTTTCATACAGTAAAAAAATTACTATTGGATGTGTGTATCTGTCTGCCTTTATCAGCTAATGATTTACTTTATCTTCCAAATGGGTTACTTTTGCGAGTAAAAGTTGGCACCAGCTGGGTGGGACATTGGAACAAGAGGAATAAACTAGGACCGACTCACACAAATAAGGACATATGACCAACCAATTGGGCTGATGGCCCAGGTGGAGAAATCAATGTTCCTGCTCTCTGGGAGCTCACATCCTGAGTAAAGAAGAGTGGGTGTGATGCGATGGAACATTCTGTAACTGTGAACTCCAAATATGGGAATGAAGGTAGGGTAGGCTTGGATTTCCTGTCCGTCCATATGGGTTAAAACGAGAGCTCAGAATGCTGATAGCACCCAAAACTCTAGTTTCGTTCTTGAAAGACCGTGTGTGACAGAGATCGCTGGGCAACGAAATTGTGCTGCCTGTTTCTCTTGGGAAGTCTGTAAACATGAAGCTGTTTCTGGTTCTCATTATGCTGCCTTTTGAGGTCCTACCAGCAGGTAATTTGTCCAAATGTACCATGAAACCCTAGGAGATACTACTCTGTCTGTAGGAGCGGGGCCAGGGCCTTCAGATTGTTGCTGTCTTGCCAATGTCATCAAAAGTACCCACTCTCGGGGCGCCTGGGTGGCGCAGTCGGTTAAGCGTCCGACTTCAGCCAGGTCACGATCTCGCGGTCCGTGAGTTCGAGCCCCGCGTCAGGCTCTGGGCTGATGGCTCGGAGCCTGGAGCCTGTTTCCGATTCTGTGTCTCCCTCTCTCTCTGCCCCTCCCCCGTTCATGCTCTGTCTCTCTCTGTCCCAAAAATAAAAATAAACGTTGAAAAAAATATATTAAAAAAAAAAAAAAGTACCCACTCTCCCTGAGTCTGTGTCTTAGAAGAAAGCATTCAGGGTGGTAAGAAGACATCAGGGCTGTACTCTTGGAAGTCCTTTCCAAAGGGAGGCATGAACCCATCCTCTAGAATGATCTTTGTAATTGAACATAGTTTTCACACAGGAACCTCACCATACCTTTTTCCATCCAAACTCATTTTCAGCCTATGCTACAACAGTAATGAGAACAGTACAAGCTTTGGAATCATGTAGATGTGAGGTTAAAATATATCTTGATCACTGGTTAGTTGTATGAATCGGGCTAATTATTCCCTTTGAATTTCAGTTTTCTCATCTGTCGATTGAGTATGGATGACCCAGTTTCATAATGATTGAATTTCATGTGAGGAAATGTCTCTTTTCTCCCTCTTTGTTCTGTGAGCTTGTCCAAATATGGGTACAGGGGCAAATAAAGAATTAGAAACAGGCGATTTAGGACCTCAGTACAATACTCCGAATAGTTTGGATCTCTAGGGAGATGGGTACTCATGGAATTGAGTTTGATTCCCTGGGCAACACATTTATTTGAGACAAAAAGGAGAGAGAGAGAGAGAGAGAGTGAGAGAGAGAGCAGAGCCAGGAGGAGCATAGTTATGAAGACACAGAGGCTGGATAAAGGAAGTTCTCTGCAGCATTTATTGCGGAGACCCATGAGGTGTTGGCAAAGGGAGATTTCTGCTGCCCGTGTCAATGAGTGTGAAACCCACTGTCTCTCTTAACTTAAAAAGCCCTGTCTGTGATACTCTTTTATTTTTTTTTTATTTTTTTTTTTAATTTTTTTTTCAACATTTATTTATTTTTGGGACAGAGAGAGACAGAGCATGAATGGGGGAGGGGCAGAGAGAGAGGGAGACACAGAATCGGAAACAGGCTCCAGGCTCTGAGCCATCAGCCCAGAGCCCGACGCGGGGCTCGAACTCACGGACCGCGAGATCGTGACCTAGCTGAAGTCGGACGCTTAACCGACTGCGCCACCCAGGCGCCCTGTGATACTCTTTTAAAGGTTAACTTGGCTTTGAGTCATGCCACGGTGGCAAGTTGGCACTCTTTGGGGACACTGGACCGGGGTAAGGCTGAGCGAGTACTGACTTTGGAGCATGGGAGACAGAGTCAGATTTGCCAGAGTCCAGGGGTGGGACATAACAACAGTTGATAACCATATGTTGGTCTCTTTTTTCTGGTCATACAGGTTCTGATGTTCTCAGAGATAACTGGGTATTGGCTAGGAGCCTGGGGTTTTTTTTTTTTTTTTTAATTTTTTTTTTCAACGTTTATTTATTTTTGGGACAGAGAGAGACAGAGCATGAACGGGGGAGGGGCAGAGAGAGAGGGAGACACAGAATCGGAAACAGGCTCCAGGCTCCGAGCCATCAGCCCAGAGCCCGACGCGGGGCTCAAACTCACGGACGGCGAGATCGTGACCTGGCTGAAGTCGGACGCTTAACCGACTGCGCCACCCAGGCGCCCCTAGGAGCCTGGGGTTTTGATGTCCTTAATTTGGGATGATTTGCCAGGAGGAGGCGCTTCGTTTTCTCTCACCAGCATAAGGTTGACTTTGGAACCACAGGAGGCCAAAACTTAGGGGAACCACACACGCCTTCTACTCTGCCTCCGGAACTAATCTGCGTCCAATGTTGTTTTCTGTGCATAGATACGGCACGACCCAGGAAATGCTTTAGTAATATAACAGGCCACTGCCGGAAGAAATGCGAGATGGGGGAAATCTATGAAGTGGCATGTCGAAATGGGAAATTATGTTGTGTTAATGAAGGTGAAAACAAAAAACACAAGAAAGCCCCAAAGTCACCTTCCTTTTTGGTACAGCCTGATGGGAAGATGGACTATGTTATTTTACCCACTACCACACTTCTTACAATCCAGATATGAATCAGGGGCTGGCTCCGCTGGTCTCCACTCTTCTTAAACCAAAAACGCCACCTCTTCCGACATGCTGGGGCAAGAGATGTATCTACTTCTTCTGTGACCTTGATTCTCCACATAATAAAGTTTTTGTTTTTGCTTTGCTCTGGATTTATTTATTAATGTATTCACTTATTTTTTTGAACACTTTAAACATAAAGGAATAGTTATCATGTTCCAGGCATTCATCACGCTGGTAACATGGGTGACGTAGAGATGAAAAGAACATGTTGGTAGAGGTGGAAGTTAGCCACCTAACTTTTCCGCATCGTCTGCAATTTCATAGCATTTCAAATATTACTCCTCTTTTATTTATGTGTTTTTGTTTTTGAGAGAGAAAGAGAGAGAGAGCATGCACTTGCGCACGTGAGAGGGGGAGGGGCAGAGAGAGACAGACTCTTAAGCAAGCTTTGTGCCCAGTTGGGAGCCCACCATGGGGCTCCACCTCACAACCCTGAGATCATGACCTGAGCTGAAATCAGGAATTGGACACCTAACCGACTGAGCCACCCAGATGCCCTACTCTTAGTCTAAGCAGATCTAAATGTCTCAGCTTTGTGTGCGGGGTGGGGGGGTGGTGGTGAATACAGGGGGTTTGGCTAACAACCAAGAATTCATTAGAAGAAGGCATGATATTGGAATATTTTCACAGCATTTATTGGCCAGGTCTAATGGACAGTAATGACAGCTAGTGATAGTTCCAATACAGGTTACCCCTCGTATCCAAAAGTAGAGTTGATCCTAGGAGACCTTTCATAGGCCAAAATGGTGTGAAGTGAAGAAGCAATTACCACGAACTTATATGGGAAAGTATTTGAGTGTGCTGGACCCAAAAAATAACCACTCTTAGGCTTTTCAGATACCTTTGGACACATCTTGCTAATGGATGCACAGAATAAATCAAGATAAAGCACTGATGCGCCCCGACACAGTTCAAAGCTATGCTGAGATGCTGAATGTAGGTCCTCGGAAAGGAGCTTGGCGGGGACGGGGGGGGGGGGGGCAGGGCGGGGGAGGTCCACTCTCGCTGCTCACGGTGCCCACAGCCTCTGTAATGGTTTGCTGCAAAACCAACATCGGGTGCTATTTTTGCTTTTTGCCTTTTTAATGCAGCAGGCAATATCTTCTTCAGATCTCTTGCAGTTAGTGAAAACAGGTACTAATGCAGGTGTTTTGTAGAAGTGAAGTCGTGTAACTGGGAACTTTCAAAAAGTGGGGGACACCTGTACGCCATTTGAAGCTTATTTAATGTGTATGGTCCATTTCCTTTTTTAGTAGCAATTTGAACATTCAGTTGATGCAATTTTAAGGCTCTTTTACTCTTAGAATCTTTAAAACCGTTACATATTCAATAGTTTGTGAACAGTGAAATTTACAAGCTCTCAGTTTCAAGGTGAATGAGGTCTGAGGGTCTGATGTGAAATTCAGTGACCATAGTTGAGCATACTATGTCCTATAATTGAAATGGGCTAGGACGGTAGGACTTGAGTGTTCTCTCTCTTTTTCTCACATACACTCACAACAAAACAAAAAACAAAAACCCAAACCCCCAAAACCACTAGGTCAAGATGAAGAGGTAATGGGTGTGTTAATTAACTAGATGGGGAGAGAGTCCTTTCATGCCATATACATATATCAAAGCACCATGATGCACACTTTAAATATCTTACAATTTTTTTTTAATTTTTATTAACGTTTATTTATCTTTGAGACAGAGAGAGAGCATGAACAGGGGAAGGTCAGAGAGAGGGAGACACAAAATCTGAAACAGGCTCCAGGCTCTGAGGTGTCAGCACAGAGCCTGACGCGGGGCTCGAACTCACGGACTGCGAGATCATGACCCGAGCCGAAGTCGGCCGCTTAACCGACTGAGCCACCCAGGCGCCCCAAATATCTTACAATTTGTAAGTCAATTCCACCTCAATAAAAACTGCAAATAAATAAATAAAAAACTGTGTGGAATTTAAAGCCTCATACACGAGAGAGACATATTTAAGAAGCTTCTCATGAGCGAGGCAGACTTTCAGTAAGTGATGATGCCCTCCAGATGAACAGAACAGAATATTTTGTGGTGACATCCATTAATGTTGCTTGGTTAAAGTATTGGCCAGAAATAACTTTTGTGGAGCTGACATTTGCTCATCTGAGATAAAGAAATCAATGGGCCTTATCCCTCCATGCGCAGCACCCAGCTTGTCTCACTGGGACAACAGAGAGACACATATATAGGTGGATACGTTAACATTTTAAGGATCTATGAAGATCTTACTTTTAGTCGTTGTGGATTTTGAGAATTCTGGAGACATGTACAGGAAACCAGGACCAGACTAAATTGTAGAAATTTAGAAATTATTTTGTTGATGATTTCGCCATAGGAACTAATGTATGACTGTTTCAGTCTAACTCTCAGAGGGGTTTTTCAAGGGGCCCAGATAAGAAAGCCCGTTCTTTATCTCAATACTTCATAAGCCCCTCTTTTTCAGTATTCCGTCACTGTGGATCACCAGAGGCATTTTTAGGGAGGGTCCATTTTGTCACCATGGTATGAAGAGGGAATCTTGTCCATTGTCTTTAATCTATGTGTGTCCTCTATTCTGTATGAGTCCATTGATAAATTAGATACACGAATCTGTTTTGGCTTAGTTTCAGATCAACCAGTGAAGTGTTGCCTGAGTCCGGAGCGAGGTGTAATGAACTGAACAGATAAATCAAGCCTCAAACTCCGCTTTGAGTGGTGGACCTAATCTTTGCTTGGACTTTCCCCCTATGATACTTTTTGTATCCCCTTTATACTCATAGAAGAGTGGACGTGGTCAGCATTGTTAGATACATTTTTTTTGGTCCTTATTTTTATATACAAAGTTAAGTTGAAATCCGATACTTTTATTATGTATCCTGTGGCACAGGCAATATTATTAGTGCCTTATTTCTTCTGGATCTTAGAACACTCTCCGAAGTCTTATTTATAGAATATTGTGAAATTTCCAGAATGTTCCAGATACATTTTTCTAAGAAGTCTCAGCATTTGGGACCACTAATCTCTTTGGGGGGGGGGCGGTCTTGGACAATGATCATGAAAGGTGCCAGAGATAGTAATCATTTCCCATCCATATTCACACCTTCTTAGAAAGTTTGCTCATAGCCTTTCTCAGGGAATCTATTTCAATATGCCCTGGCAAGAGAGTAGAGGGCCAGAGAACCTTATTATTTTGACTACGAGTAATTGGACCAGGGTGGATGACAGATGTATATGTAGAGACTGAACTCTTTTGGATATCCAAGTTGGGTCCTGGTGCACTGATGAATAGGAAAAGATAGAAAGAGAAAGTGAGGGAGGGAAGGCGGGAGGGAGGGAGAGAGAGAGAGAGGGAGAGAGATTTCTAGTTACTGGTTCTAGACCTTTAGGCCTCATGTAATTACTAACATTTCTTATGATAGGTGGGCTTGAGTGGGCGTATGTTCCTATGACCTCATATCTAAGACATGAAAATTGTGTATAGGGCAAGTTTTCAGGCACAGAGGTACAAATAGAAGGTTTGCTCATTAGTAATACTTAATTAGTAAAGACTAGGGTGGGGCGCCTGGGTGGCTCAGTGGTAAGCATCCAACTTCAGCTCAGGTCATGATCTTGCGGTCCGTGAGTTCGAGCCCCGTGTCGGGCTCTATGCCCAACAACTAGTTTTAGAGATAACCAAGTACTTAAGAGACGCCATGTTCAAAGCAACTTTATGATGATATTTTGTGTTTGTAGTTAACTTCTAATTTAGCTTCGATTACTCAGTGGCCCTTGGGAATATGTAGATATTCATTGACCCAGTGTGATACTTTTCAAGCTTTCTAAAAATAGCCGATAAATATTAGAAAACATGATCAGAGCACCTGGGTGGTTCAGTTGGTGAAGTGTTTGACTCTTGATTTTGGCTCAGATCATGATCTCATGGTGGTGGGATTGAGCCCCAGGTCAGGCTCTCCACTGACAGCATGGAGCCTGCTTGGGATTCTCTCTCTCCTTCTCTCTCTGCCCTTCCCCCACTTATTCTCTCTCTCCCTCTCTCAAACTAAATAAACATAAACAAGAAAAAAAAAACACGATCAAAAGAGTGGAAAATGATTGTATGGAATAATAATTCGGATATTATTAAATAATCCCTCCCAAATAGTGCATGTCAGATAAATGTGAAAAGCCCAGATGCCATTAAGTACTATTTCCTGAGTCCAAGAATCAGGTCATGTAAGAGTTACGTACATCTGAAATTGCTACCTTATGTCAAAATGGAAGCACAGAAACGATAGTACAGCTGTCTTGTAGCACTTTTTTTTTTTTTTTTTTGCTATCTTTCAACCTGGTAAGGGTTGGAAGGCAATTACCTATAACTTCTACAAATAAAAATGAATTACAATGTATAAAGTATAGTTAACCAGTTTGAAGTAGTAAAATGTAAATTTAGTGATGTATCTGTATTCTTTAGTTAAGGTTAGTGGTATAAGCATTGCCATGCTGGGAAAGCTCCCTCCCTCCTAGAAAAACCACATTTTATTTATTTTTTTATTAAAAACATTTTTAATGTTTATTTTAAAAAAAAAATCTTTTTTTCAACGTTTATTTATTTTTGGGACAGAGAGAGACAGAGCATGAACGGGGGAGGGGCAGAGAGAGAGGGAGACACAGAATTGGAAACAGGCTCCAGGCTCTGAGCCATCAGCCCAGAGCCCGACGCGGGGCTCGAACTCACGGACTGCGAGATCGTGACCTGGCTGAAGTCGGACGCTCAACCGACTGCGCCACCCAGGCGCCCCATTTTTTTTGAGAGAGAGAGAGAGAGAGAGAGAGAGAGAGACAGAGCATGAGTGGGGGAGGAGCAGAGAGAGAGGGAGACACAGAGTCCAAAGCAGGCTCCAGGCTGAGCTGTCAGCACAGAGCCCGACGCAGGGCTCGAACCCACGAACCGTGAGATTGTGACCTGAGCCAAAGTCGGACACTTGACCGACTGAGCCACCCAGTCGCCCCTATTTATTTTTTTAAAGTTTATTTCTTTATTTTGAGAGAGAGAGAGAGAGAGAGAGAGAGAGAGAGAGAAAATGCACATGCAAGTGGGGGAAGGGGCAGAGAGGAGAGAGAGAATTCCAAGCAGGCTTCGAATGCTATCAGTGCAAAGCCTGATGTGTGTCTCAAACCCATGAACTGTAAGATCATGACCTGAGCTAAATTGAGCCAGATGCTTAACTGGCTGAGCCATCCAGGTGCCCCCAAAAAGCATATGTTAAGTGATATGCAATTAATGACTTACACAGACACACAGAATATCCCCCAAAGTTTGCACAAAGCCAATCTTTATTTTAAAAAGCTAATGTACAGTGAATACTGGGCATTACTCAAATTAGAAACCGTGGGGCTTCAAAGGACATCATGGTGAAAATGTAAAGGTAGTCCACAGAATGGGAGAAAATTTTTGCAAATCATATATCTGATATGGAATTGTATCTAGAATATATAAAGACCTATTGCATCTCAATAAAAAAAAGACAACCCGATTAAAAAGCATACAGAAAATGGCCCCCATCTTTATGTGCATTAGGGCAACTGGTAGTGCTGGGAAGTGGATACATAGCTGTCTGTTGTCACTGTTAGTGACCACAGGTCTGTGGAATGGGACCTTAAAGACAGCCAGAATGGGTGAAATGGTGATAATAGGGGGCGGGGGGGGGGGGGAAGGCTGCTCTGGAGGCCAAAATCTGCCATCAAATTGAGTAAGATTTTGGTGACTTCAGTTTTCCACTTGAAGATAAAATCTTAAAGGCATGGATCAAACTGAATAAGGGTTGGTTACCTTTAAAGATAATGATAAAATTCATCTAACCATCTAACCATTATAGAAGCATTGAGCAAACCAAGGGCAGGACTCATGGAAATAAGTGAAGCTAAAACTAAAATCAGAAGATCTCCAAGCAAACCTCATCTTGAAGTGACTGATGAGCATAAAAATGATGCCAAAAAAGATCTGTTTATATTAAAAACTTCCCAACTGATGCAACTCTTGATGACATACAAGGGTGATCAGAGATAAAGGCCAAATACTAAATATTCAGATGAAAAGAACATTGCACCAAGTATTTAAGGGATCAGTATATGCTGTGTTTGATACTATTGAATCTAAGAAGTTTGTTGAGACTCCTGGACAGAAGAACAAAGACAGGGACCTGATAATACTTTTCAAGGAAGACTACTTTGGAAGGAGAAGCAGAAGAAGAGAAGAAGAAAGAGAAAAAGAAGGCAGAGGGAGTGAAGGAGGAGGGTAGGGAGAAGGAGAAGGATGGTGAGGAGGAGGAGGAGGAGAAAGAAAAGGAAAAAGAAGAAGAAAGAAGGCAAAATGAAGAGGCTAAATTATATCCCAAACAAGAGAAAGAAGAAAAACAAAAGTTAGCAGAAAGTGCTGAAATGAAATCTCTAGCAGAAAAGATTGGATGCTTGATGAAATTTCAGAGGAGCTTAGATGAACAGACCATAGAGAAGATTTGCATATCTTTAAAAAAAATTTTTTTAAATGTTTTATTTATTTTTGAGAAACAGAGAGAGAGACAGAGCATGAACGGGGGAGGGGCAGAGAGAGAGGGAGACACAGAATCCAAAGCAGGCTCCAGGCTCTGAGCTGTCAGCACAGAGCCTGACGTGGGGTTTGAACCCATGGACCGTGAGATCATGACCTGAGCTGAAGTCGGATGTTGAACCGACTGAGCCACCCAGGCGCCCCTTGCATATCTTTTTCTTAAATCATGGTGAAATAAAATGGATAGACTTTGTCAGAGGAGCAAAAGAGGGAATAATTCTATTTAATGAAGGAGCTAAGGAGACATTGGATAAAGCCAACGATGCAAAGGATGGTAACTTATAATAAAGGAGCAGAGAAGTGACCTGGGAAGTACTAAAAGAATGACATGGAACCAGAAGCATTGAAAAAAGTCATAAACCTGGGATGCCTGGGTGGCTCAGTCAATTGAGCATCTGACTTTGGCTCAGGTCACGATCTCACGGTTTGTGAGTTGGAGCCCCGTGTCGGGCTCTGTGCTGACAGTTCGGAGCCTGGAGCCTGCTTCGGATTCTGTGTCTCCCTCTCTCTCTGCCCCTCCCGCACTCATGCTCTGTCTCTCTCAAGAATAAATAAACATTAAAAAAAAAAGAGAGAGAAAAGTCATAAATCAATAAGAATCCCTAAATAAGTGGAAGTCTAAAGGTCTCAGCTTTAAAGGACAAAGAAAGGGAAATAAAGCTGTCTGGAATGGGCAAAGAAAAGTTCAGTTTCAGGGCGAGAAAACGAAACGTGATAGTGATTATGAACGTGATAAAAATGGCGCAGCTGGCCGAGGAAAAAGAGCAAGAGCAGAAACAAAGAAGAACCTGCATGGAAACAACAGAAAACAAAACAATGGTCGCTGGCGACCAGCAAGTACAGGAAACAAGTTTTTAAGTCATTTTAATTAGAGATTTTAAGCTGCTTTTGTCTTTGGAGGCTTTTAGAAAGAAAACTGAGGGGCACTTGCATGGCTCAGTTGGTTAAGCCTCTGACTTTGGCTCAGGTCATGATCTCATAGTTTGAGAGTTCAAGCCCCACCTTGGGCTGTCAGCACAGAGCCCACTTCGGATCCTCTGTCCCCTTCTCTCTCTGCCCCCTCCCCTGCTCATTCTCTCTCTCTCTCTCCCTCTCAAAAAGATAAATAAACATTAAAAAAAAAAGAAGAAAACTGAATTACGTCCCCTTCAATGTCACCTGTCAGAAAGGAAAACTTTTTTGTTGTTTAATGTGTCTTCTTTGTTATCCAAATGACGATTTATTTTAAAAAAAAAAATTTTTTTTTTTCCACGTTTATTTATTTTTGGGACAGAGAGAGACAGAGCATGAACGGGGGAGGGGCAGAGAGAGAGGGAGACACAGAATCGGAAACAGGCTCCAGGCTCTGAGCCATCAGCCCAGAGCCCGACGCGGGGCTCGAACTCACGGACCGCGAGATCGTGACCTGGCTGAAGTCGGACGCTTAACCGACTGCGCCACCCAGGCGCCCCTCCAAATGACGATTTAAAAAAAAAAAAGTATCATTCTGTTTGTGTTATTTAAAACATTTTTTTTAATGTTTATTTATTTTTGAGAGAGACAGAGACAGAATGCGAGTGGGTTAGGGGCAGAGAGAGGGAGACACAGTATCCGAAGCAGGCTCCAGGCTCCGAGCTGTCAGCACAGAGCCCGACGCGGGGCTCAAACCCACGAGCTGTGAGATCATGACCTGAGCTGAAGTTGGACGCTCAACCGACTGAGCCACCCAGGCGCCCCTCTGTTTGTGTTATTTTAGATGATTTAAGTATCAAAAGAAAGATTCTTCCACTAAATTGCTTTTATAAGCAATGAGAATGTGTTAGTACAAACTAATAAAATATATATACAATATAAAAAGAAAAAAATGGACAAAAGATCTGATAGATATTTCTCCAAAGAAGATACACAAATGACCAGTAAATGCATGAAAAAAAATACGCAACATCACTAGCCATCAGGTAAATGCAAGTCAAAATCATAATGACATGCCATTTCACTCTCACTGGGATTGCCATAATCAGAAAGGCAGATAATAACAAGTTTTTTTTTAATGTTTTTAATATTCGTTTACTTTTGAGAGAGACAGAGACAGAGTGTGAGCAGGGGAGGGGCAGAGAGGGAAGGAGACACAGAATCGGAAGCAGGCTCCAGCCTCTGAGCTATCAGCACAGAGCCTGATGTGGGGCTCGAACTCATGAACCGTGAGATCATGACCTGAGCCAAAGTTGGATGCTTAACCAACTGAACCACCCAGGTGCCCCTACAAGTCTCAGTGTGGATGTAGAGGACTTGGAACCCTCATACCCTGCTGGTGGGGATATAAAATGGTGCAGCCATATTGGAAAAACAATCTGGTGGTTCTTCAAATGTTATACATAGATTTAAACGATCTGGGGCGCCTGGGTGGCGCAGTCGGTTAAGCGTCCGACTTCAGGTCACGATCTCGCGGTCCGTGAGTTCGAGCCCCGCGTCAGGCTCTGGGCTGATGACTCAGAGCCTGGAGCCTGTTTCCGATTCTGTGTCTCCCTCTCTCTCTGCCCCTCCCCCGTTCATGCTCTCTCTCTGTCCCAAAAATAAATAAACGTTGAAAAAAAAATAGTTTTAAAATTTCCGTTGGATATATAACCAGAAGTAGGATTGCTAGATCACATGGTAGTTCTTTTTCAATTTCAACTTTATATTATTATTTTTTTAGGTAGGTTTATTCAACTAGGTTTTTGTTTTTTTGTTTTTTTGTTTTTGAGTATAGTTGACACACGATGTTACATTACTTTCAGGTGTACCACTGAATGATTTGACAAATTTATACATTATACCATGTTCACCACAAGTGTAGCTACCATCTGTCCCTATTTTTAGTTTTTTGAGGAACCTTCCCGAAGGTTTTGAGGAACCTTCCGGAAACACTTCCACACTGTTTTCCGCAGTGGCTATGCCAATTTGCCTCTCCACCAGCTGTCACACTAGGGTTTCCTTTTCTCCATATCCTTACCAGCCCTTGATATCTCTTATCTTTCTGATGATGGCTGTTCTAAAAGGTGTGAAATGATACCTCATTATAGTTTTGTTTTGTATTTCCCTGATGACTCGTGATGTTTAGCACTTTTTCTTGTACATGTTGGCCATTTGTATGTCTTCTTTGGAAAAAACGTGCATCCAGGTATTTTGCACACTTTGATATTGGGTTGTTTGAGTTTCTGCTTTTGAGTTGTATGATTTCCTTACGTATTTTGGATATCAAATAATTAGGGGAGTATTGACATCATAGCAATATGAATATGGATAGAAATTTCCAAAAGTGTTGAGTATATGTTGACATTACGGTCTTTAAATGGGGCATTGGGGATCACTATTTATCAGAGGTCAAGAAAAGACCATGAGTCCACGTGTCACAAGTAGATAAAAAACGACAAAACCACTAACCATTAAGAATGCAAAACACATTCTTTATTAAGATAGAGGAGACACTAAGCAAATACCTTCCACAACTAACTATGGACCAAAAAATAACTGAAAAGACATTTAGATTCAGAGATTGATTGTAGAAGATAAAACATGATAGAATGGATACATCCCAGAAGACTACTGCCCCCCGAGTGTCAGTAATTATATAAAATTTTAATTCTAAGAATTTAAGAACTAAATAATTGAATTCTTTTTGTTTGGCTGTTTGTATATTAATTTTTGAGAGCGAGCACATGAATGGGGGAAGGGCAGAGAGAAAAGGGAACAGAGGATCCAAAGTGGTCTCTGAGTTGTCAGCACAGAGCCTGATGTGATTCAGACTCACGAGTCATGAGATCATGACCTGCGCTAAGTCAGACACCCAACTGACTGAGCCACCCAGGCGCTCCTAGAGAATTGAATTCTTAGGTGGATTGATTGGTCCCAATGTAGTTCATAATATAGTTTGAGCCAGTCTGTGATAAAATGAGAAAAATTGGAATAATGCAATGAGATTTTAAGTAATTTGAATGAATTCAGTTAAAAAAATTCATCCTGTTTTTCCCTGCTATGTCATATGTACATATTTCTTGAAGGTAAAATTTCACTTTTGGAATCAAAAGTGACATATAATGTCACTTTTGGTGACATTTAAAGATAAATTAGTAAATGATGGTGATAACTAAAATTAAAAAAAAATTTTTTTAATGTTTTATTTATTTTTGACAGAGAGAGAGAGCATGAGTGGGGAAGGGGCAGAGAGAGAGGAAGACACCAAATCTAAAGTAGGCTCCAGGCTCTGAGCTGTCAGCCCAGAGTCCCACGTGGGGCTCGAACTCACAGACTGCAAGATCATGACCTAAGCCAAAGTAGGACGCTCAACTGACTGAGCCACCCAGCCACCCCTAAAATATTTTTTAAAAAATTTACTCATCTAGGAAAGCCAGGACTAGAAGAATCATAAAAAAGGTGGATATAAATGAAAAGCAAATGTCAGTTTTTAAGCCATACAAAATCTCATGGCAAGACAGAGGATCATATTGAGAACAAACTGTATGACGGACAAGTGTGTAAACATTTCTGTGTATGATTTTTTTGTTTGTTTTCAAGTTGTGTTGTTTGACTTTGGTTTATATATCATCAAAGTAATGTTACTATACACGTAATAATAATTAATGGAGAAAATTGCATGGTCACCACGTGTCCTCATTGTCTTCATATAATCAAGGTTCTATTTATGTACTCATCTAAGAAAAGTAAGAAGTTTCATAACGGAAGAATGAATGTACTATATGCCAAAAATTTGTAGAACACTTCTAAAGCTGTGTATAGAAGGAAATTTGTAGCTTTAAAATGCTCATATTTGAAACAAAGAAAGGCTGTAAATAAGAGAGATAAACATCACCTAACAGAGTTAGAAAAAGAAAAGCATATTAAAACCAAGAAAGTAGAAATACACCTAAAACAGTGAATTTTATGGCACTGGAAGTTGGTTGAAAAACAAGTGGAAATAAAAACATTAATAAAGATACTAAAGAAATGGAAGCTGGATCAAAAATTAACAAATAAAATTTAGTTTTTGTAAAGACTAATCAAATTAATAAGCAAATAGTGAGACTTACCAAGAAAAAACAATAAACAATGTCAGAAATGAAAAAGGAGACATCACTACATATCTTAATAAGCATTAAAAAGAAAAGGAAGATATTACAAATTATTTTAGGCTGATACATTTAAAAATCATAGCAAAATGGGAGAAACAATAAAAACAAAAATATGAGTCGACAAAAAACATTACAATTGTCCTTTTAGCTTTTAAAGAAACAGCCTATAATTAAAAAAAATTCCTATAAGAAGTTGAATCTCAGTTGATTCTATCAAACATTCAAGGAAGAAATAACATGAGAGGCTCTTAGATAAATAGGAAGAAAGAGAATATGACCAAATTGGTTTTGTGTTTAGCTTTTAAAATCTAAGTAAACTTTTTTTTTAAAGAACAGTTTTAGATTTATAGAAAAATTACAAAGATAGTACAGAGAGCTTCTGTATACTCCTTAGCCAGTTTCCCCTTGCTGCTAACATCTTATATGTCACGTTGCATTTGTCACAGCTAAGTGCATTAGCATTAACTAAGCCCTACACTTGCTCGAACTTCGGTAGTTTTTGCTTAATGTCCTCTTCCTGTTCCAGGAGCCCATCAGGATATCACATTACCTTTAGTTGTCATGTCTCCTCAGCCTCCTCTGGTTGTGACAATTTCTCAGAAGTTTCTTGATTTTGACAAATTTGACATGTTTGAGGAGTGTTGGTCAGATATTTTGCAGAATGCCACTCAGTTTGGTTTTTTTCTGGCGATTTCCTCATTGTTAGCCTGGGGCTGTGGCTTTTAGGGAGGATGGCCACACAGGTGAAGTGCTGTTCTCATGACGTCATTTCACATGCTCACACTATCAACAGATTTCCCCCATAGAATCCGAAGCATGGTTTTATCAGGTTTCTCCACTGTAAAATTACCTTTTTGCTCCTTTCCATACTCTACTCGCAGGAGGTAAGTGACTAAGCACAGCCCATATTGAAGGGAGAGGCGAAGTTCCCCCTCCCTGAGGAGGGAGTGTCTACATAAATTTACTTGGAATTCTGCACAGAAAATCTGTCTTTTCTCACCAAGGTATTTATTTAATTATTTATTCAGATCAGTATGGACTCCTGGATTTTATTTCTACATTGTATTACAATCCAATGCTATGTTATTTATTTTATTAGTCAAATCATCCCAACTTTGGTCGTTCAGAATTCTTTCAACCTAACTCCTGTGTCCCATTAACATGCCCCAGCCTTCTCAGTTTTAAAACACTTCCTGGCTTTCTGGCATTGCAAGGTGCTCTGGGCTCGTGTGTATTCCCTGCCCCAGCCCTAGAACAGGAGATAAGAGGGTGATTAAGAGAGCATATGCCACAAATTTGTGTGGTGGACGTTACCTTGGTGCAATGACGTAAGGAACAAAACTGGAAAATGAATGTGAAATGTAGTGGGAAAGGACATTTTTCATGTGAATCACATCCAAAAGGTATATCTTTAAGAATTAGGTGGGCTGTATACATGAATTATCATTATGTCATCTTGTATTTCAAGACAGCAATAAAGTCTCATGCAATACTGCAATTGAAACCAATTCCCAAGTCCTTTACGTTTCCTCCAAACTTCAAAGGACTCCAGTCTCCAAAAGGATCCATTACTAGTGGTAACACGTAAAATAACAACAAAGGAATAACTAAAAACTTATGTCTTGGAGTTATGTATTTATTTCTGCCTCTACCTTATATAGTGAGCTCCATAGTAGTGGAATTTTATTCATCTCTGTCTTCACAGCTCACTGCTTTTGCATAGGAACTAAATAAATTAGATTACCCCATAGTTTGTCTTTGGGAACCTATTCATCAACCAAAGTGCATGTATATTCTTCTGAAATGTCCTGTTCCTTCCATTTGTTGATTTTGTTCTGTTCATGCAAATTGCCTTCTCACTAACACTTACCGGTTGAAATCATACACATTTTATAAGGCACCACTTTAATCTTAAATTCACCTGCGATTTTCCCTGAATACTTGGCTTCACCTTTCCCTCTCCTGAATTCCATGACAACTTCCTTGAGTTTCTTGCTATAGTTTTTTTGTGTGCTGGTTTTATCCCCTTTCTAAGGGAGAGGTTCTGAGTTGTCCTTATCAGTTCATCATTTGGTGTGTTGAGTGTTCGAACTCTGATTAAAGAAAAACAAGTCAGAAAACTGGCAATGAGCTTTATTAGAATCTACTGTAAGGTCATTCTGGGGGGGGTGTCAACGAATCAGAAGGAAGAAGATGTGGACCTCTTCAGCTTACTTTATTAGAATAGGTTGAGAAGTAAAGGAACAGAAAATTGTGCTTGATTCAATTAGAGTTTGCCTTGGGTCTTGAATAATTTTCTATGTTTATATCATAATCTTGAGGGAAAGTCACTGCATATGTCCTTGGCTTTGGACGAGGTGGCTTTGTAATTTTTTTACGTGCTTCCAATTCCACGATATTGAGGCAACAGTATCTCCCATTCTCACATAGTACTTCACGTATTTCACTTATTTTGCATATTTTCCTGCAATATCCTCGTATATATTCGCCCCAGCATCTCTTAAGTTGTTCAGTTACTGTGCATATAAAGAACAATAGGCCAAGATCAGTGTTTGAGACTAAAAGGCAACTTTGGTCATGGGGAAGACAGAGGATGTTTGTAGGGATTAGGTGTATGGAAAACCTGCAGGCATATACTCATAATATCCTATGGAGGATGCTCCAAGAAGGTAAACCTCAGTGTTTATGTCTAACAGATCGCTCATATTTATTTCCTCCTGGGTTTTGGGCTTCCATCCAACATCCAATGGACTCCCCCCAAAGCATCAGCTCTTGTTGGGAAAATAAAGGAACGGAAGCTTTGATTGCAGGGTATGGAACTATTACTCCATCTGGGAACCTCAGCACATCTGCCACTGTTTGGGTGCCGCAGGGCACCACTTCTCTACCACTGCCCCACCTGTAATGCCCAGAGAATAGTATTTGTTACTCTGTATTTATGTCTGAGTGAGACTGTGTTCTTGGGTTCATACTCCCTACCATGATCAAGAAAGACTGTCTTGTTGTTCAGTCAGGTGTTTTTTTTCCCTCAGTAATACTCCTCCCCGATTCTCAGCATTGCACATTTTTGCCAGTGCAGGTCTTCCTTTGACTTCTATGTCATCATAATAATCTTGAACTTGTTTTACTCCTCTCTGAGTCCTCATTCCTCTTCTAGAGCGAGAGTTTCTCCAATGTTCAGTCCCAGACTTTGCTCACCTTGATATATAGCCTTTTCTTTAGTGAACCTAAATACTTTTAGTGATCTAAAGAGTTACAATGTTCAGATTTTGGCTTCTGGACTTATATAATCCCCTGAGATAGACCCCAGAAGATGAAGACTGAAAACAAAGATGCTGCCTCCAACCCCAGATTCCAGAATTCCTTTGATTCTTAGGAGTTTGAGGGGCTGGGGACGGACCACTTCTAATCCTATAGTAAGAGCCAAATATAAGAGATCTGCTTTTGAAAGAGGAAAGAAAATGAATTTTTACATTTTTAGTATGGGCCAAGCCTTATGCTGGATGTTTTACAAATGTTATTTAATAAAGCCCCTATGATCCAGGTGTCATTATCTCCACAATGAGGGAACTGAAGCTCAGAGAGCCTTTACCATTTATCCAAAGTTGACCAGCCAGTAGATATTGAAGGCATATTTCTCACACCTGACTCCAAAGTTTGTGCTTCTTCCACTATCCACACACTGTAGACTAAAATATATATTGGAGTGGAAGAAAATATGGCTAGGTGGCAGAGTAAAAACTGTATCCTAATAAATAGGGGCATTCCTAGATATGGGCTCACTCCTTTCTATAATGACACCGTCCCAGAGGAAATTATGGCTTTTCAGTTCTGTCAATACTTTTTTTTTTTTTAAAGAACAGTACCATGGTAGAAGGCATCAGGGAGAGGGAATTTCTGGTGAGGAATTTCTGGTGAGTTCCCAAGGGGGCCTATCTTCTCCTGCCATGACTTACGAAATTCCCTTGGTTCTTAGAAATACTCCATCCCATTGTTGATTTGGGTGAGCCCCTGGAAAGCTCTGGATTACCTGTGGACTTCTGGAACAGCAGAATTGCAATGATCAGGAGGAGCTTCATGGCCAGGCTTGCCACAGGAGGTGGCAGCCAAAGCTCTTTGTCCAGTGGGTTGCACACCATGTCACCTTCCTCAGAGACTTGGATTCTTATGCACCAGACTAGAACGGATGGCATGATACGAAGTGTGTTCCCAAACTTCTGAACTGTGGACTTCGTACCATGTGGGCGGGCACAGGAAATTTGAGGTTACCCACTTTTCCCCCACGTGGAATTCAGAGACACGGCATGTTCTACCCCATCTTCTCTGATGCTTTCTGTCGGCTGTAGACTACTGGTGAGAATAATCTGTGCTTTCTGTACTTTGGCTGTCTGCCCTGTTAGACCAAGGTAGACATGTGCTCACATCTAGTTATGAATAAAAGAATACAAACAATGAAGCATTCTCCATTTGCAGCATTCAGCTAAGTGTAGCATCTCTGGGTGTTGTGTCTATCACTTCAGTCTGTCCAAATGGCAGCCCACTTTCATCCTAACATCCTGGATATATTTAGTGACTCACAGACAAGCAATATACAATGATAGAGGAATAATAGGATGACTACAATAAAATTTCATCTAGAAACAGCAGAAAGGGGGAGAAAAGACAGAGGTAACACAGCAATATAGCATTGTCCTGATGGACAATAGCAAGGGTTTCTCTCCTGCCAACATAGAGAATTCTTCGATTTGTGTTTTTTCCGTTCTGTTCTCTGGGAAGATTCCCTTTCTCCATGGATCTCAGTGGCTCTCTCTTGGAGGAGGTTGGGGGAGACTTCTTCTGGGGGATATGCTACTTTATGCTACTTTAGTGCAGGTATTGGAAATTATACGAATGATTTTGTTACCCAGGCTTTGATTTCTCTTGCGTTATAACTCGTTTGAAAGATAAGACTTTCCTTTGAATTGCTTTTGGTCATGTTCGTCTGTAAGATCAATCAATAAATAGTTTTGAATCATGGAAACTCATTTTAGATCCCAACCAGGGCACTGATATCGACAGAATAAGCTTCTGGAGATTATGCCATCTCTGAACCATCCCTAAGCTCATCCCTTAACTTAACAGTCTCTCACTCAGGCTCTGGCTGTAAGCATTCGATACGATAGCATCTGGACAGTGTAGATGAACTAATTGAGAGTGATCTCCATGAATTTATGGTAGTATCAACGTATGTTTTTGTGTAATGCCACCGGCAGCACTTGTCTATCTAAATTCAGAAATGTACACAACATTAATTGCGTTAATGTAGGATTGTGGTGTCCAAGGAATTAAAGGACTAAAAGAAGAAGAACATAGGAGCCCTAGTTATTGGCCAGAGAGCTATTGAAGTAGATCACGGACTCTCTTCTGGTTAGAGACAGAAATATAAACAAAGTGGGGCTGATAAGTTGATTTGACAATTCCATGATTAGAAAATTCACATTATTTGTCCCACAGGTAACATTAAGACTGCATCTTAGAAAAAGTGGTGTCTCCATACTCCCACTTCAATACTGTGTGTGTGCTTGCATGTATGCACGCGTGTGTGTGGCCACGTGTGCGTGTGTGTGTGCACACGTGTGTGTGTCTTTTCTGTCCCCTGCTGCCAGAGAGTCTATGAACATGATCTTCTAGATTGATTCCATAGAGAGTCTTCCTTTCCCCAGACTCCCTTGTTCCCATGTGCAAGATGGGATGAATAAAGAACATGATGTTTCTTAGGAAAAGTACAACATTTTTAATGTACTTCTTATAAAAAGACATGAGTGTAATATATTTTTTTTTTAATAAATTTTTTTTTCAACATTTATTTATTTTTGGGACAGAGACAGAGCATGAACGGGGTGGGGGGGCAGAGAGAGAGGGAGACACAGAATCGGAAGCAGGCTCCAGGCTCTGAGCCATCAGCCCAGAGCCTGACGCGGGGCTCGAACTCACGGACCGCGAGATCGTGACTTGGCTGAAGTCGAACGCTTAACCGACTGCGCCACCCAGGCGCCCCAAGTGTAATATATTTTTGGATAACTCACCTATCATGCTCTGTCGAGTCGAAGAGTTAGGAGAGTAAATTATTTGATTATTTAAACGGGTCAGCCAGGGAGGTTGTGTTTGTTTGCAAGAGTTAAAAAGTTTTTCTTTTTATGTCAATTAAAAAAGATTTGAGGGGCGCCTGGGTGGCTCAGTCAGTTAAGCGTCCGACTTCGGCTCAGGTCATGATCTCGCGGTTTGTGAGTTCAAGCCCCGCGTCGGGCTCTGTGCTGACAGCTCAGAGCCTGGAGCCTGTTTCAGATTCTGTGTCTCCCTCTCTCTCTGACCCTCCCCCGTTCATGCTCTGTCTCTGTCTCAAAAATAAATAAAAACTTTAAAAAAGAAAAAGATTTGAAAAATAGTTTTCTTGGGGCGCCTGGGTGGTTCAGTCGGTTAAGCGTCTGACTTCGGCTCAGGTCATGATCTCACGGTCTGTGAGTTCGAGCCCCGCGTCGGGCTCTGTGCTGCCAGCTCAGAGCCTGGAGCCTGCCTCAGATTCTGTGTCTCCCTCTCTCTCTGCCCCTCCCCTGTTTATGCTCTGTCTCTCTCTGTCTCAAAAATAAATAAACGTTGAAAAATAGTTTTCTTGTATAGCGTGTGCATTATTTACAAGAATCAGGAAATAAAAACCAAACACAAGAAAGGAAATAACCAGTGGCATTACTACTGTCTAAAGAAAACATCTGAAAACATGTATACCATTTATAATTTTTTCCTTAATAGAACAAAAATACCTTTATTGTTTAATTCAGATATCATCTTGCGGGGTTTTCCTGATTAACAGGAAAGATGTGATAAAACTGTCCCAGACTTACATCAATTGCATGGCTTTTGAAAGTCTAGGATTCTTCAAATCTCTGCGGGTTCCAGATGTTTACATTCTTAGGATACACTGGCTTTCAGAATTCTCTATCTTCATTTGCTAAGTCTTACTTGCACCATATCCAGCCTCCCCGATGCAAAACTCTTCGTTAATTCCCAACAAAAGTAAAACCACACGTACTAAGCACTTTGGAATTTATCAGAAGGTATATAAGAGTTTGGGAGGGAGGGTTACTGAGAAGGTGATTACTTGGCAGTAACACAAGCAACTTTCAAAAGGACTGGAAGACATCATTGATGTGTTTGTTTTTTTTTTAATTTTTAAAAAATTTAAATCCAAGTTAGTTAACATATAGTGCAATAATAAGTTCAGGAATAGAATTTAGTGATTCATCACTTACGTATAACACCCAGTGCTCATCCTAACAAGTGCCCTCCTTAATTAATACCCCTCACTTGTTTAGCCCTTCCGCCCACCAGACACCCTGCCAGCAACTCTCAGTTTGTGTGCTGTATTTAAGAGTCTCTTATGGTTTGTCTCCCTCTCTGTTTTTATATTATTTTTGCTCCCCTTCCCTTATGTTCATCTGTTTTGTGTCTTAAATCCACATATGAGTGAAGTCCTATGATACTTGTCTTTCTCTGATTGACTTACTTTGCTTAGCATAATACTCCAGTTCCATCCACATTGTTGCAAGTGGCAAGATTTCATTCTTTTTTGATTGCTGAGTAATATTCCATTGTGTGTGTATGTGTGTGTGTGTGTGTGTGTGTGTCACATCTTTTTTTATGAATATAATTTATTGTCAAATTATTTACCACATCTTCTTTATCCATTCATCCATCGATGGACATTTGGGCTCTTTCCATACTTTGGCTGTTGTTGATAGTGCTGCTATAAACATGGGGGTGCATGTGCCCCTTCGAAACAGCACACCTGTATCCCATATCCTTTGGATAAATGCCTAGTAGTGCAATTGCTGGGTCGTAGGGTCGTTCTATTTTTAGTTTTTTGAGGAACCTCTGTCCTCTTTTCCAGAGTGGCTGCACCAGCTTGCATTCCCACCAACAATGCAAAAGAGATCCTCTTTCTCCGCATCCTTGCCAACATCTGTTGTTGCCTGAGTTGTTAATGTCAACATTTGTTAGTTCTTGTCTTCCTGATGACAGCCATTCCAACAAGTGTGAGGTTATATCTCACTGTGGTTTTGATTTGTAGTTCCCCGATGATTAATAATCTTGAGCATCTTCATGGGTCTGTTGGCCATTTGGATGTCTTCTTTGGAAAAATGTCTATTTAATTCCCCTCCCTATTTTAAAATTAGATTGTTTGTTTTTCTGTCATTGAGTTGTATGCATTATTTATATATTTTGGATCTTAACCCCTTTTCTGATATATGGTTTGCAAATATTTTCTTCCATTCTGTAGGTTGCCTTTTTCATTTTGTTGATAGTTTTTTTTTTTTTTTTAATTTTTTTTTTCCACGTTTATTTATTTTTGGGACAGAGAGAGACAGAGCATGAACGGGGGAGGGGCAGAGAGAGAGGGAGACACAGAATCGGAAACAGGCTCCAGGCTCTGAGCCATCAGCCCAGAGCCCGACGCGGGGCTCGAACTCACGGACCGTGAGATCGTGACCTGGCTGAAGTCGGACGCTTAACCGACTGCGCCACCCAGGCGCCCCTTGTTGATAGTTTCTTTTGCCGTGCAGAACCTTTTAAGTTTGATATAATCCCACTTGTTAATTTTTGTTTTTGTTCCTTGTTCTTTTGGTGTCCTATTTAAAAAATCACTGCTAAGATCAATGTCATTTATATGATAGTCTACAAATTGCAAACCAATCTATAGAGAATTTGTAGAAATCCAGCCTACCTGAAGGTGTGTTGCATTGTGTGCCAGTCTCAGCCTATCAGTTACTGGTGTTGTGGTTGGACGAGCCCTTGTGGTTATGATTGCAAGGTGCCTTTCAGCAATAACCATCAGGAAACTTTGAAAAAATAAAGTTTCATTACTTATAGAGCATGGAAATTACATTGCACACCTGAGGCTGCATAGCAAAGTCTTGGATAGAAAGAGAGTGTGCACAGGGTTCTGGGGTTCTGCTTTTATTGGGGCCTAGGGTATTATGGTCTAACTAGGTGAATTTAAAACATAAGAGCAGGAATTTAAAGCACGGGGAGAGAAAAAACTAGTGTCCCAACTGGTTAGTTTTCAAATTCAACCAAAATCTCTGAAACAAAGGAAACTCAATGAAGGGGGGGGGGGTGGCTCTTTTTCTAGCTCCGTGGCTGGCAATGTGTTTATTAGAGATAGCCTTTGTTGAATTGGCTGCCTCTTTGAAGTGGATGCCTCAGCAATCAAAGCTTAACTCAGGCACTTGCATTACAAAACAAACAAACAAAAAACCACAAAACAACTGCCTGGGCTTAGCACAGCAGCAGAGTGGGAAGGATATCAGTTTGGACACAGTGGAGGGGAATTTTACCAGAATCACCTAGGGTGCTACTGCACAGGGCTAAGCTGTCCAGCGTTGGGGGCGTTGGGTGGAAAGCAGTGAGTTAGTGCCCAGTTACCCTAGTTGTATGGGTTGTGGCTGGAGAAACTTGTTTCTCTTCAGAAGAACCCAGAGTACTGAGAAAAGAACCCCATGCCGGAGGTGGGGTTGGGGGGAGAGACGCGGAAGAAAGCAGATAAGAATATTAAAACGCTATAGAGAAAGCAGCTTCTGCTAGGAAGTCTGCCTACAAACCTCTGGGAGTATCCCACTGCAGACTCTCCTGGTCCGCCCGCACCCATGTGCACCCAGTGCTAAGCCCACAACCCCCCTTCCCACCCCCCACAGCCAGATCTTTGTGTGGCTCACGGGAGCCACAGCAGTTCCTACCCAGGTCTTTGGGCAAGGAGAAGCCACAAACTGGAGCAGCAGTGCCACCTTCTGGAATCTAAAGGGAGGTTTCCAGCAGCTACACTGGTGAGTTCTAACAAGAGAAAACAATAAAAGCTTAAAAATCCTGTCACAAGATGGAACAAGAAGAGTGGTGCTGGTCTACCCGTACACAACCTAGGAAACACCAGGTAAACTGACACCAAGGAGGAATACCACATGGGAAGACAACCAGTAGAGATTTAAGGAGGTTTCTGCTGCTTCACATGTGAAAGCAACGGTGCAAAAATGTAGGAACGTGAAGAATCAAATAAATAGGCCATCACCATAAGATATCCATAATTCTCCAACAGCTGAGCCCAAAGTTAGAGAATACTGCAATTGAGTTGATAAAGAATTCAAAATAGCTGTTTTGAAGACACTTAATGAGCTAAAGAAAACTTAGTGAGCTAAAGTAAGACAGTTCAATGATCTCAGGGAAAAAAAATACAGGAACAAAATGAACTCTTTGTCAAAGAGGTAGACCCTAAAAAAGACCCAAATAGAAATTCTGGAGCTAAAGAATTCAATGAATTAAGTGAAGAATATAACAGAGAACATCTTTTTGAGAAGAGAGCAGATGGAAGATATTATAAGTGACTTAGGGGATAGGAATTTTGAACACAGAAGAGAATAAAGAATAAAGTGAAGAAGGCTTACACATTCTATGGGACTGAATGAAAGGGGAAATGTTGGAATAATCGGGAATCTAGAGAAAGAAGAGAGGGAGAAGGGGACAGAAATCTTATTTAAAGAAATAATAGTTGAAAACTGCCCAACCTGGGGAAAGACTTAGACATCCAAATTCACAAAGCTAATAAATAGATTGCCCTATTATCTCAAGGCCAAAAGACCTCCAAAACATAATATAATAAAACTATTCAAAATCAAAGATACAAAGAAAATCCCAAAAGGCATTCAGTAAGTGAAGAGTGTAACCTACAAAGGAAACCCCATTAGGCTGTCAGCAGATTTCTCAGCAGAATCCCTAAGGGGACAGTGGAGTGACATAAGCAAAGTGATGAAAGGTTTAAAATCGCCTGCCAAGAATATCTGGCAAAATTGTCCTTCAGATATTGTGGGGGGCCGGGCCCCGGTGCCAGGCTGAGACCGGGTCGAGCAATGTTCCCTGTTGACTCAGCCAACCCGGTGGTTCCCCCTCCCATTCATGTGGGAGGCCGGGCCCCTGGCGCCAGGCTGAGACCGGGTCGAGCAATGTTCCCTGTTGACTTAGCCAACCTGGTGGTTCCCCCTCCCATTCCCCCACTTTCAAGGGCATACGAAAGCCTTGTCAAGGCTGAGAAAGTTAATTCCTGAAGCCTGTGGTCTGCAGGTGTTGGCAGTAATACTACCTCCCTTTTTCTATCCCGAGTCAGATAGAAACAAACATGGGAATTGTGTTTTGCTAGCAATCTTATCAACAAGGTCTTGTTGTGACCCGTCTAGAAGATTCACAAGAAACACAGAACTAAATGTTTTGGTTGGCAGTGATTATGTGAAACCTGATTATTCTTAGAATGACCTGATCCATAAGAGTCTTATATTATAAAAGATTGTGTACAGCAACAATAAAGCCGTCACTTGGGCCATCAGCCCAGGGGACCCTCCTGTTCCCAAACTTTCTCTTCTCTCTTTTTTTCTTGCATTCCCCTACCCTCAGGACCCTGACCTCGGTGTTTGTCGCGCTGGTCGCAACAAAATATGAGGTGGAAATAAAGACTTCCCCAGACAAACAAAAGGTGAGGAAGTTCTTCACCACTAGACCTGCCTTGCAAGAAGTGCTGCTGATAGGAGTTCTCCAAACTGAAGTGAAAAGATGCTAATCCAGCAACATGACAACATAGGACAGTACTCAGCCCACTGCTAAAGCTGGAAAATGTTAGTCAGATATAGAAAACTCTTAATTTTATAATAGGGTGGTATATGAACCACTTAACTAAAGTATAAATGTTAAAGAAAAAGAGTGTTAAAAATAACTATAGTTACTATAATTTGCTAATGAATTCACAGCATAAAAGGTACATTGTGACATCAAAAATATAAAAGGGGAGGAGAAAAAGGGAGGAGACTTTATAGGTGAATGCAGATTAAGTTCCTATCATCATAAAATGGACTGTTTTATCTATGAGAGGTTTTATGTAAGCCTCAAGAAAACCACAAAGCAAACATCTAAAGTAGGTTCATAAAGGATAAAAAAAGGAGGGAGAAGGGGGAGAACAGACCACACCACCAGGGCAAATCAGCAACTTACAAAAGTAGTTAGAAACAGAGGGGAAAAAAGGAGCAATGGAAATACAAAACAACCAGAAAGCAATCAATAAGATGGCAGTAGTAAGTTCTTGCGTATCAATGATCACTCTAAAGATAAATGGTTTTAATTACCCAATCAAAAGGCACAAAATAGCTAGAGGTTTATAAAAAACCAGACCCAACTGTATGCTGCCTCCCAGAGACCCACTTCAGCTTTAAGAACACATATATGCTCAGAGTGAAGGGATGGAAGAAGACATTTCATGCAAGTGGAAACCAAAAGAAAATGGGGGCGTAGGCTGTTGGCCAAAACTGGTAGTAAGAGACATAGAAGGTCATTATATAATGGTAAAGGTGTCAGTACATCAAGAAGATATAATAATTATAAATATATATACAACCAACGTTGGAGGACCTAAATGTATTAAGCAAATATTAACATGTCAGAAGGGAGAAATAGACAAGATTATGACAACAGGGCACTTCAGTACCCCCATTTTCAGCAAATTTTAAAAAATTTTCAGCAATTTAAAAAAATTTGGAATTGAACCATGCTTTAGACTGAATGGACCTAATAGACATCCTACAAAAAAGTAAATTAAAATGGATCAATTAGGTAAATGTAGGAGCTAAAACCATAAAACCTTTAGAAGAAAACACAGGTGTAAATCCTCATGACCTTAAGTTAGGCAATAATTTCTTAGACATGACACCAAAAGCAAAAAAGATAAATGGAACTTCATCAAAATTAAAAACTGTTATATTGTAAAAGACACGATCAATAAAATGAAAAAGAAACCCAGAGAATGGAGGAAATACATGTCTAACATATCAAATCATATATGTAACATGGGCAGTATAGCTCAAGAGATGGGGAATTTCATTAAAAAAATTTTTTTTTTAATGTTTATTTATTTTTGACACAGAGAGAGAGAGATGGAGTGTGAGCAGGGGTGGGGCAGAGAGAGAGGGAGACACAGAATCCAAAGCAGGCACCAGGCTCTGAGCTGTCAGCACAGAGCCTGATGCAGGGCTCGAACCCATGAATGGTAAGATCATGACCTGAGCCCAAGTTGGGCACTTAACCGACTGAGCCACCCAGGCGCCCCAAGAGATGGGGAATTTCAGACTGGAGCTAGAAACTACAAAAAGAAACCAAATGCAAATATTATGTTTATATATGAAGATAGCAGCAATTTGGAGGTCAGTTCCCATGTAGTGAAGTGATGGGTTATTGAGCTACGGGGGATCCTTAAGGACAAAGATAAAAAGAATATGAAGATTATCATGCTGAATGATGGAGAAAGCATATATTCATGAAAATGTAATATCTAGGAATTGTGGAAAAACGGAATGATTGGTGTGGTCTGTGTCAGGTAACGTTTGAAGCCTTATATCACGTTTTAGGAGTGGTCTTCAAACTTTTTTGAATTTTGAGGGTGTGGTTTTCCTAACACTATTTAAAACGGAAAAATAAAATATTTCATCATAAATGTATATAATAAAAAGATATGATTACTGGTGTATTATAAAAATTGACATGTAAAAATTACAATTTAGTTTTTCAATTCAATCTGAATAGATAATAATGGCAATTATTCATTTAATAAATATGAAAAGCTTTTTAGAAAAGCAAATAGAAACATTACATTGTTTTTTTCTCTTTAAATTTTTATTCCACCAGTTTAAGTTTTTATTCCACCCTCCCCACAAAATTAAATCTTAATGTAATATATTTTTATGTTTAAAAGTCTATTATTGATCGTTCTATCATATTTGCCTGTAACAAAAGATGGATATATATTGTGATTTATTGTAAAATCTCCATGAACATAAAGCTCTAAATGTTTAACAACATATTCAAGATTGAACCATCTTTGCAATATTTGGAACAAAATTGATTAAAGATGCATAAATGTATTGTCAAACATGACAAATAATTATCAACCAAAAATAACTTTGTTTTACTGTAAATGCATCTTGTTAGTAAATAGATTGTGCTTCCTTTCTATTAGTTTATTTTATTTTTTAATTTTTTTAACGTTTATTTATTATTAAGAGACAGAGAGACACAGAGCATGAGCAAAGGAGTAGAGAGAGAGGGAGACACAGAATCTGAAGTAGGCTCCAGGCTCTGAGCTGTCAGCACAGAGCTGACATGGGGCTCGAACTCACAAACTGCGAGATCATGACTTGAGCCCAAGTCGGCCGCCCAACCAACTGAGCCACCCAGGCGCCCCTCTTTCTTTAAAAAAAAATTTTTTTTAAAATATTTTTGTTTTGTTTTGTTTTGTTTTTACTTATTTTTGAGACAGAGAGAGACAGAGTATTAGCAGGGGAAGGGCAGAGAGAGAGGGAGACACAGAATCCGAAGCAGGCTCCAGGCTCTAAGCTGTCAGCACAGAGCCCAATGTGGGGCTCAAACTCATGGACTATGAGATCATGACCTGAGCCGAAGTCGCCGCCTAACCGACTGAGCCACCCAGGAACCCCATCCCCTCTTTCTACTAGTTTAGATAAATACTACTTTTTACTGGAACGAGGTGAAAGTCAGCATCAACTTTTTCCCCCAGTTTTTATTTTGAAAAATGTAAACACTGAAAGATCTTATTTGTATCAATAGGTAGATGTAAAAGTTGGAAGATTAGGCATCAGGTAGATGATAGACAGATGATAGATAGATAGATAGATAGATAGATAGATAGATAATACACAGATAGTAGATCACACAGCTTTTTTTAACTCCTTACAAGTTATATGCCAAAAATTCTTTAGTAAGCTATTATTAAGCTTCAAAAAAGCTTAATTTCAAAGCTCTATCCACCATTAGCTTGATTCTTCCTGCTATCATTGCTTTGATAAACAAAATTTGAGTCACTTGGATTTCCAAAAGATCTGTTACCCAAAGTCTATGATTACTCATCTTGTGAACACTAGCACAAAGATTTCAATTATCCACTGGTTTGACACTTGGAGATTTGTCCACTCTGGGCAATCCATGATTGTCAGATAAAGGATGGGTGAGAGGTTAAGTTTTCTTTTCAGAGTGGGAGAAGAGAAACTGAGAAAGTGGAGGTAGAAAAGAAAAGCCTGTTAAGAATTCTCTGATCGTGATAAGACATTCAGAAATCAAGGGTCTAAAAATCTATTTCCTTAAATTCTCAATGTGCACACCTTGGAAATGCTTTTTGTAGCTGGTATCCCACTTTGAAGACTACTGATTTATATTGTGTGACCTTCTCATATTTATTGAGATGACTGCATGAACCACGTGTTCTCAAGGTTTTACTGAGCGTCCACCATGTGCAAGGCACTGGTCTAGTAGGTCAGGACATAGCCATGAACAAGATCAAGGTGTTAGGACTATATGGACACTATGGTGTTGATGATGGGCCATAAATTAGTAAATAACTCAATAATTCAGTAGGAGACTGAAGAAATATACAAAATAGGGGTGCCTGGGTGGCTCGGTCAGTTAAGCATCTGACTTCAGTTCAGGTCATGATCTCACGGTCCGTGGGTTCGAGTCCCGCATCGGGCTCCATGCTGACAGCTTGGAGCCTGGAGCCTGCTTCAGATTCTGTGTCTCCCTCTCTCTCTATGCCCCTCCCCTGCCCTCTCTCTCTCTCTCTCAAAAATAAATAAATAAAATAGAAAAATAAAAACAATTTGTTTAAATATACAAAATAATTTCAAAGAGCATAAGAAGAAGAAAATAATATAGAGTAGTGAGGAGTGGTCTCATGGCCAAGTATTGTTTCTAAGGAGTTGACATTTGAAGCAAAGATATGAAAAAAAAGTAGTCTAGGCTGAGGCAGACTGGTGGTTTAGGGAGGCCTGCCTCTGTGAAGAGTCCACATAGGACCCGTGTGATGAAGTGTCCGCTATGCAAAGAAATAGAGAAGAGCAATTTAGAGAGAAGGTGATCAATTTGTTCTAGTTTGCTAAAGACTTTCTTGATGTTAGCACTCTAATTCTCAAGTTCTGGGACAACCCTCAGTCCTAGGCAAGCTAGGATGGCTTGTCAGCCTAACAGGGTGTCTAAGATCTACTGGAATAGAGGTCTATTGAAAGGTCAGTGATCTGATGGCCGATATCCAAACTGCAGTCACAGTCACTGGCAACTTGACTTAGACAAAACTTGACTTAGACAAAAGAATTAGAGGAAAAAACCTTCTTGATTCTGAGACATTTAGGCACCCGAGACTGTGGCTTTCAGTAGCATCCCAGATTTAGCCCAACACATTAATAATCAATCAAGTTTAGAGTTAATAATTGCTTCTTTGTGATATCAAAGAGTAAACTTGCTGACTCATCAGTCACCATACAAACCATCACTCAACATGCATACAGGCACACAAAGCATAGAAACCCTACACACAACAGGCATTCACGGACAAGATAAAGATCTGGAGAGGCATGCTGTGAGATCACCATTGTGGGAAGTTGGACTTTTGATTGGAAAGAACATTGGAAAGATGAGTCGAATTTGTGATGCAGCTTTTAATTTCATATGCTGCTCTTAAGGCAAGTCACAGTTTCATCTCTATCTAGTTAACACAGTATTTGTGCAGAATGAGGTGGTTTCTGACTATAACTGGGTTAGTTTCTGGTTGAAGCCTTAAACAAAGTTTGACCTTATGATACAGATAGGGACTTAAATTCATAACTTGCAATAAAGTGGGGGTGCGGGGAATATAGGAAAGGGAGGACTTGTCTGGAACTTTTTATGTGCCTTCACAGGTTCCTCCGTATATGATAGGAGTGGTTCAGGAATTACTAAAATCAAAATCCTTGTCTCAACCATAAAGGCAGCTCCAAACTGTGGTCTTTTTTTTTTTTTTTGGTATGGAAAAATACACAGACACACAAAATGTTCACTGAGACCAATATATTTTAATACATCAGAGGAAGACAGATAAAGAATTTCAGACCAATAAAGAGAACCCTTATGTCTTCTATGCACTTCCCTTTACACATTTCCAACTGTAGGGTAACTGTTGGTACTTGTCTTGGCGGTAGCATTCTGTCCGTCTGCATGCCATCCAATCCCCAATAGAATTGTCTCTGGTGAAATAACATCAACAAGATTGGGTCCCTGCATATTATTCCCAGTGCATATCTCTAGTGTCCCATACCCAGAGGAAATGTTAATTAGTTGTACCTTCAGTGGTCTCAAGAGAATGTGCCGGAGCTGTGGAAGAATTTTCTCTTAGGTTTCCAGGTATAGTTGGGTTAACTGTTACCTCATCATCAAACCAAGATATGGGGGAATTAGAAAATAAATCCCAATCATTCGTATTAACAGTTATCTGTTCTTCAAAGGGTACAGGATGTGGTGGCGTTTTAGTGTATCCGTCGTCTTCTTTTATGGGAATGCAGCACGTTAGCTTGTTCATACAAAGGAGCTTGTACCTTTCAACATGAAAACATCGTTTTCTGCAGTGCCCGATGTTATCCTTCCAACATCTTTTGACTTCCCAGCCAGCTGCGGGGAATAAATGAGTAGGATAAGTTTTTAACTCTAGCACCAATATGATAAGCATTAATTGAAAGACTTGACAACCATTACCCATCTAGAGCAATATGATAAATGCTACAAGCCATTGGGAGACCAAAAAATGAAACTGTATGTTAAATCTTGTGTCATATGCCATCAAGGAAACGGGGGCTGGGTGGGGAGAGAGAGAAAGAAGGAAAGCAGAAGAAGGAAAGAGGAGGAGGAGGAGAAGGAAGAAAGAGAGGTAGAGAGGGAGACTTATGTACAGCTAATATTTAAGCCAAGGCAAGAAGGATGGAAGGAGCCAGCCAAGTGCACAGAAAGCAGAGAAAGGATCAGCAAATGCTCAGTCCCACTGCTGAGAAACTGCATCATGTGTTTGGAGGAGGCTGATGAGTCTGAAGTGTAACGTGACAAGGAGCCTAAGATGAAGTGAACTTCAAGTGGCCAATGCCATCACCCAGTCATGTTACACCATTGTTAAGCATTTTGGTTTCAAAACACAGTGTGAACTAGTTTATTTTATGCTTTAGATGATTAGTTTGGATTTTACGTGGAAATTAGATTAGGGAAAAGAAAGAACAGAATCAGGAAGGTGTGTTAGAAGCTTTGGCTAGGTATGATATAATGGTGACTGGAATTGGGGCTTCAAGAACTGTGGGAAAAAGAGGGTAGATTTAAGACATTGGTTGTTTGGATATGAGATCAGAGGAAGATGGAGAAATCAAAGTGCATTCCTGCATTTCTGTTGAGATAGGGGAGATTAGTGGTACTTGCCATTCGCAGGATGGTAAACTGAGGAAACAACAAGCTTTGGAAGGAAGAGAAAAAGGCAGGCTCAAGTATTCACTTCAGGGCATGTAACATACACCTAGAATGTCAAAAAAGGCGGTGGAAACACCTGTAGGATCTCAGTAGACAAGTTCGGACTCTAGGTGTAAATTTTGGAATCGTTGCTTATGGATATTTCAGGCTACAGTAATGGATAAAGTATAGTGAGCTGGAATAACGTGAGATAAAAAGGGGACCAAGATTAAATTCTGGTGAGTGTCAATATTAAGAGCTCAAATAGGAGGAAAAGACCCAAAAGGAACAACCAGGTAAGTTGGAACAAAACAAGAGAATGAGACACTAGAGAATTAGATTAGTTTCTCCAAAAGCAGACCTTGGGGGGGAAATTTGAGTATAACAAGTGAACCGAGAGGCATTCTCCTCCATCTGGAATCAGTTTGGAAATATGGTAGTTAGGAAAGTAAGAAAGCCAAGAAGAGGTGAGTTATAGAGTTAGTTACCAGTGTGGTTGACTAGAGCATAATCCTGTGGGAAACTGTGGCAGCCAGTGCCTCAGAATTCTCCTTCTTGAGAATAAAAGGAGCTGGAGTATTTATCTGCCACCTGGCCAGCCAATATTTGATAGATGATCCCAGAGTGAGCTCATAATTCCCTGTCATTTCTGGATTGCTCTGTACAGGGGCATTTCATGCACAATCAACCATGCTTTGGGGAGAACTGCAAGGTGCAGATCAGGCTAGTATGCATGAAAAATGGTAAATGCCAAAAGGATACAAATAAAGTTGTATCAGTGTAACTAGGTTATGCAAGAGAGGAAAGTGTTTCTTAAAACAGTGAGTGGACATTTGTAGGCAAATATTGAGGAGAAGTTGAGTAAGATACAGGCAGAAGTGTCCATTGTGTTTAACATGATGATTGTCACTGATAACCATGAGAGGAGTGGTTTCAGAGTGAGAGGGGAAAAAAAAAAAAAAGAAAAGTGAAGTTGGCGAAAGGTGAATGAGAGAAGTCGAAGTAGAACCTGGAGACAAAACTCTTAAGTTCCATGTGAGGAAGAGCGGAGAAATGGAGAGGTTCTTGGAGGACAATACGGAACCAAGGGAGCATTTTTCAGGGAAATGACAGAGCATGTTTGAAGACGCTTAAGAAGAAACCAGTAGAAAGGGAGAGATTAATGCAGAATAGGGAAATGAGACAAAAGGCATCGTTCTTCATGGTTGGCAAGGATCAAAATCACATTCGACAGATTGAGGCAGAGAAGGCACACGTCCTCAGCTATGTCAAGAGGGAAAGAGAAGATGGGTGCAAAGACATACTGGTAGGAATGTTGACCGTGGTAAAAAGAAAAAGTTCTATTTGAATGTTTAATTTTTTTATTTTTTTGTTTTATTTGTTTAATCGGTTTTTTAGATTTCACATATGAGTGGAGTAATATAGTACTTGTCTTTCTCAGTGTGACTTACTTCACTTAGCAAAATACCCTCTCAGTCCACCTATATTGGCTGTAAATGGCACAATCTTATACTTTTTTAGGGCTGCATAATATTTTGTGTATATGTATATATATATATATATATATATATATATATATATATCACATCTTCCTTATCCATTTGTCTATTGATGGATACTTGGGTTGCTTCCCTATCTTGACTATTGGAAATAATGTTGCAATAAACATAGGAATGCACATATATTTCAAATTAGTGTTTTCATTTTCTTTGGGTAAATGTCCAGTAGTAGAATTATTAGATCATATGGTGTTTCTATTTTTTTAAATTTTATTTTAGAGAGAGAGAGAGAGAGAGCAAAGAGTGGGGCAGAGGGAGAGAGAATCTTAAGCAGACTCCACACTCAACGTGGAGCCCAACACAGGACTTGACCCTATTACCCTGGGATCATGATCTGAGCTGAAATCAAGAGTGGGACACCCAACCAAGTGAGCCACCCAGACACCCCATGGCAGTCTAGTTTTAATTTTTAATTTTTTTGAGGAAATCCATATTGTTTTCCACAGTGTCTGTGCCAATTTGCATTCCCACCAGGCGTGCACAAGGGTTCTTTTTCTCACATCCTCACCAACATTCTTACTTCTTGTCTTTTTATTTTAGCCATTCTGACAGGTGTAAGGTGTATCTCATTGTGGTTTTGATTTGCATTTCCCTGATGACTGGTGATGTTGAGCATCTTTTCATGTGACTATTTGAATTTTTTAAATCTTGAAGTGTGGGATAAAGTCATAAGCTGGGAGGGAGAGTCATGTAGAGAAATAGAGCAGGAGAATTAAAGAGAAACAAAGGTCAGTACAAAATAGCTGTCTGGGAAAGAGGAAGGATGAGCTCACAAAAGAAATATGGTAGGATTTCTAAGCAATGTGATAATTTGAGGGATGAGGATCTGAATGTAAAGTGAAACTAGCCTGCTCCATTTTACGATCATTTTTCAGGCAAGTAAATATGACCGTATTTCTCAGCAAATTGCCTGCAATGTATAAAGGTTAGTGTATCCTAGGCAGAGGAAGCAGCTAGAGCAAAGATTCTTTTTTTTTTTTTTTTTTTTTTTTTTTTAGAGCAAAGATTCTATGTTGGAGAAAGCCCGGTATGTATTAAAAAAGGGAAGCCGTTCTCAAAACAACCTTTTCTGGATTTAATTTGATTATGTATGAAAAGCACCTTTCATGGGTTTACATATATAGAGATAACAGTAATTTGTCTCCTGTTGCCTCCCCTGGGCGAAGAAGTTTATTCCTCTTCTCCGATGATTCATTCTCTTATTTTTTTACTGGCTCCGATTTGCTTTGCTCATGTTAGAATTTTCTGTAAGTTTTAAGTGTAGACATTCCACTTTTTTCTTCCAAGACAAACTTTGACATCACTTCTTCATTCCTTGTTTTCTACAAAGATTGTTTCTCAATTTTTCTTTTCCTCTAGGATACCCATTCTTGAATGCCCCCCATTCAAGAAAGTGTGAGCCCCTAACTATGATACAGATTTTATTCTAGGTCCGTATAGTACATTTGTGAACTAAGCAGACAAAAAATCACATAGAGCTTACTTTCTAGCAGGGGAAGACAGACGATGAAAAACAAATACATTACCTTATATGTGAGAAGGTGATAGTGGTTTGCAGAAGTAAGAGAGAATAGATTTCAGCAGAATCTATTTGGGGTGTCATGGGGGCAGACTAGCAGTTTCTTTTTTTTATGTTTTATTGATTTTTGAGAGAGAGACACAGACAGAGCGTGAGCAGGGGAGGGCAGAAGCAGGCTCCAGGCTCTGAGCTGTCAGCACGGAGCCCAACGCACGGCTTGAACCCACGAACCGTGAGATCATGACCTGAGCCAAAGTTGGACGCTTAACCAACAGAGCCATCCAGACACCCCCTGACAGTTGTTTAAACAGAAGTTAGCATAGTGTTTGAAAGAAGGTGACAATTAAATAATGACTTGGAGGAGGTAAAGGAATTAACCACACCAGAGTCTGGGTCAAGTACATCTAAGCAGAGGAAACAGACAGAACTCTGTGGGTTGAGCAAGCCAGGCATGTCTGAGGAAGAGCAATGAAGCCAGTGGGGCTCTAGTGAAGGGAGCAAAGGCTAGAAGAGTAGAAGATGAGGTGAGAGAGTTCATAAGGGACAGATCACAGACAGCAGGTGAGCCGTTGTTGGGACCTTGGTTATTGTTCTGAGTAAAGAGGGGGCCATTGCAGAGTTTTGAGCAGAAGAGGTACATAATCTGAGTTCTCTTGGGAGTAGATTATGCCATCTGCTATCTTGTGAGATGACTGCAGGAGGCAGGTGTAGAAGGACAGATACCTGTGAGGAAGCTACAGCAATAGGAGGTGAGAGATGGTAGTGACTTGAACCAGAGTGGTAGCAGTGGAGGTGGTGAGATTGGTTGGCTCTGGACACAATTTGCCAGTGGACTCCCTGATAGATACAGATGTCACAGATTAAAATACCAAAGACAACTCCAAGAATATGGCTTAAGCAACGCAATGATGGCAATTGGGAATAATCTCTCATTGAATGTATTTTTGTTTAGAATGACAGCAGTTTTGGTTTTTTTCCCCAAAGGTCCTCAGTCTGGAATTATGTTGTTAAAACTTGTGACCTCCACCACCAATATCTCAACATCATAAAACTAAAGAATATGAATAACAATTGTATCATTTTGGGCACATAAGCCATTCGCCAAAACATTTTCCCGTGTGTGAATTCTGCCTAAAACATACCAGATGCAGAATCAGATGGCACCAAGTTAAATATAGCCATTGACATTGATGGACAACTTGGCTTAGTAAAAAGTTACTTCACAAAACCATCAGATGCTCTCTTACTTGAAAATACAAAAATAAACTCAAATACATTAAGTAGTTAAATTTCAAAACGGAACCTATAAAGGAAGATCTATAAATCAACCAGAATAAAAGCTACCCCCCCAAATAAAAAGGAAAAACAGGCAGAACCACACAATTTGTAGACAAATTAAAATACACAATAAATATATATGAAGTTTGACTTCTCCATACTGAATGAAGTAGAAACAATTACATCTTTAAATATTATCCTTCATTTAAAATTTTTGATTTATGGCTGAGTATGGTTATATAGAACTAATTTGTAAATATAACATAAATATACTTATTAGCAAAAATAAGGACGTAAATGTCCAATTATCAGATTGGATAAATGATTTGCAGAGCATCCATTCAATGAAATTTTGTGCAATTATTGAAAATTCAGTTGTTGGAAAATATTTAATACATGGGAAAATACTTACATTATAATAGAAAATTTAAAAGTAGGCTACACATTTTTATTCACACAGTATCCAAGAAATCTGAGGGAGAGCAACAAAACAAAACTTTATTTTTAGTCCTTGACTATTTCAAAACTTTTCAAAATGTCAGCAAATAGTTCATAATCAGAAATTCACCCACCTTCTTTAAGTCTTGTGCATCCATTAATAACAATAAAGTAAGTTTATATATTGATAACAAATTTTTAAGACATATTAGTTGTACCTTGCAGAAGAATCCACATGGTTCATTTATACTGGGTTTTAAAAAATCTAAGATCTAAAAAAGAAAAAAATCTAAGATCGGTCTATCTATCTATCTATCTATCTATCTATCTATCTATCTATATCTGCTAGGATATACAAGAAATTAGTAAGATTGAGGGATTCTGAAAGAAAGATTGCAGAAATATTACTCCAGGGTAAGAGAGTACTTAAACTCATATAAACCTATCAAGTGCCTGATACTTTCCATCAATTGCAAGTATTGCTTTTCAATAAAAGTGGATAATTCTCAAAAGTAGCATTACTAAAAAGCAGGAATAAGCCCATTCATATCGATCTAATATGAGAAGCTTACTATTTCACTGGTTAACACTGGTTAGTTATAGAGAGAGCTAGGAAGAGCTGCTCAGAAGATTGAGGAAATTCATGCCTTTAGAGAAATGTCTCAGAAGATACCCCAACATGAGGCGCCTAGGTGGCTCAGTAGGTTAAGCGTCCAACTTCGGCTCAGGTTATGATCTCACTGTTCGTGACTTTGAGCCCCACGTCGGGCTCTGCGCTGACAGCTCAGAGCCTGGAGCCTGCTTTAGATTCTGTGTCTTCCTCTCTCTCTCTCTCTTTGCCTCACCCCTGCTTGTGCTCTCTCAAAAATGAGTGAACGTTAAAAAAAAACAATAGAAAAAAACACATCATGGCCAAGAAGATTAAAAAAAAAAAGAAGAAGATACCCTAACATGATAGGTGCCTCCAACAGAGTCTTAGAGAGTAGGGACATTGAGCTGCCATAATGAGACCATTTTTGTGGTTCTTTATTGGCCCAAGGCTTTTCCTGCAGACCCTCTTTTCCCCTCAAGACACCTGAAAGCCCAAGGTCAACAACATCCTAGTTCCATTGTGCCTATGTTGTAGGGTTCCATTACCTTTGGTCACCAGATTTAGAAACCCACATATAATGAAGGCCAGCATCAGGAGGTTCATGGCTTCTGGCAGAGAGGGAGCTCTGTGTCCTGAGGAATCCAGAGCACTTTGCCCAGCTAGGACTCTAAATAGTCGCCTTTACTTGCCTATCGTGGGTGATGAACCAGAAATGGGGACACCATCCAGAACACCAAACCATTAACTTGCACCACTGAGTGTGCATGACAAAATCATGCTCTGTTCTAGAAACTTTTAAAGGAAATTGAGGCCTTGTGAAATGAGTTATAATCCTGAGGAAGTATAGGGTCTGATGGAAAGAAACAACTCCCAAAGGAAGTTGTTCTCCTTAACCCTAGATAAGGCCAATTACTTCTCCTCTGTCTATATGCAGCATCATATATATACACCAATGGTAGCAGAATGCTACATGAAGATCCCACTTATTTCAGACCAATAGCTTATGACTTCCACTAGAGTATCCTCCTCTCCATCTGAATGATTGCCAAATCCATTTTGTATTCATTTTTGTCTAAGTTTTGTAGTTTGAGATGGATTCCTTTTTTACTGTGGATATTCAATTTTTGCAGTAACGATTTATTAAAAGTACTATCCTTCCTCCATTGAACTGCTTTGGCAATTTGTCAAAACTTGTCAAAACTTATTCGGCCATACGTGGTTCTCTGTTACCTTCCATTGATTATGTGCCTGTTCCTCTGACGAAACAACATACTCTTGATTACTGTAACTGTATATGTCCTAAGATAGTGTACTGATTCTTCTCGCTTTATTCTTCTTTAAAAAAATTTGTTTAGCTGTATACCGGTTCCTTTGCTTGTCGATACAGATTTTATTTTTTTTTTTTTAATTTTTTTTTTCAACGTTTATTTATTTTTGGGACAGAGAGAGACAGAGCATGAACGGGGGAGGGGCAGAGAGAGAGGGAGACACAGAATTGGAAACAGGCTCCAGGCTCTGAGCCATCAGCCCAGAGCCCGATGCGGGGCTCGAACTCCCGGACCGCGAGATCGTGACCCGGCTGAAGTCGGACACTTAACCGACTGCGCCACCCAGGCGCCCCATGCTTGTCGATACAGATTTTAGAATAGTCTTGTGCATATCCACAAAAGATCTTCCTGGGATTATGATAGCAATTGAGTTGTACCTGTGTATTAGTCTGGGGAGAAATGTTGAGTCTTCTAGTCCATGAACAGGTATGCCTGCGCCACTTCATTTAAGTGTCTTTTAAATTTCTTTCTGTCCTTTTGTTTGTTTGTTTGTTTTCTTTCTTTTTAATTTTAATTCCAGTATAGTTAACATACAGTGTCATGTTAGTATCAGGTGTACAATATAGTGATTCGGCCCTCCCGTACATTCCTCAGTGCTCATCAAGATAAAAGTACTCTTAATTCCCATCACCTGTTTCACCCATTCCCCATCCACCTCCCCTCTGGCATCCACCAGTTTGTTCTCTAAAGTCACGAGTCTGCTTTTGGTTTGTCTCTTTTTTAATTTGTCCATTTGTTTTGTTTCTTAAATTGTGCAGAGCAGTGAAACAATATGGTATTTGTCTTTCTCTGGCTGACTTATTTCACTTAGCATTTATTGCTTGCATCAGTGTTTTGTAGTTTTTAGGATACAAGATTTAAAATATTTTTCAATTTCCACCTAAGTATTTAATACCTTTAATTTCTTTTTTTTTTTTTTAATTTTTTTTTTCAACGTTTATTTAGTTTTGGGACAGAGAGAGACAGAGCATGAACGGGGGAGGGGCAGAGAGAGAGGGAGACACAGAATCGGAAACAGGCTCCAGGCTCTGAGCCATCAGCCCAGAGCCTGACGCGGGGCTCGAACTCACGGACCGTGAGATCGTGACCTGGCTGAAGTTGGACGCTTAACCGACTGCGCCACCCAGGCGCCCCTAATACCTTTAATTTCAACATTCACATAAGTATAATTTGAAACTTTTAATTTCAGCATTCACATACCCTTACTAGTATACAGCAATACAATTCATTTTTATGTGTTGATTTTGTATCCTGGACCTTGTTCAACTCAGTAGTTTTAGGAGGTGTGTTTTTTTTTTTTTTTAAATAGATTCCTTGGTCTTTTCTACATAAACTACCATGTCAGCTGCAAATGAAGACAGTTTTCTTGTTTCCTTTCCAAACGCTGTCTTTTATTTCCTTTTCTTGTCTTACCGTGTTGAGTAGAATTTTCAGAATACATTAAATAAGAATGGTGAGTGTGAGTATCCTTGCATTTCTGTGATCTTAGAGATAGTCATTCTTTTACCATTAAGTATAACATTAAGTACATTAAGTATAACATTAGCTGTAGGTATTTTGTAGATTTTTTTTTATCAAGTTAGGAAAGTTTCCCTACATTCTTAGTGTTTTTTAATGTTTATGTATTTATTTTCAGAGAGAGCACATGTACACAAGCATAGAGAGAGAGAGAGGGAGAGAGAGAGAACCCCAAGCAGGCTCCACACTGTCAGCACAGAGCCTGATGTGGGGCTCGATCCCACAAACCATGAGATCATGACCTGAGTCAAAATCAAGAGTCGGATGCTCAACCGACCGAGCCAACCAGGTATCCCCATTCTTAGTTTTCTTAGAGTTTTTATCATGAATGCATTTGAAACTTATTCAGATGCTATTTATACATCAATTGATTGGATCATTTGATTTTTTTCTATTAGCCTGTTGATTTGTTAGGTGATATTCATGATTTTCAAATATTTAACCACCTTTCATTCTGCATCAAATCCCACCTGGTCATGACTTTAATTCTTTTTATATATTGCCCAATTCCATCTGCCAATATTTTTTTTTTAATTTTTTTTTTGAGAGAGAGGGAGAGAGAGGGAGGGAGAGGGCACAAGTGAGTGAGGGGCAGAGAGAGAGAGAGACAGAGAATCCCACTAGAGGGAGAGAGAGAGAGGGAGAGAGAAGTGGGGCTCATGTTTTACCTGAAGCGGGGCTGGAGGTCACCCAATGCAGGGCTTGAGCTCATCCAAGGCGGGGCTCGAGCTCCCCCGAAGTGGGGCTCAAGTCCTGATGTGGGACTCGAACTCACAAATCGTGAGATAATGATCTGAGCCAAAGTCAGATGCTTAATGACTGAGCTGTGCAGGTGCCCCTGCCAGTATTTTTCTAACTGAAATAATTGTAGACTCACAGGTACTTGTAAGAAATAATTTAGAGCAAGCCTGTTTGCCCTTGATCTCGTGTCCCCCAATGGTCACATCTTGTAAGCCTATAGTACAGTCTCAACGAGGATGGTGACACTGATACATCCCCCCAATCTCATTCTGATGCCCCAGTTTTACTTGTAATCATTTGTGTGTGCATGTGTGTGTTGTGATAGTGTGTGTGTTTGGAGCTCTGTGCAGTTTTACCACACGTTAGGTTTGTGTGTCCACCACCACACTCAAAAGATACGGAGCAGTTCCATCATCATAAGGGTCCCACCTTTCATTCACTATGGCCTTGCCAAAAGTCAGTTGAGCATATTTGTCTGATCTGTTTCTAGATCCTGTAATTTGTTCCACCAATCCCTCCACTAATACAACACAGCTGTACCTAAGCCTTGCTCTCTGATGGAATGATACCTCTTACTTTATACTTTATACTCTGTCAAGATGGTAGGGCTGATGTTCTTGTATATCAATGTTATAACAAACTTGTCTATGTCTACAAAAATCTTGCTTAGATTAGATAAGAATTTCACTAACCCTATAGATCAATGTGAAGTCTTCTAATCCGTAAACACAGTATGACTCATTGCATATTTAGGTTTGTTTTGCTTCCATCAGAATTTTGTAATTTTCAGCATTCAGATCCTAAACTTGTTTTTTTTTTTAACTTTTTAATGTTTTATTTGTTTTTGAGAGAGACAGAGACAGTCAGTGGGGGAGGGGCAGAGAGAGACGGAGACACAGAATCCAAAGCAGGCTCCAGGCTCTGAGCTGTCAGCACAGAGCCTGAAGCCAGGCTCGAACTCAGGAACTGGGAGATCATTACCTGAGCGGAAATCAGATGCCTAACCAACTGAGCCACCCAGGCGCCCCTAAACTTGTTTCGTTAAAAGTATACCTAAGTATTTCATTTACTTGGGAGTGACTGTAATTACTACTGCCTTTAAATTCCAGTTTCTGTGAGTTTATTGCTAATATATAGAAATGGAATTTACTTTTGAATAATTTTTTAAGCAAACAGACATTTATTTGGGCCGTTAGAGTTGTAATTCAGGAGACACAGATTCAAGTAGAAACCTGAATTCTTTTGTGTCTTGTCTTTTATCCTGCAACCCAGCTGAACTCACTAGTCGATTCTTGTGGATTTTTTAAAATAGATTTTTGATGGGATTTTCACCTAGAGAATCATGTCTTCTGCAAACAAGCAGCCCTTTTTTCCTTTTAAATCTTTGTCTATTATTTCTTGATTTATTGTGATGACTACAACTTCCAGTACTGGTAATGTGAAAGCAGTTAGCCTTTGATCTCTAAATATGAGGGATTTATTTTGTAGATGTTCTTTATCAAATTGAAGTAATTCCCTTCTACTCCTCACCTGAGAAGAATTTTTATCATGAACTGGTGTTTTGTAAAATGTTTTTTCTGTGACAATCAATAGGCTCATATTATTTTTATAATTTCCTTATTGATATGGTTACGTCGATTTTTTTATTTTTTTAATTATATGAAACCAATCTTGCATACCTGAAATAGCTTCCCCTTGGTCCTGGTGTCTGATTTTTTATACATTGTGGATTCTATTTGCTGATATTTTACTGAGGTATTTGCATGTAAGTTCACAAGGGCATTTGGTCTGTAGTTTTTGTTTTTAGAAATGTCTCTAGTTTCGGTAGTAGGGTAATGCTGATATCATACAATGAGTCAGGAAGTACTTTCTTCTCTTCTAGTTTCTGGGGGAGATTAAATCTTTGTACATACAGGTATCCCTCACTATATGAAAGTTTGGGTCACACCACCCTGCTTTTATGAAAGACCTACATTAGTACCTGTTTTTGCTAACAAATCTGAAGAGGACTTTTGCTTTTACAAAAGGCGAAAAGCAAAAATAGTGATCAGTTACGCGTTTGCTTTGCAATGAGTCATTATTGAGGCAACTCACGCCTAGAGCAGCCAGAATAGCCCCACCAAGCTGCTGCCCTGGGAACTACACTCAGTATCTCAGCATCAAGTTGCCATGGCTTTGCACTATGTCTCTGAGCATCTGGGCTTTGTCTGGATTTTGTGCATCCCTTAGCAGGCTGTGTCCCAAGATATCAGAAAGACTAAGAAAGGTTATCTTTCGGTCTGGAAACGCTCAACAAATTCTCCATATGAATTAATGGTAATTGCATCTTTGCTTTATGCCATCGGGCTTACAAAAGTGTTCATAGAAACGTTCTACCCTCAGATAATGGGGAAAACCCATATTGGGTCAAATTCTCCAGCGAAAGCATTTCGGCCTGGAGATTCCGGTTTGAAAGCTTTTAAATTAGAAATCCAATTTCTGGGGCGCCTGGGTGGCGCAGTCGGTTGAGCGTCCGACTTCAGCCAGGTCACGATCTCGCGGTCCGGGAGTTCGAGCCCCGCGTCGGGCTCTGGGCTGATGGCTCGGAGCCTGGAGCCTGTTTCCGATTCTGTGTCTCCCTCTCTCTCTGCCCCTCCCCCGTTCATGCTCTGTCTCTCTCTGTCCCAAAAATAAATAAATGTTGAAAAAAAAATTAAAAAAAAAAGAAATCCAATTTCTTTAATGGTTATAGAACTAATCAGGTGGTCTGTTTCATCGAGATCGAGTTTAAATTGTTTTTGGTTTTTGAAGAATTGACCTATTTCTTCTAAGTTGTAAAATTTTTGAGTTAAAAATTTCTTGTGGTTTTCCCATCTTATTTATTATTATTATTTATTATTGTTTGTTTTAGATAAAGAGAGCACACATGCTTGTGCAAACTAGAGAGGGGCTAAGGCAGAGGGAGAGAAAGGAGCAGGCTCCACACCTATTGGTGGGGGGGGTCATCATGGGGCTCGATCTCATGATTGTGAGATCATGATCTGAGCTGAAATCAAGAGGCATAGGCTCAACTGACTGAGCCACCTAGGCGCTCTTCTTTTCTTATCTTTTTTTTTTTTTTACACATTTATTTATTTCTGATAGAGCACAACCTGGGGAGGGGCAGAGAGAGAAGGAGACACAGAATCGGAAGCAGGCTCCAGGCTCCGAGCTGTCAGCACAGAGCCCGACACGGGGCTCAAACTCACAAACCCCGAGATCATGACCTGAGCCGAAGTCGGACGTTTAACCGACTGAGCCACCCAGGCGCCCCTCTTATCTTTTTTAATGGCTGTAGGATCTTAATGATATCAATGTTTCATTGTGGACATTGATGGTTTCTGAATTGCTTCCTTTTATCTTTGTCAATTTTGAAATTTGACTTAGTAATTTTACAGATTTTTTTTTTTTGAGAATCAGCTTTCTGTTTATTTTTTCTTTTTTTTTTGTTTTCCATTTTATTTTTCTCCTGTTCCCCTTATTATTTCCTTTCTTCTGCTTGCCTTGAGTTTATTTTGCTCTTCTTTTTCTAGTTTTGAGATAAGATCTTAGATTATAGAGATCTTTCTTTTTCTTTTTTTTTTTAATTTTTTTTAACGTTTATTTATTTTTGAGACAGAGAGAGACAGAGCATGAACGGGGGAGGGTCAGAGAGAGAGAGGGAGACACAGAATCTGAAACAGGCTCCAGGCTCTGAGCTGTCAGCACAGAGCCCGACGCGGGGCTCGAACTCACGGACTGCGAGATCGTGACCTGAGCTGAAGTCAGACGCTCAACCTACTGAGCCACCCAGGCGCCCCTCTTTTTCTTTTTTTAATTAAAAAAAATTTTTTTTCTATTTTTAAGTAGGCTCCACACCCAGTGTGGGGCTTGAACTCACGACCCTGAGGTCAAGAGTCACATGCTCTACTGACTGAGCCGGCCAGGCACCCCTTTTTCTTTTTAACTATAAGCATTTAGTGATAAAAACTTCCTTCTAATTATCACTTTAGATGCAACCCACATATTTGGATATGACCTGTTAATTAGGAGGAAATGTGAAACACAAAAACATGCAAAAAGGTGTCGCACAAATTAGGGTTTTATTCTTCTCATATGGTATAATGTCAAGGAATGCTATAAGACTTTCACACTGACATCAGGGACCAGGCAACATCTACCCTTTTTTTCACACACTCCTAGCACGCGCTTTTGGCCCATGATTAGAAGACGGCTACCTCGCCTCCAGCAACATGACAGTGATTCAAGCAGAGGGAAGTGGCAGGACAAAAGCTAATGGGTACCTGCCACTTCAATCTTTGCCCCGTCCCTCTGAAGTATCTTACAAGATCCCCCACCAAAAATATTCTGCTTAACATCACTGACCATAATTGCATCACGTTTCACCACTCTGTGTTTGCCAGATTTGGAAAAGTTGTTGACATGGGCGTGCCGCTGCACCTAAACTGTCATCCACACACAACACGCCGTGATAAGGAGCAAAGAGGCGGAAATGCCCAGAGCGCACTCACTCCTCGGCAGATAGCACCAGGCACCCGGAGTTCTCCAAGAATGACGGCATCCCTGTGGGGCCAAACGAACGATCCCATTCTTGGAACATCAAGATCTAATCGCGCTGGTGGCCCGCAGGCACACCCCAAGCTCTGTGGAACATCACACTGGGTCAGGTGAGGAACCGCATGTTCAGACCACCCCCCCGGGAGCAGAGCAGGCTGGAGACGTGGCAGATGGAAGAGCTCCGTGGACAGGTGATCAAGCGGCACTACTGAGAGTTCAGGAAGCTGAAGAGTTTGGGCGACCGGTACCAATCTGCAGCCCCTGGAACACACGGGGGCTTCTCAGAAAGCCTGTCATCTCAGGACACAGTATGTGGCCAGGCAACACTCTGAGCGTCCGTGACAAAGTATTCAGGGGCAAAGTTCTTTTATGCAAGCTGCCTATGGCCCTGCATGGTTGCATTTTCTTTCTCTGTTTCTTGGCATATCATTTAAACTTATTTTTACATTGTTTGAAGTGCTTGACCTAGAGTTTTAGTTATATCTTTTTAAACGATCTAAGTCTGCTTAGAAACACCAAGAGTCTGTGTTCAGCCCTTTCAGCTGAAATCCACTGTTAACATACTGAAGGTTTTTTGGTATATTGGTACAGTGTGGTAGAAGGAAAAAGATCTAAATTTTTCTGATTTTGTCCCATACTTTTACTGAGGCTGTGTCTCAGGGCTATGACCTTCACCAGTATTTCTGTCCCCTTTCCCAGCATATACTCTTTTGCCCATCTGTTACTCCCTTCCCTGAGAACAGTGCCCCCAATGTATTTCCTTGAAGATATCTTCCCTGTCGCCTATTTTTTTCCTTAGATGAAATAAGTTTAGAGCAGGTTGGAGTGGGCAAGATACCTTTCTTTTTTTTTTATTTTTTAAAATGTTTATTCACTTTTGAGAGGGGGGGATGGGGGGGAGGGAGAGACCATGTGTGGGAGAGACACAGAATTGGAAGCAGGCTCCAGGCTCTGAGCTGTCAGCAGAGATCCCGATCCGGGCTCGAACCCAACCAACTGTGAGATAATGACCTGAGCCCAAGTCGGACGCTTAACCGACTGAGCCACCCGGGCACCCCAATACCTTTCATCTGGGATAAAGTCTCGGAATTGCCTTCTGTGAAATTCTTTCTCCCTAGAGACTAGACCTTTGTTAGGAAGAAAGTCTTGAAGAGTGTCGGCATTGCCACTAGCCAGATACTCACTGTGAGAGCCTGATTGTTTTAATTTATTTTCTGTCAAATTGCAGCTTTTCCTCAAAGTGTGGTAATCCTAGATTTCCTGTCCATACTTAATAGACAGAACAGAAATTGTGATTGTACGCATTTTTTATGTGGTTAAGCCTATCCTCAATTAGCTTTTGATTTAAGATGTTTATGAATATAGAAAAACATATTTTTGGAATGCATGGCACTGAAATTTCCTGCTTTATTCTCTTTATAAAAGGTACATAAGCAGAAAGATGGAGTAATTTTTTTATATGCAAATACAGCACCCAAGAATATTTATGCCAACCCAGGAGTTTAATAATAAGAATTTTTTTTTTTGAGTTTATTTATTTGAAAGAGAGAAAGAGCACGAGCTGGGGAGGGGCAGAGAGAGGGAGAGAGAACCAAGCAGGCTCCTGTCAGCGCCGAGCCTGACACAGAGCTCTATCCCACAAACAGTGAAATCATGACCTGAGCCAAGGTCAAGAGTTGGACGCTCAACTGACTGAGACATCCATGTGCCCCATAATAATGAAAACTCTTTTTTTTAAATTTTTTTTAATGTTTATTTATTTTTGACAGAGACAGAGACAGAATGCGAGGGGGTTAGGGGCAGAGAGAGAGGGAGACACAGAAGCAGAAGCAGGCTCCAGGCTCTGAGCTGTCAGCACAGAGCCCGACGCGGGGCTCGAACTCACGAGCCGTGAGATCATGACTTGAGCCGAAGTTGGACGCTCAACCGACTGAGCCACCCAGGTGCCCCATAATGAAAATTCTAAAATGACATCCCTGTACCCTGTCTAGCAAGTAATGAGTTCACATTGTAGAAGGAAGAATAAGGTTCCAGTGATAAGATATAAGTGAGATACACCCTCATTTACTACAGAAGAAAATAGATAACTAATGTAGGCAAATTATAGTCATTAATTATTAAATAATAGCAGCAATTCAATATACCATTTTACCTTGTAGCATTAGTTTTCTGGAACATATATTGGATGATCTGTTTAGGACATATAGATTTTTTACATTTTTCTTCAAGTATTTTTGCACATAAATCAAGGTAATCACTTTCTGATTTGGAAGCTAGTGAGCCTATCTATGTGAATTATTTGCTAAATCAAAAGCTAACAAAAAGAAACCTAGGTGGTAACAGGTCAAAGCAGTGAGCAGGGCCATAGGCAGCTTGCATAAAAGAACTTTGCCCCTGAATACTTTGTCACGGACGCTCAGAGTGTTGCCTGGCCACATACTGTGTCCTGAGATGACAGGCTTTCTGAGAAGCCCCCGTGTGTTCCAGGGGCTGCAGATTGGTACCGGTCGCCCAAACTCTTCAGCTTCCTGAACTCTCAGTAGTGCCGCTTGATCACCTGTCCACGGAGCTCTTCCATCTGCCACGTCTCCAGCCTGCTCTGCTCCCGGGGGGTGGTCTGAACATGCGGTTCCTCACCTGACCCAGTGTGATGTTCCACAGAGCTTGGGGTGTGCCTGCGGGCCGCCAGCACGATTAGATCTTGATGTTCCAAGAATGGGATCGTTCGTTTGGCCCCACAGGGATGCCGTCATTCTTGGAGAACTCCGGGTGCCTGGTGCTATCTGCCGAGGAGTGAGTGCGCTCTGGGCATTTCCGCCTCTTTGCTCCTTATCACGGCGTGTTGTGTGTGGATGACAGTTTAGGTGCAGCGGCACGCCCATGTCAACAACTTTTCCAAATCTGGCAAACACAGAGTGGTGAAACGTGATGCAATTATGGTCAGTGATGTTAAGCAGAATATTTTTGGTGGGGGATCTTGTAAGATACTTCAGAGGGACGGGGCAAAGATTGAAGTGGCAGGTACCCATTAGCTTTTGTCCTGCCACTTCCCTCTGCTTGAATCACAGTCATGTTGCTGGAGGCAAAGTAGCCGTCTTATAATCATGGGCCAAAGTGATGAAAGAAAGAAATTGAAGACAGAAATAAATGGAAAGATATCCTGCGTTCACAGACAGAAGGTGATATTGTCAAATATTGTGCAGCCACTGTGGAAAACAGTATGGTAGTTTCTCCCCCCAAAAATGAAAAATAGCACTCTCATACGATCCAGAAATCCCACTGTGGGATATATAGCTGGATGAAATGAAATCATTCTGTTGAAGAGATATTTGCATTCCCATGTTCTTCACAGTATTTACAATAGCCAAGGTATGGAAATAGCCCAAATGTATGTTGACGGTAGAATGGCTAAAGAAAGTGTGTATATATAAAGTGGAATAATCATCAGACTTTTCTTCATGAATTTGTGTGTCATCCTCGTGCAGGGGCTGTGCTAATCTCTGCATCGTTCCAATTTTAATACATGTGCTGGTGAAGCGAGCACAATAATCAGGAAGGAAGTCCTGCCGTTTTTTGACAACGTGCGTGAACCCAGAAGACATCATGCTAAGTGAAATAAGCCAGATGAAAAAAAGAAAAATACCGCACCATCTTATTTACATGTGGGCTCTCAGTAGTCAGACTGTGTGGAGGGGGAAGTGGAGAGATGGTTTCAGGAGGTACAAAATTTCAATTATGTGAGATGAGTAAATTCTGAAGCTCTGTCGCACAACAACGTGACTATGGTTAACACTGTTGTATTATATACTGCAAATTTGCCAATGGACTAGATCTTAAATGTTGCCACCACAAAAAAGGTCAAAAAAGAAAACCGTAACTAGGTGTGGTAATGAATAAAAAAAAATGGAAAGGATTAAAAGAGATCATAGCCTGAAAGATGTTATTTGCCAATTGCATAGCCAACAAAGAACTCAAATAGAGTACATAAACAACTCTCAAAATGCAATAATTAAAAATATTCCATTATCTTTGAGTAAATACCCAGAAGTGGCATTTCTGGATCATAGTGGCATTCCCACTAACAGTATACAAGGATTCCTTTTTCTCCACATCCTCACCAACACTTGCTGCTTCTTGTCTTTTTGATTTTAGTTGTGCACAGGTGTGAGGTGATATCTCCTTGTGGTTTTTGATTTGCATTGTCCTACTGATGAGTGATGTTGAGCATGTTTTCGTGTGTCTGTTGGGCATTTGTGTGTCCTCTTTGGAAAAATGTCTATTTGGGTCTTCTGCCCATTTTTAATTGGATTATTATGTGTGTGTATGTGTGTGTGTGTGTGTGTGTGTGTGTGTTGAGTTGTATAAGTTCTTAATATATTTTGGATATTAACCCAATTTGAAAAGATGTATGCACATCTATGTTTACTGCAGCCTTATTTACATTAGCCAAGATATGGAAGCAACCCGAGTGTCCATCAATAGATGAATGGAGAAAAAAGACATGATATATGTATACACAATGGAATGGTACTCAGTTGTAAAAGGGAATGAGATCTTGCCATTTGCAACTACGTGAATGGACCTAAAGAGTATTATGCTAAGTGAAATAAGTCAGAGAAAGACAAGTGGCATACAATTTCACTGATATGTGCAATTAAAGAAACCAAACAAATGAACAAACAAAGAAAAAGACACACAAAATCGTCTCTTTGATACAGAGAACAAATTGTGGTTGCCAGAGGGGAGTTGGGGAGAAGTGGGTGAAATAGATAGAAAAAGGAGGGACTAAGAGGTACAAATTTCCAGTTACAGAATAAATAATTCATGGAGACAAACAGTACAGCATAGGTAATAGAGTCAGTAAGATCGTAATAACGTTGTTTGGTGACGGATGGTGACTTCACTTACCATGGTGAGCACTGGGTAATGTAGAGAATTGTTGAATCATTATATTGTATACCTGAGACTAACATAACACTGTATGTTAGTTATGCTTCAATAAAAAACTAAAGACATACTCCTCATAAGAAACACAAATATTCCATTTAGAAAATGGGCAAATGAACAGGGATTTCACCAAGGAGGATGGCATCTAAGTACAAGAAAAGATGATCAACATCAGTAGCAATTAGGGAAATGCAAATTAACACCAGCAGGAGATACTACACGTTATCCGTTAGAACAGATAGCATTTAAAACCATGGCAATACCAAATGCTGATGAAGAGAGACTGAATCTCTCATACATTGTTGGCGAGAATGTTAAATGGTGCAGGTACTCTGAAAAATAGTTTGGCAATTTTTTTTTAAAAGCTAGCAATCACCCCCTAGGCATTTATCCAGAGAAATGAAAACTTTTGTCCACAGAAAAATCTGTACACAAATATTTATATCAGCTTTGTTTGTAATAACCAAAATCTGTAAACAGCCAAATGTTCTATAACTGTAGTATATCCGTCCCACGGAATACTACACAGTGACAGAAGAAACAACTATTGATAGATGCAGTGATCTCACAAGGTTGCGTACTGTATGGTTCTATGTATATAACATTCTCAAAATGACAAAATTAGAACAATGGAGAATATCTTGTTAGTTGCCATGGGTTAGGGATGTTGGGGAAGTAGGGAGCTAGGTAGCACAAGGAAGATCTTTGTGGTGATTGAATAATTCTGCATATTGATTGCTTACACTAAACAATGCCTGTGATAGAATGACATAGAAATATACATAAACATTGCACCAATGTCAGTTTCCTTGTTTTGACATTGTGCTGTAGTTATTCAAAACAACATTTGGGGAAACTATGTAAAGGCTACACAGGATTTCTTTACTGTCTTTGCAATTCCCTCTTAATCTATAATAATTTCAAGATAAGATTTACATTAAACTAAAAAACGAAGACAGTTATAGCCAGAAGATGTATGTGTTTGGTGAGACATTTTCCCCTGGTTGCAAGGAGCAATGGATTTGGAGTCATTTGGGACTTCATGGCTTACCAACTGTGTGGCCTTAAGAAAGTCAATTGACCTTTCTGAGCTTGAGTTCTGTTGCAGAGAATGGTCTTTATCAATTTCCTAGCCCAAACTTTAGTCATTTGTATATCTTCTTACAAACTTAACAACCTGCCATATTATCTACAGGCTGTAGTGTTACATATTTGTTGTCTCCCACCCCCATCAGAATGCAAGAATTTGCTTTCTTCTTCTCTCAGAACTCTGTCTAGTACAGAGATTCACACCAGCCAGTTCACCAGTCCTCCCTGCAGGACCTGAGAGCAGTGGTCAGGCAGACTCCATATGTAGCATTTGGACACCAGGAACCACCCCATCTCCCAGACAGTCCAACCAGTTTCAGACGGTTCTAATCATCAGAGGTCTGTCCAATTAGTGAAAACCTGCCCCGCTGCTGTTTCCAGCCAAGACTTCTGGTTCTGCCCTCTAGGCCTGCATAGAACATGTCTTTCAGAAGATAGTGACCCTACCTCTCATCCACCCATCACTGCTTTTCAGGTTAATAGATCCCTCCTTCCATCGTTATTCAGGCACAGTCCCCCCAGGGTAATAGAAAGAACATGTGCTCTTGAAACTAGTAAGCCAGACCCGAATCCAGACCTCAGTCCTAAGCACTGTGTAACCCTGGGCAAATTACATTTGCCTATTGGGATCCTGTGAGGATTCTAGGGGCTCATGTATGGAAAGTGCTTACGATGGCTACTGAAAGACAGTAAGGCTTCAGTGGATGGCTTCACGCTCACTGCTTTTCCTGGAGAAGGGACTACTTGGATATCAAGGGCAAAACAGGTCTCCTGATATCCACCAGGCTGTCCCTGATACCTGCAACTGTAAGAAGAAGAGAGTAGACTGGAAGAGCCCTGGGCCCATCAAAAGGTGTAAAATGACTATACCACAGACTAAGGACTCCAAAAAGAAAACCCAGTGGACTCACAGACACACTTACTGATGGAGCCCAGGCAGTCTCCCCTTTTTGTTGGAGAATCTGGTGAGGGGGGAGGGTAGATATTTTTGCTGTACTCTTTGATGGCTGAAGTCTAAGAAAGTCGCAGAAAGAGCCAGTATTAAGGATGTGGAGTAGGAAATAAGGAGTAAAGGCATAGTTAAAGAGTTGGATGTTGGGCCGGGTTAGGAGGGTCTTAGTCTGGTTTTTTTCTTGCCCGCAGTATGACCCGAGGCAAACATCTTCCACTCTCTGAGGCTGCATTTAAATAGCTGAGAAATGCCGGTTCTAAGATCTTTCAGGGTGTGAGTGAATACCAACATGCATTCATTAATTCATTGTTTTCAACAAACGTGCATTGGACCCTCTGGATATACAGAAATCATAGCCAGTCCCTACCTTCAGGGGCTCACTGTCAAAAGTTGCCTTTGACAATGTCAGTCTGATAGGGGAGATGAACTAGAAAAATCCTTAGTCCCAACTCAACATGAAAAACATTATGGCAGAAAGAAGGAAGCAGAAAGGCTGTGAGAACATAAGGGAGGAGGCTCCATTGCCCAAGGAGAGGAGCTTGAAAGGCTTCTTGAAAGCGGGTCCATTCTCTCCACAGTGTCACAGACTCGTGACAGACTTCTAGGTCCTCTGCTAATGAATGCCTTTGGCCTTCCCAGATGATGTCTCGAGAAGGGCTCTGAACATTGGATCATCGATTAATGTTGCTAACCCACAAGCTGATGGGTGGTGGGGCGCTCTGCCCTTCTCTGATTTATTGTCCATGACTCAGCCATACCCAAGACAATAAAATCCGAGTGAAGACCAACCTTTCCCGGCACATCAGTATGCTGCCGGATCGTTCCTCTTCCCTCTCAGGATACATTAAACTCTTGTTCCTGGCCTTACCTGTCCTTGTGCTCCTGGCTTAGGCTTCCCCAGGTAACCAGGCCATGGAGAGGAGGGAAAAGGGAGTGAGAATGGGGTTCTACGCATAGAATTATTGAAAAACTGATCATGTGCGGCAGTGAAGACAATCTACACAGATAACTGAGATGTAGTGAAAAGCCTTGGTATAGTGACTACGTCCCATAATAAGGGTGGTCTGTCACTTCCGACCATTATGGTGTTTTTCATGATGGCAAATATGGGCGGAGCCCAAGGTTTCTCATATGATGTCCCTTCCGGATGCAGAAGCAACTGCAGCATCCCTGGTGTCCTTAATATCCTTGTCCCAAATGTCAACGGGGTCTCATCCCAGGTGTCTCTCACTCCAACCTACTTTCAATTGATACTGCCTCTGATAATAACAGGTCCCATTACTTTGCTTCTCCATTGTTATGTGGACTTGAACGTTCCTTTAAAGCAATCAGAAGAGCTATCTTGCTCTTGTCTTAGAACACGTATAGTGAAAAATTTGTAGATTGACGCCCGATATCTGGAGTTTTGTAAGAACAGGCTCAAGGCGTGGAGCTGGGGTTAGGGCAGGTGATTCTGGATTCCAGATTGAACATGGCCATAGCTCTAACAAGATGATAGATTTTATGACTGAGCAGTGGATAACTTTCTGACGGAAATATTTTCTGCTTAAGCTTCCTGGGGATTCTAAAGTTTATTGTTTTTTCATGTTTGTCCTTGAGAGGGGCACCTAGGTGGCTCAGTCGGTTAAGCATCCGACTTCGGCTAGGTCATGATCTCACGGCGCATGAGTTTGAGCCCCGTGAGGGGCTCTGTGCTGACGGCTTAGAGCCTGGAGCCTGCTTTGGATTCTGTGTATCTCTCTCTCTGCCCCTATCTACCCCCCACCCCCCCCCCCCACCGCCGGCTCTCTCTGTCTCTCAAAAATAAGTAAACGTTAAAAAAAATTAAAAACCAAAAACTTTAATGATTATCCTTGGGCGGGGCGGGGGGGGGGGTGGGCAGAGAGAGGGAGACACAGAATCCGAAGCAGGCTCCAGGCTCTGAGCTGTCAGCATAGAGCTGGATGCGGAGCTCGAGCTCGAACTCACAAACCACAAGATCATGACCTGAGCCAAGTCGGACGCTTAACCGACTGAGCCACCCAGGCATCCCTAAAGGTATTTATGTTTATTTATTTTTGAGAGACAGAGAGCGCGCAAGCAAGCAAGCAAGAGCGAGAGGGGCAGAGAGAGAGCCAGACAGAGGATCTGAAGCGGGTATGCCCTGACAGCAGAGAGCTCTATGCAGGGCTCGAACTCACCAACCGTGAGATCATGACTTGAGCCCAAGTGGGATGCTTAACTGACTGAGCCACCCAGATGTCCCTAAAGTTTATGATTTTTATTTTCATGATTTCCTTTTGGATTATTGCCGCTAAAAGCTGCACCCTCTCTTGGATCAGCTTTTCAAACTGAAAATCTATGTCAATCACTGAGTTGTTCTAGAAGCAAAAGAAGGTAATTCTGGGCTAATACTGAGTTGGTTTCAGCCTGCTTTAAACTCTAGTGAGGGCTAATTGGTCTTGGGGAGGGAATTAGAGCTGCAAAAGACATTTTGGGGAAAGAATTTGCACATTGATTCATGGAATCAGAGTCATCTTAATTCTGATTTTTCCATTCTGAACATCCAAGTGAGAAAGAGAGACTTGGGAATTATCTTCCAGGAGGGGAGTTTGGGGAAAAACACAAATAGAGGGAATCAAGATACTATGATCTCTCAAAGGAACCCAGGGTGTTGGGGAAGTTGGGTGTGTACTCTGTGTTTTATAGATCCAGGTAAGGTTGAGCCACAATGTCATCTAAGTGCAGAGTTTTACACCATCCAGAATATCAGCCTGCAGGTCGGCAATATACACTGATCTTTCAATGTTCAAAGCCCTGTTCTAGGGCGTCATGCACCTGGAACAGTGCCTGGGACACGCTCTGGTGTTCAACAAAGCACTGTTGAGTGAATAATGAACAGAGTGGGGCAAAAACAGGAAATTAAAGGTATAGGTCCATTCCTTGGCAGGCACCTAGATTTGGGGACAAGGAGGAACGAGTGTTGGTGAGACTGAAAAACAACGGGTGAAAACATCACAAGTACAGAAATAAAGTCCAGTTAGAGCTGGTTGAAGGAAGGGAGATAACTACTCGTATCTTGTACATGTCGCGACCAGTATTAAGCATTTCTACATGGACAGACTTATTTAATTTTCCCAAGAATGCCATTACATTTCGGTAGTTCATTCTAACCATTCTCACTATAATACTAACATCCTTAGTCGAATAGTCTCTACTCTTTTTCATGTATTTTGTTTATTCATCTTTTTGTTTATTTTGATAGATGGATGGGTCAAAAGGTGCAGTTGTAGAATTGGCAGATGCAGGCAATCTTGCAAAGAAAATGAGAAGAAGAAAGAAAAATGTGGGCCAAAAAGAATTTGCTGCATCCCTGATGGAAAGCACATATCCTTAAACCCTTATGAGAAACAACAGATAAGATGTCAGTTTAAGGCAAGAACAACTCAACATCCACCAACTCTTGACGTAAGACTTTTAACAGCCAGAATAATGAGTCAGTAAAGGACCTACATGGTCCCTAGCTCCTTAGACACCTGCTGGGTCTTCACATAATCCATTAAAGAAAATATGCTCATTCCAGCTCTCTTTCCGTCCTGCCTCTCTAGTCCTCTGTAGCCTGATATCTCTAGGTTGCCCCAGGGTTTGACTGATATTACTGGTTCTTGCTGTAAGGCAGTTTTATAGGATCTAGATTCTGAATTCCTAAGCCTCTGACCAGGCGCTGCTAGGTCCCTCAACATGGAAGTTTTCCAGGCTAACGTGGCTTCCATCTTAGCCACACATTCTTATCTAACGCCTCATCCTAGACTCTTGAGGTAGGTCAGTGTGTTTGGTCCAGAGGTCTTCTTTTGCCTCTTTAGCTCAAGGTTTAGCCCAAGATTCTGCCTCTTGGGCTCACTCTTGGAATTTATCCCTTACCCCAGTTCCCTAATCACACTTGGCTTTCCAAAGATTGGCGTGCCCTCTGACTGGGAAACAACCATTGCCAACCTACCCAAATGAAAGGGGAAAATAGTAAAACAAAACAAAACACACACACACAAACAACCAGTACCCCCAAACCAAAAAAACAACCCCCCAAATCCTCAACATTTACTGAGAACTTATGGGTGCAAGGCCTTGTCCTAAGCATGTTACATACATAGTCTCCTTTTGTCCTAACAGCTAGCTCCATGAGGTTAACAGCGTAGTTTTATGTCTCTTTGCCAGAAGAGGAAACCAAGTCACAGAGAGTTTAAGCGACTTGCCCCAGGTACCGTTGACCACTGAGCTAATAGTTCAGTAGCAGGATTTTGAACCCATGATGCCCGAGTTTAGACATTATGCTTCTTCCCAGTGGAAAATCATTACTGCAGCACCCAGAACGAACCTCTTTAATGTAGAAGGTGTGGCGGAAGGCAAGGACTTGTGAGCCTCCTTGTGGTTAAAATGTGTAACAAATCCAGCCCTAACTTGCATATCCAGGCACAAATAGAAATGATCCCGAGTTGCAGTTAAGGAAGGAGTTGTTCCCACTTAGCAGTCTTAGTTCAGAGGCCAATGCCAGTCAGGTCTAAAGAGGAAAATTATCCCTTGCCTCTGTTGACGTAATAATCTGGAGAACACAGTCTGGAGACAGTTTGCAGCAATTCTCACCATCGTGGCAGATTCTAACCATTCAATGCCTTTCTCAAAGGACTTTCACATCATTTTCCTCATTTCCCTCCAACCATCTACCATCCCAAACCTCAGAAGAGGTCCTTAGGATAGCTGGAGAGTGGATCTGAGACTGGATCTCCGCTTACTTAGGCACAGAGATGCCAAATAATATTTAAACTTTAACCCAGACCACACCGACGGCTGCAGAAAAGCCTTCGAAGCCACCTGTTCTTGTACACGTTTTTCTGCATTTTGGGCTAGAGAAATTATGCCTACAGATGGACGCAGGTGTCAGAGGGTTGTATAAACATGCCTCCAGACCATAGTCCCAAAGAAGTGAAAAGGGTGCAGCGGAAATTCAGATGCACTAATAGGATGTGACTGGATCTATCCCCTTACTACTCTGAGCCTCCTTTTGCCCACTCCCAAAATGAAAGTGTTGGACTAGGTAATAAACTCCATAAGCCTTTCAACTCCCAAAGCCTTCTTTATTCTTCACATTATGGTAAAAATCCACTCTCTGGGTCCATGACTTCAGACTCCACTTTAGAAAGCAAAGGCATGGAGGATGACAAGACGGAGAAACAGGAAATTGGCCTCAACCTAAGTATTCAAACCATAATCCTAAAATATATCTTAGTTATCTTCTTGTTCCTCACTGCACCCTACACATCACGTCGGCTACAAAGACCTTCCAAGGCTGCCTCCATAGCACCTGTTTTCCATCCCAGCCTCTGCTATTCCCATTCAGCCATCATCTTTTCTGGCCCATTGTTATTGGCTGACTGTGTCCCCTCAAATTCATATAGTCAAGTCTTAATCCCCAGTATCTCAGAACATGGCCACATTTGGAGATAGAGTCTAAATTTAAAGAAGCAATTAAATAAAGATGAAATCATTAGGCTGAACCCTAATCCAATATGACTGGCATTCTTATAAGAAGAGGAGGTGAGGACACAGAAGAAAAACCATGTGAAGACACAGGGAGAAGATAGCCATCTACAGGTCAAGGAACAAGGCCTCAGAGGAAATCAACTCTGCCGACACCTTGACCGTGGACTTTTTAGCTTCCAGAATTGTGAGAAAATAAATGTCTGTTGTTTAAGCCACTCAGCCTGTGATACTTTGTCGTATTAATACAACATACATACACATACACATACTTTGAAGTATTAATACACATACTATAACGCTTATATCCCACTTGTCTTTTGGTCTCCCATCATCCCTTTGACTCCCTCCATTGTTTCCATATAGTTGCCAGTGGATCATTTCTGAAACCCAAATCTGAAATTTTTATTTTTCCTTTCAAACTCTTCAAAAGCTGTATGATGATTACACAATTCTATACTTCCTTTGTGATCATCCCTGTTCATCTCAAACTCTCCCTTTCCATTCCCACCATGGACCTCACAAGCAACTTGTGTTCTTTGAAATTAATGTTTCTCACCCTTTTTTTTCTCCCTCTCTCTCCTTTTTTTTTTTTTTTTAAATTTTTTTTTTTCAACGTTTATTTATTTTTTGGGACAGAGAGAGACAGAGCATGAACGGGGGAGGGGCAGAGAGAGAGAGAGACACAGAATCGGAAACAGGCTCCAGGCTCTGAGCCATCAGCCCAGAGCCCGACGCGGGGCTCGAACTCACAGACCGCGAGATCATGACCTGGCTGAAGTCGGACGCTTAACCGACTGCGCCACCCAGGCGCCCCTCCTTTTTTTTTTTTAATGTTTATTTATTTACGTAGAGAGAGAGAGGGAGAGAGAAAGAGAACTCAAGCAGGCTCCATGCTATCAGGGCAGGGCCCGATGCCCTTAGGCCTGATGCCCTTTAGGTCATGACCTGAGCTGAAATCAAGACTCAGACACTCAGCCAAATGAGCCACCCAGGCACCCCCTCGCCCTTTTTAAAAATAGGCTTCCCCTTTTGCTGAGAAGCTTCTTCTTGCCAAACAAACATGCTTCTCTGTAAGTAACACCTAAACACTACTTCTACCTGCCCTAAACCATGTATATTCTTTCTTTCCTCGCCACCAGAAGGGTCCTTTTATTTATTTACCTTAAATTTTTTTACAAATAAAATTTGCTTATATTTAAGGCATATAATGTGGTGATTTGATATATGAATACGCAATCTAGTTAATTTAACATGCTTATCACCTCAAATAGTTATCTTTTTTCTAGATAAGAGCACTTAAGATCTACTATCTTAGCAAATTTCAAGTACACGATAAAGTTCTCTTAGCAAATTTCAAGTATAAAATAAAGTATTAATAACAGTCACCATGCTGTATGTTAGATCACCAGAATTTAATCATCTCATAACTGAAAGTTCATACCCTTTGACCAACGTCTCTCCATTTCATGCCTACCTTCTCCTCCTCCAAACCCTGGCAAACGCCTTTCTGCTCTTTTCTGTGAGTTCAGCTAATTTAGATTCACCATATAAATGAGATCATAGAGGATTTGTTTTCTGTGTCTGGCTTGTTTTACTTAGCGTAACGTCCTCCAGGTTTATCCAAGTTTCCAAAATGGGAAGATTTCCTTCTTTCTAACACTGGATAATATTCCACTGTAAATGCGTGTACTTGTATATGTACATGTGATATTTAGATATCAAATTTTCTTTATCCATTCATCCACTGGCAAACATTTAGGTAGTTTCTGTATCTTGGCTATTGCAAATAATGCTGCAGTGATCAAGGGACTTCAGATATCTCTTCAAGATACTGTTTTCATTTCCTTCAGATATATACCCGGAAGTAGAATTGCTGGATCATAAGATAGCCTCATTTTTAACTTTTTGGGGAGCTTCTGTACTGTTCTTCATGATGGTTGTATTGATTCACGCTCCACCAGCAGTGTACCAGCAACCCCCTTTCTTTACGTCCTTGTAAACACTTGTTCTCTGTCTTGTCTTTGGTGTAATAGCCATCTAACAGATTGAATGAATATTTCATTGTGGTTTTGATTTACATTTCCCTGATGATTAGTGATGTTGTATACCTCTTCATATAACTATGGACCATTGCATGTCGTCTTTGGGAAAATGTCAGCTCAGGTCCTTTGCCCATTATTTAAATGGATTATTTGGATTTTTTGCTACCGAGCTGTATGAGTTCTTTACATATGTTGGATATTAACTTCTTATCAGATGTATAGTTTTCAAATATTTTCTCTCCTTCTGAAGGTTGCCTCTTCATTTTGTTATGCAGAGACATTTTAGTTTGATGTGGTCTACTTACTTTTACTTTTGTTGCCTGTGCTTTTGGAGTCAAATCCAAAAAATCAGGGTTGCCTGGGTGGCTCAGTCAGTTAAGTGTCTGAGTTCAGCTCAGGTCATGATCTCACCATTCATGAGTTCGAGCCCTGCATCAGGCTCTGTGCTGACAGCTCAGAATCTGGAGCCTGCTTGGGATTTTCTGTCTTCCTCTCTCAAAAATAAATAAGCATTAAAAAAAATTTTTTTTTAATCCACAAAATCATTTCCAATGTCATGAAGATTTTCCGTATGTTTTTTGATCAGAGCTTTATGGTTTTAGGTCTTCTGTTTAAGTCATTAATCAGTTTTGAGTTGATGTTTTTTGGTATGGTATAAGATAAGTGTCCAATTTTATTTTGATGCATGTAGATACCCAGTTTTCCAAGTAACATTATTGAAGAGACTAGCCTTTTCCCACTGTGTTTTCTTTGTGCCTTTTTCAAAGATTAGTTGGCCATACATAAATGGGTTTATTTCTGGGCTATTCTATAGGTCTAATGTGTCTGTTTTTATGCCAGTACCATACTGTTTTGATTACTATAGCCTTGTGGTATATTTGAAATCAGGAAATGTGACGCTTCCAGCTTTATTCTTTCTCAAGATGGATTGGGCTTATTGGAGATTTTTGTGGTTCCATATGAATTTTAGGATTATTTTCTCTATTTCTATGAAAAAAGCCATTGAAATCTTAATAAGGATTACATTTAATCTGTAGATTGCTTTGGTAGTATGGGCACCTTACAATATTAATTCTTCCAATCCATGAACACAAGGTATTTATTTTCTATTTATTTGTGTCTTCTTCAATTTCTTTCATCAGTGTTTTATAGTTTTTAGTGTGCAGGTCTTTCACTTCTTTGGATAGATTTATTCTTAAGTATTTTATTATTTTTGATGATTTTGTAAATGGGATTTATTGATTAATTGCTTTTTTTTTTTTATAGTTATGCCCTCCAGGGGCATGTATAGATGTCTCCTGCTGGGTTTCTTGTGTGGGCAGGACTGCTTCTGAACCATGGCTGAGAGGGATTGGAGCAAGGCCCATGGGCCTGTTACCTGAGGCAAAGGCAGGTGTGACTCATCCCAGGTCCTTTGACATGGTGCTGGTAACAAGATCACGGTCAGATGGGGCTGTAGCTGAGTCCACAGGAGGACAGGGTTATTTCTGGCTCTGTAGCCAGTACCATGGTTGGTTAGCCTGCCATCTGGTTGCTGGCCTGCCTTCTCAAAATGGCCTTCCTCAGACTTGGGCTCTGCAAATTCTTAAGATAAGGGGGTCAGGAGAGCTCTTTCCAAATGGGTAACATGTGTGCTGGGGACAGAAGGATCCAGCATGCATATAACTAGAAAAATAGTTATGAGCCAGGTAATCCCACCATGAGTCCTTCCTTGAGGTGGGAATAAGCTAAGGGATGTTTTGTTCTCCCCAGACATGAGAATAACTTGTGTAATAACTAGGCAGTATTCTCTGGATACAGATTGTCGATAGATAAGGTAGTTGTTGGCTTAAGAGCAAGCTAAAGTTCAGAAACATCTGGCCACGTTTGATGACCCAGATGTTGATATGTGCATATATTATTTAATTGTTTTCGTTGAAGATGAGGAAAGAAGGGGTTTAATCCTTGGTTAAGGAATGATGAGTACAACAACAATTTTAATATTGGTCCTTTTGACTAGCCTATAAGAACCCAAATGATAGCCCTACACAGATAGAACCTGAGGTAGCAGCCTCATCCCAGGTGAGAAAGTATGACTCAAAGGGTAAGAAAAGAGTTTGTTTCCACATTTGGGTTCCCGTCATGCTTTATCCCAAAAAGGTAACCGTGATCCTGACTTCTACCAATTTCTTTTGCTTTTAAAAAGTTTTTAAGAACTGAAATCATTCGGAAAACTCTCCTTTGTATCTGGCTTAAGCTCAGTGGAACACTTGTAGATTCTTCCATGTTGTTACATACCACAATAGTTTGTTATTCTCATTGCTGTGCAGCATTCCCTTCTATGAACATTCCAGAAGTCATTTATTCATCCTAATTTTGATGGACATTTGGTTGTTTCCACTATTTGACTAGTAAAAATTACAATGCTATAAACATCCTTGGAACATGTCTTGCAGTGAAATATGTCCATATTGTTTGTTGTTGAGTATGTATCTAGGAATGGTAGACCACAAGGCATGTAATTGATCATCTTTAGTAGGTACCGTCAGTTTTCCAATTTGGCTGAACCAATTATACTCCCACCACGACGGGAGTTCTAGTTGGTACACATGCCTGCCAACATTTGCCGTTGTATATCTTTTCAATTTAACCACCTGATAACTGTATTGGGGCATCACATTATGGCTATAATTTGCATTTTCCTGATGCACAAATTAACTTGAACCCATTTTCGTATTTATTTTCATGTTTGTTAACCACTTGGCTACTTTCTTTTGTGAAATACCTGCTCAAGCCTTTTCCTATTTTTCTCCTGGGTTGTCTTTCTTTTCCTATTGGTTTGTAGGGGTTCTTTTTATATTCCAGATATGAGTTCTTTGTCAGGTTGTAGGTATATGTATTATAATATTTTCTCCAATTCGGTGGCTTGCCTTTTCTTTCTGCCAATGGCATCAATTGGTGATTTTTTTTTAATTTTTTTTTTAATGTTTATTTATTTATTTATTTTTTTTGAGAGAGACAGAGACAGAATGCGAGTAGGTTGGGGGAGAGAGAGAGAGGGAGACACAGAATCCGAAGCAGGCTCCAGGCTCCGAGCTGTCAGCACAGAGCCCGACGTGGGACTCGAACTCATAAGCTGTGAGATCATGACCTGAGCTGAAGTCGGACGCTCAACCGACTGAGCCACCCAGGTGCCCCTGGTGATTTTTTTTTTTTTTTCCGTTTTGGTCAGCACTGAGAAAGAAAAAACACAGCCTACATCTGATAGCTGTATAGTTGCTACCAGGTGGACCATGGTGTTTCCCTGCTGAACATAAACAAATTCACAGGACGGTAAAGTCAGAAAAGGGCTCTCTGCGACCAGTATGGAATAAAATGTCTTATATCCTTATAGTTAAGTATGGCTCTTATAGGCAGCATATGGTTGGACTTTGTTTCTTATCAAGTTTGGAAATAATAGTCTTTTAATTGGAGCATTTAGCTGATTTGCATTTAAGTTAATTAATTTATTTCGGTTTTTTCAGTCATTTTATTTTATTAAAAAATTTTTAATGTTTATTTATATTTGAGAGAGAGAGTGGAAGAGGAGCAGAGAGAGAGACACACACAGAATCTGAAACAGGCTCCAGGCTCTGAGTTGTCAACATAGAGCCCAGCATGGGGCTTGAACCCATGAACTGTGAGATCATGACCCAAGCTGAAGTCAGATGCTCAACCGGCTGAACCACCCAGGGGCCCCATCAGTCATTTCAGAAATAGTGTTGTTTTTTTTTTTTTAATTTCTCCTTCTTGTTTTACATTCTTTTTTTTTTTTTACAGCATCATCAGTCTTTAATAACTTATAGGCAAAAGCTAAAACATAGTTAATAATAATACAGAGGACACACCCAGCTTATAAAAACAGTTGTGGATCTACAAATGTGGAGGGGTTCTTGGCACTTTCGCACAGACACAAAAATAAAGACTATTGTGACTAGCATCCCTAGAAAAGCAGCCTGCAGAGACACCCCAGTTGGGGGGGGGTGGGCCAGGGGAGGGGTAGCCCTCGTTCATCCCAGATGCATTCTCCAAACAACCTTCTTTGGCCCCAAAACATATCTAAAAATATGGAACGCTTCACGAATTTGCGTGTCATCCTTGCACAGGGGCCACGCTAACCTTCTCTGTATCGTTCCAATTTTAGTATATGTGCTGCCGCAGCGAGCATTTGTTTTACATTCTTATATCCATCTTTTCTTGTATTCTTTTGGCCTAATAGAAATTTTATTATTTCTTTTTCCTTCTGTTAACTTGTTAGTTACATGGTTTTGGTTTTTGTTTTAGAATTCTTTGAGTGGCTACCCTAGAAATTATAGCACGCATCCTTTACTTATTATAGTCTAATGTAAATTATTGCTTTTGCCAACATACTAGGACCTTAGAACACTTTCACGCCAATAACCTTCATTGTACATTTTATATTACTATGGTTATGCATTTAACTCTGCGAATATTATAATGCTCCCCAAAACATTATTATAATTAGTGCTCATCCCGAAAGGTGCCCTCCTTATTGCCCATCACCCATTTAACCTACCCCACCCCCACCGCCTAGCAACCCTCAATTTGTTCTCTGTATTTAAGAGTCTCTTATGGTTTGCCTCCCTCTCTGTTTTTGTCCTATTTTTCCTTCCCTTCCCCTATGTTCGTCTATTGAGTTTCTCAAATTCCACATGTGAGTGAAATCATAAGAGATCTGTATTTCTCGGACTTATTTTGCTCAGCATAATACCCTCTAGTTCCATTCACAGTGTTGCAAATGGCAAGATTCCATTCTTTTTCATCGCCGAGTAGTATTCCATGGTATATGTATACCACATCTTCTTTATCCATTCATCAGATGATGGACATTTGGGCTCTTTCCATAATTTGGCCCCTTCAAATCAGCACTTTTGTATCCTTTGGATAAAATCCTAGTAGTGCAATTGCTGGGTCGTAGGGTAGTTCTATTTTTCATTTTTCGAGAAACCTCCATATTGTGTTCCAGAGCGGCTGCACCGGCTTGCCCTCCCACCAGCAGTGCAAAAGGGTTCCCCTTTCTCCGCATCCTCGCCAACATCTGCTGTTGCCTGAGTTGTTAACTTTGTCCATTCTGACAGGTGTGAGGTGGTATTTCACTGTGGTTTGGATTTGTGTTTCCCTGATGAGGAGTGATGTTGAGCATTTTTCTCATGTGTCTGTTAGCCATCTGGATGTCTTCTTTGGAAAAGTATGAGTACACTATTTTTATTAATAACTCATTTGGGGCCTCAATTTCCGAGTGATATTGAGATCCTCATGGTTTGTTACCTTTGTGTAGCCTGGCGTAACTGAAAAGGTGCAGGACAAAGCCTCTCTCTCCTGGACAGAATGTGTGACTAATTTGCATACGGGGAAGTTTCAGGAAAAAAAAAAATCACGCCCTTAAAGAATAGGGCCATTCGAATTGGAAGTCAGCATGGTGTGAATACCCTTGCAGAGAATTCTGGGCATAACCTAAGTCTCTCAGGTCTCTTTTTAAAATAATCATTTTAATTGAATCATAACGTGTCTACAGAAAAGGGCAAAAATCCTAAGTACGTAGTCTGATGAATTATCATAAAATGAACAAGCCCATGTAACCATTACCTCGGTCAAAAAATAAAACTTTACTAGCATTATGGAAGTTCATCTTATTTTCTTTCGCAAAGGTTATCACTATTTTGATTTCTTTAAAAACCTTTTTTTTAATGTTTAATTTTGACAGAGAGAGAGAGAGTGAGCAGGGGAGGGGCCGAGAGAGAGGGAGACACAGAATCAGAAGCAGGCTCCAGGCTCTGAGCTGTCAGCACAGGGCCCGATTTGGGGCTCGAACTCATGAACCGCGAGATCACGGCCTGAGCCAAAGTCAGACGCTTAACCGACTGAGCCACCCAGGTGCCCTCACTATCTTGATATCTAATGCCATATTAATTTTTTCTTATTTTTAAACTCTGTATAAAAGGGAATTATTTCTTCACTCACCATTGTACTTTTGGGTTTAATTAGTGTTATTTTGTGGAGAAATAGTCTATTTTCTTTGCAATATAGCATATTTATTCTCTTGTTGACATGCTTTAGAGTTAAGATAATGCTTCCATGAACATTCTTGTACATGCCTTTTGGTGAAAGTATGTTTCTGTTATGTATGTGCTTCAAGTGGCTATGGTGAAGCATATGGAATTTGTATGTTCAATTTTCCTTTTATCTACCTACCAGCAGTATATGAGAATCCCAGTCCCTCCCTATTCTCACCAACATATGAAATTGTCATGTGTTCAGCCACTTCGGCGTATGCTGAGTAACATCTCACTGAAGTTTTCGTTGGCTTTTCCTTGATAGCTAATGCGTATGGACACCCTGTCTTATGTCTAGTGACCATTTAGATACCCAATTTTGTGAAGTGCCTGCTTATTCTTTTTCCCTCTACGTGGTAAGCAAGCAAGGTAAACTATAATCTCAGTTCCTCTGTACCCTCTACATCTACTTAGCACAATCCCAGAATTCTATTTGCTTTCTTGGCTGGAGCCTTTTTATCGAAGTCTACGGCTCCCACCTAACTTCCCTCCTCCGATCATGAATCTTCATAGAATAAAAGACAGACACGGGAGGCTGGAATGCAATTTTATCGTGAAAATATTTGACAGCAAGTTTTCCAGGAGGGGAAATCGTTGAGGGTCTTCAGTAAAAAGGCATACTTGTGGTGATTAATCTTGGCCACTCAATTTCCTTCGCTATAACATTAGTAAGGATGGTTGAATCTGAGTTAATGCAGCACCTTCTGTTGTTACGACAGAAGTGAACTTCCGTTTCATCTTTTCTGCATCGATCTCTGCATACTCCATAGCCTTGGTGACATTTAGATGTTTCTTCTATCTTCGATCTTTTGAATGCTTTTTTCATGCTTCCTGGGAAAGATATGGCTACGGTCAGTCTCTATGCAGCCATGATGACGGAAGACATAGAATGCGAAGTGCACAGGAGCTGGGATCAAAGCCATCTAGATTCAAATCTGGGCTCTGTTATTTATGAGATCTTGGTCTCTGGACAAGTAACTTCAGCTCTCTGTCCCTTCATTCCCATCTGAACAATGGAAATAATAATAATAATAAAGACTACTTCTTGAGGTTGCTGTGATCATTAAATGAGTTAAGGCATGTCAAGTCCCTAGAATAGAGCCTGGCACTTGCTAAGAGTTACCTAAACGTCAGCCTTTGTTATAGTTATTGTTGTTGTTGTTGCTACTATTGCTGTTATTATTAAAGGTATTTCCCTGAGAGTTTAAGACTACAGACTTTGCCTACTGGAGTACTTGTGGGGCAAGTTCCCATTTGCCTGAACAGAAATGTGCTTCTGATGCTTAGTTCCTTGGACATAGCCAGATTCTACTCTAAGGCAGGACCCATGCATATTAGTGCACATGTTTATCAGTGCCTCATTGCTTTGAACTAATAAATATGTATTACAGGTGAAACCCCCTTTGCAGTGCCCACCTTCCCAGAAACAGGTACTGTGTATCCATGTGCACGTTGGCATGGATACATGTATACAACTCAATTTATTCACAGATCCACTATCACATACAAACTGAACACGGACACACCCATAGGTGTGTGTTCACAACCACGCATCAATGCACAGGCCAACAAACTAGTTACTCAGATATATACACATGGGTATACAGGCCTTCCATCTGAAAATACTTTAATGGTACAGTTCCCTTCATATAGCTCGTATTCTGTAAGCATTACTCATTAGAACCAGTTGGGTCTCTTAAAAAAAAAAGTCCCTTGGAAAGAAAATAATGGCTATCAAACATTTAAAACGACTTGTGCTGAGAATTTTTGTATGTTACTTCAATGAAAACTTACAACAAACTGTCATTATTTCCATTGTTCACATAAGAAATCCGAAGCACCAGGGCGCCTGGGTGGCGCAGTCGGTTAAGCGTCCGATTTCAGCCAGGTCACGATCTCGCGGTCCGGGAGTTCGAGCCCCGCGTCAGGCTCTGGGCTGATGGCTCAGAGCCTGGAGCCTGTTTCCGATTCTGTGTCTCCCTCTCTCTCTGCCCCTCCCCCGTTCATTCTCTGTCTCTCTCTGTGCCAAAAATAAATAAACGTTGAAAAAAAAATTAAAAAAAAAAGAAATCCGAAGCACCAAGAGAGACTGTTCCTGCTAAGGCCCCCAGATTGAAAAACGAGAGAGCCGAGGTTTAATTTCTGGTCTACCTGACTCAGAACTCTGGAGTGACATCAGGAAGACAATAGGCTAGGAAACTCCAGGCCCTCATTTCCCCCACAGAAACACCAACTAAGCATCATGTGGACCAAAGTAGCTTTGTGGGAATGCTAGAAACCAGTTAAAAAGTTGCGTCAACTGGGGGGCACCTGAGTGGCTCAGTCAGTTAAGCGACTGACTCTTGGTTTCAGCTCAGGTTATGATCTCATGGTTCATGGGTTCGAGTCTGGCTTCGGGCTCTGCACTGGTAGCTTGGATCCTACTTGGGATTCTCTTTCTCTCCCTCTTTCTCTGCCCCTTCCCTGTTCGCACTCTCTCTCTCAAAATAAAATAAATAAATAAACATTAAAAAAAAAAAAAAAAAAAGAAGAGGCTGCATCAACCAAGGGAACACCTGAACAAGAAAAAGCCACATTCAGAATGGTAGGAACACTTGTGGCATTTTGCTCAGTCTTGCTCCGCCCACTCCTTGGTGCAAGGTGGCATGGTCAGGAGGAAACCACCCGATTCCCAGCTCCTCCCTCAGCATGGAAGGAAGGAAAAGAGTGGCATTTTCTTACAATATTCTGGCCTGTGTGTGGGCTGCCTGAGGAACTCATATCTGCCTTGCTTGACTCAGAGCATTGATGAGAATGGTGGCACAGTTTGGGTATCAGGTTGGCGAGGGCTGAAAGCACCGGAGAGCACCTTGACTTGTGAGAGTTTCGGGGGATTATGGTCCCATAGGAGCCTCATGACAAGAGATTATGGAAAGAGGAATATAAGGCCTTGACAATAAACAGGTGTAAGTTTCTAAGAGAAATTAAGGCATTTAAAGCAACGTGTATATGGAAGGATCAGGGTTGGGGGAAGCACACCATAGGCCCAGGGAGGACATATTCCTGGAAGATGCCAGAGAGGACCTTAAGCTTTCACGAGATTAGTGACATCTACCCCTGAATGGAGCCAGTATGTAAAGACCGGGAGTGGGAGCTGTTTTTCCAAATGACTGGTTTTCAGAGTCCAGAGTGCTAACCGTTACACCATGGAACCCCACCCAAATGACTGGTTTTCAAAAAGAGATCACAAGGCATACAAAGAACAGGGAAACAAGACTAACTCAAAGAAACAAAATAAATCTCCAGAAACTTACCTCAAAGAAGCACAGGCCTCAGACTTACCGATAGACTTTAAAACAGCTGTCTCAAATATACTGAAGGAGCTAAAGGAGAACACGGGCAACTAAACAAGAGCAGGAAAATGATACATGAACAAAAAAGTAAAATATCAACAAGAGAAATTGTAAAAATGGAATTAAACAGAAAATCTGGAGCTGAAAAATACAACTGAAATGAAAGTTACTGTAGGGATTTAACAGCAGACACAGGAATTTCTACCACTCCGCCCCTTCAAAAAAAAAGAAAGACACATCAGTTTGAACAACTACTTGTGCACGAAAATACCTTCCCAAGAGCCAGTGGATTTCAGGTGAATGATTACAGAACCTCGGTGAAGCCCAGAAATAAGAAAAGGTACACTGAGTCACGCTATCACCCCTCCCCCACGCTCAGGCAGCCCACGCTCAGCTCAGCTCGGAAAGAGACACTTTCCCTGTAGGAGAGGGAGTGTAACATGAGTGCCCAGTTAGCAGAGGTTAAGGAAATCACAAACATCAGACTGGAATAAATGGAATAGAGACCACGAAAGACAGAAAAGATCAACAAAACCAAGCTGGCTTTTTGAAAAGAAAAGCAAAAGGGACAACCCTTAGCTAGATTAACTAAGAAAAAAAGAGAGAAGAATCAAATAAATAAAATTTTAAAGAGAGAAATTGTAACTCACACAACTGAAATACAAAGAATCGTAAGAGACCACTATCAACAATTATATGCCAACAAATTAGATAACCTACAAAAAGTTGTATAAATACCTATAAACATCCAACTTACTAAGACTGAATCACGAAGAAATAAAAAATTTGAACACACTAATAATAAGTAAGGAGATTGAATCTGTAATCAAAAACCTCCCAACAAAGGAAAGCTCAGGATGATTTCACAGGCTAATTCTACTAGACATTTAAAGAAAATTTAACACCAATACTTCTCAAACTCTTCCAAAAAATCAAAGAGGAGAGAGAATGCTCCCAAATCCATTTTATGAGGCCAGCATTGTTCTGATACCAAAGATAGTTAAGGACATTGCAAATAAAGAAAACTACGGATCAATATCCCTGATGAATACAGATGCAAACATTCTGAACAAAATACTTACAAACCAAATTTAACAGCACAGTGAAAGGATCATACACCATGATCAAATGGGATCTATCCTTGGAATGCAAGGAAGCTTCAACATATGCAAATCAATAAATGAAATCCATCACATTAATAAAATGAAAGATAAAAATCATATGATTATCTAAATAGATGCAGAATGAGTATTTGACAAAATTCAAAATACTTTCCTGATAAAATCTCTTGGGACATTGGGTATAGAAAGAATATAATATACATCACCATAATAAAGTCCGTATATGACAACCCCACAGCTAACATCATACTCAATAGTGAAAATTTGAAAGCTTTCCTGCTAAGATTTGAACAAGAAAAGGCTGTACACTACTCCTATTTATTATAGTACTAGATGTCCTAACCACAGTGGTTAGACAAGAAAAAGAAATAAAAGTGATCCAAATCAGAAAGGAAGAAGTAAAATCATCGTAATTTTGCTCCCCTTCCCTTATGTTCATGATATGATCTTACATATAGGAAACCTTTAAGATTCCACCCCAAAACTGTTACAAGTGATAAAGGAATTCAGTAAAGTTGCAGAATACAAAATCAACATACAAAAATCAGTTGTATTTCTGTACACTGTTAACAAACCATCTGAGTAAGATATAAAGGGAACACTGCCAATCACAATAGCATCAAAAACAATAAAATACTTGGGAATAAATTTAACCAGTGAAGTGAAAGATCTGAACACTGAAAATTATAAGACATTGGTTAAAGAAATTGAAGAAAACACAAATAAATGGAAAGATATCCCATGTGCAAATTGAAAGAATTACTATTGTTAAAACGTCCATACCATCCAAAGCCATCAATGCGATCATTCCAATGACATTTTTCGCAGAAACAGAAAAAGCAACCCTAAAATTTGCATAGAATCTCAAAAGACCTGAATAACCAGAGCAGTCATGAGAGAGAAGAACCAAATGGGAGGCATTACAATTCCTGATTTCAAATTTTATTATAAAAGTACAGTAATCAAACGGTAGGGGGCTGTCAGCAAAATAGATACATCGACCAGTGGAATAGAATCCAGATCCCAGAGATAAGCCATGCTTACAGGGTCAACTAATATTTGACAAGGGAGCCAAGAAGATTAAATGGAGAAAGGAGAGTCTCTTCAGTAAATGGTGCAAACAAAACCGGGTAAGTGCATGTGCACTGGGTCCCTGTATTATACCCCTCACACGAATTAACCTGAAATGGATTAAAGACTTGGATGTAAGACCCGAAACGGCAAAACTCCTTGAAGAAAACATAGGGAAAAAGTGCCCTGACACTGGTTTTGGCAACAATTTTTTGGATGTGGCAACAACGGCGCAGGCCACAAAAGCAAAAATAAAACGGGAGGGACTATATCAAACTAAAAAACTCTCGCACTTAAAAAGAAACGATCAGCAAGATAAAAAGGCAACCTACAGGGGCGCCTGGGTGGCGCAGTCGGTTAAGCGTCCGACTTCAGCCAGGTCACGATCTCGCGGTCCGTGAGTTCGAGCCCCGCGTCAGGCTCTGGGCTGATGGCTCGGAGCCTGGAGCCAGTTTCCGATTCTGTGTCTCCCTCTCTCTCTGCCCCTCCCCCGTTCATGCTCTGTCTCTCTCTGTCCCAAAAAAAATAAATAAACGTTGAAAAAAAAAAAGAAAAAAAAAAAAGGCAACCAACAGAATAGTAGGAAACATTTGCAAACTATTTACCTGATCACACATTAATATCTAAATATATAAAGAACTCATAGAGAACAAACTGAGGGTTGCTGGAGGGGCTGTGGGTGGGGGGACGGGCTAAATGGGCAAGGGGCATTGAGGACACTTGTTGGGATGAGCACTGGCTGTTATACGTAGGAGATGAATCACTGGATTCTACTCCTGAAATCATTATTGCCCTATATGCTAACTAACTTGGATGTAAATTAAAAAATAAATTTTAAAAAATCATAATAAAAAAATAAAGATTAATAAAAATTAATTAATTAACTAACTAACTAAATAAAAGAACTCATACAAGTCACTAGCAAAACAACAAACAATCCAATTAGAAAATGGCAGGGGACCTGAACAGATATTTTTCCATATAAATGACCAACGAGTACATGAAAAGATGCTCAACGTCATTAATCATCCAGGGAAATTCAAATCAAAATCACCTCACCCTTGATAGAATGGTTAGCACCAGAAGACAAGAGATAGGAATTGTTGGCAATGTGCAGAGAGAAGGGAACACTTGTGCGCTGTTGGTGGGAATGTAAACTTGTATAGCCACTATAGAAAATGGAATCATTTCCTCAAAAAATTTAAAATGGAATTACCATGTTATCTGGCAATCCCACTTCCAAGTACATACCCAAAGGAAATGAAATCACTGTCTTGAAAACATATCGGCACCCATATATTTATTGCAGCATTATTCACAATAGCCAAAACATGGAAACAACCTAACTGTCCCATCAGTGAAGTAATGGATAAAGAGAATGGGACAAATGTATGTATAGACACAGACACAGACACACAAACACACACAATGGAATGTTATTCAGCCATAAAAAAGAAGGAGATCTTACCTTTTATGACAATATGGATGGACATAGAGGGCATTATGCTAAGGGAAATAATTCAGACAGAGAAAGACGAATACTGCATATTCTCACTTATAACTGGAATCTAAAAAAGCTGAACTGAAAGAAACAAAGAGTAGAATGGTGGCTTTCAGAGGCTGGGGGTGGAAGAAATGGGCAGATGTTGGTGAAAGTGCACAAACTTCAGGTTGTACGATGAAGTTCTGGGGACCTAGTGTCTAGCATGATGACTATAATTAACAATAATGTGTTGTATAATTAAAAGTTGTTAGTAGAATAGATCTTAAATGTTATCATCCTATAAGAGAGAATTATGTGAGGAGATAGAGATGTTAACTAACCTTTTTGTGGTGATCATTTTGCAGTATACGCATGTATCAAATCATCACATTGTACACTTACCCCTACACGTGTCATACCTCAATAAAGCCGGGGGAAGAAAAGAATGAATGGGAAATTCTTTTAAAAAAATGGATGAGTGTCTCAGTCAGTTAAGCGACTGACTCTTGATTTCCACTCAGGTCATGATCTCACAGTTTGTGGGATTGAGCCCCGCGTTGGGCTTTGTGTTGACAGCACGGAGCCTGCTTGGGATTCTCTCTCTCCCTCTCTCTCTCTCTGCCCCTCCCCCACTTGCTCTTGTACTCTCTCTCAAAATAAATAAATAAACATTAAAAAAAAAGAAGGGATGAGATTGTGATACAGAAAAGGAAATAAAGATAAGAAGTGAATAGCATTGGGATGCTGGGTATATACAAACTAGCACAGAAATCTAGCGAAGGCACTCAGTTGCTACATTAGCCAACCTGTTGATCAAACAGAGGAAGGAGGTGAAAAATTGCACCCTTCATCCATACTCCAGCATCAGGATACCCACCATGTGTTCTCCACCATAATCCTCACTCCCATCATATGACAAGCTCTCTCTCCTGCCACCATCCCACTTACAGGAGGAGATCTGCAAGGGGCTTCCTGAGAGTGACACTTACATTTTTCTGGCTAACAACTCACCTGGAGTGTTTCCCTTCCCAACACCTTATATGAAGTTGCAACAGCCTATCCTCCCTTATCTGCAGTCACCAGAAAAATGGATGGGAATGTATATGCCATAAATGGGTATCAGGAAGGATACATTTTCCTCATTCTCCAATGTAGAGTGACTGAAGGCAGCCCAGGAGAATTCTGCCGACAGTGGCACCTCAAGAAATCTCCAAAAGTTTTGTTAAAGGGCCTTTGCTCCTCTTTGCTCCAAACCAGCTTCTCTCACTTCATATTGCCCTGAATGATCATGCATTTTTGATACACAAATAAAATTAATGTCACCTTTGAGTACTTTTTCAAATTTTTATTTATTTTGAGAGAGAGAAAGATAGTGTGCTTGAGTGGGGGAGGAGCAGAGTCAGAGGAAGAGAGAGAGAGAGAATCCCAAGCAGGCTCCGCGCTGCCAGTGCAGAGCCCAACTGGTGGCTCAGTCTCACAAATTGTGAGATCATCACTTGAGCTGAAATCAAGAGTTGGACACTTAATGGACTGAGCCACCCAGGCGCCCCTTAATACCACCTTTGAATGCGTTTCCTCTTCTGATCAGGTGATAGAAATCTGCTTTCAAATCCCAGCATGGCTTCTAATAATGGTTTAATGCCTAAACTCTCTAAAACTAGTCTCTGTCTCAGAAATTGGGTTAGAAGTGTTTGTTTGCATCAGATATCAAGTGTGTATAAGAAAAGAAAGTTATAGGGGCATGAATACAGTATAATTGTCTTGAGGAAATTATAAAAATCCTCACTCTTAATCACCTCCTCCAGACATTCATTCAGTAAGGGCAGGACCAGAGGAAGGATGCCTTGCAAGAGTGGCTCCCCAATTGTGATAAACCTCTACCTGATGTTAATTGTTCAACTTTTCCTAGTCTTGACTTTTTACACTCACATTTAGATATTGTCCAGACCGTTTACTCTCTATATACAAGCTGTGTTTTAAGATCAGTTTAACAAGTCATAAATCAAGTAGCAACTACATCAACAACCAAAAACCTGCAATGTGCCCTTTCTAACAATAGCTCCATCCAGAGCATACATATGCATATATGCACTTTGATTTTCTTATGGGAAGAGATTGTTCGAAAATAGTTCCTGGCAACCGTTGTGCACTATTGGTGGGATGCAAATTGGTGCAGCCACTGTGAAAAACAGTATGGAGCCTCCTTGGAAAGTTAAAAATAGAAATACCATATGATCCAGTAATTCCACTACTGGATGTTTACCCAAAGAAAATGAAAATACTAAGTCAAAAAGATATGTGCACCCCTACGTTTATTGCAGCATTATTTACAATGGCCAAGATATGGAAGCAATGAAAGTGTCCATCAATAGATGAATGGATAAAGCAGATGTGATATATATGTATATACAGCCATAATGTATATATGTATATACAGCCATATATGTATATATACATATATATATATGTATATACAGCCATATATGTATATATACATATATATATATGTATATACTTGTCATTTGCAACAAATGGATGGACCTAGAGGGTATAATGCTAAGTGCAATAAGTCAGTCAGAGAAAGACAAATACCATACGATTTCACTCATATGGGGAATTTAAGAAATAATCAAATGATGGGGCGCCTGGGTGGCGCAGTCGGTTAAGCGTCCGACTTCAGCCAGGTCACGATCTCACGGTCTGTGAGTTCGAGCCCCGCGTCAGGCTCTGGGCTGATGGCTCAGAGCCTGGAGCCTGTTTCAGATTCTGTGTCTCCCTCTCTCTGCCCCTCCCCCGTTCATGCTCTGTCTCTCTCTGTCCCAAAAATAAATAAACGTTGAAAAAAAAAAAAATTTAAAGAAATAATCAAATGAACAAACAAGGGAAAAAAGGAGACTCTCAAGCAAAGAAAACCAGACTCTTAAATACTGAAAACAAACTGGTGTTTGCCAGAGGGGATGTGGGGGTGGGTAAAATAGATAAAGGGAACTAAGAGTACACTTAATGTACTTGGTGAGCACTAAGAAATGTGTAGAATTGTTGAATCATATTGTACACCTGAAACTGATATAACACTGTATGTTAATTATACTTAAATTTAAAAAAAAGATACTTCCTGGGAACGCATTCTTCAAGATGGATGTGTTCAATAACCATTAAGTTCATTAAGGAAGCAGAACTATTTATAATTCTTGAAGCATAAAATTTTACCTTCATTTTATTTGTAAGCCCACTTGCAGTGACCATAACTACTCCAATGTTTTACTGAGCATGGGAACAAGTATCCCTCAAGGAAAAAGGCAAAATAGGTCAAGGAAGAGGGGGATAGGAAGAGGAAAGTAAGAAGAAAGGGGTGGTTAAAAGGAAAGAGTGATAGAAAAGGAAAGGTAGAAGAGGGAGGAAAAGGGGAAAAGGCTAAACATGGTAATGTAGCTCAAACCCAAGAAAGAAGCAACAACTTTTGTTGTCTAAAGGGATAGTTAAAGATTCTGTTTTTGTTGTCTTTTGTTGTATTCTGGTGTATGTGTTTACTGTAAATGCCAAGATTTGAAGAGATCTGGAAACATTTGAGCCTTCTGATTTCATTTACCTTCGCTACCTTCTCTTACATTAGGGCTATTATGGTCAATGAGAATCACATTGAAGGAAGTCTTTGAAAAATTGGAAAAGGACATTGGATATTTAATCCAGAACCAACTGATTGCCATTTTAATAACAGCTCTGCTGTTATCAAATCAGATGTCTGATTCAAGTCCAGCCAGCCTCTACTCCAGCCCAGTACAAACTCTATCCATTTCAACCTCACATTCAGTCTCCTTGAAACAAACACCTGACAAAATCTAGTTCCAAATCCCAGGCCTACCTCCGTCTTATGCCAACCCAATCCCCGGTCTCAAGACAAACACAACACTGATCAAGTCACCCAACACCAATACCTAGTTCCAAATCCCAGGCCTACCTCCATCTTATGCCAACCCAATCCCCAGTCTCAAGACAAACACAACACTGATCAAGTCACCCAACACCAATACCTAGTTCCAAATCCCAAGCCTACCTCCATCTTATGCCAACCCAATCCCCAATCTCAAGACAAACACAACACTAATCAAGTCACCGAAGACCAATACCTAGCTTCAAACCAACAACCAGCCCACATGGAGACTCCATCTACTTCAATTCTCAACTTCACTCAACTTAACTGCAAGATCCATTTAACTACAAATATTCCCAGCCCAGCCTATCCTAAACCATCAGCCCAGCCTAATTTCATAAATACAAACACTCACTTCCAGCTAATTACTATTTATTTTTCTACCTTTACCCCCAAACAAAAGGTCCCATCCTCTCTGTACAATTCACTTCCCAGTCTCCAAAGTAACCCCTTGATTGATCCTACATATCCTCAACTTGTACTCAATTTATCACACATAAGTCATGTCCCAAGCTGTCATCCCAGTGACATTGCTACCCTAACACTGCTGTATATCCAATACTCTCCCCCACTGCTCTACCTGGGAGCACCAAACCTTCAAATGAATTGTTGCAGTACAAAGCCAGTAACATCCTGGCATGATAAAAACTTGAGGTTAACATCTCTGAGCTGCCTTATGCCAAGTCACCAAAATTGCAAAGCCACATGCAGAACCCCAGAGCCTTTGAAAATAGCTTGAGTTACCTGAAGTCTTAAGAGCCAGGATCAGAAGGATGACAATGATCATTAAATAGGTCTTCATAACTGACAGATTCAGAGAGAATGAAGAGCCCACACAGGGGACAGAATAAATATCTTTCCAGCAGGGCAATGTCCCGCTTTATTAGTTTCAGAAGTAGGTCAGGGTTGTGGGCAGTGAACTAAGAAGGATGGGATATGCCTGAGGTCAGCCAGGCAGAAAAATAACATGTATTATATATCTCATCTGGGCACACTATGTGAGTGTAGGAGCTTGCCAGCTCCCACAGAAAGGTGGGCCTTCCTTCCCAGTAAGAAACAAACAGTTTGTATTTTGCATAAAACAAATTAGAATGAGTCCATCAGCTAAACAATGAAAAAATCTAGTAATTATAAGGAAAAAAAAGAAACTTAAAAAATACATTTCTTTATACTCTTATCAGGAGCATTTCACATTTATCAGTAGTACTTAATGCGTATCCAGCACTATACTAGCCATCAAAATAAAAGAAGGGGAAAAAAGATGGGAGTGGGAAATTGGTGGTAAGAAAAGTAGGAAAAGATGGAAGGTAAAAAACAAAAGTTAGGGAGCAATGTCAGTAAGATGGCAAACTAGGAGATCTTAGTGCTCATCCCTCAACAACAACAACAACATATAATAACTTTTCATTGATGCAGATAGCTCAGAGGGAGTGTCAGAGTACAATTAAGAAGCTACCAGTGGAGCACAAAACCCAAGGATACCTGCATAGAAGTGTAGGAAGCATTTTACCTGCATCACCCCATCCCCCAGCCTAGCAAATCTTAGCATCAAAAGGAGTCTCCTCAGCAATGACCTCCATATGCAGGGGAAAAGGAGAGAAGACCTCAGAACTCTTTGCCACCAAGGAATTAAGCAGCCCTCACTGCCACTGGAAACACCTGAAGCCACCGAAGCTTTTGCCACTGAAGATTTTGCCCTTTAGTTTTCACCAGTGCTAACCCTAGCCAATAGAACTGCCCAGATCCCACATTGATATAAGAATACTATACCCAGCAAAACTATCCTCTAAAAGAGGTAGTCTTTCCCAGACAAAGAAGAACTGAGGAAGCTTGTCACCACTAGACCTACCTTATAAGAAATGCGTAAGGGAGTTCTTCAATTTGAAATAAAACACACTAAGCAGCATAAATATGTAAAGCATAAAATTTATTGGTAAAGTTAAATATATAGACAGATAAAAAATAATGTAGAACTTTAGAGGTGCATAAATTAATATAAACTGTAATATAAAAGTAAGAGGACAAACATCTGTTAATGGATACACAATATAAAAAGAAGCAAACTCTACAAGAACACAAAGTGTGCATGGAGGGGGATAAAATTACAGAGTTTTTATGAGACTAAAGTTGTTACTAACTTAAATGATCATGACTATAAGATATTTTATGCAGGTCTCAAACTAACCTCAAAAAAGAAAACCCTATAATAGATATAGAAAAGATAAAAAGAAAAGAACCAAAGCAAATAACTCTCAAAAAAACTCAGCAAATAACAAAGGAAGACAGCATGAGAGGGAGAGAAAGACAAACTGCAAAACAGAAAACAACACAATGGCATAGTAATTCCTCACCTATCAAGAATTACTTTAAACATAAATGGATTAACTTCTCAGCTCAAAGGCAAAGAGGCTAAATAGATAAAAATAAATAAATAAAAACAAAATTCAAGAGACATTAAATTTAAAGACACACCTACGTGAAAGTGAGGGCAAAAGGGTGAGGGAGGGTCTTATGCACCTTGGAAGTTACCTAAAGGATTCCCTTTCATGTTGGTGCATCTGCTCCATGGTCCTGAGATGTCACAGTCTCCATTTTTTTTTTTTTGCATCTTGCATTGCCAAGCAATTCGATTAGAGTGGCATGCCCCAGGACCCTTATTTGTGTCAAGAAAAACTTTTCTTGCTTTTCCCTTTGATCCCACGTCTCTCCTAGCCAGGGAGCACAGTGGGCAGTCAGCACTTGGCATCATGTTTGTGAGTGTTCTTCTTCTTCCTTTCTCCTCATTATTATGACTTTGCTTTCTCCAGACTCCTTATTGTCATGCAAAGGGAATTTCTGAAATTAAATTAAAAGTGTACAATTTGCAAAAAGAGAGAAGAGTGGAGGGAGAGAAAGAGGAAAGAAGTAAAGCCACAGGGAAAAAGAGAATCTGTGCAATTGTTAAGCAAGAGAGAAAAGTGGCTACATCTAACAAAAAGATGTTAAGTCAAAAACTGTCACAAGAGACAAAGAAATCATTATATAATGATAAAGAAGTTGATTCATCAAGAGGACATAACAATTGTAAATGTATTTGCACCCAATATTAGAGCACCTAAATATATAAGGCAAATACTAACAGATCTGAAGGAAGAAATCGATGGCAATAAACTAATAGTTGGGGCTCCAAAACCCCATTTACGATAATGGATACAACATCCAGACAGAAAATCAATGGAGATATGGCTGAGTTGAACACTAACAGACTTACACAGGTCTTTCTACCCAACAGTGGAAGAACAGACATCCCTAAGTGAACACCAGACAGTCACCAGGCAGATCACATATGTCACACGTGTCTTAATTTAAGAAAATCAGAATAATTCCGAGCACCTTTTCCAAACATAATCAATAAAATAAAAAATCAACAACATCAAGAAAAAAGAAAAATTCACTAGTAAGTGGAAACTAAGCAATACACTCTCAAACAAATGTTGGATCAAAGCGAAAATCAAAAGGGAATTTTAAAAGCATCTTGATATAAACAGGGGCCCCTGGGTGGCTCTGCTGGTTAAGTGTCCAACTCTTGATTTTGGCTCAGGTCATGATCTCAGGGTCATGGGATCGAGCTCAGTGTCAGACTCGGCACTGAGTGTGGAACCTGCTTATGATTCTCTCTCTGTCCCTCTCTCTCTCTCTCTGCCCTTCTCCCCTACTTGCGTTCTTCTCTCTCTAAAAAAAAAATAATAAAAACAAAATAAAATAAATCTTGATATAAACAAAACAAAATACAGCATATCAAAATTATAGGATTCAGCTAAGCAGTACTAAATGAGAAGTTTATAGTGATAAATGACTACATTAAAAAGGAAGAAAAATCTCAATAAACTAACAATACAACTCCAATAACTAGGAAAAAAAAAAACTAAGCCCAAAGTTAGCAGAAGGGAAGAAATAATAAAGATTAGAGTAGGAATAATTCAAATAAGAATGGAAAAAAATACAATCACAAATAATCAGCAAAACTAAGATTTGTTGTCTTTGAAAAAATAAATCAAACCCTTAGCCACACTAACTAAAAAAGAGAAAACTCAAACAAAACCAGAAATGAAGGAAAACATTGCAACAGATGACTCAAAATAAAAAGGATCATAATGGACTATTATCAATAATTATTACCTAGAAACTTACTAGAAATACAATTCTTGGGCTCTATCCCAGACCTACTAAAACAGAAACTATGGAGGTGGGCTCAGCAACCTGGGTTTTAACAAGTTTGAAAAACACTGCCTTAGAAAGCAGAATTTGAGGCAAAGCTTGTATACTAACACTTCAGTTGGGATGATAATCCCAGGACAGAGATGGACCCCAGAGATGCCTTACCAAGCTGTCGATGGCTTCTCCATGGCTTCGAGAGAAAACATCATCAGTTGCTTGGCCAATCAGAACAGTGTTTCAGGGGAATAAGACAAAGGAACAAACCTGCTGGCCTCTTCCTGTCTTAAGGCCCTTATTGATCAAAATTTGCCTCATGAGCATTATTTCCCCGCCTCTTCTAAGCTGCATCAAACAGCCCTTCTGAGCAGTCATTGATTAACCAAACTCCATTCATTCCCCAAGATGTGGTACTTCTCCAGAAATGGTGAAAGCATCCAGATGCTCCATGGCTTTGCTTTGGTTGGGTTCCCCGCATGATGTAGGCATCATGCAGGAGCACAATCCTTGTTCCATCTGGCAGGTATCGGGGTTGTGGTGACGTCAGTGGTGGTCAGGGCTCTCCTGTGAGCAAATAGCCAAAGATCTGTGAAGCAGATGGGGTCAAGGAAATCTGGAGAGGCATGTAAAAATGGGTCCTTTTAAATTGGTTCAGCTAGGGGTGCCTGGGTGGCGCAGTCGGTTGAGCGTCCGACTTCAGCCAGGTCACGATCTCGCGGTCTGTGAGTTCGAGCCCCGCGTCAGGCTCTGGGCTGATGGCTCGGAGCCTGGAGCCTGTTTCCGATTCTGTGTCTCCCTCTTTCTCTGCCCCTCCCCCGTTCATTCTCTGTCTCTCTCTGTCCCAAAAATAAATAAACGTTGAAAAAAGAATATTTTAAATTGGTTCAGCTAAATGCTGAAAATAATGCAACCGAATCTAATATAGTAAGGAGTATGACTTAACACCTTGATTTTTACTCAGTTATCCGCTGGCTTAACTATGACACATCCTATTTTCTGTATGCCTGCAACAATTTTATCTTTTGGAACAATCTCATTCTTGGATATCCTTTTATCGTTTACAAAGTATATAAGATATCAATAAAATATTCATGAAAGTTTAGCCCCTGGCAATTATGCATAGGATCGTATTCCCAAACTACTGTTTAGAATCTCTGTGAATGACCTTGACCTCTTTAATAATTCTTAAAGTGACAATAAAATTTCAAGGCATATTAAAACACCACAGCGTTTGGTTGTTTTTCTCAATGTGATTAAGCATGTAGCTTACAACTTATTCCGATGTTGTGGTGATTAACAAGGTGCTCTTAACATCGATGGTACAATGCATCCAAAGTTCACAAGTGTTGAAATGTGCAAGAAAATGTGTCTGAGATACAAGGAAATAGGTATATATGAGGCCTGAGATAGATGTGTTACACACGTAATCATGTTTATTGACCACAGTTGTTAAGTTTGCGGGTCCTTCTTCACATATGTTATTACATTTATTATTATGAATGGTTCATTGATACTTTGAGTCATTGTGGTTTTCCTTCTGCTTTGCAGGCAGTAGAGGCCAAAAACTGGTTGGAATACTTATGAAGAAGACTACAGAAAATACTGAAAATTTGGCTAAGTAAACATGTGACAAAGGGAAAATTTCTAGCTAGAAGAGCCATAGGCTGCCCCAAACAACTCCATTATGTCCCAGGAAAATCGACCAGCCAGTCCCTGTGCATCCTCCCATCCAACAGGTAACTCCTTCATGAAATTGCAAATTAAGGTGATCTAACACATTCAGCAAAACACACTTACAAAGAGAAATGGGATGTCAGAAATCTGGAGTGAACCAGATAATGGGGCAAGATTTCTTTATCCTTGACTGGGATACCTAGAATCCCTTTCTTGGGTCATTGAAAATACATGGTTTGGGATGATTATTAATACCAGTTGCTACAACAGACAACCCCGAAAAACTCGTTGGTTGAAGAAAATAAAAGTTAGTTTTTTGCTCACATCGTCCTCCATTCCTGGTCACCTGACTCTCCTGGACGACTCAGGATGGTGATTCCAAGTGGTGACTCCGGCATCTTGATTTTTCCCATTTTGTGGCTGTGCCATCTTTAAGTACTTGGCTTCCAGTTGCACAATATGGAGGATGAGGAAAGCTGACTCACCAGAGATTTTAGGAGCAAGGCCTTAATGTGGCGTATTATATTTTTGTCCATATTCCATTAGCAGAGCCAGTTACGTGGCCCCCAGCTGACTAACTGTAAAGGAGGCTGGAATGTGTAGGAAAAAGAAATAGAATTTAAGATTACCTAGCCGCTCTTTGCCAGTCTACCAAATTCGTATTTCTGTCTTCCTCCCGTGTACAGAACATTCTCCTCCCCTGAGAGGACAAGCCAGCGCCTTCTCCAGTCACCGTCTCCAGCTCAAAACTCCAGGATCTCCAGGTAATCAATTTTCACGATTACTTCCTCCTAATCATGACCTATAAACCAAGAACAAGTTTTCTGCTCCTTCCCCTGATACACACACTAGATATAAAATAATGCAGAGACAAGATACCTGCAACAAAGACTCCAATTCAAAAAAGAGAAGAATAGAAGACACACAGCAGTCACTGGTCCATGGCAATGCCACCAATGTAAAATAGGGACATTTTATTTGTGAGGCATAAGTTTTCTGGGAAAAAAAATCTTTGTTGTCATTGTTCTCTATGGATTCTGGTTTCACTTTAGAAGGTTTCACCTTGTCCGTTGTTCTTCCTGGCCAAATCTGAAGTCAGGGAGCATACCCCCCTTTGAGGGGATGCAGCCTTTAAAATCTGCCTTCTGCTCAAAGATGGGGACCATAAGTTATTCTAATTCTGGGAAAGTCAAAGAATTTTCAGTAAAGTCTTATGGTTTTCTTGGCAATGCAGTTCTAAACAGGAGTATGAAGAGAGAAATTATGTAAGTTACTTCCAGGATGTGACCATTAAAGCCCTACATGTTCTTGTCTTAATTTACCTCTCAGCAAACCTACAAGCCGTGTCTTCAGATATGATTCCACTAGAAATCATTAAAAGATCCTAAGTAGGGGCGCCTGGGTGGCTCAGTCAGTTGAGTGTCTGAGTTCGGCTCAGGTCATGATCTCGCAGTTTGTGAGTTCAAGCCCCGCGTGGGACTCACTGCTGTCAGTGCAGAGTCCACTTTGGATCTTCTGTCTCCCTCTCTCTCTGCCCCTCCCTCACCCACACTCTCTCCTCAAAAACAAATAAACATTAAAAAAAGTCCTAAATGAGTGGAAAAATGATCCATGATCATGAATATTAAGACATAGTTTTGTAAAGATACAACTTCTTCCCAAATTGGTTTGTTAATTTGATGCAAGGTCAATCAAAATCCCAACAGATCCAGTGCAAGGCCAACCAAAATCCCAACATAGTTTTATGAAATTGAAAAAAAACATTAATAGAAAACTATGTAGAGGTAAAAGGTCAAGATTGCCAAGAAACTTCTGAAGGAAAATAAATAGGATGGCGACTTAATCTACCGTATATTAGAACTATTTATATGACTATAGTTGTTAAGATAGAGAAATATCGATGCAGGCATAAACATAATGACCAATGGTACACAATAGGGAGCCCAGAAACAGCCCAGTGGAAAATCAGTGGGAAAATAGGACTAGCCAGTTAGTGCAGCTATAAATTTGGTTGTACCTCTCAGGAAAGTGTAATTATACTCCTCCCTCTCACAAACATAAGAGAAATATACTCCATATTAAAAATTGAATATCAAAAGTAAATTTTTGAAGACTTCCTAGGCAGTGAAAGCAAGGCTCAAAATTGTTCATTTCTTTCACTTACCCACATATATGTACTGAATGCCAACTGTATTCCAGACCCTCTGGGAATGGCAGGAGCTTCAAAGATAAACAGGCAAACTAAAAGATTCAGGAAATATAGGTTAATATCTTTCTGGCCTTGTTTTAAGAAAGAATTTCTTTTAGAAAAACACAGGAAATGCTACTGTTAAATAAAAGACTGACAAAGTGACACAGAGTGGTCCTAACCATTGAGGGGACCCTGATCGGATGCCCAACTACTTTGTCAGTTACTGATCTATAGCTTGGCTGTATCAGGCCAAAACTAAAATTGTCCATCTGATTTTATAACTCTACTAGAAAAAAAATGTATCATTAGTATAAAAACCATTTAATTTATGTAATTTTGTTTCATACTCAGGCAGTCAGTATCACTCTGCTTTTCTTGCAAAAAATTACAAAACCACAAATACAAATTCCACACGTTTTGTACGTCCACCATGTATCTTTACTGTGATGAAACAGAGCATGGTATAAAGTTCTAAAGTTAAAAACATGTCACAGGTAGACATAAAATGAAAAGATTTCCATGATTTCATTTAACTCATAAAGAATAATGAAATCAGTAAGATGTTAAGACTGGTTCAGAGAAACAATGATGAATATAATCCATCAAATGAACTCTGAAATAAATTTGCAAATGTACAGAAATTGTAAACCTATTTAATATACTGAAGAACAATAAACTCTAACATTCAGGGCTGTTTCCCACCAGAAAGAAGTCAAGGGCATCCAACTGCATCTGTCCCTTTGCATTGCTATGGATGGGAATAGTTTGTAATGACTCTCAAAAGAATTTTGGCAATGATACAGTTCTCTGTTAATTAACCACTACCCATACAACGTTTCTAAATAGCTTAGTCAGTGGAAAATTAATTTAATTGTGGACACTCCTAACAGAATTATAATCCCAGGGGATATACTAGATCATGTCTAGCATTCCACTGAAAGAACACCCAGTAATCTCTTTTACTTATTTCCAAATTTTGGATCATTTTCCTTCACAATTTTTTGATAGAATGGTGCCTTTCTAAACATGATTTTATTTCAAAATAATTTACAATGCATATGTAATACTCCAAAATGCTTTTGCTTGGGGGGTGGTGTTTTCAGTGTGTGTGTGTGTGTGTGTGTGTGTGTGTGTGTGTGTGTGAAAGAAATAAAGCCTTGGTTCCGTTGTGTAATGGTTAACACTCTGGACTCTGAAAGAAATAAAGCCTTTGATCTATAAAATAGGGATTACCGGGGCGCCTGGGTGGCTCAGTCGGTTAAGCGTCTGACTTCGGCTCAGGTCACGATCTCGAGGTCTGTGAGTTCGAGCCCCGTGTCGGGCTCTGGGCTGATGGCTCAGAGCCTGGAGCCTGGTTCCGGTTCTGTGTCTCCCTCTCTCTCTGCCCCTCCCCCATTCATGCTCTGTCTCTCTCTGTCTCAAAAATAAATAAACGTTAAAAAAAATTAAAAAATAAAATAAAATAAAATAGGGATTACCTTACATGTTAAAACAGAGTTGTTTGTTACATGTATTCAATATTAGCATGTATTCAATGCCTCCTTCTACATTCACTTTTGTTGTTTAAAATATAATTCCTCGACCCCTTTGCCCTTTGTAATCCTAAACATACTCTGAGGAGAAGTTCTCATTTTTGATCTATTATGTTCTGGACAGCAGGAGAGTTAATTTCCATAACACAGAGTGAATCTGCTCAAAAGTCTTTGGAGTATTTAATCTAAATGGAATAACATCTATTTGCCATCATTTCTAGGTGGTATTCATTTAAACATTAAAAAATTACATGGCAAGAATGTTTTGAAGGCTTAATCTTATATTGAGGCAGTTTCATAGAGTATCTGGAGTTGTTGTGTAGAAAATCTGAGGCATATAGAGGCTGGAAATAGGATGGTTTTGAGTACAAATTATTATTAGTATTTATTATTATTATTATTTTGTCAGAGGCATTTGTTCTATGTGTATCTGAAAAAGCTTACAGGGTTTTTTTTCCCTTTGAAGTCAATGGGAACATCAATGATGTTTTCAAACTCTTGTAGATATATCTGTAAAGGAGAGAATTTAGAATTTTTATTTCCTTTTGTAAACTTCTTCTCACCATAAATATCATGACTACTTTCTGGCCAAAATGGGAGATTTCCAGATTTTTCTCTTAGATATTTTGGAACATCCTAGCATAAGAATGAAGCAGGAAAACAATACTAGTTTGGAGATAATCTCCGGTCACCAATTCCACATTATACTAAGTTATGCTATAGTCATGCTATATTTAAAGTTATGCTTATTTAAAATAAGCTAAACAGAGATTAGAGATGAGACTTTCTTTTTAACCATTTGACTGAGAACCCCGCTGAATAGAGTCTCACCTAAAAAACAGTAGACCCGAGTTTTCTCAGTTATTGGTGGTAAGGGTTAACAGACCAGCAAAACTACATGGTTGAACTCAGATTATAATCCCTACCCGAAATACAAAGCATTTCTGAACTCAGGCATGGAGCCATGGAATCTCCAGGCCACAGAGGGGAGATACAGAGGAGGATCTGAGAGTTAAGACTGTGTGTAAATTCAGTCCTCATCCTACACTCCACCTCCACCCTTCCTCAGATCTTACAAATGACACCAACTTGTTGGGCAAGAATGACCAGACTCAAAGGTTTAAAATAAATGTCTGCCATTTATTAGATTTGTTTTTTAGGAAGGAAGAAGAATACCCATCAGGCAGAGGCTGGGAATCACTCTCTACCCTCTTTAACACATCAAAATCACAGGCTTTCTTTTATAGCTTAATATACTTAAAAAATCCTTGTAAGACTTGTGTCGATGAGCAGTGGAGAAAGTGAAACCGGAGAAGGAACAATGAGAGAAGCTGATGGTGGACCTTATGAAATAGCAAACATCAAAGACACTATTTGATAAGGATGCTAATAACGATCAAAATACAGACAAATACACATTTGAACAAAGGAAATTACTTGTTGAGAAAAGCAAAGGTGGATGGCCTTGAAGATCCCTAAAAGAGTAAAAAAAAAAAAAAAAGTACATTCAAGGGACTAAAACATGAAGGATTTCTTGATTCGTTAAGATTTTTCACTTTAAGGAAATAGTGAACCGTCTCCTTTTGGTTATGCAAAAGCTGGCTTCATCATTACATGGAGATCAGTTTGAGTTGGAACCAAAAGCACATGTTAATGGTTTGGACATGGTGACTTGAGATGAATTGGTGGATCTAGAATGATTCCCAAGTTTCTGAGTTGAGCAATGGGATGAATGGTAGGTGTCGATTACTCAAAAGGGAAGACCAGAAAAAAGCCAGGCAAACAGGGTGGAAATTCAGTTTAGGACACTTGAATCTGAGAGAGTTGAGAAATCCATGATAACCTAGCACATACATAATTCAATATGGGGGTCTGGGCCTCAGAGATGTTGTCTGGGTTGAACATGTAAATATAGAACTTGCCCAAGATCACACAGCTTCTGAGCAGTGATGGGGAACAGAGAACAAACCCTTCTGACTCCATATTCATGTTTCTTTCTTGAAGACATGGAGAAACCAAGGAAATGGGAATCTGCTTTAAGCCTAGAATTCCACAACCATTTTCCCTTTACAAAAACTTCTGAAGTAGAAAGTCTGAAATATTACTCCTGTGCTGAACCTGGGACCAATATATTCTTTTAAATATTAAAAGTTGTGTCCAATCCTGCTACTTATTCCAGAAAATTTCTGCCTCCCTTCTTGAAACCTGGCTTCTGTCAAGCCCCTATCCCCTGTCTGACAAACACGTCTGAATGTCAGTGGATCTCAAAGACGTAAACGTCATTAAGATTTCCCACCAGACTTCTAAGTTCTATGAAAATTAAAATCCAGCTGTATAAATTGGTCATTTAGTGAGTGCATGGCCTTTGGTCCATCTGGGCTGAAATTGTCATTTGTCTGATAATGGGAAACATTATGAAGATTATTAAATTATTATTAAAATAATCCAGACTCAAACTTCTAGACGTTTCGATCCAAAGAGGGGGAGAGATGAAGCATTAGCCATGGAAAAGGAGTCTACATAACACAATGATAATTCCATAGTATGTCCAACTATTAGTTGTGACTAAGTTTGGAGTGGAAAGTTAATATCCCTACATTCTCAGGAATGAAAGGAATCTTTTTTTTTATTTTTTAAAAAAAATTTTTTTTTTCAATGTTTTTTTTATTTATTTTTGGGACAGAGAGAGACAGAGCATGAACGGGGGAGGTGCAGAGAGAGAGGGAGACACAGAATCGGAAACAGGGTCCAGGCTCCGAGCCATCAGCTCCGAGCCTGACGCGGGGCTCGAACTCACAGACCGCGAGATCGTGACCTGGCTGAAGTCGGACGCTTAACCGACTGCGCCACCCAGGCGCCCCAGGAATGAAAGGAATCTTAAAGGTTATCAAGTACAGTATCCAGCTTCTGTTTCAATTCCCTTTCTCTCACCATGACCACAACCACCTCTGTCTCACACCCAGAAATGGTCCTCCAGACTCGAAACCAGAAGAATGCTCAGGGACAACCCTGCTTGGTCCACTTTCCAACACCTCTACCTCTCAGGAAATGTTGCCTGAATTTGTCCAACAGATTCCTATACTCAGTCCTCTTCATCCATCTGTCTGGTTCTGGTCCTTCCTGAGGACACCACATCATACCAAACAGGCCAGGATGGTTGTCTGGATATCAAAGACAACCATCTTGCCCTCGTCGTAATCTTACAACGTTTTACTCAGAGGACTCAGTGATCTCCCCTACATATTCACCGGATAATCCAGACTCAATACAGTCGTCACCTTCCCCCTGCTGCCTAAGAATGAATCACAGCCCTCTTGGTGGTACCAAAGCAGAGCCGAAATGTGATTTCCTCCCTTTCTTGGCACCCTCAACATTTACCGAGCTACTCTAGGATCCCATTTGCTTTCTTGGCCAGTGCCCTTTCCAGTACTCTGTTGCTCCCCAGCTCCTGCCTAACCTTCCCCTGTCCAGTGATGACGGCTCACAGACGAAAGACACACACGTGAGAAGGAATGCGTTTTTATGGAGAGGGTGTTCCAGAATGAGGGAAGAATTACTCCGGGGGGAGGTGGTATGGTTGGTGACGTTCAAATTTTAGAGTGGCTTGAAATGTTTGTAACTGACAGGTTGGAGTCGGAGTCATAATCCTTCACATTGTTAGAACGGGCTATCTTCACAGACAGTTTCAGGCAGCACTTTTGATCACTTGGGCAGGTTAAGTATTGAATTTCATTTTTTCTGCAGGTGTTTCTGCACATGCCGTGGTACAGCTGGCATGGAATCCAAGGCTCTTGGCTGTTGCCATAGTAGGATCTGAACAGGTCACCTGGGGAAAACATAGCCATGTTTAGTGTTCTTGCAGCAGTGATAACAGGAGCGGGGAAGCATGATTTCGAGAGAACAAGCCCTGAGAGTATTAACAGGATCCGGAGTCAAAACCACCTTGGTTCAAATGCGGGTTCCGACATTATAACTCGTCATCCTTTAGCCAGATACTTTGGTTGGCTAGCCCACCGTTGCATTGTTTTCACAATGGGTGTAACAACGTTTGTGATGTTAGATTAGCATATGTAGCGTGCTCAGAGAAGTAGCTGGCACATAGTAAGAAGTAATTAAATATTAGACACTGTTGCTGATATGAAAGGCTTTTCCTGAGGGTCCAGGGTTTCAGGGTTTCAAGTGTCCGTACAGAGGTACGCTTCTCACACAGAGCTCCGTCAGGGGCGTGCAGGGCACGCACATTCCAGCCCCTGCGCGCCTTTGTCCTTTGAAGCATTTGAGCAAACACATACCACACACGTTTCTCTTTGTACCTTGGCCCCACAGAAACAGATGCTGCGTGTACCTGGGGAGCACACGCTGGAGCACACCCACAGGCACGAGTGCACACATCGGCATTCACACATATATTGAGCATATACACATGTGCTCACTGTACAAACCTCTGCCACGCGCTTTCCACAAATGGCTAAAGCCCCTCACTGACCACTGATAGCTATATATCAGTCATCCAAATACGTGCACGTGTACATGGGCTCCTCGGCTGGAAATGACAGTGACAAAGTTCCTGACACTCACTCAGCTTTCTATAATTGCTAGTCATCAATAGATTTAGTTACTTATTGCAACTTTCAAAGGCAAAGGAGCCATTAGAAAGAAAACAGGGGCACCTGGGTGGCTCAGTCGGTTGAGCGGCCGACTTCGGCTCAGGTCCTGATCTCTCGGTCCGTGAGTTCAAGCCCCACGTCGGGCTCTGTGCTGTCAGCTCGGAATCTGGAGCCTGCTCCGGATTCTGTGTCTCCCTCTCTCTCTGCCCCTCCCCCGTTCATGCTCTGTCTCTCTCTGTCTCAAAAATAAATAAACGTTAGAAAGAAAACAGTACTAACAGTCATATCATACGTCCAGCTTCAACCATGTGTCAGGCATTTTACAAATGATATCTCATTGAACCTTCATAAAAGCTTATTGTTACTGCTGTTCTTTAGATGAAGACATTGAAGCTCAAAGAGAAATCTTGTTCTGTCCACATTTCTACAGCGTTGCACTTGACCCAGCCTGGGATTCAATTCTTCTCTATTTGATACTAAGCCCATGCTCTTTCCTCTCTGTGTGACATTGCCTCCCTATATGAGAGGATTTCTAGGACAGGGTGGCGTCTTCCTGCGTGATGTCTTTAGGCATAAGGACATCTTCAGCTATCAATAGATAGTCCAGACTCCATAGCTTCACATTCAAGAACCTTTTCTTTTTTTTTTTTAAATTTTTTTTTCAACGTTTATTTATTTTTTGGGACAGAGAGAGACAGAGCATGAACAGGGGAGGGGCAGAGAGAGAGGGAGACACAGAATTGGAAACAGGCTCCAGGCTCTGCGCCATCAGCCCAGAGCCTGACGCGGGGCTCGAACTCACAGACCGCAAGATCGTGACCTGGCTGAAGTCGGACGCTTAACCGACTGCGCCACCCAGGCGCCCCTCAAGAACCTTTTCAACCACCCACCCATCCCCTCATTTCACATCCATTTATCAGCACTCACTCTGTGCCAGGCCACGTATTCAGTGCTAAGCGCACAGAGGTCTCCAGTGCCCACCCACATTAATAAAAATTGGACAAGCAAATTTGACATTGTTTTCTGTCTGGCAAAAAGAACATTCTGTTAATTTTGTGTCAACAGAAAGCAGGATGTCCCAAGTCTAGGTGAAGTCAGATAATGTGAGGGGAAAGAAAGTATAAAGTACTCTGTCTTAATGGCAGACATCCCATAGCATCTGGGCACTGATATATATATATGGACTTCCCCAGAAATTGGCACTCCAGCCCATGGAAGGCACGCAATTGCTGCAGCATCAGCCAGCCTGCTGGTTAACCAGAACAAGGAGGTAAAAAATGGCGCCCCTTCATCCATGTTCCAACATCAGGGTACCGCTGCATTTCCTACTTTAATCCTTGCCCTCATTATGGAACCCCTCCCTCTCTTGGCATCATCCTACTTACAAAAGGAGGAGGTCTGCAGGGCCCTGCTAGAGTGATACTCACACTCTTCTGGCTAATATTTGAACTGGTGGACTTTTATTTTCTCCCAAATCCAGTGGATGGGAACCAGGGCACCCAAGGTCACCTCCATCACCAGAAGATGGATAGGAACACAGATAGCAGGAATGAGGATCAGGCAAGCTGCCTTTCCCTCACTCTCCACATGGGAAGCAGGTCAAGGCAGACCCAGGAGGATTCTGCTTACAGTGGCTAAACAAACAAAGGTTTTGTTATAGGTATTTCTAGTTTCTCAATCCTGCAGCTATGCTAACCCTATATAGTTCCCTGCCATTTCAAATTGTAATATCCACATTCATTTAATGTCACCTTCGATCATCCTTCCATCTCCAAATTGAAGTTAAAGATCTGCTTTTAAATATCAGCTTTGCCTCTGACCCTCTGTACTCTGTACCCAGTCTCCCCATGTCAGGAATGGGAATGAGAGAGTTTGCACCAGATCAGGAAATCTCAACTGTGTTTGTGAAGGAGGAGGTTAATAAGATGGGTCATACTTTATAATAACTTGGGGAGTTGTTAAGTATACTCACATCAAGTCTCTAGAGATTGTGACTTGACAGGTCTGAGAAGAGGCCAGAGGAGGGGTGCTGTGCATGAGTTTCCCAGAAAATACGGGCTCCTGCCTGAAGTGAGAGCTACAACCCTGCCTGACCTTCTCGCATCCACCCATAGACATGGCCTGGCTCATTCACTGACTTTGGACTTGTATTAAGGGCAAATTAAAATATCATAAATCAAAAAACAAAACATATGCTCTAGACTCTCACAGTTCCATACACAGCCAAAAGCAATGTTATACATGATTTCTTTGCCACCTGTGCACCCCAAACATGATCCTTTCCCACCCAACTTGTAAGGTTCTTTATATATATATATATATATATATATATATATACATATATATATATACATATAAATGTATATAAAATATATAAATATTTTATGTATTATATAAAATATATAAATAAATATTTAAATATATAAAAATATATAAATTTTTAATATATAAAATTTTAATTTTATAGATTAATTTTAATTATAAAATTTATTTATAAAATTATATATTAAATTTAATTATAAAATTTTAATCTATAAAAATTTATATATATTTATAAATTTATATATTTAATAAATATACAATATATAAAATATAGAATATATATTTATTTATATATTAGGCATAAGTCATTTATATGTATTCATTAATTCATTCAATAAACGTACTCTGTGCAAAGCACTCACCTCAATACTAGGAATACATAAGTTGCAAAGACAGAGTCTCGACTTTCAAACACATTAATTTCCTAAGTATATGTTTTGGGGTGATGAAAGGAAAAAAATGACTTTGGTTACCCCAGAAAAATTTGTCCGGAACAGTTCCTGCCCATGAACTGCCAGGTGAAAGTATCAAATAGTTATTAGGGAGGCAGCACTATGTACAACTTGTGAAGCATGGAATACTTGTCTTCCTTTGTTGTTATCTGCAAACTTCCCTGTGGTTTTTACCACTGTTCCAACATGGGGACTGAACTTTACAGAACATGAGGACAAGTGTCTCTCAGGTGAAGAGAATGAAACAGAGTGAGAAATAAGGGGTAGGAGAAGGTGAAGTAGGGAGAGGGTGGGAAGGGGAAAGAGAAATAAGAGAGGGAGGAGAAAACAGTAATTCTGAATTCAGTGCCAAGAAAAGAGACAACCTTGGCTCTCTGTGGGGCTGGGATGAGATTATTGCCGTGTCTTTCTGTACATGTCAAAGTTTAAGAAGAACCACTTAAGGACATTCCAGCCTCCCAGTTTCATTTTTCCTCACTGCCTACAGTTATATTTATTGCTTTTCGGTGCTCCCCCCCTCCCCCAATCACACCCAAGAAACTTTTTTAAGAATTTGAAAATAGTTACCAGATTATTTTCACGCAGCATTCACTCTCCCCATTTCAACAGCCACGGCTCTGCTCTGATGAATGCAACTGTCTTACTCAAGCTTAATCACCCCCCAAACTCAGGCTAAGCCAACCCCTGCCCGGACACACCCCACATATGCCCAGCTTGAATAACACACCTACTTGAACAAACAGCTAACTCCAACTTGCAGCTCTGTCTCTTCTCTAACCACCTAAGGCTCAGTTATAAAATTTAACACAAACAGGATACTAGCCAAGCCACCCAACCCAATTCACAGCATTAATCCAAAACACAACCCCACCACCAGCTTCACCCTAACTTTCAGTCCTACCCAACTCCGCCCTCAGCTCCATTCAGCAAAAATAGCTTTCCCTCTCCAGACTACGCCAGAACATCAATCCAGACCAATCCTATAAACAGAATTGCTTACCCCCTCCTCATGCCCACTCATTTTTCTAACATTACTCTCTCTCTAAGGTCATATACCATCCCCACCACAACTCATTCTCCCAAACTACCATTGATTCATCTGATAGCTCCCCAACTTGGATCCAATCTCGCACACCAAACACATGAATCAATCTATCCTCCCAGTGACAGCACTACCTAAAATGCCTCACGCTTCGATACTCCACTAGCCCAGGAGAGAAGAAGCAACGACCTCTTAAATTTGTCTTGGCAGAGTGGAACCAGGGGAGATCTTGACATGAGATGGACCTTGGGAGTAACGTTCCCAACCTGTCTGAGACCAGAAAGGCTTTAGGTAGTGCCTGTGATATGTGAGTGGGAGTCATCTCAGAGGTCATCAAGATAACAATACCACACGCAAGACCCCAGAACCTTTGAGAGAGGCCTGAGTTACCTGGAGTCTTAGGAACCAGGATCAGGAGGATGGAAATGGTCATTAAATAGGGCTTCATGACTGACATGTCCTGAGAGAATGGAGGGCTCAGGTGCAGAGGACGGAACAGAGATCACTGCAGCAGCGTGATGCCCTGCCTTTATTAGTTTTGGAAATGGGCCAGGGTTGTGTGCAGTGAACTAAGAGGGATGAGACATACCTGAGGTCAGCCAGACAGAAGGATCACATGCATCACATGTCTCAGCTGGGCACTCTGTGAAAGTGTGGGAGATGTGCCAGCGGCACCCATGTTGAGGTGAGCCTTCCTTCCCAGAAAGAAACAAAGCCAAATTAGAGGCAATTGGCATTTTGTGTGAGACAAATTTGAATGAATGAATGAATGACTCAAGCAAGCAAGCAAGCAGTGAGAAAGTAATACATAATTATAAGAAATAAGGAATCCTTCCTTAAACATTTGTCTTTATCCTCCTGACAGTAGAGTGTCTCCCTCTCTCAGAAGTACTTACTGTATGTCCAATCCTGTCCTCGGCATCATGGACTAAAAAAAGAGAAGGAGAAAGGGAAGGGGGCTGGGGGGAAGGCACTGATGAAAGAAAAGATGGGGAAGAAAAACTGAAGGGGAAAGTATAACTGGGGGAAGGGAGGAAAAGACATCAGGCAAAAATAATGGCAATTCATATTTACCATGAATCTACCATGTGTCAGTTTCTGTACTGAATACTGTGGTCTAGATATGAACACTTATGACAACACTGTGAGGTTAGGTAATATTTTCTACATCACGGATGAGGACAAGAAAGTTTGAAGAGGTGATGTAACATGCCTAAGCCACCCATCTTATGAGACATAGAGCCTAGATTAGAAATGGTAGCTGTCTGAAAGTATGTGCCTTTGGGGTTTTTCGTTCTTCCAGTGAGTGGAAAGACAGAAATGAGAGATAAGGCAAAAACATAATCAACTGCTAAAAATCAGAGAGTAATTCACTATTCAAGACAATAAGTTTAGTCTGAGGAATTCAGTGCTCATCGCCTGAGAAATGAGAATGAAAGAATTTTTTAGAAGAAGCCACACTGACTCCAGTGAATCATGTGGAAGATGGATGGGTGGGATCCAGTCTTTTGAATGGAAATCTGGAAATGAGTGAAAAGGTTCTTTTCAAAAGTCTAGAATAGTATTGCCACATCTTGCCACAACAAGGCAAATGGAACAGGACTAGTCCTCCCAAAGGTAAATGGAGTTATACTAGCCCTCCCACTAAAGCAACTGTAATGCTTGAAAAAACAGAGAAAGAGTAACTATTTCAGTTACTGAATTCAAGACAGAGCAGAAATGAAAAGGCAACCTACCATGGGAGAAAACGTTGCAAGCCACATATCTGATAAAGGGTTAATATCCAAAATATAAAAGGAACTCATACAAGTCAATAAAAATAATAATAATCCAATTAAAAAGTGGGTAAATAACCTGAGTAGACATTTTTCCAAAGAAGATGTTCAACGTTTTTATTTATTTTTGGGACAGACAGAGACAGAGCATGAACGGGGGAGGGGCAGAGAGAGAGGGAGACACAGAATCGGAAACAGGCTCCAGGCTCCGAGCCATCAGCCCAGAGCCTGACACGGGGCTCGAACTCACAGACCGTGAGATCGTGACCTGGCTGAAGTCAGACGCTTAACCGACTGCGCCACCCAGGTGCCCCCCAAAGAAGATGTTCAAATGGCCAACCGTCACATGAACAGGTGCTCAACATCACTAATCATCAGGGAAATGCAAATCAAAGCCATGAGATATCACCTCACACCTGCTAGAATCACTATTATCAAAAAGACAAGAGGTAACAAGTGCTAGTGACGATGTGGGGAAAAGAGAACCTTTGTGCACCGTTGGTGGGAATGTAAATCGGTACAGCCATTATGGAAAACAAATGATTCAGCAATTCCACCTCTAGATATACACCTGAAAGAAATGAAACCACTATGTCAAAGAGCTAACTGCACTTCCTTCCATGTTCATTGCAGCATTATTTACAGTATCCATGAAACAACCTAAGTGTTCATCAACAGATAAGTGAAAAAAGGAACACTCAAAGAAAAGCCCATGCCTGGCCAAAGGATTGGGGAAAGGGTAGCCTAACAACAGAAGCCGTCTTGGCAATACTCTGCCTACTCCAGCCTAACACTAATGGGAAAAACTCACTCTTCTTTTCCCCATGGTTTCACAAGGCTTTCACCCCCTACCCATGGTGTTCACCCCCTCTCTATAGAAGCAGTGCTCAGGCTTCCTCACCAGGTGATGTTGGCGGGGACATATGGGGAGGTAATCTTTCATCTCCTGAATGGCAGAAGCAGGAGTGGCTGTGATTCCCTTGTGGAGTAGCGTCCGCTAAGCTCAGGGGGCAGCTGAGCTTCTATCTCCATCCACCATCAACAGAGACTGAGTAACGTAGTGTAAGTCAGGGCTAGTGTAAGTACTTTCACATTTGCCCCACCCTGCTTTGCCAGGATAGTAGCAGCAGGATCCAAAGGGGAGGGTAAATATATACGAGTGCCCAGCCTTCAAGCTAGATCTCAGCAGAGGATTTCCTGCTAAGAAGAAGAAAGAGGAGAAGGCGGAGGAGGAAGAGGAGGAGGAGGAGGAGGAGGAGGAGGAGGAGGAGAATAACTCAGAGTCTCAGAATATTATATCCAAAACTTTCAGCACATAGTTTTTAAAACTCATTCTTGCCAAGAAACAGGAAGATAACAACACGAATGGCAGAATAAAACAGTGAGTAGACACCAATACCAAGATGAATCAGATGTTGGGATTTTCTGATAAGAATTTTAAAGCATCCATCATACAATATTTCAAGAAGCAATTAATAATCGTTTTGAAACAAATAAAAAGGAAATTTGGCACACACACAAAAATAGAAACTATAAGAAAACATCTGGATAGGGCGCCTGGTGGCTCAGTCCATGAAGCGTCTGACTTCGGCTCAGGTCATGATCTCATAGTTTGTGAGTTCGAGCCCCGAGTTGAGCTCTGTGCTGACAGCTCAGAGCCTGGATCCTGCTTTGGATTCTGTGTCTCCCTCTCTCTCTGCCCGTCCCCTGCTCATGCGCTCTCTCTCTCTCTTTCTCTCTCTCTCTCTCTCTCTCAAAAATAAATTTTAAAACATTAAAAAAGAAAAGAAAAAACCTGGATAGTAGACAAGAAAAATATAATTACTGAAGTTTTAAGAATTTACTGGAGGCATTCAATGGTAGAGTGGAGATGACAAATGACATAATTGGTGAACCTAGGGAAAGGTCAATAGAATTTACCCAATCTGAGCAACAGAGGGAAATAGATTGAAAAAAAAAATGAACAAAGTCTCGAGCACCTGTGGGACAATAACTAAAATCCATATCATCTAAGTCCCAGATGAGAGGAGAGAGAGAATGAGACTGAGAAATGTATGTGAAGAAATAATGGCTGAAATACTCCCAAATTTGGGAAAAAGCATAAACCTACAGATTTAAGAAGCCAAGAAAATCCCCAATAGGATAAACCTAACGGAATCAATGCCTAGTCACATTGCAATCAAACTTCTGAAAACTGAATAGTAAAAAAAAATTTCTTTTAAACAGCTAAAGATTAACTTCCTTTGGTAGACCATAGATTTGAATGATAAATGATTTTTCATCTGAAACTGTGGAGGCCAGAAGCAGGTGATATAACATTTCTCATGTACTGAAAGAAACGCAATGTCAACCATGTATTCTGTATTGGACAAAAATATTCTTCAGGAGTGGAGAGGAAATAAAGGCATTCTCAGACACAGGGAAACTAAGAGAACTTGTAGACAGCAAGCCAACCCTGAAAGAGTAGCTAAACAGAAGGGAAATGATAAGAGAAGAAGGCTTGAAAGTTTAGAAAGGAAAAAAAGAACACTAAAATGGGTAAACATAGAGGTAAACATAATAGACCACTCTAATTCTCATTAGTTTCTTATCATATTTGATGGTTGTAACAAAAATTATGATGTCATTTGACATAGTGCTCAATACATATAGAGAAAATAATTAAGACAATTAAATTTTTTTAAGGTGAGAAGACTAAAGAAACTTAAATGGAAGTAAGATTACTGCATTTCACTTGAAATGGTAAGATGTTTATGCCAGCAGTTTGTGATAAGTTATATATGTATATATATATATGAAATATGAAATACATTCATGAAATTCATATACATATGAACATGAAATATACATATGAAATATGTATATTTCAATCACTGTGAAAACTGTATGAAGCAATATGCTAAAAAAAGAAAAAACACTAGGGGCGCCTGGGTGGCTCAGTTGGTTGAGCGTCCAACTTCGGCTCGGTCATACCTCACGGTCTGTGAGTTCGAGCCCCGCATCGGGCTCTGTGCTGACAGCCTGGAGCCTGCTTTGGATTCTGTGTCTCCCTCTCTCTCTGCCCCTCATGCTTATGCTCTGTCTCTCTCTCTCTCTCTCTCTGTCAAAAATAAATAAACATTAAAAAAAAATTTTTTAAAGAAAAAACACTATAAGCAAAACTAGATCAATCCTAAACATCGTTGAAATAACACACAGGTAGTTTAGAAAAGAGAAAGCGTGGAAACAAACAGAAAACAAATAGCAAAAACTGGAACACTTAAGCCCCAATATATCAATAATTACCATAAATGTAAAAGGTCTAGACTGACACTAGTAAAAAGGGTGGGGTCAAGAATGCTGAAATTTCACCTCTCCATAAAAGCAATGAGAACACAGGCAAAATGGTCAGAATCAACTTTGTTAGAACTCTGAAAATTAACCGAAGGCTTGTTAACTGCCTCAGAGCACTTATTTAAGAAAAAAGGCAGACACAGTGAGACAGTGAGTTTTCTAGCATTTTCCTTTACCCCAGTATCATCTCCCACTCCCAAACTCAGAGTCTTGAAAGTGATAGCCTGCATTCTTAGTTCTGGAAAGAACAGAACCGACCTGATTCACAAAGAACTGTCATTATTTGATGTGTCTGGTGGCTCCCTGGAAAACTGGTTTGAAAGACTTGACTTTAGGGGCGCCTGGGTGGCTCAGTGGGTTGAGCGTCTGACTTCGGCTCAGGTCACGATCTCGCGGTCCGTGAGTTCGAGCCCCGCGTCGGGCTCTGGGCTGATGGCTCAGAGCCTGGAGCCTGCTTCTGATTCTGTGTCTCCCTCTCTCTCTGCCCCTCCCCCGTTCATGCTCTGTCTCTCTCTGTCTCAAAAATAAATAAATGTTAAAAAAAAAATTTAAAAAAATGAGTTTAAAAAAAAAAAAAAAGAAAGACTTGACTTTATTTCACTTGACTCAGAACTGACTGCTAAAGACCCTACTAGGGGCCATTTGTCAAAAAAAAAAATTACAGTCATATATTTTAGTCAGAGCTGCCTGAGGAGATAAATAACAGTTGAGGGAAAAAATAGATTAATCAAACAGCTTCGGGGGAAAGGCTGGAGAGTGAGATGTCCATATGGGCTTTGAAAAACTCTGACGCATTCACACATGCAAAGAAACAAGGAAGTATGACTCATACATGGGAAAAAACAATCAATAACAAGTGTTCTAGGGGAAGCCCATACATTGAATCTTGTAGACAAAGGCTTTAAATAAGCTATTTTATTTAAATAAGTCCAAACAAGGAAAGACACCATGTCTAAAGAACTAAAGAAGACAAAAAAAAAAGAAGACAGAAGACACCCATGTCTATGTACTACCCAAAGTGATCTACAGACACAATGCAATCTTCATCCAAGTTCCAGCAATTAAAAAAAAAAAAAGAAATATGCATTCTAAATTTCATATGGAATCTTAAGAAACCCTGAACCACCAAAAATAATCTCAAAAAAGAGCAAAGTTGGAAGCCTCATACTTTCTGATTTTAGAACTTGCTACAGAGCTACAAAGCAGTGCATTACTAACATCACAGACTTATAGACCAATTGAACAGAATAGAAAGCCCAGAAAGGTATCCTCATGTGTATGCTCGGGTAATTTTTGACAAGGGTGTCAAGACTGTTCAATGGCGGAAAGAATCGTTTTCTCAATAAATGGTGTGGGGAAAACTGGATATCGATATGCAAAACAGAAAAATTAAGTTAGCCCTACCTTTTACATATGCAAAAATTCAAAACTGATGAAATACCTAAGTATAGGAACTAGAACTACGAAATTCTTGGAAGAAAACAGGGAGAAAGCTTCGTGACATTGGAATGTGCGATGATTGTTTTTGGATATGACAGCAAAAGCACAGATAACAATAGAAAAGTAGGTATGTTGGACTTGATCAAAATGCAAAACTTTTGTGCATCGAATTATTATTAAAAATTGAAAAGCTAACCCATGAAGTGAGAGAAAATATTTGCAAATCATGTATCTGGTAAGGATATTAATAAGGCATAGAGTAGTAATATCTGGATTATCTATAGAACTCCTACAACTCAACAGATCCCTGATTTAAAAATGGGCAAAGAGTGGGGCACCTGGCTGGCTTAGTTGGTTGAGCATCCGACTTCGGCTCAGGTCATGATCTCTCGGTTTGTGAGTTCGAGCCCTCTGTCGGGCTCTGTGCTGACAGCTCAGAGCCTGGAGCCTGCTTCAGATTCTGTGTCTCCCCATCTCTCGGCCCCTCCCATGCTCATGCTTTGTTTGTCTCTCTTTGTCTCTCAATAATAAATAATCGTTAAAACATTTTTTTTAATAAAAAAATAAAAATGCGCAGAGAACTTGAATGGACATTTTTCCAAAGAAGATATACAAATGACCAAGAGCACATGAAAAGAGGCTCAAAATCACAAATCAGTAGGGAGATACAAATCAAACCCACAATAAGCTATCACTTCATACCCATTAGGGTGGTTTTATTTTTATTACTTTTTTTTTCTTTTTTTTTTTTTTTTAATTTTTTTTTTCAACGTTTATTTATTTTTGGGACAGAGAGAGACAGAGCATGAACGGGGGAGGGGCAGAGAGAGAGGGAGACACAGAATCGGAAGCAAGCTCCAGGCTCTGAGCCATCAGCCCAGAGCCTGACGCGGGGCTCGAACTCACGGACCGCGAGATCGTGACCTGGCTGAAGTCGGACGCTTAACCGACTGCGCCACCCAGGCGCCCCTACTTTTTTTTTTCAACTTTTGGAACAAAAGCGTTTACTCTCAAATGGTGGCCCTGTCTGTGTAGAGACACGCCTGTCCACATAACAGAAGTTGGATGGTGTGCGACTACATTCACTCTGAAAGCTCTGTGATGACACGTGGCGATCGTGATGACCTCATTGTGATGAAACGATGAAATGATGCCTTTTTTTCCCAGCGGCCCATCTCTGAGCTGAGTAGTTCAAATCTGATAGCGAGCGAGTTCTCAGATCTGTACTTAGTGTCTTCAAAGATGGGCAATCTGAATTGTTGCTCTGGTGATATGTTCATGAAGATCTTCTTAATGCTGTCTGCTACGAACTGGATAGTTAACTCTCCCTCAAACAATTTTTTCTCATCGTTTAAAATTTCCTCTCTTGGGGCGCCTGGGTGGCGCAGTCGGTTAAGCGTCCGACTTCAGCCAGGTCACGATCTCGCGGTCCGTGAGTTCGAGCCCCGCGTCGGGCTCTGGGCTGATGGCTCGGAGCCTGGAGCCTGTTTCCGATTCTGTGTCTCCCTCTCTCTCTGCCCCTACCCCGTTCATGCTCTGTCTCTCTCTGTCCCAAAAAAAAATAAATAAACGTTGAAAAAAAAATTTAAAAAAAAAAAATTTCCTCTCTTCAACTGGCCATACAGAGTTATAAATATGTTTTCTAGTTTTGTTTCATTCCTCAATTTCTATTTTTGGTTGTTCTACCAAGCTAGCCGCCTTGATTTTTTTTTCCCCCTCCATTTAGAAAAATGGACTACATCCTATTGTATCCTGCAGTCCTTACTTGTCACCACTAGGTATTCCTAGGGGAAAACATACAACCGTGTCTATTTTTTTAAACATAATTTATCATCAAGTTGGCTAACATACAGCGTATACAGTGTGCTCTTGGTTTTGGGGGTAGATTCCGTGATTCATTGCTTATATACAACACCCAGTGCTCATCCCAACAAGTGCCCTCCTCAATGCCCATCACCCATTTTCCCCTCTCCCCCACCCCCTCAGGATTTCATTTTTAAAAAATGAAAATAACAAATGTTGGCAATGATAAGATTGGAACTTTATACACTGCTGACGGGAATGTAACATGGTGCAGTCCTATGGAAAACAATATGGTGACTCCTCAGAAAGTTAAGCATAGCATTACCATATGATCCAGCAATTCCAATATACTTCAAAAAAAAAAAAAAAGAAAGAAAGCATGGATCCAAACAGATGTTTGTACACTCATGTTCATAGCAGTATTATTCACAACAGCCAAAAGGTGGGATAAACAAAATGTTATGTATACATACAATGGCATATTATTCAGTCTTAAAGAAGGATAGAAATTCTGACACATGCTACAACATGAATGAATCTTGAAGATATTATGGTTAGTGAATTAAGCCAGTCACAAGAGGACAAATATTGTATGTTCCCACTTACATACTAGAGTAGTCAAACTCATAGAGACAAAAAGTAAAGTGATTACTTTTACTTTCAGGGGGTGGGGGGGGTGGGGAGAAGGGGAGAGTGGGGAGGGGAGTTCGTGTTTAATGGGTACAGAGTTTGTCTACTGCTAATGCTATTCGAGTCAGGTGTAACTTTTTGACCTAGCTGTTCAGTGGCCAGATCCAAAATGAGAAGTGAACGTGACTGCCTTGCCGTGAGTAGAAGATACTCATCCTCAGGGCGCCATAGCTAATATTTCTATTCCCAATGCTGACTTAATACAGTTCACTAATAAACCCATATGAGAGACACATGGGGAAATATAAAAGCATATTATGCAATAGTCACTCCTCACGAGATTTTAGAGGCTATGTTGTCACAAACATAAAATCAGCCAACCAGCTGCACTCATAGCTGTAAATGCGAGCTCTACATTAGCCACCGGTCTTAAAGTGAATACCTCTACTGACAGTAAATATGTGTGTGAGGCCTGCATACTATTTGGATGAAGAAAGTCTTTCTAATATCGGCGGGAACTAAAATATCACATGGAAACGGATTGCTAGTTTATTAGAGTCATTGCAGTTGCCCCAACAATTTATGTAATTCCTTGTAGAACTTATACCAGATGAGACGAGCTATCTGAAGGAAATGAATTTGCACAAAAGTGTCTACTAAGGTTTGGACTGGGGAAATTGAAGTTTTGTTACTTCTGTCCAGGGACTCCTATTCACAGTTTCAGATATGTGCAACTCTCCCAGATTGGAAAACTGGAAATCAAGGAGAGCTAAGAAAAGCACCATAGGAATATGGGGATTACCCCATGAGATTATTCCCATACCCCAATTCTATGCATACATAGCTTTTCATGCCTTCTAACCAGCAATATCATTCAAACAAAATGAATACACTGAAAGCCTTGGAATTATACCACCCCTGTATAAGGACCAAATCAGTAAGTAATACAAACATGTGCCGTTTGTCAGAACATTACATGCAACAGCTAAGTTACATCAAGGAAGCCCACTGAGGCCCACATTACCTAGGACCTGGTGATAGCTGAATATTGTAGAAGTTCTGCCATCAGAAGGTAATAAATACTGTTCAGTAATAGTATATATGGTTTCTAGAATGCCAGGAGTGTTGCCATTGGTTAAAGCAGATGCTCAAATAATAAGCAAAACCTTACTGAGTTTATCATCCCAATCTTTGGAATTCCTAAACATCTAGAATCCAGAAGATGAAGTCACTCTACTTCTATGGTAAATCAGAGGATCTGTAAGAACTTACAAACACCAATAACTTATCACGCTCCTTATCAGCCCCAGTTTTCCAGAGAAGTAGAATACATGAACCTTACCCTAAAGAATTCTTTGGCAAAATTATATCAAACCGCTAGTTTATGGTGATCAACAGCCTCACCTGTTTCTGTGAAAATTAAGGCCAACTCCCATTTGCAAGTATGGTATTTCTCCCTTTGAGTTAAGGTTTGGAAATTCGATGAATTTAGAGGTTAAGGATAACCCCTCACCTGATAAAATGGAAAGAAAACACTTCAGATAGAAAGGATTTGCTTGTTTCCCTAGGCTCATTCCGCCATCGTGTGGCCAGATGTATACACAGTCCCTTAAAAATGAGTTTATCCTGTTTATAACCTAGCAATCTTTAGTCTCCATATTTAAGGCCTCTAGGAGAACCAAATGAACTGTATTTCTTAGTATTACTGCTGCTAATATGAATCAACTTTACTTGAACATAGTGGCCTTTACCATTCTGGAAAATATTTACAGAGGGGCCAAAAGGACCAGGATCGAACTCAAAGAGCCATTAAGTACTATTTTAGAAAGAATCAGAACCAGGACTGGAATTACAAACTCTTATCCTGTAGAAATACTCATCAACAACTTAATTTGGGGCAATTTTGGAAACATATCATTCAAAGGTAAACAGGATGGAATCATAGTCGACCACAGGAGTAGCAGTAGGAACAAAACTAGAATGAAATTGAGGCAGAATTTGGAATTGGACAGCTTGAAATGAAGTTCTGTGGCCACAAAATATGGCTAAAGAACCGCCCCAAGCCCTCAGCTGTAAACCCAAACAACTAGCTATTCAACAATCACAGGATACACTTGTTGGTGCTGAACTACGGGATTGTACCTGCTTATGGAAACAACTGGTATTGGGCATGGAGCCGTCTATGGAAAGATTACAGGATAATGTAAAAAGGTTGGTCATACCATAGATACGAGAGCGGAAAGTTGGGATTTGCAGACTGAAACTACTGAAAGCTGAACCAATGTAACTAATTAGACTAAAGGAGGGAAGTTTTCTCCTACACTGATGTGGAAGAAGTGTGTTCGATGGATGCCTGTCGTTCAAGGACGTGGGGACACAGAAGACAGGCGCTATAATCCAAATGTTACTGTTGATACTGAAAATGTTAGAAATGGCAGATTGGGCATATTTGTCCCCAGGATTTAGAACAAACAGCCCATTTTCTTCCACTAATATTTTTATAGGTACCCTCCATTGAGCACCTCATAATCAAATTTTAATGATCAGTAGTATAAAATATTGTGTCATTTTGGAAGGATCACTTGGGAAGATGAGACTATTTCTGTGGGCAGTGATTTAACTTGTAGGAATAATTGATGGATATTGACTGGAAATATATTGGCCCATGCAAGAAAAATGTCTACAGAAAGCTTTAGACAACTGAGCCCCACATGTTGATGGTACATTAGGTATCAGTTGGGTTAAGCTAAAAGGAGAGCTGAAGAATAACTCTCACACTGTAGAGCATTTAGAAAACCAAGCTACTAAAACTAATCAACAGTTTGATAAAGCAGAATTCTTTGTTTTTTTAATTTTTAATGTTTATTTATTTTTGCGAGAGAGAGCAGGGGAGGGGAATTGAGACAGGGAGACACAGAATCCAAAGCAGACTCCAGGCTCTGAGCTGTCAGGCATCCCCGATAAAGGAGAATTCTTATGCATAGATAATCAAGAATCTGCTTTAAGGGGGCGCCTGGGCGGCTCAGTCGGTTAAGCGGCCCACTCTTGATTTCATATCAGGTCATGATCTCAGAGTTCGTGAGTTTGAACCCTGCATCGGGCACTGTGCTCACAGCGCAGAGCCTGCTTCAGATCCTGTCTCCCTCACTCTGCCCCTCCCCTGCTTGCTCTCATTCTCTCTCTCAAAAATAAATAAATGCTAAAAAATAAATAAAAATAAAAATTATTTTTAAAAAAATTTTAAAAAGACAGGGCGCCTCGGTGGCTCAGTCGGTTAAGCAGCTGACTTCAGCTCAGGGCATAATCTCGCGGTTCGTGACTTGAAGCCCCACATCGGGCTCACTGCCGTCAGCAGAGTCTGCCTCGGATCCTCTGTCTCCCTCTCTCTCTGCCCCTCCCCCCCCAAAATAAATAGATATTTAAAAATTTTTTTTAAATTAAAAAAAGAATCTACCTAAACTATACATTGTTAAAATGATATTTTCAAAGGCTATTTACCTAAAACCAATATTCTTTTAATTTTTAAAAATCATCCTATCATAATATTAATTATGGCTTTAGTATGTATACTTCTTTGGGCTTGTTGGATATATAGAATATTAATTAACAGTTCAAAGAGAAATCAACACTACAGTGCAGATTGTATGGAGAATCTGCTACTACAAAACAGTATCAAAAGAAGAAATGGGGGGCGCCTGGGTGGCTCAGTCGGTTAAGCGTCCGACTTTGGCTCAGGTCACGATCTCGCGGTCAGTGAGTTCGAGCCCCGCGTCGGGCTCTGGGCTGATGGCTCAGAGCCTGGAGCCTGTTTCCGATTCTGTGTCTCCCTCTCTTTCTGCCCCTCCCCCGTTCATGCTCTGTCTCTCTCTGTCTCAAAAATAAATAAACGTTAAAAATAATTAAAAAAAAAAAAAGAAGAAGAAATGATTGTAGGGAAACTGAGTTTAATAGACCCTTACTGGGGTATGTTGAAACATGGGACTAATCTTATGTGCCACATACGCTGTCAGGAGCAAACCCAAGAGGTAATATAAAGAATCATAAAGAATAGAACATCAAAGCAAGACTGGTTAGGAATTATAAAAAACAGGATGTGATGGTAAACTCAGTGTAAATACCAATGCAAATTGGATATCTGCTGTTTACTAAAAGTAAACCATGGTTTAGCTTAAGTATTTTTATTATTCTATTTACCCTTCTATTAGATTGTCCACAAGAAATCATTATTTTCTTAGCTGTGCCACTAAAATTTAAAATATACATGCTTGAGTTATCAAAATATAGTATAAATTAGGAAGTTTACCATTTCTTAGAGAATGTAAGAGCTTTACAACAATTTAACCCATATGTCCCCTCCCAAATTATACCTTGTTTTGGTCATGTTTTTACGGTTTAAAACCATGTGGTATAAGTGGGGCCTGGGGGCTCAGTTGGCTAAGTGTCTGACTTCGGCTCAGGTCATGATCTCACAGTTCATGGGTTTGAGCCCCGCGTTGGGCTCTGTGCTGACAGCTTAGAGCCTGGAGCCTGCTTCGGATTCTGTGTCTCCCTCCCTCTCTGCCCCTCTCCTGCTCACACTCTGTCTCTGTCTCTCTGAAAAACAAATAAACATTGAAAAAATGTTTGTTTTTTTTTTTAAACTTGGTGTTTTTTTTTCTTTTTTTTTTTTATATATGAAATTTATTGACAAATTGGTTTCCATACAACACCCAGTGCTCATCCCAAAAGGTGCCCTCCTCAATACCCATCACCCACCCTCCCCTCCCTCCCACCCCCCATCAACCCTCAGTTTGTTCTCAAAAACTTGGTTTTAATATTACTGTTTTATATACCTACCGTTCATTCAGATTTGCTCACAACTTTTTCAATGAACTATCTTACCAAAGTGTATATACTACATTCAGTGAAATACACAAATAAAAAGTGTACAACACAGGAATTACCCCAAGGTGAATACACTGTGTAAACCCCACTTAGGTCAAGAAATATGATATTATTTCCAACTCAGAAGCCCTAATTTTGTTCCTACCCTGTCACTGTCCACACAGCTCTCACCAAAGTTAATCACACTCCTGAATTTAATTCTGTCATAGATTCACTAATTGGATTTGCCTGTTTTTGAACTTTATATAAATGGAATCCTACATAACTAGGCTTTTGTGTCTGGTTCATCATTATGTTTGTGAGAGTCACATGGTGATAGGCCTTGGATATTTTCCAGTTTGGAGTCATTTATGAATAATACTACTATGAACACTATGATTTAAAAAAATTTTTTTTTAATGTTTATTTATTTTTGAGACAGAGCATGAGCAAGGGGAGGGTCAGAGGGAGAGGGAGACACAGAATCTGAAACAGGCTCCAGGCTCTGAGCTGTCAGCACAGAGCCCGACGCGGGCCTCGAACTCACGGACGGCAAGATCATGACCCGAGCTGAAGTCGGATGCCCAACCGACTGAGCCGCCCAGGCGCCCCTGAATACTACTGTTCTTGCTCACATCTTTTTATGCACATATATAGGCATTTCTGTTGGAGAAATTGATAGGTCATAGATAAACATGTGATGACCTTTTCTACCTACGGTCAAATAGTTCCCAAAGTGGTTGTACCATTTTAAAACATCCCACCAATATTTGATATTGTCAGTCTTTATTAATTTTAGCCATTCTGGTGTTCATGTGTAATGGTAGCTCATTGTGGTTTTAATTTGCACTTTTTCAATAACCAGTATGATTGAGAGCCTTTTCTTATGATCATTGGTCATTTGGCTATTCTACTTTGTGAAATGTCTGTTCAAGACTTTGACCTTCTTTTCTCTTGCAGTATGGTCTGAATTTTTCTTAATGATTTGTAAGAAATGTTTATGGAGCTTGGATACAATATCTTTGTTGGTTATATGTTTTAAAAATAGCTTCCATGACTTTTCTTTTCTCTATCTTACTGACATCTTTTTGTTCAACAAATGTTCCTAATTTTAATGAGGTCAAATCTGTCTCTTTTCCTTTATGGTTAGTATATTCTATGTCCTGTTTAAAAATCTTTATGTTTAAAAAAAATCTTTACTTATGCTAAGATCATAAACATATTCTCTTATGTTCCTTCTAGAAAGTTAGTAAGAAGGTTTTACATTCTTATTGAGATCTATAATCCATATGGAATTGATTTAGGTGGATGGTGTGAGATTTTTTTCAATATGGATATCCAATTGATAACGCGCCATTTATTGAAAACATTATCCTTTCTCCCTTACTCTGCTGTGACATTTTTCTCAGAACTCCACTAGTCATGGATGACTAGGTCTATTTCTGGACTCTATTTTGTTTACTTAGTTCATTTATCTTTGCCGCAATGTCACACTTTCCTAATTACTGTAGCTTTATGATAAATCTTAAAATATCAGAATTTAAATCCTACGACTTGTTCTTCAAGATTATCTTGATTATTCTTTGCCCATTTGTGTCTGCAAATCTTTGAATCAGCTTGTCAATGCACATAAAGTGAAAACACATGGGATTTTGATTGTGGTCACACTGAATCTACAGATCAATTTGGAGAATATTGACATCATATAGGAGGTGAGGTTTTACTCTTCTTGAATTGATCTCAATTTATTTGTTTCCCACATAGAAATCTTGACTTTCTTTGGCTTTGTTCCTAGTTACTTGGTGTTTTTCTATTCCATTGTAAATGTGTCTTTTCTTTTACCTTTATTCTCTTTTTTTGGCAGAATTTTATGTGTGGGCGCATTGATTTAAATAACTTTTCTCGGGGCGCCTGGGTGGCGCAGTCAGTTAAGCGTCCGACTTCAGCCAGGTCACGATCTCGCGCTCCGTGAGTTCGAGCCCCGCGTCGGGCTCTGGGCTGATGGCTCAGAGCCTGGAGCCTGTTTCCGATTCTGTGTCTCCCTCTCTCTCTGCCCCTCCCCCGTTCATGCTCTGTCTCTCTCTGTCCCAAAAATAAATAAACGTTGAAAAAAAAAATTTAAATAACTTTTCTCAGAAAGGGAGAAAATACCTTGAGTAGTCCTAATGACTTTTTCCCCAGCTTTATTGAGATACAATTGATGTACAACATTGTGTAAGTCTGAGGTGTAGAAGACGATGATTTGATACTCTTATATATTGCGGAATGATTACCACTGTAGCATTAGCTAATGCCTCCATCCTGTCACATAGTTACCCTTTTTCTGTGGGGTAACATTTAAGATCTACTCCCCTAGTAACTTTCACGTCACGTATACGATACTGTATTGTTAACTTTAGTCACCATGTTGTACATTAGATGTCCGGAACTTATTCATCTCATGACTGGGAGTTTATACCTTTGGACCACCGTCTCTCCATTTCCCCTCACCTGCCCTCAGAACCCTGGTAACTACCATTCTACCCTTGGTTTCTACTGTATACTCTTCCTTCACTCGCCAATTGTGGTTGATCTTGTAGCAAGAAAAGTTATTAAGCTTTCCTGTTAATTCTACTAATTTACTTCTAGATACTTCTTCATTTTCTGCAAAGGCATGGAGATAAGAATGAGCGCCTACCTCCCAGGACTGTTGTGAGGATAATAAGGATAATGATGACGATTGCTAGCAATAAATGAACACCTACTGTTTTTCAAGAGTTCTCCTCCTTCCAAAAGAACCACTTTCAAAAGTGGAATGAAACACAGGCTGTAGTGTCATATTGTCCTCAGCTTCTTGGATGTAAATGTAGTCAGAAAACCTAGAAGCTGAGGAGGATGAATTGCTGGCCCTGGTGAGTATTTATGACGGAGATGCATTTGCAAAAAACAAACAAACAAACAAACAAACAAAAAAAAAACCAAGAATCCCTCCAAGGTGGAGACACCAGGATCTATTTAGACTTTTCACAAAATCTGAAGGCATTTTTGAGCGCTATTTGCTTCTGCAAACACTTAGACAACCTGCTGTAAGAACACCATGACAGCGTGGTCCTGTTTGCCTGGACGGAATTTCTTTCTTTCTTCTTTTCTTTTTTTTTAATGTTTGTTTATTTTTGAGGGAGAGACAGAGACAGAGACAGAGGGCGAGCGGGGGGAGGGCAGAGAGAGGGAGACACAGAATCCGAGGAAGGCTCTAGGCTCCGAACTGTCCACACAGAGGACGCGGGGCTCAAACTCAGGAATCATGAGATCATGACCCGAGCGGAAATCCGAGGCTTCACCCACTGAGCCCCCCAGGCACCCTGCCCAGATGCAACTTCTTAAGGAAGAGACCCTAGCTGAATATTGTCTCTCCTTTTTACCTCAATCAAGATGGGTTCTCAGAAAAAAGTGCAGAGGATAGCTCAAGCCTCTTTGGAGGACCTGCCAGACCTGATATAAACAAGAGGAAGTTGTGGGTGAGAGCCCCACACAGGATGTGGAATTATGGTTGAGTCTGAGCCAGGAAATCTTGGACTTGGATCAAGCTCAGCAGATAAAATGCTTTAATGGTAACTTGTTCCTGTGCAATATCTGTTTGTGTGAGAAGGTGGGTGGTGAATGAGTGAATGCATGTACTTTTGGAAGTGCAGGCATGCGTACTTCAAAGGCTGTCCGAAAGACTACTTTGAAATCCAGATCAGAGATGGCTAAGTTCAATGCCTCAACTGCCCAGGACCCAGGTGCCCTTTGGTGGCCACTCTGGGTCCGGTCAAAGAACTAGTAGAAGCAGAGTTATTTTCCCGTTATGATCGCCCTCCCCTCCAGCCACCGCGGACTCGATGGCAGATGTGATGTCATGTTGCCAGCTACCTGAAATGTGGGAGCTTGGCTGCACAATGGACATCTTCCCTGGCTGCAACTTTGCTTTCTGTACCTTGTTCAGGCTGACGCTACCATATGGGATCTCTCAACATAAGGTGACTGCAGAAAAATTAAGTTTTATGAAATGAGTACTTGCAAGCAGGCGAGGCCAGTAAAAGACTTTTGGAACAGAGGTGTGGTAAGAAGGCACTGGAAGAGATGGAAAGTAAGAAGTGACGAGAAAAGAATTAAGAAACCTGCCCGTGTTGTGAGACTCCCATGGAGAAATTAGATGGATATAACAAGATGGCTTGGATGCAATGTTTCTGTTGGGTTGAGTTCTTTCTCTAGAGCAGGCCCTTATGAACACTTCACTGATCCTGATTCCCCATGTCTTAACTGGTTGTAACAGTTAACACAGGCTGTGGATGTTAATGGAGATATTTGGGAAGATGAGATTGAAGACTAGTTACCTCCTACTGCACAAGATGTGAAAGTGGAATAGTTTAGCTTAGTTTTATTAAATACGCAAAGTAACTTCGTAGAAGTTTTAGGGGGCCATTCATTCACTCTTCCTATGTAAAAGATATGGAAGGGGGCGCCTGGGTGGCTCAGTTGGTTAAGCGTCCGACTTCGGCTCAGGTCACGATCTCGTGGTCTGCGAGTTCGAGCCCCGCATCGGGCTCTGGGCTGGTGGCTCAGAGCCTGGAGCTTGCTTCCGACTCTGTGTCTCCCTCTCTCTCTATCCCTCCCCCGTTCATGCTGTGTCTCTCTCTGTCTCAAAAATAAATAAACGTTAAAAATTTTTTTTTTAAAAAATAAATAAAAGATATGGAAGAACAAGGTTTATATTTTCATATGGTATTACTTATTTAGGCATGTTCATACATTTTTCAATGAGCATAATTGGGAAAATTATAAGCCGTAAGTCTCAGCAAATGAAAACTGGATATCAAACATAAATAGTACAGTGTGTCCCAAACTTTGAATAGTTAAAAATTAAATTTTTATTGGGTGAAGGGGAGTGGGAGATACAGGCTTCCAGTGAATTAATAAGTCACGGCAATAAAAGGTACAGCATAAAGAATACAGTCAATGTAATAGTGTTGTATGGGGACAGATGGACTTGTGCTGAGCACGGCATAACGTCTAAACTTGTCAAATCACGGGGCGCCTGGGTGGTGCAGTCGGTTGGGCGTCCGACTTCAGCCAGGGCACGATCTCGTGGTCCGTGAGTTCGAGCCTCGCGTCAGGCTCTGGGCTGATGGCTCAGAGCCTGGAGCCTGTTTCCGATTCTGTGTCTCCCTCTCTCTCTGCCCCTCCCCCGTTCATGCTCTGTCTCTCTCTGTCCCAAAAATAAATAAACGTTGAAAAAAAAAAATTTAAACTTGTCAAATCACTATGTTGTGCACCTGCAACTAACGTAACACTGTGTGTCAACTACATTCAAATAAAAATAAATAAATAAAAATTAAATATTTGTTTTCTTCCCCAAGCGTTAGGTAATGAGATGGGGTCATGAGTTAGACATATAGACCTGCTTGCCTCTGAGAAGCATCCCTCTAATATATTTTACGTGAACCCCTTTGGTACTACTTAAAATGGAAGTGGGTAAGAAGCCTTATTCAAATTGTGCTGAGAACCTCATCTCATTTATTCCATGTTACGTCCCTTCCAACCTAGATTTCTGCTAAATTAGTTCTCTTTGGAGGGAGCCCTTTATTCTATAACTGACTGGATGGCCTAGCTTCATTTTGATCTACTGCTTTTCAGAATAGAAATTTATAGATAATTTTTAAAAATATTTTAATATCCATAAAGACTGTGAGTCACTTCTTTATTTCTTAGTGGTGCATGGTCCCTGGTTTTGAGTCAAGTCTAGAATTTAATGAGAGTGGCTCAGAAGAAGTTCAACCCCATTCATCTTTCCTGGGAAGTAAAGCCTAGATTCGGAACAATTTGTCCCTTTGCTGTCTTTTGTTCTATATTCTCTCCCTTTAACCTCACCCTACCTTCTGTTGGTAAGGACAATTTTAATATTATTTCCAGCAGGACAAAGTTCCATTACCTCTGCTAGAATATGACAAAACCTATTATATTCTCGAGCTAAACTTTTTGTTATCTGCTTTTTTATCCTGTCTGCATCACTGTAGTTCCAATCTTAACTTTCTGAATTCTTTTTAAAAGTTGCTTTTTAATGAACTATAGGGATTTGGCTTCCTACTTTTTTTTACAATAGCTGTTTTTTTGGGGGGGGGGTGGGGGTAATTTGGGCCCAGTACTTAGATCTCTATTGGGGGTTTTGTTTGCTTTTTGAAAAATTGCCTTTCCTTATGGTTTGATGAGTGCCTTGGTAGCAAAATAAAGATTTTTTTGAGAACGAGGAGAATTCAGCTACATCCATGAACATGTTCTTTTTTCCTATCCCATCCCTGAAAATTGGGGAATCATTTTTTAACCATTTTATGTGTGTATATGCAAAGAATCAGCAAGAACTGTGTCTAGATTGTTAGCAAGGATGCTTAATCTTAAAAATAAAAACAATTTCTTTTTTTTTTTTTTTTTCAACGTTTATTTATTTTTGGGACAGAGAGAGACAGAGCATGAACGGGGGAGGGGCAGAGAGAGAGGGAGACACAGAATCGGAAACAGGCTCCAGGCTCCGAGCCATCAGCCCAGAGCCTGACGCGGGGCTCAAACTCACGGACCGCGAGATCGTGACCTGGCTGAAGTCGGACGCTTAACCGACTGCGCCACCCAGGCGCCCCATAAATAAAAACAATTTCTAAAAATTGTCATTAAAAAAAGACAGAACAGATGTAAGCTTTGCTCTCTGGAAGCCACCAAACATCTCCATCTTTTTTCCCTGCTAGCAGAGAGGAGCTGAAGGAGGAGGGTCCTGGAAGCAGAGGGCAGACCTCTGTCTTGTTGAGGCTGGGTAGAGAATGCAGTGAGATTGTGACACCAAAGCAGGGAAGCACGGTCAACTTTCGTGAGTCCTTCCCGGGGTTGACCAGCAGGCCAGGTGCTGAGCAAGCTGCAGTTCAGGGTTATTTGGAGATCTGTCAGAACTCAGAAGCACAGAACCCCTGGCACTGAGGTATTCATAATCCATCCTTGGGTAAAGCCAAAGAGAAACATTATTCCTTCCCTTTCCTGTACTTCACTTTTGCTTAAGCAAGCTCACTTTCCCCATTAAAAGAGAATCGCAGAAACTACGATAAAGAGGTGATGTTGCCTATTCACTTTGCGTTTACCCAATTTATTAGTTGGGGCACTGAGTATCTCTGTGTCCCTAGCAGCAGATGCAAGGCCAGATCTAGCCCAAGGGCTAGCAAATACAAATTAGTAAGTAGTGAGAAGGTTGGATTGTGGGGGACTTTGAACACCAGATTAATGACTTTGGACTTTAGGCATAGCCTACAAAGTCCCAGCATCAAGGGGAAAAATGCAGTCCAGTGGAAAGAGCATGGGCTTTGGAGCCATATAGAGTGTGGAATGTGAGCCTTGGTCCTGCTGTTTAACAAAGGCCATAAAACAAAGGGCCCTTTGAGAGCAGTTGGATGTATTTTCTTATTCTTAACCAACTCAAACCAAAGCAACATTTATACAGTAACAGCCAAGCAAAATAGAAGACTGCATCAACAATTTATAAAAATTGCCAAATGGTTTGGATATTACTAGAATGGTTAAGTGGGAAGACTGTGCTTCCACGTGATCATTGGTAACATGGAAAAATGCTTTTGATTTTCATGAGTTGACCTTATATCCAGCAAACCTGTTGAACTCTCTTCTGAATTCTCTTAGTTTGTTCTTTGATTGATTCTGTTGGTTTCTCCAGGTAAGGGGTTGTATCATCTGCAAATAATGACGATTATATCTCCACCTTTTCCGTCCTTGCACCTGTTTCTTATTTTTCCTAATAGCATGGGCCATGTTCTCCCTTGTTACAGTAAACATTTGCACTGTTTCCTTCCAGTTCTAAATGGAATGTATCCAAAATTCCTTGTTTAAATATAACATTCTCCCCAAGAGTTTGACCTTTAGTCTTTAGCATGTTTAGTGAGTTCTTTTCTTCTAATTTCTTAGGATCTTCTACTATAGTTAGTTTTTTTTTAATTTTTTTTTTAACGTTTATTTATATTTGAGACAGAGAGAGACAGAGCATGAACGGGGGAGGGGCAGAGAGAGAGGGAGACACAGAATCGGAAACAGGCTCCAGGCTCTGAGCCATCAGCCCAGAGCCCGATGCGGGGCTCGAACTCACAGACCGCGAGATCGTGACCCGGGCTGAAGTCGGACGCTCAACCGACTGAGCCACCCAGGCGCCCCTATAGTTAGTTTTTTTAATTTATAAAATACTTTCTCTGGATCATTTAAGGTAATCCTATAATCCTTTTCTGTTTATTAACAGAGAATTACATTGTTAGGTTTTCTGATATTATATCATCCTCACAATTTTAGATCTACCCTAATTAATCATAGTATACTTTTAACATATTCTTAAGTTTGATTATCTACGAATTTCATTTGCAATTCAAGCACATACATACAAAGGAAATATGGCCTATTGTTTTTCTGTTCTTTATCGTTGTCTGTGTTTGAAATCAAGATAATACCTCCTAAAATCATCTGGGCAGCTCTTACATTTCCTCTATTTTCCGGAACATCTTGTGTAAGACAGGAATTAATTGGTCCCTTAAAGTTTGCAAGATCTGAGATGACCATCTAACTCAACCATAATTAATGAATGTAAAAAGGACACATCTGAGAATAAAGGAAAGCATTATTAATAATTACGCTAGGGGAAAAGAGTGTGAACAAGGATGGTTTTAAGCAAAACAAACTAGAACTCAGTGTTAATGCTTTATGAGCATGAGACTTAGTGGGAGGAGAGCCTTCTGAGCACCATGCCAATGTCTTCATGCTTGGTTGATCTATTCAGGTTTATATTTCTTCCATTACTACTCTTGATAGATTGCTTTTCTTTGAAGTATTTTCAAAATTTATTATGCATTTTTGTTCATCCTAGAGCAAAGTGTTCTTTGCTGACCTGCCCAAACCATCATATGTGATTTTTATATCCCTTCAACCTCTTTCAATCTAGCCCGGTCCCCATTTTGTCACACACTGACTTGTTGAAGGCACTGGGCCCATTGTTCTTATGGTGACCCCTCCTCTGTTTTGTCTGGTATTCTTCAGCCTGTTCACCAATATATCACATCCATATGAGGTTGGTTCTAATGGTTTTATTGAATCAAAGTAATATTTTTTGCAAAAATGCCTCAGAGGTGAAGCTATGTTCTTGATATTGCAACACATCAGGGATCACTTAATATCTGCCTGTCACTCAGTACTCAGATTCACAACCGGATTAAAGTGATGAGTGTCTGATCTTTTTATCGGACAGTGCTGGTTTCCCCTTTTATATTGCAATTAATCCATATGTGCTACTTTTCCTATACAAATGTGTCATCCCATGTCAATCATACACCTAATGGATTTAACACAAATTATAGTCCTTGCCTGAGTCAATAAATTCCTTAGGATTTTCAGGATACAACTCAGTAAAATAGAACTTTCCCTCATCAACTAGAGCTATTTGATTACTAGAAATATAGCTCCTACTGGAGAGGCAGGATGACTACGTAATGCATTCAAATTAGTTACTGGTGTTCAAAGTAAGAAGTTTGCTTTGTGGCTGCCCTAAAGGGTGACATATGAGTCTTTCTGGTTATCCATCCTCTGAGTATCATTAGGCAATTATGTCTTTTCATTGATTCAGTGTATTTCAATCCATTATATTTGGCATGACGTTTGACGCCCAGATTATCATCACTTTAGGAAGCAGACATTTCTTCCAGCAGGAGCCTGTGTCCTTTTACATGCCTCATACTTTTTATTTATTTATTTATTTATTTATTTATTTATTTTTAACGTTTATTTTATTTTTGAGACAGAGAGAGACAGAGCATGAAAGGGAGAGGGGCAGAGAGAGAGGGAGACACAGAATCGGAAGCAGGCTCCGCTCTGAGCCATCAGCCCAGAGCCCGACACGGGGCTTGAACTCACGGACAGTGAGATCGTGACCTGAGCTGAAGTCAGACGCTTAACCGACTGAGCCACCCAGGCGCCCCGCCTCATACTTTTTAAAATATTGAAATAAAACTATAAATATTTATTAGTGTCTTAAATAAGTTCAAATAACAGGTATGATAACTAGTGCAATTTCAAAATAGTGATGAGCATAAGTGATATCTCAGCATATATACAACATCTTTAATATATGATTATTTTTCTTTCTTTTGGTGGTAAAGTCAGAGGAATAACTAATACTAGTGAATTTATTGTCCACATTCATAAATCAAGAAAATGCTTAAATTTCAATTAGAGCTTTTTTGACAATAAAGACATTATTTCTCCATTCATGTATATATAGCCCTCAACTTATGAACATGTACTAGTGGGAAAAGCTTTGGCCTCGCAGTGAAAACAAATGGTTTGGCAATCTAGGGCTGCCTCGGTCTCTATCCCAGCTTCACTGAGATATAACGGACATATAGCATTGTATTCGTTTAAGGAGTAAAACGTAATGATTTGATATATGTATATATTGCAAAATAATTACCACAATAAGTTTAGTTAACATCCATCACCTCACAGACACAATGTTTTTTCTTGTGATGAGAACTTTTAAGATTCACTCTCTTAGCAACTTTCAAGTGTACAATACTCTGTTGTTAACTATAGTCACTCTGCTCTACGTTAGGTCCCCAGAACTTATTCATCTTATAACTGGAAGTTTGAACCTTTTGACCACCTTTACCCATTTTCCCCACCTGCACCCTCCACTCCTGGCAACCACCAATCTGTTCCCTGTTTCTGTAAGTCCAGTTTAGATTCTACATATGAATGAGATCATACAGTACTTATCTTTGTCTGACTTAGTTCACTTAGCATGATGCCTTCAAGATCTATCCATGTTGTTGCAAATGGCAGGACTTCCTCCTTTTTATGGCAGAATAATATTCCAAATATATATTGGAATATTATTATATGTAGTATAACATAATATTATATATATGTATATTATATATATATATATATATATCACATTTGTTCATCCATTGATGGACACTTAGGTGGTTTCCAAGTCTTAACTATTGTAAATAATGCCATAATGACCTGTTATTTTTTAAAACTTCCATGATTGCAGCACAAGAAAATATCCTTTGCTCACCTTGTATGTTCCCAGCACTAGATAAAGATTCAGCTGTTTCTCTAAAACGCCTAGATTCCTTTTAGTAAAGAGCTGACTTCGAGGCCAACATCTAGGCATTAGGCTCACTGCCAATAGGATGCTATTGTTTCTGGTAATTTCAGTTGATAAAACTAAAAGAGTTAGATTTTTTTTTTTTAAGGAAAAGATTTTTTTTTTGAAGTAAACTCTACCCCCAAAGTGGGGGGTCTAACTCACCTGCCCCATGATCCCAAGATCAAGAGTCACATGCTCTACCAGCTAAGCCAGCCAGGTACCCCTAAAAGAGTTATATTTTAAATGCCTATGAGGTTTTTGGATATTTTTTTGTAGCCACTTAAATTTGGATCTCTAGAGCCCTCCAAAAAGCCGTATCATTCAATCAGAAAAGCAAATAAAAGTAGCCCCTAATTCATGCCTACAACATAATCAGAAGAGAGACTCAGATGTTATTAATCCATTGAAATGTGTTGAGATTTTCCCACTATGTCATGATATTTTATAAATGTTCTGTCTATACTTGAAAATAATATTGTTAGGATGTGGTGTTCTACATGTATGTATATTAGCTCTATCTTATTAAGTAGTACTTATTAACTTGATTGTTTATAATATCAATTACTGAGAAAGGTGGTTTTTAAATCTCTCACTTTAATTGTAGATTCATCAATTTCCATATTTCTGATTATTTTTATACACATATATCCCTATGGTGTATTATTAGATACAAGAATATGTTTGAAAACATATTTTGCTATGCAGTGACCCTTTGTACCTCAGCAATGCTTTTTCCCTCGAAATCTATTTTTTCTAATACTAATTGAGCTAAAAAAGCTTTCTTTGGCTTAGTATTCACTTGGAAATCTTTGTGTCTTCTTTTCCTTTCAATCTTTCTTTACCTTTTCATATCAAATACGCATCTCCTAATTTATACACAAATTTAATTCTATCTTGTTTGCTTTCGGTTCCCCCCAAAGAGTATTGTTGTGTTTTATAAGTGAATGATTGCTTGTATTTGCCACGTATTTTATAAATATCATACTTTTTGTCCTTCCGGAATCTCAGACCTTCTGCCTGAAGCACGTCCTTTAGAATGCCCTTTCATGAGACCTTATTACAGCAAATTCTTCCCATTTTTGCTTGTCTAAAAATGTCTACAGTACATCTTCATTCTTAAATACCAACTTCACTACATACAGATATCTGTGTGATGGCTATTGTAGTTTCAGCATTGCCTGTGACCTACTAAATGCCCTTCAGAAGGTCACTTTCCTCTCTGGGGCCCAGTTTGACTGTGTTTCATCTTCACAAGAAGATGACAGTAATGTTGGTCATTACTGTCATACTGAAACCTGGCATGAAAAAAAAAATCCAACCAAGTAAATGAGGATCTAATTGGTTTTATTAAGCAATTTATGAATCAAGCAATCCCATCTAGCAAATAGAAGGGAGCTCTGAGGAGTTGTACAAAATGGAAGGCTTTTATAGGAAAGAATGTAGGGCAAGGAAGTTATTAGCAAAAGAAGAGAAAGGATTGTTGTAGGCTATCCTTTTCTGTGGGGAGTGGGGGAGAACTAGGGGTCTTATCATGCAGATTACCTCATCTTCCTTTGTGTTGGTGGTGTGTGTGTGTTTATGTGGAGGGGTGGGGGTGGTTTAGGGATGGAGAGGGCCTTGTGACAGATGACCTCATTGGTGCTGACAAAAAAATTCCTGACTGACTAGTTAAGACTGCATTTCTGTGGCAGGCTGAAACTGCCATTATGTTAGTATGATAGTAACGGTGGCCACTCAAAAATAACCATTGAGCAATGGCCATTTCCAATAAGCAGACAGTCGAGGAGGGGCTAGGAAAGAAGAGAAAGGAAAGGAGAGGGTGGGAGAATGGTTATGTTGACTCTGAATAGTGGAAGGCGGTGAGAAACTTCCCCCAAGGTGCTCTTCTGGAAATGCTTCAAGAGGCGCCTCCTCTGAACCTACCAGCCCTGTTTCTTCTTCTACCCAACCTCCAAATTCTTATGCTTGAACCAGTCAGTGCCTGTGAAGTTCCCACCCAAGTAATTTCGGAAATTATGAGGGAAAAGCCACTAGACACTTTTCATTCTGAGGAGGTAATTGAATTCCATTCCAGTAGACCCAGATTCACCCCAGTTACATGGATCCGCTTAGGATAAGGCCAATCAAGACCCAGGTTCAACCCAAGTGCAAACGAATCCTCGGTTCTGATCACTCACACCATCACTCAGACTAAGCCAAAGGTCAGCCTCAATCCTAAATCCAACTTCCAACCCCACTGTACCCTGGGTCTACTCAGATTTAGCCTTAAGCTAACCACAACCTAACTGTACCACCAATAGCCCCAACATAGCCCATTACCCTGCCTAATTCCCACACGTAGGTTCATCTGGCCTTAAATTTCATCCTCTATCCAGACCATCCAAATCATTAACTTCCCTACTACAACTGTCCACCTAAGAGTAGTCCTGAACCCTCTTCCCAATATCTCCCCCACTGTTCACCCCAATCCATCTGTCCATGTCCAGAGCAGTCCCTCAGAGATCCCCGTCTCTCCCCAACTTGGACTCAGTCTCTTTACCCTAGCCCTTCATCTAAGTGCATATTGTATCAGTCTTGTATCAGTCAGAGCCCTATCACTTGTTTTTACGGAAGGAATTTAATACTTAAACATACCATGACTGTTAATATTAACTAATTTAATATTAACTTTAATATAAAGAATCACGAACGAGGCATTTAAGAACTGAAAAAATTAGGACACAAAGCTGTCACAGAGATAGGAACTTCAGGAATCTGCCACTATGGCTGGGGCAACAAGAAAAGAGATGGAAAGTATTAAAACTTAGGAACTTGGAGGAAGGGGCCCATCGAGCTGAAACCCAGACTTCTGAGCAAAGAGCTCTGCTCAGCGAGAGCTGCTTTCTCCGTGAGGCACAATGAAGCTGGCTCTGTAAATACTCGAATATTGCAGATTGGACCCAGCTACGGCTAAGGAAATGCACTGCCGATGCCAGAGTGAAGAAAGAGCAAGGCTGGGCAGTGCTGGTGGCGAGGACGGGAAACCCTTAGGAAGCAAACAGGATGTGGGCGCTTTCCTCCCCGAGCCTCGCAGTGTCCCTCTAGCACCCCCTATTGGCAGAGCCTAATGAAGCGACTGCAAAGAAAGACTGCGTTGTGCAGGGCGCTGGCGTCAGCGTTACAAAAAGGGCCACGGTCGGTTGGATTTGGAGCTGAGACAACAGGTAACAGCATAATAAGTAGCCCACGTATCAGTGCCAGCCCGGACTTAAGACCCCTGCCTGAGCCTCCTGCCATTCGAGCACTGCAGCCCCAGTCTCTTAAATCTACCTTGGCAGAAAAGGGCCGGAAAGAGATATTGACAAGAAATGAACATGGGGGCAAATTCACCAAGATGCCTGAAACCAGTGTCAAAGAGAAAACCACAGGCCCCAAAATGGAATCTCTTCTGCTAAGCCACGTCACCAAACCAGGGCTCAATACCTAACCTAATGGCAGTTTCAGCCTCCCCCAGAAATGCAGTCTTAACTAGTCAGTCTGGAATTTTTTTTGTCAGCACCAATGAAGTCATCTGTCACAGGGCCCTCTCCATCCCTAACCCGCCACCCCTACCCCATTCAAAGTTTTATCTGCATGATAAAACCCCTTGTTCCCCCCCACTCCCCACAAAAAGGGATATAGCCTACAACAGTCCTCTCTTTTCTTTTGCTAATAACTTCCTTGCCCTACACTCTTTCTTATAAAAACCTTCTGTTTTGTACAACTCCTCAGAGCTCCCTTCTATTTGCTAGATGGGATGTCATAAATTGTTTAATAAAACCAATTAGATCCTCAGATTTACTTGGCTGGGTTTTGTTTTCTCATGCCAGGCTACAGTTGTTGGCTATCCTCATGTAAGATCGGTATCCTAAAACAAGGCCAGGACCACAGCACCTCTGAGAGTCCTCCATTATCTGAGTTCTGTGGACCAGAGATCAGGATACGAAGCTCCGTGGCTGCAGGGTTCCAGAAGTGGGTGGCTAGTTCATGAAGGATGGAAAATTGTTTTTGCGGCAGGGCTGAGCTCTGACAGTGTTAGCCAAAGCAGGGTGGTTTTTAGTCAGCCATGTAGACAGGGAGCGAACTTGCCTGAAGTTGACCTAGCGGGCTGACAACATTTAACACATGTCTGGCTAGACACAGAGTGAGTTAGTGGATACTGGCCAGCACCCATAACAAAAGTGGGCCTTCCCTCCTAGTAAGACAAACGGGCAAATTCCAACCACTGGCCCTTGTGTGCAAGACACATTGGATTTGTTTTTTTAAGAAAAGGAAACTTTAAAGTAATTAACTATCCGTGTCCTCTTGGCTCCCATGGGCACGAAGAAGGCGGAGAGGTGGGACTAAAAACAGAGGGAACAAAGGAAGCAAGGGAAAGAGGAAACTGAGAAGGTCAATCAGTATTTATCAAGCAACTAGTTTGTGTCAGGCTCTGTTCTAAACAACAATTGGTGCAATAGTTACACATAGAGATAAGGAAATGGAAGTTCCAACCCGGTTGTTAACTTTCCCAAGGACATCAGCGGCTGAGAACCGGGAGGAGAACGCAGAATTATCTGAAGTCTTAAACAAAGTCCATTTTCCTTTTTTTTTTTTAATTTTTTTTTTTAACGTTTATTTATTTTTGAGACAGAGAGAGACAGAGCATGAACGGGGGAGGGTCAGAGAGAGAGGGAGACACAGAATCCGAAACAGGCTCCAGGCTCTGAGCTGTCAGCACAGAGCCCGACGCGGGGCTCAAACTCACGGACCGCGAGATCATGACCTGAGCTGAAGTCAGACGCTTAACCGACTGAGCCACCCAGGCGCCCCAACAAAGTCCATTTTCTTCACAGACACTGGGTGGCATGGAAGCCAGTAGAAGAGATATTTATCAAATGATATTGTTGAATCAATATTTTCTTAACAGCCACTATTAATTTAAACATAGCCAGTTTTGGGTTTAGATGAGAAACCTGGGGGGTTGTTTTCCTCATTTGTTTCATCTTATGAGAGGAGTTGGAAGATCCAGTGATCCCCTGGGGCATTTTATCTGTAAGGGAAGATAAAATATGACAAATATAATAAATAGGACAACCAATTGGAATCACAGACCTCAAGGAAGTTACAGCTAATTTCTTGGGGCATAACGATAAAGCCTGGGTGGTTTACAAAACTGCTTTGTTAGCATTAATCTTCATCAGAATGGTTTTATCAAATTGGATCTTGTCTCCTTCCCTAGCAGACTGCATGGGAGGAGGGAACATTTTCTTCTTATCTTGTTGAAATTTACTTCACCAACAGTGAGTAGGAGTTAGAGTTTGAGGACAGGTGCTGGAATCTCAATGAGTAATAAGAGGGGGAAGGAGAAGCCAGTTCAAAACTTCCAGACAGACGAAGAGAGTTTTTAACAAATAAGATATGGAGAATGTAATGTTTTACACATAAAATTCTCCTCTTTATTGCCATTAAGTGACACTTCAGATTTGAGGTTTCAGAAGATGCCTTAGCCCCTTTTTCCAGGAGATCTTTTTCTAGAATGCACTACCCCTTTTTTTCTTTTTTCTTGTCTTTGTTTGTTTGTTTGTTTGTTTCTTCGTAGTAAATTCTACCCCAAACATGGGGCTGGAACTCACAACCCTAAGATCAAGAGTCGCATGCTGTCCTGACTGAGCTAGCCAGGCATCTCTAGAATGCACCACCCTTTAATATTGTCCACGTGAGAACATTTCCTGTGTGTGAGTTGGGGCTGCAAATTATGCAACATTCCATAATTATCACTGCTAAATATAAATGGTTTCTTCCCGCACCATTATTATACTGTACTTAAAAAAATGTTTAAATTAAATTTAATTATTTTAATGGGCTCTTTGCCCAATGTGGGGCTTGAATTCACAACCCCTAGATCAAGAGTCATGTGCTCAATGGACTGAGACAGCCAGGGGCCCTTATATGTACATTTTAAAGTCAAGAAAACACAAGCTGAAGGATTTTTTTAATTCCTTTTTTTTTTCATATCCAAATACTCAGAAACCTTCTTTAAAAAAAAATATTTATTTTTGAGAGACAGAATGTGAGCGGGTGAGGGACAGAGAGAGAGGGAGACACAGAATCTGAAGCAGGTTCCAGGCTCAAAGCTGTCAGCACAGAGCCCCACACGGGGCTCGAACCCACAAACCGTGAGATCATGACCTGAGCTGAAGTCAGACACTTAACCAACTGAGCCATCCAGACGCCCCAGAAACCTTCTATATATATACTTTTCTTTTACCAGACCTCCTCCCTCAGGGCCCCTTCACACTTCTTTCTCCTTAACTTTCCCTTTTATTCACTCAGACCTTTCTGAAACTTCTTAATTGTCCCTTAATGAGATGATAACGTCACTTTTATATATGAATTTTTACAAGCCTGCATCCTCCTTCCAAGTCACCCATTTTAGTTAAGGATTTATAAACTGGGACTTCAAAGCCAGCCACCTTTCATCTGCAAGACTGATACTTCCTCGGTCCAGCCAACAAACTATTATTTAATAAATCATTGCATGCATTTGAAAAGAAAATAGAGTCTAATCTTTGAGAATCAATTTCTGCTCTTAGGCTCCTTCCAGTTCTTGGACAGCATAGGTCTTTTTTTTTTAAGTTTATTATTTTTGAGGGGGGACACAGAGAGAGGGGAACAGAGGATCCCAAGCGTGCTCCCCACTGACAGCAGAAAGCCCAGGGCAGAGCTCAAACTCATACAGCGAGATCGTGACTTAGGCTGAATTTGGATGCTAACAGACTGAGCCTCCCAGGTGTCCCAGGACAGCAGAGGTCCTGACTACCCACAGTTTTTTCAGAGTGTCCATTAGACTTATACCTGGTCAACATCCAGAGGTGTCCAGAAAGGCCTCCAACTATAGAATATCTCTCACTGTGGTGCCCCAGCTAGAATCTCCATCAGGACTTTACTCCTCTAGTTGCCAGGAGAGCTGGCTGCTGACAGCCCACAGCTGAGCCTCTCTGGACTTGCCCTCTACTTGAAGAAGCTGCCATACCAAAGCAATGTTATATGTCAATTATACCAGAGAGAGAGGGGGAAGAGAGAGAGAGAGAGAGAGAGAGAGAGAGAGAGAGAGAGAGGACTGTTCTAATAAAGAGATTTAGTCCAGTTAAAAAAAAAAATTATCTGGACCACTCATCATGTGTTTAAAAATCTCTTTAAATATTTACAGAAAGCCCTCAAATGTAGATATGAACTATTTTCTTTGCCTGAACCCCATAAACGTAAAACCAGTTTTATAATACCGTTAAGCAATTTGGAAAGAATCTAAATAGAACATACTAATCAAGCCTAGCTAGAGGTAAAATGTCCTTTCTCTGTGTGTATCAGGCCATAGGCTACATAAGCAAGGTGAAAGAGTACATTTTTTGGTGCAAATAAGTCGTTACCTATGAACACCAAAGCTGGTCTGCATATAAAAAATGCCCATCAGGGGCGCCTGGGTGGCACAGTCGGTTAAGCGTCCGACTTCAGCCAGGTCACCATCTCGAGATCCGTGAGTTCGAGCCCCGCGTCGGGCTCTGGGCTGATGGCTCAGAGCCTGGAGCCTGTTTCCGATTCTGTGTCTCCCTCTCTCTCTGCCCCTCCCCCGTTCATGCTCTGTCTCTCTCTGTCCCCAAAATAAATAAATGTTGAAAAAAAATTTTTTTTTTCAAAATGCCCATCAGTCTCTGAAGGTCTAAATTTGAGTCCCAGTTTTGGACAAGGGCAATATCTTGAGCAGCATCATAGGAAGTTGGTCAGTTGAACATAAAAGCGTAGGTGCATGGAAGGGTGTGTGCCGTGTAGCAAGTTGCTTTTTGAACTGGGAGGGTCTTCTAAATACCAGGTGGTGCTACAACCAAGGGGATAGCCAAGAAATCCAAGAGACCTCAGGATAAACCTGTAATTTGAAAAGAAAAGAAAAAGCAAATCATAGCTGCGTGAGATCAGGAAAAGACCTGCCTGTGTGAATAACTCGAGCCGTGATAGTTCGTAATGACCACTGTAGATGTTAAAACAAGGATCATTAGAAATTTTAGCTACTCTAGAAGCTAGGGGACCCTTATTTTTACAGTTATCGAAGTCATAAAATACCCTAAATGCATAATGAGAGTCAGCGCTCTTTTGAGATATGAGAAAACACATTTGATGAAGGGAGAAAGGTCTGGCGCCTGCCTGTACAAAATGCATAGAAAACCAAAAACATTGGCTAATTCATTTTGAGAACAGACTACCTACTTTGAATACAACTTTCTTATCTCTGATCTACCAGTCTTTCTCCTCTACTTAACTCCAATTTCTTTGTGCACTAGTTTTAATATATCTTGATATGTACTTATGTGTATATAAACAGTATGTGTTTAAGTAAACAAAGATTAAATGGCAATGTAAGCTTTAATGTTGAAAACATAAAATATCTTTTTAAAATTTATTTATTTATTTTTAAAATTTGTTTTAAGTTTATTTATTTTTGAGAGAGAGGGACAGAGCGTGAGCAAGTGAGGGGCAGAGAAAGAGGGAGACACAGAATCCAAAGCAGGCTCCAGGCTCTGAGCTGTCAGCACAGAGCCCGACAAGGGGCTCAAACTCAGGAACGGCAAGGTCATGACCTGAGCTGAAGTCAGATGCTTAACCGACTGAGCCACACAGGCGCCCCTAGTGTTTATTTTTGAGAAAGAGAGACACAACGTGAGTGAGGGAGGGGCAGAGTGAGAGGGAGACACAGATTCTGAAGTAGGCTTCAGGCTCCGAGCAGGCTGACGGCTCCGAGCGGGATGTGGGGCTCAAACTCATGAACCACCAGATCATGATCTGAGCTGAAGTCGGACGCTTAAGCTACTGAGCCACCCAGGCGCCCTGAAAACAAAATAACTTATCAAGCATATTTTAAGACAATATATATAATACTTTGAATGGCAGGACAACTTAACTTGGGCAGGTAGAAGAAAAAAATAATTTATATCAATAGGAATACATAAGGTTTAAAAATTAAAACTATGTGGTAACTATAGACTTCATTTTCTGTCCCTCTAAAGTTTCATTTTTTAGAGTTATCAAGATGAACAAAGATTTCTATTCTATTGGCCATAATGTTAAATTGTTCTAAAGATCCTAGTTCAATGACATCGTTCAGGAAATACATGTAAGTTCACTTTAAAGGACAATGAAGTCATAGTTTATAGTAACAACTTGACCGAGAAACAAAGACATAAGTGGTGAAACTGTCACTCCACATAAATGAAACATATCTGAAATTTACAAGGAACACAGGCATAAATGTTCTATGTTTAAGTATCAATTATTTAATTGAAGACCTAGGTTTACAGTTCATCTCCTTAAATATTATTATAATTAATAAAAACTGATCTACAAAGAATAAGGAATTTAGGTATTTAACTATTTTATAAAATAGTAAATAAACTAAAAGCCTTGGATTAAAAAACAATTTAATGTTTGTGTTTTTATTTCCTGAGGCAAATTCAGAAACAGTATATTTAACCTAGAATTATTTAACCCAAACTTCAAAAGCAAAAATAAAAATGTTTCCCTTGTTTGGGAGAACTAATGAGAACAGAGAACTGTAAAAATCTCTCTCTCAACCAAGTAATGTGAAAAACCTCACAGAAGGTTTCATAATGTCTTTTTATGGTTACTCATTATTAACCTAAAGTCGATTTGCATATCTTTTGTTCTTGATATTATACTGAGTAGGAACACTCAGATCATTGAACTAACATTAGATTTTCTCTTTTCTCACCCAAAAGCATTATTTATTGGAAGTATTTATATTAGAATACAGGAACACTATTTAAATAATGTTTAAGAACTTTGTGATTTTGCAGGGTCTTTATACGTTTTTATTTATATATATTTTTAAATTTTATTCCTGAAAGAGCATAATATTCTTTTTGGACCAAAAGAGTTTAGAACTTAGTACTTTAATTTTTTTCATTTGCAAAGAACCTTTTCAAGTAAAAAAAACCCTTATGAGATTAAGTCCTCTGAAGACAGGACAGACTTCTTTAACTTCTTTAATGTATTTGCACATTACAAGGTTTAATTGATGGTTGAGCCCCTCAAGTGCTTGCCTCTTTCTCCTAGGCTGAAGATTTTTTCTTGAAATTCTGCCAGATTTAAGGCATTAGGAATTTGGGGGTGATTTTTAATTCCCCCCCTGGGGCATTAATAAAACCTTTACACCCTTTCCAATAACCTCTGTACATAGCCTCCGCCTCACCTGTTCCATGTAGTGATACCTTTTCAAGGAAACTTTTTTTTCTCAGTCATATCATCCTACAACATTCAAAGATGCGTGGCCTCTGCAACCATGCGGGTTTTGGTGGCATCACAGAGCGTCGTAAAGACAGACAGAGACTCTGGGATCACAGAACCCTCTTGGATCTTCCACTCCCGGCCTCTCAGTGCACATGGTCTCACCCTTAAGAAAAAGTCTCGCAAACTACAGAAGAAACTACAAATTCTTGGTCAAGCTGGACTTTTGTGGAGCAACCCTTATTTTTCAAGGAAAAGAAGAAAACTAAGTCTCTCTTCAGAAAACTCACTTACCGAGTGGCTTTGAGCCTCCTGTGAGTCAAAGCTTGCCCGCCAGGGGGCAGCAGTTCCCTGATACTGACGACAAGGAATGTTCCAAATTCAGGTTTTTGTTTCTGGGATCACCGGTACTCCAGTCCTTGTTCACAAGCAGTAGAGAAGCATTGTCACAAAATAAGTAAGCCTATTTGCCTGGAAGCAGATAAAATTCTACACTAATCAACACTCAAAATCCATTGCAGGAGGACAGAAACAAGGTTTCCTCCTCTGAGATCATTGCTGATGGCTTCTTAAATAAATCCCATGAATATACCTATATATACCTATATCCCATGAATATACCTATATTCCATGAACATACATGGGGCAAAAGCCATAAGTCCACAATTGGCAACAAATACAACGTCTGTTTTTTTTTAATTTCCCAATGCCTATGCGTTCTTGGGGAAATGGTTGTTTAGAAGTGTTTTTAAGACTCAAGCAGAAATAAATCTTTACCTTTCCTTTGGCAGCTCATCGTTTCAGCTTCGAATTCTCTGCTGGGGTTAGCCAGTCTATCACCTGACATTGTTATTAATTCAAATGATTAAAGTCTCTCAAAATTTTGTTGAAATAAGAAACAGCAAATCATTTTATTTCCTCTATTCATGTGGAAAATAAGGAAATGCCAGTAATCTCTTTCCTCTCTAACAAAGAAAAATCCCGTGCATCTATGTCATTAATAAAACAGAGTTGTCATTTTAGGGATTATGAAGGAAGCTTTCAAAAATTAATGAGGTCCAAACAGAAGGACACAGGAATCCGCGGGAAGGGTACCCACTGGCCAAAGTTGTGACAATTTGAACATCAGAGAAGGATATAGAGGTTTCGTGTACTAGTCAAGTTGAAATAAGTCCACTAGAACCTGTTTCCACTGATTAAAACTTACAACTCTGGACAAAATGCAAGAAGCAGCTACCTGAGGAAAGAGTTAAAAATAGGCCGATTGGAGACGGGAATTAAAATCTAAGGGATGACACACGAGGGTGATTTGCTCAAGGATTTTTTCTTCTTTTATCTCTCAGCTTTGACTTAAAGGGAGCCTCGGTGCAGAATTGGACAGCAGGTACCAGAAGCAAAATCTTTGGGGGAAGCTAACTTCCTGATCAGAGAAGCAGGAAAAAAATGGGTCCCCTGTGAACCAAAGAATGTGTGTATATGGATCGGAGATCTCCACGGTTTTGTCTTTTTCCCTCCCTGCCCAGCTCCAAGGACAGGCCCAGTTGTGGACCTACAGGGCATCCGTGGTAACAAAGGTGCAAAATTCTGATTTTAAAAACTCATCTTTCTGTGCAAACAAACAAACAAAAGACACGGAAAGGGATATTTTATGGTCCAATATGTATAAAAGAGATCTCCATTATATTTTCCCCTCATTATTTTGCCCCCAAGGTGATCTAAGTGGCATATAACTGTGTGCCAGGAGCCGATCCATCCAGCCTTCCTGATGGCACAGCCTGGGTGGTTGGCAGAAGGGCAACGCACAGCGACCCTCCAAATGGGAAGCTACTGATATCCCTCCTGTGACTCATCATGGCCATCCCCAAGGTCCAACTGGCATTGATGACTCAAAATCAACCCATGGGGGCAAACTCGGGGATATCTTCTGGGGATGACCCCCAGTACAAAAAAGAAACCTTATATCCAGCCGGTGCCACCCCTGCCTGCCTGTCCCCTACCTAAAGGAAGGATAGCCCCATAGATTTCCCAGCCAAGGAGGCGGACAAATGGGTTCGAAGTCCCCACTCCGGCAACAAAGGAATGTATCCATGGATACAAGTTACTCCAACCCCTAGGCCCACTTGGCCCCCAGGAGGCATTCCAGATGATAATTGGACCTGGTGGGTTAAGGTACAGAATGGTTCATTAGCTCCTAGGTATACATTGTCTCTCTGGGAGCACATAAGGCGTGGGTTCCCAGGGCCCGCTTGGCTCCCTCCCAACACCCCAGACCAAAGCGAATACTTTTGTTCCTTGTACCGCAAATCGTTCAAAGGAACAATTAAGAAGTCATGTCCCTGTAAACATTCCACTTGAGGTGTTGAGAGCTAGATGACCTTTCATGAAAATAGTAAAGCAAATGCTTTATAAGCTATAAGTAAACGTAGGAACATAATGGAAGTAGTATGAAGAAATTAATCAATAAGCAAAAGGCAGGAGGGAAGGTGACAAAGAAATAACCATGAGGTTCCTTAATGGGTGATTACACAAGGGAACATTTTTAGAATTAGGTAAACCGAGAAACATAAATGACGCACGCTACAAGGAAATTGCTAACAAATATAATGCCGCGTTTGCCACAATAAAGCAGCCAGTCTAACACCTTGCTGTCGTCTGTATCCATTTGTTATTGTCACCGACGCCGTTCATCCTTCGGGAACCCCTGGACCTGCTGGGGCTGGACTCCAGCAACTGTGAGGTAGTATAGATAGCTAAAACTCCAACAAAAACCTTTCTAGCCAGAAGACTCAAGAAGGACCTTGGGATCCAGATAACGTAAAGGGAAGTAGCGTAGAGGAGAGTTGGACAAGAGGGTAACCAACTACTATGTATGAATTGGCATAAGTGCTAGGCTTTACCCGCAAGCTGCACATGCGTGTTAGAGGCCCAACGCAGAATGACACATGCTTTCGTGTTAACTTACGGTATTAAAAAAAAAAAAAAAAACAACACCCCAGTTCCCAGATTAACCCATGAAAGGTGCATGGGCCAGACGGATGCAAAACAGGACAGCAAAGTCTTTGAAATTGGATCCGAAGCCACTACCCACAGAAAGTAAGGCAGAACGAGCAACCTGAATCTGAAGTTGATTGCTTGTCAAAAACAGAAGGAGATCAACACGCTCCGGGGACTTTAAATAGAACTCAGAATCTCACAGGATAATATTCAAATGCCTAAAATATGATCCAAAATTACCCGTGTCCAAAGAGCTGGGGAAATGTGACCTGTTCTCAAGGGAAAGGACAATCAACAGATGGCAATCCTAAATTACCTAGATATTAAAATTCTCAGGTAGATACTTCAAAATAGATATTATAACCATGCCTCATGAATTAAAGGTAAACAGTTTTGAAATAAATGGAAAGACAAAAGTTCTCACAGAGAAATGAAACCTGTTTAAAAAAATGGAAAGTTTGGAAATGAAAAACAATGGTGTTGCCAATATTTTTGATTTTAGGGACTGTACTAGGTGTATAGAGGTATCTCGTTATGGTTTTGATTTGCATTTCCCTAATGACTGATGACGCTCAACATCTTTTCACATGCTTATTTGCCACCCTTACAACTTTGGTAAAGTGTCTGAATCTTGTTTATTTTTTTATGATTTTTTAATTTTTAACGTTTATTTATTTTTGGGACAGAGAGAGACAGAGCATGAACAGGGGAGGGGCAGAGAGAGAGGGAGACACAAAATCCGAAGCCGGCTCCAGGCTCTGAGCCATCAGCCCAGAGCCCGACGTGGGGCTCGAACTCACAGACCACGAGATCGTGACCTGAGCCGAAGTCGGAGGCTTAACCGACTGAGCCACCCAGGCGCCCCTGATTTTTTAAATTTTAAAGTTTATTTATTTATTTTGAGAGAGAGAGAGAGCAAGCAGGGGAGGCATAGAGAGAGAGGGAGAGAGAGAATCCCAAGCAGACTCCATGCTGTCAGCCTGATGTGGGGCTCGAACCCATGAACTGTGAGATCATGACCTGAGCCGACACCAAGAGTCAGACGCTTAAGAGACTGAGCCACCCAGGTGCCCCTGAATCTTGTTTATTTTTTAAATTGAATTTTTCATTGTTGAACTTATGTATTCTGGATATAGGTCCTTTGTCAGATGTGTGATTTGCAAATATTTCTTCATCTGTGCTTGTTTTTTTATTCTCATAGACTGAGAGATATTGTTTTAGGGTGGTGAAACTATTCTGTATGACACTGTAACAGTGGATGTGACCCATTATCCAAACCTATAAAATTTTTCAGGACATAGTATGTAAATAAGAGTATGCAAACTTTAAAAAATCATTTGGGAAATGCTGTCTTTCTCTGGTTGACTTATTTCACTTAGCATAATACTACAACAGAATATTACTCAGCCATCAAAAAGAAAGAAATCTTGCCATTTGCCACGATGTGGATGGAGCTAGAATATGTTGTGCTAAGTGAAATAAGTCAATCAGAGAAAGAAATATACCATATGATTTCACTCATATGTGGCATTTAAGAAACAAAACAGATGAACGTATGGGAAGCGAGGGGGGAAAAGAAAAGAGAGGGAAACAAACCACAAGAGACTTTTTTTTTTTAATGTTTACTTATTTTTGAGACAGAGACAGAGCATGAACAGGGGAGGGGCAGAGAGAGAGGGAGACACAGAATCCGAAGCAGGCTCCAGGCTCTGAGCTATCAGCACAGAGCCCGATGCAGGGCTCGAACTCATGAACTGTGAGATCGTGACCTGAGGCAAAGTCTGAGGCTCAACCAACTGAGCCACCCAGGTGCCCCTTTATAGATCTTATATACTAACCCTTTATCCAATATGTCATTTGCAAATATCTTTTCCCATTCCACCAGTTGCCTTTTAGTTTTGTTGATTGTTTCCTTTGCAGTGCAGAAGCTTTTTATCTTGATGAGGTCCCAATAGTTCATTTTTGCTTAATTCCCTTACCTTTGGAGACGTGTTGAGCAAGAAATTTCTGCAGCTGAGGTCAAAGAGGTTGTTGCCTGCTTTCTCCTCTAGGGTTTTGATGGTTTTCTGTCTCACATTTAGGTCTTTCATCCATTTTGAGTTTATTTTTGTAGAAACACTGATTTTGACCATCACCCATGGTCTGAGTATCTTTGTGGGAGCCCAAGAATCTAGGAGAGAAATCCCAGAACCCCAGTGGAGCAAAACTATTAGAATGGATACAGTGAAAAGGGTGAGAAGAATGGTTTCAAATTACCTGCATCACCCCTCTCCCAAGACTGCACAGCTCAGTGCCCAAAAGAGATCACTTCAGCCTGTGGTTTCTCCCATGAGGAAAGTGAGAGCATAGTGAGTGCCTGGCTTCTCCCATTGTGCAGGATACTACCCGAGAGGCCCACTTCTTTCTTGCCCCACCCAGAACTCTGAGCATGACTGATTAGTCTGGTGGCAACTAGGAGCAAAAAAAGGGGGGCTCTGGGGGCTCACAGCAACTGGGGTGTGAATCCAGCAAAGAGGCATGGATTCTACTAACAACCTAATGAGCTCTACCAAGAGGTCTGCCCATGAAGCTCATGTGACACATTACTTGCACTCCATATACCCCTTCCCTGCTGTAGCCAGCATCACATGTATTCCCCCATAGATGGCATGCACAAGCACACTCAGGTGGCTGACTCAACTCTGCTGGATTGGGTGAAGGCACATAACCCGGAATACTTTAAGGAACTGTACTAGGGGGAATAAATGAGAGGTACTTAGCACGTGGCTTGGCTTTGAGAGATTAAGAGAAGGCACATAGTCCTAAAACTTTTAAGACCTCTAAAAGTTGCAAGATAAAAAGAATTCCTCACTCAAACCTTGCAGGCTAGGAGAGACTGGGATGATATATTCAGAATGTTAGAAGAAAAAACTCTGCCAACCAAGAATGCTCTACCTAGCAAAATAGTCCTTCAGAAATGAAAAAGAGATCAAGACTTTCCCAAACAAACAAAAGCTAAGGCAGTTCATCACCATTAGACCTTTCTTACAAGAAATTCTGAAAGGAATTTTTCAAACTAGAATGAAAGCTAATTAGTAACATGAAAACATGAAAATATGCAACACACTGATAAAGATAATATTCTTAATCAAATTAAGAATACTCTAATACTGAATATGGTGGTGTGTTGATCACTTAACTCTCATATAAAGTATTAAATTAGCTATAGCTACAGTAATTTGTTAATGAAGACAAAATATAAAAAAAGTATAACTTGTAACATCAAAAACAAAAAATGAGGATGTAGTAAAAGGGTATGGTTTTTGTATCTATCAAAGTTAAGTTGTTTTCAGCTTAAAATAGACTTTTATTTCTATAAGATGTTTTATGTAAGCCTAATGGTAACCATGAAGCAAAAACCTACAGTAGATGCATGAAAGACATAGGGAAGGGAGTCAAAGTATACCACTAAAGAAAATTATCAATCCACAAAGACAGCAAAAGATGAAAAAAGGAACAAGAGAACTACAAAATAGCTAAAAAGTAATAAGATAGTGTTGTTAAGTCCTTATCTATCAATAATTACTTTAAATGTAAATGGATTAAATTCTCCAAATCAAAGCCATAGAGTGGCTGATTTAACGAAGGAAGTGAAAGATCTCAATCTGAAAATTATAAGACACTGATGAAAGAAATTGAAGAAGACACAAGTAAATCAAAAGATATCCCATGTTATTGGATTAAAATAATTAATATTGTTAAGATGTCCATACTACCTAAAGCCATGTATAGAATCAATGCAATTCCTATCAAAATTCCAATGGCAGTTTTTTCAAAGGTACAAAAACAATTCTAAAGTCCATATGGCACCACAAAAGACCCCAAACCACCAAACCAATCCTCAGAAAGAAGAATAAGCCTAGAGGCATCACATTTCCTGAATTCAAACTAATAATTAAAATAGTATGATACAGACACATAGAGCAATGGAACAGAATTAAGAGCCCAGAAACAAACCCACATATATACAGTCAACTAATAGTTGACAGAGAGCCAGGAATAGTCAGTGGTGACATGAATTGATTGGGAGGTATAGCAGAAGGCCTGAAGAATTAGCTTGACATAATGAAGAAAGAAATAAAATAAAGATTTAATAATTGTATTAAAGGAGGTAAACAAAGGATGGTCACAAGACGAACTGAACTGGTGATCTACGTGACAAAATGGAAGAGATATCACACAATGCAAAACAAAATACAACAAAATTAAAATGGTTAGCAGGAGGAACGCTTCTTGTACTTTCTTCATGATTTCATGGGAAGGCTTTCGCTACACACTCCAGTAGGGAAAAGTATTTTAAAGAACACTTCCATGTTACCTACCCAAATAATGAGCTCAAGAATTAAGAGGGAAACATATAGAAGTTATAATTAGAGACATAATAGAAGGAAATTTCTGAAAACTGAAGAAAAATGTTGAGTATTTAGTACTGACCGTATTCACCAAGTTCCACACATAGCCATGAGAGAAAGCACACATCTAGACATAAACTGGTAAAACAAAACAGAAAGAAATATATATTTTCAGGATAGGAAGGTCATACATGTCAGAAACTTCCATGGAAAAGACAAAAGGAAAAAGAATCAAACCATCTCATCTTCATTTCTGGAATTCTTCTCATCTGCAATTCTGGAAGTTGGAAGTGCAGCACAATTTTTTTTTTTTTTTAAATAGGCTCCATGCCCAGTGTGGAGCCCAGTGTGGGGCTTGAAGTCACGGCCCTGAAGTCAAGAAATGAGGTGAGATCAAGAAAACGCTTAGCTGACTGAGCCACCCGTGTGCCCCAGTATAATAATTTTTATAGACTATTAAAATAACTGCAAATACTAAATCAGATGCACAGCCGGAATATGAAAGTCAAAGTGGAATTCAAGGACCAGACAAAAGTAAATTATTGTGTAAAAGTGAATTTCACAATCTTTTTATCACCATGACTGTTGAGGAATGTATGCAATTATTTTTTTTAATGTTTATTTATTTTTGAGAGAGAGACAGACAGACAGACAGAGCATGAGCAGGGGAGGGGCAGAGAGTGAGGGAGACACAGAAACCGAGGTAGGCTCCAAGCTCTGAGCTGTCAGCACAGAGCCCGAGGTGGGGCTTGAACCCACGAAGTGTGAGATCATGACCTGAGCTGAAGTTGGACGCTTAACTGACTGAGCCATACAGGTGCCCCATGTATGGAATTATTGAATCACTATATTATACACCTGAAACTAATATAACACTGTACCTGAACTAACTAAATAAATAAGGGGCACCTGTGTGGCTCAGTTGAGTGTCCTACTCTTGATTTTAGCAGAGGTCATGATCCCAGGGTCATAGGATTGAGCCCCATGTTGGGCTCTAAGCTAAGCATGGAGCCTGGTTGAGATTCTCTCTCTGTGTCCCTCTGCTTCCTCCCCTACTTGTGCTCTCTCTCTTTCTAAAATATAAATAAATAAATAAATAAATAAATAAATAAAGTAAATTTCACAATCTACAGAGAAGTTGTGGCAGTCATAATAAAGACAGATGCCCCATAAAATAAAGCAACAAAATTCATTTGTAGTATAAAATCTAATATAAGAAGAATTTTATTAAGTGCTTCGTTACACTGGAGGGATTTTAATACAATTATCTGAGTATTTCATAGTTCATGTAAATAGAAATTAAGTAAGAATATTTGAATTTGATTAAGAGTAAAAAAGCTTAATTTAGTAGGGGACATTGTCCCAGATCATCCCAAAGACCCTGGTTCATTGGCAGAAAGAAACCATTACAACATTCCCCAAATTAAAGAACAGCAGGCCCCAGTTTTTGACCATAGTCCATTAAAACTAGAAATAAACCATGGCCTCCTCCCAAACGACCAGAAGAAATACCCCCCACACAAACATTCAGATGGAGAACATCAGGTGCTTCCTCTGAAGATTTATTAATACTTCTATGTCCAAGCAGGTATGTGGACATAAGGTTATACAACTCATTCCCACAAGAGCTGATACAAGGCAAAAATGAAACCTAGGAGAGACAAGACTGAGCTGTATCTGTGTGTCAGCTGGGTCTGGAGTCAGCCCTGTGTGTTGAGGTCTTCACAGAAGTCACTGGGCTGTTTCCCAGGTGCCCATCTCGGAAGTATCCTCGCTGTGCTTCATCTGCCCTGGAAACAAGGCATGTCTGATGATCTCAGAACCGGTTTTAAGAGTCCTCTCCCCAACTCTCCTGCCTGCTAGTGACTCGTCCTCTCTTGACCTCACTTCTCCATCTATAAAATAAGGAAGTCTGACCTGCTTGGTTCCAAAGATCCTGATTATAAGAGTCTCCAGGATGTTACGCATTGTATACAAACGTGTTTATTCGCTCCATTAAACTATTCTTTTCTGAGTCCCTCTTAATTTAAGCCCCTCTCCCTGGAAACATAGTACAAGGAGAGAGAGTTTTCGGTTGGTATCAGTGCAGTGTTATGGAAACAAGGTAGAGGGGAGGGACTGTGAGCAGAGCCTTGGCAACGCTCCCATGAGTGGGGTGGGGTGGGGGGCAAGGAAGACTCTAGTGTGTGGGTTTTCCTTTTATATATTGCCATCATTTGTTTACCTGCTCTTCTTTTCTTCTGCCTCCCCTCAGAACAAGGTTCTGGGTAGTGAATAATCAATTAATTGATCATCGCTCCTTCGTACTTCTTTTTGTTTCATCGCCTATGACCCACCTCCTGAACCCCGCCCCATGGAGGCAAATAAAAACCTGAGTCCAGAGCCCCACTGCAGAATTTTCTGGACTCCTGGATCTGCCACATTCTGACTAAAGACCATGAAATTCTCGCTGCTGACCCTTATTGTATTTTTGATCCTGTTCCAGATGCTGCCAGGTAACCAGAACCAAGGAAAAAGGAAGAGAGCTAGGGTGGGGAACTTCCCATGGAAGGTTTGTCATCTTTCTTTCCATCCATTCAGACAAGGTTTTCAGGGGTGTCTGAAATCTGCTTGACCTTATTAGAATGTGCTCCCAGGACAGACCTGATACCCCATACTGGGAATGTGTATCTGGTCAGGATCCCTAGAGCCATGGGCAGGATGTCTTCCAAAAAGTCCTTCTCACACTCAGGTGTAATTTCAACATCCCAAATTGCCCTTGGTACTTTGTATCAATGTCCCAAGGACCCAACTGAGCAGCTGCCTGACTTCAGCTCTCTCTCCAATCCCTACCAGATCATGAGTCCTGAAGCCTTTCTTAGACACTAAGTTCTAATATCTCTCCATAAGAAATCCTTTCATAGTCTGGAATGAATATATCTGCAGAGCAGTCACGTGGAAAAGAGCACAGTCCTTTCCGCTGCTTTCCAACTATAGAAGTCTGATTTTGTTAATGATTTATGATGAGATTTTATAAACAAGTGGCCAGAGCTCTAAAACTACTGTTTATGAAGGCCCGAATAATTTTTAGACAAGGTAAAATTTCCTTCATTTGTCTGATGTTTAAAACCTTTTTTCTATACACATATAGAATATAAGTATGTGTGTTCGTATAGCTCTTTTTTTTAACCAAAAAGTAACTATGTGTTTCTCTAAAATGTTTTTATTCAATATATGGTAGACATCTTCCTTGTTGCCACGTAAAAATTAGCCTCATTGCTTCTAGAAGTTACATACTGTTCCATCGTGTAGATAGATCATAATTTGTGCATCTAATCCCTATTCAGGGTAAAATGTGATCTTTCCAGATCTTTTTTTAATCTTGTTTTATTTTTTATTTTTTAAAATTTACATCCAAATTAGTTAGCATATAGTGCCACGATTTCAGGAGTAGATTCCTTAGTGCCCCTTACCCATTTAGCCCATCCCCCCCTCCCATAATCGCTCCCATAACCCTCAGTTTGTTCTCCAGATTTATGAGTCTCTTCTGTTTTGTCCCCCTCCCTGTTTTTATATTATTTTTTTCCCTTCCCTTATGTTCATCTGTTTTGTCTCTTGAAGTCCTCATATGAGTGAAGTCATATGATTTTTGCCTTTCTCTGACTAATTTCACTTAGCATAATACCCTCCAGTTCCATCCACGTCGTTGTAAATGGCAAGATTTCATTCTTTTTGATTGCCAAGTAATACTCCATTGTGTGTGTGTGTGTATATATATATATATACCACATCTTCTTTATCCATTCATCTATTGATGGACATTTGGGCTCTTTCCATACTTTGGCTATTGTGGATAGTGCTGCTATAAACGTGGGGGTGCATGTGTCCCTTCGGAACAGCACACCTGTATCCCGTGGATAAATGCCTAGTAGTGCAATTGCTGGGTTGTAGGGTAGTTCTATTTTTAGTTTTTTGAGGAACCTCCATACTGTTTTCCAGAGTGGCTGCGCCAGTTTGCATTCCCAACCAGATCTTTGATAAGACAAACAAAATTGCAGCTGACTTTTTGTGCATATGCTTTTACTTACTGGACAAAAAATTTCTAAGTAAGTTCCTAGAGGTGGACTTGCTAGGCAGAGTAAGTTTATGATTTTGTTTTTCATGAGCACTTACTCTTTGGATCAGATATGGCCAAAAGAATCACTCTTCTTTCAGGGCAAAAAAGCTTTAGAAGACCCAAGTGACCATTCTTTACCTAAACCCAGAAAAATCAGGGTTGTAGCAACTTCTCAACTGTAACACTGATATGAAAGGAAAATAAATACTTTAGATAGTGAAGGAAAAGAACCATGAACCTAGAAATCTTATATCCATTTACACTGCTATTTAAATATAGAAGTATGACAAAAAATATGCTCAAGCATAGAGGGCCTATGAATGTTTGCCACACAAAGACACATTTTGAAAACACTCTTGGAGGAAGAACTCAAATAAAAAGAGAAATGATCCAAGAGAATGTTGGAAATGATATGAGAAGTATGAATTGTCAATTAGTTTGTAAGTTTTTAGTTGACTTAAAAAAAACTGGACTGGGAGGGTTATAGGCAAAGAAAAATATATCCCATAATTCCTGTAAATTTTAGATAATAACATGATTAGGGAGGGGATGGCCAAAGCTCACTGAAGAGGAAGACCAGGAATATGAGAACATTGCTGAGGTGCTTGCCTTGTTAAAAGTAAGTTATAATTATAGATAAGTTTCAATAATCAATAAAGATAGGTTATCATAGACATGGGCTTTATGTTATTGCTAATAGCATAAGAATAAAAATAAAATGAGTATATTTTAAACCATCTGGAAAAAAACCCCTTATCTACCTAATAAAAAGTAGTAAATAAGAAAAAAACTACAAGTAGAAAGCATAAAATAACATAGCAGATATAAGTCCAAATGTAATTTTAATTACAATAAATGTAAATGAATTAAACTCACTAGATAAAGGCTTAGGCTTTCAAATGAGAAAGAAAGCTCAAGCAACATGTAATCTAAAAGGCACAGACATGCTTGATATAGAAAGATACAGATTAAAATAATGAAGTGCCATACCAGGAACATACAAACTAAAAGAAAGCTGAAGTAGCAATCTAATATATTAAAAATATATTTGACAAAGAGGCAGGTCATATACTCGTAAAAGAAATAATTGGCACTTAAGAACATTTGGCACTTACAATTTCAGCTTCCAGATTTGAAAACAACAAATGACAGTACTTCAGAGAGGAATAGTTAAGTGAATGGCATTTGGAGATCTTTAACCGAATTTTAAAGTTAATCGAAAACAATACACTGAATATCTGACCAAGGTATTGAATAAACTTAAGCTATGGGATACATATGTTTACATAAGGACATTTCTATGCCCGATGGAGAGTAAGCATTCTTTTGAGAACACAAAAACTTTACAAAATTTACAAAAATATCTCACATATAAGACCACAAAGAAAGCTACATTAAACCAAATAATATCATAAAGATCACGTTCTCCAATGTAATCAATGAAATTAGAAATTAATAATAAAATAAAAGCAAATGACTCATTTATTTGGAAACCAAATAACACATTGCTAGAAAAACTTTGACCTATATAAGAAATTATATTTATGAACAACTAAGTCACATGGATATGCCCAGAGTCAAATGAGGGGGCAGATCCCCCCCAACCATAAATCATAATGTTATACAGCAAAGGGTGTGGATCCAAAAGAGGGTGAAAATTTGGGGCCTTTTTGACAGTCAGCCTACTACATGATATTAGAAGACAGAGCAGGATTACCTTGGGTGGTGGGGGTGGGATGAGAAGAGGAACACTAAGGATGCAGGAGGACACGAAGGGGTTTCTAGTGCTGATTTCATGAGTAGTTTTATGATGCACATCAGTAATTAGTGCAGTTTCTGGAATATGTTATGCTTGGGTTAAAATTTTGCTTTAAAAACAAACTCAAGCATAATTGTGTTATGTATAGCTTCTAGATTTATGCTTTCTGTAATTTTTATCTAGATTTCCTTCTATGTCTCCTCCTTCTATACTTTTTTTTTTCAATATTCAACCTGATTCCTGAATATCTTCTTTCATTTGAAATGATATGTGGTATCACTGAAGTGTATAAAGTAGCAAATTTCAGCCATTGTCAGTTAAGCATTGGATCAAGTTCAAAAATGCATTTTTAAAACTGTTTATGACCCTTTGGGGACTTTTAAGGTTAATAATACTATATCAAGACATAATGAAATATAGATGATATTTGCATTTCCCAATTTTTAAATTTTTTTTTCTTAAGTAAAGTATGTGTCATTAGAAAATCTATTTAGATTTACTTAACAATTAACAACCAAATTTTGACAGTTTGGAGATATCTAGTGATAATGCCTCAACAGGTAAAACTTGTCAACTAAGTGTACTCTATCCCATTAAACTTGGAAAATCCTATTACCCATACGTTTTCTGTGAAGTGACCAATAGGATTTTCACAAACATCTCAAAATTAAAAGGAACTGTATTTTTATCTAACTAGGAATATTCCATTCTCAGGGATCTGTACAATTCTTTGTTGTTGCCCTTCCAGAATTTATTAATGTGTGGACTTCCCTCCAGATATGCTATAGCCTTTGTCTATAGGATGCTGGTTCTCCCAACCACCATCATCAGCATCACCTGGGAACTTGTTAGAAATGCAAATTTTTCCAGTTTTATTGAGATATAATTGACATATGATGTTGTGTAAGTTTAAAGTGTACAGTGTGTTGACCTGATACACTTATATATAGCAAAACTGATACCACCACGGAGTTAGCCGTCACCTCCATCATGTCACATAATTTCCATTTCTTTTTTGTGGTAAGAACGTTTAAGATCTACTCTCTTAGCAACTTTCAAGTATTTAATACAGTATTGTTAACTATAATCACCATGCTGTATATTAGATCCCTGGAACTTATTTATCTTGTAATTGGAAGTATATACCCTTTGACCAACATCTCATTTCCCCCACCCCCTGGTAAACATCATTCTCATCTCTCTTTCTATGAGTTTTTTTTTTTAATTTTTTTTTCAACGTTTATTTATTTTGGGGACAGAGAGAGACAGAGCATGAACGGGGGAGGGGAGGGGCAGAGAGAGAGGGAGACACAGAATCGGAAACAGGCTCCAGGCTCTGAGCCATCAGCCTAGAGCCCGACGCGGGGCTCGAACTCATGGACCGCGAGATCGTGACCTGGCTGAAGTCGGACGCTTAACCGACTGCGCCACCCAGGCGCCCCTCTCTTTCTATGAGTTTGATGCTTTTGTATTCCACCTATAAGTAAGATCATACAGTATTTGTCTTTCTCCGTCTGACTTACTTAGCATAATGCTCTCAAGATCCATCTATGTTGTAGCAAATGCCAGGATTTCCCTCTTTCTCACGGCTGAATATATTTCTCTCTCTCTCTCTCTCTCTCTCTCTCTCTCTCTCTCTCTCTGTGTGTGTGTGTGTGTGTGTGTGTGTGTGTGTGTGTGTGTGATCTTTATCCGTTCATCTGTTGATGGGTAGTTCTGTATTTTGGCTATTATTTCTGCATCTTGACTGTTGCGAGTAGCGATGCAATGAACATAGGAGTGCAGACATTTCTTTGCAATAGTGGTATCTCCTCTTCAGATATATACCCAGAATTGGAACGGCTGGATCATATGGTAGTTCCGTTTTTAATTTTGGAGGGAAACCCCATACTGTTTTCCATAATGGCAGTACCAATTTATATCCCCACCAACAGTGCACAAGGATTCCCTTTTCTTCACATCTGCTGTAACACTTATCTTTTTTTTTTTTTTTACAGCATCCATTCTAACAGGTGTGAAGTGATATTTCATTTTGGTTTTAATTTGCATTTTCCTGATAATTAGTGAATTTGAGCAATTTCTCAGATACCTGTTGACCATTTGGTTGTCTTCTTTAGAAGACTGTCTAGTCAGATCCTTTGCCCATTTTTTAATTGAATTGTTGTTTTGTGTTTGTTCATGTTTGTTCAGTTTTTGTTTGGTTTGGTTTTTGGGTTTTTTTGCTACTGAGTTGTATGAGTTCTTTATATATTTTGGATATTAACCCCTTACCATATATATGATCTGCAAATATCTTCTCCCACCCCATAGGTTGCCTTTTCATTTTGTTGGTAGTTTCTCATGCTGTGCAGAAAACTTTTCATTTGATGTAGTCCCGTGTGTTGATTTTTGCTTTTGTTGCTTGGGCTTTTGAAATCATATCCAAAAAATCATTGCCAAGACCAATGTCAAGGAGATGTTTCTCTAGGTCTTATTCTAGGATTTTCAGTTGCAGGTCTTTAGTTTTTAATCCATTTTGAGTTCATTTTTGTGAGTGGAATAAGATAAGGGACCAATTTCATTTTCATGCATGTAGACATCCAGTTTTCCCAGCACCATTTTCTAAAGAAACTATCCTGTCTTCGCTGAATGTTCTTGCCTCCCTTGTCAAACATTAGTTGACCGTATAAGCAGGGATTTCTTTCTGGGCTCTCAATTCTGTTCCATTGGTCTGTGTTTCTGTTTTCATGCCAGTATCATATTCTTGTGAATACTATAGCTTTATAATATAGTTTGAAATCAGGAAGCCTGATGCTTCCAACTTTGTTATTTCTCAGGATTGCTTTGGCTATTTAGGGTGTGTGTGTGTGTGTGTGTTTGTGTGTGGTTCCCTATGAATCTTAGAATTGCTTTTTCTGTTTCTGTGAAAAATGCCATTGGAATTTTTCTAGAGATTGCATTAAATCTGTAAATGGTTTTGGGTAGTGTGGATATTTTTAACAGTATTGATTCTTCCAATCTCTGAACACAGGACATCTTTCCATTTGTTTGTGTCTTCTTTAATTTCTTTCATCAAAGTCGTATAGTTTTCTAGAAATGCAAAGGTTCAAGCCCCATCTCAGACATACTAAATCAGAAATTCTAGGGGCGCCTGGGTGGCTCAGTTGGTTGGGCATCTGACTTCAGCTCATGTCATGATCTCACAGTCCGTGAGTTTGAGCCCTGCGTCGGGCTCTGTGCTGACAGCTCAGAGCCTGGAGCCTGCTTCAGATTCTGTGTCTCCCTCTCTCTCTGCCCCTCCCCTGCTTGTGCCCTGTCTCTCTTTGTTTCAAAAATAAATAAAAACATTAAAAAAAAAAGAAATTCTGGGGAAGAGGCCTATAGTCTGTGTCTTAACAAGCCCTCTGGGGGGGTTGTGCTCAAGTGTGAGAATCAGTCATAATCTCCTATAGCTGTATTTCTGAGATGTCCAACTAAAACACTGATAACACGGATTTTGTTTCATTGTTGCCTCTTAGAGCAATTATTTTTGTGTCATTTGTGGATCCAGCTCAAGCAGAAATTTCTGTACCTTTGGTATGGTCAGTGCAAATAACCCAGCTGAATCAGAAGCTAATGTTACATAATCACACAACTTCTTACCAAATAACTGCAGTTCCTGCTGGCTAGAGAGCTCCTTTGATATTGATGATAAGATACTTAAAAATATGATACGTACCAAACCTTCCTTTGCCTACATAATCCTTCCTAATGAAAACAGGGTTGTTGTGAAGTCATTGTAATAGCTACAACTATAAGCAAGAATACTTTGAGGTAATTGACATCGTTTACTCTTTTCAGTCTGTGGGGGCCAAAAATCTTGCTGGATCATGAAAGGACACTGCAAGAAAGACTGCAAATCTTACATGGTGAAAAAGCCATGTAAAAATGGTGACTATTGCTGCATTCCAAGCAAGACAGATTCTCAACCACACAGACCAACCCAAGCACCTCCTAAGAAGTCCCAAATTTTAAGCACTGACTTGGAAGGAAATGTTTGGGAACATGTACCCGTAGCCATCATGAGGCAAGCCAAAATTTAGAGGGAAGCAGAAGAAATTTGCTACTTGTCGGGCCAGGGATGGTTAATTCCAGTGTCTCTTCCATGGGTCCATTAAGACCCACATGACCTCCTCTCTGCTGTCATTCATCTGTGTCCTCACAAGGCTGGATTAAGACCTTGAGGTGCCCACAGTACTCACTGAAATGGTGTCCCACCCCCAACAATATGTAATTCTAAAAAAACCAATAATAGATCAGTATAACAGAAGAAAATTTAGAAAACTTCCAGTGTTTCTCATGAAACTTTTCTCAAATAATTTTTTGGAATATCAAATATTAAACTACTTCATCCGAGAAAAACATTTTTCTGGGGCGCCTGGGTGGCTCAAGTCAGTTAAGCAACTGACTCTTGATTTCAGCTCAGGTCATGATCTCATGGTTCATGGGATCGAGCCCCGTGTTGGGCTCTGAGCTGACAGCATAGTCTGCTTGAGATTCTCTCTCCCTCTCTCTCTGCCCCTCCCCCACTCACTCTCTCTCTCGCTCACTCTCTTTCCTATAAATAAGTAAACTTTAAAAAAATAATAAGAAAAACATTTTTCCATTTGTTTTGCACCTGCTCTGCTAGTGTCCCATGTCAAAGGTACTATTCTCTTCACCTAGCCAAAGAGTTTGAGAAGTGTCTGTGGAATTCCTTGTTTTATACTAGCCTTTTGGTTCAAAATAAGTAACTCCATAATTTTTTGACTAATAGCTACCAGAACACTAAGAATTTCTTTATAAAATAGAAGCTATTTCATGGGGTGCCTGGGTGGCTCAGTTGGTTAAGCGTCCGACTTCAGCTCAGGTCATGATCTCACGGTCTGTGAGTTCGAGCCCCACGTCAGGATCTGTGCTGACAGCTCGGAGCCTGGAGCCTGCTTTGGATTCTGTGTCTCCCTCTCTCTCTGCCCCTCCCCTGCTCATGCTCTGTCTCTCTCTGTCTCAAAAATAAATAAAAACATTAAAAAAAATAAAAATAGAAGCTATCTCAGGTAAATGCATCCCATTTATTACTAACTCACCTTTAGTTGTAAATGTCTGTCAGACATAGACCAACGGAATAGAATTGAGAGCCCAGGATTAAACCCCTACATATATGACCAACTGATATTCAACAAGAGAACCTCAGTGGAGAATATCCAATGGAGAAAGGAAAGTGTCTTCATTAAATGGCGCTGGGGAAACTGGATAACTATATGCAGAAAAAAATGAAACTGGACCCCGAATTTACACCACTCACAAAAGTGAGCTCAAAATGGATTACAGACTGAAATCAAAGGCGTGAAACTATACAACTCCTAGAAGGAAACTAAAGGGAAACCCTCTTCACAGTGATCTTGGCAATGGTTTTTTGGATGTGATGCCAAAGTCCAAGCAACAAAAGCATAAATCAACAAACAGGACTACAGCAAACTAAAAATCTTCTGTACAGCAAAGTAAAAAGGACACCTATGGAATAGGAGAGAATATTTGCAAATCATTTATCTGTCAAGGGGTTAACATCCAAAATATATAAGGAATGTACACAATTCTGTAGCAAAAACAAACAATCAGATTAAAAATGGGCAAAGGACCTGAATAAAAACATTTCTCCAAAGAAGATATACGAATGGCCACCATGTACATGAAAAGGTGCTCAACATCACCAATTATCAGGGAAATTCAGTTCAAAATCACAATATGATATCACCTCACACTAAAATGGCTATCACCAAGAAGATTAAGAGTTAACAAGAGTTGGCGAGGATGTGAAGAAAAGGGAACCCTCGTGCAGTTAGTAGGAATGTAAATGGGTGAAGCCACTATGGAAAACAATATTGGGTTCCTCGAAAAATCTGAAATAGAACCACCATATGATCCAGCAATTCCAATTCTGGGTATATATTGAAAGGAAATGAAAACAGGATGTCAAAGAGATGCATGCATTTCCATGTTTATGGCAGCATTTTGGACAATAGGCAGCATATGGAAACAATCTAAGTACCCATCAATGGACAAATGGATAAAGAAGAGGTGAAATATATAGATATAGATATAGGTGATATAGATATAATGGAATATTATTCAGCCATGAGAAAGAAGGAAATCCTACCTTTTACAAAACATGGATGGACCTTGAGGACATTATGCTAAGTGAGATAAGTCAGATAAAAAAAGACAAATATTGTTATGATACCTCCTACATGTGGAATCTAACGAAAAACCAAACTCATAAACACAGAAAGTAAAGTAGTGGTTTTCCAGGGCTGGGGGTTGGAGGTTTAGGAGAGATGTTGTTTAAGGGCATAAATTTACAACAAGTAGATAAATATTAAGTCCTGGAGATTTAATGCATAGTACAGTGAATATAAACAATATTGTATTATAGCCATCAAACTTGATAAGAGACCAGCTCATAGCTATTCCCACACACACACACACACACACACACACACACACACACACACAAGGTAATTATGTGACATGATAGAGGCACTATCACTAAAATGACAATCATTTTACATTATATAAATGTATCAAATCAACATGTTGTACACATTAAATGTATACAATTTATACGTCAAGTTGCTCAATTAAAAATAAAATAAACTCTAAATAAACAAACAAACAAACAAAAAAACCTTCTGTCTGATCTTCTGCTTTAAAAACCTTTTAAAAACCTTTAAGGGGCGCCTGGGTGGCTCAGTCGGTTGAGCGTCCGACTTCGGCTCGGGTCATGATCTCACGGTCCGTGAGTTCGAGCCCCGCATCGGGCTCTGTGCTGACAGCTCAGAGCCTGGAGCCTGTTTCAGATTCTGTGTCTCCCTCTCTCTCTGACCCTCCCCCATTCATGCTCTGTCTCTCTCTGTCTCAAAAATAAATAAACGTTAAAAAAAAATTAAAAAAAAATAAAGTAAAAAACCTTTAAAAAACCTTCTGCTTTAGAATGGGGCTGGGCCAGAGGAATGCCCTGAGGAATCTCCTGTCTGCTTTGCTTAAGGACTAGACAACAAAGACAACACTGTTGATTTGCAGGCTCCATGGGCTTATTTTCTTGACCCAAGCTCTGATCATATTTGGCAATCCAAAGGCCTATACAGGAGGTAGCTGAACCCTACATGATAATACTTGCTTTTCTGAGGATGTGTGTGTGAGGAGAGGAGTACCCAGAAAAGAACAAGAAAAAAAAAAAAAAAAAGCTCAAATAGATGCTTCAATGCTCCGGCATAAGCACCATGGAGAGGAGAGAGGTCAATATCAGTCCCATTTCATACCTTTTTGTTACCTCCATTAAAAGGTCCATTCCAAAGGACTAATTAGAAGTCCTTAAGGAGGGGTGTTTGGGTGGCTCAGTTGGTTAAGCATCCAACTTTGGTTCAGGTCATGATCTCACGGTTTGTGGGTTCGAGCCCCACATCAGGCTCTGTGCTGATAGCTCAGAGCCAGGACCCTGCTTCGGATTCTATGTCTCCTCTCTCTGCCCCACCCCTGCTCACGCTCTGTCTCTTTCTCTCTCTCTCTCTCTCAAAAATAAATAAGCACTAAAAATTTTTTTAAAAAATAGAAGTCCTCAAGGACTCCATATTGGTTTTGATCTTTGTACAACTCCATCTTCTTGGAGACTCAGCAGCGTGAGAAGCCTTGGGCCCCCCTTCATGGTTCAATTGTGTGATAACCTCACATTCTTATGGGAACTTGGAAGAAAATCTTCTCTTGAGTAGGAAGGGTTTATAACAGCAAGTACAGCTAAACCCAGACTATTGGCCACAGTCTTGCAGAAGGTTCCCATCCCAGTATCCGTTATCCAATCAATTTTTGTTACTAAATACTTATGGGCTCCCTGCTGATACCATTCTCTCTAAACTTCACATGTTACCATATCAGGAGCTCTATTTCCCTTCTTGGGAATTTAACAACTAAATTTGAATTCTAAGAATAAATCACTACTCAAACATAGCAGCACTAAAACAAAACAAAACAAAATAAAACAAAATCCCTGTGACATAGATACTAGTTCTGTCACATTTTGACAGATGAGAAAACTGAGGTCAAAAAGGGCCAATGTCACGAATTTATTCAACAAATATTTTCTAAACATCTATTTTATTGAAAGACCCATGGTTGACATTGAAGCTACAAACCTGAACATGACAGGCTTGATACCTGATCTGACGAAGCTTATGGTCTATCAAAGAAAGTAGAAAATAAACAAGTGGAAATATAAATAATTTGTGATTACTGGTACAAATGGAACAAGGAAGGTACTCTGACTGAATGACAACTTCAACAGAAGGACCTCTCCAATTCAATTCGGAGTAGTCAGAGAAATCCCTTCTGAGAATGTGACATTCAAGCTAAAGCCTGAAGCAAATAGCCATGAAAAAAAAAAAAGAAAAAGAAAAACCTCTACATGGTTAAAATGAACAAATCAGGAAACTATAGATGCTGGCAAGGATGTGGAGAAATGGGAACCCTCTTGCCCTGTCAGTGGGAATGCAAACTGGTGCAGCTGCTCTGGAAAACAGTGTGGAGGTTCCTCAAAAAATTAAAAATAGATCTACCCTATGACCCAGCAATAGTAATTCTGCTAGGAATTTACCCAAGGGATACAGGAGTGCTGATGCATAGGGGCACTTGTACCCCAATGTTTATAGCAGCGCTTTCAACAATAGCCAAATTATGGAAAGAGCCTAAATGTCCATCAACTGATGAATGGATAAAGATGTGGTTTATATATACAATGAAATACTACTTGGCAATGAGAAAGAATGAAATCCTGCCATTTGCAGCAACATGGATGCAACTAGAAGGTATTATGCTAAGTGAAGTCAGTCAGTCAGAGAAAGACAGATACCATATGGTTTCACTCACATGTGGATCCTGAGAAACTTAACAGAAGACCATGGGGGAAGGGAAGGGGGAATAAAAATAATTACAAACGGAGAGGGAGGAAGGCAAACCATAAGAGACTCTTAAATACAGAGAACAAACTGAGGGTTGATGGGGGGTGGGGGAGAGGGGAAAGTGGGTGAGGGGTATCGAGGAGGGCACCTGTTGGGATGAGCACTGGGTGTTGTATGGAAGCCAATTTGGCAATAAATTATGTTAAAAGATAAAAATATGAAAATATTTCTTCAAAACAAAAGACAAACGAACGAACAAAAACCTCTCGGAACAGCGTTCTAAGAAGAGGTAACAAAGAATATGCCACCATAGCAAATGAGCCCTAAAATCTCAGTGGCCTCACAGCAGTGGTTTATATTTGCTTATGAAAAGTCCTGGGATGGTCTCCTTCTCTGTCTTGTCATTTAGTTACAGCATCTGAAACATGCAGCATCTAAGATTATCACATTATGGGAAGAGATGGCTGGATAATGATGGGAAGTGTCCTGAAAAGCCAAGGCAGAAGACTCACATCATTTCTCCACTTATTCCCATTGGCCGGAGCCCAGTCACAGGACACCAACCCAGCTGAAGTGGTTATATCCTCTTAATCTCTTCTTCCTCAAATGTAACACACCTTCAATTCCTTCCCGAGACATACAATTCAAAATCCAACCCCACGCAAAGCCCGGAGTCCTGAGTGATGCATGGCCCTCACCTCTGGTCCAGATGGGGATCTCCTCAATCTGACAACCTATGAACTGAAAAGACGAGTTATCTGCTCATCCACGTCATAGAAAATGCTGGGCCAGGAGTAAAGTAACTACAATAAATACTCTCATTTAAAAGAGCCCAGCAGCCATTATTCCATAGCGGTGCTGAAATGCTATTAGGGCCAAATTATGAAGCTCTCACCCTGTGCCTCGGGGAGAGTCCTTGCTGAGGCCCTGATTCTGCTTTCTGAGATGAGCTCCCTTGCCCTTTATTCTCTGTGACCCCTAAATCCACCCCCCCCCTTGGAGCTTCCTCCTTATGCGTAATTCTTCTTGGCCATATCTGAATTGTGGGAATTTGCTTTTGAAGCCTGCCTCCCTTATGGAAGACTGGAGAACCAAAATTGCATTATCTCACAGAGACTGTTGGGCTAGGGTTCATGGTTTGTTTGGCAATGTGGTACTTTTGAAGACTTAATAGGCTCCTAATCTATTTGCTTCCAGTCGGTTCCATCTGCAACTCACAAACCCAATGTTCCTTCCTGCACTTCTCAAATTATTTTTATGCTTCTTTGTACTGTTCTCTCTCCCTCTTCCTCCCTCCCCCTTTCTCTCTCTCTCTCTCTCTCTCTCTCTTTCTCTACCCCTTTCTCTTTCTCATGAGTAGTAGCTACCTTGAGGCTCTCAGACTGAAATTGGAAGTCCACATCATTTTCTTAAAGTTTATTTCTTTATTTTGAGAGAGAGAGACAGAGAGCATGAATGGGGTGTGAGGCAGAGAGAGAGGGAGAGAGGATCCCAAGCAGGCTCCATACTGTCAGCTCAGAGACCAATGTGGGGCTTGAACTCACGAACTGGGAGATCATGACCCAAACCAAAATCCAGAGTCAGACACTTAACCCATGAGCCACCCAGATGCCCCTGAAGTCCACATCATTACTCTAATCTCTTCTCTCACTTCAGCACACCCAAAATATGTTGCTGGAATTTAGTGGCTCAATGCCTTTTAAAGCTCATCTCTTGTTATTTGAGACCTAGGATCAGTCTCGTTTTCTAACCCTGTAAGGCCATCAGTTTCTGGACTCTCTGTGTTCGTAGTATCTTTATTTGTGATAGCCAAAACTAGAAACAATCCCAATGTCTCAGTGGTTACATGGTGGTATTTTCGTGCTGTGGAATACTACTTAGCAATAAAAAGGCGTATGTTGTGGGGTGCCCTGGGTTGCTCAGTTGGTTAAGAAACCAAATCTTGATTTCAGTGCAGGTCATGATATCAATCAATCATGAGATTGAGCCCTACGTTGGGCTCTGTGCAGACAGAGCAGAGCCTACTGGGATTTCTCTCCCTCTCCACGCTTCCCCCCTTGCATGTGGACACACTCTCTCACTCTCTCTCTCAAAAAATTTTTTTCTTTTAAAAAGGAGTAAACTGTATAACCTTATGGAATCACTATATTGTATATCCAAAACTAATATAACATTGTGCGTCAACTAGACTCAAAAAAATGGATAAAAAGAACACACACACACACACACACACACACACACACACGAGTAAACTGTTGAAACATGCTGCAATAGAGATGAATCAAAATAATTACACTGAAGTATAGAAGCCAGACTTTTTTGAAGGAGTACATACTGTGCCGTTACATTTATAGAAAATTCTGGAACAAACTAAAGTATGATCACAAAAACCAGATCAGAGGCTGCCCGGGGATGGAGGAAGAGGGCAGGGAAAGGCAAGGAGGAGGGATTCCAAAGAGGCATGAAGAATCTTTGGGGAGTAGTAGATATGTTCCTTATCTTGATGGTGGTGAAGGTTTCATGAGTAAATATGTGTCAAAATTATCAAATTGTATGCTTTAACTATGTACAACCCATTGTTTGTTAATTATACCTCAAGTCCAATAGACAAGCAAACAATTACTAAATAATAGCCTCCAGGTATATTTATTGATGGATAAGATCTCAACTTATCCCCCCAAAAGAATGGCTGAATGTGGGCCCAGGACCCAGGACTATGATACCATGGGCTGCATCCATGCATCTTCTCCCCTGTAATAGACTCTTCCCTTTTTTAGGAATTACCCTTCTACACTGCCACCACTGTCACCTCAGACATTAGGGCAGACTATGACCTGGGGTGGGGTACATTCAGATGTTCCTTCTTTTCTGTAACATGACAAAAAATGGTTTTCTCAAAGCCTTCCATTTGGAAAGAGTTGGGACATGGAGACCCGCCATTCATAAAATTGAAAACAAGTTTTTCTGCTTGGATAGAATCAGAAAAACTATCCTTTTTAAAAAAATTTTTTTTCAGTTTATTCTGAGAGAGAATGAGAGAGCATGAGCAGGGGAGGGGCAGAGACAGAGAGAGAGAGAGAGAGAGAGAGAGAGAGAATCTGAAGCAGGCTCTGCGGTCTCAGCACAGAGCCCAGTGTGGGGCTCAAACCCACTAACCACGAGATCACGACCTGAACAGAAATCAAGAGTCGGACACTTAACCAACTGAGCCACCCACACGCTCCAGAAAAGCTATTCTTTATCCTATGTAGAAATTTCTCCTATTCTATCACTTAGCCTTGGCTTGACAAAGTCAGTTACAAAATACCCTCGACTTCTCTGAGCAGCCATTTCCTAGTAACGGTGTTCTTACTGTTAGAACATATTAAACGAAAGTTAATTTGGCAAGAGTCCATCACCATCCTGGGCACTCCACATGGGGTCATCCAAAAAGAGAAAAGTTTCTTCATCCACATGATAGCCCTGTAAATTTCTGCAGACTGTTCTCACAGGTATGGTCCACGATCCCAGAAGAATCGGTAACCTAAAGCTTCACAGGGACCTTTAGAGCCAAGTAAACAAGAGAAAGCAAGAGTTGATGGATGCAGTGTAAAAATGCGACCATAAGGAGGCAGGACGAAGCCGACTGCAGGGGTTACATCAGGGTTCTGCACCCCAAAGGCAGATATGAATGCCATGGCCTTCACAGATGACTCCCAGACCTCCAATGGCCTCCAGAGTGTCCTTGTCAAAAGTAACATCCCAACTTACTGTTGGAACTGCCTTGGGTAGGGAGGCTTTCTGATGACATTGGGTGACATCCTCCTTTGAGTCCTATTACAAATTGTCTCCCCTAAACTCTGCAGCAAGCCAGCTCTGTTTTCTTGGGCAAGTCGCTTCCCCTGGTGGGCACATATGTAAGTGAGAAATGTGGACTATAGATTGTGTTTGTTACCTCTTATTTCCACCCACCTTCCCGGAGAATATGCTTTGTGCCTTGGGAGGTTCAAAAATGAGAGACACAGTCCCTTATTCTCAGGAATCTCGCAGCCCGGCGCGGGAAGACATACAAGGAAACAGTTTGAATGCAGGCTTATGCCAGCGTGGGCAGGACTGTGAACAGAGAAGGCAGGACCCCGAGGAAAGGCCTAGGGAAGCCAGGGAAGTTGCCCTGGTGCGCAAGCCCTCTCCCTCCATATCCTCAGTCACTTCCCAAAAGCTTGTGACCTATAAGCCTCTCCACACTCTCCCAGTGCCTGTAACAGATGCCCTATCAGTGCACTAGTCAATAGACTGATGTTCCGTGTGGATTAGCTTTTACACATTTGTCCGTATCTGGCCAGTTCAGTGCCTCATCCCTCTGCCCCCATCCCACAGAGGTCAATAAAACTCTAGCTCAGATTTGAACTGCACCAAGTGGTCTGGACTCCTGAGTGCACTGCCTCCTAACTTCCCAAGGACCATGAGACCTGGCTTTTGGTCCTTGGACCAAGGAACTGGCTTTTGCTATCCTTGTGTTCCTACCACCAGTGATCCCAGGTAATCAGAACCCAAGGAAGTTGCAAAAATGGAGGTAGGATGGGCTCCAGCCCACAGAATGTCCAACGTGTTATAGTACCCCCCCCAACCTGGGCAGCTCCATGGCCCCCACATTGGGCCCATGTCCCTGGTAGGGTAGAACCTAAGGGTGGGACAAGATGTCCTCAACAGACAGGGGCAACCCAACATCCAGAATTGTCTTTGGTTCTGTATTCCATGTTGTCATCTAAGGACCAGATGAGAGCTTGATGGACATCAGTTCTCTTTTCAGTTGGTGCCAGCTTAAAAATGACTCCAGGGGCGCCTGGGTGGCGCAGTCGGTTAAGCGTCCGACTTCAGCCTGGTCACGATCTCGCGGTTCGTGAGTTCGAGCCCCGCGTCAGGCTCTGGGCTGATGGCTCAGAGCCTGGAGCCTGTTTCCGATTCTGTGTCTCCCTCTCTCTCTGCCCCTCCCCCGTTCATGCTCTGTCTCTCTCTGTCCCAAAAAAAAAAAAAAAAAAAAAAAAAAAAAGTTGAAAAAATAAATAAATAAAAATTAAAAAAAAAAAAAAATGACTCCAAAACCCTCTTTCCTGTGTTTTCTTAGCCCTAAAAGTCCAGGGATCATGTTGAATGTGGCCCCTTCTTTTTTCTCATATCCTGGAATTTGGCAAACAGGTCAGAAGATATCTGCAGAGCTGCTGTGTGAAAAATAGAATTGATTTTCCTTCTCCCTTCGGTAGTGAAACTTTAGGCTTTTAGTAATCGCTGCTTCTTAAAGTCCCCTGAAGTCATGACCAGAACTTTGCAATTGCTACTGGAGAGGACTTGAAGTTTCTTATTCAAAGCATCCCGCTTTCTCCTTTGTTATGTCTCTCTCAAGGTACATTTCAATGTATGAGCAGAGTCATATAAAAAGGAATCTAAATACTTCTGCTTTATGAGAAAAAAGTAAGCAGTGTGTGCAATGTAGTGATTCCACGATTCTATACATTTCTCAGTGTTCATCATGATCAGTAGACTCTGAATCCCTTTCATGTGTTTCATCCATCCCCCACCAACCTCCCCATTGGTGACCATCAGTTTGCACTCTGTAGTTAAGAGCCTGTTTTTTATTTGTCTCTTATTATCTTTGTTCATTTGTTTTGTCTCTTAAATTCCACATATAAATGAAAACATGTGGTATTTGTCTTTCTCTGACTGACTTATTATTAGCATTCTTATACTTGAATAAAAAAATTAATTAAAAAATGTTTTAAAAAAAGAAAAAAGTAAACATACTGTATACATGGGTATGCAGCAGCCTTTTGTTCACTTAGTAGTATTTTGGGATTACCTTTCTATATCACCACCGAAAGATCTACCTCATTCTTTGTAAAGTTGTGAAATCTCACTATAAGATAAGCTGTAATTTAGGTACAGCCATTTGGGAATGTCCCACTTTTCTAACAACTCATCAGTGATCATCCTTGTATAAGTATCTGTACATATTTAGACAAGGATTTATATAGGATAGATTCCTGGAAGTCAAATGGCCAGGTTAAAGGTCAGTGTAAAGTATTTTATTCCATGAATTCCTTCCTCATATGCCTCTTAGGACACGGCCTGTTAAAGTTTCTGGCGATCAGGGTTTGAGTAATTCTCCAGTTGGAGTTCCAGGCACAATTGGGACAATTCCATGTGGTCCACATGGAACCAACTGGGTCAGCTTTGAGTTCTGGTGGGAAGGGGGGGGGGTGAGACTAGGAAAGAGACAGATGTGAAAGACTGATAAAAGCAATGCATGAATCATGGGAACTCAGAGCATGAGGGGAGTGAAGGAAATATTGCATGTTCTGGAGTTTCAAGGCTGAGGGTTCAGGTAAGGAGGTACAAATTTGGAGCCAGCCCCTTACACGGAATAGTTGAGATGATGAAGGAAGCATAAAGTCTTTGTGTTTTATCTTGGCCAACCCTTATGTTTAAGGAACGAGAGTAAAACCCAGTGACATTTATAAGAACAAGGAGGGGTGCCTGGGTGGTTCAGTCAGTTAAGCGTCTGACTCTTGGTTTCAGCTCATGATCTCACGGTTTCATGAGTTCGAGCCCTGCATCAGGCTCTGTGCTGACAGGATAGAGCCTGCTTGAGATTCTCAGTCACCCTCTCTCTCTCTCTGCCCCTCCCCCACTCGAGCTGTCTCTCTTTCTCAACAATGAACTTAAGATATTTTATAAGAACAAGGAAATCTCCATACCTCCCAGCAGCAGCGCACCAGGGCCACCATATTACCGTCGTCCTGCCGACACCCAATACCATTTTTTACCAGTCTCACAGGTTAGTAATAGTGCACTGTTGTTTTAATTAGCATTTCTCTTATCCTATGATTAAAATACAAGAACGGCTTCCTTTCAATTAGCTGCAAGACCCTCGTGATCTCAATCTCCAATTATATTTCTCCAATTACTCTTCACCTAACTTATCCTGTAGACAGGGTCACCACCTTATGGTTTTTCCAAAACTTCAGGATAGATGCTGCCCCTGGGCCTTTGTACCTGCTGCTTCCTCTGCCTGGTATACTTTTCTCACAGTTAGTCTCAGAGCTCCCTCTTTCACGTTCTTCTCAGTGAGATCTTTTGCTATCTCTTCCAATCACACACTCCTTATCCACTCTTCCCTGCTTTCTTACTCTTCATAATGCTTATCATCTGTATTCAACTGTATCTAAAATAAAGAATATATCACATTCTTCTCTCATTCGCTGTCTTACTTACTGTCTCCTGAAAAACTGACATCTCCTTGAGAGCAGGACATTTAGTTTATTCTGTTAGTGGATGTATCCTGCTGTATCTTGAACAGTGCCTGTATGTAATCAACACTTAACAAACATTTGTTGACTAAATGAACAAGTGACTCTTTCCACGTCTGTTAATTGCCTGTTCATAGCATTTGCCCATTATTTCTTCTGGGCAGGTGATGCTTTCTTGTTGATGTGAAGTTCTTTGTCTTTGATATTAGTCACTGGCTTTAGTCAGTGGGTATATTATCCTCCAATCTATCGCATACCTATGTATGACCTTTGCCCATGATACGTCATTCATTGAACAAAAATACTTAATTCTGATCTAATCAAATCCAACCTGTTTGGGGTTTTTTTTGTGTGTGTTTTTGTGTTTTTTGTTGTTGTTTTTGTCTTATGGGCTCTGCTTGGTGATTTTGTTAAAAAATTTTTCCCTCTTAAAAGCAAAAATGAACTACTGGGACCTTATGAAGATAAAAAGCTTCTGCACAGCAAAGGAAACAGCCAACAAAACTAAAAGGCAACCAACGGAATGGGAAAAGATATTTGCAAATGACATATTGGACAAAGGGCTAGTATCCAAAATCTATAAAGAGCTCACCAAACTCCACAACCAAAAAACAAATAATCCAGTGAAGAAATGGGCAGAAAACATGAATAGACACTTCTCTAAAGAAGACATCCGGATGGCCAACAGGCACATGAAAAGATGCTCAACGTCGCTCCTTATCAGGGAAATACAAATCAAAACCACACTCAGATATTACCTCACGCCAGTCAGAGTGGCCAAAATGAACAAATCAGGAGACTATAGATGCTGGAGAGGATGTGGAGAAACGGGAACCCTCTTGCACTGTTGGTGGGAATGCAAATTGGTGCAGCCACTCTGGAAAACAGTGTGGATGTTCCTCAAAAAATTAAAAATAGACCTACCCTATGACCCAGCAATAGCACTGCTAGGAATTTACCCAAGGGATACAGGAGTACTGATGCATAGGGACACTTGTACCCCAATGTTTATAGCAGCACTCTCAACGATAGCCAAATTATGGAAAGAGCCTAAATGTCCATCAACTGATGAATGGATAAAGAAATTGTGGTTTATATACACAATGGAGTACTACGTGGCAATGAGAAAGAATGAAATCTGGCCCTTTGTAGCAACGTGGATGAAACTGGAGAGTGTGATGCTAAGTGAAATAAGCCATACAGAGAAAGACAGATACCATATGGTTTCACTCTTATGTGGATCCTGAGAAACTTAACAGAAACCCATGGGGGAGGGGAAGGAAAAAAAAAAAGAGAGGCTAGAGTGGAAGAGAGCCGAAGCATAAGAGACTCTTAAAAACTGAGAACAAACTGAGGGTTGATGGGGGGTGGGAGGGAGGGGCGGGTGGGTGATGGGTATTGAGGAGGGCACCTTTTGGGATGAGCACTGGGTGTTGTATGGAAACCAATTTGACAATAAACTTCATATATTGAAAAAAATAGAAAAGAATTAAAAAAATAAATAAAATAAAAAGTTTTCCCTCATTCTTCTGTCTCAAGGGAATCTTTGACATTATTTTCTAACAACTTTTTTACTATGCCTTTCACATTCACAAGATGAAATGTATAAATCCATTTTTATTTTTCTCATGGAATGAGCCAGTTTTCCCAGCACTGTATGCTGGGAAATGGAAAAATCAATTTCTCCATTGAGTCATAGTGTCATTGTTACTGCATATTAAGTTCCCCATTTAAGCATGGATCTATTTCAGCTGCCTATTCTGTTCTAGTGATGTATTTATTCTTGTGATAGTACTATATTTTTTATTTTTTTTTTTTTTTTTTTTTTTTAAATTTTTTTTTTTTAACATTTATTTATTTTTGAGACAGAGAGAGACACAGCATGAATGGGGGAGGGGCAGAGAGAGAGAGGGAGACACGGAATCGGAAGCAGGCTCCAGGCTCTGAGCCATCAGCCCAGAGCCCGACGCGGGGCTCGAACTCGCGGACCGCGAGATCGTGACCTGGCTGAAGTCGGACGCTTAACCGACTGAGCCACCCAGGCGCCCCAGTACTATATTTTTTATAATACCATAGCTTTATATTCTGTGAGTGTCTAGAAGGGCAAGCTTTTGTCTTGCTTTTTATTTTTTTTAAGAAATCTTACCTCTTGGTGGCCTTTATTCTTCACTATAAACTTTAAACTAGTATAATCAAGTCTTCCAAAAATACCACTGAGATTTTAATTAGAAGTGCATTAAATTTATGGATTAATTTAGAGGAAAGTGAATCTTCACAATAATTAAGTCATTCCATTTAAAATCACATCTGCTATTTGAGTTTTAAAATATATCCCATTGAGGTTTTGGATATTCTTCATTTAAAACAAGATACTTCAGGGGCACCTGGGTGGCACAGTTGGTTAAGTATCCAACTCTTGATCTCAGCTCAGGTCATGATCTCACAGTGTGAGTTCGAGCCCTGCATTGGGCTCTGTGCTGATAGCTCAGAGCCTGCTTGGGATTCTGTCTCTCCTTCTCTCTACCCCTCCCCTGCTTTTGCTCTCTCTCTCTCTCTCTCTCTCTCTCTCAAAATAAACAAATAAACTAAACAAACAAGAAAAAAAAACCCAAGATACTTCATAGCCATGCTGTATATTTTATTATACATTCTAGTTAGTTATTGTTAGTGTAGACAAGTACTATTGATTCTTGTAAATTGATATACCCATTAATTACAAAGTTTGTTGATTCTTTTTTTTTATGTGATAATCATGCCTGTTGGAATAAATGACAATTTTATCCCTTTCCTTCCAATACTTATGCTTTTGTTTTGATTTGGCTTTTGCTTGTTGCTATTGTTGTTGTTGTTTTTCCTTTAAGCCCTGACCACGTCTACCACTATGATTTTAAACAATAGCAATAAGGGGCGCCTGGGTGGCTCAGTCGGTTAAGCGTCCGACTTCGGCTCAGGTCATGATTTCACAGTCCGTGAGTTCGGGCCCCGCATCGGGCTCTGTGCTGACTGCTCAGAACCTGGAGCCTGTTTCGGATTCTGTGTCTCCCTCTCTCTCTGACCCTCCCCCGTTCATGCTCTGTCTCTGTCTCAAAAATAAATAAACGTTAAAAAAAAATTAAAAAAAAACCAATAGCAATAATAGTATGTCTGTTTTCCTGACCTCAACAAGAATGAATTTCTCCATTAGATAATGTTAGCTCTAGATTTTGATACATAACCTTCACCAAATCAAAGAAATCCTCTCTATTCCTGCTTTGCCGAGAGTTTTCATTATAAGTAAGCACTGAACTCTATCAAATCATTTTTCTGCATCAAATAAGAGTAATTCTATTACTTATCTATTTAATTCTATAAAGGTAGGAAGTTTCATTGATAGATTGATAGATTTTCTAGGTTGGATGATACTTTGCAGTTGGAATTAAACCCTACTTGGTTATGATGTATTTTAATAGACAATTGAATTCAGTTGGCTAATACTGTAATTAGGATATTTTTGAGTTTATATTTATAAACAACATCGACCTATAATTCTTTTTCCCTCCTATTTTCTGGAACATTAAAAAAAATTTTTTTAATGTTTATTTATTTTTGACAGAGCGAGAGAGAGACAGAGCACAAGTAGAGGAGGGGCAGAGAGAAAGGGAGACACAGAATCCGAAGCAGGCTCCAGGCTCTGAGCTGTCGGCACAGAGCCCGACGCGGGGCTCGAACTCACAGACTGCAAGATCATGACCCGAGCTGGAGTCAGATGCTCAACCGACTGAGCCACTCAGGTGCCCCTGGAACATTTTATATAAGATAATACTTCGATTGATCTTCCACGAAATTAGAAGAACTCACCTTTAAAATCAGGAGGGCTGTGTGATTCACAAGAGCCAAAAGGTGGAAGCAACTCAAATGTCCACTGACAGATGAATGGACAAACAAAATGTGGTGTGCACATGAAATGGAATATTACTGAGCCTTAAAAAAGAAGCAGAGGCACCCAGATGGCCCGGTCAGTTGAGGGTTCTGACTCCTGATTTTGGCTCAGGTCATGATCTCACAGTTTGTGAGATCAAGCCCTGCGTCAGGCTCCATGCTGACACCGTGGAGTGTGCTTGGGATTCTCTCTCCCTCCCTCTTTCCCTCTCTCTCTGCCTCTCCCTGTCTTGTGCTCTCTCTCTCTCTCCCAAAATATAGAAATAAACTTAAAAAAATAAAAAAGTGAAATTCTGACACATGCTACAATATGGGTGAACATTAAAGTCATAATGCTGAGCTGGCCAGCGACAAGGACAAATACTGTGAGTCCACTTGTATGAGGTTAACAGAGTAGTCAAATGGAGACAAAGAGACAGTAGCCTGGTGGCTGTGAGGGGGATGGGGAGGTCACTTTGAATGGGTACAGAGTTTCTTTTTTTTTTTTTTAACATTTATTTATTTTTGAGACAGAGACAGAGCATGAATGGGGGAGGGTCAGAGAGAGAGGGAGACACGGAATCCGAAACAGGCTCCAGGCTCTGAGCTGTCCACACAGAGCCCGACGCGGGGCTCGAACTCATGGACCTCAAGATCATGACCTGAGCCGAAGTCGGACCCTCAACCGACTGGGCCACCCAGGCGCCCCAAATGGGTACAGAGTTTCAGTGCTGCAGTGAAAAAGAGTTCTGGGATGGTGACCCAATGATATGAATGTGCCTAATGCCCCTATACACTTAACAAGGGTTAAGATGGCAAATTTTATGTGACACGTATTTTACCAAAATTTTAAAAACCATCCAGGGTTGAGGCTTTGGGGAAGAAGAGGGTTTTTTTCACCGCTATTTCAGTTTCTTAACATTCATTCATCTATTCAAGTTTATATTTCCTTCCTGGGCCATCCCTGGAATATCGTTAAGGCTTTACACATTTCCTATGGGTACTCAGTATTATTGGTGTGCAGTTGTTGAGAACAGAATTCTCTTCTGTTATTTTTAATATGGTGTTTTGATTCACCATTTCACTATAGCTATCATTTTTACTGTCTCCTTTTTTCCCCCTCATCAGTCTCTCTAGAAATTTCTCATTATTTCTGCCTTCATTATTTCTGACTTTAGTTTACGATTCTTCTAATCTAAATTTTATTTTTTACTATATTATTTAATTTCTGAATACATGAGATTTTCAACTCCAATATGACATTTGCTTGGAAAACACAGAATGTATGACATGAAGTGCATGGAACTCACTGAGGTTTTTCTATGGCCTGAAATCTTGCGACATAAAATGGACCAGTGCCAGCATCATCTAGAGGACTGTTAGAAAAGCAGAAATTCAGGGGCGCCTGGGTGGCTCAGTCGGTTAAGGGTCCGACTTCAGTTCGGGTCACGATCTCACGGTCCGTGAGTTCGAGCCCCGCGTCGGGCTCTGGGCTGATGGCTCAGAGCCTGGAGCCTGTTCAGATTCTGTGTCTCCCTCTCTTTCTGCCCCTCCCCTGTTCATGCTGTCTCTCTCTGTCTCAAAAATAAACGTTAAAAAAAAATAAAAAAAAATAAAAAAGAAAAGCAGAAATTCAGACCCTGCCCTACCAACTGAATCAGAATCTACATTTTTTTTTTAATTTATGTTTATTTTTGAGAGAGAGACAGAGTACGAGCAGGGGAGGAGCAGAAAGAGAGGGAGCCACAGAATCCGAAGCAGGCTGCAGGCTCTGAGCTGTCAGTACAGAGCCCGATGCAGGGCTTGAACCCATGAACCGTGAGATCATGACCTGAGCTGAAGTTGGATGCTTAACCGACTGAGCCACCCAGGCGCCCCCAGAATCTACATTTTAACAAGATCTCTACATAATTTCTATGCACATTACAAAGTCAAAGAAGCACTTCCCTAATACCTGAGCGAACAAAGCATCTAACATAGGAATACCTACACTATTCTAAGTATGCGGTAACCTTCTGTTCCTTAATGAGAATACGGGCACGTGAGTATTCACTGTATTGTTACCAGTATATTTTATATACTCATTTGAATATATATTTAAAGTAATTAACCACATGGGCCACAACCAATGCAAGAAACTCAATCAACAGTGATAACCAGACGAACTTTCTTTACGTGGATAGCGTCAAACAGGCCCACGGATATATAATATATAGTTCCTTGTGACTAGCAAGTTTCTGTTCGCTTATGGCAAGGTATTCACCTCACTTTCAGAAAAGTTAAAAAATGGCAGGAAAGAGGTTGGGAAAAGAGACTTTTAGAAACATGGTATTTACCAGGCCTGAGCTGGAAGTCTTAAAGCCAGAATCTAATTATGACCCATGATGTTGTTATGGGATTGCCAATATACAGTCATGTTTGTAAAACTGAGCATATCAGTAAGCTGAAATCAATAGTCTCTCCTTTCATTATTTAGCCTATAGTGGTGGGGAAAAATGCTGGCACAAATGGGACACTGCGGGAAACCTGCAAAGTTGACAAAGTGATAAAAACAGTCTGCTACGTTCCAGGCCAGAAAGTCCCTATCACTTCTACCGCAACCATATAGAATTTTCAATCAGATATTACTGATATAATTGTAGCAGGTTCCACTACACCCTGCTTTGAAAGAAGCACCAAGAATAAAGAAGGTGAAAAGTCTGACTTGGAACTGAAAATTCAGATCTTTTTCTGAGAGGTTCATCAAAGCTCATGACTTCCTCTTGGCTGTCACTCACCCTGTCCTCAGGGGAATGGACTAAGTCATATGGATAAAGCACTGAAAATACCACAGTGATCACCCCACCTCCGCCCTCCATCAATGTGTAATTCTAGATAAAAACAGTTGTGTAAAGAAGTCTGAAATTTTTCAGTACTTCCAATAATAAAGTCCTCAGTGCTTTTCTCAAAATTTCAAATTCTTAGGTTTTAACCCGTTTCTAGTGACCCTTATTTGCTGGCGACCTATGCACAGCTTTAACCGCTTAGTTAAGTATTCCCAAGCTCATCTTTCCACTGTCCTGTCCTCTCAACAAGTGATTTGGTATACCAGAGGCAGCCCTTGTGTTCATCCTGTCTCTTGGTGGCAGCAAAAATTGTCACAATCAAGATTCCAAATCCTTGGATTTATAAGAGTAGCTCCTAAGATACTAAAGCCTTGCTTTACAATGGCGGACGTCTCAGGTGAAAGCATCCATTTTACCACTCACTAACTTTGACCCTAAAGCCCTGTATCATCACTCACTGGAGGAAATTGGCTGGCCCACGTATAAACTATAAGGACTCTCTTTTGCCCCAATTGCTTCAAGGTTGGAATAGGAGCTGTTGAAAGGCTGGCTTCATAAACCCGTTTCCTCGACCAAGCCTCGATCACACATGGACATCCAAGGGTAGGGATGGCCTCCTAATTGTGGGTAAAAAGATGGGTCATTTTGTCCACTTGGTTACTGAGAGCTTTATTTATCTCCCTCTGATGGCATAAAAATAACCATGCACCCCATCTCATTTCAGAGAGACCAACCCACACAGCCACCTCCCACCTCATTTTCCCCCAGACTTCTAATCTTGCTCTTTCTAAGACCCTGACCAGCCCACCAGTCAACCCGTTACCACTGGCCATGAATTACTTTAGATCCGTACCTTAGACCATCCCTCCTTCTACAGGAAGGATTTCTCTTGCTCACTGTGGAATTTCGGGCACTTCTAAATCGGGCTATTTTGCAGCACTTCTGGCTGGTGATAGCACATCATGTAAGCCACTCACACACTTGGCTTACCTTTTTCCTCCTTGTTAGCTAAACATAGGAATTCTCTGTGGCACCGGTAGTGTGCGATGTAGGAGAAGCAGTAAAATACAGCCATCCGAGCCACCTGCTCCTACAGTTTATTTATGCCTTCCAGATCTACTGAGTCTCCACTTAGAATATTCCGTTTCCACCCAGCGTTAAAATGCCCCTCCACAGGGTCAGGTAATACCCCCATGACGATGGAAAATTCAAATGGCACGAATTTATTTTTTTTCAAATTATCCTTAAAATTATTATTACTAGTAATTCTGATATTTGGAGTCCGTGAAGTCCTGAATCTCTGGTCTGTGGTTTCTCCTGGCCTTAATTCATGGTGCCTTATTTCCTTGTGCTTTTGTGATTTAGGGCTCTGATTTATGCATTTTCCTTGGCGCTTAATCTGAGTAAATTCGTTGAGTCATGACTTAAAGGTCTACTCCTTCATTTGTTTCTGTCACACATCTTTGTCACTACTACTTTGGGGCAACTTTAACTGAATCATCAGCTTGATTTTTTTTTTCAGACCATCCATATGCCATGAATTCTGGCTAAGAAACTATGTGATATGTGAGAGCCAGCTTGAGGTTGTAAATTCCCAGTAGAGATTTTTTTTTTTTCTGTGTACTGAGTATCAAGGTTTAAGACCAGACAATTTTCCTCAAAAAAGGCTTGCTAAAGGAGAAGGAAAGTTGTATCTTTTTGTTTTGGGATTTTTCTGTTTTTTGTTGTTTAAAAGAACGGCTATTCTTTTTTGTTTTGTCTATTTATTTTTGAGAGAGCACGAGTGGGGGTGGGCACAGAGAGAGAAAGGGACAGAGGATCCAAAGTGGGCTCCAAGCTGAGAGCAGCAAGCTCGATGTACAGCTCGAACATGAAATGTGAGATCATGACCTGAGCCAAAGTCGGATGCTCAACCAACTGAGCCACCCAGGCACCCAGTGGTATCTGTTTTATCCTTACACAGCATGTGTAACACTTTCAGGACCGAGACTTATGTAGGAGTCTTCTCCTGGACTCCCATTTTTTCAGACCCTAGGCGCTGTCTCCTCTCCCCTGCCTACGCCTGACCCTGGCCAAAACCATGGAAATCAAGTTCAAGTTCACCCGATTCAGCAAATGCTTTCAAGACAGAAGCCAGTTTCAGTTACTGCCTTCAGAGAAGCACCAGGTTTCAGTCAGCCTTAATATTCTTTACGCTTTTGTGGCAAGGTCAAGGATGCGTAAGAAGTTCTTTTGTATACTTTAAATAAAGTATTTTAGATATTCTCAATGGGAGGGCTCGTCCGGGTTCTTAGACCATTACTCTGACAGAAACAGAGGTCCAGAACCACCAATTTTGTCCAGATCATAAGGTTTGTTGTTATGAGAGGCTGGGCAGAAACACAGAAGGAAGAAGAGAAGAGAATTGTCAAAAGAGGAGATTAACACTCAGTGTCTGAAGCCAAAATGCTGAAATGATTGTTTTCTTAAATAAAAGAGAGCCGTGCTGGTCATGCATGGCTCTCTTAAGCAGAACAAAGTGCTGAACTTCTATAGCATTTGCGGGGAGCGTCCTGGGGGAGTCGTGTTGGTTACAGACGTGGAGATGGGTTGATGACCACCTAGAAGTGTAGACCCTGAAGCGAACCCAGCGCTGACTGTCTGACTTTCAAAGCATAACGCTGCCACTGATGATTTGGCTTTCCAAGGTGTCTTCACGGATGCAAGTTGTCCCTGATAGACGAGAAAGGTTAAAAACCTTTCAAGGTATTTACTTGTTAACACGGCTGGAGAACTGTCAGCCTTCTCCTAGGAATGTGGACAGTATTGATTCTCACAAAAGGAGAGAGAACCAGAGGGATGCAAGGTGACAAATGCCAGCGGAGGAACCCCGAGAGGCAATGGGGGAGGAGCAGCCCAGAGGTTAGGAGGGAAACAAAGAAAGAGTGAAGTCACAGCAGCCAACCCAGTTTCCAGGGAGAGGATGAATTGTGGTTGGAAGCGCTACCGCTACCGAGAGGCAGAGTGAGATACAAGTTGAGCAACATCCAGGGGCCTTTCAGAAAGGAAGTGCGCCAGTGAACTTGGCCCGAGCCAGTTCAATGGTACCATAAGCCCAAAAGCAAACTGTAACAACTTGAGACAGAGACTAGAGAAAGATCCCTGGTAAATGTAGCTACTCTCCTTTTGACAACATTTGGAAGTAAAGGTGGAGAAAGAAAGGAGATATGAGTGGAGGTAAGACAGAAAAAGTAAAATTAGAATTTTCCCTCAAAAAGCTCTTGTTGGTTGTCATTGGGGGCACACGCCTCCTAGACTTTCGGGGATTAAAAGTGCTTAACTGGGGCGCCTGGGTGGCTCAGCCGGTTGAGTGTCTGACTCTTAATTTTGGCTCAGGTCATGATCTCACGGTTCGGGGGATTGAGCCCCGTGGTGGCGTTGGCGGCCTCTTTGCTGCGTGTGGAGCCTGCTTAAGATTCTCTCTCTGCCTCTCTGCCCCTCCCCCACTTGCTCGCGCTCTCTAAAAAAATAAAAAGTCCCTGACAATCATCAAAAAGAACAACAGCATGTGATAGTCAAATTCCTTCCTCAATAATCACCAAACAGACCTCCAGCCTCACGACTTGAAGCCTTGGCAGAAACAACTTATTCACACTACAGCAGCTGGTTAGGAAATTCTTCCATAAACGAAGGCATGCTTGTCTACAAGACGCCCACCCACTGCCCTGTGCATCCATCCCACTAACTCTGATCCCCCTCTGAGCCCTCCATGGCACAGTTGAAGTCCTGGCTCTGCCCAAACGCTTCAACTCTCCCTCAGTGGTCTCAGGACCTTCTCTCCCCATCGTCCGTGGTTTTTCTAGATTCTTCTTGTCACTCCAGTTTTCTCTCCCACAGAGCTGGATCCAGAATGGGACAGATACCTCATCATGCAAAACCCAATCTCTCGCCGTGATTTCCAATGGACAGAAGACAGACAAGGGTGGCAGGTGCATGAATTTTAATAAGGGGTCTTGATAGCAGCCTGAAGATGTTGATCACCAGCACTCAAGGTATTTTTGGCCAGCGATTCTGTTGGCTCCAGTCATTTTTCGTCTCTCTGCCAGAAATGCTTATCCTCATGTAGGACTGGAGGCAGCATGACTGATAATTTAAGCAGTAGAGGTAGGGTTGTTCAGACTTTCTGCAAGAGGGTCTACAGATTCCCATGTTTCCCATGCATCGAAGAGTGTGATGTCTGCCTGGCCAAAAAAAAAAAAAAAAAAAAAAAAATATATATATATATATATATATACATACACACAGATAGTTAATTTCCATTTAATAGTGGCAATACTAACATAGATCTGAGGAGTCAAGGAGCACAGTCAAAACCTAAAGGGCTGAAATAATTATGTGCAGGGTGCCTGGGTGGCTCAGTCGGTTGAGTGTCCAACTTCGGCTCAGGTCAAGATCTCACCGTTTGTGGGTTCGAGCCCCTCGTGGGGCTCTGTGCTAACGGCTCGGAGACCAAAGCCTGCTTCGGATTCTGTGTCTCATTCTCTCTCTGCTCCTCCCCCACCTGTGCTCTGTCTCTCTCTGTCTCTCAGAAATAAATAAATGTAAAAAAAAATTTTTTTTGAAATACTTATGTGCCACCACTGCCCACCTATTAGAATGACCAAAATCTGGAACACTGACACCAAATGCTGGGAAGAATGTAGAGCAACAGAAACTCTCCTATGCTGCTGATGGGAATGCGAAACGATACGGCCACTTTGGAAGACAGTTTGTCAGTTTCTTATGAAACGAAACATACACTTACCACACAATCCAGCGGTTGTGCTTCTTAGTATTTACCAGAACTTGAAAACTTATGTCTACACAGAAATCTGCACATGAACTGCTTCACACAGGCAGTTTGAAAATCAAGCCCAGAGAAACAAAAGCTTCAGGAGGATAATGGAATTCCAGTGCATCTATAGGGTAGCGGAGCTGATGTTTTCCTGCAGAGAGAGAGAGCTGATATCTTCCTGTAGAGAGAGAGCTGATGTCTCCCTGTATAGATAGCTGATGTCTTCCTGTAGAGAGAGAGCTGATGTCTCCCTGTTGAGAAAGAGCTGATGTCTTCCGGTAGAGAGAGAGCTGATATCTTCCCGTATAGAGCCACTGTGATGCTTACAGTTGGTGGAACAGCCTATGCTATATATCAGCTAGCTGTGGCTCCATTTCCCAAGAAGCAGCCTTGACTTCCATGTATCATCTCAGCAGGCAGCTGGTTCAATTTCATTCGGATCTCTATGGACCAGTAATCAATAAATAACTAGGTTCTTCTTTGAGGATCAATATTTATTGACTTATACTAACTACCACCAATAAACCAGTCTTCATGAAAAAAAAATCTGCACATGATGTTTGTAGTTTTATTTATAACTACCCCAAATTAGAAACAACCAAGATTCCCTTCAGTAGGTGAATGGACAAATAAACTGTGGTCCGTCCAGACAAGAGATTATTATTCAGTGATAAAAAGAAATGAGCTATTAAGTCACGAACAGACACGGAGGACTCTTAAATGCACATCAGTGAGTGAAAGAAGCCAATCTGAGAAGGCTCCATAGTGTATGATTTTCAACTGTATGACATTTCGGAAAAGGCAAAATAACGGGGGTAATAAAAAGATCAGTGGTTACCAGAGGTTGGGGTAGGAGACAGATGAAGAGGCAAAGCACAGAGGATTTGGAGGATTTACAGTGAAGTTACTCCATATGATCCTGGAATGGTCTATTCATGTCATTATACATTTGTCCAAACCCACAGTACAGTACCAAGGGTGAACCCTAAGGTAAAATATGGCCTTTGGGTGGGGCGCCTGGTGGCTCAGTCAGTTGAGCGTCTGACTTCGGCTCAGGTCATGATCTCCAAGTTCATGGGTTTGAGCCCCATGTCAGGCTCTGTGCTGACAGCTCACAGCCTGGAGCCTGCTTCGGATTTGCGTCTCCCTCTCTCTCTGCCCCTCCCCTGCTCATGCTCTGTCTCTCTCTGTCTCAAAAATAAATGACCATTAAAAAAAATTTTTTTTTTAAATATGGATTTTGGGTGATGATGATGTGTCAATAGAGTTTATCAGTTGTAACAAATGTACCACTCTGTGAGGGACGTTGATAATAGGGAAGGCTGTGCATGAGTGAGGGTAGAGGATATGTGGGAAATCTCTGTACCTTCTCAAATATCCTATGAACCTAAAACCGGTCTAAAAGCATAAAGTCTTTTTTTTTTTTTTTTTAAAGAATCCCTTAAGGGGCGCCTGGGTAGCTCAGTCTGTTAAGCATCCGACTTCAGCTCAGGTCATGATCTCATGGCTCGTGAGCTCAAGCCCCGCTTCGGGCTCTGTGTTAACAGCTCACAGCCTGGAGCCCGCTTCGGATTCTGTGTCTTCCTCTCTCTCTGCCCCTCCCCTGCTTGCACTCTGTCTCTTTCTCTCTCAAAAATAAATAAACGTAAAAAAAAATTTTTTTTTGAAGAATCCCTTAAAGGCAAATAAAGCTGTTATGGACATTCATCTACAAGTTTTTGAAACTAAATTTTCATGTCTTTGGATTAAATGCCCAGGGGTGCATTTGCTGGGTAACACAGTTAGTGTATATTTTGTTTTTTAAAAGGAAACTGGAAAACTGTTTTCCAGAGTTGCCCTACCACTTAACCTTCTCAGCAGCAATGTGTAAAAGGTCCATGTTCTCTGCATCCTTGCCAGTATTTGGTAATGTCACTGCTTTTAACTTCAGCGGTTCTAATAATTATGTAGTGGAATACCGTATCATCTTTTTTTTTTAACTTGTTTTATTTTTTATTTTTTTAAATTTACATCCAAATTAGTTAGACAATGATTTCAGAAGTAGATTCCTGGTGCCCCTTACCCATTTAGCCCATTCCCCCCCCACAACACCTCCCGTAACCCTCAGTTTGTTCTCCAGATTTATGAGTCTCTTCTGTTTTGTCCCCCTCCCTGTTTTTATATTCTTTTTGTTTCCCTTCCCTTATGTTCGTCTGTTTTGTCTCGTAAAGTCCTCATATGAGTGAAGTCATATGATTTTTGTCTTTCTCTGACTGACTCATTTTACTTAGCATAATACCCTCCAGTTCCATCCACGTAGTTGCAAATGGCAAGATTTCATGCTTTTTGATTGCCGAGTAATACTCCATTGTGTATATATATATATATATATATATATCACATCTTCTTTATCCATTCATCCATCGATGGACATTTGGGCTCTTTCCATACTTTGGCTATTGTGGATAGTGCTGCTATAAACGTGGGGGTGCACGTGTCCCTTCGAAACAGCACACCTACATCCCATGGATAAACGCCTAGTAGTGCAATTGCTGAGTCGTAGGGTAGTTCTATTTAGTTTTTTTGAGGAACCTCTATACTGTTTTCCAGAGTGGCTGCACCAGCTTGCATTCCCATATCGTATCATCTTAATATGCATATCCCTGATGGCTAACAATGTTGAACATCTTTCCGTGTGCCTATTTGACATCTGTATGCCCTCTTTGATGAATTGTCTTTCTCCTAATTCGATGGCTTGGTTTTTACTGTTGAGTTTTGAGAGTTGTTTCTGTATTCTAGATACAGATCCTTTGTCAGATTCGTGGCTTGCAAATATTTCTGCAATTTGCCTTTCAGTATATCCTATTCACAGGCCCTCTTGCAGAGTGAACGTTTTGAATTTTGATGAAGTCCAACTTGCTAATTTTTTTTTCCCTTGTGGATTGTGCTTTTCATATCTCAGAACTTTTCACCAAGCCCTAGGCCTGAAAGATTATTCCTATGTTTTCTGCCAGAAGTTTTATACTTTTACATCTTTTGTTTATTTTTATTTATTTCTTTTTAACTTTTTTATTTTTTTATTTTATAAATTTTTTTTTCAACGTTTATTTATTTTTGGGACAGAGAGAGACAGAGCATGAACGGGGGAGGGGCAGAGAGAGAGGGAGACACAGAATCTGAAGCAGGCTCCAGGCTCTGAGCCATCAGCCCAGAGCCCGACGCGGGGCTCGAACTCACGGACCGCGAGATCGTGACCTGGCTGAAGTCGGACGCTTAACCGACTGCGCCACCCAGGTGCCCCGTCTTTTTAACTTTTTTAAATGTTTATTCATTTTTGAGAGACAGAGACAGAGACAGAGCGCGAGTTGGGGAGGAGCAGAGAGAGAGGGAGACACAGAATCTGAAGCAAGGTCCGGGCTCTGAGCTGTCAGCACAGAGCCTGATGTGGGGCTCGAACCCACGAACCGTGAGATTATGACCTGAGCCGAAGTCAGACACTTAACCAACTGAGCCACCCAGGTGCCTCTACATCTTATGTTTAAATCTATGAGCCATTTTGAGTTAAATTTCGTATAAGATGTGAGGTTTAGATTGAGGTTCTTTCCCCGCCCCCCCATCTCTTTCTCTTTTTTCTTTCTTTTCTTACAGATGTCTCACTAATCCAGCACCATTTGTTGAAAAAGCTATCTTTCTCCCATTGAATTGCTTTTGCACATTTGTGAAAAATTAGTTGGCTGTACACATGTGGACCTATTCCCGGCTTGCTATTCTGTTCCATTGATCCATATGTCTGTCTCTCCACCAAAATCACACAGTCTTGATCACCTTAGCTATGGAAGTCTTGATATCTGGTAGCATGCTTCCTCTGACTTTATTCTTTTTGTTCAAACTTGTTTTAGCTGTTCTCATTCCTTTGCGGATTTTTCTCTATTGACAAGATATAGACAAAATAATCTTGTCTCTATCTACCAAAAATGCTGCTGGGATTTTGATAGAAATTGTGTCAAGAGTGCCTACCAGTTTGAGGAGAATTGGCATATTTGCTTGTTGAATCTTACACTCTATAAACATGGTATGTCTCTTCATTTATTTAGAACTTCTTTCTTTTATAGACATTCTGTAGTTCTCATCATACACTTGCTACACATGTTTTATTAGGTATACACCTAAGCATTTTATACTTTTTGGAGTGGTTGTGAATGGTACTGTATTTTTAATTTCAGTGTTCACATATTCAATGATAGTATATAGAAATGCAATTAATGTTTTATGTTTATCTTGTATCCTAGGACCTTACTGAACTGAATTATTAGTTCTAGATTTTTTTTTTTTGTAGATTCCTTGGGATTTTCTACAGAAACCATTATGATATCTGCAAATACAGACAGTTTTTATTTTTTTCCTTTCTAACTTGTATGCCTTTATTTCTTTTTCTTGCCTTAATGCATTGGCTACAGCTACTCAGATTTTAAAAGAAATGACCTTTTTTAAAGATTAAGAGAAATTGATCCATACAACTTGGATAGATCTCAAGAGCATAATCCTTTCTTAAAAAGAAAAAAGCCTTGGGGCGCCTGGGTGGCGCAGTCGGTTAGGCGTCCGACTTCAGCCAGGTCACGATCTCGCGGTCCGTGAGTTCGAGCCCCGCGTCGGGCTCTGGGCTGATGGCTCAGAGCCTGGAGCCTGTTCCGATTCTGTGTCTCCCTCTCTCTCTGCCCCTCCCCCGTTCATGCTCTGTCTCTCTCTGTCCCAAAAATAAATAAAAACGTTAAAAAAAATTTTTTTTTTAAAAAGAAAAAAGCCAATCTCAAAAGATGACGTATGATCCCATTTATATAACACTTTCTAAATGATAAAAATTAGGGAGATAAGAAGCAGATTAGTGGTTGCCAAAGGTTAAGGTTAGCGACAGACGGTGGAGGCAGGGAAGAGTCCGTGCCACTGTGAAAGAGTAGCAGGAGAAGGATCTCTGTGCTGATAGCATGGGTCTGTATCTTGATAACAGTGGTAGTTACACAACGCTGTGCTTGCAAGAAAATACCATAGAAGTATGCACACACATTGCAACAATACCAGTCTCCTGGTTTGTGTATTGTATTATGATTACATAAAATATAATCTTTGGTAGGAAATTGTACAAAAGGTCCGTAGGACCTCTCTTTGTACTATCTTTGCAACCTCCTATGAACCAATAAGTATTTCAAAACAAAAAGTTCAAAAAAGTTCAAACAAAAAGTTGATGAGGGTGGGGAGAAAAGGGAACCCTTGTGCACTTGTTGGTGGGAATATAATTGGTGCAGCCACAATGGAAAACAAGATTTTCCTCAAAACGTTACAAATAGAACTATCCTATGATCCAGCAATCCCACTTCTGGGTATATACCCAAAGGAAATGAAAACGGGGTCTCAAAAAGGTATCTGCATTCCCATGTTTACTGCAGCAAAGAGAATCTGGAGGCAGAGAAGCCAGTGAGGAAGTATTTTGGATGGTCTCACCCAGGGCCCAGGCAGCTCTGGTGGGCAGCCTAAGAGTCTCCCCAGATCACATAGGCGTCGAGCATGTGGACACACAGATTACGCAGCCCCTGCCTCTGAAGCGAACTTGGAGATGGGCTGTGCACCAGAGCACGATCCAGATTCCAGACACAACCCTAATGTGTGTGGGTCCTGGGGCAGGAATGCAAATGGAAGCTCATCTATCATATGTCTGCATATTTAACAGTTATGAATAAAGCTAACAAGTGAGATAAATAAAATCTATCCTATGGCCCTTTGTGAAATAGCCCTTCATGGGGCGTCTGGGTGGCTCAGTCGGTCAAAGTGTCTGACTTTGGCTCAGGTCATGATCTCACAGTTTGTGGGCTTGAGCCCCGCGTCAGGCTCTGTGCTGACAGCTCGGAGCCTGGAGCCTGCTTCGGATTCTGTGTCTCCCTCTCTCTCTCTGCCCCTCCCCCCCAAAGATAAACATTTTAAAAATTAAAAAAAAAAAAATCTTTGAAATAACCCTTCATAATGACCTGAAAGGGCAGATTTGAATTTGTGATTCTTGGATTCTTCAGAGTTCTGTGCAGGAAGATGGCGGCCTGAGGGGAGCTGGCTCAGCCCACAGCCCAGCTCTCCTCTCTCCCATCCCCAACTCTGCCCCACACTGTGAGGACTCTTTCATGCAAGGCATGGACAGTGCAGCCTGAACATCCCCGCTGGCCCACTGCCCCTGCAAACAGGAGTGTCCTTGACCCTCCTCCTGCCTAAGTTGCACACACAGTGGGCCCCACCTTCCAGGGGTGAGGCTGGGGAAAGCCCATGTGGTCCTTGGAAACAGCACGGGGGTTCTTTGGGAGGGAATTCCACGCCCCAGGTGCTCAAAGCATGGTCTTGGAAGGAGAGGAGGACACGGTCTCTAAATGGATATATCCCACTTGCCCCCATCAACTCTCAACCCCATAGGGAGTGACTTAATCAGAGGACACCCAGAGTAGGACCAGGATCAGAGGAAGAGGTGTCTCTCTTCCCAGAGTCTAAGAGCAGAAATATTGAACTGAGAGCAAATTATCTCCAAGGGTCAGGATGAACTTATTCTGTTTTCATGTCATGAACCATGCTTTACAGAACATTCCTGGTCTCTGACCTCACTACAGGGAACAGTGTTCAGGGGTGAACAACTGTATTGGATACATGGGGCCCAGAGAATAGGATTTGAGACCACAAAGCTGGGAAGACACCCAAGTCCTCTAGGTACCCGATCAGAATTCTTGAATGTCCCCCATGGGTTGGTCTTCTCCCAGGCTAAATTAAATGAGGCAGGTTTCTGTCTCCCTCAGAGTCTAACACAACTGGAAGGCACACAGCACATATTCCTTAAATGCTTGAAGAAATCAATGAGCAATAATAGTAATAGCTAACATTAATTAGGGCTTACGATATACTGGGCACTGTGAGCTACATTATTTCACTTCCTTCTTCCCACAATCCTGAGCTTTGAGATTGTCTATGGTTCCAACTTCGCAGATGGGGAAGCTGAAGCCTGGAGGGGGATATGAACAGAGTCTGACAGCGGTAAGTGGCAAGGCTGAGGGGACTGAATAACTGAATCCATGACAGAACAGACGAACTGGATAGTGAACAAACTCATTTATAAATGGGTAAAATCATGTGCTTTATCTGTTTTTAGCACTTGGAAACCCTCTGCTCTTTGGCACTGTGGGATCTCCAGGATCAAAAGGCATCTCAGCCAATTTCCCTAGAAACCCAAGGATTTGGGCTCTGATCAGCCTATGTCAACCCCCAGCCTGGTCCCCCAGGATGGACCAACTCTCCCGCCCAAGGGTTCTCCCCCTCTCAGGACCTGCTGTGCCTTTAAGTCTCTTGGCTTCCCAGATGTACTTCTCAGTCCACTCCCGACCCAGTAGCCTTTCCTGCAGCTGGTAGATGAGGAACCATCACCTCACTGCTGCGTCCAAGCCCCAGCGATGTCCCTCTGCTACCTCTTAACCCCCATCCTGCCATCCCTCCACCCTCAATCCATTTGGAGCATCATTCCTCATGATTGACGGCCACAAGGAACAGATTTGTGACTTTTAATGGAATGTGGGAGCTAAGGAACCTGAAACAAAGCCATTTCTATCCACGATATCCATTTATATTCCCTCTTTTGCCAGGTTTGGCTTTATGTTCTACTTGCTTGGACATCGGAGGAACGGTCCAGGGCTGTATTCTTTCAACTGTCATTGGTTGGACTGTTAAGTAACGACTAAGGACACAGCACCGTTTACGATTTGAGCAACGAATGAGACTGTCTTCATCACTTTTGCACCCCATCCGGCAATGTCCATTCATCCAACACTCTGCTGTTGGGCCCAGGAACAACCATTAAGCAGATGTTAGTATCCCTCAAGTGGCAAGACAAGAGGAGGAACAGGACAGGGGAGAAGGGGAGACCGTTGAGGAAGTAACACTGGACACAGTCCCAGGAAAGGAAAGAAGCGATCTTGAGAGGGGAGGGAACCAAGACAATTGTTTCAACCTTGGGTGATCCAAGGCTTTCAGACATCCCACCCTCTGTCTTCCTATCCTCCAACCTGCTACTCCTAACTTTGGGATCACTTGCTGCCAATGAAGATCCTTCCTTAATGGAGCTTGGGAATGATGAGAAAGGAAATAAACAACTATAAGATTAGGAGATGGAGGGGATTCATCCACACTTCAACAGACTCAGCTCTTTATCAACAGCCTGGCCCTAACTTCAGCTCAACTAGCCCTGGGTCCAGCCACAATGCAGTCTCCAGTCCTCCTTGACCATATTCACCCAATTCAAATTCAAAACCCCGTCCAATTTTAAGTAGGATGCTGAGCCCTACCCAACTCAATGCCCCTTGAGCCTGAACTCCAAGCCAAACCCAAATTTAATCAAGTCACCAACCTCAATTCTGAGCAGCAGTCATCAGACACCCTGCACTATTCATTACCAACTCCCAGCTTCCGCCCAAGCCCCAGTCTACCCCCAGCACCACCTCCACTCAACCCCAAATCCCATCTCCTCCCCAGCCCTCTCCAAACCATCAGGGAAGCCCAATACCTCACCTCCAGCTCATCCTAATCTTCCCCCTACCACTCCAACCCCAAGGTCTTTCTCCCCATCACAACTCATCATCAGCTTCTAATCTAATGTCCTAAAGCCCCCAACAAGTCCCCAGTCTGCACCCAACCCATCACCCCTAAGCCGTCTCCCAGGTCCCACCAGAACACTACCCTGCCCTTAAGTGTCAGATGCTCCAAATAGCTACCATCCCACCACCTTGGCAAAAAAAAAGAATCAGGGAAAAATGTGGATGTGAGCTGATCAGCTCATGGGGAAACCTCCCAAAGCCGCATCAGATGAGGAAAAGCTTCGTGCTGTCCGCAGGGAAGAGGAGAGGAAAGCGAAAAGTTCATGACCACGATCCCAGACACTTGAGAGGGACCCAAGTTACCTGAGACCACCGGTTCCATGGCCAGAAGGATGAGAAGAAACAGAAGTAACTTCATGGCTGGCAGGTCACAGGAGAAGGAGGTGGCTGTGCTGCAGGGGATAGAAACAGAGTTCTGTGCAGCAGGGATGAGCCTCGCTTTTATTGGCAGGGTTGTAGGCAGCGAATTCTAGCAGGAGAGGATTTGTACGAGATCAGCCAGGCCAAAGGACAGTGTGTAGCAGATTTCGTGGCAAAGCACGAGACGAGAGTGTGGGAAACTGGCCAGCACCCGCGCCAATAGTGGGAGGAGACGGGCAAATTAGAGCCTCTTAAGCCTTTCAAGACCAAAAGAACTAATTAATGAATGCATAAATATACATCAAGAAATTCCCAACTAAAAAAAGTACTTATTCTCGGCTTTCTAACAAAAGGATACATAGGCGTATCTTTCCGAGGCTTGACCTCGCCAATCTGGTTCCCGGTTCAGGGCTTTAGCTTTGTTATTTGTTCTCCCTTGAGACCTTCCATGGCTGGCTCCTGTTTATCATTCAGTCTCATCTGGAAGGTCACCTCCTGGACAGGCCTTTCCTAGTCACCCTAGATATCGGCACTCCCACCTACAGTGGCTCTGGATCGTCAACCCTTGATGCACCACCTGCACGGATGTATCCGTTCTTTTCAATTCTGTTTTACGTGCTTTATCTTTGTCTCTTCCATTCGAATGTCAGAAATTTGCCTTGTAACCCCACCGCCCGTAACCTCCCCTGGGCTAGAGTATTAATTCAACTGTTTTAACAGGTATTCTCCCCGAACAAGGATTCCAAAAGACAGACATTGACTTCTTTCTCATGGAAAAGTCTGGGCAAGGAGTTGAGTGTAGCAGCTTCCTGATTCAGCAGAGAGCAAGGGTCCCCCTGGCTTGATGTTCTGCCATCCTCCACAGGCAGCTTCATTTGATGACCTGAGAGGGCTGCTCCAGTCCCCGCCGTCAAGGCCCCACTGCAGCCATCCGGGGGAGGAGAAAGAAGGAAATGAACTGCGTACTTTTGCCTTTAAGGGACACGACTCAGCATCTGCACACACGGCTTCCACTCCAGTACATTGGCCAGAACTTACTCACAGGGCCACACCTACCTGCAGGGTAGAATGGAAATATTTTCCTTATTCTGGGCAACCATGGCTAGCTAACATTCGGGGGTAGTCTTACTAAGAAAAAGGGAAGGACAGATATTGGGGGAGGAGCTAGCAACCTCTGACACACCCAACACATCGCAGGAACTTCATAAATACCTGTGGTCCGAATAAATAACATACCTTGACCTATAAGGAGTGATCTAATGGGGAAGCAACCCAAGTCCTTCCAGGGTGTAGAGAAAGTGCGTGGACTGTATCCCTTCAGCCCAGCATCTCAGGAAGCTGAATAAGGACTGGACCTCGGGCAGAACTTCAGAAACTATGACAGGAGAAGAAGACTGAAGAGAATTCTAGAATCCAAGAATACCAGGATTGGAGAACAGGTTTTGATTTCACGCAGATTTGAAATTGAGGATTGGCCCTGACATTCGGTACCTGTTGGCCTTGAACAAGGTAAATTTCCTGAGTATCCTATGATCAAATACAAATCGTAACTACACCTGGTTGAATTAAGTGGGATAACTTGCGTAAACTGCTTAACCAAGTACCTGACACCTCGTAGGTGCTGAATAATCATTAACTATTATTATGTCGGTTTTCATTATCATTATTTTTGCATCCTCATATTTATTATATTTCTTTTCCTCCGAAGTGGAAATCATAAGCCTCCAACTCACGTCCGACAAAATTGAGACTTGGTCAGGTGACGGGAACTGCTCAGGCGCTTCCTGGATGGAAAGAAGGATGGACAACGGAAAGCCAATTTCCACAGAGGAAGGTAGGAGAAAAGTCAGTAGACAGTCGCGGTTGTGAACGTTTGAGACAGAAGGGGAGACCCGGATGGAAACAGGCAGGCACCACATCATCACGTGGGGGCCTTCATTAATTGTTTTTAATATTTATTTATTTTTGAGAGAGAGAAAGAGAGAGAGAGAGAGAGAGAGAAAGTGGGGGGGAGGGGCAGAGAGTGAGAAAGAGACACAGAATCCGAAGCAGGCTCCAGGCTCTGAGCTGTCAGCACAGAGCCCGATGCGGGGCTCAGACTCACGTGAGATCATGACCTGAGCTGATGTCAAGAGTTGGATGCTTAACCGACTGAGCCTCCCAGGCACCCCCATGCGGGGCCTTCGATGTCATGCTCAGGGCTTGGGAATCCAGCCTGCGCACAACAGGGAATAGTTAGATCTTTTAGAGAGGACTGTGGGGGCATGGTCAGATTTTTTTTTTTTTTTTTTTTTTTTTTTTGCCTCGAAGAATCACTCCAGCAGCCCACATTGAAGATAATTGCCAGGGTAGAGTCAAGCAAGCAAAGACTAGCAAGGAGGCTGTTTCTCCCTCCGGGGAGAAATTACAAGGCCTCATTGTAGCCGGAAAAGCATAAACACAAAGGGTGTAAAAGGAGAGAACATCCAGCAAGTGCAGCGGAGACCCAGGCGTTCCTCCTGGTCCGGGGCTGGGAACTGGGCAGCCTGCGTGTCCTTGAGAATGTTATTCAGCCGCTACAGGACTCAGCACAGGGGACGAGATGGCCTCACAGGATGTTGACAAGCCTGTATCCTGAAGTTAATCTCCTGACTGTAGTACCTCGGAAAAAGTAATTAACTCTGAACCTGTGTCCTTGGCTATACGACGCGGGTAACAACGGCGCTTGCTCTGTAGGTTGTTAACGAGGACCAAATGAGTGAATAGGCACAAAGCATTTGGTGAATACGCGTAAGACCCCTGACACTTACCCACCACAATAGAAGTATCTGCTGTCATTATTGTAACAGACCACAAGGTCCACCCTGGAGATTCCAGGCCCCTTCTTATTACAGTTCTTTGCGATATTTCATAAGCCCCTTTATGAAGCCTCCTAGACAGATTGGCAAGAAGCACTGGGACCGTTCAGAGAAACAGCCTTGACTGAGCTAAGGAGAAATGGAAAGAGATAGGTTCATTGCTACAGCACATCTATACTTGGGCATCTGAGTTTATATGTGCAGTGCATTTTGTTTATATGTACTCGTGCGTATGTGTAAATTTGTGCATAGCTGTGCATGCTCAGATTTTGTGTATTTTGTGTATAAGTTGCGTGCCTGAGTTCTTTGTGTGTGTTCTGTGCATGTGAGTACTTGAATGTTCTATGTGTGAGAATGTTTATAGTCGGATGCTGGTTGTGCACAGATGTGTAATTGGTGGGTGGGTGGGTGTTTGTGTATTTTTGAGTACGTGCGTGCATGTGGATTTGTTCTCAGATCATCAAGTGCCAGGACCTAGAGTTCTGTCAGTTAAGCTCCATTTTCCCCTTGAACCCCTACATTCTCTGACTCCGGAACGTGACTGTTGTATGGTGATCTTCTCTGTTAAGGTGGGAAACCAGGCCGGGGCTAAGGGAAGTGGGAAGCAAGGGGCAGGGGCTGTAAGTGCGGCCAGCAAGCAGAAGCCACTGTGGGAGCAGAGGCCAAGAGACAGGGGAAGAGGCAGGCCTTGGTCAGAGAGCCAACTTGGCCCCTGGGAGCTGTGTGGTAGCTTCCAGAACCCGCCCCGAAGAGAACAGACTGTAGCCTGGGCCTTTGTAATGCCTCCCACACGGTACAGGCTGGCCTGACCAGTTCTCTAAGACCTGTACCACCCACCCCCTGAAATCTGCAAAGTTGCATTTCTCAGCTTCTGAAAGGCCACCCAGTCCCCGCAGCCACAGTGGGGCAGGGGGCGGGAAGTGCTAGGGACCAAGTTCCCAGAGGGTCCCACATAGCCTAGGTACTTTTACTTTATCTCAGCTGGTCCTCCCTCGAACCTGTGAGGTTAATAATACAAGAAGGTAGAAAAAATGAGAACCAATAAAATCACAGCCTTTTACAGGCTTCTTTGACTTCCATGGATTCACGTCTTCTCCTCACTTTCCCAGTGAGGTAGGAAAAGCGTCCAGCTGAGGGCCTCTGGCTTGAGAAAGGCAATATGAGGCCAAGTTTGCATGAAAGTGTGGTGAGGCTCCCATAGAGGAACTGGGTGCTAGAGAAACCCCTACACTGGTATATCCCCCAACTGTGTCCTGCTTCAAGCCGTGTTCCATGAAACAGATGCTAGTGAGCGTGTTTCTTCTAAAATTCTTTAATACGTTCATAGTCACATACCAGTTCTGAATACTCCACGACACTCAAGCCTCAGGAAATGCTTTATTTCTGTATACGTATGTTATTTTATTTTTTTAATGTTATTTTTGAGAGAGAGAGAGAGAGAGAGAGAGAGAGAGAACACGCACAAGCAGGGGAGGGGCAGAGAGAGAGGGAGACACAGAATCCGAAGCAGGCTCCAGGCTCCAGGCTCTGAGCACAGAGCCCGATGCGGGGCTCGAACTCACAAACTGTGAGCCAAAAGCCAGACACTTAACCGATTGAGCCACCCAGGTGCCCCATCTGTGTATGCATTTTAAATTCAGCTCCAAGATACCACTTGCAAAGCTGGTGAGGTGTCCAATGGCAGTTGTCGTTGGGGTGTCCTGCCTTCCTCCACTTGATCCTACTAGGACCCCATGATTTTGGTAAATGAGGAGGAACTTGATCCTTACTCGATGATGATGATCTTCATTTCTCTTGCTTCTCATGCTCAAGGTATTGCTGATGAATTCCGCTAACCGTTCATTGAGCGGCTCTGGGCACTCGAGAACTGTTCCTCACCGGGGCTGTCATACCCAACATGGAGGCAAAGGTTGCTGGTCCCAGGACCAGAGCCATGGTGGCTGTCTCCACAGTGATGACCTCCATGCTGGCAATCCTGTCCAAACACTTATCACCTCAGGGTGTTTTATCAAACACCCTTGGAGCCGAACCCCCATCTTTTCTCCTGGTTGTGTGGAGATTTAACACCTCCAAATGGCAGGCAACTCCTCTCCTGAACTTGAAGCTAAACTCTTCATCCCATTCCTCCTGAGACCATCCAATCTAGCCGCCCTCCTTGTGCCTGGGCCTCTCTAATAAAGATGGGGGGAGTGGAGAGCAATCTTCAGGGCAGCCCCTGAATCTCTCTCTCTCTCTCTCTCTCTCTCTCACACACACACACACACACACTTTCTTCAGTTCCCCAGTAGCAAAAGAAGGCCAAGATTTAGAACACAAAATCCTGGCCCCCCCTTCCAATAACTAGGCAGAAAAAAAATGATCTTTTCACTCTCTATGCTGATGCCTGGTCAAGTAAAATGGAGGAAAAAAGTTATCAGGCAATTGCTACATTGAATTCTTAATATGTCACCCTGCCACAATGTCTGTTCCAAAAATATTAAGTACATTTGTATAACTGATCTCATTAATATGTAATGGTTTTGCTTTAAAGGCAAAGCATGACGTCCACAACGCCTCCAGACATTCAGAGAAGACACCGCCTGACTCACGCAAGTGTATATTTCAGTTTGCTCGGCCATAATGGAAGCATCCACCAATGACCATCACAGCGATGGGTGATGTAACTGTAGCCACCCCTGCTAAGTGTCTCATCTTATAATCTGAATACGTATCTCTAGTAATATTCCGTGGTTATTGAGTATCCAACATTGATACTATTCCAATGTGAAGCTATGCCCTAAAGAGGAAATGCTCGTGTACCATTCCCGCTATTTTAAGCCAAACAGAGATCTCATTAAGTCAAAACTCTTCAACTAATATTGCTTGAATACTCGATTTGTGCTAGATTCTGCTCTGAGATACAGAAAATAAATCAGCCGCGGTCTTCATGGGGATGACAGTCTATTTTGAACACACACTCTGAGCAAATATAAGTACAGGTGTGGTGGGTGGGTGGTGCAGAGGAGAAGTGCAGGATCCAGGTGGCAAGGCCAGGACTAGGGGGAGGTGAGGGAGGTGCCCAGGAGGCACTCATATGACCCTGAGACTGAGGGCCCCTGACGGGTTGCACCTTAGGCACCTCCCCCTCCTCCCCCTAGTCGTGGCCCTGGCAGGTCTGAAGCCACTGTAGGAGAAGTCCAGGCAAGTCTCCAGATGTCCAGTGCCAGGATGGCTATGCTGCTGGTAGGATCCTGGAAGATTGTTTCTGCTGCCCACTCTCCCTTGGTCCTTCCAAGCCCAGTTCAATTGTCGGGACTTCCAATCAGTTCTATGAGCTACATAGCATCCTGACAAGAAATGTCCTTTCTGCTTAAGTCGGTCTCTGATGAACTCAAGCCATTACATCCAATGACAAATTTAAGGTGCGTCATCATCAAATATGTTGAGGAACGTTGCTGTATTCCATAAAGAACCCTTGTGACATTGGGCACCAGGATGTGGGACAATCGGACATGGCAGAGAGATGAAAAGATCAGTGGCAAAACTCAAGGTAGGAGGTCTGGGGTGGGAGAAAGAGGGAGGAGGCCAAGGAGGGACTGAGCCGAGGGGGTAGCCCTGAAAACAGATTGAACACTAATCGAGTATTCAATCAATATTAGTTGAACAATTTTGACTTAATGAGATATATGCTTGACTTACAGGGCCCCTCCCCCTCCAAAGACTCAAGGGGCGATGATGGCAGACCTGTCATGAGAAGTGAACAGGAAGGCATCCTGTCTTTTTTTTTTTTAATTCAAGTTAGTTAACATACAGTGTAATCTTGGCCTCAGGAGTAGAACCCAGTGATTCATCTCTTACATATGACACCCAGTGCTCATTCCAAAGAGTGGGAGGGCATCCCAAGTCTTCCTGGGAATCGAACGTGTGCTAGATTCTGTCCTGGGTGCTTCCTACCTGTGATTTCATTTAATCTAATGACACCCCTGTGCCTTGGGTGGGATGGATCCTCACTTTAGAGATGAGAAAATAAAACAGAGAGGGTTAAATGGCCTGCCCAGCATCATGCAGCAGATATGTGACTCAAGGACTTGAACCCAGATCTTCTGATCCTGAATCCAGTGTTCAAAAGTGTTTGACACGTCTGGTGATACTCAGACACTGAGGCTGGAGGTTTTCATGAAAAAAAGGTGTGCTGGAATTGGTGCAGCCGCTCTGGAAAGCAGTGTGGAGGTTCCTCAGAAAATTAAAAATAGACCTACCCTATGACCCAGCAATAGCACTGCTAGGAATTTACCCAAGGGATACAGGAGTACTGATGCATAGGGGCACTTGTACCCCAATGTTTATAGCAGCACTCTCAACGATAGCCAAATTATGGAAAGAGCCTAAATGTCCATCAACTGATGAATGGATAAAGAAATTGTGGTTTATATACACAATGGAATACTATGTGGCAATGAGAAAGAATGAAATATGGCCTTTTGTAGCAACGTGGATGGAACTGGAGAGTGTGATGCTAAGTGAAATAAGCCATACAGAGAAAGACAGATACCATATGTTTTCACTCTTACGTGGATCCTGAGAAACTTAACAGAAACCCATGGGGGAGGGGAAGGAAAAAAAAAAAAAGAGGTTAGAGTGGGAGAGAGCCAAAGCATAAGAGACTGTTAAAAACTGAGAACAGGGGCGCCTGGGTGGCGCAGTCGGTTAAGCGTCCGACTTCAGCCAGGTCACGATCTCGCGGTCCGGGAGTTCGAGCCCCGCGTCGGGCTCTGGGCTGATGGCTCGGAGCCTGGAGCCTGTTTCCGATTCTGTGTCTCCCTCTCTCTCTGCCCCTCCCCCGTTCATGCTCTGTCTCTCTCTGTCCCAAAAATAAATAAACGTTGAAAAAAAAAAATTAAAAAAAAAAAAACTGAGAACAAACTGAGGGTTGATGGGGGGTGGGAGGGAGGGGAGGGTGGGTGATGGGTATTGAGGAGGGCACCTTTTGGGATGAGCACTGGGTGTTGTATGGAAACCAATTTGACAATAAATTTCATATACTGAAAAAAAAAAAAAGAAAAAGAAAAAAAGGTGTGCTGGGGATGACTGAGTCAACCCATAAGGCTGAGGCCAATTTTAGTGTATGAAGGGACTGGATGGTAAGTAGGTGATGCTGAACAGAGCTTCCCAAGTCAGAATAAAGAATCAAATCCTTTTTGATTAATCAGATAAGTAGCAAGGGTTGGGAACACCTGAGACCGTGACCCAAATCATGCGGCTGGTAATAGGAAAATCCCCACTGTCTCAGTTCGGGATCAGTCTTAGAAAAAGACTAGCCCACAGTTCAAGATCATGTGGCCCCCACTGGGAGGAAAGGAAAAAGATGAAGTGGGAACCCACGTGGGGCCTGATACCTGCTCTCTGCAGGTGGAAGAAAACTACGAGACACAATCCAGGACTCCCTAACGGGATAGAACTGGGGGTGTTATCAGGGGAGAGCAGTCACAGCCTTTTGGGCTGAAAGTAGAGAAAACGAAGAATGGGTTCTCATGTTCATCACAGATCCTTGCTTGCCTCCTTGACTTACCCTGAAACACCCGGAGATTCGGCCCCCCAAACCTGCCGTAGCCTGTATCTCGACTCTAAAGCTACACTGTCCAGCACGATAACCACTACCCACATTTAGCTATATAGATTAGATTAGATTGGATTCAATATTCAGTTCCCCAGTGACACTAGCCACATTTTTTTTTCATGTCCTCATCGAGCTTACTGATTGTGGGGGGTGGGGGGGAGGATATAAATAACAAATCACGTAATATGTACTTGTGGAATGATTTAAAAATCAAATGCTCTATGTTTGCATTACTGTCCCCCTCCCCCCCACCCCCCACCTCCCCACCCCCACCCCCCCCGCCCCCGCATTGACTTTATACGTATTCACGTACCTTTAGAAAACATAGCATTGGTTGATGTTTTGGTTTCTATTTCAGGGGACGTCTTTCTTTTTTTCACCCCACAATATGTCTTGCAGCGTTAGGTAGATTGACATCCTCTTTTTTAAGTGAGACGTAGTGGTCATCGGTATGCATACTTCATTTCCGGGCTAATGGGCATTTAGAATGTTCTGGGGTTTTCCTTTTGCATTACAAACAAGGATGCAACAGGCGTCTCCACCCACTCACTCGCCACATCTCAAATGGCCAACAGCCACACGTGGCTAGTAGCTACCATATTGGACACCGCGGAGCTGGGATGTTTCCATCATTATAGAAAATTCTCCTGGCAGTGCTGACTCTAGAAAACAGGAGTCAAATGGGTAGAATGAACACTCCTTATTTACATCATCTGGGATGAACTGTGGGCCAGCAGGCTAGGAGCTAGGTGCCAAACAGACTAACCTACTGGTCTTCCCTGTTCTGTCTCACCTGCACGCACACCTCTCTTTGTTCTTGATTTGTAAGTTCAATGAGGCGGAGCTACCAGACACAAATGGGACAGTCGAGAATGATTTAGTAGAGCCGTGGGCTCCGATGACGTTGGGCTCAAAGTTGGGCGAGATGGGCCAGACTGCAGAAGTTACTCCAGGCTTCCGGTTGGCGGCAAGGATCTAGTTTTGACAGGTACATGCTTGGGGTTGACACAACACTTAGTCTCATCATTGCATAAGAGGTAGAATACTTCACTATCTTTACACGTTGTTCTGCACCTTCCCAACTTTTTCCAGCAGTGCCTGGCTGAAATTAAAAAGGAAGGAGAGGACAGGGTCAGTCCTGAAATAAAGCAGAGGGCTGGGGAAGGGGGAAGGCACCCCAGCAGAGAAGACAGTAGTAAGGAAATAAGGAGATGTGCGGGGAGGAATATTGGCCATTTTCCTTTCTTCTCCCATTTGTGTCGTCAGTCACAACCCCGAAGTCCTCCCCAGGAGGCAGCTTCCCCTCCCTGGCCAGCTCCTTTGGGGGAGGCAGGAGCCTTCCCCCCCCCCACTAGGTTTTGTCTCCTTCATAATACAATGTAACCAGGTACCCAATATCAGTTACTTTTTCCCTTTGCCCTCAGTCCCCTCTCTGACCCTATCAATGAAACGGGACAGGAGTCTGAAATACACCCATCTGGACATCTGCAAGTTTTCTAGGGCATCTGCAAAACTCCCAAGAATGTAACACTCCCTCCTCCACAACATCCCAGCCTAGATAATTAGCTGCTCTGGGGGACCCACAGCCTAGAGTGGCCCAGATAAATTAAAATTGCCTGAGAACGGTATCAGAATCCTCAATCAGAAATTCAGGAACCGTTTTCATGGAGGCAACAATAGCTCGAAATTCAAATCCCCCCCGATGTTCTTAGGAAAGTGCCCATTTCCTCCATATTCCGCACCCGCATCTCTCTCCTCCGTGTACCCTCCGCCCAGATCATCATGTTCCACTTCTCCAAAGCACACCAGAGAAGATAAGAGTAGTCAAGTAATAGCACTGAAAAGATCAGCTGGTACAAGAGAACTCAAATTTTCCCCTGGCTACAGAGATCGTCCAGAGGCCTCCAAGGAGGCTGCCATTCTCCTATTCCAGGCTGTTAGAGCCCCCAGAATTCCCTGAACATGACCCACTCCCGCTTGGGAGAGATCCTATTTACCTTGGGTAACCTGGGCCAGGAGCAGGCTAACAGTCAAAACCAGGAGAATACGCTTCATGAACGCTGAGGGCTCAGGGGGAGATTAGGAGGCTTAGAGGCTTCTGGGCTGGCAAGACACGCAGAGGTCTGCATTCTGGGCAGTCCAGACCGGTATTTATTGCCCCGAGGAGCATGGCAGAGCCATGATCAGTGAACCAGAAAGGGAACAGTCCCTTAAGATTAGACAAGCAGACAAGTCATCAACCACACTGGTTGAATGGCCGCCGGATACCCCACCCTTGTCTAAACCTCCAGGGGAGGCTGGGACAGGGGGAAGAGACGTTAACAAAGAGAAGACACAGTCTTACCTTTGAGGAGGTTTGCAATGTAACTGGGGAGCCAAGAAGGGGAAAAAATGCTTTCGCTAGTCATTCAGTTCTGGTAAAAGAAAAGAAAGGGCAGTGAGACCGAAAAGGAGTGATACTTCTGTGTCCCTTGGGTTCTCTCCAGCAATAAGAACATCTTAGGATGTCTCATATGTTGGGGATTCGTTTTAATGGTAAAGGAAGGGCATGGGGCGCCTGGGTGGCTCAGTCAGTTAAGCGGCTGACTTTGGCTCAGGTCATGACCTCTCGATTCGTGAGTTCAAGCCCTGAGTCGGCCTCTGTGCTGACAGCTCGGAGCCTGGAGCCTGCTTCAGATTCTCTCTCTCTCTCTCTCTCTCTCTCTCTCTCTTTCTCCTGGCCATCACTACTGGAAACTAAAATGTCAGGCTTTGTGGAGTGGGATGAGGAGGAAGGCCACAGCCCCGACTTTTAACAGCGTGTGTTTGAGAACAAGTGGCATCCTCCTAGGTGGCAAAGGAAAGGCCACTTTCTCCCATTGCGGTGTTTCCTATAATCTATGGTAGACTGCATTACCGACCCCAATTTTACACCCCTATCTGAATCCATTTCGAAGGTCTCATCCCGGGAGGAATGCACTTCCCTGTCCCTTCACTTTTGTCTGGGCTGTGAGACTTGCTTTTTAGCCAATGGCACATGGCCAGGAGTGACAGCGTGCCAGTTTTGAGCCCAGACTTTAAGAGGCGATGACCGTTTTTACTGCCCTTTAGCACCTCGGCCATCACCGTGAGAAGCACACGCCCCAGTGGTCCAAAGACAATGAGACATTCACGGAGCAGAGCCACCCCGGCTTGCCCACGGAGCTGCAGTGAGAAATTAAGCTGTGCCTGCTACTCCAACCCCAAGCAGAGCAACCCAGCCAAAGTCCAGCTTCCCCGCTGACTCGTGAGCCATGATCAAGAATGCTGTGTTAAGACCCTGAGTTTGGGAGTGGGAGAAGACATAGTAATGGCTTAGAGATACATAAGGCCAGCAGACAGATCAGAAAACAGACAAATCAAATGCTTTTTAGCACAGTAATGGAAAGGTCTATCATTTCAAAATGGGCAGACACAAGGGCACATTAACAGGAGGCATGTCTCCTTTCTGATACAGAATAAGACAGTTGTCTCCAAGAAAAACGAATGCTCTAGACAAGGGGCCATCAGACCTTTTTTGTAAAGGCCCAGATAGTAAATATTTCCGGGTTCTCAGGCCATGCAGTCTCTGTTGCAACTACTCAACTCTGCCTTTGTAGCACAACAAGCGACCACAGTGTGTAAACAAATGGGTGTGGCTGTGTTCCAAGCAAGCGTTATTTACAGGCACTGAAATGTGAATTTCATATAATTTTCACACGTCACTAAATATTATCTTTTTTATTTTTTTTTCAACTGTTCAAAAACGTAAAACCCAATCTTAGCTCACGGGTCATACAAAATCAGGCAGCAGGCTGGATCTAGACTGGCAAATGTTAGAAAGCTAAATAACGCCAAATAATGACAGGGAAATGAGAATAGAGGAATATTCACGTACTGCTGGTGGGGTGTGGATCAGAGGCTGAATGACTATGAATCTCAAAGGTTCAGGGCCCCTCACTAGCTTGGACCCTTGTGAGTGCTGAGAATTCTAGAATGTTCTAGCTAAGGAGGGGAAACAAGGTTGCGATTAGGAAACATCAATAAATAGGCATTTCAGGCTGATTATCTTAAAAGATCCCAGTAATCTATTGTAATTTTGTAGCTCATTCTAAATACACAGTCAGGGGCGCCTGGGTGTTGCAGTCAATTAAGTGTCCGACTCCGGCTCAGGTCATGATCTTGCAGTCTGTGCGTTCGAGTCCTGCGTGGGGCTCTGTGCTGACAACTCAGAGCCTGGAGCCTGCTTTGGATTCTGTGTCTGCCTCTCTCTCTGCCCCTCCTCTACTTGCGCTCTCTCTCTTTCTCAAAAATAAATAAACATTTAAAGAACTTTAAATCCATATTCACTTTGGGACCTGGTTTTGAATTTGTAATTTTGTGTTCTTTGTAAACAGAATCCCAAAATTCTAAAAAGCTGGCTCCTACTCTTGAGATGGAAACAGTCATTCTGGGGAGGAATCTAATGACACTTAGTCCAATTAAGTGTAAGCATTTGTTGTGACCCAGAAATTCCAATCCCGGGTACATGTTCCAAAGAAATTCTCCTTTTCCAAAAGGAATATGCGTGGGGCTATCATATGCTGGAGAGTTTGGTGTGCACAAATAAATATGGATGAGTGTTGAAAACCAGTGCTCACTATAACTGTATCACCACTTTGGAAAGCAGTTTGATGGGGTTTTTGTTTTGTTTTGTTTTGTTTTGTTTTGTTTTTAGTTTGATGGTTTCTGAAAAATTTAGACACACACTTACCATACAATCCGGTGATTTCATTCCTACATATTTATCCAAGATAAAGAAAGGGCTATGTCTACACCAAATAGTGCGCAACACATTTTCATAGCGGTTTTATTTATTCACGAGTAGAAACAACCTAAATAAGTTGTTTGCTAAATCAAGTAGCAAAGAAATAAATGGCGGTATGTCCATATAATAGAACACTACTCAGAAGTAAAGAATTAATGGTTACTACACACAGTACACAGGACTCTAAAAAGTGAGTGAAAGAAGCCAGATACAAAGAGACTATACTGAATAAATCTATTTGTATGAAACTCTAAAAAAGATTAATCTACAGTGACAAAAAAAAAAAAAACCAACAACAGCAAAAAAGTATCAGTAGTTGCCTAGGGCTGTTGGGAGGGGGGGGCATTGACTGAGATGGGACAGTAGGGAACTTTTAGGATGATGAAAACATTCTATACACAGGTGTCAAAACTCATCAAAATGTATACACTTAAAATGGGCCCATTTTATACATAAATTATGCTTAAAATTGCAGTAAAGTTGACTTCTCTAAAAACTAGTGCTAATTTTAAAAAGTAAGCAACAGAACGAAATATATGACCTAAAACCACTATGTAAAATAAAAATACATACACTTTTTTTTAATCTTTTTTTTTTTAATTTTTAATCTTTATTTATTTTTGAGAGACAGAGTGCGAGCAGGGGAGGGACAGAGAGAGAGGTAGACGCAGAATCCGAAGCAGGCTCCAGGCTCCAAGCGGTCAGCACAGAACCCAACGCAAGGTTCGAACTCACAAACCATGAGATCATGACCTGAGCTGAAGTCGGACACTTAATCAACTGAGCCACCCAGGTGCCCCCAAAATACATACGCTTTAAAAAGGTACATATTCAAACATGGAAAGAGTTGCTTGTGCAGGACACGGATAGGAATTGATTGTAGGGATAGAAATCAATACATCAGTAAAAGCATCAGCCATAACACCAACGCTGAGAGGAGCCTGGGTGGCTCAGTCGGTTAAGTGTCCAACTCTTGATTTCGGCTCAGGTCATGATCCCAGGATTATGGGATGGACCCCCATGTGGGGCTCTACACTGAGCATGGGGCCTGCTTAAGATTCTCTCTCTCCCTGCCCCACCCCTCTCCCCCACTTGTTCTCTCTCACTGTCTTTAGAATTAAAAAAAAAAATCAACAATGCCAAATTTGCTGTGAATAATTAACTGGATCCTTGAAACAGAGCTAAAAGAAATAAAAAAGGGGGCTATTTGATAAGAGGCTTTCTTCTAAGGATCACTAGTGAGGAAATCAGCCCTCTGGACTGGAACTCATTTCCTTTCCTTCCAGAAAAGGTAGCTAAGGCCCAGGGCAAAAACAAAGGCACAACTCCCTCCATTCTTGAGGAGAGAGGTTGTTTCTAGAGTCTTGAAAGACTGGAGAGAAAGTAGAGAGCAACTCGTGGGAGCCCCATTCTTGCAGAAACCTGAGTTTAGAAGGAACTTCATTTGTACATCAAAAGAACTTTTAAAAGACACAGAGTTTCTCCTACACTAAACTGTTTCGAGATCTACCTCTCCTGCAGTAAAGAACTTTATCATAATATACAAAATGGAGTATTACTTGGCCATCAAAAAGAATGAAATTGGGGCACCTGGGTGGCTCAGTTGGTTAAGCGTCTGACTTCGGCTCAGGTCATGATCTCATGGTTCGTGGGTTTGAGCCCCTCATCAGGCTCTGTGCTGACAGCTCAGAGCCTGGAGCCTGCTTTGGATGCTGTGTCCCCCTCTCTCTCTTCCCCTGCCCCACTCATGCTCTCTCTCTCTCTCTCTCTCAAAAATAAACAAACAGGGGCGCCTGGGTGGCGCAGTTGGTTAAGCGTCCGACATCAGCCAGGTCACGATCTCGCAGTCCGTGAGTTCGAGCCCCGCGTCGGGCTCTGGGCTGATGGCTCGGAGCCTGGAGCCTGTTTCCGATTCTGTGTCTCCCTCTCTCTCTGCCCCTCCCCCGTTCATGCTCTGTCTCTCTCTGTCCCAAAAATAAATTAAAAAAAAACGTTGAAAAAAAAAATAAACAAACATTAAAAAAAATTTTTTTAAAAAGAATGAAATCTTGTCATTTGCAACAACATGGATGGAACTAGAGTGTATTATGCTAAGCAAAATTAGAGAAAGACGAATATCATATGTCTTCACTCAAATGAGGAATTTAAGATACAAAACAGATGAACATAAGGGAAGGGAAGCAAAAGTAATATAAAAAACAGGGAGGGGGACAGAACATAAGAGACTCTTAAATATAGAGAACAAACTGAGGGGGGGGTGGATGGGCTAAATGGGCAAGGGGCATTAAGACACTTGTTGGGATGAGCCCTGGGTGTTATACGTAGGGGATGAATCACTAGATTCTATTCCTGAAATCATTATTGCCCTGTATGCTAACTAACTTGGATGCAAATTAAGAACTTCACCATAACCCTGAATGTTTGTTCTCGTGGATGCCGATTCGCAGAATAAGTGGCCTAAAAAGGAATGACCGGAGCCCATTATACGAATTATTTAGCAGAATCAGCACTGGTTTTCAGCAGTAGAGGAGACTCTCATAAAAGACTGCGTCCCATCTACATTTTTGCTTCATTGCAGTCTCTGGGGGTGGGGACATTGGAGGGAGGTGGGGAAAGAGGATGAAGCTACTGGCCACAGGAGGCTTGGAGACTTTCTGGCTTTCTTTCTATTACATTCCAGCTCTCTGGCTCCTGGTGCCATGTGTAATTAGCAATGGCAGTGGATATGCTGGCTTTTCTTCTTCAAGTTACTCGAAAGGATGTATGACAATCTATCACCAGGGCCAGTGTGGGGGAATTAAAAAAAAAAAAGCTTTGGAACCAAACAAATCCAGGTTTAAATCCTCACTTTACCATTTATCATCCACGTGACTTTTAAGTTTTTACTTAAATTCCAGTTAGTTAACATACAGTGTCATATCAGGTTCAGGTATACGATATAGTGATTCAACACGTCCATACAACACACGGTGCTCATCACGGTAAGTGTACTCTTAATCCCCATCACCTATTTTACCCATCCCCTCCCCCACCTCCCCTCTGGTAACCATCAATTTGTTCTCTAGAGTTAAGAGTCTGTCTCTTGGTTTGTCTCTCTCTCTCTCGCTTTTTTCTCCTTTGCTCATTTGTTTTGTCTCTTAAATTCCACCTATGCATGAAATCTCATGGTATTTGTCATTCTCGGACTGATTTATTTCACTTAGCGTTGTACTCTTCCAGCTCCATCCATGTGGTTGGAAATGGCAAGATTTTGTTCTTGTTGATGGCTGAGTAATAGTCCGTTGTTTATAGACACCACCAGCCATGTGGCTTTGAACAAGCCCATTCATGGCTTTGAACCTCAGTTCGTCATTTCTCATATGGAGACACCACCGCGGACCTCAGGGGTTAGCTGGGAAGATTAAATAAGGTACTACTTGTGAAGCACATAGAGCAATGTCTGGCACACAGGAAAGCCCTGGTGACTGGTAGCTGTTGTTATTTACCGTGAATTCTCACCTACCTGGACTTCTTGGAGCATTTGACTCATGACCTCTTTCCTCCCTGAAGCTCTCCTGGCTCCCCTCCGTCATTAACCTAGTCAGTATTCAGCAAGGATTGTCAGTGATTCAGAGACCTCTCTGCCCACTGTGGTTTTTCAAATCAAGGTCGTAAGTTTCAAAACTTTGGGTCTCAGTCTAAGATCCAAAGTGTTTACCCAGAATCCAGGCTCAAGGCCAGATCTCACTTGTGTGTCTGGAGTGCTACAATGTATCTCTGTTCGAGCTCTGATGAAAGACATATCAGAGCACGTTGCCAAGTTTATCCCTGTTTCTATCTCTCTTGGGCCCCTCAGGATGACTTCTTAGTGTTGCCCAAACCTTTCCAGAAGTTGCTCTTTCTCTCAAGGCGTCATATCATTTTGTCTTCTTTCCCAGGCACCAACCACTGCTGTCTCCGCGTCAGGTCGTGTTTTCATCCCTCCTAGAATGTCTTTCTCTAACTGCCCCCCCTCCCTGCCCCCCGACGCAGGCCATTTTAAGGTTCCTATGGACCAAAGTCTAAGGTCCTCTGGACATAGTGGCAGAGGAACTAAGAGGGTTCTGGTCCCTAAAATGCTTACAGCTTCTTCAGGAAAATGGAAAGCAAGCATTTTTAAACGAACTTCCAAAGACGCTTAAGAAATGTTTGCTAAGTAAATCAAACCTTGATGAAGCAGCTGCTATGAACAGTCCAACTCTGTTGGGCACCAGAAATACAAAACAGTATAGGATAGTGGCCCCTAATAACCAACTGTATTAGGATAAACTAGATTACAATGTGGTAACAACAACAACAACATCAAAAGACTCTTGGTGGCTTGTGAGAACAAAGGTTTACTTTTCGCTCACGCTGCACGTTCTTTGCGGGTTGGCCGGAGACACTGCTCTGTCTTCTCACTTGGGAACCCAAACCGATTGGTAGCCACTCAACCGCTGCTGATCACCATGGCAGAGGAAAAAGAGAGCCCTGGTGGGTCTTAGAACTGCCTTTTACATGCCCTGACCTTGGAAATAATGTGTATGACCTAACTCACTGGCTACAACAGCGACACGGCCCCGGCCAACCACCAGAGGGCCAAGAAATGCACTCCTACTGCACGCCTAGAATGCCGAGAGCCGAAAGTATTTGAATAGCGTCAACAGCCACACGTATCATCATCGTGGCCAGGCAGGACGGCCACACGAATAAAAACAATACAAAGTACTCTGTGCTGAATCAAAATAGAAAAACATATTCGGGTGGAACAGCACAAGAAAAGGGACAATGAACAAAGGCCAGGGAGGTCAGCAAAGTTTCATGGAGGGCCTTGTCAGAGCCTTGAAGGGAGGCAGGTTCCAGAGAAATGGCAGAGGGGAGGGTGTGAGGGGATATTCCAGGTAAGGGAGCAGTGTGGACAGAGCGATGGTGGCTGCCAAAGCTTGTGACCCATTTGGAAACAAGGAAAATACTGCATGGCTATAGCTGAGAGTTCATGCACCATATAATGTTGCAGGATTGGATAGCCATTAGACCTTTAAATTCTTGAATGCAAATATAAGAAACTTAGACTTGGCTCTGGGGGTCAAAATCAGAAAATCGAGGGAGACTAAGAAGGTAGGGATCTGGTCCTTCCCTTCTCTCTTCCCATTTTAACATGAGCATCTTTCTGTTGATCTGTTTGATATATTGACTTCCATTTAAGGGTTTGTTTTTTAAGTTTTCTGCTGGGTCACCTGGATGGCTCAGTCAGTTAAGCGTCCAACTCTTGATTTTAGTTGAGGTCATGATCTCATAGCTCCTGAGATCAAACCCCGCGTCGGGCTCTGCACTCACAGTGCAGAGCCTGCTTGGGATTCTGTCTCTCTCCCTCTCTCTCTGCATCTCCCTGCTCACGTTCTCTATCTATCAAAATAAATAAATCAACTTTTTAAAAATATTCTCTGCTGCTTTAAAAAGAAGCTTGAAAATCCCTGGTGTCAACAATATGGAGCTTTTTTTTTTTTTTTTTTTTTTAGTTTTTGAGCATAGATTCTTAGAATTCAGAACTAAGAGGCTGTCTCATGTCTTATGTTATCGAAAGCAAAAGTTCACTCTAACCAATCCTCCCCCTTTCTTTTAAAACACTTTCAGTGATGGAAAAATTAGTACATGTCAAGATAGCACATTCCATGCTTGGACTCCTGTCATTTTAGGAGGCTATTTCTTTGTTGTTGTTGTTGTTGTTGTTTAGGAGGCTATTTCTACTGAACTAGAATTTACCCTCCTGTAACCTTTACCCAGCATCCTGATTTCTCCCCTCCAACAGCTACCGAGAATGAGTCCAAAACAAAACAAAAAAACAGGGGCGCCTGGGTGGCGCAGTTGGTTAAGCGTCCGACTTCAGCCAGGTCACGATCTCGCGGTCCGGGAGTTCGAGCCCCGCATCAGGCTCTGGGCTGATGGCTCGGAGCCTGGAGCCTGTTTCCGATTCTGTGTCTCCCTCTCTCTCTGCCCCTCCCCCGTTCATGCTCTGTCTCTCTCTGTCCCAAAAATAAATAAACGTTGAAAAAAAAAATTTAAAAAAAAAAAAACAACAAAAAAACACTCAGGACCGCGTCTTTGAATGTTGACAATGTACAAGCCAGCCTTGAGAGAACGAGAGCTTCCACGACAGCAGATACAAGAAAATAACAATCTTGCTGGGGATGCCGAGAAAGTGAGATCAGCCCCTGTTTGTGAAGACTTAACTTCAGAGAGAGAGAGAGTCAGGTACACAGGCCAAAATCACCTACAATAATAGCTACCACTTATGGTGTCCTTCCTCGTGCCAGAAACTATTCTGAGTGGTTTATACATATTAGTTTACCTCATCTTCCCTGCAACCCTTCAAGATAGGGATGACTATGCTCCTCCTTTTCCCGATGAGGAACGGAAGCAGAGGCAAGACTGGGGTCTCTGCAGCGAAGGCTGCTGGGCACAGGGGTCTCTGGGGTTCACGGCCGGGCCGGGCAGGGGAGGCTCTCTGCCGGGACTGGTTCAGCAGCGCTGAGCAGCATGTTTGGCACATGTTTGTAGGCCAGGATGATACTATTTTGATGACCAAAGATCGCTTTGCAATATAGTTTGAAATCAGGAAGTGTGACGCTTCCAGCTTTGTTCTTCCTCAGGATTGCTGTGGATATTCAGGATCTTTTGTGGTTCCGTGCAAATTTTAGGACTGGTTTTTTTTTTTTTTTTCTGTTCCTATAAAAAAAAAAAAAATGTCGTTGGAATCTTGATAGGGATTGCACAGAATCCGAGGTGGCTTTGGGTAGTATAGACACAGTTACGATACTAAGTCTTCTGATCCATGAACGCGAGAACACCTTTCCACTTCTTTGTATTTTCTTCGATTTCTTGTATCAAAGTCTTGTAATTTTCATATACAGATCTTTCACCTTCTTGGTTAAATTTCTTCTGAAGTATCTTATTGCTTTTGATGCTACTGTAAATGGGATTGGGTTGTTTTTTGTTTTTTTTTTTTTTTTTAGTGTTTTTATTTATATTTTTGAGAGAGAGAGAGAGAGAGACGGAGCGTGAGCAGGGGAGGGGCAGAGAGAGAGGGAGACACAGAATCCAAAGCAGGCCCCAGGCTCTGAGCTGTCAGCACAGAGCCCGACACGGGGCTCGAGCCCACGAACCGTGGGATCATGACCTGAGCCAAAGTCAGACGCTTAACCGACTGAGCCCCCCCCCCGGCGCCCCTAAATGGGATTGTCTTTCTTTCTTTCCTTTTCAGATAATTCATTGTGACGGTACAGAAACACAACTGATTTTTGTCTGTTGGTTTTGTGTCCTACAACCTTGCTAAATTTGTTGATTAGTCCTAAGCTTTTTGGTGCAGCCTTTAAGGACGTGTTTATATACACAATCATGTCATCTGCAGAGAAAACTTCATTTCTTCCTTTCCAGTTTGGATACGTTTCATTTCTTTTTCTTGCCAGATTGCTCTGGTGAAGACTTGTAGGACTATATTAAATGTAAGTAGCAAGGGCGGGCACCTTCGTCTTGTTGCTGACCTTAGAGGAAGAGCCTGCAACCTTCCACAGCTGAGTATGACCCTCTCTGAGGTCAGGAGGTAGGGATGCTGTGGCCGTCTGGACTCTGTGGTCGGGTGGGGCTGCTGGCTGTGGCCCCTGGTCGAGAGGAACCACTACAAGGGCTCTGCAGTCCCCTCTGGTTGGATGAGACCTCAGGCTGCGTTTCCTGACAGGGTGGTGCCACTGAGTGTTCTCCACACTTGGGCCCAGCTACAGGCTGGGGGTGGGGGCTGGGGGCTCCATAATTAGCCCCGCTGGGATCTCAGGCTGTCTCCTGGGGCCACACGGTGCCGCTGGCTGGATTCCGTGTTCAGGCCGGGCTGCAGCAGGCTGCCAGGGTCTCCGGCCAGGCTCCTGGTCAGCAGGACCGAAGGCTATACTCAGCAGTTGGCGAGGGCTGCACATTTGCTTCCCGGCCGGAGCAGGCCATAGAGTGTGCATCATTGGCCAGGGAGCTGGCAACTGAGCTCCCTAGCCGTTTGGAATCACTGGCTCTGCAGAGGGACAGAAATGCTGGCTGAGATCTCTGCTTGGGTCTGCTTTAAGCAGGAATGCAGTCCGAGAGTGGGTACTGGCTGCTGTAAGCCCCGCTCCCTTCTCCATCTCTATCTGATCCCCAGTACTCAAGCCGTACAGATTCCTCCCAAAGATCCCCGTGAAGCAAGACCCTAGTGAGCCCCTCTGGAAGCACCCCACAAGGCCCAGCTGGATGCCCAGCTTAGGTTCGCTTTCTCCCCCTGGAGAAACCATAGACCCCGGGTATCCCTCTTGTTGCAACACTGTGCTAGCTCTGGGCGGGGGGTGGGGGGCAGGGACCTCCTTTTCTGAGGTCCGGGGGTGCTTCAATCTTACCCCCAAGTTCTCAGATTTCCACAGTGCCATCCTGTCTATGGATAGCGGCTAGTTGGTCTTTCCGTAAAGGGGACTGAAGTTTAGAACAACCTATGCCACCATCTTGATAACATCACTTTCCCCTCTTAGTCCCTCGAGGAACTCAAGAAATCAGGGGGCCCTGATTGAATGGCAATCAGATTTCCACTGTCTGGAGGAGTGAAGGTTTGTAAGTGATACAGACCGTGTTGTAAAAAACAAAGCCAGTCACGCGTCTGACTCTCGATTTCCACTCAGGTCATGATCTCGCGGTTCGTGAGTCAGAGCCCCACGTTAGGCTCTGTGCTGGGCAGCCTCAGAACCGGCCTGTGGTACTTCCCAGAGGTGGAGACCAGCCCGCATCCTTGCCCTACAGCCTTGCCCAGTTGCTGAAAATCTGCACAGCCCAGATCTCCTCTCCCGTGTCACACTGACAATCCTCCTCTTATCTGAGCAGAAAACGAGAACTTTCTTATCTGAAGAGGCTAACACGTGGTCTCTGGATGGGGGGAGGCAACAAGGCGCCCTCTGAGAGCAGGGGGATCGTACTGAACACAGGAAGAGTTAAGTGAAGTTTTACCTATTTAAGGGTAAGATCTGGCCTTCTTTCCCATCTCTGCTTTGAAGACACTGACAGGCAGATTTGTACATTTTGAGCAGGATTTTGGAGAACAGTTTCCAGGGAAATCTGACCAATCCCAGAGGAAAAAAACCCTGAAGATACAGACACTGTATTTGCTTCTGTTTCAAATGCTGTAACAGACTACCATTGACTGGGTGGCTTACACAATAAGCATTTTTTTTTTTTTCTCCCAGTTCTGGATCCTGGCAAGTCCAAGATCAAGGCACCAGCAGATTCAGTGTCTGGTGAGGCCCTGCCTCCTGGTTTATTCATAGGCTTTTCTCACTGTCGTCACAGGGCAGATAGGGTGAGAGAGCTCTCTGAGGTCTTTTCTTATAGAGACACGAATCCCATTCATGAGGGCTCTAAGCACCGCCCAAAGGCCCCACCTCCTGACGCCATCCCACTGGGGGTTGGGATTTCAGCATATGAATTCGAGAGGAACGCACACTTTCAGGTCATAAAGATTGCAGAGGATTCTTCCAGGGGAGATTTGACCAGTCCAAGAGGAAAAAAAGACCTGAAGACATGGGCACTGTGTGTTCTTTGATAAATGAAGCCAGTTGGTCATGGCCCACTCACAATATAAGCAAATAACCAAGAACTACTTACCAGATGAGGAAAGCTTCTAACATACCGGAAAAAGAAGGAGGAGGAGGAGGAGGAGGAAGAGGAGGAGGAAGAGAGGGATGGGTGGCAACAAAATAATAATAATAATAATAACAGCAACAGAAAAGAAGTAGATTATGCAGGAGACAACGTCATCGTCATCGGAAAAATCATCAAAATGAGAGAAGCTATTAATACCATGAAACTAGAACAGGATTATTTTTAAAAAGAAAGGAAAAAGGGACACCTGGGTGGCGCAGTCGACTGAGCATCTGACTTCAGCCCAGGTCATGATCTCACGGTTCATGAGTTCAAGCCCCGCCCCAGGCTCTATACTCTCTCTCTCTCTCCCTCTCTCTCTGCCCCTTGCTCACTCGAGTTCTCTCCCTCTCAAAAATTAAGTAATTAATTAATTATTTTACAAAAGGAAAAAGAGGCGCCTAGGTGTCTTAGTCGGTTAAGCATCCAACTTCAGCTTAGGTCGTGATCTCGAAGTTCATGAGTTTGAGCCCCGGGTCGGGCTCTGTGCTGACAGCTCAGAGCCTGGAGCCTGCTTCAGATTCTGTGTCTCCCTCCCTCTCTGCCCCTTGCCCACTTGTGCTCTTTCTCTCTCTCTCTCTCTCTCTTAAAAAATAAACAATAAAAAAATAAACACTAAAAAATATTTTTAAACAATAAAAATAAACATTAAAAAATAAACATTAAAAAAACAAAAAGAAAAAAAGAATAAGAAAAAAATTTTAGTGAATAAAAGTACAAAGATAAAATTTCTAGAAATTAGATTAAATGAGATAAAAGCAGTAGAGAAAATATAAGAAAATGCGAAAATTAGGGCACCTGGGTGGTTCAGTCAGCTAAGCTTCTGACTTCAGCTCAGGTCATGATCTCACAGTTGGTGAGTTCGAGTCCCGCATCAGGTGAGCTTAAGCCCTGCTTCGGGTGAGCCCCACTTCTCTCTCAATCTCTCTCTCTCTCTGCCCTCCCTTACTTGCACCCTCTCTCTCTCAATTAAAAAAAAAAAAAAAGAAAATGAGAAAATTAGGGAATCCCACATCTGCAAAATAAGAATTCTAGGAAAGAAAGGAAGGAAGGAGGGACAGAAGGAAGGAAGGAAGAAAAGAGTTACATAAATAGGAAGCAAGAAACACAAAAGGCAGGAAATCATCAAAGAAATAAGTCAAGGAAAAAAATGTTCTAGAATTGAAGGACATGCATTTCCAAACTGATGGGGTCCACTGAGTGCTGAGTAGAATTGATTAAAATAATCCTACAAAAAATTTAGGCACATCATGATGAAATTTCAACACCCCGTAGTAGAGAGAAAATAGTAAAAGCTTTCAGAGAGAAAGAACAGTTTATAATACCGAGACGAGTTTCGGAACGGTCTCGGATTTCTCCACGGTGACACTCGATGTTGAAAGGCAATGCAACAATGCCTTCAGAAGGTTGAGAGGAAATCATTTCCAATATGGAACGAGCAACCAAACTACTAACCGAGTGTGAGGTTAGTACATGGAGGCCAGATGTTTTCCGGAGGCCATCAGGAGGTGCTCTGCCAAAAGTAAAGGGGCAGATCAAGAAAGGTCTAGGATCCAGGAAGCAGGGCATTTATCACAGGAGAAAATCAAAGAGAATCCCCAGAATGATGTCAACAGAGACCCAGGATGGCAGCGGGTCTGGAGGCACCCAGTTCAGTCTGGAGGAAGTCCAACTCCAGGCAGATAAAATTGATAAGCTACCTAATGGTTCTGACCTTATTCAGAGGAGATAACAGACAGCTAAATTCTCATTTTTCATATCAGGAATTCAATGGGGAATACGTAAAAATGAAAAAAAAAGGAAATAACAATAGTACGTAAGCATATTATTTGGAGATATGGAGTGAAATCCAAAGAAACAACTAAAAGATATGAGGGGCACCTGGGTGGCTCGGTCAGTTAAGCGTCCGACTCTTGGTTTCGGCTCAGGTCATGATCTCACGGTTCATGGGTTCGAGCCCCGCATCGGGCTCTGTGCAGTCAGTGCGGAGCCTGCTTGGGATTCTCTCTTTCTCTCCCTCTCTCTCTGGACTTCCCCTGCTTGTACTCTCTCTCTCTCTCTCTCTCTCTCTCTCTCTCTCAAAATAAATAAAAGATTTAAAAGATAAGAAAGTGGTTCTCTTTGGAACGCAAGAAATGGAGAAAGGGAGATGTGTGGGCTATATGTTATTATAGCCCCTTATTCAAAGCTGAGTCCTAAAACTACGTTTGGCTTTGATGAAAATCCAAACTAAGTATAAAAAATTAAACTAATACACATAGAAAGAAACAATGGATTAAGAATCAGGCCTGGGAGTGAATGTAACTTCAGCTTAACTCTTCAGCTTCTACAGCAATCCCAGAACATAAGACCCCTTGTAACACTGCCTGCCCCAGCTTCCTATCTCAGAGGTTCAAATAAATACGATACGCATCTCTGTTTATATTTGCCATGGTCCAAGAGGCGAGGAGCTATTTCTAAGCCTGTACGCGGACGGGTATGTAATCCCAGCATCTCCCCATGATAGTTATGTGAATGGCACTGAGTAAATCACTTCACTACTCTGATCCTCAGGTTCCCTATCCATAAAATAAAACTGATAACCGTACCTACTTCTCAGGTAGGTCTAAAGGGACAATGAGATCATAGATGCATCTAACATACAGTAGATCTGGTTTCCTCTCCTATATATACTTCCTTACCCAAGCCTTCCTTCTACTCGACTTTGATTAGGTGTGCCAAGAGACGAACACAGAAAATATCCAAAGGTATTTTAATCAAGCGCAGGAATCTGCTGAGGTCAGACTCGGGGCAGGGTTCTCTTCATTTCTGTGCCCTCGGGCTCAGAGCACTAATTCACGTCTGTAACGACTTTGGCTGAAACTTGGGCTTCACGCAGCACAGTTTACCACTCATGCAGAAAACGTAAATCTTTTCATTCTTGATGCATTTCTCACGGCAGGAGCCACGAAGATTCCAGCATTTTTCAGTGCTGCCTGATACAAAGGGCGGAAAGGGAGAGAAGCCGACATCAGTCCTGAGGGGCGCTAGGTCCTGGCTTGAGAGGGCTAATCAATAGCCACGCAGAAGACCCTAGAACATGGAGTCACCTCCCACGATGTATAGGGCGGTGGTAAAGTCTCACATCCTTTCTGGACACTCATGCCACTCACTGCTCTTCCTGAATGTTCCGTCTCATGGGTACAGCGGGTCATAATAATTAAGGGTCAGTGGGGTCCGGTCATAACACTTAGGAACACGGACTCTCGGAACCCATCCACCTGGTTTTGAAATCTGTCTATACCGCAGCCAACTAGAAGAACTCAAGCAGGTTACTTCCTTTCTCGGAGCACCGATTTCCTCTTTTCTGAAAAGAAGATACAGAACCTGCCTCAGACAGTTGTGGTGGGGATCAAATGAAGAGCGTATAAAAGCCATTAGCATGAAAAAAACTTCAGATATGACACGATGGTATCTCGGAAAGAATTGTACATTAAAAAAAAAATTTTTTTTAATGTTTATTTCTGAGACAGAGCATGAGCGGGGGAGGGGCAGAGAGAGAGGGAGACACAGAATCGGAAAGAGGCTCCAGGCTCTGAGCCATCAGCCCAGAGCCTGACGCGGGGCTCGAACTCACGGACCGCGAGATCATGACCTGAGCTGAAGTCAGACGCTCAACCGACTGAGCCACCCAGGCGCCCCAAGAATTGTACATTTAAAAACATCGCTTTATTAGTAAAGACTAAACTAGAAGGAATACATGAGCAAGTAAATTAGCAGATAATGGCATAAGAGAAATACAGAGTGAAAAAGAGGCTGTGTTTAAAAAGAAAGGAAGATATGTGTGGCTCAGTCGGTTAAGCGTTCGACTTCGGCTCGGGTCATGATCCCTCCTTTGGTTCGTGAGTTCGAGCCCCACTCTCTGTCTCTGTCTCTCTCTCTCCAAAATTAACCAAATTTATCGACACAGGACTAATAATGAACATGATTAAATAGAAAGTTAGAGACGCCGAGGGTGACAGGGGTAGAAGCTTCTGTCAGATCACAAAGAGGGGACCGCCCTAGCACCTTGGGCTGGGCAAGTTTGACTTGGGCTCTTCTCTACTTAAAACCTTTCCAAGTCTCCAGTACAGGGCCTGGCACAGACGGGCGATGGGAGTTAGGAGATTCTGTCTCTCTTCGGGCAGCTGTAAGTGGGGCAAAAGCCAAGTGATTTCAGGGACTCGTGTGAGGAGAGGTCACTATTGCCTTGCCTCCTTCCTGCTTTCCCAGCCTTCCCCCACTCCTCCTCCCACACCTGACCTCCTGCCCTTGGCCCCTGGAGCTGACCGAGGAGTGGAGGTCAGGGGGAGCCGGCAGAAAAATCGGCAGGTGACATTCGGTGCCTAAGAACTGGCACCTGCCACGGGAAAAGGAGACTGGCTGAGTGCCAGCCCTCCTCTTACGTGGGTTTCGAAAATAAAGAAGCTACGTTCGGGGGCGCCTGGGCCGCTCAGTTGGTTAAGTGTCCGACTTCGGCTCAGGTCATGACCTCGCGGCTTGTGGGTTCGAGCGCCGTGTCGGGCTCTGTGCTGACAGCTGGGAGCCTGGAGCCCGCTTCGGGTTCTGTGTCTCCCTCTCTCTCTGCTCCTCCCCTGCTCATGCCCCATCTCTCTGTCTCTCTGTCTCAGCAATAAACATTAAAAAATCAAAACTAAATAAAAAAGCTACATCGGTTGCATAAAATTTCTTTGTGTTCCATGTGGATCTCCCGAACCTGATTTATTCTAAACGGAAGAACGAGACATTGCAACTCGGAGGGGCCAGGTAGTTCCCCGGGGACGTCACAGAGCTGGTAAGTGGTGGGGCAGGGTGTCTCCCAGGATCTGGGGGGGCTCCTCTCTCTTCCCCGGATGAGCGGTGTTCCGCTCTGCCGCCCACCAGCCCGTCCTCCCAGGCGCTGGGGGTCCCCAGCTGAGACCCACCCCCGACCCTCCCCCGAAGAGGTCTAGGTTACCTGGAATGACCCAGGACAAGAGCAGCAGCACAGCCAAAGTCAGCAAAAAGCGCTTCATGACTTCAGGTGGCTCAAAGGCTGGTGTCTGGCCTGAGGAGGTGACAAGCAAAGGAGGACAGGTCTGGACTCTCTGCCCCCTCTCATCACATGGAGCACACGTCACTTACACGTGCCTCAGCGTCCCACAGTTACACGCAGCCCTGGAACAGCCTGCCTCCCTCGGACTTCTCGGTCACTGCCCTGACTACGGCCCGCCCACAGCCGGACCAGCACCCCTGAGCTGACACGCCTGCCTTTACCCACTTTCACCTGTTAGGGTCCGGCGGGAAGAAGTCACACGACAGCCAGAGAGGTTTGTTTTTTTCTATATGTCAGCCCTTTTTATGACTCACCTTGATACCCTCCAAGACCCCATGTCATACACAGAAAACAAGGCACTGTCTTTTCTATGTGCTACAAAGTAATGAAAGTTAAGTAAGCTCCTTTTTTCTTCTCTTTAATGTTTTTAAGTGTTTATTTATTTTTGAGAGAGAAAGAGAGACAGAGCGCGAGTGGGAGAGGGAGACACAGAATCCGCAGCAGGCTCCAGGCTCTGAGCTGTCAGCACAGAGCCCGACGCGGGGCTCGAACCCACGAACCGAGAGATCATGACCTGAGCCGAAGTCGGACGCTTAACCAGCTGAGCAACCCAGGCGCCCCTCTTTTTTATATTTGTTTAAAGCCTTCATTTTTGTAGAGCAGTTTTGCAATAAAATTAAGAGAATACAGAAGTTTCCCGTATGCCCCTGCTCACACTCAGAAATAGCCTCCCCTGTTCTCAACATCCTCTACCAAAGGGGGACATTGTTTACAACCAATGAGCCTCCATTGACACATCATAATCAGTCAAAGTCCATAGTTTGCATTAGGGTTCACTCTTGGTATCCTACATTCTACGGGTTTGGACAAACGTATGACACATCCATCATGATGATATCGTACAGGTTATTTTCACCGCCTTAAAAAAAATTCTCCGTGTTCTGCCTATTCATCTTTCTCCTCCTCCCTCCATCCTGTCAATCACTGATTTCTTTTTTATTGTCTCCAAAGTTTAGCCTCTGTCATACAGTTAGAATCATACGGTATGATTCTAAGCCTTCTCAGACCGGCTTCTCTCCCCCAGCAATATGCAGGTAAGATTTCTCCCTGTCTTTTCAAACTCATTTCCTTTTAGCCCGGAATAATATTCCATTGTCTGGATGCACCACAGTTAAGTTATCCATTCGCCTACTGAAGGATATCTTGGTGGCTCCCGAGTTGTGGCAATGGTGAATAAAGCCACCTTGAATGTCATGTGCGGGTGTTTGTGTGGACGTAAATTTTCAGCTCCTCTGGGTCAATACCAAAGAGTGTGTTTGCTGGGTCTTATGGAAAGAGTGTATTTAGTTTTGTATGAAACCACCCAAGGGTCTTCCAAAGTGGCTGTACCATTTTGCATTCCCACCAGCAACGTATAAGAATTTCTGTTGCTCCACGGCCTGGCCAGCACTTGGTGATACCAGTGGTCCAGATGTGGGGCACTCTACTAGGCGTGCAGTGGCATCCCACCATTGTTTAACATGCGTTTCCTCAGTGACGTATGATGCGGAACATTTTCTTTTCATACGATTATTTGCCATCCGTCTCCTCTGGTCAGGTGTCCGTTAAGATCTTTGGCCTATTTTTTAATCAAGTTGTTTGCTTTCTCATCATTGAGTTTTCCATATTTTGTGACGTGCACTCCTAACACAGGCCTCTCTAGGTTCTCTTAGAGGCACGGCACCGGCTAGTGCCCTTACTCATAGGTCAGAGTCCCTGATCTGCAAAACATCTCCTCTGAGCTCTGGAAACTAGGAAATTCCTTTCCCTCAATGTCTAGGTCCCAACCCTGTGGGGTTTTCCGAGCTAATACTCCCAACCTCCTTCTTTTTAAATAAAGTTTGTTTACTTATTTATTTTGAGAGAGAACATACGTGAGCATGGAGGGGCAGAGAGAGGTGGGAAGAGAGAGAACGAAGAGCAGGCTCCACACTGCCAGCGCAGAGCCCGACGTGGGGCTCGAACCCACGAATCGTGAGATCAGGACCTGAGCCCAAATCCAGAGTCAGACGCTTAACCAACGGAGCCACCCAAGCGCCCCATCCAACCTCCTTCTTTCATTCCCTCAGCCTTTGGGCCGAAGCTGCGTCCAGCAATTGCTATATTTGCATTGCTGCAACATCCCCTTTCCCTTTGTCAATTTGCAAATACCTGTTTAACCAATTCTTTCTATCCGTCCCCTTCGTGGAAATATCTGGCATAGTTTGTTTTCCTGAATGAACCTTGACTGTCACAAGTAATAATGGGATTAGAATTACAGTAATGTTTATCACAGCGGTGTCTACAATGCAGACAATCAGAAACAACCAAAGTGTCCACACAGAGAGAGGCCTGGGTAAGTAAGCTGCGATGCAGCCATCTGGTACCAGACGGGCCAAAAGAGAAGTTCGTGACATTTCCTGAGGAAAGCGAATTCCAACGCATAGTCCCTGAGGTTAGTTACCATTGTTCATACGAAGTGCTTTGTTAGGGAGATGGAACAAGTCGGTGACTAAGTCACACTCAAACCCTACTGACGGGACACCCTCGACCAAAGAGGATTTCCTGCCAAGGAAAAAAAAAAAAAAAAAAAAAAGAAGTCCCCAGAAGCAGGAGCTGGGAGAGGTCATGCAAAGTCAGCCAGAGAGTTCATCACTCACTTTTGGGAACAGTCTGGTATATGCATCCCTCAGCGTGCCTCCAAAGGACCCACAAAGGGGCCCCACAAATAAGCCAGCACTGGATGCCCACCACTATTGAGAAGGAATTTCTCATCTGTCCTTGGGGAACTGGGAGGTCCTGGGGCAATGTCACAGTTGAGAATGGAGCGAACAGCAACTGACCAGCCTCCACTCCTCACTGCCCTGGAGGGAACGCCCATGCAAGTCCCTTCTGGTCCAGACAGAAGACACCCTCCGACCCCAGCCTTCTCGCCCGGCTCGGCAACAGCCTCAGCAGCCCCCAGCCGTTCTGAAAGCAAGTCTCTCCAGCCTGAAGCCGCCAGGGTTGTCCAAGGGAACCATCTACCTAGCTTCGCAACCGATATCTGGTCCTGTCTTTTCCCTTTTGCCTGGAACAAGCGGTACGGGTGGTCGATGGAATCCTGCGTGGGAAGAGGGGCCTTGTTTTGAGGAGTTCTGGAACTCCCAGGTTGGCGGTAAAGACCAGGCTGCCTGCCCATGACTCTCTTGGTTTCCTTGTCATCTCAAGGTGCCACATGGGCTGCCAGGCCCCAGTGCCCATGTGGCCCCTGGCAGATACGGCCTTTGACAACACCAGCACCCCCAACAAGGTTGTGGAGACCCAGGTAAACGTTTTAAGGAAGGCACCCCAGCTTGGGTATCTTTCTGGGAAAGCTATAAATTGGCCTTCATTACCACTACCAACACCAGCCCACAATCTCTTCTCACAGTTGGCTTCATAGACTCTTGATGGCGGCCAGACCACGATGACATTCAGCTTTAGAGGTTTCTGTGTTGTCCAGAGGGCACCGGGGTCCCACTTCTGGCATTACTCAACATTAACATCTAGTGTATGTGACTTCAATATTTATTCAAGATTTTAAAGACGCAGCAGAGGGCGCCTGGGTGGCTCAGTCGGTTGAGCGTCCGACTTCGGCTCAGGTCATGATCTCGCGGTCCGTGAGTTCGAGCCCCGCGTCGGGCTCTGTGCTGACAGCTCGGAGCCTGGAGCCTGTTTCAGATTCTGTGTCTCCCTCTCTCTCTGCCCCTTCCTTGCTCACACACACTCTCTCTCTCTCTCCCAAAAATAAATAAACATTTAATAAATAAAATTAAAAAAATAAAGATGCAGCAGAAATGTCTTCTTTTCAATAATTTCTTTGGCCGGAGTTGGAGACGGGGGCAGGTGGGCTATGGGACGTGCAATACATTTTTCTTCTTTTTTCCTTCTCCAGAGGTGAATTCAGTGTCCAAAAGAAAGCCAGTGAATACGTTAAGAGTTTGCTCGCCTACGTGGCCTGTAGCACATTTTTTTTTCTTTAGAAAAGGAGGAGGAACAAGGGCACCGATGTTTCCATTTGGGCAGAGACCCCAATGTTCGTTGTTCACTGTGGCAAACACCTAAAGATACATTGGTGCCTGGGTAGGATGATGTATCCGTTTCCCGGGATTGTGATAACAAAGTACCACAACCCGGGGGACTTACAGTAACAGAAATTTTCTTCTCTCACAGTTCTGGAGGCTAGAATTTCAAAACCAAAGTGTTGGCACGGTCGCTTCCTCCTTGGGGGCTCAGAGGAGAAATCTGTCTTACCCTTCTCTGCTAACTTCTGGCTGCTGGTGTCCCTCAGCCTGCAGCAGTGTCCCCTCCAATCCCTGCTTCCTTTGTCACACGGTTTCTCCCTGAGGGTCTCTGCCCAACTTTCCCTCCTTTCCCTCTTCTTCGAAGGCCCAGTCTGATCCAGGAAAACTTCACTTTAACTGGATTACATCTGCAAAGACCCTGTAAGTCCAGATAAGTCCAGATAAGTCACATTCACAGGTACTTGGGGTTAGGATTTGAACATATTTCAACAAAAAACAACAGATTTTCTTTAAATTCCAACTATGAGTGAAATTGAGTATCTTTTCACACGCTCAAGAGCCTTCTAAATCTTTTTTGTGAATGGTCTGTTCGTATTTTTGTCCATGATTTTTCATGACTCTACACCAGCTCCCTTAGCGACCCCACCAACGTCCTGAACAGATCTTTACTTTCCTAGGTCTTTCTGCAATTGAATAGAGTCCAATTCTTATAATAACGTTCTCGTCCCATAATAGTGATCGTAGCTCTGCTTCCCAGATTGAACCTCAACTGACACATGTTTAAAAAGATGTCGGGGCGCCTGGGTGGCGCAGTCAGTTAAGCGTCCGACTTCAGCCAGGTCACGATCTCGCGGTCCGTGAGTTCGAGCCCCGTGTCAGGCTCTGGGCTGATGGCTCAGAGCCTGGAGCCTGTTTCCGATTCTGTGTCTCCCTCTCTCTCTGCCCCTCCCCCGTTCGTGCTCTGTCTCTCTCTGTCCCAAAAATAAAAAAAATAAAAAATAAAAACGTTGAAAAAAAATAAAAAGATGAGCCTCCTTGGGGGCGCTTGGGTGGCCCAGTCGGTTGAGTGTCAGACTCTTGATTTCCACTCAGGTCATGATCCCAGGGTGGTGAGATCCAGCCCCAGGCAGGGCTCAGCGCTGACCATGAAGCTTGCTTAAGTTTCTCTCTCTCCGCCCCTCTCCCTCCCTCTGTCTCTCTCAAAAATATAGATAGTAGAGACATTGATACATAGATATGCAGATACATGGATAGATAGATAGATAACCCTCCTTAACAGAAATGAACACCCCCGTGGTGGATTTCCAGGCTTTAGGCACCGAGTCCCTTCTTCCCCACTGCCTCCTCTTCCTCATCAAGGTTCTAGAAGGAGTCGTTTACACTTACTGACCTCACTCTTTTGCCTATGTTCAGTCTTCAACCTCCTATGTTGCCCCTTTGTCAATGGTCCTCGGGTCATTTTTGTCTCGTAAACCTATCTACGCTCTTATACCCTTGAGGTCTACATCAAGTAGCCTCCAGTTAGGAAATGGAAACCACGCGGGATATTCAAGGGAGGGAACTGGTCACACGTTGCTGGAAGGCTGAAAGAACAGGAGGACCCTGAAAACAGACGAGAGTGACTACTGGAACTGAAGGGAGACGATGGGCTTTCCAGGTCCGGGAGTTCAGAGCGGGGACCCCAACAGCTGGTCTTTGGACCTCGGGGGGAGGGGCTCAGCCCCGGGTCCAGACGACGTGGCCCTGGGGGTGAGGTCCACTGCAGGGTTAGCGCTGGGTTAGCTGAGAGCACCGCCAGGCTGGTGCTGGGGCTTCGTCTCTCCCCACGGCCGTCCGGGTTTCGCTCCAGCTGGGTCGCGTTTCTCATTTTCCACACCAGCGTAAGCCCTGGGGCGGACTTCTCTGCCCGGGACACGGGTGCACCCCTCTGCAGGTGCCACCACCTTCTCTGTGAGGCCTTCCCGGCCCCTCTGGGCTCCACATGCGTGGCGCCCCCTGGCCGGCCCTCGGTGCGGGGGGGTTGGGGGGGTGGGGTTGTTTAGAGCCCCTTGGAAGGACCTTGGACCTGATTGCCTGCCCCCCTCCCCGCCCCCACCCCGCTGACCTTGCCAGCCCTTGGTATGCACACCCTGAGCTCGGGCAGCGCGGGGGCCGAACCCGTGGGTGGCTGAGGGCACGTGCGGGTGGCATCCTTCGGGTTGAACAGAGGGACCGACCGCCAGAGAGGCCGGAGCCCTGCCCCATTGGCTTTGCTGTCGCATCTGACCCGCAGCCTCACCTTGGGCCACTTCCAGCCATGAAGCTCCTCTCGCTGACTCTGGCCGCCCTGCTGCTCCTGTCCCAGCTCACTCCAGGTAACCTGGGCCTCTTGGGGAGGGGCAGGGTGTGGAGACTGAGGCCGGCTCACGGCGTCCCCAGGCTCCTGGCCTCAGGAGCTTCCCTTTTGGAACCACGTGGAGGAGGCTACCTGGCCGGCAGCAGGTGCCAGATCTTAGGTACCAACCAGACATCCAGAGTTTCTTGCTCAGCCACCCCATCCATCCCTGCTCTCTCTCCCCGGGAGCAGGTGCAAGTGGCCTGGCATGTGAGAAAGAATGGAAGGGGGGAGCAAGAATACAGAGAAAGACAGATACCATTAGGTTTCACTCTTATGTGGATCCTGAGAAAGTTAACAGAAACCCATGGGGGAGGGGAAGGAAAAAAAAAAAGAAGTTAGAGAGGGAGAGAGCCAAAGCATAAGAGACTCTTGAAAACTGAGAACAAACTGAGGGTTGATGGGGGGTGGGAGGGAGGGGAGGGTGGGTGATGGGTATTGAGGAGGGCACCTTTCAGGATGAGCACTGGGTGTTGTATGGAAACCAATTTGACAATAAATTTCATATATAGGGGAAAAAAAAAGGAAAAGGTGGGGAAGAGAAGGAGGAGAAGGCAACCTTTTACAAAACAGTCCCCAGAACGATCTAGGCTTTGTAAAGATCACAACCACTTAACCGGAGAGGAAAACGCACACACACTGTTGCTGCCCCTGTGACGGACGCTAGGGCCACAGAGGTAAATGACGTGGCCCTAGGGGAGACAAGAGACAAGAGAATTCACAACCCGAAGTGACATGAGACAGAGGGGCTCTAAGGGCCTGAGGTGCACATGGGAGGGGCCAGCCCAGTCTGAGGGCCAGGAGAGTCCTCCTGAAGGGGTACCCTGTGTCCCGAAACGTAGGCGGAGATTAGAAGGGAAAGGCGAGGAGAAGGATGCAGAAAGGGCGTCTCAGGCAGAAATCAGCTTATGCGGAAGGTCCAGCCGTGGGAGAGAGCGTGGCGCCTGCAGGGCCACTCAACCCACAGTTGAGTGGGTTAGGGGCCCGGCCGGGGGGAAAGCGGAGGAAGCATTCAAGGTCCAGGTCCGGCCTTGACTGCCAGGTGAGGGAGCCATGGGGAGGCTAACGGGAGGGGGGGGCCATGGTCAGATGTGCCCATTCGACCACCCCCAGCCTGGCTATGGGGCCCCTCCCGCCCAGCCTGCCGAAGCTTCTACCCACACCCGGGCTTTCTCCTAACCTTTCCGCAGGGCGGAAGATGTGAATTTCCTCAGCCAAGCTGACCTCAGCCCTTGTAGCTGCCGGTGGCAAATGTCTGTCACACCACGCGGCACAGGGCAGAGAGGAAAGCCTCAGAAACGGGGTGGGGGGGTGGGGGGAGAATGCCCCACCGCTTTCTAACCCCCTGACCTCCGGCAAGCGGATGGGTTGCTCGGCATTTCAACCTCCTCCTCTCTCAAACCGCTACGACAATGGCACGCGTGGAACACGCCGAAACGTCGGCGTGCGACACAGTGCACCTTCTTTATTTTCCACAACCCATCTGAGTTTTCCCGGGAACCCCCATCCCGCCGACAGAACAGTCACGAAGAGCAGGACCCATCATCAGGGGCTGCGCCGAACGTCAGCACTTACAACTCGTTCTCGTCTTTTCGGGGTGAAAGCAGCTTTCCAAGTCAGTGCAGTCTCTTTTGAGCAACTAACTACTCGGTCTGGCAGCATTTCTTCCTTCTTCTGTCCCGCCCTCCCCCCTCCCCTTCCTGGGACAGCATCTGGGTTTAGGAGAAGGTGGTGCGATAGGTCATGAAGGAATTAATCGGTTTATTCAGTAAACATGGTTGAATGGATTTCATGTCCTGGGCACTGTGATAGGTTGGGGGGGGGGTGGGGAGCAGTGAGAAAATCAGAACAAAACAAGGTGAGCAAAATTTCTGGTCCTCTTGAGCTTACATTCCATTGAGGGAGGCAGAAAAGGTTTAAAGACATAAGTGAAATAGACGTAAGGGCCGCTGCTAAGTATATGAGCAGCATGGGCTGGGAGGAGATAGCGAGTACCAGGGGGAGGGAGGTTTGCCATCTCAAAGGGGTGCCCATGAAATGGCTCACTGCGATCTGAGGGAGGACAAGGGGTGAGCTACGTGGATTTGTGGGGGAGAACATTCAAGCTGAAGGGAATATCAAGTGCAAAGGCCCTGGGGCAGGAGCATGAAGAACCAAGGCAACCCTGTGCTGGGCCTTCATTGACTTCGGGGACAAGGTCCCTCATTGAGTGGCCAGGGAGTGTTCTGGCACTTGCAGTGTACTGGATCCCATGGCTGACGGAAGCTCTCGGTCCTGTCGAGAGCCCCGCCGACTGAGCCCTTCACCTCAGCTGTCTTCGATCTGGTCCCCAGGTTTAGACCGTCCGCCCCTCGCACACACCACCTTCTGCATCAGGGGCTACTCTTGGCAGGTCCCTCAGGCTCTCAGCCTCCTTTTCGCATCTCCACCAGACAGACACAAGGAAACTTGAGGGTCTTCTGGATCTATTTTATGCCACAGCAGAGCAAAGGGAGACACACGAAGTCGATTTAAGCACCCAGTTTCCCCTGGGGAGAGCACTTCCCTCTACTTCCTACTAGTAACAGAGACTGGGTGGAAGTTTCTTTAGCTGGACCCTCAGCCTTTACCTCTCATGGCTTATGGTCAGGTGGTTTTATCTGACTCCACCAGGTCACCTAATATCTAAAGGAGCTCTTTGAAATTGGAACCCCCTGACCCTTTCTGATACATTTGGGTTTTAGAGATCATTGTCTTGCCATGAACTAAAACAACTCATCTCATTTCAGCGAAACAAGGACTGTCATTCTATCTCTGTTGCATCCCATTCCCCGAAAGCCCAGAAGCTGCCCGATTCTGCTTTTTGGCAACCAAGGGGGGGGGGCCTCACGATTAAAGGGGAATGAAATGTGTACCACTTTAACGTGTTCAAAATAGTAAAGTTAGGTTCAGGACATATATATAAAGAAATTCAGGAGATTGGAAATTCAGTGGAAATTCAGGACATACCTATAAAGCCCAAGAACCCAGCAGAAATTAGGTTTGGGCGGGGGCGGGGGGGACATGTCGCCTACACTTCCTCTGTGATACCCACGTTATCTCTCCTCTCGGCAGCCAGAGCACCTTCTTTATAACTGTCATTACAACCCTGGGCAATCAAACATCTGGTGGCTAAACCAGAAGTCCTCTGAGGGCAGGCACCTATCTCTCACTTGTTTAGAGTGGCATCTCGAGCGACTCGGCTTCTCAGTCTGTACCTGTGAGTATTTCCCTAGGACAGACATCTAGAAAGGAGATGGCTGGGTAAAAGCTGTGCACGGTTTTAAGATGTTGTTGAGTTTTTTTGCTAAGTAGCCTCCAGAGAGGCCAAAAGAGAGTGTACGAGGCCGTCTTTTCCCTCACCCTCGCCAGGAGTTGTAACAACCAGAGGCGCCCGGGTGACTCAGTCAGTGAAGCAACCGACTCTTGATTTCGACTCAGGTCATGACCTCAAGTTTGTGAGATCGAGCCCCGCGTCAGGCTCTGTGCTGACAGCACGGAACCTGCTTGGGATTCTCTCTCTCCTTCCCTCTCTCTCTACCTTATCCCCCCTCGCCGCCCCCGCACATGCACGCTGTCTCTCAAAAACACAGATAAATAAAAAATAGTTAAAACAATTCCTTGCCATTTCTGTATACTTCCCCTGCTAAGGATGCACCCCTAGAGAGCCTATTTTTGACACGCCCACTTTGAAAATCCAACGTTTCTTGAGATCCCTTTCTTGTCTTTATAACTTATCTGTTGGGTCATTTGACCTACGGTTTCCCACGGCACAGATTTTGCTGATTGCATACTCAAGGTGAAGTTCAGTGTATTCCTATGACCTCTGTATTTCCTGAAAATTGGTACGTGGCTCCAGAGGTTTGACCAGGCTCAGGTTCTATCATTTTTGGCAAACTTTTGATGCTAATAAGGTTCTTTCATCAGGAGGCACAGGATATCTTGGTTGTCTCTCTTTTAGTGACATTTACGGTTAATGCGCAAACTGTAGCTGATGCTCGTAACTTTGAGTGGATGCTAATTTTTCGGGCATTGCAACATGGTGGCATTCTATTATGTAATCGTCACTAGTTAGCTGGAAATTTATTATGCTGAAATAATAAAGATACTCATCCTCTACTCTTTGGTTACTCAGTGGTACAGCTTATATAAGAAAGAATAAATGCTTGGTGGTTTTTCTGGGTTTCTAAAGGTTTAGGGTTTCTAAAGATTAAGGAGAAAGACAGAGTTGAGGTAAAATGTCAATGAAGTTGTGTTTTTGTTTTGTTTCAAGTTTTTATTCGAACTCTCGTTGGTTAGCATATAGGGTAATGTTGGTTTCACGAGTAGAATTTAGTGATTCGTCACTTACGTATAACACCCAGTGCTCATCCCGACAAGTGCCCTCCTTAATGCCCATCACCCATTTAGCCCACCCCCCATCTCCCCATCCCCATCAACCCTCAGTTTGTTCTCTATAGTTAAGAATCTCTTATGGTTTGCCTCCCTCTTTTTTTTTTCCTTCCCTATATTCATCTATTTTGTTTCTTAAATTCCACATATGAGCGAAATCATATGGTATTTGTCTTTCTCTGTGAAGGAGTGTTTGATAGACTTCTTGTGCAAAGCAGTTAACATCAGGCCAAGGCTGAGAAATGGATTCAGGGTCCCATTTCCGTGGAAAATACAAAATTAAGAGAGATGTCGAATTTCATATCCTGAAACCCCTTCTCTGACACTCTGCCCTTGGCTCTGAAATCAAGGCTACTTTTCTGTGTTGAAAGACTGGCTCCTCAGAAAAGTATGGAATGTTCCAGTCTTGCCGATATGATTTCAAATACAAAGTTTCAGACAGATGTGATTTGAGACTTTGTCCTTTTGTTAGGTGACAAAAAGCAGTTTCACTGGCTCATAACTGGTTATCTGGCGTGACAAGATATTCTAGGCTCATCTTGTACAACTCTTGCCCCAGATCTTGAATTCTCCATTTTTTTGAGAAGTTCGGACTTTTTTTTTTTTTAAGTAGGAAAATGGTATTTCAGAACCATGATCTAGTTGCTAGAAGTATTCAATGCTATTAAATTGGTCCTTCATTTCACATCATTTCAGTAGACAGAGCCAAGTGGGAAAAGCAACACACTGAATACATATAAAATACCTCATGAGTTCATATTAATAGTGCCTATTCAAAGGGGTCTTGCTTAGACATGATAGGGCACACTTAATGAGCGGTGTTCCTATCAGGAGAAAACGCATCACTAACAGAAGAGTGCACCCAGGACCAGAGTCTTATTGGTAATAGCCAGGAAAAGCCACCAGAAGCAAATTCACGGGTCCCAGAGGTCACACTATATTGTTCAGCTTTGGTTGGTTGCCTCCGTGGATGCATTTACACACACACACACACACACACACACACACACACACACACTAGAAAAGTTTCTGGGAAATGTGCATGTGGCTTCCTCACATGGAAGGATGATGTCTAACGCCAGCTGATGGTGGACAACAGTTTTCTGGAATTCCTAGGATCATCAAGTAACTATGGAATTATTTTTAGTGACATTGTCAGCGGCTCAGGTGACTTCCCGAATGAGCACGTGGAAGACTCAGGCACTCCACTGAACTTCTCCAGTAGACTGTTGCTCTAGAAATTGCCATAGCATGAAACCTACCCCCAGTGCCAGTGAGCCAAGTTAGCTTGGTTCCAAGTGGTCCAGCTCTCTCTTCATCACCACATGAGAACGGATGTGTTACAGACAAGTGTACTCATCCCCAACCACTGAGGTCAAGAGCGAGAGTTTGACTCCTGATAAAAAGGCAATAAATCGGGGGCGCTTGGGTGGTTCAGTTGGTTAAGCGTCCGACTTCAGCTCAGGTCATGATCTCATGATTCATGGGTTCGAGCCCCACGTCGGGCTCTGTGTTAACAGCTCGGAGCCTGGAGCCTGCTTCGGATTCTGTGTCTCCCTCTCTCTCTCTCTGCCCCTCCCCTGCTCATGCTCTGTCTCTCTGTCTCTCTCCCTCTCTCTCTTTCTCAAAAATAAGTAAACATTTAAAAAGGCAATAAATTGTTCCAACTTAATCCAGCTGTGTGGCAAGGAAAGGGAAAAGAGCTGGGCAACACATTGTGGCCCTTTACAATTCTCTGGGGGAAGAAACAATAAACCTTAGACCCACGAACAAATTATGAGTCTCTTAGGCTTTCAAGACCTTATGAAGTCTTCTGTCAGTTTAGCAGGTTTTCATTTTAATTTATGTTGAGTCCTTTCTATTTCTTATGAGGGTTGAGAAATGATAAGGGCAGCATGATTTTTGGCAAAATTACCATTCCTTAATTAAAGTCCCAGTAAAAAGAGCACTCTGGTCATTAGACAGGCAAATAGGGTTTCTCAAATAGGAAAAGACAAACTACAAGTGTTTTTAGTCACTGGAAATGCTGTTGCCTCCTGGCAAGAAAAAGCATCTAGTCCTTCACAGAAAAGGCGGAGAATAGTGAGTCCATATTCAAATCCTTGAGATCTAGGGGGCTGTATAAAGAGTCCCTGAGACGGGGCGCCTGGGTGGCGCAGTCGGTTAAGCGTCCGACTTCAGCCAGGTCACGATCTCGCGGTCCGTGAGTTCGAGCCCCACGTCAGGCTCTGGGCTGATGGCTCGGAGTCTGGAGCCTGTTTCCGATTCTGTGTCTCCCTCTCTCTCTGCCCCTCCCCCGTTCATGCTCTGTCTCTCTCTGTCCCAAAAATAAATAAACGTTGAAAAAAAAAATTTTTAAAAAAAAAAGAGTCCCTGAGACAGTGGGTCCTTTTCATGTCCCACTTTTCCTGTTTTTCCAGGGTTATGAAGCTGGCAGGTGGGACATATACTAAAGCTACCCTCATAATCAGTCAAAACTTCTCCACATGTTGTCTTAGAATAGTTTATAAGTTTTCTTTACTGTGATGGGTCCCATTTTCCCCCAAGCTCCATTTCAGATAGTCTAGAAACACCAGGTACCCGTCTTCGGGTCTCCGTAACACGAGAGATTTCTCTCAGACTGTTTCAGAACCCGGTTATTGTGGTGGCAGTTTGTTCAAGGTTCAAAAGAAATTTTAAAAGATAATTAAAGGAGCACCTGGGTGGCTCACTGGGTTAAGCATCCGACTCTTGTTTTCTGCTCAGATCGTGATCTTGTGAGTTCGAGCCCTGCCTGGGGCTCTGTGCTGATGTGTGGAGCCTGCTTAGGATTCCCTGTCTCCCTTTCTCTCTGCCCCTCCCCTGCTTGCTCTCTCTCTCTCTCTCTCAAAACATATAAATAAAAACTTAAAAACAAACAAACAAAAACTTGTGGTTGGAATAGCAAAGTTGTTCCAGATTTGTGTGCCTCTAAGTTGAGGCTGCTGGTGCCATCACAACAGCCCCCCAAACTGCTGGTGCCCCCCAAACTGTCAGAACACTTCGAGAGCTGTGTTCGTAAGCCTTGCAGTTTGTTGGTTGGTCAAGATTCTGGGCCAGGAAAGGCACCGAAAACAATATGGATGGGTTGTTGCCAGGGGCACCGGGGGAGGAGAGAATGGGAGTTACTGTTTAATGAGTGTAAGAGTTGCAGTCTCACAGATGGAAAGAGTTACGGGGGTGGATGGTGGGGATGGCTGCACACGGGGTGACTGTAACAGCTTGTACACTTAAAAATGGTTAAGAGGGTAGACTTTATGTGATGTGTACTCGACTACATCAAAGAAAAAAACCTAAGTACAACTGCCTTCTTAATGATAGGACTTGGCAAAAACAAAACAAAATAAGAATGCAATTATGAAGAGAGGGATGGAATGTTAGCCAAAAATAAAAACAAAAACAAAAAAAACAGCCAATATGGATGAACCTTGAAAACATGATGCTGAGTGAAAGAAGCCAGACACAAAAGGCCACATTGTATATGATTCCATTGGCATAAAATATCCACAGTAGGCAAATCTATAGAGAGGAGGGCAAATTGGTGGTTGCCCGGGACTGAGGAGAGGGGTGCAGAGTTTCTCTTTGAGATGATTAGAAAGTTCTGGAACTAGATGGTGGTCATGTTTGCACAACATTGCGAATGTACTTAATGCCCCTGGAACTGTACACTTTAAAATGCTGGGGATGTGGGGAGGGTGCACTTGACTGACTCAGTCAGAGGAGCAAGCAAGGACTCTTCATCTCAAGGTCGTGGGTTCAAGCCCATGTTGGGTGTGGAGATTATGTAAAGAAATAAACTTTAAAAAAATAACAATAAATAAAATGCTTAAACTGGCAAGTTTTACATGTTCTTTGTATTTTTGCACCATTTTTAAAAAAGAAAGGAAAGAAAAAGAAAAAAGGAGGCCAAGGTCAAAGGCAAGGGAAACTGAGGACCTTCTATCACATCTGCTTTAATAGCGCTTCTCAGGACTAACGCTGTCTCCCAATTCTTCTTTCTTTTTTGTGCCAGGCAGCACCCAAAAATGCTGGAATCTTCATGGCAAATGCCGCCAGAAATGCTCCAGGAAAGAAAGGATCTATGTTTACTGCACAAACAATAAACTGTGCTGTGTGAAGCCCAAGTACCAGCCAAGAGAAAAGCTGTGGTCAAGTTCTTCGAAGCCTGAAGCCATGAAAACGCAGATGAAGCTGCCCTCAGTCTGACCCCAGGAGATTCCTAAATTCTGTCAATAAATATGTGTGGCTGATCTCTGTGTCTGCCTGTTAGTTTGCAGGAGTCCCCTTGCAGGTGGCCCAGGACGTCAAAATATTTTCATCATTGGGACGCCTGGGTGGCTCAGTCGGTTGAGCGTCCGACTTCGGCTCAGGTCATGATCTTGCGGTCCGTGGGTTCAAACCCCGCGTCGGGCTCTGTGCTGACAGCTCAGAGCCTGGAGCCTGCTTCGGATTCTGTGTCTCCCTCTCTCTCTGCCCCTCCCCCACCCACACTATATGTGTGTGTGTGTGTGTGTGTCTCAAAAATAAACACTAAATGTTTAAAAACGCAATTAAAAGACATTCACAGAAGAAGGAAACTAGGACCCATCATCAAGAATAAAAATAGTTGGGGCACCTGGCTGGCTCAGTCGGTAGGGCATGTGACTCTTGATCTCAGGGTTGCAAGTTCAGCCCCAAGTTGGGCGTAGAGATTATTTAAAAATAAAACGTTTAGGGGTGCCTGGGTGGCTCAGTCAGTTAAGCATCCAACCTGATTTTTGTTCAGGTCGTGATCTCACAGTTCATAAGATCTACCCCCATATCAGGTTCTGTGCCGACAGAGTGCAGAGCCTGCTGGGGATTCTCTCTCTCTGCCTCTCACCAGCTCGCTTTCTCTCTCTCTCTCAAAATAAATAAACATTAAAAAAAAATTTTTTTTAATTTTAGAGCACGAGCGGAGAATGGGGCAGAGGGAGACAGAGAGAATCCCAAGCAGCCTCCACGATCAGCACAGAGCCTAACGAGAGGCTCAATCCCACCACCCTGGGATCATGACCCAAGCCAAAATCAAAAGTCAGTCACTCAACCAACTGAGCCACCCAGATGTCCTGATAAAAATTTTAACAAAACGTTTTCTAGAACTTGATTAAAATTGTGCACATATTAGCAAATGTTTTGCTAGGGGCATAGACACTGATGATGAAACAATCAATAAAGCACAAATTGAGGACAATGGTTAACCCTAAGAATACCAGAATCGGAAGGGGTAATGCTAATAGTCTACTATTTTATCTAGATGGTAGGTATAGAGATGTTTGTTGTCTTATTATTTTTATAATATCTTTATATATTTTTTAATATTCTTTTGATTTCTGAGTCTCAAATAAGAATCAAGTTTTTAGAAAAGGAAATAAAATCTGTGAACATTAAGTACCTTAAAATTTTTAAGACCAGAGGGGCACCTGGGTGGCTCAGTCAGTTAAGTGTCCGACCTTGGCTCAGGTCAGGATCTCGCGGTTTGTGGGTTCAAGCCCTGCATTGGGCTCTGTGCTGACAGCTCAGAGGCTGGAGCCCGCTTAGGATTCTGTGTCTCCCTCTTTCTCTGCCACTCCCCCACTCCCATTCTGTCTCTCCCTCTCAAAAGTAAATAAACATTAAAAAAATTTTTTTTTAATTTTTTAAGACCAGAAAAAAAAGGAAAAGAGAAATCAGTCATGAGGACCTAGAGAAGAAAAGATGTGAAAATTATATCATGGGAATGTAAAATAGTGCAACCACTTTGAAAACACTGGACAGTTTCTCAAAAAGGTTAATGTACCATATGATCCAACCATTCAACACCTAGGTATTTACCCAGGAGAAAAGAAAGCATATGTCCACACAAAGACTTGTATGCAATTGTTCACAGCAGCTTTATTTGTAATAGTCCCAAACCGGAAACACTCTAAATGTCCATCAACAGGTGAATGGATCAACAAGTTGTGGTATATCCATACAATGGAATACTCGGCAATAAAAAGCAACGAACTATTGATACATGCTACCATGGATGTTCTCCAAATAATTATGCCGAATGAAAGAAACCAGACAAACCACGAGGCAGTCTTGGATCGAAATAGTCTGTACCATCTGACCTCCATACATCTCCAATTTTGATGGATGGCATTTTGGGTCCCTAGTTATTAGAGTCAATCAGAAACGGTACTGCCTTTCCCAGATATATAATCACTCTGGCCAATGGCCACAGGTGCCCTTGGCCTGAAGAAAGATTTTCAGTATGTGCTTGTGGCATTGTTACAGAGTCCTTCCTCAAAGGGACCCATCCTTCATTTCGGTCAAGGGCCTTTGGGTCTATGAATTTAAATGAGAAGCCATGGCTCTCCACTAAGGCATCTCAACAAAAGGGTTTTTCCCCACGGCAGGAATTTATCTGTTTTGTCGGCTGCTGAATCCTCAATAGTTAGAATAATGCCTGGTACACAGTAGGTATGCAATAAATATTAGTTGAATTCATGGAAACAGAGTGTTGATACTAGGGAAGTGAAGCGGGCACCTGAGCTGACGATAGTTGAGAAGGCAATGGAAATCATGAGGCACGCCAGATCAGAGAAGCCTGAGCCTCAACCACATGCTCACTGGACCGTGGGTTCAAATTAGGAAGAAACAGAGCAAAACTAATGAACATACACACGATGCTGGAAATGTATCATTGAAAATTGCATCTAAATTGTTGTGAAACTAAGGTTTTGGTGTTTTTTTGTTTTCGTTTTTGTTTTTTACCATATGTTAGATCTACTGAACCATAATTCCCATAAAGCATATATTCACTTGTTCATTCAGTCATATAATAAATATTTGCTGGGGCGCCTGGGTGGCTCAGTCGGTTGAGCGTCCGACTTCGGCTCAGGTCACGATCTCACGGTTCGTGAGTTCGAGCCCTGTGTCGGGCTCCAGGTTAGTCTAGTTACACGGTAGTAAATAAAACAAACGTGAACTTTGTCATCTTAGAGTCTACAACCTGCGGAGGGAAAAGGCATGAAACAAGAAATAAATTCATAATTGCATGTGGTGGTAAGGGCTATGAAGAGGGCAGTGATTGAGAACAAGGGGTGGGGGCTCACGAGGGAGGTGGACCTCCACGAGCTGTCAGAGTGACTCTCTGTGAGGAGGTGGCATTTAACCTGGGATCTGCAGGATGACAAGCCATGCTTGCATAGAGTGGGGAGCGGGTTTGCCTAAGAAGATTCCAGGTAGAACAGCACGCGCCTAGGCCTTTGTGCCAGCAGGTGGCTTGTTCCAGAGGCTGAAAGAATGACCATGTGGCTAAAGCCTGGTGTGCAAGGGAAGAGAGATACCAGAGGAGATTTGGGAGGCAATGTGATAGGCCACACAATATTTCGATGTTCGTGTTTAAAACACAAGTTCGTGGGGCGCCTGGGTGGCTCAGACAGTTAAGCTTCCAACACTTGATTTCGGCTCAGGTCATGATCTCAAGGTTCATGAGCTTGAGGCTTGCACTTTCAAGCAGGGACCATGCTTGGGATTCTCTCCCTCTCTCTCTCTCTCTCTCTCTCTCCCTCAAAATAAATAAACTTAAAACGCACAGTACACACAAGTTCAGGAACAATTTATGTGTTAAATGGGAGGATTTGTCTGCCTTTCTTCCAATCGCTTTTATTTACTCTTAGCTTCTGGTTCCTCGGATTATGCCTAACCCACCCCCTTCCCACCACCCACTCCCTTTCAGCTTCCGCTCCGGTTATAAACTGCTTATTCTCTGTATTTCCCAATTCTGTTCCAAAATTCCTGGAACAGAATCTCACTGATGCAGTTAATCCCTTTGTACCAATCCACCCCGTAGGTCGCTGGCCAGCCTAGGGGATTAGGTTGGTTTGGGAAGGTGCCCACCTCTTGTCCAATCGGCTGTGTCTGGGGCATGGAGGAGAGGAGTCTCCCGGTTCTGCACAGGACTGTCACTTCATCCAGGCTGTGAGCAGGGTTACAAGAGTGTAAATGGATGGGTCATGCAGCGTTCCATGAATTCACATTTCCATGTATTCTTGCTAGAAACTTCTATAGGGAGGAATAGTCTGCTTTTCCTTTGTGAAGCACAGCCAGCCCCTAGCCTTAGGGGGAAATAGACACCAATGAAATGCGTGTCTTCCTGGAGGAATTCTTGAAGAAGGGTAGGGCCGGGGCCCCCTCCCTCTATCCCCTCATGAGGTCGCACTAACCTATTGGTGAGGGCTCACCGTTCACCGCGTCCTCCTAGACCCAATGCTTCTTTTTATAATAAATATTTTGTAGTGCCCCCTAAAAAAATACTGAAATATTGTAACTTATCTGCTCACATAATTTCAAGAAAAAAAATCAAATGAAGCCCTGTAACTATAATATAAAGGGGAAAAGAGACTTTTTTATAGTAATATGTATTTTGATGTACAAATACCCTTGAAGACATAATAAATATGTCAGATCTTGTACCTATACACAGCCTGAGTGCAAAAGCTACAAATGCAGCCTCCATATGCACAATTCAGATACTACCCCAAGTGTTTGCTATCTGTATCCTGACTTTCCAAAAACGATAAACAACTTGGATAAAGTTCTAACCGGAACAAAGTATAGTCATTCTTTGATTTACACAGTAGTTTCATTCCAGGAAAATTCAATGCACAGAAAACACTTGTGAAACAGCCTTGGAGTCTGGGCTCGGAGAATTATAAATGGGTTTCTCACCTGCATAAATGTCTAGCGGAACATTGGAGTTTTGTTTGGGAAATGGGTCAATACTTGTTTTCCAAGACCGTCACACACATTGCATGCCCTCCTGCATCCCGGGTCTCCAAGATACTAAGGACTCCATTAATTTTGACAAAAAACAAGAACAAAAACAAAAACAAAAACAAAAAAACAGAAAATTCCAAAAATAACCCCTAGAGGGCAGTATCTTCCCATTGAGAATCATCGATCTGCCATTAACAGAGTTCTTTCTGGAGTGTCTTGTTCTTTGTGAGACAGATAGAGCTACATCATAAGCCCAGATCAATTGCGGAAATTTAACTGAGTGTGCTCAGAATAAAAGAGAGGAAGAAGTACGTTGTTTCCGGGGTTTTTTAAATTTTTTTCTTACTTTTTTTTTTTCTTACTTTCTAAATCAACCTAATTTTGCCTTTCTGAACGTTGTATAAAGAGTCATTCAGTATGTACATCTTTGCATGTGGCTTCTTTTGATTAACATAATGTTTTTGAGATTAATTCATGTTGTATCAGTATATTGTTATTATTTTTGTTTATTGTTAGTATTGTACTGTATGACTGTAATTCAATTTATCCATCCACTTACTGGACATTTGGATTGTTTCCAATTATGGGACATTATAAATAAAGCTGCTATAAACATTAATAGAGAAGTCTTTGTAGATACATATTTCTATTTAATTTTATAAGTAACTCTGCAACTGTTTTTCCAAAGGGGTTGTCCGTGTTACCTTCCCATCAGTAAGGTATTAGCATTCCGGTTGCTCCATATCTTCACCAACACCCACTATAGTCCATTGTTTGGTTTTTTTAAATCATTCTGGTGAGCGTATAACGGCATCCCATTGTGGTTTTAATTTGCATTTCTCTGATGCCCAATGATTTTGAGCATCTTTTCATGGGCTTATTGGCCATTTGTATACCTTCTTTTGGAAAATGTCCGTTTCAATATTTGCCCACTATATAATGAGATTGCCTTTTTCCTGCTGGTTGGTAGGAGCTCTTCATCTATTCTGGAAACGGGTCCTTTGTCAAATACATGTATTGCAAATGTGAGCAATAGCAGCCCAAATAAACCAGAGGAATCCCTCCTTGAGCCAGTGGCTGTGTGAATGAGACATGGGAATTGTCTCAACTCCCATGCAGGAAAAGCATGTGGTAATGAAGGCATCAGGCTGTGTCGTGTGATTCCACTGTGAAGAGATACTTCTTTTCAACAGAAAGAAATGGCCCATTGATAACAGGTACTCTATAGGGTGTAGAGTACAATGGTATTATAACAGCGCTGCATGGTGACAGATGGTAGTCGTGTGAGCACATCATAACGTATAGAGGTGTCCAATCACTATGCTGTATACCTGAAACTAATGTAACATTGTGTATCAACAGTACTTCAATTAAAACATAAATTATAAGCGGCACCTGTCTGTTCCAATGGGTAGAGCATGTGACTCTTGATCTCAGGGTTGTGGGTTTGAACCCCATGTTGGGGGTAGAGATTAATGTAAAAAAAATTAAATCTTATAAAAATAGATAAATAAGGGCACCTGGGTGGCTCAGTCGGTTAAGCAACCGACTCTTGATTTTGGCTCAGGTCATGATCCCAGGGTCGTGGGATAGAGCCCCTGCATCAGGCGCCACACTGAGCTTCTCTCTCTTTCTCTCTCTCTCTGCCCCTCTCCCCCACTCACGCTCTCTCTAAAAAAATTAAAGAAATCTAAATAAATACATAAATCCATGAATAAAATGAACATTTTAAAAAATAAAGTCTAATTTGGGGGGCACCTGGCTGGCTCAGTTGGTTGGGCATCTGACATCTGACTGTGGCTCAAGTCATGATCTCACCGTTCGTGAGTTCGTTCATGAGTTCAAGCCGCACATCACACTCCATGCTGACAGCTCAGTCTGGAGCCCGCTTTGGATTCTATGTCTTCTTCTTTCTACCCCTCCACTCCCCTCTCTCTCTCAAAAGTAAATAAACATTAAAAAAAATAAAGTCTATTTTTCTATTTTTTTTAAAAAAGAAAATATCCCCTAAACATAACCAATAACTTCCTTTGGTGTATCACCAGAGAAACATGATGTGTTCCATTGATGGAAGAAAGTTCACAATGTATACCAGTCTTCAAAACAGTGCCCTCCTGAGCCATTGTCAAGGATAATTTGGGCCATATGTGATTCTTGCCTGGCTCTCCCACTTCGGGGTAGCCCTGGCACAATAAGAAGTTCCACTCGACATTGAAAATACAGGTGGGGAAGGGAGTGGGGAGTCACCAAATCTTACCCTGAACCCCCTATAGTACCTATCATTGTAACTCCCTTATTTTTTCCTTTCTTGTAAGCCCAAAGGAATCCACCTGTCAGCGGAACAAGAGATTCTTCTAATCTCTAATAGAAGAATCTCCGTGAAAATGCATATATATATATATATATATATATGTGAATATATGTAAACATAATATATATATAATGTTATATATATTATATATAATATTATATATATATTATATACATATATATAATATATACGCTAATATTATATACTATATATGTATTATATAATACATGTTATATATAACATAATACGTATTATATATATGAATAATACATACACTATATATAATATAATATATGCGCGTGCGCGCACGCGCACACACACACACACACACACACAGGTTTGTAACTTTTAAAAAATATGGAGGTATCTCCATCCTGAGAATATATGTAGCAAAAGCTAACAGGGATTATGAGAGTGGTAAATATTTTGAAGCTCATCTATGTTTTATTTTCCCACAATGTGCTCTAACCATTCTACTCAAGTGGTAAAAGTTGGAAAATTTTTAAGATCTTTTGGGAGGCATTTTAGTGCTAAAAATCTTGTTTTGCAAGACTAAGCACATATGGAAATGCTCATGATATATTGTGATAAATCGGTAAGTTAAAAAAAAAAGACCAAAAAATATGTGCAGTTTGATTCCATTTTATTTGCAAGTCACATTTCACATGCTTTTTTATTTGTGGGTAGTTGTGCCTAGTGAAAATACGGATGATTTTTACTTTCTTATTTGCGCTTCTCTGTTCTCTAAGTTTTCTCCAATGAACATATGTCACTCTTACAGTTAGAAAAAGTTATTGGGGCGCCTGGGTGGCTCAGTTGGTGAAGCGTCTGACTCTTGATTTTGGCTCAGGTCATGATCTCGAGGCTCGCAGCATTGAGCCCCGGGTCAGGCTCTGCGCTAACAGTGCTGAGCCTGATTGGGATTCTCTCTCTCCCTCTCTCTGCTCTCCCTCCCACCATTTTCTCTCTCTCTCTCTCTCTCAAAATAAATAAACATTAAAAAAAAGAAAAAGAGGGGCGCCTGTGTGGCTCAGTCGGTTGAGCATCCGACTTTGGCTCAGGTCATGATCTCTCGGTCCATGAGTTCGAGCCCCGCGTCGGGCTCTGTGCTGACAGCTCAGAGCCTGGAGCCTGTTTCAGATTCTGTGTCAACAACTCTTTGGGGAGTGCCCTGAAATAGTACTTCTGAAGGCCACTGCATCACAAAAATCCCTTCTCCAGCATCCTCCACTCACCTGGCTCACCTTGCACCCCTCCAGGGCCAGGGAGCTCTCTTCCTTCCAAAGCTTCACGATGGCCTGTCCTACCAAAGTGTGGCTACTGTTCTGTCTCAGAGAGAGCCTTGACCTACAGTCCGAAGATTTAAGTCCAAGTCCCCTCGCTGAGCCTCAGGAGCTGTGTAGCTTTGGACAAATCACTTTCCCTCTCTGAGCTTGGGAGCCTCATCCGTGAAGTATCTTGAGGAACCTTCCACCCTAGAATTGCCTTGTCTCCTTGGCCTGTTAGAGGCATCTATATGACTTTGGAGGTGGGATGTAGGCTTCAATGATGGTCTGTTAGGGTGCTGGGTGGGGATCAGCCATGTGCCTGTGAGGTGTGAGCTCCAGAAAACTATCTAGTCTGTTTCGTCTTGGTTCAGCCCTCAGAAAGATGATGGCTGCCTCCGACATGATGCTCTGAGAGGGACACAGCATCCCTGCTGTAGTAGTCCTGGCAAGAATGCAGGAGCTGAGGGGCGCCTGGGCGGCTCAGTCGGTTGAGCGTCCGACTTCAGCTCAGGTGATGATCTCGCGGTTCGTGAGTTCGAGCCCTGCATCGGGCTCTGTGCTGATGGCTCAGAGCCTGGAGCCTGCTTCGGATTCGGTGTCTCCCTCTCTCTCTGCCCCTCCCCTGCTCACGCTCTGTCTCTCTCTCTCTCTCTCAAAAATAAACATTCAAAAATGTAGAAGCTGAATCCAATCATGAGCAAACATCGGACAAACTCCAACGGAGGGACATTCCCCAAAGTGACTGGCCTGGACTCCTCAAAAACGTCAATGGCATGAAAGACTGAAGCACTGTTCCAGGTTAAAGAAGATCCAAGAAACCTGACAGCTGAATGTAATGTGTGATCCGGGGGTTCTGTGTTGCTCTAAAGGACTTTTTTGGAATAGCTGGTAAAAGCTGAATAAGATCTGAAGATTACACAGTAGAACTTTGTCGATGTTAATGTCCTGATTTTTAAAACTGTACTGCGGTTATATAAGAAAATGCCTTTGTTTTTAGGAAGAACCCTCTGAAGTATTTAGGCCTAAAGGGGATCATGTCTGATAAAATATATAATTTTATATATAAATTTATATTTATATATATAGTTATATATGTAAATATAATTATATATATAAATATTTTTATTTATATAAATTATATATAATATATATTATATTATATATACTATATTATGTTATATTATATTATATATATTTATATATATTTATTTATATATATTTATATATTATATAAATTATATAAATATAAATATATATAATTATAAATATATATAATTATATATATATAAATTTATATAAATATAAATATATAAATATAAAAATTTATATAAATATATACTTATATATACAAATTTATATATAAATATAATAATATATATAAATATTATATATTTTTATATACACATAGAGAGAGGAAATGATAAGATAAAATGTTAATATTTGGAAAGACCAGGTGAAGGATCTATGGGAATCCTTTGTGCTGTTCCTGCACATTTTCTGAAGTCTGAAATACCGTGGACAAGAAAGCCAGCGGCATGCCTCTGGATCGGTAGAAGTGATGGCAACGGCAGTATTTTATTTACTGAGCACTTACAAAGTACCGGATGATCTCACCTGAACCCCCCTACCAGCCGCCCCCTTAAGAGTGATTATGCCCATTTTGCAGAGAAGAATTCTGACATCAGACACAGGAAGTGACCTGCCCTGATCACACGGGCCCCGTGGCCTGTCCGTGACAGAGCTGGGGTATGAACTTGAATCTCCCTGACTCCTCACTCCCCCAAAATCATCACCGTCTACACTGCAACAAGGTCACAAATTCCCTCACACCGTGTCTGGGACTATGCAAAAAAAAAAAAAAAAAAAAACCCAAAAAATAAAAAAAATTAAAAAAAAACACAAAAAACAACCAACATAGCTTCTTTACTTTGTAGAACAACGGAGAGGGGAGGGGTCAGAGTGGGGAACTAAATTTAGCTCAACCCAGTTTAAAACTTGGTCTCATTCAACAAGTTAAATAGTCTCTTGAGGTTTCTTGAATTCGGAGAGACTCAGTCTCTCCGGTGTAATGTGCTCAGGCTCTCAGATTCCTCCTTTCCTCCCCTGCTCCTCCCATATATGACGGTTGGGCTAAGGGTGAGGAGATTCAGTGGTCGGGGGCCGGCGGGCATCTGCTGGGATCTTGATGTCACTGAAAGCATCCACTGGCTTTCCAGCTACAGCTGGTTGCTGGTGAACTGGTCTGGCCTCCCGCTGACTCATCATACTGGCTAATGTCGCCTCACAGTAGCTCTCTGTGGTTCTGTGGCCAGCTCTGGGGTTCTTGTTCTCTTTCTAAGCTGACACCAGGCCCACCTCGTCCCTACCACATTGGGTCCTAAAACAGGTCCCTGGCCATCGGTTCAATGTCTAGGTCACCCAGAAACTAAGGGGCTACAGAGGCAGGACTGATACTCAGGTGGTAGGCTTTGCTATTAAAATAATTCAGTGCTTCCCTCCTGGTTGGTAAAGAGCTGTTGCCCAAGACCCTTCAGTATCCCCTCCTCTGCTCCAGCTGCCTCTGGCACATTCCCAGGTCCCTGTCATACCAGAAACCAAAGGGTTAACACAGCAGGCAGTCTCCAAGACTGCTCCAGCCCTGAGGCTCAGCATCCCTCCTGATGACATTAAGTATTCTGGAATGTCACCACTGTTCTTAGCCAGGGCAAGCAGGGTCCTTTCCTTACTCCAAGACTACCTGAACTTCTCTGGAAAGTCTCAAAGGACAGTGGATAAGAGCCCCCCTCCGTCACTGGCGTTCCCCTCAACTTATTGAACGTGCCTGCCCTTTCTGGGCTCTGCCCCAGGGGAAGGTGGGTCACCACTGGGGGTCATTCCCCTCTTCCTTTCCCCACCCCCAGGACGTCTACTATAGAGGCTGAAGCACTCAAATCCCAGCCTCCCTTACACCAGGAGTAGCCATGTGACCCAGGTCTGGCTCATGAGAAGGAAGCAGAAGTCTGCTGGGGAGGGGGACCAGAGACAGTTTTTGCCCTCCTGGTAAAGATGAGAAACTAGCTCAATCCAACCCTGCTTCCTGCTTTAAACAAGGATGTTGCGCCTCAAGTTTTGGTAGCCTTATGTGACCAGAGAGGATCCCCAGATGCTTGCCCTGATGCGGTTGCTGCCTAACAGCAGATAAGCCCATGCAAGTTGAGCTCTCTGTTTTTTCAGCCAGAGGCAATCCTGATGCAGGGCGAAGTCTGCTGGACCACCACCCTGCCTCTGCTCCTGTTTTCTACCTGCCTTCCGTGCTCACCGATCCCCAGGTCTGGCCGAGGTTGACTTCTCCTCGCTCAGCTTTCCCTGTGTATGCAAAAACTGCTTTCATAAAATCCGTGGTCTTTTTCACCTGGGCAGGCCCTTGAAGTGCTAAAATAGGAGATGAAGGAACGTAGAGAAATCCTTTTGCTCTCTCGGGGGGGCTGCCTTTCAAGCCAAATGCACCATCTCATTGTGAATGCCAAAGTGTATTAACTCTACCATTATTAATCCTTACTATAATTAACTCATTATTATTATTAGCTGATATTATTACTATTAACTCTACTTTTTTTTGCATTCCTTCTATAAATTCCAAATCTCATGATATTATAATTTATCCCCATTTCACGGATGAGGAGACCCAGGAGGCTTATGGAGATTGAGTAATCTTTCCCGAGTTGGACAGAGTGGAAGGGATAGAGGCAGGACCGGAACCATTTACAACAGTCATTAATACCCACTCTCCCCGGGCACCTCCCCTCCCTCCACCAACCAACCCTCTATCCCTCCCATACGGGACCTCGCCCACCCCCACATCCCCAGCATGAGGGTGGCAGGGTGGTGAGCAAGCAAGAGGAGACGGGCAGCAGCAGGCGTTTATTGGAGAGCAAGGGTGTCAGCCCAGAACAAGCTACACAGATTCAGTCTTAGAGGGCAGAGGCCTGATTCCATAGGCGACACAGCACAGGGAGGCATCTGGGCACATGTGCACGTAGGTTTCATGCCTCGTACAGTAAGTTCGGCAGGCCCCTTGGCCTTTCCAGCACCGCTTGAATTCACTTCTCCCTATGCAGAGGAAGACCACAGGTCACAGAGCAGCCCATGGGTTGCAGGTTAGACCACTGTTCACAGGTTTGACCATAGATCAAGGGTTAGGCCACAGGTCACAGATCAGACCACTGTCCACAAGTTAGGCCACAGGACCCAGGTTAGATCACAAGTCACCGTTTAGCTCTCTGGTCGTTGTGTTAGGTGACTGGTCATACGACATCCCACAGGTCATAACTGAGGTCACAGGACATGAACTCTGACCACAGGTTAGACTAGAGGCAACAGACCAGACCACTAGTCACGGATGAGACAACTAGTTACAAATGAGCCCACAGATTTCAGTCCAGGTTAGCCTACAGATCACAAGTTAGACCACTGGTTACAAGTTAGAAACTAATTTCTTGTCCAGGTTAACCCACACCCCAGGTACACTCTAAGCGCTTTTCATGACAACACTGTACAATTATGGTTGGTCTTATTATGATCCCTGTGATACAGGGTAAGGAAACTGAGGCACAGAAAGATTAACAACCTTGCCCAAGTTTAGAGAGTCATTAAGGAGCAGGGCCAAGATTCAAACCCAGGTAATAAGGCTCTAGAGTCCGCTTATAACCATAGCATAAACTGCCTCACACATATGGATCCGTTTAATGTTAGCGGAGGAATTTCTACCCATGGGCTCTGGAAAAGGTAGGGCTTTGGAGGAATGCGTCCTGTGCCCCCCCTAAGGTCCTCTAGGAGGCCTCAGGTTCCTCAGCTGTATAACTCCCTTTCAGGGGGGCAGTTATAGGGGATTTAATCATTTTAGCACAGTGCCTGGCACACGGTAAATACTCAATAAATGGAAAGGGAGATTATCAGAATGACAGCTTCTGGGCGGGGGGGGCAACCAGGACTCATTGGAGGCCAACCCTCTCATTTTATGGATCAAGAAAGGGACTCACCCAACTTTTCCCAGCCAGTAAGCGGTGGGTCTGGAATAGGAACCCGAGACCCTGACTCCCAGGTGAGGGCGGTTCCTACAACTACTCCTGACACATCATCACATCTTGACCTTCCAGCGACCCTGAGACCCAGAGGTGCTCTTTCCTCCTACATGGTCTGTATTCCCCGCCACCCTTGCTCCACTTCTCTCCTGGTACCCCCCACTCCAGCCACGCTGGCCCCCTCACTGCTCTTCAGACACCCCCGTCATTCTTCTGCCTCCTGCTGCTTGTAAAGATCTTCTTTATATTCTCACTGTAGTCAGATCTCCGCTCAAGCCGACCTTATATACAAAATCGTTAAAGGGGCGTCTGGGTGGCTCAGTCGGTTAAGTGTCCGACTTCGGCTCGGGTCATGATCTCGCGGTCTGTGAGTTCAAGCTCCGTGTCAGGCTCTGTGCTGACAGCTCAGAGCCTGGAGCCTGCTTCGGATTCTGTGTCTCCCTCTCTCTCTGCCCCTCCCCTGCCCTCTCGCTCTCTCTCTCTCTCAAAAACAAATAAACATTAAAAAACAAATAAAGAAAAACAAATAAATTGCTGAGGTTGGGTGATGATACACAGAGGGTTTTTATACTATCTTTTATTTGTGTTTGGCATTTTCTAAAATAAGGTTTCTTTTGAAAACTTACATCATTACATTAGTCTCTATTTTTGCATACGTTTACATTTTTCCGTAATAAAATGGTTTTTCGTTAACTCACCTTGTTTCTTGTGTTGGTCTCTCTACTTTCATGTAAATTTCAAGTTTTTCAAAAAACAAAAACAAACAACCACGCAGGGCCTCCCGTGACCCTCCCCATCAGCTCTCCCATCCTCCCCAACATGCACACACCACCCTAACCCCTTGTCCTGCTTCTATGCTGCTTAGCACTTACCACCACCTGACACATGATGTGTTTATTTGGTTCTTTTCTGTCTAAAATTATCAGCCCCATGAAAGCAAGGACGTTTTTTTCCTCTCCCAGCGGTTGTCATAGTGCTGGGACACAGTAAATGTTTTTCAAATACATATTTGTCGAGTGAGTCCCATTTTAAAGATTAGGAAACTGAGGTGCAGACTGACTTAGAAAGCTGCCCTAAAGTGCCCAGCAACTCAGTGGGGGGCCAGAACTCAATCGCTGGTCTAGGCCTCCTCTGTCCCCCAGAATCTGGGAGGCTCTCCCTCATTTCTGCACACACACACACACACACACACACACACACACACACAGGTGATGTTACCTGGTGGCACATGACCCAGGACCAGGAGAGCCACAATCAGCAGAAGCAGCTGCGTCATGGCCACAGGGCTTCTGGGGAGGCCACCAAAGGAGCCAGGCATACTGAGCCCTGCTGCCTGCGGCCCAGCCTTTATCAGGCTGCAGATCGAGGCAGGAGCGTGGGCAGCAGGAGAACTAAGTGGGAGGCCGGGGCTCTGCGGTCCTGAGGATATAACTGGATCTCAGCCAGCTATGTGGGGAACCGGTCAGCCATACCTGCCAGAGATTGCTGAGCTCTGAAGCTACGGACAGGATTTCCTGAAGCGATGTCTGAGGTCAGAAACTAGACATCCTCTCCACCTGAGAGGGTGGGGAAAGGTGGGGCTTCAGAGAAACCTGGTTCAACGCCAGCGTCTCCCTCTAATCGCTGTGCTACCTTGGACAAATCATGTAACCTCTCTGAGCCTCAGGCGGTCATCAAGGAAATGATGACGGGCCCCCCTTGCAAGGCTAAATACACGGGCCAGAACTCACTAACCCATTCAAACAAGCATGTATTTAGACCACTTGGAAAATGGAAAGAGTAACAGTACTTACCTCACAGGGACAAATGGCTACCTAGCTCATTTAGAGGATTAAACAAAATAGTACAACGGTTCTCGAAGTGTGATACCCACACCAGCATACAGCAGCAATACCTGGGGCTTGTTAGAAATGCAAATCCTTGGGGCACCTGGGTGGCTCAGTCAGTTGAGTGGCCGACTTCAGCTCAGGTCATGATCTCACACTCCAATGATCTCACACTCCATGAGTTCGAGCCCCGCGTCGGGCTCTGTGCTGACAGCTTGGAGCCTGGAGCCTGCTTCGGATTCTGTGTCTCCCTCTCTCTCTGCCCCTCCCCCGCTCATGCTCTGTCTCTCTCTGTCTCAAAAACAAATAAAAACATTTCTAAAAAAAAAAAAAAAAAAAAAAGAAATGCAAATCCTCACGCTCTGCCCAAACCTGCTGCATCAAAAGCTCTGGGTGCAGGTCCCAGCAAGCTGTGGTTTAACAAGCCTCCAAATGATTCTAATGCACAGCTAAAATTTGAGGACCACTGAGACCACATGTGCAAATAGCTTAGAACAGTGTCCTACCCAGGCATCTGAGTTGCCTCTTGAGAGAGGAATAGCAGAAACAGAATTCCAGGCAGAAGGAACAGAATGTACCTGAAAGAGTGGGGCATGGCCAGAGAGGGGTTCATTAGGAGGAGAGATTGGAAACGGCCCTGCACAGGATAGGAGCCAGAGCACGAGGGGCCTTGAATGCCAAGCTCAGGCTGGAAGCATTGTGTAACCTGTCCAGATATCACTGTGAAATAAAGAAACTGAAACCTCAAGAAAGGAGGTGTGTTGCTCAAGGCTGTACAGCAATTGAAACACAGAGCTGGGACTGGAAACCAAGTTGCCTCACTCCCAGACAATGTGCGACATGACATCAGTCACAGCCCATCTTGTAGGTAGGAAAGGGACTCTCAGAAGGCCAGAGCACAGAGCACAGATATGAGGGGGCTCAGTGTCTGCCCAGAGCCCTGCGGGGCTGAGCTAATCTACAGGCTGCTGTGGGAGTTGCTCTGAGCTGGACACCTGGACCCCCTCAGCCATGACAATGAGCTCCACCCACAAGTACAGCCTGCTCTGCATGGCCCCACACACAAACCTGCCCTCCCCAGTCCCTCATGATCTCAAAGGAAGCACCCTGCCCAAAGAGCCTGGATCCTCGCCCCCTGGATGGCCCAAATCACCAGTTCCCTATAGCCAACAGCTCTACTCTATCAGCATCACAGTGTCTCTCTCCTTCAAGTGCCTAGGAAGATTTTTTTTTTTCTTTCTAAGCCACGGCGGTGAAAGAAAGGGACAGTGGGTTGCGAGGCAGAAACCTGAGTCCCGGGGCCAGGTAAGCTTCAGTTAAATATCCTTTCAGTGTTGTGTCGGGATTAAATGAGCTAATAATCTAGGCAAAGCGCTCAAATCATACTAGCCACAGCCCAAATGCTCAGTAAATATTCATCAAAGAGGGGACAGCCATTCTTCCAGACACGGGACAGACCCCTGCATAAAGAGTGCTTAACCCAGAATTTGGTGAATGAATGAATGGGATGTCAAAATCAGGTATCAGAAGTCTTCAGCGCAGACCTAAGCTCCCTCCTCCCCTGGACCCACCTCCAAAATTCATTCACCATCCAGAGGAGAGTTTCTCAAAGTGGGGGCCCATGAACTCAGCATAAAGGTCACTTTGGGCACTTGTTTGAAATGCAGATTCCCAACCCCCTCTCCCAGAACTGCTGAATCCGCCTCTCTTGGAGGGTGGGCCCTGGGAATCAACATTCAACCAGTTCCGCAGGTGGTTTCTGCGAGGGCGAAATAAAGTTGGTGCAACCGGTTGCGGGCGTGAATGCAGAAGAGGATCCAGACCCAGGAATTCAGAAACCCCATCTTTCCTCTTTCGCTACCCGCCCCCCCCCCCAACCCTGACACCGCCACTACCATCCCAGGCGAAGGACTTGGGGCGTGGGTCAACTGAGCTCGGTGAAAAGTCGTTCCGCGACCGAGGCCTCGGGGCGGGGACCCCGGGGCTGCCCTGATGGGGCGGGGCTGGACGGGGCGGGGTCTCGGCTCCTCCCCCGGCCCGGGCGGCGGGGCGGGACTGGCCCGAGGGGCTGCGCGCCGAGGCGGTGGTGCAGCCTGGAGCACCCGGCAGCTGCGGCGGCCGGGGACCCTGGACCCCTCCTCAAGCGAGGTAAACGCCCGCGCAGCCCGCCGCCAACTTAGTCGAGTTGGAGCGGAGTTCGCCAGGCGCCTGCACGGGGGGCTCTGCGGCGCAGGCAGGGACGAGGGAGGCCTCGAACCCGCGTCCCCGGGGTGAGGGTCCTCCGACCTGGGGCCTGGAGGGTTGGATAGCCTCGGACAAGGAACCCTCCCGGGATCAGGGGACTTACATCCAGGACCCTGGGCGGGGGAGGCCTGGACTCAGACCCCGGGAAGGGCACATGCGCCCCAGGGCCCTGGAGGTCTCCTCCCCGCCCCCTTCCAGGACCCTGTCCTGTCACCAAACCTGGGGCCCGGCTGCCTCGCAACCCCTGCCCCCCAGCAGCCGCTGGAGGCTGTCGCGCCAGCATCTCCTGAATTTTTCACGTAGGGGGCGGGCCGGACACGCCGTTCCCATGGCACCAGGGCTCTCGAGTTACAGCCCAGGGAACCCCCAGATTCCCATCGCCCTTCGGAATACCAACCCACCCCGTGCTGCCTCTTAGCCCTCAGCGGAAGTGAACCCCCCAGGGGCCCTCAACCCTCCTCCGTACCCCCCAACCCCGATCTGAACCTTGGGGAAGTGAGCTGTGGGGTAGGGGAGGGCCGGGGCAATTCAGGTGCCTTTCAGAACGTAGGTCCCATGTTCCGAATGGGAGGGACACGTCTGTGGACAGGGTGTGTGCATGCTTGTATGGATCCCACCTCCCTGCTGCCCCTCTGCCTGTCTCTGCCTGTGTGTCCTGGGGTATTCGGTCATCCTCAAGGCATAGGAAGTGACCTCTGGTGTGCATGCGTGTGCTCACAGCCTGCACGCTCACCCCTCCCAGCCTGCTCTAGGCTTACTCTGGCCCTGAAGCCAGGAAGCCCCCACCCCAAGGAGCTGAGGTGCCTCCTCCTGTCATTTGAACAAGAGAAGGTTTGGGAGGAAGTCATCTCAGAAGCTCATCTGGACCCTGCAGAAGGGGGTGACAGCACCTGGCTCAATGCCCATTCCTGCTTCTTGCTCACAGAGGGAAGGAAGGAAGGAAGGAAGGAAGGAAGGAAGGAAGGAAGGAGCAAAGCCCCTCCCACCCAAGGATGACACTAAACACCCAGCAAGAAGCAAAGACCCCCCTGCGTCGGCGAGCCAGCACTCCACTGCCCTTGTCTGCCCGGGGCCACCAACCTGGCCTCCTGTGTACAGCACCTTCCACAAAATCCCAGCATCCCCGGCTGGGCCAGTCAGCCTCCCTCAATCCTCCCCCCCGGCAACCTTCACCTGCCCCCAATGGTTGGTCCTCTGAATCCAGCGACTCTGAAGGCTCCTGGGAGGCCCTCTACCGCGTGGTACTGCTTGGAGATCCTGGCGTAGGGAAGACCAGCCTGGCCAGCCTCTTTGCAGGGAAGCAAGAGCGAGACCTCCATGAACAGCTTGGAGGTAGGGACTCTGTGGGCTGGGCTGGGTTGTGGCCACAGGAGTAAAAGCCCTGTAGTCAGGGGCACAAGGCTGCCAAGAACAGTTGTGCAACTCACACACTGCTCAACTCTAAAGGGCATCATTCACATAGACTGAAGTGAATGATGCCCCCTGACAGTTGTGCAGGGCACAGCCCACACAATGGTCTAGAGGAGGGAAATTTGTTGAATTGTGAGAATTTTGCCAGTGTCTCAGGGATGATTAATTTCCATGTCATAAGGGAAGCAATTCTGAGCTCCATGAGTCTCAAAGGGAAAGAAATAAGTAGGCTTCCAGCCAGCTCAGAAACTCCCAGCCCCAACTTCCACCTCTCAGATCCTCCTACCTCCACAGACAACCATCCACGCCCACCATGACCAGCAGCAAAATTAAGATCTTGACCCAAATGGAGACTTCCCAGGTTCCCTTATCCTCAAGTGATGCAGTGAGCAGAGAGAGCCGGGGGCCCCAGGATGAGGGGAGAAGAGACAGGACAGAGGAAATGAAGACGGGTCCCTACAGGACTAGCTGAGAGTCCACAGGATGAGTAGAGAGGGAGGTTGGTTAAAAGCAAAGAGAAAGTGGGGACACTCTGGCCAGGCCCCTTCTCTAGCCTTGACCCCTCTGAGTGTGAGAACCCATAGGAGGCATGTACATACGTGTACCTGTAGGCGTGACCAATGCGGAGATTGAGGCCCAAAGAGGGTTCATACGACCTGCCTGAAGCATGCACTAAGCCAGGGACAGAACGGGAATGAGAGAATTCCCAGCCAACTTTAACCCCACCATCCCATACGTGTCAACCAACAACCAACCAAAGTAGCAAAAGTTTTCTCAGCACCTACTATGTGTCAGATATCTTGCTGGCAGCTGGGGACACATGGGCTCCTCGTGGAGCTTCCTGACCTGTCAGGAGAGACAAGACATCAAGCAAGTGCGGGGAGCACTTCCAACACAAGTGGAGGGGGCGCTGTGATCAGAAAGGGGACTAGGGGAGGCCACACCCTCCCCAGGCCTGCTCCTCCTCCCTGAGATCTGGCTCTTCCCTTGGTTGCAGAAGATGTGTACGAGAGGACCCTCACGGTGGATGGAGAGGATACCACGCTGGTGGTCATGGACACCTGGGAGGCTGAGAAACGGGTATGGCACAGCAGGCAGGACTTGGCGGGGTGGGGGGGGGAGGTGCTGAGCCTAGGACCAGACCCCTGTCCCCTCCTCGGACACTACACAACAGGGATATGGCAGAGGCCATCCTCGGCAACCCCCAAGGCCAACAACTCCCAAGCAGCCTTTGGAACCAAAGACTGAAGAACCTCATGACCGTGAGTCCTTTCTCACTCCATTGATGCCCTCTACAGCCGTCCCAGGATGTGCTTCTCCCCCTGCCGACCCCCACCTTGTCCTCAGGACCCTCATCCCACACACACTACCCCCCACACACTGTGCAGAAGGAGGAACACTGCATTTAGCACCAAAATGTCTGAGGGTAAACCGACCCCCTTTCTCTTGCCTACCAGCTGTGTGGCTTTGTGCAGGTGACTCACCAGTCACCCTGAGCTTCAGTTTTCTCAACTGATAGATGGGTTGATCGTTCCTGCCTTCTTTACCAGCTGGTTTTTTTAAGTCCTTATTCACAGTGGTGAGCAAGCAGTGTGCAGCATGAGACAATGCTGAAAATAGGTGAAGAGATGTAAATAATGATCATTCTAATGACTCGTAACTTGGTAGCTAGTAAAGAAAGAAACCAAAGGAAGTCCTTCCCTACCCCCTTCCAGAGCAGGAAGAAAGCAGACAGGGATATGTCCCTGTTATGCTTGTCTCACCTTGTCTGAGTTTTCTTTTTTCTTGCTATACAGATAATACATGCTCACTGTAGAACTTTGAAGAAATACAACCAGAGAGAAGGATGTAAAAATCACCGGGAGCCTATCTCAGTAAGGGGTAGGCCCCGCCCCTAACATGCAGAGAGGCCTCGCCCATGGGGTGGGGCTTAGGAGGGCACTGTTGGGTGATTGGCCAGAATGGCTGACAGCCCTAGCGATAGGCAGAAAGGATGGGGACGAAGGAGCTAAGTGGCCAATTCTTTTCCGGCAGAATAAAAGAACACCCAAGTCCAAATGAGCGTGATGAGGATGATGACGGTCTTCCTAACAGCAGCTGGCATTTATGCAGCTGGGTGGAAGCCCACCCTTTTCCCAAGTGTCAGCCCCTGTGCTAAGCTCTGTATGTATATTATGATGTTCAGGCAAAGCAAAATCTGTGAGTGAGTATTCTGATTCCCATTCTACTGATGAGTAAACCAAAGCTCAGAGATGTTCAGTAATGGGTCCAAAGTTGTCAGAGAGCAAGTGGAATTCAAACCCAGATCTATAAGACTCTGATCCTGTATTCTTTTTTTTTTTAAGTTTTTTTTTTTTTTTTTTTTTTTGAGAGAGAGAGAGTGAGAGAGCAGGGGAGGGGTGGAGAGAGAGAGAATCCCAAGCAGGCTCCGTGCTGTCAGCAGAGAGCCCAATGTGGGGCTCAAACTCACGAACTGTGAGATCATGACCTGAACCAAAGTCAAGATTCAGCTGCTTAACCAACTGAGCCACTCAGGTGCTCTCCGAGTCTGTACTCATGCACGAGGACTGTCCCTCTCCATCGCCACTGGGAACACCACCTTCTGAGCCTTCAGCTGGGGTTTCGCCCCTTTACCCATTCATTAAAAAACACTAGAGGGATATGTATCACGGGCCAGGACACTGGAGACCCAGCAGCGTATACGATAGATGCGTCCCCTGGCCTTATGGAGCTCACAGGCTGGTGAGGGAGGGGCTACTTTTGAATGCAGTTGAAAATCCTATGGGGCAGAGTCCAGTGAATTAAGAAAAAGGATCAGCCTGGAAGTCCCATTTGGGAGGCAGGTGGGGGGAGGAGTACTGGAACTGGAATTCTGTGCCCAGCTGGCTGGCTGTATGGCCTTGAGAACGTTTTCTCTCTCCTCTGGCCCTTGGTTTTCCTACAAGTAAAATGGGGAAACTGGTTCAGTTTGAACAAGTTGGTGACGGTGGAGGGTCGAGGCAATTTCCAAAAAGGGTCCACAGTAGCAGTGTCATTGGATTGAGTATTTATTTACTTAGTTACTTATTTATTTGAGAGAGAGGTGGGGGGAGGGAGGGAGGGAATCTTAAGCAGGCTCCTTGCTGTCAGTCTAGCAAGACTGAGCCCTCCTCAGAAACCAGACACAAGAGCTGAACCCTTCTCAGCAGAAAGAGAAACCAAACAAATCTTTGGTCTCCAGTGTCCAGCCCACACTAGGAATCCAGGAATGAGAAAATATAGTCAGGTGGGTTCACTAGCCCAATTTTGCAAAGAGAAACTGGGGCTCAGAGAGGGTTGGTGGTTTGCCCATGGCGACGATACAGACAACGGCAGAATTTGTTCCTCAAACCTGTCTAGATTGTAAGCCTCAGCCCCGGTCCACCCATCAGACCATCCATCCCAGCCTCAGCCCGGGTCCACCCATCAGACCATCCCAGCCCCACCTTTCGCAGCGACGCCCCTCTGGCGGAGAGGTAGGTACCTTACGGTTTGAGGACAGGCCTGGGGTCCCTCTGTTGCAGGATGAAAGCTGGAGCCAGGATTCATGCCTGCAGGTGGGCAGCGCCTATGTCATCGTGTATTCCATCGCAGACAGAGGCAGCTTCGAGAGTGCCTCTGAGCTCCGCATTCAGCTGCGGCGCACGCATCAGGCCGACCACGTGCCCATCATCCTGGTGGGCAACAAGGCTGACCTGGCACGCTGCCGGGAAGTCTCCGTGGAAGGTGAGCCGTCTACTCCACCCTCCTCCTCCAGCTTTCTCTCTGCCGCTAACCCTAACCCCGGCCCCATCCTGCATCTACTTGCCTCAGCCTGAAAGCTAGGAACTGTTCTCGCCTCCTCTCTCACTTCCGGAAACCAGTCCCCCAAATCCTGTGAGGCCCACCTCCCTTAACCCCACGTTCCCTTCCCCCCATGCCCACAACCTCTGCCCCATCCTGGCATCTCCACCTTAGTCTGCGCCAGCCCCCCTACTTCTCTCTCCCCGTTCAATCAGTTCTCCTCGCCAGCTGCCAGAGTTTTCCAAAACCAGACCTGACCTTGTCACTACTTTGCGTAAAAATCCTCCTACGGCTCCCCCATGCCCTTAATCAGAGACACTTTATCCACCGGACAGGATAGGTCCACTGCCTACAATCTTTTCAGGGGCTTACACCTGAGACCTGAAACAATTATGAGCTCCAAAACAAATACAGTGAGAAATTTGTAAATTACAATTTCACAAAGCTTTAATCATCTACAAAACTTCATATTGCGACAGCCAACAACTGCAAACCAAAACGTTTAGTTATATATAAGTTGTATTTAAAGTGGGATGGGGAATTAATTTCAATACATTTGATAACATGTGGGACCCATAAAGATCTCAAAATGGCCTTCCTCACAGGGCAAAATCTAAAAAATATGGAAACTGAGAGCCAGAGAAGGTAAGCCAGCTCCACGGGGTCACCAGCCACTGGGGGCTAGAACCCAGGCCCCTGTCTCCCAGCCCAGTGGCTGCCTGGAGATGGAAGGCGATATATGCCTTGTGAGCAAACATCCCCAAATTCCGCAGCAAAACCCCCAGGTGATTTTGTGAAAATGCTGTCCCAGATCTCATCCCAAACCTCCCAAATCAGATTCTTGGCTGGTGGTTTCAGGAATCTGCATTTTAACAAGCTCCCCCAGATAATTCTAATGCACAGCTTAGACCCTTTACCTGGCATTCAAGACCCTTCCCAGCCTCGCTTTGCATCAGTATCAGTCACTAGCCTGTGCACTAACTCCTCAGAGCCGGGTCTCGTTGTCCTCGGAATCCCCTGGCACCCAACGCAAGTTAGGGCAGAAAGAAAAAAGTGACTCAGCTTGAAACTCAACGCACCTCTTCCTACCTTTATGTCCCCCTCCACCCGGCCCGTCTGACCCCGCCCCTCAGAGGGCCGCGCCTGCGCGGTGGTGTTCGACTGCAAGTTCATCGAGACGTCGGCCACGCTGCAGCACAACGTGGCCGAGCTCTTCGAGGGCGTGGTGCGCCAACTGCGCTTGCGCCGCCGGGACAGCTCGGCCCCAGCGCCTCCCGCGCCCCGACGGCGCGCCAGCCTGGGTCAGCGGGCTCGTCGCTTCCTGGCTCGGCTGACGGCCCGCAGCGCCCGCCGGGCACTCAAGGCCCGCTCTAAGTCTTGCCACAACCTGGCGGTGCTCTGAGGCCGCCCTGCCTCCTGGGGGTGGCAGAACACTGGGCTGCATTCTGAGCTCCACCGATGCCACCGAAGGTCCTCGACGCAGTTGCCTGGACTCGGCACAGTGGGCTGTGCGTGTCCACTGCCCCAAGGGCCGCAGCATCTCCCAGAGCTGCAGCTTCAGGGACCCCCTCCGCTCCAGGAAGGGGTGGACAGACTATGGGACCGAAGCCTCAAGTTGGGCACAGCGTAGGGTTTTGTTTTTGTTTTTTTACGCGGTGCGTGTCTTTTTGTAAAAATCTTCCTTGTCCCTTGGCTCTGGCCAACTCACAATAAACCAGACCAGAAGGATGTCCTGTCTGCATGCCCAGACCTCTTCTTTTGGAATCTTCCAGGCATCTCCACCTCCCACTCTCCCATCTACACTGGTTGCAGATTGGGTTAACCTGCCGACTTGGGTCAAGGTCAGTCAAATCATTGGATCAATTGTGTGTTCAGGCCCTTCTCCCCTTCTCTGAACCACTGGGCATGGCCCCTGTGCGGCACCCCTCGCGCCCCCTCCCCCATCTTCGAGGGAGACCCCGTGGAGCATAAACAACCACAGTTCAGTGTGCTGACCTCCTATTTTCTCATAAACCCATTTTTTTAGATTGTAGATTCATAAAATCTTATCTGGAAGGAATCTCAGCATTCATCCTCACGATGTAATAGCTATCGTTTGTTAGGAGCTGTGTTCTAAGCTGTCACAACTAGGAGTTGATCTTCACAAACCCTGTTTACTAATTAGGAAAATAGACCAATAGATGGTGAAGGTCCGCGGTCAAGATCATTTAGCTACTATAAGTGAAGTTGTCAAAATTCCAATCCAGGCTTGTCAGGCTAGGGTTTGTGCCCTTATCTGCAGTCCTCTTGGAGAATGTGACAAAAAGCTATAGAGTCCTGGGGAAGGGGACTTTCAAACACAAGTTTGCATATGATTTAACCTGGAGGGGGATCCTTGCCTCATGAAACCCATCCATTAATCCCCAGGGTTAGTTCAACTCGTTCATTTTTCTGAGTGTGGGAACTGAAGTCCAGAGAGAGGAAGTGAGCATCCCAGCGTCACCCAGCTAGGGAGGGTGAGGACCAGACCCCAGGACCCAGCCTCCTCTCATGTCTGCGCAGGAAGTAGGAGGTAGTGAGGCATCCAGCCTGGCTGGGGCCGTGGGGCTGAGGCTGGACCTTAGGGGTCAGGTCAGGAGTTTCCAGCCGAAGGGGAAAGGGGTGTCACTTCTTTGAGAGGAGAACAAGATGCGAATGGTTGGGACCATCATGTCCCTGACGCCTGACACCCCTGCCCCCAACCAGCTGCCCGCCCGGATGCCTTGGCCACCAGGAGCACGGTGCCAAAGAAGGCTGGAGCTTGGGGCAGACGAGCCCCACATCCTCCGTCTTCAAGCCCCCAGTCTTGCCAGCAGGGCACTGATGGCACTTACTTCCTCGTCCTAACTCCAGCGCGGGTTAAGGGAGGAGGAGGGGGGTCTTCCCCCACCCCAAGCTGTCTCTGGCCTGCGGTTGTGGGGGAGGGGCTCCAGTTGTGGAAAGTTGGCAGAGGCAGCCGGCAGCAGCCGGAGAGTGGAAAAAATGATATCAAACCCGGAAAAATGCAAGCCGGATGGAGGGCCTGAGTCGGCCCTGGGAGGTGAGAGGGAGGGAGGGAGGGGGCCCCACAGGCTGAGAAAGGAAGAGGGGCCAGGGGGAGAGCACAGGAGCTGATTTTGAGAACACTGAGGGTAATCGCTGTCATTTCTTCCTTTCTTCATCCACAAATATTTATTGAGGGCCTACTAAGTGCGGGGCACAGTGCCAGGCTCTGGGGAGGTAGAGGCAAACCGAAGCAGTAGGATACTGCTCCCTGGAGCCCCCGTCTGGTGGGGAAAGCAAACTAGAACACAAGTAAGTGAATAAAATGGTTACAAACGGATAAGGGACTAATGAGGGTGTTCGTGGAAGGCCCTGAGGATAATCCAGTGCAATCCGGCCAATTTACGGATGGGGAAACTGAGAACCGGAGAGAGGGGGCGGGCTTACCCCAGGCTACTCAGAGTGTGGAAGAAGTCATTGAGACCAGGATTAGGGATGGAAGGGGAGGAAAGGAAGGGAGGGAGGGAGGGAGGGAGCGAGGGAGGGAGCGAGGGAGGGAGGGAGGGAGGAAGAGCAGACCAGGGTCAGGGGGAAAATTATGCAGCCAACATGGCAGCTCAGTGGTTGAGGTGGGTCATGGGTCCTGAACCAGAGGGTCTGTGTTCAATCCTCTATCTCTCTGTTTCTCAGTTTCCCCATCTATAAAATAGGATTCACGACAATTCCCTCCTCAGGATTGATGTGAGGATTCAATGACCTAAGATGTGTAAATTTCTTGGGGCGCCTGGGAGGCTCAGTCGGTTGGGCGGCCGACTTCGGCTCAGGTCATGATCTCACAGTCCGTGAGTTCGAGTCCCATGTCGGGCTCTGTGCTGACATCTCAGAGCCTGGAGCCTGCTTCTGATTCTGTGTCTCCCTCTCCCCCTCACGCTCTGTCTCTTTCTCTCAAAAATAAATAAATAAATAAATAAATAAATAAATAAATAAACAAACAAACAAACATTAAAAAAAATTTTAAACAAAAAAAGATAAAAAACATTAAAAATTTTTTATTAAAAATGTTTTTGTTTTATTCTATATTTGAGAGAGAAAGAGAGAGACAGAGCGTGAGCAGGGGAGGGACAGAGAGATGGAGACAGAACCCGAAGCAGGCTCCAGGCTCCACGCTGTCAGCACAGAGCCTGACACGGGGCTCGAACTCACAAACCGCGAGATCATGACCCAAGCTGAAGTCGGACGCTTAACCACCCAGATGCCCCTTAAAAAAATTTTTTTTAAAGATGTGTAAATTTCTTAAAACAGTCCCTGTGTCAAGGAAGATTCAGTGACTGTTGGTTCCCACTAGCATATCTTAAGACCTTGGGGAAACCAGGGCTTGTTTTTTTTTTTTTTAATCTTCTTTAAATATTTATTTGGGGAGAGAGAGATTGCGAGCGGGGAAGGAGCAGAGAAAGAAAGAGAGAGAATCCCAAGCAGGCTCCGTGCTATCAGTGCAGAGCCCGATGCAGGGCTCGAACTCAGGAACCGTGAGATCATGACCTGAGCCGAAATCAAGAGTCAGTCACCTAACAGACTGAGCCACTCAGGTGCCCTGACCAGGGCTCGTTAAGGGTGGGATACTCTGGGACTGTAAAGATTTGCTTGGGAGTCTTTGCCTTGCTGTGACACTGGAGGACTTTAGGAAAATCTCTTCCCCTCTTGGGCTTCAGTTCTCCCACCTGTAAAATAAAGAGATTGAATGTGAACTTGTATCATATATTCATGTGCGAACCCATTTACTGTCTGCCCACCCCCCGGGAATAAATGCCCCATGAGGTTAGGACCCCCAGTACTTCTCTTTCCCCAGCCACCTACAACAGTGCCTGGCTCATAATAGGTGATCAATAAATACCTGTTGAATGGAGTGATTAACGGATCTGCAAAATGGCCCTTCCAATCCTGACCCCTCTAACTCTAGGAGTCTGCGAATAAAGCATAGCTGGGAAAGCATGTGACAAAACCACAATACTCCTCCCAGGGACATGACCCGTGATAGTTTAGAAAAGTCTTTCTCACCCATTAAAAAAAAAAAAGCTAACTTTGTTTTAGCTCTTTCTGTGTGCTAGGCCCCATGTTATATGCTTGATACACATTTTCTTATGTAATTATCACCACACCCATCTACTTAATAAGTACCATTTAACAGATGAGCAGATTTAGCAGAGTGAGGCTAAGAAAACCCAAGAAATTTGTCCAAGAAAGCATAGTCAGGATTTGCACTCAGGTCAGGTAGGAACTGCTTTCTTTATTGTATAGTTGGGGAAACTGAGGCCCAGAGAAAGGAGACAAATTGTCCAAAGGCATGTAATAATAATTGCAAGCAACTACATCACTCTTACTATGTATCAGGCACTGTTCTAAGTACTTTCCGTATATTCAGTCCTCAACACCGGTCATATTATCACCCATGCCAGTTTGCAGATAGAGACACTGTATCGCAGAAGGAAAGGTTCACTGCCCTGCCAGGTTTGCACAATTAGCAAATAGCAGAGCTAAGATTCGAACCAGGGACGTGTCATCCTGTGGTTTGTTAAGGGCTTGCCTCTGTTACACCATCTGTCAGTATGGCAAGTCCAGAGCAGGCTGGTGTAAATGAAGGGGCACCACCACCCTGCTTCCCGGACTGGGGGCGGGAGGGGGGGTGGGGGGCAGAAAACAAAAGCACATTGAGTGTATTCTAAGCCGCCAGCTGGGACTTTCCACCTTGAAGGGAGAGTACTGTTGTGGAAAAAATGATAAAGCGCTGGAAAGATGAATGTCTCCCAAAGGGCCCCAAGTCTCTTCACAGTCCCCCCCCCCCAGCCTCCTTAGTAGGAGACGGCCACAAACTGTGCCGGCCTGATCCAGATGAGACGAAGGCCACCTGGAACTTGACACACCCCAGCCAGGCTCCCTGAATACTGAGGATCACTGGCCTCAATGGAAAGTTACAATTTCTCAGCCAAGGGCACAAAGCTTCCACTCAGGGAGCCCCCCTCCCGAGTTATCAGGTTCAGGCTGAAACTGCCTGTCCCCGGATGATGGGAAATTCCCGTCCCCTAGGGGCTAGGGGCGGCTGAAGCCTCCCTTTACTCAGCAAACTTGGACAAGGGTGTGTGTTCTGAAGGAGGGCAAGGAGGGTAAAGAGCGTCACAGCTGTCTGCTTCATAAAGACCAAGAATCTCTCAGTTCTGCCACGACCGTAAAACCTTAGGCAAATCAAAACATACAGAGCGAAGGCGTTAGGGTAAAATTCTCTATGTGGTTGTCTCTGACTCAAGAATATTGGAATATTCTAGTACCTTAGCTTGAAAAAATACACAAGTTCAGTTTCAATTTCAGCAGCGTTCCCTTCTGTTCGGATCAGGGTTCACTTAAAAATAATGCTGATGATGGGATGGGAGCTCTGGGTTCAGCAATGTGTGCAATTTTCTCCAGTTCCATCTGGTTCAAGTTCAAGGCTAGGATAGGTCACCGTTCCAGTTTCTAGGCTGCATAAGGAACCACCCCAAATCTTAGTGGCATAAAAACAAGGATTTTATTATGCTTCTAGATTTTGTGAGTCAGGAATTCGGGCAGGGCAGAGTGGATACAACTCCTCTCTAGGGCCTCGGCTGGGAAACTTGAAGACTCGAGTGACTGGAATCATCTCATGAGTCTGGAGGTTGAAGCTGGCAGTGTAGGGATCTCACTTACACGTGGCCTGATGTCTTTATTTCCTGTTTTTACTGTAATGAGTTACCACAAACATAGGGGCTTAAAACAGCGCAAATCTGTTATCTCCCAGTTCTGTATAGAAGTCCGACGTGGGTCTCACTGGGCTAAAATCAAGGTGTCAGCAAAGCTGAATTCTTTTCTGGAGGCTCTAGAGGAGAATCTGTTTCCGGCCTTTCCCAGCTTCTAGGGGCCAAGCGCTTCCCTCGGCTCATGACCCCTGCCTGCCTCCATCGTCAAAGCCAACAACATCAGGCCAAGTCCATCTCATGCCTCCATCCCTCTGGTTCTCCCTCTTTTGCCTCCCTCTCCACCCCTGTGATTACGTGCAGCACACCGGATAATCCAGGATAACTTCCCCGTTTTCAAGTCAGCAGATTAGCACACAATGCCGTCTGTGACCTTAATTCCACGTTGCCATGTAACGTAACATATTCACAGGTTCCAGGGATTGGGACATGGACATTTTGGGGAACTGTTTTTCTGCCTACCACAGCAGGGTAGGATGAAGGGTGTGGGAAGGTGGTGACTGGGTCTTCACTTTCCCCCCAACACACACACACACACACACACACACACACACACACACACACACACTCAGTCTTGTTCTAATGAATAGAGAAAACCCTAAACTGAAGGGCTTCCATCCTAGTGGAATGTCAGAGGCCCTGGAACACTGTTCCTAGAATCTGACCTTGCCTACCTTCCTCAGGTTCCTGTTTCTCTCCAGGAACACCAGCTTCTTCAGAGCTCCACTGGGCAAATATCCACCCACCTTTCAGAAAACCTTACTCCTTACCCACAGATGTAGGTCTTGCTTCCGGATCACCCCTCTCCCCCAGAAGTAATGCATCCTCAGAAGTGGGTTATGGGGACTGGATCAAGACCCCCAGCTGCTCCAGCCGGGCAGTCAAGGGTGCTAGAGCTCTTCTGGTCTTACAGAACAGCCTAGAGAACAGCCCACGCCAAACCCAGTGTTCTTCGAGAGATCTGCCCACCTATGTGAATGAAGATAGATGCCTTGTAGATGGCCAATTGTCTAGGAAGCGATCATTGAATCTTACATACCCACATGTGCGTTAATTCTAAACCCCAAACCCAGGGGTCACTAACAGATGCTCATAGAGTCAGATAGGTAACATAAATCGTGAAGTAGACTGGATGGAGGACATTAGGGAGCACCAAGGTCTACAGCCAACTGGAAGCACCTGCCTTGTGTACGGGGAGCAACAGATCAGAGCTGCCTATTACTGCTGTTAGGAAATGAATCCAGTGTTGCCTGAATTTAGGTTTTTCCAAGAAAGCCAGCAAGGCAGATATTTATGTGAAGTATCCCAATTCTTGTTTTTTTTTTTTCAACAAATGGTGTTGACTGTTTATTTATTTTTGAGAGAGAGACACACAGAGTGCAAGCAGGGGAGGGGCAGAGAGAGGGAGACACAGAATCCGAAGCAGGCTCCAGGCTCTGAGCTGTCAGCACAGAGCTCGACACAGGGCTCAAACTCACAAACTGTGAGATCATGACCTGAGCCAAAGTGGATCGCTTAACCGACTGAACCGCCCAGGCGCCCCAAAGTATCCGAATTCTTAAATACTAGTTGCTAATTTTTATTTTTATTTTTTTAAATGCTTATTTATTTTGAGAGGGGGAGAGAGAGAGAGAGAGAGAGGGAGGAAGGGAGAGAACAAGCAGGGGAGGGGCAGAGAGAGAAGGAGAGAGAGAATCCCAAACAGGCTTCATGCTGTCAACACAGAGCCCGTCAACACAGAGCTGGACGCGGGGCTCGATCGCACAAACCTCTATATCATAACCTGAGCCGAAATCAAGAGGTGGACTCTTAACTAACTGAGCCACCCAGACGCCCTTGCTAATTTTAATTTTTAAAAACCCAGGGGGAGAGGGGAAAGTGGGTGATGGGCATTGAGGAGGGCACCTGTTGGGATGAGCACCGGGTGTTGTATGGAAACCAATTTGACAATAAATTATATTGAATCAATAAATCAATAAATCGATAAATAATAAAAAGCCTGGACAAGATAAGCAAAACATGTCCAACCAAATTCTGACCAGAGGCCGAAAGTTTGTAACCTCTGGTCTGAACCCAAACAGTGACAGAAGAATGTACTCTCAGCCATTCCCCCATCTGCAAGGTCAACCTTCAGACCATGAAGTTAGTACTTAATTATAAGGAACAGCTTGTCCCTTTTGTTCAACTCCTCCCCTCCCCTTTCCAAAAGTGCCTCTTCAAGCCTACTGGGATACCAAAGGTGCCCAGTGCCAAGTAGTATATTTTTTAAATTGAACTTTGAATTACAAAAAGAATACATGTTAATTAGAAGAATAGATCAAAACAACAGAAAACTATATGGTAAAAAGTAAAGATGCATTTATTTGTTAAGCTGCCCTCAGCTACACATGATAGAAATCCTTATAAGGATATTTTCTAACAAGGTGTCCAGAGGCCCTAAAAATGCCAGGTCACTGGGTCTGCATCTCCATAATTCTCTCAGCGTTTCCGTCATGGTTGCAATATGGCTGCAACAACCCCAAGCATCACATCTTCACCCCAGTATCCCAAGCAAGAATGGAAAGGGAAAGGTCAGAAAGAGGTTTTCTTTTTACCAAAGAGGAAACTGTTCTCCCAGCAGTTTCCTTTCATATCTCACTGGCCAAACTGGGTCTCACGGCCAGATGCAAGGTGGGCTGAGAAAGCCAACTATCTGGCAAAAAGGAAAGAGATTGCCACACCTGGCTCGGGCCAATCATGATTCATCCCTATGCTATCCTAACAAGATGGTTTTTGCAAGCAAAGGATAAGTGGGGAGGGTCATTGGATAGGCAACTTTAGGATTTGCCACAGAACTCCTTTCTTCTCCCCCAGTACCACTCCTTTCCCCGGGGGTTCCCACCATTAGCAGCAGTTTGGGGTGCATCCTTGCAGATTTTTCAGTACATACATGCAGACATTTGGTCATTTTTCTTCTCTTCCACATTGTCAGAGTTGCAATTTTACTCTGTTGTTCTCTTTTCCATGGGATCTAAAATAAATCCTGATTGCTCAGAACCAGAGATTGGTTTAAAGATGGACCTACAACCCAGCTATGGTCAATGAGACACGAGGGAGATTTTACTGGAAGGTTCTAGAAAAAAGTTTCTTTGCTCTTAAAAAAGAGCTGGGAGGGGTGCCTGGGTGGCTCAGTTGGCTAAGCGTCCGACTTTTGATTTCAGCTCAGGTCATGATCTCATGATTCATGAGTTCGAGCCTGGAGTCCGGCTCCACACTGACAGTGCGGAACCTGCTTGAGATTCTCTCTCTCCCTCTTTCTCTCTGCCCTTCCCCCGCTCATGCCCTCTGTCTATCTCAAAATAAATAAACTTTTTTTTTTAATTTTTTTTAACGTTTATTTATTTTTGAGACAGCGAGAGACAAAGCATGAACGGGGGAGGGTCAGAGAGAGGGAGACACAGAATCTGAAACAGGCTCCAGGCTCCGAGCCGTCAGCACAGAGCCCGACGCGGGGCTCGAACTCACAGACCGTGAAATCGTGACCTGAGCCAAAGTCGGCCGCTAAACCGACTGAGCCACCCGGGCGCCCCAATAAACTTTTTTTAAAAAGGGCTTGTAGATAAACAAACCAAGCTGCAGCAGGAGGAGACCATCCTTTCTCTTCTGGTGGTCATTGAAATGTATGAATGTGATGCTGGAACTGTAGTCAGCATTTTGCAGCTCTGACAAGATCTAATCAGAGGGTAGCAAGGTAGAAAGATGGGAAGTACCCAAGTCCTTGATGAGGAAGTCAGGTCACTGAATTAGCCATCCCAGAAGTGTTCCACCTCTGGACTTATTGTTATGTAAGAGAATATGTCTTCAATGCCGAAGCAAATTATCTTGGGGACTTCTGCACCAAAGTCAAAATCACCCATTTGATACACATATATAGATTCGTTTGCTGTTTTTCACGTAAATGGAATCAGTTATATGCATTGGCACGGAGTTCATTTGCAAGGAATGAAACCCAAAATAGCAGTAATGGAAATAAGACAGGAGTCTATTTCTCCTTCATGTAAAAGAAGTCCAGAAGTAGGCAGTCCAAGGCTGGCATAGCATTCTACAGAACAGGGACCTTGACTCCTTCTATCTTGTGGTTCACCATCCTAAGTACAGTATTCTGTTCAAGCTATAAACAGTCCCATCCACATTTCAGTCAGCAGGAAGTGGGAAGGAGCCAAAAAAAAAAAAAAAAAGGGCACAGCCTCTCAGAATATGCACACATTACTTCTGATTATATCTCATCGGCCAGTATTTAGTCACATCTTGATTGCAAAGGAGTCTAAGAAATGTACTTTACTCTGTGTCAGTTCAAAATAAGGAATTCCATATTTAAAGAAGGGGAGTATGGACATCGAGAGGTGACAAGCAATCCCTGCCGTGAAATGTACATATTAGATATAATTTGCTTTTTTCATTTAATGTACTCTGGCTTTTCATCAATGCCAGTACACATAAATTTACCTCATTATTTTGAGGTCTTTTTGTTATTCTTTTTCTAGCTTCTTAAAATAGGAACTTATATCATTTGTTTAAAAACGTTCTTCTTTTCTAGTACGAGCACTTAAAGCTATTTAAAAAAAAATTTTTTTTTAACGTTTATTTATTTTTGAGACAGAGAGAGACAGAGCATGAACGGGGGAGGGTCAGAGAGAGGGAGACACAGAATCTGAAACAGGCTCCGGGCTCTGAGCTGTCAGCACAGAGCCCAACGCGGGGCTTGAACTCACGGACCGCGAGATCATGACCTGAGCCGAAGTCAGCCGCCCAACCGACTGAGCCACCCAGGCGCCCTGTAAAGCTATTTTAAAAGAGATGCAACTCTTAATCTTGGGATTGTGAGTTCGAGCCCCGCATTGGGTGTAGAGATTACTTAAAAATAAAACCTTTAAAAATAAAAAAATAAAGCTATTTTAGAAAAACACTACATAATTTATATAAAGCTATAAATTTCCCTCTACGCACTGCTCTAGATGCAGCCCAGAAATTTTAGCGTGTTGTTTCCATGATCACTCAGTTCAAAATATTTTCTAATTTCCCCTGTGATTTCTTCTTCCCACAGGTGATTCAAAGGCATGTGGTTTAATTTCCAAGTACTGAGGGGGGCAGTTCTACGTGTCTTTTTTGTTACTGATTTCTAATTTAATTCGACTGCAAACTTGAAACTTGTTCTATAGCACAACATCTGGTCTACCGCGATTCATGTTCCATTGTGCGCTTGAAAATACTATTCATTCCATGATACTATTGAATACTGTTCAATGTCATGATTGGGTGGGGTGCTCTAAAATGTCAGTTAGGTCAAGGTAATTACTAATGCTGTTCAAGCGTTCCACACACTCACTGATTTTATCCCTATCACTTCACCAGTTGCTGAGAAAGCAATGCCGGAACCTCCAATTATAATTGTGTTGTGTCAATTCTTTCTGTCTATTTGTTTGTTTTCACCTTGTTCTTTTTTCATGGGTGCCAGATATTCCACAATATGGATGTACATACACCCATTGAAGGACATTAGTTTACTGTAAATGTTCCGCCCTTACAAACAGGGTGGCGGTGAATATTTTTGCACATATAGGAGAAATCACCAAATGCAAATTTACTAGGTCAAAGAACGTGCACCTTTTACATTCTGACAGGCACTACCAAATTGCATTCCAAAAGGACTGCTTCTTTTTATATTCAGACCAACAGTGCCCAATTCCCCATACCATGACCCACATTAGGTATTACTGGTTTTTTCTCGTTTCACATTTTCTTGGGGCCAGGATGAGGAAAGTTTGGGAACAAAGATGCCTCATTACTTACTTTGCATTTCCTTAATTATAACCAAGTTGAGCAGTATTCCTCTTGGTGATTGTGCCCCTTAGCTGCCCAAAACCCCCGTGAAGCTTTGAAATTACAGCTTGTAAGGGCTGGATTAAAAATCTCAGCCAGAGCTATTCTGCTCTTTATTATCTGCCTGAGGCAGAGGGATGTTCTTTCTTCCAGTTACCAGAGCCTTGGTTAGAAGAGGAAGTCTGGAATCAGCCAGATCTGGGTTTGAATCCCTCTGGCTCAGCCATATGACATCTGTGACCTTGGACAAGTTACTTAGCTTCTCTGAACCTTTGGACCCTCGACTTTACAAAGGGGGTGACAGCACCTTGCACAGGTGTTGTATGGATTAGAAATTGGATACATAGGGGCATCTGGGTGGCTGAGCGTCTGACTTCAGCTCAGGTCATGATACCACGGTTCAAGCCCCACATCGGGCTCGCTGCTGTCAGCGCAGAACCCGCTTCAGATCCTCTGTCCCTCTTGCTCTCTGCCCCTCCCCCACTTGCACTCTCCTAACAATAAAGAAAACATAAAAAAAAAAAAGAAAGAAATCGGATACGTAAAGCATGTAATACAGCATCTGGCCTCTAGTAGGCTCTAATAACAATTAATAAAAAAAAAATAGGTATTCGTTGAACACTTGCCATGTGCAGAGTGCTCAGCTTATTTTATTACCCTCACAACAGTAAGAGACAACACCATTTACAGATGGGGAAAACTGAGGCCCCAGGACGTGTCTTGTCCAAAGTCACACAGTTTAGTAACCAGCTAAGCCAATGAATAAATCAAGAATGTCTGACTCCTGGAGTGCCTGGCTGGCTCAGTTGGTGGAGCGTGCAACTCTTGATCTCAGGGTTGTGAGTTCTAGCCCTACATTGGGTGTAGGGATTCCTTAAAAATAAAATCTTAAAAAAAAAGTCTGACTCTCAAGCCTGCTTCCCAAGGTAGCTAGCTCATTTCACAGATTAAGAAACTGAGGCCCAGGAAGATAAAATGACATACAAAATTAAAGGGTCCCAGAGCGGCAACCAGTTGACCAAGTAAGTATTTCCCCTCCTTCTGGGTCCTGGTGACCACCTGGAGAAGAGGCTAGAGAGAGTGGAGGCAGGGACGGCTACCCAGCATGGAAAATGTCTCTTTCAGCCAATTTTCCTGAGGAACCCTGGCTGGGGCTCAGGGCTGGGAATAGAAAGTGTGCAGGGAGGAGGCAGCAGCCGCGTCCATCCGTCCATCCGGAGAAGCTGTTTGCAAAGTCCTGCTGAGAGAGACAAGTGGACTGGGGGCGGGGGGAGAGGAGCAGATCCCGGGGGCCAAGGGTCTGGCCTCCGCCCAGGGCCTAGTCTCCTGGGAGAGGGGGAGCAGGCGTCCCCTGAGCTCTCTGCTTCCTCCTTGGGCTCCCCTGCTCTGCCAGCTCCCGCTGTGCCCTCCCCACTAGTCTGGGCATCAGTCATCCCGGAATTGAGACGCTGGCAAGTCTGACTCTCTAGGGATTATGCACAGCCTAGTCCGAAGGTGCAGTGACCAGGAAGAAGGACGGATCCTCCTCTCAGAGATCTTGACAAGGGCTTGGCTTGATCCTTCGCTACTCAGTGCCTATAATGCCACTATCAGAGACACAACAGAGGCTCGCGCTCAGCCGGTATGCAGAGTTATGGCCACCCCAGTGGTCAAAATACTTAGATATTTGCCTACTTGTTAACAACCCCTGTCCCGAGTGCCCTCCAGGTACCCCTCAAGCATACTGGCCACTCTGGACCCTCCTCTGGGACTCCCCAGACCTCCCCACTTACAGCTACGAAAGGGATAACCCCTGCCACTGCAGGGCAGTCCAGGCCTGTGTGGACGGGTCCGTGAGCGATGGCCAGTCATAACAGTTGTTAATCCTTTTCCGATCATTCCTGGAAACTACCCTTTGGCTTAAAACTTTGTCTCTTATTTAAAGGCAAACTGAGGGGCGCCTGGGTGGCGCAGTCGGTTAAGCGTCCGACATCAGCCAGGTCACGATCTCGCGGTCCGTGAGTTCGAGCCCCGCGTCGGGCTCTGGGCTGATGGCTCAGAGCCTGGAGCCTGTTTCCGATTCTGTGTCTCCCTCTCTCTCTGCCCCTCCCCCGTTCATGCTCTGTCTCTCTCTGTCCCAAAAATAAATAAAAAACGTTGAAAAAAAAATTTTAAAAAAAAATAAAGGCAAACTGATAGGAATCTAGAGTGAAAAGGGCCTTGTGCAACGTCTTCATTTTCCGGATGTGGAGAAAGGCCCAGAGAGAAGCAAAGACTTGCCCAAGGTTACACAGCGGGTGAGGATAAGAGAAGGCACGACAAGGCAGGTCCCTGACTCCTGACGCCATCTTTGGGCGTCAGTTTCTCTGGCCCCCACAAACACTGAACTTCAGTGGGTGATGGAAGGAGGTGACGGCGAGGGACCTGTGTCGAGGCGGGACTGATAGCCAGTCCACTGGCTCTTGGACCTTGTAATCATAGTCATGGCAACAGTCTCCTCGGTCACTATCTCCACAGAGATAGTCGTCAAGGCAACCACCACCTAGGGCCCCAACTTCCTGACACCAAGAGCCTTAAGATAAACCAGAAGCAAGTCTTTTCCATAGCACTGACCCAGATCGGAGCTCCGAGTAGGAAAGAGACTTGCCTGACATCACACAGCAAGTTGAGGGTGAAGGCTCTCACAGCCACTCCGTCCTTTGGCTGACACCCCCACCCTTGACCCATTTTTCTGCCTGCCTTGGTGCTTCCCACATTCCTCCAGCCCTCAGTCAGGGTCCCCTTCCCACGGCATCTCACCCTTGGCTGCCTGCCAGCCAGATCACCCTCCTGGGAACAGGCTGACATGAGCTCAGTGTAGGACTCCTCACAGGGGTTTTCATCATTCCCTGGGGTTCCCTGGGGGCCAAAACGTCTTCAGCACCCTTTGCCCCCCAAAGAAAGTGATCTCTGCACTGGAGGAACTACAGGCACTCTTAGCTCAGAATTGAGAAGCTCTTTGGGGGGCGGTCAGGCCTGTTCTCTGTGTAACACCAGAGTTGCTGCCCCATCGTGGAAAGGGCTCTGGGCTGGGAGGACAGTGGACCAGATTTCTAGCACAGTCCTGAATCTGATCCCCTGTTGCTTTTCCCAAGTCCCTTCTTCTCTCTAGAACCCTGTATCCCCACCAGAGAGACGGGCACGAGAATACTGGCCTTCTTCAGCACCACCACCGCCCGAAGGCTGCTGGAGACCAGATGCAATCCAGCATTTTAGTGTTACCAGAGAATGATGTGGTTCAAAGACCTGGCCTCCCTTCCGGGCTTCTCCTTTTAGAAGAATGGAATCTCAGGATTGGAAGGACAGTCCTGGCACAGGCAAGAGCTGGAGCCAAAACAGACAGGCTGAAAGAATCTGGAGACCCAAAAGTAGTTAATATGTTGAAGTGTAGGTATGATGCTGGGGGCGAAGAGAGACTAGGCCAGAAGGAGAGGCCAGAGGTGAGTGAAAACAATCGATCGATCGGCAGTTCTAGGGGGAGGACATTGCCTCAGGGACTCCCGCCTGGGTCTGACCCTTGTACTCCCGGGCACCTTGGGACACAGCCATGCAGGAGGAGAGACGAGAGCATACCAGGAATCAGTCCCTCATCCGTTGATTCATGAATACTTATTAGACATGACGCAGGCTGTGTGACCTTGGGCAAGTTATTTAGCCTTTCTGAACTGCAGATTCCTCACATGTAAATGAGGGCAATGAAGACGCCTGCCCATGGGATGGCGTGAGGATCAAATGGGTTGGTTACTATATATAGATGTCAAGCGCAGTGCCCGGGAAGTAAGCACTCCATGCGTGTGCGTGACAATGACCATGATGATAATTGAGTATCCACATATGCCTGGCGCTCTCTAGACAGTAGATGCGCAGGGTGAACACGGATGAACACTGGCCGTCATTCTGCCCTCGAGGGGCTCACAGTCTAATGCAAGAAACAAACCAAAAAAGAGAGCCTCATAAAAGCAGAAATAATAAAAATAATAATAATAATTACAGACTGTCACATCAGATGTAAATCTTAACCCCCAGACTCAGGTGTGCAAGAAATACTCATTTCTTTCTTTTCTCAAAAACCAAATCAATTTCAGGATGCCTGGCTGGCTCAGTCGGGACACTATGTGAATCTTGATCTCGGGATTGTGAGTTTGAGCCCCACATTAGGGGTCTCTACCCTTTAAAAAAAAAAAAGAAACGTGGGTTGCCTGGGTGGCTCAGTCGGTTAAGCATTTTGACTTCGGCTCAGGTCATGATACCACAGCTTGTGAGTTTGAGCCCCACGCCGGGATCTGTGCTGACAGCTAGGAGCCTGGACCCTGCTTCCAATTTTGCGTCTCCCTCTCTCTGCCCCTCCCCTGCTCGCGCTCTCTCTCTCAAAAATAAACATTAAGGGACTCTTGGGTGGCTCAGTCCGTTAAGCATCCGACTTCAGCTCAGGTCATGATCTCGCGGTCCGTGAGTACGAGCCCCGGGTCGGGTTCAGGGCTGACAGCTCAGAGCCTGGAGCCCATTTCGGATTCTGTGTCTCCCTCTCTCTCTGACCCTCCCCTGTTCATGCTCTGTCTCTCTCTGTCTCAAAAATAAATAAACATTAAAAAATAAATTTAAAAAAACATTAAAAACATTTTTTTAAGAAACAAAAAAATAAATTTCTACCCCTACTGCCCCCATCCTTCTGGACTAGAGAGAAATTTAATCTCTGCCCTTACTGAAGGCTACTCCCCGCCAGAGGACAAGAAGGGAAGCCAGGGGGCTCTCCCTGGCACTGGACCACGGGAGGCCTCTGACGGCTGTGCCCAAAGCCTCAACAAGCCCTAAAGTGCAAGCCTGCTTCCAAGCCTGGGGCCTCACAGTCTTGCTGGAGTCTGGCATCTCCGGGCCTGGGTCCATCCCCACAGAGTCTGGCCACCTGTTGCCACACTATCAAGAAGGGGGCAGGAGGATCCCCTCCCCCCACCCCATGCCAGCCTCCATCGACCTTCCTTCACAGCTTCCTAGAGCTCCTTTGTGTCTCCCACCGTCCCTGCCCTCAGAAGCAAGGAGCATTCTCTCTGCAACAAGAATTTGCAAACTCAGAGTCTCTGGAGACCAAACACTTAACAACAGCAACAAAAGTGTGAAGCTTGGTAACGAGAGAACACGTGCTCTACCTAGAGAGGGCAGCACAGCTCAGCCCACAAAAGTGCCATCAGGCCATGCGGTCTAACGGTTAGGAGCCCACATTCTAGAGCTTTGTTACCTGGGTTCAAATGCTGGTGCTGCTGTTTACTGCCTGTGAGTTCCTTTTTTTTTTTTTTTTTCAACGTTCATTTATTTTTGGGACAGAGAGAGACAGAGCATGAACGGAGGAGGGGCAGAGAGAAAGGGAGACACAGAATCGGAAACAGGCTCCAGGCTCTGAGCCATCAGCCCAGAGCCTGACGCGGGGCTTGAACTCACGGACCGCGAGATCGCGACCTGGCTGAAGTCGGACGCTTAACCGACTGCGCCACCCAGGCGCCCCGACTGCCTGTGAGTTCTTAGGCAAGCCACTTAACCCCTCTGTGCCTGCTTCTTTAGCCATGAAAAAGAATATTTGTACCTACCTGTACAACAGCTCCAGGGGAGAAAGCACTTTGAACGGTGCCTGACATCAGTAGGTACTCAATAAATATTAGTGGAAATGCAAGCATGAGATTGCCAGATCCTCTTAAGTGTTCAAGAGAAGCTAGAGATCCAAATTTTTGCTTTGAAATTGCTTTTTCAAAAAATGTGTATTTATTTATTTTGAGAGAGAGAAAGCACGAGCGTGAGTGGGGAAGGGGCAGAGAGAGAGGGAGAGAGGGAATCCCAGGCAGGCTTCGAGCTGTCAGCACAGAGCCGGACGTGGGGCTCAGTCTCATGAACCATGAGATCATGACCTGAGCTGAAATCAAGAGTCAGACGCTTAACTGACTGAGCCACCTAGACACCCCCAAATTGCTCTATTTTTGAACTTTGGCAGCAGAGTGAAAACAGTTGTTGAACCTGTGAAGGTGAAGGTCATACAAGACACATCTGTGAACAGGACTGGACCTAGGGAGCTGAGTTTCCATATCTGTTCTATGATGTTTAAACGTGTACAAAATGGAAGCCAGAAAGGAAACCGTCTTGGAGGCAGCTTCAGCTTTGAACTCTATGACCAAACCTTCCCTAGGCAAGAAATACAAAAAGGGGAGGAGAAAAGAGGGACAAAACCACAAACTGATATGTCAAATTACCCTGGTACACAGCACATTACCCACTGCAGTGTTATGTGCTATGAGGATTTTTTTAAGATGCTGAGATAAAGAATTTAAGGTAACATTATCGACTGATGAATGGGTAAAGAAGATGCGGTGTGTATATATACAATGGAATATTACTCGGCGATCAAAAAGAATGAAATCTTGCCATTTGCGACAACATGGATGGAAGTATTGTATTACGCTAAGTGAAACAAGTCACTGGATGATAAAGATAAATATCATATGATTTCACTCATATATGGAATTAAAAAAAAAGAACATAGGGGAAGGGAAAGAAAAATAAAATAAGATAAAAACGGAGAGGGAGACAAACCATAAGAGACACTTAAATATAGAGAACAAACTGAGGGTTGCTGGAGGGGCGGTGGGTGGGGGAATGGACGAAATGGGTGATGGGCATGAAGGAGGGCACTTGTTGGGATGAGCACAGGGTGTTATGTGTAAGTGATGAATCGCTAAATTCTACTCCTGAAATCCATACTGCACTATATGTTAACTAACATGAATTTAAATTAAAAAAAAAAGTAATTTAAGGCAACATTTAAGCTAAGACTCATGAGAAGGAGCTAGCTTAGCCAAGAGAATCAAAGTGATAGAAGACCAGGAAAGGAGAAACAGCTTATGCAAAGGACCTGAGGCTGAAAAGAGTTTAATGCAAAAGAGGAAAGCAATAATGGATGAGCTAAGTATCTTGGCAGGGACAGGGCATTCAGGGCCTTGAAGACCATGGTGAGGAAGGAACATGAGATTATCTTGAGGGCAGGGGGACCATTGAAGGGTTTCAAGCAAAGAGATAAGATACGGGGGTGGGGAGGGGGAGGTCTCCAGGAGTTGAATGAGGAAGCTGTTGAAATGGCCTAGAAGAGACAATGTGGCCTGGATTGACCAGCAGCTTTGGGCATGGACAGCCCCAGACTTTGGTGTCTGAACTGGCCTCAAAGTCAAAGGCTGGATTTAGGCCTGAGAGCAAACCTACTGCTTTTCCATAAGCCAGGCAATGAATGGCTTTTCCAGAGTCAGGGTCCCTGGGACCATCCTGGATATCCTCCTACCACCTATGCTGTGTCCGTTCACTGGCCTAGTCTGCCCTCTGCTGGCAGAAGGAGGCACTAGCGCAACGGGAGCATCTGCCTCTGGAAGAAACAGTAACGGAAAGAGAGGACACCTGGGCTCCCAAATCTCCCCCATCTCAGTTCATCTTTATCTCAGCACCTTTATCATCCAGTGACTCTGTTCCGAAATGCAGGACTCAGTTTCTCCTCCTCCCTTACACCCCATCAGGGAGTCTTGTTGATGCCGTTTCTTAAATAGAATCCTAAATCAGAAATTTCCTAAGTATATCTTAATCACACCCACTGCTCCCCATCTCCACCAGGCCACGGTAGCCAAAGCCACTTCCCTCTCTCCTTTGGTCTACTTACCTTGTTCTGGCCAATCCATTTCCCACTGGGCAGCCAGAGCCCTCATAATACCCTCTAATGCCAAAATTCTTTCTCCTCAATGCATAGCTCCTCGTACCGCTCAGTGTGGAGCCCAACGGGGAAATCCCTGGCATACACATGCCCTGGCATACACATGTCCTTTCGTTGGCTCCTCTCCTTCCTCCATCCTCCCCTTCATTGCTGTTTGTCTCGTTCTCTGCCTCCTGTTCATGTCTACCACAAAGCAGATTTGCTATTTCTGTTTCTTTGGCACTTGCCAGCCAGGGCTCTCGGGGTCTCACATTCCCCTGGTGCGAATTGTCAAGGTCTTCCCCTGCTAACCATATAGACAGTTGCTTCCCTGGGAAAAATACCAATGCCAAGGCGATAACACTTTCACCCTGAGTACAGTGTGATGCTAACATGCTAGGACTCTAATGTCTCATCATCCCAACATCCTATGGCTTGGCCCATGGTTACAGAAATCCTCACTGACCCTCCCAACCCCCACCATGGAATGGAAGGCTCACCCACCCCAGAGGCCTTCTGACAGTGGGGCGGCACATCATGACCACCCTGAACCAAGAGGGTTCATGAACCCAGGAGCCTCTGGGTTCCTAAGGCAAATCATAACATGTTAACTCAGCTCATGGGGGATGCCATTTGTAACGCACAGGTTTGCTGTGAAAGAGAATAAAGACAGGGAGCAGAGACGAGCCGAGAGACAATCCTGGCAGCACAGGTGCCCTGGTGTCGGAGGGAAACTGAGGCCCAGCTCGGTCCCTGACGTCCCGTCCACAGGTTCGGTTATTCACCTCTTCCTTGTTGTTCAAGAGCCAAACATTCCTATCGTTGCCCAAAGTGTTTGCAGCTGGGTTTTCAGCCCTTGCAAACCAAAGAACCCTGACTCACTGTCTGAAGGGCACTTCATTCCTTTTGCAAATCCAACCTCTGTCCCCAACCCAACAAAGAAGAAAGAGAACTCTGAAATGAGTCTTCGCTTCAAGTCTTCAGAGATCTTGTCTTTTCTTTCTTTTTTAAGTAGGCTCCATGGCCAACGTGGGGCTTGGACCCATGACCCTGAGGTCAAGAGGCACATGCTCTCCCGACTGAGCCAGGCAGGCGCCCCATGTATTTTCTTTCTTGGATCTCCAAAGTAGAGGGATGAGTTCATCATACTCCTTCCTTCATGGCAGACTGTCTTCACTGCTGTCCGGCAAAGTCCCTGTTTCATTTTACTTATGTAAGTTTTGTTGTTGCTGTTGTTGTTTAAAGTTTATTTTTGGTAATCTCTACACCCAACGTGGGGCTTGAACTCGCAACCCCGAGATCAAGAGCCACATGCTCTTCCAACTGAGCCAACCAGGCACCCCTGTTGTCGTTGTTTTAATCCCCAGTTCCCACTCTCATTCCCACCCCTCTATAGGGAACCATTCTAATGTGCTTGATGTATACTCTTTTCTTTTCTTTTCTTTTCTTGTTAGGATTTATTCAGACCCAGGGTTTGGTTTGGGTTTTTTTTAATAATTTATTTATTTTTTTAATTTACATCCAAATTAGTTAGCATATAATGCAACAATGATTTCAGGATTAGATTCCTTAATGCTCCTTACCCATTTAGCCCATCCCCCCCCCACACTCCCTCCAGTAACCCTCTGTTTGTTCTCCATATTTAAGAGTCTCTTATGTTTTGTCCTCCTCCCTGTTTTTATATTATTTTTGCTTCCCTTCCTTTATGTCCCTCTGTTTTGTATCTTAAAGTCTTCATGTGAGTGAAGTCAAGAAATTGGTCTTTCTCTGACTGACTAATTTCGCTTAGGGTAATACCCTCTAGTTCCATCCACGTTGTTGCAAATGGCAAGATTTCATTCTTTTTGATTGCTAAGTAATACTCCATTGTGTATATATATCCATTCATCATCCCTCAATGGACATTTGGGCTCTTTCCATACTTTGGCTATTGTCGATAGCACTGCTATAAACATTGGGGTGCATGTGCCCCTTCAAAACAGCACACCTATACCCCTTGGATAAATTCCTAGTAGTGCAATTGCTGGGTCGTAGGGTAGTTCTATTTTTAATTTTTTGAGGAACCTCCCTACCGCTTTCCAGAGTGGCTGCACCAGTTTGCATTCCCAGATGTATATTCTTTAATATGCAAATATTCCTGTTAGATTTGCAATGTTGCTATGTGATAAGGACTTGTGATTTATGGAAATCATGTTGCACATTTCTTCATACTCAGCTCCACGTTTTAAAGATCTCTACATGTTGGGGCGCCTGGGTGGCGCAGTCGGTTAAGCGTCCGACTTCAGCCAGGTCACGATCTCGCGGTCCGTGAGTTCGAGCCCCGCGTCGGGCTCTGGGCTGATGGCTCAGAGCCTGGAGCCTGTTTCCGATTCTGTGTCTCCCTCTCTCTCTGCCCCTCCCCCATTCATGCTCTGTCTCTCTCTGTCTCAAAAATAAATAAACGTTGAAAAAAATTAAAAAAAAATAAAATAAAATAAAGATCTCTACATGTTGATGAAGATTAGGGAGATGATAAGGGATGTATTTGGTGCCCCACCCAGATCCCCTTTAACAGACATAGTGGCCCATCCCCCAGCTGTTGGGAGTGTTGGCTGAAAGCCACTGGCAATGGCCACCTTCTCTGGAGAATTGCCCTTGGTCAAACGGGGGCCAACTAGTCAGGGTATCTCACCCCCGACTCTTACACTTTGGCCAGTGACGGACAGATACAGGGTACAAGAGGTCAAGGCAGGAACGATTCTGTGATGCCCCAGAGCTCTCCTTGGGGTCACAGAGAACAAAGTCTCTGGCTGAGACCTCCTCCTCACTTAGCCTTTTATTTCCTGCATTCCCTCATGCCCATCCCCCTAAAAACACTCTCCCTCAAAATCGCTTAAACAATGGGGTGTCTGGTGGCTCAGTCAGTCAAGCGTCCAACTCTTAAATCTCAGCTCAGGTCACGATCGCAGGGTTATGGGATCGAGCCCCGTGCTGGGCTCCGTGCTGAGTATGGATCTTGCTTAAGATTCTGTCTCTCTTCCTCTGCCCCTCTGTTCTGCTCAAACATTCTCTCTCTCTCTCTCTCTCTCTCTCTCTCTCTCTCTCAAAAAATCTATTAAGTAAGAATCCTCATCTCAGGTTCTGCTTCTACTTGACCACTTGACTATAACCATTATCATCCCAACCAGTACAAGGGGTTCTATTAATAATTAGGCCAGGGGAGGGCTGCCTGGGTGGCTCAGTCAGTTGAGCCTCTGACTTGGGCTCAGGTCATGATCTCACGGCTCGCGGGTTTGTGGCCTGTGTCAGACTCTGTGCTGACAGCTCAGAACCTAGAACCCTCTTCAGATTCTGTGTCTCTGCCTCTCTCTGCCCCTCCCCTGCTCAAACTCTCTCTCTCTCTCTCTCTCTCTCTCAAAAATAAATAAATGTTAAATTTTTTTTTAATAAATAATAATTAGGCCAGGGCAAAGGGCATATACCATGACTCCCCGCCAAACCAGGAGGCAGTGTCAACCCAGCTGAGCATGCTCTGAGATTGCTTCCTGTTGCTGGCTAGCGTTCCATAGACACATCCATCACATTTTGTCAATCCTTCCCCAGTGACACAGACCTAAGTTTGCTCTAACTTCCTGCTACCAAGAAAAATAACAAACACTGCTGGAAATCCCTGGGCATGTCCCTTGATAGGCCCACGTGAAAATTTCTCTAGGATTATGGAGCTGAAAATAATCCACATGAGCCATTTGGGCCTCCAAAAAGATTTTCCAGGGCACCCGGGTGGTTCGGTTGGTTGAGTGGCCAACTTCAGCTCAGGTCATGATCCCGTGGTTCATGGGTTGGAGCCCCACATCAGGCTCTCTGCTGTCAGGGCAGACCCTGCTTCAGATCCTCTGTCCCTCTCTCTCTCTCTGGACCTCCCCTGCTCATTCTGTCTGTCTCTCTCCCTCTCTCTCTCTCTCTCTCTCTCAAAAATAAACATTAAAAAAAAAAGATTTTCCTGAATGAGAATTCCAGCCCTAAGGCAAGGAGGTATGGAGGCACCAAAAGTGTTTCTCCCTGTTTCTTTCATCTTAGTGAAACCCCAGGGGCATTTCTGCCAGCTCTACTCTGCCAGAGATACAGGGGTTCCTTGGGGTTCCCCGATACTGGAACCTGACACAGAGCTGACGTTCAACTCAAGCTCGGAGGGATTGTGGGGTGAGAAAGTGAAGGTTACGTGAAGAGAATGATATATTCCCTCGTTCATATACAAACATTTATGGATCACATATATGTAAAGGCCCCATGGCCTTGGAAGATATTGAGAACAGTAAACATTTATAGAGTTTTACTGCTTTCTTGCCCATTCTCTTACAGGGATCAAGAACATGGGACTATCTGGGCCCTCGGGCAGACGTATACCATCTAAGAATAAGGAGCTTCTCCTACACCAGCATTTTTCAGACTAAATGTGCATGTGGATCAGGTAGAGATCCAGTAGTCTGGGTGGAGCTGAGATTCTAGATTTCTTCCAGGTTCCCAGGTGATGCTGATGGGGCTAACCTGGGCACCGCACCTGGATTAGCGAGGTCTTACAATCACCAGACAATCATCACACCTAAACAATCCATGTTTGAATTTTCCCACTCATCTCAAACTTTCCTTTCCAGTCTTTTTAAAAATGTTGTGACCCAGGGGCGCCTGGGTGGCTCAGTCGGCTGAGCGTCCGGCTTCGGCTCAGTTCATGATCTCGCGGTTTGTGAGTTTGAGCCCCGCATCGGGCTCTGTGCTGACAGCTCAGAGCCTGGAGCCTGCTTCGGATTCTGTGTCTTCCTCTCACTCCGCCCCTCCCCTGCTCATGCTCTGTCTCTCCCTCTCTCTCAAAATAAATAAGTAAATAAATAAACATTTTTAAAATGTTGTGACCCAGGAACCAATCAAGAATGGTACATTACATTTGTTTCCTTTCATCTGCAACAATCCCCCCCATAGAATTTTCCCCCATGGCACCAACATTTTTGAAGAGTCCAGACTACTTGTCTTGTAGAACCTTCCACAGTCTGTACTTTTCTGACATTTTCTGAGGTTCCTTCATGAGTAGATGGGAGTCAAACATGTTTGGCAAGAAGACCACCCAGATGATGTGTCCCACACATCACATCACCTGTTGTCATATTGTCCCATCCCATCCCATTTTGTCACTCCATTGTAAAGGAAACCTTTTGTAGCTAACAGGTAATCTGTGAGGTGACACTCTAAGACTGTATGGATAGCTCCTCAACCTTTCTCACAACAACTTTAGCATCCATTCACACTCTTTGCTTGTGGGGTCTGGAAATATTTAAATATTTGATAGCGTGTGTAAGTGTGAGTGAATACGTGTGTGGGCATGTATGAGGGAAAAAATTAGAAAATCTGAAACCCATTCACGGTGACTGAACACAGTAATAAGTGAACAAGAGAGAGGGACTACATCCTTCTCTGGAACAAATATTTGGTCATTTAGCTACCTCAGGCTCTCAACAGGCTCCTTTCTTGACGTCAGTTCAGAAATTGGGAAAGTAACCCCATACAGCAGGCTTCAGCAGATAAAGCCTCAGGACACCCACCTGCAGAGTGTCTCATCCCCGTCTCCAGACAATATCAAGACAGGTCTGCTCCAAGCCAGAAATCCAACCCTCCGGAAGCCTTGACAGGATCTTTCTGAACTTGGGTCAAACCCTCAGTTCCCTGGGTCACATTCACAACCTCCCACTCTGGAGTGTGAAGAGAGATGGCCGGATCCACCTTAGAACAAACTAAATCAAGTGCTCAGCCTGGTGGGAAACAGGAGTGTCCAACTTCCGGTCATAGACTCTCAGCTGGGGAGGCACAGAGCCGTGAGGCCTGGTTGCTGGGCAAATCCTGTGGCCTGAATTATTGATGGATGAATTGATCGGGCACACCACCTTCACCCACCCATTCATATCAGGTCCAGCTTAGTGAAAAACGGAGCCTGAAACTGTACGCCATCCTCCCAAAACTAAGTTACTCTGGTCCAAACTCCTTAGCCTCTTGTGTAGCTGGAATATTGCAAAGAGCAAAGGCTTTGGAGTCCTACAGACCTGAGCTCAAGGGTCTCCTTTTCCACTGCTGACTGTGTGTCCTGGGCTGGCTAGTTTAGCTTACCTCAGTGAGGCTCAGTTTCCTCATCTGTAAATTGGGACCAATCAACTCCTACCAGTATTGTGGAGATAACACACACACACACACATACACACACACACACACACACACACACACACACACACACACACAAAGTTACTAGTACAGTGCCTGGCATGTCCTAGGCAAATAACTCTATCATTCAAACTCTTATAGTCTGACTCCTTGCCTTTGTCTGCCTTCACCATGAGCCCCACGCTCCAACCCCACCTCACCACCTGTCAAGCTTGGACCAGGCCATGGGATTTTATACCCTCTGTGTCATTTATCAACTTATTGCCTCTCAGCTCTCAGTCCACTCTTTTTGCATGCTCTGGGTTGATGGAGATGGGCCTTGTAAGTATTTCTCCTTTTCCAGCTGACGTAGTTATGCTTTTTCAGTACCGTGTACTAAAGGGACATTGGAGGGGTGCCTGGGTGGCTCAATCGGTTGAGCGTCTGACTTCGGCTCAGGTCATGATCTCGTGGTCTGTGAGTTCAAGCCCCGCATCGGGCTCTGTGCTGACAGCTCAGAGCCTGGAGCGTGTTTCTGATTCTCTCTCTCTCTCTCTCTCTCTCTCTCTCTGCCCCTCCCCACTCATGCTCCGTCTCTCTCTCTTTCTCTGTCAAAAATAAATAAACATTTTTTTAATAATAATAATAAAGGGACATTGGAGGGAAATGGATCTTTCTTCCTGGTTTCAGATTGGCTTGCTTCCTGGGTTCCAGGAGAGCATACTTTTTCTCCATCACTTGGCCCAAAGTTTCTCCAGTGCTAGGTTTCTGCGGGGTGTAACTTTCTCAGTTTGTCTGCCACATACTTTCTCCAGCTTTTAACTAGGGCAGCAATAACATACCCAGGAGCCCCAGACAGCATGGGCCTGCACCCAAACTCAGATCACGTCTACCCACACCTTCTCAGCCCTGGACACACATACACTGGAAGCTCCACAGGGCTGTCCATCTACAGAGCCAACCACCTGACTTTTGTCCGCTGGAACTGACTGAAGGGAATCACTCTACAGAAGTGCCCAAGCCATATAAGTACACTAGATTCCTAGAGAGGGAGATATCTATGAACTATTTATGTCCCTTAACATGCTATGGAACACACAACTACACACTGACATCCTACACGCTTCATATTTTATTTTGCTCATTTTATTTATTGTCTTCCCAACACCTCCCCCTACCACTGCACTAAAAATGCAACAACCCTCATGAGTATAGGGACGGACTTTTACCCGTATTCTCCCTGTGTGCCCAGAGCCTAGGACGGCGTCTGGCATATAACGGGATATTCAAATACTTAAGGAGCGATGCAAAGATTCAATATTGGATGAATGATGCATGCATAAACAAATTCTCAGTTATTCGGATGAGGACTTGTAGGGAGCAGAACAGCCTGGGATCAAGGAAGCCGGCGAGCACCGGGGCATGGGGTCCTCAGGTCTCTCTCTCCGGATGGATGCCCACCGCAGCGGTCCAGAGTTCCTTTCCCGACCGCTCGCGAGTTGCTTAGCAACTGGTCGCCCGGCCCTCCGCTTCCAATAGAGGGCGCGCGGGCGGGGAGACGTGAACGCGCACGCGTGCGCGGCGCGGGCCGGCAAGCGGGGCACGTCACTTCCTGTTTCTTTAAGGGAACGTGGCTTTTCCCTGCAGCGCCTGTCTTCCTGTCTGCGTCTCTGCTGCGGCGGCCGGAGCTGGAGTCGGACCCCGAGCGCAGCGTCGCCATGGACTCGGCCCTCAGCGACCCGCACAACGGCAGCGCCGAGGCGGGCGGCGCAGCCAACGGCACGGCGCGGCCGCCTTCCACGCCCGAGGGCATCGCGCTGGCCTACGGCAGCCTCCTGCTCATGGCGCTGCTGCCCATCTTCTTCGGCGCCCTTCGCTCCGTGCGCTGCGCCCGCGGCAAGGTAGGTCGGGTCGGAGGCAAAGCCGCGCGCGCTTTCCACCTCCTCTCCGGGACGTGACTGACGCGGATCCTTCCCCCACCCGCCCTACACGGGACAGACACTACCTCTCCCCGGACACTGACCTTTCCCGGCTTGGATCACCACCGCTTCCCCACCACATCCGGGAGCTGGCCTTAGGTGTCCCGGGATCTGACACCTTCCCAGATAGGGGACTGGCTTCTACCCGCAATCGGACCCTGACACATCCCTCCCTCTCCGTGCATCACGCTGCAAACACTGTCAGCCTCACATGCGACTCGGGCATGTATTGTTCTGAGCCTACTGGACCCAGGCAGATCGGCCGCACCCTCTGCTCTGCCTGCTCATCCCATATGGGACGCCTCATCTTGGGCTCTGGGTCAACCCCAATCTGTACCTGATGGGGCGCTGGTCCTGACAGCTGAGTGGTACAATCCCTTGTCATTCCTCCGTTAGGAACTCTGCCTCACCCACCCTAGGGCAAGTTCTAGGATCCAGGTCCATCCCTAAGCTGTGACACCTGTCTAACTGGAATCTGTGAACCGCAGTGCGCTTTCCTAGAACGCCCAGATCAGGCCCCTGCGCTGCCTCAAAAAAATTAACCCAAGGATATAGCCGCAGCTGAGGCCCCAATTTTTTGCATCACCTCTCAAACCACTTGGAAGTGGGTTTGCCAGCCCCTCGGAGCCTGACACCGTAGCACTTCTCTTTTTTACCAGGCATAGACCCTTCTTTTGCTGGTTTGCTCTCCCTGACTGGTAGACACCTCCTACCTTGGACCTGTCCTGGGCTGAACCCAGACCCTACCTCAAAGTAGCTTTTCTTCCTGTGCTCCCTAAAACAATCTCTCCACCAACTTTGGCTTACCTGCTGAGGAACTAAGCTGCTATGGGCCTCTCTTAGGAGACTAGGCCAGATCCACTCCTGACCTTCCTCAGTATATGTCCCATTGGATACCTAAGAGGACCCTGGCACCTTCCACCCCCTGACTTCCTCCCCTCACCCTTCTTCCCTATATTAAGCTCTCTCCAGCCCATTACACCGGTGGCTTCTCACTTCCTGGCACCCTCTCCCCTCCTGATCTGTAACTCCTCCCTGGCCCAAACCTGAAATTGAACCTAAGCGGAAGCTGTCTTACCCAAAGAGGGCAGGTCCACAAAGCAGCTGCCACTTCGGAAACTGCTCAAGCCTGGGTTCTCAAAACATTACCCAACTTGAGGGCTGGCACCTTCCTTCCCCAAGATCAGAGGACCTGCTGTTAGCTCCTTCTGTGGACAAATACAAAGGGGAGTAGTCAGGCAGGGCTTAGGTGGCCCCATTTGCCTGCCTTTCCATTCTGCCTCTTCTAAGCAGAGTTCAGATGGCTTTCAGCCTCCCTGCCATGCCTTTTGGGCAGACACTTGTGGGGGGTGGGGGGCGGGGGGGGGTGCTGAAATAGACCAGGACAAAGGAAAGTGAAGGTGGCATGGCATGAGCTGATCTGAGGGGCTCCCAAAACTGAGTAATTCTCCTTGGTGTCTTCCCCACAAGGATCACTAATCTCTTAAGAAGACACGTTACTGACAACAGAATTTCCTGAACCTCCACTGTTGTTGGGGGGGCATGCTGCAAAAATGAATCGGTCAGAGCTCTGTCACCAAGGGCTTTAGGTGCCTGAATGGAGAAGGAATAACTAGTTATGTGATTGCAGTACAGTCGTGCTGCAGAGTTTAGGGAGAAAGTTGGAGCACACCTGAGGCAGGGCAGAGAGGCTTTGTGCTGGAGGTGGGCTTGAGCCTTGATGCAGACGTAGAATTTCAGCTAGAAGACATTCTAGGCAGAGGAAACCAGGTAAGGAGCTGTATGAAGCAGTTTAGGAGGTGGTGGAAGGTCTGGTGTGGCAGGCACAGAGGGTGTGCATAGAAGGGAGCTTTCGATCCACCGTAGCCTCTAAATACCTCCGCCACCGTCTCCTGCAGGGTAGGGGAGTTAGAAAGCTGCATGAAATCGCAGGCAGCCAGACCCACCACCGATAACTAGGATATTCTGGGAGTTACAGAGCCTTCACCATCTTTGCTTCTCCCAGCAACTGAATGGGACAGATGGAGCCAGTTTTATTTTCCCTGCGGTTCAGAGAAAGAAACTGAGAGTCAGAGAAATGACTTCTCATGATCCCTCTGCCAATTAGGGACAGAACTAGGTGTTGCTAGATCCAGTCCAGGTGCCTCCAAAGACCCACACAAGTGGCATTTGGGCCTAGGGGAGAAAAAATAAACAAAACAAAACAAGGCAGACAGCTCCCTTTTTCTACCCTGACTCATGTTTCCCTGGTCATGTGGCAAGGAGAGAGAAAAGTTAGTGTGGGGGCCCAGGAGTTTTGATTTCCCACCAGTGTTAGACCTTAAAGCCAGCTGAGCGAGGGCATGTGAGGACAGAGTTCTCCCGGGAGCCAAGTTGTCCATAACAGGCAGAGCAAATTGTGAAATCATGGGGAGAAGAAGGTGGAGCATCCAGGAGTGTGTTGGGAAGAAGAAGCCATGGGGGGAGCAGCCTGAGAGGGGTGCCCATCCCTGTCAGAGACCTGTGTTCCCAGAAGGGAGCAGATCCCAGCCCAGGCAATAGCTGGGGATCAGATTGCTTCCCGAGGCTCTTGGCCTGTAACTCAGAGGAGCCCCTCAGCCAACTGGACTGGGCTCCCGCTGTGTGCCAGGCCCCGGGCTGGGTACCAGGGGTGCTGGGACAACGAAGGCCAGGACCTGCCCTCCCGGAGCTTAGTCCCCATAGAGAAACAGATGTGTGAGCAGCCGCCTAAACCGAATCCTGACATGCCTTCCAGAGGAGAGCACAGCTGCCTTTACACGGATGGGCGCAAGTTCAGCGGGCGGAACAGGAGAGAGGGAGGCGTGGCACCGCGGAGTGTGTTCAGGGAGGCAGTGAGCACTGTGATGTGAGCCGGGGCAGGGGCTGGGAGACCGTGACAAGAAGATGCTCAGGCAGCCTGCAGCCTTCCTGGGCGACAGCATCCTGAAGGCAACACAGCAGTTCATCTTCGTGGTTAACAAAGCGACCACACACTGGCGCTTGTAAAGCCGCGCGGAAGTATAAAGGAAGAACCTCCTCAGTGCCACTCCTCGAAGGAACCCACTTAGCTGTTTGGTGTGTAATCTTCCAGAACTTGTCCTGTGTGTATACAAATGTATTATGCGTGTGCCTATGTGTATACACGTACATAGGTTTATTTTTACAACAGTGGGATTTTACAGTACTTACTGCTCTGCAATTTGATTTTTTTTTTTTTTTTTTCCTGCTTTAGCCCTATGTCTTGGTCATTTTTCTATGTCATTACATGCAGATCTGCCTCATTTTATGGTGGGGAGGGTGAGTACTGCATGCTCGTGGCATAGATTTCCAAAGGCGCAGAGGGGCACATGGTGAAAACCCCCCACCCACCCCTGCTAGCCATTTTCCCTCCCCAGAGGCAGCCCCCCTTACCTGTTTCTTGGATGTCCATCCAACAAATTCGTGCCTTTACAAATAAATAAGCATATGCTTTCTCCCGTCTTTGTTGTATAACTTCTATGTTGTTATAAGTACTCTCTTTTTTGCACCTTGCTCTTTTCACCAAATATATGCTGGAGATCAAATACGTCAGTACATACGGAGTGGTCATGTTGTTTAACAGCTACATAGTAGCCTACCTGTGTCCCACAGTTTGTTTAGAGCACTGGTTTTCAAAATGTGATTTCCTAGACCAGCAGCGGCGGCATCACCTGGGAACTTATTAGAAATGCAGATTCTGAATTAGAACCGAAGGTGGGCCTGGCAGCCTGTTTTCACAAGCCCTCCTGGCAATTCTGATGTGTGCTCAAGTGCGATTTAGAGTCCTCCACTGGTCGTTCAGACGGGTGTCAGTCTTTTGCTATTACAAACCATGCTGAAATTAATCTAATACATCTGTTACTTCACACTTGTCTGTGTTTGTGGGATGATTTTTTTTTTTTTTAATCTGCTGGGTCACAGGCTATGTGCATGTTTGACTTAGATGGTTTTACCACATTTGCACCATAGAGGTTGTGTAAATTGTACACCCCCACCAGCAGTGACCTCAATTCCTGGGTGATGGCTGTGTGATAGTCCAGTCTCCAGGGCTTTCTGAGCCAGGTACGTATATGATACAGTCAAGCCCAGGCTTCAGAAAGCGCTCCTGGCAGGGTCAGTGATGGGCGGGAGAGAGGACAGGAAGGAGGCTGGTGAGGTGGTCGTGGCGAAGACTCAGTGGGGCACAGGATTGGAGTGGGTAGTGCTAGAAACGCCTACGAAGCGGAGTTGTGGTGACGTGAGTGAGTGAGTGTAGTGGAAAGGAGAAGAGACCCTGGGGTCTCCAGCTGGGGTGTCAGAGGAACACAATGGTCCACAAATCCCAGATCATTTCTAGGGCATGGCCTGGAAGCAGTACTCCCAGAGCTCAGGCCGAGCCAATGACTTGAGGTTGGGCATCTGTCTTCCCTCACTACTTTTGCTTCTGCCCTGCTAACTGAACGTCCAGAATGTCACTGGAAGCTAAATTTATTTCTCCTATTTGTGTCAGCTTCCCCCCCACACATATTCTCTAATTACGTTTTGCGTTTCGGGAGCTATTGTGTTTGCACGAGAGCGTCTGGCTTAAAAATCCACATTGAACTGATGGAGCATCCTCATAACCTTTTGTATTTTTGTAATGGTGAAGGTCAACTGTTTTATGGCCACAGGCCCCCTGAGCATCCTATCACCGCTTTCCAGCAGGAATTTCCAGGTAGGGAAGGTACAGGTCATCTAGGAAGTAGGAGCTAAGAGTTGGCACACTAGAACCAGAGTGCCTCAGTTTGAATCCTAGCTCTACCACTCACCAGCTGTGTGACCTTAAGCAAGTTGCTTCACCTCCCTGAGCCCCTGTTTCCTCATCTGTAAAGTGGAGCTCTTAAAAATACCTGCTTCATAGAGTTTTTGCGAAGATGAAATCATGTAAAGCACCTAGAACAGTGCTTGGCATCTAGAAAGCTGTCTGTAAATGTTAGGCTTATTACTGTTGTTGTCACATTTCCAGTCTCCCATTCAGACCCAGCATTGCAGCATGGGTATTTACACAGTCACCCACCAAGGAGACCAGGTTCCTCTGTATAGTGGAGCATGTGTCCCACCTTGGCTTGTTGTCAAGTAATTTTAAGCCTCTCCCCACCCAGGTCACTGGGCCGAATTAAAAGGAATATGTGGAAATGAGCCATAACACCGGTTTGTAGGTGAGGCCAGAGTCCCATGTGTTCTGCATCTGCAGCTCCCTCTGCCTTGTTCCCTACCTTGTACACAGAGCAGATTCCTCAATTCAGCATTTATCTCGCTCCTGCCCCATACCAGACCCTGCGCTTGACCTTCAGGGCCTTGCCCTGCTTTCATGTGATTCCCTTCTACACCACCACCACCACCATCACCATCATCATCTTACAGAGAGTCTAGACAGCTTGTGTGATAGCTCAAGGCACAACACTAAGTATTTCCAGTGCAAAAGTCATAGAATCCTGAAGCTCATACAGGATGAGCAAATCGAGGCTTTGAGAGAGAAAATGACATTCCTGGGTCTCACAGCTGAGAAGAGGCAGAACTGGAAGTCGGGCTGGGCTTTCTGACGTCAGAACCTTCTCTCGACCATGTGGCACTCGTACTGGGTATCACACCGGTATACATCTTACTTTGTCACGTGTCACATTGTATTGTGATATTCTGTTTACACAGCAGGGTCTTGGCCCGCCTGCCTGTGAACTCTCTGAGATCAGCAGCTGTCTAATTTATGTTTGTGCCTAAGCTCCTGCTACACAGGACATGCTCTGGATTTGTGGAGGAATTTTCCCAAGCCCCCCCCTAGCACACTGCTGCCCAAAGCAGAAACCTAGGGCCAGGGGAGAAGGAGGGAGAGAGCCCTGCCTCTTTCTGTCAGTACCACTCATCTGCCCCACTCCCCACCTCCCAGCAGAGCTGCCCCCGGGGGCTCCGGAGACGAGGGTCTCCCTCCCAGCCCGGTGCCTAGCCCACCTCAGTCATGCGTGTTGGGGTTTGGTGAAGTGCCTCCCACTCACCTCTCCCTGACCATCATGGCTCCTCATGCAGTCATGGTACTTTACAGTTCGCCAGGCTATTTCACATCCCATCTCATTTCGTTGAAGTCTTTTGGCCCTTTTAGAGGTAAATAAAGCTAGAGATTGTGCTCCTGTTTGACAGATGGGTAAGCTGAGGCTCAGAGAACAAGGACTTGCCACAGTCACCCAGCAAGCTATTAATAGAGCACTGCATACATTGGCCATGCTTTACATGCGTCATTTGCAGGTGTGTGACTTATCTGTAGGAAAAATTCCCAGCAGTGGAATTGCTTGGTCAAAGGTATGTGCATTTGTTGTTTTTTTGGGGTTTTTTTTTTTAAGTTTATTTATTTGTTTTGAGAGAGAGAGAGAGAGAGAGAGAGAGAGAATATCCCAAGCAGGCTCAGCACTGCCAGTGTAGAGTCCGATGCGGGACTCGAACTCACGAACTGTGAGATCATGACCTAAGCCACAGTTGGACCACCAAGCAACTGAGCTACCCAGGCATCCGCATTTATGGTGTTGACAAATATTGCCAACACGCTCTCTGCAGGAAGACCGATTTACCCTCCTGAAGGCACCATGGGTCAGGCCCTGTTTCCCCACAGCCTTACCAGCTCCACCTGTTAGCCAGCATGGGGACCTTTGCCATTCTGATAGATGAAAAATGGAATCTCTGTGTACTTCATTTCAAGTTTCTCTTACTAAAAAAGTGAGGGTGAACATTTATACCTGCAATTGAGAGCTTTAGGTGGTTCCTGCTCTGTGAACCTTCTCTGTCCTTGGACATGTGCAAATTACAATTTGATGCAACTGCCAAGTCGTCCTCCTCAAAAGGCTGGACCAGTGTATACTGAAACCTACAGTGTATGTGCATCCCCGTTCCCCCGCCCCCCCATCTCCATCTCATAACCATTTAACGGGCTTGCTGCTCTCTGCCCCCCTCACCTTCCCCTCCTGCAACTTTCCTTCCATCCTTGAGCAGAAGGCCTGCCTGAGCCAAAATCTTCCCTCTCTGGGCAACTTCCCCTTGAGCATGTTTTGTCCTGTTGGTTTTTAAGAGGCAGCTGTGAGCCAAAAAATTAATGAGACTCTACGGCTGAACATGATCCCTTGTCCCAGGCTTGCTGGTACCTTACTCATAGGACAGATGTGGTGATGGTGGACTCTCGGGCATTGTGACAAGAGAACTTCACTTTGACATGGGCAGAAGTCTCATCTGGCATTGCTAGGACTTCAGGTAGCTAGGTTATGAATAGAATTACACATATAATAGGAATTGCCTTGGGGGGAGTAGGCTTAGCGTGGTGGGAAATCTGGGAAAGGTTGGTGGCAGGGACATTGGCCAGGTCCTTGAGGACTGAGGATCCTGCCTAGCAGAGAGGGCATGGAGAGCGTGATGATCTTGAAAGCTGTTGACTCTGTGTCTTTTTACTATAAATTTAAACCAGAATTCTACTACCATTGGTGGATTTTCATTAGAATGTTTTCTGGCAGGAATTCTATGAAGCTGATACAATCCCTGTGCTGCACTGTTGCTCTACTTTCATTTTTTTCCATTTTTAAAGTACTGACATTATTTTGACTACATTCAGGTTTTTTTTCATGTAAATATTTATCCTCTGTCATCTCTTCACCCAAATCGCGTTGTCGCCAACTATGGCATCTGCCATTGTAGATTTAATTTTGGCTTTTACTCTTACCAGATTCACTTTTCCCAGTCAGATTCCTTAAGTTTAAGTATTGTCCAGATTTGCTTCTTACAAGTTGGTGTCTTCCCACATACAGTGTCCGCGGCTGTTGTTGATTTGTTTCTACTCATACCTATTGGATAAAAAATTCATCCTGTTGAGCTAATCCAGAAGGAAATTGGGAATAGTTCTCACGAGGTCTAGGACTACTCTAGTGTTACCAGTTTCCAGGGTTTTTCCTCTCGGTTATCATATACTGGAACTGCTCTCGTTGTCACCCTTCTCCCCAGATGGGCCACATGTGCCCCGTGTCCTCCCTGGACTGTCCCTATCGGGGTTCAGATCTCCCCAATGGCAAAACGGCAGGGTAGACCATCTTGCTCCAGACCGTCTTTGTCACACGGACACGTCTTGGGTCCAGAAGACGTGGAGGGGAAGGAGGTGAATGAGCTGTGGCCTTTGGAGGCCCGAACCACAACCCCTGCTCACAGCCACCTTTCTTGTCTGCTCCAGAACGCCTCGGACATGCCTGAGACTATCACCAGCCGGGACGCCGCCCGGTTCCCCATCATCGCCAGCTGCACGCTTTTGGGGCTCTATCTCTTTTTCAAAGTAAGTCCTTTGCCACCTGTGTGTCATTTGGTTTCGATAACTTTATTTTGTTTTGTTTTGTTTTTCCCATCACAGGCGACATGCATGTTCATTTGTAGAAAATAAAGAGCAGGGGGAAAACCATTAATCATTCACCCCTAGACCGACTCTGTAGAGATAACCACTGACGGTGTTTGGAACTCATTCCCATGGTCTTTATTTCTCTTCTCCACGTAGCTCTTGTGTTTTGTTTTCACGACGCTGTGTTGGTTGCACTGTCGTGTTCATGCTGGGACGGGGTGTGTAGCTTGTGTCTCCGCCACGCCTCTGCCCTACTAATTGCCTTCTTCTTTTTTTTTTCTTTCTTTTTTTTTTTTTTTTTTAATTTACCGAGGTTTATTTTCCCAATAAAAGTTACACAGGCTCAGTGTTGAAAACCTGGAAAACACAGAAAAGTAAAAAGGGGAAAACAGCAGTCATCCAAAACCCCACCACCAGAGACAATCACAGATTCCCTTTGGAGGTGTGTCCTTGTTCTGTCTTCCCGGTGCGTGGTTGTCCGTCGCTGTGGCCGCGCGCGGCCGGCGTACTCACTTGCGTAGCTGCTGCTTTCCCTCCCCACTAATGACGTCATGGGCATTTGCTCACGTGACCTCAAACTCTTCTTACGCTTCCGTGTTTTTTTTAACGCAGCACATAATATCTCCCGACTGTGAAAGCAGTGGTATCTACGGAAAACTTAAAGGGAGGGGAAGATATCAAGAGAGGGAAGAATACGCAGAGGTGATGATCACTGTTAACATTTGGGCAGGTCTCCTTCCAGGCTTTTAACACGCACGCTTTTAACGTAATTAATCGTCCTCTTGTAACCGAAGCGGTGTGTCTTTTGGTTTTGCGGTAGTGCTGCGTCACAAGCGCTTTTGTCCTGGTCACTGAAAGTTCCTCAAGAAGGACTTTTAATTTACATTTAAGACATGTTTTCATTTTTAAATGTTTTTATTTTTGAGAGCGAGAGAACAGTGCGGGAGGGGCAGAGAAAGAGGGAGACACAGAATCCAAAGCAGGCTCCAGGCTCTGAGCTGTCAGCACAGAGCCCCACGCGGGGCTCGAACTCACAGACTGCGAGATCATGACCTGAGCCGAAATCAGGCGCTTAACCGACTGAGCCACCCAGGCGCCCCTAATTTACATTTTAAAAATACACTTAAAACACTGTTTTCAGTCTAAGGGAAGGTGTCAGTGAGCCGTAAGCTTCTCCCTAGCGTAGCGTCTTGTGAGTCATACGCGTAGATCTACGTTTATGCGAAAATTTAAAAGCATAGATCTGTGTCAGATAAAGGGTTCTTACCACGGAGATATTTTTGTATCAGCAAAAGTCACATCTACCTCATTCTTTTTAGCAGCTGCTTGTGGTTGTATTTTACGGAGGTGGCCCCGAGGGATATCTAATGCTGGGCTATCACCGCAGGGCCGTGTGAACATCACGCACAGTATTTTGGCCCGGCCCGTATTCTCAAGTGTATCTGCAGCGGGAGAAGCAGGTCACATACCACCTCCACTTGTCATTTGAATAGATAGTACCAGATCCCTCCGAAAAGACTGCGCTCATTTACATTGCCTCTAACAGTTAGGAGTATGCTGACTCCCCTGTATTTTCACCTGCATGGAGCAGTATCCGAATTCTTTCCCAGTCTGTGAGTGAGTCAGAAACATAATTTTTAACGCCGGTTTGCTGTTCCATCGCTCCCTCGTTGTTGGATCAGAGCTGCACTTCTTAACGGTTTCAGGATACCCCCACAAGCAGATTCCCCACAGCTAACCTCCAGCATCCCCCTCACTTTAAACAGAAGAGGCCAGGGGCGCCTGGGTGGCGCAGTCGGTTAAGCGTCCGACTTCAGCCAGGTCACGATCTCGCGGTCCGTGAGTTCGAGCCCCGTGTCGGGCTCTGGGCTGATGGCTCAGAGCCTGGAGCCTGTTTCTGATTCTGTGTCTCCCTCTCTTTCTGTCCCTCCCCCGTTCATGCTCTGTCTCTCTCTGTCCCAAAAATAAAAAAAAAATAAAAAAAATAAAAATAAACAGAAGAGGCCATCCCAGTTTTTACTCTTAAAAATAAGAGTGTATCAAATAACGTTAGGTATTGACTGATGGTTTTTTTTCCTGGACCTCGGGTGAAGAGTTGAATTTATTCCCCGCTTTGGTTCACAGCCCACGATCATGCGTCTGTGCCAGGCTCCCCTTCACCCCTAGTGCCCGCCTCCATTTCCCACCTCATCTCCCTCTCCACGAGCAGCACCTGCTCTGATGCGTTTGCTTTATGTCCTCAGATGTGTGTCTCCTTATAAAATGTACGGTGTTAGTATATCTGTGTGTGTCGAGAGTCTAGCTTCCCTAAATAGAACTGTGTGGTACATCTCCCTGTATGCTTTCTCTCCCCCCATACCTCTTTTTTTTTTTTTTTTTTTTTAATGTTCTTATTTTATTTTTGAGACCATGCGAGAGACAGAGTGCAGTCAGCGGAGGGGCAGACAGAGGGAGACACAGAACCCGAAGCAGGCTCCAGGCTCCGAGCTGTCAGCCCAGAGCCTGACACGGGGCTCGAACTCACGAACTGTGAGATCGTGACCTGAGCCGAAGTCGGATGCCTAACCGACTGAACCACTCAGGCGCCCCAGCCCCTATACTTTTGAGAGCGCTCTGTGGCTGTCTCTACATCCAGCCCATTGCCCCCAACTTGGCTTTTGGCAGATAATTCTCAAGTCTCTGCCGTGCTGAGTGCCAGGGATACATACCCAGGCCCTTGCCTCAAGACCTTCTAACGTTTTTACTACTTAGGATTCTTTCCTTCAGCCAGGTTCCCTCTGAGAGAAATTTCTGGCAGCAGAAGGCATGGGCATTTTTCTTTAAAGCACTGGATGCTCAGCCTGTCCCCCTCTCCAGGTAGGTAAGCCCCAGCCTGCCCTGTGGCAGAGGACACAGCATACCTCTTGCCCACGTCTCTAGAGGGTCCATCCTGAGATTTCTGAGAGGCAGCTGGACAACACAGCCAGCGGATTCTCACCAAACTCTGGGCTGGCAGCTTGTGGAGTGGTTTGCCAAACGGTGGTAGCCCTCAGCCCCTTTCCTCCTCTCCCGCCGGGTGGGACAGAGAGAGTTTGTAACGTTTTTCAATATCCTAAAATTTATCTTCTCCTTACCTCATTCAAAACTGATTATTCGAGGCAGCTTATAAAAATTATACCCAGCAGTGTAAGGAAAAAAAGTAAAGGAAGAAATTGGGGTGAAGGAGAGAATTAAAACAGGAGAAAACAAAGCCTTGGGTAAGGACCGCACCCTGACCCCAGGCTCTAAACTTGAAAGACTTGTACTCTTGTCAGAGTGACTCTGAAACCCGTGTGGCTCTGAGTTTCTAACAGCTGAAGCACAAAGAAAGCCAGACCTGGTGCACCATTCACAGGCCGCACAGTCAACCCACTGGGTAGCTCAGAGTTGCAGCCAGAGAGGTTTCCCCAAGGGCCCACGTGAAAGGAACGCAGCCGAGAGGTTATGCCGCATCTTCTAAGACACGGCCCACATGCCATGGAATATGTCCATGGGGCCTTTTCTTTTCCTAGTCACATTATAGGCCACTGCTTTGCTTATCTATTCATTCTGCAAACATTTATTGAGTGCCTGCTATGTACAAGGCCCAGAGTGAGAAAAACAGCTGACCCATCCCTGCCCTCGAGGAGCTTCTTATTAATTGGTGGAGGTGGACACCAGTCAATCACATCGATAAATGTGAAGTGACGGTCCCGGGAAGCATCGCAGGGGCAAGGTCTTTAGCACCAGGGAAGCACGGAAGAGCCAGCCTGGCTAGCGGGAACCTGCTCCTGCCCCCACCCCACCCCTGCACCCCCCATCTCAGACAGCAGCACCTCCGCTTCTGCTGGTCCAGAACAGATCCGCTGCTCATCCCTTCCCTCCGTCCCCCAGCTGAGGGCACCATCCTCCATCCGCCGACTGTGCAGTGCCCTCCTCACCAGGCTGTCTGCTTCCACCTTTGCCCTGTGGAGTCCGTCTTCCACACAGCAGCATGGGATCCTCTCACGCCGTCAGGTCAAGTCATAGCCCTGCCCTCAGCCTCCAATACCAGCCTGCCTCACCCAGAAGAATCTAGTTTTTCTCGTGGCACTGCAGGGTTTCTCTCCCTCTTACCTTCCCAGCTTCATCTCCTGATACACCATCCCATTACTCCTTCGGCTCCAAGCTCACAGGCCCTCACTGTTCCCCACACACATAAGCAATGTACCCACCTCAGGACCTTTGCACTCACCCTCACCTCTGCCCCAAATGCTTCCCCTGCCCGCCCCCCGCCCCCCCCCCCGGCCCTCCAGTATCCTCACAGCAGCTCTCTTGCTTCGTTAAGGTTCTCCTCCTGAACAACAGAAATCTCTTCCCATTGGGAGGCTTTCCCTGGCCACTTGTCTACAGGAGCAGCTCTCCCCTCTTCTCTCTGTCTCCTTGCCCGGCTCTGCTTTTCTGAGCAGCATTACCCCCTGACAAAATATAGTGCATATTTGTTTCTTTTGGGATTCTTTGGCTCATGAACTCCACGAGGGCAGGGACTTGTATGCCTCATTCCTTGCTGTATCCCCAGGGGCTCTCACGATGCCGTGCGCATAGTAGGCAATCAGTAAATGTGAGCTGAATTGATGAGGGGTGGTTGTACCCAGGAGAGCTGCTCCGAGCTGAGAGCTAAAGAGGGAAGAGTGGCCTAGGCGAGGAGAGAAGAGTGTGTACACAGGCTGGCTAACTGTGCCGGGGCTGTGGCGCCGACAAGGCCCTGCAGAAGGGCCACTGTGGCCACAGCAAGTAGAAGGAGAACAGTGTGGCATGAGCTGCAGCTGAGAAGGTCTGCAGTGACCGTCGGGGGTGGTGAGGGCCGAAGTGAGCGTATGAGTCTCGAGCTTATGAAAGCGAGGCTTGAAGTAGGGGAGCAGCGAGGGGAGATAGGCGTTTAGACAGATTCCGTAACAGCCTCCTTGCGAGTGCCTGGTGCCCCTTTGCCCCATACCACGGCTACAAACCCTCCTAAAAACAAACTCAGCAGAGGGTGCGGAAAACATGGAGTGAGATGGCAGAGGCTTCCCAGACTCCTGAATTTACAACAGTGACAGCTGGCTTCGGAACACAGTGAAAGAGAGCTTGACAGTAAGGCCGAGAAGCAGAAGTCAGGGCCTGCTGTTGTAACTTCCAGCCATCACCATGGGAGGAGTCATCCAGAAGCACATAACGTAGAGGATGGAGCCAGGCACGAGTGACTTGTAACTAGTGTGCTTGGGGCGTTGGTGGCCGCCGTAGGGGGCTCCCTAGATATTTGGGCAAGGAGAAGGAAACTTGGAAGAGGGCATTCTGAGGTTCAGATGACTGCCTTGGGACTCTGCACTCCAGACTGTCCTCCCCCGTGATTCCCACCCAAGGACGCTGAGCACAAATCTATTCCCTGTCTCCCGATAGCGGGGCCACCAAGCCCAAAAGTACAGACTCCTTTGCAAGTGCATCTGAGGACCTGAGGTTCCTCCCTTCTTCTCTATAGCCACAGGAGCTAGAAGGCCCCTAGCACTCCCTGAGGTTCTTCCTGACACCGTTCCCTAACTCCAGCGGGTGAGACCAGCCTGGAGAAGAGAAGCGGGGACTCTGGTTTCCTCCTAGCCACTGGCAACCCTGACTTCCTGTTTCTTTTTTTATTTCTGCCTCAGATATTTTCCCAGGAGTACATCAACCTCTTGCTGTCCATGTATTTCTTCGTGCTGGGGATCCTGGCCCTGTCCCACACCATCAGGTCAGAAGGCATCTCTGCAACATTTGAAGCAGCTTTCTCAGGAACCAGTACAGGGTCTTGGATGAGAACATGACCTTTGGCGTCATTCAGAGCCAGGTTTGAATCCTGGCTGTAAAACCCAAGGGCACCTTTCCCCTGTGTTACACCGTGGATGACCTAGAACAAGAACCTTAACCTCTGGGGGACACAGTGTCCTTACAAGGAGTCATAAGAGTATCCAGTGGGTGTTTCCCACCAGCACGGTTGTTGGGAAAGTTAATTTGTGAGCAGTAACGTGATGTCAGTCGTCACGGTGCTGAGGTGGGGAATACCAGTGCCACCTGCCAGGTGTTGTAGGCTGTTGTGCACCAAGCACTGAGCCCGGCTTCTCCCACGTGATCTTATTTCATAATGAGAGAGAGGCAGTATAGTGAGAAGAGTGCAGGCTCTGGAATTTGATTACCTGAATTTGAATCCAGACTCTGCTACTTAATAGCCCTGTGGCTTTGGGCCAGGTATTTAATCTCTCTGGCCTCAATTTCCTCACCTGAACGTGGGGGAAAATAACGGAACCTTCCTCGTGGGTCGTGTGGAAAGCTTTTCACATAGCATCTGGCACCTGATGTGTCCGGTGACTTAACTGTCGTTGCCATTATTACCTGTGCTCATCTGCCAGGTCACTTTATGAGGTTAGCTGTTGCTTTTAATCCTGTGTTATCTTCAGAAACTGAAGCTCAAAGAGATTAAGGAATTGGCTAGGATCACACATTGGATAAGCAGCAGAGCCAAGATTCAAATCCAGGTCTGGGTGACCCCAGAAGCCCATCTTCTCACTGCCAGCCTGCTAAGACTGCCACGTGCTTATGTCCGTTCTGTGGGGATGAAGGACCTAGGCCAGAGGCCCTCAGGGGTTGCTGCTGTTAACGTTGTAGACAGGCCAGTTCTCCGTGTGTTGTAAACATTTGGCATCCCTAGCCCTGCTTACCAAATGGGAGTTGTGTCCCCAGCCCATCCCCTAGCTTGTGACTACAAAAGCGTCCCCAGCTGTTTTCACCTGATCCCTTGGGGTGGTACAGCCTCAGGTTGAGAACCACTGACCATGAGGTGGTCAGCAGACCAGGAAGTTCCCAGAAGGAAGGAACTCAATTTGTAGTCAACTTTGAAGGGTAGGAAACCTGGAAGAGGTGTGAAGGAGAGGGGGAAGCCAGGAGCTGGAAGGTCTATATGCAGTGAAGGCACAGTCAGGATCTTTCCACAGTAGTCAGAGAGAAAGCTAGAGAGGAAGCGCAGGGCCTGCTCACCAAAGGCATTGGAAGCCATTTGAGTTTGGCTTTGCTCCTCTAGGCACACTGGCAGGACAGTGTGGTTGGTAATCAAGAGCATGGGTTCAAGAGACAGTTGGCCCTGGGACCAAGGCCGGCTCTGCCGGCTGCATGATTTGTGTAAGTTTCTCAAGCCATCTGAGCATCAGTTTCTTCACCTATAAGACAGAGGCACTACAGCACCTCCTCATTGGGGCGTGGGAAGGAGCAAGCGAGCCACATCTATCACCTGCCTGGAGCTCGGTGCTGGGCACACTGTGAGTTGTGCTTCTGGCCCAGGGTCGCATACTTGAACTCTGGTCTTTTGACTGAGTTCATTGTTGTCTTCAACTATACCTACCCTTTACCCACAAAATCTTGTTCCGGCCATCTTACGAGAACTTTAGTCCGGCCCCGTCCTTAAAATTAAGGCTCAGAGAACCTACCTAGGTAACTTGGACCTAGCAGCAAGATAGAGGCAGACCCGGTCTCAAAGGGCGGACCTTTCTATCTGATGGATCTGGGGTGGGGTGGGGGCAGTCACTTCCAGGCACTGGGGCCCCTCCTTCCCCATGATGATTAGGATCGCCCTCCCCCCCTTTCACCCATCCCACCCCTGCATCTGAGAGGCTTGAGATTCCCAGGCCTCTTGGTGGCCCAACCCCCACCTCAGAATGAGAACCCAGTATATTTTGTTTGTCTGTCTTTTAACTAATTCATGATTTTGACTGGTAGAAATTACTGACGGGAATAGAACCAACAGCAAACGGAAGTGCGTGTAGTAAAAACTACGTCGGTGACCGAAACTTCATGGAGGAGTCATTTTCTTGATAAAGTTGAGGGCACAGTATTTGACACATGGGAAAATCCGACGTCCTAAGGCTAACAGATGACCAGGGACAGGCAAGGTGTTCACCGCACAGGGTCAGGGCTGTCCTCTGAAAAATTGCATATGGACCAAAAACAGTGAAAGAAATTGCTTTGGAAAATTTACAGGGAAAAGAACTGATCAGATGCAAATAATCTTAGCAAAAAGGGCGGAGGGCATAATTTAATCACGTTGTTTAGAAAGCTGAGCCAAAAATTAAATTTATTTTTCTTCTTCAGTCAAATTGAGTTTCCTCAAATACTTTATGGAAGAAAGTCTACAGCGTTGTTAGCATTTCCATGAGCTGTTTATATCCAGACTTGGAGTCAGACCTCTGTCGAGATCCAAACCAGAGGGTCTGAAGGTGGGATTCGGGGAAGGTGTGGCTCCAAGGGGTTGTGTGACCACTGGGATTCACAGCTGGTGGGAGCAGACGGGGTTTTGAGCCGAGGTCTGTCCGACTTTGCAGCCCATGTTCTTTCCAATGTGGTGAGAGTAAAGGGGAAGCAGAGCTTGGAGGGGGTGACTGGCTGTCCCCTTGGAGCAGTCCTGCGGTCCCCAGAGGACTGGGGTGGGGAACAGACCTGCTGAAGGGCTGGAAGAGCCCGCCCCGAGCCAGGTCAGCCCCGGGAGGAGATTCTCATGGATCCTTCCACCCCCGCTGCCATCGCCTGGCCGGCCACCTGCCTTCACCTCGTACAGCCACCGAAACTCGAGCCCCTGCCAGCACCCTTCCTGCCAAGGGAACCTCAGCTTATTTTTATCATATCTGCGCTGACCTTTAGAGGGAAAAGGGCCCACAAGGCAAAAATCTGCCACCCCGGGAGGAAAAGGCCAGTTTCACTGCCCCTTGCTTTCCACTCCCAGGGGAGAAGGGCACCAGGATGTGGTTTCCCAGCAGGAAGCGGTGACCTTTATTTAGGTTTGATGTGAACCATCAAGGGCCAGAAAGAATCTGCCTGCTACAAAGTCTGCATTCAGAGGCATTCAGCAAGCGTTTGCTTACCACCTGCTTCCCAGGCACCAGGCCTGTGGTGGGTGGGGGTGAAGGTGATGAGACAGGACCCCTACTCTCAGGTTCAGCCTCACCAGCCAGGTTGCTTGACTCCTGTCCCATGTCCTCCAGCAGCCCTTCTTTTCTAGGGATAACCAAGTCGTCAGTCTAGAGACTTCCTACTTTAAGTCGAAGCTGCAGTCGAGCTTACAGGGTGTCGAGAATTCATTTAATACCCTTAATAACTAAGAGAAAGATATTATCGTAGTGTTCCAAATGATCCAGATGAAGAGACCGTTGTACAGAACAGTTAAGTAGCTTTCCCAAGGTCACGCAATTAATCAGTGGCCGGGTCAGGATTTAAAGCCAGGAAGTCTGGCTCCCAGAGTCTGTGTTCTCAGCCATTGCACCCTGCTGGTTCCCAAGTTCGGCATCAAGCTCCTCAGGAAGAGACCGAGCTGCGGTGAAGGGCTTAGCTTCTCAGCCTTTTCTCGGCCTCTGCTTCAAGCTCTGGCCCAGCGTCTCCCAAAAATGATTCAGCAAACGGAGCTGAAAGTAGTTTCCAGCCTTACCTGTCCCAGCGTCTGCCCCCCACCTCTTCAGAGCCCTCCTGTGGAAGCTTGCTCCCGGTTCCGTCCTTGTGCCCACTACACTTCTGTTCACAAAGCCTTCTCGTTCATGGCACAGCCCTGCAGACAGGCGTTGGCTGTGTGATGAGTGGGGAAACTGAGGCCCTAAAATAGTTCTTAACTCCACATCTTCTTTCTCTAACCTCCAGGGTCTTAGAAAGGGAGCTCTCTTTCCCTGCCTTTACTGCTGTGCCCTGGGTACCTCTTGGCCTGCCTCCATTTACCTACCAGTCGGGAGCACCATCCTGGATTTGCCCACCTCATCTGCCATTGTCAGTCTGATCCGGTGTTGCCAAATGCTTTTGAGCTCATGCTCTGGACAAGTGCCAACGCTGATGGACACTCACAGTTCTTACCTCCCTGCTGTGGGTCCAGAGCTGGACTAAAGCCTCTTCCCTGCCTTCTCTGTATCTTTACAGCAACCCTTTCAGACAGTGGTATTATTACCCTGACATACAGCTGAGGAGATGAGCCACTGAAGTGAGTCGCCCAAGGCCACACAGCCTGGTATATGACAGAATAGTCTTCCGGGCTGGGCTACCCCCAGGGCCAGGCTGGGCCAAGAGGTCCTTATCTGCTCATCTTTCTCTGAAGGTGATCCAGAAAAGAATTTCCGTTGCCTGCCTGGCCAAGGCATAGAGTACACTGGATAATCAGAGACAGTTTTTCCAGAGATGAAGCTAAGCCCATCCTGAGCAACAGAGGCCTCATGGAAGAAGTGAATGTGAGGTGCTTCCCCCCACCCCCCACCCCCCACCTTGGGGCTGTGATTCATCCAGCTAATCGAGTCCAGCTGAGTTTATAAAAATCCAGGCCTGACAAGTCATGGAGTCAGAGGTAGGCAGTAGCCATCAGGTCATCTGACTTGATAGGTCTGGAAGGGAGTCCAAGAATAGGCATTCTTGACAAAGGACTCTCACAGAGACAGCAAGCGGACCAGGCTTTGGCCTCTCTTGATGTCCTAAAAGTGCACTTTACATGGAAGTCTGCCCCTGCTTCGTGCTTCTTGGACGATAACCAAGAGGCAGTGTGGAAGCACTAGGAGTCCAGAGGCCTAGGTTCGCGTCTCAGCTCAGAGACCCTCGGCTGTTGACCCCGGGCGGTCACTAACTCTCTGAGGGTCTCTGTTTCCATCTGTAAAATAGGGACAATGACTCTTCCCCACCGGGGCAGCCGTGAGGGTGCCAGAGGGCAAGAGCTGTGAGTGGGTGCCTCTGGGGTGGTGTTGGGGCTGTGACTGCCCGTGGGGGCCCAGTTTGCCAACCTGCTTTGTCTTTCCTTCCAGCCCCTTCATGAATAAGTTTTTTCCAGCCAACTTCCCGAATCGACAGTACCAGCTGCTCTTCACACAGGGCTCTGGGGAGAACAAGGAAGGTCAGTGCTGCCCGCTTTCCCTTGCCTTGGGGATCTCCCACCTCTGTTCCCCTTTGTCTCCAAATTCGGGGCTCTCCAACAAAGCGAGTGATGGAAAAGGTGGGCTCTCGAATTACACCGCCTGGGCTCCCGTCCCCACTCTGCTGCTACCTACACATAGGACTCTGGGTGAACGCCTTTACCTCTCCGAGCCTTGGGTGTTTTGTTGGGTTTTTTTTTTTTCATCTGTAAAATGAAAATGATAATCTAGTACCTCCCTCATAGGCATGTTGTTGGGACTGCGAGTACGTGATGAGGGGAGCACTCAGCACCCTGCCTGGCTCACAGGAGCACTCAGTCAAGCTGACTGTCATGGCTCCTTGTGTCATACCTACTTTTAGTGTGATTACTCTCCCACCAAGACTTGGAAAAGGGGTTCTTTGGCTTGAAAAAAAATTGAGAACTATGAGGGGCGCCTGGGTGGCTCAGTCGGTTGAGCGACCGACTGCAGCTCAGGTCGTGATCTCACACTCCGTGAGTTCGAGCCCCACCTCAGGCTCTGTGCTGACAGCTCAGAGCCTGGAGCCCGCTTGGGATTCTGCTGTCCCCCCCTCTCTCCGTCCCTCCCATGCTCATGCTCTGTCTCTTAATAATAAATAAACATTTTTTAAAAATTAAAAAAGGGGCGCCTGGGTGGCTCAGTCGGTTAAGCGTCCGACTTCGGCTCAGGTCATGATCTCACGGTCCGTGAGTTTGAGCCCCGCGTCGGGCTCTGTGCTGACCGCTCAGAGCCTGGAGCCTGTTTCAGATTCTGTGTCTCCCTCTCTCTCTGACCCTCCCCATTCATGCTCTGTCTCTCTCTGTCTCAAAAATAAATAAACGTTAAAAAAAAAATTAAAAAAAATAAAAATTAAAAAAAAAAGGCTAAGCTTACACCACAGAGTCTTTGGGGTCCCAGGTTTCATCTGTCTTATACTCTGCCACACTCGGGTGGCCCTTAGGCCCAGCATGATGTACCGTCCCTCCACAGGGAGGGAGAGGCAGCTGTATCATGGGCCCGTTTTAGCTACAGGGCAAGCCAGAAGATGTGGCCGTGAGCTAACTGACCTCATGTCCAGTTAAAAATCTCCAGGGTGCTATTACTGCAGAGGAGAGAACAGAAATTGGGGCCAACCAGCAGTCCACTCCACTCCAGAATCTGAAAAAAATGGCTGCACTCCGTGATCGTGGGCAAGCCCCACCACCTCCCTAGGCTTCCTCACTAGGAAACTTGAAAGTGACAGAGATTGGCTGTAAAGGGACGTCTACCGTAGGGCTCCCCACGGGAGCAGACTCGGACTCCCTCCTGCTTTCTCTCCAGGCCTCCCACTCTTACCTACTTCTTCTTCCTCCTTTGCTGGTGAGGTAGGGCTGCCAGCAACCTTCTTGGTTTCCTTTGGTGGCAAAGTAGAGAGACTCCTGAATGAACTGGGACCTAGCTAAAGACTGGGGCTCAGTGGCAGCTAGTATTCATTGAGCACCCACTGTGTGCCAGGCACTGTGCTGAGTGCTTTCTAAGGACCATCTCACTTGGTCCCCGTGGCGGCTCTATCGGGGAGGTGCTGCAACCCCCTTGTTACAGAGGAGGAAACTGAAGCTCAGAGAGGGAACTGCCTCCCCCAAGGTCACCCAGCTACAAATGCTGTGTCTGTGCTTCCGGCACCTCGGACCACCTCCCACTGACCCTGTGCCAGGCCTGAGTTCTCTCTGGGCCTCCAGTCCCTCCGCTAGGAAATCGGGGAGGGGGGGGTGCTGGGGAGGCTCTGACGGTGCCCACAGCCATGCCCTCCTCCGTCCAGGGGCTGACAGGTGGGAGGGGCAGCCCCGCCCCGGGGAGTGGACTTACCCGGCCTCTCTGCCCAGAGATCATCAATTATGAGTTTGACGCCAAGGACCTGGTGTGCCTGGGCCTGAGCAGCATTGTGGGCGTCTGGTACCTGCTGAGGAAGGTAAGGAGCCAGGGCCCGGGGGAGGGGACGTGGGGGCAGAGGGGGCAGATAGCTGATCTCACTCCCCCCTTTCCCCAGCACTGGATTGCCAACAACCTCTTCGGCCTGGCCTTCTCCCTTAACGGGGTGGAGCTCCTACACCTGAACAATGTCAGCACCGGCTGCATCCTGCTGGGCGGACTCTTCATCTACGATGTCTTCTGGGTGAGTCGGGCAGGGACACAGAGGGCCCCTCGCTGCCTCCTCCCTGTCTCTCTGGCCCCGGTGGCAGTCATCTGGTGGAAGGCAAGACCCCGGAGCGGGTCCTCTCTGGGTCCGCTTGCCCTCATCTGTGAAACGATGAGAGGACAGACTCCCCCCTCGGCTACGAGCCCATGGTGTGCCCGGTGCCTTCCAGCCACCCTCGCCTCTTCCCGCTGGTGGCCCTGGCAGGGCACTTCCTTTCCCATGTCTTCCCAGCAAGCGAACTGAGACTCAGAGTTCAGTCAGGCAGGGGCGGTTAATGATGATGAATGGGCCCAGTGAGGGCACTGATCCGAGGACAGAGGCTGCTGTTGGCAGCACGCCCTGGCACACACCAGCCCTGGGCCGAGGGACCTGCCACACACACTCCCGACAGGCATTGCCGAGGCATCAAGGTCATCCTGACTTAGGCCCCCTTTCCCTGGCCTCATGCAGCCTCTCTCCACCTTAAGTGGGTGGTACCGAAGGACTTTATCTCTTGGGAGGGGCAGAGCCCTGGGCAAGCAGGAGGCCTGGCTGTGGCCATCAGAGGCCCTCTTCCAGCTCCTTCGAATCGTCCGTTTGTTGCCCAGAACCAGGAGCCCCATGAGGTGTCCATGTGACCAGTATCGGTGGCCACCTAACCTCAGCTTCACATCTGCTCTGGAGCGCCTCCTCACTCCTTGCCCCTCCCTGCGGATCTCAGGCAGCATCGCATCCAGAACCCCTACGACAGCCATTCTTTCCCACCTGGCCCTCACCTCCCTCCAGACTCCTGTCTTCTCCTCCTAGGTATTTGGCACCAACGTGATGGTGACAGTGGCCAAGTCCTTTGAGGCACCAATAAAACGTAAGTGACCACATCCTTGTGGGGAGCCCCTCTGCTTCTGCCTCATGGCCCTTCCCCTCGTGGTCCTGTTTTGGTCAGTACCTCTCCTTTGGCTCTTCCCCATGCACCTCCTCCTCCCCCAGGCTTCCCTGTGTCTCAGGCTGGTTTCTTTCCCCTCTTAGACTCATCTGGCTGTGTTTGTGCGCAGCCACCCTCTGCCCAGGTCCTGGCGTCCGGCCGCTCGGGCCCAGTGGAGTGTGACACGGGATGAGCTGGAGGGAAGCCAGTACAGAGGGGGCATCTGACACAGCCTGTGGTGGGGCGTGCGAGGACTCTCCAGGAAAGGAGATTCCACGCTGAGACCTGAAGCCTCACTGGATGCCTAGCTATGGGCGCCGTCTGTCCCAGACCCCTCCCACTGCTCAGGTTTTGTTCTTTGGTGTAGCTACCCGTTGTATAAATATGAGAAAGTCTAGCTGTAGGCACCTAGGCGTCAGTGAGCAGTGTGGAAATTTTTTTTTAATTTTTTTTTTAATATTTATTTATTTTTGAGACAGAGAGAGACAGAGCATGTGCAGGGGAGGGGCAGAGAGAGAGGGAGACACAGAATCCGAAGCAGGCTCCAGGCTCCGAGCTGTCAGCACAGAGCCTGACACGGGGCCCGAACTCGTCAGCCGTGAGATCATGACCTGAGCCGAAGTCAGATGCTCGACCGACTGAGCCACCCAGGCGCCCCAAGCAGTGCGGAAATTTTATCTCACGCTATAGCAGGCCCATGGCAGAGCGTCTCAGGAGTGAGTTAATGACCCTCACAGGGTGGAGGCCCCAAGAGCTGGCTTGCTCCAGTGTCCACACCACCGTCTTCAACACGTTCCCCTGTCCCTTCAGCTCATCACTCCATGGTCCCAAGCTGGCTGCCGCAGTTCCTAGCACTAACTGCCCATGTCCAGGGGCAGAGAGGGAACTTTGTGTCTCTCTCATCAGAGAGAGATTTTTCCCCCACAGGCCCAAATCCAAACTGGTCATCAGCAAGGAGGTGGGAAAAGTATGATTAGCTTTACGTTTAAGGCTCAAACCAATCAGTCACCTCCTGGGATCACGAGACCCAAAGAAGAAGATGGGATGAGTCAGGCCGATCGCAAGGAAGAGGGTAGCGTCCTGTTGGGAAGGCATCGTCATTGAGAAGTGAGCGCCACGGGCACTTGGCAGCCAGGGTGAAGCCAGCCTCGGAGAAGCAAGAAATAACTGTCCTTCTCACAGTCATACCCACCACTGCTGCAGACTGGCCTCCATGAGCTAGACAGGCTCCTGGCCAACGCTGCTCCAGATGCTATGGTCCCGGCTCAGAGACCCCGAGGAAAGGACTTTCTGCCAGCTTGGGCTTGAATAAACTGATGGGGCCCAACCCAGCCCATGAGCCAGGCCCTCCCACTGGGAAGATGGGGTATCACAATGGACAGGCCTGGGTCACTGCCCTCCTCAGTGTCTGGGAGCAGAGTATTTGAATTGGCCGTCCCCCAGAACTAAGGATGTAAAGCAAGGCAGTTCTCCAGCAGGAGAACAGATGCTGGGCCAGCCGGAACAGCAGCTATTCCCCACGTGCTGTGATAGATGAAGCCAGCCAGGGTGCCAGGAAAGCTTTCATGAAGGATGAACGCATGTTTGCGGAGCAGGCGGGAGCAGTATGCAAAGGGCAGAGGCACAGAAATGCATGGAGGGCCCTGGGAGCAGAGAATCGGGGAGGGATTCTCATGGCTGAGTTTAGGGGAGCAGCAGAAAAGAGGCCAGGTTGGGGAAGTCAAGAGTATCGTGCCAAGAAGCCTGGGCTGCCCAGTGGGCGGTGAGTGAATTACTGGAAGACTCTGAAGGGGGAAGTGACACTATCATACTTGGGTTCCAGCGTGGGGAGAAGCCCCATTGCTCTCTGCTGCTAGGCGTAGAGCTCAGGAAGGATAGCACAGTGGTTAAGTCAGGCTGCCTGGTCTAGAATCCCAGATCTGACACTTGCTGGCTGTGTGGCCTTAGGCAAGAGACTTCGCCTCTCTGGGGCCTGGTTTCCACATCCGCCACTTCGAAGTGGATGGTAGCAGGATTGGAAAGATTGAATGAGGAGATCTGTAAATCACTGTGACTATGCATTCAGTGTGGGAAGAAGTGGGAGGGGAAGGGCATCTCGGTGTTCGCTAGGGAGGCACAAGCCTCCCCCAGTTTACCTCTGCTTACATATCATTGGCCAGAGCTAGACCCCACAGCAGGGTCTGTGCTAACAGCTCAGAGCCCGGGGCCTGCTCCAGATTCTGTGACTCCCTCTCTCTGCCCCTCCCCTGCTCGCTCGCTCTCTCTCAAAAATAAATAAAAACATATCAAAATTAAATTTAAAAAAAGAAGGCATGGGGTGACGGTTAACAACGTGTGCAAATCATCTGATCCTCACACAGCCCTATGGGGTCAGTTCTGTTATACCTGTTTCACAGATGAGAAAATTAAGGCACAGAGCAGTTAAGTAACCTGTGCAAAATCACAAGCAGAGCCAGGATTCAGACCCACTCAGTCTGACCCTGAAGCCCACACCTAATTGCTCTCCTGCATAGCTTGCAAGATGCTGTAGGTGAAGTCCGGTGACAGCCACCTCTTGCCATAACTGGACACACAGAAGGAGGCATTTATCTCAGTGTGTGTTTATATAAATAAGCAGGTGGGTCAGCGTGGTTTTCGAGTGGGGGGGGGCTTTAAGTACAGAGAGTGTAGGAATGTGGCCTTTTCCATTCAGCATATCCAGAAGGAGCCTATAGCCGGGGTGCTCCCTGCTGCGGACCAGGCCCACCCCCTGTCTCTACCCCTGCTGTAGTGAGACGGAAAGCCTTTGAGAAGTCAGCACTGCATGGGCTCTTTGGTCTCATTTGTACATGTGGCTTTAGGGTCAATCCCACTTAACCAAAGGGTTCCATAGCTATCAGAGGTCACCGAAAGGGTATGGTGTGTGAGTCTTAGCTTCGATTCTTCCTCTTCTAACCGGCCGTGATTCCAGGTGGAGGCTTTGCCGTTCAACCTGTCAGCATCCTCTTACTTCCCCTGCCCCCTTGACCGCAGGTGTGCAAGTTTTGTGTCACAGAGGTGGGGAGCCTGGGAGGTGGTCTGAGCTGGGCTTTCGCCGATTCCTTACATCCCCACCTCCCCCCCCACAGTGGTGTTTCCCCAGGACCTGCTGGAGAAGGGCCTCGAGGCAGACAACTTTGCCATGCTGGGACTTGGAGATATCGTCATTCCAGGTGACGGGGATGGGGTGGGGGCCGCAGTGCGAGTGGTGGAGGGACTGAAAGGTGGGGCAGGAGCACTGTGAGACAGTCTCGCCTGCCGGGAACCTGGAAGGGTGAGGCCGGGCGATTCCAGACACCCACCCCGTGGCTCAGCCCAGGGTCTCAGCACACATTGTAGAGCGCCAGTCACATGCCTGGCCCTGAGCTGGGTACTGGAGGGACGGCAGTGAGTGAGACTGTCCCCACAGAGCTTCTGATCTGACGGAACACACCTTACTTGAGCTGCAAAAGTGTCTGTGGCCGACCGAACCATGTTGTGAAAAACACAGTTCATGACCCTTCTCACACCTACACACGTACGCTTCCCTTGCCAATGTTTATAGGTATTACCAATATGCTAGAACTGCCAAGGCCCCTGTGGTCCTCCTCCCCCAGCTCCCAGGAGAATGTGCCCGAGTGTGTGGACACAGGCGCCGTGAGCGTGGGCTCCTGTACCCTGGGCAGAGGGACGTGTGGCACGCGCCTGCTCGTCCACATGAGCTGACCTTTGAACCGTCTGCATGTGGGCGCCAGTGCACCTGTGGCTGTGGGCATGCATCTCTGGGGGCCCACAGCCTTGCCTTGGGGTGCCGGCAGCCTGAACCACCAGTCAGAAGGCTCAGAGCTGCTGCTCTGCGCGTAGCTGCAGCGACTGTGCCCGGGATACACACATCCTGGTGACAGGGGTCCAAAGGGGACACTTGTTCGTGTAGTCCAGAGGCTCAGACTCAAAGGATCAGAAGCACCCCTGGTGCTTGCTTGAAAGAAAGAACAAATGAAAAGCCAACCTATTCTTCACTCGAAGAAGTAACAGCAGTTCTAATAACCTGAGGTGGCACAGGCACTTCCGTCGTGACACTTGGGATTTTGTGTGCGGTAAGGCAGCGGTTTTCTCTTTTACCAGTGAGGGAACTGAGGCTCAGAAGTAAATGGACTTAACACACCTTCACACACTGGCTCAGGGCCAGGGCCAGGACTCAGGTCAAGTTGTCTGTCTGCAGAGACAGAGGGCTTCACTGTCAGAACTGCCCTCTACGAGCGGTTACAGTGAGAAGAGGATGATGAGCACAGCTACCATTTGCCAGGCACCTGTCTCATGCCCACCACCGTGCCGGATGCTTTTCATACAGTGTCTTTGCTGCTCCTAGCAGCCCAGGGAGCTAGAGGGTATTTCCATTTTACAGATGAGTTAACTGAGATTCAGAGACTTGCTCACGTTCCTGGGCACGTGGGGGTATGGTCTTGAACTCAGGAGTTTCCATAATTTGCAGTGCTGGGAGGCAGGGAGACGAAGTTCCGTCAGACAGAAGAAATTGAATCCTGGAAAGCAGTCAACCCACTGTGCAGGGCACCGACTGCCCCAGGCACCCCCGCAGACTTCCCCGGTATCCTTGTTGGCTATAGTTCTGGACTTGAGGCGTGCACGGGGCGTCACTGCACGTCCCTGTGTATCTAAGTCTCTGAGCAATTTCTGTAGGTGGAGGTTGATGGCACCCTCACAGCGCCCCAGTGATGCTCTTCAGAGGATAACGGGTTGCTGCAGACCGTTGTTTTGAGGACCAGATGCGTTACTAGGAGTGAAAGCTCTTAGCAGAACTCTGGCCCCTGGATTGGTAGGAGAGCAGATGTAGAATTCGGCCGTGGGGGGCGGGGGGGGGGGGGCACTGGGTTCCCAGCTTTGTTTCCAGAAAGGCAGCATGTATCTTCTCGTTGCACCCGCCCACTCCTTCTCACACACAGCCTCATGGTCTTCAGGGAGGATTAATTGATTTCCCGATTTAAAATAAGTCCTGTGTCAGGGCGCCTGGCGGGCTCAGTCAGCAGAGCACGTGACTCTTGATCTCGGAGTTGTAGGTTCGAGCCCCACATTGGGTGTAGAGATTGCTTAAGGATAGAATCTTTTAAAAATATAAGTAAAAAATAAGATAAAATAAAAAAGTCGTATGTTGCCATTCGGTGCTTCTGATCAGTACAGAATGTTTTGTTTCTTGAGAGCCTACTCTCAACTAAATGAGATTCAGCCCTTGCCCTGTCTGAGCCCAAAGACCAGTAAGGGGGACAGACATTGGTATGTGAACAGCATACAGAGTCTGGGCTAGCCTGCTGTGTCTCTGGGACTCTGGCTTTTGGGGGTGTCTGGGCTGGGTTTTGAAGTGCGAATAGGAGTGCAGCGGGTAGACAGAGTTAATCCTCTCCTGCGCTCCCCCAGGGCCTCCGGGTGGTCTTCTTGCTCCTACTCCCTCCAAGCAAGCAATTGCCACATGATTTGTTTTCAGAATCTGTTTAGGTTTTTCCCCTGCTGGTAATTTAATTCTTCCACGTGTTCCCTTAGTCAGGATGGAGACCCAGTTCCTCCTTGTGCCCCATGGCCCTCCCTGCATGGCTGGTCCAGCCCCTGCATCTCCTGCTCTGGGCTGCGTGCAGTCTCAGCTGGCGCCTTGACCCCTGCCACAACTCCAGCCCCTCTTTCCCCGGGACCTTTGCACGTGCCGTTCCCTCTCCCTGGCAAGTGTCACTTCCTCAAAGAAGCCTGCCTTCCTCTTTCCCTCCACTCCCCCTAGCCTGGCATATCTCCTGATAGACCTTCCCATGACACAGAAAGCACCCTTTGACGGTATGATCTTACATTGCATTTTGTTACTGTTTGATCAGCTTGTCTACCTCCTGCCACCTCAGCTGAGTTCTGTGTGCGCAGTGGTCTTGCTTACTGTTGCCTACAGTGCCTGGTACTTAGGAGGCCTCAAGACACATACGGGTGGATGGGCCCAGTGTGACACAGTGTGGTGCTCTGAGGTGCCGGGTCAGTGTGGTCCCAGACCAAAGCAAACCCCTGGGACCTTCTCATTGTTCTAGGTGGCCTGATGGCAGAGAAGCGGGATTTCTGCTGGCAGTTGGCAGTGTTGGCCACACCCTTGTTCCCCAGTGATTGCTGCATGACTGGGAACACGAGGTTGGGGACCCGGTTGCGTGTTAGTTTACTACCCCCCACTCCTCCCCATCCCAGGCAGGGGACTCCATCCCCGAGCCTTCCTGAGTGCCAGTTTCCCTGCCACCTTCTAACCCTGGCTCTCTGCCCACAGGGATCTTCATTGCCTTGCTGCTACGTTTTGACATCAGGTAAGCTACCTGGAAATTCTAGCCCTCAAGCTCCATGAGTGGGGGGGGCCTTCTCTGGGCAAGGTACTCCAGGGGCTTCCCAGAGGCTTTCAGACGCCCAGAAGAGTAACTTGGAGATCAGACCCTCCACCTCCACGGCAGCCAGTGCAATTCTGATTTTGTCTGCACTTGACGTCTGAGTGTTCAGGGAGCCTACGGCCAGAAAGAAAAAAGGATCACGGTCCGAGAGATTTAAACGCGAAAGGTCCTAGTGGTACTCACAGTGCTTTCACTGTGTGTCCTTGCCAAGTGAGCTGACCTTTCTGTGCTAAAGTTTCGCATTCTGAATGTAGTGTATTACCAAGAAAATCTGGAGGGAGTAAGCACAGGGCCTCAGGGCAACCCAGCTGCAGCCCAGTCAGCCGTCACCATGTATTATCAACCGAGGGTCGGGTCACTGCATCCCAGCTGCTCTAGCTGCTCCCGCCCTCTCTTTACTCAGATTTTTTCAGTCCATTGTAGGAAGTGAGCACAGGGAGAGGGAAGGGGGCCAACTTGAGTCCCCACTTCCAACAGAAGAGGTTGCACTGTTAACTAAGCACTTGGGCCCCTGGGCCTCCCACCAGCAGGTGGCGCTCGGTCTTCCCTGTGTAAGGCTGGCAGCATGTATGCTGAATTTCGAGGTGGTTCATGAACTTTTCTTAATCTCCTCGTGCCCAGTAGTTGCAAAAGCAGTAATGGTGTTGACAGTGATAGCAAGAAACTCTGTACCAGTGTCACTGAAATCGAATTGGCCTATGAAACTTGACCCTGCCGACGTACATCTGGGTTATTTGTGTGGTACCACTCGGAGCTCACGAACATGGGCTTACAGGCGGCCTTTGGAAGGGACCTGGCCAGTTTGTAAGTAGAGTCACATCTGTGCCAACTGGCTGTAGTCCTGGCTGTTCAGAGGCAATACAGAGAGAACCCCAGGAGAGTCCCTGGGCCACTGGCTAGGGACACAGATTCACATTCGGCTGCCAGCACCCTCGGAGGCGGGATCTCCTTCCTAGCCTGGATTTGCAGGATCAGCTAGCCCTTCAGAGCTGGTTCCAGAATCCGGGCGGCATGCCCGAAGTGGTCAGCTTCACCCCAGGGTCCATGGCAGCATAGCTTCGAGAGCACTTGCAGCTCTGGGCTCAGCAGCAGCCAGAACAAGGAGAAAAAGGACTGGAAGGACTCATTCACTCCACAGATGGTGCTGGGAACACACGGAGGTCATAGAGCTGATGTGAAAGGGAAGTCCCGTCATGGCAATGTATCCAGCCCTTCTGAGGCTGATCTTGGATGAATTGCCTCCAGGAAGCTACTGGCACTTTATCCAAGGTAGTCAGGGTCTATTTAGCGTACAGAACAGGTTGCTGAACTGTTACATCCACTGTACTGAAAAGTAATAACTCAGCTTTGCAGCTTCTGCATCAGTGTTTCTCAAAGCATGACTCCCCCATGTGAGATTCTCCTGGGTGGTTTTTCAAAGTGCACATTCCTGGGCACCTGGGTGGCTCAGCCGGTTAAGCATCTGACTCTTGATTTCAGCTCAGGTCATGATCTCATGGTTCGTGAGTTCAAGCCCTGCATCCGGGCTATGTGCTGACAGCACAGTACCTGCTTGGAATTCTCTCTCTCCTCTCTCTGCCCCTCCCCGACTCGTCTGCATGTGCTTTCTCTTTCTCAAAATAAATATATATTTTTTAATGTAGGGGCGCCTGGGTGGTTCAGTTGGTTGAGTGCCTGACTTCAGCTCAGGTCACGATCTCATGGTTCATGGGCTTAAGCCCTACATGGGGCTCTCTGCTGTCAGTGTGGAGCCCACTTCGGATCAGATGTCTCCCTCTCTCTCTGCCCCTCCCCCCCACTCGCATTCCTTCCCTCTCTCTCTCAAAAATAAACTTTAAAAAATATATGAAAAATAATTTTTAAAAATGCAGATTCCTGGGGGCGCCTGGGTGGCTCTGTTGGTTAAGTGTCCAACTTTGACTCAGGTCATGATCTCACAGTTAGTGGGTTTGAGCCCTGCATTGGGCTCTGTGCTGACAGCTCAGAGCCTGGAGGCTGCTTTGGATTCTGTTTCCTCTTTCTCTCTCTGCTGTTCATGGTCTGTCTCTGTCTCAAAAATAAATAAAACATTAAAAAAAATTTTTTTAATAAATAAAAATGCAGATTCCTGGTCCTTGCCCTAGACCTATTTAATCAGATTCCCTGGGATTTGGACCTGAAAGTCTGCTGTTTTTTTGGTTTTGAGGGATTTTTTACAAGCTTTCTAGGGAACTTGTATGTTGGCTGAAGTCTTAAAGCCACTGTTACAGGTCATGGCGCTTGATATTCGCAACCACTGAGCAGATGGGTCGTGGTTTTCCCGTTTTGCAGATGAGTAAACTGAGGCCTAAAGAAGGAAAGTGACTTGTCCAAAGACATACGGCTGGGGCAGCACCTGAATACACAGCCAGTGCCAAACTCTCAGCCGTCCCAGCCAGCCTCCATGGAGGCTCTCCCCACAGAAGAGGTGGCGCTGCTCCCATGCCTGTAACTAACCCTCCTCCTCTTTCTCCCCACACCTTCTTGAAGCTTAAAGAAGAACACCCACACGTACTTCTACACCAGCTTCGCGGCTTACATCTTCGGCCTGGGCCTTACCATCTTCATCATGCACATCTTCAAGCACGCTCAGGTGAGTAGGACTGTGCTCGGTGCCTCGGGAATGTTCTCACTGCAGGTAGTAGGGACTTACATACCTGGGGCTTGTCTGTCGCATACACAAGCAACCCAGAGGTAGGTGCTCCCAACGATGTCAGAGTGCGCACGTCTGTGACCCTTGGCCTTTCCCCCATGGCAGGATGCTGCTGCTTCTCCAGGGAGCACAGGCACATGAGTGGCAAGGGAGAGGAGCACGGATACCAGCCACGCCTGTGGCCTTCATCAGGAAGGCAGAACCTCTCCCGGAACACTTGTCAGATTTTTGCTCGAATCTCATGGGCCAGATCAGGGTCACATGGCCCCTACTGCAGGGAGCCTGGGAAAGAGAGGCTGCAGCTTATGAGCCTCAGGAGTGGGGCCAGTGGAACAGTGTCGGGTGGGTGTTGAGTGTTTCAGCCCGGTGCCCACCCTACCGGATGAGGGAGAAGCTGTTCGGGGCCCTCCCTGACTCCCCAAGCATCCAGCGTCTGCTTCCTCCTCCCATCAAGATGGGTACTGAGCCGCCGCAGAGTGAAGCAGGGTGGATGAGGGCTGAGAGCTTTTATTGAGACCTGAGGAGGGGGCGACAAGGAGGAGACCGCCAGCAGATGGGCTTGCTGAGTACTGGAAAGCAGGGCCCTTCCCATACACCAGTCTCCATTCAGTTCTTCCCGAGGGTCCTCACGAGCAGGTAAGGGAATTGGAAGTCAGGTGCCACATGGCAAGCATGTGCTAGAGCAAGGATCCCAGATTGTGACATGTGGAAACCAAGCCCAGACTCTGAACCCCTGGCAGTGGGAGAGGCTGGGTGAAATGAAGGCCAAGGGGACTCGGGGGAGGAAGTCCAGACTCCCCCATCTGTTCAGAGCAGGACTGTGGGCAGGTTGCAGAAGTCCTGCTTGATTTCCTGTGGTAGTTAATTAAGAAAAAAAAAGTGAGATTAGTTAATCGTAGCTAGCTTGGAGTTTTTTGAGGACGAAATGAGTTAGCGTAAGGAAAGTGCTCACAGTTGTGCCTGGCCCAGGTAGTAGTAGCTGTCATTGTTGTCACTGTCCCCTCCATCCTCCACTGCCTCTGCTCCCCCGCTTTCTCCCCTCCCCAGGGCACCAGCCACAGAGAAGCCACCTTTGAATTAATCACAAGAGCTGTTTGTTGAGCAGTTACTCTGTGCCAGGCGCTGTGCTAAACCCTTTTGCTCATTAACTCATTTAGTTCCTACAGTACCTATGATGTTTATGAACCAAATAGTAGTCTCTTTCTACAGAATGTCCAAGGGCCAGAGGCCCCTAGCCTATAGGTAGAGAAACCAAGAACCAGTGAGGAGCCATGTCTTATTCACTTCTACCCCAAATGGCCTGCAAGCCGAGAGTGACACACACCTGACAAGAAGGTCTCCGAGACTGACTGGGCCTGGCTTGGGGGACGAACTCAGAGTCGTCTGGGAGGTCTCTGCTCCCAGCCCAGATTCCAGGCCCGGAGCCATTCCCCCAGAGGCCACCAGGTGGCAGCCTAGCCCGCTGCCTGGGCTAGACTCGAGGATCCGGTTGGGAGCTCCCATACTGGCTGGAGAGGTGGTCCTCTGTGCAGAGACACTGTAGGCCAGAGAGAAAAGGAGACTTCCTGGGTCATACAGCAAGTTAAGCTGGGCCCTGGCCCCAGGCCTGTGCTGCCCCCTAAGCAGCAGCGCAGCCATTGCCCCGTCATCCACCTGGGCCTCCCCCTGCAAATCTTGGGAAGGGGATCCAGGACACAAGGGCAGCCTGTTTCTTGAAGACCCTCTTCCTCTCCATGACACAGGCAATCCCAGTGCCAGTAATTCCCTAGGTGGAAGTCCCAGTGGTGCTGCTTAAGTGGTTTTCAACCCATGTAGCCTCTACCAAAAACCCGCTCCAAGCCAGGGGTCTGGCAGCCTCCTAGAAAAGCCCCCTCCAAGATGATCAAGTGTCCTCATTGTACAGAGAGAGGGAAGCGGTTTAGCTGTGGTCACACAGTAGAGCAGAGGCCAGATGGAAAGCCAGGAGCCTGACACCCAGTTCACCATCCCAAGCTATACATCCTAGCCTCTCCTTAGCGCCAATTTTGGAGAGGTTCCTTGGTGCCTTGAGAGGAAGGAAAATAGTAGGCGTGTATTCCTGTGATGATAGCAAAGTCGCCACCTCTCAGAGGAGCCTCAGTGGCCCCCGGCCCTCAAGTGAGGCAGGCCTGGAGGGAGCCACACTTCTCCCACCCTCCCCCGGGAAGCCCTGTACTTTGCCCAGCCTGGTGCTGGTGACTTAGAGACAGAGGCCCCTGGAGCCACATCCTGGCCAGCTGTGTGATTAGGGCAGTCCTTTCCCTCCTCTGATCTTCAGTCTCTTCATCTGTAAAGTATAAGGAGATCTTTTCAGGAATTAAATTCTATTAAGTTTGTATTTATTTCATTTTCTGTTTCACAAATTTCTGCTTCTTGCCTTCATTATTTGCTTTCTACTTTTTGGTGTTTTATTCTTTTCTGGCTTCTTGACTTGAAAGTTAAAATTATTTCAAGTCTTTGGTGTTTTCTAATAAATGCACCTAGAGTTATAGATTTTCCTCTGAGTACTGCTGTGGCTGCCTTTCACAGGTTTTGGTGTGGACTTTAGTCATTGTCATTTCTATCGCTCTCCAAAAGGCCTAAAGCCTAACTCACCCAAGTCCTGACTCAGCAAACACCTAATATAGTGAGAAAAGCTCAGCCATTTACACACCTCGAGTGGCCTTGGGTGAATCATTTCTCCTTATCTAAACCTCAGTAGCATCGTCTGTAGAACTCAGATTGTGTTACTAGCTCCAAAAGTAATACATATGAAGCGGTGTGGTTCATGACCCATGCGTGGCAGGTGCCAAGAAATGGTCTGAAGGTCAGGCTTGGGGGGCTCTGGAGTCCTGTCCTCTGAGCAGGGGCTGGCTTCCCCTTCGGAGTGAGGTCTCACCTTACATCTACAAGACACCTTCTTAACTTTGCGAGCACCCATGAAGAAGCTGCTTGCTTAGGATTTACCAGGCCTCCTCCTGAAATGCCAGGAATAGAGCAGTGACCAAGACGGCTGTGGACCCAGCCCTCATGAAGTTCACAGCCTAGCAGCAGAGAGGCTGAAGTCTGCAATGATATAGCAGTGTTCCACTCCACATTGCCAGAGAATGCTGCAGGGGGCCTTGAGAGTGGATAACAAGGGGGCCTGGCTCCGTGCCAGGGAAGGTTTCCCCGGAGAAATAAAACTGAGCAGAGATCCAAGGAGGAGGAGTCTAGGCAAAGGTGGGAGAGCATCGCAGGCAGCAGAAACTGCCGGTGCAGAGGTCTTGTGGCTGGAGGTGACAAGGAGGACCAAAACCAGGTCATTGTGGCCAGAGTAGGGCAGGTCAGGTGACATTGGAGAAGGAAGTGGGGTCACGTCTCACGGGGTCTTCAGGCCCTTGGGAGCATTGGTGGTCATGGAGGGCTGGGCAGTAATGTCCAACTTTCGGATGCTGTGGGGAAAAGAATAGGTTCAGTCCCCAGTTTACCATTTAATAGCTGAGGCCTGTGCTGTCCCCTGTCCTCCCGAAGCCTCAGCCTTCCTCCTGTGAACAAGAGGATGGTCATAGGGAATTGGAGATGGGCTGAAGTGTTCCTTGGGAGGCTGAGCTCGGCATAGTGTGTCCAGCACATGCTCCATCCTGCCCTCCAAACCCAGCTTCAGCAGGAGTCTCCACACACAGGCTCTGGAGCCAGACTGCCTGGGTCATGTTATTGTAACAACAGCTCCTGGAGTGTTTGTTAAGGACGCAGACTTCCACCCTCAGACTCGGGAAGCAGGGGCGAGATCCGAAGCCTGAGCTCGGCACCTGCCCTCACCCTCTGGCTCATCTGTTCTCAGCCACCCCCCTAGTCTCTGGGACTAGGACCCACCCAGGAGGTTGTTTGTTTGAACCTGATGTCCCAGGTGATTAGGATACTGCCAGCCAGACTCCTGGGGACCCTTAAAGCCCTGCATGCTTGAGTTTCTTTGGGTTCCTTGCATTCCCTCCCAAGGAGGAGCAGCCTGGTCAGAGAGCCAGGAGCCCCAGGTAAGGGCCCAGCCACTGACTTGCTCTGGGAACCTGGGCAGTCACTGTCCCTCAGTTGCTCCCAGAAGAGGGTTGGAGTGATGCGCGTGGCCCTGAGCAGGTACCCTATACAGCATTTTGTCACCAGCCTCTGTTCTCTCATAGCCTGCCCTTCTATACCTGGTCCCCGCCTGCATCGGCTTTCCCGTCCTGGTGGCACTGGCCAAGGGAGAAGTGACAGAGATGTTCAGGTAAGGCAGGGCAGGGGGCGGACGTCCGCATGGCCCAGGTGCACCTGCAGGCAGCTAGTGGGGCCTGCCGGGGCTGCTTGTACACGTCTCCAGGGGAACATTGTTCCTGCCACCAGCCCACCTCTTGTCCTTTCTGCCAGCATGTGGGTGCCTGGCCTGTGGCGCCAGCGGGCACCTTTCCTCGGGCTGAGAGCCAGGGGGAGGCAGCCCCCACATCCAGATGCCTGCTGGGTCTTGAGAAGGGACTGGCTGGGAGAGTTTCCCCCCAGGCTGCCCCACTGTCAGGAGCCCTGGGTTCCCAGCCTGACTCTGCCACATGACTTCAGGCATGTCCTTCCTTTCCCCGACCTCAGCTTTCCCATGTGAGTAATAGGGAGGATCCTAGTGTGGTGGGAGGTGCCCCAGGTTGGAAATCAAATGTCAGTCCCTGTTGAGCCGCCTCAATGGCTCTGACCCACAGCTCTGTCTCAGCCAATGTCTCACTCACACACATACCCCTTCCCCGTGGCCATACGCACACCTGCCACGCCCTGTGCACAGCCCCACCCATACCCCAAGGCCTGCGTGACTCTGACAGGTGTCTGTTCCCCAGCACCACTGACCCCGCCTGCCAGGGACCCAGAAATAGCTGCCAGCTGCGACTGAAGCTGCCCACTCGGGGGCCTTCCACCCAGCTCCACCTGCCTGGCCTCCAAGTTGTCCCTCGAGTGCCTGCCAGGGCCATCTGTGCACCTGGCTGCCTGCAGGGGAACCTGTGACTCACCCCCTCCCCCGTACCTGCCTCTGCCCTCCCTGTCTTGCCTAGAAGCCCCAGGCTCCCAACCTGCCTGCCCGAATCTCCTGGCCGGGCAAAGCCCTGCGGACTCACGCAAGGCTGGGGGATGAACTTGGAGGCAGATCTGGGGGCAGGGGTGGGATCTGATGTCTGAGCTTAGCACCTGCCCTCACCCTCTGGCCCATCCATTCTCCGCCACCCCCCTGCCTTGGGGTAACCCCCTCCCGCCAGTCCCAGTCCCACACTGGGCCAAGCTCTGAATATCCACAGCCAGGGCACCTGTTCGGTGCTGGGCTCCCCTGAATATTCTACCACTTAGGCACTCTACACCCCTTCTGCCCCCACCCCCAGGATATCCTCTGGTTAAGGTGAAAAAGCAGGTGGTCTCTCTCTTTCTCCATCTCTCCCTAATTCTCCACCTTACCTTTTATTTTACTTTTCCCTTACGAGGCTCTCTCTTTTTTTATTCACTTGTTTATTTTTAAATAGGTAACACAGTCACATGGCTCCAAATTTCATAGCCATGGAAAGGAAAACCCCCTGACACCCCAGCCATCTCAGAGCTCTGTCGCATAGACGTTCCGAGAACACTTTGCTCCTAACAGCACGTGTGCGCGTGCACGCTCCTGCACAGCTGGTGGCCCTCTCCGAGCATTCTGCATCTGGGTTTTTCACACCACGGTAGATCTCAGAGACGTTTCTGCAGCAGCACGTGCACATCTAGAGCATCCTTGCTCTTTTGCACAGCGGCATAGTGTCCCCTTGTACGGGTGCATCATTTTATTCTCCTAGTAATTCCGGCTTCTTTCCACGGAGTCCAAAAGTGCAGAGGAAGACAAAATTAAGACACGGCTCTGCTCCCTGCTCATTGCAAGAGAAGTCTCTGTCCTCCCCCGTCTTTTCCTCTCCATCTCTTTTTTCTGTCTTCTCTGTCTCTCACACAGCTACGAGTCCTCGGCGGAAATCCTGCCTCACACCCCGAGACTCACCCACTTCCCCACAGTCTCGGGCTCCCCAGCCAGCCTGGCCGACTCCATGCAGCAGAAGCTAGCTGGCCCTCGCCGCCGGCGCCCGCAGAATCCCAGCGCCATGTAATGCCCGGCGGGTGTCCACCTGCCCGCTTCCCCCCACTGCCCCGGGGCCCAAGGTAGGGCAGACATCCCAGCTCCAGTGTACGGGGCAGGGAGCATTGCCAGGGGCAGGCAGCAAGTGGCACCTCCACAGCCATGAGGCAGTCACTACACCCAGCCTCAGGGCCGGGAGCAGGGCTCTAGAACCTCACTGTCCTCACCGGTAGCGTGGGGCTCATGCGAGAGAGCGGACAGTACAGCCCTTGTCGTCCAGGAGTAGATATTCTTACATGTAACCCTGGGCAGATCACTTTCCTCTCCCGGAGCCTCGCTCTGTTCATCTGTAAGTGGGCACATTCCTGCCTCATGGGGTTCACCTGGGGAAGAGATACAGGTACTATCCTTGGTGTGAACTCAGTTGTTCGATAAATGGGGCCCATAGCAAGAGCTAAGCCAGGGTGGTGGCCTTTGAGAGTGGCACCTTGCTACTTGCCAGTGGAGCAATCCCCTACCTGCCTGCACCCCTGGGGCTGAGTTGTTTGACCCTTGCCATGTGCTCTGGGAAGCAGCCCATCTCCATAGCCTCGTCCTGGTTGCCCCATTTTTTCCCCACTCTCTCCAGTGGAAAGTTCAAGAAGCTTAAAGTTAGTCCACCCAAGCCCAACCAGCCCTTCTTCCATCTGCCACTGCCCTTGCCACCTCGTGGCACCACCAGGCACAGAGAAAGGAGAGAGCAGCCTGTCTGAGGAGGGCATACAGTGGGGCCAGGGCCAAGTACTGGAAGATGCTGGGCCATGGATGCCAGGCTGGTGTTCCTCGTGTGGCCAGGGATTTTCCTGGGATGGTGGGGAGGCGGGGCCCAGAGATTCTGCCCTCCGCCTCCTCTAAAGGTGTTGTTTTTTTATTGTTTTGTTTTTTGGTCAGTTATGAAGAGTCAAATCCTAAGGATCCAGCAGCAGTGACAGAGGGATCCAAAGAGGGAACAGAGGCCTCGGCATCGAAGGGGCTGGAGAAGAAGGAGAAATGATGCGGCTGGTGCCTGACCCTCTGAGGGCCAGACCAGGCAGGCGGGGACGGACCAGCATAGGCCTGCACGGGCAGAGGGCGCAGGAGGCCTGGCAGCTCCGGGAGAGGGGCGGGGGCAGCAGGATCCCTCCAGCAGGGCCTCCCATGGCCTGATTCCCTCTTCCCCCTTCTCTGGCCGCCTTCTGCCCCTTCACATCCCCTGCAGGCAAAGGAAGCCCCCAAACTCCCCCACCCTCCCAGAGGCCAGGTGGGAAAAGTGGGTCTGATTTTTAGACTTTTGTATCGTGGACTGACTTTGCCTTACATTAAAAATTCATCCCATTGCCCGGGCAGGCCACTGTGCCCCTGGAGGGGTTCTCTGCACCCAGCATCTTGCATTGACTTTACTAGCTCTCACCCTCCCACCCAGAAACTTCCCTGCAAGCCCCTTCCTGGGGACTGTGAACTCTCACAACCTGGGGGAGAGGCCCCGACCTCCAGGTCCTTCCATACTCCTGGATGCCCACCCAGTGCCTGGCTAGCTCAGCCTCCCGTGGATACCCTCTAGCCAGCAGAGGGGGCCCACGAGCCTGCCTTCATTTCCCCCCACCCCCACCCCCACCCTTTCAGTTCTCCTTGCCACTTCCTCCAACATTTGGGGGCTATGAGGCTGTGGGACAGGTGCTCTATGTGTCACCCACCCATCCCAGCAAGTCCACAAGGAAAGTACCAAAAAGCCGACCTGACTCTGCAAGGGGACCAGAATCTGCAAAGCTAGTGAAATGTGCAGGGCCTCATGGACCCCAGGGATGAGTTTAAATTTTATTCCCAGGCTGGCAGGAGCCTGCTTCTCTGGGCCTGATGTCCATATGGCTTCAGCTGGAGAGCACTTGGACTCTAGGTCACCCTGGAGATCAAGCCCCCATCATTCCTATTCTGCTCATTCCCAGGGTTGTTCCCACAATGACTGTGCAAGGCCAGGAAGATGCTGTTGCTAGAAGCCACCCACCCCACCCCACCCCCACATTGACGCCACTCACAGCACAGGGGCCAGGGCCCCTGAGAGGCTGGAGTGGGAGGACAGGAGGCCCAGTGCTTTTGGGAGGTGATCCAGGCCCGAGAGCTGGAGATCTCAGAGCCAGCGTTTCTCCAAAGTTTGCTGAAGACAGCAAGCAGCCCAGACCTGTAGGAGAATCTCCAGTGGACCAGGCGAGGCATGGGCACCGCCCTTCTCCACCTGCCTGGTGCGGGGTCACTGGGTGGAGAAACAAGTGGGAGGGGGTGACCACCAGTCTGAGACTCAGGCCTCCAACTCCCATTCCAGAGCTCTCCTGCCCAAGCTTCGGGTTCAAAGGCTGGAAATAACAGTGGCTTCCAGACAGTTTGGAGGTGGCCAGAAGACAAGTATGAGCAGAGAATAGGAAGTATCTCTGTAATAATCACACCTCCATACGGGGTTTCACTTCATTTCCGTCTTAGGCTCCAGGTGCTAGTATTAGTCCCCTTGTGCAAATGAGACAATTGAGGTGGGTTGCCCACGGAGGTGGATATGACCTCAAGCAATCCACGCTGAATTCCAAAGTTCCTAAGGACTTTGCAGCTCCCCTCTAGACCCTGGGCCTGCATCACTGACTGCTGTTCTGGGCACCTTTGAGACAGCCGCCCAATTTCTCTGGGCCTACAGAGAAGGAAAGGAAGGGTAGGAAATCTCAAAGGTTTCTCCCAGCCATGGGGTCCCTTTCAGGGGCTTCTCGGATCTCTGCCGGCTCCTGCCGCCTCCAGAGGGGAGGCCGTGTGGTCCTGGAACAAGGCCCCTCTGAGGGCAGCAGATGGGGCAGGCAGCCCAGGCACACAGCATGGTTGGCTCTGCGGCCCAGGGCCCACAAAGGCTTCATTGAGTCACCGCCGGCCCCCGGCGGAGGCTGAGGTGGCAGTGGCGCCGGGCGCCTGCCACCTAATGACCGTCCTGGCCTGGCCAGATGTTCCACAGACCTCGGCAGCGGCCATCCAGGGCCCGCCCGGCCAGCCGGCACCGCAGAGGCCACTCTAATTCCAATTAACCAGCTTCAGCTGAGCAAACAGCGGGCAGCGGTGGCCCAGCCCGGGCGGTAGGCCCGGCCCGCAGAGCCTCCGAGTCTAGACTCCAGATGTGAACCGCCACCGCCAGAGTCCCATGGAAAAATGGCACCAGGCCGGGCACGGATTGGGCCTGCACGCGGGAGAGGTGGGGGTGGGCGGGTGGCTGGGCAGGGCTCTGGGTGGGCCTGGTGCCAGCCTCACCCTGGGGTAGGGGTGGACTCTTGGGAAACAAACTGCTCCAAAACCCCCAAGTTCTGTCCCTGATAGAGGAAGTGTTCCTCTCTGGCCTCCCATTTCCCCTGACTACAGTAGGCAGCAGGGGGCTCCAATGGGGAGGACCAGGCCTGCTGAGAGCCCTGATACGATTTCCTTTGTATTCAACATGTTTCTAGCAAGATGTTATGTATTTTAAAAACATTTATGTGATCGTTATAACAACCCTGTAAGGTAGTACCATCATTTTTACAGATAAAGGGAACTGAAGCAAAGAGACATTAAGTGCTCAGGGGGGGATCTGAACCCAGGATGTCTGGCTTCCAAGACCACGATGTTCACCACAGGTGCTGTTTGACATAAATCAGGATACTGGATTCCGGGTTCCCTTCCTTGGGAGCAGCGCTGGAGAAGAGGGTCAGCATCTGGCAGAGCAGGGCTGGCTGCCACCCTGTGCCTGGAGGGGCCTGCCCGCTCTGTCCTGTTTCCTCAGCTGTGAAATGGGTAAGACCCTCCCAGGGCCGCTCCAATCTCTGGGGTTAAAGCCTTGAGATAACCCTGTCAGAGCTCAGCACCAGGAATGAGCTGGGCACCGGTCAAGTCAGTGGGCACAGCAGGGAACACAGGTCAGCCCCCCCCCCCCCATCCCGAGCTGAAACTGTGATGGGGAAATAGACTTGAAACGGCTGAAAAAGTGAATAATGTCAACACTTGCGGCAGGAGTGGTGCCTCCGGTTTCCACAATCTTGTCCGGGGTCCCTTAGAGGCAAGGCGAGAGCTTTCGAGATCCAAGAGGTCAGAGTTCATCTGTCCTTGCACACGTGGGAAGACTGGGCCCCACCCCGCCAAGGAAGGGCAAGCCTTACCCCGGGTCTCACAAGGAGTGGATACTGGGGAGGGGTGCTCCGACCCCAGCCGGCTTTCCCACCGCTGGGATTCCCTCCGCGATTCCAGGCCGGGTCTTGGGAGGCGGACGCATCCTGCCCGCGGGTGCGTCAGGAAGGGCCGAGCGGGAAGGAAGGCACCACCCCCACCCCCGCCGCGGCCACACCTGGGCTCTCCGGGCGGGCGGGGGGCGCGGGCCGGCGCCTGGCTCCAGCGAGTCTGGGCCGCCTCCCCGCGCCGCCTCTTGGGGGCCGCCAGATGGGCCGGCCGCCCGCCCAGCGACGCAGGCAGGAAACGGCCGCCCGGGCTGCCAGGGACGCGGCCGCGAGCGCCGGGGGCGGGGCCCGATCTGGGGCCGCCCCCTGTGGGGAGGGGCCAAGCGGCCAAGCGTGGTGTGGGGTCAGCGGGTGTGGTCCCTGAACTCCCTTGGGCAAACCTCTCCCTTTCTCTGGCCCTCAGTTTCCCCACCAGTGGAACGGGTCTGCTTTTCCTAGCTCTTTTCTCAGCACATGACACGGGGCAGTTTCTTGCCCTTCTGTTCCTTTGTTCCCTTACCCGGGAAATGGGGTGACGGTGATGGGCCATCTCCACTAGAATACCAACTCTGAGAGGGCTGAGCCGCCCTCGCCACCATTTGAACCTGGCCCAATGGCCGAAAGATGAGGACACTCAGTACCCTAGGGGCCTGACACATAGTAGGCACTTCATAAACGAACACACGTTACCTTGAGTCCACCGCTTACCAGAGGTATAGCTTCAAGCAAGTGGCTTCTTGTCTCCGAGCCTGTTTCCCCATCTACCTCGTGCGTGGCTGTGAGGATTAAGTGAAATCATCACGGGAAGCACACGTAACAGGTCCTCCATAGATGATATTTACCAAAGCATCTACCAGATGTGTAAAAAGAGATATTATTGGGGTAAATTTGAGGGCCAGAAAGATAAAAAGGAATTGGTCAGCTTGGGAGGAAAATTCTGTTGTATTGGTATTCTTTTGCATATTTTGTATTTTTAAAATTTTGAGCCAGGTGAACATACTTTTCAAAAACAAATACAATTGAAATAATACAAATGAAATGGAGAATAAAAAGAAATCCAACCTCAGCAGAAAGAAATATTAACTATTATCTGCCTCTGGCAAAGGAGGCATCTAAAACTCAGGAAGGGTCTGAAACCTGCCCAGGGTCCTGAAGAGCTAGGAAATGGCAAGGATGTGATTTGCACAATTTGTTGGACTCCAAGTCAAATACACAGAGGAGAGATCACAGCTTCCAGGAGAGATCCAGTCTGAGCAGAGGGGCCAGATGAGCGAGAGTGAGAAAGAGTGAGAGAGCCAGCAGAGTGAGAAAGAGTAAGAAATGAGGAAAGGTAAGCAGGTCCCACAGGCCAGGCCAAGGAGTGTAGGTTTTATCCTGGAGGCAGTGGGGATCCAAGGAAGGATTCTGAGCAAGGGAGTGACATGGTCCTTTCTAAGCATTAGAAATGGAGGTCAGGAAGCCAGGTGTGGAGCTACAGGCCAGTGATAGTGATGTTAGGGCAAGGGCCATGGACATGAATAGACGAGAGCAGGCCAGAGAGTGGACCCAGGTTCATCCAGATGTCCCTCTGTAGCACAGCAGGGCCACAACCCCAGATGTCCCAGCTCTACTTACCTCTGTCCTTTTCCTTGGAGGTTTTTGGGGGTTTTTTCATGTTTATTTTTTGAGAGAAAGAGTGCACATGCCAGCAGGGGAGGGGCAGAGAGAGCATCCCAAGCAGGCTCCGTGCTGTCAGCGCAGAGCCGGATGTGGGACTCCAATCTCACAAACCCTGAGATCATGACCTAACCTGAGCCAAAATCGAGAGTCTGATGCTTTACCAACTGAACCACCCGGGCACCCCTGCTTGGAGGTCATTCAACCTACACCACTCTCACCCTTACAAATGTCCTAAGACCCCTGAAGCAGCCCTGGACCTGGTGAGGTGCCAGGAAAAAGCCTCGATTTCCAGCGACTTTCAGCTGAAAGAATTGGGGACAAGGGTGCTGGAGGTGGAGAACTGAGAGGGTGTCAGCACCGCCCACCGAGGGGCCCTGGGCCAAGGGTCTGGCTCCTGTTTGCATGCACTTTGTGCATGTACGTGATGTTCCACGTGTGTGCAATGTGCACGGTTTGGGTGTGCGCACATGGGCGGATCTGTATGCGTGTGAACCTGCACAGGAAGTCAGCCTAGGGGACTCGCGCACACCCTTCCCTGCGGGCAGTACAGATGACACTGTACCCTGGCAGTGTAAGCAGAAAACCTTCACTGGAAGAATAAGAAGAGCAGCTGCCTTTATCGAGCACTTACTGTGTCCCGAGCACCAAGCGTTTACATGCAGTACACCCTTAAAGCTCACATGGCCCTCCATGTGGCGAGTCTCCATTATACAGATGAGGAAAGTAAAGGCACAGAAGAGAAGGCACCAGCCACCGCCCGCCTGCGCTCAAGAGCCTGCCCAAGCTCTGGGCTCCCATGAGGCCACCACCTCCTTGTCATTTGTTATGCCATTAAACAATCATTTACAAAAACTTGTTACTATCCAGAAGCTGCATCCATGCCCTGTAGAAAATTAGAATATGTGTTTTAAAAATGGGAAAACAGCATACTCCTGCCACCCAGAGATTATTGCCTGCCGTTGATACTTTAACATAGATTTCAGATTTGGGTTTTGTTTTTTTTTTTAATGCTCATTATGTCTTTTTTGTAACGCAAATTATATCTAGGCTGCATCTATGTTGACATCCTTTTTTGTTTCCACAGTTAACAACCTTCCCCCTCCCATTTTGGTCAGTTGTCAACTCAGCTAATGCCCTGACTGCATCCAACCTTTTTTGTCATTTAAAGGCAGACCAGGTGAGACAAACAGGCTATCTGCATGTGAAGGCAGACCCCTGTGTGGCGGATGAGACCCGCTGGGATCTGCGGTGAGCCCTTCCTCCCCTCTGGGCCCTGCCCTCCTCAAAGCTAAAGAGTGGAGTGGCCTGGCCCCATGCCCGCCTGGGAGCAGCCCTGCGGGGACAGCGGAAGGAAACCCAGAGAAGAATGAGCCCCTTGGCTCTGCATTCAAGGCCTCCACGTGCCTGTCCCCCGCAGGCAGGTGCCCACCCTTGCTGCTAAGAGCTGGATGCCCACCGCTTCTCGGGCTCCCCCAAGGGCCAGCTGGGGCACCCCAGCTGGAATGGGGGAGAGGGGGTGGAGGCACACTAGACACACGCGTCACAGATGGTGGGGGACAGTAGAGAAAACCCAGGGGCCAAGGCTGGGGAGCCAGCTGCCCAAGTGTGGAGGTGGGGGAGGGGCCAAGGCCCTCTCTGCTGGACCCGGGTCCTCTCTTCTGGAGAGTTGCCCTGTGCACTTAGGAGTACGTGTGTGTGCCTGCGAGAGCGAGACCGAATGTGTTCTTTCGAGAATCCCTGTGTGCTTGGGTCTGTACAAGTATGTCATAAGCACGAGGACATCTTATGTGGGACAGTGTTGTAGACGTGCCTCCACCTGGTTGCATCTGTGAACATGCACTTGTGCTGTGTTTAAGGGTGTGTGTTTGTGAGCAAATGCCTGCCCTGGTGTGCGTGTGAGAGACAGCAAGATCGATCGTGCATGACTGGGAGAGTGTCTAGGCTTATGAAAGGGTTTTTGGAAAAGCTTGACTTGGAGGAACTTCTGCAACCTTCTTCCTGCCTACGTGTGTGTGGGTCTGTGTTCCAGGTCTCCTTCTGTGGTCCGTGCTCCCCTCTGCGTGGGTCCCTCTGAAGCCTCAGTTCTCCCACCCGTGAGACGCGGGTGCTTGGTGACTGGTCACTGTTGGGGTTGTTCTGATCACCCTTATCTTCCTCCACCGCCTGCCTCCTTTCCAAGCACTGGCCAGTCCTTTCTGCTCCAGTCAAATTGATGACATCTTTGTTTTTTAAGCCGAAAACCTGCTTCTCCCAATTTGCTCAGCAACTCTTTGCTAATCACCCTGGATTTACCTAGGACATATTTTACAGGAATGAAAGAGCCATTCAGGGAACAGCCTGGAAAATGCCCCCACGGAGCTGCTGATCTGTGCGGCATGCTGTGAAAGGCTCTGACTTTAACTGTTCAGGCCCAAATGTGCAGCGCTATCAACGGAGAGGGGGAAAACAAGGGTTTTTTTGTCCTTTAAAAAAAAAAAAAAATCTTTTTGTTTTCAATCGATGTCTCTCTCAAGCCCCACAGGATGGAGATGTCCTAAAATAAGAAATTAGACAAGAGGGGAATTCCCATTATCTGAGTTTTTTTAATGGGTCCCTTAGGATTCCACAGGGACCCCCTTCCCAGCTGCTGTGTGGTCCAGGCCTGTGAACGCCAAGCCCCCCGCCCTGGGGCCCGCGCCCACCCACCACCCAGCCCCGGTGGCAGTTTCCCAGGATTCACATGGTAATGAAGGCATCCATCTTCTCCCAGACACACACTGGGCCCTCCGACCCTCCCCGGCCCCCCGCACAATGGCCCCCAGCGCCTCGGCCTGCCACCTGTTGGACTTTCCCAGGGAAGGGGGGGAGAGGGTGGAGGAGAAGAGCCCCTTCCTCCCAGCCCCCAGCCCCATTTGCCCCCTGGTCCTGGGAGTCAGACACGGGGAGAGCGCCCAGGTCCTCGACTCCCCACGCCCCTCAGCCATCTGCCCCCTCAGTTTCCTCATCTGCAAAATGGAGGCAATGTACCTGGGGCACGGTGTGGCTGGAAGGATTCCGTGGGGGATGGCGCCACGAAGCGTGGGCTATGGACACCGGAGAGTCAGATCAATGACAAAGTGTCAGGAGTCGCTGCATCCTTGTCAGGATACGTCCCCACCACAATCTTTCCGAGTGGCACTGCTAGAATCCCATTTGCAGAAGAGGACACTGAGGCCCAGGGAAGACGGACCGTGTGCCCAAAGCACCACGGTCCCTAAAGCATCAGAGCCCTGGTTGGAATCGAGGTGTGCCTCACCCCAGAGCCTGAAGTCTCAACCCCTACATTAGATCATTACCACCATTATTATCCTCACAATTACTGAGTTAGATAATGATCCTGGAAAAGGCTTCATAAAGTCCCTAAGGAAGCTAGGAAGGGACGAAGGCCTAAATGTCACTCATGTAGGACTTGGCCAGAGCCTGGCACACAGCAGGTGCCTAATGACTGAGTAGAGTCTGCTGCCTCATCTCCTCTACCCTGTTGAGCACCTGCTGAATGCCAGGCCCTGTGCCCTGCCTGGTTTCAGACTGTCTCTGTACTGTTGCTCTTTGAATGAGGCTGAAATTGTTATCCCTATTTGGTTGACACCCTGCAGAAACCCAAAGGCTCCTGAATACGTGAGTCCCCAAATAAATGCATACTTCTGCCTTGTGACAAGTAACAGGGACCTGGGGTGGGGGTGGGGTGCAGGGGGAGAGCATTCCCAGCAGGTCTCTGAGAGCAGGGATAGTTACCAGTTACAGCAAGCAACAGAAAATCAAAATCATGACCTCTTTAAAAAAATTTTTTTACATTTATTTATCTTTGAGAGACAGAGCGAAACAGAGCACAAGCGGGAGAGGGGCAGAGAGAGAAGGAGACACAGAATCCGAAGCAGGCTCCAGGCTCCAAGCAAGGGGTCCGCACAGAGCCCGACACGGGGCTCGAACCCACGAACCGTGAGATCATGATCTGGGCCGAAGTTGGTCACTTAACCAAGTGAGCCACCCAGATGCCCCAAAATCATTGCCTCTTTAAATGGAGTCTTGGGGGAGCCCAGCTTCCTCAGTCAGTAGAGCACACAAGTCTTGATCTCGGGGCCATGAGTTGAAGCCCCACATTGGGCAGAGAGTTTACTTAAATAATAAATGTAGGGGCACCTGGGTGGCTCAGTCGGTTGAGCGTCCGACTTCAGCTCAGGTCATGATCTCGCGGTCCGTGAGTTCGAGCCCCGTGTCGGGCTCTGGGCTGACAGCTCAGAGCCTGGAGCTTGCTTCCGATTCTGTGTCTCCCTCTCTCTCTCCCCCTCCCCCGTTCATGCTTTGTGTCTCTCTGTCTCAAAAATAAATAAATGTTAAAATAAATAAATAAATAAATGTATTACCTATTTAAAGAAATAAGTCATAATAAACGGAGTCTTTGGAAATCACTGGATTCTGCCCCACCCCCCGGCTGCTCCCCAGTGCCTTCCTACAACTTGCCCAAATCCAGCACACACCCCCCCCACACACACACTTAAGTGTTCAGAGGTTTTCTCTCTGCATTTATGGGTGCACGTATAGGATTAAGGAGGATTTTAATTTTGTTTAGAGTTGACCTGCATGTCCAAATTCTTTATAATGAGTATGTATTACCATTGTAACCAGCTTTTACACCAAGAATGAGTCCATTGTTATGAAAAAGCAGATCCTAGAGAAGTACATACAACAAAAAAGAGAAGGTCCACCTTCAGTCTGAGCCCCCTACTTATAGGAAGTATCCAGAACAGGTAAACCTGTCGAGACAGAAAATTAGTGGCTGCCAGGGGCTGAGAGGTAGGGGCAAATGGAGAGTGACTGCTAATGACAACGGAATTTCTTTTTCTTTAGAACATTTTGATGAAAATATTCTATACTTAGCTGTCATGAAGGTTGTGCAACTCCAGGATGTACTAAAAACCGCTGAGTCGTACCCTTTAAATGGGTGCATTGTATGATATGTGAATTGTATCTCAAGAAAGCTGTTGGAGAGGGGCGCCTGGGTGGCTCAGTCGGTTGAGCATCCGACTTCGGCTCAGGTCATGATCTCACGGTCCGTGAGTTCGAGCCCCGTGTCGGGTTCTGTGCTAACAGCTCGGAGCCTGGAGCCTGTTTCAGATTCTGTGTCTCCCTCTCTCTCTGACCCTCCCCTGTTCATGCTCTCTCTCTGTCTCAAAAATAAATAAACATTAAAAAAAAGTTTTTTTTAATAAAAATAATAATAATAATAAATCCTTAAAATTTTTTAAACAAGTAAATAAACAAGTGTAAACATCTGGGTTTTCCTTCTCAGAGGCAGAGATTGATCAGTATCCCAGCGAGATACAAGCAAATGCAAAACAGGTATATGATCCTTTTTCTTTTCTTCTTTTCTTTTAAGTTTATTTACTTATTTTGAGAGAGAGAGAGAGGGGGGGGCAGAGAGAGGGAAGGAGAGAGAATCCCACATAGGCTCTACACTGTCAGCACAGAGCCTGACGTGGGACTTGAACTCACAAACCATGAGATCATGACCTGTGAGCCAAAATCAAGAGTCGGATGCTTAACTGACTGAGGTACCCCAGCACCCCTTTTCTTTTTCTTTTTTAATTTTTTTTTAAATTTTTCTCCTGTTTAAAATATAAGTAGATGGGGTACCTGGGTGGCTCAGTCCATTAAGCGTCAGACTTAAGCTCAGGTCACAATCTCCTGGTCTGTGAGTTCGGGCTGTGTCGGGCTCTCTGCTGTCAGCTCGGAGCCTGCTTTGAATCCTCTGTCTCCCTTTCTCTCTGCTCCTCCTCCTCCCCTGCTGTCACTCTCTCTTTCTCTCAAAAATAAATAAACATTTAAAAAAATTAAAAAATAAGATAAAATCTAAGTGGCGGCAGTCTGTATGCATAGTACTCGGCAACTCATTTTGTTTGGGGTTTATTTCCACTTAACAATGTACCGTGTCGATCTTAGATCCCTGTAACAGGCAGCTTCCTCCTTCTCTTTTACAGCTGCTTGGATTCCGTTATATGGAGAGAACGTCCTTCATTCAACCAATCCCCTAGTGATGGGTTTTTTCCAGTTGCCTGTTCTTCCTGTACATACATCATTTCACACATTGGAGTGTGTCCTTAGTATAAATTCCTGAGAGTGGAAGTGCTGTCTCATGATTTCCCAGGGCCACATGGCATTTCGTAGTTTATTTAACCATTCTCCTTTTGTTGAACACTTAGGTTGCTTCCAATTGGTGGTGCTTCTGAACAAATTTGCTATGAACCGAATAAATCTGCTATGAACACTTTTACATCCCTCTCAGACCCCTTGAGCAATGTGTTAGGACCTGTGGATCCTCCCCACTTCTGACAGCCACCCCCAGGGAAAAAAAAAATGCATCAAATTCACCCAACTTGGAAACCTACCCAGAAGCATCAAAGTTAAGAAACTCTGATCTGGGGGCATCTGGGTGGCTCAGTCGGTTAAGCGTCCGACTTCGGCTCAGGTCATGATCTTGCGGTTCGTGGGTTCAAGCCCCATGTCGGGCTCTGCGCTGACAGCTCAGAGACTGGAGCCTGCTTCAGATTCTGTGTCTTCCTCTCTCTGTGCCCCTCCCCTGCGCTCTCTCTCTCAAAAGTAAATAAAACATTTAAAAATTTTTTTAGAAAAAAGAAAGAAAGAAACTCTGATCTAAACCAACTGCTGCCATCATTCAAATGGAGAAACATAAGACCCGAGGTGGTCAGGGCCATGCTTCACACAGTGGGGATAATGACTTTGCAGGGGTAGCAGCAGAGCCGTTGAGATTCGGCACAGAGTCAGGTCACACAGTCCTCTCTGCCGAAAACACTCCCTTGGCTCCTGCCTCACCGAGAGTAAAAACGAAAGTCTTCACTGTGGCCTATATGATCCCAGCTATGCCTTCTACCCACTCCCCCATATCTCCTTGACCTCACTTCCCAGCACCCTCCTCCTTGCTCATTCTGGCTAAAGTCACACTGGCCTCTTGAACACACCAGGCACACTTCTGCCTCAGGACCTTGGCACTGGTTGTGACTTCTGCCTGGAATATTTTCCCCCGATAGCTGAAGGAAGTGAGAGAACAAGTTTTGTGGGTTTTTTTTTTTAATTTTTAAATATTTATTTATTTTTGAGAGAGAGAGAGCACGAGCAGAGGGACAGAGAGAGACAGAGACAGAGAATCTGAAGAAGGCTCCGCGCTGTTAGTGCAAAGCCCAATGTGGGGCTTGAACCCACCAACTGTGAGATCATGACCTGAACCGAAGTTGGACTCTGAACCATCAGAGCCACTCATGTACCCGGAGAACAAGTTCTTTACTGAAATATCACCTTTGCAGAGAGGACTTTGTTGACACCCCCCCCCCAAACCCCAGCCCTCCTTATTCCCTCCTTCCTGATTTAATTTTTTCCATAATATTTATCATTAGATAATATATATTGTATTGACCCTGTTCACTGTGTGCCCCCCCCCCAAACACAAACTCCCACAGGACAAGGACTTCTGTCTGTTGTGTTCACTATGACATCCCAGCTGGCTCAGAGCCAGGCATACAATAGGTGCTCCCCAAATTCTTGTCCATCGAGGGTAAGAATTAAGTTTGTAGGGGCGCCTGGGTGGCGCAGTCGGTTAAGCGTCCGACTTCAGCCAGGTCACGATCTCACGGTCCGTGAGTTCGAGCCCCGCGTCGGGCTCTGGGCTGATGGCTCAGAGCCTGGAGCCTGTTTCCGATTCTGTGTCTCCCTCTCTCTCTGCCCCTCCCCCGTTCATGCTCTGTCTCTCTCTGTCCCAAAAATAAAAATAAACGTTGAAAAAAAAAAAAAAAAGAATAAAGTTTGCAAAGCACGTAGCACATAGGAAAAGAAGTGTGGTATCCAGGAACCCACAGGCTTCCAGAATCCTGAACTCCGACTCTAGCCCTGCCACAAAATTGCTGTGACCTCGGCCAAGTCACTTATCCTTCATGACCTCCATGTTTGTGCTCCCTCGATCCGGAGCGGAACTTAGCGCACGTTCGGCACAGTGTGGTTGTGACAATTAAGGTAATGATGTTAAGTCCGATAAATGCTTAATAAACGTCAGCCAGCACTGCTGCCTGGACGGTGGTGGTGCAGCCCCGGGTTGTGCGCGGACACCTCCACACGTCCACCTGCCAGGACGCCGCGTTAATACGGGTGGCTGGCGGGAGTAGGGCATAGGGGCAGAGCTTTCAGCCCAGATTCCTTTCTGGCACTTAACTGAGACAAGTGGGGCGGCTGGGGGCAGGGCCAGAAGTAACATATTTGCCCTAGAGAAGCCCTTAGACCCTGCCTCGGCCCCTCCTCCCCAGTTGCCCCCGGCGGTGGACACCCCGGCCGCACCTTGCTCGCTGCTCGCCCTCAGCAGCCGCAGGGGGAGGGCGGCGGGAGAGCAAGCTGGGTTTTCCCAGGCTCCCCACCCCATCCCGCGAACATCTGGCCGCGAACATCTGCCCCCAGACTTTGTCGCCCGGCCCCAGGCCGGCCTCGCACCCATCTGCCGGCGCCCGCGGCCCCCGCCCATCTGCACGCGCCCCCTCCCCCCCGGGGCGGTTCCCGGCGCCCTCGCCCCCGCCCTCCAGGCTCGGTTCCCACGGGTCTAGCGCGGGAAGCCGGGCGGCCCATCTGCCCGGCGCGGCGGGTCCAGCCGCCAGGCGTCCCCAAGGGGCGGGGCGCCGTGCCCAGGAATGCCTTTCAGACGGGTGCGCGCCCCCGAACAAAGCCCGGGGTGCGGGGCCTCTCCTGCACCGCTGGGCCCGCAGTCCCCGCCCCTGGGCTCCTCCCGGCCTCCTGCTCTTCCCTCCGGGGCCATTTGCCAACCTGCCCGCCCTCTGCCCCCCACCTCTGCCGCCTGCAGCGGACGGTCGGGGTGCCCCTGCGCACCCCTCCACTTCCAGCCCCTAGACCCGTAACTGTGCCGCTCCCGCTGCCTGGAGACGCCGCGGTCTCTCTCTCATTGCTCGCCTAACTTGTGCTGTGAAATGTAAAAGTTACCGACTAGTAACAGCGATTTGTGCTCCTAACACCACATTCCCACCACCCAGAGCTACCAACTGTGGGCAGCGCGCTGTATTTGCCCCCCTTTCATCTCCTTTAAAATATAAAACTTTAGGGGCTCAGTTGGCTGAGCCTGGGACTCTTGATCTCGGCTGAGGTCACGATCTCATGGCCCTGGCATGGAGTTCCCTGCTGAGTGTGGCCTGCTTAAGATTCTCCCTCCTTCTCCCTCTGCCCTTCCCCCAACCCTCAAAAAAAAAAAAAAAAAAAAACAAACAGAAAATAAACAAACAAAATTATGTCTTAAAAATAATTAACAATAAGACTTTACAGATCGGGCTGACCATTTTGTGTGTTTTTTTTTAATTTTTTTTTTAACGTTTATTTATTTTTGAGACAGGGAGAGACAGAGCATGAACGGGGGAGGGTCAGAGAGAGGGAGACACAGAATCTGAAACAGGCTCCAGGCTCTGAGCTGTCAACACAGAGCCCGACGCGGGGCTCGAACTCAAAGAGTGCAAGATCGTGACCTGAGCCGCCGAAGTCGGCCGCTTAACCGACTGAGCCATCCAGGCGCCCCCGGGGCTGACCATTTTGTAACCAGAGCCGCTGCCCTTTTCTCCAAGACTTTTTGTCACCCACTCCCCAACTAGCCATGACTTGGGCATGTTTCCTTATACTTTGACTACACATACATGTATCAATGTTACTTGTTGTGTGTGTGGTTTTTTTAATGTTTTATTTATTTTTGGGAGAGAGCACAAGTGGGGGGCAAGAGGGGAGGGGCAGAGACAGAGGGGGACAGAGGATCCCAAGAGGGCTCTGCTCTGACAGCAGAGAGCCCAATGCCGGGCTTGAACTTAACAGATGGGTCAAATCATGACCTGAGCCAAAGTGCGACGCTCAACCCGACTGAGCCCCCCAGGTGCCCTGATATTAGTGTTACTTGTGTGTGTTGTTGTGTTTCTGCTTTTTAAAAAAATCATTCAGCATTTTCCCTAAGTAACATCAGATTTTGCGTGTCTCCAGCAGAATACACATAGGGTTAATTCCTTCCCGTTAACTCTTGCCGATTGTGCCACTGTCATTTTGTTTCCGCTTTCCGTGGTTGGACAAGGAGGTAGTTTTCCATCTGTTGCTGCTGTAGACAAAGCCGCCATGTCTCCCCCCCCCCCCCCCCGGCCGGTCTCCAGTGTCTGGTGTGCAGAACTTGCAGGGAGTGTCTGTGGGAGTGAAGTGCTGGGTCACAGGGTGTCCCAGGGTGCACTTTTACTGGATATTGCCAAATTGAGCCCCGAAGTGATCATACCAGTTTACACGCTCACCAGCAGGGGATGAGGGTGGTTTCCCCACATTCTCACCACATGTTATATTATGGGACTTCGAAGTTTTTGCAGTTTGATGTGGCACTTGCGTCCTTGGCTTGCTCCACAGGTGAAATGCTGGGGCTCAGGAGCGTCTGTCTTGCTTTTCCTCATCTTTTTTCATCTCAGCCCAGATTTTGCCTCCTCTTAGGAGAAGGCCCTCCCTGACCTCCCTTAGCGGAGGGAGGTCTCTCCGGGCCACGCCTTCTCAGCCTCCTGTGTTTCCCCATCACAGCATCGGGTATAGGGACGTGACCGCCTCCCCCAGCAGACTGGGAACTCTCCAGGCGGGACCCAGGTTTGCAGACCCACTGGGCAGGCTGCGAGGAGCCCCGAGGGGCTACAAAGAGTGCCCTCGGAAGCCTTCATCTACCCAAAATAAAGGGCTCCTCTTTATTTCTTCTTTTTTTTTTTAATTTTTAAAAAACGTTTATTTTTGGGGCGCCTGGGTGGCTCAGTCAGTTAAGCGTCCGACTTCGGCTCAGGTCATGATCTCGCAGTCCGTGAGTTCGAGCCCCGCGTCAGGCTCCGTGCTGACAGCTCAGAGCCTGGAGCCTGCTTCAGATTCTGTGTCTCCCTCTCTCTCTCTGACCCTCCCCCGTTCATGCTCTGTCTCTGTCTCAAAAATAAATAAACCTTAAGAAAAAAAAAAAAGTTTATTTTTGAGAGATCGAGTACGAATGGGGGAGGGGCAGAGAGAGATGGAGACAGAATCTGAAGCAGGCTTCATTCAGGCTCTTAGCTGTCAGCACAGAGCCCGATGCCGGGCTTGAACTCGACCTGAACTGTGAGGTCATGACCTGAGCTGAAGTCGGGTACTTAACCCACCGAGCCACCCAGGCGCCCCAAAGGGCTCATCTTGCTAATTCCTACAAAGTGCCCCCTTGGGATGGCAGCAGCCTACAGATCTGAGGCGTCCGCCTCCCAGCATGTGGCCACAGCAGCCAGGAACCGACCACCCGGCTCGTACTGTTCATTTCCACTTGGTTACTCCCAGTTGCACATGGCTCCCTGAAAAGCGTCAACCCGCACTCATCTTGTTCTTTCACGGCTGGGCCTAGCTCGAAGTAGACGTGCACTAATTGTTTATGGGATGAATGGTTGGCACGTAACGACTCTGAAGTTTTGTAATTCAGTGGTGGAGCATATACCCAATTACCTAACAGGGGTTACGTGGAGGAGAGGTAGAAAAGTCACAGTCCTAGGAACGACTCGAGTCGGGGCCCCGGGCTGGCCCAGTCGTTAGAGCAACTGGATCTCGAGGTGTGAGTGCAAGCCCCATGTTGGGCCTGGAGCCTACTTAGAAAAATAAAAAATAAAGTAAAATAAAAAGTACAATAATAACAACTAGAATCTATTGAACGTTGCCATTGCCAGACACCGTTCTAAGCTCTTTGTTGTGACTCAATTCATTTAAGCTTCATGGAGATGGGAACTCATACCTTCCTCACTTTCACAGATGGGGAAACTGAGGAAACTGATAAGAGGAAATGAGGTGACTTGCAGTCAGCTCATAAGCAGAGGGCAGGATGCAAACGGGGGCTCCTTGGCTCTCTGACAGACCTCGGTCTGCAGTGTTCTAGAATAAAGGTCTCTTCTTAAGCGTTTCTGAGATGTCGACTTCCTTTCAACCGGAACAGCTTTGCTTTTGCATCAGCAAAAAATAATAAGCCTTTTTCAAGACTTAAGAGATCGTCGTCGTGAGTCACAGTATCTGAAGAGTAGAGCCACTCCTGTGACCTGAGGCAAGGGCGCAGCAGAGGTGCCACCCCCTAGTGACAGGGTACTAGGGTTGGGGTGAGCAGAGAGGGTGGGGACTGCTCCAGGCTCTTCTGGGTGGGCAGGTCCTGGGCAGGTCTTGAGAGATGCACCCTCAGCTGGTTCCAGGTTCCGGGCCTCCAGGCAGGGGGAGGAGCCAGGTGTAGGGAAGGCAGGTGAGTCAAGGGAGGGCTTGGCCAGCTCGGGGTAGAGGTAGGAGAAGAGGTGCAGCTTCCGGGAGGGGAGACTTTGGGGCCTCCCGTCCATCCCCCCGCCCCCCAGAGGGCATATGAGGAAACACCACTGGAGACTCACTGGAGGCCTCTTGCCGGGTCTCCCTTATCCCACCTCTGGTCCTACACTGTGCTTGCCCAGGGTCAGTCGTCTCTGCCGGGGCTCTGCAGAGGGCCCCGAGTTGGGGTGCTCCTGGCTGGTGCCATCGGCCTCCGGCCGCCGAGCTCAGACCAGCTCCCGCAGGACGAGAGGCCCCAGGCCTGCATTCCCTGGCAGGAGTTCCTGGGGTCTGCGCGGGTGTGGTCGAATGGTGCGTGTCCCCGGGGTTTTCGCGGGATTCTGAACGGCGTGTGTGTTGCGGGGGTGATGTCCGCACCCGAAACGGCTGAGAGGAGAGGAGGCAGTGTGGTTGCTTGAACCAACCGGTGGCGGTGAGTGTGGCTCAGGGATGTGCACTGCCGTCGGGAGGAGGGGCACGGGGGCGGGGAGTTGCTCTGTCAATTTGCATGTCATTTTCTCTAAGGCTGCGGGCCCTGTCGGTGGGCACCCGTGGGGCCAGCGCGGGTCGTGTCTGGTGGACGTGTGGCGCAGAGGAGGGCGTGTGCCTGTGTGTGCTGTGTTTGTTGGGGGCCTTACTGTGGCGTGTGGCTGTGGTGAGGTTCTGGGAGGTGTGAAGGTCAGGTGTGTTGATGCGTTGCCTCCTTGGTCTCCGAACTCTTGCTGGTGTGTTAGTTGTGCGGAGTTGGCTTCCGATGGTGTGGCTTGAGGTCAGCGTGGACAGAGGGTGCGTAGCTGTGTCGTGCGTGCTGACGGGCTGCTCTTGTGTGTCGTGAGATGCTGCTGTCCATCGGATGTGGCAGTTACACACAAGTGCTCTGTCTGGTGTGCAGATAGGCGTGTTTGTAGTCGCTCTGTGGGTGTGGGTAGCACCGTGTTTGTGCAGCCGTGTGGCTTTGGCCTGTGCTGAGTGTGGAGCTCCCTGGGCCTGACTGCCCTTCCTCTTGGCCCCTGAGACCCCAGGACAGCAGTGGTCCTTTGTCAGGCCACAGGAAGGCCCCACCCCCTCCATCTGCAGGGGACCCAGGGAGGGGCCCAGACTGGCGGGCTCCAGCCTCCCTGTCCATTGTTCTGGGGCCTCTTTGGAAAACAGGATGAGAGGCAAAAGGTGGACCTAAGCCTGGACCCCTGTACTCCCTGAAATGACCCAGAGTCCAGCACAGAACCCCTAGGGTGGAGGGTCGGTAATAGTCCCCATTTTGCAGATGGGGAAACTGAGGTTCAGAATGAGAAAGGGACTGGGCAGAGGTTTCACGGCTGTTAAGGACAGAGAACTTGAAGCCTCCACACCCTCATCTGCCCCTCCAGGGCCCCTGCTGGGTGTGGGGGGTGGAACAGTGAAATCCCTAGAAGGACACACAGGTGTATTCTGGTTCCCATTTCTTTTCTTTTTCCTTTTTTTTTTTTTTTAATGTTTTTAAATGTTTATTTTTGAGAGAGAGAGAGAGACAGAGACAGAGACAGAGACAGAGACAGAGACAGAGCTCAAGCAGGGGAGGGGCAGAGAGAGAGGGAGACACAGAAGCCGAAGCAGGACAGAGCCTGACTCGGGGGCTCAAACTCACAAACTGTGAGATCATGACCTGAGCCGAAGTCAGACGCTCAACCGACTGAGCCACCCAGGCACCTCTGGTTCCCATTTCTGAGAGCTTACCATAGGTGCTAAGTACTGAAGTGTCATATCTGTAGGTTAAGTTTATATTTTGTCCCCATTTTGCACATGAGGAAACTGAAGGCCATGAGGTAACAATTCATTGATTCAACAGATATTACTCTAAATATTACTCTCTTCTAAGTACCATGCTGTGCGACTTTGACCTTACTGATGGAGAGTGCAACTTCACAGCTGGTTTGTTTTTGTTTTTTTTTTTAAGTTTATTTATTGGGGCACCTGGGTGGCTCAGTTGATTGAGCGTCCGACTTTAGCTCAGGTCATTATCTCACAGTTCGTGGGTTCAAACCCCACATCGGGCTCACTGCTGTCAACCTATCAGCACAGAGCCCTCTCAGATCCTGTCTCCCTCTCTCTGCCCCTCCTCCACTTGCACTCTCCCCAAAATAAATAAATATTTAAAATAAATAAATAAATAAATAATAAAATAAAGTTTATTTATTTATCTTGAGAGAGAGAGAGAAAGCTCAAGAGGGGGAGGGACAGAAAGAGAGAGAGGGAGAGAGAATCCCAAGCAGGGTCTACACTGTCAGCGCAGAGCCCGATGCAGGGCTTGAACCCATGAACCGTGAGATCATGACCTGAGCTGAAGTCAGATGCTTAACCGACTGAGCCACCCAGGAGCCCCAATTGTATGTTTTTTTTTAAGTAATCTCTATGGGGTACCTGGGTGGCTCAGTCAGTTAAGCTTATGAGTCTCGATTTCGGCTCAGATCACAATCTTGCAGTTTCGTGAGTTTGAGCCCCATGTTGGGCTCTGTGCTGCCAGCACAGAGCCTGCTTGGGATTCTCTCTCTCTCTCTCTCTCTCTCTCAGTCCCTCCCCCACTCATGCTGTCTCTGTCTCTCTCAAAAATAAATAAATAAACAAAAAAATTTTTTTAAATAAAAGTAATCTCTATGTCCAACACGGGGCTCAAACTCGTGACCATGAGACCCTGAGATCAAGAATTGCATGTTCAGCCGACTGAGCCAGCCAGGCATCCCCTGTGCTGTGGGACTTCGAGCAACTCACTTACCCACTCTGGGCCAAGGCCTGTGCTTAGCTCTAGGCAAACAGCAGTGACCAAAGGAGCCATGGCCCTCCTAGGGCTCACAACTGTACCTCCTGGGGATAGAGTTGGGAGGGAGAGCATGGAGCGAGGAAGATGGGCAACACCCAAGAAAACAAAGATCATTTCAGATGGTAATAAATTCTATGCATAATTAAGACCAGAGGAATGTGAAAGAAAGTGAATACCCATAGGAGGTTCTAAGCGGGCCTCTGAGGAGGTGACATTTAACCTGAGACTTGAAGAAGGAGAAGTCTGGTGCTAGGCAGAGGGAACAGCAAGGGCAAAGGCCCTGAGGTAGGACCTGCTAGTGTAGCAGAAGAGGCCCTGTGGTCAGTGAGAGGAAGGGCGGGGAAGGCAGCGAGGTTTGAAGCGGTGAGCCGGGCCTGCAGGCTGGGGAGAGGTTTGGATTTTATCCTCAGTGTGATGGGCAGAGAAGCAATGTTGGCTGAGGCACGGTTCTGGGGGTAGAGTTGGGGGGGGGGGGCTTGTCGTCTCCTGTTACAAGGGAGGGGGCGGGGACTGCCAGAGCCAAAGGTCTCTCCCCCGCAGCTCCGGCAGTCCCAGCCCAGAGGCGCCGGCCTGGCGGCTGGAAGACCATGCTGTGGGCACATCTGGGGAACAGCTGCCGGGCCAGGGCCAGAGCAGGTCACGTGGCACAGGCTGGCCCGCCCTGGAGCCTACAAGGCCAAGACTCTGAGAGGGGCAGCGGTGAACGTGCCGGGCACGAACCCGTGTCAAAAAGGATGCGCTCTGCAGTGTAGACACACATGCACACAAGTCTTTCGGCCCCACACGGCCAATGCCTCAGAAGCCAGTGCCCTGAGATTCAATGCCATGTCCCAGCTGATCTGAAGCAAATCACTCAACTTCTCTGTGCCTCGGTGGCCTCAGTTATAAAGGGAACACAATATTACTACTTCTGTCATGGGTTGTTTTTTCCTTCATTCGACAAATCAGATGGTGCCAGGTGCGTGTAAAGGGCTTCCAAAGAGACCACGAGCACGAACCCTGGGCTGGGACCACGGGAGTTCATTTAATGAGTCCTCCAAATTTCCTGGCCACCAAGAGGAGTCTGTCAATCTCAGCTGACCAGTAGGTAGGACTGGGAGGAAAATGCTCCCTCAATTAATAGCGCCAAGGAGAGGGTGAGAAAAATGCCCATTTGGCAACCAGATACGCAGAGTCTTTGTTTAAATTCCTTGTCAGGCCTTAAAACTGTAAGAGGGGCCCCGGAGTGGCTCTGTCGGTTGAGCGTCCGACTTCGGCTCAGGTCATGATCTCACGGTTCGTGAGCTCGAGCCCCACGTCGGGCTCTGGGCTGATAGCTCGGAGCTTGGAGCCTGCTTTGGATTCTGTGTCTCCCTCTGTCTGCTCTGCCCCTCCACTGCTTGCACTCTGTCTCTTGCATTGTCTCAAAAACACATAAACCTTAAAAAAAAAATTAAAAAAAAAAACTGTAAGAGATGATAACCAATGCCTGGGAGTACCGAAGATTTTCTGGAATGAAATGAAGCCAACTTTTACGCCTGGGATCAGTGTGCATATAGGAGGATGTCCTCATTGCAGTTGGAAAGTCTGAAGGGAGTGCCGTGAAGAGAATGTTTCAGGGGGTGTGGAAGCCCGTCTTACAGAGCCCACTAAAAACCCCCAGAAGCAGAACCGTAACCAAATGGGTCCTAAGGGCCTGGCCTGGAATTGACCAGTTGCTACTACCATCGGCTGTTTAGTTAGCATCTACTGTGTCCCAAGACCATGGCAGGCACTTTGCCAGCCTAATCTCAGTGACTCCTCTTAGTAACTTAGGGAGACTTGTACCTTCAAATCCCGGCTCTACCGTGACCAAGCCACAGGACCTCAGTTTCCTCGTCTGGGAACTTAACCATTTTGCCAGTGGGGAAGCAGAAGGCTCTGAGAGGTGAAGGGTGTTCCTCCAGGTCACACGGTATAGCAAGGATTTGAAGCCTGAGCTGATGGAGCCTGAGCCCCGGCCCTTTCGACTAGTCCACAGCCAACAGACTCTCCTCAAATTGTCAAAGTTTTACATGTGTCCAGACACCAGTGCCCTCACAGGTCATTCAGCCCATTTCTCCTTGTGCCTTTCCTATACAGAATGCCCAGAGGATAAGTCACCTCCTCTAGGGAGCCTCCCTGAAATAAACTTAAAAAAAAAAGAAAAGAAAAAAGAAGTGGGCCAAAGATTGACAGGTAGCATGGGGGTCTCTGTGATGGAACTGTTCTGTCTTCACTGTGGTAGTGGTCGTGTGAGTCTGCACATGTAATAACATCGCATAGCACTAAAAACACGCCTACAAATGAATGTGTGTAAACCTGGTGAAATGTGGTTGTGATTTCGTATTGCCAGATGATACCCTTAGGAAACTGGGTGAAGGCTAGAAGAGATTTCTCTGTATTATTTCTTTTAATTTTATTTTATTATTTAAAAAAAACTTTTTTTTAACGTTTATTCATTTTTGAGAGAGAGAGGGAGACACAGAATCCAAAGCAGGCTCCAGGCTTTGAACTGTCAGCACGATGCAGGGCTCAAACCCATGAACCGTGAGATCATAACCTGAGCCAAAGTCAGATGCTTAACCAACTGAGCCACCCAGGTGCCCCTCTCTGTATTATTTCTTATGACTACATGTGAGTCTACAATTATCTAAAATAATGGGTTTTTTAATGAGCAAAAGAAGTGAATGACCCTAAGAAGATATATGGATGGCATATAAACATGAAAAGATGCTCAACATCCTTAGTCATTAGGAAAATGCAAATTAAAAACGCCGTGAGCTTCTACCACCCACCTATTAGAATGGCTGAGAAAGACTGAGCATACCACCTCTTTGAGAGGACGCAGAAGAACACGACTCTCAGCACCCCTGATAGGAATGTAAGTGGTACACTCACTCCGGAACACAGTTTAGGAGCTTCTTGTAAAGTTACATACATTCCTGCTTTGTGACCCAGTCATTTCACGAAGTATTTGCCTAAGAGAAATGAAAGCAAAGATTCAAAGACTCACTTGTACACAAACGTACAGCAGCTTTATGTGTCCTACCCCCAAACTCCAAACAACCCAAATGTCCGAGGGAGGCGAATGGACAAGCAAATTGGGGCATATCCACACACCGCTACTTCTGAGCAATAACGAAGAATGACCATGGATGAATCTCCAACTAATTATGTTGAGTTAAAGAAACAAGGCTGAAAAGACTTTACTTATTATTTATTTATTAAAAAAAATTTTTTTTTGAGAAAAGAGTATATATACAGTATATCCTATACTCCATTTATATAGAATTCCAGAAAATGTAAACTAATCTATAGAGAAAGCTAGTGGTTGCCTGGGCACTAGGTGGAAGAGGGGGGAGGGAAGGATTACAAGGCGCAGTATTTGTGTCGAAAGTTATCAAAGTGTACACGTTAGGGGCGCCTGGGTGGTTTAGTCAGTTAAGTGTCTGACTTGGGCGCAGGTCCTGGTCTCACCGTCCATGAGTTCGAGCTCCACATTGGGCTCTTGGGCTCTGCGCTGATAGCTTGGAGCCTGCCTGGGATTCTCTCTCTCTCCTTCTCTCTCTGCCCCTCCCCGACTCGTTCTCTTGCACTCCCTCACTCTCTCAAAATAAATAAACTTTTAAAAAGAAATTTTTAAAAATGTACAAGTTAAATATTTGCAGTTTGCATGTGTCAATTACACTTCAATAACACTGTTTAAGGACAAATCTAAGAATGAAACACCTATGTGAAGGTAAAAGTGAAATTCCTACTTCATATTGTTCTCCTTCCCTTACTCCTCTTCACAGTGGTGAGTCATGTCAGGAATTTGATGTTTGTTTATCTTTTTTTTTCTTTCTAACATTTTTTGTTGAGGTGCAATTTATTTATTAATTTAAAAAATTAAACTTTTTAGACATTTATTCATTTTTTGAGAGACAGACAGTGTGAGCGGGGGAAGGACAGAGAGAGAGAGAGAGAGACAGACAGACAGAGACAGACTCCAAAGCAGGCTCCAGGCTCTGAGCTGTCAGCACAGAGCCCCACGCGGGGCTCAAACTCAAGAACCGTGAGTTCATGACCTGAGCAGAAGTCAGACGTTTAACCAACTGAGCCACCCAGGCACCCCCTAAAAAGAATTTTTTTTAAGTAATATCTACCCCCACACTGGGGCTGGATCCTGAGATCAAGAGTCCCATATTCCACTGACTGAGCCAGCCAGGCACCCCTGGTGAGGTGCAATTTAAATACAATGAAATGCACAAAGTATACAATTCAGAGTGTTTTGACTAATTCATGCACTGTGTACCCCCACACCTCATCATCATATAGAACATTTCCATCACTCCAGAAAGTTCCCTCACACCTCTTCCTTGGCAACCTCCCATAAGCAGCCATCATTCTGATTTCTTTCACCATAGATTAGTTGTGCCTATTCTAGAACTTGATATAGGAGAAATCACACAGCACTGTGTTTGAAATTCTTCCTGGAGCTTATTTCCTCTCTTTTTTTTTTTTAATTTTAATTTTTATATTTTTTAAGGATTTTATTGTTAAGTGATCTCTACACCCAACATGGGGCTTGAATTTACAACCCCAAGATCAAGAGTCACATGCTCCGCTGACTGGTGACCTGACTCAGCCAGGTAACCCCTATTTCCTCTCTTTTTAAACATTCATTTCCAGATACGCTTGTACTTGGGAGCAGTATGTTTGCTTTTTTACATGCAAGAGGTCCTACCTTGACCCCCAGTCTCACACTTGCTTTCCCAACAACAGAATCTAGGTATCTCTCAGCCATACTTCCCGTCTGCTGCATGGCCATTCCACAGCACTGATGTTCCATTCATAGTGTATATGTTCCATTCATAGTTTACATAATGCCCCCGTTGGTGGACATTTAGGTTATTTCAAATTCCCCTCTTGCCAATAGCACCTCAGTGAACATCCTTGAGCAGGTACCTTTGTGTCTGTGAGTGTAGGTTTCTCTGGAATTAATGCCAGCAGGTAGAATTGATCCGTCAATTAATAAACACTAGGTAATGAAATAATACTGTAATTTCCTCTGGCCCGTCATTGTCCTTCCAATTCTTCAGGGATTGTTTCGCACACCAAAAAGTTCTCTGGTCATTAGAAGATTGCTAAACAAGGCTTAGGGACTTTGGAGAGTTGGGGGGAGGGGTGGTAAAGGGGATGAGGAATCCAGTTAATTAATTAATAATGTGTCTCTCCTTTGAAGCTGGTCTCACTGATCAACTTTCCTGGTTTCCCCATGTGGAGGCAGAAGCCGGGGTTTACTGGCCCCTCCCCTAGACTTCTGTGGGAAAAGCAAACCGGCGGATGCCCAGTGAATTAATTGCTGGTGGGGGGTGGGGAGGGACCATAATATCAATTCTGTCTTTGGTGGGCACAGTATTTTAGTCCTGCTAAAGCTGTGTGCCCTTGGGTGGCTATTGTAATCCACCGTGTCCCCGCCTCTGGCCAATCTAGGGCTCTGGAACAGACTGCCTACCCCGGCAGGAAGGGATTGCATTACAATAAAGTGCCCCTCTTATAATAATGCAACCATTACAATAGCCATGGCTCTTGGGAGGCTTTTTGAGCCTCAGTTTCCTCCTTTCCAAAAAAACAACAGAGCCCCACTTGAGAGCTGGGGCCAGGGTTACAGAAGATGATAAGGGCAAACGCTTCACACACGGTGAAGTACACAGTGCCCGACGCGAACTCAGAGTTCAATAAGCCGTCACCTTTGTCATTGTTATCAAAATACCAGGCAGATACTGTATTAGGAATCAGAGAGGGCCGAAGACCACTAACTTCACCCAGCTTCAGAGTTGGGATCAGAACTCTCCCCAGACGGGAGGGGAAGCTGGGGTGGATAAGGAGGTGAAGAAACGTGCCAGTGATCTGAGGTGTGGGCCTGGGGGGGCGATTCCCAGGTGTGGAACCGGGAGGTAAGGTGACCCTTCCCAGCGACCGCGCCCGCGAGGAGCGCATTCCCAGCCTTCCCGCCCGCCCGAGGTCCGCAGGTGACTGGCCGAGCGGGGCTCAGTGGGGGAGCGCTCTAGCCGGGTTTGCAGTCTCCATGGCGACCGCCCGCGCGGCGCCAGCCTGACAGCCCGTCCCGGTTTTATGAATGGGTGACGTCACGGGCCTGGCGTCTAACGGTCTGAGCCGCTTGTTCAGACGCTGACACAGACCCGCCCGGGAGGTGGGGGGGAGACTCGAGCTCCGCAGCTGCCGCGCCGTGGGAGGGAGACCCTGATCGGAGGTCTTGGGGGTGGGGGGGAAGGAGGGGACAGGAAACAGCCAAAAAAGGGAGAAAAATTCAAAAATAACTAGTTGAGGCAGATATGGGGAATTTTTGCAGGGCGATGCAAACTTAGGGTAGAATCAGGGGATGCAGACCCCTCGCGGCTCCTTCTATCTAGTTCGTGTCCCGGAAGACCAGCCCCCAATGCCAGAGGAAGACTTTCTCGAATTAATTGCTTCCAGCCCGAGAAGCCTGGGTATAAAAAAAAAAAAAAAAAAAAAAGGTCCCAGAAACATTAACCAGCAACTTTCTCCGGGAATTGGGTAAGGGAGACCAGCTCTGGGAAGCAGTGTGTGAAGGGGGGCCCGCTTTAAGTTTTAGTCCAAAGAGCCGGGAGATCAGGCTCCCAGAAGCCCAGGCCCTAGTCAAGGGCTCTCTAGATAACCCAGAGCCAGCCCCTTCCCCACCCGGGCCTCAGTTTCTCCCATCTATAAAAGGGAGCTGAGAGGTGAGAAAATGAACCTGAGAAAACGGATTGTTAAAGTCATTTTCCTGTCGGCAAAGCCTCCTCCGCGAGGAGCCCAAGGTAGCCCTCGCCTCCACTAGCCACCCCGCCCCGTGCCCTCCCACTCTCTCTGCTGCTGAGACTCGGGTTCCCTTTCCAAGGCCGCGAGGGTGCGAAAGCAGAGCAGGAGGCGGAACCCAGAGGCGCTCGAGGCCACGCCTTGAGATCTCCCATTGGCTGCTTTTGAACCCCCTGAGCCCGCCTCTAGTGGGGTGTGTTGGGTTGGCGGGGGAGAGCCCGGCGTCTCTATAAAATGTGGGCTGCGGGGCTCAGACCTCGCATTCTACAACCGTCTCTTCCCTGCCCCGGGGTCTCTCTTTACCTTCGCCCGGCGTCCTCTGTGCGCTTCGTTTCCCTCTTACTCCGACGCCAGAATCATGAAGGTCGCCACTGGCAGCGCCGCGGCCGCCGCGGGCCCCAGCTGCGCGCTGAAGGCCGGCAAGACCGCAGGCGGCGCGGGCGAGGTGGTGCGCTGTCTGTCCGAGCAGAGCGTGGCCATCTCGCGCTGCGCGGGGGGCGCCGGGGCGCGCCTGCCTGCCCTGCTCGACGAGCAGCAGGTGAATGTGCTGCTCTACGACATGAACGGCTGCTACTCGCGCCTCAAGGAGCTGGTGCCCACCCTCCCCCAGAACCGTAAGGTGAGCCGGGTGGAGATCCTCCAGCACGTCATCGACTACATCTGGGACCTGGAGTTGGAGCTGAACTCGGAATCCCAAGTCGGGACCCCCGGGGGCCGGGGGCTCCCCGCCCGGGCTCCGCTGAGCACCCTCAACGGCGAGATCAGCGCTCTGGCGGCCGAGGTGAGGTCCGAACTGGAGCACGAGAGCATTGTCCTTCTGCAGATGGGGAAACTGAGGCCCGGGGTGGGGGGGAAACTTGGCCCGAGGTCGTCGCCCTCCTTTCGGGCACTTACTTGCCTACGCGAGATCGGAGAGCGCGCTCCCTTAACGCTTCTCTTGGGGAAGGGCTTGCAGCCTCGTCCCTTCCAACCTGCCCGTCTCACCTCTTCTCTCTCGTTCCCACAGGCGGCTTGTGTTCCAGCGGACGATCGCATTTTGTGTCGCTGAAGCGCCTCCCTCAAGGACTGGCAGACCCCAGCCCTCCAGGGAGCGAGAGGAATTCGTGCTCTCTGATCCTACCGAGCGCCTCGCCGGAGGTGGGGAGGAACAAGATTGAGATCAGCGACCGTGGGGCGCTTGCTCAATGCAGCCCAGGGTTGGCGGACTGAGAGGGCAGGCCGACCCTCCCCTCTACACCAACCAGCCACCAGAGACTTGGGGGACGGCCCCCCGTGTGTTTCTATTTTTTGAAAAGCAAACATTTTAAAAAATGGTCACGTTTGGTGCTTCTCAGATTTCTGAGGAAATTAATTGCTTTGTATTGTATATTACAATGATCACCGAGAATATTGTTTTACAATAGTTCTGTGGGGTGTTTTTGTTTTTGTTGTTGTTGTTATTAAACAAATACTTTAGACTGCGGTACAGTTGCAGTGACTTCTTGGACTCAGGGGAGGGCCTTGAGGGAGGGGGTTGACCCCTGACCCCATTCCCAGCTGGTGCTGGGAGGGGGGAGGGGGACTAGAAGGCCACATCTGGACTGTCGCTTTTACCGACCTGAACTGAGTGTTTTCCGGTGTCTTTAAAGTCCGTTCTTTTCCCATCACTGGCCATTTCCCTGCTCCCCAGTGTCATAAAATTAAATCCTCTAGACTTCTAGAGTCTTGCCAAGTGGTCATTGGGCCACCTGGGTCACCTGGGGAGGTTAAAATGCAGATCAACCTGCTAAGTCCCCCTCCGGGTTGAGTATTCAAACAAACCATGTAAGTTGGAGAACCAGGTCACTGGGCCACCTCCCTCTTCACCCAAGGTAGAGGAAGGGGAGATCTAAAGGAAAGACTTTCCCAGAGCCTGTCTGAGGTAGGACTTCTGTCACCCCATTTCCCAGTAGGAGGTGCCTTCCCCGTCTCCCTGTTGGGCCGCCTAGCCCTGGATTGTAGCAGGCTGCCCTGGGGCTCCTGGCTTGTCCAAGTGGGTGAGCAAGTTGGCAGGGCCAGCCTGGGCACAGCTGCTGAGCCACCTGCTCTGGGTCCGGACTTGGCCCCCTCACCCTGGCCTGGGTATGCCAACAGCTCAGACAAACGTCTCTCCCTCCCCCAGGGTTCCCGTGTGGGCCAAGGAGTGGGCGAGTCCGTCCCTAGCTCCGGAGCAGGAAAAAGGTGTCACTTGCAAGGGACTATCTGCCTGGACATGTGTGAGTTTGTACACGGGGTGGCCCTGTGTGTGTGTGTGTGTGTGTGTGTGTGTGTGAGACAAGAGCCAACTAGTAATTCTCCCCCACAGGGCTGGGTCATCTGTTGGGGTACAGGCCTGGGAGTGTGGATGTGCACGGGGGTGCGTGCAGGAGGGCAAATGTGAGCACATGTGTTCTACAGATAAGTGTGTGCAGCCGCCAGCCATTTGGGCTTGTGTGTTCTGCCTAAATGCATCATGGGCATCTCTGCATGGGTCTGGCTTGATGGATGGGTTTGTGTGTCCCAGAGATGTGGAACCGCACTGTGGGTTTCTAAGTGTGTAATTGTTCCGTAGGCCGGCTGGCATTCCTAGGCCTCAGCTGGTCTGGGGTGGAGGTGTGGGCAGCTGTGTTCGGGCAAACCCTCCCTCAGGAGTTCAAGTGCCCACCCTGGGAGCAATTATTAGGCCCTGGGGCACCACCCCTCAAGTATCCCTACCACGTGGGTTCCGGGGGAACAACCAAGCCCCCTGCCAGGGCAAAGAACTTGTCCCCCAGAGGGTAAGGCCTATTAATACATTTTCCAATAAATAGAATAAAGTAAACAGCACCTAGTGCCACGAACCTGTTCCATGCTCCACTCTTTACATAGCGGATCCCATGGATCCCTGTGGGGCGAACGGCTGCATTCCCATTTGCAAGAAACAGGCTCAGAAGGGAGGAACACCATCAGCAGCCAATGAAAGATTATCACCCATTGAGCACTAACATTGAGCCAGGTACCTTCCCACCCGGAGCACGTTATGGACTTAATCAAAGAACACGGCATTTGGAGGTAAATCATGTCCTCTGCTACTCCCCGCTCAACACCCCACCCCGCTGCTGTTTTGTGGCATCGACTTCTCAGAATTGTTGTAGAGAATAAATGGAATGGAGCGCTTCGCACGCAGTGTTTGGTAGTTATAAATTATCATTATTAACTGTCGCCTGCGTGTCCTTGGAGTGTCCTCAGAGGCACACGTGTGCACCCACTCCCTCCCGTGTGCGCCCCCCCCCCCGCAAGCCCACCCACGGGCACGTGGGCGTGTCCCCCGCGTGTCCTCCCACACGGGAGGGCCTTCCTCCAGGGGAGGAAGGGGCTGTGGCGGGGGCCTCGGCCACCTCCCCCGCCATTCAGGCACACTCTGGCTTCCACGTTTCCCTCTTTTCCCCTTTGGCCGGGGCCCAGCCCATCTGGAGGCCGGCTCGGCGGCGGCCTGGGAGCGTTTCCATCAGCTGGGCCCGAGGAATGCGGAGCTATTTAACCTGAGCATCCCCAGGTGTACGGAGGCGCCTGGCTGTCTGGGGCCCGCCGCCCTTGGCACGGCCGCGCTAGACAAACAGCGCCGCCCCCGCCCTGCCCCTCCGCCCGCAGCTGCAGCCGGGCCTGGGAACGGGCGGGCGCCGGGCTTGCATCAGGCTCGCCTCGCAGGGCGGGGGCGGGGTGGGGGGACACGACCAGGGGCCGTCGTGACTGTGTGTGTGTGTGTGTGTGTGTGTGTGTGTGTGTGTGTAGCACGCAAAAAAACCTGCTCTGTGTATGCACAAAACCCTGCTCTGTGGGGTGTGTTGGGGGGGGGGGTCAGATGCAAAACCCTGCTCCTTTCAGTGCGGCTTGGGAAACCATTAACTCCTTAACCCCCCTCCCGGACAGGGTGCAGGGAGGAGCAGGCACAGAAGCCACAGAGAAACACCAGGACGGTTTCTTGGGCGTCAGACCCTGCCTGTCCATGGCTGTGGGTCTGAGACTCGAAGTTTTTTGGGTTTTTTGTTTGTTTGTTTGTTTGTTTTTAATTTAACAAACATCTATAGGGCACTTATTATGTGCCAGATATCATACCAAGGTCTTTTAAAATTTACTTCATCTAGCCCTCCTCACAGCTGTACCAGAGAAGTGCTATCATGCCCATTTCAATCAAAATAACAGCAACAACAATAATAATAGGCTAACATTTCAGTTGGGAGGCTGCTGGATCAGCCTGGGGATCAGCCTTGCCGCTCATCACTTCACCTGTTTCAGCCTCCATTTTCTCATCTGAAAAAGGGGATCCAGAACCTTGCCTCCAAGGATCAGGTGAACCAGAGTATATAAAAAGCTTAGCATCGTGACTGGCTCATAGTGGACACTTAGTGTATGTTGGTGCTTTACGGGCTTATTGCTATTTCTACTTTTCAGCTGAGTAAAGTGGAGGCATCAATCAGAGAGGTGACAGGACACTGACTTAGAGGGCTTTTCAGAAATCAGGTTGGTCCAAACAAGGCTAATGAGGGGTTTCAGGTTCCCATAGGACATCCGGTTGGGCCGTTTCATCATAGTTCCGGTCGAAATCATACCTGGTCATTATATATTTTTGTTTGAAATGTGTAAGCTGGAAAAATGCAAGACGCATAACGCAAATCACAATTTTTGCAACCCATGTTTTGGCATTTCTTAATTTAAAAAAATCGAATTATAGCCCCCAAAGATGGAAATGGCCCAGGCTTTCTTGACCTCTAAGAGGTGCTGTGGGTGCAGGTTCTTCTGTGGGAGCCGGTTGTGAGAGGCAGGTCACATAGCTAGACCCAGGTCTCGAAGCAGGTAGAGACCAACCAATCTGTGGAAATGTCTGCTCCTTCCGAGGCCGAGGGATCACCAGGCCCTTACCTCTGGATGCACGCTCTCCCCTCTGCAGAAGTAAGGGTGCTTCACACACAACCAACCAACCTTGCACCTGCCTGTTTGAGTTGCCCAGGGCTCAGAGTTGGCTTAATAAAGAGGTACCCTGGTACCCCCCACATTTTTGTCTCCTGAGACTAAAAAGCTCAGCCATATAACCTTTATTTGTGCCAGCTACTCCAATTTGAGGTCCAGGAACTTCTGGCCAGATAGGGCTTTCCACCGCCAGAGGTCATACAGAGCAAGGCTTTCCTGGGACGGGCGGGCCTATGATCCCAGCACGGCTGCCTGCCCGAGAGAAAGGAGGTGAGTCATGGCCAGGCCAGGGTCCGGGAAAGGGAAGGGAAGGGAAGGGAAGAGGAAACCAGAAGGCCTGGAGGCGCACATGCTTGGAGGGGGAGCCCTTATCTTCCCAGACCCGCCCTGGCTGGTGCTTCCTGCCCCAGCTCTTGCAAAATCTCTTTCCCAGCGCTGCCCCCAAGGTGGGTGCCTTGGGCTAGTACAGGGTTGCATCAGGGGCTTGTGCAAGGGGCAGCTGGGGACAGGGGAATGGGGCAGTGCCTGCAGGCCAAGAGGGGCAAGAAAAGGCAGACTCAGCTTCTAGGCCCATGCCACTTGTCACCGCACACTTGCTGCACCTTCCAGGCCCTCGACATCCTCAGCTTTAAAATGGGTGTTCCAGGGGCGCCTGGGTGGCGCAGTCGGTTGAGCGTCCGACTTCAGCCAGGTCACGATCTCGCGGTCTGTGAGTTCGAGCCCCGCGTCGGGCTCTGGGCTGACGGCTCAGAGCCTGGAGCCTGTTTCCGATTCTGTGTCTCCCTCTCTCTCTGCCCCTCCCCCGTTCATGCTCTGTCTCTCTCTGTCCCAAAAATAAATAAACGTTGAAAAAAAAAAAAAATTTAAAATGGGTGTTCCAGTCATTGTTCAGAGGTTTCAGTGACATCATCCTGATCCCATCCACTCCTCAAGCCCCAGGCTAGGCTATTGTCATCTCCACCTGGAAAACTGTGCCAGCCTCAACTGGTTTATTCAACAAATAGTTATAATGCTCCTACCGTATACTAGGAACTAACAGGGCTGCAGGAACTAACAATTTAGATAAAAATCTTTGCCCTCTTGAAACTTACGTTCTAGTGGAGGAAGACAGTAAATAAATATGCATAGGTATAAGTAGAGGCAGCTTCACCCTGAAATTACTGAAGCTTAAACTTCGAGTCTTCTTGCCTGGAAAGAGTCCTAGAAACATGTTCATGGTGTGTGTGTGTGTGTGTGTGTGTGTGTGTGTTTTGTAAAATTTGCAAACCATTGTGCCTAAGTTGCAAAAATCTAGGTTCCATGAAACCTAGATTCTCCCCTGGATATGCAAAGGGGGAGGGGCACCTGGGTGCTCAGTCCGTTAAGCCACGGATACTTGGTTTTGTCTCGGGTCATGATCTCGGGTTCACGATGAGTTCGAGCCCCGCGTGGGCTCCGCTCAGCCAGTGCAAAAGCCTGCTTGGGATTCTATCTCTGGCCCTCCTCCATTCGCACTCTCTCTCAAAATAAATAAACTTTAAAATAATCACAAAGCGGGTGGCGCCACAAGATCCAAGCTTGAAGGCAAGGGTGCAAGAGGCGCAGCAGAATCAATTCTACGGGTGTTAATTCGTTTCTTCAGCTACAGCCCCCAAGTTCTGCCAGTGGTAGGGAAAGTTGGGTAGATGAGAGCACTCCCGCACGCCGCTGAACAACTCCGCGCCGCAGCAAACGCGGGCGCCCTGCTGGCTCCGGCCTTCCTCGGTCCACTTGCGCCCCCTGGCGGGAAGATCCAGAAGTGCGCCAACGCCGGTGAGAAACCAAGCAGGGCCGTCGGAGCCGTACGGCGGGCGGCGAAAGCTGATGCCTTGGCGGCCTCTGGCGGACTATCTGGAAACTGCAGGTGGCTAGAGCTGTGCGCACATTGGAAGAGCATTTCTGTGTCTGTGAATGTTTGTGTACAGGTACGCCGCAGGCTTGGAATCCAGAGATATCCGCCTTCAGCCCTTGCTCCTATCAGGGCATTAGCTACCCTTTCCCCAACTCTTTCATCCCCTTTTTTCTTCCTTGCTCTGTGACAACCCCCTCTGAGGCCTCATTACTTCATCTATAAAAGCAGATCTTGGACAAATCCTTGAAATGTTTCAAAAACTGTGAAATGTACTATATATACAAAAAAGCAGATATTGGCTAATGTATACAGTTTGAAGGTAATAGCACTCAAGTACCAGCCACTCTGCTTAAGAAATGAAAGATTAGGATGGGGTGCCTGGGTGGCTCAGGTGGTTAAGCATCCCACTTAGGCTCTGACTTAGGCTCAGGACACGAACCCACCCACGGTGGGTTCAAGACCCGCGTTGGGCTCTGTTGCTGATAAGCTCAGAGCCTAGAGCCTGCTTCGGATTCTGTATCTCCCTCTCTCTCTGCCCCTACCCCTGGTCCCTCTCTAAATATTAAAAAAACATTTTTTTTTTAAGAAATGAAAGATTAGTTTCTTTTTTTAATGTTCATTTATTTTTGAAGGAGAGAGCGCGAGTGTATGCACAAGCCAGGGAGGAGCAGAGAGAGGACAGAAGATCCAAAGCAGGCTCTGCGCTGAGAGTGGAGAGTCCGATGCAGGGCTTGAACTTACGATCCAGAAGATCATGACCTGAGCTGAAGTCAGACTATTAACCAACTGAGCCCTCCGGGCACCCTAACAGACTCGTTCTTTTGAGGCCCTTGTGTGCCCCTCTAGATACAAACCCCAACCCTCCCTGCAACACATTGTCACGATTCAACTTGGTGTTAATTAGTCATTTGTTCTTTTATTTTTTCCACACGTGCACCAATTTGCATCCTGAAATACGTTATTACTTAATCTTACCTGGTTTTTGCCTTTTATGTAAATAGAATCATACTACGTGCAATGTTTTGTCACGTGCTCATAAATTACACAAGAATCATCCATGTTGGTGGGTGTAGACTTAGCTGCATAGTCCTCCACGATGTGATTTATTTACCTGATCTCTTGTGGATGAACCTTTGGGTTGTTTCGTGAGTTTTGCTATTGTCTAGTGGTGTTGCTCTGAACGTCTTTGCGTGCGTCTCCCAGTGAATGTGTGAGGAGGGAGGGCGCGCGCCAGTTTCAAAGTTACCAGGTTGGACTAGAGTCTATGTTAATTTAAAAAAAAAGTTTTTTTTTACATTTATTTATTTTTGAGAAACAGAGTGAGACAAAGCGCGAGCAGGGGAGGGGCAGAGAGAGAAGGAGATACAGAAGCAGGCTTCAGGCTCTGAGCAAGGGGTCAGCACAGAGCCTGATGGGGGCTCGAACCCACAAACCGTGAGATCATGACCTGAGTCGAAGTCAGACGCTCAACCGACTGAGCCACCCAGGCGCCCCAAGAGTCTATGTCAATTAAACAGAGGAGTCAGAACTGGGAGGTCCCCAAGGTATCACTGAACCCAACACACTTATTGTAGAAAGGGAGACCCAGAGAAGTGAAGAGTGATTTGCCCAGAGTCCCAGAGCCTTGGTCTCCTATCATGGCCCCGGAGTAATTTGGGGGACATTTCCTTCCCATTTTGAGGAGTAGCAAGCTTATTTATTTATTTATTTATTTATTAAAAAGATTATTTATATAAATAATCTCTACACCCCACTGGGGGCCCAGACTGACGACCCAAGCTCAAGAGTCGCATGCTTTTCCAACTGAACCAGCCAGGCACTCCTATTTAACCTTCAAAATTGTCCTCGCGGCTAGTTTTAGAATTCTGGACAAAGTGGAAGCACCGACTGCTCCTTGGAGAGCGTCCCACGGACAAACAGACTTACATTCACCGGATCTCCAAGTCCTGCCAATTTAACCCCTGAATGTTCCCCAAATCCACGCACCTCTGCCCATCCCCCCCCCCACCCCCTGGTTGCCATCATGTCTCGTCTGCACATTGCAGTAGCCTCCCCACTGGTTCTCCCTGCTTCTCCCAGTGTCTGCCCCATGTTCTCCACACAGCCGTCAGAAGGACCATTCTAGAACATAGGTAGGGCCTGTTGCTTGCCTGCTTAAAACTTTCCTGCGGCTTCCAGTTGCACTTAGAATGGGATCCTAATTGTTTCCCTCTCAACTTTGCTGTAAACCTAAAACTGTTCCAAAAGTAAAATCTTTAAAAAGAATCCTCATTTCTTTCCCACGGCTTCCGAGGCACAGTAAGGTGTGGTTCCCACCTGAGTCCTCCTTCTCCTGCACTCCCCCTCATCTACCCTGCTGCCCTCTGGTCCCCTTCCAGCCATTCATTCCTGACCCCCGGGGGGCCTTTGCACATGCTGTGCCTGCTGCCTGAGATTCTGTGCCCCACAAATCCTTTTGTCTTTCAGGGCTAAGCCCGCTGTTCCTCCCCATTCACATCTGTCATTGTCCTTGGGGGAAGTTGTTTAACCTCTCATGCACTTAGAGGCTTCTGATCCTCATGGCGGGTTTTAAAAATAACCGCGCGCGTGCACGCGCACACACACACACACACACACACACACGCCTCACAAATTCTTTGACACTTCCTCCCATCAGAAGGTGGCTCTATGTGAACCTGGATGGGCTTTTGTGACTATTTTAACCAACCGATTACAGCAAAAGCGATGCTCTGTTTTCCAAGGCTAGATCATGAAAAGTCATGCAGCCTTCTGCCAGGTTTTCCCCGGGCGCTCAGTCTGGAGGAAGTAGCCGTCCTGTGAGCCTGCCATGAGACTGTCACGCTGGCAAGGCCCTGTGTAGTCAGTCCGGATGACACTTCCAGCTGAGCTCAGCCTTCCAGCCACTCATGTGGGGGTGAAGCTATACTGGATGCTTCAGACTAGCCTGTCAGCCAGCTGAGCCCTCCTGAGAGACCCCAGCTGATGCCACAGGGAACAGAAAAACGACCCAACCAACCCCTCCCAGAATTCCTGACCCATAGAATCTACGACATGTAATAAGATGGCTGTTGTTTAGCGACAATAGCCAAAGTATGGAAGGAGCCCAAATGTCCATCGACAGATGAATGGATAAGGAAGATGTGGTGTATATATATATATATATATATATATATATACACACACACAATGGAGTATTACTCGGCAATCAAAAAGGATGAAGTCTTGCCGTTTGCAATAACGTGCATGGAACTGGAGGGTATTAGGCTAAGCAAAATTAGTCAGAGAAAGACGAGTATCATATGACTTACGCATATGTGGCATTTAAGGTACAAAACAGATGAACATAAGGGAAGGGAAGCAAAAATAATACCCAAACAAGGAAGGGGACAAAACAAAAGAGGCTCTTAAATACAGAGAACAAACAGAGGGGTGCTGGAGGGGCTGTGGGTGGGGGATGGGCTAAATGGGCAAGGGGCATTAGGGAGGACACTTGCTGGGAGGAGCACTGGGTGTTATATGTAGGGGGTGAATCACCGGATTCCACTCCCGAAGTCATTATTGCACTATATAAGAACTTGGATGTAAATTTAAAGTAAGTAAATAAGTAAGTAAGTAAATAAATAAATAAAAGTTAGGATATCTATAATAAATAAAGAAATAATAAATAAAGAAATAAAATAAAATGGATGTTGTTTTAGCTAAGTTTTGGGGTAGTTGGTTGCAGAACAATTTATCCCCAGAACAATCTTGTTTGTTTCCTTGTCCGTCGTGTCTCCTTTCTCTAGAAGAGGTGCTCCATGGGCTGCTTTGTTCTGGGCTGTGTGCACCCTGTGGAGCACAGAGCCTGGCACACCGTTGGTGCTCAGTAACAACCTGTTGAATAAATGAGACGATGGGTGAATAGACGTATGCACACCATACTCGGGCCCAGCTCCATTCACCCCGCTGACGAGCGTTTCTGGGATAATCTTGCAGATATCTCGGTATTGGGAAGATTTCTGGCTTCTGCCATCCCCTGGCGGCCCAGTCCCTAGACCTGGAAGGGGGTACAGAGAGTGGCTCTGGTCACAAGCTCACCGGGGCCTCGGTGCCCTTCGGTAAGTGCTACCTGCCATGGCCTCTCCATGACGTTCTATCCTCCAGACTTCGGCTAAGAAGGCCTCCTTTATCTCAGGGCACCGCCTCCAGAAAGCTGGCCCAGTTGGGCACTGTCCCAGGCTGGTCCTGGCCTCCATAAACCCCACTCTGTCCCCAGCTTCTTGATCACAGACAATTGCAGGGATTCATCTGCGATCAGCCCCACCCAGTGCCTTCGGAGCACCTCTTTTTCCCACAGTGTCACCTCCCAACCTGCACTTAGAGCCCTCTCTCCCACAGTTCAGTCCTCAAACCATGATAGTCCCATCCCAAGATACCTACTATGCGTCATGCCCTGTGCTGGCTCTTTTGCTGTGGTACCTCATTTCAATATCTCCACAGCCCAGTGGGATCAGGTTCATAAGTACCCCATTTTATTTATTTATTAAGATTTTTTTTTAAGTAATCCCTACACCCAAATGCGGGGCTTCAACTCACAACTCCGAGACCAAGAGTCACATGCTTTTCAGGCGGAGTCAACCAGGTGCCCCATTACTATAAAGAGAAGGATCCCCTAGGGGGCGCCCGGGTGGCTCAGTGAGTTAAGCATCTGACTTCAGCTCAGGTCATGATCTCACAGCTAGTGGGTTCCAGCCCGGTGTGGGGCTCTGTGCTAATAGCTCAAAGCCTGGAGCCTGCTTCGAATTCAGTGTCTGAATCTCTCTGCCCCTCTCCCACTCGCACGCGCGCGCCCTCTCTCTCTCTCTCAAAAGTAAATAAACATTAAAAAAAAGAGAATGACCGACTAAAGGATGCTAAATTCAATGCATTAAACTTTAAGCAGACACAGGCTATTTTCATAATTTCAAAGTATCTCCCTTAACACATTTAATCATCATGCAGAGTAAAACAGTAGTTTTATAGCAGAGAAACCCAGCAGATAACACTTCAGACAGGTGATCAAGGTGAGGGTCACCAGCCTCAGGTTCCCCACCCCCCCAGGACGCACTGAGAAAGGCGTGACGTCGCTTCTGTGGTATTTTTCCCAATAGTGCATAACTTCAACTTGATCATGAGAAAACTTCAGACAACCCCCAACCGACAGATATTCTACAAAATAGCTGCCTGGGCCTCTTCAAAAGTGTCAAGGTCATGAAAGAGAAGGAAAGACTGAGGACCTGTCATAGACTGAAGGAGTGTAAGGAGACATGAGGACTGGACTGGGTCCCAGAACAGAAAAGGAGTGCAAACTGGTGAAATCCAAATAATCTCTGTCCTTTAGTCAGGAGTAATGGGCCAAGGTTAATTTCTTCGTTTTGATAAGGGCTCTATCATGCAAGATATTGACAAGCGGGAAAGGTGGGTGAACGGTATATGGGAACTCTCTGTAACTTGTTTTATTTTTGTTACTTCTGTAAGTTTAAAAGGGGCGCCTGGCTGGCTCAGTCCGTGGAGCATGTGACGCTTGATCTCCGGGTTGGGAGTTCAAGCCCCACATTGAGGGCAGAGATTACTTAAAAATAAAATCTTTAAAAAAAATATTTTTTTAAATGTTTATTTATTTTTGAGAGGGAGAGGGAGAGAGACAGAGCGCGAGTGGGGCAGGGGCAGAGAGAGAGGGAGACAGGATCCCAAGCAGGATCCAGGCTCTGAGCTGTCAGCACAGCCGCGGGGCTCGAACCCACAAGCAGCAGCGAGATCGTGACTTGAGCGGAAGTTGGACGCTCAACCGACTGAGTCCCCCAGGTGCCCCAAAAAATAACATCTTCAAAAATAAATAAAGTGTCTCAAAGGGAAAAAACTGACATTAAAATTAAGAAAGAGAAGGAGATAATGAAGGCTAAGCTGGAGCAGGCCCACCACGACAGCCCCTGCCTCCCACGGATTACAACTGAAAACTCTGGGCAAACACAAAAAGCAGCCACTTACGGAAGGAGTCTGTAAATAATAGAGAGCAGATTGGGGTGAAAAGTCCAAATGTGAAGACCAACTAGTATGGCATCGGTGCGTTTCCTGGTAAATGTTCTTCTTGTATCTTCTTGCTTTGACCCAGAGTGCTCTGAATCAGAAACTGTACAGTTGACCAGTGCAGCAAAAACGCCAATGGAAAAGCCTGACATTCTGGGGGCACCTGGGTGACTCAGTCGGTTGAGCGTCCGACTTGACTCCGTTTTGGATCCGGTCATGATCCCAGGGTCGTGGGATCAAAACCCACGTTGGAGGGGCGCCTGGGTGGCTCAGTTGGTTGGGTGACCGACTTTGGCTCAGGTCACGATCTCTCAGTTTGTGAGTTCGAGCCCCGCCTCGGGCTCTGTGCTGATTGCTCCGAGCCTGGAACCTGCTTCGGATTCTACCTCTCTCTACCCCTCCCCTGCGCATGCTCTGTATCTCTCTGTCTCTCAATAAATAAACGTTTGTTTATTTTATTTTTTTTAACGTTTATTTATTTTTGAGACAGAGAGAGACAGAACATGAATGGGGGAGGGTCAGAGAGAGAGAAAGAGAGGGAGACACAGAATCTGAAACGGGCTCCAGGCTCTGAGCTGTCAGCACAGAGCCCGACGCGGGGCTCGAACTCAGGAACCACGAGATCATGACCTGAGCCGAAGTCAGAAGCCCAACCGACTGAGCCACCCAGGCGCCCCAATAAACGTTTAAAAAACATTAAAAAACAAAACCCACGTTGGAAAATAAACAAATAAATACCCAGGTCGGGTTCTGCACCAGGCATGTAGCCTGCTTGAAATCCTGTCTCTTCCTCTGCCTCTCTCCCCTGCTCCTGCGCTGTTTCTCAAAATGAAATGAAATAAAATAAGAATATAATAAGAAGGAAAGCCTAACATTCTGGCCAGAGAAGCTGGAAAACGCCCCCCATTGTGAGCTGGAGGGTGAGGAGAGTCCTCCTCCTCATTGTTTGTGTTTAATCAGGTTTGCACCCTGTTCTGCCCCAGGGCAGCCCCAGTCTGTTCTGCTGTCCCCAATCCCGTTGACCCTCTAAAGGAAAAGAACATGGAAAATGGGGTCCCTGTGGCGCAAATAGTGTGGGAAATCCTCCAAATCTCCTTTCTTCTCTATTTTCTCTTGCTGCTTTGCCTTGAGGGCAGGCCCAGTGGCAAGGAATTGGGAGAGGGAACCAGCAGTTAGAACGCTAAGAGTACTTCATTTTTTTAAGTTTTTATTCTTATTTTATTCTATTTTTAACCAAACTCATCAAGTTGTATACATTAAATATTTACAGCTTTCCATATGCCAATTACAACTTAATAAAATTATTTAAAAATTTTTTTTTAATTTTAAAGAGAGAGAGAGAGAGTGTGTGTGTGTGTGTGCAAGCAGGGGAACAGGGAAGAGGGAGAGAGAGAGGAAGAGAGGGAGAAAGAGAGAGAGAGAGAGAAAGAGAGACAGAGAGGGAGAGACTCCCAAGCAGGCCCCACGCCCAGTGCAGAGCCCAACTCCAGGTGGGATCCCACAACCTCGGGATCACAACCAGAGCCGAAATCAAGAGTTGGATGCTCAACTGCCTAAGCCACCCACGCGTTCCTACCTCTTAATGAAATGATTTTTAAAAAATCACTGTTCGGACACCTGAGTGGCACAGTTGATTGAACATCAGACTTCGGCTCATGATCTAGTGGTTCGTGAGTTCAAGCCCCACATCAGGCTCACTGCTGTCGGTACAGAGCCCACTTCAGATCTTCTGTCCCCCCTCTCCACCCCTCCTCCGCTTTACTCTCTCTCAAAAAAAAAGAAACAAACAAACAAAATAAATAAATAAATCACTGTTATACTAGAAAGAAAGAAAGAAAGAAAGAAAGAAAGAAAGAAAGAAAATAAATCACTGTTATACTAAAAAGAAAGAGAGAATGAAAGAAAAAAAAACTAAATCACCAAATGAAGATTTTAGGAGAAATATAATATCTCAGAGCTTAAAAATTCACTAGATGGTCTTAATAGTAGAGGGGAGGTGACAAAGGAAAGACTTAGTGAACCTGAAGTGAGATCAGTAGAAGTTATCCAATCTAAAGGACAGAGAGAAAAACATTTTTTTAAAATTTATTTTTAAGTAATCTTTACACCCACCGTGGAGCTCAAACTCACAACCCCGAGATCCAGAGGCACATTCTCCACCCACTGAGCCAGCCAGGCACCCCAAGAAAAATATTTTTGAAACCAAACAGAGACTTAGGGACGTGTAGGACAATATCAAAAGCTCTAATATTGGGGCGCCTGGGTGGCTCAGTCGGTTGGGCGTCCAACTTCGGCTCAGGTCATGATCTCACAGTCTGTGGGTTCTAGCCCCATGTCGGGCTCTGTGCTGACAGCTCAGAGCCTGGAGCCTGCTTTGGATTCTGTGTTTCCCTCTCTATCTGCCCTTTCCCAGCTTGCACACACTCTCTCTCTGTCTCTCTCTCCCTCAAAAATAAATAAACATTAAAAAAGTTTTAAAAAATCTAATATTTATGCCACTTGGGTCCCTTATTGGTGCAGAAAAAAAATTTTTTTTTAATTTTTTTTTTAACGTTTATTTATTTTTTGAGACAGAGAGAGACAGAGCATGAACAGGGGAGGGTCAGAGAGAGGGAGACACAGAATCTGAAACAGGCTCCAGGCTCTGAGCTGTCAGCACAGAGCCCGACGCGGGGCTCGAACTCACGGACCGTGAGATCATGACCTGAGCCGAAGTCGGCCGCTTAACCGACTGAGCCACCCAGGCACCCCAGAAAAAAAATTTTTAAATGATGACTTAAATTGTCCCCAATTTGGTGAAAAATATAAATGTACAGATTCAAGAAGTTTAGTGAGTTCCAAACAGGGTAAACTCAAAGACAACTTTGAGTCCGGATGCCGATAACCAACTTGCTGAAAACCAACAGAAAGGAAAAACAACCTTGAAAGCAGCCAGAACAAAGAGAATACTTTAGGGGCACCTGGCTGGCACAGTTGGTTAAGCGTCGGACTCTTGATTTTGGTTCAGGTCACAATCTCACGGTTTGTGAGATCAAGACCCGTCCCATTGGGCTCTTTGCTGAGAATGGAGCCTGCTTGGGATTCTCTCACTCCCTCTCTTTGCCCCTCTTCCTCTCTCTCTCTCTCTCTCTCTCTCTCTCTCAAAAATAAATAAATAAACATTTAAAAAGAATCACAATTTAGCAGACCTAAATTTTCATTTCAATAATTATATAAATATACTAATTATTACATAAATGCACCAATTAAAAGAGAGCAACTGTTGGATTAAAGTTGAAAAAAGAAGCAAGACCCAACTATTTTCTGTTCACAAGGGGCCCACTTTAAATATAATTATGTAGGCAGATTAAAAGAAGGATATAAAAAATATACCATGGAACCACAAATTTAAAAAAAAAGTTGGGGGGCACCTGGGTGGCTCAGTCGGTTGGGCATCCGACACTTGATTTCAGCTCAGATCATGATCTCATGGTTTGTGAGATTGACCCCCAAGTCAGGATCTGTGCTGACAGCATGGAGACTGATAGGGATTCTCGCTCTCTCTCTCTCTCTCTCTCTGCCCTCCCCCATACTCTCTCTCTCAAAATAAATAAATAAACATTAAAAAAATTAAAATTAGGGGCACCTGGGTGACTCAGTTGAGTAAATGTCTGACTTGGTTTCAGCTCAGGTCATGATCTCACGGTTCGTGGGTTCAAGCCCCACATCGGGCTCTGCACTGGCAGTGTGGGGTCTGCTCGGGGTTCTCTCTCCCTCTCTCTCTGCCCCTTCCCTACTTGTGCTCTCTCTCTCAAAATAAATAAACATTACAAAAATAAACGTAAATAAAAATTCAAAAGTTGGCATGGCTATATTAATAATAGACAAAGTAGAATTCAAAACAAGAAAAATCACAAGGGATAAAGAAGGACATTGTGTAATGAACAAAGAGTTCATCAAGCCATGGCAATCCTGAGTGTCTGGGCTTATCAACAAAGCTTCTAAATATATAAAGGCAAAAACTGATAGATCTGAAAAAAGAAAAAGGAAATAAAGTCACAGTTATACTTGTGGATGCCACCACTCCTCATTCAGTAACTGATAAAATAGCAATTTAGCAAAAATATGAAAGACCTGAACAACACTATCAATGAACTTGACCTAACTGACATTTCTAGAGAACGCAACCTAACAGTAGCACAGAACACGTTCTTTTCAAGTACTCATGGAACATTCACCACGATAGACCCCCTTTGGGGCCTCTTATGTTGAACACATGTTTGAAAATGTAAATGATACAAAGTATGTTCTCTGGTCATAGTGCAATTAAATCAGAAATCAGGAACTGGGAAGGGCACCCGGGTGGCTCAGTCGGTTGGGCGTCCGACTTCGGTTCAGGTCACGATCTTGCGGTTCATGAGATCAGCCCCATGTCAGGCTCTGTGCTGACAGCTCGGAGCCTGGAGCCTGTTTCAGATTCTGTGTCTCCCTCTCTCTCTGCCCCTCCCCACTCACGCTCTGTCTCTCTCTCACCAAAATAAATCAACATTAAAAAAACATTTAAAGGGGCGCCTGGGTGGCTCAGTCGGTTGAGCAGCCAACTTCGGCTCAGGTCATGATCTCTTGGTCCGCGAGTTCGAGCCCCATGTCGGGCTCTGTGCTGACAGCTCAGAGCCTGGAGCCTGTTTCAGATTCTGTGTCTCCCTCTCTCTGACCCTCCCCTGTTCATGCTCTGTCTCTCCCTGTCTCAAAAATAAATAAAACGTTAAAAAAAAATTAACAAAAAACACAAACATTTAAAGAAGTCAGGAACTGAAAGATACCTGGAGAGAAAAATCCAAATATTTGGAAACTGAACAACACACTTTTTTTTTTTTTGTCGTTAATGTTTACTTATTTTTGAGAGAGAGAGAGCCCATGATCAAAGGAGGGGCAGAGAGAGAGGGAGACAGAGGATCTGTAGTGGGCTCCGTGCTGACAACAGAGAACATGATGCGGGTCTAGAACCCACGCATGATGAGATCATGACCTGAGCCAAAGTCAGACGCTCAACTGACTGAGACACCCAAGTACCCCTGAACCATGCACTTCTAAATAAACGGTAGGTTAGAGAAGAGGTTTGGAGAGAAGTTAGAAAACGTTTTGAGCTGAATTAAAAAGAAAATACAACGTATCAAATTTGCACGAGGCAGCTAAAACAGGGTTAAGAGTGCATTCTTCTATGAGAAAAGAAGAAAAGTCTCAAATCAATGATACAAGCTTCCACCTTCAGAAACTAGAAGAAGGAAAAGCAACTTAAGCCCAAACCAAGTAGAAAGAAATAAGAACAGAAATCGATGATACGGGACACAGGAAAACAATGAAACCAAAAGCTTGTTCTTGGAAAGATCAGTATGACTGGTCTCCTTATGAAAAGGGGAAGTTTGGGCACAGAGACGCCATGGACGATAGTAAGAGGCACAGGAAGAAAACCGCCAGCTGTAAGCCAAGGAGGCCTTTCCTCACCGATGTCAGAAGGAAGCAAATCTTCAGGCGCCCTGATTTTGGATTTCTAGCTTCCAGAACTGTGAGACAATATATTTCTTTTGTCGAAGCCACCCAGTCTGTGGCACTTCGTTACGGCAGCCCCAGCCAACTAACACAGCCAATAGATGAATTTACCAGGATCACAGGATATGAGGCCAACGTGCAAAAATCAATCGCATTTCTACATAATAGCAGTGACTGTCAATTGGAAACGTTTTAAAGTTGCATCGACAATAGCACCAACAAAAAGGAGTGACGCATCAATCTTTTTTTTTTTTTTCAGTTTATTTATTTATTTTGAGACAGAGAGCACAAGCAGGGGAGGGGCAGAGAGCGGAGAGAGAGAGAATCCCAAGCAGACTCCACGCTGTCATATCGGAGCCCAGTGTGGGGCTCAAGCTCACAAACCACGAGATCATGCCCTGTACCAAAATCAAGAGCCTGACACTTAACTGACTGAGCCACCCAGGCGCCCCGAGGCACCATTCTAACACCCGGTCTGAGCCCATCTGGGCTGTTATCACAAAATACCACAGGCTGAATGGCTTACACACAACAGAAATTTATTTCTCAGAGTGCTGGAAGTTGGAAGTCCAAGATCAAGGTGCTGGCAGATACCATGTTTGGTGAGAGCTGGCTTCCCTGTTCATGGACAGCCAGCCTCTCATTGCAACCTCACGGCAGAGGGGATGAGGAAGCTCTCTGGGGTCTCTTTGATAAGGGCCCTACTTCCTTTCATGAGAGTTCCACCCTCATGACCTGATCACTTCCCAAAGGCTTCACCTCCAAATGCCATCACATTGGGGATTAGATTTAACATATGAATTTTAAGAGGATACAAGCATTCAGTCCGTTGCCCCACCAGATCCCACTGTATCCCGGTCCTGGAAGCGGGGGGACGTGAGGGAACAGGCCCGGTGTGGAGCGCACGCAGGCCACCAAGGCTGGGGGTTTCTGTGTGTCCTTTTTGGAAAATAAAAATTGCTGGGAAGAAAATAGATGTAGACGGATGAGGAAGGGCACCTTCCACAATGTCCATATGGCCTCTCCACATGGGCTAAGGTGGCTTTGGCACAGCGTGGCTGCGTTCTAAAATAGTGTCCCAATTCAGTACGTGGCATTTTTATGATCTAGCTTTGCAGGTCACACAGCGTCATTTTCACCATGTTCTATGTTTAAGGCTGTTGCAAAGGTACACCCAGGTTCAAGGAATGGGGACATCCATCCCACCACCTGATGGGAAGAGTGTCAAGGTCACATTGGGGGAAAAAAAGCATGTGGAATTGGAGCTTTTGTTGAGGCCACAAATAGTGACAAATTTGTTTGTAGACCAAGGCCTAGGTCTGCGGGTGTTGGGCCAGTAAAGCTTTCTCACACGGAAACATGCGAGTGGGAATAAATGAGTCTTGCTCTAGAGAGAAGAGCATTTCAGCAGAGGGGAGAGCAGTGACAAAGGCCCGGCCACAGGCAAGGGCAGAGTGTGTTCCAAGAGTTAAAGGGCAGCATGGGGGGGTGGGGAGGGGCTCGGGAGGGGAGGAGAGGAGAGGTGATGAAGGAGTTGTGTTGGAGAGCTTGGCAGGGGGACCCGGAATATCAGGCTAAGTAGCTTATCGGGAGGCCAGCGGGTGCTAATGAAGGTTCAAGGAAGCCATGAGGTCCCCACAAATGCCTGCGCCGCCACATCAGGGGGCCATATGGCCATGTCCATGAGCCAGTTGTGTCCCAGGTCTTGGGGTCTGGCCAGGTCCCTCCCCCTGCTCTGTGCACCCCCTTTGGCCTGTGGAGCAGAAAGCCCTGGAAGATTTGGAGCGGTAGCTGTAAACAGTTCCGGGTTAGTGTGGAGCCCCAGAGCAGTATCTGGAGGGATCTGGGCCTACCCCAGGGCCGACTTGACCCGCTGCACCTCCAGGATCCCACCGCCTTATCCCTTTACCAAGTTTGGACTGTCTCCTGGTGGTGACGCTGCTGCTCTCCTCTGAGGTGGCGCCCACCCCACCCATAGCCCTATCCATAGCTTGGCCGATACGTCACCGGTGCGGGCGCCTCTGGGAGAATCTCTGCTCAGACCATGGCATTCACCCCCACACCCATAAACAGAGCTTGAGTCTGACCGATACTGTAAAGATGTGGAAACCGAAGCCATGGGGGGAGGTGGGGGTAGGGCGGGCGGGAGGGGAGGCAGGGAAGAGGGAAGGAAACCAGCAGGGGGTGGAGCTGGGACTAGAATCCTAGACGTGGGCTTCCCGGGTGGCGGGGGGCAGGAGGGTAGCTTCACCGCCCCTGATACTAGCTAGGTTGTCGTTTGTATACATCTGCCCAGGCGAGGGGGTGGTGACGAGGACCCGGGCCCCGGGGTTTCACTGCAGCGAGTTCTGACGAACTGCCACGCCCCTTCTCTAGCTGGTGGCGAGTGGCCGCCCTTCCCGCGGTCGGAGCTCGCCGCGTCGGGGGACCGCCTCCGGCTCCCCTGCCACCGCGGCAGCAGCTGTCAGCGTGCGACTCCGCCCAGCACCCCTACCGACTGCGTGGCGTGGGCGGGACCTGAGCCGGGGCGTGGTGGCGGGGACGGGGGGCGGGCCGGGAGAGGCTGGAGCTGGCAGGGGGCGGGAGGGGAGTGATAGAGTGGGCGGGACCTCGGGAACAGTCCTACGGAGAAGGCGGGGAGGGGCGGTGCCTTGTGGGCGGGGCTTAAGTGACTGACAGGGAGGGGGCGGGGCTGGGCGCGTGAAGCGGCCAGCAGGACGACAGCGCGGGCAGGGTCAGGGAGTGGAGGCGGTCGCCGTGCGGGGGGCCAGAGAGAACTGAAAGAGCAAGCCTGGGGCCAGGGCAAGGGTCTAGTGTGGCTTGTGAAGGCAGGGCCGGAGAGACGGACAGGGCCCGGGCGGCCAGGGGCTGAGTGATAGAGGAGGAGCCTCTCAGGGTAGGGGCGAGGCCAGCGGCCGAGTAAGCCCCGAAGGCCAGCGGGGCTGGGCGGGGCCAGGGATGACTGACAGGACGGGGTCGGGCTGCAGACGGCGCGGGGGACAGCCAGGTGGAGCCCAGCAGGAGGGGGACACAAAGACTGTCCGAGGGGCCGGGGAGGGATGACCGGCAGCCCGAGGCCGGGGAAGGAGGGAGGAGACGCGGGACGTAGGTGGTGTAGTATGAGTGACAGGGCACGTGGCGGGACGGGGAATGAGGACTGCTTGTAGGCGGGGCGAGAGGATTGACGCCTCTGGGGCGGGGCTAAGGGGCCATGAGTGACAGCCAGAGGGGTCGGTCTCAAACATCGCCTCTGCAGCTCTGCAAAAAATTCCCCTTCCGCCGAACACCGCTAGCTTCGCTCATTTCGTGTGCAAAGTGGGGGGACCGCTCGCCGTTGCTGCCACCAGCCAGACCCCACCTTCAGCACCGCCCCCTCCTCCGGGAACTTCTGCCCTGGGACGGGAGCTGTGCAGAGTGGTCAGACCCGCCCAAAGGAGGTTTCCTCCACCTTCCAGGCCAACAGTCCCTTCCCGTCCCAGCGAAATCCAGGCAAGGCGTCGTTCCCAGGACCGGAAAAACTGTCATTAGCGGTCTTCTCTGTGGCAGCTCTGTTTCGGCGTTTGTTCTGACCTGGCCCTTCGGCCCACAGTTGCCGAAGCGTTTTCTGGATTGGCCCCTGGAGCTGTGGGTCGGCAGATTCCGAAATCACAGGCCCTTGCCATTAATTAGCCCGCCTTTCTGCGGCAGAGCGGGATAGGCCTCGCCCCCGATCCTGGCCACGCCTCCTCTGCTCACCAGGCCCGCCCAACTGGCCCCCCTTGCTTAGGGCCCCTAGGTTTTCCGTTTCCAGTCCCACTTCTAACACTACAGTCCCCGCCCCTAAGAATAAGCTCCACCCACCCTTGCATTGCCCGCCCCTCTCTCCCCGACATCCACCTCCCTATCTCCCCCGTCCCGCTCCTCCAGTCCCAGATCTCCGCTGGTTCAACAGGCTCCCGGGGCTCCCGAGGGGCTGGGGGCAGGGGGCCCCGACGCTTTGTCCAACGCCTTTTCCTACTTTCGTCTTCGGGTCCTTCGCGAAGCCTAGGTCCTCCTCAGTATTCCCTCTGGGAATGGTCCTGTCCGAAGCCTGAATAGTCTGTAGGGGAAGAGGGGTTGGGGGTCCTACCAGCAGGATGCTGGGGACGTGGCTCAGGTCTTTGTATCTTGGCAGAATCTCGGGAGCTCCCTGGATCTGATAAAACGAGTAAGGGCTGCCCCTTTCTGTAGGCTCCCACTGAAGGGTCGGAGCGGCGGGGCCAGGGGGAAAGGGGCAGATTCCGCTCATCTCCCTTTCCTGCAGTTTCTGCAACCCCGCCGTGCATTCCCGTGTAGGGTCCATCGCAGTAACTAGCCTGTAAAGCCCCATCCGAGCCCCTCCCCTCCAGTGCCCTCCAAGGTTCCCAGGGAAGACTCCTGCTCGTTGGCCCCGGGGGCCCCTGGGTGACCTACCTTATGGGGGAGCCCGACTATTTCCAGGTTCGGGGCCATCACCCCGCAGGCGGTTGTGATGCCTTATACCGGTCTTGGGCCACCGGAAGCCTGCCTCCATTTACTCATCCCAAGCCGGTTTCTCCTACAGATGTTCCTCATCACGGCATCGCCCCACATCTGGTGCCTAGAGTTCGGACAGAAGCTGGGGTGGGGGAGAGGGCAGGGCAGAACATTCCCCAAAGGCCTTTCCTTGTAAAGTCCTGTGAGGGATGGGGAAACTGAGGCCCAGAAATGGCACAGCTTGGCTACCAGCACGGCAGCAGCAAAGCCTACACACCAGCCATTCTCTCCAGCGCAGCAGGCATCTGCCTGCCCCTGGAAAGTTCTGACAGGACTTAAGGCATGCTCTCCCCAGGTTGCCTGAAGGAGGGTGTTCCCTGATCCTTTGTCCGTAGGGCTACTCTTCAGGACACCCTGGTCAGCATCAAAGAGGTAAGGTGGTTCTCTTAGGGGTCGCTCAAACCTGGAATTCCCTTGGTCATGGGGAAGAGGGTGGGACAGCTCCCAGGAGTAACCAGGGCTAATCCTGGGAGCTGAGGGTTTCCTCTCATGGAGATCCAGGAGAGTCCCACACTGCCTTCTCACGGCCTTGTGTTTGTTGCTGCTGAAGTTCAGAATGGAAATGTGCATCCTGCCCACCCCAGGGTCTCTCTAGCACCTTCCCTGAGTCTCTGCCCCTCTAGGTTCATCTACCCCCTGGGGATTAAGCCCCTCCCTCCAGACACTGGCTAGAGCAGGTCCCTGTGGCCTCACTGGCTAGAGGAACCCTGATGGATGGGTGGGCACTGGACACATTTCATAGGCCCAGAGCCGAGAGACATAGAAAGCTCTGATCCCAGGCCACAGAAGGGATCCCCAGCTTCCATTCATCAGTCCACCATTAGTATTCTAACAATCCCACGCCACATTTCCTAAACTCATGCTCCACTCCATTTAACAATATCACTCCCCTACTTACCTCTGGTGGCTTCCCATCTTTAAAATAAGATCTAAGATCCATAGCATGGCCTCTGAGGCCCTACTTGGGAGTCTAACCCCTCTCCAACTCTCCCCTCTACCTGTCACACTCTGGCCAAGATGGCCTCTCTCTGTTCTTTGAATACACCTGTGTTTTTCTGCCTCTGGGCCTTTGCACAGGACTTTCTGCTTGGAACTGGATTGTGAGCCCTAAAAGGCCAGGGACTGTTTTTGGATTTGTTTGGCTCTATATCCCCAAGCATTTACCTTGGGGACACTCAATAAATGCCAGCTGTAATAGATCTTCATAAATAATTCTTTTTTCCCCTAACTGCGTATTTATTTATTTTTGAGAGAGAGAGAGAGAGAGAGAGAGAGAGAGAGAGAGACAGCGTGAGCAGGGGAGGGGCAGAGAGAGAGAGGGAGACACAGAATCCGAAGCAGGCCCAGAGCTGTCAGGGCAGAGCCCAACCTGGAACTAGAACTCAACAACCCGTGAGATCATGACCTGAGCCAAAGTTGGACGCTTGATCAACTGAGCCACCCAGGCTCCCCCTTAATAAATAATTCTTGAGTAAATGTACCTGATGCTTTTCTGTTGACTTATCTAACCTTTACAACAGCCATGTCAGGTAGGTACTATCATTAGCTCCCTTTTCTAGAACATAAGACAGGAACTCAGAGGTTTGTCCTAGGAGGCCTAAGAGGTTAGGCCACTTGTTAAGGGCCACACAGCTAAGATTTGAACACCAGAGGGAGGCTTTTAGTCACCCCCACAGGGTATCTGGCGGCATGGGAGCAGGGTGGTAGGTACACCACAGACCAGCTCCCAGATTCTAGATGTTTGTGGGCTTGCTGGAGCAGGAAGCATTGAGCCTGGGCTGGAAAGTTGGCAAGACTGGGTCTGGGCAAAGTCACTAAGAGAGCATTCCAAGTGCAAAGAAGGCAATGAGCAAAGGTGCGGAGGGAGGGTGATTCAGCTCCTGGGACTACCAGAGTCAGAGGGCTGGGCCGGCCCAGGACACCCCGCCAGCTGGGTCCTGGGCGCTGTCAGCTGTCTCCAGAGGCAGGACCCCCGGGGGCGGGGAAATCGAGGCGGGGACTCACTCTGCGGCCCCCCTCCCCGGGCTGGGGGGGCCCGGGTGTCTCCAGGGACGCGGGCTGGGCGCTCCCACGCCCCGCTGAGGCAGGACGTTCCCACGCAGGGGTTGGCCTTGGGAAAGGCTGTAGGGCGGGCCTGGGGGCGGGCGCCCGCGCTCCGGTCCCTCTGCCGCCCATTCTCCGTTACTTGTTGGGCTGACCTAGCTCGCTGCGCTGAGCAGGGAGGTGAGTGAGTGGGTGGGAGAGCCTGGCTGCCCAAGGCTGGCGGGTGAGGGATGCGGCGGCTTGGACCCCTGCTTTCGCCACCGGTGAGGATCCGTCTGGTCCCTGCCATCGAGTAGGGTCAGGAGCGGGGGATGGTTGGGGGGGGGCGGGTCCTGGCAGCTGAGAGTTGAGGACTCCTTGGGAATTACCCTCTCTCCGAATGTGGGGCGCCATCTCTTTCCCCAAATGTAGATGACTCCTTCCCTCTCTTCAAATGTGGGGCTCCCCACTTACAGACAGGAGCCCTTTCTTCCCAGATGTGGGGGCCCCCTCTCACCACACATGGTACACCCCCTCCTTCTGTCTATTGGGTGCCCCTCTCTCTCCCCAGATGTGGGAAGCGGGGGGGGGGGTACTTTTTCTTTCCAGAAGTGAGATACCCCCTTCCTCTCCCCAAAACGTGTGCTCCTCTTCCTCCCTCTGACCCACTTTGGTCCTTGTCCTCCTCTAAAGCCCTCCCCACCCCCATGGGAGCCAGACTCTGAGACTTCCCTGGGGGGTGGGGGCTTAGGCTCAGCCTGTCCCCTTCCCCACCAGATCCACCGCAGAGCAGGCTTTGTGAGCACGTAGGCAGCCAATTAGGGAGGAAGGGGTGGGGGCCAGACCGTCTGTGCAGAGACCTTGGCAGATGGCCCTGTGAGGAAGAGAGGTAGCCCCAGGCCCTGCTCCCTCCCTACCTGGACTCCCACCCAGTTTCCTCTGGGAGGGAGAGCAAACAGCCCAGGGAGGTTTCCCAACTTGGCCTGGCTGAGCTGGAGCTGGGACCAGAACCCTGGCCCACAGCGCCAAACCGCTGGGACCCTGCCTCCGGGAGTTAGGCCTCCTCCCACTTCTCAGATGGTTCACTGAGGTCTCCCGAGGGGGGCTCCAAGTGTCTAGGACCCCCATCTCCCCCCACCAGGATCGCAGACAAAAGTAGAAGGGTCAGGGGCATGAGGGTGACCTTGAAATCCACAGGCGGACCCACCACCACCTGTGAAAAAGGGTTTCTGTATCTGGGCCCTGAGGGTAGGGGCAGAGGGCAATGTGGGGCAGGACTCACACACACACACACACACACACACACACACACACAGATGTTCTTCAGAGCTGTCTGGAGCTTGGTGCTGAGGAAAGGAGGACCCAGGATGCGGCAGATGCACAGCCCGGGAAGCGCTGGTAAGACCCGCACACCCCACCCCTGTCCAACTCCAAGGCTAGGGGTGGGCTCCTGCTTGCCAGCTGCCCTGGGTCTGCCCTAGACTGTTTTCCACAATCCCACCCCTTGGGCCTGGATGCTCCAGGATCTGGAGCTCACATTTGACAGGGTCCCCTTCCACCCCAAGCTTCCTCGGGGCCTGACCCCCCCACACCTTGGGCTCCTAGGGCCTTTGTGTCCTGAGGTGGAGTGTGCTGATGGGACCTTGGACCTCCTTTCCAGACCCTATTCAGAAAAAAGAGGCCTAAAGCAGGAGAGACTTCAGCCACATAGCAGAAGGGCCTTCTTGACCCTCCGGAGAATAACAGATAACGTTCACTGAACCCTTACTATGTGCCCCAAGCTGTGACCAACATTTCACACAGACTAAAACACTCAGTCTTCATAACAACCGTGTGAGGTGGATGCTGGGCTGTTATCTCCATTTTTCAGATGAACAAACTGAGGCCCGGAGGCCTAGGTATTAAAAGAGCCCAAAGCAGTTCCAGAACTGTCCTGGCAAGGTGGTACCAATGCCCTCCATGTGGGCACCTCTGGTGACAATAAACAGAAGCTTGATCGAGACCCTCCTGGTGCCCAGCCTTGCTCTGGACACCCTGGACACCCACACGGAGCCCTTGACGCTCAGCCACCAGGGAAAGCTTCTAGGAAGGAAGCCAGTCGTAAAACGGCCCTCTAGCCGTGGAATTGACCGAGCGTCTGCTGCTAGGCGCGCGCTAACCCTTTCAAGTATATTATCTTGAGGCTGCCCACGACAGCGTGCGGCGGGAGCTTACTGTCCCCGCTTTCCAGATGAGGACACTGAAGCACAGTGAGGTCAAGGGGCTCGCTGGAGCTGGGGTGGGTGGAACTGGAGTTCAAACGCAGCTGACTGCAAAGCCGTGCCCTTGACCGGTGGTCAAAGGCACGCGGCTGGCGCTTTACAGTTTGCAGAGCAGGTGTACCTCCGCCACGTCAGGCTCATCTCACTCAGCCTTCGTCCCACCGTTGCCTTTGCCTGCCATGCCCTCCTCACCTCACCTCTTCCCAGAGAGCACAAGGTTTGAACCCAGAGGGGCTGCCTTGCTCCTTTTCGCTCTGTGAGTTACAGCAAGTCACTTAGCTGTTCAGTTTCTCTGTCTGTAAAGTAGACAGATAACAGTCTCGCCTGGCTCAGAGTGACGCCGAGTAAATGAGTCAATTCACCTGAAGGCCTTAGAGTGGCTCCTGGCACACAGTAAGTGCTCAATAAATGCAGCCCTCTTTTTTTTTTTTTTAATGTTTATTTATTTTTGAGAGAGGGGGAGAGCAAGCAGGGGAGGGGCAGAGAGGGGGCTGGGGTGGAAACAGAGGAGGCGAAGCGGGCTCCATGGCGACCGCGGAAAGCCCAATGCGGGGCTCGAACTGGCGAGCCATGAGATCATGACCTGAACTGAAGTGGGATGCTTAACCAACTGAGCCACCCAGACGCCCCGGTGCAGCCCTCTTTTTTAATATTATGGTTAGAGCTGGGATGTCCCAGGTGCAGCCTGAATGTAGCTCTTCTGTCGTACCTGCAGCCCACAGCAAGGAGAAGATGCCCCCCTACACTAACTACCATGCCCAGCGCTCCTACCCCATGCCCGATGAGCCCTTCTGCACAGAGCTCAACGCTGAGCAGCGGGCCCTGAAGGAGAAAGAGAAGGGCAGCTGGACCCAGCTGACCCATGACGAGAAGGTGGCCTGTAGGTATCGGGGGGAGGGGGGGCTGGCTGGAGAGAGCGGGCTGGGGGGGTGACTTTGAAAAGAAGGGCCCCCACTCAAGACAGCCAGAAACCCCTGAACGCCTGAACTCATACCTGAGGGGTGAAGTTTATCCCTTTGTTCATCTATTCTCTTATTCATTCAACTATTTGTGCACAGTCAGATGCGAGGTGATGCTGGGGATACAGGAGTGAATCACCCAGATGGTTCCTGCCCTCAGGGTGCTCTCAGGCCAGTGGGGGAACTGACACAAACCCAGATAACTGTAATATGAATTTTGCGGCTAGGGCGAGGTGTGTCCAAGGGGTTGTGAGGACCGGAAGGAGAGAGACATGGAATCCTGGCGGGCCTTTCAGAGGAGGGCACATTCTGGCTGGCCTTGAATGATAAGGACGAGGGTGCTGCCTGGTAGTGGGAATAGCATGGGGAGGGATGTAGGAGCAGGAAAGTGTGGGCATCGCTGAGTGGTGTGGGGGGAAGGAGCAGAGAGGCAGGTGGGTGGCAGAGCAGGGGCCTGACCCCGGGAAACCGGAGGGATGTGCAATCCCAAGTCCTGCCCACCAGAGGTGCCCCCCAAGGACTCACATTTGGATCCTGCTTCTGGCCATGCTTTGCATACGGTCGATGTTCAATAAGAATTTGCTGAATGGACAACACCTGCTTCAGGGAGGGGGCGGCTGGGAATCCCTGAGGCCAAGACTTGGTCCAGGGTCCTCGGAATCCATGAGCCCGAGACCCCTACCTCCTCACCCCTCATCTGCCTCCAGTGTACCGGCTCCAGTTCCATGAGACCTTCGCGGAGATGAACCGTCGCTCCAATGAGTGGAAGACAGTGATGGGCTGTGTCTTCTTCTTTTTTGGATTCACAGCTCTGATGATTTGGTGGCAGCGGATCTATGGTGAGTGGCAACAACCCCCCCCCTCGCTACCGCCCGGGGCCACGCCCTTGTGGTCAGAGCCACCAGCCAAGCCCTTATAAGGCAACTCGTCTGAAGAGTTTTGAAAAGTCCCCCAAAGAGGTGTAGGGTGAAGGGCAGAGCACGGCTGCCTCGGTTGGGATGTAGGGGCTCTGCCTCTCTGGACCTCAATTCCCTTGTCTGTAAAATGAAAATAACAGTGCCCACATCACAGGGTTTGTGAGGATTTAATGAGAGAGCCAAAGCCAGCGTCTGGCACATAATCATGAATGGTAATGTTACTGATTGCTGTTATTAGCCATGGATTTTTCCATAACAAAGAGTCACCAACATACAAGAGCTTAAAGAAGATACAGGTTTTGTTCCTCTCTCACAAAAAAGGCCTGGGGGAGTATCGAGACTGCAGTGTCAGGCTCCTTCTGTCATACTGCTCTGCCATCCTTAACGTGAAGCTTTCTTCTTGATAAGGTGGCTGCCCCAGCTCCAGCCATTAAAGCCTACATTCCACCCAAGAAGAGAGAAGAGAGACCTCTTTAAGGTCCAGAAGTTGCGCACGCCACTTCTGCTCACCACCCGTTGGCTAGAAGCGATCACATGACTGGGTCTAGCCACAAGGGATGCTGGGAAATGTAGTTTTCAGCGAGGCCGTCACATGCCCAGCTGTCTATTACTACTGAAGAGTGATTCTCAGAGTGTGAGACCCTGGACCAACACCATCACTTGGGAACTTTTAGAAATGCACATTCTCAGCCCCAGTCTGGATCTACCAAGTCAGACACTTTGAGGGTGGAGCCCAGCAATCTGTGTTTTAACAAGCTCTCCAGAGTGATTCTGCTGCCCACTCGGGTTGGAGAGGCACTACTCTGGAAGAAGGGAGGGGATGTTGGGGAAGAGCTGGCAGTCTCTGTGCCAGCTGACCTCACCTCTGATGGCCTCACCTTCTTTCTTCTTCTGCGAGAGTGTGATGTGAATTCCCGCTTTGCTTGAGGATGAAATGAGAGAGCCTTTGGGAAAAAATTTATCCTAGCCCAGTGTTTGGGGCTAATAGGTGCCCATAAAGATATTTTCCTTCTTTACCACACACTGGGGTAGAAAGTACCAGTGACTCAGGCAGGCCGGGTCAGCCTCAGGGACAAATGGACCAGGAAGTAAGGTATGAGCTGTGTAGGGAGCTCTGCCCCCAGACCTTCCCTGATGCACACCTCGAGGCATCTAAAATGCCTTTGTCCCCACCCGTGCCTTCCCCGCAGTGTTCCCTAAGAAGCCCGTCACCCTGACGGATGAGTGGAAGGCCCAGCAGCTCCAGCGCATTCTGGACATGAAGGGCAACCCCGTGCAAGGGCTGGCCTCCCGGTGGGACTATGAGAAGAAGGAGTGGAAGAAGTGACATGGCATCCTGGCTGCTGTCCCTGCAGCTCCACCCTGGCCCAGGGCCTGTGGACGGCCCTTTCCTCCTCTTAATCCCAATAAAACTGGCCTGTTCTCTTCTGCCTTCAATCTCCACCTCTTTATTTGCCACAAACCCTTCATTACATCTAAAATCAAGCAGTGTAGTGAGGGAAGGACAGGAATAAGCCACCTTCCGGGGGCCCAGAGCCCAGGTAGTCAGGGAGGGCTTCATGGAAGAGTAGGGACTAGGGCTTAGTCTTAACAGGTATGTGGCATTAGGAAAGGGAGGAAGGGGAAGGGAAGGTTTTCCAGGTGGAGGGAGTGGCTTGAGCAAAGGCAAATACACTCCTTTATTCAGTCAATTAACAAATATTTATTGAGCACCTACGGTGTGCCAGGTATTAACCCAGGCCATGGGGGCCCAACAGCGCATAAGACGAAGTCTCTGGCCGCATAGTGGCAGCATTGGGAGACACAAAAATGAACGTGTAAGTATAACATACAGTATGTTACGCAGAAATGAAGAAACAAAACAGAGTAGGGTAAAGGGACAGAGTTAAAAGGAGACTGGAGGTGGTAGGTGGAGGCCTTTTAGAGGAGATGGCATCTGAGAAGAGGTCTGAATGACATGAGGGAACAAACCTTGTATCAAAGGCAGAAAAGCGGAGCGCTTGACTGGCTCAGTCAGTGGAGCGTGCGACTCTTGATCTCGGGGTTGTGAGTTCGAGCCCCACATTGGGTGTAGAGATCACTTAAAATCTTGAAAAAAATTTTTTTAATGTTTGTTTATTTCTGAGAGAGAGAGAGAGAGAGAGAGAGAGTGGGGGAGGGGCAGAGAGAGAGGGAGACGCAGAATCCGAAGCAGGCTCCAGGCTCTGAGCTGTCAGCACAGAGCCCGACACGGGGCTCGAACCCACGAACTGTGAGATCGTGACCTGAGCTGAAGCTGGACGCTTAACCAACTGAGCCGCCCAAACGCCCCCAAAATAAAATCTTAAAAAAATAAAATAAAAAGACAGAAGAGCAAGGGCAAAGACTCCGAGGTGGGATTCTGGTCCGTGTGGGGGACCTCACAGAGGCCACAGGGGCTTTAGCGGAATGACTTGGAGAATAGCAGGAAGGTGTGTGCTGGGGAACAGGGTTGGACTTGGGGCAGAGAGCAGATTATATGGGGACTCACGGGGTTTTAGTCTTATTTATTTATTTATTTATTTATTTATTTCTCCGTGCCCACCATGGGGCTTGAACTCACGACCCTGAGATCAAGTCATGTGCTCTACTGACTTACCTGGGGGAAGCCAGCCAGGCGCCTCCGTGGGGTTTTATTCTAAGTGTGAAGACCTCCGAGAAGCAAATGCCAAGAAGGAATTAAACGTGGAGAGTTAAGGGGCTGATGTCTGTGAAGGAGAGAGAAGAGAGGGAGCGGGAGCAGGTGTCGAGAACCCTCAGACAGCGGCGCAGTGGTGCAGGTCTGAGCTCTGTGGGAGGAGGGGAGGGAGGAAGGAGGGCAGGGGAGGGAGAGCCTCAGACTCTACTGTGCTGTTGTAAATGGCGCTGTTTAATAGGAAGTCGTCAGCATAAGCAAGCAAGCGACTCTACAAAGATGTAAAGAGAGCAGTGACAGCTATCCTACGGAGAGCACCCAGGGAGGGTTGAACTTGGAAGTGGAGTGCCTTCCCCAAGCTGGTGTTTAGACCTCATTGGAGCAGGTGTGGTTGAAGCCCACGGCAGTGCAAGGAACTTTGCTGGGTCACCCGGACCAGAGCTGGTCCATAGTCAGGGGGTGGGCAAGAAGCAACCCTCGGAGGCCCGAGGGAGCCGAGGCTGGTGGGCAGGTGGGATTGGGGCACCTTTGCAGATGTGAGGCTTGGAGCGTGTGGTATCTGCATTAGGAGCGTTGCAAGAAGATGGTCCTTAGGCCCGAGGGCTGCAAGGTGCTGAGAGACTGTGAACACTGAGCTCATGGCTGTGGCAGATCATCGCCGGGCATCCTCACACACTGCTGACTAATCACACGGCCGTGCACGTGCACACACACACACACACACACACACATCCCAGAACCAGAAAGAGAAGCCTTTCCTCCTGAAATGTCCCCTCCAGCACCCTCTCCTGGCAAAAAGCTTAGCGTCTCACTGTAAAGGAGGAAATGCCGAGTCCAGATCATTATGGCAGAGCAAGTACTGAAGGGTGAATTTGGAGCCGAGAAGCGAGAGGTCGATAGCCGCGCAGCATCTTTGTGACAGTCTCGGCCAGGCCAGTGGGGAGCCCCAGAGCAAAAAATATCCATTAGGGGAGTCCTGTGTTGGCCGAAAGGGACTCCTCCCTAATAACACCCCTGTGCTCCGTCCTCAGCAGGGAGCAGCCCTGGGGGACAGTAGCCTCAGCGTGCGAGCACTGCAGCACTTCTGAAAGAGCAGTGGCAGGAAGTGGTCATACCACCCACCTTACAGCAGGTTCTCTCAAAGAGAGACCCGAACAGCACATCTCCATGGACACCCTCGATGCCATTGGAGGCATTTAACAGGGCAGTCAGGACAACAATATTTATTCAATCACCAAATAGTTATTTGCGTCCACTGTGTGCCAGGGGGGTACAGAGCGAATGAGACCTCATTCAAGTGTCATGAATTCCGGGTCCTTACGAATCTGACATGCTGCAATGGGGAGACAGACATTAGCCAGACGGCCACTTTAATAAGTTATAGTGCGAATGAATGCTAAGAAGAGGCGGTACCTGGTTGAACTGACCAACAGAGGGAAACTGCACTCATCTAGAGAAGTCGGAGGCGGCTTCCCTGAGGAAGTGTCCTCAGACTTGAGATATGGAAGGTGACTCACAACTAGGTAACAGGGGTGGTAGAACAGCATTCTAGGCAGAGAAAAGCATGTGCAAAGGCCCTGTGGTAGTGAGGACCACGGCATGATAGAGGAAATAAAGGAAGCCCGTTGGGCTATCACACAGAAGAGAAGGAAGATCTGGACTAGGACGGGTGGGGGAGTAGGAGACTCACACAGGGCTTTGTGGGCCCTGCTGCCCCTACCGAAGAGACACATGTGGGGGAAAGCAGGGAAAGATGGAGCTGGGGGAGTGTGTTGGGGCCAGAGTATGGGGAGTCTTGCACATCGATTTGGTTTTTATCTGAAAGGCAACTGCCTGGTCCTGGGCTCTGTGTGGTATGAGAGACCCATTGTATTAGCCACTGCCTTAGCATGAGCGATGCTAGGGATCCAGAGACGGAGCCGACAGGAGCCCTGCCCTCCAGATCCCCCAGCCAGCTGGGCAGGACTGATACGGACACAGCCAGCCGGAGGCTCATGGGGTGTTAGCTACAGAAATGGTCAGCAGTACATTTTGACCTCATTGTTCTGACCCAGCCCCTCGGCCAAGGCAAACAAATCAGATGTTAAACCCGTCAGTTTTTTCGCCTGCAGTAATGCTGTGTAACAACCCCCAAAACTTGGTGACTCACAACGTTGAGCATTTATTTCTACTTTCATGGGCTTGTGGGTTGGCTGAGGCTCTGCCGGGATCAGCTAGGTTTAGTTCCGGACTGCGGGTTAGTACTTTGGTTTTCTGGGGCGTCTTTTAGGTTCCTGGACCCACTAAACAATTCCCTGGACGCCAGGTGGCTGTATGAAAATTCAACTCAATTCGGACACTGTGTATTTGGAAATAGCGTCAGCTTCCACAGGTTAAGGGTTCGGTTCTGCGAGACTGCCCCGCCCCCTACTTTAAGACCCCCCCCCCCCCACAAGGCCAAGCCCAGGTTGTTACCTGCACTTTTGACGGACTGGCTGTAAGTCGGAGGATCCCACGACCCCCTCCTTGAGTTTGATTAATTTACCAGCACATCTCACGGAACTCGGGAAACCCACTTACTCACTGGATTACCAGTTTCTTATAAAAGGACATAACTCAGGAAGAGCCAGATGGAAGAGAGCATGGGGAAAGGCACAGAGCTGCCATGTCCTGTCTGGGTATTGCTGTCATCACATCTCCACGTGCTCACCAGTCCAGCAGCTCTCCGAACCCTGTCCTTCTGGGGGTTTATGGAGGCTTCATTACATAGCCATGATCGATGAAATCATTGGCCATTGGGGATTGATTCAACCTCCGGGGGGGCCCCCTCTCCCTCCCCAGGAGTGGGATGGGGTTGGGGGCGGGGTGTGTGGGAACTGAAAGTCCAACCCTCTAATCCTGTGGTTTGTTCTCTGGGCAACCCATCCCAAGATGGGGTCCAAAAAAAAAAAAAAAAATCACATCATTGACATAACAAGAGACACCTTTGTGGCTCTCACCACTTCAGGAAATTCCAAGGGTTTCAGAAGCTCTGTGCCAGGAGCCAAATAGGTAGATTTCTTAGTATAGATCACAACATCACAGGCTGCCGTGACAAAATACTACAGACTGAGTGGCTTAAACAACAGAAAACTGTATTTTCTCACAGTTCCGGAGGCTCCAAGTCCAAGATGTTGGCAGGATTGGTCTCTCCTGTTGCGTCTCTCTTTGGCTTGCAAAGCCACCTTCCTGCTACGTCCTCACATGTTCTTTCCTTTCTGCATGCACGTCCCTGGTGTCTCTTTGCATGTCCAGATTTCCTCTGCTTACAGACACGCCCGTCAGCTTGGGTTAAGGCCTTTCCTAATGACCTCATTTTAACTTCATTACCTCTTTAAAATTCCTATCTCCAAATACCCTCACATTCTGAAGTTAGGGCTTCAACATAACGAATTCAGAGGAGACGTGACTCAACCCACAAGAGTTGGGTTCAAAGTGATTCCATGTGTCTCCTTGTTCTGGGAGCTGCGGGCACTGAAGGCATTTTTGTCTCTTGGCAGAAGTCAGAGACTGCCGAGGGGGCAGGGGGATGGATTGGGACACGTGATGCTCTTAAAGCCCGGGCTCCACAGAATCAGCACCACCTTCCACTGGTCCAAGCAAGTCCTCTGGTGTTCCGGTTACCGTTGCTACCTTCCAAACCACCCGAAAACGTAGTGGCACAAAGCAGCCATTTTATTCTGCTCACCAATTCTGTGGGTCAGGAATTCAGGCAGGGCACAGCGGTTACTGTTTGCCTCTGTTCTAGAATGTTTGAGGTCTCGGCTGGGAACACTCCAGAGGCAGTGGCCAGAATGTTCTGGAAGTGTGTTCACTCTGGTGGTTGACGCTGGCTGTCAGCTGGCTGAGCCGGCCTGCTCTGTCAACCGGACATCCTTCTTCTGTGGCATGCCCGGGTGGTCTCTCTGTGTGGGCTAGTTTGGGCTCCCTCAGAGCCTGGTGGGCGGGTCCCAAGAGAGCACTCCAAGAGAACAAGAAGAAAGGGTATTGCACTCTCACGATCTAGCCTCGGAAGACACATAGCATCACTTCTGCCGAACCCTGTTGGTCAAGGCACTCACAAAGCTCCACCCGCGTTCAAGAGGGAGCGGACGTAGACTTCCCTACCCGATGGTCACAGTGTAAGATGCAAGATGCACGTGAGATGGGAAATATGGTTGTGGCCACCTTTGGACAATATAGTCTGCCACCCGCAGCCAAGCCCAACATCAACGGGCAGAGAAATAGCTTCCGTCGGAGTACACGTGGCAAGCGTGGGGTGGAGGGAAACTGTGAGCAAATACCACCCCCTCTCACAGATGGGGAGAAGTAACCAACACACAGTCATGTTGATAAAAGCTAAAACTGGGGCGCCTGGGTGGCTCAGTCGGTTAAGTGGCCGACTTCGGCCCAGGTCATGATCTCGCGGTCCGTGAGTTCGAGCCCCGCGTCGGGCTCTGTGCTGACAGCTCAGAGCCTGGAGCCTGTTTCAGATTCTGTGTCTCCCTCTCTTTGGCCCTCCCCTGTTCATGCTTTGTCTCTCTCTGTCTCAAAAATAAATAAACGTTAAAAAAAAATTAAAAAAAAAAAAAGCTAAAACTGACCCACAGTAACTTGGATGTCGACAAAACTTCAAACAGTAACATTTTGACATTTAGATTGTCAAATTTAGACCTGAGAATTTGGGCGAGGGGCGCCTGCGTGGCTCAGTGGGCTGAGCGTCCAACTTCGGATCAGGTCATGATCTCACGGTTCGTGGGTTCAAGCCCTGCATCGGGCTCTGTGCTGACGGCTCAGAGCCTGGAGCCTGCTTCGGATTCTGTGTCTCCCTCTCTCTCTGCCCCTCTCCTGCTCATGCTCTGTCTTTCTCTGTCTCTCAAATAATAAAATAAAACATTAAAAAAATTTTTTTTAAATCGGACCAAATAGAAATAATGGATACTAGCAGACAATGCATAATGGCAGAAAACCCTTGAAATCAGATGTGGATGGGGCGCCTGAGTGGCTCAGTTGGTTAAGATTCTGACTTCAGCTCAGGTCATGATCTCATGGTGCATGAGTTCGAGCCCCACATCGGGCTCTGTTCTGATAGCTCAGAGCTTGGAGCCTGCTTTGGATTCTGTGTGTCTCTCTCTCTCTGCCCCAGCCCCACTTGTGCTCTCTCTTTGTCTCTCAAAAATGAACAAATGTTAAAAAAAATTAAAAAAAAAAAAAGGAATGAAATGTGGGTAAAAATGACTGAGGAGAGAATCACATCTTGTTGGCAGCATTTACTCCACAAGGTCAAGTTGATTGCAATGAAAAAATAATTTTGTAAAATTAAATTTAAAATGGCAAACATTGGAAAGAATTTGACTTTGGTCATAAAATAACTGAGGAATAAAATTGACTTCAGGCAGCTTGCTCAAGAAAGCTCTCTCTTAAAAAAAAAAAAAAGCCCTTTCTTGATGTATTAGAATTAGTGTAATTCTGATAAAAATATTTGGAGTCAAAACTCATAGTCAAAATAGTCTTGGGATAAACACAACCATGAGGTCAAAATGTCCTGTAATAGTAAAATTATCAGTAAAAACAAAGAAAGAGAGAGACTGCAAAGACAGATAAGGAACTAACAAGTATTTATCTGTATGAGAGACAGAGGGCTGATTTCCTTAATATGTTAAAAAAAAAAAAAACACCTGGGGTGTGCCTGGGGGGCTAGTCAGTTAAATGTCATACTCTTGACTTCGGCTCCGGGACATCATCTCACGGTTTGTGAGTTCAAGCCCCGAGTCGGACTCCACACTGTCAGTGCAGATTCTCTGTCTGTCTCTCTCAAAATAAATAAGTAAATGTAAAAAAAAAAAAAAAAAAACCAAACCTGGGGTGCTGGGGTGGCTAAGTTCGTTGATCTCAGCTCAGGTCTTGATCTCAGGATTGTGAGTTCAAGACCCATATTGGGTGTGGAGCCTACTTAAAAAAAAAAAGTACCTGACCTGGATGGCTCAGTCAGTTGAGCATCCGACTCTTGATTTTGGCTCAGGTCAAGATCCCAAGGGCATGGGATTGAGCCCTGCTCTGGGCTTTGCAGTGAGTGTGGATTCTGTTTAAGATTCACTCTCTCTCTCAAATTAAAAAATATTGGGGCACCTCAGTAGAGCATCTGACTTCAGCTCAGATCATGATCTTGCCATTCCCGAGTTTGGGCCCCACATCAGGCTCTGTGCTGACAGGTCAGAGCCTGGAGCCTGTTTTGGATTCTGTGTCTCCCTCTGTCTCTCTCTCTCTGTCCCTCCCCCGCTCATGCTCTCTCTCTCAAAAATAAACATTGGGGCGCCTGGGTGGCTCAGTCGGTTGAGCGTCCAACTTCGGCTCAGGTCATGATCTCACGGTTTGTGAGTTCAAGCCCCGCATCAGGCTCTGTGCTGACGGCTTGGAGCCTGGAGCCTGGAGCCTGCTTCAGATTCTGTGTCTCCCTCTCTTCTGCCCCTCCCCCACTTGCACTCTGTCTCTCTGTCTCAAAAATAAAATAAACATTCAAATAAATAAATAAAATAAACATAAAAAAATAAAATAAGTTTATTGATACTTGTTTTGTGCTTGAACACACAGCCTACCCTGAAGCACATTTTCATGTGTATGGAAGAATATGTATTCTGCTGTTGTTGGGTGGGGTGTTCTATAGATGTCTGGTAGGGCTGGTTGGTTTCTAGTGATGCTTACATTGTCGATTTCTTCTCATTTCCTTTTGTGTATATTTTAAAAATATTCTCTTCACCGTCACCATGGGGATTTCAATTAACATAGGAAATTCAGAACAATCTCGCATTGATACCCATTTAATTTGAGTAACATATAAAAACCACTTCATGCTCCCCCTTTCCGTTATTCTAATTATTCTATCATTCTAATATTTTCTATTATTTTGTCACAAATTGTATCTTTATACATTGTGTGCCCATTAACATAGAGTTCTAAGTTTTTAGGCATTTGTATGTTATTTTTTAAATATTTATTTATTTAAGCAATCTCTATACCCAGCATGGGGTTTGAACTCACAGCCCTGAGATCAAGAGTTATCTGCTCCTCCTACTGAGCCAGCCAGATGCCCCCCCTTTTTTTATCCATTTGTGTTTCTTGTTTTTAAAATACACACTTTTTATTTTTTTATTTTTATTTATTTATTTATTTAAAAAAATTTTTTTAACGTTTATTTATTTTTGAGACAGAGACAGAGCATGAACGGGGGAGGGTCAGAGAGAGAGGGAGACACAGAATCTGAAACAGGCTCCGGGCTCCGAGCAGTCAGCACAGAGCCCGACGTGGGGCTCGGACTCACGGACCGCGAGATCATGACCTGAGCCGAAGTCGGACGCTTAACCGACCGAGCCACCCAGGCGCCCCAAATACACACTTTTTAAAATAATTTTTTAAAAGTTTATTTATTTAGAGAGACAGAGAGAGGGGAGGGGAGGGGCAGAGAGAGACAATCCCAAGCAGACTCCGAACTGCCAGCACAAAGCCTGACGTGGGGTTTGAACTTGCGAACCATGAGATCATGACCTGAGCTGAAATCAAGACTTGGACGCTTTCCTGACTGAGGCACCCAGGCACCCCTATCACTTTGCATTTTAAAATTTTTTTTTTTTTCAACGTTTATTTATTTTTGGGACAGCGAGAGACAGAGCATGAACGGGGGAGGGGCAGAGAGAGAGGGAGACACAGAATCGGAAACAGGCTCCAGGCTCTGAGCCATCAGCCCAGAGCCTGACGCGGGGCTCGAACTCCCGGACCGCGAGATCGTGACCTGGCTGAAGTCGGACGCTTAACCGACTGCGCCACCCAGGCGCCCCTATCACTTTGCATTTTAAATCATGTAGGAGACAAAGAAAGTTATAACCCCAAAATATAATAATGCTTCTTTTATATCTATGTAGTTACCTTTATCAGAGTTCTTTATTTCTTTATATGTCTTCAAATTTCACTGATTTGTACCCTTTATCATTTCCTTCCTCCTTCTTGCTTTGAGTTTACTTTGCTCTTTTTCTAGTTTCTTGAGGTGGGAGCTTAGATTGTTGAACTGAGACTTTTTCTCTGTTCTTTAAAAAAATTTTTTTTTAATATTTATTTATTTTTGACAGAGAGACAGAGCATGAGCGGGCGGGGGCGGGGGGGGGGGGGTTGTGGCACAGAGAGAGAGGGAGACACAGAATGTGAAGCAGGCTCCAGGCTCTGAGCTGTCAGCACAGAGCCCGACGTGGGGCTCGAACTCATGAACCGTGAGATCATGACCCGAGCCGAAGTCGGACGCTCAACCGACTGAGCCACCCAGGCGCCCCGACTTTTTCTCTGTTCTGATGTGTGCATTTCTGGTACACACTTCCCTCTCAGCACTGCCCTTGCCGTGTCCTGCAAGTTTTGATATGTCATGCGCTCATCTCATTCAATTCAATGTATTTTTTAAATTTCCCTAGAGTCTTCTTCTTTGACTCGTGCATGATTTAGAAATGCGTTGTTTAGCTTTCTGAGTGTTTGGAGATTTCGTCTCATCTTCCTGTTGTTAATTTCCAGTTTGAGTCTCCTGAGGTCAGAGAACACATCGTGTGATTCCCATTCTTTTAAATTTGTTGGGGTTTGTTTTTTGTTTTATGTCCAGAATATGGTCTATACTGAGATATATTCAGCGGGCACTTGGAAAGAGTGAGTATTCTGCTGTTGAATGCCACGTTCTCTGAATGTCAACTGGATTCCATTGTTGATGGTGCTGTAGAGAGTTCTTCTATATTGTTGGTGACTTTCTGTCTAGTCGTTCTGTCAGTTGTTGAGAGAAGTGTATTGTTAATTGTGGATTTGTCTGTTTCTCTTTTCCATCAGTTTTTGCTGCTTGCGTGATCTTTTTTATCCTTTTTTCCTCCATCTGCCTATACATTTGAAGTGAGGTTTTTTGTTTTGTTTTGTTTTGTTTTAAGTTTATTTACTTACTTTGGAGACAGTGTGAGCAGGGGAAGAGCAGAGAGAGAGAGAGAGGGAGAGCGGAGCCTGCCAGACGCAGGGCTCGAACCCACAAACCGTGATGGTGGTTGCCGTAGGTATAACATCACGTGCACATAACACAGTCTACCGGCGCCCTCATTTTGCAATTTGAGTGAAGTGTAGAAACTTTACCCTCTTCACATCCTTTTACCCACTTTCGTTGTTGCCAGGTGGGAGTGGAATCGTGGGCTCCCAGTTTGTCTGCATCGACGTGTGGGAAGGAGGAGGCAGGCGAGGAGGCTCGTTACTGGCCAGCAGACATGAAAGTCCTGGCTCCTTACGACATCCCACACTGGTGGGAGTGTCTGGGCACCTTGACTCATGAGGTTGGACGGAGTCACCAAATCCCCACTTGGCCTTCGCTGATGTGGATAAGGCCACTGTTTTTCCCATGGTGTTTGGCTGGAGTGGAGCTCTTACTGTCTAGAAATGTTCTACCCTGCTGGCTTGTTCCTTTCCTAATCCCTTGACTAGACAAAGTAGGCTTTTGTTGGGGCTGTGTTGTCTTTTCTGTGCCCACTGGCTTTTTTTGGGTAGCCAAAAAAGCCAGCTCCAGCTTCTTTGGCTCCAAGTCTGGGATCTCTGAGGCAAAAAGAAAACCCATAGGACTTGCCACTGGGTCATTTTATATGCAATGTCCAGGGCTTTTAGCTTAATTAGGTGAAAAAGGAAAAAGCGGATCTGCTTCATTTTCCTAAAAGTGCGAGTATAGATAGAAGCAGGGTCACTTGTCCGGAGGAGTTTCTGCCAGGCTGCATTTTACCGATTGCGTTCCGTGTGGCACTTCTTGTGCCCCTGTATTTTCCATCCATGGTGGTTACATTTAGAAGCTTTGGTCACACGCAGAGCCGACTTTCGACAAGAACATTTCAGGGGCGTGCTGTGTTCTCTGACCAGGAGGCGCACGATGGCAGCGTCCTTGGGTGCCATTTGCAGCCCCTGCCGGTCATTGTGTGGATTCATTAACTAATCAGGGACACAGATGGCTTTCAAATTATTAAAAGACGCCAACCTCAATTAGAGTTTTGAAAATGAAATTTTAAAGTATAGGGTACTATTTTTTTTTCCTCAGCCAGATTGACAAAAGATCAAAGAGTGTTCACGCGGATGTTGGCAAGGGTGCAGGGGACACGCAGTTCCACGGGATGACAGCTTTGGCTGTCTCCATCAAAATAACACATGCATATATCCTTTGGCCCAGTGATTCTACTTCTATGAATATCCCGTGGGTGTACATGTGTATGTGCAAAATGACGGATACACCAGGCTGTTGATTGCAGTACTGTTTGGATTAGCAAGAGTTGAGAACTACCAAATTGTTCCTCCCTCCAGGAGAGTTTCCCAGCTGGTGTGCTACATAGTTTCGTGAGCTGTGGCAGACATGTTTTTGCCCCGGCCATGTGCCCTTAAGCCCGTCCTCAGAAGTCATGTGTAAATTTGGTGGACAGTTCTCATTCAAGGAACAGGCGCCTTGCCTTGTCCTTTTGACCATAGGTTGATGCCGGGCCCAAGCCTGGGGCAGGCAGGAAGTGCCAAATGCTGGGGAGAAATACACGGGAGCAGCCCTCAGCCAATGAGGGATGGGAGTCGTTCAATGAATACATTGAGGTTCTTGTCCCTAGAACGTTCTACAAGTTTTTCAAAGGATGCCCTGGAAAAGAGCCCCATTGTCTCAAGTGGCAATTTACGTGCCATTGTACCCTGTGTTGGCCTGCCCTGCCTCGCTGTCCCTGCTGTCCTAGGATCACCACTTAAACTGCTTTTACACCTGAATCCTTACTTTAGACTTCGCGTTTAGTGGATATCCATAAGACACAGAGCTTGGGCAGCTGGAGTCCCAAGACTAGTCCCCTCAGGGGTCCTTAGAGCAGTGGTAGGGGATGATGGAAGGGGGTGGTCTGACAGCTTAGCCTAAAAGCACGTACATTTATGGTGCCAGATGCCATTCTTAAGCACTTCACAAGCATAAAACCTGCACTAAATCTGCATAACCACCCATTATTATCATCTCCATTTTACAGGTGAAGAAACTGAGGCACAGGGAGGTTAAGGGCACCGGGCTATCCTAGGAAGTATGGTTTCAGAGCCCTGCTCCTAACTGCTACACAGCCTGTGTCTCCTCTGGCCCTCACTGCTCCACCAGGATGCGTTGAGCATGGCAAAGGTTGGGCTCTTTCTTCCTGGATGTCTACTGCAGGGATCAGCCACGGGGCACGTGGCCACCCATCCTCCACAAGGACCTTCACACAAAGTCTGCGGAGCCACCGGAGAAATTTGTTTTCCAGGTGCCCCAGCAGCTTGGCATGAAGTCCAGGTGAGACTGATGTGTCGAGAAGGGATGGTCAACCAGCTGCAGAGAGATGTCCTGCCACATAAATGGTTTGTAAATAAGGGCCTTATCATTACTTTTATTTATTGCTATTATTTTTACAAGGCAATTAGGACAGCGAACAGGTGTTTTGTTTTGTGTTGTTTTGTTTTGCAGGGGGCGGGGTGGGGGGCACTGAACAGTTGTTCTGCTTTGCAGGGGTGGGGTAGGGGGCACTGTTTTTTACATCAGTGCAATTTGAGCCGAGCCTTCCTGACAAGGCACTGGTCATTTCCCCACTCAGCAGCAAATTTACAAACTATCTTGTTGGCTAGCCACTGCATTGTTTATATTCCTTTTTATTTTATTTTCAGAACTTTTTCTTTCTTATGCTTATATTCTTGGTACCTCAGTGTTTTGTTTTTTAATATTTTATCTTTAATTTCTACACCCAATGTGGGGCTTGAACTCACAACCCCGAGATCAAGATCAAGAGCCAGCCAGACACCTTGATACTTTTAAGTATCAATGTTTTAACAATGACTTCCTCAAATTTTAAGATTGGCAAATATTATCCCGATAGATTTGTCTTATTTGATTTTTTCAAATGTTTATTTTGAGAGACAGAAAGAGCAAGTGGGGGAGGGGCAGAGAAAGGAACAGAGAGAATCCCAAGCAGGCTCTGCACTGTCAACACTGAGCCCAACACAGGGCTCAATCCCACGAACTGGACCATGAGATCGTGACCTGAGCTAAAATCAAGACTCAGACGTTTAACCAACTAAGTCACCCAGGTGTCCTTGTCTTATTTGATTTTTAATAAATATCCATGCTCTAAGGTTAGAATTCTAGTCATATGAAGTATTAATTCCCTCCTAAATTATTGAAACTGCCCCATTCCTGAGGGCTCATACATGAACACTTAGCTTGAACAATTCCGTGCAAACAGCCCATGAGTTCTTATGAAATTTAAATGGTTTTACCACAAAGTCTGTCCCTGCCTTCTTTCCTTCCTTTCTCCCTCTTTCCCTGCCTCCTTTCCTCTCTTCCTGTGTGCTGTGCAGCCTTGCCTAGTGTTAATAAGTCACAATCTTCTCAAAAAAAAAAAAAGACTGGAAAGCTTTATGTCATTTCCTGTGTTCTGGAACTCATCATTACTTTAAAATACCTGAATGAGGAGCACCTGGGTGGCTCAGTCGGTTAAGCGGCCGGCTTCGGCTCAGGTCATGATCTCACAGTCCGTGAGTTCGAGCCCCGTGTCGGGTTCTGTGCTGACAGCTCAGGGCCTGGAGTCTGTTTCAGATTCTGTGTCTCCCTCTCTCTCTGACCTTCCCCTGTTCATGCTCTTGTCTCTCCCTGTCTCAAAAATAAATAAAACGTTAAAAAATATATATTTTTAAATACCTGAAATGAAAAAGTTCATTTGGATTTGAAATCCACTTGAATTATATTTGTCAATTAAATAAAGGGAAGAGCTGTTGGAATGTTTAAATATAATTTCAATTGTAAGCTTTGGGATGGTTAAATTTTTTCTTTTAGCACCTACTTGCAGCTATGAAGTCTCTTGTTGATGTCAACTACCAAGAATTTGAAGGGATCATCATTAATAAGCCTTGATTGGAAATTGTGTGAACCATTTTGATTATAAAAGCTCATATAAAATATTTGTGTCTCTTAAGAAATAAGTTTTAAAATAGGTATATTGCTGTTTCAAAGTTCATTATGAAATATATTTCATTTTTCTCATTATAAATATAGTATATAGAAATGAATTCCGTCCCCTTCCCCGGACCCACATGGACAGTCTGAAACTCCTTCCAACTTTTCCTCAGTGTGCAATTTCAGTATTTTATGCACATGCCATAGCATGTATAAAGTTGGAAATCACTGAGTTAGATAGAGGTCTGGTTAAAATACTACACAGCTAGAATAAATCATGAAGCTGTCATGAGTATTGATAACTGTTGAACCTGTATGATGAGTACACGGAGATTCCTGTATGAGTATGTAAACGTGTATAAGACATTACTTAGGGAGAAAATGCAAGGCAGTGTAGGTCTGTTACCATTTGTGTAAAAAAAGGCAGGGAGGATAAAAGTATATTTATATCCATGTATTTGTCTGTATGTGAAAAGATGTTTCCAGAAGGATCAAAAATCTGAAGAGGGGCCTGAGTGGCTAAGGTTTGGGCAAGGGACACATTGTGGGGATAGGGGTGGGGGAAATGCTGGAGACTTTGGTGTTGAACTAAAGAGAATGATGACCCTGAGCACAGGGACAGCAGTGGCAAGCTCTGAATCTAACACCCAACGATTGGAAGTGTAGAGGTCCTTCTGGTGAGCCGGATGGAGGACGGAGGACACCGGGGAAAGCTGGCCAGGTGGGAGACAGAGGTCATGGGCGCTACGGAAGGGCAGAGGCAGTGGGCGTGGCTTCAGGTCTCACCAGCCTCGACCACCAGGGGGCAGCCAAGCCTGCTCCTGAAGGCGTGAGGGGCGGAGCGTCCGAGGCAGGTTCCCGCCTCCAGCTCCGTCCCCGGCTGGAGCGCCCGCCCATAGAGTCCCCGTTTTCCCAGACCCTTTCGGGACCTCGGCTGCTACAGGTGGAACTGTATAGGAAGCCCGCCCCATGGTGGGGTCATCGCTGCCGCACCCTCCCCACTCCCTCAACCAGCCTCCCCCAAGCTCTTTTGGGTTATTTCATTCAATCTGGACCACAGTCGTGTGAGATGGGTACTGCCATCAATCCCATTTACGGAGGTGCAAGTTGGAGCACAGAGAAGGTAGGTAGCTTGCCCAAAGTCACAAGCCCAGGAAGGGTGATACAGGAAACACACCTGACTTGCCCACCCTGAGAACCAGAACCTTAATCAAACCATGGCTCCTTCACTGGTCTCCAGGTTTCTACTCTGCTCCCCTCCAGAACCTTCTCCACACAGCTGCCAGAGGGTGTTTTGGGGCCCTACGGGGGCATATCATTCCCTGACAACTTCCCTCTGGCTCTCACTGCCCTCAGGATCAAGTGCAGCCCCCACATCCCACCGCTCTGGCATCACCTTGACCCAGGAGGCCTTCTCAACTCGACACACCCATTTTCCTTCAGCCTGAAGAAAACTTATTCACCCTGTGCACTTGCTTCTTCTTCACCAGGACCACTCTTCTTGCTTCCCCCATTCTTTTAGTTAACTCCTACATTCTTCCAGCCCTAGATCTCATTACCTCGTCTTCTAGGGAGCCTTCCCTGACTCCTGACTCCCAGACAAGCTCAGGCTCCACATTAAATACTGTTGGGGCACTCACTATGAGCCTCTTAAGTTGCACTGGCCTCAGAAATGTGCTTCACTTTTGTAATTATAATGGTGTCACCATTCCAAAAACTCCCCAATCACCCTTGATTCCTCTTTCTTGACCGATTTCTAATCCATCAGTAAATCCTGTGGGATCTACCATTAAAATGTTACCTCAAGTCTGACTCCTTCCTACCTCCTTCCCCACTAGGTCCTTCATTAGTCTTGCCATTCTTCCTCATGGTCACCCAGATTCCACCTTTGCCCTCCAGCAGCCAGATCCATCCTTGTATTTGTCTGTTTTCCCAAGAATGGGAGTTCCATAAAGGAAGGGCCTTGTTCACTGCAGAATCCCCAGGGCTCTAGGACTGTGCCTGTGCCAGGCAGGCCTCAGTAAATACTTGCCAAGTGGCTGTTTCTTCCCCTAGAATGTCAGTTCCTGGGGGCAGGGACTGTGTCCATCCTGTTCACGCACAGCCCCAGTGGCTCGGCACACAGCAGGCACTCAATAAAAACTCCATCAATGGCAGGTGGAGAGATTCAAGCCCAGAGGGAGCTCCCCTGCAGCACCCCTGCCCAGCAGCCAGCCGCACAGCCCCTCCTTCCCCAGCCCAGGGCACACAAGAGCCCAGGTCCTTTGCTCACTGAGTCAACACAGTTTATTACTGAACTGCACTTTCACCTTCACACAGACTATTTCAAAGAGCTGGAACAAGTGTGGGGTGGGGGCTGAGTTGGGGGGGGGGGGAACAGTTGCCCCTAAGGAGCCAGGACCCCCAGCTGGCTTCCCCAGACCAGGGGAGGGGAGGGAGCATCAGGCCGTTCAGTCTCCGGGCACCAGCTCTCCACGTGCACACGCACAGCAAGCCAGCAGCTCCTCACACATAAATACAGACACGCTTAACAAAAATAGTATATCATCTTCACAAGGAATAAAAACTAGTCTTGAATATGTACAGCAGAGAGCCCGGGATGGCTAGGGGTAGGCCGGGACCCCCGGGGATGAGACAGGCCATGGGTGGAGTAGAGGGAGGCCTGAAGGACTCCTGGCCAGGCCACTCTGACCTTGGCAGCCTGGTGACCCAGGCTGAATGGGGGTGGGGCACACACCTGTTTGACCAGGTAGGACTGGCCCTTCCAGCCACCCCCACCTACACCTCGTGCATCAGGGTCTCCTTCCTGCCCTTCCTGCCTGAGGTAGGGAAGACTCTAGGGCTCCCACAGCTGCTCCCTGTAGCTCCCCTTCACGTCTGGGCCGAGGCCCCCGAACCCCTGAACTCTGTGGGCAGCAGCCCAAGGCAAAGATGCCACAGGCTGATCTCGCAGGAAGTGAGGCAGCTGAGGCCATAAACAGCTCTGGGGCACCTGCCTCGGGCCCAGTTGGTCCCTTAGTAATGGTCATGGGAGCCAAGGGAAAGGAAGGGGAAAGGAACTAGGGTGGTGCTAAACTGCAAGGGCCACCCTAGCTTTGGCATGGGGTGCTTCCTGCAGCTACAGCCCCCCACCCTGGGTGGGGCTGGCCTCTAGCCAGAGGCCTCTGGAGGACACTGGGATTGGGGTCAGGGACTTTGGCCAGGCCAGAGGTGGAGAGGGGGTCCTGGTCCTTGTTTCTTTATCCCAAGCAGCTTGAATCCCTAATTAGTCAAAAGTGGCCCCTAAGTGGCTCTTGGGAAGGTGGGGATGATAGGAAGGGGACCTAGATCCTGGAAGGGATAGGGAATGATCAATTCTGAGGCCACAAACATCAAAACGAAGGCAATCTAGTCTCTCCTGGGGAAAAGGGTCAGAAAACTTTCCAGCTCCCTGGCAAGAAAGCATTCTCAGGGAGGCTAAGGGGTTGGGGGGTTCCACCAAACAGGCAGGGCCCTCCAGCCCCCAACCACATACACCCCCACACCTGCCAGCTTCCATGGGGCAGATTTTGGGGAAACTCTGTGGGTTCTGAGGCCAGGAGAACAGAGGTGTGGGGAAGGCGGCTTTCACAGAAGCATGGTAGATTTCTAGAAAACTAATTGCAGGGGACCAGGTCTAGGCCCAACCCTGTGATGGGTAGGTGGCCACAGGCTGCATGTAGTGGTTCTCCTGGTGGCAATGGTTGCTGGATAAAGGGATGTGGTGGGGGCAGGGTAGGGCAGGGAGGGTAAGTGGGTGGTCAGTGTCTGGTCATTTCCGACTGAAGAGTGAGCCCAGCAGAACCACGCCAGCCACAGTCATGCCTGTCAGGAACCAGCGGTTGAAGCGCTCCTGGCCCTTCCGGCTCTCGGCCGCTGCATTGTTCCCGTAGAGTTCCACAAAAGTGTCCTGCAGGGAGAAGAAGAGAAGGTGCTATTTGAGTCCTTTGACAGTAACATGGAGGGTAGGAGAAGGGGACCATCTGCTGCAATGGTGATTTGAAAAACTATAGCCATCCGTGCCTCCTCTGGGCCAGATACAGGGTTAAAGGCAGCCCTTCTGGGGCGCGTCCGACTTCAGCCAGGTCACGATCTTGCGGTGCGTGAGTTCGAGCCCCGCGTCAGGCTCTGGGCTGATGGCTCAGAGCCTGGAGCCTGTTTCCGATTCTGTGTCTCCCTCTCTCTCTGCCCCTCCCCCGTTCATGCTCTGTCTCTCTCTGTCCCACAAATAAATAAACGTTGAAAAAAATTTAAAAAAAAAAAATAAAGGCAGCCCTTCTTCCTGATGCCCAGCTGGGGATGACCAACACACATTATTGTTGAGATAACAGGTGCAAAGCTGGGAAGGAGCTTTGTCCAAGGTGAGCTGGCTAAAAAGTGGTACTGGAGAAGCTGCGGGAAAGAGATAGGCAGGGGCAGGGAGGTGACAGGAGGCTAGGTGGCTGGAGCAGAGGGCAGGAAAGAAGGGGACAGGGGAGAAGAGGGTAAAGTGGTGATCGAGAGCTGGCCCATGTGTGGTCTGGAAGCAGAGGAGGAGCATGGAGTTGAGTCTGTGAGTAGCCTTCCCACTGCTGTGACACAGGGAGGGGACAGGGAGAGAGAGGAGATGGGGCTAAATTCCCAGTGATTCAGGGGCAGGTCAAGTCTGGGGATTATGAGCCAAAGGCTCCTTCTCCCTCTGGAGGGAGCCTCTGGCCAGGATGAGTGATGGGTAGACAGAACGGGGCAGAGTAGAGGGGCAGCAATGATGATGCAGGACTGGGACAGGATCTAGGAGGCCCTGTCCATGTCTTTCGGCCTGCCTCCAGGGGGCGTGACTCTGGGCCCAGGAGGAGGTGAGCAACAGCCTTCAGCCCTGAGGCCAGTCAGGAGGGAAGCACATGATATGGGGAAGGTAGGGCTGTGGGTTAAATTACCCAGCCCAGGGCGGAGCCAGCCTGTGGGGCAGGGAGAGGGGGTTTGCAGTACCCTTTAGTGAGTCAGCTTTGCTCCCTATTTGTCCTCTAATCCTCCCAACAATGCTGCAGTACAGACCCTCTCTTCCCATTTACAGACCAGAAGCCTCTGGGCCTAGGGAGGTGTGTATCTAGAGTGTGAATGGATCACCTGCTGGTCCCAGGGCCCATGTTCCTCCTCTCCACCAAGAAGGTGGGCCCTCATTTCCACCTGGTCCCAACTGGCTGAGTGGTGGCTGCTCCCTCAGACCAGTTGGTTCCAAGTTCCACCAGGCCAGTTTGCTCACTGTGATGTGTGCCTGGCCTTCCTTCTGGTCTTGACAAGCCCCCTCAGTCCATGCTCCACACAGAGGATTTTTAAAAACACAGATCAGATCACGGCACGCCTGGGTTTAAAGTCCTCCAACAGCTTTCCCTTGCACTTAGAAAGCCAGTGTCATTTTTGCTCACATCCTGGTACCTAGCAGAGTGCCCTGTGCACCAAACTGCCCAGATGACTCAAAGACTCCTGAGTGTTTATTAAGCCATCAGGGAAACAGCAGAGACACCGAAGCTGCAGCCCCTACCAGATAGTTTACGATGTATGGGGGGAAAACCACTAGAAAAAGTCCCTCCATTCAGGCCATGTCACTCCTTCCCATCTCATCCCAAGCTCTCAGCCTTCACAAGGCTTCCTATCACACCTGGAATAAAGCCCTCACTCCTCACCACGGCCAGCGAGGTCTCGCGGAACCTGCTCCTCCCTCCCGGCTGCACACTCACCACACGGGTCTCCTTGCTTTTCCTCCAACATCTGCTTGGGAGCTTGCTGTTCTCACTGCCTGGAGCACTTGACCCCAGATCACCACCCACCTCACTGCCGACTCTGCTCAAATGTCATCTCCTCAGAGAGGCCTGCCTTGGCCACCTCGTCTAAAATGGTACCCATCCTCCTCTCTACCTGTCCTCTTACCCTGTTTTATTTTTCTCCCCAGCACTTCATAACGGTGCATAATGAACAGATTCAACACTTTGTTTCGTCTCTTGCACTAGGTGTGGCTTGACGAGGGCAGAGCTCCTGTCTTGTCTCTATATACCCAGTGCCTGGAACAGTGTCTGGCACGTGTTGGTGCTCAATAAACACATGAGTAGAATGAAGGTACTACAAGTCTACTAAGTGCCACGTAGTTACCCATTTCACCTTCATCAGCTAGATTTGAGCCCCATTTCACACTGGAGAGGGAAGACCTTGCCTGGGGTCAGCCGGCTAACAGGTGGCAGAGCCAGGATCAGGACGCAGGGACACTCAGCTCCAAAGGAAGCATGGCTATAGCAGGACACTTCCCTATGTGGGGGGCTGGGATGACGTGTCCTGTCAGTAGCGCTAAAATGGGATTCTAGAAAGAGGGGGTGGAGTTGAGGAGGAGCCCTGGGTCTGGAGAGAGAAGGGCAGTGGTGTGGCAGCAGCCAGCCTCCTAATTCTCTGGCCTTGTCGCTGCCCAGGCATCGCCGTGTGGATATGCTTCCGTCTCTCCCCCCTCATCCCGGCTAGCCTCATGGGTTGTTGGCGGACAAAGAAATTCTTACAGGAGTTGTAATTTTTCTGGTCCTAAGTGTCCTAAGTGAAGTAGGCCCAAGTGGAGTCACAAAAAAAGATGGATCTGTGATGGGGGAAGACTACTGGGCTATCGGGGGCATGGGAGAAGTGAGGCCAAGGCCAGAAGGAACTGGCTCTCCCAAGGGGCCCAATGTCTCTTAAGAAACCAGGGACACTGGGGTTGCAGCCAAAGTGGGAGAGGCCTGGCTCTCTCGATGGGAACTTTCCTAAAGTAGAGGGCTGGCAGCCACGGGAAACTTTCCTCTCTGGGGCTGGGTTGGAGTAAACAGGCCCTGTCCCTGCAAGGGCACAAAGCACTCACTGTCCAGGAACAGTCATTCCAGGGTGGAGGGAACATTCTCGTTTCGGTGCCATAGAGAACAAGACTCTGACCTGCCCAACCCCCCAACTCATGCATTCCTGGCCAGGACAACCTTCATTAGGAGCTCCTTCTCCTGGGGAGGGGGAGTAGGATTTCCAGGGGTCACGGATTCTGGGGACTGCTTTTGCAGACAGAGCATGAGCAAAATGGGGTGTGCCATTGCAGGGCGGGTGCTGGGGAGACAGTGGTGTGGGTATATTTAGCTCAAGGTTCACACGACACACTTGGAAACAAACACAGCCATTTTCTCAGTGGGCGGTTGCCCTGGATAAACAAGCAGCATTGCAGAGCAGCCTGGTTCTGGAAAAGCAGAGATAAGCCCTGGTGCTCCTCAATGGCTCCCACTAGTTTCAGCCAGAGCTGGCATGGTGGGCAGGAGGGTGAGATGCAAGGGTGAGTGGCAGGGAAGTCTCTGATGTCACACAGGCTTTCAAGAGACCCGGGCATGAGGCTGTCTGCATTCTCAGCTGAGGTGACAGCAACGTGGGGGAAGTTTTCTCTTTGTAGCTGTGACCGCTGCCATGGGATTCGTAAAGGAGTTTTCAGGGCCACCGGGGATAGGCAATGGCTAATGACTTCCATGGGAGGATCATGGACTCCCCCGCCAGCCAGATCCCCCACAAGTTAGTAAGACCAATGCACCTGCCCATTCTATAGTTTCACACGGCTAGTTTGTGGTAGAGCCTGGACTAGGAACTGGTGTCTCCCGACTTGGCATCAGGGCCCTTTAGAGCAGTGAGCCAAGAACCAGGGTCCCCAGGAGAAGCCAAAGCTGGGACCACTTTCAAGATCCTGCCTCCAACAGTCCTGGCCACATACATGGAAGGGCTCCACCCAACATACTCCAGGGTGCTTTTCACCCCTGTGTGTCCTCTTAACTGGTCACCCTCCCCGTATCATCTTCCTCAGTTAGCCAACCGCTACTCAGCTTACGAGACTCCATGACAAAGGTCTCCTTTGTGCTTCCAGGGTTTTTGGACTTTCATTTACACCATAAATATGTCTTTCTTTTTTTTTTTTAATTTTTTTTAACGTTTATTTATTTTTTGAGACAGAGAGAGACAGAGCATGAGTGGGGGAGGGTCAGAGAGAGAGGGAGACACAGAATCCGAAGCAGGCTCCAGGCTCCGAGCTGTCAGCACAGAGCCCGACGCGGGGCTCAAACTCACGGACCGCGAGATCATGACCTGAGCCGAAGTCGGACGCTTAACCGACTGAGCCACCCAGGCGCCCCTTTCTTTTTTTTTTTTTAAAGTAAGCTCTACACTCAATGTGGGTCTTGAACTCCCGATCCTGAGATCAAGAGTGCATGCTCTCTCTACCCACTGAGCCAGCCAGGCGCCCCACACCGTAACTATTTCTTGTGTGCTAACCATGCTCCAAGCCCAGTACTGGAGACACAGCAGTGAACAAGACAAAGAAGATCTCTGCTTTTATGGAGCTTCTGTTCTAGTCTGTGTGTTCTCAACGGGAGGGCTATCACTCCCAGTGGAGCAAAGCAAAAAATTCTTGGATATTACAGTGGTTTGTGGCTTTCCACGGGGCCACAGCACATAAAGAGATACGGAGTACAGCTGTGGTATTCAAATGTCACGGGAAGGCAACAAGGACAAGAATGTTGAAAAAGATGCCTGAGGTGGATGGCAATAGGAAAAAAGGTTGAGAAACACTGTCCTGGTGGAAAGCAGACAGGGTAAGAAGCAAGACAATTTCAGAGACAATGGGGTTTTGAAGATAGTAAGTCATGGGGTGGTGACAGAGAATAGCTGGGGGACTGATATAGGTGGAGTGGTCAGAGAAGGTCTCCCTGGGGAAGTGAGGTTTGAGCTGAGAGCCGAATGGCAAGGTGGAAGTAGCCAAGAGAGGATAGAAAACCTGGGGTAAAAAAAGAGCCTGTTTCAGCAGAAGCAACAAGTGCAAAGGCCCTGAGGCAAGAATGAGAGGCAAGGTGTCCCTAGGCTGAGCCCCATTTGTGTGTCAGTTCCCCCCTCAGTCAGCGGGCTCAAGTCTGACATATGTCTGAAGCCAGGCCCATCCAGACAGGCACAGACGGACTAAAGCTAGATCTCTGCCCAGAGGCCAACTGAACAATGCAGGTTACCCTGCAGCCATCTGCAACCCTGGTGAAGTGAGGAAAAAGGCTGGCACAATGCCCCTCAGGCAGTGGCCCATCCACCCTGCCAGGGGCTGAAGTGCAGCACCCACCTGAGACTGATCAATCCTCTGATGCCCACCCTTCTCTCTCACCTCCCACGTTTCCATCCTTCTTCACAGCGGTGTGACTTTGAGCAGCCCAGTCCTCACTTGTTAAATAACAATAAAATAATAACAACTGCTAATATGGCAGCTGACCTTTATTACACATTTGAATGTTAGCTGTACCAGGCACTGAGCTAAAGCACTTCACCCAGACTGGGGCATACTCCCTGATTACACGCACAATCACATACAGTTGAGTGACTATGTTTTCTCCTGTCTCTTCCACTAGATTGTGTGTGGTTTTATCCCTTGTACCTCTAGAACCTGATGCTGTACCTGGAACACAGCAGGTGCCATTCTAAATGAATCTATTATATATATACACATAGATTATATATATATACACACATACATATACACATGATGTACACATCATTAGATGAACAAATGATTACTTTTGTTTAATCCTCGTACTATTTATCAATAGCCACATCTACGGATGTGAAAATGGAGGCTTCAGAGTTCACCTGGGACTTGTCAGAGTTCTGGCCTCTTGCTCATTCTGATATCTGATTCTGCCTTCTTCAGTCCCTGCTGCCCCTGCCCACAGAGAACCTGACCTACACAGTGGCAGTGGTGGGAGATGATTCCTGAGCACTTACCCTGCAAGAAGGCACTCCTCCTGGTCCTTTTTGTGGATCAGTTCACTGAATTGTCCCCACACTGTCAGGCAGTGGGTACTGTTGTTAATTCATCATACAGCTGATGGCCCTGTGGCCCTCACATGATCTGTGACTTGCCCAAGGTCACACAGTGGCTGGGTTGCCTGCACTAGCAGTCTGGCTCCAGTATCTTTGCTCCCAACCTCCATACAAGACTATGCTTACTTTCAAAAGGACAATACTTTTCAAGTCCCATCATGGTCCAGGTGCATGCACTTGTATTACTGAAGGAGGACGTCAATCTACAGCCAGGTAAACCGAGGCTTAGAGACACCGAGAGACCTGCCCAAAGTGGGTATGTGGGGAAGTTGGTTGCAAGTTCCAGCATGTGCAGCAGCAACCCCATTTCTGGGCCAGGGCTATAGTCCTGAGTCCCTCTCGGAGGGGGAAGGTTGCCCGAGGCCACCAGCTGAATGAATGAGCTCTGGCCCCCAGCCAGCTGAGGGGAACTGGGTGCCACAGGAAAAGGATGTGACGAAGACCAGGAGGGAAAGTGAAACCCTTCCGTCCTGGCTTCAGTGGGGAACAAGTGCTTGTGCCAGACGGGCCCTTCCTTCCTCTAGGGTGACTCTGGAAGGCCCAGGCCCACCACTTCCTTCCTGCTTGGTTATTTTGGGAAAGAGGTAGGTGGAGAAGAGGAAGGGGCTCCTAGCAGCCCAGAGAAAGTGCCAGAGACATCAGCACTGTACCTTCCCTTGGCCTCATCACGGCCCAGCATGGGCAGGCCAGGGATCCCTTGCAGAGTCACTTTCTGCTGCTAGCCTCAGTTTCCCTGAAGGAGAGGCTGATACATGCCTGCTGAATAGATAAATGAGGCCTTGTTAGGAGATCCCAGGGAGATGGCAGGAAGGGGGGATGGGGCAAAAGGAGAGGCCTTATCACTCTCTTGGCAGGGAGTTGCAGGCGGAGACTCGGAAGAAGTGAGGTTTGTGGTTGGAATCCACTTCCCTTGGCTTTCCCGGGGGAGCCGTTGGGGTCAGCAATGTGAAAGAAACACGGCCTTTCTCCTCTACTGGGAGTGGGCAATTCAGAGAGGCAGCTCAGGGCAGAGGCAGAGACGGGTGACCAGATTATGCTAGGGTGACCCCAGTCTAGCCAGCCCAGTTGTGGGCACCATAGCAAACCTCTGTACTTCAGAGCCTCAGTTTCTCCTGTTTTGACCTCCCAAGACAGTGGTGGTGAGATAAGGGGATGAAAGCACTTAGCACTTACTAAAAAGCAAGGTGACCTCGGTGTTACTGGCACAACAGTGTGTCATGGGGGGGGGGAGGAGAGGGGGCTCAAGCCATCTGGGCTTCAGGGAATATCCGGAGGCATCCTTGCAGCAAACTTCACGTTAATCTTTCTCCAGTTCTGCCCCTGTCAGCTGCCAGCCTCTCCTCCCCCGCCTCCTCCCTCACCATTAGTTCTCAGAAGCTAAGCCTGACAGATGTGCTCATTTCTCAGAAAAGGAAGTGGTTGTGCCGGGAGGAGATAACACCTCCGCTGGGGAATTGAGAAAGCTATCGGGCCTAGCAGTGCAAGCGTGGGCTCTCCACCTCCTCAGCTCAGAACCAGGATGCTAGTCTTAGAGGCAGAGACGTTTACTGGGGGCACAGATGCTCATTTAGAGGCTTACAACCTCCTTCCCTGGGATGACTGATATTTAACTGAGAACTTACTGTGTACCAGGCATGGTGCTAAGAGCTTCATCATGTATATGAATTCACTTAATCCTAGCAATAACCCCATGAAGTGCTATTGTTACTTTCCATGTTACAGATGAGGAAATGGGCTCAGAGGTCAAGGGACCCTGCCAAGGACGTACGGCTCATATGGCAGAGTTAGGGCTTGTATGCGGCAGTCTGGCTCTAGAGCCCAAGCACTGAATGGCTCCTGGGAGGCTGCTGCATGTTCATATGCATTCGTTCCCTGGAAATCCAAGACCTCCCTCACTTTGCTGTCTCTCATCCCACCCCTGCTAACCCCCTACTGTCTCATGAGTGGATGGCTATAGCTTTTCATTCTTCTTCCAGTGTTCTGGGAGATAAGGTTCACCCTTGAAAAAGAGTTGGAGACTCAAAAGTGACCTCATAACATACCTACCCAACCTCTCATGTGATGCTGAAGCTCATCCCTAACATCCTGATTTCCCAGACAGGTTCAGAAAGGTGGAACATCAAGGTCATGTGGTAGGTGTGTTTCACTCCCGATGGCCCATCCTCGTGGGAGTTCGCAGTCATCTCTAGGGCATCTCTGCTTATATACTCATGGAGCACTTCACTTTTGGAAAGCTCTCTTTGCCTCTTTTCCTCTATCTCCCCCCACTGGCTGGCATCAGATATGGTCCTCTCTCCTCTAGCTCTGTCCCGAGGGCTGCCCAAGAAACCACCAGGGGCTGGCAGAGGAAGCTTTGCTGGCCTTGTTCTGGGTCCTGGACCAGGTTGTGCTCCTCTCTGAGTAGAATTTCCTCATTGGTAAAGTGGCAGTGCTATCTGGATGAGGCCAAGGCTCTATTTCTATTTCTTCTATTTTTCCACCAAGTTGGGCTGCCAGCACCTTACCCACTAAGTCTTGCAACTAGACTTGAGAGGTGTTAGCTTTGGACATTGTCTATAAAATGGAGATTAAAGATGTGCTTATTTCACAAGAACACTGTGAAGATTTAACAGTAATACACATATGGCTCTTAGAATTCTGCATGGTGCAGAGCAAACTTTGAGTACATGTTGGCTATTACTACTGGTCTTATTATTAGACCAGGGCTCAGCTTGAGTGTTAGAGCCTTCTCTGTGGTCTGCAAGACCCTGCAGGATTTCCTCAGCTTTGTCCAGGGCTAGGCTGCTTCATTCTTCACATACCATGTTCTCTTCAGCCTCAGGACCTGTGCCTATGCTGGTCTCTCTGCCAAGGTCTCTCCTACCTATCTCTTAAGTCTTCACCTACAGGTTCCTTATTCAAGGAGGCCTCCTGCTTTCTGACTCTAAGTCTCCTTCAGCTCTCTTACCAATTTGTTGTGCTGTTCATTTTTTAATTTAAATTCCAGTTAGTTTACAGTGCAATATTAGTTTCAGCTATACAATTTAGTGATTCAATGCCTATATACAATACCCAGCGCTCATTACAAGTGCACTCCTTAACCCCCATCACCCAGTTCCCCCCCCCCCCAACCATCAGTGTATTCTCTATAGTTAAGAGTCTGATTCTTGGTTTGCTTCTTTTCCCCCTCTGATTGCTTGTTTCTTAAATTCCACATATGAGTGAAATCATACAGTATTTGTCTCTCTCTGACTGACTTATTTTGCTTTGAGCTGTTCATTTTTTACCATGAGTTCTTTCAGGCCTAGCCCAGCCTGGTCCCAGAGAAGGTGCTGATGAGTATAGTATGGCTGACTGGTGGACACTGAAGAGGGTAGGGAAGAAAAGGCCAGCTCCCTCTCTCTCTATCCCCATCCTCACTGCCTGGTGAAACTAGAAGGAAGCCCCGAGACACCAGGTGATTGGGCAGGGTGACCAGAACTCCCTAGATAACCAAGTTCTTCCAGGCTCAGGGAGGATGATGGAAGTTTATGGGAAGGTTCTGGAAAAGACATCATCTGAATTGTGTTGAGGCAACAGGCAGGAGGGACCAGGGTTAGCAACCTACAAAGAATAGGGGCTTGGTCTCTGGGGCCAACCCTTTCCCTAAAACTCCTTCTTCTGGGATCTATGCCTCAAAGTACTCCACGGTCCAAAGCAGCCACCCCCCTCTTATTTCCACCCAAAGCTATCCCCACTACCTTGTCTGGTGCTGATCAACGCTGTGTGCTGTGAAGAGACACCAGGCCAAGAGTCAGTAGGTGTGGGTTTTGTGTTCCAGCTCTATCTATGGTTCGCTTGGGTTGAGTCTCTTCCCCTGTCTGGGATACTGGGAAAGTCTGGGACTTTCCCCATCTGTAAAATGAAGGGGGGGTCATCCTCAAGGGCTCCTACTGGTGCTACAGCATGAAGAGGATGAAAGTAGCTCACACACGGATGGATTAGTAACTATCTGAGTTCTCTCTGACAGGTATTCAGACGACCCAATAATTAGTGTGGAAGGTGAGAGGCAACATTCTGGAGTAGAAGGACTTGTTGCCATAAATGAGTCTGATCTTCCTCCACCTCAGAGCCTGCTCAGTCTTGCCCTCTAACCTGTAGGATTCTAGGGGAAAAGGGCAATGGGCACATGTGTGACCCAGGGCAAGCTCCTCAGAGAGGCCAGATCTTGCCGGGCTTTGTCCCTGTGGCCTCAACCTCTTTCTTCACCCTAGCACTACCTCTGACTAGTCCAAACAAGTCAGGGTATTTTCAGCCACCTTTATCTGATCGGAAATGTTTGGAATTCCACAGCAGAAGGCCAACAGCTCCGGAGGATTTGAGGATGGGAGAAATCCCAGCAACACCCTTCCCTACCCCCTATACATATGAATGCTCACATATACACTGCTTGAAACCAAAAACTCAGAGCTGAAGGCTCCCGCTGAGTTGCATTTCCTACATTCTGGTTCCTTCTGGTCTTCTCCTCAGTTCATTCTCACCCCAGTCCATGGGTTGCCTCAAGGTACAGAATAGCAAGATGCCTGAAATAGTGCCAGGAGAGCCGGACTACTGCCTCTGCAGCGGGGTGACACGGGGTGGGGGCTACCAGGAGGTTTACTGTTCACAGTCAACACCCAGAGCACCCATAAACTGCAGAAGAGCACCACCACCAGGAGGCCCCAAAGCAACTTGCTGTCCCACCTGATGTGACATGTGGATCACTCAAGAATTCATGTGTCATGATCTGTGGCTTACAGAGCTGTATACTTCAACTCCCTCCCTAAACAGATGGACGACCGAGACCCAGAGGAGGTAAAGGGACTCCCCTGCAAGGCCTCCTGACCCTTGGAGTTGGACAGTGTGGGTTTTGGCTTCAGCTCTCTGACTGCCTACTTGCGGGACCTAAGGCAAGACCCATTACCTTCCCAAACCAGGGTTCCTCCCTGAGAGCACTGTACTTAACATCACAGGCTTGGCAGCAAGAAGTAAATGGTCCATAGAACTCAATGAAAGTTAGCTGTTTCAAAAGAGGGGCCTCATTTGTGTTTCTCATGGTCCATCTCATTATTTTTTTTCAACTTTTTTTTTTTTTTTTTTGGGACAGAAAGAGACAGAGCATGAATGGGGGAGGGGCAGAGAGAGAGGGAGACACAGAATCGGAAGCAGGCTCCAGGCTCCGAGCCATCAGCCCAGAGCCTGACGCGGGGCTTGAACTCACGGACCGCGAGATCGTGACCTGGCTGAAGTCGGACGCTTAACCGACGCGCCACCCAGGCGCCCCCATCTCATTATTTACGGCTACAAACAAATACACAAAAACAGCAAATATTTACCGAGTTCCTGCCTGAATTCTCAAAATCTTGCAAAGTAGGTGTTGTCCTTATTTTACTAACGAAGCAGCTAAGACTCGGAGAGGTGACAAGGCTTTGTCTGAGATCACCAGCTGCTGAACGAGGGGGTCTGACTCCAGGGCATATTAAATTTGCAAGTGCAATGGGGCAGATGCACAGGGATGTTACTAAGCTCTTCCTTCCTTCCCCCTTTAACCCCACATAGCTGCCTGCTATTTAGTGAAGATCTGCTACTCTTAGGCCATATGAATCAGAAATTATTTTGAGGACACGGAAGAGAAGTGGCATGCTCCCTGGTGCCTCGTGGATGGGAAAGGGAGAGGTGTGCTGTGGCTGCTTAGAGCCCCCGCCCCCCCCAACCATCAACCCATCCCCTGCAAGGCCAGTCCCTCCCTTTATCTGGCCACTATCTTGGAAACAAAAGTGATGCCAAGTATCTCTGGCAGCACTCTTATATGAGTTTTCTTTTCTTTTTTAACGTTTATTTATTTTTTTTGAGAGAAAGACAGAGAGAGAGAGAGAGAGAGGGAGGGAGAGTGCGCGAGCACGACCACGAACAGGGGAGGGGTAGAGAGCGGGAGACAGAGGATCTGAAGCAGACTCCACACTCTGAGTGCAGAGCCCACAGAGCCCGATGCAGGGCTTGAGATCCTAACCTGAGTCGAAATCAAGAATCGGCCTCTTAACCAACTAAGCCATCCAGGCGCCCCTTATCTGAGTTTTCTAAGACAGATCATGACCCCTTTGTGGGTTGAGCTGTGAGGTTGCAGGAAGGACCAGACAAGCTGTCCTGCTGGCTCTGGACATTCATTCACTCCATAAATCTTTATTAAGTGCCCACTAAATGCCAGGCACTATGCTAAGTACTGGGGATAAAGCAGTGACTAAACCAGATGAAAATTCCTACCTGCGTGAGTTTACAATTTAATGGGAAGAGACAGGCAATAAATAAATGTGTCAGATGGTAGCAAGTGCTAAAAAGAAAAATAAATGAGAAAAAAGGGTTAGACAGAAACATGGAAGACAGGAGAATTAGAACCCATAGTCAGGGAAAGCTTCTTGAGGAGGTAACAGTTGATCAGAGCCCTGAATGAAGTGAGGGTACAGGCATCACAAGGATGTGAGTAAAGCAATGGGAACAGCAAACGCAAAGGCCCTGAGGCAGGAACATACCTGGGCACTCTTGAAACAGGAGACACCAGTATGGCTAAAGGAAAATGAATGAGGGAGAATGGTAACAATGGTGTCTGGCAGTAGGCAAGGGTCAGACTGTGCAGGGCCTTGAATGCAATTCAAGAACGTGGTCTTGTCCTTTGAGTGACAAGGGAACACTGCAGGGACACAACCTAACTTTGGTTTTAATGGAGTCCCTCTGGCTGCTGGGTAAAGACCTCCAGGGGCAAGGGTGGAAGCAAGAGGTCTGGTGAGAAGGTGATGTAGTCATCCAAGAGAAATATGATAGTGGTTTGGCCAGCATGATGCCAGGGAAGCCGGTGAGAAGCAGTCAGATTCAGAGTTTATTTTTAAAAGTAGATAGAACTGATGGGCACTTGGCTGGCTTAGTTGGTAGAGCATGCGACTCTTGATCTCAAGGTCATGAGTTCAAGCCCCAACTGGATGTAGAGCTTACTTAAAAAACAACAACAGGGGCGCCTGGGTGGCGCAGTCGGTTAAGCGTCCGACTTCAGCCAGGTCACGATCTCGCGGTCCGTGAGTTCGAGCCCCGCGTCAGGCTCTGGGCTGATGGCTCGGAGCCTGGAGCCTGTTTCCGATTCTGTGTCTCCCTCTCTCTCTGCCCCTCCCCCGTTCATGCTCTGTCTCTCTCTGTCCCAAAAATAAATAAACGTTGAAAAAAAAAATTAAAAAAAAAAAAAAAAAAAAACAACAAACTAAAAAAAAAAAAAAAAAACAAAAAAAACAAAGCAGAGCTGAAAGGATTTGCTGATGGATTTTGTGGGCTAGGGGAGTTGCTAGTCTCTCTGGCCTTGTTTCTCACCTACAACAGGCAGGGAAAGAGGCCTTTGAGGATGTTTTTCCAGTTTGATAACTCTGGGAACCCTACGGGATGAAGAAAGAGACAAAATCATTTCTGCTCTCATGGAGGCAAAGCAGTTTGCTCTCCAGGCCCTGAGGGCTGGATGGCAATGACAGGAGGAAGGCAGGGGCTGGACAGAGACAAAGGAAGGACAGGGTCTGCCTACACTGTGGCTGCCCACTTTCAGCAGACACATCAATCACCCAGCTACTACGGACCTGCAGGGCCATGGAGTAGCCAGGCCCAGGCTGGGGTGGAGGTAAAGGGAGCTCGCTTTACATTAGGAGAGCAGGGGCAGCAGACCTGTGCTGGGTCCAGGGCGTACTAGACAGAAGGTGCTCAGTAGGTGAGTGAGTGAATGGGCAGTGCCTCGGGCCAGGATGTGTGTGAGAACTTCCCAAGTCGTTCCAAGGGGTGAGCCTGACCCAAGGGATTCATCTCCTGTCATTCCTTCTGCATTGATGACATTCTAGACGGAGTCTCAAGTTCCCATTCTTCATGAATGGCAGACCGTGAGGTCTGAAATCACCAAAGCAGCATTTTAGAGCTGAAAGGGCAGACACATCTGGTCCAGTCTACCCACAATTTCGCCATCACTGTTTTGGCCTTCTCCGTGTATCATTGTTATTATTGACATTCCTATCAATTGACTCACTTTTAAAAACTTTAAATAAATGTATTGAAAACTCTCAATCCCTACTCTTCCCCCTCAAAAAGCCGTCCTTTCTGTAATCTTTTCCCTTTTTATTTATTTACTTATTACTTATTTTTTAAAAAGATTTTTTTTAAGTCATCTCTACACCCAACGTCCCCCCCAAACTCACAGTCCTGAGATCAAGAGCTGCATGCTCCACCGACTGAGCCAGCCAGGCGCCCCTGCAATCTTTCTCCTTTTTAGTAAACGGTAGCTGTTTCACTCTTCCAGGTGCTGAAGCGTGGGACACCTTGGAGTCATTCCTAAATATCCTCCCTAGTACTGATCTGTCAGCAAATTCCTTTGAAACTATATTCAGAATTTATCCAGAATCCTACCATTTCTCATTAACTCCACCACTGTCATTTGGTCCAGACCAACACCATTTTCTGCCTGTACTGTTGTAACAACCTCCTTACTGGTCTCCCAGCTTCTTACCCCCTGGCTATGGTCCTTTACCAGAGCGTCCACAGTCTGTCTGGTCAAAACACTCCACTGCCTTCCCATGTCACCTAGAGGAAGAGCCAGAGTGTCCCGTGGTGGCTCGCACAAACCGTTACCTTCTACCTCTGCTCACTCCGTTCTAGCCACACTTACCTCCTCTGCTCTTCCTCAAACACGCCAAGCACACCCTTCTCAACTTGGGGCCTCTGTACTTGTTCCCTCTGTCTGGAATGTTCTTACCACAGACTGAAAGCAATTCAATGTATCACAGATTGATACATGGTTTATTCCCTCAAATCATGTAGATCTCTGTCCATGTGTCTCCTCCTCAGAAAAGTCCTTCCCAATCACTCTTTATTTAAAAGAAACAGAAACCAAAAGAAAAAAAACAAACAAACCAAACAACCCCCCAAACTCCAAATGCTGCCTCGCCACCCTCCATTCCCTACCACCACTCTATCTTTTTAGAATATAAACTCCATGAAGGCAGATATTCCCAGTAGCTAGAATGGTGCTTGGCACAGAATAGACACTCAGTAAATATTTGCTAAGTGAATAAATGAAAAGGCAACTTAAGTTATTACTACTATAACTAGAACACCAATATCATTTGCCGCACTGGAGATCAACATAAAATAAAAACATTGAAAGAATGTCCATCTGCTTATCACCTATAAGTTACCTTGAAGGTCAATGATACATGTATCTATCCATCTTGGGCTCACACCTTTACAAAAGAGACACAGGAGGTCCAGAGCAGGAGAAAGCTCAGGACAGAAGCAGCCAGCCAGTTGGAGATCAGTCCAGAAGAACCACACAGGTAAACCCCTTAGTGCCTTAAAACCACAGCCCCACCCCCCGAGAATGTACACAAAGCAACTGAGTCTTGGGAAAGGTACAGCTAGGTTGAAGCAACAGAGCCTGTGTGAGGGGCCGGAAAAGTTCTCCTCTGGACCAGGCACAGAACTGGAGGCTCTGCTGGAGAGAACAAAGACCAAGGAGAAGTGTGCCAGGCTACAGCAATCTCATGGGGCTGCATTGTGGGGGACGGGCACGCACAAACCTGTAGGTGAGGTCCATGGAGACCAGACAGCTGAGAGCAAGAAATGAAAACAGGCTGGGTCCCAAAGGGTGGCAGCTTCAATCCTGTAAACACCAGACAGGCGTGGGGGTTCAGGTGCAGGCCTGGGGCCCAGCTGAGCTCAGGGAGTTGGATGGGACCTTCCCAGCCTCCTCTATCCCTGATGATAAGCTGAGCGGAGAAGAGGCACTGCCAATCCTGCCACTAGGCACACACAGCAGACGTTCAGGGGGAAAGAGACAGAGAGCTACCCTCCTAGTCCCCACATTCCAGATGGTCTTCTCCAGCACCCTCCTAAGTCCCAGCCGGCTCCACCCACACAGGCCCTTGAGGATTCACTATCTGTGTGGAGGGGAATATCCTTTTCCCATCCTCATGGGGCTTAGCAAACATGGCTGCAGCTGCAGGGAGCAAAGCTATTGCTGTTGTAACTGCCAGGCCAGCAATGCTTGACCTACATCTCCATGGTTGGTTGCATGCAAAGAAAAATACCAGGGATTTCCGTTGGTGTTCACCAGATGCAGCTGCCAAGGGAAGGCTGGGCCTTCTGAAGGCCTGTTGTGAGGAGGGCAGGGCAAGTGGTAAGCTGGCTGGGGAAGATGATGGGGCTGGCCTCTAAATTATTTCCTGGCTTTGAGGACCTCCCTAGATTTCGGAGACTCTATCAAATGTTCATCTTTTTTCTACCAAATCTTCCACTGAAGCTTTTTTTCCCTCCTATTCTAGTATATTACCCTAAGAATTGAGAGAAAGAGAGACACAGATAGAGAGAGGGAATGAGATTCTATTTGGAAAAGAACTCCCCAAACTAAACAGTTGTTCCAACTGTCAATTATTGGCATTGGAGGGAGGCTTTTCGATCTGCACAGAAAAGAAGCAATTTGGAAGTTTTGCATGGTAATGTAAAACGGGTCTGGGACTTTAAAGTCAGGACACATGGGTTTACTCCTGCTCTGCGGTGGTTCCATCTGGCTGCAGACATGTCAACTGAGCACCCTGGGCCTCACTTCTGTCATCTATCAAGTGTAGACAATGGACCAGATGATCTCTCTGGCTCTAGTAGTTTCAAGGCCGTGATTCTATTCCTAGGCCTTCCCTGTGGGCCCCCTCAGAGGTTGGGTGGCACATAAGGGAAAAGCTCTCTTAGGAGACAAGAGACCTGAGTTCTAATCCCCAGGTTGCCTTTCATTAACTCACTGTGATCTTGGGCAAGTCACTTCACTTTCTTCATATGTAAACCAAATACTTGCAAGTGCACTGAGAAAAAGCACTACAAGAACTTTAGCATTATTGTGTCTCCCTTGTGTCATTCATCCCTTAGCCATCTGCCTGCCTCCCTCGGGGCTTGTTCTTTACTTGGAATTGCCCCAATTTGCAAACCTTAGGATCCTAGAGACAGAATGGAGGAGGTAGGGATTCAAACCCAGGTGTGTCTGATTGCTGAGGCTATGTTCTCTCACTATAGAAATGTGGAGGTGGCATGGATGGTGGAAAGGACTTGGGATTTAAAGTCAGAAGACCCCAGTTCTCTCCATGGTAAGACCTTCTCTGCTTCCTAGCATAGTCAGAGAGAGGCTCAATGAGATAATGTATGGACACAAAGAAACACTAGACAAACCTTAGTTAATGATCCTGCTCCGTTACTTTATGACCCAAGCCTGGGTTTCCCCACATTCAAAAGGAGAGCTTAAAGTGCAAGCCATAATATCTTAGGAATATAACAGACCTATTTCTCAGCCTTCATCCTCCATCTTGACCTCCCTTCTCATCCACATCAGGCCCATCCTTCCAGACTTCCATTACCTGGCCACCCAGCACAGAGCCCACAATGCCCTCCCCTCAGAGGCCGTGGAGGGTTCAGAGTCCTAGCTCTGACACTTATTTGCTGTGCGACTCTGGGCTTATCACTCAAACTCTGAGTGTTTATAAAATGGGCAGAAGCCCTACCCCCGATAGTCTTCCGTGACTGTTTGCTATTATTATAATTATGTTATGCTTCCTCTTTCCTGTGAACCCTTCTGATCCTTTTAGTCTGTTCCATTTACTTTGGTATTTGCAGTCTTATGATTTAAGTTATTGAGAACTAGGCCTGTACTTTATACTTCTCTCCCACTGGAGCAGTACATGACAGGTGTTCAAAGAACACCTGCTACACAATTGGGAGATGGGTCCTTTCTAAGCAAGTATCGGGGCGGGGGGGGGGCATCATCAAACCTCAGGCATCACGTGGCAGCCTGCTCTTTGGCTACCCTATGCTAAGTACCCTATACTGGGGTAGGAGTTGGGTGGGGGGGAGAGGGTGAATGGAAGCTAAAGGGCCCTCTTCTCTAAAGCATTCAGTGTGAGCCAGACTCACCCTCCCGAGAGAGCACCAAATGATATGGACAAGTGGAAGAGGAAGAGAGAGCCAAGGGAAGACCATGGACATGAGTGATTGTGAGTCTAACGGATTGGATCTGCATTCTGTTCTTATTAGCATTTGACCTTGGGATTATTACTTAACTTGTCTTATTCTCAGTTTTCCAATCTGGACAATGGGGACAATAATGTTTCCCAAGCAAGATTATTGTGAGAGTTAAAAATACAACACAGGGTACCTTATATATAGCATATTACACACAATAGGTACTCAATAAACAGCAGCAACTATATTGTCATTAGTATATTAATCATAGATGGGTTTTGTCTATAGGTACCTCTAATGGTCAACACATGCACATAGAGAACTGGTGATTTATGGCTCTCTATAGCAACTGGATGGAGAACGTTCTCTTCATGGAATCCTAATGAGACTGGACATTCTTTCCATGGAAGGAAGGGAGGCAGCTCAGTACAGACAGACCATAGGCCTCAAATGGACATATGGGGGTTCCCCCTTGGGGACTCCATAGTTTCCTGGCTGTGTGTTCTTTTGGCCAGTTATTCTCTCTGAGCCCAATTTCTCACCTGTGTTAGACTCTAAGACCGTATGTTATTCCTCCTGAGAGGCAGTCAAGGGTGTTCTTTAAGAGCATAGGTGTTAGAGGATTTAAACCTGGGGTTAAACTCTGCTCTCCTACTTACTAGCTTGGGCCAGTGACCATGGCACATTATTTAACCTTTCTGAGCTTTATTTAGTTTTCTCATTTAAAAACCTTCCTTGTTGGCTTCCTTGTGGCTGTATTTGCCTGTGCTTGACACATAGTAACCATTTTACTTGATACATGAAAGTGTTATCTTTGTATCCAGGACCCAGCACTGTAAGGCACTCAATAAACGTGCTGAATCAAACCCAGCCTCAGTGGAAGGGGTGCATAGAGAAAAGATGCTCCTGTAAACTGGCACCACTGCCATATTCCCACGTTGGCAATATCTATCAAATCATAGGTGCACCTATCCTTTGACCTTGCAATTCCACTTCTTAGGAATTTATCCCCCACAGATAACCCCATATTCATACATGGATGGGCCAAATGACAAATATGACAGGACTATTCACTGAGTATCGCTATTATAACTGCAAGAGACTGCAAAAAAGTGCCCACTAATGGGAACTAGTTAAATAGAGTAAGAGGGGCACCTGTGTGGCTCAGTCGAGCCACTGACTTTGGCTCAGGTCATCATCTCTAAGGTTCGTGAGTTCGACCCCCTCATTGTGCTTGCTGCTGTCAGTGAGGATCTGCTGCCCACCCCCCTCCGAACCTCCCGTGCTCAAGTGCATGGATTTGCTGTCTCAAAAATAAATAAACATTAAATAAATAAAGTTGAAGATAGTATCATGTACAGAATACTATGCAGCTATTAAAAAGAATGAGAAAGCTCTCGATAGACTGATATGGAATGACCTCTGAGACACTGCTAAGTGAGAAAATCAAGGCACTGTGTGCATAGCACACGACTATCTGTGTAAAAACTGGGTGAAACATATGGGCATTTGCTTGTGTCTACTGAGTCTATTCTCCTAGCAAGGGAACTGGGCAGCTAGGAGACAGGGGTGGGAGGGAGGCATTTGTTCCTTTTGAATTTTGAAACACTTGAATATATTACCCATTCCAAGAAAATACATCAAAATTAAAGAGTGGGAGAGAAAAAATTTGATTCTCCCACGACATGCATTTGGGGCTCCCCAGAGAATGACGCTTTGGCCAGTTATTACACTATGAGAAGAAAAATGACAACTCAGGTATTTGCATCCTAGGATGCCAAAACAGCATTGCTACTATGTGATTAGCTGCACTAGGGTTGCCACCATCTCTGACCCTTTGTCTCAGGGTCCTGTTAAGATGGGGGAGGACCAGCATCTGTGAGGATGCTCCTTTATCCCCCAGGGTTAAGGCTATCCAGGTAGAATAACAGGGAAAGAAGGCTCTGGTTAAAATAAAAATTATCCCTAATAGCTCTGGAAGAAAAAAAGGAAGGGAGGGAAACTAGTCCTGGAGGGAGTGGGGGTGGTCAGGCTCTTGGTGCATCCCACCTTTATTCCCAGTCCCTCCTGTTTTTCTTAACAACTAATCTCCTGCTTTCCTGCTGAGAACACTACTGGGGACTCCTGGTAGTATATGGGAGACCCAACTGGCTCTGGAAGAAATACAAATGGCTGATAAAGTATAAGAAAAGATGCTTTACTCCATAAGTAACTCTGAAAATAGTCCTTGGATATTTCATTATGAGAATATTCATACACGTACAAAAGTAGACAGAATGATAAAACGAACCACCATGTACCCAACATGCTTCAACAATGATCAACTCAGCTTCAACACTCAATACCAATGTGATTTCATCTGCTCCCAAACACTCTCTTTCACCCTGGTATTATTTTGTAGCAAAGTCCAGACATAGGTCAGTATGTATTTCTAAAAAAGAAGGAATATTAAAAAGAAAAAAAAACCGCAATACCATTATATCTAAGATCTGAAAAATCAAAAAAATCTTGGAAGGGCTTTAAATGTGATCAAAACTCTTTTCCAAAGAGGGCACCTTTGTTCAATATGAAATTTTAATGCAGTGTACATAATAAGCTCCAGGTACAACTCAAGTTATAAATAATTCAGACCTGTAGACGTTTAAAACCCACAGAAATAAAGGTATCCCGCCAGCAAAAACTTTAAGGTGACAAAAGAGTCAATTCTAGATCTATTAAGGACTTAAATGTGAAAAGCAAAACTTTACAACTTTTAGAAGAAAATATAAGCACATGTCTTTAGGACCACAGGTTAAGGGAAGATTTCTTCAACCAAACATAAAAGTATAAATCATAGAAGACTAAGCTGCATTAAATTAAGAAAGTCTAACAATCAAAAGACACATATAGAAACTGAAAAGACAAACTATAAACTGAGAGCCTACACATGTAGGCAAAAGATTAGTATTTAGAATATATAGAGAGTTCCTACAAATCCCTAAAAAAGCCAATCACAAGAAACAGAGCAAAGACTTAAGCAGGTTTTATACAAAAAAAGGAAACATGAATGGTCAGTAGAAGTAAGGAAAGCTTCTCCACCCCACTTGTAATCTGAGAAATGCAAATTAAAACCACAAGATACCATCTCATACCCACCAGCTCTACAAAAATTTTAAAGTCTGACCATATCAAGTATTAACAAAGATGTAAAGCAATGGAAACTCACATGCTGCTGGTGGCACCGTAAACTCTCACCAACACAGAGCTAGGAAAGCAATCCAGGCATGACCTTCCATCAAGCAATTCCACTGCTGGGTGCATTCCCTACAGCAATGATTCTCAAAGTGTGGTCCAGGATCCCAACCCAGACACACGGAACCAAACACTGGGGCGGGGGAGGGGGGTGGGGCCCAGCAACTTGTGTTTTAACAAGGCCTCCAGGTGATTCTGATGGGAAGTCTAGTCTCTGAACCACCGCACTGGAGAACATGTGCATGTGGAGGAGACATACACAGGGCATTCAAAACCGCATTTGAAATAGCGAAAACAAGGGAACAGCCCAAATAACCACTGACGGTAGAATGGATACACAGACACATAATCATTCAAGGGGATATGAAAGCGAACCAACTGCAGCTGTACACTTAACACTGATGGATCTCACAACGTTGAATAAAAAAAAGCGAACTACAGATGAATACACACATAGTATGTTTAAATGAAACTTAATAGCATGCAAAATACTCTCTATATAGTAAAACTTTTTTTTTTTTTTTAAACGCAAGGGAATGGTAAATACAACTCTCAGGAGAATGGGAGGAGATGGCTGTGACTAGAGACAGCAACACAAGGGAGCTCCAAGGTGTTCATGAATGTTTGAGTTCTTTTTTTCCATTATTTAAAAATATTTAAAAATTTTTTAAGTTTATTTTTTGAGAGAGAGACAGCACGTGCATGTGACGGGGGGAGGGGCAGAGAGAGAGAGAATCCCAAGCAGACTCTGCACTGTGAGTGCAGAGTCCGACACAGGGCTCGAACTCAAGAACCATGAGATCATGACCTGAGCCACAATCAGGAGATGCTTAACCGACAGAGCCACACAGGTGCCCCAACGTTTGAGTTCTGAAACTGGGTGATGAGTTTACAGGTGATCATTTTTCCTATTCTTGAAACCTTATATACACATTACATACACTGTTGTGTTTACAATAACTTTCTTAAACAAACAAAAATGGTGTGCTGGAAAATAATGCAATTCTCAATCAGAACTGCAACCACTAATTCTCACTACATGTGTGGTGTCCAAAGGGTTAAGCTTATTTCTTGGCCTGTTGGTAGGAGGGCAGGCAGCAGCTGGGGCACAATGGGAGTCCCCGGCTCCAGCTGGCTCCAGGCTGAATCCGCCTGGATCAAGCACCACGCCCAGGAACTGGCACCTGGGGAGGGAGGCGGATGGGGCTCTGGACAGGTGGCACCTGAAGCCCTTGGTGACCTGATACATGTCAGGGACTCGGTTCAGTCAGATAGATGGCAGTTTCCTCCTACTGGAGCCTCTCCATCTGGTAAGGAAGTGTGTTGGTGGCAGTTGGGGCTGGTGAGAAGGGGAAGAGGGTCTGGGACTCACGGTGGGGGTGGAAAAGGAACTGGGTGGGCTGGGCTCAGATACCAAGGGAGGCTGCTGGGATTAGCACCTGCTGAGAATGAGATTAAGTTTCTTGGGAAGGGCTCATCTATCTAATGCCCCCTGAAAAGCTGTCTCCCTGTGGCTTTTCTCTGCTGGACAGATGGTGTCTGAGCTGCCTCTTGGAGGGTGGGCTCCTCGAGGGGGTGGCAGAGGTGGGGTGGGACCTGCTGCCTGCTCGGTCACGGGATTCCCTGCCCTGCACAATAATAATAATCAGAGCTAAATCTTACTGAGGACTTAGTGTATGCCAGCACTGTCCTAAACCCTTTAGAAACATGAAGTTTTCGCAGCATCCAACTGCCTAAAGCCGAAACAGGTTTACATTTGAGGAAACTGAGGCTTGGTGAAGTCAAACACTTGCCAAAAGTCAAACAGCAAGCAACCTAGGACTTGAATGCAGGCAGTCTAACTCCACTGGCCATGACATCTTCCCCTTCTCATTAAATGGCAGCAAGCTCCTTCCAGTTGCTCAGGCCAAAAACCTGGGACTCCTCTCTCACACCTCTTATCCAATCATCAACAAACCCAGTTGGCCCGACCTTCAAATTATACTGAAGCTCTGACTTCCCTACTCACTACTTTTGCCACACCTCCATCCTGATACAAACTCCCACTGTCACCCAGCCAGCTTCTTACTGGTCTCTTGCTGCTGTCCATGCTCACCTGCCCAATTTCTTATTAGTCTCTTGCTTCTGCCGTTGCTTGTACAGTGAAAACAGAGGCTTTGGTTTGTTCACTCTGTGTACTGAACCTATAGCTCAGTGCCTAATGCATGGCAGGCATTCACTAAATACTTGTTAATGAACAAATGAATGAATGACCAACATCTCTCAGGAAATGACTCAGATTCAGAGGGGAGGAGTGCCCTTAGCTTTCTCAGCCCTGATGACCTTCAAGAGCCCCAAGGCAGTGGTCAATGTCCTGCCCTATTATGAAATGTCCTGGGTGCATAGCATCATCACTGTGTCATTCACTTGTGCCTGCACACACGCACACACACAGGGACACAGGGGCAGGGCTGCTTCAGAGAAGGAATAAGCCTAGGCTACTTATTTCTGGGGGACTGTCCTCCATCTGTCCCTGCACTGTATACACTTCAGTTTTTACTCTCACGAATGATGAGTCATTGGAGGGTCTTGAAGTGAAGAACGACAGGACCTGATTTCTATTTTAGAAAGATCACTGGTTGTGGGGAGCTTGGGTGGCTCGGTCGGTTGAGCGTCTGACTTCGGCTCAGGTCATGATCTTATGGTTCGTGAGTTCAAGCCCCACATCTGGCTCTGTGCTGACAGCTCAGAGCCTAAATAAAGCTTGCTTTGGATTCTGCGTCTCCCTCTCTCTCTGCCCCTTCCCCACTTGCGTGTGCGCATTCTCTCTCTCTCTCTGAAATAAACATTAAAAAAAAAAAGATCACTGGTTGCTATATAGATATCAGATGGGGGGGGCAGGCAAGGGCAGAAGCAGAGAGACAGCTGATCCAGTTACCCAGGTGAGAGAGGGAATGAGCAATAGCTGGGCCTTCCCACATCCATTTCTAGTCTTTACCCAGGCTAGTTCCCCTGCCAAATTAAGAAACAGCAATAGCACATACTGGAGAGGGACTCTAGTCAGTGGTTTCCACTATTAATATAGCACTTAAAAAAAAATTTTTTTTTTACATTTATTTATTTTTGAGAGACAGAGAGAGACAGAGCACAAGCGGGGGATGGGCAGAGAGAGAAGGAGATACAGAATCCGAAGCGGGCTCCAGGCTCTGAGCTGTCAGCACAGAGCCTAACGCGGGGATGGAACTCACAAACTGCAAGATCATGATCTGAGCCGAAGTCAGACGCTCAACCGACTGAGCCACCCAGGTGCCCCATTAATATAGCACTTTAATAGCCCCTTCAATAGCCCTGTGAAGTGAGTTCTAACAGGACCCATGTTTTACAGAGAAAACAGAGGCTCCGAGAGGTAAAAAGTCAACTGTCAAAGACTACACAGCAGATGATCAGCATCCATCCACACGTGTATCCAAAGTCCAGTTCTAAGCCCACCTTTTCCCTGACCTTAACCCAATGGGCTGGCTCTCTTTTGAGAACCTATCTAAAGGGCTACCATTTAATGAATACTCCCTGGGTGCCGGGTGCCCTGCTGAATGCTTTCCATGTGTTACGTAATATTCTAATGACCCAAGGAGCCAAAACCCTGGTGAAATCCATTTTACATGTGAAAACAGTGAGGCTGAGAGAGGCAAAGTCACAGCACAAAGAAGCCATCTGTTGTCCTACTTACCTGGCACTGAGCCATCTTTTTATTACTTTCTTTTGATTGTTTTCCTTTCTTAAATGTATTTCACTTATTTTTCTCCTTTATGACCACTGGGTCAAGAGGCGAAGGCAGGTATTTCAACAGATCTTAGTGTGGCGGCTGCCTTGCTCTGAAATCTAAGGTTTTTGTCCCCTTGACCAGACTCTAAATGCCAGAAGGCTGAAGTCCACAAATAACATTTTGTTTGCCCATCCTACAGTGCTGGGCCTGGACCTTGGACTTAGGTGAAAGAGATCAGAAGGGTCCGGAGTTCTTGCCGAGGTCACAGGGCTCAGGGAAGGTGGAAGAGGGGCACCTGGGTGGCTCAGTGGTTAAGCATCTTTTTTTTTTTTTTTTTCCAACGTTTATTTATTATTGAGAGACAGACAATGAGCATGGGAGAGGCAGAGAGAGAGGGAGACATAGAATCTGTAGCAGGCTCCAGGCTCTGAGCTGTCAGCCCAGAGCCCGACGCAGGGCTCGAACTCACGAACTGTGAGATCATGACCTGAGCTGAAGTCAGACGCTTAACCAACTGAGCCACCCAGGCACCCCAGCATCCGACTCTTAATTCTGGCTCAGGTCATGATCTCAGAGTTGCAAGACTGAGCCCTGTTTGGGCTCCACACTGGGTGTGGAGCCTGCTTAAGATTCTCACTCTCTCCCTCTGCCCCTCCCGTTCCCACACATGCTTTCTCTTGCTCTCAAAAAAAAAAAAGAAAAAAAAAAAAAGAATTAAAATTAGAAAAAAATTCCACACTGACACAGAAATAAATAAATAAATAAATAAATAAATAAATAAATAAATAATAGAGGTACTACAAACATTCACCCTCCTGTGAATCCTATTTCCCAAGAACACTGATCCTTTAGCTTGGGAAGCCTTGAGGACAGCTTTCTCCAAGAAGATGAACCTTCCAGCTCTCTAAAAGTGGGAGCACTGTTCCACCCAACCCCCTGCAGACAGGTGGAATACCTGTACCCCAGCCTCATTCTGAAGAGACTTGCAGAGCAGAAAGGAAGGAGCAATGACTTTCAGTTCCTGTTAAAGTGTCTAGAAGCAGCAGCTGATTCAGCTAGATGATGTCACCTTCCCAAACCTCCTGACCAGCAGCTGAGATGGTAAAAGCAGGAAACTGGGGGATACTCAGCTGGTTAAGTCCGAACATGCCTCTGGCAAAGGCCAACAGTAACCCCAGGCTCCAGAGGCATCCTCCTCAAGATGAGCAAAAAAAGTCCTCTCAGTTGGCAAGGATAGTAGGTATCATTCAAGACCCTTATCCCAAGCTTCTTCCTCTACCCTGTTTTTGCTAAGTGGCTTTCTGCACATCCGGAACTAACAATGCTTCATTCATTCCAAAGGTGGGGCAACGGAAAGAATTCTGGTTTTAGAGCCACACCAATCTGGATCTGAATCCAGGTTCTACTGTGTACAAGCTGCAGGATCCTAGGCGTGGAACGTTACCATTCCAGACCTCAGTTTCCTCACTGGAAGAGAAACTGGGGCCAACAGACCATGTACCACACAGGCTGAGTGGCAGAATTAAATGAGAAAATGCACAGAGTACCCGACACGGCTATCGACAGGTACTCGATAAATGGCAGTCACCCTTATTCCCCTTGGATGTCTGTGAGGGAGGTGTGAAGAACATCTTCATCTACAACATTTCAAAAGGAAACAAAGGCCCAGACTGGGCACACCGCTGTCAGAGCTGAGTATCTGCACTGGCCCAAAGCTTGGATGAGCCAAGTGCACCCCTGCCTTGCTTTTCTGTTTGCAAAATCTTTGCTTCAAATCTTCCCAGGCTGGCTCTTTCCCCTTACTTAGGTTAACTCGGGTCAACTGTCACCTCCTTAAAGAGGCTTTCCTTGATCTCCCTGCATAAAGTTGCTTCCCTAGATACTCCATTACTCAGTTTCATTTTCTTTACATTGTTTAACCTTCTATTTGAAATCATTTTATTTGTTTTACAGGCTAGCTGTCTTCCCCACTAATATAAGAGTTCTGTGACAGCAGCGTCCTTGACTGTCTTGGTCATCACAGCACCCCCAGCACTTAGCACAAAGCTTGGCATGTAAATGGTGCCCAATGAACATTTGCTGAATCACCAAAATGAAGGAATGCACCCAGGACGGTCAGAGTCTCACCTGACAAATGCCCCACACTTACTCTTCTGTTCACTGTCTGTTCAAGGTCCTGGCTCCCATTTCAGATGCTGGCACTGCTACCTGGGCATCAGTGGACTGACAGGCAGCCAGGATGGGCATCTATGCCTGGCAATGACTCATCTATTGGGATACCAGGGCTGCCGAGGAGGGCCTCAGAATCTTTTCTTGGCACTTGAGGCTTCCACAAATTTGGCTCCAACTGACCTTTCTGGCTTTATCAACTAGTAAGAGAGAGGCCAGTCCACACATACTCCCAACTGGACTACTGCTGCTCATGGGTCTCTTCTCAAGAGTCCATCCCAGTTGGCACATCTTAGCTCACATGACCCCCTGCTGGGAGCACCAGTTCTTCTCCCTCTCTATGGTAAGCTCCAGCTTTAATGGCCCCTCTGCTGTGATGTGCTTCTTTTACTTGGCATTTAGCATTTACTGGTGGCTTTCACAACGTCTCTTTTCATGTGATGTCTTCCCTCTTTAATTTGGTTCAAAGTGTCTTAAGAACTGGGTCTTCAATTGGGTGATATCTCAATTAATCTTTTAGGGAAAAGGCTCTCTTTGAGACAAAGTTGGGGTTGAGGCAAGGGCCAGGCTCCTCCCTGCTGGACTGGCTCTTTTGGTAAATGAGAAGGAAGAGATCATGCTGCCTTAGTCCAGGAGTCCAGCTGATGAGGTGGTGAGGAAGCCAACAAATCCTGGACTATTGTATGCAGTCGGGACAATCTCAAGGTCAAGTGTGTGAGAGGATTTTATTTTATTTATAATTTTTTTTTAAATGTTTATTTATTTCTGAGACAGAGACAGATCATGAGTGTGGGAGGGGCAAAGAGACAGGGACACAGAATCTGAAGCAGGCTCCAGGCTCTGAGCTGTCAGCACAGAGCCTGACGTGGGGCTTGAACTCACAGACTGCGAGATCATGACCTCAGCCAAAGCCGGACTCTCAACCGACTGAGCCACCCAGGCGCCCCTGGGATTTTATTTTTAAAGTAGGCTCCATGCCCAATGTGGGGATCAGACTCGTAACCCCAAGATCAAGAGTTGCATGCTCCACCGACTGAGCCAGCTAAGTGCCTGGTGATTGGATTAAAAAATAAAAAAACCATTTTCAAGAATCTGGGCATAATTTAGTAATCAATCATAACAACAGTAGAAAAACTGCTCAGTTCAAAGAGACTCAAGTATCCATTTCTGTGGACCCTATTTTAGTTCTGGCTCTTGTTTTCTTACCCATACTTTTCTTTCACCTGACATCTCTAGCTAAATCCTTCTAGTTACATGAATTTTCCTAAGTTGCCTCCAGCTCTTTGTAAAACAGAATGGGGTTCCAATAAAAAAAATAAGAGTCTAGGGTTTTTTTCCCTTTTTTTTTTTGAGAGAGAGAGAGAGAAAGAAAGAAAAAGAGCAGTAGTAGGAGAGAGGGGCAGGAGAGAGAGAGAGAAAGAGAACCTTTTTTTTTTTATTAAAAAAAATTTTTTTTAATGTTTATTTTTGAAAGAGAGAGACACAGAGCATTAGCAGGGGAAGAGCAGGGAGAGAGAGGGAGACACAGAATCCAAAGCAGACTCCAGGCTCTGAGCTATCAGCACAGAGCTCAACACAGGGCTCAAACTCACAAACTGAGATGATGACCTGAGCCGAAGTTGGAAGCTTAACTGACTGAACCACCCAGATGCCCTGAGAGAGACTCTTAAGCAGGCTCCACACTCAGTGAGGAGCCCAACATGGAGCTTGATCCCACAACCCTGGGATCATGACCTGAGCTGAAATCAAGAGTCAAATGCTCAATCGACCAAGCCGCTCCTCTAGTTTTCTTGTAAATGCTATAATGGTGTACAAAAAATGATGTTCCAAACAACTCATTATAACAATTAAAGAGAAGCAACAAAGATAATGCAAGTAAATCACTAAACACAGTGCTTGGCACTTAGCATTCAAAAGATGAGCTGAAACAACACTCTCAATTCTTATTGGCTTCACTTCTCTGGGCCTCAGTTTTCTCATGTGTAAAATGAAAACAACATCTCAAATTTGTTCATTTGCTCAGTCATTAGTCATTTGTTCCAAAATCATTCACTGAATGTTTACTACCTGCAAGGAACAGTTTTAGAGTTTTAGGAACTACAGATAAAATAATGAACAAACCAAAGTCCTTATAATCATGACACTTGTATTCCAGTGGAAGAAACAAAAACCAAGTAAACACACAAAAGGAAAATGTCAGAGATCAGTGCTATGACAAAAAATACAAGCAGGTAAAAGACTAGATAATGTAGCAGGTAAAAGACTAAACAAAGTAGCTCAGCTACTTTAGACAAAAGGTCAAAGAGAACCTCTTGGAGGAGGTGACCTGGGAGCTGAGTCAATGGAAAGAACCAGCAAGGCACACACCAGGGCAGAGCACTCTAGGTAGCGGAAACAGCAACTACAAAGGCCCGAAGGCAGGGACAAGTGTGACAGGAACAAGGAACAGAAGAAACCTCTGTGGTCAGGGTACAGAGAGGGAGTGGAGGAATGGATGGAGGATAGGAGAGGCAGCCAGGACCAGATCATGCAAGTCTTAGCAAACTTGGTAAGGACTCTGGGTTTTATTCTAAGTGGGTAGAGGTTGACAAGCAAGAATGTGGTAAGATCTGGACCTGGTTTTTAAAATTTTTTTTCAGTTTATTTATTTATTTTGAAAGGGAAAGAGTGTGGACACGTATGTGCACACACACGCACACACACAAACACACACCAGTGGGGGAGGAGCAGAGAAAGAGAGAGAATCCCAAGCAGGCTCCTCGCGGTCAGTGCAGAGGCAGATTCCACTCGAACTCACAAACTGTGAGATCAGACCTGAGCTGAAACCAAGAGTCAGACACTTAATCAACTGAGCCACCCTGCCCTCCTCCCTCCCTGCCCCCCCCCCCCAACCTGGTTTGGCAGTAGTGTTTTTTTTAAGGTCCCTTCCCAGCTCCAAACTTCTGATTCTTTCCCTGTCATTCTAGGCTCCCATGAACTAGCTGCATGAGCAAGAAAGATGCACCCTCCTCACTGGAGAGGGTGCAAAGAGAAGGAGCGGTTTCTGCCTAGGGCAGTAGTAGGGAATCTGTGCCACCTTGTTCTGCAGAAGATGGAGGGAGTGGCCCAGTCAGGGAGGGGTGGGAATCCCAGCTTGCAAAACATCCCCAAGCCACCTGTATTGTTTTTGCCTCCTGTGTGGAAGTTTCTGCCAATGACACAGTGCTCTGGAATGCTTCCCCCTCTCCCCCCTCAACCATACACACACCCAATCTTCCGTTTACAGAGACACAGTTGTACTTTGCATTCCTCCCAGGATTTAGTTCAAATCTAGCCTACAGGAAATGGTCGATAAAGAGCTACTGATTGATTAATGAAGATGGGGAATATTCTCAGCCATTAAGCACATATTAATGAGTACTATGAGTACTATGTTGGTCTTTGGGGATGGAAGGTGATTAAGATGGGTTTCTTGCCTTCACTGAGCTCAGAATTCAGCAGATAGGCCAAAACCACAGACAGCTACAATGTAGGATACAAGAGTAACAGCAGCAACATTTACTGGGCCCTCCTTATCCAGAGGTAGAACACGTGGGCTTTGGAGCCAGCAGGCTTGGGTTCAACTCATGACTCCACCACTTAGTAGCTGTGTCTTTGGGCAAATTCCTTAAACTTCCCTATGCCTCACTTTTCTCCTCTGTAAAATGAGAATAGTAAGAGTACCTACCTCAGTGCTACTGTTTTGAGAATTCAGAGAATTAATACATATGAACACTTAAGTGGAACTGCACAAAAAATACTGTTGTTAAAATTACTCTAACATCTGTGTTGAGCTTGACATGTATGATCTCATTTCATCCTTATGAAAAACTGAGACAGGTATTATTTTATTTCCACTTTTCAGAGGCTCAGAGAAGGGGAGGAATGTGCCCAAGGACAAGCAGCTGGTACGTGATGGAGCCTGGATTCAAATTCAGCTGTGTCGGACTCTATAGCCCAGACTGGGTGCCAACTGCAGGCTTTGCCCTGGAGCTCCACGGGCTTCCCTCACTGAGGTTTGGAGTACTGATTTCGAAAGCCAACTTCCACCACTAACTCAAACCAGAAACTGCCCCCAGGTGCCCACACACCTGCATGGACAGGCAGGCAGTTTCCTCTAGGTTGGCTTCTTGTCTGGCCCTATACATCTCTCAGTTTCGTCACTCAGCCACCAGCCTGGGGCCTCATGCCTGCACCTGCTGCTTGACCCAGTCCCAGGAGACCCTGAACTTAGACTTGGGCTCCCTCACTAGACCCTGCCCCAAAGGGCTGTTTCTGAGGACTCCCTGAAGATTTCCTTGATACGGTAACCCCTAGGGTTTCATATGAATGTGGGTGCTGTGAACAAAGGGAAATTTTTCTGGCTGAGTAGCAGACGGAGAAGTGGGTAGAACAAGGGGTGGGATGTTCTTGTTCTGAATCAGAGGTGAGCGTGGGGTGAGGCCCACTGTGCCTCATGGTTTTATGTTTAAGCAGTACTGATCCTGGCTGGGTCAGATCTCCCACTCAGCAGTCCAGCCTAGGCAGGCGAGGACATCCTGGGGTTAGGAGGGAACACTCATTTCTACTTCCCATTTGAGTCACACTCAAGAGTTCTGGCCTTGTCTGGTAATTTGACTACAGAAGGCAGTAATGGCTTAATGTCACTAAACCCTCAGCCACCAAGTGCTAGGCCTCATCATAGTTGATGACAGCGAGAGAGACACTTTTCAGCCTCGATAAGTTCAGGGTGCCTTGCTTTCGGCTTCCTCCCAACAATCCTGTGAAAAGAGTATTGTTTCCATTTTATGGACGTTCAGACTTAAAGAAGTAAAGTAACTTGTCCAAATTCGTGAAGCCAGGTAAGTGAGCCAGCTATTGCTTCTACTCAAAACATGCTTGTTGGTTGAATGAATGAACGAATGAATGAATGAATGACACAGCTATGGCTGTGACCTCGTCAAGGAACAGCAACAAGACCAAATATTTATAGTTCTCAAAGTGCTTTTTCATCTATCATCTCCCTGGGCCTCACAGCTAGCCCACGAGGGAGGCAAGGCGGGTGTTATCTTTCTGCAACAGATGAGGCAACAGGCAGAGCTTGGGCAAGAGGCTTATGGCCACACAGCAAACGAGGAGTGGAGCCATCCTGGAAAAACTCAGAGGCCTCACAACACTTTGTTTAATCGTTCAAACACATGCCACACACCTACTATGCGCTAGGTGTGCTTCTCTGTACTTCTATTTTTATTTTATTTAAAATATTTTATTTTTAAGTACCATCTACACCCAACGTGGGGCTCAAACTTATAACCTCAAGATCAAGAGTCACACGCTCCAGATGGAGCCAGCCAGGCGCCCCAACTTCTATATACTTTAAATATTCAACTCACTAAGCCTTCCACTCAGTCAACAAATAATGATTGAGTGCTTTCTATGTTCCAGGTTCTGTGGCAGGTTCTAGGGACACAGCGGTAAATAAAGCAGAGGAGGAGGGCCCTGCCTTCCTGGAGGTACTCAGCAAAGATCAAATACGCCCTATTGCCAAATGCCAGGTCAGCCACGATTACTGTGAACAGAGCATGACTTGGGGCACTTGTGGAGGAGGTGGAGGACAAGGTTATAGACCACTGTCCTCAGCTTCAGGATCTTAAAATCTCCAAGCTCTTGGTTCAAAGGATATCCACATACTCTCTCAACCTAAAAGTTTTCTCTTGGAGAGTAGTGCCAATAGTGACCACAGCAACTTGACCACCTGTGAAGACACTCTGATAATAATAGCAGTAATAGTAGCTGTCATACTTAGTATATTTACTATATGCCAGCCCCCATGCTAAGTGTTCCATGTATCTTACCAGTTATTTTCATGCTCCCAAGAGTCTTTCAAGAAAAGCACTATATATTATTACCTCCTTCTTATAAATGAGGAAACTAAGGCTAGGGGAGATAAGTAATTTGTCCAAGGGTAACTATAGGGCAAGTAGGCTCCAGTACTGGTTTGCCAAATTTTGTGCCTCTTAACAGTGATGAAATTTGTCTGAAGGAGGCCATGGAGAGGCAGACACCAGGAGCAGCTACTGCCTGGCAGGGCTGGAGCCTCCAGAGCCCCCAAAAGATTCTTCTTCACCCCCTTCCATCCAGCCTTAACATCACACAGATGAGAAGGTAAGGAGGAAATGGTTAGGTGTGCTCAAGCTATCTCTAGGGGAATAGGAGTCTCCCTCTCTACAGAACCTCCAGGTAAGAAGTTTGTGTCCTTTGTTTGCCACCCATCAACCCCCCAGAGAGAGAAAGAAGTGGGCATGGGTGGGGGCAGGAGAGTCTTTTCTCCCTTGGGTGGGTGGAGGGCACATCAAGGAAGAAGGGAGAAACCTGACTGGTTCTTTCCTTTCTTGGACAAGAAGCCCGTACATGTGATACAATGCATATCCTTCACATGGAACCCCCTTGGGGGAATGCCAGGGCACCTTTTGGACCTAAGAAGCCTCAGAAAGGAGAGACTGGTACAGCCCTAAATTGCAAGCTAAGCTAACAATTTCTAAGCATTGTAACTAGGTCATCAGGTTCCTAGAGAAGCCAGCTGTGGCTGGGGGATGGGGAGGGCAATTTTGTAGTCTACCAAGATCCCTACTTCCCTTCAGGCCCCGCCCTCCCTGAAATCTGCACCTGCTCCCAAACTGATCCCTTCCCCCAGCTGGGCCCAGCTGTCAACGGCTCCCAAAGCCCTGCCCCTGCCTTCCATGGGCCAGAACCATGGAGGCCTCTTGGGCAGGAGGTATCTTATTGCCACCTGAGACCTTCAGAAAGGGGGTTGTACGACAGGGAAGGAGTGGCCTGTCATGGTGGGTATTTCTTGCTCCATGAGGGCAGCAAAAAAGTTGGGCCCCTTTGGGCCTTCCTAGGGTACCTTCCTGGCATTGTTGTCACAGGTGGCAGGAGACAGGTGATGTTTACCCTACTGAGACAAGAGTTGCCAAAAGGCTTCAATCAAGCCTTTGAATCTGCACCTGCCCCAGAGCCCCAAAATAACAACCCGGGCAGCCTACCTGATCCACAGGTCACAGGTGCCTCTGGCTTTTATCTCCCTGCAGTTTTCCCTGCTGTGTCCCAGCTGGCAAGAGATTCTCTTTCCCAGGCGTCACTGGAGACCTGGCTGCATCCCTCTGGTATTGGGCCTCTCCCCACTGGGCCCACCTGTACTGTCAACCATCCCTATCCCTCTGCCCAGAGACTTCTGCCATCAGTCACTGCTCCCTTTTCCCTGACCAGCTTTACTCACAACCCAGACCCTCTTCAGCCAGTCTGCCCTCTCGCTACCTCCCAAACGCATCACTTTCTAACCTCCAGATCTGCCCGAGTGGTTCTTACCTACCAAGGCTGCCCTTGCACATTCCTTCCAACTACTGAAAGCCTTCATGGTCCACATCTTCCTAATAGGTAATAATGATGCCTAACATTGACTGAGTATACTGCGTCAGGCACTGTGCTAGGTGGGCTACAGGGTCACTCACTCATTTAACAAATATTTGCTGAGTGTCTCCTACATGCCAAGCACTCTGCTAGACACTGGGGATGAAGGAAAAAATGAGACAAAACTCCTACACTCTAGGGGACTTAGATTTTACTGGAGGAGACAGACGGTAAACATGTAAACATGGGTGGCTTCTCCAGAGGTGATAATTTCAGTCGAGACTTAAATGGTAAGATGACAGCCCTGATCAGATCTAGAAGAGTGATCCAGGCTGAAGAAAAAGCAATTCCATGAGAAAGACATTACTACTATTATCTTCATTAAGGGATGACTCTTATCTTCACTTTACAGATGGGGAAACTGAAGATTCAGTGTGCATTGCATTGCACAAAGCCACACTGCTGAGAAGGCTATTATTCAAGCCTTTGGTGATCTTTCCCCTCCTGACACTTTCCACTACTGGCGCAGGAGAGGGTCTGGGTTGGCAGTGCAGTTGGCAAGGGAGAAGGCGCATATTGATGATGCAGCCTGGGAGTGGAGGCCTCTGGACCGAGTCATCAATTGAATAGCTGATGGTGGAAGTGGCCTGGTTTGGCAGAGTTCCAGGGCATCTGTGGGATGCAGCCAGTGGGTCTGTCCTCTTCTGCTTCTGGAAACGACACCACAGATTTGGCACAGTTTGCCTGGAGCCATTCACCAAGTGTTTCGGGTCTATTCCTCCTGCTGCAAATGAGTTTGCTTCCTTAGGGACACAGACATTTTTGTCACCTAACCTGCATCTAATAATAACCTCATGTTCATTGAGCAGATGCTGGCCAAGCCCTTACCCAACCTCAGGCCCTGTGCCAGGAACTCAGGGTAAAATAAGCCAGTCCAGACCTGCAAAGAAGCAATGACGCAGTGGCTTGAGGGTAGGCTTTGGCACCAGATACATCTGAGTGCGAGACCCAGATCTGCCTCCTGTAAGGTATGTTAGTGTGGACATATTATAGAGCCTCTTTTTTTTTTTTAATTATTATTATTTTTCAACATTTTTATTTTCTTTTTTGAGAGACAGAGACAGAGTGCTAGCTGGGGAGGGGCAGAGAGAGGGGGAGACACAGAATCTGAAGCGGGCTCTAGGCTCTGAGCTGTCAGCAGAGCCCGACGCGGGGCTCGAACCCAAGAACTGTGAGATCGTGACCTAAGCTGAAGTCAGACACTTAACTGACTGAGCCACCCAGGCGCCCCTATAGAGCCTCTTGAAGCTCTGGATTCTCTGTCTTGACACAGTTGTGAGGACCAAACAAGATGATTAACATCAAGGGCATAAATGTAGCACTTGGCACAGAGCAAACACTCAACACACAGTATCTGTTATTATTATTAAAAAGCACTTTTAAATTTCACTTTCTTGCTTAAGCCTCCCTTACTCTGATGAGTTGGTATTCTCTCAGATTTAAGGGTGAGAACTTGAAACTGATATGCCTAGTACTTATGTAGTAGAGCAAGAAATCAAGCTAAGCTTCAAGTCTGAGTCCAGAGTTTTATCTATGGGTGTGTGGAAGGTGATCAGTACACACTAACTATAATGAACCTTGCCTGGTGTGTCTGGCAATAGAGGGGGTAGACGGGTGATACATATAACCTGACTCAGATGGCAGAAGGATACTAGCAAGGCCCCAGGTGTGGGGCACGGAAACAGACCACTGAGGGACAGGACCTAGGTCTACTCACCCCAGTACCCACAGTATCCCCAGCACTTAGCACATGTAAAACATTCATCAATACTTGCTGCTTTAACAAATGAAATAAAACTCTAAGGACAGCTCCAAGCAATGAACAGCCTTAGGGAAGGCAGACATTATATATAACATTCAGGCCTTAAAAGCCAGAAAAAGACTTGTAAGACTGACTCTGCCATTTACTGTGGGACAAGAGTCCTTGCCTTAGTTTCCTTCCTGAAATGGGTCTAAACATACCCACCTCACCTACCTCGCTGTGAAATGACGTATACAAAGGAGGCTGGTAAATTACACAGCGTTCACACGCACATAAAAGCTACTATCATCACGCTACAGACTACTAAGGCAGTAAAGTGTTAAAAGTGTCACCTCGAGTTTGAAGCCCAGGTCGCCCTGGTATTAGCTTATGAGGCCCAGAGCATGTCACTTTTCTCCGAGCCTCAGTTTTTCTCAACCATAGAATGAAGATAACCTTGTAGGGCTTTTAAGAAGGGTAGAGAAAAAGAACACAGGGTTTGGAGTAAGATGGTCTTGGTTTCAAATCCTGACTCTGCCTCCTGCTAAGTAAACCCTCCAAATCTCAGTGTCCTATAATGGTAAAGTTGTCGGGACAGTAACAAAGAGATGATGTTGGTAAAAAGCCTGTCACGTAAGTGGCACTGGATAAATACCCACCATCATCTAAACACTGGTACAATGCGGGGCAGGGGCCGAGTACTTAAAAGTGGGAGCTTGGAAACTACTCTCCCAGGCTTTGCCACTTACTACCTCTACCTATGCTACCTTGCGTAAGTTGCTTAACTTCTCTGTACCTCAGTTTCCTCACTTGTAAAATGGGGTTAATAACAGTACCAACTTCAAAGTGCAGCTAGACGAATGGAATAAATAAATACATATAAAGCACCCTGAACAATGCCTGGCATAGAGTAAGCACTTGATAAATGTTAGGTGCTATTAATAGTAATGTTAACAATAATATTAATCACCAAGTGGAATAAGAGGGAGGGACTGTTTAATCCTGGGATGTGGGCATCCCATGGAATAATTCCAGGGAAGTCCCTGGACAGCTCTGTAGTCAAGTTTTCAGCTGCTGAGAGAAAGACTCTTCCATGGAAAGGACAGGAGGCTGGGGGGGGGGGGGTTCCCTGAGCAAAAATCTCAATCCTGCTGACCAGGAAGCCAGCCTCTGGGGAGACAAGTCAGGCTCCTTGGAAGGGACACTGTGTTCCTGGCTCCGCCTGGCCTGACCGGGGGGAACAAAGGCACGTGTGTGTGGCCAGGGAGGAGGGAGGGGAATGTTTCCCTTTCAAGAGCGGAACAAAGGATCTGAGGCATAGTTGAGTGCGTTCCAATCCCCTCCCAAGCTAGCTCCCATTCCTCAGATGATTGTCCAACAAGGTTTTCAACCTTCTAGCTTCCTCTTGAAAGGTGAAGGGGGGAGGGGCTGACTCCACTTCACTCCATCCTCCGTCATCAGTCTCCAAGAGGCAGGATTTATATGTGCCAAACCTCTAAGATCTCTCTTAGGAGTCTCCATCCTGTGCAGGGGGATGGAGTGGGTGGGGGGGGGAGGGTAGGGACCTCAGGGGAAACTCAGGGTTAATGGATGACACAAGGCACTGCAAGTGACAGGCTTAATGTCCCTCTAGGGGGAGTCCCAGACTGAAACTGCTACTGAGTGATGGAGCCTGGGAGAGAGATGGAGTTCTGGCCGGCCCCCAGAACAGAACTGTTCTGAAAGAACTAACTGGAAATGCACTTTCGAATCTTAAAGGGTTGACCAAGGGCTGGGGAGAGAAGCTAGGTGAAGGGTGAAGGGGGAGGGAGCAAAGAAAGTAACTGACAAGAGGAAAGGGAGGGACACGTCCAAAAAAAGTAGTTTGTGGGGAGGGGGGAGTCTTTAGGGACATTACTTTCCAGTTTCTACACTCTCACCAGCAGGAATCGGCTGCAGGGCTGGGACAGGAAGCAGTCCATGGAAGTCATTGCAATGGCATTTCCTGAAGAGCGAGAGAAAAACCTCTAGTTCCGAGGGGAGCTCTGGAGTCTGCCCAAAAAGCCTTGTAGCTTGGAGCTAGCTGTAAGGCTCCAGCTTGGCCTGAGAGTCTCACCAGGGATGAAACCAAGTACCAGAAGGTCCCAGAGGCAGTTTCTTTCTGCAAAAACACTATTTGCAAAAATCAATATGTAATAAACGGGAAGCCAGAAGGAGCCCTAGGATGTGGCTGCTGTTTGCTGCTGATACTGATAGTCACTACTCTGAGAACATTAAGAAGTAGATTAACTCACTGAGTCTTCAGAACAAGGCACTATTACTGCGGCTATTTACAAGTTAAAAGACTTGTCCACGGTCACACAGCAAGTAAGTGGTCAAATGATCCACAAATCCAAACCCTGCCTCTTCCTCCCGATGTGTAACCTTGGGCAAGCCATTTCACCTCTCTCAGCCTGATTTCCCTCCAGCTCACCCCGCTGCGTGGCTATATGCATCAAAAAGGCAAGGTGGATATGAAAGCACTTTGGAAGTTGCAAAGTGCTACATAAATGTAGAATATTATGACTGTGGGGTCAGTGAGAAAGTACCCTGTATTGACACTGGAATTACTTAATTTTTATAGCTCAAGTGCTGTAGCTGTTGATAGGAAAGAGCCATCCTCAAATGTAATTAATATGCCTTAATGGTGGAACTGGCCACAAGGCTTAAGGCCAGTGACAACCAGATTCCTACCTAGACTGTCCACTTCAACCCTCTGTCCTACAGATTTGGGGGAAACTGGAGCCTGGGGGTGAAGTGAGTTGGCCAAGGTAAGACAGTGAGTCAGAGCAGAATGACAGAACAAGGATCCTGACTCTATGACCAGTGCTTGTACCACCACAGTACAGAAACACCATGAACTCCTGCCATGACAAAAACACTGCTAGGACCCTGCCCTGAGGATGTGCTGGAGGGGCATGGAGCCCAAAAAAGGAGAATGCATGCTGAATGGGTTTCTGACTTGAGTTCTGGGGTAAAAATGATAGGAATTATGCTAACAACATGTGCCAGGCTCTACACATCTTGGGCACGCCTCATAAGGTCTTTGTCATGACCTGATGAAGCAGATATCATCTGCCCCAAGGTTCAGAGAATTCAAGAAGCTTGCCCAAGGTCACACAGCTAGATGTGGGTGAGCTAGGACCTAGGCCCAGACAACATTTCAAACAGAAATATTGCTAGAATGGAGGACAACCATTCAGGATACCACATTTGGACAGAACTATCGCTGAAGAACATCTAGCTTATTTAGCCTCGATTTCATGACCTCCTAGTGGTTAAAAAATGTGGCCTCCATCAACATGCCATGTGCAAGCTTGGCCATATGCTCTTAGTCCCTTCTTACAACTCCCACTTCCGTCTCCTGATCCAAACCACTATTCTTTCTAACCTGGCAGTTGCACCAACCTCATCACAGGGTTCCTGGCTGCAGCCCTTGCAGAATTCAGATCACTTTACCCATGCTCCAAACTTTTTTCTGGTCTCTCACTCATTCAACCACAGCCAAGTCCTCATCGTGGCCTGTAATGCCCTGTGCAATCTGGCTTTTGGCCACCTCTCCCCCTTCAATCCCAACCACTCTCCCTCTTGCTAGTTCTTCTCCTGCCACATTCTTCAGGTTTGGGCTCAAATATTACTTTTTGGTGAGGCCTTCCCTAACCACTCTGAAAACTGCAGCCCCACCTCCCTTGCTAGGCATGCCCTATACTTCAACCTGCTTTATTTTCTTCACAGCGCTTACTCTCACTTGATATGTTATATACGCATAACTGTATGTTTGTTGTCCGTCTCTCCCCACTAGAATGTGAGCATCACAAGGGCAAAACTTCATTTTACTTAAGGCAGTACCCCTAGTACCTAGGACAGCCTGTGCATAGAAGCTCAATAAACACTGTTTGAATCAATGACTGAGCCATCAGGTAAAGGAGTTTCCATTACTATTATTCTGGTTTCTGGCTTGATAGCTGTGTTTCTTCAGAAATTTAGTGGGCATCTCTTTCATTAGGTGCCTGCTATGCCCAAGACCTCTGGGCAAGATGCAGACTTGACCTTCAGGAAAACCCCTAAATCTGGCAGAGATATGATCGTGTTAGAAATGTCTTCTTTACACTCATTTAATACTACCACTGTTTTTTTCTCTCATTTATTCGAGTTCTGCTGGGTATTTTACCAATAAAAAAAGGCTTAGGCCCTCTTCCCAGATATTTGAAACTGGTGATCATATTCTCCTGAGTCTTCTCTTCCCCAGGCTAAACAAAAAGACCCAGTGGGATTGTCTGACTCAGGTCTGCCAACTGGGAACGGGGAAGACAGACTGTCGGCTATAGGGACAGAAGAGAAGTGGCTCCAGGAGCAGAGTGACTCCTTCAAAGAAAAAAGAGGGAGTCCCGAGGGAGGACTCTGTGGAATTAGGTTGGAAGTTGGGGGTGGGGACAGGGCCCTGCTAATTAAGGTAGTAGGAGATTATGCTTCTGTCGAAGAGCAGCTCACTGGGAATTACCCCTAAATCTATCCAGGCTAAACCCAGACAAGACCATGGTTGCTGAAAGAAAGCCCCATGATGGAAGGCTGTGGGTACTCAAAATTGCTGAAGTCCATCGGTCTCAGGACAGATACCTGCTGGGGAAAGGATAGCTGACAACCGCTGCTTCCTGCAGCCCAAACAAATGTGGTGATTGTCCACACAAAAGAAAAGAAAATCTTCTGGGTTCTGTCAAGACCCCCTGAAAAAACACCTGGGTAATTTTCTAGCAGAGGCTGAAGGGCTCCATGGGGCCACTGGGGAAATTAGTCCCAGGAAGTCTGGAAAATTCTGTGATGGTGACAGAATTTTAAAAGCAATGTCAAATGTACATCCAGGAGAACTGGGTGTTTTGAGGTGGAGTCCCTGAGACATTTCTACCTCACTTTGGGACCTGAATGAGATTACTAAAAATTTCCACGTTTGGGGTTTCTAATGGGGTTTCCCCAAGAAAACCGCAGAACTGCCAACAGCTGCTGAGATCTGCAAAGGTCACTGAGGTGCTTCAGCTAAGCATATACCCATGCCAAAGAAGCCAGAATAGGCAAGAAGAAACCTATAGAAACTAGAAGACCACAGAGCCATGCAACCTGGGAAAGGCCAAATTACGCTTCTTCTCCCCACACACTGTTCATTGCTCTCAGCAATGGTATTTCCATCAGGCTTAGGGGTTTCCCAGGCACAGCGATCCCAAAATGGCCAAGTCTACCTGGGTCCTCACCCTAAAGCTGTCCACATTCCCATTGAAAGCCCCAGAAACACTCTGTCCTACAGAGAAGGTCACATTATATTCCAATCTAGATGATTATCTCAGGAGCTGGCTTTGTTTCTTGAGAAACTCTGAGGCCAAAGTTCAGTTTTCTGAGGAAGAGAGCCCACTCATTAAAGAGGTGCTTCTTCCACCCTACAATTAAAGCCCAGGAAGGGCTTTTGTTCTAGATCCTTTACTAGAGTCAAGCTATGGCAGGTGGCTATCATTATTCTATTCTACAGGTGAGAGAGATGGATGGACAACAGAGACAAACAGGTTCAGCATCTTGCCATGTGACTCCAGTAAGGCCGTGGTGTGGCTGTGACCGAAATTCCAGTCCTTGGAACCCACCCACAATTAAGTAGACAGATCTGAAGCAGGCCACCTTCTCCCCACATGCACATGATTCTTATCTAAGCCTGAGAGGGTTTAACAATGAAAAAACTAACAAGAAGGTCACTCTGGCTAGGCAAAACCTTTAATGCCCACTTGAGTTTTACCAGTGCCAGAATCAGACTACCTGGGACCTGCTATGGCCAACAAAGGCACTGTTCTACCTGCACAATGCCAGCATCACAGACCAGAGTGAGTACCTCCACACGCATGTTTTGTTTGGCCTTACTGCATCTCTGGCTTTCTGTGCCAGCATGTCTGGGTCACTTTGTTACTCCCAGGACAACCTGATATGGGATGGAAAAGACTTCAAGCTTTGGAGTCAAGCTGACCTAGGTATAAACTCTCACTCAGTCACTTAACTGGTTGAGGGATACCTGGAGCCAGTCATTTAGCTATCAGGAGTTTCACATGTCAACTGGGAATAAACCCCCCTACCTTGGAAAGTTATTGTGTGGGTTCTATGAAACAGCATGTCATTTCCACGAGGGAAGATACCACGTGCCGCTTATGGCCAGCACAGTGCCTGCCTCATGGTAGATGCTCAATAAATTTTGGTTGCGTAAATAAAAGACCCAACACAATGCCTCACACATAAGATGTACTCCATAAAGGTTCATTTCCTTCCCCTTTCCGGTAGGGATGCTAAATTTAGAGCATACCCCAAGGTGGTAATGGCCCAGAAGTCCTACACTCGTGGATCCACCACAGCCTCCAGGAAGGTTTTGAGATGCCACTGCAGCAGCCAGTCTGTGCAGCTCAAACAGGATGGGTGGGTAGCTTCTATCCAAAGGATCCCCAGCCAAATGTTCTTTATGTCCTGGCCTCAGGGAGCATGTGTGCCGAGAAATGGTGCTGACATAACTTGCTCTTCTGCACACAACCCCTCTGTTCACCAAGAGGAAGTAACATATGGTATGTTGTCTAACGGGCTCTGAAAATCCTTGAGCAAAGAGACAGAAGATGGAATTTCAATCCAGGGGCGGCGATCTGATGAACTCACCCTATGCTGCTGTGTCTAAAACCTCTTTCTACGTACAATACTGGGCAACTGGCAATTCTCTGATCCACGTAGCCCTCTGCAGAGGCTGGCCGACGGAACAGGCTCCTCTCCCAGACTGTCTTTTGTTAATAGCTGGCAACAACCCACCTGGTATTAGCACCACTGGCCAAAGACAATAGTTGGGCAAGGTGGGCATAAGGCCCAAGTCTACTAGGAGATGCCTCAGAGGGTGTGTCTAAAGCGCTGGAATCCCATCCCTCCTGGAATCAGCTGAACAAATATTTGCCCCCAAAGAGAATCAAAGCAGGAGGGAACGGCGAGGTCATCACACAAACCAACAGGAACTATTTAATCATTTATCCCCCCAGGGAGTTCATTTACAGAATGGCTTTCAAGTCTGGTCGGCCTTAGCTGGAGAGCTCTCCACCTTTACCTCCCCAACCCCACCCCAGTCATCTGACCTCTACTGACTTGACCCCTTTGTATTTTACAAGAACTAGCAGCAGGAAGAGTTAATGAAGTTGCAAAGAAATGGGAAATAAGACGGGGGAAGGGTTCCAGGGCAAACTAGGAGGTCCCTTGCTCAGAGGTAAACTGAAGTGCCACGCCCTAGGCCCAGCCTATGGATAATTTGCATTCTTGACATTCCAGAGTCCCCGGTGCAAGGCCCCTTCCACCTCAGCTCCTTCAATAGATGACTTATTTCCCAAAGCCTGCTCAATTTTCTGGGTATTCTGAGGGGACCAAATACCTCTCATAAGCCCTGCACCTCCCCTACGCAGGGACAGAAGCAAGGAAATTAGGACCCATCTCACTGTGGAAGAGCAAAAACTGCCTATAATGACCATTGGTAAAGAACCTCTCACCACTGTCTCCTCCTAATTTGGTGATGGGCAAGAGAATTCTTCCTCCCTAAGAAAGGAATGAGGCATGACTCCTGGGCCTAGAAAGTGCGTCTGGAACCAGTAACAACTACTACTATGGAAACTTGCTGGTGCCAGTCACTGCGCACATTAGCTCCGAGATTTACAATATCCTACAAGGCGAAGAGGGCTTGCCACGTTTTTTTAGTGGAAGAAACCGAGGCTCAAGGTAAACTGGCCTGTCCAAGGTCACACAGCTGGTTAAGTGACCGGGCTGGCACTGAAGCCTAGGTCAGTCTGTTCCCGAAGTCTGTCACTGAATCTCAATGTCCCAAAGACCGGGTTCTCGCTTTGCCAGCACACAGTGATCCATGAAGAGGCCCCAGGGCCCTGGCCGGAAAGCAACAGGCATAACAGCTGGAGCTCCCCAACCGACCCCAGGCAGCGAGGTGCAAAGTCCCCGGGCTTAATGCGTGACACAGCAAGAGCTCGGCAAACAGGCCAGCTATGCAGAAAGTTACACACTTGGGAGCAAAGGAACATAGGGGAGCAGCGCAAACAGGGCCAGCCCACTGGCACAGCTTACATTGCCCTAGAATCTGACCATCCTCAGCCATCCAAGCCAGTGGGAACTTCTGCCTGGCTGTGCCCTGTTCTGAGAGGAGAGGAACATGTATGCAAACTCTGAAATAAAGGGGAACTTGAGTTGTGGGAGGGAAGCCCAGGACAGGACTGACATCCCGGGGGGAGTAAGAATGGAGGGGCTCACAGGCATTACACTCAGCAGCCCTTTCTGTGGTGAGGGGAGCACTGACTGTACTCACTTCCCACTCGCAAAGATTTGGGGCCAAATAAACACACAGGCTGTTTTCTTCCGCTGGGAAACTGGAACACAAGTATGAAAGAGCGGGGCCGTGAGGGTGACCGGAATGAAAGCTGCCTGGTCCTTCAAGATCTAGGTCATCTGTATTTGAGAACAGCTAACCTCTTGTGGTGCAAGGAGGCCGGTCACATCTCCTTAACAAACAATACCTCCAATAATCACCCGGCACAACAGCATGGAGAAGCAGGGGAGAAGCTGTTAGGGATCTCTCTGACCAGAAGCCAAGAGAAAGGGACACACAAGGGGCGTGGTCCTTACCCAGCCGCCGTTCTCCTGGATCCAAGGCTCTAGGTGGTCGTTCAGGTAAGTGGCCATCCAAGTTGCGATCCGACTCACCAATACCTGCATCTCCTTGTCTACGCTTTCCACGCACAGTGCCCCACCGAAGGAGAAAAAGGCCACAATGCGACCCCAGTTCACCCCATCCCGGAAGAGTTCATTCACTACCTGCTCAAAGCTCTGATATGCTGTCCCTGGGGTGATGTGAAGCTGGGATGTCAGGTCGCTGAATGCCCGCCGGTACCTCAGTTCAAACTCATCCCCGGCCTCCCTCAGCGCCTGCTTCACCGCTGCCATGGGGATCACCTCCCGGGCATCCAAGCTGCTGCTGTGGCCAGTGGCTCCATTCACCGCAGGGCTGTCCGCCAAGTGCCAGGATGGGTTGCCATTGATGGCACTGGGGGTCTCCATCTCTGATTCAGTCCCTTCTGGGGCCTCAGTTCTGTTCTCTTCCACATCACTAAACTGACTCCAGCTGTATCCTTTCTGGGAAAGCTTGTAGGAGAGAAAGTCAACCACCAGCTCCCGGTTGCTCTGAGACATTTTTATAATAGGGATGGGCTCGACCAGTCCATTGTCCAAAACACCTGCTCACTCACTGAGTCTGGTCTCTGCTTGGTGGTTCTCTTCTGAGATCCAAAGCCAAGATAAGGTTCTGATGGAAGAGAAAGAGCTTCAGGAAAAAAAAAAAAAAATTAATATGCATGCCATTTACCCTACAATATCCCATTCCCCCTGGAGGTACCAGAACTGGTTTCTTTGTGGCTCTTAGGAAGGTCTGGGTCTAGCTTCCAGGAGACTTCAATGAAGTCAAATTGAAAGCACCAGTGGGCTCTTTCTGAATCATCACACAGGCTTTTTTTTTTTTTTTTTACTCCAGCCACCCCTTTTTCTCCGAAATGCCTTCCTCAGAAAGTCACCCGCACGGGCAGTCTGCCCCCCATCCCCACCCCCGCACCACCTACATTCAAATCCGTCTCAGGCGACCGCAGGCAGGTGCAACCCCCGGAAGATCTTTTGTAACATAGGTCGGGAGAAGAGGTGGCAGCAGGGATGCCGGCAACTCAGCCGGCCTCACGGCGGCTGGCAAAAAAAGGAGCACTGGCCGGAGGGATCATGCGACCCGGCAGGCTGGGAGCCCAGAAGGCGATACAGGAATTACGAAGCTCAGGAACCGGCCCCCTCGCTTGCTTCCTCCTCCATCGCCCGGATCGAGGGCGGCCACTCGGCAGCGGCCTCCTGCCACCCGAGAGCCCAGCCCCCTCGCTCTTGCACGCCCCTTGGCTCTCCGCCTCCTACTGGGAGCCAGGAGAACTCTCCCGGAGGTGGCTGGTGTGGGGTTTAGGTTTTTTGTTGTTGTTGTCGTTTCTATTTAAGTACCAGCCCGGGGTAAGGCTTCCGAAACCCTGAAGGTACTTCTCAATGGGGTTCAAGGTTTCGAGAAGGGACAGAAGGAGGGGGAAACTGCCTCGGATCTGCGGTCTGACTTCGGAAAGGCCATCCCCGGGCCTTTCCGGGAGGCTGACGGCCGGGGACCCCCCAGAAACACCGCCGATTTTCTTTGAATTCCCCAAAGGCCCTGGACGTAGCGGCGGTGGTGGGGGATTGCCGGGTCCTCCATTCCCCGCACGGACACAATGGCCGCCGGCGCCCTGCACAAAGAGGGGGTGAGGGTGAGGCTCCGGGCCTCTCCTCAGGTCAGGGAGAGGGCCTGAGGCCTGCTCGAACGTCTCCCCCCCACCCCCCGCCCAGCTGAGACCACGTTTTCCTGAGGACAGGCCCAAGGTGGCTTCCTGGCGCCCCCGGGAGGCCTTGGGGGCCGGGGGCTGCACGTCTCCGGAGCCCGGGGCGGGTGGGCTGCGGCCTGGTGGCTTCTCCCGCGCGCTAGGCCGGGTACCCGCCGGGCCACCGCCCCGTTGCCAGGCAACCCCTCTCCCTCAGGGGCGCCCCCTAGCCCTTTCAAGAAGGAGGGGTCTCGCCCCCGGCGGTCCGCCCCGGCGTAGCCAATCAGTAAGTCCAGTCGGCACGGAAGCGGGACGGCGAGGGCTCCCATTGGGCGCAGCGCCTGCCACGCACAGGGGAGGCGGTGCTCTCACCTGCGAGCCCCGCGAGCCGTGGGGGGCCACGTCCCCCCTTCATCGGCCAGGTAGCTTCCAGACGCGAGGGCTCTTCGTAGCCAAGTTCCGCGCTGCGGACCCGGGCCGGCCTACCTGGCTGACGGCTCGTGCTGTCTCTTCCGAACGAGCCGGCCTCAGTTTCCCCTGAAGAGACCGGGGGAACTTGCAAGCTCAGTCACTTCCGGTGCCGCGGCAGCGCGCGCGAGCCCGAGACGCAAAGGGAGTGCGCGCCTTGAGGACTGGCGTCAAGACCTGGGAGGGAGCGCCCCCTTGCGGCAGATCTGGGGAATATGAAGACGCAAAAAAAAACCAAAAAACAAAAAAGTCAACGTTTATATTCACATTTCGGTGCGTTCATTTAGTCAGTGTCCTCTATCTGTGTTTATATATCTAAAAAGCGTCGCGTTATAACTAAGAACGTTGTGTCTGGGATTCCAACTCTGTCAGCTGGGGAAGTTATTCAACTGCTCTGTGCCTCAATTTCCTTAACTGTAAAATAGGTGAAAACACAACCTCCCTCACTGAGTTATTGTGAGGATTGAAAGAGTTGTTGTTTGTAAAATCTGTAGCATAGTGTGTGGTCCATAGTATATGCTGCATAAATGTATTCAACAAATGTTTATCATTTGGGTTGCTGAAGATAGAAACAAGACAAGACATGATCCCCGCTTTCATGAAGACTTAAACCCTTGAGCTGGAGACAGTAAACAACTAAGAAAATACACAAACAAGGAAATTTCAAATAGTGACTAGTGCTATGAAAGAAGTAAATCAGGTTATTGTCATAGAGTGAAGGGAGTGTGCTGCTTTAGACTGGGTACCCAGGGATGTAAACCCTGCCGTGCCAGACCAGTGAGAGAGGCATTTGTTCAACAATTGCTTATGTGGGATGGCCAGGGGTGGCCTCTTGGAAAAGAGACCTAGAACCCAAGACTTAAAATATAAGAAAATGCTGACCCATGGTGAGAAACTAGAGAACAGCAACCTCGGTAGAGGGAACAGCTTAATGCAGAATGTTCTTCAGAACCGGAAGATGTTGACATGTTTCAGAAACTGGAGAAGCAAGTTGAGGGAGGGGAAATGTGGCATGGCAGGAGGTTGGAAAGTTGACCATAGAAGTGAGTTAGACTTGAGTCTAAACATTGAGAGGTGTTTTATGTTAAATTAATTAATTAAAAATAGGTATACGGGAACACTGAACATTAGAAATATACAAAGGGCTCCTGGGTGGCTGAGTTGGTTAAGCAACCAACTCTTCATTTCGGCTCAGGTCATGACCTCATGGTTTGTGGGATCAAGCCCCACATCAGGCTCGGCGCTGACAGTGCAGAGCCTGCTTGGGATTCTCTCTCTCTCCCTCTGTCTCTCTCTCTCTCTCACTGCCCCTCCCTCTCTCTCTCTCACTGCCCCTCCCTCTCTCTCTCTCAAAATAAATAAATAAACTAAAAAAACTCCTTTTAAAAAATAAAAATATCCAGAGAGCATAGAATGAGAAAAGTAAGTCCTCTTCCCACGTCTGCTTTCCAATCCACAGTTCCCCCCACATCAATCACTTTCTTCTGTAGTCTTTCAGAGATGGTCACTGTATTCACAAGCAAATTATGTGTACAGATTTTTTACACAAATACTAGCTTGCTATAGACACTTCTACATCTTGCTCTTCTGGCTGAGCTCTACATTTTTGGTCTGCCTCGATTTTTAAAAAAAATTTTTTTTAACATTTTATTTATTTTTGAGGCAGGTAGAGACAGAGCATGAACAGGGAAGGGTCAGAGAGAGGGAGACACAGAATCTGAAACAGGCTCCAGGCTCTGAACCGTCAGCACAGAGCCCGACGTGGCGCTCGAACTCACAGACCGCGAGATCATGACCTGAGCCGAAGTCAGCCGCTTAACCGACTGAGCCACCCAGGCGCCCCTGCCTCAATTTTTAAAATTAACACACGGGGCGCCTGGGTGGCGCAGTCGGTTAAGCGTCCGACTTCAGCCAGGTCACGATCTCGCGGTCCGGGAGTTCGAGCCCCGCGTCGGGCTCTGGGCTGATGGCTCAGAGCCTGGAGCCTGTTTCCGATTCTGTGTCTCCCTCTCTCTCTGCCCCTCCCCCGTTCATGCTCTGTCTCTCTCTGTCCCAAAAATAAATAAACGTTAAAAAAAAAAATTAAAAAAAAAAATTAACACACAACTTTATATAAATACCTGCCTTAATTTACTTGCCTAATATTCTCTTTGGGTACATTTGGGTAGTTTCCATTCCCTTCTTATTACAAACAATACTATAACTCATCCATTCGTTATTTTGCGTATGTGGGAGTTTATGTTAGGTACATTCCTGGAAGTAGAATGCCAGTAAGTGAGTACACGAACTTGTTTTTGTTTTGTTATAATGGATATTGGCAAAGTCCTCTCCCATCAGTTGTACCAGTTTGTCCTCTCCTGTCAGTGAAATATGAGAGTGCCTTGTCCTCACATCCTGAACTGCAGTGTGTGGCCACTGAGATAGATAAAAACGAAGAGGCACTTTTATTTTTCTTTCTTCTTTTTATTTTTTCACCAAGAGTGAAGTCGAGCAGTTTTTCGTATTGATGAGTCTTCTTCTGGGGGGAGTTTGTTGTGGTGAATTCTCTATTCATTTCATTTGCCCTTTTTTTCAGTTGGTCTTTCCATTGAGCTTTGTCTCATTGATTTATAGGAATTTTTATCCTTTTTTTCTACATCTAAGCTGTAAATATTTTTCCAGTTTATTTATTACCATGGACAAACTTTTACTTCGTATGTATTTTAATGTATCAGTGTTTTCCTTTGTGGCTTCCAGGTTCTATGTCATTCTTAGGAAGACTTTCTTCAATTCAATATTAGAAAAAAAATTATCTGTACTCATCTAGCTTTTACTTGGCTTCATATTTTATATTTCAATCCTGTGCCATCATAAAGTCACTTTGCTATATAGGCTGTGAGGCAGGAATCCACAATTTTTTTTTCCAAATAACTACCCAGTTACCCCATGACTATCATCTTTTCCCAACTCATTTGATATGTCTGTATTATCATAATCTACATTCCCAAGTGTATGGGGCCAATTTCTGAACTTTCTATTGTGTTCAATGGGAGAGTTTTAAACTGGGGCAGGATGTGATCTGCTTTCCTTTTTGAAACCTTCAGTGTCAATATGAAAATTATCATCATGGAAGTCTATGATGTGCTTTGGGGGTCCAGCAGAGGGCAGATCAACCCAGCCCAGAGACATGGGCTTTATTGAACTGGTCCTTAAAAGGAGAAAAGGATTTTGCCTGGAAGAGAAGGGAGGTAAGGGGCATTTTAGGCAGCAGGCACTGCCTGAGCAAAGGCATGGAGGTCAAACCTGAGAATCAATGGTGTGTTCTAGAAATAAATTGGGATGGCTGAGAAGGGAGTGGTGGTAGCAGAGACTGAATGTAAATGTGTAAATGCGTGTTCAGGACACTGCATAGACACTGGAGGAGCCAGCCAGGAAAGGACGTGAAGAGATTTATATTTTGGAAAGATGGATAGAGCCTTTTGGGAAGGGAATTTTGCAATATTTACCAAAAGCCTTAAACACCAGTCTGGGAAGATCATTGAGAAATGATCTTTGATTGGAATTGAATTTAAGAAGTGAAATGCATCCAAAGATTTATCCACAGAGATGTTTGTGCAAGGTTATTTATAACACCAGAGAGAAACATTAAAACTAAGAAGGGCAATAAATAGGGTGACGGTTTGCATGGGTTAAATTCCCACATTAAGATTGTTAACTGAGGTATATTTAATATAGTGGGAAAAGGCTCCAAACATAACACTTAAAAATTACAAAAATTGTGATTTATAAAAATATATGTTACATGCAAGATGTAGTAGAAGGAATTATACCAGAGTTCGAAAGGTAGTTATTGTTGAGTAGTCAAATTATGGGTGATTCTCTTTTTTTTTTAAATACTTTTCTGTGTTATCTAACATGACTACATTGTTTTAATTGGAAAAGTGTTTTTTTAATTAATTTTTTAATTTTTTAAATGTTTATTTATTTTTGAGAGAGAGAGAAAAACAGAGTGCGAACAGGGGAGGGGCAGAGAGAGAGGGAGACACAGAACCCTTAGCAGGCTTCAGGCTCAGAGCTGTCGGCACACAGCTGCACGCAGGGCTTGAACTCACAAACTATGAGATCATAACCTGAGCCAAAGTCAGACACTTAAGCCACTAAGCCATCAAGGCTCCCTGGAAAACATGTTTTTAAAAACATGTTTGCTGAGATTTAGATGATGAGGTAATGCTTGTGGTGTAATGTTAAGTGAAAAGTATACAAAATTAGGGGCTCTTGGATGGCTCAGTCAGTTGAACATCCAACTTCAGCTCAGGTCATGATCTTGCAGTTTGTGAGTTTGAGCCCCGCATGGGGCTTGCTGCTCTCAGCACAGAGTCTGCTTCAGATCTTCTGTCCCCTTCTCTCTCTGTCCCCCCCTTGGTTGTGCCCTCTCTATCTCAAAAATAAATAAAACATTAAAAAAAATTTTTTTTAAAGTACACAAAATTAGATATGTGATACAATCTCATCTCTAAATACCATGCATAGGAGAAAGGCTAGAAAATCAATGTGATAAAGACAAACTCCTTACACAGATGCGAAAGAGAAATGGAACAGAGTGGTCAGTAAATCTGAAAAGATGCTCAACCTCACTAGTTATCAAGGAAAATGAAAATTAAGACCTCAGTGAGACACCATTTCACACCCACCAGACTGGCAAAAAGGAGAAAATCCAATAAAATCAAGTGTGGTTCCAAGAATATGGAACAATTTGGGGGAAAAAAATGGATTACTACCTAGTAGAATTGATGATGCCCAGCAATTCTATTCTTTGATATGTGCTCTAAAATAACCCTTGCACATGTACTGATTCAAGTATAAGAATATTCATAGCATCTGGAATACCTGGCTGGCTCAGTTAGAGGAGCATGTGACTCGATCACAGGGTCGTGAGTTTGAGCCCCACGTTGGGTGTAGAGATAATTTTTTAAAAAAATATAAAAGAATATTTTTAGCAGTACTACTTATAATGGCAAAAATTTGGAACTACTCAAGTGTCCATTATAGCAAAATGGTTTAACAAATAGTAGTATATTTATACATAGTAATATGATACAATCAGAAAATAAGTGGATTTAGTTACATACAGCATGAAAGAATCTTAGAAACATGTTGCATGAAAAAAATTGTAAGAGAATAATGAAGTATGATTCCATTTATACATAGTTTGAAAACAGGAAAAACTAATCTACATTCTACGGAGGATTTGTGGTAGCCAGCCTCATCCAAGATGGCCCCCAAAGATCCCTCCCTCCTGGTATTCACGTCCTTGTGTAGTCCCCTCCCACAATATATCAGAGCTGTTCTATGTTACTGATGGCAAATGGCTGAGGTGATGGTATGTCACTTCCAAGACTAGGTTATCTCTTTCTCTCATCACGCACTCTGGGGGTAACCAGCTGCCATGTTGTGAGCAGCTGTACAGAGAGGCCCATGTGTGGTGAGGAACTGAAACCTTCTGCCAACAGTCATGTGAAACTCCTCCTGCCCCAGCCTCCAGGTGATTATAGCCAACAGCTTGACTACAACCTCATCTGAGACCCTGAGCCAGAACCACTCTGTTAAGCTGAATTTCTGACCCTAAGAAACTGTATAAAGATAGTATTTGTAATTTTAAGCTGCACTGTAGCTATAGATAACTAATACAGGGATATATACCTATGTGGTAAAATTATTAAAAAATGTAAAGGAATAATCACAAAATTCAAGATAGCCATTGCACATTAACAAGGGTGGGCTCAGGATGAACTGGGGAATCAGATACAATTCAAAGTTTGAAAGATAATGGAAACGTTCTTATTCAATTGAATTGTACATATATATTCAGAATTTTTTGCCTCATTTTTTATACATACATGTATTTGTACCTACTCAATATCTCATACAATCCATTTTAAAAATACTGGAAGGATGGGGCATCTGGGTGGCTCAGTCAGTTAAGTGTTTGACTCTTGATTTCTGCTCAGGTCATGATCTCATGGTTTGTGAGATGGAACCCTGCTTCAAGCTGTGTGCTGGGATTCTCTCTCCCTCTCTCTCTGCCCCTCCCCTGCTTGCATGCTCTGTTTCTCCCTCAGAATAACTAAATTTTTTAACAAAATCTTAAAAAACTAGACTAAAAAAAAGACTGGAAGGAAATATATTACAAGTAAGAAAGCATTACTTTTAAAATGAGAAATTAAAATAAACATATAAAAATATAAAAATACATAAATATAAGTATGTAAGGATATAGATATGAGGATTTGCTATATTTATGAAAAGATCTCTGAAAGATACATACTCATCTTTTAACACTAATTTTTTAACTGAGGGAGAGGGATTGGTGATGGGGTGTGGTAAGAGGCATAGGGCTTTTTCACTTTTACTTCATGTATGTTTATGAACCCAGATGGATCTTGCTGCAAATCTTAACTCTGGTATGTGGCCTTGGGCCGTTCATGTCACCTCTCTTGAGCCTCCATTTTTTCCATCTGGAAATTGGATATAATTGCACCTACCTGGCAAGGTTGTTGCAAAGATTAAGTGAAGTCATGGATGTACAGCACCTTATATATACCTTCCACTCTGTCATAAGCTTTTTTTTTTTTTTTTGTAATTTAAAAACCTATTTAAACAGAAAAGATCTCACATATTGAAGTATCTGGCCTACGGACCAAGCCAATGGCCACTACAAATGAAGAGGATGGAATTTCAAGGGGTTCTCTCTCTTTCCTCTTCCCAAAAGACAAAGGCCCCACTTGAGCCTGGCTACCACTGATTTTACATGAGCTTATTGAAAAGAAACCCTTGCATCAGCGGTCACTCCCTCCCCCCCACCCCCAGCACTAGCAACCATCAATCTACCTTCTGTCTTTATGAATTTGCTTCTTCAGGAAATTTCTTATAAATGGAGTCATACCGATTTGTCCTTTTGAGTCTGGCTCCTTTTACTTGTATGTTTCAAGTTCATCTGTGTTGTAGTATGTATCAGTACAATTGATTTTGTTAAAAAATACTACTCCTTTGCATGGATTTACCACCCCTTATGGATCCATTCATCAGTTGGTGGACATTTGGGTTGTTTCCTATAGTCTGTTGTTTTTAATCACAGATTCCTAAGATCTCTATAATCCTTCCCCAAGAGGAATTCCACATCAGCCATGAAGAAAAAGACGAGGAAACACCTGTAGAGCTCCCTTTGCTTGGGTGGATGGGAACTATGGAAGACAGAGTGGTGCCCCCTTCTCAGGGACCCTTTGGATGGCTGTCACCAATGGCTCACACTTGCAACTTTCTCCAGGCAAGTGTTCTTGGGTGACTGTAGCCACTCTGCCTGGAGGTCTTTGAGAGTTAGTCACCACCCATAGCCAATGACTGGCTGGTGTCTATTCTCCACGAAGTAGGAGGACTCCATCAAGCTGGAAGGCAAGTACAGATTTTTGGTTTGGTGACCACTGGTCAGATGTCGGAGGGACTGACATCTAATGGCACAGAATGAAGGAGCAGATTTGGGAGGGGCAAGGGTAGAAGTTGGTTCTTTTCTTCTTTCTCACTTTCAAAAAATAAGAGTTTGAAGAGTCTGAGTAACTTTCCACCCCACTGACTCCTCCTCCTCCTCTCTCCTTCGCAGACTTCTCTCCCCTACCATACTTCCATTATAAAAAACAATAAATTCAAATCACACAAATAATACATGGCCACATTCTTTTCTAAAGCAAAGATAAAACCCACATTATCTATCCTTTCTGTCCACAATCCAGTTTAATTCCTTCCCTCTGAAGTTCCCACATTTGTCAGTTTGTTGTGAATTCTTTCATACCTTTCTGTCATATATACATCTGTGTTTAATTTTTTAAATTTTTATTTATTTTTGAGGGGGGGCAAGCAGGGGAGGGGCAGAGAGAGAGGTGGGGACAGAGGACCCGAAGCAGGCTCTGTGCTAACAGCAGAGAGTCCTAAGTGGGGCTCAAACTCACAAACTGCAAGATTATGACTTGAGCTATAGTTAGATGCCCAACCAACTGAGCCACCCAGGCGGCCCATACATCTGTGTTTAGAAGAGGCAATGTAGGGCAACGGTTAAGGGTTTGGCCTCTGGAGTTGGACTTCTTGTGTTCAAATTCTGGCCTGTCACATTCAAATCGTGAGACCTTAGAGAAGCTGTCTACCCTCTCTGAGCCTCAATTTCCTCAATCTATAAGGCGAAAATGAGGACATTACCTACCTCATAGAGTTATTATTAGGATGAAATAAGTTAATAAGTATAAAGTACTTCAAACAGTGCCTGGTATATGGTAAGTGCCAGGTAAGTGCTAGATGTCATTATTTATACACACCCACAGAAAAAGTACAGCATTGTTTTGCATATTTTTTTTAATTCAAATTCAAGTCAGTTAACATACAGTGTAGTATTGGTTTCAGGAGTAAAACCCAGTGATTCATCACTTATATAGAATACCCAGTGCTCCTCCCAACAAGTGCCCTCCTTAATGCCCATCACCCACTTAGCCCATCCCCCCCACCTACCTCCCCTCTAACAACCCCTAGTGTGTTCTCTGTATTTGCATATTTTTTTAAAATTTTTTTAATTTTTTTTTAAAATTTTTTTTAACATTTATTTATTTTTGAGACAGAGAGAGACAGAGCATGAACGGGGGAGGGGCAGAAAGAGAGGGAGACACAGAATCGGAAGCAGGCTCCAGGCTCTGAGCCATCAGCCCAGGGCCCGACACGGGGCTCAAACTCACGGACCACGAGATCGTGACCTGAGCTGAAGTCGGACGCTCAACCGACTGAGCCACCCAGGCACCCCTGTATTTGCATATTTTTAAAAAACATAATGGTTTCAGGGGGGCCTGGCCGGCTCAGTCTGTGGAGGATGCGACTCTTGATCTTGGGTAATGAATTGAAGCTCCACGTTGGGGATAGAGTTTACTTAAAAAAATAAATGTAACGAAACCATAATGGCTTCAGAATGAATTCATATCAATCAGCAATTTGTTTTTTAACCAAAAATGTGTCTCAAAAATACTTCCCTGTCAGTCCGGATCAATCGAACTCTTTTTGAACTGATGCTTAGTATCCCATGTTATACCCAGTTCATTAAAATGCCTTCCTACTTATGGACATTTAGGTGGTTTCCAATTTCTCACAACTACAATGCAGTAGCCTACTAATTGATTTCCCTTTTTCCATTCCTGTTCTCCTTCCCTCTGTTTTCAGCACAGTAGCCAGAATTATCCCATTAAAAGCAGAGGGCTAACCAATGCTCAAAAACCTCCCAGGCCTCCCACCTCATTCAGAGTAAAGATCAAAGTCTTCACAATAGCCCAGTTGGTCTGCCAGAATATCTCCTGACATTCTCCTCCTTGTCCAGTTGATTCAGCCACCCTGACTTCCTAGCTATTTCTAAAACACGCCTGCTATGCTCTTCCTTCAGCTATCTGGATGGCTCACTCTTCACCTTCTGCAAGTCTTTGTCCAAATGTCCCTGAACTACCCTACTTAAAATTACAACACTCCTTCACATGGAGGCCAAAACAGTGATGGTGAAATTGTGGGTAGACTGGACCAGATGTGTCTGCCCTTTCAGCTCTAAAATGCTGCTTTGGTGATTTCAGACCTCACGGTCTGCCATTCATGAAGAATGGGAACTTGAGACTCCGTCTAGAATGTCATCAATGCAGAAGGAATGACAGGAGATGAATCCCTTGGGTCAGGCTCACCCCTTGGAACGACTTGGGAAGTTCTCACACACATCCTGGCCCGAGGCACTGCCCATTCACTCACTCACCTACTGAGCACCTTCTGTCTAGTACGCCCTGGACCCAGCACAGGTCTGCTGCCCCTGCTCTCCTAATGTAAAGCGAGCTCCCTTTACCTCCACCCCAGCCTGGGCCTGGCTACTCCATGGCCCTGCAGGTCCGTAGTAGCTGGGTGATTGATGTGTCTGCTGAAAGTGGGCGGCCACAGTGTAGGCAGACCCTGTCCTTCCTTTGTCTCTGTCCAGCCCCTGCCTTCCTCCTGTCATTGTTATCTGCCCCTTGGGGCCTGGAGAGCAAATGATTTTGCATTTACCACCTCCTAATATACTACATCATTTATTTACCTTGTTTAGAGTCTATCTTCTCTAGTGGAATGTCAAGTTCCCAAGGACAGAGATCTTGTCTGTCTTTTCACTACTCTATCCTCACATTTAGTACAGTGACTGACACATGGTAGGTGCTCAATTCATGCTGTAGTAACCGTGCCTCTGTACCTCCATGTGAAAGTAGATGAATATCTCTTGGAACTAAACCTAGAAATAGAAGTCCTAGGTCACAGGGCATACATGTTTGATATGGGTGAAAAATGGTACCTTCTTGCTTAAATTAAATTTACATTTATTTTAAATTTCAGTATTACTAGTTGAGGCCAACCACCTTTGCATGTCTTTTCTTTTTTAATTTGAAGGTCCAACTGGCTTTATTAAGGGGTTCATGAATCTGGCAGCATCCCATCTACCAAACAGAGGGAGTGTCCCTTTGCATTATCTTTAATGGCCAATTTTGTTTCTTCTTCTAAGAACTGCCCATCTTCCTTATTTTTTTTTTTTTTTTCCTGTTGAGTTTTGGTCCTTTTCTCACTGATTCATAGGAGATTTTTTTTATTTATATATTGGGTTCTAATTCTTTGTACTATGTGTTGGAAATATTTCACTGAGTCTTTCTTGTTTGTTTTCCTTTTGTCAAACAGAATTAAAAATTTTTTTTAATGTTTATTTATTATTGAGAGACAGAGGGAGATAAAGCAAGAGCAGGGGAGGAACAGAGAGAGAGGGAGACACAGAATCCAAAGCAGGCTCCAGGCTCTGAGCTGTCAGCACAGAGCCAGACGCGGGGCTCAAACTCACAAACTGTGAGATCATGACCTGAGCCGAAGTCAGATGCTTAAACCGACTGGGCCACCCTGGTGCCCCTATTCAATATGAATTTTAGAATCAGCTTGGCAAGTTCCATGACAAAACGTTTTATATTGGAAATTTCATCGGAATTGCCTTGAACCCTTCATATGGAAAATTAAAAGCTTTACAATATTGGACCTCCCCACCCACTAACAAAGTATAAAATTTTTTACTTATTTTTATAGTTATTCAACCAAGCTTTACAGGTTTTAATTTTCAGATAAAGGTCTTAGGTATCTTTTCTTAAATGTTGTAGTTTTTATTACAGCGATCTTCTCCCCTTTTCGCTGCTATTTTCTAACTGATTATTGATGATCTTTAGGACCAGATGTCCTTAATTCAAATTCCACCTTCTCCATTTATTGATTTTAGACACATTCACTCAACTTCCCTGAGCCTTTGTTTTCTCTTTTATAATACCAGGATGACAAAGCAAGGGACGTAAATGGAATTAAAAGGGAAGGACCAAGCAATCATAAACGGCGAGTTTAAGCCAGTAATGTCAGGGCCTGGACTTAATGAAGACTTTGAGAGACTCCTCTCCTTGGCAGAGAAGCTGAGGGCGAGTCTATGTTGTACACAGGGGACTCTATGTTAGAACGAAGAGAATTTCTATGAACATGCAAGGCACCATACACCACTATAGGGAGAATAATAAATATTTTTCTTGGGTTAAAGTTTTGGGGAGGTCCAGGTGCGCGCCGTTCTGTTACCTGAAGCGACTCCTCATCTCCTCAGTTGGTACCACCTCTCCCGAATAATTTGTAGTCGAGCATTCTGGGCTTTGTAGTAATTTCCTTCTTAGAGTTGTTCCACGGGGCTCGCGCAGTTGCTTGAGACTACATTTCCCAGGAGGCTCCCGGGCCGGTTGTTTGCTTGTCCCTCATCATGACTTCCGGCGTCCCGGCGCACTGCTGGGCCAATCGGGAGGCTAAGACTGCCCATTCCTGGCACTCTGATTGGTGCATTCGACTAGAGAGCCTGGGTTCAAATTTTCAACGGTACTGAATGAGCCCCGCGGCGGGTGTTCCGGACGCTCGGTTGTCAGAGCTGAGGTGAGGGGAGCCTTGGGGAGAAACGGGGAGCAGCTGGGGGTGCGGGACTGCCTTCTCTGCTGCTGTCTGCTGCTCTGCCTGGTTCTCGAACGGCTGGAGGTCGCTCGCCTCTAAGCCCGTAGTGCGGCCCGAGCGTCTTGGCCCGGGCTTCACAGGCGGCGGCGGTGGTGTGTGTGTGTGGGCTCCGTCTTGGCCGGGCCGAGAGGGAGCTAGACTTCGGACCACCGCTTTCTTGGTGACAGAATTTTCCCGTGAAGTGTGGCCGGACCGAGGCTGGCGGGCTGCGTCTCGAGGTAGAGACGGAGGCCGGCCGTGGGAAATAGGGGGAAGGAGGGCTGGTGGGAGGTTGTAGGCTAGTAACGGTAACGACCATTGTTACCACGAAGGGATGAAATAAGCATTCGCTAGAGTGAGCACTCTGCGTGCGTTTTCTCGTTCAATTTTCGCACCAAGCCGATGAAGCAGGCGCTCTTCGTAACCCGCACTTTATAGAGGAGGAAACAGGCCCAGATTTCAAGAAATGGGTGCAACAGTAGCCCCGCCCTCAAGGAGTGTGGCTTCGGTAGAGGAAAACTGATGTCGGCACAGGCAACTGCATTTAAAAACTATTGTGTAAGAAAGAAAGGTAATAGATACAGTGTGAGAATTGCGGGACAGTTTAATTGCAGTTGGAGTTGTCTTTCTGTTTGGGGTTTAAAATTCATCCTGTTTTATGTGTATCTGCTTAGCCCTCCCCCTTTGTAACGAATAACTAGGTATTCTTTCCTTTCTGATTTTCTATCCTAGAACGTTTATAGGTTGGAGAGGAAAGGAAAAGTGTGAGCCAGAGTATAAAAAGCACCCCCCCTTTTTTTGATGTATGGTTTCTTTGTCTCACAGACAGTTTTCTAGTAGTTAAGTACCCAGGACTTTCCCCAATCAGTCTTGCTTAGGACCAGACAGCGTCCATCGCTCTCCTGATCTTGCTCTGAGGTCATTGCTTTATGTACTCCCAGGTTCATTCCGTTTTACCTTGTCTTGACATCCTATGACCTTTCTTTGTATTTGTCTCACTCATCGGATGTCAGAATTTGAATTATTTACTACTATGATAAGGATATTCTTCTGTTGTGTCGTCAGCGTATCATATCATAACCCCTGTCCAGCCACCCCTAGATCAGCCTTGGTTGTTTTGGAGTAACACTGTTGGTGTGGTGTGTTAGCTCAGCATTAAGTTGCCACTCTCGGGATAAAAGTTATTGTTGCTCCCAGCTCACTTAGCTAATTAATTGACTTTTTGAGGGTGTACTGTGTGCTCAGATTGGTATTAGATACTATGGGTATTCAGATGTATAATGTTCTCGTGGGTTTTCTGGTATGTTTGAGGACAAAGGACTGATTCAGATTGACAAGTGACAATCTGAACAAGACACGACCGAATTGGAGTCCTCTAGTGTTATGTATTGTAGGCGCCCTGGCAATGTAGAGGTGAGGGAGATCAGTGAGGCTTAAGACAAGCAAGGCGTGTCTTTGTGAAGCAGAGGGGACACATACTGGCTCTTGGTAAGCAGAGTGTGGTTAGACAAGAACTAGAACAGTCTTGGTGCACAGAAGTTGCCCACTTAATATCTGCAAGAGGGCATTATCTAAATTGACTACACAATTGCAGATATGAAAAACTGGATGACTTCAGCTAGGTCGGTCAATTTGTTTAAATTTTAAAATTATTTAAATGATGCTTAAGTCTGTGTGTTCCAAGGTTAATAAAGTTGACTTATCCTGCATTTGCAATTAAGCTTCTCCGGGAGACCGGATTAGGTGAGAAAGTCCTTCATTTTTTGTTTAGGTGCCAGGAGATGATGAGTTCTTCTGTGTCCCCTATATATTTTTTCCTTTCAGCCTCTCCTGGGTCTTTTCCCTAATCCTTTTTGAATTGCTGGTGAAGGAAGGAAGAGGAGAGACCTAGATGCCCTTTGGCAAACTGAATTGTCTTTGCAATGAGTAAAGTTAGGAAACAGAATTAATTGACTACAGGGAGACTGAACAGCCCATTCAGTTCTGTAAATAGATCTGTATTTGAGACAGACATAGAGCTCAGAGGTTTTAAGGTACTTGGTGCAAAAAGTATAGATAACTGGGAGGGGTTCTGAGTTTGTTTGCACAGAGAAACTTGATTGGGGAGCAATTAAAGATTAGTGAGAAAGGAGCTTACTTTGGAAATATATAAAAAATACTATATCTACTCATTTAAATAGAAAAAGGTAGTAAAAGTTTTTTTTATAAGTGTGCCTACTTATAAGTGCCTACTTTATAAGTGTGCTTACTTATTATAAGTGTGCCTACTATTTGTCCTGAGGTTTGAATAGAAATGCCCTCTATTACTTGTTGGTGTCAGTGTTCCTAAATTGCAAGATTTGGAAAGGTAGTTTTAAAGTGGGAATATATAATGTCAAAGACACCAGAAGACGGCAAATGTATACTAAAATTTAAGCTGAAATGACAAGAAGTTTGGCATTTGGGGTAGATTTATGCTATTTAGAACTTAGCTCTCAGAAGCACTCTTTGGTTTGGAGAGTGGCTGGCTATCTCTGGTGTTATGCAGCCCCTTCCTATTCTCTGTTAACCATCTTTACTATAGAGATTATGAACCTGTTATATCACCTTTCTGTTTCTTCCAGGTTCTTGATAACAAGTACTTGCTAGACTTCAGGACTTCAGAAGAGAGGTGAAAGAGTACGTTGCAACTCTGAGTCAAGTCTATAGGCAGGTGGACTGACTGATGGATTAAACCACAAGTAAAGCTGAGTCTACAGTGAGTTACATTAAAAAGGAATAAGAGGAACATTAATATATTAGCATCAAAAGTGTTTAACTTTAGGGGCACCTGGGTGGCTCAGTCAGCTAAGCATTCAACTTCGGCTCAGGTCATGATCTCACAGCTTGTGGGTTCAAGCCCCACATTGGGCTCTGAGCTGACAGAGCCTGGAGCCTGCTTCGGATTCTATGTCTCCATCTCTCTCTGCCCCTCCCCCCTTACGTTCTCTCTCTCTCTCTTTCTCTCTCTCTCAGAAAATAAATAAGTATTAAAAAAAATTGTTTTAAAGTGTTTAACTTTAGGGGTGCCTGGTTGGCTCAGTCGGTTAAGCGTCCGATTTTGGCTTAAGTCATGATCTCATGGTTTGTGGGTTCCAGCCCTGTTTGGGCTCTGTGTTGACAGCTCAGAGCCTGGAACCTGCTTTGGTTCTGTCTCCCTCTCTCTGCTCCTCCCCTGCTTGGTCTCTCTCTCTCTCTCTCTCTCTCTCAAAAATGAGTAAACGTTAAAAAAATATTTTAAAGGTATTTAATGTATCTTAAAAAGTAACATATTTGGGGAAAAAATTATTTTTTCTAGGTTTATTTACTTAGAGCGAGTGCAAGTTGGGGAGGGGTAGAGAGAGAGAGGGAGAGACTCCCAAGCAAGCTCCACACTGTTGGCACAGAGCCCGACCCAGGGCTTGAGCCCACAAACCATGAGATCACAACCTGAGCTGAAATCAAGAGTCGAATGCTTAACTGACTGAGCTACCCAGGCACCCCAGAAAATTTATTTAATATGGAAAAGCAAAAGAAATAAATATGATTCACTATTTTACCTCTTAGATAAACTGTTGCTAACATTTGATAGATTTCTTTCCAATTTTTTTTCTGTGCCTGTATTTGGTTTTAAAAAGTCATACACTAAAAACTTTCATTATTTTTTTTTTCAACCTGATTAGGTTATGAACATTTTTTCATGTCAATAAAATTTGCTACAACATAATTAAAAAAAATTTTTTTTCAACGTTTATTTATTTTTGGGACAGAGAGAGACAGAGCATGAACAGGGGAGGGGCAGAGAGAGAGGGAGACACAGAATCGGAAACAGGCTCCAGGCTCTGAGCCATCAGCCCAGAGCCTGATGCGGGGCTCGAACCCACGGACCGCGAGATCGTGACCTGGCTGAAGTTGGACACTTAACCAACTGCACCACCCAGGCGCCCCGCTACAACATAATTTTAATGGCTACATGGTAGTCCATTAGATGGTTCTACCATAGTATTTTATGCAATGAAATCCTTGGTGAAAAGAATGCATATTTTCAAGACTTTGGTACATAATGCCAATTGCCTCATGGGAGAATTGTGCTGATAAACATACCCACTTAGTAGCGTATATTCACACAGGCACAAATTTATATTTTTAAACTATGTAATACATTCACGTGGCACAAAAATAAAAATAATATAAAAATATTTATAGTTAAAAATCTTCTGTCGCTGTCTGTCTCACTTCCTGGCATCTAATAGGTAATCAGTTTTTGAGGTTCTTAGGTACATGTGTATCTACATCCCAAGAAAGATACCCTTTGAAGGATGTAAGTCTTTACAAGACTGAGTGATTGAGGTTTGACTAAGATTGTAACCTCCTGTAGCCCCACTGTCAACCCTTACAAAACTCTTTCAGCTTCTTGTGTTGGAACAGCAGAATACTTGGATATTCTACAAAGATTTCCTTTTAGTATTCTACAGAGATCTGTGTTATTATTTGGTAATAATATTGCCATTATTTGGTAAATGGCATCATTGATTTTTATCAAGGTCCTATTAGTTGTATAAGAGTAGATTAGGGTTTATAAAGTTCTGTGGATAAATTAAATCAGAACTGAGTTTGTAATCCATAACTCACAAGTTTGGGAGAGAGTCGATAAAAAAAACTACATTTGCTTGAGGTTTCTGGACAGTGATGAATTACAACAAGTGTCCATGTGTCCTGTGCTGACTTCTGAGTGCTTAGACAGTGAGGGATTGTCATTGGATTTTAAATTGACCCAATTTTGGAAGCTTCATGGATCTGTTTCGGTAAACAGATCCAATTTCAACGTAGAAGTTAGCAAACATAAATGTGGAAACACAAAGTCCATTTACTTCCTTCAGACTTAGTTTGTGACTTTGATTAACAGTTAAAATGACATGCTGGATTATGTTGCCATTTACTGACTCCTGCTAATCCCTTATGTACAAAAAAAAAAAATGTAGGTAAGATGAAAATAACTCAACTCTATTTAACTTGTGGTTCGGTAACAGGATCTCTTTTCCCTTGTGAAAGTAGGAGAGGGTGTCCCTGGGGGAATGGCACCATTTGGGATGGGACCATTTACTAACTACACTTCTAATGAAGTCTTGACTTACTTTGTTTACTATGTTACCAGTTGTTTAAGTCATGATTTTTCTTCCAATAGGAATAGGTTAAGATGCAGCTCCCAAACTGGATAGTGAAGTGCTTGAGAGCATCTGTCACACCAAAGTCTTTGTTTTGTTTAGGAGCTGCCAGTCCACTGTTCCAGCTTTCCTTAGAACTTACCCTTTTGCAGTTTTCCCCCACCTCCCCTGAACCTGTGCTTTTTGATTTATAGAGCTTGTCAAGGCTAGTTATTTTTGGTTTGAGAGTGAAGAGGGACAGGACATGATCGAGGTTAATTTCAGGCGAATGTGGAAACAAATTACATTGCTTCTTTTGCAATCTTCCTCAGTTGTGTGCTTTTCCCTCATTTGTTTCCCTTTTCCATTTATCTCTTCCCTTAGAAAAAGTCAGTATTCATCCTTGTAGAACTCTGTAGGTCTGTCTGTATCTCGTTATCTTGTTGTTGCTGTGTTCTTTGTGCATTTCTTTCTTTCTTTCTTTCTTTCTTTCTTTCTTTTTTAAAATTTTGATTTGAGTATAGTTGACACACAATGCTGCATGAGTTTCAGGTGTACAACATAGTGATTCAACATCTCTGTAGCTTATGCTATGCTCACCACTGTTTGTATCTTTTATGCATCACTTCCACCAGGTACCCTTCTCTGACCCTCCTGTTCCCCTTCTCTGCACTTCCATAGTGCCTTTGGTTTTCTTCTATTATATCACGCATCACCCTGTATCACAATTGTCTGTATTTTCCACTCAAATGTGAGTTTCTTAAGGGAAGAGATTCTATATATGCTTTTAGTCTTTGTTTTTTGGAAACAAAAATGAGCTATGTGATATGATGATGGCACTTAATAGGCAGTTCTAAAAGGAAGCTAAGTGGTTCATAATATGGGAGAGGCTTTTTCCTCAGTTCTCTTGTAGGATTATTGGTCTGAAAGAGCTATTCACTCAGATGGTTTCTAGTTTTGCAGGAATCTAGAGCTGTGGTAGATTCAGATAATTTTGAAATGTGAAGCTGATTCTCTTCCTTGGCAGTCTGATTTGTTTGGGAGAATGTGGTTGACGCATGTGCCTTTTTTCTTTCTTTCTTTTTTTTTTTTTCTTCAGTGAGACCTGTTGACAGAAATTCAATCTTGATAAAGGGGTGCAGGAAGGCATCCAGTTCCCATCATGCCTAGGTCTCTTTCATTTAAACAGTTGGCCCAGACTCTGGCCTGTTCCATTTCCCACTAGGCCTTGTGCTTTTTAATTTTTGAAGGTTTTACATCTTAATTTTATTATTTATGGGAGAAGCAATGTGGTAAAACCGGCATAGCTGAGTAGTTACTTTTGGTTTTGTTCATGTACTTGTGCTATCACCTTTTATTGAAGAGAGTCAGACTTCTCAATGGATTTGTATTTTGTTTACTTTTTCCCCTTTTTGGGGGAGTTGGGGAGGTGGGAATGGTCTCCTGAGTTGGCCATACTGGACCAAAAATAGCTTTTAAAAGAAGCCTCTTTTTTTTTTTTTTTTAATTTATTTATTTTGACACACAGAGAGAGAGTGCACAAGCAGGGGAGGGGCAGAGAGGAAGAGAGGAAATCCCAAGCAGGCTTCACCTATTGTGGGGCTCATGCTCATGATCTGCAAGATCATGACCTGAACTGAGATCAAGAGTTGGATGCTTAACTGATTGAGCCACCCAAGCATCCCAAAAAGCTTTTTTAAAAAATGGTCATGTTAGAAAAATAATATTTCAGTTTTAAAATTTCACCTAAATAAAGATTAAGCATATTTAGGTTTGAGCCCCTTGCCTTTTGACCCCCATCAATCAAATGTACTCCTAGACCTCAGAAGACATTTCTTCTTCTGATGCTTAAATACTGTACTCATGGTCTCTTTTACTCTATAATATCCACTGAGAGGTTCAGACTAACTTCCGTCTTATAAATAGCAAAAACTTTATATGCAAGAGTACAAACTAATAAAAGAGAAATTAAGAGATGGTGATTTACTTTATGGGATGATTTAGCTCAGAGTTTTCCCGGTGTATGTATGTATTTACTTATTTATAATTTTTTTAATGTTTATTTTTGAGAGCGTGAGCAAGCACACAAGCAGGGGAGGGGCAGAGAGTGAGGGAGATACAGGATCCCAAGCAGGCTCCAGGCTCTGAGCTGTCAGCCCAGAGCCCGACGCCGGCCTTGAACCCATGAACCATGAGATCATGACCTGAGCCAAAGTCGGACAATTAACCAACTTGAGCCACCCAGACCCCCTATCCAGTGTATTTAGAATAGGGTTTTTAATTTAGCAGTGTTCTTTTATCAACAGCTTCTCAGGATGCTTAGTTTTGTGTAAAGCAGAGTTAATTTTTGCATTTGACTGACAGTATGATTTGGTTATCTACCTCATCTTTGAAGGAATATTTATAGGAAACACCTGTACATTATAGCGACCTGAGATTTTGGAATCCCACAGACCTGGTCTTAAAACTTAACACTGCTACATACTAGTTGGTGATCGTGGAGTGGCTTAATTACTCTGGGCCTGTTTCCTTATTTGTAAAAAGGTGATGATGATATCTACCTTGTATATTTTTACACTTTAAATGTGATGGTTTCTTAATTTTAAAAATGTATTTATTTTTAAATTTTTATTTATTTAAGTAATCTGCACACCCCCTGTAGGGCTCAAACTCATGACCCTGAGATCAAAAGTCCTGTGTTCCTCCCACTGAGCCAGCCAGGTGCCCCAAATGAGATGATTTATGTAAAGTGCCTAATAAAGTGGTTGGCCTGTAGTAAATAGTATTTGGAAGTTATTGTCTATAAATGGTTTTATCCTTTGTGCCTTGACATTTCACATTGATCTACATAAATCTCTATTTTTTAAAATAAATATGAGAGGAAATAAATAAATAAATAAAAATATATACTCACATGCACACAAAGAGGCACCTGTCTGGCTCAGTCGGTAGAGCACACAACTCTTGATCTTGGGGTCATGCCCTACATTGGGCATAGAGATTACTGAAAAAAAAAATTAAGTAAATAAGAGAGGTTAGTGGATAAGGACACATCCTTTAGGGCCTACTTGAATGCAGATGCTGGCTCTGCTATTTCTTAACTGTGTGATCATGAGTAAGTAGTAAATCTCTCCTTGCCTCAGTTTCCTTGTCTATAAAATGAAGACAATAATAGTACCTACTTCATAGGATTTTTGTGAGGATTTAGTGAGTTAATTAATACATGTAAAACATCGCCAGGAGTGTCTGGCATGTCATAAGTACTCAGTAATTAATAGCTATTATTATTTTTTTTTTTATAATTTTTTTTTTAATGTTTTGTTTATTTTTGAGACAGGGAGAGACAGAGCATGAACAGGGGAGGGTCAGAGAGAGGGAGACACAGAATCTGAAACAGGCTCCAGGCTCTGCACTGTCAGCACAGAGCCCAACGCGGGGCTCGAACTCACAGACCGCGAGATCATGACCTGAGCCGAAGTCGGCCGCTTAACCGACTGAGCCACCCAGGCGCCCCAATAGCTATTATTATTTTTAAGTTTATTTTGACAGAGAGAGAGAGAGAGAGAGCATGAGCAGTAGAGGGAGAGAGAAGAGAGAGAGAGACAGAATCAATCTTACTTAAGTAGGCTCCGTGCTCGGTCCAGGACCCAGACACAGGAATTGATCCCACAACTGTGATCATGACCTGATCTGAAATCAAGAGTCGGATAGATGCTCAACTGACTGAGTTACTCAGGTGCCCCATTAGCTATTATTTTTAACTTTTTTTTTCAAGTTTGTATACTTAAAAAAAAAATTTTTTTTTAATGTTTATTTTTGAGAGAGAGAGAGACAGAGCGTGAGCGGGGAGGGGCAGAGAGAGAGGGAGACAGAATCTGAAGCAAGCTCCAGGCTCTGAGGTGTAAGCACAGTGCCACCTGATGCTGGGCTTGAACTCGTGAACCTCAAGATCATGAGTCAAAGTTGGAAGCTTAACTGACTGAGCCACCCAAGTGCCCCGCAAGTTTGTGTACTTTTTATTAAGTCAATACTCAGGAGCATTTTGCTTTTATAAAGAAACATTAAAAAAAATAATGTGTAACATTTGGATAAGTGAAGTTAGTAGCCAATTTCAGACCCTGTAAATGGGAAACTTTATTTCCAAAAATCAATAGATTTAACAATTATTGCTGGATTACCAAGTGTACTTAATAAAAATCCCAGAGGGGCGCCTGGGTGGCGCAGTCGGTTAAGCGTCCGACTTCAGCCAGGTCACGATCTCGCGGTCCGTGAGTTTGAGCCCCGCGTCAGGCTCTGGGCTGATGGCTCGGAGCCTGGAGCCTGTTTCCGATTCTGTGTCTCCCTCTCTCTCTGCCCCTCCCCGTTCATGCTCTGTCTCTCTCTGTCCCAAAAATAAATTAAAAAAAATAAATAAATAAAAAAAAATAAAAATAAAAAAATAAAAATCCCAGAAAGTGCAGTGACTTATGGACTGTAAATGCCACTTTAAGGGGAAATAAGTACTGCTTAACCAGTTCTTTAAACTGAAAAGATATTCATTTATATAATAAGATGTATTCAAAGAGTTCGTATAGTGAAAAGTCTTTCCCTGACTCAGAACTCCTAGCTTTCTTTCCAGACCCAAATACTGTTAACACTTCTGTGTCTCCTTCCACAATAATCTATGTATGTACAAAAGTATACATGAGTATATATTACCCCTTTCCTTCTTTTTAACATGAATGAGAGTATGCACTTCTACATTTGACTTTTCTCACCTAATAGCCCTTGGAGCTCATTGTGTACATATTACCACATATGCAAAGTTATCTAATATTAAATTCTCTAATATTTTATTATACGATTGTACCCTAATTTATTCAAACAGTCTTCTATTGGTGGAATTTTTGTTTTTAGTTTTTTGGCTTTTATGAACAATGCTATCGTGCACTTTCTTATACTTACGTATGCATAAGTACATATCTGTAAGATAAAGTTTTACACTTGGCAAGACCTATCAAAAACATGCACTTGCTCTCCAAAGAGGGTAGCCATGTAGCTCCATAATTTAAAAAAGAAAAAAGAATGTGAGGGGTTATATCTGAATACTTTCCAGGTGGTTTTTTCAGTGGCATGCTTTGGTGGAATCATGGTTTTTAGGAAGCTAAGTGGGGTTGTTGCATATTACATTCCTGCCTCTTCCCTCCCCCAGCTTTAGTTGTCTTCATTGCATTCCTGCCTGGGAAGTGTTCCCAGTGACCTGGGTTAGGCATTAAGATCATGGGAATCCAAGATTTTCCCATGTCTTCCAGCATGTTTGTTCACAAGAACAGGAAAACTTCCTTGCAACAGGGGAATTTTAACCACTGTCAGTCACTGGGGAATCTTTCAGTGAGGGTCCTTTGAATATAGATATGGTCAAGGGGAGGAGAGGCAGTGATATAGTAGTGCATTGTATAGTACTTGAAGTGCCTTCTCATGTTTATGGGAAGTAAGTAGGCAGAAAGATACAGTGCCTCTCCTGTTGTTCTACACATGTAGTAAATGCCAGAGACAGGTCTAGAATTCTGGACTTCTTTGTTGGGATTGTTTTGGGCTATAAGTGACAGAAAATGTGACTATAATGGCTTATTCAAAAAGAGTATTGTCTGGAGGTAGATGGTTGCTGATATTTGATCAATGGTCAGTAGCTCAGCAATATCAGGGCCAGTGTTACTTTTTTGGCCATCCACTTGTATACGTGATAGCTGCTCTATCTCTAGCTATTACATTTGCCTTTAAGGCAAGAAGAAGGGTTGAAGGGAAAGGGCAAGAACAAGGGCTGTGGCTATATCAGGAAAGTAAGTTTTCCTGTAAATCCCTCAGCAGATTCCTACTTCATTCTCATTGGCCAGAACTGTTCTGGCTACACTAAGCTTAAAAGGTGACTTTTGTTATGGTGTGCTTCCTACCATTTTGATGATGTTCAATGAAACATATTTAATCAGTTTGACTTAAGTGATATTAATTTCTAATTCTCTTTTTTTTTTAATTTTTTTTAACGTTTATTTATTTTTGAGACAGAGAGAGACAGAGCATGAGTGGGGGAGGGTCAGAGAGAGGGAGACACAGAATCTGAAACAGGCTCCAGGCTCTGAGCTGTCAGCACAGAGCCCGACGCGGGGCTTGAACTCACAGACCACGAGATCATGACCTGAGCGAAGTCGGCCGCTTAACCGACTGAGCCACCCAGGCGCCCCAATTTCTAATTCTCTTTATATTTAGAGTTTATAATTTAAATATTGTATACTATCTTATTTTTTGAGTGCGCCAGAACCTTAGCTCCTATCTAGATTTTAAATTCCTTTGTGTCTGAGACTAGATCTTCTACTTTTTGTGTAAGACATAGTCTCAACTTGAGTATTAATGAGAAAGGAGCTCCGATATCATTAAGCCCATATTTAAGGCCCCTAGTGAGTGTATAAGAGTGGACTGCTAACAAATAACTTAGTGAGTTAAATTGATTAATGAAGGTAGACATAGAGAGTGAAAACTTTAAAATGAGAATAATAAAGACTCCTCTATTCAGGGCAAAAGACTATGGAGAATGGATTTACTTGGATATGCAGTACTCTTTTCTATGCAAATAGAGGCCATAACTATGTTAATATGCCTCTTTAATTCATAGGGTGAGAGGGCAGAACAATGTGGAAAGAACATTGTGTTGATGTTAGGAGCCTCAGTTTTGGATCTAGTTCTGCCTTTACATAATTGTATGATACTGGGCACATCATTCTCTCTTCAGCTTCCTCTTCTAGAATGGGAATAATAATTGCTGCTTTACGGGATTGTTGGAGAGTATTTGAAATACTATGTATTTACTACTTCATGGCACCTGGCATGTATAAGTACTTTTGGTAACTGTTTTTACCATGATCATTAGTATTATTGTTGTGTTGATCTTGGAAGAGCCTTTTTTGCTGTAATTAATCCTTATCTATAAACTGCAAAAGTTAGTTATTAAGATTCCTTCTGATTCCAAAATAATCATGTTTCTACACTAAGTACCTCAACTGGGGCATTGTTATAAAGGTATCTGTGGAGTTCTGGCTGCATTGAGTTCATAGGAGAGACCATGGAAAGATGAAGTTCTCTGGTGTATGGATTGATGTCACTATGTAAACCAAATAATTATTAGAATAAATGTTTCTCAGGCACTCAAGTACCTTCTGAATTACCCCAATCCACTGAGAGAAGCTAACGAAATACTGGCCAAACCACTGAGCAATGAAGTTGGGTGTAACTACTCTTATGATTTATCTCAGAGCATAGGTATAGTTGTATACTATAAAGACAATGAGTGCTGAGGGTTATTAGTGCCCAGAATTGGTGACATTGTGGGGAACTGGCATACCTCTGGTGATCTAAGTTCCTTTTTAGGAACGGTTTTACAGTTTGTATCAAGAGTCAGCAAGTCCACTTCTAAGAATTTCTCTTAAGGGTAGGGGCTCCTGGGTGGCTCAGTTGGTTGAGCGTCCGACTTCAGCTCAGGTCATGATCTCATGGTTCATGGGCTCGAGCTCCGCATTGGGCTCTGTGCTGACAGCTTGAAGCCTGGAGCCTGCTTGGGATTCTGTGTCTCCCTCTCCCTCTGCCCCTCCCCCAGTCATGTTCTGTCTCTCTCAAAAATGAATAAACATTAAAAAAAAAGGAATTTATTTTAAGGGCATACTTAAGGATGTGTACAGAAATTGAACTACAAGGATATTCTTCTAGTAGTATCTATAAAGTGAAAATATTGGAAAATGCCTAAAAATAGGGGATACGTAAATTATAGTATAGCTGTCAGTTGATGAAATATCTATATATATATTGACATGGAAAATGCTCACAATATGTGAAGCAGATTTCAAATATATGTGTGTATATAGAGAAAAAATGAGAGAGAGAGAGAGGGAGACAGACTGGAATAGTGTGATATTGTAGATTATTATTTTTTATAGGAGCTTTTTTTATGATTTCTTTAATGAGCATGAATTTTTATAATAAAATAAAGGCTTAAAGGTACTTAATTTAATAAATGTGTATGCAAGTAATTAGTGGTATCTACTTCTCTTCCAAGATACAGAATACTTTAAAGTACATGTTGTTCCCTGGATGAAGACAAATGGCTCATTGGATTTCATAGGGAAATTATTTGCCAGTGAGTGTGTCCTTCAGACTGTTTTTGAAACTACTTCCAGATATTTTCTTAACCGTAAATGGCTAGAGTGGGGGCTGACTTTAAACCTACACAGGTTTCTACGGGAGAGTGTAAAACTTTGTACACCGGAGCAGGGATGGGCCCATACCTTTGACTTGTTTCTTTGACCTAATTTACATGTGGTGCCTTTTATGTGTGTGTGTGTGTGTTTTTTTTTTTAAGATTTTATTTTTAGCAGTCTCTCTACCCAGTGTAGGGCTCAAACCTACAATCCCGAGGTCAAGAGTGGCATGCTCTACTGACTGAGCCAGCTAGGTGCCTCCTTTTATGTATTTATTTATTTTTTTTCAAATTTTTTAATGTTTGTTTATTTTTGAGACAGAGACAGAGTGTGAGCAGGGGAGGGGCAGAGAGAGAGGGAGACACAATCTGAAGCGGGCTCCAGGCTCTGAGCTCTCAGCACAGAGCCCGATGTGGGGTTTGAACTCACAAACCGAGGGACCGTGACCTGAGCCGAAGTCAGACACTTAACTGACTGAGCCATGAAAATATTTCCAAGGAAAGAAAACCTGTAGTTGGCAAAACGTACTAAGTTTTTACTAGGTATAAGATACCGTTCTGAGAACCTTGATGGTTGAGGTATACACAAGTGAATAAAATCTGTCCTTGTCTTCAGGAATTTACGGTCTACTAGGAGAGGCATTTGCATAGTTAACTAATATAAAATTGAATGGTAAACAGCATTATGGCCTTGGAGAGGTAGCAATTAGTATGATAGGTAGAAATTGGGAAAGTTTGTAGAGAATTGAATTGGACTTTGAATAATGAGTAAGATTTTAGTTAGTAGGTGTAAAATTTAATGGTGTGTTTCAGAAATTGGGTTATTCAGGGCAGAGAAAGAGTAGTGGGATGTGGGAGAGGCTAGAAGTGAAAAAATGGTAGGTTGAGGGAAAATAAAATAATGAATGTCAAACACCTAGTATGGTACTTTGCCTGGCATGTTGTAGGCACTCATCAAACTTTGCCTCCCTCTAATTCCAACACATTTATCTTCAGGAATATCTTCAAGTTACCAAAAAAGAAAAGTTAACTTTGGGGCACCTGGCTGGCTTAGCCAGTAGAGCATGAAACTCTTGATCTTGGGGTTGTGAGTTTGAGCCTCATGTTGGGTGTAGAGATTGCTTAAAAAAAAAAAAAAGTCTTTGAAAAAGAAAAGTTAACTTTTAGTTTGGTTTGAAAAATAAGGTGTCTTGTCCAGGTTATTTTCGGAATTGCAGATGTGGTAGTAAAATCAAAGTAATTGCTGGGGAATCAGTACCTTAGATTAATGCACAACCAAGTTTCTGAACCATTTCTTTTCATTAGAAGGTGATCTGTTGAGAAGAGTGAGTACTGGGAAAAACCTGCTCTTCTGTGCCAAGGCAGGGGACAATGTCACAAGTTAAAACTTCTTATTCCTATGATGCTCCCACGGACTTCATCAATTTTACCTCTTTGGATGATGAGGAAGATACCCAAAACATAGATTCTTGGTTTGGTAAGTGTCTGCTTTTTCAGGCCATTTTAAGGGTTAGTAGCTCGCTTTGTTCTGAGTACCTTTCAAAAAAATAGTAGGAATTTCAAGAAAATAACTAAAATACAAATTATTTTCTACACCAAGATATTTTATCATTTATGATATGATAGAAATAATTGAAATGCCCAGTGTCTTAGGAGTGGGCTATCAGTGTTATTTTGCAGTTAGGAATAGTAAATATTTAAGCATTAGGGATATATGGAAAAATCCAGATGAAACAAAGTTGAGTGAAACTCTAAGATTCAAAATATGTCTGTAGTGATAGCAGCCACATAAAAACTTGCTCTACTGTCATTGGGCATAGAATCTAGTATTACAGTTAGGATACTGACATTGATACAGTCTACCCATCTTACTCAGATTTCCCCAGTTTCACTTGTACTCATACTCATTTCTGTAGTAAGTTCTATGCAATTTTATCACTTGTGTAGGTTTGTGTATCTACTCCCACTGTCAAGATACTGAACAGTTCTAACATCACAGGCATTCTTGTGTTGCTTTTTTATAACTACAGTTACTGCCCTATTGCTTCCCCTCACTGATTCATTTTTAGCTGGAGGGATTATGCTACTCAGAACCCAATCCCCAAACAGAAATGGGATTGCCTGGTGTTGAGTCATATGATTTGATGCAAACCCTGACACCAGGCCAATAATAAATAAGGATGTGGTTATGTTTTTATAGTATTTTGGAATAATATGGTGAGACCAGTGATATGTCAGGCTAGTAGTTGCTAGGGTCCCTTCATTTTATTCTTTCTCATATACTTATCTTCTGTATTTAAAAAAAAAAAAAATGTGATGGGAGAAAAAAAATAAGTCCATTACACCTGCACTTATCACTTACAATGCAGTGTCCACGTGTGGTGGCACATGCCCTTCTCTTGCAAAAGGCCTTTAATGGTATCCGTTGGAGAAGGGGTCTCTTGGAAGTGGTGTGGAGGAAAGGTGAAGAGGACCAGCTGCCCTATAAGGATCTTCCCACGTCCTTGCATTACTGAAACCTTGAGGAAGACAACCCTGGGTTGTCTATCTTTTTTTCTAAGTTTCTTTAAAAACAAGATAGAAAATATTTGTACAGCGAAACTGGTAAATACAATGTCGAAGAAAAAAATTAATCCTACCATTCTTTCAAAACCACCTTAGTTCTAATACATTATTTTCTAATTCTCTTCCAAATAATCATATCTTTTTATACAGTTGCACTCTGATTGTACATGCACAGTGTTATTGCTGGAGCTCACCACATTCCTGAAGCTTCTGTTTGTTGGTAGGCAGTTGGTAGAACAGATGTTTCACTGCTTTGCCCTCACTTTTGGGCACAGGAGAACCTAAGGTAAAATCCCTTGGGAGAGCCTAGCTCTGTTCCATCCTCACACACCCACTTCTTACCAACCAGTTGAAAGAGAACCTCAACTCAAACAGACCATAAGATGTCTCTTGTAAGCCCTGCAGATCTTAATAGCTACAGTTTTCTTTAAGAGGAACATGATGTATTTAGGTGGTAGATTAGGCCAGTTCATGCTTATATGGTCCTAAATGTGTATCAAACAAAGATAAGTAGCTATTCACAATGCAGAGTCTGCACTTCTCCTTTTCTGTAATACATTGTTCAGTGTTGCCAGTGTTACAGTGATAGTTTTTATAGTCTCTATCTCTGACGTATAATGTGTACTCATTTCATTTTGATCACAAGAACTTTGTACTTGCCAAATGTGCTGGAAGCGTACTAGTAGGGGCTTTAGGCCCCATTTACAAGTGCATAGGACTGATTTATTTTGCTTCCTTGCTGGTTGTTTAAATGATGCTCTTTTTTTTTCACAGAAGAGAAAGCCAATTTGGAGAACAAGTTTCCTGGGAAGAATGGCACAGGAGGGCTTTTTCAGGGCAAAACCCCTCTGAGGAAGCCTAATCCTCAGCAAGCTATTGTCACACCTTTAAGACCAGGTAAGAAAGAACATCTTAGGAAAAAGCTCTTTGGTAGAATGGTGGAACAGTGTGTTATGGGCCTGAGGGATCTGGGGGAATTACGTAAATGTTGTATCCTTTGGTTTATTATTGGTGAAATGGGCCAGTTTCACTTTATGGTGAATGTGACACTAATGATGTACTACACTTTTTTTTTTTTTAATTTCTTGGAACTTAAGCTAACATAGACTTTTACTGCCAGATACAAAACTCTTTTCTTTTTATGACAAGATTTAACATAACATAACCTGACTCTGGCTGGGAAACAAAGCAGTAGGAGAGAAGAATGTACTGCTTGTCATTGCACAAGAATTCTTTGAGTCATGTATCTGATTCTAAAAGATAATTGGCATTTAAACTGGTGGTTATTAAGTCTGCAGAATATTTTCTATTTGATCAGAACAAAAGAAGCATTTTTAAGAGATCATAAATCCTTAAAAATTACTTTTTTGAAGTAACAGCCATATTTAGATATGATTCACATGAACAAATCACCCAAAGTGTACATTTCAGTCTTAAAAAAAAAAATTTTTTTTAATGTTTTATTTTTTGAGAACAGAGAGAGACAGAGCGCAAGCAGGGGAGGAGCAGAGAGAGAGGGAGACACAGAATCCAAAGCGGGCTCCGGGCTCTGAGCACAGAGCCTGATGCAGGGCTCAAACCCACGAAAGAGAGATCATGACCTGAGCCAAAGTCAGACACCTAACCAACTGAGCCACTCAGGCTCTCCATCAATGTTTTTCACAGTACAGTCATAGAGTAGTTGTACAACCAATACCACAATCAATTTAGAACGTTTGAAAATTACTCTTAATGGATGAATCTGAAACTGGCTCCAATTAGACCGTTAAGTAGAGGAGTCATACCAGGAAATAACTGTATTTCTAGCAAACTTTTGTAGTTTACAAAGTCTAAGCTGCTAGGATGACTTTCAAATAATTAACTCATGAGTACAGATGATATCTATTGAATTTGGGATTAGGGCAGGGACCCTGAACTTTTGCATCCATCGTCTTAGTTGCAGAAGGGGTTAGAACTGTATGGCATGTTTCACTTGCCATGCTTGGAATGCCTGTGGCCTCAGTGCTGCATCCTCAGGTAAATTACATTAGTTCATTAGGCATGGCAGATTTTCTGTTGCCTTGGTGGTCTTTGTGCTCTTCTTGAATTGAAAGAGTATGTACTGTTACCTAATTTGTCTGGACCACTTTCAGTTGAAGACTGTTTTGTCAACAGTGTGCCCCAAAGCAAGAAACTTCTGTTGGGTCTGTCATGTGGCAAAAACCATGCACATTGCTTACGTGCATGCCCCTTAGGCCCCTCAGAGTCTGTGTTCTTTCATATTACATATTTTCACCTGTCTTACAAGTGTTGTTCCCTCTGCATTCAATTCCTAATGTAATTGAAAAGTTCCTATTCATCATTCAAGGTCCAGCTCAAATACCCTTTTTTCTCTGATTCCTCTTATTGTGTTCTCAAAGCACTTTTCATACCTCTATTTTAATTTCAATTTTCTTTTGTGTTGCTAATACAAAAAAAATAATTGATTTTTACATATTAATCTTTTATCCTGCGACCTTCTAAACTCACTAGTTTTAGTTTTTTTTTAATAGATTCCATCAGATTTTTACATAGATGATCATATCATCTGCAAATATGCCTTTTATTTTTTTCTTGCATACTGTACTGGCTAGAACCTTTAGTAGGATGTTGGATAGGAGTGGAAAAGGTAGACATGCTTGTCTTATTCCTGTGCGTTCAGGCTTTTACCATTAAATATGATGTTAACTGTAGTTTTTTCATAAATATCCTTGATCAGGCTGAGGAAATTCCCATCTATTCCTATTTGCTGATAATTTTTTATTTGGAATGGATGTGAGATTTTGTCAAATGCCTTTTCTGCTTATATTGAGATGATTATATGATCATTTTTCTTTTTTTGGTCTGTTACTGTGTTGAATTACACTGATTTTCCAATGTTAAGCCAACCTTGCATTTCTGGGATGAACCCCAATTGGTCATGATGGTATTTTTTCTTTGTATGCATTTTTAGGTTGTTTGCTACATTTTTGTTGAGAATTTCTGTATATATTTTTCATGAGGTATATTGGTCTGTAGTTTTCTTTGTGATACCTTTGCTTGTTTTGATAAATACCTTACTCTAAATATTCCCTTCTTTTTTTTTTTTTTTTTTTTGGAGGAATTTGTGTAGAATTAATATTAGGTCTTACTTAAATGTTTGGTAGAAGTCACCATTAAAGCCATCTGGGTCTGGACTTTTCTTTGTACAATGGTTTTTTTTTTTAATTTTTTTTAACATTTATTTATTTATTTTATTTATTTTTTATTTTTATATATTTTTTAATGTTTATTTATTTTTGAGACAGCGAGACACAGAGCATGAACAGGGGAGGGTCAGAGAAAGAGGGAGACACAGAATCTGAAACAGGCTCCAGGCTCTGAGCTGTCAGCACAGAGCCCGACGCAGGGCTCGAACTCACAGACCGTGAGATCATGACCTGAGCCGAAGTCGGATGCTTAACCGACCAAGCCACCCAGGTGCCCCAACATTTATTTATTTTTGAGACAGAGAGAGAGAGAGAGAGAGAGAGAGAGAGAGAGAGAGAGAGCATGAACAGGGGAGGGTCAGAGAAAGAGGGAGACACAGAATCTGAATGAAACAAGCTCCAGGCTCTGAGCTGTCAGCACAGAGCCCAACGCGGGGCTCGAACCCACAGACCACAAGATCATGACCTGAGCTGAAGTCGGACGCTTAACTGACTGAGCCACCCAGACGCCCCTGTAGAAAGGTTTTTAACTACAAATTCAAATTTTTAACACTCTCATCTTGAGTGAGTGTTGGTAGTTTGTATTTAAAATAATTTGTCCATTTCATCTAAGTTGTTGAATGTTCATAATGTTCCCTTATTATCCTTTTAATATTTACAGATTCTGTGTGGTATCACCTCTTTCATTCCTGATCTTGGTAATTTGTCTCTGTTTTCCTAATCAGCCTGGCTAGAGATTTATTAGTGTTACTGATTTTCTGAAAGAACCAACTTTTGGTTTCGTGTTGTTGTTGTTGTTGTTGTTGTTTTTCTATTGCTTTTTCTATTTCATTGATTTTCATTCTGCTCTATTAGTTCCCTTCTTCTACTTACTTTGAGTTCAATATGCTCTTTTTTTTTTTTTTTTCTTAGATGGCAGTTGAAGTCATTGATTGGAAATCTTTCTTCTATAAATTTCCCCCTAAGTACTGCTTTAGTGGCATCCCACAATTTTGGTGTGCTCTGTATTCATTTTCATTCCATTCAAAATACTTTTAATTTCTTTATTGCTATCTTCTTGATCCATGTGTTTTTTTTTTTGAGATATAATTGACATACAACATTGTATATGTTTAAGGTGTTGATTTGATATGTTTATATATTACAACATGACTGACACCTCTATCATATCACATAATTATTTCTTTTCTCTCATTGTGAGAACAATGAGGATCTTGTCTCTTAGCAACTTTGAAGTTTATAATACAGTATTGACTATAATCTCTATGACTGTTATTGTTGACTGTAATCTCCAGGATTTATCTACTAGTTCCAAGTTACCTAAGTGTTATTTAGAAGTGTGTATTTAATTTCCAAATACATGTGGCAGGGGGTGGCAGTTCCAGAAATCTGTTATTGATTTCTCGAGGGATTTAATTCCATTTGGTTAAAGAATATATTTGTGTGACTTGATCTTTTTGTATTGAGACTTGTTTCATGGCCCAGAATATGGTGTATCTTGGTAAATGTTCTGTGTGCACTTCAAAAGAATGTATATTCTGCTGTCATTGGGTGGAGAGTTACATAAATGTCAATTGGGTCAAGTTGGTTGATGTTGCTCAAGTCTTGTATTTCCTATTGATCTTCTAAGTGTACTATCCATTATTGAAAATGGGTATTGATATCTTCAACTATTATTGTTGAACTGTTTTTCCCTTTAATTTTGTCAGTTTTTCCTTCATGTATTTGGGGCTTTGTCATCATGTATGTATGTGTGCGTGTATATCTATATATACACATACCACGTATGTATGTATGTTTGTAACTGTTACATTTTCTTGATGAGTGGACTGCAACATATTTTTGTTAATGAAGTTTTATTGGAATACAGCCATGCACATTTGCTCATATATTAAGACTACTATATTCTTACCGATTTTTCTGTCAACTTGTTCCATAAATTAGAAGAGAGAGATTGAAATTTCAGACTATATTTATGGATTTGTCTATTTTTCCTTGTACTTTTTGCTTTTTGTATTTTAAAACTCTGTTATTAGGTACGTAAATATTTCAGTTGTTACCGCATCTTGAAGAATTGACCATTTTATCATTTTGAAATGATTGTCTTTATCTCTGGTATTCTTTGCTCTGAAATCTGCTTTGTCTGATACTAATATAGCCATCCCAGCTTTCTTTTGATTAGTGTTAGCATAGTGTGTTGATATTTTAAGAACATTTTTTGTAGGGAGAATATAAATTTTTTTATTCTATTTTAAGATTTTATTTTTAAGTAATGTCTACACTCAACATGGGACTCAAACCTACAACCTTGAGATGAAGAATCACATGCTGTACCTACTGAAACAGCCAGGCACCCCTATAAAATTTTTTATGTTAAATTTTTTATATTAAATTTTTAAAATTTAATCCTCTCTGATTTTAAATGGGGTAAGTGCCTCTGTTATAGCCTTGACACAATATATTATCATTTTTTTGTTTCTTTTTCTCCCCTCTAGGAAAAAATTTCTTTAGGCGATGAGCCAAATGATTGTTCTCTGGAATAAATAATGCATGAAATGTGTTTTCATAGCCTGACTTTTCTTCCCTCTTATCTGGTTGAATTTTTTGTCTTTTGTCAAGGCTCTCAGTTCATAAGTTCATAAGCTATACCAGAAAATGCTATTTCTTCCATGAAGACTTTTTTTGATTATTCTTGTCTCCTTATTCTTATAGTACTTTTTTGTTTCTGTTTCATGATGGCCATGGTAACATCAGAATACGTTATGATAAAATATCTCCTTCCCCTTTCCACCCTTAGATTCCCTTTTCCCAAATGCTGTATTTTTAAACTCTTAACTGTTTTTAATTTGTGGAGGAGAGAAAAACCAATGGTTATACCCATAATGCCTAATAATATGATTATATCAGCATTAAAAGGCAGAGATACTTTTTTCTGAGGTGATGACTTAGGCTGGCAGATAGGCCCTGGATACTTGTTTCTGCTTCAAGCAAAGTAGATTTTATAAATTCATCTTCTGTATAAGATTTCACTGGAACTAAAGGTTCCACTGCTTAGAGGGGCTTTATACACACACACACACACACACACACACACACACATGCACATACATATAGATGTGTCTCTCATATCTAGCTTACTTCCTTGGAATTTGAGTGCTGACTAGTTTTTGCTCTTCCACAGTTGACAACACTTACTACAAAGAGGCAGAAAAAGAAAATTTGGTGGAACAGTCCATTCCATCAAATGCTGCTTCTTCCCTGGAAGTCAAGGGAAACACCTCAAGAAATACTCCAGCACAGCCACAGAGGTAAGACTGTTTTAGGGCTCCAAAGTGGTTTTTATGTTAATAATGTTCACAGAATAGTTACTGTCAGGATACCTACTATGTGTCTCATACTATATTAGGCTCTTTATTTTACCTCATTTAATCTTCATAACATTTATGAATTGTAGGTAATATGCTTAACTTATTGATAAGGACTTAGAGGTACTAAGTTGCTTAAAGTTTATTGGTTCCAGAACCCTTGCTATTTGCACTATCAATATGGATTGCACTTTATTTGTGTGGATATATGACAGACTTTTTTTTTTTCCTATTTATATATTATAAGTAAACTTCATAAGGGCAAGCATTATGTATCCTTACTGTGCCTAACAGTGTCTGGCAGGAGCAGAAACTGAATATTTAAATGCTTGATGAATGAATAGATGGGTGGATTAAGCTGCAATCTTGGCACTGGTGAACTTAAAACAGTTAATGTCTTTGAATGTTGTATTTGCGTCAGTATCTTTTTTTTTTTGATAACAAAAATACCATGTTTGGGAGCTGTCAGTATTAGTTGCCTTCAGATGGCACTAATCAGAAGAATATTCAGGTTAGGTTTTTTTTTGTTTTAAACTTTCAACATCTAGGGGCGCCTGGGTGGCGCAGTCGGTTAAGCGTCCGACTTCAGCCAGGTCATGATCTCGCGGTCCGGGAGTTCGAGCCCCGCGTCGGGCTCTGGGCTGATGGCTCGGAGCCTGGAGCCTGTTTCCGATTCTGTGTCTCCCTCTCTCTCTGCCCCTCCCCCGTTCATGCTCTGTCTCTCTCTGTCCCCAAAATAAATAAACGTTGAAAAAAAAAATTAAAAAAAAAAAAACAAAAAAAAAAAACTTTCAACATCTAATAATTACCATCCACTCATAAAGTTTAAATTGTAAGACCGTTTATTGCTTTATACTTTGATGTTACCTAGAATATCCTCAAGGAAGAGGGATGACAGATAATATTATTTTATATTCAGAAGTGATAAAACTACCATTTGCAAAGCCTCATGCTGGTATAAAGGTATTACCTTTTGAGATTGGTATCATACAAGCTTATCCTAAACTTTTTTGGTAAAGAAGCCCATTTTAATAAAAAGAATTCTATGAAATTTCAATGAGCTAGGCATATATCACAAGAGTCTTAAGAGATTGCTACTGGTTGATTCTATGGTTTCTGTTCCATGTTTAGATTGTAAATTGAGGCCTACAGATTCCTATAGATTGCTTCAGAATTCCGGAAACTGTTAGTGTCTTCACTTCTCTATTCTGTATATGTATATGATTGCTAAAATTGTCTTTCATCCTGATTGAATGCTGAATGCCTTTTGGAAATGACGGTGTGACAGGAAGCCAGCTACTATTAGAGACCTGAATGATTTTTTGTTTTATTTTTAAGGCAGGTACTTCTACCACTCAAAACTTCAGTTTACTGAGAATAATCATATCCTCCAGGCTCCTTGTAAGAAAGGGCCAAATAAGATGGCATGTGACAGTACTTTGTAAATGATATTGCATTATGAAAATGCATAGTAAGTAAAACATTAGTGCCATTAATCTCAGATCTCAGATTTATCTGAGTCCAGAGTTACCTAATCGAGAAAGGAATGGCAGATGGAATAGGAAGGTGTAGATAGTCATACAAATTCCATTTTATTTTATTTTCACATGGTCTCAATGGATAGGCTAAAACATGTCCAAAACTTCTTTGACACAGAATAGTTAAGAGTCAATAAGGCCTTAGTGTGTAATAATAATTTTTCCATGGAGGTGTTGCTTTACCATAAATACATGTTTTAATTTTTGGCATCTCATCCCTTAGTCATTTCTCCCTAAAGACACCCAGCAGTTCTTCTGTTGACTTCATAACATCATTGCTGAATTTAAATAATGTCCAAAATGGTCGTGTGTTCATGTGTTTTGCCTTCTTCCTTTCTAATTTGTATGATTCCCAGTCCCGTTTTTAAAAATTAACTAGTTTTGGGGTGCCTGGGTGGCTCAGTCTGTTGAACTTCTGACTTCAGCTCAGGTCATGATCTCACGGTTAATGAGTTTGAGCCCCGTGTCAGGCTGTGTGCTGACAGCTCAGAGCCTGGAGCCTGTTTCGGATTCTGTGTCTCCCTCTCTCACTGTCCCTCCCCCACTCGTGCTCTCTCTCTCTCTCTCTCTCTCTCAAATAGATAAACATTAAAAAAATTTTTTTTCTTAAATATTTATTTGTTTTTGAGACAGGGAGAGACAGCATGAACGGGAGAGGGTCAGAGAGAGAGGGAGACACAGAATCTGAAGCAGGCTCCAGGCTCTGAGCTGTCAGCACAGAGCCTGACGCGGGGCTCAAACTCACAGACTGCGAGATCATGACCTGAGCCAAAGTCGGATGCTTAACCGACTGAGCCACCCAGGCGCCCCTAAAAATTTTTTTAAAAAAGGTAAAAGTTAACTAACTTTACTGGGTAATAATTTGCATATAGTAAAATGTACAGATCTTGGCCGTACGATCTGATTAGTTTTGATAAATACATACCACCATGCAACCATAACACCACAATCAACATATATAGTACATTTTCATCACCTCAAAAGTTCTCTCATCCTAACCCTTTATAGTTAATTCTTACTGCTTTTTCTACCTTCTCACTCTCTCACCTCCTACCCAGAGGCAAAACTGTTCTATTCCTGTCACTGTAGATTAATTTTTTCCGTTCTAGATGTTTTTATAAATGAAATTTATGGTACTCTTTTATATCTGACTTCTTTTCACTTAGCGTGTGCTTTTGAGATTCATCCATGTCCTTTCATGTTAGTAGTTTGTTCCTTTTTTTTTTTTTTTATTTAATTTTTAAATTTACTTTTGAGAGAGACAGAGAGACAGAGAGACAGTGAGCGGGAGAAGGGCAGAGAGAAAGGGAGACACAGAACCCGAAGCAGGCTCTAGGCTCCGAGCTGTTAGCACAGAGCCTGATGTGTGGCTCGAATCCATGAAGCGTGAGATCATGACCTGAGCCAAAGTCAGATGCTTAACTGACTGAGCCACCCAGGCACCCCAGTAATTTGTTCCTTCTTATTGCTGATAGTAAGTTCTGTTGAATGGATATGCCACAATTTATTTATCCATCCACCAGATGATGGGCATTTGGGCTGTTTCCATTTGGGGGCTATATAGAGCTGCTCTGAGTAATTTTGAGGACATATGTTTCTCTTGAGTAAATACTTAGGACTGCAATAGCTGGGTCATAGTGTTAAATGTATGTTTATAAGAAACGCCAGAAAGTTTTCCAAAGTGACTATACCATTTATATTCCCACTGGCAGTATATGAGAGTTTCAGTTGCTCCGTATCCTAGCCAACATTTGGTATTGTCCGTCTTTTTAATGATATTTCATTGGTTTTAATTTGCATTTTTCTGATGACTAATAACGTTGATCCATATTTTCATGTGATTATTGGCCATTCATATATTTGCATACATAGCTGGCCGCTTTTTTAGTCTGGTTCCCTGCGGTCTCCCCCAGACCTGTGAAAGTTAGAAGTCAGCCAAGACTTTGAGTAGTGTTTAAGTGTTCATCCTCTCTGTGGTTCTCTTGTTTCTGAGGTTTTGTCTCTAAATTTCTGCCAGCTCCAATGTTTGTCTATTGACACCTCAAGCAAGTAAGATGTTAGTTTTGTGCCATCTTACTATATGCACAGTAGGGGTTACATTTATAAAAAAAAAAAAAAACAGCGAACTCACCAGTCTTACGTGGTGTGGTTTTATTTTTTAAGGATGGACATCTCACCAGTTTCTGCTTGCCTTTTTGCTGGGCTCCATGGGTGTCCTCTAAACATACATGGTTTAGCAGTCAGGCAGGAATTTGTGCAGAGGTTTTGCTCAGATTTTGAGTGACATTTTTTCTGTGGCTCTTTCACTTTCAGGATTTTCTTCTAAATTTCTAGGTGTTATACTGACCTTGAATTTTTATCTTCTATTATCTCTAGCCAGTGAGACTGGAATTTTCTGCTGTTAGAGCTGCTACATTTGGGGAGTACCTCAGGCAAAAAAGCTACCAACTCATAATTTTTACCCTTTGCAGTTGCTTTTCATGGATAAATGTGCCTCTGTTTTCTGCCTGCTTTTGGTCACTTTCCAGTGCCTTCAAATGGTTGTATTATTGTATCTCGTCTACATTTTGTAATATGCACTCTTCATTACTCATTCAATACATTCATTTCTTCATTCCTTAATTCAGTAAATTTGCTCTTCATTACTCCATGTAATTTTTTATGAGTACTTTCTTTTAGAGATTAATATGAAATATTTGTAGATGAAAGGTAGACATTTAGTTAGGATTCGTTTTGAAATCCAATAGAATGGATGGAAGGAAAATTGATACATGATTGGGATTGGCTGTGAGTTGATAATTTCTGAAACTGAATGATGAGTACTCACTAGTCCATTTTATTCTCACTTTTAGTTTTTTAGTATTTAGAGAGAGAGAGAGAAAGAAAGCACATGTGCATGGGAGAGAGGCAGAGAAAGAGGGAGAGAGAGGATCCCAAGCAGGCTCCACACTTTCAGTGCACATCCCGACATGGGGCTCAATCCCACAAACTGTGAGATCATGACCTGAGCTTGAAATCAGGAGTTGGACATTTAACCAACTAAGCCACCCAGGCACCCCTCTCCTTATTTTAAAAATATGCTTGAGGGGCGCCTGGGTGGCGCAGTCGGTTAGGCGTCCGACTTCAGCCAGGTCACGATCTCGCGGTCCGTGAGTTCGAGCCCCGCGTCGGGCTCTGGGCTGGTGGCTCAGAGCCTGGAGCCTGTTTCCGATTCTGTGTCTCCCTCTCTCTCTGCCCCTCCCCCGTTCATGCTCTGTCTCTCTCGGTCCCAAAAATAAATAAACGTTGAAAAAAAAAATTAAAAAAAAAAATAAAATAAAAATATGCTTGAAATTCTCTGTAATAAAGACTTAAAAATTGGTACTCTGTGCAGTGGCATGAAAGCCTGAAAATGTAATAAGTCTTTACAGTGTTTAGAACTTTTATAAAAAAAAGTGTTGAGAGAAATTAAACAAGACCTAAATAAATTGTAGGACATACCATATTTATGGATTGGGGGATCAGTATTAAAAAGATATTAGTTCTCCCTAACTGATCTATAGATTCAATGTAATATTCATTAAAATCCTAGTGGTTTTCACTGTGGACATTGATAAACTGATGCTAAAATTTATTCAGAAATGCAAAGGTCTGAGAATAGCCAGATACTTTCAAAGTGCTAGTTGATAGCAAGACATATTATTATGAAGCTGCAGTAATTCAAGCTTTATGGTATTATCCAAGGATTAATGAGATCAGTGAAATCAAATAGAAATTCATGCACCCATCTATGGGCATGATATATGATAATGGTGTTACTGTAGACCTGTGGGGAAACAGTGCTCCCCCCCACCCCACCCTTTAAAAAACAATGCTTTGCTAGTGGATATCCAGATAGAACAGAATGAAACTTGGTCCCCCTTTGCATATAAAACAGTCAATTCTTTTTTTCTTTACATCCAGTGTTGGGGCTCAAACCCACAACCCCAAGATCAAGAGTCGTGTGCTCCTCTGACTGAACCAGCAGGGGCCCGTAAAATAGTCAATTCTGGGTGGAATTGTAGATCTAAATGTGAATGCTAAAGCTCATATAATGAAATATTGGAGAATCTCTTCATGACCTTGGAACAGGGAAGGATTTTTTTTTAAATGGTATACACACAGAAAAGCGCTGACCATAATGGGGAGGGGTATTGATGTATTTGAGACATTTATCTAGTCAAATGGTACCATAAAGAGAGTAAAAAGCCAACCCCCAAAGTGGGAAAAGATATTTGTGACACATAAAACCTACAGAGGGCTTATGTTCATAGTATATAAGGAATTCTTATTAATCACTCAGGAAAGGATTGACAACCCAATGGAAAACAAACAAGAGACTTGAACTAGTACTTTATCAAATAGGATAACCAAATGGCCAGTGAACATGTGAAAAGTTGCTCTATCTCACTGGGAATCAGAAAAGCAAATTAAAACCACAGCAAGGTTTTACTGCATACCGGCTAAATTAAAACATCTGACAGTACCAAGTGTTCAGGAGGGTGTAGAGCAATGCAGACTGTAATATCAACTCGCCAGTGTAAGTAAGCATAGATTGGTACAAGCACTTTGGAAACAACTTTTAATTGATATAACCAGCGTCCTATGACCTAACAATTGGTCTTAAAGCCTACACCCGCCAGCAACATGTGCACCTGTGCAGTGGACTGGATAGATAGTGGTACATTCCTACAGTGACTGTTATACAGCATTAAAAATCAGTGAATTAAAGCTACATGACTCAATGTGGCTGAATCTCACAAATATAATGTTGAGTGAAATAAACAAGACAGAAAAACAATACTTGCAGTAGTCTGATTATATTACCTGAAGGTTTTTTTTTTTTTAATTTTTTTTTAATGTTTATTGCTTTTGAGAGACAGCACAAGTCAGGGAGGGGTAGAGAGAGAGAGACACAGAATCTGAAGCGGACTCCAGGCTCTGAGCTGTCAGCACAGAGCCCGACATGGGGCTCAAAATCACGAACTGTGAGATCATGACCTGACCCAAAGCTGGACGTTTGACCAACTGAGCCACCCAGGCACCCCTGCCAGTGTTCTACTTCTTAGCCTGGGTGGTGATTTCATGAGTCTTTACTTTGTAATCATTTAACTTAATTTTTGTTTTGTGCACATTTTGGTATGTGTTAAATATTTTACCAAAAACGGGGGAGTGACTAAAAGGAGAAAATAAACACCTTAGTTACCAGGAGATCTGATCTCAAATTTCAAGTCTGATAGCAATTTGCTATGTAACAGGGTCAAGTCACCTCATCTTTATTGACTTTTACATTAAAAAAATTTTTTTTCAACGTTTTTTATTTATTTTTGGGACAGAGAGAGACAGAGCATGAACGGGGGAGGGGCAGAGAGAGAGAGAGACACAGAATCGGAAACAGGCTCCAGGCTCTGAGCCATCAGCCCAGAGCCCGACACAGGGCTCGAACTCCCGGACCGCGAGATCGTGACCTGGCTGAAGTCGGACGCCTAACCGATTGCGCCACCCAGGCGCCCCTTGACTTTTACATTTAAAAGGAGGGAGTTGTGTTAGGTGATTGCCTGTGTCTTAAAAGAAAAAAAAATCCGTTGCATTTAAGTACCAACGTTTTATGATGAGGTTCAAAAGCTATCAGTAAGGTAAAAAGTTTTTAGAGTGGAAATAATACCACAAAACTCTTTGTAGCCATTGGCAGTTTGACATACTTTCACATTTCTGGGGCACAATTGCATATCTGTAGTAGATACATTCATTTTGGATAAATTTTGTCAATTCCTGTACCATAGGCGATCTACTAGACTCTCTGCTCAGAAGGATTTGGAACAGAAAGAAAAACATCATGTAAAAATGAAAGCTAAGAGATGTGCTACTCCTCTAATCATCAATGAAATTCCACCCTCCAAAAAAATGAAAGTGTAAGTAGCCACAGCTTCTGTCGATTGGCATAGGTTTTACTCCAGTTTGCTCTTGTGGTTAACAGCAAACAGAATATATGGTGCTTGTTCTTATTTTTATCAGTTAGGAATGTATTTTGCTATAAGAAATAGCCTATTCACCTCAAGTGGTTTAAAGAATAGTGATTTATTTGCTTCACAGAAGTTTGCTGTTGGCTTTGGTTCAGTGACTGAACAGTGCCAGGGCATTGTTAGCTTTTTTTTCATACTTGTTACTCAAGATGGCAGCTCTGTGTTTCTGAGCTTCTTCCTTGTGCTTGTTGCCTCATTGTCACAAGATAGCTGCTATATATCTAGGTATCACATCCATGTTTAAGAGAAGAAGGAGAGTATGATGAAGAGGGGCAGCATCCATATCACAAAAGTGAAAATTTTTCAGAAACCTTGGTTATACCTCAGTTGCCCTACTGTGTCGCTTGAATTCTTCCTAGTGCAAGAGAAGCTCTCAAAACAAGTACAGCCTTTGTACATTGCCACCCCAAACAAAATTAGAATTCTATTGATAAGAAAGAAAGTGGAATAGATATTGGGAAGGCAGCTAGCTATCTGCCGTTTGTGCATTTTATGATAAGCAGTTGGAATCTCTCCCCACCCTCCTGAACCATCATCAGACAACTCTTACCTTGACTTCTGTTGGTGTTCTCAGAGTTTACCCATTTTATCCATTGGTACATACTATTGAAAGAATCTTGCGATTGAGACGTGCTTGTTGTCCGAATGAAAGAGAAAATTTAAGCCTTATGTGATAGATTTGGGGAGGACAGTACAGCAGTGTATGCTTTAGGGAATTGAGAATATTTATTTTTTGTTCTTTTGAACTCAAGTTCTAACAAAAAAAAGAAGCCAGAGGAAGAGGAAGAAAGCAGTGCCCATCAAGATACCTCTGAAAAACATGAGTCTTCCCCAGAGAAAGCCAAGGGCCGACATACTGTGTCTTGTATACCACCTGTGAGGTATGTTTCTTTCCTGAATTTAAACTTTAGAGTCAATAGAGTAAAATTATAAGCAGGTGCATCTGTAGTGTGGAGCACATGGAGCTTGGGAAACTAATAAAGCTGTAACTATGGTGAGGTGAATTGTTTTATGTCTTGGGGGATGCTCAAGTCTTAAACATTGAGGAAAATATACTATTAAAGCAAATTAAAAGGAATATAAAAGGAAAAAGTTAGTAAAAAGGTCCTTACTACCTGAATTGAACAGTTTCTATTTTACCAAGCTCCCTTCAGGTCTTTACACAAGTAAAAAACGTATTTTTACAATCTGTGTGTAAGTAACCTTTGGGATTTGTTTTCTTTGCTTGCCACAAGACTATTTCTTTTTTCTTTTTCTATACTATACTATAAAATCTTCCCATTTATCCTTTTTAAATAGCAAATACTCTATCAAATTATATTTACCATTTCCTGTTGAAAATGTAGTTACCAATTTTTCACTATTAGAAATAATCGCGAACATCTTTATTGGTAGGGACTTTTCTTTGAGTAGTTTCTTCAGGCTGAGGAAAGAGAAATTCCTTGATCAAGCCTAGTTTTATGGCTACTGATATTGCCAATTTTATTTCTGAAATAAATGTATGAATTTACAATACCATCAGCTTTGAATGAATATTTTTATTTCCGTGTACCCTGTCCACATTGAATTTGTTTTTTGCGTTTAAAATTGTTTAAATTTACTTGATAAAATGTTGATGGCATCAACTTATTTTAATTTTTATTTGATTGCTGATAGGATTATATTACTGTTATTGTGAACATCTTTTCCATATTTCCTCTTGGGTGGATTGTCTATTTCCTTTTCTGTTTATCTGTATGTGGTATTAGTGATAGTCTCATTGTTAAGAATGATTACTCTAAATTGAACTTTTGCTATGTGTCAGGTACTTGGGAAACACCCGATTTAATAGTCACCAAATATTCTGTGGGGATGAATATATTCCTCATTTTACAGTGGAGAAAACTGAATCTCAGAGGGATTAAATATTTTTCTCAAGAGCACATAGGTAGAAAATGAAATGACGGTTGGGATTTGAACTCTAGCTGGTTTCACTCCTAAGTCTCTCTTCTCCATCACAGTGTATATTTTACATATGTTAGTCTTTTGTCATATTTCTTGCAAATATTTTCCCCATTCTACTGGTATTTTAATCCTACTTTTTCTTGTGGCCTAAAAGCTGATCATTGTATAGTCAAATTTATGTCTTTTGTAATATCTTCTATAGTCAATTTTAGCTTTCTTTTTGAAAAATTTTCAATATCGTTATAACTTGTGCATCTTGGTTTTTTTGTTTTTTTTTTTGTTTTTTTTCATACTGTTACATAATTAAGTCAGTATCGATTTATCAGATAATCCTTTTTGGCTTTGATGATTATTTTATCACAGGTTAAAAATCTTGTCTGTAATACCTTTAGACTGTTTTGAATCAGGAGCCTCTTTCTTCTCTCCTCTCTTACCTCCTTTACTGATTTTCCCTTTAGGCAAAAGATTCTAAAAAGTACTGAGGAGCAAGAGTTGGAGAAGAGAATGAAAATGCAACAGGAGGTGATGGAGATGCGGAAAAAGAATGAAGAATTCAAGAAACTTGCTCTTGCAGGAATAGGTCAGCTTGGCTCTGGTTGATTCTGATTTATGAGGGGTCCTTCCCATAATCTTGGTAGGGTTTTTGAAGTCTCTAAAGGATAAAAGTCTTTATTGGTTAGTAGCCAGTAGAAAAAGGTATGTTTGTTAGAAAGCTGGACATGGATATTCTTTATATCCCAATGATTGTTCCCTAGAACGTTTTATATACACCAGACTAGGGCGCCTGGCTGGTTCAGTTGACAGAGCATGTGACTCTTGGTCTCAGGATCGTGAGTTCAAGCCCCCATATTGGGCATAGAGGTTACTTAAAAAAAATGGGGGGGGGGTATTATATATATACACCAGACCTTTCTTAGAGCGCACTGTTGCTCTCTGTCTCTAACTGTAGAACTCACACCCATTTTTTGAGGCCCCTTTCCATGAAAACTTCCCTCATTTCTTCAAGGATAACTGATTCCTCTCTCCTTTTCCTTTCTAATTCTTTTTCTTTGTATTAGAAAAAGAAGGAATTACGATTGAGACAGAAGATAAAGCCATTGGGCATGCCAGTTTTTTATTGTTGTTTTCCCATTTTAATTTTAGACAGAGGAAAAGACAGCTGAGCGAATCCACTTGTAGCTACAGAGGACAAGTAGGACTGAGGGAGCGAAAGGGTCAGAGTTCTGCTTTGCTCTGGCATACATAGAGTTATTATTGGTGGAGTCAAAGCTATAAAGCCCTGAATACTGAGTTGAAAAAGCACCCCTGGAGTTTATAGGATTTCCTTCATAGACATGTTAAGTGTGCTTTTTAAGACAATTCATAGCCTTTCTTGTCAAACGTATTCCAGTTACTGTGTGTCCAGAGTTATAACTACACCTAGGAGATGGGATTCTTCTCCCCTGTTCTACCTCTTTGCAGTTTGCCTCTGACCAGAGGTCCTCACACCAGTAGTGCTCAATGAATAAGGTACATATAGTAAGTAGTGTCCTTGAGCACTGATTCAAATTTGGGGCTATGTGTAGAGAGTGAACAATATTAAGATCCATGATGATAGAAATATCAAAAGGACTGGATAAAGGGGATTTACTGATATTCTCTATTCTTAGTGTTACCTGTGTGTTTTACTCTGCTTCTTACTCAGGGCAACCTGTGAAGAAATCAGTGAGCCAGGTAACCAAATCAGTTGACTTTCACTTCCGCACAGACGAGCGAATCAAACAACATCCTAAGAACCAGGAGGAATATAAGGAAGTGAATTTTACATCTGAACTGCGAAAGCATCCTCCGTCTCCTGTAAGTTGATGGGCTAAATGGATATTCTTGTTACTAATTCAGGGAGGATTTCGGGTGCACTACTTGTGGTCACTATAATTGAGAGAAGCGTGTTTTTGAGTTAAGGTAGCTCTAAACCCTCACTTTGCCCCATTAGCTATGTGATCTTGGAGAAGTCATGCGGCCTCTCTGGGAAGCATCTTAAGTTGCTGTGAAAACTGAATTAAGGATGTACATATGGAGCTCCTGGTAACTCAGTCATTTAAGCATCTGACTCTTGATCTTGGAACAGGTCATGATCTCACATTTGTGAGATTGAACCCCTCACCAAGCTCTGCCTGACAGTGCGGAAACTGCTTGAGATACTCTTTCTCCCTCTCTCTCTCTGCCCCTTCCCCACTTGTGCACACATGCACTTTCTCTCTCTGTCTCTCAAAATAGTTAATAAACTTTTAAAAAAAAAAAAAAAGAAAGAAAGAAAGAAAGCGGAGTGCATGGGTGGTTAAGCATCTGACTTCAGCTCAGGTCATGATCTCACGGTTTGTGAGTTTGAGACTGCATCAGGCTCTGTGATGACAGCTCAGAGCTGTAGCCTGTTTCAAATTCTGTGTCTCCCTCTCTCTGCCCCTCCCCTGCTCATACTCTGTGCCTCTCTCAAAAATAAACATAAAAAAAAAAATAGAAAAAGAATGTACATAAAGCACTTAGAATTCTGTGTGGCAAATTGTAGGTGCCAGCTTGCTACAGCTTGTCCTCTTACAAAATTCTTGAAAAAATCTTGTGTTTACAAAGTTTTGTGCAATATATGACAGGGCTTATGGAAGAAATGGGGTTGGGGCAGACCATTCAAATCTAACAAAATGATAAGAATCCTACTTAAAAATTCTAAAAAAATATTTTTTGTAAGTTTTATTTATTTGAGAGAGAGAGAGAGAGAGAGAGGGCACATAAGCAGGGGAGAGGCAAAGAGAAGGAGAGACAGAATCCCAAGCAGGCTCTGCACCATCAGTACAGGAACTGATGTGGGGATGCGGGGCTTGAACTCATGAACCGAGAGATCATGACCTAAGCCAAGATCAAGAGATGGACACTTAACTGACTGCACCACCCAGGCATCCCTAAAAATTCTAATACTAAGAATTTCTTCTTGCATTTGCAGTAAGCATCATTACTTGTTGAAGTCAGTCCTTTGCAGTCTTAAACCCTGGTGTTGTGCTTCTTCCTTTGAGATATAGGTCCTTAAAGAGTTTTGTTTCTAATCAGAGACTAATTTTATGAAAGTTAATCATCCAAGGACTAGACTCCTTCATCACTCAGTTTTGGGGAGGATGTCTGCAGAGATTCTGATTCAGGCAGTTGCCTGACCTGATCCAGACCCAGAACCCAAATCAATTTTTTCTTAATGGGATTAAGGGTGAGGGGAATACCTTTGCAGCTTTTTTTCCCTTCTAATTTTCAGAAAACTTGTTCTTGCTGGCTTCAAAACACTGACATGCTTGGAGAAAAAAAATCACCTTATTAACTATTACAGAACAGATAATTTGTTAAGCCCTAGATCCTTTCTCTCTTCTTTTTAATGTTTATTTTTGAGAGAAGAGAGTGAGCATGCACAGGTGCTTAAGCAGGAGAGGGGAAGAAAGAGAGGGAGACAGAGAATCCTAAGCAAGCTCATGCTGTCAGCGCAGAACCCATGAACGTGGCTTTGAGCCACATGGCTCAAACCCACAAACTGTGAGATATGACGTGAGCTGAAATCAAGAGTTGGACACTTAACCAGCTAAGCTCCCCAGGCGCTCCCCCAGCCCCTTTCTCCCTTTTTTAAAATGTGGGAACAGACTAGTTTTAACCTTTGCTCAAGGACTGACAAATTTAGGAATAATAATCTTGACTTTTTATTTAAAAAAAAAAAACAATTTTTTTTTAACATTTCTTTATTTCTGAGAGAGAGAGTGAGAGAGCATGAGCAGGGGCAGAGCAGAGAGAGGGAGACACAGAATCCAAAGCAGGCTTCAGGCTCTGAGCTGTCAGCACAGAGCCCGATGCAGAGCTTGAACTCATGAACTGGGAGATCACGACCTGAGCTGAAGTCGGACACTTAACCGACTGAGCCACCCAGGCGCCCCATAATAATCTTGACTTTACCACAGTCCTTTTTACTTTTGATCCTCTGTGTTGAATATGCGGCTTATGGTAGATCTGAGCTCTTCCAAAACACTTCATTTGAGGACCAACTTTCTTTACAGGCTCGAGTGACTAAGGGGTGCACCATTATTAAGCCATTCAACCTGTCCCAAGGAAAGAAAAGAACATTTGATGAAACAACTTCTACGTACGTGCCCCTCGCACAGCAGGTTGAAGCCTTTCATAAACGAACCCCTAACAGATATCACTTGAGGAGCAAGAAGGATGATAGTAAGTTTCATATCAACATTATAGCTGGTTGGAGCCTCCCCTAGGATTTCATTTGCTTACATAAATTTGCCTTTAGTTGAAATCCTAGCTTTTGAACTAAAGTATGGCATATGCCTACATGCAGACAAGAAGTGCACAGTTGAGCATCTTTGTACTCCCCGCTCTGGCTATCTGTCTACTTATATACATCAACCACCTTGATCCTCCTGGTCAATAATTGGCCAGGTATTATACCTTTGCCACTTGTCAGGGTGTGTTGGTGCGGCTACTTAACTATAGAAAATGGAAGCATTCCATTCATTCAGGGTTGTGTGCTTTTTGTTCAACCATTCAACAAATTTCACCACTATAAACCAGGTATAGAAGTGTAGGAGTTATAGCAGTGAACAAAATGGACTTGGTGCTGCTCAACATTAAGTTTCTAATTCAGTGAGAGAAACAGAGCACTATAGATTACGGTAAGTGTAACGAATGTAGAGGGACACACAAGAGTGAAGAGACGTGGGAGATAGGTAGAGCATGTCTGTAAGCTGAGAAGTCCCTGGCAGTGAAAAAAGTTGAAGAACCAGGGCAGAAAGGAGATAACCAGTGATTGACCCTGTGCCAGCAGGTGGAGGAGGGATACTTAGCTCAGGTGGAGTGGTTGTTCTTTGAAGGGAGGGTAGGAGAGAGAAGAATGGGTGCAAATGCCAGAGGGTTTGTAGGTTTGGGATGAACACATGAGAGGATTCTAATCTCTTAGCTTTTGTCTTTATGAAAATAATTACTGCAAGAAGGAAAGTAGAGAAGTTTGAGAAATGGAAGTCATGTAAAATAGTTGTCTAGAATGTAGGACTAGCATTCTGGATAAAGCAGGATTTTGTTGTTTTGCCTTTGAAGGTCTCAGTGTTTTCTGCCCTTGCATTGGCATTGTTTAGTGCAGCCAGGCAAGCTTCTTTAAGTACAGCATTAATATTGTTATTATATTCCAGGGGTCATTTGTCAAATTTTAGATTACAAAAATAGTGAAATGTCTTTTTTTTATCCTAGTGGAAATTTAAATATTAAACATGACTTTCCAAATAATAATATGACTTCTAGAGTCTGATACGCCCTGCTTTTAGAATCTTGGTCCTGGCAAACAGAAAAAAAATTATTTCCTGCAATTAAAAAAAATTTTTTTTAATTCCAATATGGTTAACATATGGTGTTGTATTAGTTTCAGTTATAGTGATTCAGCAATTCTATACATTCCTCAGTGCTCATCATGATAAGTATACTCTTAACTCCCTTCACCTATTTCACCCATTTCCCACCCACCTCCCCCCAGGTAACCATCATTTTTTTTTTTTTTTTTTTTTTTTTTTTTTTTTTTTTTTTTTTCAACGTTTATTTATTTTTGGGACAGAGAGAGACAGAGCATGAACGGGGGAGGGGCAGAGAGAGAGGGAGACACAGAATCGGAAACAGGCTCCAGGCTCCGAGCCATCAGCCCAGAGCCCGACGCGGGGCTCGAACTCACGGACCGCGAGATCGTGACCTGGCTGAAGTCGGACGCTCAACCGACTGCGCCACCCAGGCGCCCCTCATTTTTTTTTCTCTATAGTTAAGAATCTGGTTTTGGTTTGTCTCTTTTTTCCTTTGTTTTATTTTTTTTAATTCCATATATGAGTGAAATCAAATGGTATTTGTCTTTGATTTATTTCATTTAGCATTATATTCTCTAGATTCAACCATGTTGTTGCAAATGGCAAGATTTCATTCTTTTTTATGGCTGAGTAATATTCTGTTATATATATATCCATTCATCTGTCAGTGGACACCTTGGGCTGCTTCCATAATTTGGTATTGTAAATAATGCTACATTAAACATAGGGGTGCATATATCTTTTCAAATTAGTGTTTTTGTATTCTTTGGGTAAATACCCAGTAGTGGAATTACTGGATCACATGGTAGTTCTATTTTTAATTTTTTGATGACGCTCTGTACTGTTTTCCACAGTGGCTCTATTAGTTTGCATTCCTACCAACAGTGCACGAGGGTTCCTTTTTCTCCACATCCTTGCTAACACTTGTGTTTCTTATGTTTTTGATTTAGCCATTCTGACAGGTGTAAGGTGATCTCTCATTGTAGTTTTTTGATTTGCGTTTTCCTGATGATGAGTGATGAACGTCTTTTCATGTGTCCCTTGGCCATCTGTATGTCTTTTGTGGAGAAATGTCTGCTCATGTCTTTTGCCCATTTTTAGATTATTGGGTTTTTGTGGGTTTGTTTGTTTGTTTTGTGTGTGTTTTTTTGGTGTTGGTGTTGAGTTGTATAAGTTCTTTATGTATTTTGGATACTAACTCTTAACTGGATATGTTGTTTGCAAGTATCTTTTCCCCTTCATAGGTTGTCTTTTAGTTTTGTTGTTTCCTTTGCTATGCAAAAGCTTTTTACTTTGACATAGTTCCAATAGTTTATTTTTGCTTGTATTTCCCTTGCCTTGGCAGGCATATTTAGAAAAATGTTGCTGCGGCCAATGTCAGAGAAATTACTGTTTGTGCTCTTTTCTAGGACTTTTATGATTTCAGATCTCACATTTAGGTCCTTAATCTATTTTGAGTTTATTTTTGTGGATGGTGTATTTTCTGCAATGATTATTTAAAACTTTATGTAGTTATAAATAATTGTTATATGTATACTTGAAGGCTGACTTCTTTCTTTTTTTTTTTTCAATATATGAAATTTATTGTCAAATTGGTTTCCATACAATACCCAGTGCTCATCCCAAAAGGTGCCCTCCTCAATACCCATCACCCACCCTCCCCTTCCTCCCACCCCCCATCAACCCTCAGTTTGTTCTCAGTTTTTAAGAGTCGCTTATGCTTTGGCTATCTCCCCCTCTAACCTCTTTTTTTTTTTTTCCTTCCCCTCCCCCATGGGTTTCTGTTAAGTTTCTCAGGATCCACATAAGAGTGAAAACATATGGTATCTGTCTTTCTATGTATGGCTTATTTCACTTAGCATCACACTCTCCAGTTCCATCCACGTTGCTACAAAGGGCCATATTTCGTTCTTTCTCATTGCCATGTAGTACTCCATTGTGTATATAAACCACAATTTCTTTCTCCATTCCTCAGTTGATGGACATTTAGGCTCTTTCCATAGTTTGGCTATTGTTGAAAGTGCTGCTATAAACATTGGGGTACAAGTGCCCCTATGCATCAGTACTCCTGTATCCCTTGGGTAAATTCCTAGCAGTGCTATTGCTGGGTCATAGGGTAGGTCTATTTTTAATTTTCTGAGGAACCTCCACACTGTTTTCCAGAGTGGCTGCACCAGTTTGCATTCCCACCAACAGTGCAAGAGGGTTCCCGTTTCTCCACATCCTCTCCAGCATTTATAGTCTCCTGATTTGTTCATTTTGGCCACTCTGACTGGCGTGAGGTGATATCTGAGTGTGGTTTTGATTTGTATTTCCCTGATGAGGAGCGACGTTGAGCATCTTTTCATGTGCCTGTTGGCCATCCGGATGTCTTCTTTAGAGAAGTGTCTATTCATGTTTTCTGCCCATTTCTTCACTGGGTTATTTGTTTTTCGGGTGTGGAGTTTGGTGAGCTCTTTATAGATTTTGGATACTAGCCCTTTGTCCGATATGTCATTTGCAAATATCTTTTCCCATTCCGTTGGTTGGAATGCTGACTTATTTCTAAAATTAATAGATTTGGTTTGTATCTCCTGCTGTTATGTGGCCAGATCTAAATTAGAGGACTCATTCCACGTAATTATGAAAATTGACAAGGTTACCTCTGGTCAGGTAATCAATATTGTCTATGAATGGTAGTGATAGTCTTAAGATTGATGCTTTGACGTAGTCTTTTTACTTTCTCTATTTGACTTTCTTTGAACCGGTCGTGATGTTTTGATGTAGACGCATTTAGGAAATTCACAAAATTGGGAGTCATTACTTGATCTTTAGAAAGGCCTTATTTTAAAGCTGGAATAAACAAAAGTCTTATGTGTCAGTAATAAGCAAAATAGTTGGCATTGTGAATAGAAAGGCAGTACATGCCTGTGCAGTGATAAGGAATCCATCAGACACAAATGGATTTTAAGTTCAGAAGATGATAGTAGAGTTTAACCAAAGACTACCTTCATCATACCCCTCAGTAAAGAGTGACAGGGAAGAAGGGGCTGCATGTTTGTCAGGTTGACTGACGTGAGCTGAGCTGAGTGTGGAGGGCAGCCCCTCTGATTTGTCATCTCTGGGCTGCCTAGCTGAGTCAGCACCTATAGTGTGCTGGGAGCCTTGGGAGCTAGGTGAATGTCTGTGATCTTGGTTTACAGCTCTGTTACCCTCCAAGTCTGCTGTGGTCAAGATATCCAGAGACCCACAGACTCCTGTGCTGCAAACCAAACAGCGCACAAGGCCAGTGACCTGCAAAAGTGCAGCGGATCAGGAGGCTGAGGAGCTTGAGAAACTGCAACAGTAAGTCCAACTGGCAGTATTTGAGGAAGAGTTCCAAGAATCTGCCTGCTTTCTTTTCAATCATACGTATGTGCGTATATATGTACATATATATGTACGTTTTGGGTTTTTTTTAGTTTTATTTATTTATTTTGAGAGAGAGAGAGTGCAAGTAGGGGAGGGCCAGAGAGAGAGAGGGAGGGAGAGAATCCCAAGCAGGCTCCATGCTGTCAGCGCAGAACCTGATGTGGGGCTTGAACTCACCAACCATGAAATCATGACCTGAGCCAAAACTAAGAGTCAGACGCTTAACCGATTGAGCCACCCAGGCGCCCTTGGCTGCTTTCTTTTCAGTTCTATAATGGGGATAGTTGCTGTTTTTCTTGTCATGGGAATTTATGGCATTTGAGTTATAGGCTCTGTAGTCTGTGCCCCTGCCTCTGTGATTAAAAAATTAGAAGGGGGGGTGGGTGGGAGGCACCTGGCTGGCTTAGTTGGTAGAGCATGGGACTTTTTTTTTTTTTAATTTTTTTTCAACGTTTATTTATTTTTGGGACAGAGAGAGACAGAGCATGAACGGGGGAGGGGCAGAGAGAGAGGGAGACACAGAATTGGAAACAGGCTCCAGGCTCTGAGCCATCAGCCCAGAGCCCGACACGGGGCTCGAACCCACGGACCGCGAGATCGTGACCTGGCTGAAGTCGGACGCTTAACCGACTGCGCCACCCAGGCGCCCCGAGCATGGGACTTTTGATCACAGGGTTGTATGAGTCCCATGATGGATGTAGAGTTTACTTAAAAATAAAATATTAAAAAAAAAAAAAGAGAGAGAAGTGGGAATATGCAGATATCCTGGAACATAAAGTGGTAAAAACGAAGGGGGTAGGCAAACTTACTCAGGATTCCAACTAAGGAGTGTCCTCTGAACTTAGTTGAGGTAGATCCCACCCTTTATGGCTACCCAAGGGCTCATTACAGCTATTATTGGTGGAGGAAACTGGAACAAAGTGTGGTTAGCACTGGAGTTTGTCTCCTGTATCCTTCTTTCATTCCTTTTTGCACTTCTTTTGAGGAGGGGCAGCTTCCTCTGGGAAGAGAAATCCCAGTCTTTAAAGTGGTAAGAGTGTTAGGACTGGCTCCTTTATTCTTTGTTATGGAGGTAGAGACAATGGCTATGGAATGAGTCAAAATTTTGCTGTGCTTGGGTAATCATAATAATTATTTTTCTGTTTTAGACCTGCTTTGTTGTTTGTGTAATTTGTATTTTATTAAAAAAAATTTTTTTGTGGTGTCATTTAAACTCTTATCTTACAGATACAAATTCAAAGCACGGGAACTTGATCCCAGAATTCTTGAAGGTGGGCCCATCTTGCCCAAGAAACCACCTGTGAAGCCACCCACTCAGCCTATTGGCTTTGATTTGGAAATTGAGAAAAGAATCCAGGAGCGGGAGTCCAAGAAGAAATCTGAGGATGAACACTATGAATTTCATTCTAGACCTTGCCCTACTAAAATCTTGGAAGATGTTGTGGTAAGAATGGTTAAGGCCCTGTATGCTGGCAGAAATATCCTTCTCATGACCAAATATCTCCCTGTTCACAAATGTTTGAGTAGATACTATGATCAGGGCATTGTATTAGGAACTGTAGGTGATAAGAGACAAGTCAGAGGTGGATTTTGCTCTCAGGAAACTTAAAGTCAAGTAAGGGAGACAACATGTATAAATAATATAAAATTAGAAGTATTCTAAGAGCAGTGACAGTTAATAGTACTGTAGGAACTCAAAGGAGATAATGATTTCTTCCAGACAGGAGGTTCAGGGAATGCTCTGTGGAGGACAGAGCATATGACCTGAGTCTTCACATCGTCCTCATCATGTGTTGTCACTGTCATAATAGCTGACGCTTTCACTGTGTGCCAAACGCTCCTCTAAGCCCCTTCTGTGTATTAACCCATTCATTTTAACCACAATGCCTTCAGGTGATTTACTGTAATTATCACTGGTTTCAGATGAGGCACTTGAGGCACAGAGAGGTTAAGTGGCATTCCTAGGCCATTCAGCTAGTGAATGGTGGAACAGAGATAAGAACTCAGGCACTCTGCTCCAGAGTTCATGATCTTAATACTTCGTTATATTGCCTCTCCATTGTATGGTAGATTTTGGACTCATAGAAATACAAGTGAAATGGACTGGCAGAGCATTCCAGGCAGTGGAAGTAACGTAAAAACCTAAAGGTAGAAAACACAGGGCAGCTACTGGGAAGCAGGTGGGTGGCTCATTTAAGCTACAGAAAAGAAGTACAGCATATCAAGAGGAGCAACTGGAAATGAGATTAGAGAAGTGGGTTATAATGTGATGGTGGGCATATAGTCAGGAATTTAGGGAAAACATACAATTAGGAAGAGATGCCACAAAGAATCAATAATAGGGTTCATCTACATAAGTGCAAAGATGGTTTTTAGATATATTTCTGTGCAGGTAGGGAAAAACCTCTTTCCTGTATTGGACTGACTTATATCCAGGTACTAAGAACTCTCTTTTTCTGTTTTCTTTCTTTTTGCTTGCCCTTTGAGTCACCATGGTTTTAAGTGAAACTGCATCAAAATATATTATTACCTTGGTCCGTGTACTTAGTTTTGTTGTTGTTGTTGTTGTTGTTTTTTTAAGGTTTTATTTCTTAGTAATCTCTACACCCATCATAGTGCTTAAACTCACAACCCCAAGATCAAGAGTCGCATGCTGCTCTGACTGAGCTAGCCAGGCACTTCTGTTTATTCCATTTTCTTAGCACTAAGTCAGAAGCAATCCAAAGTTATATTTTCCAGGCTTTAAGAAAGCACAGTAATGCTTAGAAATAGTTCTTCCCCTCTTCCCACCTTTATGGCTTACTGCATATGAGACCTCTTTTCTATTCACAATGCTTTTTCCTTTTCCTTTTCTTTCCTTGATGCACAAGTACTATAGGCCAAACTCTGTTGCACAAACTTCTAAGAAACCTCTTCCCACACAAGTGATCATTCTCCAAGTCCTATGCTGTCATTTGCCCTTTGTCATTACCCACTGAGGAAAATGCTCTGAATGTAACAAGGGAAATGTAGGTTATATGCAAACTTCAGAATCCTAGAGCCTAGCAGAAGGGTTCAATGTTTTCATTTTACACACTAGAAAATCAAGGCCCAGAGAAGAGAAGTTACTTCTTCAAGGCTTTTGTAACATGCATTTAGTACCTTGCTTTTAGTAACATCTTTTTCTCTAAGCTCCTGGCTTTCCCCCCTGCTACAAAGCTTTGGTTTTTATTTAATTCACTTTTACCCTTTTGATTTTTACTATATCCTTATATCTCATATTACCAGTATTGACTTTATATATTCTTAAAATTGACTAATTTTTAAAGTAATTTTTTTTTTCCAATGTTTATTTATTTGTTTTTGAGAGAGAGAAAATCCCAAGCAGGCTCTGTGCTGTCAGCAGATCGACCAGGGCTCAATCTCACAGACCATGAGATCATGACCTGAGCTGAAATCAAGAGTCAGATACTTAACCGACTGAGCTACCCAGACGCCCCTAAAGTAATTTTAAAGGGAGCATATAAATCATTGTGTAAATGGAAAACCAGTACTTTTTGCCATGAATAATAATACTAACAGCTAATATATGAAGCTTATTATGTGCCAAGTTTTATTCTACGCTCTTCAATTTATATAATAACTTACTTAATTCTCATAATTTATATAGTAACTTAATTCTCATAATAACTCTTGAGGTAAACACTCTAGGTCCTATTATCAGTCTGTTTTATAGTTAGGAAATATAATAGTTAAATAACTTTCCCAAGATCACTAACTAGCCAGTGGCAGAGCTGGATAGATTCTAGGTATATGGTTTCAAGGTCTGTACTCTTGTGTTAAAATAGAAGGTACCTTTTTAAATAGAAAGGTCTTGGGAAATATGTGACTATTAAAAAAAAAAATAGTCTGCATCCCACTTAACATCCTCTTCCATGATATCTGTCTTACCTGAACTTTGATTTTAGAAACCCTGATTTAGGAAATTGGGCTGGCAGTTTGTTGTACTTTGGACATGCTAGGGTGAACTTGTATGTGGGGAAGGGTGCCTAGAGTTCGGTAAGATTTAGTTAAGTGAGATCTTAGAGTAGCCTTGTACTAGTTTATGCCTTGTTGAGAATTCTGGATAAACATATCAGCAAAGCACTAGGTAAGTAAGATGCAACTGAATTGATGTGGTACGCTCCAGGGAAGTGTTTGCCAAATCCAGCTGGTTCTCAGAATCCTCTGGGGATCTTATTACATAAACAGATTCCTGGGCCCCACCCCTGGAGTTTTGATTTGTTATGTGCAGCATAGATTAGAGAGAGCCCCAGTGAGAAATTAGTGTCTGACACACAGTAAGCAGTTATGTTGTTAATAGTAATAACTGTCATTTTCTCACATGCTCTCCTCATGCCGAGCGTTTTATGTAGATTGTTGTCTTCTTGCAACAATTCTTAAGAGGCAGGTTTTATCTTTATTCCTGTTTTTCAGATGAGGAAGAGACAATAGGAGGTATCTAGTATGCAGAGCCAGGATCTGAACCCACCATCTCCTTGAATACTTGCTTATTCTACCGCACTTTCTTATTCTACCATCATTTATTTTGGCAAACTCAGTTTTTGAGTTTCATACTGGCCATTTGCAACTCTCCCTTCTAAAAGTTCCAGTGATTGCACTTCAACTCTTGGTTTTCTAGAGAAGCAAAGCATAGGAAGCATTAGGTGTATTCTTTCACCCTCTTCATTTTTTAGAAAGAGAGGCTTTGAAAGGGGAATGTAGCTTGCCCATAGGATCATTTTTAAAAGTTGCTGGTAGAATTGAGATTAGGTCCCTTAACTTCTACTTCTGGACTCTCAGAACAGAAGAGCCTGCTTCCCAGAGCCCAGATTCATCTGGTCTGTTCACCACTGTTCTTCATCCTTGCCCCTCTAGTGCTGAAGCTCTTTTTGTGTGTCCTTACGGTGTTTCTTGTGCTCTTAAACTTGTGGTTGATAGGTGGCAAGGAGACAATGGGGCTGATGAGAGATGGGCTTGGGCAGCAGTGGGCTGTGAGGCAGAGATGAAAAAAGGGCTCTTGGGGCAGAGGTGGAGTGATGAAAACCTTGAGCTCAAGGGTGTGAAATGTGAACTTGGTGCCGACATCTAGTGGGGAACCGGGGCACCACAGAGGTGGATGTGGTGTCAGTGAGGCCAGGGAATAATTTTAGCAGTGATATTTTAGGGATGACTTGGGGAGACCAGCAGGTTTTTTTTTTTTACCCCCCCCCCCCCATACTCCCTGAGATAATATTGCTTCATAGTAATTTCCTAACTGCTCTTGTGGCATAGCATTTGGGGCCATATCCTGCCATAGGGAGAAGTGCTCACCCCTAATACCTGCTCCCCTATCCTGGGCTGCTTTTCCTAAATGCGCCTTCTGCCTACTCACATTGCGTACTTCTAACACATATCACTTTACAGTACTTTCCCAGAGCTTCCTGTTAGGAACTTCCCCTGTTATCCTTTAGCTCCACATTCTGCCAGATTTCCTCAGAGCACTTGTGAAAATCAGGGAATACCTGATTTATTACTTTTTCATTGTCTCTTTCCTCCATGAGAACGTGAGCTCCCTGAGAACAGGGACTGTGTATGTCTGTCTTGTTCATTTTTGTATCCCCTGCACGTAGCATCCAATGTTGGATAACTGAGTAAGAGTAAGAGCTGAAATGCACCAGTCTATATTCTGGGAATTCAAAGATGGGAAAAACATAGCACACATCCTCAAAGCTTTCACAGTTCAATCAACATATGTTCATCGAACAATTACTACTTCTCGTAGGTACTGTGGAGAATGCAAAGGGATGTAAATGAGGACATCCCTGCCTTCAAGGAGCTTACAACTAGGAAAACTTAAAATAGTAAAACAAGGGGTGCCTGGGTGGCTGAGTCGGTTAAGCCTCTGACTCTTGATTTTGGCTCAGGTCATGATCTCATGCTTTGTGAGTTTGAGCCCTGCATCAGGCTCTGTGCTAACAGCACAGAACCTGCTTGGGATTCTCTCTCTCCCTGTCTCTCTGCCCCTCCCATGCTTGCATGCATTCTCTCTCTCCCTCTCTCTCAAAATAAATAAACATTACAAAAATTTTTTTAAATAGCAAAATAAGACTGTTGTTTTTAGAAACCCAATATATGTTTATTTCTGATTGAGCCCCCAGTTGGTTGGCATTGATTGCAGTGGAGATGGGGTGTGGGTGGGTATTTGCTGCACAGTTGATATCCACAAATCACCCTTTCCTCTCCCCCAATTAATGAGGATTGAGCCCACTCAAATACCTCTTTCGAGGCTTATTTGTTAGAGATTTCCATTGCTCTTCTTTTAAAATGCACATCTTTGGGGGCGCCTGGGTGGCTCAGTTGGTTAAGTGACCGACTTCGGCTCAGGTCATGATCTCGCAGTTTGTGAGTTCGAGCCCCTGTGCTGACAGCTCAGAGCCTGGAGTCTGCTTCGGATTCTGTGTCTCCCCCTCTCTCTACCCCTCCCCTGCTCATGCTCTGTGCCTCTCTGTCTCTCAATAATAAATGTTAAAAAAAAATTAAAAAGAAAATAAAATGCACATCTCTGCTGGGTGGATGGAAAGGGCGGGGGGAAGGAAAAGAGGGATTATTTTAGAACTAAATGAATTCTCAGGTATTTATTTCTATTACTTTATGTTATGAAAAGAAAAAAAAAAAGCAACCCAAGGCCTAGAAGGCTATCTCATGTGCCCCGGGTTATGCAGTTGGAATCAGAACTGGGCTAGAACCAACCTCTGGCTCCTCTCTTCACATTCTTCCCGCTCCCACATACCCTGGGTGTGCTCAAGTAAGAGAGGCTGGTGGCCACCTGTCCAGTGCAGTATAGAACAACAGGCTTTTGCTGTTGTTTTACAGTAAGCATTATTTGAAAACCCATTTCGCAGACTTTTGTCACTATGATTACAAGTTCTGCTAAATGAGATTTCACTGTGCTAGTGATCCCGGCTTTCTTTAGAAAACAGAACTTCCACAGCAGAATGAGCATTCTCTTTACAATAGTCACCTTGGCAGGGTATACATTCTTTCCAGTGATTTTTACTGTGCAAAGCTTTTTTGGGAAAGCTTGAAGCTTGTGGCTCATAGTCTTTTGGATCTCTTTAGCAATGGCAGGTGTTTTTATTTTAAAGATTAATTTGCTTTTAGGAGCGTATTAAATAATTTGGAACTAAAACTAAATAGTCCAAGATAATAGAGTGGAAAGTTTTGCTTAAAAGATTGGGTGTATACCTCGCATTGCCTAAAAACTGACTGTGAAGGCCATTCCAAGAAAGACATTCCAAACATGGTTTGAGCAGTTACAGCATTGTTGAGATTAAGAATAAGTCTCTTTCCCAAGTTATAAATTAGAGTCCAAGAGTTTCATTTTATTTTATTTTATTTTATTTTTTTGAGTCCAAGAGTTGTAGAGTCCAAGGTATAAATTCCGTTTTCATTTTTACTGTATTTATTCAACATTTACTGACTGCTTTATACTTGCTATGATCTTTGTTAGGTACTAGAGATTGATGGTATAATAGTCCCCACTCTCAAAGGCTAGCAGATGAACATCTAAACACACAAGTGCTATGAAGTTTCATATGTATTGTCATAGAACCATACACAGGGAAAGAGAGAGGTCAGTTCATAGGTTCTGGGAGTGGAGAGATCAATTGAAAGCCTTTATAAAAGAGGAGGTGCTTCCATGGAGCCTTGAAAAGAAAGCTTAGGTGTTTCCAAGCAGCTGGGGCATTTCAGAGAGAACACAAAGGTGTTGAGAGAACCAGCATTAACATTTTGGCAATTGCCTGTAGTGGTTGGAGGGCAATCTGTAGGGAAGGGTGAGAGATAAGGCTGGGGAGTCAGAGCACCATATTGTGAAGCGCCTTGTACTTCATGGCAAGGAACTTGTTATACTGTTATAGGTAGCATAGGAGCCATTAAAGAAATTTAAGTCAGGAAGTTATTTGATCCAATGTGTCTTAGACAAATAATTGTGACTGTATATAGAAGATGGATTAGAGGAGTGAGATGAGAAGGTGAAAGACTTACAAGGCTAGTAGGGTAGGACAGGCAGTAGGTGGTGTGGCTGGTGGAGAGGAAGCAGAGTAGAGGGCGGGGGGTGGGGGTGGGCAACATACATATGTGAATGTAACAAGGAGTGATTGAGGATGGCTTAGGGTTTTGATTTTTTTTAATCATTTCATTTTTTCATCATTGTAAGTGTACTCTTTAACCCCCATTCCCCCACTTTCTTTCCCTCTGGTAACCATCAGTGTGTTCTCTATAGTTAAGTCTTTTTCTTGGTTTGTCCCTCTCTCTCTCTTTTTTCCTTTGCTTGTTTGTTTTGTTTTTTAAATTCTACATGTGAGTGAAATCATATGGTATCTGTCTTTCTCTGACTGACTTATTTCACTGAGCGTTATACTCTCTAGCTCCATACATGTTGTTGGAAATGGCAAGATATCATTCTTTTTTATGGCTGAGTAATATTTGTGTGTGTGTGCCACATCTTTTTTATCCATTTAACTATCAGTGGACACTTGGGCTGCATCCATGGTTTGGCTATTGTATATAATGCTGCAGTTTTGATCTTTTTTTTTTTTTTTTTTTAAAGAGCATGGTTTTGCTTTTTCTTTTTGTTAAAGTTTATTTTGAGAGAGAGAGAGAGAGAGTGCGCACACATGGGCACATGTGAGCAGCGGGTAGGGGGTGAGGGTGTGCGCAGAGAGAGAGAGAATCCCAAATAGGCATCATGCTCAGTGCAGAGCCTGACATGGAGCTCAGTCCCACAACCGTGAGATCATAACCTGAGCCAAAATCAAGAGTCGGACGCTTAACCAGTTGAGCTACCCAGGCACCCCTTGATTGTTTTTTCAATTGATCTGGTCTTCATTAAAAGACCACTTCATTAAAAAAAAGACCAAGAGAGAAGCGTGGGTCATGATATTATGATTCATGAGTTTGAGACCCACATTGGCTCTCTGCAGCATGGAGAAATCCTCTGTCCCGATTTCTCTCTGCCCCTTCCCCACTCATGCGCTCGCTTTCTCTCTCTCTCTTTCTCGCAAAAAATAATAAATAAACATTTAAAAAAGAGACCAAGAGATACCATTTTGTAGTTAGGATTAATTGCCAGATTTGCGATAGAGTATAAATTCTGTGAGAATTAGAAAATGCTTATGAAACAACTTTCTAAAGCATGTTAGTTTTGAATGATGTGCAAAGTATGGTACATATAATTCAGTGTGCAAAGACTTGAAATGTTGGCAGTGTTTTGGAATCTTGAAGGGAAAAATCCTCAAAGTAGTTGAATATATTAGAATTACGGAATATTGGGGTCTATAGTCAGTTTAGCGTCCGACTTCAGCTCAGGTCATGATCTTGTAGTCCGTGAGTTCCAGTCCTGTGTCGGGCTCTGTGCTGACAGCTCAGAGCCTGGAGTCTGCTTCAGATTCTGTGTCTCCCTCTCTCTCTGTTGCTCCCCTGCTCACGCTCTGTCTCTCTCTCTTGAAAATAAATAAGGATTTAAAAAAAAGAATTATGCAATATAGAAAATTCATTGCCTCTCTTAATCCACTCTCAAAGAGATGTGTGAGTTAACAGTTGTTCTTCCCAGATTTTGTTTTTTATGCTTAACTTATATATATTTTTAAAAGAAAAAATAATATATTAAAAAAAATAATATTCTCTATTTCAGTAACCTGTCCCTCCTCTCTTCTCAACATTATGAACACTATAATATGTCAGGAACAGATTTATTTCTTTTTCATGGCTGTATGATATACTTTTGTGTGGCTTTACTGCAATTTAAAAAATAATTTAAAAAAATTTGTTTATTGTTATTATATTTTTTATATAACATATAATATGTTTTTTATATTATTTTAGGCCACCTTTGGAGTGCCACTGTGTTCCAGTATGCTTTTGTCTTACTTGGGTAGACAGCAACATCAGACTAGCCTTTGTTTGATTCCTCGTCTATGAATTCCCCTTTAAGAAAGGGATTTAATCTTCTCACACAGCCTAGTAGATATTATTCTGGGATGTCTAATTGAATTGCTTACTCCTTGCAGGGTGTTCCTGAAAAGAAAGTACTTCCAATCACTGTCCCCAAGTCACCAGCCTTTGCATTGAAGAACAGGATCCGAATGCCCACCAAAGAAGATGAGGTGACTCCTGGGATGGAGGGTTTTTCTTCCTTCTGCACCATCCATCTAAGCATTCCTCTTTCTTAAACTTAATAGAATTCAAAGGCAGTCACTCTTATCTGGAGTTGTCTTTAACAGTGGCAGATCATCTTTTTTGCTCCCCCTCTAGAGCAAAGTAGTTGGTAAGGGTATGAATCTTCTGGCTTTCAGTAGTAACTGGTTGCAACTTATTGGAGGCTTGTCCTTTTCTATAGCATTGAAAATCAGCCTGTCATAACTTGAATCAAAATTTGCCAAGCCTTGTATTTTATTTTGCCTGAGCTATTGTCACCATTCGGCGAAGGACTTTTAAAATTCACACTAAGCAGTTACATCCGCCCTATCCAATCTCCACCAACCCAAGGGTTGTTAAGGTTACTTACTGTGTGGTGATGATGGTTCATGAAATTGGAATACGTGAACTGTCATTGATCAGGCTAGTTTCTTGTTACATCTCCCATTTTATCTATAAATATCCAGAGTTAGGGTAATTTTATAGCAGATCTCAAGCATAAGCCTTTTTATAGGTTCATTTGAAACTAAAATACACAGTAATCTTATGTTACCAGCTTGAACCCAAACAACTTACTTGGTCCTATTCTGGGTTTGGCAACCATTAACTCCCAGTCACATGTTTTAGTGGAGTCTGGAGGCTGGGTCAAAGAAGAGGCCAAGGTATATGCTTGGTTAGTACCTCTCTTCTGTTCTCCATTTTGTTCACGCTGTTTGATCTCCTTTCATTTTTACAACCTTCCTTTGTAAAAACGTGAGATCCTTTAAGAGTAGTAATTGTGTTAGTCCTTCATCAAATGTTTCCACACCAGTCTCACCCCTGAGAGGTATTATCCCTCTTTGATAGAAAAGGAAGCGAGGTGGGGCAACTGGGTGGCTCAGTCGGTTGAGTGTCCGACTTCGGCTCAGGTCATGGTCTTGCAGTTCTTGAGTTTGGGCCCTGTGTCGGGCTCTGTGCTAACAAACAGCTCAGAGCCTGGAGCCTCTTTCGGATTCTGTGTGTCTCTCTCTCTCTCCCCCTCCCTGCTCATGCTCTACCTCTCTCTGTCTCTCAAAAATAAATAAATGTTAAAAAAAAAAAAAATGAAGAAAAAAAAGCGAGGTAACCTAGGGGGTTGAGTGACTTGCCTTAATTAATGCCTCTTCTCTCATGTAGTGTTTTCTGACTCTGTATTCTGAGGAGGTGAGAGAGAGCTTGTGTCTAAACTAGTTTTTCCCTTAGGAAGAGGAGGAGCCGGTGGTGATAAGAGCTCAACCTGTGCCACATTATGGGGTACCTTTTAAGCCCCAAATCCCAGAAGCAAGAACTGTGGAAATATGCCCTTTCTCTTTTGATTCTCGAGACAAAGAACGTCAGTTACAGAAGGAGAAGAAAATAAAAGAACTGCAGAAAGGGGAGGTAGGTGTTTCCATTTTCCGCAAGTAACATAATACTATCCTTTCATCTGTCAAAGATAATCTTTTATGTTGCACTTTTAACTATAAAATCACTGACTTCCTTTGATCCCTCTTAAGAACCTTATGAAGGGGGCGCCTGGGTGGCGCAGTCGGTTAAGTGTCCGACTTCAGCCAGGTCACGATCTCGCGGTCCGTGAGTTCGAGCCCCGCGTCGGGCTCTGGGCTGATGGCTCAGAGCCTGGAGCCTGTTTCCGATTCTGTGTCTCCCTCTCTCTCTGCCCCTCCCCCGTTCATGCTCTGTCTCTCTCTGTCCCAAAAATAAATAAAAACGTTGAAAAAAAAAAAAATTAAAAAAAAAAAAAAAAAGAAAAGAACCTTATGAAGTATAAATAGGGCAAGTTTTTAATAACCCTTCTGCCACAAGGAGATTAAGTGACTTGCCCATGATTGTGCTACCAGTTATTGGGAGAATATTAGGAGAATAACCTAGATTCTCCTAGGTTATTCTAGAATAATTTAGATTCTCCTAGGTTATTCTAGAATAACTTAGAGCCCTAATGGGCTCTTTTGAGCCCATTACTCTTTCTGCTGTTCATACCATACTGCTTTGAAAACCGTCCTTTCCTATTTTTCAGATTCATTCAAATATTCTGGAGCAGTTCTTGCTTTCTAGCTAGAGAGACCTTAGGATTTTAAATCTTATGTTTTCCTTTCTATTAGGTGCCCAAGTTCAAAGCACTTCCTTTGCCTCATTTTGACACTATTAACCTGCCAGAGAAGAAGGTGAAGAACACAACTCAGATTGAGCCTTTCTGCTTGGAGACTGACAGAAGAGGTGCTCTGAAGGCACAGACTTGGAAGCACCAGGTGGGGGATGGGAAGAGCAGCCAAAATGTTCATTGCTTCGTTGTTGGTTGGTTAGAATACACAGACGCACTACATTGAAATTCATTTGGGAGCTAACATCCTGAATTATTTCAGGGGCTCTCACTCTAAATCAGAGGTCAGTAGCCTTTTACTGTAAAAGACCAGATAGTAAATACCTTTTTATTTTTAGTATTATTATTATTATTTTTTTAATGTGTCTTTATATTTGAGAGTGAGAGAGAGATAGAGTGCGAGAGACAGAGGGGCAGAAAGAGAGGGAGACACAGAATCTAAAGCAGGCTCTAGGCTCTGAGCTGTCAGCACAGAACCTGGTGCAGGGCTTGAACCCATGAACCGTGAGATCATTCCCTGAGCCAAAGTTGGACTTTTAACCAGCTGAGCCACCCAAGTGCCCCAAATTCGGATAGTGAATATTTTAGATGTTGTAGGTTGCATATGGTGTGTGTGTGTCTGTGTGTGTGTGTGTGTGTGTGTGTGTGTCTGTCTGTCTCAACCCTCTGAAAATGTAAAAACCAGTCTTAGCTCAAGGGCTGTACAAAAAGCGGTTACAAACTAGATTTAGCCTGTAGGCTGAAGTTTGCTGATCTCTGCTCCAAGTGATCATCTGGAGAATGTGAGAACCGTCAGGCTTTTTTTGCATCAGGGGTTTCTTTAAGATCTCCTCTATTCCATCTATTAGACTTGTTCACTACTTGTTCACTCCTTTCTGTTGGTGCTTTGATAAGAATCGGTATGGTGAAAATAGATCCTTAATATGATATGCTGTTTCCTCAACATAGTGTGCTATTTGCTCTTTGTAGATGGCAGGTGATTAAAAACAATTAATTGATTGTTGGCTGTTATAATTGGGATCTAATGCTGCCCTATTGGAAAACAATTCCCCTGAATCCCTAAGTTTGTCACTGTTTTTATATCATGATTTATCCTGGACTCTGTCCAAAAGGATCTCTGGGCTAATCTTTTTAGGAAGTCACCCCTCTTGAAGCTCAAGAGATGTGATTGCTTATATGACTGCACATACGTCCCTTGTCGGTGTTGTTCTCGAGGAAAACTTAGGACTGTTGTTTTGGAAGTAGTAGTGAATCTCTCTTTCAAGGACCACGACACAAAATGTCTGTGTGTGGCATTTACTATAATAAAAAAAATTTTTTTTTTTTAAGTTTTTCAGACACACACAGAAGTAGAGAGAATAGCATAATGATCTTCCATGAACCTGTCGTGTGGTTCTATAATGATCAAAACATGGAAAATCTTATTTCATCTATATTTCTACCTACTTACCTCTACATTGGGTATTTCTACCAACAAAAGATTAATTTGAAGCCAATTCTAGGTATCACCGCATTTCATTCACAAACAGCAAGTAAATATACTTCAGTGTGTATCTTTACAAACATAAGTATATTTTTAAAAAGATTAACAGTAATCCCTTAATAGTGACAAATAGTGTTCTTATAACCCCACATCTCTCATAATTGTTTTAGACAGTTGAATTGTTCAAATCAGGGTCCAAATAAGGTCTACATAATGGATTTGTTTGATGAATCTCTAAATCCCTTTTTCTCTATAGGCTTCTCTACTTATATATTACTTGTGGATTAAACTGGATTTGTCTTATAAGTTTTCCACAATCCAGATTTTGGTCTTTGCATTCCCATGGTGGACTTTAATACGTTCCTGTATCTTCTATGTTTCTTTTGTTGTTGTTGTTTAGTTTATTTATGTTGTGGGGGGGAGTAGGGGCAGAGAGGGAGAGAGAATCCCAAGTAGGCTCCATGCTGTCAGTGCAGAGCCTGACTCAGGGCTCGATCCCACGAACTGTGAGATCATGACCTCAGCTGATATCAAGAGCCAGATACTCAACTGACTGAGCCACGCAAGTGCCCCTCTTCTGAGATTAAGAGTCTCATGCTCTACCGACTGAGCTAGCCGGGCAGTCACCTCTTCTGTATTTCCTATAAATGAGTAGTTAGATCTAGAGGCTTGATTAAATTCTAGTTAGATTCTTTGGGGCGATGAAAGGAAGAATACTTTATAGGTGATCACATCCAAGGGTATATAATATCTACATGTTTATTTTTGTGATGTTCAGATAGGCCTTAAAAGTACCTTAAAGATACTTTCTAGTCTCATTGGATTCAGAGGTTGTTAGTCTGATCAACTCATTGTAAAGGGTTGTTTTTTGTTTTTAAAGTTTATTTATTTATTTTGAGAGGGAGAGCGAGAATCCCAAGTGGGCTCCGCATTGCCAGTGCAGAACGCAACACAGGGCTTGATCTCACAAAGTGCGAGATCATAACCTGAGCCGAAATCAAGAGATGCTCAACTGACTGAGCCACCCAGGCACCCCTATAAAGAGGGTTTTAACAGGTTTGGATGAAGCCATCTGCTATCTTTATTTAGATGAAGCAGTTTAGAAACATCAATGCTTGAATCATTGAGGAGGTAGTCATGGAGAGTTGTGTTGTTGCTTATCTAATAGACTCTCTTTCTTGTAGCTGGAGGAAGAACTGAAACAGCAGAAAGAAGCAGCATGCTTCAAGGCTCGTCCAAACACCGTCATCTCCCAGGAGCCCTTTGTTCCCAAGAAAGAGAAGAAATCCGTTGCTGGTAGTAGTATATGTACTCTTGGGGGATCGGGGTAGAATTGTCAGACTTCCCAGGGAGGATGTTGGGATTCAGTTATGTCAGTATCAGCTGTGTCAACCAGAAGCCTTTGCCTAGTAGAGGATCTAGTTGTTCTCCTTTTAGAGTAGTTTTTTTGTCTTTGTTGAACACATCAGCTGTGTTGAGTTTGCAGAATGTATTGGGGTCAAATTCATAGAACAAGAGCCTGGGAAGAGGCAGCTGGCATTTTCAACAGCAGCTCTACTGTTTTACAATAGGCTTTACTCATCCAAAGAGTCGTAAGTGAGGGAGGAAGGTCCAGGATTTCTTTCTGGAGTTCACCATGAAGCAAGCCTTAGATATAAAACATTTGATTCCTTTGCACTGGGTAGGGTGTCAGAAAATTGGATTCTCCTCCTACATCTGTCTCAGAATCACTATATAGTTTTGAGCAAGCTGTTTCATCTGTATAAGTCTTGCTTTTCTCCTAATAGGTGGTTTCCAAGAGGTTTTCCAACTGTTAGGACTTTTTTCCAGATTCTAGGACTTTTTATATGTGGTTTACTCCACCTTCCTGCTAACAGGGCTTCCCTTGAGCTTAGCCTTTCTGTTGCCTTGCATGTCAGTACCACTTGCTGTGTCCTTGCAGGCTAAGTTTATGCAGGTTCTGCTTGTGCACCAATATTCTCTCTGTTTCTGTACTCAGAGGGCCTTTCTGGTTCTCTAGTTCAGGAACCTTTTCAGCTGGCCACCGAGAAGAGAGCCAAGGAGCGGCAGGAGCTGGAGAAGAGAATGGCTGAGGTAGAAGCTCAGAAAGTCCAGCAGTTGGAGGAGGCCAGGCACCAGGAGGAAGAGCAGCAGAGGGAGGAGCTGGCCAGGCTACGGAAAGAACTGGTAATTGAGCAGCACGCGCACTCACTAACCCACAGTTGTCTCTGTTTTGTGTTATCTGTACCTTGCCTTGTTCCAGGAAGAATCTAGGGTGGCCTACAAGGACACATAAAAGAAGAGTGAAAGCAGGAAATCACACAAAAGAATGGTGACTAAGTTGTGATGTGAACAGTGCTAAAGGTGTGCACATTGTGATCCATGTATCGAAGTTTGAGCCATAATTTTGGCCCTTTTTAGGAACCAACTTGTTGGTTACAAAACTCACTGTTCATGAGATATAATATGCTAGTTGTTAAAAAAATACGTTTATGCTTGATACTGAATTCAGACAGAATTTCCTCCAAGGGTCTTCATAAGGAGGATATCATGTAGTGTAACATGCACAGTGATGCATTTCTAGGACTATTTATTCATTTTTATTATTCCCTTTAGACTTAAGAAAATCAATGTGGTTTTATAATTAGACAAGAATACATAGGTAGGGAAGGACGGGAATAATGTGGCAACTGTATTTTCATTTTCCTCTTAATACTGGACTCAAATTCCTTGGGGTCATAGCACATGTTGGTCCATGTGACCCTCCATGCTAACACTAACATAATGATTTAAATATTAAGTTATTCAGAAAGAAAGCTTAATTCACAGGACTTTTTCACTAGGAGGGGCAGCAAGCGGCATTCACTGCATTGATGAGGAAGAAGGGTTTCAGATGGAACTTCATATGATTAATAAAAGGAAGAATATAGAAATATATAAGTTGTTGAGGTTTTGCCTAAAAATGCTAGGCCAGCTGCTGATACAACTGTTGGCAGAGAGGACTTTGGCTTCAGGAAGTCTCTAGGGACAAGTTATTAAAGGGACCAGTTCTTTGGCAAAATTTAAGCTGCCATCTGCTGATTGGATGAAAAACCATACAGTCCCTGCTCTAGAAATACACACAAAACCAGCCTTTTTTCCAGTTCTTTGGTTTTTTTCTCAACACTTGGTACTGCCTCTTGTGTTTGTGCTTATCTTAGAGGTGTTACAGCGATTCTCAGTATAGGCTGATGTCAGCATCCTAAAGCACAGTTCAGTCAATGTTCTCTCGACTAACCTGACTTAATTCAGGATTGATTTTAGACTATCCAGGAGGGGAGATGGCCTTCTCCCAGCAACCCTTCCTGGTTATTGGTTTGTTTGTTTTTTGTCCATGGTTTTGGTGAATATTAAGACTGAGTAAGCTTAAGATTGTACCCTGGCAGGTTCTTAACAGGTATCTCTTCTCTGCTGCAATTGTGTGCAGCCCTGTTAACACCTGAGTAATAGACAACCAAGCTGGAGATAGACTTGATGTTCTTTAGTGCAAGCTGAGAGACCCAGCAGGACCTGAACAAAACTTGCTTGGGCTCCAAAGCACATGTGCTTTTCCATTATGCTGTGTCGCCTTCTTTTTTCCCCTCTTTGACTTGCATCTGTAAGATTATACAAGCATTTTCTCAAGAAGGAAAAATAAAAACAACTATAAGCATAGTTCTGTAACATCCTTATCACTGGTAACTTTATCTTTCCTCACTCTGCAGGTGCACAAGGCAAATCCAATACGCAAGTACCAGGGTGTGGAAGTAAAGTCAAGTGACCAGCCTCTGACTGTGCCCATTTCTCCCAAGTTCTCCACTCGATTCCACTGCTAACTTCAGCTGTGAGCTGCAGACACCACCTGGGAACAGAAGCTGCTCTTTTCATCAAACCAGGAGCCTTCTTTCCTTGCCACAGGGCATGAAGAGAATCCATTTCTCCAGACTTTTACCTGCCCATACCAAACAGAGCATACCTGACAAGTGTGGACTCCAGTTTTGTTGAGAATTGTTTTCTTACATTATTGAGGCTAATAATGAGACTCAACTCATGTATGTCATGCTCTGACCCCGTGTAGTTATTTCCTGTGAACCATCAGTAAACCTTTAATAGGAGTCTTAACTCTGACTAGACTTTAAAGTCTCTGTATCAGCACAGTATAATTTCTATTGCTTCTTTGCCCCCCTCCCCCTTTTTTCTATTTTAATCAGAAAATAAAGATAGTTAAATATTAAGGTAGGATTTAAGTCATGGCTTACCTGAGGAACAATGAGTATATCAGGTTCTTTCCTCTTCTCTGCACAAAATGAATCTAGTGTTACAGAACCCGTCACTACGAGGGTAGAAGCCTCAATAACACAACCATGAAGAAGACTGCATGGACTGACAGGGAACCTCGTGGCAGCCATCGGCAAGCTTTGGGACAGGACTGCTGTTAAGGCACGTTCTTCCCTCGTCAATGCTGATAATAACAGGGAATGCTGTGCAGGACACGTTTGAAGTCCTCCAATAACTGGAGTAGAATAAATATGTTTGTCTTCCCTTCCCTGATTTTGTCACTGGATGTTTTTAATTCTGTCAAGCCCCTTTGGAGGTCACACCTTACTGGGGAAATGAGTACTTTGAGAGGAAGAAGGTCCAGGAACTTTGGAACTTTGAAAAGCACAGGCTCTGTTCTTAGAGGAAAAGGCTTTGTAACTTTTTTCTGTCCTTCCATATTTTGTTAACTGCCTCCCAGGAACCACTCTGGAAGGCACTCATGTTTGTTATTATGCCTTCAGACAGTCCTGTGCCTTCTTCCGTAAATGTGCCTTTTCTTGTCTGGTAAACTTCCTTATAAGACTCAAGTAAAATCTTCATAAATCCTTCCTTGACCACCTGACCTCCTCAGGTAAGGATGATCACTTCCTTCCACCCAAATGCTTCTTGTATATTTCTCTAGTAGAACAGTTTCTTGTACTTGTTCACAAACTAGTAGAGACCCAAATACCTAAAATTTTCTTAGTCCTCAAAGACAAAAATTACCTTTGTCATCTCTGTATTTTTTGTAGCTGGCACAGAATTCACTAGGTCCTTGTTAGGTAGTGTATTTTCTTTTAGACTTGATACTATTTATGAATTCTACTAGTTATCTACTCCTGTGCTAAGGAATATAAAAGCATCCATATTCTGCCCCAGGCCAGTCCTAGGCACCAGGAAGACAGTAAACCTATTTTATATTCCTTTTGTTTATTCATTCAGTGAGCATTATGAACAGGTCATTGTAGACTCAGTGATGGATGAATTGATGACAAAGCCAAGACGTGATTTGCAGATCCCTAAGCCTCCTGAAGACCCACAAACTGATGCAAAATACAGTTCCTCTACTCATTTCCCAGAAGTCTAGTATGCAGGTCCATAATGACTTCTGTAATTCGTTTAATAAATATTTATTTGGTGCTAACTGTACATACCTTGGGACTGCTCAGTCTCCAGGAATACAGCATTGAACAGAAATAGAAGAACTTGCCTTCATGGAGCTTACCTCTTAGGAAGGCAGACAGACCATAAGCAAGTTGCTGTCTTCTCTTCTGTCACATGGTAAATGTTTCTCTGCTGTGTGGAAAGTAGACTGGGGTCGGATGGGGGGCATGTGAGGGTGGAAACAAGACGGTGAGAGCTAATAGGAGGTTGGGCTAGGTGGTAGCAGTGGAGGTGGTGAGAACGGTTGGGTTCTGAGTGTATCTTGGAAGTTGTAACTGGCAATCTGCTGACAGATTGGACGTGGAATGAAAGAAAGAGGGTCATTAAGGAGGGCTCCAGAGACCAAGTTCTCCATCCTTTGTCCTGTGAGAAATCCAGTTCTACTGCGGTCCTCATATCTCTTGTGGATCCCTGGAGGGCTTTCATTTTTTCTGGTCCCCTCTTGTTATGGTATTTCTCCTTCTGTTCATCTCTTGGTCCCCTCTGTGTCTGTCTGTCCTCTGTAGCTTTCCCCCTCTCATGTATCAGTAGTTTTTTGACCGTTCACAGTCATTCATATATTTCCGTCTGGTATCAGTTTTTTAATATATTTTGCCCTTTTTTTTTTTTTTTCAGGTACGAGAATAAATCCAGCCCTCAAGCTGAGGGTCTGGAAAGAGGGTTAGTGACAGTTATGGACCTTCGGGGAGCCTTCTACCCACCCAGACACGCCCATTTCGGGGTAGTAATGTGTGACAGTCTGTAGAGGTAACAGAGCGGGATTATAGTACGTTAGAGCAAATAGCTTAAAATTGAGACACAGACATCCATTGCCTCCTGCTTCCCAGAATTCCCCAGCTTCCCAGTGGCTGTCTACTTCTCAGCACGGTCCGTCTAGTGTTGAGTTCTCTCTGGACCACCTCACATGACCTTCATTTCTAATACAGCTTCCCATTTCCTCCAAAGCTCAAAATCTCCACTTCTGTCTTACAGAGAAAATCTAGTTCTTTATCCCTTCAGGCCATATTCTAGAGGGAGCTTCTCTTTCAACATTCAGAGGTCATTCTGAGATTTTCCTAAACAAAGAACATGTCCTCTGATAGGAATTTACTGTTTTACTGAGAAATCTGGCTGTCACACTTCGCTTGGCAGTTTCGCAAATCTCCTAGCTCATGCACATAGGCAGATTGTTAGAATTCCCACAATTTCTGGGAAGGACTCTGTTTTCGATGTTATTTTGACTTGGTCATGGTTTCCCATTGCTAATAGTCCTGGGCTCATTAACATACTTGTAAGATTACTGCTCACTCTTACTTTGGTTGGTCGCTTTGTCCTTGTGTGATTATTGTGTTGCCGTCTTGACTGCTGTTTTATTCCTTACCGGTTCTTTATCCCTGGAAAGTGGAGCTTGAGTGGTAGACTGGCTGCAGTTGCAGCTGCCCCAGAGTTTAAAGGAGATGAGACCCATGCACAAGACATCGTAACACAAGATAAGATGGGACTCAGTAACGCCAGACACAAAAAGGGGGAGTTTAGACACTGCTTTTTGAGGTGAGATTGCAGTTCTTAAACATGTTTCTTTCTTTTTCTTTTTTAAGTAAAAATTGCCAAAGTCGAATGTCTTTTGGAAACAATTAAAATGCAAACCATATAAAATAAACCATGCAAGTCTCCTTATTTCCCTACTCTCATTTTCCAGGAGTACCTCATTGACAACAGTTGCATATTCTTCTAGAATGTTTTTATGTACACACACAGATTTCTAGAGCATTTTTCTTTTTTTGTAACAAGAAGATTATAGCATTCTGCATTTGTTTTTAGTTTTAATTTGTCCTTTGAAACATTATACGTTCACATGGTGCAAAATTCAAAAGCTCCAAAGGTAAAGTTCTCCGCGTTTCTCCCAGCTGCTCGGTTCCCTCAGAGATCGTGCTGCCAGGTGTGCTCCTTTGCAGAGATCGCATCACCATATGCATATTTCTATCTCCTCTCTCCTTTTATTTTTATGCAAATAGCGTCCTGCTTTTCTACACTCTGTACCTTGCTCTCTTCATTTGTGTTCTGGATTGAATGATGTGGTTCAGGTGCTAACGTGGGCATGTCTGCCTGGCTTCCTCTCAGACTGGAGTATGAAGCCTCTTAGGAGAATCTAATGACATGGAGGTTGACCTGTAGTGGGGTCTAGGTCCTCTGCATGATATCCTAGGCTAGTGACCTGAGGTCCCAAGGACCCAAAGAGAGGTCAGCAACACCTGGTCTTTTACTTCCTTCTGGCTTAGCTGAGCCTGGGGGGGCTTCTTGGCTTGAGTATCTGGTTAAACCTGTGTATCCCCTTTGATAAATCTTGACATTGCTGCCTTTTCAGTTTCCTTCTGAGTTTTGTCTGCTGAGGAGGTTCCTCATTGCTGAGAGTAGCAGTTAAAAAAGCTGTTAGCCACGTGGCTGGGCTCCTATTTCTGCACAGGCAGAGGCTGAGTTACAGCGCGGTGGTGTGGATCCAGGTAGGAATCAGTCAACATTCTGAGTCCTGAGCTGCCATCTGCCTTGCAGCCTGCTGGGATGCTCAGTTTAGACAACATATAAAGTTTCCTGGATACGGGACAAACCCAGGCCTATGGAAAGAGCAGGAAGGTTAAAGCGTGTGGTACTTTGAGTGGTGACGAAGGCGTAACCAGGGAGCTGACATGTTTGCACCAACGCCAAGAATTCCAGGACAATTTGTTATCCAGCTGAAGCCAGTGTGGTTGCTACCAAAAAGAAGCCTGGGGACAAAACATACTTTTCCCCTGTTTCCTTAGTCTTCTTGCATACCCACTCTATTTTCTAGTGCTGTAGAGAAGGTTACTGACATTGAAAATGTTTCATGGTATTTGTCATTTTCTTTCTTGCAAGAGAGTAAGACATGGGGCTCAGGTCAAAGCAGGGCTCTTATGTGCTGAGGGTATCAGCTTCCTGAAAGGGTTTTGGCAGATGCTGACTTTTCACCCAGAGAAACCATAGTTGGAGGGGTAGGGAAAAAGCCTTAGAAAACACTGGGTTTTATCAGGACTATTTCACCAGCCTAACCTTGACCTGAAGGCATCCATTACCCTCTCCCTTTCCCTTAAAACTTTATTAGCCAGAAAGGAATAAAAACCTGGCCTGTCTGCTGTGCTGAGACCCATGCAGTTACGGGACTGGTATCCCAGAACATCCCAGGCGAGTATGTGAGTGTGCTAAGATTTGTGGCCAAGTGCCGTTGCTTGGTCTGTTTTGGCACCAAAGTTATTACCAGGTTTTCTTTCAGGAGCAGGGGTGGGAGATCTAGTTTTCAAGTGGGTCAAGGTGCAAAATAGAGTCAGTGGTCATAACTTGTAACATGAAAGCAGTTTGGGGCAGCATTGTTCAAGCTTGCTTCCTGGTAAGAAGAGCTGAAAAGTCTCTAGCCTGACACCGACATGCTCCCCCTCGGAGCACACATACACACACCAGTCAGTGTCCTAGAGATAACCTGCTAAGTGACTCCAAAGTGACTGAATTTGCTCTATGCAGAAAATCTTGAGTGGGTTTTATAATTATTTTTTCAGTTTTTAAGGTGGGGTTTATTATTAATTATATACCATTCAGAAAATACCTGGTAATAGGAGAAAAGAAAAAAAATCTATGACCCACCTTGAGCACTGGTGCTTCTTTGTATAATGTTTTTTTTTTTTTCTTATATAAAACTTTAGTCTGTTTCTCTACATTGAAGGATATATACATATATATATATATTCATCCTGTTTTTCACTTAGCATAGTAGTAACTCAAATGTATTTCGGTATCACTGCATACTTTGTAAATGCCAATTTTAACAGTCACTTATTGTTACATTGTTTTGAGTTTGCTTCTCCCGGTTGAAAATGCTTGTTTTGCAAAGGATTTTCCTACAGTCTATTTATAGGACAGATTTGTTTGTGCTTCCAATGTATCATGTCTGGCTCTAAACTTGAAATGGCTGTTTCAAACCATTTTCAAGCTGTGTAATTAAAATATTAAAAGGAAATAACAAACCCCTCTCCAAAGCATACTTAATGGCATTATTCTGGCATACACATTTGCAAAATGGAAAGCTTTTTTTGGCTGAGGTGATGTCAATGATACTGGCACTCATGCCCAGAGAAAAAGTTTACTGGCCTTTGGCAAAGCCTTTCTGGAGACAACTCTCATTATGTTATTTTAAAGTCTTAAAACTCTACATTTGCAGACAGACTTACAAAGTTAATTGGTATCTCCAAGCCTGTGAGATCAGATTTGAAAGGAGAATACCCTTTGTCTTAAGTGACTCTACCTGGGGCTGTGATGTGTCTTTTGGGAAGAGTAAGAGCGGGGAATATAATCTCACTTCTGTTGTTGACATGCTGGGTGATTTGTAATAAGTCACTCTCCTTTTCTGGACTTCAGTTTCCACATCTGTCAAAGGCGGAGATTGAACTGGGAAGATCAGTAAGGCTCTTTCAGCTTGAGTATTTTCAGAATTTTTAACAGGCTGTCTGTTTTAACCACACCAGACCTACTTTCATATTCATATTTTTCTATAGCCACCTGCTCAACCACTGCAAAAGGGCACCTCTAGTGAGCTCTCCTGCCCCTGGATTGCCATTTGAACTTCAATGAAGTATGTTGGAGACCTGTGTGCTATCTTGTTGAGGACTTTCCAAGGGTTGTTCTGGAAGCGGAAATCTAGCCCAGATCACTCCAGGGGACTAATCCCTGAATAATGTCCTCTGACACACACACATATTTTCTGATGTTTCTCTTGACCTTGGAACTGGTTAAAGACTGCACAGAATGTTCACTGAATTCTTACAGACTACTGCGAGGAAGTCCCTCCCATCCTTGGCTTTTCCAAGATGTGAGGATAGCCAGTAGTGGTTTTTCTATTGAGGCAGTTTAAGGACATCACAGTGAAACCAATGATCTTGCCTTGCTGCTCTTCTGTTTCTCTCCACCATAATTCAGTTTTTACAGTGTTCATGGTCAAGGGGATTTGGATTGTTTTGGGATAATTGTCACAGGCTTCAGGAAGAACACAAAATTATGTAGTGGAAAAAGTCCTAGATTAGGAATTGGGAGAGTGGCTTCTGGCTTTCTGACCTTGAGCATGTCATTTGAATTCTCTAGGCTCAATCTCCTCATCATAGAAGTCAGAATGATGTTTCTAGAAAGGACTTTCCTCCAGCTTTTCAGATGACAGTTTGCTCCCAGTTTTAACGTGACCCAAAGGCACTCTGAGCAGCAATGGTGACTGTCACATTGGGCACTTATTCATCCCTGTTGGCCAATGTGACTCAGTGTGACCATGTAGGAGTCATATGCTTAGTATTAATTATCAGTGGGTATGTGTCACCAGGGGTTGCCAGAAGCCCCTGCTGTTTACCCAAAGCTAACAACCTGACAGGACAGGGCTAGCAGCTGCTGGTTAACAACCAGCAAAGGGAGCAGGGAGACCTCTCAGAGACAGACTCCATGGGAGTTTGTGCAGGCAAGAAAGGAGAGGGGTTTGAGCTGAGCCTGTAGAAATCACCCTTACTGGCTGGAGGTTGATGTCTGCACTGTAGGCTCACTGATTCTCATTTGCTCATTAGCCTTTTTTCTTGTGGTGACTTGTTACTGCAGCGATAGAAAACCTGGCACAAGCGTCAGAAGGGGCTGCCGGTACCCACTGCCCTTCACTAAACAGCTTTGCCTTTTGTGCAGCTCCCTCCCTTGCAACATTCGCTGTACTGACAACTGGGTCTGAGCGTTTCTGCGTTTTCCTCACACACACACAGAACGCTTCTATTACTCGGAGGCCTCATGAAAATGGGTAGGAATTAGGCCGGAAGCTCAGCAACTTGGGCGGGGTGGGGGGACTTGTCCCCGGGATAGTGGTCCTCAGGGTGTGGTCTGTGGACCGGCAGACCAGCCTCATCAGGACTACACGTGTGAATTCTCCAGCCTTTCTGCAGACGTCCTGAGTCAGACTCTGGATGTGGGGCCCCTCCGGGGGACTGAGGCACTCCCAGGCGGGAGGACAAGTGCCGGGAGAGAGACCTGTAGGTCCCGATAGACAACAGGTTTCCCAACTCAAAGGTCCCTATGGGCCAAGGAGCCAGTAGCCATTCTCTCCCGTGACCCTCAGTGCTGAGGCCAAACAAGAGGGGATCTGGAAGGCAAGAACACTCTTCCCCTCTGGAGCAACTTGGGGCGACACTTTTGTGAAATCCGTTCGTGTGACATAGGAGAGCTGCTGAGTTTGTTGAGTAGGTATTTATCTCCTTAGCCAAGGCTCCATTACCAGAATAAAGGAGAGCTGAAGACTTGTCCATAGGGCCTTCCAACAAGTCATTTGACAGATGAGGAAACTGAGGCTCCAAGTTTAAGTTGGAGTGTCCCCAAAGTCACACTGCTAGTAGGTGGCAGTGTGGATCCGGGTCTGTCTGCCCCCGGGTGCTCTCTGCACCACCCCGGTTGCATCCCTTGAGTAGAGCCAGCTGCAGAGGATGGACATTCTCAGGAGCTCCTGGCTCTTTTTGGAATCGGGTGACACTTGACCAGACCCCCCTGGGTGAAGAAGAGATTGTGTCTGTCAACCTCCAGGGCCAGCAACTTCACTTAGGACCTGGGAGCAAGTGTCTTATGAAGGCTGCAGCTCGGGCCAGAGCCCTCACTCAGCTCTCGCACTTGCCGCAGGAACCTCCAGCTAAGCATCCCAGAGGCCGGAGGCAGGCGCCCCCTCCTCCCTTTCACCCAGCAGGCATCTTCTCAGACCGTGCTGGATGCTTGGGTTCCCGTCAGGGAGGTGGCAGCTGCCAGTCAATTAAGTCACAAGCCTTAGCAGGACAGAATGGTGGCCAGGGTGGTCAAACTGCCAAGTGACCGCTGCCGGGAGGTGCTTTGCCCCGGCCCACCCCCCATCCTTCGTCTGGACGCCCCCTCACCATCCCAGGCAGGGCCCTCTTCTCACAGCGGTCGCTCAGAGCTTGCCAAGCACCCCCTGGATCTTATGGGAACCCAGTTTAGCAAATGGACCTCGAGTTTTATAAATAGCACAATGGTAGGCCGGGAAGCCATCCCGTGCAACGGGACAGAACATGCATTCCCCGCTTTTTGAGCCATTTCCTGGGATCGTGTGGTGGAAGTGACTTCCTGTGCAAAGTTGAGTTACTTTCAACTCCCAGGTCTGCACTCCGTACTTGGGTCTCGCTTCTACTCTTTTATGTGTCTGCAATTGTCCCCCACCCCCACTGGCCCTGCCTTCCTGAAGTGGTGCTTCCAACTCTGCTCCTGGGACGTTTCCTGTTCTTGGAACAGCTGCACCAGCCTGGGGTACCCTCCTGCTACTTGATCCTATAGGGAGGTGTCCAGTGGCCCTGGGTAATTTTCAGATGACCTTGTTCCTCTGACGTCATTACATGGCTATTTTTGGCTTTGCTGTTTATTGCTGCAGAGTTGGGCTGAGATGGGGGAGAGCGAGAAAGTGAAGGTTTCCCATTGTCCCAGGGCCCCGCCAAAGTGGGAACATTTACTCTTCAACACTTACCGAGCACCTACCGAATGTCAGGCCCTGGGCTACCAACCTGATGACATAGTCCAAACATTCTCCACTCACTCACTCACTCACTCACAAATTCTTTGTTCTGTAGGCATTTAGTGATACGGGTAGGAATTAAGCATGGGGGCCCTGGAGCCGTATGGCTTGGGTTTAAATTTCAGCACCACTGGAACACTGTCTCCGATACCTTGGGCAAATTACTCTTCTGTGCCTCAAGTTTCCTCTTGGAAATGGGAGTGATAGCAGTATCTACTTCATAAAGTTGCTATGAAGATCAAAGGAATTAATACGGCACATGGTAAATATACAATAAATATTCGTGGCTATTACTATTAACAATGGCACCACTTTTTGTACCAGATCCTTGGGATACAAAGTTGACTGACCTGAGCTGGATCTGGATCCAGACCCCCAGAGCCCCAGTTACTGGGACAGGGGGCACCGTGCATACAACAAGTCCGAAGGGAACGCCTGCCGTGCGCGCCATTGTATCCGAAGCTGTGTGTCTTTTAAGTTTATTTATTTTGAGAGAAGGTGCACAAGAGCAGGGGAGGGGCAGAGACAAAGGGAGAGCGCGAGGGATTCCCAAGCAGGGCTCGATCTCATGACCGTGAGATCATGACCTGAGCTGAAATCAAGAGTCGGATGCTCAACCAACTGAGCCACCCAGGTGCCCCTGTACCCTAACTTGTAAGGGCATTTCAAGGAAACGAGGTGAAGTTCTTGTCCTGGGAGAGCCTCAAAGCAGTGGTTCTTAACCCTGACTGCACATCAGAATATTCTGGGGAGATTTTAAAAAATACCACCATTCTGGGCTGCACCTCCCCAATATTATGATTTAATTGACCTGAACTCAGGAGGGGCTCAGGCTTCGGGAGTTGTAAAAGCCCTCCAGACGCTTCCCACTTGCATCAGCGCTGAGAAGCATGGCCCAGGCTCTAGAGGCCTCTGAGAGCTCATCAGCTACACCAGTGGCGTTCTCTCAGGAGCGCCTCAAAGCGGGTCCTCTGACTTGGGGGTTCTCAGACTTGGGTGCGCATGCTGGTTATAGAGACAGAGTCCCGGGGCTCCCTGCTAAGGTGGCTTCATCTAAAACCAGCTCTGGAGCCTGGGTACTGAAAGCCTGTTGGAGCCAGGCCTTCAACTGAGAAGCCTTCCCTGACCATCAGTCCCAATCTGTGTTGTCTTTTTATCTCATATACAGCTCATACCCCTTTCTGTCTTGAATTGTAGAAACCTGTGTCCATACTGATATGTTTCAAATTATTTATTAAGCTGTTTAGAGTCACCAATGGTCACTTCGAAAAAAACTTGGAAAATCCCAAGAATGAAAACCATCTCTACTCCCATACCTATTAAATATGTATACTTACATCCCTCTAGACATTTTGCCATTTTATTTTTTTTAATTTTTTTAATGTTTTATTTATTTTTTAATTTTTTTTTCAACGTTTTATTTATTTTTGGGACAGAGAGAGACAGAGCATGAACGGGGGAGGGGCAGAGAGAGAGGGAGACACAGAATCGGAAACAGGCTCCAGGCTCCGAGCCATCAGCCCAGAGCCTGACGCGGGGCTCGAACTCACGGACCGCGAGATCGTGACCTGGCTGAAGTCGGACGCTTAACCGACTGCGCCACCCAGGCGCCCCTGTTTTATTTATTTTTGACAGAGAGAGAGAGAGAGAGAAGGAGACAGAGCATGAGCAGGGGAGAGGCAGAGAGAAATGGAGACACAGAATCCAAAGCAGGCTCCAGGCTCCGAGCTGTCAGCACAGAGCCCGACGCGGGGCTCGAACCCACAGACCACGAGATCATGACCTGAGCCGAAGTCGGACGCTCAACCGACTGAGCCACCCAGGCGCCCCTGCCATTTTCTTAATAAATGTTTTTAACAACAAAAAAGGATCCTACTTCATGAATGACTTTGCAATCAGTTTTCACTAAAAATGTGCTATGTGGTGATTCTATAGCTATTCTTCAACATCTGTGTTCCCAAAGTGGCCACTTTGGTCTTTGCCACAGAGTAGAGCATTCAGTATGTAATCTTAGCAATGAAACTACGGTTTTGAGATGGATCAGTGTGTCATTGGAGCTTCCAGAGGGATCTCTGTTCAGTCTGCCACACAGAGTGTCCATAGATGCTGCTTATCAGCCTCAGAAGGAAGAACAGAGTCTGCTGTAAGGACAGCCTCACCCAGGCCTCTCCCAGAGGCCTGAGAGGTACTCTCAGAGTGCCAGGCTTAGGGGCCCGAGGTGGGAGAGGGCAGGAGAAAACCGCCCTGAGAGGCTCCCATGTCAGGACCACAGGAAAGTTGGAGGGGAATTGGCCGTTCTCTTTGGAGTCAGAAAGGTTACTCAACTCCCTGGATTTTCCATCACAGCCAGGCAGGGAGAGGGTCAGGCTGGGAAACGTCTTCTCTGAGCAGGGCCTTTTAAAGCCTCTTGGCTGGGTCAATTTCCTTCCAGGAGCCAGGGGAGCAGTGCCCGGGTGAAGTTAACCCCTCGACTCCCAAGCAATTCTCCCAGGGATGGGTGAGCCTGGGAGCCCAGGCTTCTGGAATGCAGAGCCATCCAGGGCAAGAGGCCTAAGGAGCCGTGAACTCTGGCTGGAGAAACCTTCCTTCTGGCCTTGTTAAATCCAACAGGCATAATTGCATCCTGCTGACCTTAATTCCCCTGGCGGGTTTAATTGGTCCTGGCATTGCCCCACTTCCTGCCCTGCCCCTGTAGAGGCAGAGAGGGCGGCAGCCCAGCTGGTGCAGGCCGGGAAAGCCCCTTCTTAAGGGTGGGCAGGGTCTCTGGCAGCCCCCCGCTGGGCTGGGAGGTTTCCCCGCACCCCTCCCCTGTGCCTGCAAGAGAGCAAATGAGAAGAACCCCGGGGACTCCCAGGGCGCAGCTGGCGGAGCTGAGCTTAACCCTGGGCGAGCTGCAGGCAATCCCGCGGACCCGGAACCAGGCCAGCCTCTCATCCCAGCGGGGCAAGGACTGTGGAGGAGCCTGTGGAGGAGCCGCAGGGACAGCTGAGCCGTCTACCTGGGGCGTCCACAACATTATCACGCTGCCAGCACTGTGCCAAGCGTTCTACATATACCGTGTGCTCCCTAAAGCTCCCAGCCACCCTGGGAGAGGCAATGGGGCAGAGGGGTGATGCGCTGAGCCTTAGCTTAGATGGTTCAAACCCAACTCTGTGAGTCTGCCCTGTGACTCAGTTTTCCTGTCACATCTGTGAAATGGGGATAGAAGAACTGACATTTATACAGCACTTAGAATGTCTCCTCCCCGTTTTCTACAGGCTGTATATACCTCCCCCTATGAGGGAGGTGCTCAAACGCGACTGCATTTGTCCAAGCCTCAGTGGCTGATCTCAGAGCTCCTAACCCTTGCCCTGGAGGTGTGTTGTCACAAAGTTGCTTACCCCGGGGCCTCACCCTCTTACCAAGAGTTTAAGAGAGGCCAGTTATTTGGGAAGCATAACAGTAACAAATGTAGCAAATAAAGCCGCTTATGTTGTCCCAGCTCGGATTTTGGTCTCGACAGGAGGTGGTGCCGGATTCAAATCCGAACAGTTTGCAGCTACTCAATGGCTGTGTGACTTTTGGGAAGAGTCTCTTACCTTCTCTCGGCATCAGCTTCTGCATCTTTTTTTTTTGTTTTTACGTTTATTTCGAGAGAGCCAGCATGAGTGGGGGAGGGGCAGAGAGAGAGAGAGAGGGAGACAGAGAATCCCAAGCAGGTTCTCCTCGCTGTCAGCACAGAGCCCAGCGTGGGGCTCCAAACCACGAACCGTGAGATCGTGACCTGAGCGGAAACCAAGAGTCAGACGCTTAACCTACGGAGTCCCCCAGGCGCCCCCCAGCTTTCACACCTTTAAAATGGCCTGATCCTTAGCCCTGGAGTCCTTTGTGAGGATCCAGTGAGCTGCGTAAAGCCCTTGGCAGAGTCAGGCCTGGCACTTAGTGTGCACCGACTCAGTAACTGATCAGTACCGACAACCAGTTAGTAACACGGGAATGTCAGCAAGGGCCATCATACTAGAGAGATCCCACAGACCCCGTCCGGAGCCCTGCTAGTCAGTCACTCACCAAACACTGACTTGGCAAGTACACTTTGTGCTGGGGACGCACGTGAGCACCATAAAGCCCCTGCCCTCGGGGGGGCTCCCAGAGACTGTCAATGGTGGGATCAGCCTGGAGCTGAAGGAGGCCAAAGCAGGAGCGTCCAGCGTTTCAAGCTAAACCAGAACATGCTGTGGGAACCACCAAGTAGGGTGCCAGGGGCTCCCAGTAACACACATGGAGAGGAAGCATTTCGGGGGCGCCTGGGTGGCTCAGTCGGTGAAGCGTCCAGCTTCAGCTCGGGTCATGATCTCACGGTTCGTGAGTTCGGGCCCCGCGTCGGGCTCTGTGCTGACAGCCCAGAGCCTGGAGCCTGCTTCGGATTCTGTGTCTCCCTCTCTCTCTGCCCCTTTTCCTTTCTCTCTCTCTCTCTCAAAAATAAATAAACATTAAAAAAAAAAATTAAAAGGAAGCATTTCAACCTTCAGGACGCCATCAGACCACAAAGGGGATACCTGGCAGGGAGAGGAGGGCAAGACAGAGGCCGGGGAAGTTTTAGGGAAGAAAGAGGACTTTGGGCTTTAAGGAAGGACGTTTCTGGCTCCACTCCTTGCAGAGTGACTTTGGGCAAGTTACTCTTTTGATCCCCGTCTTCTATTCTAGGAAATAGGATGGAAGTGCCCCACAGAGTGATTACGAAGATGAGGTTTTCAGACAACATGGAGACAGCTAACCGCAGGCCCTCAAAAAAAAAAAAAAAGAGAGAGAGAGAGCTCCTTTCCTGGGTTCAGATCCTAATGCAGCCCCTGACAAGCCATATGGCTTTGGATAAGCGACTTAACTGCTCCGTGCCTCAGTTTCCCCATCTGAATAGTACCTAGCTCATTGGGTTGTTCTGAATATCACACGAGTGGATCTTTATAAGAGCACTGGGAACAAGGCCGTGGGACACTGCTGAGTACTAGACAGGCGTTCGTGAGGATTTTTGCTTCCCAGAAGAGGCAGACTTTCACCTGGACCTCGAAGGAGGGAAACGGAGGACAGGTGGGCCAGGAAGGGCAAAAGTCACCAAGACTGGAGAAGGAACTCCAACTTCGGTCTTTATTAGTTTCTGCCAACAACCCCAACATTTGCTCCCTTAAAAAAAATCACTCATTTTGACTGGTATTCCGTTCACATACTTCACGGTCCAAATAGAAAAAGTGAAAGGGTGTGCAGTGATGTCTCCCTCCTACCTCCGATCCCCCGTTTCTTCCTTACGGCCCCAAAGACATTCTTACCTGAATACAGTGAAAGTTTGTGTGTTATAGAGATCACCCTCTTTTGCCCCGATGATAGCATATTCTGCACATGGCTTTAATCGCGCCCCCCCCCCCCATTTTGGAGATGGCTTCGTATCATTTCGTTCACAGCATCCTCGATCTTTTTTACCGCTCCGTGATCTCCCCCTTGCTTAGACGTGCTGCTTGCTTTGGTCATTTCCGCCCCCTTCCCTCCGAGGGCAGGGGTGGTTTCCTCCACGTGGGAGAGCACGGGTGGAGGGACAGGATGGTCGCCACAGCGAGGACCTGAACCCAGACGCCCACTCCAGGGCTATTTCCGGGACACTCAGCTCAGCCAGTTCTCAAGGTCCCCCTCAGAGACAGGCTCTGGGCAGGCAGCCCCTGGATGATGGAAGGCTCTTTGGATACCTCTCCTCATCCCATCTCAGCTTGATTACCTCGGGCCTGAGTGGCCCCCAGGTCACCACTGCACTTGAGGACCCTTGCAAAAGGCTCTCCAGCAGCCCCCTCCTTCCAAACAGGCTTCGGGGGAGAACGAATCTGCTTGGTGGGGTGGCCCTGAGCACTGACCGTCTCCCGCTGCTGCTTGGGGCAGCCTCTGTCTCCCGGGGAGCCCAAGAAAAACATATCTTCAAAAGAAAAGGCTTTTAGGCCCATGGGCATGTTGAGCAAATGTCCCCGAGACAATTTCTTACCCAAAGATGCCCCAAGTAGGTCTGGATGCCAGGGGCAGGGATCATGGGCACAGAGCTGGGCAGGGGGGTCAGGGTGAACAGCCTCAGGCCTGCATGGCTCTAACCAGCTTCTGGGAAACCTCAGGAGACGTGGCACGCAGGTGGGCAGAGCCAGGGCCCGACCTGAGCATAGCCTTGTCCTCCAGCCCCGCCCGAGACCCCCTGGTGTGCCAGGCCCCCTTCCTGATCCTGTCCAAGCCGGTGACACCGGGCAAGGCCTGGGAAAAGGCTGCTCCCTCAGGGCCCCAGATGCCCCCCTCCTTTTTCTCTTCCTGCTTCTCCCAACACTACTCTCCCCCCAGTCGGTCTGTGGGAAGAATGCCGTGTCCTCTGAACGGGGGCCAAGAGTGACAGGTGGTGGCAGTCCGAGCTGCATGGCCCCTGGTGTAAGAGATCCTCTCCTCCGTCCCCGCCTCCCCTGCCCGCGCCCCTGCCTCCGCCTCTGCCCACCCAGCCCAATCCCTTACAACTGCCCCAGGACTGCTTCTGGGCAGCCGCTGCAAGTCAGACGGCCCTCAAGTTGCCCCTCTCTGCTCCAGGTACCTTTCTCCCCTCAGTCAGCTGGCCCTGGCTCCTCTCGGCCAGACAAGAGGAGGAATCTGACAGCCTGACACACCTCACTCTTCTTTCTGCAGCTAGAAAGACTTGAGTTAGACAAGCAGAAGCACACGCCTCCCTACCTCATGGCGACAGCAAACGGAGCAGTCGAGCTGGGAATCCAGAGCCCATCGACAGGTGCCAAGCTGGGGCAGGAGACAGAGGGAGGAGCCTGGGAAGGGGCGTTTGAATCCAGGGCTGGGCCCATTCCTCAGTGGGAGTTCTGTGCCCCAGGCCTTTTTGTATGGCGTATGAAAGACCCAGAAATTACAACTATCTCTGGGTGATGTTGGGCTGGGTTGAGGGCCTGCATGAAGCCCTCCTTGGAAAGAACGGGAAAATGGGAAGCCCCCATGCATGGCATCTAAACATCCTGGGCAAGGGACAGTGGGGGCATCAAGGCGCATTAGAGGACCAGAAGTCTCCCAAAAGGGCCTCCCAGGTCCCGGCAGCCCATCTCTAGAGCCCATCAGATGGCCCCAGAGGCTCAGTGGGACCAGCATTTGCAAATCGCTGCCTAGGTAGGCACCTGGGCCCAGAGCTGGTCTCTGGCCAGCCTGGCTGGGGGTGGTGGGTGGATCCTGACTGGTGTCTCACTTCCTTTGCAGACAAGGCACCTAAAGGTACAGCAGGTGAGGGACCCCCGGCTACGGAGAAAGAGCCTGGTCCACCAGATCTAAAGAAAGGTCCTGGGCCGCCAGATGGGAAGAAAGAACCTGGCCCCTCAAACCCAAAGGAAGAAACCAGTCCCCCGGATGCAAAGAAAAAACCTGGGCCCCCAGACCCAAAGAAAGAACCTGTTCCACCCACCCTGAAGAAAGACGCCAAAGCCGATGCCCTAGAGAAAGGGGACGGGTCCCCGGCCCAACCCTCAACGAGCAGCCAGGGCCCCGAGGGAGAAGGCGACCTGGGTGGGGGCCCTGCGGAGGGCAGCGCTGGGCAGGCAGCAGCCCTGCCCCAGCAGACCGCGACAGCGGAGGCCAGCGTCAAGAAGCCCAAGGCCAAGCAGGAGACCTCAGGCAGCCAGGGCCCCGGAGAGCCCAAGGTACACAAGAAGGCAGCCGAGGGCCAAGCAGGGGCCAGGAGGGGCTCCCCCGCCTTTCTGCACAGCCCGAGCTGTCCTGCCATCATCTCCAGGTGAATGCCCCCTGTCCGGCAGTGGGGACGGGTCTGAGGCTCTGGCCCCAGAGGTCATGCGTAGCTCCTCTGTTTTGGGCTTCGTTGTCACCATGTTCAGCGCTAGATTGGGTGGTTCTGAGACAGTCTAGCATCTGTCCTGGGCATTGGCTCCACTACCTTGTGCCCCTGCAGAAACCAGGGCGTGGTGAGCATTCATAGACACCAGGAATGTCAACACAGAGAGGTCCTCAAAGACCTCTTCTCTAAGCATCTGGAGTCCAGAGTTCCCCTTCCTCCATGAACTTGGTTCTAGCCAAGGGCAGGACTGAGATATCGGGGCGGGGGTGGGTGGGTAGGGAAGATAACTTACCTTCTTACTATAATGCGAAAAGATGACTAATAATCGGATTGATAGATCATTACTAATACTTTCATAAGCATGATATAGCACCAGTCTTAGGCAATCTGTTAGACTTACCTGAATGCTAACCACATGAATGATATTGAGATGTATTGTAAACCACAGTAGTAACACCGTATCAGTCAGAATTATATATTAATATCAGTTAATACCTTGATATCACTGATACGTGATCTATCGAATTACCACGGTCTTCGTGAATCAAGAGCCACACACTGTCCCTAATTGTAGCCACATAACAATTAACCAAAACAACAATCCTATTAGTAGATATTAATGATCTGTTAGTGCATTGATAGTCAAGATAGTGACCACAGACATTTATGGTATTATTAATGTCCCTTGACTTCATTCAAAGTGAATTTGGATGCATCACCCCATGCACTTGAGGGAGCGGTGGGGGATTGTATTAGCTCCAGATTGCAGGAGAGGCTCTGGAAGCATCGAGACCTCCCGGAGGCCAAAGCACAGCTCTGACTGCTAAAGGCATCATCTCTGCATCGTCATGTTCTAGGCCCGAGAAGCTGCCAGCTGAGAAACCCCCAAATGAGGCATCAGAGCTCATCTTTGAAGGGGTGCCTGTGACCCCCGGCCCCGCGGATCCCGGGCCAGCCACGGTGGCAGAAGGAGGGAAGGACATCCCGGCAGGCAGCCAGAAGGAAGCAGGAGAGAAGGCTCCAGGCCAGGATGGCCAGGCTAAGGTGCAAGGGGACACCTCAAGGGGGATCGAGTTCCAGGCTGTTCCCTCGGAGAAATCGGAGGTGGGGCAGGCCCTTGGTCCCACAGCCAAGGAAGAGGACTGCTTCCAGATTTTGGGTAGGCCAGGGGCAGGTTGGGGACTGGGGAGGGAGAGGGGCTCCCCAGATGTCCCCATGTCTCCCAGTTTGGAGCACTGAGTGTCGTATAACTCTAAGAAGTACAAGTTCCTGGTCCCTTCGGATGGAGAAACCGAGGCTTGGGGAAGGGGAAATGTAGCGAGTGCCCCAAATCCACAGCCAGGACAGGATCTGTGCCTGTCCAAACAGCCCCACTCCAGAGCTCACTTTTTGCACTCTCTTCTACTTTGTCTACGATGGGGTTGCGGGGCGGGGGGGAATTAGGCAGGTTTTGGAGCAGCACCAACTCTCTGGACAGTGGAATTTAAAGTCAGTCTGTAGAAGAGCTCAAAGGCCAAGCTTTGGTAGTTCAACTGCATCCTGGAGGGGGTAGGGAGGGTCATGAGAGCCATAGAGGGTTCATGAACTGAGGAGCACAGGTGTATGTGTATGGGAGCAGTGACCAAGGAAGCTGGGCACGTGAGATGGGGCAGGACTGTGGAGTGGCCTTAACTGATGGTCAGACAAGGAGCTGGGGGGTTAGTGGTCTATTAAGGAGGAGACATAGAGAGAGCATGAGTGGGCTTGGGGATCAGCTGAGTAGGGAAAAGGCTTGGGCAGGGGTGCAGCAGGGGTGGGGGTGGGGTGAGATGGGGTCAGGAGAGCCCAGAGTGTCCTGACACCCCCCTCCTCCAGGCTGAGGTGCCATGGAAGCCCAGTCAGCCCGCCTGGTCAGCGGCACGGTGCCACCCAGACAGGGTGGGAGGGCCTGGCGGCTGGGCAGCGGCCAGGAGCACTGCCTCCTCCCCCAAGCAGCAGCAGAGCCTCTGCCCCGCCCCCTTCAGAAATCACATCCTCGGGGTGACGGGACCTGAACAACCTCCAAGGGCCGTCAAATGTATCACCAGCCCGGCTTCCCTGCTGCCTCTTGCTATTTATAAAGAGGTTTCCATTCCCGATGACTCAGCCTGTGGGCCGCCAGGGCCCGCTGTTCCCCGTCGTCACCGCTAGGTGGCAGCCTCTCCCTACCAAACACCGCCTTCCCTGTCTCCTCCCGCCCTCGCCCTGCCCTTGGGCGGTGCCCAGTTCGGGGCAGCTTGTGGTGTTATTAGAGGGGATGGTAGGCAGGTCCAATCACCTACCCCATCATTCAGACATAGTAACGCTGATCTGGCGCTCCGCCATTATCGTCCCCACCCCACCCCGCCTTTTTTTTTTTTTTTTTTCTTTAATGGAAATGCAGATAGCTTGGGATGGAGACTTTCTACCTTATAATGTGGGAGGGCCCAAGAAATCCAATCAGCTGTCCCCATTGTTGTGCCAGGAGAAGCTGAGCCCCCTCTGACAGAGTCCCAAGGCCATTTTGTGTGTTGGTGGCAGAGCTGAAACTGGAAACTGGGCCCCCTAGCCCCTATCCTGGAGCCAGCTGTCCCCCAGGTATCATCACTTGGTGAACTTTGCTGGATGGGGCCCAGGCCAGGCAGGAGGGGGTGGTGGGGGGGGTACATCCTCAGCAGCTCCTGCCACCGACTGATGGCTCTGTTCTGCCTCCCCAGATGACTGTCCGCCACCCCCAGCCCCCTTTCCCCACCGCATCGTGGAGCTGAGGCCTGGGAACATCCACAGTCAATTCAGCCTGAACTCCAAGGAGGCGCTGGGCGGGTGAGAGCTGGGACCCGGAGCCCCTGGCCCACAGGCAGGAGCACATCGAGCACCCAGGGCCTCACGTCTTTCATGTACAAGGCCCCCACACACCCCGATTGGACATGATCTCTGTGGACACAATTACTTCTACGTGGTTAATAACCCCCATCGTACGCAAGCTGTCACATGCACTCACGCCCCCGTCTCTCACACAGATACACCATCGGCCATTCAGTGTTGCCCATAGGAGATGAATGGTATTTTCCTGGCTGTTTCAGTTTTAGGCACCACCCTGACCCCCGCAAGGTGCTTCATAAAAAACCCGCAGGTGACTTGCCCAGGGCCCCGGGGCCCATGCTTACCACAAGCCTGTGAGCTGTCACGCCAGGGGCCATCCTCTGGATGAGCCGACCTGTCCTGTGCCCGTGGTTTTTGTGGCTCAGCTACTGTCCCTGCAGTGGAGCTCATAGCTTCCGAACGGAGCCAGGCTGGCTGGGACAAGCGTACCGTCACAGAGGGGGATCCAGACGGGAACGGAACACAAGCCCCCTACCTCAGCCCTGTGTCCCCGGGAACCCCTTCACTCCCAACCTCTTCTCTCTTCAGCGGCAAGTTTGGAGCAGTCTGTACCTGCACGGAGAAAGCCACGGGCCTCAAGCTGGCAGCCAAGGTCATCAAGAAACAGACGCCCAAAGACAAGGTAGTAGGGGCTGGCTGCATGGGAGTGTGAGGGGGTCCTTGGAGTGGGGAGTGGGTACCTCTCACCTCCCTCTACCCGTATGTCTGCACCAGGGGTTTGCTGTGTGGACCTTGATGTTGCTGAAGGGGTCACTCAGATAGACAGATGGACAGGCAGACAACCCTGCCACAGGGCCTGAAGCCCCTACCCGTAAACAAGACGCCTCAGTTAGTGAACTTATCCTTGCGACTTCCCCTTCTAGGCACAGGACATTCAGGCCTTCTGTTTGGTTCAATTCAGCAAACACTCATGAGTGTGGGCTCTGGGCCAGGCCCTGTGCTGGGCCCTGGGGGTCCCCAAGGGAAGTGAATGTGGTTTCTGCCTTCAGGGAATGCCGAGGTAATCAGGCCCCGTCTAGAGCTGTGCCTCCACACCCAGCCCGGCCCGGTTCAGAGGAGGCCGAGGGCAGTGTTTATTTAAGGAATGAGTGAAGGAGTGGATGAATGAATGAATGAATGAGGGCAGAGGCTCACGTGAAGTGAGGGAGGGAGTCAGGTGTGTGAGGAGGTGATGACCGTCTAGCAACCTGTTGTGGTGAGGGCTGGAACTCAGGAAAGCTGGGGTGGGGGGTCAGGAAGGGGCTGTGGAGAAGGCTCCTGATTCAGCTGGCGGGTCTCTCTAGAACAAAGGCTTGAAGCAGAAGCTGATTCCGGTGGCGGGGCAGGGGAGAGAGTTTCAACCAGAGGGGAACCGTGAGGGGGAAGGCCTGAAGGCCAGAAACGGCAGAGACCTGCTGGGGACCCTTGGGTTGAGGCAGGGGAGCCGAGAAGTGAGCTGGTGGGCATTCGAGGCAGAGACCCAGCACCTGCAGAGGCCTGGAGCCTGGGAAGAGCATGAGAAGGAGCCCCAGAGGCCTGCAGCCCTGCCCCTCTGTCACGGCTCTATGCACGCTGGGAAGGCGTGTAGTTTCTCCCTGACTCTGCCTTTCTCCAACTCCCCTACTCGACTGCCGGGTCTCCAGGCCTCTGTCATAGACCTGGCTCGGCCTGGACGCTCAAGACACATGTGCTGTGGACATTAATTGGAGTCAGCTCTTGACTGCTTTCTTCCTGAGTACTTTTTCTGGGCCATTCGCTGCGCCAGGTGCCGGGGACCCGGTGGTGAAGTCCGTGGGTCCCTGTCCTCATGGGCTGACAAGCTAGAGAGGAGGAGCAGACAACTAAAAGCAAGCACAAAGCATGGCGTCAGGCACTGAGACGCGCTAGCAGGAAAAGTAAAGCGAGGCAGGGTACAGGGAGTGGGGGGCCAAGGGGGCCATAAAGATAGGGTGGTGAGGTCAAGGCCTCTCTGGGGAAGTGACGAGAGCGGTGAGATACGAATGAAGGAGTAGAATCGCAAGGAAAATGGGAAAAATTTGGGCAGTGACGTGATGCTGGGGGGCAAGGGGGCGGGCAGGGGGAGAGGCTTGATTTGTGGCATCTGGCAATATCCCTGGTGTCAATATTCCTACTGTGGCTATCAAGCTACCGGTGTGACAGGTGGCTTTCAGCCTCTCTGAAAGTGACAGTTTAGCAGCCTCGACTAGGAAGGCAGTGATGGAGCAGGTGAGAAGGCACTGACTGGGTTTGTAATCCAAGAGGGTTTCCTGATGGCGGGTGTGAGGGAGTAAGAACGCGGGGAAATCTGAGATAGCCTCTAACTTTATGTCCTGCGCACCTGGGCCAGGGGTCATGCCCTGTTGCTAACAGGCAAGCTGAGGGCAGCTCAGTTGTGGGGAGGGGGCCACATCGAGGGTTTCATTTGGATCTGAGAGACTCCGCATGTCACTTGGACATCCAAGGGGAATGGCAGTTAGGCATTTGCAGCTGTTGGCGCCTGGAGTTCAAGGGTGCAGTCAGAGGTGGAAGTACGTATTTGGGGATCAATTACATTTGGATAGAACGGCAGGTACTGGGGCTTGAGGAGGATGCCCGGGGAGAGTGGTGAGCGGAGGACTGGCCCTCGGGCACCCCCGTGTTCAGGCGGGAGGAGAAGGGGAAGATCTGGCAAAGGAATGGTGTCCCAGCAGGAATGACCAGGAGTAAGGACACAGTCTCGGGAGTGGGGAGAGATAGGAGGCAGGGAGGCCAGCAGGGAGGAGGCCGGGCAGTGGTCCGGACCTGAAAGGTGCAGCCTGACAGGTCCAGCCAAGGGCAGAGGGGTGGAGGGTGGAGGACAGGGAGTGGTGACACTCAGGTGGGGCCCCTGGCTTCCCTGGTCCCCAGGAAATGGTGATGCTTGAGATCGAGGTTATGAACCAGCTGAATCACCGCAACCTGATCCAGCTCTACGCGGCCATCGAGACCTCGCACGAGATCGTCCTGTTCATGGAGTAGTGAGTGCTGGCAGTGGGGCAGGGGACCGGGTGGGGGTGCCAGCCGGCCCGGAAGCAAGCTTGTAGAGGGGTCTGTGCACACAGCATCGAGGGCGGCGAGCTCTTCGAGAGGATTGTGGATGAGGACTATCAGCTGACTGAGGTGGACACCATGGTGTTTGTCAGGCAGATCTGTGATGGGATCCTCTTCATGCACAAGATGCGGGTTCTGCACCTGGACCTCAAGGTACTGGAGCTGGGGCCTCCTGGGAGGGGTCAGGAGCAGCATCCGACCACCTGAAACCTGGTGGCAACCAGCTATCCCTCCGCCCCTCCCGTCGGTCCTTCTCTTCCTCCCTCCATCCTTGTATCTATACATCCCGAAGGGTTTATTGAGTCTTCACTAAGTACCAGGAGCCAGGGCTACAAGACAGAGTGAAAGAGACTTGGTCCTAGCTCTCAGGGCGTCTAGTCTAGTGCTAAGTACACATCTCTTACAGTCCTGGGAGCCCCAAGTGCACGGTCTCACGTAATGAACTTGCTAAGTGTTGCTAACGCGTCCGCCTCAGTGCTGGCCCCTTGTAGGCGCCGCGAGTGTTTATTGATTCATCCCACAAGTATTTGTGGAGGGCCTACTCTCTGCCAGGCAGTGTTCTAGGTGGTGGAGATCAGGAGTGAACAAAGCAGGTAAAAACGCCTGCCCTCCGGGAACTTATGTTCCAGAAGGGGAGTCAGAAAAACAAATCAATTACGTATAGCATCAGTGCAGCAACACACACGTGATAGGCACTAACAAAAACGTTCAGTGAGAGGATATTCACATCCCTCCTCTGACCCTGCTCAGTAACTTGCAGGTAGGGGGTCAGGGACAGAGCGAATCGGGTTTATGCATCATGCCAGCTGTGGTCAACTGGAGCTCGGCGATGCCGGCCGTGGTGCAGAGTAAGCAGGGGCAGCGTGAGTGCTGGGTGTCACGTTTGCAGGATAATCGGCAGGGCTGGTGGAGAATACGGAGCATGACCACTGCGGTGAGTTAGCACCCGCTGGCCTCGTGGATAGTCCTTTCGCTCATTCACTCGACAAATATGTATCGAGTACCTGTGCCGTGCTAGGCTGCTTCTGTGCTGCTGTGCACGGTGCTGGGCACGGGCGTTACCATAGGGATGGCGAAGGACACGCCCCTTTCCCCCCGGGAGCCTACAGGTTAGTGGGGGAAACGGACCTTCCTCAAAGAGATCATCTGAAACCGGAAAAGCGTTGTGAAAAGTACATGAGAGTAACGGGGAGACGTACGAGGTGAACTTGGAGGAGCATGCAAAGGCCAGAGCAGGCCCGGGGCTGGCCAGCACCTGTACCGCGGGCTCACTTGGGGTCAGAGCTGTTTGGGGCGTATGCGCCTTCCGACAGCCCGCGGGGCGGGTGTGCTGTGAGCATCCGCCCTGACAAGTGAAGCCAGGAGAGTAAGGAGATGGGTTCCAACGGGCCAACGTGGTGGCAGGGAATCTGAGGGGTGGTTGTAATAACCAAGGGCCCAGAGGGTGGCGGCCGGGACCAGTGGCAGGGACGGAAGGTGGCCAGACGGTGGCTACATTCTGAAGCTAGAGCCAGTCTGATTTGCTGAGGGTTTGGATGGGGGAGGAGGCAGAGGGCAGGGAGAGGAAAGAGCAGGGTGACTCCTGAGTTTCTGGCCAGAGCTGGTGCCTGCACGTGGCATTGGAGGCCTCCCGTTCCCCCCGTGAAAGCCACTGCCCCTGGGGTAGAGCAGGTCCCCAGTTAAAATGAAGTGCCCTGGGAAGAAGCTCATTCTGAAGCCTCTCTATCCTGAAATGTGTTTTTTCAGGAGAGCAGTAGGTTTCTCCTCGAAGAGGGGTTTCGTGGTCAAGTAAGCTGGGTGACCCATGGCCCGACAGCCCTTCCCAGGGCTCCTCGGGAACTCTCAGACCAGGAGGAGGTCTGAGTCTGTGTCACTTCCCCCAAAAGGTCGCACCCTGGGAGCTTTCTTTTCTTTCTCTGTTTTGTTCGAACACCAGGTGAGCGGGTGTCATTAGTGTCCTGCTCTGAGCGGATGCCTCGGTTCAGAAAGCGCCTTCAGAAAGCATGCTGTCAGGGTGCTCTAGTCAAACGCCCACAGAGCCCAGATGTGTAACAGGGGCCAGGCCAGGGCCGTGAAGGCCCCCGGGGAACCAGGGGACTGACTAGCACCCGTCGGGAATCACTGACAACTCACCCCGAGCGGTGTGTGGCCATGAGGCGAGGGCTTCTGTTGTTTCGGGAGGTGCAGAAGATCTGGAAAGCAGGGTTTTTGTGTGAAGTCTCCTGCCTTTGAACCATTGTTAACTACCAAAAATGTTTCTGCCTTGCAATGTCAGATTAGCCCCGTGTCCTCGGGTTACAGGAGGAGAAAATGGAGGCCCAGAGCAGGGAGGGACCGGCCTCACAGGAACTTCACTCACACACTCTCCTGTGCTGGGGCCACAGGATTCCCAGGAGCCTTGGCTGAGCACCTACCCGGTGCCTTAGTTAGACATTGGTGGGGGGAACAGGGAGGCAGGGAGGGGACAGTCCCTGCCCTGGGAAAGTCCCTCTCTGGGCTGCGGGATCCTCATCTGTGCCTGGAACAGGCAGGCCCGGGGGGTCACTGATCGGCCGCCCACACTGGCAGCCTGGGCCTCTGCTCCAGAGAGCCCGAGACATGGGTGGACCTGGGTGGGGACGAAGGGTGAGCCAGGTCAGAGGTCAATCCGGGCCACCCCCTTCTCCTCAGCCAGAGAACATCCTGTGTGTCAACACCACGGGCCATTTGGTGAAGATCATTGACTTTGGCCTGGCACGGAGGTACCACCTCAGTGGGGGCGCGGGGGGAGAGGGGAAGGGCAGGGCAAGCCTCTGAGGTGGGCAGGGGGCAGGGGAGGAGCGGAGGGTGCTGGCACGCGGGCTGGGGTCTGCACTCTGAGCTCTTGCTCTCACCCCCAAGGTATAATCCCAACGAGAAGCTGAAGGTGAATTTTGGGACCCCAGAGTTTCTGTCACCTGAGGTGGTGAATTATGACCAAATCTCCGATAAGACAGACATGTGGAGTATGGGGGTCATCACCTATATGCTGTGAGTCCTGAGAGAATGTGGTGTCTGTGGGACTGGGCATGTGGGTGGGCAGCTGGGGCCAAAATTGGCCCTGGGGTCCTGGTGGGATAGGTCCCATCTCTCCACTCCCTCAGGAAGGGGGTTGCTGGGGTTGGGAGTGCTAGGGAGAACCAAGAGAAGGGAACTTTGTACCCATTTTATAGATGGAGAAATGAAGGCCCCTAAAGGCATAGTGTCCTAGCCTAAGGCTCTGGACAGCAGACCTTTATGACTCAGGGTGGGGGCAGAGGGGCAGCAGACATCTTTCATGCACTCATCATTCCTCTTCTCCATTGTAACCTGGGAAGCTGGGATGATTATGCCCATTTTACAGATGAGAAGAGTGAGGCTCAGAGAGGGGAAGTGACTTGCCCAAGGTCACCCAGCCAGTCAAACCCAGGTCTGTCCCACTCAAGAAGCTGGGGGTCGGGGCACCTGGGTGGCTCAGTCAGTTGAATGTCCGACTTTGGCTCGGGTCATGATCTCACAGTTCGTGAGTTCGAGCCCCGCGTCGGGCTCTGTGCTGACAGCTCAGAGCCTGGAGCCTGTTTTGGATTCTGTGTCTCCCTCTCTCTCTGCTCCTCCCCTGCTCACATGCTGTTTCTCTCTCAAAAATAAATAAAGATTTAAAAAATAATGATTAAAAAAAAAGAAGCTGGGAGTCTTTTCAGCTCATGGTGCTGCCTTCTAGGGTCTGCCTCCATCCCCTGAGCCCCCAAAGGTGACTCAGGGTCCCCAATTTCATCTCCCTGCCCCCTGACATCCCCTCTCTCCAGGCTGAGTGGCCTCTCCCCCTTCCTGGGAGACGATGACACAGAGACCCTAAACAATGTTCTCTCTGCCAACTGGTACTTTGACGAGGAGACCTTTGAGGCCGTGTCTGATGAGGCCAAAGACTTTGTCTCCAACCTCATTGTCAAGGACCAGAGGTGAGGCTCACCCCAGGACACAAACCCCGTGTGTGCAAGCCCAGTGCGTGCGTGCCTGTGTGTGTATGTGTGTGTGTGTGTGTGTGTGTGTGTGTGTGTGTTTGTGTGTGCACTGCAGGGCAGGAAGAGGGCCGGGCAGCGGCTGGGCTCTGGTGTTTCGCAGGCATTCCGCCCATCCTCACCGCACTGCCCCCTCCCACAGGGCCCGGATGAGCGCTGCCCAGTGCCTCGCCCACCCCTGGCTCAACAACCTGGCAGAGAAAGCCAAGCGCTGTAACCGCCGCCTCAAGTCCCAGATCTTGCTTAAGAAATACCTCATGAAGAGGCGCTGGAAGGTACCACTGGACACGGTGGGGAGGAGGGAGGGGCTGCAGGCGGGAAGAGCTCCTGGCACCAGATCCCAGGCCCCACCAGCCCTGCCTTGGCAGTTTCTATCGACCAGGCCTAGCCCTGTCTGGAAAACAGGGTTGGCTTTTCTCTCTCTGTCCCGGGCTGGTTCCTCTCCTGGAGTAGTGACCCTCCACCCACCCCCTAGAAGCATCTATCACTTCTAGGCATGGGGAACACACCAGTGGACAAAAGAGACAAAGATTTTAATTTTTATGGACTTACTTTGGGTAGGCGGGAGGGGGGGGGATATTAAAAGAGGTTAAGGAAGGGCTCTAGAAAAGAATGAGGATGCTCAGGAGTGCCAGGGGAGAGGTTGCATTTCCTAATAGGGTGGTCAGGAAAGGCCCACTGTGAGAGAGCATGTGAACAAAACACCTGAAAGCAGTGAGGAGTAAGCCATGCTGGTACTGGGGAGAAGAATGTTCCAGGAAGAGGGAATAGCCGGTGCAAAGGCCCTGAGGCAGAAGTGTGGTTGGCAAGTGTGAGGAACAGGTGGGGTGGGCAGTAAGGCTGGAGGGGAGTAGGCAAGGGGTTAGGGAGATGAAATCAGAGATGGATGGGAGGCAGGGGGTGGAGGGACTTGTTGGCCATAGCAAAGGGCTTATGTTTTACTTGGAGCGAAATAGGAGCCACTGAAGCATCTAGAGCAGAGAGGTACTCAGGTTTGGCTGCCATACCTGTTGAATAAGGACCGCGCCCTGGAAGATACGGTATCATGGCACCTCCTGTGGCCACTCTGGGTACTGCACCCTCCCTCCACCTGGCCTTTGGGGAATGAAGGAGACCTACTTAGGGGACGCTCTGCTGGACCACAGCTTCTCCTTTGCCCCGAGGCTGACTGGGACATTTCTCCCTCATCCCTCAGAAAAACTTCATTGCCGTCAGTGCTGCAAACCGCTTCAAGAAGATCAGCAGCTCGGGGGCACTCATGGCTCTGGGGGTCTGAGCCCCGGGAGCGCCTGAGGCCTGGACGCAGCTGCACAGTGGCCGGGGCTGAGGCCACACAGCCCAGAAGGCCAGAGAAGACGGGCCAGATCCCCAGGGTGGGCTGGCTAGGACAAGGCTGCGCCAGGCTGGGAGGCTCGGGGCTCCCCACGACCCCGCGCAGCGACTGCTTCCCCGACGTGAGCTGCCTCAGATGTGGCCTGAATCGATCCTGCTAACGCCTCCCCAGACAGGGCCCTCCCCGGCCCCGTCTGTCACAGCCCAGATGCCACAGGCCCTGTTGTCCCCTCCCTGGCTCCCCCTCTTGGAATTGCTACCCCGGTGACCCCTGCTTGGCCTCACCTGGGGCATCGCTGGCCGGGGCTTGCTCCTAGCTGGAACGGGAAGGCTGGGGGTCCCAGCACGTGGGGCTTCTGCGGTTGTGGATGGGAGGCCCTTGGTGGGGCAGGAAGGCAGCGAGGCCAATTCCTGAGGCCCAGCTGCCAGGGGAACAGAGCAGGCTTTGTGAAAGAGGACCTCCATGCCCCCGCCCGCCTCCCCGCTCCCAACAGATAAGGCCTAGTACACACCATCTGGCCCGGCCCGGCCCGGCCCCCGCCCACCTTCCTTACGACCACCAACACACAGGAACTCCGTGTGAGAGAAGGACGCCCAGCCCAGGCCTGGCGGAGGGTGAGGGGAGAGGCCTGGGGGACAGGGAGACCACCCCCAAGCGTGCCTGAGGGCCAGGCTGGCCCAACCCAGCCACTCTGGACCCTCATCCCAAGGGTCATCCACGGCTTCAGATGATGGGGTCAGCAGGCCCAGGAGGAGGGGGAAAGCCATTGGGCAGTCCCCAACCTGCTCTCAGCTTGTGCCTTGTAAATAAATGTACAGGTTGGATGTGGCTCCCTTCCCTGTGTGTGTGTGTGTGTGTGCCCGCACTCGGGTGAGGTCAGAGAGGACTATTGTCCATCGAACACTGCCACGTGCCGGGCACTCTAGTGGCACTTGAGTGCATGGCGGGGTGGTTACTGGCGCGGCCCCGGGAGCCACACTGCCCAGCCCGCGATCGGGGCCAGTGGCTTCCCTACTTTGTGCCTCGGTTTGCTCATCTGTCACAGCACCATTATTGGATGCTTACTGTGTGCCAGGGTCCAGTCAAGTGCTTGTATGGATGTTAACTCATTTCTCTCTCACTGTAAGCTTATGAGGTAGATATTATTTCTTTTAAAAAAATTTTTTAATGTTTATTTTTGACAGAGAGAGAGAGAGAGAGAGACAGAGCATGAGTGGGGGAGGGGCAGAGAGCGAGGGAGACACAGAATGCGAAGCAGGCTCCAGGCTCTGAGCTGTCAGCCCAGAGCCCTACGCGGGGCTCGAACTCACAGACCGCGAGATCACGACCCGAGCCGAAGTGGGGCTCTCAACCGACTGAGCCACCCAGGGGCCCCAATATTATTATTATTTCTATTTTACAGAGGAGAAAACTGAGGCTTAGAGAGGGGAAGGAACTTGAAGGCTATTCAACAGGTCAGAAGCTGGAGCATGAAATGAACTCTTCTGTCCCCCAGAGCAAGGCTCTGCCCTGCTTCTCGCCAGAACAAAGTGTGAGCAGAAAACAGAGGCTCCGGGTGGCATCAGAAGTTCGGGCAGGACTGTGGTGCCTTCGCTGGAGCTGCACGGATGGGGGTCTCCTCAGAGGCCTGCGAGGAGGGCGGGGGGAGGAGAGAGCTGTTCTCTGCTCTTCCCCATGGGCCATAGCCTGCTCCGCCCCAGGCCTGCATACAATGCAGGGGAGGGGGCTCCATCCGCTGGAGAGGGCAGCCCAGGGGGCAAGAGAGCTTAACACTAATAGGGCACAGCCTTTCCGGCTGTGAGGACAGCTGAGTCAGAGGTGGGACTGGCCTACGTGGGACAGCAGGTCTGCCTGCTTGGGGTGAACTGGTTCCAGCAGGAATGGCAGGGACAGCAGTTCGCACGCATTGAGCCCTGCTGGGTACCAGCCCTGGTCCAGCTCTATGTGTTCATGATCGCACTGATTACTCATGGTGAGCCCGCGTGGCAGGCACTGTGTTATGTCCATTTCTCAGATGGGGAAACCAAGCCTCAGGGAGGTTAAGCTACTTTCTCAGGGTCACACAGCTCGTCGATGGCAGAGCCAGGATTTGTACCCGGACTATGGGGCCCAGAGCCCCTGCTCTTAACCGTTACACTGCCTACCTTTTGAGAAATCTTGGACTTGCCCACCTACCGAGACCTTGACAGTTCACCCCTACCTCCCCTGCCTCCGTGAATATTGGCCTGGAGGGCAAGGCCAGGGTTCTCGCCCCCTACCCTGGCCCCGTACCAGCAGGTGAGTGCAGCATCCCATGGCAGCAGGTGCCACACGGGCGGGGTGTGGCAGACTTTGGGGACTAAGCCTGGGGGTCTTGCACTCAGGGTTTGAGAAGCCTGGGGAGCCTGGCTTGGGCTCTTGATGGGACTCGTGCTTATGGGCAAGGCCCCCAGGGCTGTAGATCCCTGCCGGCCTGCCTGCCCGCCTGCCTGCTCACCACCTGCCAGCTGGGCCAGGCCTGTGGTTTCCTCTGAGTTCTCTCAGTCGCTGGCCCCCACCCAGGCTGAGCCTCGGCCACACAGCGTGATGATGAGGGATGAGTCACAGCCGTGGGGCGGGGGGTGAGGAAATGAGGTCCGGCCACAGCAGAGATCCAGGGCCTGGATCCAGCTGGGGAAACCGAGGCCAAAACAAGGAAGGCCCCTCGGCAGAGAACCCAGGCCCCTGGACTCTGGGTGCAAGTCTCAGTCTCCTCCTCTACGGTATGCAAACGGCAGCCTCAGCTCTGCTCCCCACTGCTACTCCTAGGGCCATTGTGACAGTCGCAAGATGGGATAGGGTGCCCATTTACCATATTTCACAGATGAGGAAACAGGTTCAGAGAGGGCAGGCGACTTGCCCAAGACCACACAGTAAACGAACATGTCCTAGGAAGGAAGCCCACCCAGAACCGTGGAACAGGGCTGATCACTGCTTCTGTCCCTATCACCTCCTAGGAGCGCATCTTGGAAAGCTCTTTCTGATTTATCAGGGGCCCTCCTTTGTGCCTCCCCTGGTCTCTGGAGGTAAAGGATATAGACTCAACAATATGGATGGGGAAATGAGGGTTCAGAGAGATTTTGTCCCCTCCAAGGGCCACAGAGCACACTCAGAAAAAAAGCTACGGTGGCAGCCTTCAGTGTGGGGCTGAGTTTCTGCCTCTGGGCAGGCCTGGGCCCCAGCCCCATTACCACCACTAGAACCCCCATCCCCAGCAGCCTCGAAGGAAAAAGCTTCTCACCCTAGGGGCCATCCTGGTGGAGAGAGTGAATCCACGGCTCTTTGGGGCCTGCCAGCTGGAGCCAGGGCCAGGGCCAAGGCTCTGGTCTGTGATTCTTCAAGTCCCGGGTGCCAGCTGTGAGTATCCCCTAGCTGGTTGTGCCCTGCCGTAGTGCCTGGTTGTGGGTCGGTTCCTCAGGCACGGGGCCCATTACAATGCTGACGCTGTGATCTTCCCTGCAAGGTGCTTCCTGGGGCCACAGGGCCATGAGCTTCCCCTCCCTGCTTGGGGTCCTGGGCACCCCCTTGTGGGCTAAGAAGGGTTAACACCCTCAATGGAACAGCTCCTCCTGGCTGATTCCAGCCCAGAAAGCGTTCCTCCAAGACTATTTCCTGCCTCTGGGCCTTGGCCAGGCCCACAGTGACCACCCCCATGGGTCTGAGGCCGCATCTGGTTTGGATTACACCAGGCCTGGTGACGCTGCCTCTTCCTGTCTGCGTCCAGTGGCCTTGAATTCCACTGGCCACCTTGGACCCAACGGGGCAGTGGTGGGAAAAGATTCAGCCAGTGACAGGGTTGCCCGAGGGTGGGAAGCGGCCAGCGTTGGCCTGAAGGAGGTGCATACCTGCGCCGAGCTCCCATGCGTGCAGCTGCCCACACACCTGTTCCTTTCGGCACGTTAACTCTGCGATTTACTGAGCGCCAGGCACAGTACTGAGTGATTTCCATTTATGAACTCATTTCATCCTCACCCTGTGAGTGGGTATTTTCCTTAGGTATTTCATTCAGATGAGGCAGCCGAGGTTCAGGGAGTTTGTGGACAGGTCTCTGGGTTCCCAGCCAGTAAACAGTGGGGTCACGATGCAAAGCAGACAGTCCTACTTCTGACACATCCAATCATGTCACAGCTGTTTGTTGAGTCCCTTCTCTGGGCCTGGCCCCAAGCTAGAACCCAGAGGTGAACTGTGGGCACGGTCCCCACCCTCAGGGAGCTCACAATGTCTGGAACCCTACCAGGTGGGAGGTTGGGGGTCAGGGCGAAGCTGGAGGGCCTCAGAAGAAGACACTAACCCCCATTCTCTTCTTTTCAATGGCAGCGAGTGACATCCAAGCTGAGGGCAAATAAGGGGCAGGCCTTTTCCAGATGGCATGAGGTGGGTGTTCCAGGCAGAGGAGATCACATGTCCAAAGACCTGTAGCTAAGGGCAAGCTTGTCTTGGAGCATTCCAGTATGGCAATAGGGAGACATGGAGGGGTTTTGAGCAAAGGAGGCACAGGGCCAGATCTGTGGTTTACAAGGATCTCTGAAGCCAGGGAGGTTGGTGAGTGAGAGAGGGAGACTGGAGGCAGGGAGGCCAGAACGAGGCTTGGCCAGGTTGGCTTGAGAGGTTAAAGAGAACTGTCAGGGACCGGAGGCAGACGCAGGTCTCATGAGCCTCTAGGGAGACAGGCTGATGACAGGGAGACTGCACTCGGGTCACACAGAATGGGGTTCTAATCTACTTATTTGCCCTCTCTGAGCCTCAGTTTCCTGTCTGCAAAATGGGGTAATAATAGCACCTGCCCCCCAGAGACAGTGCATTACATGGGGTGTGTGGATAGAGCAGGTGGCATAGGCTGCTGAGCTTACTTGTTCCACAACTATTTCTTCAGCCCCTACAGTGTTCCAGACAGTGTTCTAGGTCTGGAACAGCCAGGAGACACAAATCTCTGGCCTTGGGGAACTTTATTCTAGGTGGGAGAATTCTGACCGGCAGTAGTGAATTTGGAATGCGTTGATGGGGTGGGTGGGGGCAGTGTCTGGGAAGGCTTCTCTGAGGACGTTTGAACAGAGATCGAAGGGTATTCAGGGCATATTAGTGGAGACTGTTCCCAGCAGAAGGAAGAGCAGGTACAAAGGCTGTTTGGAGTGAGAACAGGGCTGGCACGGGCAGAGCCAGACGGCACGGGCCCATGGGACGTGGGCTTTTGCTCTGAATTGGGTCAGGGAGCCCCTGGGGGCTCCTCTGAGATTTAACCCAGGGCGAATGGATGAATGGGCGGGTGGCCATGACTCCATTTCTCCACTCAGCAAACCTTTATTGAGGGCCTGCTGTGTGCTAGTCACCGGGCTAGGGAAGTAGGTAAAATGAATAACGCAGACCCAACCCCTCCTCCCTGAAGCTTACATTCTAAGTCAGAGACACAATAAAAAGTGAATACGCGTAGAAATGCATAAATCCACGTTGCAACAGGTGCCTGGTGGAGGACACAAATAGGATGCAGAGATGGAGAATAATCTAGGGGCGTCTAATCAGGGGCATGAGGGGAGGCTTCTCTGAGAAGGTGATATTTAACTTGGCCTCTGGATGTTGAGAGGTCAGCCCGTGGGGAGTGAGCGTGCCAGGTGGAGGGGACGGCCAGCGTGAGGGCCTAGAAGTGGAAACGACACTCACCAGTGAGTTGGCTGTCTTCAGGAGCAGGAGGGTCAGCCTCTCATTTGTATCCAAAACAGATCAGGGCTCCCTGAGGGCTGTGGTCAGGAGGAGGCAGCCCTTGGCTTTCCAGGGGCCACCACGCAGGATTCTGGCTGTGTGACTAAATGGCCTGTTTTTAGCCTGGAACCACTTCCTTTGGCCCCACCAGCTGCCTCCCTGTCACCACCCAGTTAACCAGTGGGGAGGGAGTAGGGATTAGGCGCCTCCGGATGTCGGGGGACAGAAGTTTGCCCTCCCCGCCCCCCCACCCCCAGCAAAGGAAGGGGCAGACAGACCAGGCTGAGGCCACCAGGCCCTTCAGTGGGGCTGTCTTAACTTCTGATGTCATTCTTGTTGGCTGAATTGTAATCATGGTATGTACGATGAGGCTTTGCACATACCAGTCCTGGGGGCTGAAATCATTACCCCCAGGTTACGGATGAACAAAGTGGTTCTCAGAGAGGCAAGTCCACTTGCTCAAAGTTGCACAGCAAGGAAGTGACAGAGCTGGGATGTGAACCCAGCCAGTTGGGCTCCAGAGCTCCTGCTTTTAGCCCCTGGCAGCCTGGCCTTCGGGAGTGATGGGAGCCTGTGTTGGGACAGCCTGTTTTGGCTGAAGACTGGATTGCAAGGTTCCGTATACTCGCTGCAGGCAGACATGACAGGCTGGCCGGCCCAACCTCCCCCTTTGTCCTCATCAATGTGGCAGCCTCAGAGTGGCCCGCCCTCATCAGGACAGGGTCTCCGGGGCCCCTGGCTCAGGCGCTGTCTGGGGTGTGGGGAGCGTTGAGCTCTGGACAGTGGAATGCCATAAACGGGGGAAGGAAGCGGGTGGGCGAAAGAGCGGCGGGGAGATAAAATGTGGAGGGTGGAGGAGTCTGAGGAAGGCCCGGCCCTGCGGGTGGGGGTGGCGGGCTTCCCTGGGGGCAGGGAGAGCAGAGACCGGAGGACCAGCAGGTGAAGAACTTCCTGAAAGCCCCTCAGAGCTGCCAGACTTGGGCGGGAAGGGGTGGCCTCTGAAGGCACTGGGCTCCCCTTTCCTGGAACCCCACGTGACATGCACTTCTTGGTATAGAAGGGATTCAGAAATTGGGCAGGACACGCCCTTTCAGCACTGATATTCCAAGAATCTAAGCTGCTGTGATTAAAAGCTCTGGAATATTCTTAAATACCACTGATTCTACCATTTCAGAATTTGATTTAGCCTGCCTCTGCAAGGCAACTGGGCACCCTTCCCCACTCTGACCTGCTGGGGAAGAGGGGAAGGGGTCGGGATCCCCTTCTGGAGACAGACAAGCCTCCAGGAAGGAGGGTCCCTTAAGCAGAGTCACATGGGACGGCCCCTGTCCGCCAAGAGCTATACAGTTAAGGCAGCAGAGGGGTTACCTGCTCCTGCTTTGCTGCGTGGCCTTGGGCACATCACTTGCCTTCTCTGGCCTGGGTCTGGGCCATCTGTACTGAGGTGCTCTCTCTGGGTTGGCCCCCGCGTAGGCATTCTGGATCTCTGCTAAGCACTGTCCGCTCCTCCAGGTGGGGGTGGCCAGGCAGGAGCACAGGGCGTCTGTTGGTCATGGAAAGAATGTGAGGGCAGGAGGCCCAGTGGGTGGGGTCCTCCGGCTGGGCAGCAAACAGAGGGCAACATGAGATCATGGTGTCTGGGCCTCCTGGTCCAACACCTCTGGAGATGGGATCCCTTCCAGGCAGTCTCCCATGTCGGACCCTCCCCTGGGACGCAGACTCAGAGTCAGGCTGCCCTTCCTCCAGCCCCCGCTGGACAAAGGAAGTAAAATCAGGACCCAGAGCGATGGGCACGCTTCCAGAATCATAGAGGGAGTCCAAGGCAGGCACTGAGCCCTGGGTCCTGCTTGGGGATTGGAGCAGAGGGGCCTGTCTTCACTTCTTGACTATGTTGGGGGTCAGAGAGGGACGTGGAGAGAGGGCTCGTGCCCCTAGCGGATTTGTGCACCAGGGTGTGGTTGAGCCTTTTTTGCATGTTCTCCCCAGGCACACCCCCCGCCCCCGACCCCAGTTCAGATGCTAACCTCCTCAGAGGATGGCTGGAGCAGAATGCAGAGGCCGGGGCTCCCTGCCGTCGGGCCAGCCTCCCCATCTTCCTACTAGTTCAGGACACAAGCTGGGAAGGGACTGGGGTCACCAGGTCTCCACAGGAATGCACCACAGGGAACAGTGCCCGGCAGAGGCCTCTTTCCCTGACCCAACTGAAAAAGAACTCTTACCCCCCTGAATCTGTTTGTCCCTGTCTCTGTAACTGTTTGCGCATTACACACACACACACACACACACACACACACACACCTCAGAACAAACCCACACAAGCGCCTCCTTCCCCCCTCCTCACCCATGCCTTGCACACCCAGGACTTCCCCCTACTCCTCACCCATGAGGCTGCCTAGACGTGACGAGACAGAACCAACCCTCTCTCCTTCTCCCCATTGCTAGATGGACTCCAGGCTGGGGTCCTGCGCTTGTGGTGGGGAGGGCCTCCACAGCTGGCCAGGCATTTTCCCAACCCCTTCCGGTCACAGTGAGCCCCCACCCTGCAGGTCCCCCCTCCACCCTGGCGGCTCTGGAGTCTGTGGGAACCAGACAGTAGGGACTGTCCAGCCAGGCTCGCTTCCTCCCTGGCCCCAGGGGACCTGCTGAGGGAGGACGGAGCAGCAGAGACTGAAATCAGCATGGCCGCCTGCCCGAGTGAGGGCCTCTGGAGGCACTGTGCCGCCTGCCCGACCAAGGGGTCTCCAGACCCCTGGGTGTCACCTTGTGGGACAGAAGACCCTCAAAGCCCCTACAGCAAACGCCAGAAAGGGGGTTTCCCCAGTATCCCTGGCCTCTCTCTTTTCTCCCTATACCCAGGATCCAGATGGGGCATTGAGGCTCCACAAGGAAGCCCTGTGCCTCAGCAAAGCTGGTATTGAAGGGTGTGGGGACACTGAGGTTTCAGGTCCCTGAGTCTGTTCCTCTGATAGGGGCCACGAATATACCCACGTCTTTTGCTTCTGCCGAGGGGGACGGCCAGAGGAGGCCAAAAGTCAGGGATCAGTCACTTCTGATCTGTATCCAGGACAGTCACACTTCCCCCATAAGAGAAATGCTTTCTTAAAGAGTCATCAGGGGGCCTTGGAGAGCTGGGGGCTCAGGGAGGTCCCCCATTCATGTGGAAAATGCAAAGGGACTGGGGTCTGCCTTTTTGAGCCTTGGGCTCCCTGTCTGTGCAAAGGGGCAAGGGTGCCTTATTGGCGTTGGCATTCCAGGATTCCAGAAAAGCCTCTCCCACCCTGGGGGTCACCACCAGCTCTCCTCCCATGTGCCACCCCTGCTTCCTCACTGCGGGTCAGGGGCTGGGGGCACAGCCACTTATTTGCCATCTGGGGTCGGAGTTAATGAGCCCCGAACTCTCTGAGCCTCAGTTTCCACCACTGGAAAATGGGGATAACATCCCGAATTGCATAGGGTCTGGGGAAAGGATATACACAAGCCCACGGCAGAATAAGTGCCACAAATGGTCACAGTTATTATGACCACTGATAATGGGGGGGTGCTGAGTCACAGAGTTTGGGGCTGGAGAATCAGCCCCTCAGGCCAGCCCATCTTCACCCCCTGCCTGGTATCTCTTGGCTACACTCCTTTTCTCTCTTCCCTATTCCCTGCTCCCCCTTCCTCCACTTTCCTGGGAAACTCCCTGAGAAAGTCCCCAGCAAGAGAAAGCCTCATATGGGACATTTCCACCCAGGATCCCCTGACTCTGCCCCGCAACCCCACAACCACAGCCACCGCACACAGAGCCAGGCGTCCCAGCCCTCAGTCCCCAACCATCCAGCAGGCTGACCATCATCATACTGCTTTTATTGGCCCTGAGAGCCACAGAGTAAATCCCACGGGGGCCCTGCCTCCCCTCTCCCTCGAGTCTGTCCAGAGGCCCTGGGGCCTGGCTGCGTGTTCGCTACTCCAATCTTGGCTTCCTGTCCCAGCTGTCGTTGGCTTGCCAGGCCCGGGTCCCTTGAGAGTGCCCCAGATCCTAGAGTCAGGCTCACCCTGGAGGGTGCAGTTGGCAGGGGCCCTGCAGGGACTGCCCGAGGCCGGGCTGGCTTCACTCAAAGAAGAACATTCCTGGTGTCCGGTATAGGCAGGGGGTCAGCCCCAACGGGTAGCTGGAACCTCCCTGGACAGAGAAGCTGCCTGCAACCCAAGGTTCCTTGGGGTCAGCTGGCAGGGGCAGCGGGGCCCGGACTGAGGCTGGAGGAGTGGGTGGTGCAGGAGAGGGGGCTGCTGAGGCCAAGAGGTGTTCAAGGCCTGGGTCAGTCCCCATGCAGAAATTCAGTGCCTGCAGCCGGCACTGGTAGCTGCTCCCAACGCCCGCCTCTGGGGTCAAGATGGGCGTAGGGGCCTTACTGAAACCCTCAGCCTCAGAGAAGCCAGCAGGAAAGCCATATGCTGGGCACGGGGAAGACGAGGGGGCCACAGGGAGCTCCCCCGGGCCTGCAGGCTTAGGTGCGGGCATCTCTTTGGGCTCCATGGGTGGCCGAGGCCTGGCGTCAGTGGTTGCAGGGCACACGGTAGCTGGCAGGGCCCCCACCAGACCCCCGAAGCTTAGGCCCTTGGGCTCTGGCAGCTCCGGCAGGAACGGGCACTGCCTGCCAGTTGTGGCGTCGGGGACTCCCGGATCCTGGCTGGTCACTCTGAGGGGTCCACGGCGTGCCTTGGCAGGGCCCTTGGCTCCCTCGGCACCTGCTCGCCGGGTGAAGCGTCGGCGTCGGCGCAGGAAGCTGCCGTGCTCAAACATGTCGTGGCAGTCGGGGTCCAGCGTCCAATAGCTGCCCTTGCCTGGCTTGCGGTCATCACGGGGCACCTTGACAAAGCACTCATTGAGTGACAGGTTGTGGCGGATGCTGTTCTGCCAGCCGGGCCGGTTGTGGCGATAGAAGGCGAAGCGGCCCATGATGTAGCGGTAAATGCCGCTGAGTGTGGCCCGCTGTCCTGGGGAGCTCTGGATGGCCATGGCAATCAGAGCTATGTAGCTGTAGGGAGGCTTGGTCGGCTCAGCCGCAGGGGCCAAGGGCCCAGGCAGGGGCTGTTGCTGCATGCTGGCCGGGCTGGCGGCGGCCGGGACCACAGAGGGGCCAGGCACTGCGTCCAAGGCTGGTTAAAAGGCTCACTGGCCCAGCCTCCCAGCCTGGAAAGGCAAAAAGGGGTGGGCCCACCAGGCTGCCCTCCCTTCCTCCCTCACCCCGCTCCCCTAAGGCCCAAGAGGGGCGGGCAGGGAGGCCAGGACTGGGAAACTGCACAGCTGCCAGGGGTGAGGAGATAGGAGGGAAGGGACTGAGACCCTCAGCCCACATGTGCTGGGGGGGGGGGGGCGGTGGCTGCAAGGGACAGGACATGCAAACCGAGCGAGAGACAGAAACAGAAAGAGACAGAGGCAGTTAAAAACAGAGAGAAAGACACAGAGAGGTAAAGACATAACAAGAGAAACAGTGACGCACACAGCGAGCCAGAGGCAGAGACATACCTAGAGAGACGAAGGTAAGACAGAGACAGAAAGAACAGACACACAGAGCCAGACACGCACGCGCACACACACGCTATATGGAGACAGTTAGAGTCACCGAAACAAATAAAGCTACAGAGACAGAGTGAAAGAGCAAGAGACAGAGACACAGGCACAGACACAAGATGTGTAGGGCAGAGAGACAGAGAGAGATGCACACTGATGAGAGAGACAGGAGGGAGAATCAAAGGGGCTGATCTAGAGAACTGGGAGTCCTGTGAGAAAAGCCCCAGGGGCCCTCAAGTCCCCGCCTCCAGCTCCCCTTTTCTCCTCTCCTTCTCCTTCCGGGCCTGGGGTCTCCTTTCTCCCTGCCCCAGACCCGCCCCCCTCTCCCGGCAGTGCACAGCCATTGAGGTCACAATACTGCTGCCCTCCTAGCTCCGGGGTGTGTGAGGGGCGCGGCCCCATGGAGGCGAGGAGAACCGCCAAACCCAGTATTCTGAGCTCTGGCGCCCTCTGGTGACCGCTGTGGAGAGGACGGCCATCTAGGCAGAGACCTCCCCCCACCACCCCTGCCCACCTCCAAGAGGCATTTCAAGCAAGTCCCTGACCCTGGCTGAGCCTCAGTTTCTCATCTCTAAACTGGAGCTGGCGACTCTTCAGCTGTCCATACTGTGGTGAGGATGTAACACGCCCCCTTACACGGAATCCAGCAGCCTCCAGGAGTTTAGCACAGAGTCGGGGTTTAGACCTGGCTCAGGAATGTCACTCTGGACTGAGGCTCCCCACCAGCTGCAGCCTTGCGCCAGCAAAGCCTAGAACAGTCAGGATCCAATCTTAAGGATGCTCTCCATGCTCTCCCACCCATAAGTAACCAAGTCAGAGGATACCTACTGTGTGCCACTCTCCAAGTCAGCCTCCTGACAGCTCAACTTCCCTCTCTGCATTTACTCCTTGCATTTACCAACCCTGCTCCAAAGGCCTTTGTGGCTTCTTTTGAATAGATGGGGAATCTAAGCCTCAGAAAAGTTAAGTGACTTGCCTGAGGTCACACAACTAGTGAATGACAAACCTGAGATCTGAATCCAGGTTTGAATCTAGGATTCTATAACTCCCTAACATGACCCCTTCTATAGAAGAGGAGCAGGGATAGAGGACAGTCACTGGACCCCCCCCCCCGGAAAACAGGCTATGGACCCCAAGAGAGTAGGGACATGCTGTTTTGTCTAGTACTGGCCTGGAAGAGAGTAGGTGCTCAACCAACATTTGTCCAATGAATAAAAACCAGTGATCCGGCTGATTTCTGTCCTTTGTCGAAGCATACAGCTCACTCCCTCCATAAAAGTGGCTTATTAATGTATCACTAAAAGAGATTTATTATGTTGCCATCTGTAGGAGAATCCCTATAAAGTCAGAAATCAAAAAAGGAAAAAAGGTCTGATATCTGGGGCAGAAAGTGACTTTACTGACAAGGCAGGATCAATTGCCTTTATGGTTGATGGGGTTCCCTCCCAATTCTCAAGGACTGCCTACAAACTGCCGTTTGCAAAAATCAGCGGGGCTTGGGGGAGGGACTGGACCCTTGCCTCCAACTTTGCCTTCTGCCTTACTGCTGTGTTTAGGGGTCCGGGTCAGTTTCGCCAAAGATCGTTATCTACTGGTGTCGATGGTTCCGTCATCAGCCCCCCATCCCCACCCCCGCCCCATTCAGGCCAAGTTTTCTGCTGTGGGACCCCTCCCTGGCCACGTAAGAATACAGACCAATGGTAGGTGGGAGGAAGGTTCTGGAAACTCAGAACCTCTCAGAGGCCAGGCAATTCTGTTACTGTCTGGCTTCATGCTAATCCCTAAGGATCTAACTGGTAATCCCAACTTGAAGCAAACCTTCTAATGAATCAGTTGCAGGTAAAACGGGCACTCAAGCAGACCACTGCAGACCTCTTGTGCTCTCAACAAGAAGTCTTGTTTCTGCCGTAACTGCTGTTTCCAGAACCTCAAGGTCGAGTTTGGTTTCCTCCTGATTTCCCAGGCCCAGCTGCTTGCCGTCTGCCCACGCGCCGCGTTCCAGGGCTGCGTCTCTGCGGCGGGGAGGTTGAAGGGCAGGGATCTGCTTCCGCTGTCCCCACCGACCTGGGCGATGAGTGGGGGGCAGTCCCAAGTCCACTGGCTCTTTGGGCAGGTCTGGGATGGGGTCCGCTGGTGGGGAGGTGCTGACTTCGGAGGGGAGGAGGGGAGGAAGTGACCCCTTAGTGCTGACTCAGCTGTGGCAGCAGGTGAGTGATACCACCGGAGATGCGGGGCTGGGGACCCGCCTTGGCCGTGGCACCGTGGTAGTGGCGCTTCCAGTGCAGGAAGAGCTCGCGGGCGAAGACGGGCTCCACCTGCAGGGGGCGTGGGGCGGGGGGGGGGGGGGGGGCAATGAGCCAACTGTCTGTTAGCGCCCCCTACATTCCGGTGGGAAGTCACAGACCTAGTGTCAGTCCTGACCCCACCGGCATTTTATTATTTTTTTTAGTGTTTGTTTATTTTTGAGAGAGACAGGTAGAACGAGCGCGCAAGAGCGAGAGAGGGGCAGAGAGAGAGAGAGAGAGAAAGGGAGACAGAGGATCTGAAGCAGGCTCCACGTAGACAGCAGAGAGCCTGATGTGGGGCTCCAACTCATGAACTGTGAGATCTTGATCTGAGCTGAATTCTATCACTTTAACCGACAGAGCCGACCTCTGGGCGCCCCACCCCACCGGCATTTTACATGCAGGGTCTTACAGATCAGAGGGTCATCAGGCTCCATCAGTCAGGAGCTGAGGACTGGAGGAAATCAGTAAGGGGCTGTTTGGAGGCGACTGGAGGGTGTGATTCTTCGCTGGAGGTGACTCACGTGGGCCATGATGAGTCGCTCCTCGGGCTGGTCTGGGGGCCCTGGGTACTCCTCGCCAAAGCACAGACGGATCTGGTACTCAGGTTCCTGGTGGCCATCCTGCAGGTGGGCGCGCAGTTCTACAGGGACCAAGACTGGAGGCTTGGGAATCCCACCTAGTGCCCACCTTGCGCTCATATCCCATGGCCATGTCCTATAAGGCCTCATTCCCATTGTGTGCCCATGCCCTGTGCCCACTTCCTCGTCCCTATACCCGCCTCATGTCCCACGTCTGTGCCCACTTCCAGTGCTCATGCCCTGTGCCTTGTGCTCCTGTGCTCACTGTCACACCTTTATGCCCACCCCATGCCCACTGCCATTCACCTGTGCCTATCTTGTGCCCAGTGCCCAGCCTATGCTTTGCGCCCTATGCCAATACATGTGCCCAAGTCTTATGCTTATGCCCCACACCCAATGCCCCAAACCGCCCCGTGCCTACATTCCCCATAAGCCTATGTCCACATCTGTGCCCAAGTCCCCCCCCACCCCGCCTATAATTCGTTCCCACTCCCAGTGCTTATGTGTCACATCCCTTTGTTTCAATGCCCATCCCAAGCCCAGAATCCCATTCCCCTGCGCTCACATCCTGTGTGCCCACTCGCCGCTGTCCACGCCCCTTCTGCCCAGCCACTCTGTCCCAAGCTGCCCGCGGCCCCACCGTCGCGCTCTTACCCTCGAGGAAGCGGCGCGTGTCGAGCAGCTGGCAGGTGCGCTCGCGCTCCAGCTTGTTGGGCTGCGCGCGGTGCGGGGCGAGCGGGCCGCGCCAGTACACTCGGCCCCGGCACAGGCGCTTGGCGAACACGCCCTCGGGGGCCACCCACAGCAGCACGCCGCGTTCCAGGTGTCGCAGCAGGCGCTGCAGCACGCGGGCGCCGGGCGGCGGCTCGGGGAAGCCGACCTGCGCGACGCGCGGTGGCGGCCCCAGCAGGCGCTCGGCCGCGTTGACTGCCTCGGGGCTCAGGCGGCAGCCCTCGGCCGTGCGCGAGGTGGCCTCCCGCACCAGCTCCGCGCCGTAGAACAGCCGCACGTGCAGCCAGCAATCTGCGGGGCGGGCAGAGGGGGCGCGCCGGGGCGTTGGAGGCGCCCGGCACCGCACGCCCTACTCCCCTCCCCCTCCCCCGCGCCAACAGGGCAGGGGAGCCCCCCCCCCCCCCCCCCCGGCCCCTCCGGCCCACACCTGGGGAAGTTTTGGTGCTCCCTCCGGATAAATGATGATGATGATTCTAGTAGTAGCAGTAGTAGGACTGGCACCAGTTAAATGGCAGCAGCTTCCAGTATAAATGAACTGGTAGCTCGAGCTCCACGGTCAAAAGCACAGGGGCCATCTACTGGGGTACAACTACATGGCCATCTACATGGTACACCTGGGGCAATGTACCATGACACTGGGGCCTTTCCAGTCCTAACCGCTGGTAGTCTAGGAGCTTCTTAGCTCCTACTTTAATACTGATAGAAACAACACTCCATACGAGGGGTCAGTGGGATGCTCAATGGTTAAGGCTGGGGGGTCTGCAGCCAGGCCTTTGCATTCTGATCCCCTCACTGCTACTTAGCAGCTGTGACCCCACAGTAACCTTCCCAGGACTCCTCACTGTCTGATTTGGGGCAAGGTTCTTAACCTTGGAGTGCGTTTCTGCATCTGTAAAGTGGGGACGATGGCAGTATCTATCTCACAGGCTGTGGGGAGAGCTTAGAAAGATGCCTGGCATAAACTGAGCCCTCAGTGGACATGAGCTGTTGTTGTTATCCGGGCTGGGTGCTTTGGGTGAAGGGGCCTAGTTGGCCTCACCCCTTGGCCCTCCCCACTTCTGGGCACCTGCCTGAGGGGAAGGCCTTCAGATTCCTTACCGGGGTTGCTGAAGTCCTCAGAGGGTGATGGGCTCCAGCGGTGTGTGGGGTCCTGCGCCTGGTACCCTAGGGAAGGAGGGGAAGCAGCCAGGCACAACTTGCCCTGGGTCCCTCGACCCCTGAATCAAGATCCTGGAGGAGGCCAGGGAGGAAGTAAGGGCAGGCGAGGAGATCCGGTCCTTACTGTGGTCAGCCAGAGGGCCTGGGACAGCTGGTGGCAGGGAGCCCTGCTGGGCCAGCCTGGGGGGGCCCTCCTTGTCCTTATCCTCTGTGGTTGATCTGGAGCCATCCTGGCCATTGGGAGAGAGGGTCATGAGGGTGGGAGAGGAGACTGTGGGTCACCGGAGTTCCCAGACTGTGCTCGCTGGGGCAGAGGGAAGTCTGGGCAGACTGAGGCCAGTGGGGTTGATAGAGACTTTGAGGTTTCAGAGCTCAAGACCCTTTCCCTCATAGAAGTAAAGAGAGTCGATGGAGGTTATGGGGTCAGAGGTGAAGCTCACTGTGCTAGGGAGAGACATGTGAGGACAGAGTGAGCAGGTAGGGGACAGACGTGATAGAGATGGGGACAGAGGTGGCAGAGATGGGTACAGAAGGGATAGAGATGGGGACAGGCGATAGAGATGGGGACAGAGGTGGCAGAGATTAGAGGACAGACATGATAGAGATGGGGACAGAGGTGACAAAGATGGAGACAGAAGTGATAGACATGGGACAGAGGTGGCAGAGATGAAGGGACAGAGGTGACAGAGGTGGGGACAGACGTGATGGAGATGGGGACAGAAGTGATAGACATGGAGACAGGTGGCAGAGATGAGGGGACAGAGGTGACAGAGGTGGGGACAGACATGATAGAGATGGGGACAGAAGTGATAGAGATGGGGACAGAGGTGATAGAGATGGAAACAGAGGTGATAGACATGGGGACAGAGGTGGCAGAGATGAGGGGACAGAATTGACAGAGGTGGGGACAGACGTGATAGAGATGGGGACAGAAGTAGCAGAGATTAGAGGACAGAGGAGATAGAGGTGGGGACAGAGGTGATAGACATGGGACAGAGATGGCAGAGATGAGGGGACAGAGGTGACAGAGGTGGGGACAGACATGATAGAGATGGGGACAGACATGATAGAGATGGAGACAGAGGTGATAGACATGGGACAGAGGTGGCAGAGATGAGGGGACAGAGGTGACAGAGGTGAGGACAGAGGTGATAGAGATGGGGACAGAAGTGATAAAGATGAGGACAGAGGTGACAGACATGGGGATAGAGGTGGCAGAGATGAGGTGACAGAGGTGGGGACAGAGGTGATAGAGATGGGGACAGAAGTAGCAGAGATTAGAGGACAGAGGAGATAGAGGTGGGGACAGAGGTGATAGACATGGGGACAGAAGTGGCAGAGATGAGGGGACAGAGGTGACAGAGGTGGGGACAGACATGATAGAGTTGGGACAGAGGTGATAGAGATGGGGACAGAGGTGATAGACATGGAGACAGAGGTGATAGACATGGAGACAGGTGGCAGAGATGAGGGGACAGAGGTGACAGAGGTGGGGACAGAGGTGATGGAGATGGGGACAGAGGCGAGAGTGATGACAGGGGCGAGGGGTGAATTTGGAGGAAACAGGGTGGATGCAGCCGGCCGTGGAGCCGCAGACGTTGGAGGCGAAGGGAAGGGGCCGGTGGGGCTGAGGGTGGCGGTAGAGGTGGAGCAGAGGTAAGAAGAGGTCGAGCTGGCAGGAGAGACAGGGATGGTGACGAGGCAGCAGCTGGAGAAGAGGACAGGACAGACGACAGTGCCAGAGAGCACCGAGGGCAGAGGTGACTGAGCTGGCAAGGCTGCAGGGGCTGGCAGGACAACTGGCCTGGTCTGTCCCGTGGGCCACCAGCTCCGTCACATCTCCAGGGGGCTCCTGCCGGCTCCGGAGGATGTTCTTCTTCCCAGGCGGGGCGCAAGTCCTGGCCACTGGATAGAGCAAGAACAGCCTGTTGTTTCCCGGGCCTCAAGGGGAGCCCCCAACAGAGGAGCTCCCACACAAGAGTACCCCAGCTCATGGCGTGATCCCAGGCAGGGCCCACTTCTCTCCAGGCCTCAGTTTCCTCCTAATCCCTTCTAATGGGAAGATAAACCAAGAAGGTCTATGGGTCCTTCTGCGTTTACCAGCGCAGGAGTTTAAGCTCCATAAGCCCACCGTTTCCCAGTTTACAGATGGGCAGGGTAGGGTCCTTATTGCCCAGAGAGCCATCCTCGGTCACTACCTCCGGGGCAGGATCATACCTGGGCCATGGTCACTGCCGGACACAATCCGGTAGACCTTGTAGGGGTCGGAGATGTCCAGCTGGCTGCGCTCACGCACCTCACAGAAGTCAGCACTCTTGTTGAGGGCACAGCGGAGCCGGGTCTTCCATGTGGGGGGGTCCTCCTTGTCAATGCCCTCTAGGTGCCTGCCCTTGTGTATGGCCCAGGCCTGGGAACGAGCAGGGGCACGTGGGGAGGAATAGCCTGGAAGAGGGGGCTGCTGCCGTGCGGATGAATGAGGGTGTACCGTGCCTCTCACCCTTCTCTCTCTCCCTCCAAGCCTCTGTCTCTCTGCCCCTTCATCCTTTTCACTGTTCTCCCCCCCCCTCCCTCCAACACATATTCCTCGAGCTCCTACTGAGTGCCAGACCTGAGCCAGGAGCTGGAGACCAAATGGGGAACCAGACTGACGTGGTCCCTGCTCTCCAGGAACTCAAGTCTAATGAGAGAAAACAGCTTCAGACAGCCAAGCAGGAATCATTATATTTCAAGTGATGGATTATGATCAATTTTTAAAAATAGGATGATGGGATAGAAAATAATGGCAGTGATGTGCTACCTGGAAAACCAGAAAACTAAATCCTTACCTCTTGCGACATACAGAGTGGACGCCAGATGGTTAGAAAACCAAAGGTTAGAGGAGAAACTGGGAGCTCGTGGAAGATAATGTGGGAGAAACTCTTGTAGGGGCAGAGAATAGCATCCTCAACAATTTCAAAGGCGGGGACCAGAAGGCAAAACATTTACAATGTCTGAAACCGGCAAGGGGCTAATTTTAGAATATACAAGGAACTTTGCAAACCAACAGGAAACAGAGAGCATCCCCTAAAGAAAAAGTTCTTATCAAAGGGCAAGCCCGGGTGGTTTAGGGAGGAGGAAACCAGAAGCCCGTGAGCATATGAGAATGTACTTAAACTCATTAGTGTCACAGAGATGCAAATAGAAATGTGAGCTATCACCCACAAGCCGACAAAATTTAGTGAGTTGGATAATGCCAGAAGGTGGTGGGGATACAGAAGGTGGTGGGCCTGGGATAGTGCAGAACTTCTGGATGGTAATCAGGCATGCCTAGTCAAATGAAGTCTAAATATACCCTGTGAGCAGAATTTCTGATTCCAAAGGAATGCTCACAGAGGCTCATGAGGAGACCCGGGCAAGGATATTCACGACAGCGTTGACTCTGGTCCTGGAAAGCAAACTCATATCCACCCTTGGGAAAGCGGGCTGGGGGTGTGTGTCATGGTACCCAACAGGGAGTCTGTGCAGCATCTAGAAGCATCTAGGAGCAATAAATTAGATGCACAGGGAACAAGAATAAGTCTTCAGCGCATGATCCGGAGCAAAAAAAAAAAAAAAGAGAGTAAGGCACAGAATGAGATCTATAGACCACATGAAGTGTATATGGTAAGAACACACACAAAACAGCAATGCCCACTCTGCAAGAAACCGTGCAGACCAAAGATATTCGTTATACACATTAGAGTGAATGACTCTTGTGGTGGAGGCATTAAATAAATAAATAAATAAATAAATAAATAAATAAATGAGGGGTTACTTTAGAAGGGTTGTCAGAAATGCCTCCAGAAGGAAGTAGCATTTGAGCTGAAGCCTGAGTGCAAAGGATGGAGTCTGACAAAGAACTGGGGGGAGGGTGGTCTGGGTAGAAGAACAGCAAGTGCAAAGGTCCTGAGGTGGGAAGAGGCTGACAGATGCAAGCAAGGCCGGTGTGGCTGGAACAGAGGAGCCACAGGGGAGGGCAGTGGGAGATGTATTACTTGCCCTGGTCACATTCAGGGCTGGGGGGTTTTAACTGATGAATCCCATTCACTCGTTACCCCCAGAGGTTCCAGGCCTGGTGGGGAAACGGACACCAAACAGAAAAGCCAGCTCCTGTGTTGGTGCCACTTGCCCGTGGGGAGAGCTTTCAGGCTTGATTTTGTTGTCGGCAAACGGTGCCCAGAATACCTAACCTCGTGTGGTTGTGAGGGGTATAGAATGAGTGGTCTACGTAAGGTGCTTTGCAAGGTGCCTGGCACACAGTCCGTGCTTATTTATTGCAGTTTTGTTTTTCATTCTATTAAGGACATAACTGAAAGTTGGCCTGGGCACAGGGCACAGAGTGCTATCACCACGATGAAAGAGGGGCCTTTGTTGTGTTCGCTGTTGTGACCCCCACACCTGGAGCGACCTTGTTCGGCCTCGGCTGGGAACGTGCGTGTCTGGGGGCTCAAATGTTTCACCATTCTGCACATGCCTGTGGGCCACAGAAGTGCCTTGAGTATTGATTTTGGCCTTGCCAATACATGTTAACGAATAAGCCAACTGGCAAATGCAGAATCCATGACTAATGAGGATCAACGGGCCCATGGTGGGGAAAGGGGAAGAGGAACTAAGAAAGAAGAGACAGATTGAAGCTGGAGCACGGAGATTCTCAAAGGCCAAACTTTATCCCCTGCGCTTAGGGGCACAGGAAGGTGTGAAGCCAGGGGATCCCTTGTGTGGGTCAGCGGTGGATTGAGGGAAGGGGAGGGCAGCCCTCAGAATCTCTCTCCTCTCCGGGGCCCCTGGGTGGCTCAGTTGGTTGAGCGACCAACTCTTGGTTTCGGCTCAGGTCACGATCTCGCGTTTCATGGGTTCGAGCCACACATGCATCAGCGGAGCCTGCTTGGGATTTCTCTCTCTCTCTCTCTGCCCCTCCCCCCGCTCTCTCTCTCTCTCTCTGTCTCTCTGAAAATGAATAAATAAACTTAAAAATTAAAAAAAAAAAAAGAATCTCCCTTCTCTGAACAGCCCATGTAACCACCTGTTCAACAGCTCTGTGGGCCAGTCACTGCACTCAGTGTCATTCCCCTCGAGTAGCTGGAGGCAGTCTGCTAGAGAAGACAGACTCATACAAGGCACTTACGATGCACAGGGAAAGTTCCTCCAGTGGAGGAAGCAGAAGGAATCAGAGATGGCTGGGGGAAACCATTGAGCTGGATAGATGCATTCAACAGACGAATGCATCAGGGAAGGTTCTGGATGTTTAAGCTGAGCACATGGGAGTTGGCCAGGAGTAGGGGGAGAGGAGAGGGTGTTCCAGGTAGGAGCAACAGCAAGTGCAAAGGTCTAATAGTGAGAGAGACATGAAGCATTTAGAAACTGAAAGAACTGTCAGGCCTCCCCTAAAGCTGGGGAGGGCGGGGTGGGGAGAGATGAGGTCAGGGAGGAGCAGTTCATGCGGTGCTTTGAAGCCTCCGTAAGGAGTTGGGACTTTATCACAAGAGCAATGGGGAGCTATGGCAGGATTCTGAGTAGGGGAGCGTCAAGGCAAGATTTACATTTAGGAAGATCTCTCTGGATGACTGAGGGGAGAGCTGAGAGGCAGGGGGAAGCAGGGAGCTCTGTGAGGTCACCCCACAATGGTCCTGCTGAGAGACGGTGGGAATGGGTCCAAGCAGACAATAGCAGAGAAGCTTTTGTAGGAAGATCCAGCAGACCTGGTGATGGAGTGCAATGAGATTGGAAGAGAGGGGAAAGGCCAGGGTCAGGTGCCTGGTTCTGGGGTCTGGGTGACAATCGGGGCCATCTTCCACTTGGGGAAACGCCGAAGTTTGTCGAGGCGAGCTGACAAGTGTGGTACTGAGGATACGCTGAGTTTGAGAGTTCTGGGGGCCATTAGACCAGCACACCTGGGGCTTGGAGGGGGGGCTGGAAACTGTAGGGCTCATGCTAAGGCTGTGTGGAGGGGGAGAGGGGGATGAGCAGGGAGGTCCTGGAGCCAGTGCTGAGAGCACCAAAAGATGAGGGGGTGGGTAGATGCTGAGGAAGAGGAGTCGCAAGGTCGGAGGAGGAAAACGGAGCAGGGGGTTGATGGAGGCAGATTCTGGAAACCAAGTGCCACCGTTTCAAGGAAGAAGGGTCCACCAGGCCCAAACTCACCCAGGCATCAAAGATGACGGTGATGGCATCCTTGGATTTGGCAACTAGTGACGTTAGCAAGGGTGGGGGGGAGCCAGACGAGGGGGGGGATGGGGAGCTATGAGTGAGGGAGTTGATGACCAGGAACTTCTTTCCAGGCCCTTCATCCTATGAAAGGAGAGGGGAGGCCTGAGAATTGGGAGCTGCAGGTGGCTGTGGGGGTTGGGGTGGCGGCGGCTCTTGCTTATTGCTCAGGAGAGAGATCCCAGAGTTGAAATGTTGATAGGAAGGAGGCAGTTTGGAGGAAGTTAATGATGACTGAAGCAAGTGAGGGAGGGCATCCCTGGAGGAGGTCACTGGGGTGGGGAAGCACAGAAAATGTCCTCAGGCTGCTGGGATTGGTTTGTGGGGGGGAGTTGGAATCCCCTTGGGTGGCATCTAACTTCCCCCTGGAGAGGGAGGAGAGCTCTCCCTGGGGGAGGTGGGGACGGGGCAGGTCTTGCAGCTCTGGCTGATTCTGTTTTAAGAGGGCGTCAGAGGGTCTCTCCTATATGCGGAACACTACCGCAACCTAGAGACCGCTGCGCATAAGGGGAGCGAGTGGCTCCAGGTCGGCGTCCCGCGGCTCCCGCCCCCTTACCCTGAAGAGCGCCGCGTCCTGCTGCGCCTGGTAGCCTTGCTGGGCCGCGTGTTTCCAGGGGATGCGGAAGAGGGTCTTGCCTGCGTCCTCCCAGCGCAACCCCGCATAGCGCCCGCTCTCGATCTGCTCCACCAGCCAGTCGCGGAGGCGCTGGGGACCCCCGGCCCCCGCCATCGGTCGCCTGCCGTCGGGGACCTGCCTCTCCTCCCTCCGCCAGGGGTCGCCGGCCATCCGAGCCGCCGTGCGCCGGAGGGGCCAGGTCCCGGGGAGAGCGGGACCCCAGCGCGACAGTGGATCGCGAAGCCACCTGGGTGGCGCGCGGAGGCGGCGAAAGTGAAAGTTCTGGAAAGACGAGTTTCGCTTTCCTTTCTGCCCCCCTCACCCGGGAAGCCTTATCCTTTCGCCCTTCCCTGTGGTAGCCTGGCGGCGCCGAGGCGCCCAGAGGCGTCCCTTGCCCCGCCCGTGCACCTGTTTTCTGTTCTTCCCAGCCTACGGGACCTAGACTTTAGAGGTTGTAAAGCCATAGTGCTTCTTAGACTAACTCCAATCAGAATTGAGAGGCAGAGACTGGTTTAAAATGTACACTCGTTGCCTCCATCCCAGACCCGCAGAATCAGGCTTTCTGGGCAAGAAGCCCAGTAATCTGCATTTAACGAGTTCTCCCAGGGGATTCTGATCCAGGTGGTCCAAGGGTCACCCTTGGAGACATAGCTCCTTGAATATTGGAAGTCCTCATCTGCTGATGCCTCACTACAGTGTTGGCCAGGCTAAAGCCTTTCCTGCAGGGTCTCAGTTGGTTCTCACAAGGCATGGTGAGGTGATAATTACGCATTTTATGATTAAGAAGAATAAGGCTCAGAGAGGTGAAAGCCCTCTGGGTTCTATCACAGGGTCATAGAACTAGTATGTGGGGGCAGTCAGGATCTGAACCTGTGTCTCTGTGTCCCCAGAGCCCAGGAACCTAAACAGTTCCCCACACTGCCTTCCAACAGCTTACGCCTGGGGTTTATGGACACCCCCACCCAACCCCGCAGAAAGTGTATGCAAATTTTTTCATGCCTATGCATTTTCCAGGGCTTGTGTCTTTCATTCAATTGCCAAAGGGGGGTTGCGATTTGAAAGAGGTCAGGCAGTGCAGCCTTTGCTGTGCACATGGGGAAACTCAAACCCCGAGGGAGCACAGAGCTGGATGCCCAGTCAGCATTGACCAGAGGCTGGTAGCACTGTCCTTCATGGGCGCCTTGAGGGTCAGGGGGGCCTTCTTTATGCTCCTCACCCCTCTGTTCTCACATGCCAACAGCCACTCAGTTCTGACACCTCTACGGGTGTGGCCAGGATTCAGACTCACTGTAGGGCTCTAGTGGGGGCCCAAAGCATTTCATAGGATTGAATCCAAGGGTAATGACGACATCTAAGTGCAAAACTGAAGTGTGTCAGTCTCTTCATATTTCTGGGTGGCAGAATCATAGTAACTAGGAGAATGGCGTGCCCTCAACTTCCCAGCCTGACTGCTTCGATTCAAATCCCAGCCCCACCACTTGCTAGCTGGTGACCTTGGACACCAACCTGTTTCCTGAGGAGCAGGTTGGGCAGCAGGTGAGGATTATTTCATCCGTCCTCATCCTCGCACTCCCAGTACTGGCATCTGGGCCTCCCCCACAGCTCTGAACACAGTCTTGGTGCATAGTCTCTGAACAGTGCTTGGTGCATAACAGGAACCCCATACAAGTGGCTATTAGGTCAGGGTTTTTTTCAGACCCCTCTCAACCCTAGTTGAAAGTAACCTTTAGGTTAGGAACCTTGTGTACCCTTGGGGTCAGTTTGCTGCTTTCTTGGGCTGCCCTGAAGCCTTCTCTCCTCAGTGGCTGCCCTGGGGCTTTCAGCTCTAGGTGGGCAGGCTCTTAGTGGGAGAAGGTATTTGCAAATGATCTATCCAAAAAGGAGTTAATATCCGAAATATATAAAGAACATATTCAAGTTACCACCAAAAAGCCCCAAATAATCCAAATAAAATGGGCACTAAGGAACTGCTTCTTAACAACCACCACAGGGCACAGACTGCCCAGGTTCAAATCCAGCCTCCCCCCTACTCTAGCTGTCCTCAGGCAAGCTGCCTACCCTTTCTGAGCCTCAGTTTCCTCCCGAGGATTAAGTGCACTCATGCATGTAAACAGGCAGGCATGAAAAAGGCACTCCCCTATGGCTTCCTAGCTAGGATCTGTAAATAGGGAAGAGGAGGGAGCTGGTGAGGAAGAGAAGGGCTCAGAGGAAGAAAGAGGTTCAGGGAGAAGGAGGGGTTCAGGGGCCTTTTCAGGAGGCCAGGGCTCCGGGGACGGGTGGGGGTGGGGGGTCAGGGCAGCGCATGGAGTCTCGGAGTTCAGCCCTGCCCACTGCAACTTATGGGAGGTGGCAGGCTCCAGCCCCCGGCAGAGTTCTGCACCCCCGCCCTTACGGAATGATTAGGAGGAGCTCAGACAGACAGCTTCTGTGTCTCTTTAATATCCTCCAGGCCCACCTAACACCCACCCACCCACCTACTCCCGCTGCCTTTAAGGGTGGAGGCCCGGGTGCCCCCTCCCCCCGGCCCAAGGACTAAGGCACCAGGCGGCTGCAGCAGGCCGGCCCAGACACAGAGACAGACGCGCAGAGTTGGAGGACACACAGACTGCGGACGCGGACGAGCAGGACGGGCATGGGGGCGGGGCTCAGGCCGCCGCGGGGGCTCCCACAGGCTCTGGGCCCGTCCTGGAGGCCGTGGGCGGCCCAGACAGCCCCGAAGGGGACCAGTCGAGTCGGGAGGAAGAGGGGCGCGACGGCGGGCCGGGATCCTCACTTGCCGCCCTTGCGGGACAGACACCGCGGGAGGCAAGAGAAAGTCTGCTTGACGCGCGCCAGCAGCGGCAGCGGCCGGTGGGCCTCCCGGGGCGGCCGCGGCACCAGGCGCTGCAGGGTTCCCTCGGAGGCCGCCGCGTGCGGTGCGGGGGACGCGGCCGCGGGCGCAGAGCCCTGCCGGCAGCGCTTGCACAGCGGCAGCAGCGCGCGCACCTCCTCCTCGTCGCGGAAAGGGCTTTCTCCGAAGCGCTCCTCCAGCTGCCGGCGGAGCTGGGGGAAGGGAGGGGGGTGGGGACGAGACGGGGATCGGTGCCAGGCCGCCGGCGGGTCCCCGCACTCCGGCCCTCGTCGCTTCCGCCGGCCCGAGAGCTCCCCACCCCTCTCTGGGCCCCTCCCCTTCCTGAGCATCCTCCCACCTCGCCCTAGACGAGCCTCCTCCTCCCTATCTTCTCCGGACCCCCCCCCCTTCCCCTTTGCCACCCAGTCTTCCGACCCGCTAAAGCGACGCCCACCCGTCCCCGGCGCAGGGGAGACCCTCTTCTCTGCGCATCAACTCCACCCACGCCGGCCTCTTCTTTGCCCGCCTCTTTCCTAACGCGGCCTTGCACATCAGCCTCTGAGAACCAGCCTGCCATCCCGGAGAGAGCCTTCCTGCGGCTGCTTCTCTTGTGTCTCTCATCCCTTGTTCCGAGGGAGGCCTCGGTTCCTGCCATCCCCGTGTGCCCTCTGCCCAGTGGGCCTAAGAGAAGGAACTGATTTGGCCTCACCAGGGACCCAGGGGTGGAGTAGGGAAATGGCATTTCTCCCCAAAGGGGTCAAACATTCAAATGCCTTCAGGTTCCAGGCAGGTAGAGCAGGCAGTGCTGGGACCTGGTCAAATTGAAGCGTCCATAGTCTGGCCCAAAGGCAACCCAATTCTAAACTAAAAAAGAAAAGGGAACATCTGGCTGACCGAACAAAATACACCTAGGGACTAGATTAGCTCAAGGGTCATGAGTTCAAGACCCGAGCAAAATCTCCTGCCAGGTCTGAAGCACAGGCTAAATTCTTTGCAGTCGGTGCTCAACTCAAGCAGGAAGAGTCTCCTAGCCCTGCCCAGCTCCTGCCTCTGCCCAAGCCCCTACCTTCCGGGAACTGCCCCAGCCAAACTCTTCAAGCTGCTGCCTAAAGCCTGGGTTGGGGTTGGCGATGGGCCGGGTGGCCTTGATGGCTTCAAGCACGTCCCGCCAGCCAAGCCCCGTCACAGTCATCACATATGCCGTCACGATGGTGGTGCTGCGGGAGATGCCTGCAAAGCTGGGAGACCCCCCACCCACCCACCCACCAGGCTTCAGGGAAGGTCCGATCTCCTCCATGCCCTACCGCCAGGCACCCGGTCTCCACCTCAGCTCTCCCACCCTCTCCTCCTGAGCTCCCATCACAAAGAACCCACTAGGACCTGTTTTCCTATTTCCTTTGCCCGTGCTGTTCCTTCTGCCTGGAGTATCTCCCTGGCACTCTCCCACATCAAAGGTCCGAGTGAAACATCACTTCATCCATTCAACACACATTTCCTGACCATCTGTTATTTTTCAGGAACTGGGGACATGGCGGGGAATTAATAGACATTGTCTCTGCCATCCTAGGGCTTACAGTATGGTTGGGGGAGACAGACGCTAACCAGGGAAACAATTCAAGGGTGATAACTGCTCTGAAGATGAGTCCAGGAGCTAGGAGATCCTATAGGAAAAGGTATTAATCTAGTTAATGGAGAGGGATTAGGGAAGGTAGTGCCAGCAAGCTGAGTCCTGAAAGATGGGTAAGGGTCAGTCAAGAACATTCTGGGCAGTGTATGAAGCCCATGAGGTGGGAGCTGGTGGATTTGAAGTGTGGGGAGTTGGCCAAGGCGGCTGGAGTGCGGGAAAGGGGGACAGAGGGTGACAGGTTGGAGGAGCTGCTCCTATGATTTGGGCTCTGGCAGGGCTGCCTTGAGTCCAGCGTAGGGTAGGTGCTCAGTGGGAAGTTAAGGGATGAATGACATCAACTGATCCAGGGGCCATGGGAGGACTCAGGGGTCCTGTCTCCCAGCCCAGGGTTCCTGCTCTGCCCTATTTCCTCAAAAACCTAGAGGGGAGGAGAGGGAGCCAGAACTGTTGGAGAGTGTCGAGCTACCTTCCTATCCCTCCTGGTAGCCCAGCAGGTCAACATTCTTTTCCCTATTTTACAGATGAGGAAATGGAGCCTCGGGAGAAACCGCTCTTTGGCCTTGGCCACACAGCTGGTAAGGCACAGAGCCGTGGTTGGAGCCCCTGATCAGCCTCCATGAGACGACTGATGGACTGTCATATATGGCAACAGGCTGGAGAAGGTGCCTCCCAGGTTCCCCATTCCCCATAGGGTGAGTGTGTGTTTGGGAGGGCAGTTCCCCTACTTCCTGCCCTCATTCCTCTCTTAACTCACCAATGCACAAGGCAGTTCCCCCCATTGAGGCGGCAACAGTGGATGAAGTTGATACATTCTTTGAAGTGCTTTTTGCTAGAGAAGAAAGCAATAGGGTTGGGAGCGCTGGGGGGCAGATCTCCTGGGAGTTGTCTCCCTCCCCACTGATGGGATGTCAAGAGCCTTGGGTCCTCAGGTCAGCCAGCCCATGCAGCGAATAGGGGCCAGGACTATAGTACAAGTGGAGGTGTGTGTGAAGCAACAATGGTGGCATTTCAGCCAGTGAAAGAGGCCAATAATGAGAAATCCTGCCACAGAGGCAGGAGCACCTTTCCAGTGGGTCCCACGGATCCTATTGTCATAGAGGGTTTATCTTGATCTTTCAAGGCAACGAGTGGGAGGAGACAGAGGAGTCCCACTCCTCTGGGGTCTGCAATCTGATCTTTGATCCCTCTCAGAGCAATTCGTGCAAGGTTACACAGCTAGTAAATGGCAAAGCCTGGCTGGAGCCCAGACATCTTAACTCCAGGGCCAGGAACTGGCTGAGCCTTCAGATCTGCTGGGGCATCTGGTCCTGAGACAGGACAGTCTCTCCATTTCTTCAGCTGAAGACACCGAGCTCTGGGAGATTAAGAGTCTTGGCCAGGGGCATTGGCCAGGGCATGGCTGAGACAGACATAGGTGACCACTGGTGTGAGGGTCCCCAGGACAACTTTCTGGTGTGAGTCCTCTCTGTCCTCCCCCAGACCCCCTCCCCCCGGCATCACCACAGACGGCAGCTGTCTGTCCATCTGTTGGTGTATCCAGAGAACTTACATGGGTACCTCAGGGGTGTCTGCCACAGGGATGCGAAGGTAGGTTATGTCCTGCAAGTACAAAACACACATGGGCAGTGGGGGGCCCTTGGCTGCACCCCTGACCCTGGCCTGGGCTGCCCAAGCACCTCATGATCCCGGGCCAGTTCCCACCCCTCTCCGAGCCACTGTTGCCCTCTCTATCTGAAGAGGGTAGATAGCATGCGTGAGTGCCTCCCAGCTCTATCCAGAACCTTCTGAGAAGATGGTATCCTAAACTCATAAGGTGACTTGGGCATGAGGACTTGATAAAAAGGATCCAGGGACCTTTAAGAGGTGGGAAAGGGCCACAGCAGTAACTCTCCTCCAAATGAGGATTACAAAACTATAGCATAAAAAGGGCAAAACAGGGGGCGCCTGGCTGGCTCAGTCAGTAGAGCATGCAACTCTTAATCTCAGGGTTGTGAGTTTGAGCCCCATGTTGAGCACAGAGATTACTTTTTTAAAAAGAGCATGGGCGCCTGGGTGACTCAGTCAGTTGAGCATCTTGATTTCAGCTCAGGTCATGATCCCAGGGTTGTGAAATCGAGCCCCGTGTTGGGCTCTGCGCTGAGTGTGGAGCCTGCTTGGGATTCTCTCTCTCTCTCTCTCTCTCTCTCTCTCTCTCTTCCTCTGCCCTTCTCCCCCCATGTGTGCTCTCTCTCTAAAAAAATTTGAAGAATATAATAAAAAATAAAATTAAAAAAAGGGCAAAACATTTTATTACCTTGAAAAGAAACAAAGCCATGAAAATAAGTTTATATGGCTCATTAATTATGGTTATCAAACTATGTGCTAATTATTAAAATAATCAAGGAATGCATTGCCAGTAATTTCTCCAACAAACTTGCTATAATATCCTCTACTTCGTGGTTAACCTTCACACGAGATCATAAAGATGATTTGTGCTCAAGAATCACTTTTCTCAAGGACCTCTTTTAATCCTTTGATATTCAAATGACTCTTTTCAAGTGCCTGGCCCACCCTCAGCCACAAGCTAAGGGACCCCAGGCCAGATCCTCATTTGTTAATGGCCTTGGGTGAGATTCCAGCCCTTCTCTGACTCACTTTTCCCAAGGTCACACCATCCTGCATCTTTTGCAAGGTTTGCAATTTCACTTTGCAACACATTTGGCCTTGGGATTGCTTGCCATTATCAAACCCTGGCTGGTAAATAGACGGGGAGGCAGGGCTGCCTGTGGGAAGAGGGGAAGGCGGTTGGAGTGGGGACTCGTTTGGCAAGCAGTCGCTTCATTAGTCAATCTATTCACGATTTGACAACCTTCCCTGTGCAATCTAGTGACTGCATACTCCAAATACTCCAAAACAAGCCTGCCCTATAAAGCAAAGTCAGACTCCATTGACCTGGAAATTTCTTGTTTGAATGACACTGAGCACCACAGATTATTGGAAGTTGCTCTTAGAGACCGTCAAATCTGACACAGGGGGAAACTCAGGCCCAGAGACTGAGAGGAACCTGTCCAAGGTCACACAGCAAATCTGTGAAGCTGGTTTGAGCTCAGATCTCCAGAGCCCTTTTCTACCCACTGTTCTTCCCCTTTAGTGGGTGACACAGACTCTAACAGATTAGGAGGAGCGGGCTGTCTTTATGAGATAAGAATATGACTAGCTCTGTTATATCACCTGTAAGTTGTTGGCTGTTTTGTGGCTGTTAACAACTCAGTGAGGTAGGTGCAACTGAGGCTTAGAGAGATGAAGTCCTGTGCCCAAGATTACAGAATAAGTGGTCTGGATTTCCTACCTTTCTCTTCTGGTTTATAACACCCATACCCCCTCTTTTCCAGGACTCCAGAAAACCGGTACCAACCCTTCCGGTGGGGGCCGTGCTTTACAATGTGCAAAGCATCTTCACCGTCCTGCAGCCCCTTTGCCTCCTCACAACAGCCTCTCTGGGGGCAGACAGGACTGAGGGATCAGAGGCCCAGAGAGGTGAAGTCACAGCTCAAGATTACATGGCAAGACACAGAACCCAGAATCATCCATTTGTAGCCATCCATTCAGCTGGGCAACGGGAAGCCCATGTAGGGTCCCCTTTGAGATTCAGGGTGAGGCCTCTGGGGTCAGATGGTCAAATCTTAGCTCCTCAGCTTCCTGAATGTGTGACCTCAGGCAAGTTACTTGACCTCTCTGGGCCCTAGTGGCCAAACAGGGATCAAATGGGGACACTAATGTAAAACAAATCAGTTTTTAATGGAATGACCTAGTATAGGTCAGGAAGACAGTATAGGACCTGGCGCATGGTAAGTCCTTGATAAATGGGTGCCACTGGGGGTCGGAAGCGCCCTTCCCCACCTACACACGGCCCAAAGATGGGGGTAAAGAGTACCTGCAGCAGAGGCTGGGGTGACTCGTGGATGGAGATGATGTGTGTGATCTTATTCCGGCCCAGCTGGTCCGGGTCTTTGGCATCTGAAAAGAGACAGGATGCCTGAGCCAATCTGGTGGGTGCAGCTTACGTGTCCCTGTTGGCCACGAAGGGTGGGAGCTCACTGCCCAGCTCCCCTCCCCACCTCTCCCTCTCCACTTTGGCCCACCCTCTGCCAGCTCCCTGCTCCTTGGCCACTTCCTGTCACGCTCCTGCCGTGACAGGTCCTACCACACCCCAACGCTTCAGTCTTGTCGCGGGGGCACCCATAAGTAACAGCCCAGCCTCTTCCTGGTCTTGCCCAGGCTGTTCCCTTCCATGGCAAACACCCTTCCCTGGCATATCCTTGATCCAGCAACTCTTATTTCCAGGAATCCTGTCTACAGAGGGGTTTGCTCACACAGAAAGCTGGGTGTAGAGGATGAAGTTCTCTGCGGTTCTGCTTATAACAGCAGACACACCAGAAATAGTTAAAAAGTGGGGGCAACCTACACGTCCACCGTAAGAGAACTGGATAAATAAGTATTGTCATCCTTGAATACTGTGCTGCCCATTGAAAAGACCTCTATGTGCTGATGACCCAGTGTGTCCACAATATATTATTAAATAGGAAACAGGTTACAGAACAGCATGCAGAACAGGTTCCCATTTGTATTTTACATATATCTGTATCTACAAAGATCTATGTAAACTGACCCAGGGATGAACCTCATGCTTCCATCAGTGGCTATTTCTAGGAGCTGGAATCCCAGTGTGTACAGATTTTTTATCATCAGAATAAATAACACTCCTCCCCTCCTTCTCCAAATGTCTACTTCATTCAACACATTTACTGAGTGCTTACTAGGTGCAGCCTTGGCTGGGTATGAGGGTGTGGGGGCAGTTTCGTGGCCCCTACCCTCATGGGGCTACGGACTTAAAAAGGATTCAGAGCTTACTTAGCCTAATACTCCGAAATCAAGTGGCATGAACTGCCGAGGGGCCTTCCAGGGAGGAGATCAGATTCATGAGAGTGGAGCATCTAAGCCGGGCCGGGTGGGAGAGGCGCAGGCGTGGTGGGGAAAACCCTGCCCCTCGCACAGATGCCCCTCCCTCTCTGAAGTTTTCTCTGACTGCACATGGAAATGTGTGGAGTCTCAGGCTCAGCCTGTCTCTTAGCACAGGCCTGGGACAGATAGAGTGCCATGGCCTTGGGAAAGAGGGGACAGTGCTCACTACCAAGTTTCTGAGGTAGAGTCTAGTCTCCAGAGAGCGCCCCTCTGTGTAGAAGGTTGTGGTGGGGTGGGGAAGGCTCCCGGTTTCCCAGCTAGAAGCAGCACCCCCAAACAGACCTCAACTCAGAACCTCAGGGCTGTAAGAGCCCTTAGAGGTGAGTGGACCTTGTGCTGAGGGAGAGGCTGGGGCTCAGAGCAGGTGCAGACTTGCCTGGCATCTGGCAGAAAGGGCGGTTCTGAGCCCTCTGCACTGAGGACATTCCCCGCCCACATACCCCTTAGTCCTCATGAGCTCCCTCTCCCTCCCAGCCTGGCATTGCTTCCCTGCCCCCGGCCCCATTCCTGAGCGCTTCCAAGGTGCGTGGGCTGGAGCATGAATGGTGGACACAGGCCTGGGACAGGCAGAGTGCCACAGCCTTGGGACAGTGTGGGCAGTGCTCACCAATGAAGTTTCCGAGGTAGAGTCCAGGAAGTACCTACAGGAGAGACAGGCTGTGGTCAGTGGGGTAGGGGTGCACGCCCTGCCCACCTGGCGGCTGGGGGGCCCACAGCCCATCTCTGTCCCATGTGAGGTGTCTGGACCTCAGGACTCAGGGAGCCATCTCCTCTCCCTCTTGGGCCTGGACTGTGAGAGGGGCTGGGGATGGCAGGAGAGGGGCACCAGGGGAAGCTAGCTTGGGCAGGGGTGAGAAGAGAGGGGAGGAGGATCACAGAGGAGTGGGGCAAGGGGAGAGGTGGACTTACCAGGTGCAGGGGGGGTGGTCTGAAGAGGGAGGTGGGAAGGCAGGGACAGGTGGAGGGTCAAGCAGAGGCAGAGGGGGAAGGATGAAGAAACAGCACCAGACAGAGTCCAAGGAGTCAGAGACAAGGGACACAGAGACACCTGGAGACAGGGAAAGGGACCCAGAGAGATAGAGTGTGGGAGTGACAGCCACAGAAAGACCCAGCAAGAAATAGAGTCACAGAAACAGGCAGAGAGACAGAGGCACAGGGAGAACAGACCAGAGAGACACAGGAAGACCGAGACGTAAGCAGAAGACACAGGGACGCAGGGTCAGAGAGTCACCGGGAGATAGAGATCTGGACACACAGAGCGTCAGAGAGAGGGCCAGAAGGTCAGAGGCGGGCACAGCGACCGGGGCAGAGCCTGCGCCGCGGCGACACTGGGGGCGGCCAGGTGCGAGCTGCGCGATCCCCTACCCCCTACCTTGGTCATGCCATTCCCCATGATCACGGGGACGGGGGTCCGGGCGCACCCCCAGCTCGCCGCCCGGAGAGCGCTCGGGTCACAGCTGCCCTGCTGGCCCACGCCCGGCGCCTGCAGCCTGGCGGGGAACAGGGGCCCCTGCCCGGCCGCCGCCGCCGCCGCCGCCGCCACCACCGCCCGCCGACCCCCGGCCAGGGAGGGAAATGGTGGTGGAGCCGCCGCCGCCGCCGCCGCCACCGCCGCCGCAGGCTCCTCCTACCCCCTCGGTCATGTGGGGCCCCCCCCACCGTGGGTCGCGGCGGGGGGCTGGACAAAGCCCCAGTGTGCCGGGCCCAGGGCCCGCGGGACAACGGCAGCTTGTTGGGCCGCGTGGGGCCGCCACCTCCGGAGGTGGGGGCGGGGGCTCCCCCCCCCACCTGGCACCGTCTGGCGCGGGCGGGGTGGGCGCGGGGGCGGGAAGAGCCCCCGGCCGGTGGCGCAGCCGCTCAGATCACAGCTCGGGCGCTGCCCGGACCTCCCTGCGGGCCCTGGGGCAGCACGCCCAGCTCCCTGGGCCTGGCCGCGGTTTCCTAGCAGAAACGTGACGGGGGCCTGAACTTGGATCACTGTGGGTCCCCCCATATTCAGACACTGTGTGGGTAATTCCTTCTTTCGGTCCGTCCCCACTCCTGCCCCGCCCCCATGCGGGCCTCCTACCAGCCAGCCATCCTCGTCTCCAATTCATGCAGCCATCTGCCCTCCCATCCTCCAGTCCACCCATTCATCCCTCCCTCGGTCCGTCCATTCATCCATCCATCCATCCATCCATCCAGTCTCCCTCCCTCTCATCCTTTCCTCCCTTCTGCTTTGGGTCAGCATCTGCTGAGACCAGGCATAACCACCCTTAGAGGGTTCAAGAAATCAGAGCTAAAATGTGAGGAGAGGGAGGTGAGGGGCGGGGGTTACAGACACCTGGGTCCCTTGGAGTAAAGGAGACTCCAGGAGGATATAGTTAGAGGCAAGAGTCCTGGACCTGATAATGTTCCAGGCCCTCTTCAGCTCTGCCCTGCTGGCTGACCCTGGACAACTTCCTCTGGGGTTCCAGCTACCCTATCTGTGTCTCAGGGTGTTGAAATGAGCCTTTCTGGCTGCTAGGACCAAAGATGAAGAATGTAAAAATAGTTGAGACCAGGCACCTCCTGGGGGTCTGAAATAGAAGTAGCTGAGCCAGCTTCTTCTCCGGCCACCCCCCACCCCCATCTACATAGTAGGTGACTGGGGTGGGGGGGAATGTTGGTACAGAGCAGGACCGAGAGTTAACTCGGTTTGAAATGCAGTGACTGGAGAGAACTAAAACTCCCTGGCATTTCTTTCTCCCTTGAATTCACACTATACATGGGTCTGCCTGTCTCATCTCTCCCTGTGCACGGGGTTCTCATAAAAACGAAATTATTCAACAAATGCTTACTGAATACCTACTATATGCTAGATATTAGGGACACAGAGGTGGCTAAAGCAGAGACAGTTCCTACCTTCATTGGCTAACAGTGTAGACCAGCACCACCCAACAGAAATGTAACGTGGGCCGCACGCATAATCTTAAATTTTCTAGCAGCCACATTAAAAAGGTAGAAAGAAACAGGTTGTAAATAAGTTTTTATTTAACCCGATATATCAAAAATATTATCACTTCAACCCGTAGCCAATATTTTCAAATTATTGAGACATTTTACATCCTTTTTAGTGTATTAAGTCTTCATAATCCAGTGTCTATCTTACACGTACAGCACATCTCAGTTCTCTCTCCAAATAAATAAACTTTAAAAAATTAAATTGAAAAAAAAACAAACACTTCAGTGTGGTTCATTGTGGTAGGCAAAATAACGATCTCCCCAAAGACGTCCATGCTCTGATTCCTGGGAATTGTGAATATGTTATGTTATATGGGAAGGGGGAATTAAGGCTGTGGATGGAATTAAAGTTGCTCATGAGCTGGCCATCAGATGGAAAGATTGTCCTGGATTATTTGGGTGGGCCCAATGTAATTACCCAGGTTCTTATAAGTGAGAGAGGGAGGCAGGAGAATAGAGTCTGGGGGGATATGACGATAGAAACAGAGGTCTTGGCAATGAGAAAGAATGAAATATGGCCTTTTGTAGCAACGTGGATGGAACTGGAGAGGGTTATGCTAAGTGGAATAAGTCATAGAGAGAAAAACAGATACCATATGTTTTCACTCTTATGTGGATCCTGAGAAACTTAACAGAAGACCATGGGGGAGGGGAAGGGGGGAAAAAGTTACAGAGAGGGAAGGAGGCAAACCATGAGAGACTCTTAAAAAATGAGACTAAACTGAGGGTTGATGGGGGGGATGGGAGGGAGGGGACAGTGGGTGATGGGCACTGGGGAGGGCACCTGTTGGGATGAGCACGGGGTTTGGTATGGACACCAGTTTGACAATAAATCTCATATTATAAAAAAGAAAAGAAAAGAAACAGAGGTCAGAGTGGTAGGATTGGTGGCTTTCAAGATGGAAGGGGGCCATGAACCAAGGAATGCAGGTGGAAAAAACAAGGAAACAGATTTTCTCCTAGAGCCTCCTAGGAACCCGGCCCTGCCGACTCCTTAATCTCAGCCTAATGAAATCCACCTCAGACTTCTGACCTCAAAAACTGTAAGCTCAGGGCGCCTGGGTGGCTCCACTTCAGCACAGGTCACGACCTCACGGGTTCATGAGTTGGATCCCCGTGTCAGGCTCAGCGCTGAGAGCTCGGAGCCTGGAGTCTGCTTCAGATTCTGTGTCTCCCTCTGTCTCTCTGTGTGTCCTTCCCCTGCTTGTGCACTCTCTCTCTCAAAAGTAATAAACATTTAAAAAAAACCCTGTAAACTCACGTGTTTGTGTTGCTTTAGGTCACTGAGTTTGTGCTAATTACAGCTACAATAGGAACATCATACACTGGCCAATGCCCTTAGGAAAAAGCTCTATCTCTTTAGCATAGCACACAAGGCCTTGTGGGATCTGGCTTCTGCCTCTGTGACTTGGAGCAAATTTCTTAACTTCTGTGAGTCTTGGTATCATCAGCTGTAACACAGGAAGGAAAAACCTCGATAGGTCTCTAGTGAGATGAGGAGGACATATTTCAAGTACCTCGTAGAGAGACAGGCATATAATACATCTTCATTGTTACCATTGTCATTATGATTTGCCTGGAGCAACTGACAGGGAGTTAGGAAGCCTGGGTTCTGTTCTCCTCACTAGGGCTCTGTTACCACATTTGTAAAAAAAAACAACAACAACAAAAAAGGAAACAGCAAAACATACAGGGTTGGCAGCCTCATCTCTCCCCTCTTCCCTAACTCTTTCCTGGTCACTGATCGGCATTCACTTCCACAAACATGCTTCACTCTCTCTGATTTCCAATTTTGCACATGCCATTCCTTCTGTCTGGAATGCTCTTCCCATCCCCTTTACCAGACTAGCTCCCATTTCGTCCCGCCAGTCTGCTGACTCCAATTAAAGATGGTTAGACCCCACAGTTACGCATTCCCAAAGCATCCTAAAATTCTTCCTCTATGGTAGTATTGATATTCTTTTATTATTATGGCAAAAACCAAAAAATAAATCCGGATAAGACTACTTTGGCTAATTGGCTTCAACTGTGTTGCTTAAATAAAACAAAATGTTCCAAATAAACTTAAAGCACTTGGAGTTTCCTCTCCTCTCCCTTCTTCCTTCACTCTCCCTAGAGGAAACCACTATTGTGAGTTTGGTGTGCATCTTTCTAGTCGTATTTTTAAACTTTGAATGCTAATATATCCGTAAGTATGTAGAATACACTTTTGTATGTTTATAATTAATACAAATTTCAACTTTTAAAAATATTTGTCATCCTGCAAGTCTCTTTTATTCACTCAACAGTAAGTTTGGGGTTACTTCTATGTTGATATAGATCTGGAACATTAATTTTTAGCATTATAGTATTTTTATTAGAATATATTCCATTTTATTAATCCATCTCGCTAGGAGTGGACATTTAGATTGTTTCTAATATTTCTTATGAGTATAAAGAATGTTTTGGGGTGCCTGAGTTGGTTGAACATCCAACTCTTTTAATTTTTTAATGTTTATTTATTTTTGAGAGGGGGGAGGGGAAGAGAGAGAGAGAGAGGGAGACACAGAGTCTGAAGGAGGCTCCAGGCTCTGAGCTGTCAGCACAGTGCCCAGTGTGGCGCTTGAACTTACGAGCGTGAGAGCATGACCTCAGCCAAAGTCAGATGCTTACCCAACTGAGCCACCCAGGCTCCCTGAGCACCCAACCTTGATTTTGGCTCGGGTCATGACCCCAGGGTTGTGGGATCGAGCCCCACATTGGCCTCTGCACTGAGTGTGGAACCTGCCTGGGATTCTCTCTCTCTCTCTCTCTCTCTCTCTCTTTTCTCTCCCTCTGGCCCTCTCCCCGCTTGTGCTCTCTCTCTCTCTTAAAAAAAAAAAAAAAAGAGGGGCGCCTGGGTGGCTCAGTCAGGTAAGCGTCCGACTTCAGCTCAGGTCACGATCTCGCGGTCCGCGAGTTCAAGCCCCGCGTTGGGCTCTGGGCTGATGGCTCAGAGCCAGGAGCCTGCTTCCGATTCTGTGTCTCCCTCTCTCTCTGCCCCTCCCCCGTTCATGCTGTGTCTCTCTCTGTCTCAAAAATAAATAAACGTTAAAAAAAAAAAAAGAATGTTGCAATGAACATCCTTGTACATATAACCTATGAACAAGAATGAGAATTTCTTTAGGGAAGGATGACGTCTTGCCTCAAAGTGATAGTCCCCAGGTTGTGCAGCTGTATTCAGAGCGCTTCTAGAATATATGTCCAGTAGTGGAATCAGGTTGTGAGTTGTGTGCATTTTCAATTTTATGAGATAGTGCAAATGGCCTTCCAAAGTGTGACTGTACCAACAGCATATAAAGGTTTGATTTCCACACATCCTTAAAAATACTTGACATTAGGGGTGCCTGGGTGGCTCAGTCAGTTAGGTGTCCAACTTCAGCTCAGGTCATGATCTCGCAGTTGATGAGTTCGAGCCCCACATCGGGCTCTGTGCTGACAGTTCGGAGCCTGAAGCCTGCCTACTTCCAATTCTGTGTCTCCCTCTCTCTCTGCCTCTCCCCGCTCATGCTCTGTCTCTCTCTCAAAAATAAATAAACGTTAAAAAAATATTTTTTAAATGTTCTTATTTTTATCTAGATGATGTGTTTAAAATAATATTTTATAATTGTTTTGATTTACATATCTCAATTTGCTTATTGGCTACTTGAGTTTCTTCTGCTGAAAGTTTTCTATTCATGTACTTTGTCCAGTTTTCTTTTGTGAGGTAAGAGTAGTGTTTTTCTTAATAGTTTGTAGTTCTTTGAGTACTGGTCCTTTGTTATATGTGTTGCAGATATTTCCTCCTCATCTGTAGCTTGTCTTTTTTTTTTTTTACCTTTATTTATTTATTTTTTAGACAGAGAGAGAGAGAGAGAGAGAGAGAGCTAGTGTGGGAGGGGCAGAAAGAGAGGGAGAGAGAGCAAATCCCAAGCAGGCTCTGCACTGTCAGCGCAGAGCCCAACACGGGCTTGAACTCATGAAACCGTGAGATCATGACCTGAGCCAAAGTCGGACGCTTAACCGACTGAGCCACTCAGGCACCCCTGTAGCTTGTCTTTTAATTGAACTTACAATGTTTTTTTGTTGTATGGCAGTTTAGATTTTGAGAGGGTCACAGATTAATTTTTTCTGCTGAGTTGTGCTTTATTAAGAAATCTTTCTCCACCATGACATCATAAAATATTATATATATGTATATTTTCTAATAGCCTGAAGTATTTGTTTGCCGTATTTATTCTTTAACCTGCTTGAATTAGGCATCTATTTTTCACTCCTACAGAAAGCCAGTTTCTGAACGCTATATACTGAGCTCCCCATCCTTTCTCCACTGACTTATGATGTCATCTCTATTCCACATCAAGTTAAAACATACACATGCACACACACACACACATGCACACGGGCACCTGTGTCTGTTTCTAGGATCCCCTTATTATTCCATTGATATTTGCCTCTCTTGGGTTGAGACGGTTTCGCAAAAATCCTGACTGAATTTGGGAAAATACACATCTTTTTGATATTGAGTTTTCCAGTCCATGAACAGGGTATATTCCTCCATTTATTCAGGCCTTCTTTAATGCCCTTCAATGTTTTGTAATTTTCCCTGTGAGAACATACACTCCACAAGGGCAGCTGCTTGTTAGTTTTGTTCATTGTTGTATCCTCAGAGTCAAGAATGAGGCATGCCATAAGTCAAGAATGAGGCTTAAAATTAAAAAAAAGACTAGAGGCTTAATAATTTGTTGTTTAATGAAGCATCTTGCATATATTTTATTAGATATATTCCTACATAACTTATATTTTGTTGCTATAAAACAAACAACACATTTTTTTAACAGTTTCTAATCAGTTATGGTTGGTATATAGATCCCAAGACAGTGGAGAAGTGAGGCAGGAAAAGGCAGGGAGTCAATACAGGGTTCAATGGCAAACAAATTGCTACTTCAGGCTATATGTAGTGTAGAGACACGATGGGATTCGTGTTCTAGAATGCTCTATAGGGGCGCCTGAGTGGCTCAGTGGGTAAAGCGGCCGACTTTGGCTGGGGTCATGAACTCACAGTTCCTGAGTTCGGGCCCCCTGTTGGGCTCTGTGCTGATGGCTCAGAGCCTGGAGCCCGCTTCAGATTCTGTACCACCCTCTGCCTGCCCCTCCCCGACGTGCACTCTGGCTCAGTCTCAAAAATAAACATTAAAAACAATTTTTTTTAATGCTCTTTAGCTGCAGTGCCAAGAATGAATTGTTATGGATAGGCACTAGCAGACTGGTCAGCAGGCGTTGAGGTGACTCCTGGCATCGAGTTGGTGCCTAAGAATTAGAGAGAGTGGCTGAGCAAAAGCAGGAGTGCCTGGCCACGTTGCCAACTGACCAACTGACAAGGTGACTGACTTAGTGAGGCACCGAGTAAAGAAACAGTGCCGTTGCATTTACCAAAGACTGGCCACTTTTCAGGCTAGCTGCTCTTAGGTCAAGCGAAACGTAGCTGGAGGAGGCGCAGTAAATGCCTGCGAAAGGCAGCCAGTCTCCGGCCCGCTGCGCCCCCGGGTCGCGGAGGCTACCGGCTGGGAGGGAAAGATCTGGGGAATAGGGGGATCTGGGCCTCTGGGGAGCGCGAGCTTCCCGCGCCCCGGGTCAGGCGCACCAATCGCGCGGAGAGGAGGCGCCTCGGCTCATCCAATCAGCACGGCGGATCCGGGCACCCTCTGTCGCCTTGGCAACGGGACGCAGGGACTCGCGCGTGGCGAGGTGGCAGTTTGGATCTGGTCCTGTGGAATCGTATTATGTCGCGCCCGAAGGTAGGAGTGCCACGGGGTCCAGATGTTTTCAACGTCCCGAGAGAGAGGGAGGGAGGCCGCGGAGGGATTCAGACTGGGGGGGGGGGGTCCCCGCGGAGTGATTCCGGACAAGGGGGAGGAAAATGAATTCAGAGAAAAGACTTCAAGCCCTGGCTGGCCTCGCGCCGCCGCCCGAGATGCTGGGCGAGTCCGCAGCCGGGGCTTGCTGGCGGGGAAGCTACGAAAATCTGGGATTCTAAACTGTACTCAGCGATTTCGGGGACCCCGGGGGCAACCTCAGAACCTGAAAAAGCTCTTAGAGATCTATTCATCCCGCCTCCTGTTTGCCTACCTATCCATCCATTCGTAATGCATTCATCCCCAAGCGCTAATCAATGGCTTCTCTAAACCGAGCCCACTGCTGACCAGTGAGGAGGACACAGAGGTGAATCACATAAGTCCCTGTCCTCTAGGAGTGCACAGGCCAGCGCCCCCCCCCCACTTTAAAATGGGGAAAATGCGGCCCAAAGAAGGGAAATGAATTACTCTAGAATCCACCCTCCTCCCCACCAGCCTGCTTCTTATCCCGTGTTCTCTCATGCATGGCACCCCAGTTCTTTTAATTCCATCTCACAACAAAAAACAAGTGATTACATTGGGCTCACTCAGATAATCCAGGATAATCTATTTTAAAGTCAGTTGATTATGTCTGCAACTTTAGTTTTCCTTTGCCATGTAACATATTTACAGGTTCTGGGATATTAGGACATGGGCATCTTTTGGGGGATCATTATTCTGCCTACCACACTATTCTATCATCAAATAACTGGAAAATGAAATTGTAAAAAGTACTATTTAAAAAAGCATCACATGGGCACCTGCGTGGCTCAGGCGGTTAAGCATTCTATTCTTGATTTCAACTCAGGTCTTGATCTCAGGGTCATGAGTTCAAGCCCGCAGCTGGGCTCCATGCTGTGCGTGAAGCCTACCTAAAAAAAAATAAAATAAAATAAAAATAAAAATTAAAATAGCATCACAAAATCAAAGACCTATGAAATAATTTAATTTAAAATGTCCAATGGAGGTGCCTAGGTGGCTCAATTAGTTAAGTGTCTAACTCTTGGTTTCAGCTCTGGTCATGATTTCACAGTTTGTGAGCCCTGAGTCAGGCTCTGCACTGACAGCTCAGAGCCTGCTTAGGATTCTCCCTTTCCCTCTCTCTCTCTGGCCCTCCCTTGCTTGTGCTTTCTCTCTCTCTCAAAATAAATAAACATTTAAAAAAGTCCAAGACTTCTGTACTGAAAACTAGAAAATATTGTGGACAGAAATTAAAGAAGAGCCAAATGAATGGAGAGATAGATCATATTCAGGGATTGGGAGACTCAATACATAATGATGTCACTTCTCAATATGATCTATAGATTCCATACAATCCCAGTAAAATCCCAACATGCTTTTTTTTGTAGAAATTAGCAAGCTGGTTCTAAAATTTATATTGAAGTGCAAATGACCCCAAATTGCAAAGACAATCTTGAAAAAAGGCAAAGTTAGAGGACCTATGCTACTTGATTTCAAGATTTACTAGAAAGCTATGGTAATTAAGACAGTGTGGTGGTGACATAAGGGTAGATAAATAAGCAAATAAGATGTAGTCTAGAGACAGACCCACATACACACAGTCAACTGAATTTTGACAGAAGAGTCAATGTAATTCAGTGAGGAAAGGAAAAGTTTTTCAACCAAATACTCTGAGCAACTGGATAAACTGATGGAAAATAGAACTGAAAACATGGAAGAGGATAAAAGATACAATAATTAAAAAAAGAGTGGGACACCTGACTAGTCCTGGGGTACTTGGAGGGGCTTGTGTACATGACTGAGATAAGAGTTCACTTGCTTTTGTGGGGGGCTAGTTTCTGTCTGTTTCATAAAGCAGTACTCTCTATCCCTTTCCACTGTCCCTATCCCTCTGAGGGATAGGATGGTGTGGTAGGCAGAATTCTAGATGGCCCCCAAGATTCCCACCCCTTATGGACACACCTTGTGTAATTCCCTCCCCTTGAGTGTGGGTGGAGTCTATGAATTTGATGGGATAGTTACGACTGTGACTGTATACTGTGCATGGCATAGGACTCTATCGTGGCTGACTTGGAGAGGAAAGGGTTGGAAGTCAGAGAGATGAGCTCCTGCTGGCCTGGAAGAAAGCAAACATCCATGTTGTGAACTGCCTAGGGGGTTACGTTGAAAGGAACTGCGTGGCCTCTAGTTGCTGAGAGCAGACCCCAGTCGACAGCTAGCAAGTAAACAGAGACCTCAGTCCTGCAGCCCCAAGCAGCTGAATTCTGACAACAATCTGGATGATCTTGGAAAAGGACCCCGAGCCCTGCGTGAGAAACATAGCGCAGGCCATCACCTTGGCTGTAGCCCTGTGAGACCTGGGCAGGGGATCCAGCTAAGCTACTCCTGGCCAGCGAAAACTGCAAGACATAAATTTATGCTGTTTTAAGCCACTAGGTTTGTGGTAATTTGTTATACAGTAATAGAAAACAAATGCAGATGACAAGTCTGTCTAAGCTACAGAAGTCATCCCGCACAAGACCAATTTTGATTTCTTTCTCATACCTGCCGTTAGGGATCAGTCTTGCCAGGACTGAAGGCCAAACTGTTTTAGACGTGGTAGAAGGAAAATAATACCCACTCTGCTTTGAGGATTTGAAAGGCCCATTTTGGATGCAAGAGATTAACTTTGCTCCGAGCCTTTGACTCAGTCCACTCCTGGGTCATGGATCTAATCAAACATGTTTCAGCTCCTTCTCACAGAGCCTGCTGAGCTCAGCCCTTAAAACTCAGCCCTCAAAACTGGGGTTGGACCTTTGGAGCGCTGAAAACTAGGTGTTCACTCTACTGGTCATGCTTGCGGAACAATCCTATGAGGTGGGCCCTTGAATACCTGAGGATTTATCCCAAGGACCAAGTTGCTGGGCACATATTGACCAATGTGAACTTGGCCAGGCAGGTCCTTCTTGTCTCAGCATCGGGCGATATTACATCTGATGGTTTCAGCATTTTAAGATCTGCGGTCAGTTGAGCTGGGAAGGCAGAGTGGATATGCAGGACCAGTTACATCGCTTTCCTTTTCTCATTGCAGAATCAAAATTACAAGGGCCATGGATTATCAAAGGGAAAAGAGCGGTGAGTGGTCCCATGCAATCTAATAAACGCAGAACTAAATTCCTCCTCTCTCCTCCCTCCCACCTCCCTCCCTCCCTTCTTTCCTTCCTTCCTTCCCTTTTCCCATCTCTCCAGCCCCGCTTCTTTGCTTCAGTAATGACAATGATAATAACAAACAATCACTGAGCACTTACCATGTGCCAGGCTAGCTGTTTTACCTGTAGTATCTCTTTGAATCTTTACCACAGTCCTTTGAAGTAGATACTGCTATTGTGTCCATTTTATAGATGGGGAAACTGAAGCCCAGAGAGGCTAAGTAGGTAACTTGCTGAAGCCTGTAGGATCAGTTAGTGGCAGAGCTTGTTGGGCTCCAGGGCCCATGATGCCCAAAGCAGGAGGGAGCAGTGTGGACTTCGCTGGAGGTTTTTTGTGAGAAGTTAGAAGTTACACCACACACGCCGTGGCGCATATTTTCGATACTTCTGTTTCATTAGGTATTTCTATTCTTTCTAAAGTCACATCTGGCCATGTCACCACTGAGGAGGGTGTGTGTGGTCTCTGACCCCACCTCTCATGCAGCGCTCATCGACTTTGCCTTCTTTGTCTACGTACTGAGAGAACTTTGCCACCAATTTCAAATCTCTTACTCTCTTCCACAGAGCAGCTCAGCTCTAGTCTGGGTCCTGACCCTAAACTTACACACCCACTCCCACCCCAGCCAAAAAAGGGCACTTCAGTTAACAGGGTCTATTTTATTGGGTCAGACACCAATTAGAAATGTGTTTAGCTACAAGTAACAGGAAACCCAATTAATAGTAGCTTTAAACAATTATATTTGCTTTCCTCATATAACGAAGAGTCAAGAGGGCGGGTGCAGAGTGGTTCAATGCTCTCAGAGCTAGCATCTCTGTGATTGCCTTGACCTTTTCCTTCTGGACACTAAGTGGCTGCTACAGCTCCAGCCTTCATGTCACGATCAAGGTGGGAAGGAGTGGTGAGGGAAGTCTCAAGCCACATCTCTCTCTTTCTTTCTCTTTCTTTCTTTCTTTCTTTCTTTCTTTCTTTCTTTCTTTTTTAAGGTTTATTTGTTTTTGAGAGAGACCGAAACAGCGTGAGCAGGGGAGGGGCAGAGAGAGAGAGAGAGAGAGAGAGTGAATCCAAAGCAGGCTCTGTGCTACCAGCACAGAGCCCGATGTGGGGCTTGGACTCATGAAACTGAAATCATGACCTGAGCTAAAACCTAGGTTTGGTTGCTTAACCGACTGAGCCACCTAGGCGCCCCATCTTTCTTTATTTTCATCAAAAGAACCAGTGCTTTCCAGGAACCCACCCTCTTTAGCCATCTTATGTTTTATCTTACCAGAATCGTGTCGCCTGGACACCCCTAGCTGCATGAATGGTTAGGAATATAAGTTACATAAGTGATGTTATCGTGTTATTATTCTGCACCCTGCTTTTGTCACACAAAATTCTATTTTCAGTATTTATCCACGTTGGTGCACGTAGCTCTGGATGCATTTTGACTACTATCTGTGTTCCATTGTAAGCCACGAGTTATTTATCTGCTTCCTGTTGAGAGGCCTTCTGGCTGGGCCTTAGAATTGAATTAGAATTAGAAAGCACACCCTGAGACAAGGGTGTGTGAGCAAGTAGTTTATTTGGAAGGTTGGAAGGTCAGTAAGCATTGGCAGGGCAGGGGGGATGCGAGGCATCCAAGGGAAACCAATAAAAGGGCATTACAGACAGGTTATTGTGGTGGGCTGGTGGGGCTCAGTCCCACTGGGGATTCCTAGGAGATAGTACAGAATACTGCAGACTCGTCCCCACTGAGTGTTGAGGAACTGGAGGACTTACCCATCAACTCCAGTCGTCATTAGTTGTATGCCGGTGTGGGAAGGGCACTTTGGACCTGCTTTAAGCACTGGTTGAGCTGACTGCGTGCACAGGAATGGAGAATGTCCAAGGGACAAGGGTGGGCCACCAACCGTGTGCTGCAGGTTATTTCCGTAAAAAACAGTAATAATTACAAACGAACATCCGTGTACATATAATGCCTAGGGTATCTATCTAGGGTATAGAGCTAGGATGGAATTGCTGGCCATAGAGTACGTGCAAGTTCAGTTTCACTAAATACTGCCATGTGGTTCTCCAGAGTTCCTTCTACCAGTACAGGAAGAGTTTCCATTTTAGCACATTGTTGCCGAACTTGGACGTCTAGGTTTTTGCCAGTCTAATGTGCCTGAATAGTAACTGACAGTTTTAATCTGCCAGATTGCTCTCTAAAGATTTATCTGATTTACAGTTCCATCAGCATTATAGGATAATTGTCATTTCTCTACATTCTTGTGAACACTTGGTATTTGTCTGATTTTAAACATTTCCCCCGATCTGATGGATATTAAAATTGGGTCTCTTCATTGTTTTGGATTAATGTTTAAATACTCCTTACTTTACTGCTTTATAGCAGGGGTTCTTAAAATTTGAGCTCAAGTTTTCTACTTCAAAATTATTATGGACTCTTGTCAACTTTTATCATAAACACTTCAAAAATTAGAAATTTTAAAATGATACATTTAAAAAATTTTATTAATTCATTTAGAAAGCAATAAAGGACTCATTACCTGGTAGTGTAAATGATGCATTTTTACGAACTATAACCGTATTCTCCCTCCTCCAAATTTATTATGATGAGTAGTAAATGTTTGCACATCTTTGTGTATTTCTTAAATGTCTGGCTTAATAGACAACATTTGGCTTCCTGAACCTTCTGGATTCAATCTGTTGTGATATGTTGTTTTGGTTGAAGAAGAGGAAGGAAATCCAGCCTCACAAATATATGTAGTTGGAAAAGGGAGGACTTTGTATACCTCTGGAAGAGACTCGGAGACCCTGAGGACTACTTGGACCACCCACCAAGAACTGCTGTTTTAGGGAATTACAATACGCATCCTTAACTCATCACTGTCTACTGTGAATCAGTATTATACCACTTCGTGCACAATGGAAGAACCTTAGAACAGCTTGCTCTGTTTACTCCCCTCTGGTTCTTTATGCTGTTATTTTTGTCGTGTATTTAAAAAAAATTGTTAATATTTATTTTTGAGAGAGAGACACACACAGAGCATGAGTGGGGGAGGGGCAGAGAGAGAGAGAGAGAGAGACACAGAATCCGAAGCAAGTTCCAGGCTCCGAGCTGTCAGCACAGAGCTTGATGCAGGGCTCGAACCCACGAACCATGAGCTCATGACCTGAGCCGAAGTCAGATGCTCAACCGACTGGCCACCCAGGTGCTCTGACTCTTTGCCATGTATTTAAACACTAAAGAAAGTGCTTCAGGGTCAAGGAAAATTATCCCTGATGGAAATTCAGATGTACCAAAATGGATATGTGAGTAGAAAGAGAGATCAATTGATTGATTTTCCAGATGATGTGAAAATGTTAGGGTTTAGGAGCTAACAGTCAAGAAGGAATTCTTGAGACATCTTTGGTGCAAAAAGGTGGTTTATTAAGGCATGCAGACAGGATCTATGGGCAGGAAGAGCTGCACAGGGAGCGCCTGGAGTGGCTCAGTCAATTAAGCATCTGACTTTGGCTCAGGCCATGATCTCAGCGTTTGTGGGTTCAAGCCTCGTGTCGGGCTCTGTGCTGACAGCTCAGAGCCTGGAGCTTGCTTTGGAGTCTGTGTCTCCCTTTCTTTCTGCCCCTCCCCCACTTATACTCTCTCTCTCTCTCTCTCTCAAATATAAATAAACATTAAAAATTAAAGAAAAAAACAGATGCACTGGGGTTGTGAGGAGTGGCTGATTATATTGGGTTTGGGATAACGTAAGTCTCTAAGGAATTTGGAAGCAAGGTTTCCAGGACCTCGAGGGGCTAGCTGTTGTTAGGATACAGTCATTTACAACGCTCTAGTAAAACCTTAGTCATGAGACCCTTCAGATGGATGTCAGTGGGCCGTGTGTTTGGAGGACGATTGCTAACATATATCTTGGTTATGGGGGGCAGGGGGAGAGGTAGAGATAAGGGATTTTCTTTACAGGATCCTAGAGGTCAGGCTAATGTCAAGCTAAGGTTGCCTTTTATCTCTAGCAAAGTATTAACATGGAGGCAGTCGAGTTTCTGGAGGAAGGTCACTCTGTCTCAAGGACTTGTCAATGTGCTATAAGTTGTAAAGAAATTTAACTTTTTTTTTTTTCTTTTGCCTTTGTTCTCCACTCCACAGAGACCGTAAGCCCTTTCTTCTGACCACTACTTAGGGTTAGGGGCTGATCATTTGATTCCTCCTAAAGCTGAGTGGAACATGGGTTGGGCCAAAGCTTTACAGTGAGTCGGCTCCAAGGCCAACCTCCTGTACTGCCATTTTGAGCCTTTGCCCCGGAAGGGGGTTGAACTACAGTTCCGTGTTTGTGTGTTTGTTTGTTTGTGGGTTGTTTTTGGTTCATTTTTGGATTCAATCTGGCAGGGCTGCCAGAATGCCCACACCACATCATTGTGCAGGAGCATGGGTTTTCTCTCTGCTTTACTACATTCTCTACTGCTTCTTTCTTAAGCAAATTTGCCGCAAGGTTGTTTTGGTTCGGTTCGGTCTGCTTTGGTTTCGGAATGGGACTCTTCCAGATTTTGATTTGTTTGGCCACCCTCCCTCTTGTCCAAGCACAGCTGCTTTTTCCTGGTGACTGCTTCTCCGTGGCTGGCTCGTTCCTCCCCTTGCCCGAACTCAGACGCCCCCCCCCAGACCTGGACACCTGCTATAGCTCTCTGCTCCTCCCTAAGGGCTTTTTTCTCTCTGGAATCAGTTCAGGTTTTCTTTTGTCCTTTGCTCCCCACTAGCCCCATAGTCAAGTGTGCTATTTAGTTTGCACATTTTTCCCCTCCCTGCTTCAATAGGACTGAGAGTCTTTCGCATCCTCTTCCACTATAACCTGGGATGTTTTAATTTGCGTTTACTTGATTGTTGAGAAGGTTGAGAATCTTTTCTCGTGCTTACTGGTACGTTTCCCCTGCTATGAATTGCCTGTTCAATCCTTTAGGCATTTTTGTCTTTTTAAAAATGATTTGTCGAAGCTCATTATGTACTTGGTCCAAATGTCTTACAGATTGTAAGCATTACAAATATTTTGTCTTAATCTGTAACCAGTCCTTTAAGCTTTATTCGTGGTGTATTTTGTTACAGAGTTCTGTTGTATATACAGAGAGGTGCATGCGTCTTAAGTTTATAGCTCAGTGAATTTTCGTCAACTTAATACACCCACATATCAGGAATCAGAACATCACCAACACTCCAGAAACCCACTCCTGCTCTCTTTCTATCATTCCCCCACAAAGGTAGCCATTATCCAGACTTCTAATGATGTGTTAATTTTTTTAATTAAATAGTTACTTTGAGATAATTGTAGATTTATATGCAGTTGTAAGAAATAATGTAGTGAGGGGTGCCTGGCTGGCTCAGTTGGTAAAGCATGTGACTCTTGATCTCAGGGTTGTGAGTTCAAGCCTCATGTTGGGTGAGGAGCCTACTTAAAAAAAAAAAAAGTATAAGAAATAATATAGTGAATTACCATGTGCCCTGTATTTGGTTTTCTCCAATGGTAACAGAGAATACAACTATAATGTGGTATCACAACCAGGATACTGACATCCATACAGTCAAGATAAGGAAAGTTCCCATCACCACCAATCCCTAATATGACCATCTTATGACCACATCCACTTCCTCCTTCTCCCTCTGCCTTCTTCCACAATCCTACCTCCCCCCTGTTCTTAACCCCAAGCAACTGCTAATCTGTTCTTCATTTTAATAACTTTGTCATTTCAAAAAGTTATATAGGGACCTGGGTGGCTCAGTCAGTTAAGTGGAGAACTCTTGATTTTGGCTCAGGTCATGATCTCACAGTTTGTGGGCTGGAGCCTCGCGTCAGGCTCTGCGCTGACAATGAGGAGCCTGCTTGGGATTCTCTCTCTCCCTCTCTCCCTCTCTCTCTCTCTGCCACCCCCCCCCACTTGCATGTGCATTCATGCTCTTTCTCTCAAAAGAAAAGCTATATAAATGGACTTGTACAGTATATAAGAACGTTTTAGGATCGGCCTTTTTCACTCGGCATAATTCCCCAGAGATGCATGCACATTGAATGTACACATATTTCACTCCTTTTTATTGCTAAGTCAGTATTCCATGGTATGGATGGACCGCTATTTAACCATTCACCCATTGAAGGACATCTGGGTTGTTGCCAGCTTCGGGCTATTCTGGATAAAGCTGCTGTGAACATCCACGCACAGGTTTCTGCGTGACCCTGAGCGAGCGATCTGTCACCCTGTCTTGCAGAGAGCAGAGAGCTTCAATCCGATTCAAGACCACTCTCGTGAATACTCTCATGGATGTCCTTCGCCACAGGCCGGGCTGGGTAGAAGTAAAGGAGTAAGACGCATCCCCACCCCCTGCCAATCTCGGCCCTCTTTCCCTTTGACTCACCAGGCCTTGTCTCCCTCTGTTTTCTCCCAGTTCCTGTGGGTGGCTACTGGGACTTGTCCCAATTTGGCTGTGACAGGGACCAAAATTTATTTAGCACTCCGAGTGTATCAGGCACATTACAGACGCCGTCTCTGCCTTGTCTAAGTCTTAGAACCATCCAGCAAGATATGATTATGTTCAGAGGGATCAAGCCAATTGTTGAAGGTCACACAGCACATGTGTGTCAGAGTGGGAGTTGCTCCCAGTTCAGCTGGACTCTTCCGTAGCCAGGGTCCTAGAGCTCTCTGGCGAATCAAGGAGTGCAGCCGTCACAGACTAGCTGGCTTGAATCCTCTAGGGATGGCAGGTCGAGGTCAAGGGCTGCTCGTCCCTGGCCACTTATTAGTCCTGTGACTTTGAACGAGTTACTTGACCCCTAAGCCTACATCTCTTCTATGGTGGGCCCTGGGGATGCTGAGATGAACAATGTCTGGCACATAGCAGGTGCTAATGTTAGTGAGGGCTAAGGTTGGGCTGCATATAACAGAGACCCAAAGCAAAAGAGGCTCTGACAGACCAGAAGTTTATTTATCTCTCCCACCAAAGTCCAGGTTTAGGAATTTCAGAGATCGCATAGAAATTTGGAGCCACCTGTTTCCGTCTTTCCATCCTGCCATCCGTTGAGTGAAGCCCTTCTCACGGTCTAAGGTGAAGCTCCAGTCTTGCATCCACAGGGCGAGCAGCAGTAGGTAGGAAGGAGACAAGAAAGTACACACCCTGCCCTTGAAGGACACAGCCCAGAAGTCCCTCACGTTGGCCAGACTTAGCCTAGCTGCAAGAGAATCTGGAAAATGTAGCTTTTATTTTGGAAAATGTGGATTACATTTCCCCAGGTAAATGTTGGGAATTCTATTACTGTAGACAAAAGGGGGAGAATGGGTAGGAGGGGGGAGGGCCACCAGCTGCCCTGACCTGGTGCTCAACCAATGTTGTTGCATAACAATAGCTGAGCCCGTTAGACACTCTTTACTATAGCAGTTTACACGCATGACCTCTGAATCGTCCAGCAAACCTTCTTCTGGGAGGTGCTATTGTCATACCCATCTGCTGGAAAACGGGACACCTGGGCATGGAAGAGTAAAGAGTGCCATGTTGGAGGTCACTTGGCTTGTCAGGGCTTGGACTGCACCTAGTCGGTCTGTGTGCAGAGTCCCAGGTGCATCTCTACCCTCTCGGTGAATGAGGAAACAAATGAGCCAATGGATGAATCCATGATTCCCACTGCCTGGTGCTGGAGTCTAGTCTTCAGTTATTGTTGTAATTTTGTAACTTAAAAAACCAAACAAACAAAAAAACAACGTTGGAAGCAACGGTGGTGGCATTATTTTCTTTCCCGTCACATCCTTTTCAAGCACCTCCTCTCTGCACCCCAGCTCTGGCGTCGGATTCGGTAGATTAGCCTGGGTAAGAATGCCGATGCTGCTGTGCCCTGGGCGAGCGAGGTTCTCCTCGACTGAGGGCTCCAGGGATGACTGTAGTCACCTCTTGAGGCTGTTCTGAGGACTCAGTGAGGGGAGGGCTTTGTGGACAGGGAAGGGCTTACAGATGTTATCGGGAGGCACTGCTTGGTGATGTGGGCCGGGGGTGGCAACCCAGATGCTTCTAGAGCCCAGGCAGGTAACCTGATCAGGTGAGGCTGGCTGGTTGCCATGGGCCGTAGGCAGTGGTAGGTAGGGGCTGTGATCTGGAGAGGGTACGTCCCAACTTGGTGGCTGTTCCTCACTCCCGCCGACAGGTGCCAGGAGGCATCAGGACCCCGTGTGGCCGATACCTCGGTTGTTCAAAGGGAACCCAAAGGAAGCCGGCAGCCTGGATTTGTGTAGGAGTATTTCTCCCGTTCTCACTCTGGCCTAGCGAAGCACACTGTGGGCAGGGCTGGCCCACGGCACCCCCTTGAGGCTCCTTATGAACCTTGCTTGTCCCTCAGCTGCACCTCCATGGGCCCCAGGCCCTCAGCAGTGCTGAGGTCCTTACCTCCTGACCTTTGTCCCACCCACCCCCAGTGAAGGGGACTGGGATTTCTACTGGTGTGACGTCAGCTGGCTCCGGGAGAACTTTGACCACACCTACATGGACGAACATGTGCGGATCAGTCACTTCCGAAACCACTACGAGGTGAGCTGGGTGGGCTGGTGGTGGCGGGGGAAGCGGGGGCACTGAGTCGGCCACTTCATGTCACTGGATGTCGCAACGAGCAGGGGCTGGCACGGGAGTGCAAAGAGCAGAATGGAAAAGTGTAAGGGAGTTTGGGGTACATGCCAGGTGGGGAACATGTGCACGAGATACACGATGGGCTAAAGGATGTGAGAGGGTAAGGATCTAATACCCGAGCAGCAGGCTATCTTGGGGTGGGGACTCAGGTCACAGGCCGGTGGGCATGTCAACACTACAGATGTGAGGGGTAGCCTGGCCTGGGGGGGCGAGGGCCGCAGGAGCAGGATGCTTGAGCCATATGGTGATTTCAGGGAAGAGACAGATTGAGCAGTTGGGAGTCTAGAGCTGGGAGGGAGGTCCGGGAGGAATCAGATCACAAATCACACTGGAGGAGCCAAAGGTGCTGAGATTTGAAAAGGTTAGTGCAGCTTAGAAGTTAGCAACATGAACTTCGGAGTCAGACAGGCCTGGGTCAAGTCCTGGCTGTGCCTTCCGTTAGCTGGGTAGCTCTGGGCAATTGACTTAGCCTTTCTGAGCCTCAGTTTTCTTGCCTGTAAAGTGGGGATGGTTATAGAATAGCAGGCTCTCAAAGTTACTCTTACTGTTATTGCTACTTCGTGGGCCGAGAATGGAGGCTGTGGGAGGCAGTGGCGATGGCTGGGGCTGGGAGGTGGGGCAGGGCAGGGGGCACGAGCACTAACAGCCTGTCCACCCATCCCGCTGCCCAGCTGACGCGCAAGAACTACATGGTGAAGAACCTGAAGCGGTTCCGGAAGCAGCTGGAGCGCGAGGCAGGGAAGCTGGAGGCAGCCAAGTGCGACTTCTTCCCCAAAACCTTTGAGATGCCATGCGAGTACCACCTGTTCGTGGAAGAGTTCCGCAAAAACCCGGGGATCACCTGGATCATGAAGCCTGTGAGTGCCCGGTGCCCAGTCCAGGGACCAGGGGGAAGGGGCAGGGGGAGGGAGGGCTGCCCAGGCACCAGCAGGGATCCTTCATGGCGCATCCCAAGACAGAACCCCTGCCTGGGATTTCAGCCTTAGATGCACCATCTGCCTCCGCAGAAGAGCTTTTTTTTTTTTTTTAAGTTTATTTATTTTTGACAGAGAGACAGAGCGTGAGTGGGGGAAAGGCAGAGAGAGGGAGACACAGAATCCGAAGCAGGCTCCAGGCTCTGAGCTGTCAGCACAGAGCCCGACACGGGGCTAGAACTCACAAACCGTGAGATCATGACCTGAGCCGAAGTCAGACGTTTAACCAACTGAGCCACCCAGGTGCCCCTCCGCCGAAGAGTTTTGTCTCCTCTTTGCAGTGTTTGAACCCAGCAGCTATGACTGCTAGTACACAGTAGGTGCTCAATACATGTTTACTAGATGGAAAAGTATCCTCAGGACACCAGGGCAGTGAATCCAGAGCCTTGCTGGAGCTCAGGTCCCCACCTCTCTTCCTGACATGAGAGAAAATGCTGGCAGTCAGGCCATGCCAAGCGCTTTGCCTGCATTACCTGATTCTCCAGATGGTCTTTGGGATGAGATATTACCTTATTTTATTTTATTTCATTTCATTTTTAAATATGTATTTATTTATTTTGAGAGAGAGAGTGTGTGTGCGCTTGCGTGAGAGCAGGGGGTGGAGGGAGAGGTAGAGAGACAGAGAGGGAGAGATTCCCAAGCAGGATTGTCGTGGGGCTTGATCTCACAAACCATGAGATCATGACCTGAGCTGAAGTCAAGAGTCAGACGCTTAACCCGACTGAGCCACCCAGGCGCCCCAATATTACCTTGGTTTAAAGATGAGGAGACTGCAACCCATTTATTCAAGCATTCCACAATGTTTACCGAGCGCTGGCTACGTGCCAGGCATAGAAGTAGGTGCTAGGGACACAGCCCTCAGCAAATTGGAAGCGGGTCTTGTCTTTACCTTCCTTGAGTGCAGACGTTACAGAAGATACCTGTGTGAGTACAGTTGTTCTAAGTGACACTAGAGAGGAAACAGTAAGAGGTTCCCTGCTGCGCAGCGGGCTTTTCTGAAGGGAGATTGGGCTCTAAGGTCAAATCCCTTAGTTTAAATACTACCTGTACCACTTACTTGCTGTGTGAGCTCAGACAGGTTACTTAACTTGTCTGTGCCCCAGTTTTCCCATCTGCAAAGTGAGACTGTGTTACCTGTCACATAATGTTGTGGTGTGATTAACACAGGTAGAGCATACCTTAAGCACTCCATAAATGATAGCTGCCATTGTTATTAGTATTATTAAAAGAATTGTTGACTTTGACTGAAAGTCAAGAAATATTGACTGTGGCCTGAAGGATGCCGAGGAGTCAGCCTGGCGAAGGGCAGAGGTAGGGAAGAGCATTCTGGGAAGAGGGACTGCATGCATGAAAGCCTTGCATCCGGAGGTAGCCAGCCCTTCGGGGATCAAGAAACTGAGTGGAGGGCAGGCGCGGCAGAGCACCTATGAGCCCCTCGATTGTTCCTCGTGCCAGGGCTGGTTTCTCACCACAAAGCCACCATAGCCTTGAATGGTATCATCAAAGCCCCCTAATATTTTCTGGGCTTGGGACCGTGCCAGGCCCCAGGAAGGGAGCTGGGGGGAGGACGTGGGGGGCAGCCTTTCCTCGTGCAGCTGGGGACTAGACCTGGTGTTGGCTGATATGCACATTCAACCAAGAGCACAGCTGCTTGGAGGGGGAATCGACGTGCCAGACAGAAACGACGGATCCTCCCGACTGGGTCCCAGCCAGCGTTGACCCCGGGACCTCCTGCACCTGTCCCCTCCTCTGCAGCCGGAGAAGAAGGGGTTCGTTAGGCACAGGAAGACTACAAGCCACAGGGCGGTCCCAGCTCCCAGCATTAGCCTCTCAGACAAATGGTAATTTGTGCTAATTGGGATGAGCAATTGCATATTAAGTTGATTCCTTTCCCAGCCCACGGCCTTTGTTAGAGGCAGACACAAGACAGCTGTAATTAAGAGGAGGCATCTTGGCTGTGTGCGTGTGTCCTTGCTCCTGAATAGCTGTGGCGCCCTGTCTGGGGTGTGGGGAGCCGGGAGTGGGTGCCCTGAGCTCTAACTCTGTACCCGCCACGCATAAGCCCTGGGCAGGTTCCTCAACCCCTCTAAGTCTGCGTCCTCATTGTCCTCATCCATAAAATGGAATGAATGAGTGCACCTACCTGCCGGGCTTGCGAGAGAATCCAATGCGGTTATACACATTATATAAAGGGTTTGGCACTTAGGTATCCAGTCATTGACCGCTTTTATGGTTACTTCCAAGACTCCAGGAGACACCTGGAAAGCACGAGGTCGTGCTTCCCAAACCCAAATGTGCCCACAATCATCAGGCAACCTGGTTAAAGGCAGAGACTGATTCGGCAGGTCTGGGTCGGTCTGAGAGTCTGCCTTGCTAACCAGCTCCCAGGTCAGGCCCTTGCTGCTGGTCCACGGACCACACTTGGAGGAGTGAGACCCTAGCGGAATCATTTTCAAAACTGAGAGTGCATCAGAATTTTCTGGAGAGCTTATTAAAGCCCCCCTCCCATCCCCCAGGGTCTGATTCAGTAGGCCTGATGTGGGGCCAAAGAATTTGCATTTCTAACAATTTCCCAGGTAGAGCAACCAGGGTTCTCTGGAGCCACCGAACCATGAACCGCTGGGACGGAGTATTAGTTCTGGGATCCTGTTGTTTGGATCCTTTGGGGTGGGGAAAATGTTAAAAAAAAAAAAAAAAAGGACATTACTCCAAATTCAGAAAATAGAAAAAATCCCGAATCCCTCCACTCCTCCCACAAGGCCTGTCTCTGTGAGCCAGCTTGTCCTCGTGCACCCACACACAAGAGTTTTCACATAGCTGCCATGGCCGGAGGGTCAGGGTAGCCACTGGCCTGCCTTTTCCCTCTGGCATCTCCTCTGCACGGTGCCCTAGGGCCTGCTGACTCTTCAGCTTCCTCCTCCACTCCCGGCGGCAGAGCAGGGGCGATGCGGGGTGGGGTGGGCGGGGCGAGTTGGACTCAGAAGGGAGTAAGCAGCATCATCCCCTCCCTGCCATCCTCAGGAACCCCTCTTCCCACCGAGCCTGAGCCCCAGCCCATCTCAGAGGATAAGAACAAGCCCTTGACTCTGCCATTTAAAAGTCCAACTGATGTAAGAATTGCATCGATCCCAACTTCTTTGCCATCGAAACATTCTCCCTTCCTACCAGCTCAGGCCCTCCGGGTGGGCAGGAGGTCAGCAGGATGCCTTGGGCAGCAAATAACAGAAATCACGACTACAGGGAGCCCAAACGAGAGGGCTGGTAAAAATAGTGTTTCACACGGTCACAAAATAGTGTTTTTAAAAGGATAAAATAATTTGGTTATAAAAAGAAGCAACTCTATTGAAAAACAGTTATCAACCGGTTAGTCTGGGTCCTCTGAGAAACAAACGAACATGCCGGGAGTTTTGCCCGTGAGGAATTGGGGGAGGGAGTGGGGGGGAGCCTGGACGGCAGTCAGACCCCAGCGAGGGAGAGAGGGAAGGAAGAGAAGCACCTAGAGGCCGGGCAGCAAGGCCTGGGGGAGGCCTCATGCCAGAGGAGGCCCCACTCTCCAGGGAGTGGGCCAGCCTTCAAGGCCCCCTCTGTCCTCCGTCCGTGGCAGGAGCGTCCCCTGCAGGCGGGGCCCCACAAGTGCAGCGTGGACTGCGGTAGTAGAAGCTGGCGGTCAGTCCAGCACCTTCCGCAGTTGGAGATGGGCTAGCATGTTCTCACAACGGCCACACAAACTATTAAATGATCTGTATGCAGTAACAGTAACAATATATGTGCTTTTCATTAACAGTGAAAGAGAGTCTAACAGCAGGCCCCATTGTTACCATACTTTCAAAATCATCACAAGCAAAAACAATATTTTGAGACACCTGCAGCAACTCTAATGTGATCTAAAAATAACCGAGATTTCCTCTGAGAGTAAAGTCACAGGCTTGGCTAGTACTACTAGGATTTGTTGTCTGCATTCATAATGGGAAGCAGTGGGAAAATCTGGTTAGGATGAAAAACTTTCTTCTCATTCAAGTTTACAGACCCCAGGACATTTCCTTTAATGACGAGAGGTCGCTTCCAGGGATGATTCAACATCATAGGGCAGCTCGACATCATCATCGGTTCCCACCCCAGCGGCCTGGCCGCTACTCTTGGTCACAATGTAGCTGCCAAGCTCTAGCTTCACCTCCTCACGCCTCCACTATTGCCACAGGATTGAAGGAACACCCTGGTCTTGTGTGTCCCTTTTGAAGAAGACACAAACTCCCCAGAGGTCACTGCAGTAGACTTCCCCTGGCATCCTGCTGGCCCTGCTTGAACCGGTCACATGGTGGGGGCGTGGGACCACCGTGGGCATCAGACCCCGCAGAGGGCAGGGCCACCAGGAAGAGGTGATCCAAATGAGGTTCTGTTGGGAGCGCCTGGCTGGCTCAGTTGGTGGAACAGGTAATTCTTGATCTCAGGGTCGTGAATACAATGCCCACGATGGGTGTAGAGCTTACATTCAAAAACAAATACCCAAATGGGGTTCTGTTGGCAGAGAAAAAAGGGAATTTTTTTCCATACTTGGCTTTGCTGAGTGGACCACCAACTACATCTGTAACACCCAATGAATGCCACACAACGAATGCCTCATGAGAAATGATCCCCAGGGGCAGGGCATCGAGGGCCATGAGTGGCCACAGGTTCTAAATCTAAATATCTAAATCTAAATCTAAATATGGTTCATTCTAACAATCCGTTCATATATATATGTTTTTTTTTTACATTTATTTATTTTTGAGAGACAGAGCACAAGTGGGGGAGGGGCAGAGAGAGAAAGAGACACAGAATCCGAAGCAGGCTCCAGGCTCTGAGCAAGCGGTCAGCACAGAGCCCGACGCAGGGCTCAGACTCACAAACCGTGAGATCATGACCTGAGCTGAAGTTGGAGGCTTAACCGACTGAGCCACCCAGGCGCCCCAACTATCCATTCATATTATTTTCCAATTGAAAACATATCTTTTTATAAAAATAATATTTTACTCCCAGATTATCAAGTAAGATTGATAATCCCAACAGTAGGACCATGTTGACCGTGGGGGTGGGGGGGGCGCCTGGGTGGCTCAGTCAGTTAAGCGTCTGACTTTGGCTCAGGTCATGATCTCACGGCTTGTGAGTTCGAGCCCTGCGTCGGGCTCTGTGCTGACAGCTCAGTGCCCGGATCCTGCTTCGGATTCTGTGTCTCCTTTTCTCTCTGCCCCTCCCCTACTTGTACTCCGTCTCTCTCTGTCTCTCAAAAATAAATAAATGTAAAAAAAAAAAAATAACTACCTGGGTTTGTCACCTACAGGCTGGGTAACCTTGAACAGAGTGCTTGGCCTTGTTCCTTGGTTTCCTTGGCTGCAAAAGGGGGATAATGTTAATGCCTCCATAGAAGATTCTTTGTAAAGCTTGAAGGAGCTCATGGGCCTGGCACCCAGAAAACATCTGAGAAGTATTGGCTACCACTGTTAGAAACCATTCCCCTAAAGTCAGTGTGCTGGTCCTATTCCCGCACCCCAAAACTCAGTGGCTTGAAATGAAAATCCTGTCTTATTTATTAGCTCATGCTAGTTTGGGCAGCATTTGACAGGGAAGGCTCGTTGCTGTTTGAGCATCTACTGGGACAGCTCCCGTGAGGGCTGCGGGATTCTCTTCCGAGCTGGCTCCCTCACTGGGCTGGCAAGTCAGTGCTGGCTGTTGGCCGGGAGCTCAGCCAGGGTGGAGGGCTGGAAGACTCAGTTGCCCTCCGTATGGACCTCTCCATGTGACCTGAGCTTCCTCACGGCATGGTGGCTAGGTTCCAAGGGCAACCATCCCCAAAGAGAAAGCGGTGTGGAAGCTGTGTTGCCTTGGAGGACCCAGCACTGGAATCCACACAATGTCACTTCTGCCATATGCAATTAGTAGAGACAGTCCCAAATGCTGGCCCAGATTCGGGGCGGGACATTGAATTTACCTCTTGATGGAGGGTGGAGGTAGCAAGGTTCTGGGAAAACATATGGGAGTGGAAATATTTTTGTGATTGTTTTTGGAAACTACAGTCTGCTGGAGCTAGGGAGCAGGTGGTGGTTTCCAGCCTCAACAACCCTGATAGATCACCAAGCAGGAAGTTTACTTTTCACTCTGAGGATTATTCCCTTAGGAGGGCATCTCCCGGAACAGGCGTGTTTGCCAACATACTAGCACTGCTTCAAACAATAAAGGCATTTTATCACCTCATATAACAAGAAAGCCAGAGGTAGGAAGTTCCAGGTTTGGGGGATGTGCTCAGTGGTGCTGTGAAAAGACCACATTCCTTATCTTTCTCCTCTGTCATCACTCTGCATCCTCAGTGTATTGGCTTTCCTCCATCAGACTCGTCACCTCATTGGTGACGGTTATAGTCCTCACCTCCCCAGAGTGTAGCATTCAAAGAAAGGAAAGGAGGCAAACCTCTCTTTCTCTCTCTCTCTCCCTCCCTTCCTCTCTTGCTCCCTCCCTCTCTTTCTCCTCTTCCTCAACCCCAATGTATTTTTTTAAATGCTTGTTTATTTACTTCGAGAGGGAAGGAGGGGCAGAGAGGGAGAGAGAGAATCCCAAGCAGGCTCCGCTCTATCAGCAGAGCCTGATGCAGGGCTCGATCTCGCGAACCATGAGATCATGACCTGAGCTGAAATCAAGAGTCAGACACTTAACCAACTGAGCCACCCAGGCGCCCACCCCAATATTGTTAACAAGGAAAAAAAAATCGTTCTCAGAAGCCCCAAGGCCCCAAGCCGATGTCTCTTTGGGCCTCATTGACCAAAACTAGTCGCATGGTTCCCGTGAGCTGCATGGGAGGCTGACCACACAGGTATCTGGTCTTTCCAGCCTCCGTGTGAGAGCTGGGCTCTGCCGGCCAGAAAGAAGGAAGGGGAATGGCTACAGGGAAGGTGGGGGTGGGGGGATCCTAGACCCAAAGGCAGGAGTCTTTAAAAAAAACTTCTTAATTGAAGTTTAGTAAAGAGAATATGCCCCAGTCACAGAGGCACAGCTTGGTCAATTTCACGAGGCAAGCACACTTGAGTAACGAGCACCCAGACTGCAATCAGGGCATTGCCAGCCCCTCAGCAGCTCCCCTCCAACCCTCTCCCATTCACTACCCCTCGGGTCCCCAACAGCATGGATTCATCATTTGTCTGCTTTCATACTTTGTGTAATTGGAATCACTGCGTCCGCTTTCTCTCCCTCAACATCGTGTTCAGGCGACTCATCCACACTGACGCGGGTCGGTGCATTGTTCATCATCATTGTTGACACGATTCCGTTGAGTGCGTACTTGTCCATTTGGGAGTTTCAAGGTTGGAGCTATTGTGAATCGTGTGCTACACGTCCTGTACATGTCCACGGGTGCCCGGGTTTCTGCCAAGCAGGTGCCCGGGAGAGGAGTTTCTGGGTCAGAGCAGATGCCTATGTCCAGCTTTGGTGCACGCCCACCAGCAGTTGTGAGTTCCGGTTTCTCCACAGCCTCCCCAACACTTGCCGTTGTCGGTCTTTAGTTTTACCCACTCTCAGGGAGTATAGGGTGGCATCCTCTTGGGGTGTTCATTTGCATTTCCTTGAGGCTAATGAAGTTGAGTGACTTTTTCACTGTTTACATTGGGTCATCTTTTGTGAGGTGAATGTAAGTCTTGTGGGTAGCTGGGAACTGTGGGAAGCCCTTTATGCACACTATTGCTCTCCCAAATAGCTGTGCGCATGTGGCTTCCCCTGAAACGCTACCAGTACTCCCAGGTCTTGCGGGCACCCCATCTTCTGGGCGTACACAACCCCGAAACAGGCACACAGCACAGCAGGCAGAGCGGGGGTTGAGTTTCAGCTCCCACTGGCCCCATGACGGGGAGCCCTTGTGCAGTGGACAGCCTGCCCATCCATGCCCAACAGCCCTGCCTGCCCCTGCATTGTACAGAGAACATCACATTAACCAACTTGGCCCTGCTCCGAGAAGAACAGAGGGAAATGAGAGTTTGCATTACCTGGGTGCCTTAATGCCAGAGAAAAGACGCCTCGAGGGGATCTGCTCAGTGGCTGCAGATTACCCAAAGGGCTGCTCTGGGGCCCAGGGATCAGATTTGTTTTAGGAAGTCCTACAGGCCAGAGCCAGGCTGGCAAATTTTTAGCTCGACACAGGTTAGGCTGTGAAAGCTCCATGAGGTCTGGGTCACGGCTATAGCATAATGCCCAGCACACAGTAGTCACCTAATGGATATCTTTGGGATGACTGCTTCCTAGAGCGATCCTGCAACAAATGAGCTGCATCCGGAGGTAGGGGGAGGGTGGCGAGCTCCCTGGCAGGTGACCATCACAGAGGGATTTCTCAGGGGGGAGTAATGCCTTTGGTGCTGACTGCTCTGCATGATATTAAAGATCTTTCCAGCCCCTAGACTCTGTGAAGCCATGAATTATCCATGCTGGGATTCAGTAAAGGCAGACTGATCAGTATTAGCTGAAGCAAAACCTAATTAGGGAGGCAAATTGATTTCCAAAAAAAGAATTGGATGATGTGTTCCCAAGACTGTTAGAAATGGTTTTTTAATTGTCTGTTGTTTTGTATTATTCATGCCATTGTATGCCTTTGTGAGCGAAGTCGGCTTCTCTCTTTCCTCCCCCCCTTGCCTCCCTCCCACCCGCCAGCCAGGCTTAGTGCCTTCTCAGTGGCTGGCCCCATGGGGCTGGGCTGGGCCATTCCTCTGGAGAGAGCTGGAAGCCCATGGGAGAGATAGAGACAGAGAAATGGTGGGGAGGTGCCCCAGGCACAGGGGCCAACAAGGAACCACATAGAGCTGAGAGCAGACCTTTCTGCACTCACCCCCACCCCAGGTAGCCCGGTCGCAGGGAAAAGGCATTTTCCTCTTCCGGAGGCTGAAGGACATCATGGACTGGAGGAAGGTAAGCTTACCCCTCCCCCTTGCTCCGGAAATCTCCCTCTGCCCTTGCTGCCATGAGGGGCCCCTCCTTCCTTCCTCCAAAGCTTGAAGGGCTGGCAGCGAAGCTCTGCCCCTGGGAACGGAGTCTCTGAAGCCAGATTGCCTGGGCTCAAATCTTGATTTTGCCCTTTAAAAGCTGTGTGACCCTGGGCAAGATGCTTCTCCTCTCTGTGCCCAAGTAAATGGGGGAGAGTAGTAACAGTGCCTGCTGAGGACGAGTTACTATACCTAAAACCTGAGAACGCTGCCTCTGTACCTGGGCCTCCTGCTCACCTGACTGGGGAGAGCTTGGCTGACTCTTCCTCCAAGTCCCAGGCCGAGCCTGAGGTAGCTCCCTCCCTCCCCATGACCCATCCTTATCCCAGGATGCGGCGTAGTAGAAATCCCGCTTCCAATCCTGCCCCTGCCACTCAGCAGCTGTGTGATCTTGGGAAAATTGTTAAACCCCTCTGAACTTTAGAGATGGTGATGGTGCTACACAACCAGCACCTGCTGCGTGAGCAGGTGCTCAGTAAGTGAATTGCCTCCCTCCTCTGTGTGTCTGATTCCTTCCCATCAGGGCACCACTGGGAAGAAGCTCACCAGCTCAGAGGCCCAGCCAGCCCGGAGCACTGTCAATCCACCTGGAGGCCATGTGAGTACAGGTGCCAGGTGGCCCGGGGCCCAGGAAGGGAAGGCCTGGTTGCCTCTGTCTTGAAGCAGCTTGGCAGTGGAGGGGGAGGGGGCCGGGGGATGATAGCAGGTGTAGAAAATTCTGCCCTGGGGGCCAGAGACCCTGAGTTCCAGTGGCTCCCTGCCACCAGGCCCTTGTGTGACCTCACCAAGTATGCGCCACTCGCCTTTGGGCCTCAGTTTTCTCACATGGTTACCGTGAAGGGGACAGCGGCTGAGAAGGGGCTTTGCAGACCATGGGGTGCTGTGCAGGTATGAGACAGAGCCTTGCTGGGCTGGCCAGGAAAGGATTCGCAGGCAGAGACGGGAGAGGAAAGTCCCCGGGCACCTGCGTGGCCCTCCAGGCAGCACGGACCAATGGAATTTTCTACAGAGGCGGAACGGTGTATGCCTGTGCTATCCAGTACCGTGACCACTAGCTACGTGCTGACACTGAGCACCTGAAATGAAGCCGGTGTCCCTCAAGGACTGGATTTAAATTTCTTTTCGTTCTTTTATCTACATGACATTTACCATCTTAACGACGTTTAATCATATAATTTAGGGGCACTAAGTGTATTCACATCATTGTACAACCACCACCACCATCCACCTCCAGAACTCTCGTCCGCTTCCAGAACTCTGTCCCCAGGAAACACTAACTCCCTGTTTCCCAGCAGCCCCTCCAACCCAGCCCCTGGCAGCCACTCTTCTACTTTCTGTCTTTGTGGATCTGACTCCTCCAGGGACCTCGTCTAAATGGACTCCTACAGTGTTTGTCCTTTTGTATCTGGCTTATTTCACTTAGCGTAATGGCTTCAAGGTTCATCCATGTGACAGCATTTAAATTCACTTATTTTTAAGCAGTTTAAATGTAAATAGACAGCACAGGTCTAGAGGTTAAACGCGGAAGCTCTGGGCCCAGCCTGCGTGTGGGTCCACGTCCCAGCTGTGCCACGGAGCGGCTGTGTGACCTTGGGCAAGTCGCTTCCCCTCTCTGTGCTTCAGTTTGCTCATCTGTAAAATGGGGGATAACGTTCGTCCTTCCCTGATAGGGTTGATTTAAAGACCAAACGAGGAGAGTGTCTAGCACGATGCCTCCTGCACAGGAAATGCTCCGTAGATGTTAATAATAGTTATTGTTACAACCAGGACGCAAGAAGTTCTGATGACCAGAAGGATGAAATCCCCGTGGAGAACTACGTAGCTCAACGCTATATCGAAAACCCCTACCTGATAGGAGGTGAGATGGCGGTCTCTGCCCAGAACAGAGGGCCACTTGGCTCCTCTCACCGCTTCGGGCAACATCCTCCCTCCCCTCCCCCAGTGACTCTCTCGTGGCTTTCAACACCCCCAGATGCCAGTGACCTCCCAGCTTTCTGTCTCCAGCCAGGACCTCACCCCGGCAGCCCGGATCCTGATGTCCCACCGACCCTTGGGCACCTCCCGGCAGCTCACACCCAACATGCCTAAGATCCAACCCTCGCCCTCCCGCTGTCATATGGCTCATTCCCCAGCCTCCCCGTCGGGATACAGCCCCTCCAGCCCCTGGTTGCTAAGCCAGAGGTCGGAGACCGTTGTGGGTGTGTTTCTCTCTTCCCCTCCCATGTCCGACCTCCATCAAGCTCCCACGCAGCTCTTGAATCCATCTGACCCCCTCCATCCTGGTTCTGGCCACTGTCCCCTCCCATCCTCACTGATGCCCGCTGCTACTCTGGTCCCCTATGCTCCGCTCCAGCACAGTACCCAGGGGGACAAGATCCCCTCAGTGGCTTCCCATGGTTGCTAAAACAGAATCCAAATATTGCACGTGAGCTGGCCCCTGCTGACCTCACTGACCTCGTCTCCTTCCACTCTGCCCTTGGACCGAGCCCTTTGCTCAGGCAGTCCCTCCTGCCCCAAGGCCCGCCCCCTCCAGGCTGCGGGGCACCTCTCTTCCTCTAGGCCACCACTTCTCCACGAAGCCTTCCTTGATCCCCTGTCTCCAGCCTTTCCCCCACATTAACCACCTCCCCTCCTCGTTACCTTCTCCTTGCACCTCTTGTGCTTTTATTGGCATTCACCTCTGCCTGTCCACTGCTCTAACCCCCAAACCTACCATGCTGCCTGGGACACGGTCAGTATTTGTTGCATGAATTCTTTCCTTGCCTGACAGGCCGCAAGTTTGACCTGCGCGTCTACGTGCTGGTGATGTCGGTGAGTAGCTAAGATGGGGCCCTCCTCCAGCAGCAGGTAAGGAAGAGCTGGGCCAGGAGACAGGGGGCAGAAGCCATTCTGGGGGGTGCCTATGTGAGCCTGCCTGGGAGAGCCCAGGGGGCGGCTGAGGGTAAGGCGGGGGCACGTAAACAGATCCCATTTGTGCCATCTCAGAGACCCGAGTCTGGATTTGCCGTCCGCCTGTCCTTTATTCACTCAGCCATTCGTGGTAACCACAGCTGACCTTTACCGAGCACCTCCTAAGTACCAAACCCCGGTATTCAGCAGGTTTTACTACGTTTGGTCCTCCTAACGACCAGGGAGGCGGGTTCTATTATTATCCTCATGTTACAGATGAGGAAACAGAATCAGAGGGGGTTGAGTGGCTTACCCGAGGTCACGCACAGGTGACGGACAGACCTGGGCTCCCAATCCAGGCGGCCTAGTGCCAGAGTCTACTCTCAGACAAGGAGCTGCCATACCGCCTCTCCCCACCCATTCGTTCAGCAACCGTTCAAACCTTCGTGAGGTGCTCAATGTGGGGCATGAGGACATAGGGGCGTGGGAGGCGGGCTCAGCCCCTGGGCTCCTGGAGCTGAGCGTCTGGTGGGGAACGTGGACACACCCGGAAGGGTGTCGCGCGTGGTAGCGGAGCAGAGAAGAGTCTCGTTTATTCAGTTCCCTTCTGCATCTTCTCCCTGCCCCTGACACCAGGGAGGGAGGGGGTGGAATCAGAGGAGGCTGTTTGGACGGATTCTTGAGGGGTGATGTGAGAAGGTAGGAAGGAAGGGCACTCCAGGTGGAAGAAACGACGGGTGCGAAAGCTAGGAGGGGCAGATTGCTCGTATTCACCCCCCTCCCCTTCCTCTCCCTCCTTTCCCTCCTCGACACAGTACGTCCCGCTGCGGGCCTGGCTGTACCGGGACGGCTTCGCCCGATTCTCCAACACCCGCTTCACACTGAGCAGCATCGATGACCAGTGTATCCTCGGATCCCGTCTGCCCAGACCCCTTGCGCCCTGCCCCTCCCCATCCCCCCAGCTGGTCAGGGAGAGCTTCTTCATTCCACCGAGTCCCAAGCTGCGGTCTCGGCACAGGAGATACAGCAGTGGACAAAACGGGCCTGGTCCCTCCCTCCGGGAGCTGGCAGTCTTGTGGGGGTGGGGGAACCCCCGGTGATCCCAGGGGAGCAGCCCCACTCTGCTCAGAGCAGCTCACCCCAAACTTCTCTGCTCGCTCCACACTGACTCACATTCACAGGATGGGCGAGCTCGAGCTCCTTTGGAGAATGTTTGCATCCTTCCGTGTGCCTAGACATTGGCTCACACATTCACTCAAACACAATGCCCTCTTCACCCATCAAACTGGCAGAGACCAAAAATATGATCACACACTATGCTGGCGAGGCTGGGGGAATACGTGTGTCGCTGGTGGCGTGTAAGTGGGTACAACCACTCCAGAGGCAATCTGGCAAATGTCTATCAAAAGACAAAAGCACATACCCTCTGACCCAGCAAATTCCCTTCTGAGAATTTACCCGACATGTACACTCACAACATAGGAAAAGAGAGGTTTAAAGGCAATGCACTGCTCAGCCTTGTTTGTGAGAGAGAGAGAGAAAAAAAGGAAATAAAACAAACTGCTCATTTACATGATGGAATACTATGCAGCTGTTAAAAGGAATGGGGCCGTGCTTTATGTACAGATATGAAATAATCCCTGTGACGTATTGTTAATTGGAAAAGAACAAAGTATAGAACTCTGAAAAGTATGCTTCCATTCACATTACAAATTATATCTCTGTATATGTTTGTATCCATGCGCAGACATCTCTAGAAGGAAGTATAAGAAATTGGGAACGGAAGTTGCCTTTGGGATGAGAACTGGGCGGGTGGGAACAGGGGTGGGGAGGAGATAGTTCCTCAGGCACATTTTGATGCCTTTTGACTTTTGAACCATGTGAGTGTATTATCTGGTTAGAATACTGACATCAAAAATAATGTTTCTAAGATTTTTAGATGTGGGGCGCCGGGGTGGCTCAGTCGGTTAAGCGTCCAACTTCGGCTCAGGTTATGGTCTCATGGTTCATGGGTTCGAGCCCCGCTTCGAGCTCTGTGCTGACAGCTCAGAGCCTGGAGCCTGCTTCGGATTCTGTGTCTTCCTCTCTCTCTGCCCCTCCCGACTCATGCTCTGTCTCTCAAAAATAAATAAACATAAGATTTTTAGACATGAGCATCAGAAGCAAAGAGGCCGGCAATCCAGAAATGGAGAGATGATAAATCAGCAGGACCGGATTACCTGCCTGTGGGGGAGAAGGCTACGGAAGGTGCTGCTGCTGCTGCTGCTTGGACAACACAGCTAATGCTTCCAGCCAGTTCCACCCCCTGCCTTAATTTGGTCTCTCGATTATGTGTCTGTCCCGAGCTCATGCACATGCGTCGCCTGCATGTTAGAATGGGAGTTGGCCCTGCTGAGTATTTCCAACAATTTCCCCCCCTATTTTTCCAAGTCCAGCATTTTTTTAATTTTTTATTAAAAAAATTTTTTTAACGTTTATTTATTATTGAGAGAGAGAGACAGAACATGAGCAGGGGAGGGGCAGAGAGAGGGGGAGACGCAGAATCTACAGCAGGCTCCAGGCTCTGAGCTGTCAGCACAGAGCCCGACATGGGGCTCGAACTCATGAACCGTGAGATCATGACCTGAGCCGAAGTTGGACGCTTAACCGACTGAGCCACCCAGGCGCCCCAACTCTAGCATTTTTAGTATGTGTGTTTAATTATGTGATTCTAGCAAGCATTTAACATATGCAAGTCATCATTTATTGTAGTTTTATATTTTGGCCGCCATGTGTTTTGTTAAAATTAAATGACACGCGTAAAACCCTTAGGACAGTGCCCGGCACAAAGTGAGCGTTCAGCACGTTAGTGGTCCCCTGTTCCCTACTTAAAAGTGCTTGTATATCTCGGGTCATGGCGCCTTGTTAAACAGACCCCGGCTTTCCCAGGACTAGTTTCTAGTGAACAAGCCTTTGCTGTTTTCACAGTGAGTCAATACACATGATGTTCCACAACTTCTTTTAATTGTTTTTAATTTTCAAACGTTGAAATATTTAAAATATATACAAAAATGCAGAAAAAAGACTATAAGAGAAATCCAGGCATCCACCACCCAGATTTAGCAGATATTAATATTTTGCTGTATGTGGTTCGTATATTACACACCAACTTTTAAAATAATAAAGCAGGGGCGCCCGGGTGGCTCAGTTGGTTAAGCGTCCGACTTCAGCTCGGGTCACGATCTCGCGGTCCGTGAGTTCGATCCCCGCGTCGGACTCTGGGCTGATGGCTCAGAACCTGGAGCCTGCTTCCGATTCTGTGTCTCCCTCTCTCTCTGCCCCTCCCCCGTTCATGCTCTGTCTCTCTCTGTCTCAAAAATAAATAAACGTTAAAAAAATTAAAAAATAAAAAAAAATAATAATAAAGCAACTTTGGATCATAAAGTAATAAGACATATTTTAACCTGACCTTAAATATACAGATTTACATTTTTTTAATGTTTTTTTCCTTTTATTTTTTAAATTTACATCCAAGTTAGTTAGCATACGGTGCAACAATGATTTCAGGAGTAGATTCCTTAATGCCCCTTACCCATTTAGCCCACCCGCGTCCCACAACCCCTCCAGTAACCCTCTGTTTTCCATATTTAAGAGTTAGAGATTTATATTTTTATATATAGTTCACATACAGTTATTCAAATATATATGCATGTATGTGCACACACAAAATATAAAAATAATGACCTCAGCACTGTAATAATAAATAGAAACAAATTAAAACACCCTTGAAGGATGGCAAAATGAACGATAAAACATCTACATGCTATTGTACAGCTGTTATAATGAGGCCAATTAAAATATCATGGAAAGGTATCTAAGACAGACTATTAAAATGAAAAACAACATACAGGTATAGACCTGGTGTGTTTATAATCCTAGTTTTGCTTTTAAGGAAATATGTTTCTATTCAGAAGAAAGTCAGAAAGGATGTTCACTAATTTATAAACTCTGAACACCAAGGAGGATTAGAATCAGGCTAGGAACGTTTATTTTCACCTTTACACGTTTTCCTATATTATGAATTGTTTTTACAACCATTATGTATTACTTTAATAATAAAAATAATAAAACACTTGAAGAGTATAGCTTTCACAATATAAGTAGTAAAGCCTTTTAAAGGCAAATCAGAAAATTCAGAAAATGTACAAAAAGGAAAAACAGAAAAGAAAAGAAACCTTCTGTGTTCTTATTTTCTAGAGACAATTACTCACCCTGACGTATTTTCTCCCAGGTTCGTTTGTACAGTTTGTTGTTGCATTTTATAAAGGAGTGATCTCAACTGTATAAACATAACTTTTTTTCACTACACATATCAGTAATTTTCTGTAGACATTTTTTATTAGTTATAAAGTATCCCACCGAGTAGACTTATTGGTTTATTAATCTTCCACCCTGCAGGCATTTAGAAAGTATTCTGCTTCCTCCAATTATGACACACAATGCTGGAAAGAAACATATTTTTCATAAATCTTTTACCATATTTAATCTTTCCTTCAGACGACATTGCAGAGGTGTAAATACTGGGTCAAGGGTATATGGGCCAGATTGTTTTACAGAAGGTTCTTTTGTATTTTTATTACCCTTCCATTGACAGGGCCCATTTTATCCCAGCTCTCCATGCTGAAGACAATCATTTGATTTTATTTTTTCAAACAGTTTGGAACTTAAAAAAAAAAAAGTTTATTTATTTAGAGCGCGCATCAGCAGGGGAAGGGCAGAGAGAGAGAGGGAGAGAGAAAAACCCAAGCAGGCTCCGAGTTGTCCGTGCAGAGCACGACACTGGGCATGATCCCACGAACCGTGAAATCATGACCTGAGCTGAAATCAAGTCGGATGCTCAGCCGACTGAGCCACCCAGGCGCCCCTGAAGACAATCATTTAAAAAAGACTTTTCTGGGGCGCCTGGGTGGCTCAGTTGGTTGAGCATCCAACTTCGGCTCAGGTCATGATCTCGCGGTTCGTGAGTTCGAGCCCCACATCGGGCTCTGTGCTGATGGCTCGGAGCCTGGAGCCTGCTTCAGATTCTGTGTCTCCCTCTCTCTCTCCTCCTCCCCCGCTCGTGCTCTGTCTCTCTCAAAAGTAAATGAACATTAAAAAAAATTTTTTTAAAGACATTTCTAAAACAATTAGCACCCGTAGATGAAGCCTATATGGGCATTCATTACACTTGCAATGATTCTGTGAGTTTTGAGTTTTTCCAAATAAAAAGGTTAAAAAATATGTAACTGACTTAATGGGGAAGCAGGGTTTTGCCTTAGAATTTGCATTTCTTGCAATTTGTACTTCTTCCTCATTTACATCCCTTTATTTATTGCTTTTTAATTGTTTTTTAATGTTTATTTAGTTTTGGGAGAGAAACAGAGCACAAGCAGGGGAGGGGCAGAGAGAGAGGGAGACACAGAATCTGAAGCAGCTCCAGGCTCCAAGCAGTCAGCACAGAGCCTGATGCGGGGCTTGAACTCATAAACCATGAGATCCTGACCTGATCTCGTGAAGTCAGATGCTTAACCAACTGAGCCACTCGGGCGCCACCCCTCCCCTCCATTTACATCCCTTTAAAATTATGTATCTTCTATTACTAGAAACATCAGGCATTTTCCCAGATGGTCTTTTAGCAGTTATGTTTTCCCTGATGTTTTCATACCCCTATATCTATGTATCTATTAGGGTCATAAATTTTTATTGTTAACAATTTATGTGGGATTTTCATGTGATGAAAACATTAGTCTGTCACATTTGCTACAAATCTTTTATCTAGTCATGCTTGCTTTTCATTCTTGCCCTGATATCTGATTATTTTTATTTTTACATGGTTGGCTCTGTTCATCCACTGACTTCCTCTGTGATTTCTATTATCGTTTTTAAGCTGAAAAAAAAAAATCCTGCTGAAAGATTTCATAACTAATCAACCCCACTTCTGTCCAGATTGGTTTTGATTGTTTGCTTACTCTTTGCCCGTTTCCCCCACCTAAGTCCCCCCACTTAATAGGGCTCAGAGGTTAAGTGACTTGCTCAGGGGCACACAGCCAGTAAAAGGCGCAGGTGGGATTTGAACCCAGGCCCATCTGAACTCAAGGCCCACATATGTGACGTCTGGGCCGTTGTGGCACCTTCCTCATCAATGTTCAAGCACAAGTCTTAGTCTGATCTCTGGGGGTTCCATGGAACAGGGCTCACCCTTCTTGTTCACACTTGTCCTTGACCACCTACCTCTCCCAGATGTTCACCTCACCAATGTCGCTGTGCAAAAGACCTCTCCTGACTACCATCCAAAGAAGGTGAGGAGGCTGTGCTTCTGGCCTCCAGAGCCAGCCCTTTGGGACTGGGTTGGGGTGAGGAGATGGTGTACCACGGAGCCCAGGACAGGCCAGTCTTGGGCTCATAGTTCCACTTCATCAGTGAGGTCAAGACCACCCTTCCCACTTGCAGGACCCAGGACAAGAGTACAGAAGGAGGCCCACACATTGTGTGTCTGAATATTTAAAAGTTACGAATCAAAGACACACACCCTGTAACAAAATGTGTTCTATCCTCCTACCTTGAAAGTATTTTCTTTCTTTCTTTCTTTCTTTCTTTCTTTTTCCCTTCCTTCCTTCTTCCTTCCTTTTCTTTCTTTTCTTTCTTTCTTTCTTTCTTTCTTTCTTTCATCTTTCTTTCTTTCATTTCCCTTCCTTCCTTCCTTTCTTTTCTTTCTTTCTTTCTTTTCCTTTCTTTCTCTTTCTTTTTTCTCTCTCTTTTTCTTTCTTTCATCTATCTATCTATCTATCATCCATCCATCCATTTATCTATCTAATAACCTACAAGGCCAAGTTCGAATTTAGAATTCTCAGGCTTCTCAGAGTTAAGAGCCAGAACAGAGGGGCACAGGGAGAGCTGGCTCCCAGCTCACACCCGCTCCCGTCTTTTCCCTCCCCCAGCTCCATCCTACACAGTGGGGGCCTCCTGCATATACGTACCCCTAGCCCCCCGAAAACAGTAACCAGTTGGTCATCTCTGGGCCTCAGGGTACACCCATGGTCAGTGCAGTCTGTGCCCAGGAAGGCAGGCCCAGGGAAGAAACCTGTGCGGGGTGTTGGGGCAGCGACTTCCAGGAGACTGGGGACCCAGGCTGTGCTCTAGAAAGAAGCACAGGCTCTGGGAGGGCACATCCACCCTTCCCCTGAGCATGCAGTAGCTTTGCCCTGCAAGAGGGACAAACTCAGAGTCCTCCTAATCACAGGACCCTGGTGGGAGCCTCTTGTCGAAACCCAAGGCCCGTGCTGATGGTGACTGTTGGAGGGTCCCGGCCGGCCAGGTCCCAGTTAACGAACGCTCCCTCTCCGCCCCCTCCCTGGGTGCTTGGGGCCCCAGGGCTGCAAGTGGATGATCCAGCGCTTCCGCCAGTACCTGGCGTCCAAGCATGGGCCGGAGGCGGTGGAGACGCTCTTCAGCGACATGGACAACATCTTCATCAGGAGCCTGCAGAGCGTGCAGAAGGTGATCATCAGCGACAAGCACTGCTTTGAGCTGTACGGCTACGACATCCTCATAGACCAGGACCTCAAACCGTAAGTGGGTGGGCCGGCAGCCCGGAGAACGGGGGGGAGGGGGGCACGTTTCACACACTCTGCACCCAGACGGCCCGGTGTGGTCTCGGCCGCTTCCTGGCTGGACGCACTTCCTAGTTTTGTGACTCAGTTTGCCCATCTGTAAAATGGACATTGTGCTTATAGAATTATTATGAGGGATAAATGAGGTATTGTCTGTAAAGCACCAAACCCCGTGCCTGGCACTAAAAGACCTTTCCTGAACATCTGCTGAGTCAGCAATCCTTCCCGAGTACCAGGCAAGAAACTTCTCTGTAAACCCTGCTGATCTCAGGATGCAAAGTGCCGTGTAAGGGAATATTGTTACCATGTCACTTCCTGTTAAGAATGTGGTGCATTCATGGGCCGCCTGGGTGGCTCAGTCAGTTGAGCGTCCAACTTTGGCTCAGGTCATGATTTCACGGTTTGTGAGTTCCAGCCCCGTGTCGGGCTCTTGCTGACAGCCTGGAGCCTGCTTTGGATTCTGTGTCTCCCTCTCTCTGCCCCTCCCTGCTCACGCTCTGTCTCTCTCTCAAAAATAAATAAACATTAAAAAAAAAAAAAAGGAATTTGGTGCGCTCCCACAGTCCCCACAGAGGAGGTTGAGCTGATGAGGAAGACAAGCCTGAGGTGGCAGGGACCATCGTGATGGCCGTCATGTGATACAACAGGACACAGAAGCCCAATGGGTTTGTTCTGGGCGCTTGGGGTTACACATTAAGTCAAAGGCAGAGCCAGGCCCAGGGTCATAATTCCTGGGCTGAGCTACTCCCTGCCTGCACTGCGGCTCCCGAGCTCCTTCCCCAGGGTCACTGGATAGGTGCTGAGGGCTTTCCGAGCCAGCAGTTGGAGCTCTAGACTGATACCTATGTCAGACCCAGGTTCAAGGAAACAGGGTTCGGGTGCCAGCGGGTCTCTCCTTTGCCCCCTGCTACAAGATGTGGCTGCGGGTATTAAAGTGGACACTGATGGGGAAACAAGCTTGGGGATGGGAGGGGGGCCCGAGTCTGCCACTCACCTGCCGGATGGGTCCTTCCCTGTCTGTGCCCCAGGTTCTTGTCTGTAAATGACCGGATTTGCACAAAACAAGAGTTTGCAAGCTCTAGGCCCTTGGGCTGCTTTTGGCCACAGACGCTTCAATTTTGGAGTTCAAATTATGTTCCTTGTAAATTCATTTGAGCATCTCGAAAAACCGGGAGATGTTTACACAACAGTCTGGATGTTCACCTTTTCTGGAAAACTCAGAACCCTGGGCTCACACTCCCACAGGGTGACAGTCTCCTGGAGGGGCCACCGCTTTAGAGTGGAATGTTCTTCCCGGTTCACCGCTCTCCACCCCTCCCAGCTCCTGCCGTCCTCAGCGGCCATTGCCCACACACGCAAAAGTTCACTAGGAAACGGGACTTTGTCTTGTATTCACAGCTCTAGTGGGAGAAGGAAGAGCAATACGAGGGCACCAAGATCATTCCACCCCCTCCAGCTTGCCTCGTTTGGGTACCACCTGGCCCCAGTGGGGATTTCAAGTTTGTGACAATTGTTTTCAAAAAGTTTTAGCCACTGAAACCTTTCTTCTAGTGGAAAAATGGAGATAGCAACCTTGGTTGAATTGAGGGTTGGGCCCAGGCACCCCATCTAGCCTCTCCATGAAATTCCAGGGTCCCCAGGGACCAGGCAACCCTAAGGCTCTCCATTCCCCTCCTTCCCCAGGTGGCTCCTGGAGGTCAACGCATCCCCATCGCTGACAGCCAGCAGCCAGGAGGACTATGAGCTCAAGACCTGCCTTCTGGAAGATACCCTGCATGTCGTGGACATGGAGGCCAGGTGAGGGAAGGCAGCCCCGCTCAGGCACCCCTGTATGTGACAGTTGGAGCTCCCATCAAGGAAGACAGAGAACTCAGAACCCTGGGACTTGAGTGGCCCTTAGAGATGGTTCGGGCCTGCTCACCATTTTACAGATGGACAAACTGAGATGTCCACACAGGGTTGGATCCTGGTCCAAGGACTCAGCCCTTTTGAGGCACAGCAGGGCCAACTATATAGCCTTCTGAGATTCAGTCCAGCAGGATTTCCATGAGACCCTGGACTTCACCTGTCTAAGCCTGTTTTCTGGTCTGTAAAATGGGAAACCTCATGTTAACCCCCAGGATTGTTAAATTAATCTACTAAGATAATTTGTTATAAAGTGCCTTGCTCATAGTAAGTGCTCAATAAGAGACTATCTACTGTTATTTTTAAAAATGTTTTTATTTATTTTTGAGACAGAGAGAGACAGAGCATGAGCAGGGGGAGGGGCAGAGAGAGAGGGAGACACAGAATCCAAAGCAGGCTCCAGGCTCTGAGCTGTCGGCACAGAGCCTGACACGGGGCTTGAACCCACAAACCATGAGATCATGACTTGTGCCAAAGTCAGAAGCTTAACCGACTGAGCCACTCAGGCGCCCTGAGACTATCTACTGTCATAACGATGCACATATGATGGGAAAACCCAGGGTCTGACTTCAGGAATGACTGAATCCAGGTGCTCAGTCAGTATTGGTTGATTCCCTTTCTTTCCCTTTCTCCTTCTCCGTAACCCACCTCTTTCCTGTGTATTAGCTTTTTCCCAATTATTCCAGCAAAAGTTTGAGGGCTAACTCTCATTCTTATTGGTGGGGATTATGTCAATGCCTATCTCTGAACCAATCATTGTGACTCTGATTGACTGGGCCTACATGTGCCCATCTCCCAGGGGAATAGGATCAGCCCTGAGCTGAGCCATGTGAGTGAGAGAGGGAGGAGTGGTTCTCAAAAAAACCCAAGGTACTCTTAGGCTGAAAGAAGCTGAAATGGGTGCTGAGCAGGTAGAACCTCAAGTGTCCTCTGTATCTGCCATCATTCATTCAATCAACAAACATTTGAGCTCCTACTATGTGCCAAGACCTGTGCCCCACACCGGGGACACAGTAAAGGACACAACAGACCTAGTTCCTGCCTTCCTGGAGTTTATAGTCTGGGAAGGACAGCAGACTTTAAGTATAAGTAGGTTCATGTTACCAAGGGCAAGGGTGGGAGCCTGGGGACAATCTGGGAGACGACCCCTCTGAAACCCGGGAAATTGGTGAACAAAAGAAGAAATGCTGACAGCGTGGGCACGTGCAGGGTGCCGGGAGGGATCAGGAGCCTGGCCTGGGTCTTAGGGCTTCACCAGGTGCACCTGCATTAGCCCCTTGTATCTCCTGCCCATCTAGGCTCACAGGAAGGGAGAAGCGAGTGGGAGGCTTTGACCTCATGTGGAATGATGGCCCTGTCAGCCGAGAAGAGGGGGCTCCTGACCTGTCAGGGATGGGGAATTTTGTGACCAACACACACCTTGGTAAGTGGGGCCAGGTGGGGAGTGGGCACGGGGGATGTGTCATGAGAGGAGCCAGGTAGTCTAGGAGGCAGCTTGGCATAGCGGTTAGACCGTTTTAATTTGATCTACAATTTACCAGCTGTGTGACCTTGGGCAAGGGACTTAACCTCTCTGTTCCTCATCTGTAAAATGGAGACAAAAGAGTTTTTATCTCAGCATATGCCTAGAACGCCACCTGGCACATGGCAAGAGATATTATTCATCTATCAGGAGGTGGATTGCAAAAGGTTTAGGTGGAAAAGAACTCCAAAAATGTACAATGTGGTAAAAGAAATTAAGGACTTCAGGGCTTGACTTTAAACTTGGTTTTTAAAAAGTGAAAATTTTTCTTGATTATAAAAATTATTCACTCATTGTAGAGTATTTGAAAACTAAAAGGGAATAAAAAACCATCCAGACATAACCAGCTTCAACAATCTGTTGTATTTCCTTCCAGTTTTTCAAAAATGCCTATATTTATACTTTTTTCTTTACAACATTGGCATTGGGCTGGAGTTTTGAGTCCCACTTTTCCACATAGTATATTCCATGTCATTCAACAATACTAATAAGAGTCTCTCTTTTGGAAACACTTTTTGGCCAGGTCCAAGCTTTATGTACATCATTTCATTTTTAGGCAGCTTGTATCGTTTTATAGATGGAGAAATGGTCTCCTGGTGTTACACAACTTGCTGAAGATCCCAGTTATAAGTGATGAGGAGTTGAACTCCAATCCCTCTTACTCTAAAACCTGAATGCTTAGGTGCTAGAAAATTCTATCCCTTAGCACAATTAAAAACAAAATTACTCTACAGCTGTAAAATATTCCAGCTTGTATATAGGTCAACCTTACTAAATCAATTTCTCATAATTGAACATTTGGTATGATTCCAATTTTTTTCTTTTATAAGTAATGCCGTGCTGTGATGAACATCTTCTCACATCAAGCTCAGCTGAAATTCTGGCTATTTCTTTAGGACAGATTCCTAGAAGTAGAAGTACTGGGTCAAAGGGATGGACTTATTACAGCCAAATTGCTTTTTAGAAAGAGTACACAGATTTGCCTGCTCTGAATAAAACACACACACGCACACGCACACACACAACACCACAGAAAACCTTTGTCAACTAGATAGGTAAAAAAGTAGATTTGTTTTTATGTGCATTCTGTTGATTACTGGTTATGTTGCAGAGTTTTTCAATTCGTATTTCTTCTTTTGTAAGCTGTCCATAGTCTTTATGCAGTTTTCAGTGGCTTGTTCTCTAAATTTATAAAGGCCTTGGATATCAATACATTGATGACATTAACCCTCTGTCAAATGTATTTATAAATATTTTCCTGAATTTGTTATTTGCTTTTTAAATTTTATTTAAGTGGCTTTTTTTTTTTAATGAAAAGAAGTTTTAAATCTTTTTTTAGGGTTTGATAGGATTTAGGATTGAGTTTGGCTGCAAGCAACTGAAAAGCCAAATAATAGTTAAACAGAAAGGGAATGATCTGTTTTGAGCCACAAGATATCTTGGGGTAGGTGACAGGGCTGACACAATGGATGCAAAATGCCCCCAGAGACCTAGCGCTTTCTTCTCTCCACTTGGCTACACTTAGTGGGTTGCCTTGGTGCTCATGCTTGTTGCCTCATGGTTGCAATATGGCTGCTCCTACTCCAGACACTGTGTCCTCGTCCCAGGCAGGAAGAAGCAGGAAGGCCCAAGGGCCAAGGCTTTTCCTTCAAGATTTGACTCTTTATTCCAAAAGGGAAACCCTCCCAGGGCTGACATCTTACTGGCAAGAACTGGGTCCCATGGCCACCCCAGCTGCAAGGAAGCCTGGAGTGTCGATTAATTTGCTTGAGAAAGGAGAGGAGAGGGGATTTATGAAAGGCTTTTCTACAGCAGTGCTACCTTGTGTTGTTGCAAGATGACTACAGAGCTTTCAAGCTTTGATGTGCATATATATAATCATCTGGAAATTTTGTTAAAATGCAGATTACGATTCAGTAGGTCTGGGATGCGGGCCTAACACTCTGCCTTTCTAACAAGCTCCCAGGTGATGCTCTCCTAGTTGACTGTTGCTATGTAACAAACTCTCCCCAAACCTAGAGGCTTAAAACAACTTCTGTCCCATTTGCTGATTCTTCAGGTCTCGCCTGGGGTCATTCATAAGGCTGCAGGCACCTGGCCGATTCACTGAGACACAAGGCCTAGAGACAAGGCCTAGACACCGAGCCTCATTCGCACGGGTGGTGGTTGTGATGCTGTCAGCGGGGCCTCTCTTTCCAGGTGGCCACTCATCCTCCAGCAGCCCAGCCCTGGCTTCTTCCCATGGTAGTCTCACGTTCCAAGAAGGCGGGAGACCTAGCAAAGCCCCCTGAGGCCTAGGCTCAGAAGTCCCACGGTGTAGTGTCATTCCGTCACAATCCATTAGTCAAAGCTGCTGTAGCCCAGATTCACAGGGCAAGGAAATGGAGCCCTCCACTGGGTCAAGGAGCAGCAGTCACCTTGCAGGAAGGCATGCATATAGGAATGGAAGGAGTTGTTGCAGCCATCTTTGGCAACCATCTGCCTCAGATATTAATGCTGCTTATCCCTGGACCCTGGCTGAGTCGCAAAGATGCAGAACAGCGGCTCTCCATCTTGGCCGCTATAGGAATTACGCTGGAGCTTTCAAAAGTACTAATGTCTGCTGAAGGTAAAGATACAGTTGATCTGGGCCTTAGGAGTTTTAAAAGGTCCCAGCTGACTAAAGCACAGCCTAGTTGAGAGCCCCTGCTTTAGAAGTCTCTAGAATAATCCCCAAGTCTCCAGTCGAGCGTCTGGGTGCGAGCACAAGAGAAGCTGGTCGAGGTGGGAAGAGCCTGGATGAAATGAAGGATTGAAGGGTCTCCGGGTGAAAAGATCAGCAGGTAACTCAGAGATGAGTCTAGAAGTCCAACAAGAGGCTTGCATTGGACACAAAGATTTGGGAGTTATGAAGGAACCAGGTAGTTCCGTGGAACTCACTTTGGAAAACCCTGGGGACGCATATAGTGGGCCTCAGCTCAGTGAAGCCTTGATGATCAGTTGAGTACCCAGGAGGCTCTGGGGTGCTGAGAGGGCAGATGCCTCCAGGTCAGTGGATGGCCTGTGGCCACAGCGATGCAGTCATTCAGCCAGCATCTGTGAGCGCCATCAGTGTGCCTGGCACAGCTAAAGGACCATGGTGCTGCCTCACAGACCAGCCGTGAGAACAAACGAGAAGCGGGTAACGCCGTGAAGGTGCTGAGAGGAGGTGTCTCAGAAGCTCCTGTCGGCCTCTCAGCATGGATTGCCTGGGACACTCTTCCAGGAGTAGGGGCCACTTGCAGGGAAAATTCCTCTCTTAACCACTTGTGCCTGCCATATGGGGTTGGGTAAGGAAGGGAAGGAAGCTAACGTTTAACCTGTTAGGTACCAGGCACTATGCTAGCTGGCAATGTTTTCACCAAGGGAAGCCAAGAGGAAAGGTAGTGTGGGGTAGTGGTTAAGAGCGTGGCCTGTCTGTGCTGACAGTGCAGGGCCTGCTTGGGATTCTCTCTCTCTCTCTCTCTCTCTCTCTCTCTCTGCCCCTCCCCTACTCACACTCTCTCTCAAAATTAAAAAAAAAAAAAAAAAAGAGCTTGGCCTCTGGAGCTAGATCTGGGTTCGAGTCTCAGTTCTGCTACTTGCGTATGATTCGAAGCAAATTTCTTAACCTGTCTGAAACTCAGTTTTCTTCTACACGTCATTCCTGTGAAGGCTCAGCAAGTTCATCCGCATTCAGCACCGGGGTTGAATGTTACCTTTTTCTGGTGATCCTTACATTCAGTCCACAAAGCAGGTATCCTGGTTGATCGATGAGAAAACTATGCTCAACAGGGGAGAATGATCTGCTTGAGGGCGTGCAGTTCAGGAGTGGAGTCGGGACGAAAAACACAGGGAAAAACACAGGCCATCCGGGGTTGCACGGCTCCTGCGGGCCCTCCCTCTTCCAGGAAGTGGGAGCACAGGCCCCTCCACGCCCCCCATGTCTCCTCTACCAAGGACAGGCCATCCCAGCTAACACTCCATTTCCCTTCCAGGCTGTGTCAACGATCGGAAAAAACAGCTGAGGCAACTGTTCCGCTCCCTTCAAAGCCAGAAGAAAGCCTCCAGTTAGTCCCCGCGGTGGGGAGGAAAGCGACCCTGGGAGGTGCCAGCACAGTCCTCTCCCCCCTCTTTCCAGCACAGCGGTGCCTCCACGCACTCACCTCCCTCCCTCTGGCCTGGCAGCAGCGTTGCTGCTCACTGCTTGTTCCAGGTCCCCTGGATGCCCCCACCTGGGCACCTCTGCACCAGGAGACGGCCAATCCCTGGGACTAGATGCGTATTAACCTTGAGGGATTGGCCTGGCCATCGGGCCTGACAAGGACAACCGCAGCAAGTTCTGCTACCCCAGAGAGATCCTGTTTAATAAATGAGAACAGACCTCACTCGGAGTCACTGGGCACTGGGCCTGGCTCAGGGCATGATGCTGACCGGAGCCAGGCCCTCCTGGCTTTGAGCCTTTGATGTCTTGAAGGTCAGTGCTTAAAACAGCCTTCAGGAGCAAGGGGTCAGGGGCTAGGGAACTGGTCTTAAGGTGTGCTTGCAAAGCAAGCACTTACTGGATTACTGGGGGTCTGGGGAAAGGCTGAGCCCTAAATACACCTTTCCCTCCATACAACACCCTGACTTGGCATGTCAGGAATTCATGGAGCTCCCCTGACCATCTTAACATCAACAGGCCAGAGCATCCTTGTTTTTCAAGTGGACAAGGTAAGGATCGGGAAGGCCAAGCTGCTTAGCGAGGGTCTCTGCAAAGGTGCACTTAGGAGGCAGCTAGGTGATGTGGGGCCTCTACGCACCTTCCCGAGGTTGGGAGCTGAGCTTTTTAAGCCAGAAGGCCTTGGCCTGGCCAGCAACGGGATACGGCTTGGGGAGTTGGGCGCAAATGAAAGTTCTGCATTCTCTACACATTCCACCATTCCTAAGCCTCCTGTTGGTTTAAGAGAGACTGCAGCAGAGTGGGCTGTGGGCAAATTGCTCCATGGGGGACCGCCTAGGAGAGCCCAGGCAGCTCCCGCTGCCAACTCTCCCCACTGCAGGACAGTTCTTTTGGCTGCAAATAGCAGAAGGGGAAGGGGAAGGGATTTTTGGAAGGAAAAATACCGGCAGACCCAAGAAGTGAACCAGCCGGCCTTGGGAAGGCCAGAAGCTAGGCCACTCTGGGCCTCCTGCCTCAGAGCGTGGGAACCTCCTTCCACCCATGTGACTGAGGCAAGGCCAGACAGCCCTGGACACAGGTTCCTCATTTCCAGGACAGCCAACCTGACCAGCTCCTTTGGCCAAGCATCCACCCTGCCACACAGGCAGGGACAACGTTCAGACAGAAGTCACGTGCCAGGCACACATATCAGACAGCAGCTACCGGGGCGAATGCTCCGGTCCCTTTTTTACATTTTTATGTAATATGTACTACAAAGGTGAGGTGTCCTTCTCTTTCACCCTTGTGCTCCAGCCCTGCAGTTTCTGTCTTGGGGAGGGAACCATACAGTGTTTGCACACAAATTATCGGCTTATGAGACCCTGCTCTGTCGTCTTGCTTTTCTCACTTACTCTACCCTGGAACTGGCTCCCAGTCAGTGCACAGCAAGCTTCCTTATCCCTGACTGTAGGTGCAGAGTATTCCCGTCTGGAGCTGTTGACTCCTTTAACTAGTCTACTATGGATGGACATCTAGCTTCCAATTCTACCTCCCCACTTTAGGACCATGATGGGGAAAACAATGTAATTCTACTTTTAAAACTCAGGAAGATGCAAAATTGTAGGTATGGGGCCAAATTTGGCTTATGTAGGGTATTTTGTTGGCCAAAACCTAAGTCTTTAAAACTCTTCTGTAGTAGTGATATTTAAAAGGCAGGAGATTCAATTTAAAAATCCAGATTTCTAGCTCCTCTTGAAAAAAAAGTAACCTCTGGACATACCAGCCTGTGTTCCCACGTGATCATCGGCTGGAGCCAAGTGCAGTGAGGGGACCGGGTGAGGCGTGCCCGCTCCGTGTTACCAGTGTTGGTACTGGCGGTCTAGTCCTGCTAGCATTTCAAGGCTGGTGGCGTCCTAAAGGCAGCGCGGCCTCGATTAAGGACCAAATGAGGTAAAGAACAGAAGCTACTATTCATTCGTTTAGGAAACATTTATTAAGCTCTCAGTGACATGAAAGACAGCGTGCTGCCTCACAGCACATTAGGATCTGAGACCAGCGAAGGCAGGCCGGAACCCTGAGTGGCGCTGACCCAGGCCCCGCCTTCAGAGGTGGCAGAGGGCCTTGTGAAGAGGCAGCTCCCCCCACCCGTCCCTGGTGCGGGACTCTGCAAGGCCTTCCTGACTAAAAGACAGGTGCAAGAGTTTGATAAGCAGCACCCACTCTGGGCTCCATTCTGGGGGCAAGCAGGAAAAAAGGGTCAAAGTGGAGGCGGTGCTGGGGGAGTGGTGCGTCTGGCCCACAGATGGCTGTGGTGAACTACGAAACACCGATTCGGCCTTTCATTCAGAAACCACCTGTGAGCCTCCTGCTTTATTCCAATTCCACTACATGCTGCTTGAGAATGCCTCTCTTCTGGAGAGGAATGCAGGAATGATGCTCCCCGACGTCCGGGGCCCATCTGAACAGGGGCCCTTGTTAAAAGTGCCTGTTGTGGCCATTCTCACACCCCCACAGGCGCTGCCCCCACTCAGCACTGGTGGCTGCCAGGGCCTATCAATGGGCTTTGTGTCCATCCAGCCCCAGCAGTCAGCCCCAGCAGACACTGGCAGGCTGAGGGCTCCCTCCTGCCATCACGGAGAGCCAATCCCCCCAGACAAAGGCTTTTCATGGGGCAGATCTTCTTTACATCTTAAAAGTGTAAAGACGCCCATCTTCTAGCAGGGTGGATCGTGTCCTTGCAGGTTTCAAAGCTGGAGTCCTGGGTCCTCCGTGACCTCAGGGGGGATGCTGTCCTAGGTCCCCCATCTCATTCTTGAATTTCATCCTTTTAAAATGATCTTGAGAGCTTTAAGCTCATCCTGGTTGAGGGGATTCAGGTTAAAACCCTTCAGCTCTGGTTTGCCTAAAGGGAGAAAACAATCCATCAGCTAGTTGGGCCTCCTGTTGTCCAACTCCTGCTGGCCCTGGAGTCAGGCCCAGGAAAGGGGCTTATGCTGCATTCATGTTGCCAAACACTTGGCCTTGAGGTCTGACAGGGAAGGGCCTCAAATTCTGCAATGCATTGGATAAGGCACAGGAGTCACCAAGAACCTGACTCTGCTGCCCAGAAACCTCCAGATTTCTGCCAGACCCGTGACCAATCTGGAGGGGTTAGGTTTACCCAGAAATTTAGCTCTGGCCTTAACCACCTGACTGAGGCCCTCTGAGTGCCCTGAGTCAGAGCTATCCTGCTTCTTATACCATGCCTAGGATTTCCTGTGAGATAGCCCAGGCTGTTCCTTGTGCCTGGAAAAGGACTCATGACAGGAATAAGACCCCACGACCTTCCTTGTTCATTCCATCTCTGGGCAGCTACAACCACTGTCCCTGCCCACAGCTTCAGCACCGCTCGCTTGCTGCCCAGGCCTTTGCCCGCCTGGGAGAGGCTTCCACCCTGCTCTGCAAAGTCCATGCTGACAGTCCTCTCTCTTCCTAGTTTCCATTTCCCACCAGGCCAATACCTTGGGCCTCAAAGAGGCGGTTGACCTTCACTTTAAGTTGTTTGCGGAGTTTCTCTATTTCTTTATCCAGATGGTCCTGATCTGAAAAAAAACGAGGTGGGCAGAGGATGAGGTTACACCACAGACAGACCCACCCAAAGGGAGAAGCCATCCACTTCTCCCCCCACTCCTTGAGATCAAGGGCTCCTGGCATTCGGGAAGAAGGGGACTTGAGAGACCAACTGAGGAAGGAAGTGAAGCCTAGAGAAGGGATGCGATCTGCCCAAGATGGTCGAGTAAGCCCAGGAAAGGACTGAGCACTCGCCTCTCCGTTCACTGACCTATTTTCATATGCAAAGTACCTTGGGCTTCTCAGTGGGTGGGGAAGGCAATATGGGACTTTAGGTCACCCTCCCACAATGAAATCACAGAAAATTCAAACATCAAACCAGAGTGAAGAAGATGGTTAGGAAAAGCATGGCTAAGGAGTTTTACAAACCTAACTCCATCAATGCGAGGGGTTTTTAGGTAACAGGACTGTGGTAACATGTGACCTAAACGATCAATGGACAAGCCCGATGCTCGGGCTTAACCTAATTAACCGTGGTGAACAGAAAAGGTTATCTTGCCATGACTGTTCATACCTTAGGGCACACTGCATTATGAGAAGTAGACGCCACAATGTTTGCTGACACCACTGCCTAATGTCACCCAAACGACCACCTGCTGGTTTGTCTTCCCCACAGATTTTCATTCTTTCTGGTGGGGAGAAGGCCTGGGCAGCGGTTCTAGTGCTCCTGGTAAACGAGCAACGCTAGGTCCTCAGGGGCTTGGTTAGCTTGGGAGGACCCGGAGAACCAGCGACAATCATGTCCCAGAACCCCTCGAGGTATGGTGACAAGACCATATCTGTGGACCAAGACAGCTGAGGACCAGATCCTGAACCCAGGCAAGCAACCCCCTCTGAAAGCTTAGCCTGAGTGAACTGTGGCCACCACCCAAGTGCAATGACAACTCTTAATTTTATAACCATAGTATTAGTGTACATTTTTCAAAAGCGCAGACAGAAACTTCTTTAAGCTGTTCTAGTCTCCTTTGCTAAAATTTTATTTCAACAGCGCTAGGGAGACTCTGCCTTCAGGGACGGGCGACCTTGCTGGTCCTCTTGGTCTATACATTTTCCAAGGGTCGGGAGAGAAAAAACTATGCATAATCTTTCCTTTTCCCAGGCAAGGACCCATTTGCAGCTTGACTTTTTGCCGTTATGCTCCTACAAAGAACCTCCAGGGTCGTGGCTATGAAGATCTGAGTACATGCTGAGTGCCCAGGCTGCAGCAGAGCCCGGAGGCTCACTCTCCCCAAACCTCCATTTTCAATGCAGTCTCTACTACAGGGGACCTGAAAAATAAAAGCTCACTCTGCCAGGCTCCCTTGAAGCTACGGGTGGCCACATGACTTAGTTCTGGCCAACGAGATGTCCTAAGTCTCTAAGGAGGACAGCCTTACTTTGAAACAGAAAGCAAGGCCATACATGGAGCAGGCCCTCTGCCTTTCCTACAGCCTGGCATGAGGACACGAGGCCTGCAATGACCACACCGCCACCACGAGAATACGTGAGGGTGACCTTGCTGTGAGCAGCAGTGCCAGTCCTGGACTGCCTGCCTGCCTCTGGACAACTACTGAGGAGAAAAACAACCAGGTTTCCTGAAGCCTCGGTTTGTTGGGTCTTCTGTATTTGTGGCACAAACCGTTTCTCACTGGTAAACAAGCACTAGGCTAAGTACATATACTGTTTTATCCCACCTTCACAAGTGTGCTACGGAGATGCGTCCCCCCCTTTAGAGATGAGAAGTAGCTCAGAGTGGCAGAGCAGGGACTCAAACCCACACCTACCTGAACCCTGTAACACAGCTGCCTCTCCTCAAATGGCCCAAAGCCTGACTCTCACTCAGTTCTGGGTTACGATTGGGGCTGGTGGGGGAGATGTGTCCCTGACTCATCCCCAGAAGGCCTTACCTTTCTCAATCATCTCCTTCGTCTGAGGGTGAGGCATCCTGATGAACATGTTCCCGAAGCAAACCATCACATCTTCTGAAAGGGCAAATGGTCACTCTTTCAACAAATATTTTGGAGCACCTACACTCTTGACAGGCATTGTCTGAGATGCTGACAACACAGTAGAACGAGACAAAGTTTCTGCCCTCACAGAGCTTATGTTACGGTGGAGGAGAAAGAATAAGTGAGCAAAGATAGGACCTGTCAGACCCTGATAAGTCTAAGTACTCCACAGAAAAATAAAGCAGGGTAAGACGACGGGGAATATCAGAGTAGGGGATGAACTTGTCATTGGTATCAGGTGGTCCGAGAAGACCTCAATGATCATGTGACATCTGGGCAGAGACTTGAAGAAAGTGGGTGTGAGCCCTGCAGACATCTGGGGAAAGAGTGAGCAAGGCAGAGGAAACAGGAACAGCAAGACCAGGGTGAATGGAGTCGATGAGCGAGGGGGAACAGGAGAGAAGAGGATGTTGGAGAGTTCCAGGCGGTCTTACAGGACTCCGCCTTTTACTCTGGTGAGATGAGAAGCAATGAGCAAGTTTTAGGCTTTCTGGTGCACTTTAAACCCTGGGCCTGGCCTCTGCCCATCTTTCCAGCCACATCACACGCCCCCCCTCCCCCCCCCCCCGCCCGCTTACTTTGTCTTACCCACCTGTCCTCATCTGAAAAGCCCTCAACCCCTCCTCCAACACCCACCTCATGTCCAATTCCTTCCTCAGCTTTCTCACAACTTCCAATTATGTATTTATGCTGTTTTATCTGTAAGAGCACAAGGGCAGGAACTGCACTGTGTCCATAACCCCCACCCAGTACCTTCCTAGTGCCATCAGTGAGCCAGCAACTAACCCCCATCATGGAGATGAGCCGCTGAAACCCTGAGCCACAGTCCGTGTCAGACCTGCAACACTTTCTCCCTCATCTCCACAGGCTGTGTCACACACGTGGGGCTTCCTGACTTGTCTTTGTTACAGATAAGTTGAAAGCCTTAGAAGGAAAATAGAACAGGCCTCCAGAGCCACAGTGATGAAGCCCTGACTTACCAGAGAGGCTGAGATCCTTCTGCAGAGCCCGCAGGCCCTCCCGGTTCTGATTCCTTTTGGTGTCCAGATCCACAATCTGCAAAGCACAGGGGTAGGAGGGAACTCAGCTCCCTCTTGCCCCAGACCATTACCTTCCAACAGACCAGAGGCTTTTAAAACTCAACAGACACAAGGCATTATCCCTGGGTTTCTTCCAACGTCATGCCCAAAACACACTGATGTGCAAATGTACTTCTCCTATTCAGTTTCCAGGTCCTTAAAGACAATGCTCCGTGCAGGTGCTGTCCCCACAGAGAAGGTGCTGGGGAAAAGTTCGCTGACTAAATGGATAACTTATTATTCACTGGAGTGCTAGTTCTCAAGCTGCGGAGCATTTCAGAATCACTATGGCAGTAGAAACCGCTCCCTGGACAAGTCCCTTCAGCTGATGCTGACCTAGTATCAGGAGAAAGCCAACAATCCTGGACTGCAATAGCAAGGGTGGGGCACTGAAACAGTGCTAACAACACAAAAGCTACTAAGGAAGTGAGGAGACACTACGGTATCCTTCTGGAGAGCGTTGGCTCTGGAGCCACGATACCCAGGTCTGAATCCTGTTGCCCGCCACGAGCTGTGTAATTTCACCTTCGGAGAAATGGAGATATGAATAGCACTTAGCTCATTGGTTACTGAGCCAGGAACTAAATGAGTTCGCATAGTCCTTGACACACAGTAAGTACTCGGCAAATTTTAATCGCTTCTTTATTATTATCATCCGGCACACCCTGATGCAGTGTTTCATTTAATGGGCACTTATTCATCCAAGTCTTCCCCTTCTCAGTAAACACCCGATCAGTCATCCAATTATTCTAACTGGAGACGAGTCATGAATCACTCTTCACTCCTCCCACTCCCTCACCCCCATATGTAACCACATCAAGGCCTACTGAAGCCCCAAAATATACCTCTGACCCATTCGCTTGTCTCCATCACCACCAGCTAGAGCCAAACCCATCTCTTGCCTGAACCTTGGCAGTGGCTCCTCACAGACCACCCCCCATGCCCCCCTATATTTTGTGCTCCACACACCAGCCAGAGGAACTCTTTTAAAGCCTAAATCCAATTACATCATCCTCCCTCCCCCCATCAACTCCCTTCAAACCCTCAACGTTTAAATTAGCACAAGACCCAAGACCCAGACTTACAGGTCAGGTCTACAAGGCCCTCCACGACCAAAGCCCCACTTCTCCAGCGTCCCCACCTGCCCAATCACAAGACCACTCTTTTCTCTTTCTCTTGTCCCCTGAGAGCCTTGGCCAAGGCAGAGCACCCACAGTCAGTGGGGCGAGGCAGCAGGAACTGCCCTTTGAAAAAGATGTTCAGGTAAACCTACGAAAGAGGTAACGGCTCGGGATCCCGAGGGCACGGCGAGGGACGGAGAAAGGATGGGCACAGGGAATCTCTGGCACAGAGCAGGCGCCCACTTAACACTTAATGCGTGAAGCGAGGCGCCGTCACAGGCGTCTGGTCCACCTTACCTTACCGCCGCCCCACGTCTGTAGTCACAGCCGTGAGCCCACCAGCCCAGGTCAGCCCACTGCGAGCCCCCGCTGGAGCCGGATTCCGCGCCCAGCGCGCGGCCTTACGGCGCTCGCCGCCAGGCCCCAACCGCCGAACCCCAGCCCCAGCGCCTCGGACCGGCCTCCTACCTGTCGCTTGTCCGCCAGCACCTCCTCCGCGAGCTCTTCCACCTCCACCAGGTACCGAAGCACCCGTTCTGCCTCGGGTGACAGCATGCCCACCACTTCTGACTCCACTCCACTCGGCTCGGCTACGACACAGCTCAAATTCCGTTCGGGCTCCACTTCGGCTGCGCATGCGCACGCGCAAGCGCCGCCCGGGTAGGCCTTCCGGCGGGCATGCGCAATTAAAAGAACTGTGTCGCGCAGGCTCCAACACTCGAGAGAGAGGCGGGCCTAGCTTTGGGGGCGGGACTGGAACGCCCCCTGCAGGCCCAGAGCGCCTAGGGTGCAGCGCTGCCTTTGAACCCACCTTGCCTGTCTTTCTCTCTTTGTTGAGCACCTACTAGGAGCCAGGCAGTTTTAGGTGCTGAGGGCGCAGCAGTGAACAAAACACAGTCTCTGTCCTCATGCAACGTCATCCTAGTGGGAAACACCGACAATTCATGACAAAACATATAATTACATACTATGGTGTTTGGGAGTAATAAAATCATTCTTCCCCTGTTTCAGGAACACTAAGAAGGAAGAAGGTCCATGTGTCAGAGTGGCTTATATTTAATCTCTGACACCTTCAGTTTCCAATTTATAAAAATGGGAGTGAATAAAATTCTCCCTCCTTGTGTCTCTGCCGGATCAGAAGGAGGTAGGCATCATTTTAAAAATTCAGCTTTCACCAGTATTCATCGAGCTCCTGTCTCAGGCCCAATGTTCAGAGTAGTTCACCTAGACCCAGGGAAGGGGCTGGAAAACCATGTGCAGTGAACAATGAAGTGCCAGCTCAGAAAAGAAGTTCTGTAAGTGTTAGAAAGCAAATCGGTGTGGGCCATAGGCTTTGGAAGGATGTCCAAGAAAAGGCAGGCAGGTGGAACATGGCTGCCACTCAGAACTAGAAGGTTCCCTAGAGATCTTCATGCCTGAACCCCTCATTGTACAGCTGAGAAAAACTGAGGCCCAGAGAGGAGTGAGGACCTTACACAGCCAACAGCCGACCTAGGATTCTGACCTCCTGCCTCCCTGATTCCAGCTTTTTATTCTCTCCTTTGGCCCCTGGTAACCAAACCCCTTAATGCCCCTTGCCTCACTTGAATTTCACAATTTTTTGTACAGATAGGTTATTACCGCCCATTTCATAGCTGCAAAGTGAGGCCAGGAGAAGCACAATGCCCTGTCACACAAAAAATCAGGAACAAATGTGTGTCTAGAAGCATTCTGGTCTCCATACCATAACTGTCTTTGGATCCTGGGGGAAAAAACTCCCCCCACCCCCAGATTGTGGCCCCAGAAGCCCCACCTCCTCTTTGCCTGGCCTTTGGCTTCCTTCAAGTGCCAGAGGCACGGCTAATTTTCCCTGCAGCTGCCCTGCGTGGGGAAAGAAGATTCATTAAGGATTCCTCACTGAGGGTGAATTTGTCGCCAAACCCAAGATGTTTTGTGTAAACACCTTCTGGTTCAGAAACGTAGGCACAGGCCCTATAAAGGAAAGAGGAACATTTGCCAAAGGAGAAACAGGACTTACCAGGCATCCCTGGGGCCTAGACCCCAGGACCGGGTCTCCTCCACCTTGGGGCCCAAAGAGGGCTGGACCAGGCTAACCCTTGACCCCTGCCAGATGAGCCTGGATGGGGAAGGGTTAAAGTGGGCTCCCAAACTGACTGTGACTGGCCCTTAGAGAGCACCCCTGGGGAGAGAAGTCATATGTTTCATTTATATCCAAAACCATCTATTTCACAAATATTTATTGACTGCCCTGATCCCGTTGTAAGGATTCCACCACGGGCAAAAAACGGACATGGTCTTTGCCCTCAGAAAGCTTCCAGTCTGACAGGAGAGACAAGCAATAAACACACGAACAAGTAAATGTACCCTATATCAGGTGGTGATAAACGCCATGGAGAACAACAGAGCAGGATGGTGGGGAAAAAAATTATAGAGGGGCTATATGACATAATGTGGCCAGGGGGCTTCTCTGAGGCAGTTGCATTGGAGCAGAAATGTGGAATAGGTGAGGGGTGAGCCATGTGAATATCTGGGGGAAAAGTGTTCCAGGCAGAGGGAATAGCAAATGCAAAGGCCCTGAGGTGAGGCTTTATTTAGTAAACTGGAAGAATAGCGAGGCCAGTGTAGGTAGAACAGGATGAGCAAGGGAAAGAAAGTAGGAGGTGGGGTCAGAAAGGTGAAAGAGGCATGGAACAAAGAGTTCTACAGAAGGGGCTGTGGGTGCCCGGCCCAGATGGGCAAAGCCCTTCCTGGAGGTCACCTGCAGTCACTGCCGCACATGTCTGTGCCTTCCTGCTTCTCTCTGCCCACGGAGTGGAATGGGGGGAATGCCGGTGAGTTACGACCCAGAGACGTGACCCTTAACCAAGAAGAGAGGAGTTAGTGACTGAGTACCCCAGCTTCTCTGCCCCTCTGTGGGACACCCAAGAGGAGGCTGCCACAATCATCCAAGTAGGAGAGGATGGTCACTGCACTGGGAAATAGCGGGGGGTGGGCAGGCAATGGTGAGGGATATCATGGCCTTTGCACTCCCCCCTCCATTAGCCTGCATTAATTTTCTCCTGCACCTTTGTCACTGCCACATACCCCCTACTTATCAGCCTGGTGTCACCTCCTCCCAAGGGTCAAGAGTCTCCTCTAGGAGCACACAGCTTCCTGGGCTTCTCCCATATCTGCACTCAAATACTACCTTTTTCTCCGGTCATCTCCCTCCCCAGCCGTAAGCTCCAGGGTGGAGACTGTATCTGTCTTGTTCACCGCTGTGAATCCCGAACTGAGAATGGTGCCTGGCACACAGTGGGTGCTCAGCCAATGTTTACGGAATGAATGAGTAGACTCAACACGAAGCAGAACTTTGTCAAATCCAAAGTGTTCAAGGATGAGCAGAGCTAACCCGAGGGTAACTAGTTCTGATCCCAGAAGCCTGGACTGCCCCAAGCTGAGGATATTGCAGAAGATAGATCCCTCTGCAGCCTGGGGTGGAGGTTCAGGAGTGGGCAGGTGATCCCTAACCAGAGAAACCCTGCCTGGTCACACCGGGCATGCCCCCAATCTTTAGCCCAGGCAAAAGGGACATGGCTGCTGGGACTTCGGTGTTTGAAGGCTGGAGCCAACAAGAGCAAAGCTACACCCATTCCCCTGGGGTCCCCTTTTATTGTGCACCCCCTTTGGGTATGTGCCCAGTGAGCAGCACCCACTTCTCCCCTTAGGGGGGACTGCCCTCAGGCTGCTGGAGCCTCCTGGGGTGACTTACCTTCCCCTTAAGCTATGACCCATCATTGTAGAGATATGAAAGCCCACCTTCCTCACCTGGGATGATCGTGGGGGTACGGATGGGTAACTCCGAGGAATAATTTGCACTCCACAGTCCCCCCGTGGGATCAGGCTGAAGTTGCCATCCACGTGACATCTGCTGGGCCTGCTCGGCTTCCCCTCCTTCCCTGCCCTGCCCTCCTCACTCCCTATGGTCAAAACTCTCCAATACTCCCATCTCACTCAGTCAAAGCCTCCTCACCAAGACCCACAAGACCCTGCCTGCGCTGCCCTGCCTCTCTGAGGCATTTCCTACCTCTCTCCCCACTGTTTCCCTCTGCCCTACTATCTGCGTGTCTCCTCCTCTCACTTGCTCAAGTCTTTGCTTAAATTTCACCTTCTCAGCAAGACCTACCCCAACCACTCCACTGTATTTAAAAATGCAGACCCTGCCCCTCCCTGTCCACTGATGAACTTCCTCTGCTCTACTTTTTGCTCCTTTTTTTCCTAGCATTTGTCCCTTTCCAGGGTGTTATATAATTAACTTCCTTATATTTGCTGTTCATCTCCCTCTGCTAGAAAGGAAGTTTCACAAGAGGAGGAATCTTTGTCTCATTTGTTAATGACGTATCCCAAATGCCCAGAACAGTACCTGGCCCCCAGTCGGTGGTGAATAGACATTTTTGAATGAATGAATGAATGAATGAACAAACGAATGAGGAAAAGAGCCAGGACTCTAACCGAGGCAGATTCTCTCTGAGGCCAGGCTCGTAACCCCTCTACTGGAGGTGGGGGATGGGAGTGGCAGATCCCGCCAGGGCTTGTCGCTAAGGTAAGGGGATCGGGTTTTGCTCACGGATCAGTGAGAAGCTGCTGGAAGGTTCTGAGTAAGTATGGGACATGATTGGGTGTATTTTGTGAAAGCCCTCTCTGGCGGTGGGGATAGGATGGGCTAAAAGGGAGGAGGGTTACAGTCCAGGGAGTGGGCGTTAGGAATGGGAGGGTGGTGATGAGGGCTTGGAGAGGCAACAGGGCTGTGGCTACCCTGGGACTGGGAGCAGCAAGAAGTCTGCTCCATATCCCAATTCTCCAGGCAGCCTGGGTGGTTGCCCCATGGGCTCTGGCCCGTGAGTAGTCCGGGCCGGGCCTCCCAGCTGCTGACAACATGCCCGTCCCCCAGATGGACTGTTTGCTCTCCCGGGTGGTCCCCAGCTCCTCCCTCCGCTTCCTTTGCGCCCTTGTGGGCTTGGCAGGAGGTGGGGAGGCCTCCACTCCTTCTCCTCTCCTGACCCAGAGAATAATCCTTATATTCATATGATCCTCCTCCTCCGTGCCCTCACTTCATCCTCCCACATCCCCCAGTAACACAGAAACCTGATTCCCATAGGGCAGATGAAGATATTGAGGCCCAGAAAGGGGATGAGACCTTCCTGAGGTCATGAAGCCAGATGGGGACACCAGGTGGGGACCCGTCTTCCTACTCCCCTCGCCTCGATTTCATCAGGCAACAGATGGTCCCATGGCTTGACTTGAAAAATCTTAAGTGACCTCAAAGAGAATGCAAGCCCAGAACATTCCAGGCCTCCCTGAGCTGGCCGTGATGACTATCTTTAATACTAAATCTATTCATTTTAAATCCCAGGAATAGATTCTTCTTATAGACAATGAAAACATTACTGAGAGGACTGAAGTTCCTTTTTGGCACCCCTTCCCCCATCTCAGCTCCCTTTAGAGTCCCAGTTTGAGTGTCTTTTCAGAATTGTGATATCCGTTTAAAGACATAGTCAGGAACCCAGAGAAAATATCGAAGACCACTGTGTGTGTGGCAGGGAAGGAAGGTGGATGGAGAGCACTGCTCGCGAGTGTTTCACTCTGTAGCCCGTTTACTCTCGGACATTTTTGATTCGTATATTTAGATCACTGTCGTATTTTCTGACAGCTGCAATATTTCCTAGAGTGTATGAACACCATTTGTTTCTCTAGCTTTCTAAATGAAATTTGGCGTTTATTTTTTTAGGCACTAAAGTACAGAGGTGCTCTCTACTGTGTTTGATATGTGTCCTTAAATATTTGAGACTTATTTTGTTTGTTTAAGTTTATTTATTTATTTGTATTCTCTGCACCCAATGTGGGGCTCGAACTCATGACCTTAAGATCAAGGGTTGCACACTCTTCTGGGCACCTGGCTCTGCTGGTTAAGCATCCGGCTCTTGATTCTGGCTCAGGTCGTGATCTCATGGTTCGAGCCCTGCATTGGGCTCTGCGCTGACAGTGCAGAGCCTGCTTGGGATTCTCACTCTCTCCTTTGCACGCTTCTGATTGAGCCAGCCAGGCACCTCAAATATTTGAGGTTCTTACAAAGTGCAAGTAGTTGTTTTGTGTGTTTATGTATTTTTAAAAAATCTTAATGAGGTCATCACACACACACACACAGATGGGCACAAATCATAAGTGGACAACAGTTCAAGAACTTTCCAAAACTGAACACACCTATATAACCAGATCAAGCAACAGAACTGGGAGATCCCCTCCAAGGCCTCCCCACCGCTAACTACCCTAAGAGTAACCACCACCCTGACTTCTGACACCAGACATTGATTTTGTCTGTTTTTGAAATTTAAACAAATGGGAGGTCACAGTGTGTGCTCTTTCGCGTCTGACTTCTTTTGCTCAACACTTTGTTCATGAGACTTATCTCTATTATGTGTGTGGTTGTAGATCGCTTACTTTCAATGCTGCAGGGTGCTCCATTGGTGGGATCACACCACAACGAAACCATTCTGCTGCCATTGGTGGACATGGGCTGATTTCCAGCGTGGGGCCGTTACGAAGCGCAGACATGAGGGGCGCCTGCGTGGCTCAGTCGGTTAAGCATCCGACTCCGTCTCAGGTCATGATCTCACCGCTTGTGGGTTCGGTCCCCGCGTCGGGCTCTGTGCTGCCAGCTCAGAGCCTGGAGCCTGCTTCGGATTCTGTGGCTCCCTCTCTCTCTGCCCCTCCCCCCCGCTCGTGCTCTGTCTCTCTCTCTCTCTCAAAAATAAATAAACATTTAAAAAGATTAAAAAAAAAGAAGCGCTACAATGATCCTTCAGGGACATGTCTCCTGGTATTTGTCTGTGAGCTCCACTTCTTCTTGGCCTCATCTTCCCCCACATTTCTTGAAGGCTAGTCCTCCCCCCCGCCCCCACTTGAACACCCTCCTTCTCACCTCTCTGCCTTTGCTCAGGCCCTGCCCTTTGCCTGGAATATCCTTTGCTTTCCTTCACCACTTGTTGAGGGCTTACTCTTCCCCGAAGGTCTCTCCTCCTAGAAGACACCCTCCTCCCACACGCCTGATTCACCAGAAAGGTTGCTCTCCCCCAGGTCTGCCAGAGGGAATTTGGTCCTTCCTTTCTTTTGACATCAACCACTTTCCTGTTTTGGGCTGCTTATTTTTTGCCACTGTTTTGGCTTTCTCACTAGCCATGGAGCCCATTGGGGCTAGGGACCTCCCATGGACTTCCCATCAGGTGCCTGGGACCCCCAGGAGAGGTCTACTGAATGATTGAGTGTGTCCATGACCTAATCATATGTTGGAGGAAATTAAGGGTCCTGTCCGTCTGTCTGTCTCTGTTTCTCTCCCCTCTCCTCTCCTTCTTCACCAACCAGAATCTTTCAGGAGATGCTCATTCCACTGGAAATAGGGTGGAACATGGAGTCAAGACTTCCCCTGTCTTCGGTGGAGATGAGAGGCTCAACTCATCTGTAAAATAGGTCTTGTCACTCACTCAGTCACTCAAGGCAATGGTTATTGAGTGCCTACCCTGTGCCAGGCCCTGGGGACCCACTGGTAAAATAGGACAGGTCTAGTCCTGAGTCTGGCGAGCTTTCAGTCCAAGGATAAGATTGACATTCATGCATATACCGTTTCTAACTGCAATAAGGCTCATATGAAAAGCTCAGAGTCCAATAAGATAATACAGAGGGGTGCCTTAACCTAAATCAGGGAGTAGAAGTAAAAGAAGCTTTCTATAAAAAGTGACATTTGACCCAAGATCTAAGGCTGGGTAAAAATAAACCAAGCAAAAGGAAAGACTACGGGTGAAGGTGAGGTAGAGAAATTGTTCCAATGACGTTGTGGCAGAAAGGAACCTGGAAGAGGCCAGTGTGGCTGGAGCCCAAGGAGAAGGGGAGAGAGAGATAAGGAATGAAGTTGAACTGGGTAAGCAGGAGCTAGGTCATAATGGAGGGCTTGGTGGGCAAGGTGACATTAAAAAGTGGATTAATTCACTCCGTAAGTAATTATTGGACACCTTCCATTCGCCTGGAGGTGCCTCTGCCAGGGAACAAGGCAGACAAGGTCCTCGTTCCCATAGAGCTCACAGTCCGGGGGTGGATAATAACATTAAACAGAGGAGGAATGGCTTATCTTTATAGAGGCCCTACTGTGTGCCAGGAAAAATCTCGTTTGATCCTCACTACCACACATCACGAAGTAGGATACTCATTTTACTGAAGAGGAAACAGGCTTAGCAAGGCGGAGTGATTTCCTCATATGCAAGGAGTCTTGAGGATGTATTGTAGTCCATTTTCAAAGCCCCCTGATAGCACTTTTACTCAATGCCAGTATGTGAAGGATAAACTGCCATATTCTCTGTAGAAGCCTCTATCTAAATTATAAACACACAGACCATTCCGTCAGCAAGTGGATTTATTCTACAGATATCCAAAATAATGCGTCCACAAAATTATTCATTAATGGATTATTACAACAGGCTGGGGACAACCTAACTGCCCGTTATTTAGGGGCTTGGAGAAGTAGATTGTGGTACATCCATGCAATGGGGTGCTGTGATGCCATGAAAAGGAACAAGGGCCCTGAAATATGCACCGATAACACACACACACACACACACACACAATTATGTTTGTTTAAAGGACTTTCAGATTCTATAGGGAAGAAAGTGACAGCAAAACAGGGAAAACATTCCAGGATTGTTAAATCGAAAGTGACTTCCTTGTTTTACAAATGAGGAAACTGAGCCCAGAGAAGAGAACTCCAGGATTGTTGAATCCAAAGTGACTTCCTCGGTTTACAGGTGAGGAAACTGAGGCCCAGAGAAGAGAAGTGAGGTAACTTGCTCAAGGTCACCTAAGCAGGTAACTGGCAGACCCAGGACTGGCTGTCGCCTGAATTAGAGACCTGTGCCCTTTCATGTCACAGCTGGCTCGGGATCACTACACATCTGTGTGCCAAGTTCCACTAAGTGCAGAAGACACAGTGGTGAGCAATGTAGGCATGACTGCTGCCTCCACAGATCTTATATCCTAGACCAGAAACAAGCACATATTATAACATCATGTAGTGATACATGCTTCGGATGAAAAATAAGGCAGGTAAGGGGATGGAGTGTCAGGGGAAAATTACTAGGAAAACCCCTCTGAAGAGGCAACCTTTTAAAGAAGAGAAAGATGGAGGCCTGTGAATTCCTGGGGGAGTTGCAGGAGTAAAGCCAGGCAGGACGGATTAGGTTGGCATGGGAAGAGAATGGCAGAATCAGTGGCTGGAACAGAACAAGGGAGGGAAAGACAGAAGGAGGTGAGGTCAGAGAAGAGAACAGGAGAGAGATTATAGTCAGGGTTGAGGACTTTGGCTCAAAGTGAGGAAGGAAGTATTCAGAAGGTTTTGAGCAGACATGGAACCTGATCAGATTTCCTTTTCAAAAAGGCCCCTCTGGCTAAGGGTGGAGATTGAACATTAGGAGCAAAAGAGGGGCTGTGGGGAGCCCAGGGAGGAGGCTGGTGTGATCCAGTTGTCCAGGAGAGAGGTGACAAAGCCATGGCCTGGGGCAGTGGATAGGGAGCAGAGATTGGTCTCCCCATCTGTGCACTGAAGGAGTTGGATGACATGGTCCCTTAGGGCCCTTCTAGTTCTGGCGTTTCGTAATTTGGTGAATTAGCTCAGCATACACCACGTAGGTGCAGCCAAGCCCATGTTTTCCTTTTCTCACAATCTCTAGATTTTTCCTTTTGGATTCTGAGTCTGGACAGAGCCCAGTGATCTGAGGCTCAGCACGGGGACTCCTGCCCACCCCCATCACTGCCAGCCTCACTCCGGTCCCCACCTCCCATTGACAGATGGGTGGGCAGCAGGAAGCAGCTGGGCCTCGAAGCCTGCAGGGCCCGGGGGAGGGAATTATCTGAGAGTTCATAACCCCTCTCTGCCTTCCAGATCTTGAGTTAAAAGCCCCAAATGTCACATCCCCAAGGGGCAAGGGCATGAGGGTGCCAGGAGAGGGGCAGGACAAGGGGCATGACAGCGCTTCTCTGTCCTCTGCTGCCCACGTGGGGGTGGGGCCCTGGGGTGCTGAGAACTCCAGCTTTGGGAGCAGGGAGCCATTAGAGGCTGAAACTGGTGGCCCTCAGGCCGTGTCTGACCCACTGACCTATTTACTTGGCCTGAAAAGTGTTTGAGCAAAAATGGAGCCAACATTTAAAAATCAAGAGATTTTACAATAAAATCCAGATTTCTGGTTTCTCTTGAGTAATTAGAAAATCTGACCATGCTGACCGCCTATTCCCATAAGACAACATTCAGCAATCGCTGAGTAGCAGCTGTCCTCATTATTATTTTATTTTATTAATAGGTAAATACACTCACGTGATTCCAAAAAAATTATAAATGGGCATATAATGAAGTCTCCCTCTCCCATCCTGTTCCCCTTCTGCCTTCTTTAGTAATCTCATGTTCTTATATAGACTTCCAAAGTTTCTTTATGCATATACAACAAATAGATTATTCTCCTCATTTTCACTCAGCTTCACTCCCGTTCTGTCCCTTGCATGTCCCCATGGAGACCTCTCTGTATTAGGAGATGGAAAGCTTCATTGCCTCCCTTACGGCCACATGTCATTCTGTTGTCAGAAAGTCCATGATTTATTTAACCAGTCCCCGACTGATGGGCATTTGGGTCATTCCCAATATTTGCTGCTATAAACAATGCGGTGCCAATTATCTTGTGCATAGTTTACACAAGAAAAACAGGAATATTACTAGAAGCTGCTCCAATCAGAGGGTGCGGTAGGCACAGACTGAGTTTTGAGCTAATCAGAAAAATGTGATAAGGACTGTTCCCCAAGAGTGATTCTTCAGATTCCCACCAAAGCCCAGAGACCATGACCTAGGGACCTAAGGAAAGGCTCCCAGATTTGCTTCTGCCCCTTGCTAGATGTGGGACTTCTCTCTGGGTCTCAGTGTCCCCATCTGTAAAATGAAAGAGGGGCTTGGGGAGCTGGATCAGATCTCAGGGCCTGTCCAGTTCTAAACAGCTGTGGTCCACCTTCTCCTTCTACACTAGCCACATCTAGCCTCTCCTCAGCCCTTGTATGAGCCTGACTCAGTCCCACTGCAGAGCCTTTGCTCAAGCTGTTCTGTGCCACACTTCCCCCCACCACACACACTGACACACCCCTTCCACTAAAACACCATTCCTTTACTCCCTTATTAGTCCTAGTATGAATCCCTGATCTTTGATTTCAGACCACTCAGAACACGCCAGTCCAAACCATTCGGGTCAGGGTCCCCTCTAAGTACCATTGGTAGGTGGGTCACTCCCACCTGGCCCACACTTCAGACATCCCATCAGATCCTTCTTCTGTCACCTCTCCAGTGGCCTGAACTAGCGTTCTTGAATGCCAACTCTGCTACTCCCTAACTAATGGCTTTGGGCAAGTGACAGCACCTCCAAGGGTCCCAGTTTCCTCACGCAAAAAAAAGGGGGCGCAGTTTGAGGGCAACATATAGTCATAACCATAACTTCTTAGCACAACTCCTGATACACAGAATGGATTGATAATTCTGTAGGCCACCGCCCTTGTGTGAATCAGTTATCTGGTTTATAAATTACAGAGAACAACAGAACTTACTTCATAGAGCTGATCACTCACTCATTCCTTCAATGATGTTTATCAAATACCTATTGGGTGCCAGGGACAGCACTGGGCACTCAGCAGTTTGTCGGTGAAAAAAATAGATGAATTGTCTCAACTCTCACGGAGCTGTCAGGAAATTCCAAACAGACAAACATAAAAGGATAAATTGGACTAACACGTCATGGAAGTTCATAACAGGGGAGCATCAGGGAGATTTCTCTGAAGGATAAGGAGCATGGCACAACTGGGTGGGAGATCCGGGAGGGCTTCCTGTGGAAGGCATCACCCTAAGCTAATAATTAGCATTAATTCTCCTCACCACAGTTCCAGAAGGAAAACACTGGTTGCCCTTCCCCATTTTGCTTTTTTTCCCCCCTGAAGCTAAGAGAAATTGAGTGACTTGCCCAAGGTCATAGAGTCAGGAAGGGGTGAGTATCTTTCAAACCCAGGTTCCCTGGCTCTAGGGCCTCAGACATAAAAGTATATCTTCTACTGCCTGTTTGAACAGGTTTATATGAGGATGTAGAAAGGCATGGGAGGTACAGAGCTGCCTCCGTTGTGGTGGGGCGCAGAGGTCAGAACCTAACTGTCAAGCCCCATCCAGGTACCCATGAGAAGGTAGAGATCCAGACACACACAGAACCGGCCCAGGGCCGTTACGGGGTCCAAGGTCAGAGCTTTGCTCTGCCCAGGGCTCCGTGCACTCCATGAGTCTCCCTGCCTAGGGCTGTAAACAGAGAAAAAAGGAAAAGATATTGTTCCTGCCTAAATCACATTGGGATTCAGACTCCCCTCCAGCCCAACCCACAAAAACTCCCACTAGTCTACACATGCCTGTGGATAGAGACTACTAGGTTTGAATCCAGCCTGGAAAACTCCTTTAATCCCTAACTCTTCCTTTTCTGTTTTCAGCTTTGGGCCACAGCTGACACTCCAACCTCCTGAGCATTGCTGGGACCAAAACAGTCCCTGGACACAAAAGGGCTGCTGGGTTGCAGGACTGCAGATGGCTGCTCCTTGCTGACCCAGGGCAGCTGTTTGCCCTTCATCTTCCCTTCCCAGCTACTCCGAGGCAGGGTGGTCCTCAACCCTCCCTCCCACCTTGGGAGATAGCAAAGCCTACTCTGGAGCCAGATGATGGCTTGACTTTGTCTCTAGCACTTAGTAACTGTGTGACTCTGAAGAAATGAATTAACTTCTCTGTGACTCAATTTCTTCATCTGTAAAATGGGAAGACAAAACGTAAACTACCTCACAAATTGTGAAGATAAAATGAGTTAGTAATTGTACAGTGATTCCGGTGTCTCAGGCAAAGAGAAACTGCTACATGAGTGTTTGTATATCCTGATATATCCAATTTGAGCAAAATTGGGGGTTGGGGGTGTGTGTGGGGGTATCCGGGATGTATGAGCAACCCTACCTCCTCTCCTAGATTACTGTTATATTCTCTCTTTGGCTTCTCCACCCCCAAGTTACTTCGCTTCTCTGGCTGCAAGGGCTTCTTTCCAAATCTTGACTTGATTGCATTTGTCTCCTGCTCAAATTTTGCGGTGGTTTCCCATTGCATCTTGGATAAAGTATATCTTCTGGACTTTTAGGATCTCATTCCTCAGAATTCTCCAGCCCCATTTTTCCAAGCTTTGCACCTCCCTGGATCTGTGGTCCAGACTTTCTTGACAATATGCCCTCCAATCTCAGGCCTGCAAGCCTTTGCACTGTCTCTTCCCTCCACCTGGTGTTTCCTCCCATTCCCTTCCCTCTGATGTTGCCCCCTTCCCTGCCCCTACTCTGCTAGGGTTGTAGCCAGGTGAAGGCATTCCCTGAGGGAGGGAAAGGGGAGAATGGGGAAAAGAAAACAACTCTCAGAGCTGCAATTTTCTCAGATTCAAAGACAATAAGAAAAGGGACCCTTCAAGATCAAAGATGGGAATGGAACAATATGTGAACACTCTGGAAACTAGGAAGTGGCTTGTTAGCATCCAGTGATTGCTAAAGAGTTACTGACGTTCCTGCCTAGGCACTCCCTTGCTTCCAAATCACTGGTCCCCCCTACTCTCCTCAGACCTAAGGCACCAAGGTAAACAGAGGATAAATGGAAGAGGAGAGGATGGAGAGGGAGGCGGTGAAGAAAAGAGGAAATAAGGAAGTGCAGTGGGGTGGGAGAGAGGCAGAAAGCCTGTGGCTGGGGCCCCACGCCTCTGAGGAAGGAAGGAGAGGATGACCTGGGATGCTCTCCACTCCCTTCCCCCTCTCCATTCCCAGGGGAACTGCCCCCATCCGGCCACAGCCCTGGCGGGGTGGGGGAGGGACGGGGGCGGCGCCGAGGGAAATGAATAATTGAAGTAGAGGGGAGGAGGAAGAAGAGGAGAGGAGGAAGACGAGAAGGCGGGAGCCTCCCGCACAGGGTCCTCCCCACTCCGCACCCCACCCCCTCCGCCGCCCGGAAGTCGCTCCCCGCCTCCTGCTCTACCAACATGGCCGCGAAGTCGGATGGAGCGGCGGCCGCGGCCGGCCCGGGGCCGGAGGGGGCGGCTGGAGGAGCCCGGGGTGGTGCAGGCGGGCGCGGGGAGGCGGCGGCGGCGGTGGCCGGGGGCCCTGGAGTGACCGGGGCGGGGGGCTCGGGGCCGCGCTACGAGCTGCGAGACTGCTGCTGGGTGCTGTGCGCGTTGCTCGTGTTCTTCTCCGACGGCGCCACGGACCTGTGGCTGGCGGCCTCCTACTACCTGCAGGGTCAGCGCACCTACTTTGGCCTCACGTTGCTATTCGTGCTCCTGCCCTCGCTGGTGGTGCAGCTGCTCAGCTTCCGCTGGTTCGTCTACGACTACTCGGAGCCCGCGGGAGCCCCGGGACCCGCCGTCAGCACCAAGGACAGCGGCACCGGCGGGCCCTCCATCAGCACCAAGGACAGCGCCGCCGCCTTCCGGACCAAAGAAGGCAGCCCCCAGCTGGGTCCCGGGCCCGCGCCCTCCTCGGCCAGCGCCTACCGCCGCCGCTGCTGCCGCCTCTGCGTCTGGCTGCTGCAGACCCTCGTCCACCTCCTGCAGCTCGGCCAGGTCTGGAGGTAGGAGAAGCGCAGGTGGAGGGAGCTGAGCCCAAGGAGTGGGGGTGGCAAGGGGGCTCCCTGCCGCCCCAGCCCTGCTCTGACCTCTTCAGGTCCCCCTTGCGTCCTGACCTCCGCCCCGCCCCACCCTATTGCAGTTCTGATTTCTTCTCTGCCAGCTTCTCTTGCCCTCTACCCTCAAACACTGACCAACCTCAGTACCATCCTCTCTGATCTGGCCATTGAGGGAGGAGGGGATGGGGCAAGAAGAGAGAAAAAGTGATCCTCAGGGGTGTGAATAAGGAGGGCCAGGGGCTGAAGGGTTATGAGAGGGAAGCTTGGAACAGGGCCCCAGGGCTCCCTCCAGCCTTGACCCACTCCTCTCTGCCTGAGTGCCAAGCCTCAGGTTAGGTAAGATCTCAGAAGTCCTTCCTTGCTCTCGAAGATTCTCAGTTTGGAATTGCAGTCCATTCCCAACCTCCCAGGAGAAACAGTCTGAGGCAGCTAAATGAATATCCCGCCCAAACTTTTTGGACTTCTGGTTAAGGGTGTGCTGGACCCTGCTGAGAAGCTGTCTTCTGTTTTCTAGGACTTCCCCAGTTGTCTCCCCTATCCCGACAGGGCCAAGGGGATTTAAGATCTTGAATCTGAGATTAAATGGCCACTAGCTGACCTTTAATCCCAGGACAGTAAAACAAAACTGAGGCTTTGTACAAGCAGCCCACTTCCAGGCTGTCTGCTGAGCTGAACTAATTGGAGACAGGGGGAATTCTGAACCTGGGGTTCCCCTTGAATCAGAATCGCTCTGGTAGTGTAGGCTCTACTGTGCACTGACAGAATAAACTTGCCCACTTTATGGTCTTAGATAAACCTCCCTCCAAGCCTGTTTCCTCACCTGTGAAATGAGGGAGAATTCCTACTTATCTCATCTCATTGGTCTACCATCCCATTTTATTACCTGTTGGGATGGTAGGGTGAGAGAAGGTGTGTGAAGGCCTTGCAGACTGTAACATATTTTAGGGATGTAATAGATTGTCATGATCACAGATGTAGGGAGATCAAGGAAAAAGTCAAAGTCACTGTAGAGACGTAAGGGGTGATTACTGCTGTTGTTATATTTATTCTGCTACTTGTTAACACGTTCTGCCTAACTCAGAAGATTCAGTGCTGGGCTGAGGGTTGGAAACAGGACTCCCAGGGTTTGTCCCAGCTGCTCACTTGCTGTGTCACCCTTGTTGTGTTGCTGAGTCTCTCTCTGCCTTGGTTTCCCCATCCACGCCTTGCTGAGATGGTGTGTATTTTTCATTTAGCTTGCCCTGGGGGAAAAGGGAGGTGGAGCTCTAGCCACACAAGGTGGTGTTATTATTATTAGCTTGACACATAAAAATATTCATGTCTACATCCAGGAACTAATCTGCATTTATCATTCTGTGCCCGAGTGGACAGATGGTGATAGATATTTTTAGATTCTGAAATGGCAACTTCCTATTCTTGGTAGCCAAAGCTTCATCCCCCTTTCCCTTTAGCCTAAAATGGGCCAGCTGCCCCTCAACTCACTGGCTACCTCAAACCCCCTCCTCCCCTTGTTTAGAATCTACTTACAAGAAACAAATACTCCTTTCTTGAACATAAACTGAGATTCCCTCAAACAGGGCAAAAAATGACCATGGGGTAGGGGTGGGGGTCTCAGGGAGAGTACCTAGAGATGGCTGAGGGTCCATTGAGCTCCATGGCTTCTCAGATAAAAGGGCTAACTATTTCCACTCTCCCTCATATGTAAAGTGAGGGGCTTGGGATGAGATGATTCTCCAGGGATGACAAACTAATGTCCCCAGGTTTGAATATGGCATACAAACGTGTTTTGTTTGGCTTGTATAGTATTTCAAAAACCAAGAGTTCTAGCTTTTCTTGGGGGGGGGGAGGGAATCCAACAGTATCGGCCTATAGCCATGTATACAGGGTATATGTCTCCTGTTTGTCCAGCTCCATTCCCTTTGGTCACATCTGGACCATTTCACTTAGGCATTAGAGGCATGAGAGCCCTAATTTACAGTTCTGTAACAATTATTTTATTAAGCACTCACTTTGTGCCAAGCCCATTGGTTGCCTTTTTATCCGTTTCATCTCTTATATCCCTCCTAATAATCCTGGGATGTGGTGGTATTATTCCGACTTACCAGCTGAGGGAGTGGAGGCTCAGAAAGGGGGCATCCTTGCCCAAGGTCACACAGCTAAGCTGTAGTAGAGCTGGGACTCAGGACTCTCTGCCTTCAAAGCCTAAGTTCAATTTATCCATCCTGCAGTTCTGCCACGAAAGTGTCCCCCAAGCTCAAAGAATTATGAGTCTGAGATTCCAAGATTCCAGGAGATAGAAAGTCAGGGCTTCTGCTGCACTGAGATAAGAATGTGAAAGGAGGGGGAGGGAGTTGAACTATGTGGGTGAGGATGGGGAGACAGCTTGTATCGTGGGGAGAGTGCTGGACTTGGGGTGAGGAGATTAGGAAACCCACGTCTTCATCAGGGTTTGTAACTAGCTTGCTAGGTGACCTTGGGTGACACTCTTCCCACCTCTGGGCCTCAATTTCCCTGTATGTGGAATGAGAACATTAGATCTGATGACCTTAAGAGCCTTCCTTTTCTGGAATTTTGACTCTGGCACTAGTTACCAGAGCTAAAGCCTCTGGGCCCCTGTCCCAAAAGCTCTGGATTCTAAAATGGCTAAGTGTCTGGCTAAATGGAGGAAAACCCAGACAAGATAGAGAGAAGCCACTGGGGCTGGCATTCCTAGAAATTAAGCAACGTTGGCATATGTTTGCTTACCACGTGAAATGTTCCCACAATGAACATGCTCACTGTTCAGCAGGCCTTGGTGCAGATGTTCTGAGTGGTAGAACTTGGTGTAATGAGGAAGAGCCCTACAGGATCAAAGCTGGGAGGCTGGCCAGTCCACCTTCTGATCTCACACCCTCAATTCTGAATGAAATAATTTGAATTATAAAAATATCTTTCAACTCCTCAAGCTTATACAATGCTGAATCAAAAGTCTGAATACTTTAAGGAGCCAGGTAACACAGACTCGTATCGGTGCATGGCTTCACTTGATAAGGCTGGATTCTGTTTCCAAACAGCCCTGTGAAAATGGGTGTTACTATTATTTTAAACCCAAGATGGGGCTCTGAGGAGGAAGACGAGGGGAAGGAATTCATGGACACTGCACACGCACCATGACCCAATAGACTCCATATGAGGTGCTCCAGGCACAGGATCTCGTTCTACCCTGAAAGCTCCCCACTGGTGGCAATTGATATACCCAATCAGACAAGAAAGTAGGGCTCAGATGAAGTCAAATAACACATCCAAGGTCACCCACTGAGGAAGTAGGGGGAGCTGGGGTGTCAACCCAGCTGTGTCCAACAACTCCCAAGCCTAAGTCTTATCTCTGGCACCACACAGTGGCTGCATTGGAGGATCCCAGAGCAATGGCCCACATAAAGACAGATTGATCCCTTAGAAAATCAAATCCAGATCCTTTGGTGGGACATGAAGCTGGCTGTGAGCTGGACAGCAACCTGTGTTTTCATCCCTCCCAGCCTCCTCAACGCCAACCCTCTGAGCTGTTAAGCCACTCAGGGTTGTTAAGCCAATTAAAGTCCTAACCCTGTCTTCCCTGACCCTGTGGGCAGCAGAGCGGTAGACCATGAATCCTGCTTTCCCTAATCTTGAACTCACTGGGCCCAAGCTTTGCCCAGATAAGCATAATTTGCTAAGCCAATTAGTGAGAGATGATCTGGCATAGATTCCTCTGAGGCTGTCAGGATCTGGGGACCCTAAAATGGGGAGGGAGAGGAGGGGGGCAGGCAGGCCTTTAGAGGGAAAGCCTTCCCTCTAATACTCTTTCTATGTCTAGGCCCCAGCACTGCTCCCTCTGCCTCCTCACAAACCCCGCACTCAAAAGAAGTTCTGAAATGAATGAGTAACCTACTGGGTGCGAAAGTCAGTCTCTGGGTCTTCTCTCTGGGAAGTTATATTCTTGGCTTAATGGTTAAGAGTACTGACTTTGGATTCAAATGTCCTCACTTCAAATCCTGACCCGTCTATCTGCTATATGTGATTGTGACAAGCTATATAATCTCTCTGTGCCTGAGTTTCATCCTTCATAATCTAAGGACCACCTCTTGGGTTCTTTCTAGGTTTAATATGACAACACATACCAAGGATTTAGCACACGGCTGGCCCCATTGTTAAGTATTCAGAACCATTGGAGGTGATTAGTGCCATCAGCCTGGGCTTTGTTTCCTGTGGACGGAGATTTGTTCACTTCACACTTAACCAGGGAGGGGCAAGAGGGCAAGAGGGCCTCAAAGGTACCTGTGCACTCAATCTATAGTTATTCATTCCACAATATTGCAGAGCACCTGCTATATACATGCTAGGAATAGAGTGGTGAATAAGACAAAGTCCCTGTTCTCATAGAGCTCAACAGTCTAACGGGAGAAACCGATAAGCAAGCAAAATAAAATATGGTAATACATTTTAAACAGAATATAAAATATAATGAGTCAAATAGTAAGTGCTATGGAAAAAGTGAAACAGTGCAGGGGGCTACAAAGTTCCAGGGAGGAGCGTTTGGCTCTTTGAGATAAGATGATCAGGGAAGGCCCCTGCAAGGAGGTGGCTTGTGGGCAGAGGGCAGAATGAGGTGAGGGTGAGCTGTGTGGAGGCCTTGGGAAGGATGTCCAGGGCGAAGGGAAAAAGAAGAGCCAGGAGAAGTCCTGTGTGGCTGAAGCAGAGAGTCGTGGGACCGTAGGAGATGATGGTGGACAGATCGGCAGGGGCGAGATCACACAGGGCTTCGAAGGCCACAGGAGGACTTGGTCTTTCATCCTGCATGAAGCGGGAGCCCCAGAGGATTTGAGCAGAAGAGGAATAGGGTCTTGACTTAAGTTTCACAATGTGTACTCTGGCTACTGGAAATAGACTGGAGGGTGGCCAGGGTAAGCCTGGAGACTGGTGAGGATCCTGCTCCATGATCCAGGTGAGGGGAGATGAAGGCTGGGCCAGGCTAGTGGGGGGGGGGGGTCTGTTTCAGGCCGAGTGGACAGGGTATCTTTCCCTCTTTTGTCAATTTCCCCACTGGGGCCAGAATGTTAATGGTTAAGAATTCGACTGTGGAATCAGCCATATCCCATGTTGGCCACTTTCTGTGATTTGGGGCAAACAGCATAACTGGTCTATGCCTTGATTTTCTCATCTGCAAAATGGATATTCTAATAACAGTACCTGTCATAGGTGGCTTTAGGGAATAAAATAATGTATACGTGGTGTTTAGCACAGTACCAGAAACACAGGAAGTGTGCAATTCTTCTTAGCCATTCCTATTTGTATTATTATCTATAAAGCCGGCCAGAGAGCAGATTCCATAATGGTTTCCAAACCGTTTCACTCCCTTCTCACCATCGTTTCAACTGAAATCTCTGAAGTTCTCTTTTCTGATTATTTTGGTTACCTACCTAGGATTTGTTTTGACAGGACCCCTGCTGAAACGGGTTTACAACCCCCCTGAACTCAATGACTGTCCACAAGGTTCCTCCCTGCTCTGACTCTGCAGGGTTGTTCCAGCCCAGCCTGGCCACCTACCTCCCGGGAGACCCCTCTCCAGGAGGCGCTCCACCCCCCACCCCCTTCTCCCAGCCCATCCGCCTGCAACAGGCCATTAGAGCTGCTCCTAACAGACACAGCGGCGGCAGTTGGGCCCAGCGTCCCCTGTTTGATCTATAAAGACCACACAGGAGAAGCCCTGTGGGGAGGATGGAGGGCTGCCAGGAAATGGCTTTGAACCCCTGCAGCTGGGGCGAAGGTCCCCAGGGAGGAGAAGGAAGATGGGTTGGGATCTACTCTGGCCTTTCCATTCACCACCCAGCCTTTGTTAGGGTCTTGAAATTCCTCCCCTGGGAAATCCTATCAGCCTCCAGTTCCCTCCATCCCACCCATCCCCCTCCCGCTGCCTCCACCTGCAGCCGGAAGGACAGTTGAATGCTCAAATCTGACCTTGCCACCACTCCAGTCTAGATGCTTTAGTGGGGCATTAGGGCCCTTGACCTCTTGCCCTTTTCCCTCCTCACCCTCCGCCGCCCCCCCCCAAAAGCAAGCCACACGCTTTTTTTCTTCATGTCCCTGAGCAGCTGCCTGAGTCCTTCTGGCAACACTCTGTCCCGTTCTCCTCCCAGTGAAATTCTGCACATCCTTAAAGGTGGGCTCCAATGGTGCCCTTTCTGAGAAGCTTTCCCTGAACAAACCCGTTCTGCCCTCAACCCTTCAGACCCCACCCCCCACTCTCTCACTCAGGCAAGTTGTTGTTTTTAAATCTAAAGTGGAAATTGTTTCGTTGTTTTGTCTGTCTATAAAGGAACTATATACTCTTGTTTAAACCTCAGGCAGCATAGAAAAGATATAAGGAAGACTCCCCTTCCCTCATTATCTTGGGGGGCAGAGAGGTGGGGTTACGAAAGATTTCCGCTTACTAAGTGGCTATTTCTTGTATTGCGTAAAGATTTTCTTTGGTTTTAATTAACCAAGAAATACATGTACACATTCACCTGTTTTTATACTTTTATTTAAAATTTTTATTTTTTATTTATTTATTATTTTTTTTTTTAATTTTTTTTTCAACGTTTATTTATTTTTGGGACAGAGAGAGACAGAGCATGAACGGGGGAGGGGCAGAGAGAGAGGGAGACACAGAATCGGAAACAGGCTCCAGGCTCCGAGCCATCAGCCCAGAGCCCGACGCGGGGCTCGAACTCACAGACCGCAAGATCGTGACCTGGCTGAAGTCGGACGCTTAACCGACTGCGCCACCCAGGCGCCCCTTATTTAAAATTTTTAAATGCTTATTTATTTTTGAGAGAGATAGCGGGGGAGAGGCAGAGAGAGACACACACACAGAGAGAGAATCAGAAGCAGGCTCCAGGCTCCGAGCTGTCAGTGCAGAGACCGATGCAGGGCTCGAACTCATGAGCCTCGAGATCATGACCTGAGTCAAAGTCAGACCCTTAACTGACTCAGCCACCCAGGCGCCCCTGAAAATTATAGTTACCTTATAGAAACTTCAATCAGATCATTCCACTTCACTACAATTCTGTCAAGTAGGGAGAGTGGTGATAAAGCGTAAGGACTGTGGAGCTCAAACTCTGGTTCTGCCATGTGTGAGCTAATGGGCCTTGGGCAAGACATTTAACCTCTCTCAGTTTCCTCATCTGTGAAATAGGATAATAATGTCCCATGGCTAGACAAGTAGCCATGTGAAGGCTTATTGCTAATATATGGAACATGCTTTGCCCAGGACTCAGCATACCATTAAGTGCTCAATTAGTGTTGGCATTATTGGCCCATATTACAGATGTGGAAATTGAGGCACAAAGAGGTAACAGCGTCCCAGTTAGTAAAGAGCAAAGCCACGGTTTAAAGTGATGCAGTCAGGCTCCCAAGTCTGCTAGTTAAGTGTATTCCTACAACACAACCAATCAAGGTTTGCTTTGGGGAGAGGGGGAAAAAATCAGAAAGATATTTTTAAGTTTTTATTTGAATATAAAGTACCTACTGTTAACATTCTGGGTTCTTCCTCTCAGACTTTCCCTCCAGGCACAATTACTCATTCCTCTGCAGCCTCACAGTCCTGATTCTATTCTGTTGTGATCGCCTGCCCACCTAGCTGGTTTTCCTACCAGATTACAAGCCTCTGAGGAGGTGAGGCCTTGCTCTTTCTTTCCTCCGTCCCCCATGGCGACTGGCCCAGAGCAGACCCTCAATTGCTGTGGGGGACCTTGCACCTGGCCAGCTTTGGCAAGGTCCCTAGCAGTTACTAGAACATGAGTCTGTCGAAGTAGGCTTTGTATCTGTGGCCGATGTGGGGGGGGCGCTAAGGCAGTGTGGGACCCCAGTATGGTTGTGGGCACAGTTGGGGTCTGCTAGGCCTATATCTGCAGGCTTCCACACTGTCAGTGGACAAATGCAGGCTAAGGGCAATGAATTTCTATTTGTATAAGATGTGATAGGAACAGCCCTGGGGCTAGGTTCCCAGAAGGATACAGGAATGCTGGCATGGCTGACTTCGGAGATGGATCCAGTAGGTCCTGAATAAATGTTTGTGCGAACTAAATGGATTCTTTGAAACAAGAACCTTGAGCAAGGCACTTCACTCCCTAGGGTTCAGTTACCCCATCTGTAAGTCCAGTTAGGGGCTCAAGAACACTGCCTGAATTCCCCGGGACTCGGACGAGAGGGCAGAGTAGCTGAGAGCTTGGAGTGCTGGCGGGCTCAGGGCTCCATGACTTCCTACTAGTGTGACCCCGGGCGAGTTGCTTCACCAGCCAGAACTCTAGTCTCATCTGTGAGGTGGGGATGGTGATAACATCCACTTCTTTAATTTTTTTGTAATGTTTATTTATTTTTGAGAGAGAGAGAGACACAGAGTGTGAGCAGGAGAGGGGCAGAGAGAGGGAGACGCGGAATCTGAAGCAGGCTCCAGGCTCTGAGCTGCCAGCACAGAGCCCAGCAAGGGGCTCGAACTCATGAACTGCGACATCATGACCTGAGCCGAAATGGGACGCTTAACTGACTGAGCCACCCAGGCACCCCTAACAGCATCCACCTCTTAAGGTTCTTGTAAAGATGTCCTGAGATAATATAAATGCACAGAGCTTTCACATTCTATATGCTCAGGAAATATTTACTGCAATCACTATTATTATTGGCCCAAGAAGCAGCCATCCCACTTGCTTAGTCACAAGATAGGGGGTAAAGGAGGGGCATCGGGAGTCCTAATGCGTGCTAACCCTCATCCACAGACAATCTTTCAAGGAAAGAGCCTTTTCCTGTGGCGCCAGAGATAGTGTGAGGACAGATAACAACCCAAGGTCCAAGGGAGGTAGAATCTGTCTGAACAGGAGCAAGAACACCCTGACAATCAAGCTGTCCAGGAACTGAGTGGGCTGTTCCTGAGGGTGTGAATTCCCCGTCACCACACAAGTGCAGACAAGAGTGACTGACTTTGGCAGGGAAGCTGCAGCCGGGCCTCCTGCTCTGTTTGGAGGGTAAATTAGATGCTCTGTAAAGCCCCTTATGGTTTTAAGACTGTACAGGTCGAACTTGGGGGCTTCGTGAGGCTTAACTGCCAGATCACAGGTTGCAAATCGGTGGCCCATGGGCAAATCCAGCCCGAGGATGTGTTTGTTTGGCCCACACAGTATTTTCTCCCTACTGCTCGATGAAACTGTTGATTATGGGAAAAAAAATTTTTAAATATACAAAAGTAGAGGGAACAGGATAATGACCCCCCCCACGTGCCACCACCCTGCTTCAACACTTAACTCATGGCCAACCTTGCTTTATCTAGGCCAGCAGCATCCAATAGAACTTTCTGCTGTGATGGAAATACTCTACATCGGCACTGTTCAATACAGTAGCCACTAGCCATGCATGACTATTGAGCATTTGAAGTGTGCTGGGTGTGACTGAGAAGAGGAATTTTAAATTTTATTTAACTTTAATTAATTTAAATTTCAATAACCATAAGCGGCTAGGGTTGGACACTCAGATATTGGAGAACATAGGTCTAGACCCCACCCTGTCTCCTTCCCCTCCATGTTATTTTGAGGCAAATCTCAGACATCATATCACCACATCCACAAGTATTTCAGGACATCTCTAAAAAGACAGACTTTTTAAAAGTATAACTAAAATACCTAATACTGTTATCACACCTTTAAAAAGGAATAATAATTTCTTAAAAATTCATATGGTATTTTAAAAAATTAGTTGCCAACATCTCCAAGTTGGAATATTTTTTTTTTGCATGAATATCCTAATTTCCATCTATTCTTGAAAAATTGCAATTCCATCCATACTGGGCTCACAGTCTCCCAGGGTAGCAGTCAGCTAGAGCTGTTCTGCTCTCTAGGCAAGGTAGCCATCTATCCTTCCCCAGAGTCCCCCATAATATCAGCTTGGTCTCTCTATAAGTTAGGGTCCCCCAGGCCAGGGACAGAAAGAAATGGTGCTTCCTCCCTGCCTGGGCCTCCAAGTACCTTCAGATGCCACCAGGAGACTGGACCCTAACCCCTGTGCCCCAGTGGCTCATGCCTTCCCAAATAGGGATGACTCTGCCCAAAGATATCAGGAAAAGAGAGAAATGGAGGGGAGGGGGCGGGCAAAGTGCCCTGGGCTAGAGTATAGGGTCCTGAGTTTTAGTCTCTGTTCTGCACGCATTTCACAGATGGGGAAAGTAAGGCTCAGACAGCGGAGGAGATCTGGCTGCACGCACACAGTAAAGGACAAACCAGGTGGGAAACCTCATCCCAAATGCTTTGCTGGAGAGGGGCTGCCTACTTCCTGCTGAGTGAAAAGATGAGCCGATAGCAGTGGGTGGGAGGGGAGAGGGTCTCAGCTTTTCAGCCAGAGCCTAAAATTAGTGGCAGGGAAGTGTTTGGCCTTAGCCCAGCAAAAAAAAAAAAAAGAGAGAGAGAGAGAGAGAGAGGTGCTGTGACTCTGTAGAGGGCTGCTAAGGAGGAGGGAAACAGCCCAGCTCTCAGCACCACACGAACGGGAGCCAAACGTGTAAAATCACATTCTTTTCTGACATTTATGACTCATTTGGCTGCCAACCCCAGGAAGGTCCCATTTTGCATCCTTACAGGAGCGCTCAGCATTGAGGGGTAGGCAGATGGGGAGGGAGCCTCAGGGCCGTTCCAGAGCTTCCTGAGCCCCACCGCAGGTAAGGTGGCTGTTTAAGGGGGCCCCACTGTTTCCCAGAGAACCCAGAGACTGTAGCTGGGTCTGCAGGGCCTGACTCAGCCTGATCTGTGCCCTGATTTTGAGATGAGATGCAACTCTGATGCTTCTGGCTATTGACCTTGGGCCAGTCACTTTTGCAAGTGCCTGCTACTTGCGTCTGGAGTCCGTGCCCTTCTGTGGGGGCCACACTCAACTCTCACCTGTAACTCGTCTCCCACCTTCTACCCTTGCCTCTCTCCCTTCTGCTCCCCACAGAGTGTTCCCTCTAAAATGCAGAAGTGCTGGCTAGCCCTACCCTTGCTCCCTTGTTTTAAACCTCTCCATGGCTCCATCACTCTTAAGATAAAGACCAAATGCTTCGCCAAGGCTCACCCCATCTCACACTTTCTCGCTTCCTTCTCTGAGCTCCAGCCCCTCGGATCACTCACTGCTTCCTTGCAACTCAGGATCTTTGCCCATGTTGTTCCTCTGCCAGAAATTTCCTTTGCTCCCTCCTTCACCTGGTTAATTCCTGTGCCTGCTTCAGATGATGGCTCAGCAGCCACCCCCCTCTGAAGCCATCTCTGACTGCCACACCTTACAGGGCCAGGCCCGATCTTCCTGTCCTAGAGCACAGAATCCTGTTTGGAGCATGTCTGGTACCCATGGAATGTTTGTCGTTACAAGTTTACATGATGATTTAAATAACGTCCAGGTCTCCTACGAGGCAATACCTGACATGGGCTGGGTCTGTCTTGCTCACGATCGTGTCCACCAACACTTTAGCACAGTTTCTGGCGCTGCGTAGGTATTCACAAATGCAGGGTGAGTAAATGTCAAACAAACCTCCTCTTTTCTGGGACTCCATTTCCGCATCTGGAAAATGGGAATCATGCCCATGAAATCTCACGGGTCTGCAATGAGGATTTTAGCAAAGTACATTCAGAAGGCCTCTCGATGAACGGGGGTTGTTTCTAAGACCCCCCAAAGAAGACCCTGCCTTATGCATTTTCCCCAAAGGGACTTCTCTGACCCTCTGCCTCCTGGGAATAGGTCCTGCCAGCCTAGGAATAGGTCTCAGGAATAGGTCCCAGACACGAAACTGGAAACCACAAGGCTTCCTCTTCCTGCTGAGGCATCCGAGTCAGGCAACTCCTAAAACCTCCCATAGGTCAAGTGCCCAGAACTGGGCTGGGAATTTTATGCTTATCACCACTTTCTGATTTCATAGCTACTCTGTAAAATGGGCATTGAGCTGAGGGAAGCAACTTGTCCAAGGCTACACAGACCGTAAATGATAGATCCAGAATCTGAACCTGGGTCTCCCTGACTCCCAAGCTTGGGTTCTTTCTCTCTGCACTTGACCGCCTTTACTTGGGAAGCTTATTAAGTAGATTTTATAAAGTACATTCACAGGGGGCCTGGCTGGCTCAATTGGTAAAGTGTGTGATTCTTGGTATCAGGGTCATGAGTTCGAGCCCCACATTGGGCATGGAGCCTACTTTAAAAAATTATATAACAATTTCATAATTAATATAAATATAATAATATAATACAATAATTATATTTAATTATATATAATATATAATGTAATCATATAATATATTCATATAACATACGAATATATAATAATTAGTTATAATTATTATATTATATATTCGTATATGTTATAACATATGAATATATAACATATATAATTAATTATAATTATTATATTATATATTCATATATGTTATATGAATATATTATATAATTATTACATTATATATTATATATAATTATAATTATATATATAAAGTACATAATATATAAGGTACATTTACACATTCACTCTTTCAAGAAACAAACATATATTGAACATTAACTCTCTGCCAGGCAATAGGGACGTAGCCAAAAACAGGACAACCATGGTCCCCACCATCAGAGAGAGACAGGCAGCAAATATGTAAGCAAGAAATTTGACCATTTCAAATTGTGATATGTGTCATTAAGAAAAGAAATCAGGGGCGCCTGGATGGCTCAGTGGATAAGCGTCTGACTCCTGGTCATGATCTCAGGGTTCACGAGACCGAGCCCTGTGCTGTCAGAGCAAAGCCCACTTGGGATTTTCTCTCTCCCTCTTTCTCTGCCCCTCCCCCACTAGTGTTTTCTCTCTCTCTCTCTCTCTCTCTCTCAAAATAAATAAATAAATAAACTTTAAAAAAAGAAAACAGTGACAGGACAGAAAGTGGCCAAGGGGTGGGTAGAAATGCTCTGGAAGTGGGGTGAGGGGGATCTGGGGAGGTGACACTGAGCTATGGAAAAGACTGAGAATGAAGCCCCTGTCCAGGCAGAGGTCCTGAGGCTGGAATGGGCTTGGGGTATTCAGGAAGCAGCTGGAGAGGCATGAGAGGGGAAGGTGGAGGCAGATGAGCTCTCCAAGGTGGACAAACCTGGATCACACGAGGCCTTGAAGGTCATGGTGAGGATTTTATTCTAAGATAGTAGGGTGTGGCACGACCTGATCAGAATTTCACAGGACCCCTCAGGCAGCTGTGTTAAAAATAAGCTCAGAGGGCAGAGAAGGAAGGAAGGAAGGAAGGAAGGAAGGAAGGAAGGAAGGAAGGAAAGGAAGGAAGGGAAAAGAAAGAGAGAAAGAAAGAAAGAAAGAAAGAAAGAAAGAAAGAAAGAAAGAGAAAGAAAGAAAAAGAAAGAGACCTCAGCTACCGCTTGGCGTTCAGGGGCCTGCACTAGAATGGTGCCCCCTGGTGGAAGGAAGTGCTTAGGTTCAAGACACTGCTGTTGGGCCCTGTTACCAGAACTGGATGGGTGGGCTGTGAGCCTGATGACTACCCGCTGTGGTAGGCAAGAATCTGGTTACTAGGGCCCATTTTTCAGTGGAGACTGAGGTCCCCAGAGGGGTTAGACTTTCCCAGAAAGTCCAGTGAAGGACTGAGCCTGAGTCCTCTGACTCCAATTACCAGTGTCCTACCTCCTCCTGTTTGCTCTGAACACTTGTCATTCAGTCAAAGCTTTTAGGTCCATCCCTGTCCAACACGGGTCTTCCCTGGCAGCCATACTGCACAGCCTCCAGGGAACCGAATCACCTCCGAGGCAGGGGCCCATGGAGAGCCAAGTCGGAGTCCTAGGTCTGGCACTAACCTGCCGTGTGACTTATACAAGCCCCACTCCCTTTCTGGGTCTCCGTTTCTTCATCTGCAAGACGTGCATAATAACAGCACCCACCTCAAAGATCTGCCGTGAGGAACGGACAGTCTATAAAACAAGGCTTTGCGTGCAGTTGGCGCTCAATAAATGTGAGCTATTATCGTTATTATTAACACCTGCACGCTGTCCCCCTACACACCTACAGAACAGTCACGGGCTCCGCTCGGGTGGGGTTCCTGCTCCTTCCCATCAGCTCCACCGGCTCACCTTCCAGAATCTGCAGGCCTGGCCCGTGTGGGAGACCAGAGAGCCAGCCATGTGGGGGGGTGGTTCCTGGATGGAGCCCGAGTGGGGGAGCCGCTGGAAGCTGCTGTGTTTTTGGCCCGGAGCCGTGAGGGGGAGTGGAAAGGGGCGAGAACACACACTCAGAAACGCCGAGACCGACAGATGGAGGAGCTGAGGACGTGAGAGACGCAGACAGACAGAAAGAGACCCAGAGTCGGGAGAGGAGGAGCAGGCAGGGGAGGACGGCAGGAACACTGGCAGTCATGCCGAGCCACGAGCTGAGCAACAGACCACCAGATGGACCAGGCAGCCGAGAGACTGAAAGACAGACAGACAGAACAACAGGCAGACCCAGGATCCTAGAAACAGACAGACAGACAGAAAGGCAGGTGCGGTATCCAAAGGGACAGACAAGCCATCCTGACTTCTAATGGACACACGGACGGATGTTCCCAGCCTCTAAGAGCAGACAGGCTATAGGCTGACCCAGGACCCTAAGGTCAGTCTGACTAACAGAGGAGGCAGCGTGACCCGTAGTCTAAGGGACAGACAGGTGGGTTGACCCAGGGTCCCAGGGTGAGACTCACTAACAGATTGACTGACTGACTGACTGACAGTAACTGAAGAAAAGATAAATAAATAGGCTAACCCCGCAGTCAAGGGATAGACACGACGACAGGCTGATCTGAGTCACAGACAGAGACAAGGCCCCGGACCTGATCTGAGGGCAGACAAAAGGATGGGTCCAAGCTGGCCATCTGCATGGAGACTGAGGCCCAGGCCAGAAATCCTGGCCACCACGAGAGACTCCGGGTGATACAAGAACGAAAAACAGGAGAGAGACAGAGTGACCCAGACACTGGGCCCGGGAGCCTCCTGGCTTCTCGGGGACATGAGATCCCTTCATCCTTCCTCCTCCCTTCTGCCCATTGAGGAGAAGCTCCCAGGTCTGGGGGACACTGGGAGGTTCCTGGGTCACAATGGCAACCAGACCCAGGAAGCAGGGAATGAGCTCCATCCACTTCTGGATCCTGCTGCCTGCTCTCAGAGGCAATGGGGTCTAGAAGAGAGAGCTTTTTGCATATCTGAGCAAGCGATTTCATTGCCTACCTGCTGGCTTCTCTCTTCTCTAGGGTGGGGTGGGTTCCCCCCACCCAGCCCCACTCTCAACGATACACACTGACCTGCTCTGCCAATTCCTCCCAGACAGGCTTCTTCTTCTCTGAGCACAAAATGGGCAGCCAGCAAATTAATCCAAAAGAGACCTCTGAGCACCCGTTTCCACACTGTAAAATGGGTGATGGTAAACCTGTTAGGTTTCGGTTCACACCGGTCTCGGCAGTTTAAGTCAGTGTTGTGTGGGGCCCAACCACGCTAAGAAATATCAGGGAAGCCTTCCTGGAGGGGGAAGGACAGGAATGAGTCGGTGAGGACAGGAGTTGCCCACAAGGTGTTCTGGCAATAAGAAAACTCAGGCGAAGGAGCCCCAGGGCCTCTGAGGTCAGCAGAAAGATGCACGCGAACACTCTCTCACCTTTATTCACTCAACAAGTATTTATTGAGCACCTACTACAGGTACTAATGCGGAGGAGACAGTGGTGCCCAAGACAGAGTCCCTACCGTCATAGAGCCCAGTGGTAAAACAGAACGTAAATGTGTCAAGTAATAAACAAGATTGTTTGATAGGCTATATTAAGATCAGACAGGGCAATGCGAGTGATGAGACTGGGGTGGGGAGGGCAGAGGGCCCACAGGGGATGGCTGACCTGGGAGGCCTCTCTGACAAAGTGACACGGGAGCCGGTGAGGACCGAGGACCCAGGACCCAGCCACGGAAGGGTCTGGAGACGGATGTTCCAGTCGGAGCAAGTAGTAAGTGCAAAGGTCCTGAGTCAGGAACAAGTTCGGCCCGGTTTGAGGAACCTCCAGGGCATCTGGAATGCTGGCTGAGGAGAGAACGAGGAGAGAAAGAGGCCGGGCCAGATGGTTTAGGGCCCACAAGCCAAGGGAAAACCACTGGACTTTATCCTAAGTGTGATGGGAGGCCCTTGGGAGGTTTTGAGACGGGGAATGATGTGATCTGACTGGTTTTTAAAGTATTCCAACAGTTGCCACGTGGAGAGTGGACTACAGGGGGCAGGAGAAGTCAGGGAACCCACGGAGAAGGCAAAAGATGATGGTGGCCTGGACCAGGGTGGTGGCAGTAGAAAGGATGGATGGACCGGGGATGCCTTTTGTTGAGACCAGATGCACCCCCAGACCCCACCCCCAGGTTGGATTCCTTTCCCTGAGATGGGGTGTCCTTTTCTGTGGGTGGTGTTGGTCCCATTTGTGGTGAAAGTCAACTTCTTCCAACTTCCCTTCAGATAGGGTGGAGCAGGGTGGGCTTCCCAGAAGAGGTTTCAGGAGAGGCTGCTCGGTGATCGGGAGGAGCCAGAGGCCCCCGCCTAACATGTGCTCCCTCTCTCTGTGCAACCCACCCCTCTTAGTGTAGAAATTATTTTCAAACCCATCACCTCATTCAATGTTCACAGCCAAGACGGAAATGAGGCTCAGAGAGGCAAAGAGACTGCCCCAGGCCACACAGCATCCAGATCAGGGCTGGGAGGCAAACGCACAAGCCCAGCATTGTGCCACCTTGCCTTTCTGATCCCCACCCCAGGGGCGGTGACACAGGCAGGATGGTGAGTGCTGGCCCCCTTAAAGAAGGTAAAACTGAGGCGCAGGGAAATTAGGTGGCATGTCCTGGGCAGGGCTGTTTTAAAACCTTGGTGGGCCCCACATCTATCAAGCATATTAAAATGCAGCTACATCAAACACCAAATGTAAATTATATATAACCAGATAAGAGCCAAATTGCAGGCAACTGGCTGATATCATGTTCTGTTTTGCAGACACTTAATTAAACATTTATTAATTTTGATTCTGCAGTTTTTCCCTGTGTTTTAGAGCCAATTTTTTTTTTCCAGGCCTCCAACGTTTTCCTAGGCTCATGAAAACCTCACAGGCCCTTGGCAGCGAGTGTTTAGTGATGGCTGAAAGGAACAGCCACGCTTTGGGGTCCTGTTGCCAAAAGGGGCAGAGTGAGGTTGTACCCATGTCCGCTCATCCCCAGAATGCAGCAGGGTCTTTCCACACTCCCTGCCCAACACCACATTTTTGGGAATCAGAGGCCTCCTTCCTTCCCCTCTCCCTTCCTTGCTCGGCCCACAGTAGCCCTGGGCTGGGTGAGCCCTTTGTCTGCGGTTATCTGGGACGAGGGGCCTTGGGAGCTGGCAGGGGAGGGGGCAGGAGGGGGCGGGGAGGTGGGAGGCAGCCTGTCAGGTGGTGAAGGATGCTGGCTGGGCGAGGGCCTCCCTCATGCTGACCCGGGCCAGGAAACAGATGGTCCTCAGCCTGAGAGAAACTTCCAGGGTGTCGCCCTCCCCCAACTCCCCAGGCCCCTTCATGTTGGACCAGCTGGTCTCTCCTCTCTGTTCAAAGCCAGAGCCACAGGAATAGGGAAGGGAATAGGTCTGGGAGAAGATGGAGGCTGGGGAAGGTGGTCTGTGCTCTGGGCTCCCCAGAAGCTCTGGAGGCCATCTTGGTCTCTCCCATAGCCCCCATCCCCCACACCTAGCCATCTCTCCTCTGCTCTCTGCCCCTCCTCTGTGCCCTGCCTTTGCTCAGCCTGTCATCTCAGGCCTGGACCAAACCCCAGCCTCTCCTGGCTTTCCTCCAAGCCAGCCTCCAGAGCGAGCTTTCTAAGCCAGCAAACCGATCACATCACCCTGACTGTGGGATAGAATTCAGATTTAAAATAAAATATGAACCTTTCAGTCTGGAATTTGATGCCCTTCACAATTTGAGTTCCCTTCCGGCCCCAGCAAACCACTGGCCGTTCCCCTAAAAGGCCATGCCCTCTCATGCCTCTATGCTTTTGCCTCGGCCGTTTCTTCTGCCCGGAATGCCTTTCTGCCTCCTGTGTGCCTTCAAATCCTACCCATGCTTTAAAACTGAGATGAAATGTTTCTTCTTTGAGAAGTCTTCCCTGATCTCCTCTCCGCCCAAGCTAAAGTTACCCATCTCTTCTCTGGGCTCCCAAGCATCTTAGAGCATCTACTTCAGATCTTATCTTATCTGTGTCCCTTGGGCACAGGGCCTGGCACATAACAAGCGATCAAAATATACTTGGTAAGTGAATGAATGATTCTGGCTGAAGGGATCCTTAAGTGGTGGGGAAGGCAGGGGCCCAGAGGATGGAAGGCATAGGGAAACAAATTTCTGCTCATCAGAAGAAACACAATCCAGTCCTGAAGGTGCTCAGAAGGCAAGGGCCCTGCCTTAAGAGGTAGGGACTCCCCATCCTGGGGAGCGTGCAAGCAGAAGGTGTAAACACACGAGGCTGGGAATTGCCGAAGGAGTTCTAGCATTGGATGGGGGAGTTAGACTGAGGGCCTTTGCATTTGTTCAGTCCACTTCTGAGGGACCAGCCCTCTTCCCCTTCCCAGCTGCTGGTCCTACACTGTGTCATGTTGAAGGTGTGTCTACACCATTGATTGGTGCTGGGAAGACCCAGGGATGGGGAGGAGAGCCTTGAATGGGATGTTTCTGGCCACATTTTGGGGAAGGAGGTTTGAGTCCCAGAACATTAGCTCTAAAAGGATCTCCAGAGACATCAAGCCCATCCTTCTTGTTGGTAGATAGGGAAACTGAGGTTCAGGGAGGGCCACACCATTCCTATAACTGGGATACTCATTTTGGGAAACTCTGGGTATCAGCTGATACCAAATTCCAGGGGGTACCGTGATTCTCCTCGTGGGCTGGCAACACACAGTTGAATACAGTTGGTCCCCAGGTTCCCAAACAACATGTTAAAAATGCCAGCACTTCACATCTGGGAGGAGACCCCCAAATATCTGGTTCCTCAATTTCAGATTCAAGTGATAGGATCACTGAATCTGTGTTGGGATTTTCTCCCCTGATTTCTGGAGAGATAACTTCTAGAAGAGCACTCTCTGATTTCAGCAAAGGGTGTGCCTGCCCCATGAATCAGAGAATTGAGGGGCTTGGGGGCCAGGGTCTATGGCTGCAACAACCCAGGGCAGAGCTTCTAGGCAAAGAACAAGGGCAGAGAAGGAAAAGCACATCCAGAGATCTGGATGGCAGGCCCCTCCCTTCTCATCCTACACGGGCAGTGCACTTCATAGGTGCAGAGTATATTCTCATCCATTTCATTCTCACAGCCACTCTGGGAGGGATTCACTAGGGCTCAGAGAGGGTCTGGCTCAAGACCACACGGTAAATGAGAAGCAAAGTCGGAACCTGCACTCAGGACTTCAGGATCCTGCCCATACCCCCTACTGGGTTACCAGAGTTCCGTTTAATTAAACAAACTTCTAACATAAAAACAAACAAAACCTTGCAATTATGCATGCATTCATTCTTTGAGCCAACACAGATTGAGCACCTACTGTGTGCTAAGAACTGAGGGTACAGCAGTTAGCAAGCTGACCTAGTGATCCTCATAGAGTTCTCAGCCTGGGGGAGAGGGGCGCATAACCTGGCAGTTGCAACCCACTGTGGGTTAGACAGAAGCCCGGGAGAGGTCCCTACCCCTGGTAGAAAGTGGTTAGCAGAGGCTTCCTGGAAAAGGTCATGTTTAAGGGCTGTGCCTTGGAAGAAAAGCAGGAGTTGCCAGGTTTGGGGCTGGAGTGGGGTTGGAGGACCCGGACGGGTGTTCCAGGCAGAGGGAACAGCAGGTGCAAAAGCCCAGCAGTGAGGGAGAACATGGAGAGTTGGGGTCTGTGACCTGCACAGGGCAGTTGGAGCCATGACGTTTGTTGGGAGAAATAGCTCAAGAAGGAAGCAGCAAAGTCTCGTGCCAGGGGATCTATGAGCAGCTTCCCTGTGCCCTGTGGGGAAAAACTGGCCACTTAGAGGTGGGGTTGGGCAACAGGCCCGGAAGCTGGGGGTTGACACCAGAGAGTGTTCCTGAAGGAACCAGGCTGCTTGGGTTTGAATCCCGGTTCCACTGCTTCCTAGCTGTGTGACCTTGGACAAGTGGCATACCTCTCCAGGCCTCAAGTTTCCTCATGCGTAAAATGAGGGCAATCACGAGGCTACTAGAACCTCAGTGCACTGTGAAGTGTCAGGAATCCTGCAAAGAAAGCGGGCCCCGGGAGCAGAAATGAAGGTGAGAAGGCTGAATCAAGGGCTTACTTTGTGCCAAGCGCTTTAAGCTAATGAGCGCGCATTCGGGGTCCCCCGACGACAGCCTGGGGAGGCGATCCTTGCGATATGTCCAGGCCACGGCCGAGGAAACAGGTTGGGCTGGGCGCTACTTTACAGAGGGCACACGGCGCGCTTGCGCCGGGCGCTGGCCTCGCGGCCCGGGGAGGGCGGGGGCGGGGGGCGAGTTGGGAGCCGAGACCCGGACGAGTGCGCGCGGGGCGGTGACGGGGGGAGGCGGGTGTTGGCCTGAGCACGGCGTCCCTCCCGCAGGTACCTGCGCGCCATGTACCTGGGGCTGCAGAGCCGCTGGCGCGGAGAGCGGCTGCGGCGCCACTTCTACTGGCGGATGCTGTTCGAGAGCGCCGACGTGAGCATGCTGCGCCTGCTGGAGACCTTTCTGCGCAGCGCGCCGCAGCTGGTGCTGCAGCTCAGCCTCCTGGTGCACCGCGGCGGCGAGCCGGACCTGCTGCCCGGTGAGCCCCGCCCCGCCCCGCCCCGCCCCCGCCCCCGCCCCCGCCTCCGCCTGGGGCTCGCTCATCCTCCGTAGTCTGCTTGCCCCCCTCCTTCCTAGCACCCCCACTCCTGCCCACCCTCGGGGATTTGGAGGCCCCGCCCCTGCTACTCTCACCATCCACCAGGCCTCTGGAGACCCCCCATGTCCCTTCCACCGGCCCGCTTACCCTCCGTGTTGGGAGAGGCCTGGCTCCACCTCCTCGCCTCCCCTTGGCACCCCTGGGTGCTGCCCGCTCTCGCCCTCCTCCCCTTCCTCCTTGCCAGGGCAGAGCAGACCCCATTTCTGCTAAGTCCAGAGAGGCCCTTGACCCCATCACCACACCTCGGGCCCTTTCTGGAGTTCCCTGCCCTTCATTCCCGGACGTGTCCTGATCCCAGATTGCATCTCTGGGGGACCCTCCTGACTCACAGACCTGCTCAGTCACCCTCAGTCTCCAGAGAGTCTGTTTACTTACCCCCTCACTGGCCTTCACTCCCTGGGGACCCCTCCCAGGCTTACCTGGTCCCCAGGTGCTCACCACCAACCTTGCCCCTTCCCTAACTCTCACAGACCAGGCCAACCTTTGTTGTCAGACAAAAACCACATCCGGGCAGCACCCCCGTGCTCCTCCCACCCGGACACTGTCCATCCCATTTTCAATGACCTAAAAGATTCTATCACCACCCTCAGGCCCCTGGGAACCCCTTGCCTAGGATACTGTGCCCCAATCAAAACTTCCCACTGCAGATTTCTTCCCGTGCCCTCAGCTGTGCTTAGCTTGGACACCCCTCGACATACCCCAGCTTCACCCTGGTGGCCTATAGCTACTAATAGTCCCCTCCTGGCTCCTTCATGCCCTAATCGTGACCCCCCCCCAACTCTTCACTTCCCTTTTCACTCCCAGAATCCTGGACCCTAATTTCCCACCCTTCCACCAAGACTCCTGAATCCTGATATCCCTATTCTAGAGACCTGGCCCTGACCTTTATGAAGACCAAAGTCACCCACCTTCCCTCCCCTTTTATGCTCCCACTCCTCCAGAAGTACCCAGCCCCATCTGCTCTACCTGCCCCCATCACTGCTCTTGAAGGCCACCCACCCGGACCCTCCCCACAGCCCTCCTGATTTATAGACCCTTCCCCTCACACCTCCTCGGAACCCAGCTCCTGACCCAGAACCCTCCCCCCTCTCCCCACACCCCAACCCGGACCCACCCCTAACCCAGCCCGCCCTGCCCTCACCCTGTCTCTGCAGCCCTGTCCACCTCCGCCTCGCTCGTGTCCCTGGCCTGGACGCTGGCCTCCTACCAGAAGGTGCTGCGGGACTCACGGGACGACAAGCGGCCACTGTCCTACAAGGGCGCTGTGGCCCAGGTGCTGTGGCACCTGTTCACCATCGCCGCTCGCAGTCTGGCCTTCGCGCTCTTTGCCAGCGTCTACAAGCTCTACTTCGGCATCTTTATCGTGGCCCACTGGTGCGTCATGACCTTCTGGGTCATCCAGGGCGAGACGGACTTCTGCATGTCCAAGTGGGAGGAGATCATCTACAACATGGTGGTGGGCATCATCTACATCTTCTGCTGGTTCAATGTCAAGGAGGGCCGCAGCCGCCGCCGCATGACCCTCTACTACTGCATCGTCCTGCTTGAGAACGCTGCGCTCACTGGCTTCTGGTACTCCAGCCGCAACTTCTCCACCGACTTCCACTCACTCATCCTGGTCTGCGTGGTGGCCTCCAGCTTCGCGCTGGGCATATTCTTCATGTGTGTCTACTACTGCCTCCTGCACCCCAACGGGCCCATGCTGGGTCCCCAGATGCCTGGCTGCATCTGCCCTGAGGCCCCAGGACCCTGTGGCCCACCGGCCGACGCTGTCACAAGCCCCCCAAGGTCCCTGCCGAGGACTACAGGCACTGAGCGGGATGGGGCCTCCGCGGGGGGCGAGCGTGCAGGGACCCCCACGCCACCTGTCTTCCAGGTGCGGCCTGGCTTGCCTCCCACACCAGTGCCCCGTACCTTGCGGACAGAGGGGCCTGTCATTCGGATCGACCTGCCCCGTAAGAAGTACCCTGCATGGGATGCTCATTTTATTGACCGCCGGCTCCGGAAGACTATTCTGGCGCTGGAGTATTCGTCTCCTGCCACTCCCCGGTTGCAGTACCGGAGCGTGGGGACCTCCCAGGAGTTGCTGGAGTATGAGACCACGGTGTAAGCCACAGTCTCCCCCACGAAGAGGGACAGGCTTGGCCGACCCCACATCGACCACAGTGTTGAGCCTGGAATTTCAGGGCCACCCAGCTACAGGGGTGTGGATCTGTTGGTCCAAGTGTAGAGTGGCCCTGACCTTTATGGAGAAAGAACCATGGGTTCTTTCTGGGGAGGGGGCAGCCTTGTGGAGGCCCCAGCCCTAGGCCTGTTTGCAGCCCTGTGGCCCATCTCCTAAACTCCCCTGAACCGGGGCCCAGGGAATCAACTGGTGCTACACTCCTCATTAGCTGCCCCGCTTCCAAGGAGGCCTCCGTGCCACGTTGGGTGCCAGGGGCACCACAGCCTCTCCCCTGCCTGGAGTCACCCACATGTCGCTCCTGGTGGACCTGCCAGAGAAAGGGCACCGTCTGGGGTCCGTGACCTAGGCCCTGTGCTCCTCAGGGGGTGTTGGGGGTGGGCTACTTCTCTGGAGAGAGGAGATCTCTGAGCAGGACGGAGGAGGCCGTGGAAGATGTGAGGGAAGGTTGAACGTCTGGTGGACAAGGCTGGTGTAGCTCCTGTGGGGTCTGAGGTCCGGAGCCTGGACAAAAGGGGGCTTAAAAGAGGGAGCTGGGTGGGGGCTGACAGGAAGAAGAACCCTGAGACAACTGAGGGGGTCCAAGCCAGCAGAAGCATGAAGGGATAGCAGGTTGGGGGGAGGGGAACCCTCAATGCACAGCATAGAGAATGTTTCCAAGGTGAACTCATCAGGAGACACCCTTTGTTATGGGCTCTGTTATGGATGAGGTTCCAGAAACCTCAGGTGAAACGTTTCAAGGAGCCATTGTTTGTTCTAGATGAGTATCTAGAACATTTCTTCTAGATAAAAGTCTTGAATACAACAGATACTCTGTCTGGTGAGGTCCTAGCACACTTAGCAGGGGAATTGTTCTAGAGAGACATTCTTAATTCTGGATTAAGTTTTCAAGCACTTAGCTGATAAAATGTCCTAAGGAGTCATTCTGATCTGGATTCTGTGATGAGGGTGAGGGCACTGGAGCCCTGCTACTCTGCTCTGGGGGATTCTGGCTCCTGCCAAGGTGGTGGGGGAGGGGGCTCTAGAATCTCATGTGAGTGGAATATTCTAGGAACGGGTACCCCAGTTCTAGATCTCTGGGATTTATAGGAGTTCTATGCCCCATCCACCTTGGTCCACAGCCATCTTCCCCAGAGGAAATTGTCCTCACAACCCTTGAGACATTTCAACTGCCAACTGGTTTCCAGCTGGAAAAAAATTAGCTCTGGGGACATGACATAAATCTTGGCTCTCAACCGCCCTGCAGATGTAGCTCCTTGGGATGTCAGTTTTCCAGCTGACTTGTTTTGCCTCAGATCTGACAACTCCCTAGGACCTGCAGTCCATTCCTGCATATCCTGGGTGCCCATGGGACCACTTGCCCTTGGCCCCTCCTCTCTAGCTGGGGCAGCCAGTCCTGGATAGGGTGGGGGAGTGTGGGAGCAGAGAAGTAGGCAGTTCTGTGGGCTGAGGGGACGGAGCCTCTAAGCAGAGCTTGGAACCCCCATTACCATGTCCCCACCCCCCCCCCCATGCCAGCTAAGGTGTGTTCAATGCAAGGGCACCGCAGGTGATATTAAGGACAGATGCAGACCTGGGCTGGGGGTGAGGGGGTGCATGAGAATCCTAGACTATGCAAATTAGAGAGGCATTTTGCCCTCTCTGGTTCAGCCTCTCTCGGCTTATAAATGGGAAACTGAGGCCCAGAGTGGCAGCTTAGCCCCACAGGTCCCAGACTCCTGCTGTCCCTTCAGATAGTGATTAGTGAGGGTGAATTTGCTGACGATATAAGGAAAGGACCACATTCAACGTGCAGGGTGACCCCAAAGGCAGAGAGGGCAGGACTGCCCACATACACATATACACAAGCACACACCACACCTGTGACGCAAGTCCCCTCACCCCCTGGCACACAGGTGACTGCATAGACATCCACACAGGCCCAGATGGTGAGTGCGTCCCTCCCGCCAACACACAAAGAATGCTTTTCCTACTTGAAGAAAGTACTTCCATGATCCCTAAGAAGCTTCAGGAACCAGGCCTGAAGGGGATGGGGAGGGGGCGGGGTCCAGGGCTGACCCAGACGCCCTCTGGTGGGTTCACCCGTTGGGGAGGCAGACACAGGTCTGGCCGACCGCTTCCCCAGGACTGACTGTTTGTTTCACTTAAACTCACCCCTGTTTGCAACAGCTCTGCAAGGCAGCTGTTATCAACCTATCTTACAAAGGAGTAAAGAGGCTCAGGGAAGTGACGTGAGGGTCAGCCTTGGCAAGTTATTTTACTCCCCAGTGTACTACAGTGGTCCGTCTGGCTGCCCCATGATCCAGCACCCTAGAAGGAAAAGTTAAAAATGCCCTCCCGGGAGCTGGAAATTCTTACAGATCCAGAAGCCACCAGAGAACCAGGGAATAGGAATGAGCTGGCAGCGCTAAGAGGCAGCGTGAGGCTCTCAGGGAAACCAGGGCCACGTTTTTGGACCTTACTCCCTCCCCACCCCTACATCTCTCTCCCACGAAACCTGCCTTCAGAGCCTCTGCCTGCAAGGACAACCCAGCACTGGAAATGCCACAGTCAAAGGGCCCTCGGAGCCGCCTTCTCCAGCTTCTCACCCTCAGGAAAGAGCTTAGTCTCTTAAGGACCACCCCCCACCCCCCATATATCCAGGAGCTCAGGACCCCATCGCTTCCTGTCCTGAGGCCGTGCTCTCCACTGGCCTGTCTCTACTTCATCTGGTCCCCGTGAGTCCTCATTTCACTGGGATAGAGGGGTCAGAGTGATGAAGGGGCATCATCCCATGTGTTGTTGTTTTGGTGTTTTTTGTTTTTTTTTCCTGTGACACAATCTACCTCAGCCAGTCCCTCTCTTCCTTGCCAGAATTGGACCCCCTGGGTCCCTGCCTCCTGCTCCCCAATCTCTGTCCTGCACCCTAGCCTGGCTGCTTAGTCCTTCCCAGAATCCCTACAGGGTCCTTGCAGTGAGAGAATATTTCAGAACCACAGCCCCCCAGAACCTTGGGGTCCCCTAAGCTACCTGCCCTCCACATCTATTATAGAAGAGAAATGGAGGCCCAGAGAGGGCCAGGGACTTGCCCAAGATCACACAGAAAGTCAGTGGCAGAGTTAGGCTTTTCCTGGAGCCGAGAGGTAGTTGGGGCCATCTTAATTTTGCCAAGAAGAGAACAGGACACTGAGTACCAAATTCGCCCTCCATATCTCTACCCCCAGGAGACCACATCGCCATTTCCAGGATAGACTTCTGTCTCCTAGTTTTCTTGAACTGATCTCCCAGCTTGTTGACTGCTCCCCAAACCTCTCCAGGCACAACACACCCCTTGTCACACCTCCATGCACTGATGTACCACGTGCCTTGTAACTGTCACCCTGGTTAGACAGCACAGACCTCCACTCCTCCCCAGCGGGGGTTCCCCAAAGGAAGGCTTTCTTGGTCCCCTCCTCTCATCTGTCCCATCCTGTGTCCCCCCCCAAATCTGCCTTACCCCTGCCAGCTCCATGCCGCACTGAATCCCACAGAGGCATGTCACTAGAAGAGTTGGGGAAAGGGAGAGAAAATGCCAGGGAGAGAAAAGCCTGGTGAGGGCCAAGGGCGCTGCAAGTATCTAGGGAAGATCTTACCTGGCACCCCAATGCCCTCCAAAGGGCTAAAGTCCCACAGGTCCTTCCCTTGGAGCGCCCCTGGGCTTGGAGTTCACAGAAACCTCAGGCAGTGGGGAGGTTTTCCTGGACAAGGGTGTATGGGTTGCAAGTTCAAATGTCTTCAGGTAATGAAGAAAAGGAGAGAAGGGCAAGTGCCGTACAATAGGGAGTGGTGGGGACTCTGGAAAACACAGGGGGTACATGCCCTGCCTATAGGCCCTAGAACTCAAATGTTTGAAAAACCCTGTGCTGGCCAAACTAATCTCAGACTTGGCCCATGGGCCGCCTGTTTGAAATCTCTAGTTCAAAATGCTGAGAAGGTTCGAGGAAGCCGTGTGGAGTCTGGAAACCCCTCTGGGGAAGTCAAGGACAGAAGCCCTGGCTCCCTCTGAGACTTTTCTAAACCCCCTCCCCCACCACCAACTGGCCACCTGAGAAGTGTCTCCCCTTCCCCCCTCATCTGAAAAGTGGAAAGGGGAGGGAGACCTGGGTGTTCACAGGGTCCCTGCCTGGGGAACCATCATCTGATAAGGGTTACAGGCCTCTCCATACCTGAAGGGGAAAAGCTGGAGGCTGGGGTATTCTCCAGTGTTGGGGCCCCCGGTTAGGAGGAACTTGCATTGTGTGAAGGGAGAGTCCAGGGAGAGGATGAGGACCGAAAGCCAAGACCCAACTGCCGCCATCTTGTGCTGGCCCCTGTCACCCTTTGCCACCTATCTCTGTCCCAGGTAAAGCTGGAGGTAGGGACTTCAGGGGAGGAGCTACCAATTCCTATACTGATATGCGTTGTGAGGTCTCCTTGAAAGGGACTGAGTGCCAAGCCATATATGGGCAGCAGTGGGCAAGGGGGCTAAGTCTCCCCTCCCCAACCAGAGGGCCTTCTAAGACTTGGGGTCTGGGGGGGGGCAAAGGGATTATAACATGTCCTTCTGGTTGAGGACAGGCTAGGACATTTCTGGGTCCTTGGTTGTTGCAGGTGGAGGCCAGGGGAGGAAGAGCAGGAAACTATGGAAGTGGGAAAGGAAGGCCCCTTCCCGGGATGGCCTGGTTCCTGGATGCAGACCTCCCCCACCCCTCCACCCCTGCCCCCCCGCCTGGCCCAGTGGGAAGAGGTCCTCCAATGCCTGGCCTTATCCATCCTTCAGCAAGGCAGGATCCGCCCTCTCCCCAGCAATCCTGGCCTTTTTTCTATGCACAATCATTGTAAGGGCACCCTCAGGCCAGGCTGAAGGGGTGGGGGGGGGGGCCCTGGGCACCTGCAATAATCCCAGAGTGGAGGGTAGCCTGAGACAAAAGGTGGGGCGAAGGGCAAGGGTGGGGTGGGGAGAAGGGTATTCCTCTACCCCTCTCTCACCCAAATATCCCAGAACCCAAACCAGACCTGTCTCCATTGGGCTAGCCCACCAAACTTGGCAGGGGGAGCGAGGGTGCGCTCATACAACACAGCCCCCAACCCCCTTGGTTTTCCAAACTCATAAAATAGCTAGAAAGGACCCGAACAATTCCCAGGGCCCCCTCTTATTATTTTCACCCCTGGGGATCCTATAGTTTGGAAGATTTTTCTCCCAAACAAGTCTCACTTCTTAAAGAATAATTCATCTTTCCACATTAAAGTAACTCAAGCTGAGCTTCTGATTGCAGATAAAGGCTACCAAGGCCTCAGGTTAGCTTTTAGGGCTTGAGGGTTGGAGAATGTCTGTATTATATTGGAGTGTTTAATACACAATTCTGAAGAGCATTCATGGGCCCCCATTCCTGCCTCCAGGGTTCCTTAGTGTCTGGGACCCCACGTTGGGAATCTATGTATCCAGCCTCCTGTTTTATGGAAGGGGAAAGGCCTATGGAGGCAACCAGCCCAAGGTCACTGGGCCGTTGGTGGCAGGGTGGGACCACAGGCCACGTCCTTTGGGGGTCCCACCAGAACACTCCCAGCACTGATGCTTCCCTTTCCACTCTGTCTCCAACTCCAGGAACCACTAGCCATGGCTGAGGGGCTGATTTCCCTCCCTCAGCACAATTCTGGTGATTCTCCCCTCCAGGTCCTCTCTTTGCTCCCTAATCAGTCCCGCTCTGGCCCACCCCTGTTTCCTATTCCTTCCCGGTCCCACCTCCTGGTATTTACTACATCTGTGCCATCCTCAGTCCCCCACCCCCACTCACCCCTCTGCGCTTCCCCCAGGAGGGGGAGGAGACCCCAAGCTGGGGCTTCTGTACTGAGACTCTTTTGTACACCACAAACTTTTTGTATATTTTTAATTTTGCTGCAACATGAGATATTAAAAGTCATTTCAGTAAGTGCTGCTTGTGTCCTATTGTTTTGGTTGTTCTGCGCCAGAGGAAGGCAAAAAGGAAGGAGGGAGAAGGAAGGAAGGATATCTTCTGCCACAATCCCTCTGGTTCCCCTAAGAGATGAAGGCAGTTGGCTAGGAGAGGAACCCAGGGTACTCTGAGGGATTATCTCCAAACGCTTCATTCTACAGATAAGGGGAAGAAAGAGATGCGGCTGGGGACAGACTTGCCTGGGGTCCCAGAACGAATCCAAGACAAAATCAGGACCCAGACTGAAGTTCCTAACACCACTAGACCAAATATTTGTTGGGCACCTATCATGTGCCAGGTACTCTTCTAGGCACCGTGAACAAGAAAGATAAAAAAACGAGCATGGTCTCTGCCCTCATAGAGCTTCCGTTCTAGTGAGTATTGCCCCTAAAAAATCTCCCTGCCTCCTCTCTGTGTAGTGGTTCTCTAACTTCAAAGTGCATCAAAATCACCTGGGTAGAGTGGGGGTGGGGGGAGGGTAATTTTAAATGCAGATTTCCATCTCCCGAATGGATAGAGCTTGCCTGGAAGTCTGCATTTTACAGGTTCTCCAGGAGATTCTGATGCAAGGGGTTTGAGAACCTCTCTTTGAGGCCCACTGCTTTAATGTATTCTCATCCTCTTAAAAATCTCATCACAATAGTTCTTTGCTTTAGAACCTCCATGGCTCCCCAGGGCCTTCAGGATAAAGAGTGAACCCTTTGCAAAATGCTGACTTTTCACTACTGGGCCCCGAATACTCCTTGATCCTTATCTCCAACAGAGCATCTCCAAACCGTTCATCTTCCTGTTTTTGTGAGCCTCTCCTGGCTCCCACCCAACAGCCTTTCTCACCTTTCTTTCACGCGGGTGGAGCCTCACTTCCTAGGGACCCCCATCCCAAATGCTCCAGGAATGCAGCCTCTACCTGGCCCCAGGAAGCAAGTCAGAATTGGCCCAAGACAGGGGTTCTCAAAAGGTGGTCCCTAGACCAGCATTACCCGGACATTTGTTAGAAATGCTGATTCTCAGGCCCCACCCAGACCTACCTAATCAGCTACTGTGGGGTTGGTTGGGAGCAGCTTGTTTTTATGTCTTTCAGGTGATTCTGATACTCAAGTTTGAGAACCATTGCTCCAAAATGATTCCCCTGACTGAAGATTGGTGGGGGCAAGGGCATATGACTCAATTCTGTGAGGCAGAGACTTCTATGTGTCCCCCAGTAGCCATGCTCCCTTTTGTCTATAAAGGAACTTTTTTAGTTGGGCTGGTGGCCACCTGGGAGACTACATTTCCCAGTCTCCTCTGCAGTTAGGTGTGGCTAAGGAAACAAGTTCTAGCCAATGGGATGTGAGCAGTAGAATTTCGTATTACTTACAGGTTATCCCTTTAAACGGAGGGGTTGTGCTCTCCTCCGGCTAGGTTTCCCTTTCCTATTGGCTGGACCAGAGCCGTGTTGAAGGTGAGAAAAAAACCCTAGTATGGGGAGTAACAAGAGAGGAAGCCCCTAGGTCCCAGACATCTGGAGCTGCCATGCCTGCCCCTACTGCTTAGGTGATAGAAGAGAGAAACTTCTATTATGTTTAAGCCACTGTTATTTGTGTCTTTGTCACAGCCAAAATATGTCCTGGCTCATACATCTGGCTCCTAGACTCCTCAGGGAAGTCTTTTGAAGAATCTGTGGGACAGGTGTTCCTTCACAATCAAAGAAGGGGAAACCCTTCAGCCTTATCAGGGGTTGATGGCCTCACAGACTGGTGCAGCCACTCTGGAAAACAGAATGGAGTTCCCTCAAAAAGTTAAAAATAGAACTACCCTATGGCCCAGCAATTGCACCACTAGGTATTTACTCAAAGGACACAAAAATACTGATTTGAAGGGGCACATGCACCCCAATGTTTACAGCAACACTATCAGCAATAGCCAAATTATGGAAAGAGCCTAAATGTCCATTGACTGATGAATAGATAAAGAAGATGTGGCATGTATATGTGTATACACACACACACACACACACACACACACACACACACACACACAGTGGAATATTACTCAGCCATCAAAAAGAATGAAATCTTTCTTGCCATTTGCAATGATGTGGATAGAGCTAGAGTGTATTATGCTAAGTGGAATAAGCCAGTCATATGATTTCCCTAATATGTGGAATTTAAGAAACAAAATGGATGAACATAGCAGAAGGGAGAGGGGAAGAGAGAGAGAGGGAAGCAAACCATAAGAGACTCTTAACTACAGAAAACAAACTGGGGGTTGATGGAGGGAGGTGTGTGGGGGGTGGGCTAAATGGGTGATGGGAATTAAGGAGGGCACTTGTGATGAGCACTGGGTGTTCTTTGTAAGCGATGAATCACTAAATTCTACACCTGAAACCAGCTTTACCATATATGTTAACTAAGTAGAATTGAAATAAAAAATTGAATAAAAAGTGGGGGGGAGTTGATAGCATCAAAAGCAGGACAGTGATGGATGGCATTGTGTCTGTATTGTTCCAAAAGCCACTGCAGCCATCTGGCCAATGGTATCAGTCTGCTGGGCCTCCGTAACAAAATATCGCAGACTGAGGGGCTCCAACAACAGAACTGTGTTTTCTCCCAGGTCTAGGGGCCGGAAGCCTGAGATCAAGGTGCTGGCAGGGTTGGTTTCTTCTGAGGCCTCTCTCGTCGGCTTTTGGTCGGCTGCCTTCTCGCTCGGTCCTTCTGTGGTCTTTCCTCTGTGTGTGCACCCCTCATGTCTCTCTGTGTGTCTGAAGTTCCTCTTCTCAGGAGGGCACCAGTCAGATGAGATTAGAGCCCACTTTACAGCCTCGTCTTAACTTAACCACCACTTTAAAAGCCTTATTTCCCCAAATAGCCACACTCTGAGGTACTGGGTATTAGGGCTTCAACGTATAAATCTGGCGGGGGTGGGGGGCACATAATTCAGCCCATAACAGCAGCACAGTAGGAAATGTATGGAACTTGATGTCATTTTGGGGTGCTCAATTAACCAGCCTTGAAATCAATTGCCTTTGGACTTCTCGTCTTGGGAGGTAATACAGTTTCCTTACTGTCAAAGCCATCTTTGATTGGGCAGCCTGTTCTTTGGAGCCAAAAGCATCACAACCCAGGCACTGTGTGTTTGCTCAAGCTGTTTCCTCTGCCTAGAGTGACCTATCTTCTGTATGTCCTTCAAGGCTCAGCTTGAATGCATTGGAGTTCGGTGAATGGCCCCTGATTCTGCCTTCCCCAAATGCTTGGCTTGTATCAGAGTTTTTGCTTATGTGTCTCTCCAGCCAGATCAGGGTCAGCATATGCACCATACACCTGCTGTCACATCCCCTCCTCCTGTCCTGTGGCAGGCATTGATAATCAATCCCCTTTTGCTTCTGAGAGTAGATCTGGTTTTCATAATCTTCTACACAGAGCTCTAGGCAGCCACTGCCTATCAACCGGAGGTGGCCCCAAAGAGATGAACCCTATTTGCCACAACTGTTAAGTCTTTGAGAACAAGGATTCTGTTTCACTCATCTTTTTTGATTCACAAGCTACTTTTATTTTTTTAAATTTTTTTAATGTTTATTTATTTTGGGGAGACAGAGACCGAGCGCAAGCAGGGGAGAGGCAGAGCGAGAGGGAGACACAGAATCTGAAGCAGGCTCCGGGCTCCGACCTGTCAGCACAGAGCCTGATGCAGGGCTCGAACCCACAAAGTGCAGGATCATGACCTGGGCCGAAGTCGGATGCTTAACCGACTGAGCTACCCAGGCGCCCCCACAAGCTAATTTTAATAATCAATGTTACCATTGTATGCTTCTGTTCCCGTTTAATCCCTGTAGCAGCCTTATGAGGCAAGCATCATCATTATCTTGCTGCTGACGCTTGAGACTCTGGGGCTCTGAAAGATGACCTGTTCCAGGTCTTACCCATTTGAACCTAAGTCCACCTGTCTCCACCTATTTCCGCTGACATTTACTGAGCACATGAATTTACTGTTTGTGGCCCTGGGGTGGGCATGCAGGGAATGCAAAGATAGTTTGCTATTTCTAGCAGCATTCAGAACACTTCTCGTCCTATTTGGTATTCCCAGCAGTTCGGTGATACTTGGAGTTAGTCCAGGAATAACAGAAGTCCTCATTTTACAGATAGGGAAATTGAGGAATTCGGGAGCTGCTCAAGGGCTAAAGTGGGTGTTTGGGTGTCCTGGGTGTCAGGAGCTGTTAGGGATGGGGTTGCACATCCCAGCCTCTTCCTGTTGGGCCTGGCGGGCTGCTGGACATCTCACTTCCTGATGCTGGGACTTGACAGCCGGATATAGAGGAGCGGGAGGGAGGGGCTGTGTGAGCTAGCACTAAGCAGCCTGGACTATTTCTCCTCCCTCCGAAAGGGAGGGAAGGCGGAAGGCTAGTGGTTGGAGGCTCCGTGGACCTCACACCCAGAGGCAGTGGGGAGCTCTCTCTCACTCCTGTGGGCACTGATCTGGCACAGTCGAGCTTCAAAACAGTCCAATGCATTAGCCCCTGCCCTTCACAATTTCCAGCTGCTCTGTCTCATGCATAGTCAGATGCCTTTCCTGCCACACCTCTGACTGCAGGGCAGGGTATTTGGGATCATTGCTCCCATTGGAAAGATGAGGAAGTGAGACCCAGAGAGGTTACAATAAGCAGTCTGCCCTAGATCATATAGCAAACTGGGACCTCTAGAACCCAGGTGTCATGGAGGTATGGATGGGTCAGTCAGAACCTCCCCAACTGTCCTGGGTGGGACAGGCTGAGCACACTGGCCCTAGAGGTAAGGAACTAGGATTCAGATCCAGACTTTCCAGAAATCCCAGGTCCTCCTCTTACAAACGCTATGACTTTTTCGGGTCAGCCTCTGCAGTTGAGGCTGACGTATAAATCTGTATAAATAGGTATAACGATACCCCAACGCTGTAAGGCATAAGAGAGATGAAATATGTAAAGTGCTCAGCACAGAACCACAAAAGGAAACTTGCCTCACTAAGATTCTCCCAAGAGACAGAAAAAGAGCCCGGGACACACAGACACATAGATAGGGAAGTAGTTAATATTCACGAAGCACTTCGTATGTGTCAGGAGCTCTTCTGAGTGCATTTAATCCTTACAAGGTCACCGTGAGGTCAGACCGGCATGATGCCCATTTTACAGATGGGGAAACCAGTGGATAAGGGACTTGTCCAAGGTCATCACCTTAGTAATTGGCGAAATCAGGATTCAAACTCCGGCAGCCTGTCCTCAAAGCCCATGAATACTGCCTCCTTAAGAGTAATGATTAATTTTTAATTAATTAATTTTAAATTAAGTATCCTATAGTTTGGGAGGCATTTTCCTACCCACTTTTGCATATGTTCCTCACCACAGAGAGGGAGGCAATTTTATTCCTAATTTATAGAGAGGAGGGGGCAACTGAGGCTGTGAAGGGAACTGACTTGCTTTGCCAAGGTCACACCACAAGGTCAGTGGCAGAAGTAGGATTGGGATTTGGGATTTTCTGACTCCAAATCAGGGGACCCATCCCTGGCCTGACTCAGTTCCCAAGCTCCCCTCAACAGCAAGTCTTCTGGCTTCAGGCTGGAGGCGTTCTCCCCAGGACAGTTGCTCTGGCTGGGTTTCCTTCCACCCTTCAGCTGGAGGGGCCCAAGGCTGCATCCTGCACCAGCCTCCATCCCCCCACCCCCCACTCGCTATCAGACGGGAGGGGCAGGAACTCCAGGGCTGGTGGAGTTTCCGACCAGGCAGGAAAAAGAACAAAGGAACTGTGTGGGGGGAGAGGGTGGAGGGGGTTGGCCAGGAGGGTGGCAGGAGTGGAGGGGACGCTTCACCATGGAATATGAAGTCAAGAAAGGAAAAAAGGTAGGTGGGAGGTTGGGAGGGATGCCAGGTAGAGAAATGTCCCTGGAGGGAGTAAAGTGGGGAGCCCGGGTGGGGGTGATGGGCAGCGAGTGGCATAGAGTCTTCCTTCTCATTTGGAAAGACCGTCCTTCCCACCCTTGGGCAACCAGACATTTGGGCTCAAACTCCCTAACCTGTCTCCCGGCTCTCAATGGCCTCTGCCATCCCTGGAAGGGACACTCAGGCACCTTCCAGGGAAACCCAGCCGGACAGATGACTTTGGGAGATACTCTCAAACTGCTGCCACAGTTTTCCTGGGGTTTCCTCAGACTGAGGGACAGACAGACACCCAACAGACCCATTCCTCTTCTCCCTACCTCCCAGACAGAAGGACCTCAGCCTGGGCAGCTCTGTGCTATGAGGCTGTCTATCCAGGTTGAGACACCTACCTGCTCCCCTGCTGGGTTCCAGCCTCGTCTGCGCCCTGCCCCCCCCAGATCCTCACTCCTCCTTACTGTCAGAAGCTTTCTAGTCTGGTTCCCTGGACACCTCACCTGGTTGTCTTTGCCATTCAGGGAGTCCCTCAGATTCCAGCGCCCACCCCCACCCATCCCTCTTCCCCCAAGAATCCGAGGTCAGGCTATGTGAATTGTGAGGGCTCAGAAGGGAGCCAAGACCTAGGTGCTTGTTCTCTCTTGGCTCATTCCTTCTGCAGATGTGCACTGAGAACTTATTTTGTGCCCCACACTGTGCCTGGTGCTGGTGATGATGTAGCAGTGAGCAAAGTCAGACAAGGTCTCTGCTCCCTCCCTGGAGCTCACAGCGTTTTGGGGGAAGGCAACTTTGAAGAAAAGCAATTAATACAAAGTTGCATGAGAGACGCCATACGTGGTGCTGGGGTATAGAATATTAGGGGACCCAGCCCTAGCCTGGTCAGCTTGAGCTGAGATCTAATGGGCAGAAGGAGAGAGGGTAGGGAAGTGTTTCAGGGGGAGGAACAGCATGTACAAAAGCTCTCAGTGGGAAGGAATGTAGCAAGCAAGATGGCCCTGTAGCTGGAGGGCAGGAGTGAGGGGACAGTAAGATAAGGCTGGAGAGGTGGGCAGGGCTGGACCACTGAGGGCCACAGACCAAACTTTTACCTTTACACTCCACTCTTACACACATATTCACACACACAGAATAAAGTCCCGGCTCCACAGCTGACATTCAAGCCCTCTGTGGGCTTGAATCTTGTTCCCACCCTTCTCCAGGCTCATCATGCTCAGCCAGCCCTGCCAGCCCCCAGACGTTCACACATGTCGTGCCCTCTGCCTGGAACGCCCTTTCCCAGACCATGTGCTCTCATTTAGCAGAACCTCCATATATCTCATCCAGGCTCCATGATACTGGTTTTAAAATCTGGGCTGGGCACGCATCAGAATCACCTGGAGTGTTGATGAAAACATAAATTATTGGGGGGGGGGGCGCCTGGGTGGCTCAGTGGGTTGAGCGTCCAACTTCAGCTCAGGTCATGATCTCATGATTTGTGTTCAAGCCCCACGTCGGGCTCTGTGCTGACAGCTCAGAGCCTGGAGCCTGCTTCAGATTCTGTGTCTCCCTCTCTCTCTGCCCCTCCCCTGCTCACACTGTCCCTCTTTCTCTGTCTCAAAAATAAATAAACATTAAAAAAATTTTTAAAAACCCACATAAATTATTGGGTCTTACCCCTAAGCTCTGATCCAATAGGTCTGGGATGGAAAGCGAGAATATGCGTATCTCTTAAGTTCCTTGGTGCTGCTGCTGATGCAGGAATCATACACTAAGAACTGCTCTAGAGTAGTGCTTTCCTGTGAGATTTAGATTCTGTTGGGCTGGGCTGGAGTCCTGGAATTGGCTTCTTTAACCTTGCTGTAGGCCATTTTTATGCAAGTGCCTGCTGGATTCTACTTAAACATACTTATTGACTATTTTTTAAGTTTATTTTTACTTATTTTGAGAGAGAGAGAGAGAGAGAGAGAGAGAGAGAGAGAGAGAGAGAATGAGTGGGGAAGGAGCAGAGAGAGAAAGGGAGACAGAAGATCCAAAGCGAGATTCGCACTGACAGCAGGGAGCCCAATGCAGGGCTCGAACTCACGAACCACAAGATCATGACCCAAGTCATGACGCTTAACCAACTGAGCCACCCAGGTGCCCCTACTTATTAACTATTTCTAATTTTTAGGAAAGCCCAGAGAATAGCTTAACAAATATCTGTGCATTCACCACTTGGCCACATTGAATCTTTTTTTTAAAGTTTATTTATTGAGAGAGAGGGAGAAAGAGAGAGAATGAGTGGGGGAGGGCCAGAAACAGAGAATCCCAAGCAGACTCTGTGCTGTCAGTGGGGCTCAGTCCCAGGAACTGTGAGATCATGATCTGAGCTGAAATCAAGAGTGAGACGCTTAACCAACTAAGCCACCCAGGCACCCCTCAGCCACACTGAATCTCAATATTTTTCTTACTTGTCCCAGCCTGGACCCACTCCTTACACCTGGGCCTGGGCCTGGGCCTTAGCAGAGTCTCCGCCCTCATCTGGGTGTTTAGAATGGAGATTTTAGAGCCAGACTATTGGTTCTACTGCTAATAGCTGGTGATCTTCTCAGCTAGTTCTCCCTCTGAGGCTTAGTTTCTCCATCCATAAAATGGGGATCACAGAGGCACCCCTTCTGCAGAGTCTATGAGAATTAAATCAGGTAATAGGGAAATAGTTAAAATGTTGAATGTGGACGTGCTTGATAAAGTCAGTTGCTGTTATTACTGTTATTTCTCCTGCACACCCCCCCCCCCCCGCCCAGGGCTTTGTCTCCCCCATCCGGAGGCTGGTGTTCCCCAAGGCCGCGCGCCGGGCAGCCTTTCGGACCAGTGTGAGTCGCCGGCCCCTGCACTCGATGCCCCTTTATCCCCCTGACTACCTCATCGACCCCCAGATTCTGCTGTGTGACTATCTGGAGAAAGAGGTCAAGGTACGTGTGGGATGAGGAGAAAGGTGGGCAGAATCTTGGGGCAAGGGGTAAAGGAGGGGTAAGGTTTTCCTCAACTCTCTTAAGGGTCCCTGGCAGGGTCTGAAAATTAAGCTGACAAACAGATTAACAGGAGAAAAGCGTACACATTTTATTAAATGTTTACATGTCCATGAGAGCCTTCGCGAGAGAGTGAAGGACCAAAGAAGTGACCAGAGCACGAAGCTTTTGTATCTTTTTTACAATCAGTTAATTTGTGAAGAACTGACAAGGCAGAGGGGTGGGGGCTAGGGGTAGTAAAAGGTGAAGAAAGAACAAGGTTTGCTTATACAGCCTTCTCAGCCCTAAATTCCTTCATGAGAAGGATGTCTGGCTCCCTTCCGGTACAGGGAAGGTACCTTTCATGTGGGAGATTCATCTTCTGCTTTCAGGGAAGAAAGGTAGGGGTGGGGGCAGGTCAGAGGGACCTTCCTGCTTCTACCATTTTCTTCAACTTCTTCAAGCTTAGGATATTCTGTAAGCCGAGGTGCCATATTTTGGGGTAGCATGTTCTGGATCCCGTCAGGAGAGACTGCACCTCTCCCCCACACCAAGCCCTGACCAGCCCAGTCTCACACAGGGGAGGCTCAAAGGAAAGAGACCTGGGTTCAAGTTAGCCTAGCTCCTGCCTTATGCTGCAGCCCTTCAGCAAATGATGTCCATCTGCTCAGCTTCAGTGTTGTCATCCCAGCACGAGCCTCAAAACCTACCCACAAGGGAGAGCAGATGGCAAAAGCCATACCTTCCTGTGAGATTTTACTGCAATAACGTTGTCGGTACTCAGTCTCCAGGGTAAAGGAACCCAGCTCAGCAAGCCACAGAGGACTTAGATCACTCAAGGCCTTTCTTCTATTTCAAGAGCACCATGAAGGAGCAGTGGAGAATCCTCATTGCCCAGGGAAGATTGCTATGGGGGTAGGAGTGTCAGGTTTGACAGGCTGCCCATTTAAATGTGAGTTTCAGATAAGCAATAACTACTTGTGTCGTATTAATATGTCCCAAATATTGCATGGGACTAAAAATACTTTAAAATTTTTTTGAAGTATTCACTGTTTATGTGAAATTCAAATTTAACTGGCATCTTGTATTTTACCTGGCAACGATATATGGAGGGTAAAGCTAACAGGTGCACATAAGAACTGGGCGCTGAAATTTCATAGAGAATAAAAGAAGAAGAAAAAAGTTTGATTGGTGGAATTCACCTAGAAGAACAAAACTATTACTCTATTATTTTAATGGAAAAAGTTAATTCTTACATTGAGTAACTTAAAGTTTGTGATAACATTAAGTTATAACTAACAATGGATGGAGAATTATTGATTGATTTGGGACATCATTTTTTGGGTCTGGCTTCTGTGACCACCTTAAGAGTTATTATCAGGTTATTATTAATTCAGATATGTATACCTCAGTCTATCTACATTGCCTCAGTGAGGAGGTCTGGGTCCTCCAAGGCTTCAAAGTGACTTCTCTCTGCCCTTCTCCCACCCACTCCCTCATTTTGCATCCAGTTCCTGGGCCACCTCACCTGGGTCACCTCCTCACTGAACCCCTCCAGCCGGGACGAGCTCCTGCAGCTGCTGGACACCGCCAGGGTGAGGCCCTGGAGAGGGGGGGAGGGCAGGGTCTTGTCCCCTTCGCCCTCTCCCACCCGAGTTCCTCCGGGACCCAGGAGATCCGACCCACCCCGCAGCAGTTGAAGGAGCTGCCGCTGAAGACCACGGCGGAGCAGGACAGCATCCTGAGCCTGTCGGCCCGCTGCCTGCTGCTCACCTGGCGCGACAACGAAGAGCTAATCCTGCGTATCCCCACGCACGAGATCGCCGCCGCCTCCTACCTGCAGGACGACGCGCTGCACCTGCTGGTGCTTAAGACCGGTACAGCTGGCGGGGCCTGGCCAGGGGCAGGGCTGGGAGGTGAACAGGGTGAGAAAAGACCCAGCGTCTAGTCTTGGGAAAGGCGGGGGCGGGCAGGTGGGGGTGTTGAGGATGGATGGTGTGTGATGGAAAAGGCCTGAGCACGCTACCCTGAGACGAAGGGCAGGCCATGGCTATAAGCAAGAAGTCGCGGCCCAAGGTTGCGGTTGAAGGGTGGATCGCCACCAGCCTGAGGCCAGGTGCCGGGGCCTGGGAAGGTTGGAGGAGCCCAAATTCTGAGACCTGAAGTTAAAGCGCTTGGTGAAACAGAGCGAGATCGCTGCGCTCGGAGAGAGCTCGGGCTAGCAGCCGGGTCTGATCCAGGGGCGTGGCCATACGCCAGAGAGGCGGAGCTCGCGGCTGGGGCAGCGGCGGGACAGGTCAAACCCCGCCAGGCTAGGGGCGTGGCCTGGGGCCAGAGGCGGGGTTGAGGGGAAACCGGAATCAAAGAAGAGGTCTCTGAAACTAGAGACTGGGGCTGAGGTAGGGCCAACAGAGGGAGGAGACTGCCTGGCCACCGCCCTCAGACCAGACGCCAAGCGAGGTGTAGCGGGTGGAAAAGGCCTGCGGGACAAGACCAGGGTGGAGCCGAGGCCGGGGGGGGGGGGGTGGGGGTGGGCCCGAAAGTAAGGGCACGGAGCGGGGCGGGTTTGGCCTCCAGACTTAGAAGGCAGAGGTGGGGCCACGCGCCGCTCGTCCCCAGCTGGCCTCGTGGGGGGCTGTTAGCCCGGGTCTCCTGACCGCCATCCCGCCACTCCTAGGTCTGGGCGTGGACCCGGTGCCAGCCGGCGTCGACGCCAGCCCCGGCGGCGCGGGGCGCGACCCAGGCCCGCCGGGCGCGGCGCCAGAGAAGCGGCGGGTGGGCACCACGGAGCGGCGCCACACCATCTGCAGCCTGGACTGGCGGATGGCGTGGGGCGGGGGCGCGGGCGCAGAGGCCCGGGCCGGGGGCGGCGGCGGCGGCGGCGGCGGCGGCAGCCTGGAGCGCCAGCGCGCCGGGGCGCGGGCGTCGGGCAGCTGGGAGCGGCGGCAGACGTTCAGCGGCAGCTGGGAGCGGCGGCACGGCGGCGGCGGCGGCGCGGGCAAGCCGGGCGGCAGCTGGGAGCGGAGGCAGGCGGGCGGCGGCGGCGGCGGCAGCTGGGAGCGGCGCCACCCGGGCTCCAACCCACTCGACCCGCAGGACCCCAGCCCCGACGCCTACTGCAACCTTGTCATCCTGGCTGTGGCCAACAGGGTGAGCCCGAGGGCACCCGGAGCCCCAGCGGCGTGCTCCCCGGGCACGTCCGGCGATGGAGGGCGCCGGTCTCCGTCCCACCCTGCCCTGTTCCTGGGGTCTACCCTGGCCTCTGTCCTTTCCCCTCCTGCGGCCCTGCCTAGGACTTCAGGTACTACCTGTGTGCCCACGACGCCAAAGGGCTTCTAATCTCCAGCCTGGACACCTCCAGGACTGTTGCCCTTTGCTGTCCCAGTGAGACGAAAACCCAGAATAGCCAAAACAGACCCCCTCCTCCAGCCTTGCTCCTTCTCCCACGTCGTCAATGTCAGCACTACCACAGTAACAATCATGAGGACACTAATCACCAGCATGAATGGAATGCCAACCCATGCCAGACAAGGAACCAGCATGAACACATTTCATTCTTTGACTAACCCCTAGAGGCAAATATTACAACCATCCCCATTCTGTAGAGAAGGAAACTGAGACCCAGAGGCTAAGTAATTTGTGCAACATCACACAGGAAGCAGGTGGTGGTTTCAACACTGGGATCCAGGAAGTTCAGAGCCTATACTCTTGTTAACTATGGCAGTCACCCAAGGCAGAAGCCTTCCATTCTTGCCTTCCCTCCCCTCCCCCCTTGCTTCATATTCATCCTTGCTTTTATTCATTTGACCATCTTTACTGAGCAGCGACTTTGTCGTAGGCATTGGGCTAGGTGCTATGGATACAAAGATGAACAAGACATATTTGGTGGTTTCCCTTAAGGAGCTCACAATCTAGCAGACACCTTCAAGCCCTAGGCTGTCTAAACTTTCCCTCTGACCCATGGCCCCCAACCCTCCCCCCTGCCCCAGCCCCAGCTCCCTTATATATATCTTAGTGAACAAAACAGTCTCATGGATTTAAAACACCGAGAACTCCCCAAATTTTATCTTTCACCAAATCTCCAGGCATGTTTCTCCAATCAGCCTCTCCATTCGGTGGGCTGATGGCCATCACGAACTTAACACATCCAAAGCTAAGCACCCAATCTTCTCCCCCAAACCGGCTCCTCTCTTGGTCTCCTTGTTTTGATTAGTGGCAGCTCTGTCCTTCCATTGTTCAGACCAAAACCTTGCAGTGATCTGTGGCTGCTCTCGTTCTCACACAGCCCATATCCGTTCTGTCAACCCTATTGGCCCTATATTTAAAATATATCCCGAGGGGCGCCTGGGTGGCGCAGTCGGTTAAGCGTCCGACTTCAGCCAGGTCACGATCTCGCGGTCCGTGAGTTCGAGCCCCGCGTCGGGCTCTGGGCTGATGGCTCGGAGCCTGGAGCCTGTTTCCGATTCTGTGTCTCCCTCTCTCTCTGCCCCTCCCCCGTTCATGCTCTGTCTCTCTCGGTCCCAAAAATAAAAACGTTGAAAAAAAAATTAAAAAAAAAAATAAAATATATCCCAAACCTATATACGTTTCCCCACCCTCCACTGCCCCTGCCCAGGTCCATGGCCCATCTTCTGTCATCCAGATCACAGATTTGCCTCTTGCTTACAATCTGTACCCCCCACAGTCAGAGCAGTCCTGTTAACACATAAGTCACATCTTATCACTGCTCAAAATCTTCCTGTGGCTCCCCACATCCCTCCAAGGAAAAGTTATTGTCCTTACAACTGCTTGTAAGACCACCCACATTATAGTGGTGGCTGAAGTCCATTTCTTCTCTGGCCTCATCTCTTTCTGTGTCCCCCTTTATACATTCTACTCCAGCTCGACTGGTCTCCTTAGAGAGTACAAGACACCTGTGCATTCTGGATGGTTCACCATGATATTGCTATCACCTGGCACCCAATAAGTATTGAACGAATGGGTGAAATAATGTATATTATAGTATTATACCTTATGATGCAGACCAAAAAGAAAACAAGCAGATTGCAGTGGTAATGAAGGAGGAGATCCAGTTTGCATAGAGAGAGTTTGCTCCTTTTAAACTGAAAGGTGAAGGGGAGCAAAAAGCAAGGCAAAAAGCCAGGAAAATGAATTCCAAGCAGAGGGAACAGTGTGCCCTGTTTATCGCACTGGATGGTGAGGGCTTTAGGATACAGACCTCATCTGAGACCCCAGAGCCTGGCCCAGTGCCTGAAACAGGACTAAATGAGAATTTGCAAAATGAGTAAATAAACCAAGAGTTGCATTCCAGGAGTATCTGATTCTCTGGCCTCCTATCCAAGGCCTTGTGGTCCCAAGGAGGGTACAGGAGTTAGAGTCAAAAAATCTGAGTGCCGGTAGTAACCAACACTGTGAACTTGCTACATTAGCCTGGGCAAGTTACCTAACCATTCTAAGCCTTGGTGCCTTTAACTATAAAATAAGAATACTCTCTTCCCTGCCTATTTCTATTATAAGGATCAATCCTGCCTATTGTGGCTTACATTTTAATGTATACCCTGGGCTTTTTTAGAGGCAAAAATATGAAATAGTATCATGAAGATGGTCTCATCAGTTACTGTCTTTCTGTGTCTCTTGCTTACACATAAAGAATTAAATTAGGCAAATTCCCTTCAAATTTGCAGTCTCAAAAAAAGTTTCACCCAAGAATTGAAATTCCTGCCTTCTATCAGGAGACTGAGGTTTGTGTATTCATCCTACTTCCATTTTTGCCCTGGATGCCAGGAAGCTCATATCTAAATATGGCATCCAGTAGCAGTAACTATGTTGAGTCTAAAATTTTCACACATGTGATTCTTTCTCTTCCTAGTACGTAACAGGAGACTTGGGTTCTAGTGCTGGCTAATCACTTTACCTCTCTGAGCCCCAACTTCCTACTGACAAATTTAAACTAGGGCTTATTTTAGATAGGCTTCAGGAGGTCCTATGAATCCCCCAGAAGTTTGGGGTGCGTTTTTCAGAGCAGAAGACTTAGGGTTGCTGCTGGACTCTATATAGGAGTCTAAGACCCAGAGGGTGGCCATGTAATTTTGATAGGAAATGCTCTGCAAGTCGATTTAAAGGTGCCCATAGATGCGCGTGTGGCCCTGTGAACCTCTTCACACTGTTTGAAGAAACAGAGGTGTCCTGGGCACTGGAGAGGCCCTGAGTGCTCTGTCCTCCTCCCTGGGCCAGGATGCTGCCGAGGAATCCTGTGCCCTCATCTGTCAGGTCTTCCAGATCATCTATGGGGACCAGAGTATCGAGTGCGTGGACCGGGCCGGCTACCACTACACGTCAACCCCTGAGCGGCCGTGGCTGTGCAGTCGCAGTGAGTACTGGAACTCCTGGCCACCCCTCCTGTGAAACATCCCAAAAGGCCGGCGAGGACTCCGGGACTCAGGGCCGATGAAAGCCTGTAGAGGCCCTGATCTCTACTGCAATTACAGTGTACTCCCCCCCCTTATGTAGTTAAAATGAAATGTCAGTTTTCACGATGACCTCAAACTTAGCTTCTGCACAATGTTCTGGTTGCCAGATTTGGAATGAGCCCCTCAGAGCTGAACTTTTCTCTCTCCCTTCTGTTTCTGATGTCCCTTCTTTGCAGAAATGCAAGCACACGCATTGTCTGTTTACTGAGCTGTCTAGCCCCGCTAGGATTCTAGGTCAAAACCAAGATTTCCAGGCCCACCCTTGAACGCAATCAAAGGCTAGAATGAGAATGAGACTAGGAGAGGCATTTATTGAGCACCAACTATGTGCCAAGCACAGTACCACTGTGACTCATAGCAGCCTTGTCGGTCCTATTTGCCACTGTATCCCATGGGCCAAGCAGAGGTCCAGGGACATCATAGGTGCTCCTAGATAAAAGACTTCTTTGAGACCTTATGATTCTAATTTTACAGATGAGGACATTAAGGCTCAGAGTAGTCAATGCATTGCTCAAGGTCACACAGCTGGTAAGTGGCAGAGTCAGGATTCAAACCCAGGTGTGTCTGATTTCTTTTTATTTTTTAAAACAATTTTAATGTTTGCTTATTTTTTGAGAGAGAAAGAGAACGTGTGCAAGCAAGGGAGGAGCAAAGAGAGAGGGAGACACAGGTTGCAGGGTCTGAGCTCTCAGCACAGGGTCTGAACCCACAAACTGCGAGATCGTGACCTGAGGTGAAGTCGGGCACTTAACCAACTGAGCCACCCAGGCACCCTGGTGTGTCTGATTTCTAAAGCTCCTATCTGCAACAGCCTTGCTCCCATGCTGCCTTCAAGGCTGCTAAGTGAATTTCCTCAGCCGCAGCCCTCTCAACGTGGTCCCTGTCTGCAAAGCTCCAGGAATAGAGCGACAGCTCATTACTTCTGCAGGCACCCCCATCTGTAGGAACTGAGGTTATTAGGAAGTTGGGATAGTTCATCAACTCTCACAGGATGAGATAAACAAATGAGCAAATGATGGATAAATAAATGAGTCAACAAACATTCCAACAAATTCATATTTTTTCTTTAAAGATTTAATTTTTTAAAAGTAATCTCTAGGGGCGCCTGGGTGGCTCAGTTGGTTAAGTGGCCGACTTCGGCTCAGGTCATGAACTCGCGGTCCGTGAGTTTGAGCCCCGCGTCGGGCTCTGTGCTGACGGCTCAGAGCCTGGAGCCTGTTTCAGATTCTGTGTCTCCCTCTCTCTGACCCTCCCCCGTTCATGCTCTGTCTCTCTCTGTCTCAAAAATAAATAAACGTTAAAAAAAAAATTTTAAAGTAATCTCTATACTTGGGGGCTCGAACTTATAACCCTGAGGTCAAGAGTCGCATGCTCTACTGACTGAGCCAGCCAGGCACCCCCAACAAATTCAACAAGTATTTATTGAGCACCTGCTATCACCAGGACATACTGGTGAGCAAAACCAGGTGTGGCCCTGCCCTCACAGCCTTGCATTGCTAGGTAGACCGACAGTAAATAGGTACACAAAATGTAACCACGTGCTGTACTCTGCAGACATAGACTGAGGAACCAGCCTCACCTGGGAAGTCAGGGCGGTGTCCTGAGGAAGTGACACTGAGGTGAGCCAAGATCAGAAGGGTAAGGCTAGTGGAGTCAGAGAAGTAACAGGACTAGGTACAGAGCAAGTTCTCTGTGAACAGTGCTGCTATTCTCTGGAGATCTTGAGTTCCTTTCCCTCAAAGTTCTTTTTTGTTCTCGCCTCAGACATGTACAGTTTTCAAAACATCCCCTCACCTGTTCCCTCACCTGCTGTTCTCAAGACCACTCCCCCCCCCCCCCGCAAGGCAGGCAGGCAGGTGGTATTGTCCCAACCTTGGGGAAGTTGAGGGCAGGGAGAGAGGAGGTGAGTTGCCCAAGGTTGGCTGTGAGTTGGTGATGGGGGCAGGTTTCATGGTCAAAATCTTCCAGCAGCTGCCCAATTTCACTCAGAGTAAAAGCTAACACCCTTACAGTTGCTTACAAGGCCATCCGTGCTCCAACCACCATCCCAACCGCAGGGTGGGACTGGGGTTGGGGGCTCGGGGAGCTGGGGACGTTGGTCCTTTCTCTGCTGCCTCTAACAGCCCCTCTGTCTGCTGACCCCAGGTGAGAGCTGCCGCACAGATGGGACGTATGCCTATGACGCCGACTTCAGCTGCTGCAGCTCCTTGTGGGTACCGCCCCACCCCCACCTTGCACAAATAGGGTCTCTCTTCTAGGCATTCTTGAGCTCCCAGTGGGCAAGAAAGGGTGGGTGAAAAGGACCCCACCTCCATTTGTGCTGATGCCCTGAGCCCTGAGGAGGGTAGGCGAACTGACCTCTTCAGGCTCTAGTGAGCTCATAGGATCCAGACCCAGACCCTAAGAGGCCTGGGGGACAACCGGAACCCTGAGTGGTTTCCACGTAGGCCTGTAGTTCTCTGCCAGTCATCCAGACACAGTGGCCTGCCTAGTCCCAAATCACAGCTAATGCCAAAAACTAATTTTGGTTTAATTCCATGTAATAGAAAACCCTAAAAAGGATTTGAGTTTTAAATAAGATCGAGCTTCCCCCCCCCCCACCTCTTACGTAAAACAGATCAGGAGTTTATGGCCCTTATGGTCATCGAGGGTCCAGGTCCTCGGCACCTGGTTCCGTACTCAGAGTTACCTCATGGACCAAGATGATGGTCAGAGCTCCAGTTATCACAATGGCAATGCCAGGGATGTCTGTAAAGAGCTTCGCTCGGATCCCGGCCTGATGACTTCTGCATATGTCTTAGTGGCTAGTGGCCAGGACTTGGTCACATGGTCACAGCTAGCCGCCTCAAGGCTGGAAAATGTAGGAGGTAAAACAAAACAAACAAAACAAAATGAAACAAAACTCAGTTGGCCATATTGTCCAGGGTTCTGTTTGGTATGACTAACCACGCTAGCACTGAGGGGTTTCCCAGGACTTGGGATTTTCTATACTAAAACCAGGAAAGTCCCAGGCAAACTGGAACAGGTTGGTCAAAGTTAGTTCTCTTACTAAGGCCTCTGGCTTGACAGGTATCAGGCTCTGCCACTAATATACGCCCTACTTTTATTTTTTTCCCTCTTCTGTGTCAATATTTGTGGCTTCCTTATACTGTGTGCCCTTGGGCTAGTCCTTAACCTGATATCTGCTGCCAGATATGGATCTGCTAGAGTCATGATAATGACTAACATTTGTGCTTGCTGTGTGCCTAGTGCTGTTCTATAAAGCACTTCATTTTTTTTTTATTTTTTATTTTTTTTAAATTTTTTTTTTCAACGTTTATTTATTTTTGGGACAGAGAGAGACAGAGCATGAACGGGGGAGAGGCAGAGAGAGAGGGAGACACAGAATCGGAAACAGGCTCCAGGCTCTGAGCAGTCAGCACAGAGCCCGACGCGGGGCTCGAACTCACGGACCGCGAGATCGTGACCTGGCTGAAGTCGGACACTTAACCGACTGCGCCACCCAGGCGCCCCTCATTTTTTTTTTTTTAAAGTAAACTCTACTCCCAATGTGGGGCTTGAACTCATGACCCCAAGATCAAGAGTCACGTGCTCTGCCAACTGAGCCAGCCAAGAAAAATCTACATAGCAACATTACAGTGGCTGCTGTTTATTTATTGCTTCTAGTCTATGACTCTGAGCGCTGTACAAATAGACTCCTCTAATTCTGATGATGTCAATGTTTGTCATCCCATTTTACACATGGAGAAACTGAGGAATAGAGAAGCTAAGCAGGCTTGCCCAAGGTCAAGCTGTAGGCCTGAGATTTGAACCCAAGCAGCCTAGCTCTAGGTCCACACCCCCTAACCACGATGCTACACTGCTTTTCTGTAGCTAATCATAGAAGATGGTTCTGGAACAATTTAGAAACCAGAAGGCAGGTTAATTTTTTTTTTACTCTTTTTTTTTTTTTAATAAAATGTTTCATTTATTTTTGAGAGAGAGACGGAGCATGCACGGGGGAGGGGCAGAGAGAGAGGGAGACACAGAATCTGAAGCAGGCTCTGAGCTGTCAGCACAGAGCCCGACACAGGGCTCAAACTCATGAACCATGAGATCTTGGGCAGGTTGATTTTTTTATTAAGCAAGAATTATTGAGTACCTTTCATGTACCAGGCACTGTGCTGTGTGCTAGGGTTACGGTGGGGAACCATACAAGGATGAGACCCGTGACTGGCACGCAGTAGGTACTCAACAAATAAGAAACCAAGGTTCCTGCTCCTGCATGGTTTATCGTGCAAGCACACTTGCAGCGTCTAGCACAGGAGACGATGAAGTCATTATTTAACAGAAATAAGCATTAACGATAACTAAAGAGAACGAGCACTTCAGAGCACTGAGAGAGACCCATGGGGAGCCTACCTCTTTGGGGGTCAGGAGGGCCTCTCAGAGCTCATGAAACTTGAACCGAGGCCCAGAGGAGGAGAGGGGAAGAGCACTCCGGGCAGAGGGGCAGAAAGTGCAAGGGCTCTGAAGCAGGAGGACAAAGCTTGGTGCATTTGAGGAGCAGCCAGGAGGCCACCGTGGATGTCGGTGGCGGGGGGGGGGGGGATCTGGGAAGGCCTTGCGTGTCATGGGTAGACTTATGAGTTTGTGACCACATTTGACAGAGGATCAACCCAGTCATGGGGAGGGGAGGGTCAGAGAAAACTTTCCCGAGAAGGTGACATTTAAGCTCCAATGATGAGTAAGCGTTAGTTGAACAAAAGATAGGGTAGAGAGGCATTCCAGGCAGAGGGAACGCCATGTGCAAAGGCCCAGAGGTAAAGAGGTACTTGAAGTATTAGAGAAGATGGCAGAGAGGCCTGAGCACACAGAGCAAGGGTGAGATGAGGCTTCAGAGGCAGCCAAGGGCCAGATAAGTGGGGCTTTGGAGGCCAAAATGGGATCTAGGATGAAGCCCAGAGCATCAGTAGCCGTGCCCTCCCTCCCCCACCTGCTGTAGGGAGAGGAGCTAGAGGAAGGTGAGTGAGAGCCCCATTCTGCCTGTCTCTGCAGCAATGGCTCCCAGGATACATTTGAAGCGTGTTACAGTGGCACGTCCACACCCTCTTTCCACGGCTCCCACTGCAGCGGCAGCGACCACAGCGGCCTGGGCCTTGAGCAGTTGCAGGATTACATGGTCACGGTGAGCAGGGGCAGGCAATGTGAACAGCACAAGCAAAGGTCTGGAGGCTGGAGAAAACACAGAGAGTATTTCAGGAATCCTGAATAATCCTGGACATAACTGAAGTAGACCTTGGAAGATCGGGGGCGGGGTGGTGGTGGGGGGGCGGAATATGAGGTTAGGAAAGTAAATTGGGCAGCTTATGAAAGCCTTCACTAATGTCAGCTAGCATTCATTGTGTGTCGTCTGTAGAGCAGGCACTGTTCTAAGCACATTTTATGCGTTTATTTTAATCCTTTCAACAGCCAAAGAGGGAGGTGCCATCATTATCTTTGCTATATATAAGAAAAGCAAGGGTCAAGGAGGTTGCCCCCTACCCAGGATCACAGAGCTGATCAACCAAGGGGCCAGGATTTGAACTCAGGCACATCTCGTGCTTAGATTCAGCCCAGTGTCTGCATGCCCCCCCCACCCCAGTAGGCCATGGGAAAGGTTTTGGGGGAGATGTTGGCCAAATACACCCTTACAGAGGGTTTGGGTCTTTTAGGCAAAGGCTGGGTGGGGATTGCTCCCTGGGACTGACCTTGGATGTTGTCCCCACAGCTGCGGAGTAAATTAGGGCCCCCCGAGATCCAGAAGTTTGCAATGCTGCTGCGGGAGTACCGGCTGGGGCTGCCCATCCAGGACTACTGCTCAGGCTTGCTGAAGCTCTATGGGGACCGGCGCAAGTTCCTCCTCCTTGGTGAGCCCCCTGCCACACCCCCCGAGATCAGGCAAGGACCCTGCTCCCAACTGGTCCACGACACTCAGGCATCAGGCTAGAAGCGTTTTCTCCTAGTCCTCAGCCTCCAATAAAGCCAAGATCATGAAATCCATGGCACATTTGAGGAGACAGGCGCAGGGCAGGGAGGGACTTGCTTGCAGTCACAGCCCATCAGTAGAGAGCACTGGTATATCCATTCACCTTCATAGCAAAGCTGGGGTGGTGGGGGGAATATTCTCCCCATTTACCCCATGGGGCAGCTGACGCTCAGAGAGGCTGAGGCACTTGTCCAAGATCACACAGCTGGTAAGGAGGGCTGATCATAATAACAGGAATAATATTAATAAGCTAACAGGTAATATCTTTGTCAAGCATCATCTCACTGAATGCTTCAGTTTGGGAAGGTAGAAGCTCTCATTTGCCCCCATTTGGCAGATGAGCAAAATGAGGCCCAGAGAAGCAAAGTAAAGTGCTAAAGTCACATAGCTTGCGAGTGGAGATGGAAGCAAAACAAGCTGACTTGTATGAAGCACGCAGTGTGCTGGCCCCTCCTCACATCCCCCCCTGGGAGAAGAGGTGCAATCATCTCAGTTCTACAGGGAGGAAAGTAAGGCCCAGAGCAGCTGTTTGGTTTTTTTGTTTGTTTGTTTGTTTTCAACGTTTTTTATTTATTTTTGGGACAGAGAGAGACAGAGCATGAACGGGGGAGGGGCAGAGAGAGAGGGAGACACAGAATCGGAAACAGGCTCCAGGTTCCGAGCCATCAGCCCAGAGCCTGACGCGGGGCTCGAACTCACGGACTGCGAGATCGTGACCTGGCTGAAGTCGGATGCTTAACCGACTGCGCCACCCAGGCGCCCCCAGAGCAGCTGTTTAATGAGGGTCACACAACTAATAAATGGGAAAGTAGCAGTTGCAATAATGACAACAACGATAAGCTAATGTGTAGTGAGCATTTATTATGTGCTGAGCATTAGGTCATTGTTCTCTGGCTCAGAGTCAAGGAACTTGTGCAGGACCACACAGCCAGAGAGCGGGCGGGCTGGGGATTCGAACTCGGTTCTCCGGAGAAGGTGATTCCACGATGGGAGGGGAAGGGCTGAACCCTGAGGCGTCCCTCTGCCCCTGGCCCCGCAGGGATGCGGCCCTTCATCCCGGACCAGGACATTGGCTACTTCGAGGGCTTCCTGGAGGGCGTGGGCATCCGCGAGGGGGGCATCCTCACCGACAGCTTCGGCCGCATCAAGCGCAGCATGAGCTCCACGTCGGCGTCGGCCGTGCGCAGCTACGACGGGGCGGCCCAGCGGCCCGAAGCGCAGGCCTTCCACCGGCTGCTGGCCGACATCACGCATGACATCGAGGCGCTGGCACCGGACGATGAGAGCACCGACGAGGAGGCCAGGGACTCCCCGGGTGGGGGCGACACGGTTGAGGACAACTACCTGTAGCCGCCACCCATGCGGAAGGCGGGGAAGCATCCTCAATCCCACCTGTGTCTCACTCGCTCCTGCCTGTGGGACCCCAGCCCCAGGGCCCCCCTCCCGGGGTGTCTGACCTCGCCCTTGGCGCTCCAGTCCCTGCAATACCGAGAATGTCCTGCAGGGGGCGGGACCCCCAAATCGCAGGCAGTTGCCCGAGGCTCAGCCAGCCCCTCTGCCAGACCTGGGTGGGCAACATTCTACTCTGTCACTAGCCCCAGGTGCCAGGGACAGCCCCTCTCTCCCGCCACTCCTGCAGCTTTCTGGAGGCCAAAGGACAGATGAGGAGTGGGCTCCACCTGCTGACAGACTGAGAAAAGACTTCCCAGAGCCCAGAGACCTCTTGTTCTTCCCATTTTACAGTTTGAGAAACTGAGGTTCAAAAAAAGGTGAAGGAACTTGAGGAAACCTCCTATTTCTCCTGAGATATTACCTCAAAGTACACATACAATAGCGTAGAGGGCCTTTTTAAGACTCTAAATGGCAGGGTCGCCCCTCCCCTGATGGCAGGAATTGGATCACCAGTGTGGCATATCTCCACTGACAGTTGGGTCAGAGGTAGGTGATGGGGGTCCCAGTCTTGGCCCTAAGACTCTGAACAAGTTGCTTGTTCGGATCTTGGATTGGGAGCCAGACAGACCTAGGTCTCCTGTCTGGTTAGTGTTCTCACCTCTTGGTGACTTCCATTCCCTAATCTGTCCCATGAGGTCGGCCCCATCCACCTCACAGGGTTGGTTGTGGGGATTAACAAAAGCACAAGGCCTTAGTGCTGGGTCTAGCCCGTAGTAGGCACTCAATAAATGTTCCCTTCCACTTCTAACACTTTCGGACTTGGTGTACCTGTCTTGGCTGGGCGCAGTACAATGGAAACTGAGGTGGGGGTCAGATGTAAGAAGATCTTTGGGGAAGTTTGTGAAGAGGAACTAGGACTTGCCCTTCGTGACCCTATTACACCCTGGCTCTGCGCTCAAGCCCCAAATGAAAAGTACCTGAGACTCCACAGGCTATCATCACAGGGGGCCGGGGTGGTTAAAGAAACCTGACAGCCGGGTTGGAGAGGTTAGAGAAGTCGGCATGAGGACAGCTTCAACACAGCCTGAGTAAAGGCTTGGAAGCTAGAAGGAGTGACCCCTGAGAGGGGGCCAGAGACTCACGCAGAAGTGCCGAAACTTATTTGTAAAGCTTTAGAGCCTTCCATGGCCAGACACATGGTCCTTACCGTGAGGTAGGTACAATTATCACCAATTAAAAATTTTTTTTAATATTTATTTATTTTTGAGAGACAGAGAGAGACAGAACATAAGCAGGGGAGGGGCAGAGAGAGAGAGAGAGAGAGAGAGAGAGAGAGAATGAGAAGCAGGCTCCAGGCTCTGAGCTGTCAGCACAGAGCCCGATACGGGGCTCGAACTCACAGACCGTGAGATCATGACCTGGGCCAAAGTTGGCTGCTTAACAGACTAAGCCACCCAGGTGCCCCTAATCATCACCAATTTTAAAGTAATATTATTATTAGGGCTTCAGGTCCAGGGTTCCAGGATTTATACTCAGTTTGTAGCAAATGATGTTTTCTTTTGCTTTATTCCCCCCTCTATCCACCCATTCCCCACCCTCCTTCCCCTCCCCACCGTGGGCACCCACCCTATGTGTTGATCTACGTCCTGGACGTAAAATACACAATGCATCGTGTGTGTATTTACACCACATGAATGGTATTGTGTAAAGATCTCAATCTGACGCTTCCTTTTTTCACTCCATCATATGATTATTTCTAAGTTCCACCCATGTTTCTGTGGGAAAATCTAGCCTATTGTATCATATTGCTGCAAAGCATTCCAAGCTGAGCATCCATGGCGTTATTTATTCACCCCTGTCCCCCTGTGATGGATGCCCAGGTGGCTTCCAATTCCCTCTCACCACAAACAACACTGTGATGAACATCTGTGTACATGACCCTATAAGCCTGTGTGAAAACTTCTTTGGACCCTATACCCAAGATGGAATCCTAAATCACAGGGCACATATTTTTTAAATGTCACTAAATTCTACTAGTAGCGTGTGAAAGATGCTTGTCTCCCCACATTTTCAATTTTGCCTATAGTTTGGGTGTAAGGTCATCTCAGTGTTTGAATTTCTCTGATGATATGAGACTCAGAATCTTCTGTGCTTGCCAGACATTTGGGCTTCCCCTTCACTGAATTGCCTGTTCCTGTCTGGTGCCCATTATGAATTGGGTTTCCTGTCTTTTTCTTGTCGATTTGCAGGAGTAGCCTGTAAATTTTAGATATTAATCTCTTGCTGGATATTGATGTTCCCAGTATCTTCACCTGATCCACTGCTCATCCGCTGGGTTTGTCTGTGGCAGTGGCTTTCAAACTCTACCGTGCACCAGAATCTCCTGTTCGGCTTGCTAAAACACAGATCACTGAGCCCCACCCCAGAGTCTCTGACTCCGTAGAGTAGGGGTGGGACCTGAGGTTCTGCATTTCTAACAAGTACTCAGGTGATGCTGATGGTCCAGGGAGCACACTTTGCGAACCACTGGCCTCTGGTGACTTCCTTTGAGCAAATTTGTTCCACTGAACAAATCCATAATTTTGATGTTTTCAAATTTATTTACCTTCATTTTATGGATGAGGGAACTGGAACGTAAGGAGGTGAAGTGAATGACCCAAGGTCACCAGTAAGCTGGGATTCGGACCCATGTCTGGCCAACCCCAGCGCGCATGCTCCTAGCCGCTCTGCTATCCTGTCCGGCAGCTTTTGGGATGTAGTGACCACAGGCTGAGGCATTTGTCCTGAGACTATAGGGAACTTTAATAGGTTCCTGAGTGAGGCAGACGTAGAGGGAGAAGCACAGTGACAGGGCTGCCGAGAGTCACTGGAACATTCTTGCCTCATAGCTCCAGGGATGGAGCAATTTCCCTCACACCCCAAGGAAGTCCCCACCCACCCCGGAACTACCCTCTTACCAAAGCCATGTAATGCCTTGGTTTCTGAGGTCCAAAGGGCCCTGACTGGGGCAGTCTAGGCTCTGAGCCTGGGGACTCTGGCCACACTTCCTCCTGTAGCATTCAGAGACCCTGCCAGGATCGCTTCCCAATATGGTTTCATTCTTGGCACTGCAAGAGGGGAAATACCCCTGGGCATGAGATAGCTGCTTCCCAAAGACCTCTAGGGGTGGGGTAAGGATGGAATTTCTGTACCAGCTCGGTCTCCTGGGCACAGTTTTGACCCATGGACAAGTGGTAAAGTTAGTGAAATCATCTCCAGCTGCCCCTTACAGTGTGGCTCCTTTTATTTAGGGCCCTGCAACTTAACTTCTCTCCCTCCCAGCTTCCGACAGAAGACTCCTAGCAGCGCTCCTTGACTGTGTGCTGGGAAAGAGTCCTCTGGCCGCTGTCATTTGATCACCAGATGTTTAGAGAGCATACACTCTGTAGCAGGCATTGTGCTAGACAAGAGGGAGATATAGAACAATCCCTGCCCACTGCGGGGGGGGGGGGGCTCTCAGCTTGATGGGAGTCCCCAAATCACTACAGCATAAAGTTCTCAACTGTCAAATCAGAGTGGGAAACTATCTCTTCCTAGGGAAGACAGGAAAGGCTTTGCAGAAGGGGTGACTTACGAGCAAGACTTTGAAGGAGGAGCAAGATTTTTGGCAGGTGGAATAAGGTAGACAGGAGAGCCCCACCCCCCCTCCCCGGCAGGGCCATCATGAGCAAAGGGCAGGGAGCACGAAGGAACATGGCACACTCCAAGGACTGGTAACCAGTTAGGTCTACTGCAGTGGTTAGGCACTGGTGGCCCCGGGGGTCAGACCAAGTGACTTTTGAATCCCAATTCTATCATGTGCTAGTTGGGGGACCTTGGATAAGCTCCTACATGTCTCTGGGTCTTTGGTTCCCTCACCCACAAAATGAGGCTAATAATAGCATCACCCTCAGAGATCTTGTAGATTGCTGAAGACTTCAGGATAATCCACGTAAACGTACATACCGCAAGTGCTCAATAAATATGACCATTTTTATTGCTGGAGGGACATGGGGTGTCGGGGGTGGGGAGCAGGACTTAAAGGAGAGGAAAGCAGAGGAGTGGGCAGATTGAGAAGGCTTTTGAAGTGCAGGCAATGGAGAGTGACCTAAAGGGCTTGCATTTTACTGAAGTGAGTCTAGCTGCTTGGAGAGGAGGGTTGACTGGAGGTCCAAGGAGAGTCTGGGCCTGGGAGCTGGGCAGGACCTGAGGAGAAAGGCAGAGACCTGACTCAGATAGGGCGAGGAGAAAGAAAAGGAGAAGGCGTGTTCAGGGAGGGGCAGGGTTGAGAGGGCTCCCTCCCTGTTCAGAAACAGCTGCCTTTCACATCCTTTGATTGGATTCATTCATCCGTTATTTAGCACTTGAACCGTGGCCTCGTGGGGCTTACATTCTAGAAAGTTTATGTTCCTATTAAATAATGTTACTTGGAGCCCGCAGGTGCAGTATCCACCTGTTTAGGCTTAAACGATCAGAAATTGGCAGTCCTATTGGTGTGCCTTCCATTTCTGACTTGTCTATGTCAGACATTTCAGATGAAGGGCAAAGGGTCTTAGAGCCAGGCCAGCCTGTCCTGCCCGCTTCCTGTGATGGTGAGTTCCCTGTCTCCTGTGACAGCCCTTTTCATCCAGTGCAAGAGCTAACAACTGCCTCCTTGCCCACTCACCTCCTATTCCCCACCCCCAGGTCCCAGCATCACCTTTTCGAGCCCTGCATGACACAGCTGCTCCCTTGGACCCCGGGCAAGCTCTGCAGTGATGCACAGAAAATGACACAACCTGCAGAAACTTCTTGTTTATCTGACTCAAAGCAACTTGTTCCAAAAAAAAAAAAAAAAACCCAAAACTTCAAAACCTGGGTTTTGAAGCTTATCATGTAGACAAAGGGATAGGGCCTCTGATGTGCAGAGGATATTCAAATAGATAATAAACACCCATAGCCCAGTAGCAACTTGTACAGTTCACAGAAAAGAAAATACAGGGGTCACTGGGTGGCTCAGTTGGTTAAACATCCAACTTTGGCTCAGGTCATGATCTCACAGTTAGTGAGTTCGAGCCCCACATTGGGCTGTGTGCTGACAGCTCAGAGCCTGGAGCCTGCTTTGGATTCTGTCTCTCTCTCTCTCTCTCTCTCTCTCTCTCTCTCTCTCCTACCCCCTCCCCCACTCGTGCTCACTCTCTTTCTCTCTCCCTCTATCTCAAAAATAAATAAGCATAAAAAAATTTTAATGAAAATACAAATAACTCTGATATGTGGTAAGTGTCAAACTCACCCATAATAAGAGAAACACAAATTAATACTACATTGAGAAAACATTTTTAAAGTGCTGGGTTGGCTAAGCTTGGAGAGTTTGGTAACGTACATGTGGTTGCAGGTGCAAGGAAACAGTCACATATGGCAGGTGGAAGGGTACATTGGTATAAACCCTATTTAACAATATTTTAAATGCACAGACCCCTTGATGCAACAATTCCACTGCCAAGAATTTCTCCTACAAGTATACTCACACAAGTGGAGAAGATGGATGTGCAAGGAAAATCATTGAGATTAGAAATAAACAGGGGTTGCCTGGGTGGCTCAGTCAGTTAAGCGTCCGACTCTTGGTTTCAGCTCAGGTCATGATCTCATGGTTTGTGAGGCAAACGTGAGCCCCACGTGGGGTTCTGCACTGACAGTGTAGTGCCTGCTTGGAATTCTCTCTCTCCCTCTCTCTCTGCCCCTCCTCTGCTCTCTCTCTCTCAAAAATAAATAAATAAACTTAAAAAAAGAAAGAAAGAAATGTTCAGGGATAGGAGACTGGTTAAATAAACTGTGGCTCACGCAGACAATAGAATGTCATACAGCCATTCATAAAAATGAAGAAGCTGTCTATGAACTGATATGAAATTATCTCTAAGATAAAGTAAGTGAGGGGGAAAAGGCAGGGTGTAGAGCAATGCACTTTGAATAGTGTTGTCTTTTTGCGTAAAGAGGGTGGGAAATGTCTTTGTGTATATGCATGGAATAGTTCTGGAAGAATATACAAAACAGTTGTAGTTGCTGCCTCTGAGCTGGAAGAGTGTGTAGCTATATAACAAGGAGAGAAGGAAACTTTGTTTCATGATGTGTCTTAAATGTTGTACCATGAATGTGAATTATAGAAAAGCTTTAAAAAAAAAACACTATTGTGATATTTATCATACTCTGTAACACCATCTGTTTCCATGTCTATCTGATCTCCATCCTCCACCCCAACACACACACACACACACACACACACACACACACACACACACATCTTGTGAGGGGAAGAGGGATAGCTGGTTCTGACTCATTCCTGCACTCCCTGGAGCCCAGCGTAGCACCCAGCACAAAGCAAATGCTCAGAAAATTTGAATACACATTCACAATGACTACCTTCTCCAAGGAGACCCCGGTTAGTCTAGCCTCCTAGTATCTCTGCTCTCGTGCAGACCATTCCCACATTGAACAGGGATGATCCGGAGAACTAATGTGATGCTTCACCCTGCTCTCCGGGATCCCTCGCCCTGGGGGAAGCCAGCCACCGTGTCATGAGTACTCATGCAAGCCTCATGGAGAGGTTCACTTGGTGAGGAACTGCCACCTCCTGCCACGAGTCGTGTGAGTGAGGCATCTTGGAAATGGATCCTCAGCCCCAGTCAATCCTTTGGATGATTCCAGGCCTGACCTTGATGGCAGGCTGGTGAAAAACCCCAAGCCAAACTACTGACCTAAACTGCCTCCAAATTCCTGACCCCCCCCCAAATTGTGTGTGATAATTACTGTTTCTAATGTTTTAAGCTGCTAAATGTACACAGCAATATACACCCAATGCAATCAATAAATCTTTATTAAGCCTTTACTGAGTTTCAGCTCTGGGGCAGGGGGATTGCAAGAGAAAAAGGCATGACTTCAGGGGAGCAGGCCATGTGCACGTTCATTCCTTCAGCTAACATTTACTTTTTTAAAGATTTTATCTTTAAGTAATCTCTACACCCAATGTGGGGCTCGAACTCACATCCCCGAGGTCAAGAGTTGCACGCTCCACCCACTGAGCCAGCCAGGGGTCCTTCTGCTAACATTTATTGAGCACTTACTATATACCTGGCCCTGTGCTGAACGCTGACACAAAATGTTGGCAATTAAAATACCCTCTAGGACAAAAGGGAACTTTCTAGAGTGATAGAAATGTATATCTTATCAGGTTGAAGTTACATTGGTGTACGTGCATCTATAAAAACTCAGCAAATGAACACTTAATCTTATGCACTTTGTTGTATGTAAATTTTACACGAAAAATACTGTAAACAAACGTTGAATTCCAGTTAATAAAATGTGAGCCGAAAAGTGAAAGTAGTCAGAGAAAGACAAATCATATGACTTCACTCATATGAGGAATTTAAGATACAAAACAGATGAACATAAGGGAAGGGAAGCAAAAAGAATATAAAAACAGGGAGGGGGACAAAACATAAGAGACCCTTAAATACAGAGAACAGAGGGCTGCTGGAGGGGTTGTGGGGGGGGGATGGGCTAAACTGGTAAGGGGCACTAAGGAATCTACTCCTGAAATCATTGTTGCCTTGTATGCTAACTTGGATGTAAATTTAAAAATAAAAAAAATTTTTTTTTAATTAAAAAAAATGAAAATGTGACCTGAAGTAATTTACTTTGAAATACATTTTATTTATTAAAAAAAATATTTTTTTAACATTTATTTATTTTTGAGACAGAGAGAGACAGAACATGAACAGGGGAGGGTCAGAGAGAGAGAGAGAGGGAGACACAGAATCTGAAACAGGCTCCAGGCTCCAAGCTGTAAACACAGTGCCCGATGTAGGGCACAAACTCATGAACTGTGAGATCATGACCTGAGCTGAAGTCGGACGCTTAACCGACTGAGCCACCCAGGCACCCCTGAAATACATTTTAAAAAGGGGGGTGGACATGGGGCGCCTGGGTGGCTCAGTCAGTTGAGTGTCCGATTTCAGCTCAGGTCATGATCTCACAGTTTGTGGGTTTGAGCCCCGCGTCAGGCTCTGTGCTGACCGCTTGCTCAGAGCCTGGAGCCTGCTTCGGATTCTGTGTCTCTTTCTCTCTCTGCCCCTCCCCCACTCACATTCTGTCTCTGTCTCTCTCAAAAATAAATAAACATTTAAAAAATTTTTTTAAAAAAGGGGGGGCGGAGTGGACAGATGGCTAGATGGACAGACATGTGAAGAAGCCTGTAGAATATTAATGGCGGAACATAAAGTGGTAAGTCCTGTAGGGGTTTTGTTGTAAAAGTCTTTCAATTTTGCTACATGCCTGGCAATTTTCATTAACAAAATGTTTGGGGAAAAGACCTTCAATAACCATATATGTCAGTCCTCTCATTAATTATTAGTGTTTCAATTACACAAAATAAAAACAAATACAGTCTGGTTTAAAAATGGAAAAAAAAAAAAAAACAACTGAGAAAAAGTCATCCTCTCTTTCCCCCTGATTCCAACTTTCCTTTCTTCTTCAGCGACAACGTCTGTTGTTGCCGGCTGTGTAGTTTCCAGACCTTTCTCTTAGCATCTCCATACATATATGGGTAAATACAAAACCGTGTTGTTGTTGTTGTTGTTGTTGTTTGATGAGTGTGTTTTCATCCTATCCTGCCAATGTGTCTTGGGGATCTCTCCACCTCAATTCACGCAATGGCCTCAGTTTTAAATTGCTGAGTAGAGGACGTGCCGTGTTCAAGACGCGAAGCTCGGGCACGAGGTATTGCTCAAGAGCAGACGGTAAATCCGAATTGCTGGGACACGAACCCATTCTCTTGGTTTCTGGGGCGTGGCCGCACCCTCCGGGAGCCCGGCCAAGGCTGAGGGGGCAGGGCAGGTCTTTTTTTTTTTTTAATTGTTTATTATCTTTGAGAGAGAGAGAGACAGAGAGACAGAGAGCAAGCAGGAAAGGGGCAGAGAGAGAGGGAGACACAGAATCCGAAACAGGCTCCAGGCTCTGAGCTGTCAGCACAGAGCCCGACGCCGGGCTCGAACTCACGGACTGCGAGATCATGACCTGAGCCTTAGTCGGCCACCTAACCCAACCGACTGAGCCACCCAGGCGCCCCTGGGCAGGCCTTTTATGTCGGGGAATGCTGGGGGGGCGGCAGGCCTAGGGGACCTGCCTGGGTTTGCGCATGCGCAGGGGCCCAGGAGGAAGTCAGATAAGCGCTTCCCCTTTTCTTGCCCTCCGGGGACCCTGGGGGAAGGCAGGGGGTTGTGAAACCGAGCTGTCCCCCAATCCCCCTGGGGCGGGGGGGAACCCGTCAGCTGGAGGAGGCCACGCAGCTGGGGGCAGAAAAACAACTTCACGGGCTCCCCTCAGCACCCCCATTCCCACGCCACACCCCTGGGCACAGGTCAGCTGACGTTAGGATGGTACCTGCTGTAGGGATCCAAGGCACTCATGGTGTCCGCGGTCACCACAGGAGAAAGCCCCAGCTCCTTATCAGCGTCTGCTGCCATTTCCAGCCTAATTTTCCACCTGTCTACGCCCGAGGGCTTCAGGCACCAACAATAGGGTTCATCATTCAGGCCAGGCTGTTCCTCCCTCCAGCCTTTGCCAGGCTGTCTCTTCTGTCTGAAATACCCATTGCCATGATCTTCTGTTAGCAACCTTGAAAGGTCAACCTATCGCCTCCTTCAAGAAGTCCTCCTTGATGCAGCCCAGGCTGGACCAGTGTCCCTCCAACTTTTGGTCTTAACAATATCATGGGCCTCACTCTCTCCCACAGCATTTTCCGCTCTGCATCTAAGTTATTGGTTTAAGTTTTTCTCTCCCTAATTGGACTGGATGTGGCTTGAAGGCCAAGACTATCTTGTCCATCTTTTTGTGCTTCCAGCCCCTGGCAGAGACGTACATAATAAGTCCTTAATAAACACTAATAAAATTTATCAAAGTACAAAGGGTTTGGATCTCAGTGCTATCGTTCACTGGCTGTTTGCAAACCTCGAGCTTCAGTTTCTTCATCTGTAAAATGGGCACACGAATAGTACCTGCATGGAACTTGCAAATAAGCAGAAGAGACAGACGATAAACAGATTAACTTATTATAAATAAGTATTACAGTGCCTGGTGGTGACAAGTTCTCTGGAGAAAAATAAGGCAGGGTGAGAGGAGAAGATGGAGAGTGGAGGAACTCTTAAGAAGGGGTGCCAAGGACCTGCTGGGGGCTGTTGTTGAGTTTCTTAAGGGCTAGTCTTCTCAGATTTTCATTTGCCTGTCTTGGGAAATGAGTGCAGCACTGACCTGCCTGGGAGGGTATTGCTGTGAAATGAGCATTGGCTACTTTGCAAATTAAAGGGGAAATATCTGAGTCCTGAAATAATGATTGTGGCTCTCTTCCCCACCCCCCCATCCTGTTTTGAATATGGAACAATCAACAGTGGTCCCAAAGAATTCGAAATATGAAATGCAAATGACCCCTAGAAATAGGAAAATATATTTTTGGAAGAGTCAAATGACTCACTGTAAAGTGAAGCCCATGTTGTTCCCTAGCTCCTGCCCTCCCTCCAGGACTGAACTCTGGGGTGTGTCCTCTGGTCCCAATTTGTCTCTCTATTCCTCAGTTTCCAGGGCACACTTACTGAGTTTGTGTACAGATTACAAGCACCGGCTTTGGAGGTACACCTGAGGGTCCCAGACTTGGGAATCCCAAGCTCTCCCATTTGCTGGCTGTGTGACATTGGACAGGTGTCTATACCTCTCTGAGCCACCCCCTTATAATCATTCCTATCTCAAAGAGATTAAATGAGATGATATAAGTGAGGGCATAATAATGAGAGCTTTTAAGGCAAGTTTTAATGACCTGGTGAAGTAAGTACTCTTACCATTCCACTTTGCAGATGAGAAAACAAAGTCACGGCTGGTTAAAGGCAGTCAGTCCAGCCTTTGCTTCCATCTTTCCTCCATCCTCGACCCCACTGTCAAGTACATACCAAACTTTTCTTGACTTTTTAATCCTCTGGAAATCCTACCCAGCCTCAATTGTATCTTGTCCGTGAAGTCTCTGATTTTTAAATTGACTTAATTTTTGAATAGTTACTATAGTCAAGTGATGCAGAATTAAAGAGTACAGAGGGTCTACCAGGACCTGTAGGTCTCCTTCCCTGTTCTGTCACCCGGCTACACAATTTCCCTCCCTGGAAGAAACCATGGGGACTGTGTTCAGGTGCGCCCTTCCTGACTCAGCCCGACATGTGCTGGTAAATTCCCATGTATGTTTGGTCTCTTGTTTGACACAAATGGTAAAATACAAGAGCTGTTGTGCACTTTGCTCCCTGCCCAATCCACTTATCCACTTATCCCCTAGTAGTACCTAAGGAGTTTCTTCATTCTTTAAAAAATATAAATGTTTTTTTTTTTTCAACGTTTATTTATTTTTGGGACAGAGAGATACAGAGCACGAACGGGGGAGGGGCAGAGAGAGAGGGAGACACAGCATCGGAAACAGGCTCCAGGCTCTGAGCCATCAGCCCAGAGCCCGACGCGGGGCTCGAACTCACGGACCGCGAGATCGTGACCTGGCTGAAGTCAGACGCTTAACCGACTGCGCCACCCAGGCGCCCCAAAAATATAAATGTTTTTATTGAATTATGACTCACATAGCATACATTCATCCATTTTAAATGTACAATTCAGTGGTTTTTTGGTATATTCTGAGTTGTGCAACCATGACTGCAATCAATTTGAGGACATTTTCATTAGCCAACTCCCCCTCAAAAAAACATACCCATTAGCAGTCACTCCTTATTTTACTCTAACCCCCAGCCCTAGGCAACCACTAGTCTACTTTCTGTTTCTGTAGATTTGACTCTCCTGGACATTTCATATAAATGGAATCATACAATATGTGGTCTTTTGTGACTGGCTTCTTTCATTTAACATAATATTTTCAAAGTTCTTTTGTGTTGCAGCATATATCAGTACTGCATACCTCTTTATTGCCAATTGCCAACTAATATTCCATTGTATGGACATACCCCATTTTATGTATCCGTTGAGGGACATCAAAGTTGTTTCCACTTTTTGCTACGATGGATAATGCTGCTATGAAATTTTCATTTACAAGTTTTTGTGTAGACATATATTTTCAGTTCTCTTGGGCATATACCTAGGCATGAGATATCTGGGTCATACGGTAACTCTATGTTTAACCCTTTGAGGAACCTCCACACTGTTTCCCAAAGGCACTGTACCATTTTACATTCACATCAAAAATATATTTGGCTTATAATTTCTTCTTACTCTCATCAACACTTGTGATTGTCTTCTTGATTGTAGCCATTCTTTTTTAATGTTTATTTATTTTTGAGACAGAGAGAGACAGAGCATGAATGGGGGAGGGGCAGGGAGAGAGGGAGACACAGAATCCGAAGCAGGCTCCAGGCTCTGAGCCATCAGCCCAGAGCCTGACGCGGGGCTCGAACTCATGAACCGTGAGATCGTGACCTGAGCTGAAGTCGGACGCTCAACCGACTGAGCCACCCAGGCGCCCCGATTATAGCCATTCTAATGGATGTAAAGTGACATCTCATTGTGGCTTTAATTTGTATTACCCTAACGACTAATGATAAGGGGCATCTGTTCATGTGCTTATTAGCTATTTGTATAACTTCTTTGGAGAAATGTCTATTCAAATCTTTTGCCCACTTTTCAATTATGTTGTCTTTTTATTGTTGAGTTGTGTTACTTATGTATTTGGAATACCAGTCCTTTACCAGATCTGTGATGTGCAACTATTTGCTCCCATTCTGTGGGGTGTCTTTTCATTTTCTTATTATCTCATTTGCTACACATGTTTTTAGTTTTGATGAAGTCCAGTTTATTTTTGTTGTTGTTATTTGTGTCACATGAAGAAGGCTTTGCTTAACTCAAGGTCATGAAGGTTTACTGCTAAGAATTTTATAGTTTTAGCTTATATCTTTAGGTCTATGATCCATTTGACTTATTTTTGTGGATGGTGTGAGATAGGGATCCAACTTCATTATTTTGCACGGGGATATCTAGCTGTTCCAGCACAATTTATTGAAAAGACTCGTCTTTTCCCCATTGAATTGTCTTGGCACCTGTGTTGATAATCAGTTGGCCATAATGTAAGGGTTTACTTCCAGACTCTCGGTTCTGTTCCACTGATAGGTATTTCTACCACACTGTCTTGATTATTGTAACTTTGTAGTAACTTTTGAAATTAGAAATTGTGAGTCCTCCAACTTTGGTTTACTTTTTCAAGATTGGTTGGCTGTTCTGGATTCCTTGCATTTCCATACAAATTCCAGGATGAGCGTGTCTATTTTTTTAATAGATGAGAATTATGTTGATCAATTTGAAGACTATCCTCACCTTAACAATATGAAATCTTCCAAGCTATGAAAGAATGTCTTTTCCATGAGATATCTTTCCCACCCCATGAGATGCCTTTGTTGAGGTCTTCTTCAGTTTCTTTCGAGGGTTTTTTTTTTTTTTTAGGTTTTGAAGTACCTTGCACTGCTTTTGTTAAAATTATTCCCAAGCATTTTATTCTTTTTGGTGATATTGTAAATGAAATTGTTTTCTTAATCTTATTTTCAGATTGATCATTGCTACTCTATAGAAATAGAGTTAGTTTTTTAATTAATTTATTTTTGAGAGAGAGAGAGAGAGAGAGAGAGAGGGAAACAGAGGATCTGAAGCGGGCTTCACGTAGACAGCAGGGAGCCCGATACAGGGCTCAAATTCATGAACCACAAGATCCTAACCTAAGATCAGACGCTTAACTGACTCAGACACCCAGGCGCCCCGAAATACAATTAGCTTTTATACATCCCTATTCTTTTCGACAATAGCTTGGTACTCCATTATTGTCTTATCAGTTATTTTCCCAGTCCCCAAATGATGGATATCTAGGTTCTTTCCAGTCCTTCCCTAGGACTATTCCTTTTCTAGGTTATGGACTAGTCCTTTTCGAGGTTATTTCCAGTAGAAGTGGCACTGTAATAACTTTCCTTGTACATACCCATGAAGTCTCAGGTATTCTGATCTTTTCTCTCTCTGAGTTTTTATGATTGTCAGTTGCCACCAGCTTGTCCCAAGCTCACTGTCATATTATCCTTGGATGACTGCCTCAGCCTGCTCACTGGGTTCCCTGCTTTCCTCGTGCCCCTCCAATCCATTCTTCACCCAGCAGACAGAGAGATCCTATTAAAATACAAGCCAGTGTGGCTTACTCCTCTGCTCAAAACCCTCCCGTGCCTCTCATCTTGTGTCAATTAAAGTTTCATATCAACATCGAGACTTCACGGCCTCACAATCTGGCTTCGTTACCTTTCCAATGTCATCTCCATCACTCTCTTCCCTATACCCACTCTGATCCAGCTACGTGGGCCTCCTTTATTTCTTAAACACACCAAGTGTGGATGCACCTCTGGACCTTTGCCGTTATTGTTCCTTCTGCTTAGAACACACTTCCCCTATATTGTCACATGACTCGCTCTCCCAACCCAGTGAGTCTCTGCAAGTTCTCTCCTCCTGAGGTCTTTCCGACCACTCTGTCTCAAGTCACATCCCGCCCTCTTTCCCTGATTTATTTTTCTTGGAATTCTTATCACCCCTGCGTGTAAGATGTTGATTGATTTTCACAACGACTCGCTTGAGATAAATACTATTGTTATTTCCACTCGACAGGTGAGGAAACTGAGGCTCAGAGGGGTGATTTGATTCGTTCAAGATCACTCAGTTGGTACATGGTAGTGACAGGGTTTGAACTATAGACTGACTCCAAAGATGCAGCATTTAACACCACTTCTTGGGGTCTGCTACATTCCCCGTGGCAATGAATGAATAGGCAAAATGTTTGCCATCCTGAGTACTGGTAAGGATGTGTTTCCGGATAAAATTTGTGATTGTACAAATGTTTTTTTAATGCTAATATGAGTTAGATAAGAAATACTTTTTTTAATTAAAAAAAGAGTGACAATACCAAATTGGCAAGGATGTGGAAAAACTGGAAATCATACGTTGCTGGTTTGAATGCAAAATGATATGCACACTTTGAAAACTGATTTAGCAGTGTATCATCAGGTTAAAACTTACACGTACTATATGACCCAGCAATTCCAGTCCTAAGTATTTACTCAAGAGAAATGAAAACATGTGCAAAGTCTTGTACCTGAATGTTCATGCAGCTTTATTCATGTAACCAGAACCTGAAAACAGCCCAAATGCCCATCACAAGTAAATGGATAAACAAATAGTGATACATTTATACTATGGAATACTACTCAGCAGTGAAAAGGAACAAAATACTGCAACATGTAACAACATGGGAAATCTCAAAAGCAATCCGTAAGTAAAAGAAGACAGACAAGGGATGCCTGGGTGGCTCAGTCAGTTAACTGTCCGACTTTGGCTCAGGTTATGATCTCACAGTTCATGGGTTCGACGCCATATTGGGCTCTGTGCTGACAGCTCAGTTTGGACCCTATTTTAGATTCTGTGTCTCCCGCTCTCCCTGCCCCTCCCCTGCTCATGCTCAGTCTCTCTCTCTCAAAAATTAATAAATGTTAAAAAAAATAAAAAAGAAAACAGACATAAAAGAATCATACTGTATGATTGTGTTTATAGAAAATTCTAGAAAAGACAAAGCTAATCTAGAATGACAAAGAGCCAAACAGTGGTTCCCTAAGGCAATGGGTGGGAGACATGGACTCCAATAGGCATAAGGGAACTCTCTGGAGTGAGAGAAATGTTCTGTATCTTTTTTTTTTTTTTTTTAAAGTAGGCTTTACATCCAGCGTGAAGCCCAGAGCGGGGCTGAACTCACGACCCCGAGATCAAGACCTGAGCTGAGATCAAGAGTCGGATACCCAATGAACTGAGCCACCCAGGCACCCCAAAATGTTCTCGATCTTGATTAGGGTGGTGGTTACACAGATGTATACCTTTGCCCAAACTCATCAAGTTGAATGTTTTAATGGTGCATTTTATTTATAAAACTATGCCACAGTAAAGTTTATAGGCGCTTTGGAAACACATACAAGGATTTTTATTGCAGAAGTACTTCAATAGCAAAAAAAAAAAAAGGGGGGGGCGGGGAGGCAGAATTGGCTATTAAGAGGAGAATGTTTCAGCTATCTGTGGTCCTTTACCATCAGAATAACAAATTTGTGGAAGGTGTAGCTGATGCTAATGATGACACTCTCAAGTCCCCAGAACACGTATCTTTCTTCCTGGAGGCTCCCTGTGGTGGCTGGAGCACACATGGGGCAGGCCAGAAGTGCTGGAGGATTAATACCTCTTGGGAGCATCCCTCAACCAACGTCTGCCAGGAGTTGTTATAGAAATGCCCAGGCTCCCTCATCACCTAGGCAGGATAACTCTGAAGTGAAAATAGTACACCATCTCCAGAGTTCCTGCTCCAGCAGGAGTGAGCTCCAAGAGCCCACAGTTGTAACTTGGTTAACAATGCTCTCTTTCAAAAGAAAAACAAACAAAAAAACCCAACTTTATCTTGAGAGAGAGCAGGAGCAGGAGCAGGGGAGGGGCAGAGAGAGAGGGAGAGAATCCCAAGCAGGCTGCGCTGTCAGCATAGAGCCCCATGTGGGGCTCAATCTCATGAACCATGACATCACGACCCAAGCCGAAATCAAGAGTCAGATGCTTAGGGTGCCTGGGGGGCTTAGTCAGTTGAGCATCTGACTTCAGCTCAGGCCATGAACTCATGGTTCCTGAGTTTGAGCCCTGCATCGGGCTCACTGCTGTCAGTGCAGAGCCCACTTCGTATCCTGTCTCTGCCCCCCTTTCTGCCCCTCCCCCCAAAAAATAAACATTAAAAAATTTAAGAAAAAGAAGAGTTAGACGCTTAATCGACTAAGCCACCCAGGCACCCCAACAATGCTCTCTTAGTTGGCTTTCTTCCCTCTCCTGTCTCATCCACCTGCTCCCTACCAGTGTTTTCTGCATCTCCCAGATAACCTACTTTCACTCGAATCTGTGTCTAAGGTCTGCTTCTGGGAAACTCAAATTAAGACTAATGGATGATACCAAGAGTCCGTCAAGATGTGGGGAAATGTTGGAAGAATGTTGGCAGCAGCCCTTCTGCAAGCATCCATCATTCTTGGCAAAGAAAGTCTTTACAAAATTCTTACAAGTCCATAGAAGGCATGGTAGTTGGGTACAATGTAGGTGTCCATGACTAGGGGAATGGGTAAATAAACTGGAGGATGTAGACAACGTGGGCTACTAAATATTAGTAACAGTGATGTTGTGGGGGGGGGGCACAAAACTGAGTCTCATTCAAGTACATTAAACACAGAATTAAATGTATTTTTAAAACTCACACATATGTATTTAAGCACATATACCAAACACGTAAGAGCAGGGTCATTATCTTTTGACTCATGGTTCTACCGCCCCATTCCCCCCACCCCCCACACACATTTGGTCATGTTTGGAGACATTTTTGATTGTCACAACTGGGGAAGGAGGTTAATCTAGTGAGTGCAGCCCAGGAATGCTGTTTATCATCCTACCATTCCCAGGACAGCTTCCCACAGCAAAGAATCATGCAGCACCAACCCACCCCAAAAGAATTATGCAGCCCACATGTCAGAAGTACTGAATTTGAGAAGCCCTGTGTAGCCCAGCACAGCATTGCTGAATGAATGAATGAGTGAATGAATGAGTGAGTGAGTGAATGAAGAGATGGTAGTGGTGGGAACATAGAAACGCACCAGGATTCTTACACATGTCGGAAGTGTGCGTGGTAGAATTTAGTGCGACAATATCTCTCTTTTTCCAGGAACAGGTGTGCTCTGCCCTTGCCGGGTCCTGAGCACGATCGTGTGGAGCCTCCAGCTGCCCTCCAAGCCCAGCATCCCGCCCCCTTAATTTTCGAAGTCCTCTGAGCTGCCGGAAGCCGGCCAAAAATGAGCCAGGGCGGTGCCTGCGGGTGAGAAAATTTGCATGAGGTTTGAATAGCGCAGGGCCTGCGGAGCGGAAACCGCGGACCACAGAAGTACCAGGAAGGCTTTGGACACGGCCTGGGGGAGGGATCTAGGCTGGGACACGGCCTGGGGGAGGGGTCTGGGCTGGAGAGAGTGGATCGGAATGGTAGGGAAAACCGATCAGAATGCTTGGGGCGGGAAGAAGGGGATTAGAATCCTGTGAGAGCGAGGGGGATAGGGGTTAGGATTCTTCTGGACCCAGTTGGAATCCTTTGATGAGAGATTAAAATCTTTGGAGGGTCGGATTGGAATCTTCGGATGGATCGGATTGGAATCCTGGGGCGGGGTGGATTAAAATCCTTTGTGAACAAGATTGGGGTTACCCAGGAGCGGGATTAGAATCCCTGGGGTTAGGGTTATAAATCTGGAGGGCTGGGTCAGAATCGTTTGAAGAGAAGGGTTGGGATCCTTTAGTTAGCTGGATTAGAATCTTTGGGGACAGGATTAGAAACCTCTGGTGGGCGAGATTACAAATTATTCAAATGTGAAATTCAAAATCCTTTGGGGCGGAATTGGGATTTTGGGAGGAGGAGAGGGTGTTGCGGTTCTTGAAGACAGGTTAGGATTCCTGGGGTGGAGTTAAATCCCTTGGGGACCGCGTTAGGTTTGGGGAGGGGGGGATTACAATGCATTGGGGGAGGTGTTGGAGGGGGTGGGGTTAAGATCTTTGTGGGACTGGTTAAAGTTCTTACGGGCGGGCTTATTATCCTTTAGGGAGCGTGTTAGGATCCTTAGGGGCAGGTTTAGAAACCTCGGATGGGCGACGGGATTAGGATGCTGGGAGGTGGGGCCTGGGATTAGAGTCCCTGCGGCGGGATTGGAGTCTTCAGGGGCGGGGCTAGGATACTTGGGGGCGGGGCTAGCATCGCTCAGGGCGCGGCTAAGGAGCCCAGATGGCCTGTGGGTGCCACGGCGTTGCTGGTCCCTGCCCGGGCGCACCGCCGGGGCCTAGAGGCGAGCGGGAGAGGACGCGGGCAGTTCTGCGCCAGGGGAGCCGGAGAAGCCCCGCGGCGCCCGCCGAGGCCCCTCAGGGCGTCATCCTTGCCTCTCGAAAGTCAGCCCGTCTCCCTTAGGGAACGGGCGCCCCGGGACGCCGGGGGCTGCTGAGCTGGGGGGGGGCTCGAGCTGCGAGGATCCGGGCTGCCCGCAGGACGAGGAGCGGGAGCCCAGGTGAGTGCGGCGGACGGGGGAAGCGGGGCAGCCTGAGGGTGAGCGCGGCCTGAGGGTCTTCGGCTGTTACGGAGGGAGGGGGGTGGGGGGCTGGGGCTGCACAGGGCGGGCTGGGGTGCGCAGCTGGAAGGTGCCGTCGGGGAAGCGGCGGACGGGCCGTGGGATGAGGGGCCCACGGAGCGGGGAGTGGGGCAGATGAGGGGCGGGATTGCCCTGCGAACCTGGAAAAGCTCGAGGGGAGGGGAGCTCTGGCCACCGAGTGACTTTGTTCCAGCCTCCACTTTTCGGGGCCGTCCAGGTTCCCCTTCTGCAAAAGACAAGAAAAACGAGAAGGAAGGGATGGGGCTTCGCGGAGACCGGGAGGGGAAGGCCCTTACGGTTCCTGGTGGGGGTGGGTGACGAGTCACGGCAGGTTGGCAGCCGGGTTGGCGACCTTCGTGGGGAAGGGGCCAGCTGGCCGTAGGCGTGACGTGCGAACCACACCCGGGCGGAGCTGCAGCTGGGCCGGCTGTGCTCCCTCCTCCTCCCGCGCTGGGCCCTGATCCCCAGCAGGTCTAGGTCGAACCTCAAAACCTCCTGGACAGACCGCAGGGTGGCTGCCGGTCGTTTTCCTCCTTGTGACACCTTGGGCAAGTCGCTCTCTTTCTCCCAATTCCAGTTTCCTCATCTGTTAGGCGGGGCTGTTGTTGTTTTCCCAAGGCCACAGGGAGCTGGAGTATGTGAAGTCATGTTTACTGTGGTGTAAGGGGAAGGGGGTTTCCGGGAGCAAGCTGCCTGTTGACCTTGAGCAAGGGATTTTGCCTTCCTGTGCCTCCGTTTTTACACCTGTCGGTTAGGGATAATAATGATAATGGCTCCCTCAACAGGGTTGTTTTGAAGGTTAGATTAAGTTAAGCTCTTAGGACACCACCTGACAGGTATGCATGCTTAATACACGTTAACTGTTGTCATAGCTACATTATGGTCTAGCCCAGTGCCTCGCAAACTTCAGCGGTACCCCGGAACCACCTGGAAGGTTTGTTAAGACACAGGTTTCTGGGTCCTGATCCCAGGGTTTCTGATTCAGTAGGTCTGGCCTGGGAGTCTGAGAATTTACATTCTGGAGTAATGCTGCTGCTGGTGGTCCAGGGACCAAACTTTGAAAGCCACCACGTTAGCCTTCGGCCAGGACAGAGAAAGGCCTCAATAGATATTGCTTCCTTTACCCATGGCTTTCTCTTCACTATCCTTTTTTTGTTTTGTTTTGTTTTCCTTAGGAGGGGAGGAGGGAAGGTTAAAATAAAGAAAAGTGAAGAAGACCCTATACCAAATATCCCAGGAACCCCACCACCCAGAATTAACAAATGTTAGCATTTTGTCATGTTTTTGTTTCTGATTTTCAAAAAATGAAATTATTAAAAGTAATGATAAAACGGAAGACTTTCCGCCTTGTATCCCTCTCAGTCCTGTTTTCTCCCTTCCCAGAGGCAACCATTGCCATGAAATATAATCCTTCCCGGTCTGTGCTTTCATGAATGTATTGCATAGAGATGGATGCACAAATTATACATAGAATTGTTTTCTGTGTATTGAAGATCTCCAAAAATGCTATCCAGCTGTGATTCCTCTACAATATCCTTTGTCCCTGCCTTCTCATCATTAAGGTGTCAGGGTCTAGCCAGGATGAGAAACAGAGGGAGGCCTAGTTCATTCCTTCTTTTTTTTTTTTTAATGTTTTTATTTATTTTTGAGACAGAGGGAGACAGCATGAACGGGGAAGGGTCAGGGAGAGAGGGAGACACAGAATCGGAAGCAGGCTCCAGGCTCTGAACTGTCAGCACAGAGCCTGACGCGGGGCTCAAACTCACAGACCGTGAGATCGTGACCTGAACCGAAGTGGACACTCAACCGATTGAGCCACCCAGGCGCCCCCTAGTTCATTCCTTCTAAGTGGAGTGTCCCAGCAGGTGACTGACTTCCCTACCTTAGTACCCGTTCCCCTGCTGCTAAACATTCAGGTGTGGAACAGGTGTTTACTATGACAAACCATTCTGCTGGGACCATCCTGGATGGATGGCTTTGGAGGTGTGGGGTGCAGGTGTTTCTTGGGGAATATGGAGAGAGGGGCCACAAGTCCTCTTGTGTATGAGGTGGACTAAAGCCGGGAAGGGTCACCTGAGGAGTCTGGGTCAGGGACAACAGCAGAGTCTGGGTCTGCTGACCTCCCAGGGCCACTCACTGTTCCATGTCTCCTGTTCTCCAGCAGGAGGGCAAAGCTCTTCATCTGCCCGACACTTGGTAGAATCTCAAACCATGGAATCACGGCTCCTTTATTTTTTTTTATTTTTTTATTTTTTTACGTTTTTTATTTACTTTTGAGACAGGGAGAGACAGAGCGTGAACAGGGGAGGGTCAGAGAGAGGGAGACACAGAATCTGAAGCAGGCTCCAGGCTCTGAGCTGTCAGCACAGAGCCCGACGCGGGGCTCGAACTCATGGACCGCGAGATCATGACCTGAGCCAAAGTCGGCCGCCTAACCGACTGAGCCACCCAGGCACCCCATCACGGCTCCTTTAAAAAAAAAAAAAAGTTTTTGGATAACAGATAGTTTGTTTTTGCATAGTCTTCTTTTCTGTGCCCTTTTTATTTAACATAATCAGTAAACTGCTGCGTATACAATTTTCATCCTAGTGATTTGCTTCGCACTACATTGTAAACATTTTCCTATGTCATTAAGACAGCCTTGGATTTTTTAAATTGTCATTTTATTTTTCTCAGTTTACTTATTTATTTATTTGTTTAAGTCATCTCTACACCCAACATGGGGCTTGAACTCATGACCCCGAGGTCAAGAGCCACATGCTCCTTCGGCCAGGCCCTCCAAAATATCCTTGGATTTTTAATGGCCGCATATCATTCTACTGTTTGGATGCACTATAATTTGTTTAACTGTCCTAGGAGAGCACTGTTAGGTAGTTTGCCATTTTTAAAAAATGTTTATTTATTTTTGAGAGACAGAGAGACAGAGCATGAGCGGGGGAGGGGTGGGGAGAGAGGGAGACACAGAATCCAAAGCAGGCTCCAGGCTCCAAGCAAGGGGTCCGCACAGAGCCCGACACGGGGCTCAAACCCACAAACCCACGGACCATGAGATCATGACCTGAGCTGAAGAGGGATGCTTAACCGACAGAGCCACCCAGGCGCCTCTGCCATTTTTTTAACTGTTCATTTCTTTTCAAGAGAGAGTGAGCAAGTAGGTGAGGGGCAGAGAGAGAGAGAGACAGACAGAAGATCTGACAAGGGCTCCATGTTGACAGCAGAAAGCCCTGATGCAGGGCTCAAGCCCACCAACCGTAAAATCATGACCTGAGCTGAAATTGGACACGTAACCCACTGAGCCACCCAGGCACCCTGTAGTTTGTAATTTTTGAATTTTGAGTCGAAATTCACATAGCATTACAAAATTAACCATTTGAAAACTAACATTTGAGTGGCATTTAGTCCATTCACCGTGTTGTGCAACTGCCACCTCTGTATAGTCCCCAAGTATCATCATCTCCCCGAAAGGAAGCCCTGTACCCATTAAAGCAGTCATGCCCATTCTTCTTTCTGCCCCACCCCCCACCCCCCGGCCCTTGGCCACCACCAGCCTGCTTTTTGTATTTTTGGATTAATTTATTCTGGCATCTTCCACCTAAGATAATGTTTTCAAGGTTCACCCAACTTGTGGCATGTATTCGTATTTCGGTTCTCTTTATAGCTGAATAATATTTCATTGTATGTATATGCCACGATTTGCTTATCCGTTCATCTGTAGATGGAAATTTGGGTTGTCTCAGCCTTTTGACTGTCGTGAATATTCACCTAGTGTATTTGTTTGAGCTCCTGTTTTCGATTTCTTGGGTATATACCTAGGAGTGGAATGGCTGTGTCCTGTGGTAATTCCATATTTAACATTTTCAGGAATTGCCAGATTGTTTTCCACCGCTTTCCACTCCCGTCAGCCATGTAGAAGGGTTCCAATTTCCCCACATTCTTGCCAACACTTGCTATTTTCCTTTTTAAAACATTACGGTTGGGGCGCCTGGGTGGCTCAGTCGGTTGAGCGTCCGACTTCAGCTCAGGTCACGATCTCACGGTTCGTGAGTTCGAGCCCCGCGTCAGGCTCTGGGCTGATGGCTCAGAGCCTGGAGCCTGCTTCCAATTCTCCCTCTCTCTCTGCCCCTCCCCCATTCATGCTCTGTTTCTCTCTGTCTCAAAAATAAATAAACATTAAAAAAAATTTAAAAAAAAACAACAAAAAACATTACGGTTATTATAGCCACCCTAGGGGGTGTGGGAATCTTAATCTCACCCCAACCAGGCTGCTCACTGGGGGCCCTTACCCCTGAGGGTGAGGAGAAAATTACATGCATTCAAGGGATCTTCCAGGCCTTGCACACTTTAAACGCTTCTAGAAAGTAAAGGCTTCTAAACCACTCTGCTGCTAACACATACTAAGTGCCTGGCACATGGTAGGGCCTCAGAAACATTGTAGGAATGTTGAACAACCTCTTCCCTCTCTTGCCTGAGATATTTCAGCATATAGGTGTATTTTAGTTAGCCCCACATAGTGATTCTTTATAATTAGCTGCCAACTTTTTAAAAAATATTTATTACAAAGAGAGAGAGAAGTGTAGGGGAGGGGCAGAGAGAGAGGGAGACACAGAATCTGAAGCAGGCCCCAGGCTCTGAGCTGTCAGCACAGAGCCCGAGGCGGGGCTTGAACTCATGAACCTTGAGATCATAACCTGAGCCGAAGTCTGCTGCTTAATGGACTGAGACACCCAAGCGCGCCTAATTAGTCGCCAAGTTTTAAAGTCAAGAGAACTCACACAAATCTGGGTTTCTGTCTTGTGAAAAACTGGCAGAGTTGGCAATAGTGAGGCTAGAAATTCTGTCTCCCATGCCCGTCTGCTATTCACTCACGGTAGCATCGGTGAAGCGGTGTGGGGCCGCCCTGTAGACTAACCCTGAGCTGTCGGCTTGCACCACCCTTTCTTGGATCACTTTCCTCCCGTGGGTGTCCCTGTGGGCCCCTGTAGCCATTTTAGTTTTCTTTTTTTTTAATTTTTTTTTTCAACGTTTATTTATTTTTGGGACAGAGAGAGACAGAGCATGAACGGGGGAGGGGCAGAGAGAGAGGGAGACACAGAATCGGAAACAGGCTCCAGGCTCTGAGCCATCAGCCCAGAGCCTGACGCGGGGCTCGAACTCACGGAGTGCGAGATCGTGACCTGGCTGAAGTCGGATGCTTAACCGACTGCGCCACCCAGGCGCCCCGCCATTTTAGTTTTCAAGTCCTGCCTCCCTATCATGACAAGGCCTTCCTTTTCACCGAAAAGGAATGTCAGGTCCAGAGAGGGTAAGTAGCTTTCCCAAAGTTACACAGAACATTAGTGCTGCCATGTCTCTTAGCCTCCACCTTTCTAAACAACCCCCGCCCCCGCTCCGTTTGTCCAGTTTCCTTAAATGGAAAGTGTGCCCTTGTTCCTGGCTGGTGCCTGTGGCCACACAGGCTGCACCCGCCGGATGGCACCGAGTAGGGCCTGCATTCCTAATACTGCCCTAAGACAGCCCAAGCTCTCACCATCACCCTGAAATCCTCTGGCCTGGGAGACGTAGGTGCAGCCAAGCGAATAGCAGACTTTCCCTCATCTCTGCCAGAGAAATGAAGAACCGGAGATCGGGCGTGGGAGACCTGAGTTTGGGTGCCGACGGTGCCTCAGATAAGTTATGGTGCATTCAGCCAAGCCGCTCACTCTCCTGAGTCTCAGTTTCCTCATCTGAGAAATGGGGATAAGGAGGATACAACCTCACAAATTCACGAAGCACAAATCCTTTGAGGTCAACACACAAAAAAACAATACTCCACAGTACACAAATTCACGTAGTACAAACCTTTTGAGGTCAATTCACGTAGTACAAATCCTTTGAGGTCAACACGCAAAAAAACGATACTCCGTAGTTTCCATGGACATAGGTCTCAGTTTGAGTTTCCTTAGAAACAGACCTTAGAAAAAATCTCATATGCATTTATTATTTAGTCTCTTTGGGAGAGGGTCCCAGAAAGCCCTGGTAGGAGAGTGGGGAAGTGAGACGGAAGAGAAGGCAGCCAATAAAAGTGTGTTATCGCACCAGTCACTAGTGTGGACACCTGGAGGGCAGGGAGCCCTCGAGCTCTGAGAGCTGGTGAACGTGTTCAAGAGGTGAGGGAGCTGGGGTATTTATGCACCTGCTGCTATCAGTCACTGGTTGAAGGCTGCTCCCGGGGCGGGGGGGGGGGGGATGTCTGTCTAACACTCCCACTTGCCAAGCTCACGGGCTGAGCAGACACCGATGGCCACAGAGAAATCTCTCAGGGGAAGAAACACAGGTGCTGCCAGCAGGAGTGTTCTGAAACGGTAACAGGCAAGGTGATGGGATGTGCATGGACAGGTTCACGTGCGTCAATACGCATAGGTGTAAACACAGAGGCAGAGGCTACCTGAGGGGAAAGGAGTGGCCATGGAGAGCCTGCAAAGGGAGTAATCCAATGGCATCTTAGATTTATCTGCAATGTTATATATAAGGCCGATGTACTGTTTACCAGGCGATGAAAGGTAATTTAAAAAACAAAATACCCTCCAAAACAGAAAAGAAACTGAGATTCTGTCAACTATAAAAAAGCAACTGTAACATGGTCAGAGCAGGCATTATGGCAGCTTCAAGGTTTCCCTCTGGGGTCGGGGGGAAGATTTGGGGGCAGTTGACCTTGGAGCATGATGAGAAGCTAGGGTGAAAAGCTCTCCCCACCCCTGGGGGCAAACTGGCCACCATGTCCTGGGTGAAGGGGGCAGACTCCAGTCAGTCACAGTCAGGGAAGGATGTTGCTCTTCTCCAAGCAGAGAGGAACAAACACGGATATCCCTTTCCAGTTTAAACCTGCATATGTAACTTGTTTTGATGGGGAAAGCTGGGGCTCCCAGGAAGCTGAAGGAGACTTAATTCACTTGTTCAAGAATTTATTGAGCACCTACTGTAGTGTCATTTTATACTGGGATACAGCAAGGCACAAAAGAATCACTGTTCTCATGTGTCTTACATCCTATGGGAGACAGATTATAAACAAATCCCTAGGTAATAAGTGCATTAGGTGAGAAGCAGACTCTCACTTCAGAGATTAAATATGCAAGAAAAAATTTTTAAATGTTTATTTATTTTGGAGAGAGAGAGAGAGCGTGAGTTGGGGAGGGACAGAGAGAGAGGGAGACCGAATCCGAAGCAGGCTCCAGGCTCTCAGCTGTCAGCACAGAGCCCGACATGGGACTCAAACCCATGAACTTGGAGATCATGACCTGAGCTGAAGTCGGATGCTCAACCGACTGAGCCACCCAGGCGCCCTGCAAGAAAAGGCTAGGAAAGCTAGCCAGCACACAGCAAGGCATGTTTGACTCCAAATGAAGAAGAAAGGGAAGGAGGGAGGAAAGGAAAGCAAGAAGAAGGGAAGGAGAGGCGGAAATATCTTAGACTACAGTGCAGTTCCAAGGAAGGCTTGGCAAGGCTGCCTGGACCCCTTAGCCAAAGCCCCCTGTCACAGGCCCCCCTGGCACGGCCTGCCTCAGTATCCCTGCCACACTCCGTCATTGGCCGGGAACAGCCCATGGCAACAGTGATGATGCACTTCAAAGCACAGCAGCTGGGGCCATTGGTCAATGCCACTGTCTGCAGTCAGAGATCTGGGAGACTCATCTTCATGGCCACCACATCAGCTGGTGGTCAAAGCCATGAAGAATTCGGCTGGGAAGGGCTAGAAAGTGATGGGAGTTGGGGGGGGGGTGTTCGCATTCTTAGCCAGGGTGGTGAGGGAAGGCCTCTCTGAGACAGAGAGGTCTGCAAAGAGACTTGGGTGGCATGAAAGAGGCTTTCCGGGGGAAGGACATTCCGGAAAGTAGCATGTGTGATGGCCCCAAGGTGGAAGCGTGGTTGGTGAATTGAGGGACAGCAAGAGGCTAGTGTGGCTGGAAAGGAAACATCAAGGGAGGATGACAGGACCTCAAGGTTGGGGAGAGCCCAGATCATGGAGCCTTGGCAGCCATAGAGGGGACTTGGCTTTTATTCCAAGTGAGATGGGAGCCCAGGAGTTGTTGAGCAGAGGAGGGATATGACCTGATTTACAGTTTAAAAGCCTTGCTTGGGGCGCCTGGGTGGCTCAGTCTGTTAAGTGTCTAACTCTTGATTTTGGCCTAACCCATGATCTCACAGTTTATGGGTTCAAGCCCCACATGAGGCTCTGCACTGACAGTGCAGAGCGTGCTTGGGATTCTCTCTCTCCCTCTCTCTGCCCCCCCCCCAAACAAATAAATAAACTTTAAAAAAGAAATAAACTGGGGTGCCTGGGTGGCTCAATTGGCTAAGCGTTTGACTCTTGATTTTTGGCTCAGGTCATGATCTCACAACTCATGGGATCAATCCTCGTGATGGGCTCCACGCTGACAATGCAGACCCTGCTTGGGATTCTCTCTCTCCCTCTCTCTCTGCCTCTCCCCCACTCATTCTCTCTCTCTCTCTCTCTCTCTCTCAAAAATAAATAAACATTTAAAAATAGATAGATGATAGATAAATAGATAGATAAATGAATAAATGAAAAGGTTTGCTTGTCTTTAAGAGGCAGGATTGGTATTCAGAGTTAGCTCTTTGTGACTTCAACTCCCATCCCATATTTTCCAAACTTGCCTGCCCCCTGCTTACCTTAGAGATAAAAGTATTCCAAGGAGGGTCACAATTGCCCTGGCATTCCGGACTTTAACAGGTGATCCAGAGGTAGCAATGACCATGCTAGGAATCTAGTACATGTTTGGAGCAAACAGGTGGGACAAATGCACCTCAAGGCCAGGCCTCTGGGCGAGTCGGGCAGATGACCAGAGGCCTTGAGTTCCTCTTCAGCGTGTTGCTCTGTCACTCGCTGTTGTGTAAACGTGGGCACAACACTTGCCCTCTCCGGGGCTGCTGTTCTGCCTGTGTAACAGAGGTCTCCCCGCCTCCTTCCTTTTGAAAAGTCCAAGTTTTGAGCTCTTTGATCAGAAAGAAGCTGGGGGTCAGGAAAGGGGAGAGATAAGGAGTTGGGGTGACCCCCGCACGTCCATTAGGGATAACAGTCACTTTGGGTGGTTCATTGAGAAGATCGTCAGGGAACCAGAGGAGAGGGCTCTGCAGGGCTCTGCACCCTTGCAAACTCTTTAGGAAATTGTCCCTGATGGGGGAGGACTTTTTCCCCACCTCCATGGCTGAGTTGTTCCGAGAAGGGAAAGTTCCTCTAGTGAACAGTCTTGAGCCCTGGGCCCCTTGAGGTCTGCCTTCCTGAACTTCCTGTTGGGGTTCCTCGCCCTCACCCTGCAGTTCCCCACTGCAGCCTCTGGGGCTGCCCACTCCCCACCCCACCCCCCTCCCGAGGATGAGAGGCAAGAGAGCTGTGTTCTCATTCTACCTGCCAGTGACCCCCTGGGGAATCTCTGTGCCATGGATCTCCATTTCCCTGTCTGCAAAATGAGCTCTTAATTCTGGTACTGCTGACTTCAACCAAGTATGGTCAGGCCTGTAGAAGGTTGAACACAATATATTTAGTCCACAAATATATATGGAGGTCCTAATACATGCCAGGCACTTCCTAGGCATGGTGTCGGTGCCATCAGCTGCTTGGGGTCCATATTGCATACATCCTCACCTATCCTAATGGGTCTAGTACCCTCTTCTCATCCATCAATACCTGCTGTCTACGAAGTCTTTGCCCTAAGCCATTTACACTGAAGTATGAATTGCAATCCCTTGTAAGAATTTCCTCTGCATGAGGCGGCACTCTTTGAGGTTTAAGGGGGGGGGGCAGAAATCCAACTTAAACTGGCTCAAGCAGAAGAGGGATATTGTTAGAAAGTCCGCAAACACTTCCACTTTAGGAAGGGCTGGATTCAAGGGCTTGGGAATCTGTATTCCTGCATTTCTGGGCTCTGCTTTGCAACTCTCTTCCAGCCAAAGGCCAATGGATGACTCTCCTTGTCCAGGACTGGGTCACACATCCAGCTCTGCTTCCGTTACTGCAATTCTGATTGGCCAGACTTGGTCAGACTTCAGCCAGAGGCTGAAGTCAGCCCTACCCCGCTGCACGAAATGAGAATGCGGGAGAGGTGGTGACAAAAGGAAGACTGGGGAGCTGTTCTCAGAAAAAGGGGGAGCAGAGACTATGTAGGAAAGAACTATAGCTGTCCCCTTCAGACAACTTATCCAACACCTCGCTTCATATTTGGAGAAACTGAGGCCCAGAGAGTTTGGGACTTGCCTGAGCTCACACGGTGAGCTTGTGGTAGAGGCGAAACCAGAATCCAGGGCTCCTCGGCCTCAGCCCTGACAGGCCTCTGCTTGACCCTAAAAACTCCTTGAAAACAGTCTCCCTCCCACTCCACAGGATGCCCAGGCAGTACACTGGCCTCTCTCCTTGGGCTTCACTCTGAGCACGCAGGAGGAGTCTCTAAGGCTCCATGGCCTACATGGAGTGACCGTGGGAAGGTCCCAGGGCAAGGATGCCGACCTTTCTCATATCCCTCCCATGTAGGACCAACAGAAGCTGAATGGGGAAGGAGCGAGTTTCAGTTTCCAGGATTTGGGCAGTGACCTGAGGACGTGCCTTTGTCAGGGGTCAGCAGTTCTCAACTGGTCTGGGGCCAGGCAGGCCACTTCTGCTCTCAGAGCCTGGTTTTGAACCACAATTAGACAAGAATCATGTGTACAGAGGTTTTCAAAAGCCTTTCACATCCCCGTCACACAGGATGTCAGGCCAAACCTGAGAAGCAAGAGCCTCCTATTTTACAGGGCAGGAAATGAAGTTCAGGGGAAGTGACTTACCTGAGGTCACATAGGGTCGGGGCAAAACCGGGATCCAAACCCGAGCATTCTCACCCCAGGTTCAGCCCTCACTCTACTACATTGGTGGATCTCACATCTTAGTGTGGATAAGAATCTCCTGAAGAATTGTTAGCAATGCAGATTCCGGGCCCTCATCCCCAGAGACTCTGGTTCATTCGGTCCAGATCATGGCACAGGGATATGTAAGAAACAGTGAGGACTGTTGGGGTACCAACGATAAAAATCCAGTTCAAACTGTCTTAGGCAATTGAGAATTTATTTGCTCACGAACTGGAAAAATCCTGAGGTTGGCAAGCTTCAGGCACAGCTGGCTTCAGGTGTTCATACATGTCTTCAGGAATCACTCTGTCTTCATTGCTCGGCTCTGCTGTCCTCTGTGACGGCCTCACACTAAGACAGTCCCTCACTTTAGTTTCCTACGTCTACACCTATGTCTGCCTCGACACCTGCACCTACATCTGCATCAGCAATCCTTATAGAAACAGAGTGCCTTTTTCCTAATTTTCCCAGCAAAATCCCAGGGCTAACTTTGATCACCTCAGTCAGGATCACTTACATACCTATAACTGAATCGACCACCGTTGGCTGCCAGGGGGACACAGAATTCTCTGATCGGCCAGACCTGTCTCAAGTTGTCGCTCCCTGAAGGCAAGAGTGGGGTTAGCCTCCTGAAACACCTTGCGCTGAGTGGGAGAAGGCTGGCTTCTCGAGGAAAAGCCAGGTGCTGTTATCAGAAGAGGGATGGATGCCGAGATGTTCACTGCTTCTCAGCTAGAATGATCACGCAATTCACCTGGGCCTTGTTGGAGTGCACGTTCTGATTTGGGCGATGCGGCTTGAAAGTCTGTATTTCTAACAGCTCCTCTGTGCTGCTGCTGCTGGTCCCCACCGTGATCACACACAGTAGCCAGGCATTCGGTTACAATTCTTTTGTTTTTGTTTTTGTTTTTAGTTTCTTAAACGTTCATTTATTTTTGGGAGAGAGAGAGAGGGAGGGAGGGAGAGAGACACAGAGCATGAGCGGGAGAGGGGCAGAGAGAGAGGGAGACACACAATCCAAAGCAGGCTGCAGGCCCCAGGCTCCAGGCTCCAGGCTGTCAGCACAGAGCCCAACGTGGGGCTCGAACCCATGAACCGTGAGATCATGACCTGAGCCAAAGTTGGAGGCTTAGCCAATTGAGCCACCCAGGTGCCCCTATATATCTTTTTGTTTTTAAGTTTATTCATCTGTCTTGAGAGAGAGAGAGAGCATGAGCAGGGGAGGGGCAAAGAGAGAGAGAGAGAGAATTCCCAAGCCGGCACCACACTGTCAGCACGGAGACCAATGTGTGGCTCAAACTCCTACACCATGAGACCATAACTTGAGCAGAAACCAAGGGCTGTAGGGAGGTGCTAAGCCAAACACTGAGGGGCACAGATCTATGAAGGACCAGCCTCTGCTGTGCTGTGATAATGGAAATGTTCTATGTTTGTGCTGTTTGATACATTAGCTTTGAGCCCAGCCACTTGGCTGTTGAGCACCTGAAACATTGGCAAATCTTAACGGAGGTGTGCTAACCATGTAATATACACACTGGGATTGGAAGACTTAGAGGGAAAAACAAGTATAAAGTATCTCACTGATCATTTTTAACTTTTTTTTTAACTTTTTATTTTTAAGCCTAGGCCCAACGTGGGGTTCGAACTCACAAACCTGAGATCAAGAGTTGCATGCTCTACCGACTGAGCCAGCCAGGCGCCCCTCATTGAGCATTTTTATATGGGTTACAAATCAATCATTTTTTACATATTGGAGAAAATAAATGTATCTTAAAATTAATTCACTTGTTTCTTTTTACTTGGAAAAATATGGCTGTAGAACATTTTTTTTTTTTTTTTTTTTTTTGCTGTAGAACATTTTAAATTACATACATGGCTCACATTACATTTCTAGGTCTGGTGGTCACGAAAAGAACATGTCTGAGGCCATTCCACACCAGGGAGTAGAACAGTTCTCCTGATTTAGGGGGACTGTCACGTTTTATGCAAATTTGACTCTTGCCAGCATATCACTTTTTAAAAATAATATTTTATTGTGCAAAAGTTGAACTAATGGGAACTCCAGTTTAACTTCTTTTTTTTTCTTTTTTTAATGTTTATTTACTTTTGAGAGAGACAGGGCATGAGAGGGGGAGGGGCAGAGAGAGAGGGAGACACAGAATCCAAAGCAGGCTCCAGACTGAGCCGTCAGCACATTGCCTGACACGGGGCTCGAACTCACAAACTGTGAGATCATGACCTGAACCGAAGTTGGACGCTCAACCGACTGAGCCACCCAGGCGGCCCTAAAAGGTTAACTTAAGTGTTGCTGTTATCTCTAAGCTTGTGGGTCAGAGGAATTGCCATGTGGTTTTGCTTTATCCCCCAGAGCATGTCCATGTTTGCTAGTAAACGGAATTGGTTATGGTCAACATTTTCTGTAGTGCTTACTGTGTGCCAAGAACCTTTACATTTATCAACTCATTCAGTACTCACCACCACCCTGTGAGGGAGAGCCCCACCATCCGGTCTCAGAGGTGACCTTGGATCATGCACGAATGTGCCCTCAGAGACCCATCCCTCTGTCCCCTGTGGCTATCTTGAATATGTAAATTGACGATATAAATGAAATTCAGTAGGTACTCAGAGAAGCAGAAGGAGCTGTTCTGCATCACAGCAGTGTTCTTCCCAGAACCTTCTTATGTAATCAAAATATATGCAATGTAATATAATTGTATCCCATACAGAACCACACACTATGCGTCTTATTTCCAGAACTGTAATGCATACGTATCACAAATCAAAGAGAGGTGTTTTAAATGCATACAAGTACATTATAAAGCAGTGATTAATTGTGATAATTTTTCAAATTAATGATCCAGCACTCCGGGAGTCTGAACCAATTCCTTACTTTATTCACAACAGACAGGCAAGTGAAGCAGAAACCGCTTAAGTCTTGAAGTGGTAAATTGTTGCCAGTTCCCACCAGGACAGACAAAAACATCCTTGTGATTAAAAATCTTTTTTTTTTTTTTTTTAAAGTAACTCCACTGAGCCTACGAATACGGACTTTTTTCCTTAAACCACAAACATGTGTTTATTTAGCCAGATAAGTATAACTGAGGTCTAATTGCTTTGGAAGAAATGCGTAATTGTGCAGAGATGAGGAAAACAATTACTCTCTTCTGTGGATGCCTATGGCGTGTCTTCTCAGCAAATACATGTGGGCATTTTGAGAGAAGAAGTAAAACATTTCTGCCACTTTCTGCAATTAAGTTTTGACTCTGATCAGGTAAACAGGTTTTAAGTATCTTTAAATTTCATGAACCCATCAGCAAAGTCTGTCATCCTTACCTCCCAAATGTCCCCCTGAATCTGTCCATTGCTTACAGATGTCCTCGATGGTCACCACCCCAGGTCAGGCCACCATCCTCTCATGCCCGGACTCCTGCAGTGGACAGGGTTCCCTGCCCTGCCTCCTACAGTCCATACGCCACCCGGTAGCCATTATTTGAAGTGCAAATGAATCCCATCATTCTCCTGCTTAAAACTTTACATGGTTTCTCATCTTTGGAATTAAATCCAGATTGCTGATTGGCTGTAAAAGATATGGCAACCTTGTGCCATACCACACTCCTCTTCTATGCCTGTGATCTCCAGCTACACTGGCCTCCTTTCAGTGCCTTATTCTCTCCAAGCACATTCCAGCCTCGGGGCCTTTGCGCTTGACGTTTCCCTCTGCCCCGAGCACCGTTTCCTTAGAGTGTTACACGACTTGGCTGCTTTGTGCCGTTCGGGTCCCAGGTCTGACGTCACCTCCTCAGAGAAGCCTTCCCCAATCATCCTGTCTACAGAAGCCCTGCACTGTTGTTTTCTGTCACATCCTTTTGAATTGTCCTCACACATTTCACTAAATTTATCTTGTTACGTATTTGTTTGCCTGTTTTTTGTCGGTGTCTCCCATTCATCTCCAGGGTGAGCTCTTTTAAGGGCATGACCTTGCTTGTCTTATTCGTGGCTTCGAAAAATACTCAATAAATCTTTGCTGAGTAAATGCAGGAGGGAATGACCAAATAAACCCACAAGAGGAAGAAAAGAAGGAAGAAAGAAAGAGAAAGGGAGGAGAGGAGGAAGGAAACTAGTGCAAGGCAATTGTAAAATGATACTAAGGGATATGGTGCCTTGACTATGATCATTTGGCTAGATTGTTTGAGCCATACGATGTGACCTCACCTTGGTCATTTCATATAAAATGATAATTTATTACATGATAATAGTGTGATTTCATTTTACTGTTTGCTCTGAGCCCCACGCTGGGCTGAGTATTTCCCCGCCTACACGTTTTCTCACCCTTCCAACACCCTGCGAGTAGGCTACAGTATTATTATCCCCACTTTGCCAATGAGGAACTGAGACTGGGGAGCAGGGCGAATGACAAGTGTGGTGTCGGTGGGGTGGAGGGGCCACGTGTCAGCTCAAGGCTTTCTGATCCCAGACCTGTGGTGCCTACCACCCACACTGCTCCAAGGCTCTGCATGTTGAATTTTGATGATCATCTGACTCATTGTCTGGATAAGTTCCCCGTGGCAGGGGTCCTCGGTAGCAGGACTGTGACAGCTAGTCAGCCCTGTGTGGGTATGTGGCCGACATGGACGTGGGGAAACCCAGAAGTGGCAAGGGCAGAGTGAGCTCGTGTGGCAAGGGTGGGGTGAGTGGGGCTGGTAAGGGGGGGGTTGGAGACAGGGTAGGGGAGAGGGAGCCAGTCTGAAGGCAGGGGGCCTGGAACTCACCATCCAAGACTCCCCTGTGTGGGGCTCGGGGCAAGCTGGGCTCACTTCCCTTCTCTCTGCCGCAGGATGGGATGCATGAAGTCCAAGTTCCTCCAGGATAGAGGCAAGGTCTCAAAAACCGAGCCCAGTGCCCTGCACAGCCCCGTATATGTGCCGGATCCCACGTCTGCGGGCAAACGGGTGAGTGGGGGAAGAAAGAGGAGTTCAGTAGCCTGTGGGCTGCCCCGTGCTGCCCCAACTCGCCCTCACATCCTCCTATGTTTCCGAGGGTGAGCAGGGTGTGTTGGGGTGACATGGAGCTTACCCTTCACTGGCAGATGTAGCCCCAGCTCTCTGGGCTACATCTGCTCCGAGTACCCAGGGCAGTGACGGCTCTCCCGGTCCCACTGCCCAGGCCCTGGCCTCTCAGCCTGGGCTCCAGGGACCAGGTCCTAGAGGGCACGAGAGAGGCCCCGAGCCTGGGCGGTAGCATGAGCGGTACTGAGAGTTGTGAGTGACCTGACCAGTAGCCAACAGTTAAAGTAGAGGCAGTGATCATGGTAACAATTGTGGTAACAGCAAGAGGGGTGGGAGTAGAACGGCCAGCGCAAAAGCAGTAAATAAGAGAAGCGGTTACACTCGTAGAGGCATCTGCTTGCTTACCTTCTGCTTAAACAGAGCTTACGAGGAACCGAGCCCCGGCCCAAGGGCTATACGGTTGTCAACACCCTGAAGCCTCACGGTCACCCTAGGTCACGATTTTTATCATGCCCATTTTCCAGGTGAGACGCAGAGCTTCATAACGTGCCGGAGGCCACGTGGTTAGTAAAGGGTAGAGGCGGGATTCAAACCCAGGCAGCGCAAGTTCCAACCGCTCGTGAGGCGTGGCGGTAAGGGCAGGAATAGTGGTGATCATGGCAGCCAGTGTAGCGGGAATCTCTCGCCGCGGCTTTTTTTCCAGGAAGCAACTTCATTCGTGCCGGCCCCGCTCAGTTGGGGTTTGTCCCCGAAGCACCGACCACCGAACGTCACGTGGCATCGTTTTTTTAGTGCATTTTCGATGTCTTTGTCTCCCACGGATGATAACGCGCACAAACGTGTAGTCTGATTAACTAGTCGCAGGTCACAGGGTCATGAGGGGTGTTGTCACAGAGGCGCACAGCCAGGTCACCTTGAAGTTGCTTTGTTTTGTCTTGTCCTTCTCCTTAGGGAGGGCACCCTCCCACAAACAGCAGCACCACTAGCGACGTAGTTGTGATGGTAAAATAGGAGACCGGCAATGCTAGACACGGGTGGTGCCAACAGTAACGCCACTGGCAAGGGTGGTGACGGTGGTTATAGCAGCAGGAGCAGTTGTAACAACCGTTACCATTCTTGGAACACCTACCGTGTTCCGGGCAACTGGGGTGAAGTGTTTCTACATCGTTAGTCCCCACCGAAAGCTGTGAGCCAGGACTTATGCCACTTGAAAGCCACTGTAAGTGAGGATCGAAGAGGTGAAATGCCTCCCCGGGGGTCATACAGCTGGGCAGCAACAGGGCCGGGTCGCTCTAACCCCAGGGCCGGGGTTCTGTCTCCTCTGGAGTCCTGGAGTCCATGCCCTTATCTGAGATCATCTAGGGAAGCACAGCTTCTGCTTACGGTCTCTAGAGGTGAGGGTGGACTGCTTCCTGGCCTCTCTCCATTCTGCTTGCCCTTCCCCAGCGTGATGTCTAGAATGGGACTAATTCTGGGAATGGGCAGATGATGGAATAGTCAGTCGCCTCCCTCCCTCTGACACTTGACCTCTATTAATACAGCCTGTGACTGCATGAGCTTCTCACCAGTAATGTCCTGAACTGACATCCTAAACCCTAAGTCACTCCTAGATCTGTTCCTTCCTAACCTGTGTGGCCCTGGGCCCTTTCTGTGGCTAGGGTTCCAGATTCTCTGAGTCCCTCTAGCCTGGCACCTGTGGGAGGCCGAGGGTTTTCTCCCACTAGTTTTTGGTTGTCTCCTGAGCATCAGGTTTAAGGGATGCTATTATCAGCCTTTCGTTGTTCTCTTGCAGAGCATTAGTTCAGTGATGAGTTAGTAAGTGTTCTTCAGACAGAGGGTTCCTAGGCCAAATCAGTTTATAAAACACTGGGCAAAACAGGGTCCTTTCTGGGGCACCTGGGTGGCTCAGTCGGTTGGGTGTCCGACTTCAGCTCGGGTCACGGTCTCACGGTTTGTGGGTTCAGGCCCGTGTCGGGGTCTGTGCTGACAGCTCGGGGCCTGGAGCCTGCTTCTGATTCTGTGTCTCCCTCTCTCTCTGCTCCTCCCCTGCTCACACTCTGTCTCTCTCTCAAAAATAAATGAAGATTAAAAAAATTTTTTTAAAGAAACAGGGTCCTTTCTTGTGGAAGTCCTCAGAGCTTTCATGAATCTTAATGCGCTTTGTGAATCTCCCCCCAAAAAGACATACTTGTCATCGTTTCCCACACCTGTTTCTGTAAGTTCACTTATATGTGCAACACACAAATACATTCCCCTTGAAAAGATAAATCATCCAGCCCCAGTTAAAGCTACAGTTTCTTCTCATCAGTGGCCCCCCTCCCCAGAGGCATCAACTGTTGTCAGTTTGGTGTGGACCTTTGCAAACCTTTTTCTATGAATTTACACTCACACACATACAGTAACATGTGCACAGAACATATTTAGGATGTGTGTGTGTATGTGTTCTTTATAAATGTATCATGTTTATCCTTCTGAAGAACTAGCTTTGTTCACTCAACAATGTATCTTTAAGGTCTATTTGCTGCAGGAATGAAGTCCCTCCCCCTCCTCCCCCCCCCGCCCCCCCCCCCCCCCCCCCCCGCCGCCACCGCAGCGTCTAAGGGCTGCTCAGAGCACCACAGTGGATGCCAGTTCCCTCTGGAGGAACAGTTTCTTTCATAATTATAATGGAGCCTTTATGCATGGGACATACTGGAAGACCTACAGTTTCTTCAAATGTATCATAGAAAACACTGATCTGGACCAACCCCTCACCATATGTCAAGGTGGGGGGAACAGGCCAGTGTCCCCCAGTATACCCAAGGCCAAGGCCACAACCCAAGCGACCTGGATCTTTGTGGTGCCTCTAATGCGCTGTGTGACCTCACATCGGTTCCCAGCCCTCTCAGGTCCTCCTCCCATGACACACAGGGCTGAGATGAGATGCTCTCGGGTATCCTTTTGGACACAGACCTCCTGTGGCTCCCTACACACTATTGGATTCATCCCCTTCTCCCATTTCTTCCCCGCAGCGGCCTGACAACAACAACGACAACCCACCAGGGCCGACGGAGGGTAAGTATTGGGCAGACGAGTGGCGGAGTCTTGTGTAAAGGGTTAGGTTAGGTTCTCAGTCAGAGCTTAAGGCCCAAATCCCAAACAGTCAAAACCACGCTTGCAAATCCTTTCAGTTGCTCCCAAAGTACTTTGTACAGGCTATTTTGTTTCTATTACACTGTCTGGTAACACAGACAAAACACCATTAGCTTTAAACTCCAGAATCCTGCCCCACATGGCAAGATGCTCATACCATGAGACAGATCCCTCAGTGGCTCCGGGGCTGGGTGCTGGTTGTTGGGATGGGAAACACCCAGGACTGTGGCGGTGCTCAGATAAAGCCTCACCATCCCGTGTCTCTCACCCTGCAGGTCCTGACGACATCACTGTGATTGCCCTGTATGATTACAAGGCCATCCACCATGAAGACCTCAGTTTCCAGAAGGGAGATAAAATGGTGATCCTGGAAGAGTGAGTTTCCCACTCCTAAGACGTAGCTACCTCCAACACTCAATGTGCTCTCCTCTGTGCTTCAATAAACAGCCTGATAGACTATCTTTAAAAAAAAAAAATGTCTATGTAGGGGCACCTGGGTGGCTCAGTTGGTTAAGCGTCCGACTCTTGGTTTTGGCTCATGTCAGGGTCTTGCAGTTTCATGAGTTTGAACCCCACGTCTGGCTCTGCACTGACAGCAAGGAGCCTGCTTGGGATTCTCTCTCTCTCTCTCTCTCTCTCTCTCTCTCTCTCTCTCTCTCTCCCTCCCTCCCCGACTTGCACTGTCTCTGTGTCTCTCAAAGTAAATAAACTAATAACAATTTTAAAAATACATTTATTTATTTATTTTTGAGAGACAGTGTGGGCGGGCAGGGGAGGGGCGGAGAGAGAGGGAGTCAAAGAATCCCAAGCAGGCTCTGCGCAGAGATCGACGCGGGACTGAAACTCACGAACCATAGGATCGTGACTTGAGCCCGAGCTGGACGCTTAACCGACTGAGCCACCAAGGCCATCCCAACAGGCTATCTTAAAGTAGGGAGTAAATGGCTGATAAGAACCTCATCATAATAGAGGAGAAAGGGTTTGCTATTAATCTGGACGAAAGCCACCAAAGAGGGCCTCGTGTACTTACTAGTGGTGCACATCCAGGTGACAATGAATGGGCGAAAGGCTTTCTCAAGGAGGCTTTCCTTGGGCTCCTGTAATTAAGGTACAGGTTTATCTATGGACCAGACCTGCTGAGGTACGTTTGCATTCAGGAATCTCCAGATCTCGGAGTTTGCTACCTCCAATCCCCAATACTCTTCACCATATGGGGGGGGGGGGGGAGGGACTGTAGTGTCACTGTGAGATGGGGCTCAAGAATGGGAGTGCTTGTCCTTGGTCAGACCACTCTGGTTCTTGGCCCACAATGAGTCCACCATGGGCACAGGGCCCCGTACCCTGAGTAGGGACCCCTGCAGGTCCCGGGGAAAAGAGTGAGGCCAGAGACCTAGGGCTGTGGGCTGTGGAATGCAGGGATAGGGCTTGATTCCAGACCCTCGGACGCACAGTGGGGACTGTTGTAAAGATCCCTACCCTAATCGTGGAGTGCGTGCTGGGGACTGGGACAGTAGCGGCCTTGCCCCTTACCCTATCAGCTTCCTGGGGTTGGGGGTGTATTCTAGGCCAAGGCTGGGGGGCCCAAGAGGACCGGGGGGATTCCCTCTGCTCCCTGACTCCTTTGCTTCCTCGTGTCCTTCAGGTCTGGGGAGTGGTGGAGGGCTCGATCCCTGGCCACCGGGAAAGAAGGCTACATTCCAAGCAACTATGTCGCCCGCGTTGACTCCCTGGAGACAGAGGAGTAAGTATTCCATTTTTCCTGCCCTACAGAAGGCAGTGTGGGCTCTATCAGGTTTGTTCCTGCCTCAGGGCTTTTGCACTCGCTATCTCCCCTCTCTGACACACTCTTCCTAGGGATCTTGGCTTGCCTGGCTCCTTCTCACCCTTCATGTCCGAAAGAGGCCTTCCTTGACCATCCTGTCTAACGTGGATCCCTCCGGGCCTCTGTCTCTCACGGAGACCTGTTTTATTCCCTTCTGAAAACTCCTCGCTAGCAAAAACAATCCTGTTTCTGTGGTTGCTCACACGTTCACTGCCTGCCTCCCCCTCCAGAATGGGAGCAGGGGCCTTGCCTGTCTGTGACTGCATCCTGGGCACAGGCTGGCATGCAGTAGGTACCCGATACGTGTTGGTTGAAGTACATGGCCTGTGCCAAAGAGGGTCTTCTGAGAGACGAGCCAGCCCACGCTTGTTCAGTCACCCTTCGTTTGGTTCATTCGATAAATACGCACCTGCACGTCACCAACCCTGTGCCGGGCCGGGGACTGCAGGAAGACACAGCCGTGCCCTCAAAGAGCTCCCTGTGACCCAGCGTGCTTGGCTGCAGGCTCTTCTTTGTGTCTGTCTTGACTCTGAAAACATAGACGGTTATATGTCATTTATGCACCCAGCAGCCCCGTTCCAGGGACACTAGGGGACTCGGACAGGGTTTTTCCCTGGAGACGTTCACAGCATGGTGGGTGGGACCGGCGAGTACAAAGATGGCCATGCTACAGGGCGACGAAAGGGTCCAGTTCAGGACGAGCCATTCAAAAAGTTAAGACACGGCAGTCCCTACGGTTTTCTCTCCTCTGCCTCCTCCCTCTAGTTGACGGTTTGAAATACTGACCAGTTAAAAATGACAATGTTTGGGCTTTTTTTCCCCATCTTAAAGTCATGCTCGTGTTAGTGCATATGGAACCTCTTTGCCTTGTGAAGTCTCCCTTCTTGTGGCCGTGAGGAAGGCCCCTCTCCTACCACGGACTCTTCTGTCCTGGACCACCCCCCAGCACACCTCCTGCCTGCTGCAGCTGGGTCTTGCTTCCTTCTTCCTCCTTCTAGGCTTTCTCTTGGCACATCCAATGCTCTGCTCCCGGACTCCAAGATCTGAACACTCACTGAATCCCTGCACCACACCTCCCAGCAGCCTTGGAGGAGGCATGGCTGGTGGTACTCCTCAAGGTCAACACGCTTGCCAAGTGGGAAAGGCAGGGTGCAGACAGCGTGTATGATGGGTTATCATTTGCAAACAAGGGCGATAACCTAAATGGTGGTTCTCAAACTTGAGTGCATCAGCATCACGCGGAGGGCTGGTTAAAATGCTGGTTTCTGATTCAGAACCTGGTATTTCCAGCAAGTTCTCAGGTGAGGCTGCTGCTTGTGTCCAGGTTCTCACCTTGAGAACCACTGACCTAAACAGACACAGCAGTCTTGCAGACTGCACTCACAGGTTCTTGTATCTGCATCAAGAAACTGCTAACAGAGGGTGCCTTTGGGGAGGGCCTTCCCGGCATTGGAAAGCAGAGGGGGAGGGGATCTGACTTCCTCTCCCTCCTTGAAATAAACAATGCTTTAAATGTTTCAAAATGCAAATGGAGGGGGAGGACATAGAAGAGAGTGAAAAGTCTCCCTTGCCCCCTTGTCCCCCCACCAGCCACTTCCCCTCCCCAGAAGCAAGCAGTTTTCTTACGAGTCTTCCCAAATGCTTCCTACCGTGTAAGAAAAATACATACAGCTCCCATTGTTTTTACACAAGTGGAAGGTACCACGCCTGCTGTTCTGCACCTTTTGTTCAGATCCGTTCACAGCTGCAGTGTCCATTGTGTAGACGCCCTACCGCCCCCTGTCAGTGGTCATCAAAACTGCTTCCAGTCTTGTGCTATAATGACTGTCCGTGTGTATATGTCATTTCTTCCTCATGCACGATCCCCTGGGATAACTTCCCCGGTGGGGGGGGGGGAGGGGGTTGCCAGGGAGACAGCTCTTACCGTGTACCCTGTTCCGTTGCTTGAAAATTTTACCACGGCAGGACTCACTCCACAAAATGAAAGCAAAGAAGGCGGGTGGGCAGTGTCTCAAGGTGATTAAGAGTTAGCCTGCCCAGATTTGAATCCTGCCTCCACCACTTCCCAGCTGGGTGACGCCAGGCAAGTAGCTTGCTCTCTCTGTTCCTCAGTTTCCTCATCCATAAAATGAGGATGATAAGGGCCACAGTTCCATGCAGTTGTTAGGTGGATGACAAGAACTTGATGAATGTTAGCTGTCTTTCTCCCCCCCGTTGATGCAGAGGAAACAGAGGCCCAGAGAGGGAAAGCGACTTGCTCAAAGTCACACAGCAGGTTGGTGGCAGGTCTAAGGCCAGCTGACCTTGGGTCTGGGACTCTTTCCTTAAGAGCACACAAACCACTCCTCACCCTGCTGACGGTAGGATTTGACAGCTGCTGCTTGGACTTTCCCACTCAATATCCCAAACATCCCGGGGGAAAAATGAAAAGATCCATGAATATGGGTCCAAGTATAAAATTATTTGAAATCTCCCATTTTAGCTTGAAAATTCATGCTGAATTTATTTTTTAATGTTTATTTATTTTTGAGAGAGAGAGAGCACACATGAGCTGGGGAGGGACAGAGAGAGAGGGAGAGAAAGAACACCAAGCAGGTTCCACGCCATCAGCACAGAGCCTGATGTGGGGCTCGAACTCACGAACTGCACGACCATGCCCTGAGCTTAAATCCAGCATTGGCTGTTTAACCAACTGAGCCACCCAGGCGCCCCTCTTGCTGACTTTGTATTCAACTTTACACACAGAAGAAGATACACCGTGAAGTTTACGAATCTCAGGCCTCCACTCACATGGACCTCTGAGACCCTGAGAGCATGGTCATGTGGCCTTGTGAAATTTGCAAAAGCCAGATTTTGACCACAGTTGGTTAAGACTGCTGTTACCTTACCATTCCCGTCTTTCTATCCATCACCATATCCCTAACACTGGGTTGCATTGGAATGACCCATGGGCATTTTGTATTTGTAATGCTGTATTCTTTTTCTTTAAAAACAGTTTTCTTTTTCTTTTTTTTTTTTTTTAATAGTCTTTTGGGGAGGGGGGCTCTTTCTTTTGGTATCATTTTTCTTAAAGAAATCTCCCCAAATTGCATAAGTTTCTATCTCAGCAAACTGGATTCACTCCTAGTAAAAATGTCTCTGTTTTGATTTCAAATCACCATTTGGGAATGGTGATTTTTCCCAAAAGAATCTTGTAGGAAAATGAACGCTGCAGGAAGCCAGGCACTCCGTCTCCTGGCGCCCCGTGGAGGTGGGACAGGACTGGCCTACTCCGAGGTTCACACAAGGCTCCCACCCCTTTCCACCAGGTGGTTCTTCAAGGGCATCAGCCGGAAGGATGCGGAGCGCCAACTTCTGGCCCCGGGCAACATGCTGGGCTCCTTCATGATCCGGGACAGCGAGACCACCAAAGGTAACACAGCCCTCCCCACCCTGCCCGCCCTGCAGGGGTACCCCAGGCATGACTGGCCACCACGCTCCCTCTGCAAATGCAATTCCCTCTGGCTGAGTAACTCACCCAGCCCACCAGACTGCCAAATTTTCTCCTGCCCTTTGCTCGAGCCTGGTTTGGGTCTTCTTAGCTTCTGTAGTTCCTGGTTGGGTCCCTAGAAGTAAGCCCCAGTGCTTGTGGACCCTTAACAAAAATATTCTAGTGAAGCTTGATCTTTACCAGCTTGTATTACTTAAAATACCCATCGCAGTATATCTTGTCCACAAAGCTGATTGCGCCTCCTTCCATAAGGAAGGGGTAGACCAGCCCGCAGGAAGAGCCCCAGGCCAGGCTCCTCTGAGACTGCTTCAACTATCTCTTTTGATGTTTTTTTGGAAGTTTTGATGTTGGCGACCTGCTTCCTGAAGTTCCTGGGCGGTGAGGTTGGTTTTCTGCAGGGCCGTTGCACGGGAAGCTAGAACAGTACCCAAAAACATCACATCACTCAAACTGGCATCAGTTGAGGCTAACTTTCCCAAAGGAAGGAGTAGAAATAAGGAGTCTCGTGATGTCAGATTTCATACATGGAAGCGTGTTTACTAATATGTTTAGACTCGAAGCTGCTTGGTTCAGATTAGTCAAGTAAATTGTACAAACTGTGACCCCACAGTACCCTAAGCAGTTTTGGGGACATCCAACAAAGGCGTCTGTGTGGTCCTCTAGTCTACGGCTGGATGTCTGAATTGGCCAAGCCTGAACATGGCAGGATAACGCCACTCACAATCAGTGTTTCAGACCAGTGAATATTTAGGCTTCATTTTCTCCTACCCAACAAGCCCCCTTCAAGCCCAGGGACAAGAGAAATAGGACAAAAAGGCAAAGCTGTACACAACCCCCAGCTTCTCCTCTCCAACTGCTCCCAGGGCAGCTGGGGGATTGGTTGAGCTGGTCCATTCTGCAGATAGAGGCTGAGAAGCCAAAGAAACAACCCAGACCTGCAGGGCAGAAAGGTGAGCCTGGTTCCCTCTCACAGCTCTCCAGAGGTAGGGCCGTAGGGACCCATTTAGCCAATTTAATAAAAGTGGCAGCACGAGTGCCCTGAATCCCGTCCTGCTGTTTCTTGGATTCTACCCCACCCCATCTAGCATCAGCCAAGCCAGCCTCACCTTGGCTGGGCAGAGTGGCAATGAGTGGGGTGGGGAGCCAGCGGCCTGGGTTTGAATCCTGGCGCTGCGGCTTACCAGCTGCATGGCTGCAAGTGAGTTAATGCACCTGCCTGGACCTCAGTCTCCTTGCCTGTAAAATGATGGTGCTATAAAACCTGTACCATGTGGGGTTATTCATTCATTATAATAAGTTATGTAATTCATTATATTCATATAATTACAATTCATTGTAGAGGCTATTATTCATATTTATTCATAGTTTATTTGGACAAAGTTCTTAGGACAGTGGCTGGCATATATGGTCACTTGTTATTCATGCAACAATTTAAACCCCTGCAAGATCCTGAGACACAGTGGAGCAATGGAGCTCCCTTGTGATGGAGCAAACTGAGAGACAGAGAGGCTAATAGCATGCCCAAGGACACACAGCTTGCAAATGGCAGAAGTATGGTCATGGACTGAAAGACTTGGGTGTTTCTGGTCTATGCGATGTCATGCACATTAGGTTCTATTCTTGCAGTCACAAATTACCACGAACTCTATGGCTCAAAACAAGATAAATTTATTATCTTACAGTTCTAGAGCTCAGAAGTCTGAAATCAGTCTCGCTGGCCTCAAGTCCCGGTGTCCGCAGGGCTGGTTCCTTCTAGAGACCTCAGGAAATCTGATTCCTTGCCGTCGTCAGCTTCTAGAGGCCACTGGCATTCCTTGGCTCATGGCCCCTTTCTCACTTCTCTCCAACTTTGTGTTTCCATCTTCGCATGTCATACCATTGACTTCAACCTTCCCACCTCCTCTTATAAGGACCCTCGTGCTTCCATCGGGCCCACCTGGACAATCCAAAATAATGTCCCATCTCCAGATCCTAATGGAACCACATCCTCCAAGCCCCTTTACTACATAAGCTAAGAAAGTCATAGGTTCCAGCCATTAGGACAGGGACATCTTGGGGGGCTGCTGTTCAGCCTACCACAATATTTCATGTTTACATTTCAATAATCAGACTGCATTTTGTTGTTGCTAATTTTTTGTTTGTTTCTGAGTAAGGTATTTACCAATCCGATGTGGTGTCTTGGCTTTTGTGATAGATGATAGATAGATATAGATGATAGATAGATAGATAAGTGAGAGCCAACATTTACTGAGTGTTCACATCTTGAGTGCTACGTTGCATTACTTCTTTTATTTATTTATTTATTTATTTATTTATTTATTTATGAGAGAGAGAGAGAGAGAGAGAGAGAGAGAGAGAGAGAACAAGCGGGGGAGGGGCAGAGAGAGAGGGAGACACAGACTCCAAAGCAGGCTCCAGGCTCTGAGCTGTCAGCACAGAGCCCGACGCGGGGCTCGAACTCACAGACCGCGAGATCATGACCTGAGCTGAAGTCGGACGCTTAACCGACTGAGCCACCCAGGCGCCCCAGCATTACATCTTTTAATCCTCAGGCAATGTGATAAAGTAGGGGGAGTGATGGTGACCAATCCCATCTCACAGATGAGGAAGCCGAGGCACACAGCAGTGACATAGCACTTGTTCAGAGTCTGTCTGCTGGACATGGAGGAGGCTGGACAAGAACCCAGATGGCCTGACTCCACAGCCCACTCTTTTTTTTTTTTTTTTTAATTTTTTTTTCAACGTTTATTTATTTGTGGGACAGAGAGACAGAGCATGAACGGGGGAGGGGCAGAGAGAGAGGGAGACACAGAATCGGAAACAGGCTCCAGGCTCTGAGCCATCAGCCCAGAGCCTGACGCGGGGCTCGAACTCACGGACCGCGAGATCGTGACCTGGCTGAAGTCGGACGCTTAACCGACTGCACCACCCAGGCGCCCCTTTTTTTTTTTTTTTTTTTTTTTAAATTACAGCCCACTCTTAACTCGACTCCACTGCCCAGGTGCCCACACAGTGTCAGCAGTGGCCTTACAGGAGTGTCGGGAGGGGGTGTCAGAGTGCTAACACGAGGTGGCAAGGCTGAGACCCCACTCCTGAAGGATTTCTCTCTGGCCAATGCAGGAAGCTACTCTTTGTCAGTGCGAGACTACGACCCCCAGCACGGGGACACGGTGAAACATTACAAGATCCGGACCCTGGACAGCGGGGGCTTCTACATCTCCCCACGGAGCACCTTCAACACCCTGCAGGAGCTGGTGGCTCACTACAAGAGTGAGTCCTGCCCAGGGCTGCGTCCCAACCAGCGTGGACTCGTCTCTCAAGAATCCTAGTGAAGGGTGCCCTGTAGCCTTTAAGGCCTGCCGAGCTCTTCCTGACCCTCCCCAGACAAATAGTTGCTGTGAGGGTTTTTTTTAATGTTTAGTTTTGAGAGAGAGAGAGAGACAGAGACAGAGAGAGAGAGACAGAGCGTGAGTGGGGAAGGGGCAGAGAGAGAGAGGAAGACACCGAATCCGAAGCAGGCTCCAGGCTCCGAGCTGTCAGCACAGAGCCCGACCTGCGGCTCCAACTTATAAACCACGAGATGATGACCTGAGCCAAAGTCGGACGCCTAACCGACAGAGCCACCCAGGCACCCTGACAAATAGTTGCTTTGATTCTCCTGAAGTCTCAGGCTTGTTGAGCAGGAGGGTCAAGGTGGCATCTTGGGAATGTCCCCGATGGTAGCAGCCACAGGCAGAGGACAAGGCAGGGAGGCCTCCAAGGGGAAGCCTCTAGCTGGCTGCCCTCCACTAACCAAGGGCTCTGTTCCAGAGGGGAGTGATGGACTCTGCCAGAAGCTGATAGTGCCCTGCGTGTCCTCCAAGCCCCAGAAGCCATGGGAGAAAGATGCCTGGGAGATCCCACGGGAATTACTCAAGCTAGAGAAGAAACTTGGAGCCGGGCAGTTTGGGGAAGTCTGGATGGGTAAGGATCCAGGGCCAGAGGGTGGAGGGAGGGCAGAAAGACAAGGAGGTCTTTGCTTCCAGGAATGGACTGAGGCAAAGTGGGGATGCCACCGGGTGTAAGGGGAGATTTGAATAATAACCATAAAGGAGCAATTCCTTTGATAGCAACCACATTGTCCTGCTATGCAAACACTGATTTGCCTTGGAGGCCAGGCTTGTTGGGGTCCAGGTCTTCCTTCTGGGAAGGAGGAGTCCTGGATGAGGAATCTGCTTCCTTGTGTGGAGCTGGAACAGTCCACCAGTCTGGGGTGGAGATAACCAGAGGCCTCCTAGGATGATGAAAAAGTGGGGAAATGTAGTTTGGAGATTTTCAGGTAAGTTCAATGTTGCCAACTGATGAACAAGCTGCCCTGAGTGCTCGTCATGTGCCCAGAGCCATGCGAAGGCATCGTGGGGCACCCAAAAGGCAGGCTGTCCTGCCCCTAATAACTCGAGAACATCAGTGCCTTCTCTGCAGGATGTGGGGTAGATGCCTGGCCAGTGCCCGGTGCACTCCACCATGTTCCAAATGGGAGCAAAGGTGACTTACAGAGATGCAAACAATTCAGCCAGAAAAAATAAGTTTAAATTTCATGTATTTCAAATACATTTACTAAGACCCTGTTGTGTGCCAGGTATTGAATAAGAGAATGTGGCAGAGAAAGTATGGAGAAGAATGTAAAATGGATCTGGGTGATAAGGTTAGAAAACCAAAAATATTATGTAAGGCCTTAGACTCTCACCACAGGAAGACCTCAGATCTGGATTCGAGCTTCCTGGCAGCCAAGGCAAAAATGGAAACACAAGTAATTATGAGATTTACAAGATCAACAAGATGAAGCAGGGGTGTGGTGGGTTGGGTCCCTGTGGTGGGAGGGGGAGTTGGGTGCTTGAGAGACTGATTGATAGGCAGGCTGATTGGTGCACAAAAAGGAAGGGGGAGTTTGGTGGATGAGGAGGTGGGCAAAGCGGGCAAGGCCAAATCATGCAGGGCCTTGTGGACCGTGATATGGCTGGTGTTTATTTTGAGAGCAGTGTTAAGATTAAAACATTTTAAGCAAAGATAGTGTGTGTGTATGATTATGTGTCAAAGCAAAAGTGATGTGTGTGTGTGTGCCCATGCGTGTGCAAGTAATAACTAAGCGTTGTTTTGAGGCGATTCTTGAATCCTGACAACAGCCCTTCAAAGGCAGTACTGATCCTTTCCACTTGGCACATGAGGAAACCACAGCTCAGAGAGGTCAAGTGACTTACCCAAGGGCACACGGCCAGGAAATGGTGAACTAGCCTTCAAGCTGCATCTTTCTGAGGCCAAAGCCTTTCCCTTTCTGAGGACTGAGATAAGCAGGGAAGGCTTTCTGGAGGAGGCAGGTCTGCAGCAGGGCCTCCCAGAGCTGTGGGGAAAGAGCAGTGGGTTCTGACCACCTTTCCTGTTCCCTCTCCTGCTCCAGCCACCTACAACAAGCACACCAAGGTGGCCGTGAAGATGATGAAGCCAGGGAGCATGTCCGTGGATGCCTTCCTGGCAGAGGCCAACCTGATGAAGACTCTGCGGCATGATAAGCTGGTGAAACTGTATGCAGTGGTCACCAAAGAGCCCATCTACATCATCACAGAGTTCATGGCCAAAGGTGCTGCCCTCTGGGGGCTGGGGATGCAGGCCATGGCTCATACTAGTCGATTACGGACTCAGAGGTGACTCTGACATGGCTCTTGCTCTCAAGATGCCCCTGGTCTGGCCAGGAGCTCTTCTTGAACTTGAGTACTTGGGCCTCCATTGGCAGTGAGTGGCCCAGCCCTCCTGGTTCATGGGGTAAAATCATGGTAAGGGGATGCCAGAGGACGGGGAGCTCACGGAGCTACAGGAGAGGGCAGTATGGCCAGAGCCCCGCTGGGTAATGCTGGAAGAGGCTTAAGCCTTCGAGGCTGGGGGCAGCTCCCTGCCTCACCAGCCATCCCTCCTGTGTGGACCATGCTCTGGAAAAGAGTTGGCCAAGCACTCGTTCCGAGCTGCCCGCACCCGGCCGACCTGTGATTTCTCAGGGAGTTTTTTTACGCCACCGCTCCACAACCATTTTCAATCCCTGCCCATTTTTCGATAAACAGCAGCACGTCAGCAACCTCATTTAGTGCAATCTGGAAACCTGAAAACGCTTTTCATTTTCTAAATACACAGTTATGGGGCGCCTGGGTGGCACAGTCGGTTAAGTGTCCGACTTCAGCCAGGTCACGATCTCGCGGTCCGTGAGTTCGAGACCTGCGTCAGGCTCTGGGCTGATGGCTCAGAGCCTGGAGCCTGTTTCCGATTCTGTGTCTCCCTCTCTCTGCCCCTCCCCTGTTCATGCTTTGTCTCTCTCTGTCCCCCAAAAAAATAAATAAACGTTGAAAAAAAATTTTTTTTAAATACACAGTTATGCCGGTGCCCTAAAGCCATGGCCCCGGTCCACCAGGCTCAGAAAGCTCTCTCTCCGTCAAAAGAAATAGTGATTGCCCCCTGGTCTAGGAATCACAAAGTCATCTTTAAAAACACTCAAACTGTATGTCTCAAACACAAGGAGTGGCAAGTAAATGTTTTTATTGAAGTCTATCACAACGAACAACTTTAACCATTCACCAAAACAGTGACCGCAGTCCTGTGGCTTCCCCCCCCCCCCCCCCAACAGGAAGCCTGCTGGACTTCCTGAAAAGCGCAGAGGGCAGCAAGCAGCCATTGCCAAAGCTCATCGACTTCTCAGCGCAGGTGAGAGTCCGATGGGGAAGTGGGGGGAGGGGACAGGAATTCAATGATTTATGTAACACGTTCTCATTGGACACGTGCTGTAATAATAGCACGCAATCATAGCTAACATGTACTGAGCGCTCAGAACAACAGTCCAGCTGACCCTCCAACAACGCGAGTGAACTGTGGCAGGTCCACTTATAAGTGGGTTCTTTTTTTTTTTTTTAACTTTTTCTTTACATTTATTTATTTTTGATAGAGAGAGACAGAGCATGAGTGGGGGAGGGGTAGAGAGAGAAGGAGACACAGAATCCGAAAGCAGCCTCCAGGCTCCGAGCTGTCAGCCCAGAGCCTGACACGGGGCTCGAGCTCACCAACCCCGAGATCATGACCTGAGCCGAAACTAAGAGCCGGATGCTTAACCGACTGAGCCACCCAGGCGCCCCGCGGATTCTTTTTTATAGAGTACAGTACCGTAAATGTATGTTCTCTTTCTTATGATTTCCTTAATACCATTTTTCTCAGGCTTGTTTTATTGTAAGAACACAGGATATAATACATATAACATACAAAACACGTATTAACCAATTGTTTATGTTATCGGTAAGGCTTCCTGTCAATAGTAGGCTATTAGTAGCTAGGTTTTGGGGGGAGTCAGAAGTTATATGAGGATTTCTGACTGTGTGGGGGTTGGCGCCCCTGACCCTGTGTTGTTCAAGGGTCAACTGTATACTTAAAAAAAAAGGGTTTTTTTACATTTATTTATTTTTGAGAAACAGAGTGAGACAAAGCGTGAGCGGGGGAGGGGCAGAGAGCGAAGGAGATGCAGAATCTGAACCAGGCTCCAGGCTCTGAGCGAGCGGTCAGCACAGAGCCTGATGGGGGCTGGAAACCACAAACTGTGAGATCGTGACCTGAGCCGAAGTCAGACGCTCAACCGACTGAGCCACCCAGGCGCCCCAACTGTATACTTTTTATGTGTCTTGTAGGTACTGGTTCATCCAGTCCTCACATGAACCTTAGAGAGTGGGATTTTTATGATCTGTTCTTATGGAACAGACTACTCCAAAGCTTAGTAGCTTGAATTAACAGCAATGTATTATTTCTTGTGATTCTGTGGGTTGACTGGGGTTGGCTGGGTGGTTCTTCTGTTCCACATGGTGAAACTGAGGTCACTCATGTGGATGCATTCTGCCGAGGACTTGCCTGGGGCTAGAATGGCCAACATGGCGGCTCATCCTCCGGGATCTCTCCTCTGTGGACCTTCGTCACTTGATAGTCCAGTCAGAGCTTCTTTACAGCATGGTGGCTCGGTTCCAAGAGGGAGTATTCCTTCCAACAGGTCTAGCTCTATGTGCAAGGCCTTATGAATCCTCTCCTCCTATCATGCTTGCTACTGTTTCATTGGCCAAAGTATGGCCCACAGCCCAGTCCAGAGTCAGTGTGGGAGGGGACTGCACAAGGGCATGAGTCCCAAGAGACACAGTCCATTGGGGGCCACCAGTGTAGCAGTCTGGCCACAGATAGGTAATTGTTACCCCATTTTACAGAATAGGAAATTAAGGCATAGAGAGGAAACTGAGGCCCAGTGAGGTTAAATAGTTTGCCTAAATCACTGTGTTGATTTGGGGGGATATGGCAGTGAATGAAATGGAGAGTATTTCTCTCCTCCCAGAGTTTAGAGACATTAAACAACTGAATCTCTGAAAGAGCCATTACCCAAGTGATCCTGCCTCAGCGTCAAAAGAAAGCAGTATCCAGCAAAACAAATAATGTATACACAAACCACAGAAGCACTCTTAAAATCCCAATTTCTTTCTCATCTTCCCTTTACTCTTTGCAGCTCTTCTTACCCGTGGCCTGAGTGCTTTTCACTTCTGTCCTCTGTCATCCTCTCCTCTCTGTGGCAAACCGGGAGGAAAGGGATGTTGTGGGAGTACATGGCTAGAGCATTTATCATGGTCCAGGAGCAACCCAAGAGGTCTTCCCAGAGGAAGAGGCTACTAGGCTGAATCCTTAAGGGTGAGTGGAAATTAGGCAGCTGAAATGGAGAGAGAAGGGTATTCTAGATAGAAGAAACAGCCTGTGCCAAAGCCCATGGGGGAAAAACAAAAGAGCTGGGCCTGGTCAGTTGGAACCTGGGACTGGCAAAGATAAAGAGGGTGTGGTTTGCAGCCTGGAGGGTGTTAAGTGAGACGTGCCTAGGGCCTAGGGCTGTGTCTTCTGGAGATCTTTAAGGCAGAACTCATTTGAGTATGAAAATCCCAATGGTGGGGGAGGGGATGTCCAGAGGTATAAAAAAAAAGAGGCCTTAAATTTTTTTCTAATGTTTATTTTTGAGAGAGAGAGTCAGACAGAGCATGAGTTGGGGAGGGGCAGAGAGAGAGGGAGACACAGAATCTGAGGCAGGATTCAGGCTCTGAGCTGTCAGCACAGAGCTCGATGCAGGGCTTAAACTCACGAACATCGAGACTGTGACCTGAGCCAAAGTCAGACACTTAACCGACTGAGCTACCCAGGCACCCCAAAACAAGGCTTTAAGTTTTGGAGCCTGGAATGCCAGAGGCACATGGAAATCAAGGCCTGATATTTATTTTTACTGTAATGGTCCCTGTCCCTAGGCAAACAATAGTCTGGCCTGTAACTAAATTATAACCATCAGACTGGCAAGTAATCTTGCTGGGGGAGAGTCAGGCTGGGCAGAAGCCACTCTCCCTGTTTCACAGATGGGAAAACAGAAACCAAGGGAGCGAAAGAGGTTCCTGGCCCTTGTATGTCCAGGGCAGAGGGTCTGGGGATAGGAAGGAGGCAACCTGGGGACCTGGTCTTCACCTCCAGTCCTAGAGAGGCAGATTGTGCAGTAGAAGATGCCCCAGCCCTGTCACCAACTGGCCGTCTGGGCCTCAGATCTACCATGAACCTGAGTGTCTTCATTTGTCAAATGAGGGAATTAGACCACATCTGTACTTTTCAAGTTCAAAAGCCCTTTTTTAAGCCATAATTCTGTTGATCAAATGAAATCTTATATAGCAGCTGAATATTTTGTTTAATTTTTTAAAAACATTTTTATTTATTTTTGAGAGAGAGAGAGAGAGAGAGAGAGAAAGAGACAGAGCATGAATGGGGGTGGGGCAGAGAGAGAGGGAGACACAGAATCTGAAGCAGGCTCCAGGCTCTGAGCTGTCAGCACAGAGCCTGACGTGAGGCTCAAACTCACGACCTGAGGCAAAGTCAGATGCTCAACCAACTGAGCCACCCAGGTGTCCCAGGAGCCAAATATTTTAAAACAGAGCGGCTCTGATTGAAGAGGGTGCCCTTTGCTTTGTCCCGTCACCCACAAGACAACCTTGAGGTATCAGTAGGATTCGGTTTGAAGAGCCCGGAGCTGGAACAGCCCTACAGACCCTTCCAGCCCTAATTCTGTGGGTTCCCTGATAACTCTCAGAAGTAAACCCAAGTTTTATGCTCAACATCAAGGCAGCCTGCTTGGTGCTTATGAAATCTCACCCCCTCAGCGACTCCTAGTTCTTAGACCACCCCTGAGCCCAGGGAACCTCTTCGTTACTCATTCAGGTGACAAACCCTTGAGAAGCAACGCTGTGTAGGTACATCGGCGGAGGAGTCACACAGGGTTTTGGTATTGATCCCAGTTCTGCCTGTGTAGCTTTGAGCAAGTTGCTTAACCTCTCTGAATGCCACTTTCCTCAACAGGGAGCATGAATAGCCACTGTTAAAGTGGATACTTACGTGCCAGACACTGTTGTAAACCCTTGATGCAGGCTTGGAGGATTAATCCTCACATGACCCCTCAGAAGCAGGTTCTATTGTCGTCCTCCTTTTACAGAGAAGAAAAGGAAGGCACAGAGGAGTGAAGTAGCTTGCTTGAGATCACAGAGCTGTGGGGCTCAGGCTGAGCTGGTCCAACTCCGGAGTCACTGAGGCATTAACCTCTACTATCTCCCAAATTGGGTGAATCCCACCTGCCCCACTGAGCATATGTGAAAATCAATAACGTGAATGTCTGCCTGTGGGCACTAAAAAATGGTAACTGGTAGCATGAGTGCCTGTTCTTTCAAATCTAAGGCCACAAATCCAGGTAGAGTAATGGATTAGTGCACAGATGCTGAGCTGGGCTTTTGGGGTTCCAATCCTGGTCTCCACTTGGACCAGTTACTTATTTCTCTAGGATTAACCTTTCTTGCCTGGGAAATATGGCTGATAGCAATCGTGCCTCCCCCCAGAGTAAATGCGATTTCAGCTCAAGTATCATCTTCTGATAAATGAATAAACGACAATGTTTTCCATGAACATAATAACCCTTGTTAACTCTTCTGTCGTCTAAGGACTCCTGATAAATGTCCCCCTCCCCCCGCCCCGGCAAGACCTTGTCTCATCTCACCCCTAGCCTGCGATTCCCAACAAAAGCACAGTCTCAAGTTTTTGCTGGAAAGCTTGAAGCCTCACACCTCAGTTCCAGTAGTCATGGGTGCCCCCTGCTGGCCACTTCCCAAAAGTGTGCCCCCCACTTGCCTCTGACCTTGAGTAGGCTTGTTTTGGTTTGGTCTGTCTTGCCATGCCCCCCTATCCCACCCCCAAAATCTCACCAGATTGCACCCAGCTGCAATCCTCCAAAACAATCCTCCAGTTCTGCAGTAATTAGAGGCAACGTGGGGCACAGGTATTGGAAATCCACAGACTGGTTTGAATCCGGCATTCAAAATTTTCCTGGTTGTATGATCTGGAAAGTATCCCCCCTCTATAAAACATATAAACGTATTATAATGAGACCTGGCCCAAGGAGCTCAAAGCCCAATTTGTAAACTGCTAAGTACTGTTTTCTGGGTGTCTGGGAGCTCATTATAAACCTCTTTATGAGAGTTAAACGCACAAACCCTTGTAAGTGAAAAATGTCTCTGAGGAAAAAAATCCCACATCTTTCTGTCAGAGGCTTCCAGGGACCCATTCATTGTGAATAAGAATCCTCCATACAGGGGCACCTGGCTGGCTCAGTTGGAAACGCATGCAACTCTCGATCTCGGTGTCATGAGTTCAAGCCCCATGTAGAGATTACTTAAAAAAGATTTTTTTAACTTAAAAAAAAATATTCCATATAGTCTATTATTCATTCAGCAGGCATAATGGCATTAAAATATGTATCAGGCCATGTCATACTCCTGCTCCAGTCCTTCTACCATCCTCCCATTGCACTCAGAAGACAGTCCAACCCCTCTTCAAACCTAGAAGGTTCTTCACAACCAGCCGCCTCCCTTTCAACTTCAACTCCATGTGGCAACTTCTGCTCAGCCCCCTGTTCCATGAACACCCAAACTCATTCCTACCTCTGGGCCTTTGCATATGATGTTCTTGCTGCCAGGAATACTCTTATTTCACACACTTAGTACCACCACTTGGATCTTTGCCAAAACTTCACCTCCTCAAAGCAGCCTTCCCTGACCACCCAATCCAAAACAGCCCTCTACACTTCATGTCCTGCTACTCTGCTTTATCCTTTATGGCACTTACCGCCACCTGCAGGGGCATTGCCTGCCTCAGCACCCGCTCAAGTAATAGGCCTGGCACCCAGGAGACACTCAGTAGATTTTTGTTGAATGAATAAATGAATTTTCCCCACCCAAGCTTGAGAATGAAGAAGGTACAAGAGATATACAGCAGAGTATGACATTAGCCTAGGTTGTCCCCAGAAAGAGGGCTGGGGATGAAAGTACCTCACAGTATCCTGGTGTGTGTATGGGCGGGGGAGGTTCCTGGGAAAATAATGCCATTGCTTTTTCCTCAAAGTAGTCTCTGGGAGTTTGGGAACCCTAGAGAAAAACCCCCAAAGAGAACCAGGCCCTGAGATTCCCCCCAGCCTGGACATGAAGGTAGAGAAATGCCAACCTGAGCTCAGGACCCTTCCATAAGAAAGGGGGAGCTGCGTGCACACACTTCCCCATTTTCTCAAACTTGGACGCTCCTCTTGTGTTTTGGGGTGGGACCCACCTTGGGCTGGGCCACTTGTGAGGATTAAGGTGTCTCTGTTTTGGGTGGAGATTGCAGAAGGCATGGCCTTCATCGAGAAGAGGAACTACATTCACCGAGATCTCCGAGCCGCCAACATCCTGGTCTCTGCGTCCCTGGTGTGCAAGATTGCCGACTTTGGCCTGGCGCGTGTCATTGAGGACAATGAATACACGGCCCGGGAAGGTAGGGAGCGCCGCCCAGGGACCGTGGGGCCCACTTGGGTGGGCTGTGAGTGCTGAGAGTTGAGACATGTGTCTGTCCTGGCACCAGCTCTTGTCATTAAGCTTGATGGAGTCCTTCTGGATAGAGTCTCCAGGCCTGTAGTCTCACCCAGTGGCTCTGATCAATTTTAGGTTGCACTAGCCAAGTGCATGTTGGATTTAAGGGGAGGGCAACTTTGTGGGTAATAGATGAAAACTGGGAAAAATCCAAATGTCCATAAGTAGTAGAATGGATATATAAGTTGTGGTACATTCGTGTAATATAATGTTACGCAGCAATGGAAAATTCCAAACCAGTGCTACATGCAAAAGTCGTTGCAGGATGGCTCCATTTATATACAATTCAGAAACAGGCAAACTCTCGTATGAATAGCAACATTATTCATAACAGCCAGAAAGTGGAAGCAACAACAGAATATTGTTCAGCCACAAAAAAGGAACGAAGTACTGATACATGCTAACCGTGGATACACTTTCAAAACATCATGTTAAGTGAAAGAAGCCAGACACCAGGATGGCATATTGTATGATTCCATTTATACGAGGCCTTGAGGACCCTACTCTTCAGGAGCTGTGGTTCACTGCAGTATCAGCTGAATCAACGAGGGGGCCCAGAGTGTCAGCTCCCCCGCCACACCCCACACCCCTCTGCCTGTTCCTCTCCACTCTAGATATCTGTCCTGAGGATAGATACCCCTTGCTTCCGCAGAGGCGGGACTGAAGGGTGTGCCCCTGTCCTGTTCCCTAGCACACACCCAGCCCTGACTGCTCCCAGACTCTCGCTGACTCTGCTCTGTCCAACCCCACAGGGGCCAAGTTCCCCATCAAGTGGACGGCTCCTGAGGCCATCAACTTTGGCTCTTTTACCATCAAATCAGACGTCTGGTCCTTTGGTATTCTGCTGATGGAGATCGTCACCTATGGCCGGATCCCTTACCCAGGTAGGGAAGGGGGCATCAGCTGCGACTGCTTCCATGGCCCAGCCTGGGTCCCTTCACTTGTCAGTGTGTCCATTCAGGCAGAGATCTTGATCCTTGCCCCCAACCTCCCCTCACCTGCCCCATCTCAGTTCAATGTACCACCATCCACCCAATTTCTTAGGCTGAAAATCTGGGGGCTTCCTTGGTCCTTCCTTTTCTCTCACGCCTTGCTACATGCAAGCAGTCACAAGATTCTGGCCATTTGACTCCAAAATACACACCCAGGGGCACCTGAGTGGCTCAGTTGGTTAAGCAACCGACTCTTGATTTTGGCTCAGGTTATGATCACGGTTCTTGAGTTCGAGCCCTGCAGTGCAGAGCCTGCTTGGGATTCTCTCTCTTTGCCCCTCTCCTGCTCATGCTCACTCTCTCTCTCTCTCAAAATAAATACACTTTAAAAAATACACATCCACTTTTTTTTTTTAATGTTTATTTTTGAGCATCACGATCTCACAGTTCGTGGGTTCAAGACCGGCGTCGGGCTCTGTGCTGACAGCTCAGAGCCTGGAGCCTGTTTCAGATTCTGTGTATCCCTCCCTCTGTCCCTCCCCCGCTCATGCTCTGTCTCTCTCTCAAAAATAAATATAAAAAAAATTTTTTTTTAAATTTTCCCCACCAGACACTGAGCTCTACGAAGCCAGAAAACACGTCTATATTCCTCATTAATATATCTGCACTGCTCACCTCTGTGCTTGGCACATAGTCGATACTTAATAACTATTTGTTGAATGGATGAATGTATCCCCAATGTCTATGGGCAGCACCCTATGCTGAATAGACCACGTAGGTACAGATATACCCAACATGTAGATTGCCCAAGACTCAGTAAATAATGTCATTTTATGTTCTTTTTTGGTCAGGATGTGTCCTTATGGATCTGTAGCTAGAATACTGGGAAGAAGGTGAAAGGTAGATATAAAGGGTCCCTGACTTTATGTTCTTGCCCCATCCACGATTACACTTTGAGAAATTCACTTCGCTTCTTCTACCCCAGTGTTCTCACTTTTTAAAAATATAGGCAATGACATCAACCTTGCAGAAGTGGTTATGAAGATTAGAAATAGGGGCAGCTGGGTGACTCAGTCAGTTAAGCATCCAACTCTTGATTTTGGTTTAGGTCATGGTCCGGGGCGTGTGAGTTAAAGCCCCGCACTGGCTCTGTGCTGAGAGTGCAGTCTGCTTGGGATTCTTAAAAAAAAAAACCTAATTTTAAAATTAAAAAAAAAAATTAAATGTCTTTAAAAAAATATTAAAGGGGGCACCTGGGTGGCTCAGTTGATTGAGCTTCTGACTTTGGCTCAGGTCATGATCTCACGGTTTGTGAGTTCAAACTCCACATCAGGCTTGTTGCTGTCAGCACAGAGCCCGCTTCAGATCCTCTGGCCCTCTCTCTCTGCCCCTCCCCCATTTGCACTCTCTCGAAAATAAATTAAAAAGACATTTTTGAAAAGATTAGAAATAAAAGATGTAGCTACTTGGTTCATTCATCACTATTGATCAAATACCTACTATGTGTTGGGCACTGAGGATACAGTGAGAGACGAGGTCTCTGCTCATAAGGAGCACATCCTAGCCATGGAGCACATCCAGGCTAGCATGTCATCCTAGGCTCTCCATCTCAGCTGGAGATCACTGCTGAGGAGAATATGAAGCAGGATGTGTGTGAGGGAGTGACATGGGGCACCTGTGAGAGAGGGTGACATGGGGCTCCCCAGCACCTGTCAGAGTAGGTCATATGTGACTTGAAAGACAGCTCAGTGAGGATCTAGAGAAAAGATTCCAGGGAGAAGGCATTGCTTTGCTAGCTCTTAGGCCTGGAGGTGTGCCTGAAGAAAAGCAAGGAAGCCTGGTAGCTGGAGACAAGGAATGAGAGCAGATGGTGAACAATGAGGTTGGCAGGGACCAGATCAGGTAGGGCCCATGGTCATAGTGAAGGGTGTGGATTGTGGATGTTAGTCTAAGTGTACGGGAGCCATTGGAGAGTCTGGGGCAGGGAAGTAGCATCATCTGATTTCCATCTTTTTTTTTTTTTAACGTTTATTTATTTTTGAGACAGAGAGAGACAGAGCATGAACGGGGGAGGGGCAGAGAGAGAGGGAGGCACAGAATCGGAAGCAGGCTCCAGGCTCTGAGCCATCAGCCCAGAGCCCGATGCGGGGCTTGAACTCGCGGACCGCGAGATCGCGACCTGAGCTGAAGTCGGACGCTTAACCGACTGAGCCACCCAGGCGCCCCTGATTTCCATCTTTAAGTGATGCTTTGGTTCAGCATGGAGAGTGGGTTGGGGGCTGGGGAGAAGGTAGCAGCCACAGCAGTGGGGACAGGGAGAGGTGGTGGAGACAGACGCAAGTTGGTGGGTTGATACTACATTTCAAAAGAAGGAAAAAATGTGACTTGCTGATGTGGAAGGTGAGACAGAGAGAGAGAGGGAGGAGAACCAAGGTCGACCCTCTTGGTTTTAGTGGAGCAGCTGGGTAGATGTTGGTCGATGGTCTAGGGATAGAACTTCAAGAGTTCTGGTTTAGCCCTGTTAAATTTGACGTGACTTGTAATATCCAAGTAAAGATGTTCAAAGAAGCACTTGGATGTATGAGTTTGGTGCTCCAGACTGGTAATATAAAATCGGGGATCATAGACATGTGGAAGATTGTTCTTAGGGATACCCCACATTGGGGCGCCTGGGTGGCTCAGTCTGTTGAGCGTCCGACTTTGGCTCAGGTCATGATCTCGTGGTCTATGAGTTTGAGCCTTGCATTGGGCTCTGTGCTGACAGCTAAGAGCCTAGAACCTGCTTCGGATTCTGTGTCTCCCTCTCTCTCTGCCCCTCCCCCGCTCATGCTCTGTCTCTGTCAAAAATAAATAAAACATTAAACAAAAATTTTAAGGATACCCCACATAAACATCAGTTGAACAAGGAAATGGTCCCACTCACAGAGTGACATAGAGACAGGCTGCCTGTTTTTTTCTTGAGAGTACACCAGTAAAAACCAGGCAATCGGTTATGGGACCTGAATCCATTAGGATGCATTAGGCTGGAAGTAACAAAATAACTAAGAGTGTGGAAACAGTAGGCGAGTTCTTAGTCCCCAGGATGAGGAGCCTGGCAGGATCATGTGTCTATGTTGAAGGAAAGCGGAGGGGTATATCTTCCAAGGCCTCTTTTCTCATCAGGGAGGAACACCTTTCCTGCAGTCTCCTGGGAGAATGCCCCTCAGCTCCCATTGGCCAAAACTGGGTGCCATGTCCCTGCCCTGCCTGCAGGGGAGGCTGGGGAAGGGGTACCTGGCTTTCCCAGTGGGAGGGGCTCAGCTCCCAGGAGAGGTAAGAAGTGATGGCTCCTGGGGACGCAACAGTGTCTGCCACCCCAGGATTCCCTGTCCCAGTCCCTCCCTTTTTCACTCCATGGCTCCTTCTCAGGGATGTCAAACCCTGAGGTGATCCGGGCACTGGAGCATGGATACCGGATGCCTCGACCCGAGAACTGCCCCGAGGGACTCTACAACATGATGACACGCTGCTGGAAGAACCGCCCTGAGGAGCGGCCCACCTTCGAATATATCCAGAGCGTGCTGGATGACTTCTACACGGCCACGGAGAGCCAGTACCAACAGCCATGATGGGTGGAGCCCGGGCAGGGCCGAGTACCCAGCTGATGCCCGAGAGGTGGTTCCAGCGCCATCTGCCTGGTGCCTGCTTGTCCTTCCCACTCCCGGACACCCACCCTCGTCCCAGCCACAGCGCCTCATCTGTCAGGTGGGTGGGCTGAACTGGACAATCTCTTTTTGACTCTAGCAATCTCCAGTCTGCCATCCTCAGGAGACCCCAAGTTGATATTTCTTCTAGTGCCTGGGACAGCTGGATTCCGGTTACAGCTGTGGTTTGGACGGGAAACTTTTAAAAATCATGAAATAAATATTTAAATAAAAGATACAAGTGCTAAAGGCTTTCCTGACAGCTTGTCTTGTTCTGCCAGTTCCTGAATATCTATTTGCCTTTTTGCTAGATGACAAGACAGAAAGGGGCAGGGACCCTTCCAAAGACCAGCAGTCTGAAGAGAAATGGGGTCCGATGCTCCAGCTTTTCTAACTGCCCCCCAAGTAGTCGCTGGCTATGTTAGTTTCCTACGGCTTCTGCAACAAACGACCACAAACTTGGTGGCTTCAAACACAAATTCATTATCTCACAGCTCCAGAGGTCAGAGTCTGAAATGGGTTTGGCAGGGCTACGTGCCTTTTGGAGCCTCTAGGGGAGAATTCATTTCCTCGTCTTTTCTGACTTCTAGAAACTGACACGTTCCCTGACTCGTGCTTTTCTTCCACTCGTCACTCCAAACTGCTTGTCGTCACATCTCCTTCCCTGACCGGCTCCTGCCTCCCTCTTTCACATGTAGGGATACCTGTTAGTACATTGGGCCCACGTGGAGAATCCAGACTAACTTTTCCCTTTCAAGATCGTTAACCACATCTGCGAAGCAAAGCCCCTTTTGCCATGCAAGGCAACATCTTCACAGGATCCGGGGATTAAGACAGGGACATCTTGGGCAGGGAGGAGGGGCCTTATTCTGCTAATCACATTGGCGCTGGGATGCTGGATGGGTTGTGTCTCCAAAGAGCTGAGTTTGCCAAGATGATAGGAATGATTTTTCATGACTGGAGCCCGGACTTTCCTGCCAAGCCACAGTGATGCTTGAGCTGGTTAGTCTGGGTCTCCCCTAGGGCTGCAGGGCTGTCCGAAGCCGGGGCATTTCCCATGGCCAAGCAGCCATCGTGGTTGTTAAGATGGTGTCCACCATCGTAGGAATACCAGAGTCTGGAGATGTAGTTGCTGGGACGTATCTGGTTCCCTGCGTGGGAAGTTCTCAGTAGAGGGGAGGGAGATGTGGGAAGGAAGTAGAGAGGACAAGGATCAATGGGCCCTTCCTGCATGTTGTCTCAGTTGAAAGTGCCTGACATTAGCTTTCGTTGGAAGGGGAACAACGGGAAGAGGTGGACAGCGAGATGGGGAGCCAATGACACCTTTCTATATCATTGCATCCCCTGAAAGATTTACTTCACAGCACCTGCCAGGGTCCCCTGGAGCCCTATCCTGAATTGCTTCTGTACCCCCGAGTAGCACAGAGGAACTGGGTATAAGCAGTGGAAAGCACATCTAGCAGTGTTTCAACTTACCTAGTCGGTAACTGAATTTCTCTCCTGCTATCTTGTTTGGGATATGTTTTTGGGTATCTGAAAGCGGAGCTCATCTCCTACAGTAGGAATTTGCACTCATGATTTGTGGTGCATTGGATTGCTGTTCAGTGATCCATAGGAGGGAGCCTATTGCTACATGGACAAGACCAGGGGTCAATTCCTACCCTCCTGCTCTTTCAGTTTAACTGCCCTATACTGTGATTTATCCATCTGGTCACAGGAAAGACAGATTAAAACATGGGGACATATACAACACCAAAGCACAGCCCATGAAAGAAAATATTGATACACTGGACTCCATTAAATTTAAAAACTCTGCTCTGAGAAAGACACTGTTAAGAAAATGAAAAGACAAGCTCCAATCTGGGAGAAAATATTTGCAAAACACATATCTGATAAAAGACCGGTATCCAAAATATACAAAGCATCCTTAAAGGCCAACAATAAGAAAACAAACAACCCAATTAAGAAATGGTCAAAGACCTGAACAGACACCTCACAAAAGAAGATATGCTCAGTCTGTTAAGTGTCCGACTTCAGCTCAAGTCATGATCTCAGTTTGTGAGTTCGAGTCCTGCATCCAGCTCCGTGCTGACAGCTCAGAGCCTGCAGCCTGTTTTGGATTCTGGGTCTCCCTCTCTCTCTCTGCCCCTCCCTGGCTTGTGCTCTCGCTCTCTCTCAAAAATAAAATAAATGAACATTAAAAAAGAAATAACAGATATGCAGGTGGCAAACAAGCCACCTGAGAAGATGTTCACCTGAGAAGACGAGAAGATGTTCAACATCATATGTCATTAGAGAAGTACAAATTGAAACAATGAGATATCACCACACATTACTTAGAATGGCCCAAATCCAACCACTGACAATACCAAAAGCTGGCAAGAACTTGGAGCAGCAAGAACTCTCATTCATTTGCTGGTGGGGATGCAAGATGGTGCAGTCACTTTGGAAAACATTTGGTCGCCTCTTACAAAACTACACATGTTCTTACCATACAACCCAGTAATTGCGTCCCTTGACATTTACTCAAGCATGTTGAAAACTTTTGTCCACATAGGAACCTACACGCTAATGTTTGCAGTAGCTTTATTTACAATTGTCAAAATTTGGAAGTGACTAGGATGCCTTTCTACAGGTGAAGAGATGAACAAACTGTGGTATATCCATATATTGGAATATTGTTCGGTGATCCAAAGGAACGAGCCATCAAGACACGGAAGAACCCTACACAACACAGAGCTAAGTGAAAGAAGCCAACCTGAAAAGGCTACACACCATGAAGTCCAACTGTGCCATTCTGGAAAATGCAAAACTTCAGAGATAATAAAAAGATCAGTGGTTGCCAGGGGTTTGGCAGAGAAGGAGGGATGAATAAAGAGGAACATAGGGGATTTTTAGGGTAGTGGAACCATTCTGTATGATACTTTTAATGGTGGATACATATCATTATCTGTCAAAACTCAATGCATAGCACAGAGTGTATTATAATGCAAATCACAGAATTAAGTTAATGAAAATAAAAATAATAATAGGCTCACCAATTGTAACATGTAGCATACTAAGGCAACATGTTAATAATAGAGGAAACTGGAGGCCAGGTGAGGGAGTATATGAGAATTTTGTGTTTTCTACTCATTTTCTGTAAACTTACAACTGCTCTAAAAAATAAAGTCTGGGAGCACCTGGGTGGCTCAGTCGGTTAAGAGTCCGACTCTTGATTTCAGCTCAGATCATGATCTCACAGTTCATGGGTTCGAGCCCCATGTCAGGCTCCACAGTGACAGCACAGAGCCTGCTTGGGAATTCTCTCTTTCCCTCTCTCTCTCTCTCTCTCTGATCCTCTCTCTTTCATGTTTTCTCTAAATAAATAAATAAATAAATAATAAGTAAATAAACGTTAAAAAATAAAGTCTGCTGGGGTGCCTGGGTGACTCAGTGGGTTAAGTGTCCAACTATTGATTTCGGCTCAGGTCACGATTTTTCATGGTTTGTGAGATCAAACCCCGAACTGGGGGCTCTATGCTGACAGCACAGAGCCTGCTTGGGATTCTCTTTCTCCCTCTTTCTCTGCTTCTCCCCCTCCCTCCCTCTTTCTCTCTCTTGCTCTCTCTCTCTCTCAAAATAAATAAACATTCTTTAAAAAGTCTGTTAAATAAAAAAGCGAAAGAAAAAAAACATGGAAATAAATTTTGTGCCACCAATGCTTTGGGAAGACTTCATGGACTCCTCCCCTGCAAGGTGGCAAAGGAAAGTGTAGATAAGATGCCCCATTCTAAGGGGGTACTTGGGTGGCTCGATCAGTTGAGCATTGGACTCTTGATTTTGGCTCAGGTCCATGATCTCATGGTTCTTTTTTTTAAACAACTTTTTGAAAAAGTCTCTGGTAACACTGGTACTGTATCCACTTTACAGCAATACATGGAATAAATGAACTTTCAGATCTTTCCCAATTTTAACACCATGACTCTTTTGAGTCCCCTTTCCAGATATTGGAAATTGAGGCTTAGCAAGATTGAGTAACTTACCTCCAGTCACACTCTTAGCTAACCAGGCCATGGTGAAGTCCATATTCAAAGATGTCTTCCTCCATGAAATACGCTGCTTTTCATCGTTTAATAAGTAGTGTATTGTATTGGGCACCTACCATCTACCTGAAGGATTATAAAATAAATGTAAAAAGACAATTGTTTATTGCATACCTACCATATAACATTATATCATTAGATCCTCATCATAAGCCTATTATTATAATCCCTACCTATTTTGCCAATGAGAATAAGGTAGTACAAGGTTAAATAAAAGAGCGGATCCTACCCTCATAGGAATCACAATCTATTAGAGAGGATATAAAATAGTCAAGCAAATAATCATATACTTAATTACAAATTATTCTCGTAGTTGGACTGCTATTGGAGCTCTGGTACCCATCCCACTCATTAAATCAGGGCCTCAGGTAACCCTGGCAACGGGTCTTCCTGCCAATAGTAAAGATGGCGTCCAGAGAACAAGCGCGTTTACGCACACCCCCATTACCCACAATACAGTGGGGAAGAAGAGGAGGAGCAGTCTCTGCCAGGAGTTAATATGGCCCCCATAGTTACACCATCCTTTCGTCACCTAATCAGCGACCTCCCTGCCCAGACCAGGCTGCCGATCAGGAGTTAAGTCTTCTCGCCCCCCTGCTGAACACGACTACAGGAGAGATCGAAGCCAGGCAGCACCCCACGGAGTTAAACTCCGTAACCAGGGAAACACCACTTCCGCTGACGTCATTACGGCGACACGTGGATCCAAGATGGCGGCGGCGATGGTGAGTGAAGGAGACTCCGGGAGCCAGAGCTGGAGCGGGGTCCTCCGGGGGCTCCCAGGACCTTCCAGCGCCCCATGCCTGGCCCGAGCCACCTCCGGGACCCCTAGCTCAGTCCTGAGGGACGTCCCTGACTGGGCTTGTCTCTCCCAAACTCCCTCTCCCCGACCCTGGCCCCACACTCAGGCTTGTCAGGGCCCAGAGTTTTGGGGGAGGCAGGCACTCGATAGGAGGGAAGGTCTCGGTTACCGTCTCGGCCGGTTCCTATTCCTGCTTTGGTCTCCACCTCCTGTGACCCCCTTTTTTTCTAATTTTCACTTCCCAGCCCCGACCCCTCTGAAGAGCCTCCTATTATTTCCATCCTTGCTCCTCCTCCTCACGTCCAGACTTTGGTCTCTCCGCCTTCCGCCTCCCCTCTGTCCTGACCGGTTCGCGGATGCGACCTCACCTCTGACCAGCCTCCCAGCCCAAACCCCGTCTCAGATCCTTTCCGGAGCCCTGTCCTCACCTCCACCTTCAACTGTTCCCACCGCGCACAGGTCTTGACTGTCGCTACCCTGGAGCGTGCCCTTACACTGCCCCCCGCCCCCCCCCCCCATCTTCTGTCTCCAGACCCTCCCCTAAACCTTTGTCTGGTCTCCTCTAAATCACCTGTCTGCCTCTCTTCGGGGGAGCTTTTATCCCATTGGTTCTCAAACTTCACTGTGCATAAGACTCGGGGTGTGCTTGGGGGAGGCATGTTAAAAATGTAGTTTCCTGAGCCCCACTCCCAAAGTTGTAATTCAGTAGGTCTAGGTAATGCCCAGGAATCTGCACTTTTAGAAGCACTCCAGTGATAATGATGCAGGTGATCTGTGAACTGCGTTTTGAAAAACACCTTACCAGCCTTGTCTGCTGCCTCCCTCCTGGGTGCCCCTGCAGGGCCACACAGCTCTTTAGGTGGAGGGTTCATTAGAATGGAGCTTGTTAGGATGAAGCCTGTGTGTGGATAAGAGTACAGGTAAAAGAGCTGTGCCTGGAATGTGGGTCAGAACATTATTGGCTCCTAGTACAGAACCCGGGAAGTAGATCTATGAAAGACTGACCTTCCTTCCAGAAGCTCAGCTCACATTCTCCTTGTCAAGAGACCAGAACCAGAATTGAAGTCACTTCATCCAGAGCGATTTTCTAGGTCTTCCTGTATGTTGCTTCCTCAGCAGATAATTTCATCCTGAGAGTAAATGCAAAGGAAGACAGAAAAAAAGGAGCTGACATTTAACTTCAGCAAAAAAAAAAAAAAAAAAAAGAAAGAAAGAAAGGCCGATAAGATTCTTGTGTAAATTCTTTGGTGTTGGTTTTCTCCAAACAATGGTATGTTAATGGCTGACAATGAGTTTCCCTCCTGTTAACCAATTGGTAACATCCTTTTTGTTTAATGAGGGATTCCTTATTTAGAACCTCAGAGGTCAGGTAAAAGATTTCATAGCCTTGCTTGATTTCTATGGTTTCAGACTCCAGTTTAAACCACAAGTGGTGTGTTGGAACTGATTTTTCTCTGGACTATGTTCAAAACAAGAATGGTGTAAGAATGTAACAGAAAAAGTCACACCCTCCTTTGCCGGAGGGGAAAAGTTCAATAAAGTGGCATTTATCACATTGCACTGGGGAAGTTCCTGCCCTGTTCAGAGGTTTTTAAAGAGGTAATAAGTTAGCCATACGTATTTCTGGCACACATTGACTTAATAAATATATGAGTGCCTGCTCTGTGGCAGGAACTAGGGATGTAGTTGTGAATTCGAGGGTCATGATCCCCCACCCTTGTGGAGCTTTTCTAGTTCGAGGAGAGGAGACAGGCAGTGAACGAGTGAACAAGTAGATGAATGACATAAGGTCAGATTGTGATAAATGCTGTGGAGACAGCAAGGTAAAGTGATAGTGTTTAGGGGCGATGGGGTGATGCAACTACTTTGGATTAAATGGTCAGAGAAGTCTTTTCAGAGGTGATGTGAGTTGAGACCTGACTGACAAGAAGGAACCAGCATAATGCAAAGAATGTTCCAGGCAAAGAAAATGGCAAGCATAAAGGACCAGCGTGGGAAAGAGCTTGGTATATTTGAGGAACACAGAAGGCTGGAGGGGCTGAAGCATGGTGAGGGGTGGGGGTGGGAGAGAATGATGCAAAATGAAACTGGAGAGGCAAGAGCAGCTGTGTTTCTAGAAGCACGCCTATCATTGCAGTGGATTGTAGTCTACAGTTTGTAGTCTGTGGGCTGCATTTTGAAATAGACTGTTCTATTAGGGTGCTTCCCTTTCCCACCCCTCCAGAACATTCCATTTGGGGAGCCGGCTTGTTTTCAGCCTGCAGGGAAACCATGAAAAGGAGTTGGGATTTTATTCTAAGTTCGGTGAAAAGCACGGTCAGTGATTTGGTGTTTGTCACATCACTTGGGAGTATCGTCCTGTGCTTTCATGGTGTATAGAGTAACTGATTTTAAGCTGAAGTTGTAATGTATACAGTGACTCACAGAGGCCAGTTTAAAGGGTGCACATGAGAAACTTCATGTTTGATGCAATAGTGAAAATGAGTGGAAGCGAGTGTATTACAGAGGGACGTGCGTAACAGGGCAGAGTGGGGTCACAGATAGACTTGAGTTTGGTCTGTGTCAAGCATTTATTACACGGAAGTCAGAACAGTCCCCACACCCTTGTATAATTAATGTTTCACAACCAGTGGGGATGGAGGTGTGTGGATGTGCTCTGGGGGTATTATATGGGTTTCTGTGGTAAGTCATACAACTAAAGAGGAACCAAGCTAGTGGATTCAGTGACCATGGGAACAGGCTGGGTTTTGGGTTTGTCCTTTTGTTTTGAAAGTTAGGGTTATGGGTGCAAGCTGCTAGAGATGTTTTATGGAATTTTCCCTCCCTCCCTTTTCTTGGTGAATGGCTCTTCTTCCTCAGGGGTTGGGCTGCCACCTCTCAGGTCTGTGTTTGCACAGTGGGTGTTTCCTAAAGCTGCAGGGCAAGACTTCTCCCACCATAGCAGTGGATGGCTGATGTAAATGGAAGTTCTGTCAGTTTCCTGCTTTCCTCGTACCCTGGATTTAGATGACTTTATAAAGTAACAGGATACGGAGTTGTTCTACCTGGGTCTTGGGTGAGAGGCAGGCCCATATCTCATTGTTGCTGGAATTACTGAGCATATGAAATATGTTTTGGGAAATATTTTGGTGGCATTTGGAAAATCCATTGAGTACATTTGTAGGCACCTCAGGAGTGTGGAGACCTCCAGTTGGAGAATAAAACTGTACTTCTCTCACGTGTATCATGGTTCATATGATCTGGATTTTATTGTTTTCCTTTCTTTATTGGATATAATTCATATACCATTAAATTCACCCTTTTGAAGTGGCAGTTTAGTGGTTTTTCATATATTCACAAACTTGTGCAATCCTCACTACCATTGACTTCTAGAACATTTCATCACCCCAAAAAGAAATGCTTTAGTAGTTACTTCCCACTCTCCTCTGTCCCTGTCAACCACTAATCTACTTTTTATCTGTATAAGATTTGCCTACTCTGGACAATTCCTATAACTGGAGTCATAGAATATGTGGCGCTTTTTTTTTTTTTAACATAGTATAATGTTTTCAAAGATCATCCATGTTGTAGCATGTATCAGTATCTCATTCCTTTTTGTGGCTGAATAATGTTCCACTGTGTGGATAGACCGCATTTTGTTTATCCTTTCATCTGTTGATGGACGCTGGGACTTTTGGCTGTTGTGAAGAACGTGGCAGTGAACATTTATGTGCATATATGTTTTTTTGTGCAAACACATATTTTCAGTTTTTTGGGTGTGCACCTAGGAGTGGAATTGCTAGCTCAGGTCACAGTGTTTTGAAGTTATTTGGGTTTGATCCAGTCCAGAAGCAGGGGAATGGGCCGAATGACCACAAGCTTCATTTGGACAGATGGAGGCGGTGTAGCCAACTACCCCCATCCCAGCAGTTCCAGTCAGAAGCACAGGAACTGTTTTTAATGGCTAAATCTGGATGGTAGAGGGCTGGAGTGCAGGAGGCCTGGACTCTGCCAGCAGTCCCATGTGTGGGAAAGTTGCTGTTTTGTCCGGGCCTCGCGTGTGGCTTGGTATCTGCTCGTTGAGAACAGCCCTGGAGCCCGAGTCAGCAGTCTGGGCTTAGTCCCAGCACTGACAGCGATCCACTTTGTGGCCTGAGGCAAGTCACTTTGGTGTTTTTTTGGTTTGTTTCCACAAGTGTCATATATGAGATTAAAGTTTGGACTTAATGGTTTCAAAATTTCAGGTTGAAAATTCTGTACTTCAGAATACTCAAATTTAAGTGTTTTTTTTCCCCCATGATCATAGTGTCTGTAGTCTTTCCCAGCTGCTGTCTACTGGGTGTGCTGCCTCTTTGATCTCTCCAGTTGCCCTACCTGGTATGGATTGGATTCCACAGGAGCCGCTGTGTCCTTGGAGTTAAGGTGCCGACCCCAGGCCCTGGTTCCGATGTGTTTCTCTGAGGAGTCCCTTTAAAGGAGCACCTTAATCCTCTCAGGAAGTACAGAGGAGACTGAGACAACATTAAGTTGCCTCTTGGTTTCTTTTTTACAACTTGGACAAAAGTTCTCCTTTGATCTTGGCATTAAAGAAACAGGTCACAGAATGCTGGAGAAGGTTGAGTTTTGATCTCTGGGCACTGGCAGGAAGGTGGGAAGGACCCAGGATGAGCAGGGCCATCTGGCCACGGACGAATGATAGCCACCTACCACCCCCCAACCTGCTTTGATCCCTGAACCATTTGCTGACACTAGTGTTTCCCAAATGGGGCACTGTTGGGGGACACCCAGGACTTCTCAGTTCCATCTCCGTCCTCTTCATTGCTTCCTTCTCTGCCTTCCTAACATGATTTCTCACCTATGCCTGAGCATTAAACTGACAGGCCTCCCACGGTTTGAAATCCTGAGGTTTTGTGTTCAGAGGATATGCTTAGTGCTACTAACAGTTCTTAAAAAACAAAATCAAATCATAAGTTGGAACTGAATTCTTAAGCCGGTTTAGAAGGAAGTGTGGGTGCCCTGGCAAGTCACTTAACATCTTCGGGCCTTACTTTCTACTCGTGGTACATTAGATGCTGTAAATTTCGCAGTCCATGGGCCACATCTTCACGTGGAGTTGATTTGGGGTGGGGTTTTTTAAATTTGTTTTGTTTTGTTTTGACTGGCACAGGCTTAAAATTTTTTGAGTTGGTTGCCAAAACATTTCATAATTGGGAGATTTCACATTTAAAAGCTTCTAGGTTTTCATTTTCTCTGGAGAATTTGGGCCCAGATTCCCTGTCAAGGGCGTTCTCCATATGGGGCCCAGCTCACCAATCCTCGGTGCCCTCCTGTGTTACTCTTGAGCAGCCTCACCGTTTAGGTCACGTGCATGGTCCCACTAAGTGTTTAAATTTGCAACCCCCGAATAAGTTGGTCTCTTTATAAAGTGTGTCCTACTCTGACATTCTGATTCAAAAGCTATCAAAGGTTTGTAGTAACCACCTATGTGACCTGACTTTAAGAGAAAAATTTCTACTCACATGATACATTTCAGTTGATAAACCATATGCCCATCCAGTATTCCATATAATCCTTACAAAAGTCCATTTTACAGGTGAAGAAACTAAGCCTTGGTCTAAGGACCTGGGCTAGAATCTGACACTGTGATTGATTTCATAACTTTGGGCAAGCTGTTTTTTTTTTTTTTTTTTTTTTTTTTTTATTTTAAAAAAAATTTTTTTTTCAACGTTTTTATTTATTTTTGGGACAGAGAGAGACAGAGCATGAACGGGGGAGGGGCAGAGAGAGAGGGAGACACAGAATCGGAAACAGGCTCCAGGCTCCGAGCCATCCGCCCAGAGCCTGACGCGGGGCTCGAACTCACGGACCGCGAGATCGTGACCTGGCTGAAGTCGGACGCTTAACCGACTGCGCCACCCAGGCGCCCCTGGGCAAGCTGTTTTTTAAACCTCAGTTGCCATTTTTAAAATTTTTGTGTGTGTGTTTAAAAAAAAATACATATATATACACATGTATGTACACATTTATCATTGTAACTTTAAAAAAAAAATTTTAATGTTTATTTTTTGAGAGAGAACGAGCAGGGGAGGGGCAGAGAAAGGGGACAGAGGATCTGAAGCAGGCTCTGCACTGACAGCAGAGAACCCGGTGAGGGGATGTGAGGGGATGAGGGGCTCAGGAGATCCTATCATTGTAATTTTTTTAAAGTATACAGTTAAGGGGCGCCTGGGTGGCGCAGTCGGTTAAGCGCCCGACTTCAGCCAGGTCACGATCTCGCGGTCCGGGAGTTGGAGCCTCGCGTCAGGCTCTGGGCTGATGGCTCAGAGCCTGGAGCCTGTTTCCGATTCTGTGTCTCCCTCTCTCTCTGCCCCCCCCCCCCCCGTTCATGCTCTGTCTCTCTCTGTCCCAAAAATAAATAAACGTTGAAAAAAAAAAATAAAGGGGCGCCTGGGTGGCGCAGTCGGTTGGGCGTCCGACTTCAGCCAGGTCACGATCTCGCGGTCCGTGAGTTCGAGCCCCGCGTCAGGCTCTGGGCTAATGGCTCAGAGCCTGGAGCCTGTTTCTGATTCTGTGTCTCCCTCTCTCTCTGCCCCTCCCCCGTTCATGCTTTGTCTCTCTCTGTCCCAAAAATAAATAAATGTTGAAAAAAAAATTAAAAAAAAAAATAAAGTATACAGTTCAGTGGCATCAATTACATTCACATTGTTGTGCAACACTCAGCACCATCCATCTTCAGAACTTGATATCATCCCATACTGAATCAGTTTCCTGATTTAAAAAAAAAATTTTTTTTTTAATGTTTATTTTTGAGAGAGAGAGCGAGCGAGCACGAGCAGGGGTAGGTGTAGAGAGAGGGAAACACAGAATCCAAAGCAGGCTCCAGGCTCCGAGCTGTCAGCGCTGAGCCCGGTGTGGGGCTCAAACCCAAGAACTGTGAGATCATGACCTGAGCCAAAGTCGGATGCTTAACCAACTGAGCCACCCAGGTGCCCCCAGTTTCCTGATTTTTAAAACGAGAATGATACTGTCCTCAAAGGATTGATGTAATGATTAAATAGACTATGAGATGAGAGTGCCTAGCACAAAAAGAGCTCTCTGTAATTTTTCAGTTCCAAGGTTTGAAGTCTTCCAGAGGGGAACCATTTAAGCCTGTTGGTTCAACTAACTGAGCGTTCTTTTATAAATGCCCAAAGGGGAGAGGGAAGGTGAGTGCATTTCTTGTGTTTTATTTCTGCACTTTATGGCCTGTAGGTTTAGGCCTGGTTGTCTGTTGCTTGGTGAGGGTAGTTATTATTTTCACTTGGACTCTTGCACAGCTGGCTGTGGGTTTTCCCAACTCCCAAAGAACAGCTTTGAGTCTTTTATGTATCTGCTCAACAGCAACTCTGTATCTATGAGCTCTGAAATAAAGGCTACATTTTCAGAGCCTCCTGTGGCTAATTTGGTTCTCCCTCCTCCCTTTTTCTTTTTCCTCTATTAGTTCTTTAGCTCCATGGGGGCTGCTTGGTAAGTGGTCTTAAGCTGTCATTAGCCATCTTGCATGTGTGGTTGAATTCTTAGGGAGCTTTAACTGATTGGGTAATTGATTTCAGTTAATTGTTGGCAAACTGTGCCCCAAAGCCATTTTCTTTTTCTTTATTTTTTCCTTAATCTGGGGAGCAGTTACTACATGATCTTAAAATGGTGACTGTATCTTTGAGAAGGAAATGAAAGAATCTAGCTTACTGTTCAGGAAGGCGCTGCTTTTGCAGCAGGAGAGGTGTGGAATAAGAACCAGAAAAGCTGTTCAGACAGGCCAGACTCGATCACTGGGGTGATGCTATTTATGGGAAAGAAGACTGCAAGGCAGGGGGCTCCAGAAGAGAAAATGTTAACTTATGGCTACAGAGAAGTATGAGTGAATGAACTAATTTTTAGTTCGTAGGGGGAAGAAACTTATTTTCCTTGGAAGAAGTTAATTGTTCACACCTTTCAAACTGGGTGGAGCAAATTTTAGGAGGAAAGGGGTACTTTTTAGTCCTACCAGTTCTTCATTGGGCTCTTGGGAGAGATTTTTCTGCCTGCCCAGCCCCCCAAGAATAAAATAGGTAGGGAGGGCAAGACCTTGATTCTTGGGTCTCTTGAGCTTTATAACTTTCCAGGTCACCCATATCTTTGCCAGTGATGGTGTGTTAGATTACAGCATGAAGGGCTTCTAGATTGCTATCGCCTTGTTTCTTGACATGCTACCTTTGCTGCCTCGTGACTTGGAAACCGAGTAAAGCAAAATAATGTTGAATGGACTGGTTCACATGTTAGGACTCCCACTCCTTTCTTGGCTCTGAACAGACATTTGCTAACTACTTAATTGGCTTTTCATACTGAACCACACACGGAAGTTGCTATGATGATAATTAAAAGTTACAGGAAGGTACAAAGGAATTTCCTAAAAAGCAGGTATTTTGCTACTTCCTAATTTCCTTACAGAAATGAACTGTGGATCAAACATCCTCTATCAGGTTGTCTGGGCTGCAGCGACAATGAAGTCAAAGAGTCAGAAAAAGTTGGAATGGTAACAAGTACAAGGGTCTTATCTCTGGGACGGGTGAACTTCTAGGTCCATGATCCTCCTGGGGTCATATTATCAGATAGTGTTTTGGAGTGTGTTTTCTGGGAACAGGTTCTAGATCCTTCTTTTTTTTTTTTTTTTTTTAATTGAAGTATAGTTGACACACGTGTTGTATCCGTTTCAGGCACACAACATTGTGATTGTTAACTCTAGTCGTTATGCTCTGCTCGCCATCTGTCACCTAACCACACTGTTCCAGTATCACTGACTGCCTTCTCTATGCTGTACCTTTCATCCCAGTGACTTAGAAGAGTTTCAGAGGGGTCTGCAGTACTCTCCGCAAGGTTAAAGATTACTGATCTTGTTTGGTTTCTCACACATCTTTGCACAGGGGCCATGCTAATCACCGTTATCGTTCCAGTTCTAATTAGTACATGCGCTGCTGAAGCCAGCACTGGTTATTCCTACATCTGTTGCCAGAATCCCCTCTGCACCGTCCTTGCCTTCTAGCTCCCGTTTTTCTGTACATCTTCAGAGGAATTTGCCCAAGTATTTTCAGAGGCAACCCATTTCCTTCCCCTTCTTAAAATGTAAATATTTATTTTGAATACGGGTGATCCATGTACCTGGAAAACAGGGTAAATAAGTTATCAATGAAAAAGTCACGCAGCTACCCTCCTAGTCCATTCGTCAGGGGTACATAGTCTTTGATGAAAAAAGAAAAGTTCCTCTAGAACATTTTTGTACACATAAAAATCTCTAAGACAACTTTTTATTATAACAAATGTTCAACATGTACAAAAGAAGAAGACACGGCATAAGGAGCCCCCATATCCCATCACTCAGCTTCAACAACTACCATTCTATTGCCAGACTTGTTTCCTCTGTGCCTCCCTTGAGCTGGTTATTTTTTTTCTTCAGGTTTATAAGGGTGTCATTCAACACCATAAAATGAGTGATGTTAAGTGTAGAATTCAGTAAGTTTTAGCGAATGTATAGACTTGTGCAATCGTCATCACAATGACACAAAGTTTTGGAACGTTTCTGTCACCCCAGCAGGCTCCCTTCCAGCCAAGGGGATGACACTTGGAGACCACTCCTGCTCGAACACCAGCCCGCCACTGATCTTTCTGTCTCTAGATTTGCCTTTCTTGGGCATTTCGCATAAGGGAATCCTATACCATATAGACTTGCATTTGGCTTCATTAACCTAGTGTAATGTTTATGGAGTTCATCAATGTTGCAACATGAATTGGTAGTTCCCTCATTTCTGTTACTGAATGGTATTCCATTGAGTGACTACTACATTTTATTTCTCCATTCACCAGTTGATGGTGTTTGGATTGTCAGCTTTGGACTTTGTGATTGAAGCTGTTAGAACATTCATGGACAAGTCTTTTTTTTTTTTTAATGTTTATTTACTTATTTTGAAAGAGAAAGAGCACGAGTGGGGGAGGGGCAGAGAGAGAGAATCCCAAGCAGGCTTTGCCCTGCCAGTGCAGAGCCTGACAGAGGGCTCCATCTCACAAATCATGAGATAGTGACTTGAGCCGAAATCAAGAGTTGGAGGCTTAACTGACTGAGCCACCCGCGTACCCCCATGTACTAGCCTTTGCATGGACTACTGTTTCCTCTTCTCTTGGGTAAATGCCTAGGATTGGAGCTGCTGAATAGTATACTAGGTTTATGTTTAGCTTTTTAAAGACACTGCCAAACTTTCCCATGGCTGTGCCATTTTACACTCTTATCAGTATATGAGAGTTCCAGTTTCTCCCCATCTTCGTCCACACTTGTTACTGTCTGTTTTTGAGGTTAGCCATTCTTAGGGATGTGTGGTCTACCTCATTGTGGTTTTGGTTTGCATTTCCCTAATGACAAATGATATTGAACATCTTCTCATGTACTTATTAGCCTTTCATACATCTTTGGTGAAATGTATATACAGATCTATTGCCTATTTTTATTTATTTATTTTTTAATTTTTTTTAACGTTTTTATTTTTATTTTTGAGACAGGGAGAGACAGAGCATGAACAGGGGAGGGTCAGAGAGAGGGAGACACAGAATCCGAAACAGGCTCCAGGCTCTGAGCTGTCAGCACAGAGCCCGACGCGGGGCTCGAACTCACGGACCGCGAGATCATGACCTGAGCCGAAGTCGGCCGCCTAACCGACTGAGCCACCCAGGCGCCCCTATTGCCTATTTTTAAATTGGGTTGTTTGTCTTATCATTAAGTTATAAGAATTCCTTATATATTCTAGATACAAGTCTTCTATCAGATATGTGATTTAGAAAGATTTTTCTTGTCTGTGACCTTTCGTTTTTTTTTTTTTTTTTCAAATTTTTCAAATTTGAAGTATAGTTGACCTACAGTGTATTCATTTCAATTGTACAGAATGGTGATATTTTATATACATAATGAAATGCTCACCACTATAAGTGTAGTTACGTTTGTCACCATACAAAGTTATTACAGTACTATTGACTGTATTCCCTATGCTGTGCTTTACATCCCCATGACTTATTTGTTTTATAGCTGGAAGTTTATAGTTCTTAATCTTCTTTGCCTATTTTGCCCATCCCCCTCATCCCATATCCTGTGGCAACCATTGATTTGTTCTCTGTGTTTATGAGTCTGGTTCTGTTTTGTTCATTTGTTTTGTTTTTTAGATTCCACATACAAGTTAAATCCTACGGTATTTGTCATTGTCTGATTTATTTCACTTAGCTTAGTACCCTCTTGGCCCATATCTTTCATTTCCTTAATGATATCTTTTGAAGTGTAAACGTTTTAAATTTTTATGAAATCCATTTTATCAAATTTTTAAATATAGATTGTGCTTTTGGTGTTGTATCTAAGACATCTTTGCCTAACTCAAGGTCACAAAGATTATCTCCTTACTGTTCTTCTAGAAGTTTCAGCTTTTGTATTCAGGTCTAAGATACATTTTGAGTTAATTTTTGTGTATGGTGTGAGGCTCCTTTTGCAGATAGCTACCCAGTTGTCCAAGAACCATTTGTTGAAAAGGCTATCCTTTCCCTATTGAATTGCCTTCTCAACCTTGTTGAAAATCAATTTAAACATATAGCTTTATTTCTGGACTTTGAGTTCTGTTCCTTTGGTCTTTATGTATATCCTTACCACACTGTCTTGATTAGTATAGCTTTATAATAAGCTTAGAATTTGTTCTTTTTATAAGTTGTTTTGGATGTTCTGCGTCCTTTGTGTTTCCATATAAATTTTAGGATCGACTTTTCAATTTCTACAAAAAAGGCTGCTGGGGGGCGCCTGGGTGGCTCAATCGGTTAAGCGTCCAACTTCGGCTCAGGTCATGATCTCATGGCTTGTGAGTTCGAGCCCCATGTTGGGCTCTGTGCTCACAGTTCAGAGCCTGGAGCCTCTTCAGATTCTGTGTCTTTCTCTCTGTCTCTGCCCCTCCCCCGCTCATACTCTGTCTCTCTCTGTCTCTTAAAAATAAGTAAACATTAAAAAAAAAAAAAAGGCTGCTGGGAATTTGATAGGGATTGCATTGAATATATAGATCAGTTTGGGAAGCATTGCTACCCTAACAATATTGAGTCTTCCAATCCATGAATATGGAACATCTCTCCAATTACTTAGAATGTTTTGTAATTTTCGGTATACAAGTCTTTTTTAAAAATTTATTCCTAAATATTTTATTCTTTTTGAAGGTATTACAGATGGAACTATTTTCTTAATTTAATTTTGGGGTTATTGCTAGTATGTGGAAATACAATTAATTTTTATGTTTACCTTGTAGTCTCTGACCTTGCTCACTTTATTAGTTCTAATAGTTGTTTTGTGGGTTCCTTAGGATTTTCTAGATATATAATATGTGATCTACAAATGAAAGCTCCTTTACTTTTCAGTATGGGTGTCTTTAATTATTTGCTTCAGTGCACACTGTCTGCATTTATGGCACAGTGTTGAATAGAAATGGCAAAAGTGGACATTCTTGCCTTATCAATCATTTTGGGAGGAATCATTCGGTCTTTCACCATTAAGAATGATGTTGGCTGTGGGTTTTTCATAGCTGCTCTTAGAATAGGAATAGGAAGTTCCTTTCTATTCCTAGTTTGTTGAGAGGTTTTATCATGAGTGTTGGATTTTGTCAAGTGCTTTTTCTTTGTGAAGATTGTGTGGTTTTTGTCCTTTATTTATATGGGGTATTACATTGAGTTTCTGATATTAAGCCAACCCTCCTGTATTCCTAGGATAAACCCCACTTGGTTAAGATGTATAATTTTTTTTATTTTTTTATTTTTTTTAGAGAGAGAGAGAGAGAGAGAGAGCGCGCATGCAGGAGCAGGGGGGAGGGGCAGAGGGAAGGAGAGAATCTTAAACAGATTCCACGCTCATTGTGGAGCTCAGTATGGGGCTTGATCCCACAACCCTGGGATCATGACCTGAGCTGAAATCAAGAGTTGGACACTCAACCAACTGAGCCACCCAGGTGCCCCATGTAGACCTTTTTATATATGCTGGATATGATTTGCTAATGTTTTGTTAAGAAGTTTTTCCATCTGTGTTCATGAGGACGATTTGTAGTTTTCTTATGATGTCTTTGGCATGCTTTAAAAAAATTTTTTTTAGATAAATGAGATTATGCTATACACACACTGCTGTGCATCATTTTTTTTACACTTCATAACTTATGTGGGCAGTCCTTCAAAAATAGTTCTACCTTCCATTTAAGTATATATTACTAAATTGCCTTCCCTAAAGACTGTACCAGTTTACCTATATCTAGTGTATTCAGATTTTTTAAAGCTTTGTGACTCTGACAGGTAAAAAGTCAGATGTTGTTATTTTGACTTGCTTTTTTAAAATTATTTTTAAATTTCTGTTTGGCCTTTTGAATTTTTTGTTTTAACTGCCCATGCATATTCTTTTCGGTTATTTGTCCTTCAGTGGTTTGTAAGAGCGCTTGGTATACTGAAGGAATTCATCCTCTGTTGGGTGTATGGTAAATATTTTTACCCAAATTGTCTTTTTCTTGGTCTATAATGTATATAATTGTACATTTTCCTTCCTTTTTCCTATATATATCCTTTTTCTTTCTAGCTTCTGGATTTTGTTTCATTCTTAGAAAACTTTCCATGTCAAGATTGTTTAAAAGTATATCTATATTTGCTTCTAACACTTCCGTTTCGTTTTGTCTGTTTAAGTCTTTTTTGCCTTCTCCAGTACCAGTTTGGAGGGCTCTGTATTTTAGTATTTCATAGAACGTAACCAGCATTCAGTCAGTGTTAGCTGCCGTTGTGATCAGTATCATCTTTACATGCTCGTCATCTCTGAATGCAGCTCACCTGCCTGAAAAGAGCATCCCTGTTCCTCTGCCTTCTCAGCTGGGTCAAGTTATTTAATCTCTGAGTCTCGGGTTAACTGGCAGTCGTCTGTGAGATGGTGACAGAAATCCCCAGGCAGTTGTCGTTGTGAGAATGGCACCAGTCAGTATTTGTAAAGTGGAAAGGACTGTGTGCCTCAGTGCCTTGTACTTACTTGGTAGGTGCCCAGTGGCTCTGTGGCTTGTTGCTTTTTCGTGTTGAGTTTTCCACCAGGGTGAGTATTGTTGTGGTTGTTGTGTCTTTTTGTTTGGTTTTGGTTTTGGTGTATGTACTTGTGCTATGGGTTCGAGAATTTGGAATAGAAGCGTATTGAAGCCTTTCAGGATTTGCTTTTCACTTCTCTGCAGCCTTAAGCTCTTAGGGAGCCCCTTAGTTGTCCAGGGCAGTATCTCTGTTTCACAAGAAGGTAGAACTGGAGTAACTTCTTAGATTTAATTGGCTTGATGACTACAGAAGGTTGTAATCCTCTGCCCTGGCTGCAAATCACATATTAGGTAAGGCAAAAAGGTCTGGTATCTGGCTTTCTGAGAGGGGAAATTCAGAACACATATATTTTTGATTAGCAAGAAATACTGATGTTAACTGTGGGCTTTTCATATATGGCATTTATTGTGTTGAGGTAAGTTCCTTTTATATCTTTTATGTTGAGAATTTAAATTGTGAATGGATGTTGAATTTGGTTGTATTCTTTTGCTGTGTCTTGAGATGATCATGTGGTTTTTTTTTTTCCTTTCATTTTATTAATGTGGTGTATCACATTGATTTGCTTAAGTTGAACCATCTTTGCCTCCCAGGGATAAATCCCACTTGATTTAGGTGTATGCTCTTTTTTTTTTTTTTTTTAATATTTATTTTTGAGAGAGAGCACGAGCGTGCGTGCAGGAGTGGGGGAGGGGCAGAGAGCGAGGGAGACACAGAATCTGAAGCAGGCTCCAGGCTCTGAGCTGTTAGCACAGAGCCCGACACGGGGCTCAAACCCACAAACTGTGAGATCATGACCTGAGCCGAGAGACACTTAGACTGAGATCGGACACTTAGCCGACTGAGGCACCCAGGTGCCCCTGGTGTATGCTCCTTTTAATGTGCTATTAGATTCAGCTTGCTAGTATTTTACTGAGAATTTTTGCATCTATGTTAATCAAGGCTATCGGCCTGTGGTTTTCTTGTGGTATCTTTGTCTGGTTTCGGTATCAGGGTGATGGTGTCCCCATAAAATGAGTTCAGAATTCTGCCCTCTTTTATTTTTGAAGAGTTTAAGAAGGATTAGTATGTATTATTTATTGAATGTCTGGGAGAATTCACCTGTGAAGGGAGCTCTTTGATTACTGGTTGAACCTCCTGCCCCCCTTTTTTTATTGGTCTGTTTTAGTTTTCTGTTTTTTCTTGATTCAATTTTGGGAGGTTATGTGTTTCTAGGAATTTACCTATTTCTCCTAAGTTACCCAATTTGTTGGTGTATAATTGTTTATAATAGTCCCTTATGATCCTTTTTATTTCTGAGTCACCTTTTATGTCTCCTCTTTCATTTCTGATTGTATTTGAGTATTCCCTCTTTTTTTCTCTCATTGGTGCTGCTAAATTTTGTTTAGTTTCATTTGTCAGTTTTTAGCTTTTCAAAAAGCCAACACAGTTCTGTTGTGGGTGGGGTTTTTTTTTTTTTGGTTGTTTTTGTTTTTTACTATTTTTAAAATCCTCCTGTTTATTTCTGTGCTAATCTTTATTATTTCCTTTCTTCTGCTAACTTTGGGCTTCATTTGTTCTTTTTCTGGTTCCTTGAAATGTAAAGTTAGGCTTTTTGAGATATATAAATGTATAATGTAGTTGTTTACCCCTGTAAACTTCCTCCTAGTACTAGTTTTGTTGCATTCCATAAGTTTTGGTAGGTTGTCTTTTTATTTTCTTTTGTCTGAGGTACTTTTAAATTCTCATCGGATTTCCTCTTTGACTCCATGGTTGTTCAAGAGTGTGTTGTTTAGTTTTCACATATTTGCTTATTTCCCATTTTTTTGTTAATGATTTCTAGTTTCATTGCATTATGATCAGAAAAGATATGTGGAATGATTTCTCTTAAATTTGTTAAGACTTGTTTTGTGAACCTAACATGTGAACTGTCCTGGAAAGCGTTCTGTGTACACCTGAGAAGAACGTGTTTTCTTCTGTTGGGTGGAAGGTTCCATACATGTCTGTTAAGTCCATTTGGTCTATAGTGTTTTTTGAGTCAGCTGTTTATTGATTTTCTGTCCGGATGTTCTGGCCCTTATTTTAAGCGAGATATTGAAGTCCCCCACTATTACTGTATTGCTGTCAGTTTCTTCCATCAGATCTGTCAGTATTTGCTTTATACATTTATAGGTGCTCTGATGTTGGGTGTGTATATGTTTCTAACTTAGATATAACTGTTATATCTTCTGGTTGAATAGACCCTTTTCTCATACAGTGACCTTCTCTGTTTCTAGACACAATTTTAAACTGTAAGTCTGTAGTGTCTGATAGAAGTATATCTACCCCTGCTTCCTTTTTGTTATGTGGAATATGTTTTTCTATCCCTTCATTTTCAGCCCTCGTGAGTCTTTAGATCTGAAGCGAGTCTCTTGTAGACAGCATATTGCTGGATCTTTATTTATTTATTTATTTTTATCCATGCAGCCAACCTGTGCCTTTTGATTGGGAATTTAATCCATTTACTCCCAGCTTTTTCTGATATGCATCAGGGTTGAGAACCACTATCCTAGATGTACAGATAGGGTATAGGGGTAATAGATATTCTCCAGGAGTCTCAAACTAGATCCTTGGACAGGCGGAAAGGTAGGAGGTTTCAAGAACTCCTTAAATTTAAGAATTAAAAAAAAAAAAAATCAGATTCTTAAGGATACAGCAGAGATTAAGAACCATAATATTCCAGGGTGCCTGGCTGGCTCAGTCCATGGAGCATGCGACTCTTGTTCTCAGGGTTGTGAGTTCGAGACCGATGTTAGGCATAAAGCTTACTAAAAAACAAAACAAAACCCATAACATTCAATCTTATGTGAGTGGATGGTTTTATATTTTTATAGATCAGAGGTTGGTTGATGCTTATTATTAGTTTGAGTACTCCCATAACATGGCTAGACAAGTAATTAGTGCAGGTGGACAGATGGCAGAAGCTTAAATGACCACAATTCAGCATGAAATGTACTATAGTAGTGCCTTAGACAAGTGCAGATTTAAGTATTGGCCAAATAACATAAGCACTAATTCTTGAACATGTACAGATGTGAAAGTTGGGTACTGGGTAGTTTCCTTTCTCTTGCCTCTAGTGACATCATAGAGATATTTACAAGGTACCTTGGAAAGAAAGGGAAAGAATAATTCCACAAAATATGTACATAAAAGGATGTTCACAGCATTATTTGAAATCGTGAAGTTGTTCACTAAAATAGCCAGTATTGGGGCACCTGGGTGGCTCAGTCGGTTAAGCGTCCGACTTCGGCTCAGGTCATGATCTCGCAGTCCGTGAGTTCGAGCCCCGCGTCGGGCTCTATGCTGACAGCTCAGAGCCTGGAGCCTGTTTCAGATTCTGTGTCTCCCTCTCTCTCTGACCCTCCCCCATTCATGCTCTGTCTCTCCCTGTCTCAAAAATAAATAAATGTTAAAAAAAAAATTAAAATAGCCAGTATTATTGGAATAGGTTAAATTATAATGTATCCACTTACCCAGTTATATACTTATTAAAGTAGTATATAACTAGGTAATTAAAAAGGAAATTGCGTATATTCCAGAATTTCACGATTTTAAATAATGCCATGGTGAGCATCCTTTTATGTACATTTTGACATATTTGTGGAGATCTGAGGGTCTTGAAGAACATTTCAACTGGACCTTCAAGTGTAGGTAGACTCGAATAAGGTGAGAGCAGGTGTGAAAAACAGCTTGAGCAGAGGCTTAAAGGCAGCCTCACCTGACCAAGTCTGCTCACTAAGGGCCAAGACAATCTTGGGGTTTTCCAGAAGGCTTAGAAACAAAAGGTGGAAGGTGCTGATGGAAAGGTATCTTGGGCCAGCAGGTGCAAGTCCTTCCATACCGACCTAGAATTACTCTACCCTAGGTGTTCAGAAGGGTGATTTTTTTTTTCTGTGTAATTTATTTTATTATTTTTCTTAATTGATATAAATGCTTTATAATCCCCTAAGAAAAGTTAGAAATAGAGATATAAAAAAAGGAAGAAAGTCCATTACACCCAGAGCCCGTTTTGCCTGCTACACATTTTCTCAAAGGTAACTTTTTTAAAAAGGGGAGAATCCTGCTATGCAGTGTTCTATCCCCTGCTTGTTCTACTTAGATCTAAAGCTTAAATGTTCCCACTCAAGAAATATTTCCTTTTTAGTGAGTATATAAATAGGTAAGTGGATACATTATAATTTAACCTATTCCACTAATATTGGCTATTTTAGTGAAAATTTCACAATTTTAAATAACACCATATTGAACATCCTTTTGTGTACATTTTGGCATATTTGCCATATTTTTCTTTTGTTAAATAATTTTTCCTTTTTATTTTGAGAAAGAGAGAGTGAGAAAGAGAGAGAAAACAAGTAGGGAGGAGCAGACAGAGGGCGGCACAGAATCCAAAGCAGGCTCCTGGCTCTGAGCTGTCAGTACAGAGCCAAACATGGGGCTCTATCCCACGAACCATGAGATCATGACCTAAGCCGAAAATCAAGAGTTGGACACTTAACCAACTGAGCCACCCAGGTGCCCCTGCCATATTTTTCTTAACATGTCTCAAAGTAGAATTGCAGGGTCAAAGAGTATGTGCTTGGGGGGGAGGGGGAATGCTTTTGATGGAGTGCCAGATTGCCCCCCCCCCCCCCCCCCCGCTCCAGAAGGGTTCTAGTTAATTATCCCTCCAGCCATATGAGAATATCAAAACAGTGACATTTTAATATCTAAAACTGACAATGTCATTTTGATGCAGCCCTTAATTCTCAACTGAGCTTCTGAATTGCTTTTGGTTGCCAACTTGTATTATTCAAAGATGATAGCACATTAAGGAAATAGCCTTTGCCATTTTTCATCGGTTGATCCTTCCTCTAAGATCCATTGATGTGTGGTATGTTGATGGTATCTTTGCGTGAGGATGGTCTGTCTTCTGCCTCGTTTTTCAAAAATTCACAGGTGGTTTTTTTTGTTTTTGTTTTTTAAACAACATTTGTGTGGCGGTTTGTGCCAGAACTGCAGGATTTTGTTCTCCTTGCATTTAGTGAACTGGAATTCAAGTAGAAAGAGGAATTAGGGGAAAGAGGACCTGATTTGTTTCTTTGACTCAAAGCACTCACATTCCTAAAGACTGGCCAGTGAGGCCTAGCACAGGGCTCCAAAGAGGAAGGGCCATAATCTTCTCACAACAGGTCAATTAGAGGAAATTGTCTGCTGGAGAGGAAATCAGATGCTGTAGCCAGCCTGGGTCCGTAGGCTTTCCGTCACAAAAAGAGAGAATAAATCCTGTTTGTTGTTGTTGTACTCAAGACAAACTCATACTACCAAACCCTTCCCTTTGTGAGTGCGTAAAATGTCTCTAGAGGGATTTTCAAGGAACTGGTGATAGCAGTTGTCTATAGGGAGCCCAAGTGGGAGGAAGATTTCTTTTTCACGGTATATCCATTTGTACTGTGTGAATTATTTACTGTGTATGTGCTACTTTTTCAAAACATTTTTAAGCTAGTTATTTTTAAAAGCCTTGCCTGCTTGTGGTTATGTAAAATGTTAACATTAGAGGAAACTGGGTGAAGAGTACATGGAACTCTCATAGTATTTTTACAACTCTTTTATAAATCTAAATTTACTTTAAAATTGAAAGTTTCTGGGGTGCCTAGGTGGCTCAGTTGGTTAAGCATCCTGCTCTTGGTTTCAGCTCAGGTCATGATCTCACGGTTCTTGAGTTCAAGCCCCATATCGGGCTCTGTGCTAACAGTGCAGAGCCTGCTTGAGATTCTCTCTCTCTCCCCCTCTCTCTCTGTCCCTCCTCCTCTTTTTTTTTTCAACGTTTATTTATTTTTGGGACAGAGAGAGACAGAGCATGAACGGGGGAGGGGCAGAGAGAGAGGGAGACACAGAATCGGAAACAGACTCCAGGCTCTGAGCCATCAGCCCAGAGCCTGACGCGGGGCTCGAACTCACGGACCGTGAGATCGTGACCTGGCTGAAGTCGGACGCTTACCCGACTGCACCACCCAGGCGCCCTGCGTCCCTCCTCCTCTTACACACACACTCTCTCTCAAAATAAATAAACTTAATAAAATTAAAAAAATTTTTAAGGGACAGAAAGGGGAAAGTATTGTTTTCTTATACAGAATCCTACCCTGTTGATAATTTTCTACCTTCTAGTCTGGTCATTTCTTTTAAATATCCTGCTGTTAACCCCTGACCCCATTGATTACTAAGTACAGTACAGCTGTCATAGTCATCTTTCACTGTTTTTATTGGGGTCGCACTGTTCCTTCGTAATTTCATAATGAACAAGCTGGCAGATACTTACAAACATTTACAGCAAATTGGGAGGGGGGGAACACTCTGAATATATTCTTTTTAAGGCTTTAACCAAGCTATGCATCTACAAAAAGTGCACCAAGCTCAGAACCTTAAATTATTAAAGCCACTTTTTCTCAGCTTGTGCTCCTGGTAAGAATGCAGATGAGGCCACATTTTTGGCAAGCCCCCTGAGCAATTCTGACTCCATATAAAACTGAGTTCCCAAAGAACCATCTGAGTGTGTGTGTGTGTGTGTGTGTGTGTGTGCGCACGTGTGCTGGTAACTTGAAGGATGGAGGGGCTGTGGAGGCAAGGTGATCAGAAGGCTGTGTCCAGTGAGCGGAAACAAGGGTCTGAAATGCTGTGACAGTACAGGGGGCAGAGAGACAGGGCAGATGCAGGAACACTAGTGAATCTGTGATCCGGGTGTCTGGACAAGAGTCCCTTGTCTAGACCAAATGGAGAGAGAGAATCAGGAAACTCTTCTAGTTCTTTGAAGGGGTGAAGCATGTTGTTAAGGGAAAGAGATGTTTCGATGGAGTGCATTTCTTGAGGCCAGTAATTGGTCACTCTTGTCTTTTCCCAGGTGACTATCCTGCAGGTAGGTCATTTACTGAGTGCCTGCTCTGTGCCAGGCACTGGGGACACACGGAGATCACATTCAAGTGGAAGGGGACAGACTGCACAAATAAACACATGCATATTGTACATATCAAGTACATAAGTCCATGAAGAGACATGAAGCAAGGGGGGTGGAGAATGGGTAATGGGAACTGTGGGGGTGCTTATTTTAAATAGGATTGTCAGTGAAGGCTTCTCTGAGGACGTGACGTCTGAGGGAGACCTGAATGAAATAAGGAATGAGATTAGCCATGCATGTATCTGTGGGAAGGACATTCTGAGCAGTAAAGGGGATGGCCCTGCGGGGTAGAGAAGGGCCTGCTATCAAGAGACAACAAGAAAGCCAACATAGCTGGAACTGAGTGAGGAGGAGAGTGGCAGGGCATGAGGCCCATACAGTTTGGAGAAGGCGTGTATGAAGCTGTATTGGTGATATGGGACCTTCCTGACAAAGTAAGCCCATTGCTACATAGAAAAAAGGGAATTTGTGGAACATTGTGGAGCTTAGCTTCCTGCTAGCTATACTGAAAAGTGATACAACATGACATGGTGGAAAGAACATTGATCCGGAAGTGGGGAAGTGTGGCTCCTGTATGACAGTCTTCCCTTTTGTCCCCATGTTAATTACTTCACTCATTTTGTGACTCGTTTCCAGAAGTGCAGAAGTGCAAGATCGTTGCCGTGTGGGACTCTTGGGGGCATGTGGAAGGCAGCACTTACAGAGTAGGGATGACACTGGGTCAGGTAAAGCAGACGTGAAGGTGCTATGACTTGACCTGCCCCAGGGAGATGTTCTCTTCTTTCCCCCATTCTGACTACAGCCTCTCTTCTTCCAAGCAGGATTGGTTGCCGTGGTCCCTGATGCTTCTCTCGCTCGCGTGTGATTCTCACGCCTTCTACGTCCCTGGGGTTGCACCAATCAACTTCCACCAGAACGACCCTGTAGAAATCAAGGTAGGTGCGTTTCTGGACTGTTGGAGCCTCTGTGCTGGCAGCCTGGCTGGAAGGCCCTGGTGAGATGGGCCCAAGCTTGCAGAGAACAAAAGCCCGTGCCAGTCGCCCTGGGAAAAAGCGGGTCTGCTGCGTGCTGCTTGGCTGGAAGGGGAGTGCTGTCCGGAGTCCACCGTTCCGGGCACTCTGCCTCTTCATCTCTCTCTCTTTCCCTGTCTGCAACTCTGCTTGTGGGAGTGTGTTCTCTCTGTGTCCCTTTCCGGCTTTCTCTTTGGTTCTGGCTCTGGCCAGCCTGTGTTTCTCTCTCACTTTCATCCTCACGTGTGTCCCTGTTCCTAGCTGTGAGTGTGTGTGTGTGTGTGTGTGTGTGTGTGTGTGTGTGTGTGTGTGTCTGTCTCTCTCAACCGACTGCCTCCTCTGTGGCACCTCTGCCTCCCTCTTTCATCAGTTCCCCTTCTCTTCTCAGTCACCAGTTTCTCTTGCATAACCCACATTGTCCGCACATACACAGCCTATCGTATACGGCTCTGTGTTTTTGCTTGCAGATTTTGCCACAGCTGGATTCCCCAGTTCAGTTTTTCTAAACTGTGTACTACCTGTCTGAGTGGGGGTATATGAGGTGATTTCAAGTAGTTGACAAATACGATTTATTTTAATAGCAATTTTCTTTTAATGTGTATTAAGAAATATAGCTACTACTTCAACTCATGATTTTATGGCTGCTCTTGGTTTTCCATTTTTAATAGTGATAATAGTATTAGCTTCTTAAATGTATTTCCTTAAAAAATGAATCAGATCCAAATAAATAGTGGAATCAATGGTAAATAGATAAGGCAAATTGGTGCATGAACAATTCAAGTGGAAAGAGAAGCCATCCCACCAGACACCTTTGCTTTTCAAGCTAGATGTCCACCTGTCGGTCAGTCAACTAGCCAGGGTGGGGAACGAGTCTCTTAAAATATGGTTGGTCAGGGGCAGTGGGCAGGCTGGCACTTTGATTAGTGGCTCTTTAACAGTGTACTGGTGGTGGCATTCTCAGAGCCCCAAGTAGGGCTAGGGGTTGGTGGTGGATCTTTTTGGGTCCGTACAAACTCCAAGGTAGAGATATGGTACAGATTTATTGGATAGTCTCTCAGGGTCAGCGCTCGGGAGGGAGTGAGGGAAGCAGGACTAGGCAGAGGGATTCACTGAGGCCTGCGGGAAGCTCTGGAACTGGAATGGCCGACCCTTCAGAGTTGTTCCAAGTTGAGGCAAGAGGACTGGTTCTTTGTATCCCTCAATGAACCAGTCATTGGATATGGACTGCCACCAGGGAGGGCGGGGAAGGGGCGTAATCTTGTGCGAGGGCTCCCAGCCAAAGGGTCTCTCCTCTGTCATCACCCAAATATAACCACTCTTAATACTTTGGTATTTTTCTGGGTCTTTTTTTTCCTGTACAGTGTTGACCGTGTAGGGCACTTGGCATCCCCTCGCCTCTGTAAATCCCCAGTTACTTGACTACTACACTGTTCCTCCCTTGGCAAAGTAACGAATAGTTGAAAGTTTTGAGTAGTCCTTCACATCCTTAGTGATTTTGTAAAAAAGGCTAACAAAACTTAGTTCCAAAAATAAATCCTGCTCCTAAAATAAACGTACATTTCCTGCCTCGTTATCGTGGTGATGTGAACCACATCTTCACTGGTCTGTGCAGAAGCAACTCAGTAAGATTGCATGAAAATCAAGTTTGTATCCTTTCCTGAGCGTCACAGTGTCCAAAAGGAGAAACAGAAGACAAGAAGGTCACAAAGGGCCGTCTACCTGATGTGCCACCATGTATGGGCCCCTTTGTTTGACACCACATTTTAGGTATTAGCAAAATGACATTGCTGTGTGTCGTGCTTATTTGGGGCATCACATACAAGCAGTTTGTGATTGTCCAGGAGTTGTTAATCAGTGAAGAGGGTAAATATATAAATAATACATTTGTTTAAAAAAAAAAAAAAACGAAAACTGCTATGAATCAAGTTGTAAAAGAGCTGGGATCTTATCTGTCTCAGTCACTGCTGTGTTACCAGCTCCTAATACATAGCCTGGCAGGGTGTATAAGTATGTCTGAAAGCATATAAATATGTTAAAAAGCATCTGCATTTAGAACTAAGCAGTAATTAATGAGTAGATGCAACGTTAGGTGTGTTGCATTATTGTGAGCATCTCTATTCCTCGGAGGTCAGACTGTTACTTTCAGGAACAGTAATTAAAGTAACATTTATTGAGGGTTATGTACATGCCAGGCATTATGCCTGATTTAACTCACGATTCCTCCCTCTCCGCCCCCCCCCCCCCAGCCCAGGAACCCTCTGAGGCAGATACTGTATATTTTACAGATTTACCGTATATTTTATAGATAAGGAAACCAAGGCCTAGGGAAGTAAACCAACTTGCCCAAGGTCATATGGAGACAAAGAAGTAGGATTAGTTCTTAACTGCTCCATCTCTTAACTACTGCAGTGCCCTTCCTCTCAGTGCTTTTGTCAAAAGCTGCCTCCAGAGCAAAGCTTGTGGCACAGGGAGGAGAGGGTGGCTCTGGCTTCCAGTCCTGCCAGGCTGGGGATGGAAGAGGGCACACTTTGGGTTGGGGGAGGGAGGGTGGGAGGGAACATAAAGGTGGGGCTCAGTTTCTTTGCAATGTGGATTCTTTTTTGATTATCCAGAAAGAGAGAATGGAGGAAACACAAAATAGCAGGCTGTTCTAATAGACAGTAACTTTTTGGCCATTTTGTCTCAAGCAATTCATGAAACGCTTAATAGATGTCCTCTGTCTCTTAGTCCGACATCTAAAAAGCTCTGAAACCCAGTTTTTGTGAGTTCCTTATAGACAAGACTTGGCCTGAAGTGTTTGACTTTATTTATCCCACTTAGTATGAACATTTTTGCATTTCTTTACACAGATAGTCATTAAATATGGGGTACTGCTCCAGACTCAGCTGGAGGGCATTGTCCACCCTGCCCTTTTAAAATAAAAATTTTTGTGGTTCCTGGGTGGCTCACTCAGGTAGCGGCTCAGGTCATGATCTCGTGGTTCATGGGTTTGAGCCCTGCATCGGGCTCTGTGCTGACAGCTCAGAGAGAGCCTGCTTCAGATTCTGTGCCTCCTTCTCTGTCTGCCCCTCCCCACTCATGCTCTGTCTCTCTCTCTCTGTCAAAAATAAACGTTAAAATGTTTTTAAAATAAATTCCTAATTTCAAAGCATGAGATTTTTTTTTAATTTAAATGCAAGTTTAACATATGGTATAATAATGATTTCAGAAATAGGATTTAGTGATTCATCACTTACTTGCAACACACGAAGCTCATCCCAGCAAGTGTCCTCCTTAATGCCCCTTGCCCATTTAGCCCAACACCCCTCCAACAACCCTCAGTTTGTTCCCTGTATTTTAGAGTCTCTTATGATTTGTCTCCCTCTCTGTTTCTATATTATTTTTGCTTCCCTTCCTTATGTTCATCTGTTTTATATCTTAAATTCCACATATTAGTGAAATTATATTTCTCTTTCTCTGACTGACTTATTTTGCTTAGCATCATACACTCTACTTCCATCCATGTTGTTGCAAATGGCAAGATTTCATTCTTTTTGATGGCCGAGTAATATTCCATTGTATATAGGGGCACCTGGGTGGCACAGTCAGTTAAACGTCTGACTTTGGCTCAGGTCACAATCTCATAGTTTGTGTGTGGGTTCAAGCCCCATCAGGCTCTGTGCTAACAGCTCAGAGCCTGAAGTTTGCTTTGGATTCTGTGTCTCCCTCCCTCTCCGTCCCTCCTGTCTCTGCCCCTCCCCCACTTGTGCTCTGTCTCTCTGTCTCTCTCTCAAAAGTAAATAAACATTAAAAAATTTTTTTAAAAAATATTCCATTGTGTATATGTATATATACACATATATACATCACATCTTTATCAATTCATCTGTCAGTGGACATTTGGGCTCTTTCCATACTTTGGCTATTATTGATAGTGCTGAGGTAAACATAAGGATGCATGTGCCCCTTCGAAACAGCACACCTATATCCTTTGGATAAATATCTAGTAGTGCAATTGCTTGGTCGTTGGGTAGTTCTATTTTTTCATTTTTTAAGGAACCTCCATATCAATGCATGAATTTTAAAAAAGGATTGTGGACCTGGATTCTAAAAATTACTTGTCCTTTTATAGATGATGCATGAGGAATGGTTGATAGTTTCTAAATAGCAAAGATAATTTTATTTACACGTAGACTAGAATTTTTTTTTTTTGCGACATTTTGTTCTGTTTACCTACGGTTTGGTGTTGTCTATGACTGTCACTGTTTTCAGAGCTATAGTCTGTGTGCATGTATCAGTTCCTAAACATTCTCCTTCATGGTCTTCTTAAACCTCATTTTTAATGGTTGCATGATATTTAATTGGATGAGTATATTATGGCTTACTGACCAGTGTGGGGGCTTATACTTGTTTTCCCGTTTTTCCTCTCTTCTGTCATGCAGCAAACATTTAATGAGCATTACTGTGTGCCTGGCTCTGTAGGTCCTTGCCCTCATGAAGCTTAAATCTTAAATTCTAGTGGGGGAAACTGATTTTTTAAAACAGGTAAACAAAATAATTATGTTGTATCAGACCTGTTACCTGGGAAACTACACATGTTGGAGTACAGCAAATGAAGGAATTCCCTTAGATGAAATAGTTGGGGAGAGACTTCCAGACGAGGGGCCTTAAGCTGGGACCTAAATGTGAGAAGGAGCCAGACAGGCACGGGGTCGGACCAAGAGGAGCAGCGGGCGCAGAGCCTGATGGGCTCGAGGAACTGTAGGCACTGTAACCACGCTGTGGTTATGAGCAAGGAGTCGACCTCTTTGTTCCTAAAGTTTATCCTCATTTGGAGTTATTCCTTAGGAAATATGCCCGGAAGTGAAATTATAGGGTCAAAGGACATCAGACTCTCAGCGTATTTGAATTTGGTTATGATTTTAAACAAAATCTGTGATGTAGTCTAAAGCTAATGACACATGAAATCAGAATTGTAGACTTTCTCATGTGTAGTATGCTACAGTTGCATCTGCTGCACTTAGTTTGCTTATTTGATAATGTTGCCGACTATACCAACAATGTGTGGGTACAGGTAGAACTATTGAAACAGCTGTCTTGGTTTCTGGATTGAGGAACAACAAACAGCCTCTCTTCTCCCACTAGGCTGTGAAGCTCACCAGCTCTCGAACCCAGCTACCTTATGAATACTACTCGCTGCCCTTCTGCCAGCCCAGCAAAATAACCTACAAGGCAGAGAATCTCGGTAAGTCTTTTCTCTCACTGTCAGCCTGTCGCAGATGGGAAGCCAGATCTTTGTGTAATGATGATAGCCGTGAACCCTGACTTTACCGTGTGCTGGACACCATTCTACGTGGTTTACGTACATATCAGCTCATTCAATCCTCGTAACATCCCCGGGGAGGTAGTTGCTGTTTTTATGCCTATTTTGTAGGTTAAGTGACTTGCCTCTGGTTATGTTGTTCATGGCTAAGCTGGGCTTGGAGTCCATGTGTTTGGACTTCAGAGTTGCAGGCTACTGCTCAGCCTGGCTCTCCCTTGATTTCTAGATACTCCCTTCTGTCTCTCTTGGCTTCTGTAACCTACTCTGCTTTTAATTAAAAGAATGAGTGACTACCTCTGGCCCTAAAGGAAGCAGAAACATCACCATAGTTCTTGCTAAGTGGTTGTGCAAGACTTGCCTCAAATAATGTGTGAAGCACCCAGCGCAGTGTCTGACATATGTGTTCCATAAATAGTAGCCATTTTATTCTAATTCAAATAATTCTTCATTTGGTAGAATTTTAGACTTAAAGCAAAAGACACTCATTCAGAAGCCTCTGTTCCTGACACAATTATTAGTACTTACTCTGTGCCCATCTTGGTTTTGGAAGGATGCTGTCCCTGACCTCAAGGAACTTAGGAGACTTTCCTCTTTTAGCTGAGGAGGGAGAAAGGAGAGAACTTTCTTGAGCAGGCCTCTGAAAGGGCTGCCTTCTCTGTCAGGGCTACCCATGGCTCAGATGTTTTAGTCAGCTTAACCAGAACCAGGCAGCACCTCCCAGCCCTCAGTCTTGCCTCGTACTGTTGCCTCAGGGCTGATTTCCACTGACTGTCTGGGCTGCCCCTCCTGCCTGTCACTTATGCTTCTTTTCTCTTTCCACACCACACCATGCCACGCCCAACCACCTGTCTCTGTCTGAGAAACGTGACCTGCTTTGTCTTCCAGGCCCCTTGCTACCCGGACCCTTGAGAGCAGCTCCTCCCTTCCCATGAGCTGGTGTGGATTCGTTGGCAGCCCGTGGCTCAGCACCTCGGTGTGACACTGGGTGATCTTAACCTCTCTGAGCCTCTGCCATATCTTCTATGAAGCTGGGGGATGTTCCTGCCTCATAGAAATGGAAACCTCTTGGGGCACCTGGGTGGCTCAGTCAGCTGAGCTTCCAACTTCAGCTCAGGTCATGATCTCATGGTCTGTGGGTTCAAGCCCCGTGTCGGGCTCTGTGCTGACAGCTTAGAGCCTGGAGCCTGCTTCAGATTCTGTGTCTCCCTCTCTCTCTCTGCCCCTCCCCCACTTGCACTGTGTGTGTGTGTGTGTGTGTGTGTGTGTGTGTGTGTGTGTGTGTATGTGTGTGTGTGAAATAATGGATAAACATTTAAAAAAAATTTTTTTAAAAGAAATAGAAACCTCTGTGTACAAAAGTTATCCTGCTGTATTGTATCATTCTGTCTTCAAGGAGTGGCTCCCTTCATGGCCTAGGGGCTCTTAGAGTGGAGGGATCATGCCTTCCATTCCTCTCTCTCCCACTTCTGACCCAGTGTAAGAATCCACTGGAGGATTCAGTCAATGTTAGTGTCCTACCTGAATGGAGCAGAAACCTCCTTCATTATATACCTGTTGGATGGCAAGCCTTGTACTTAGCATTATCATCATCACCACCGTTAGTATTTACAGGGCTCTTCTAGGAGCTGGGCATTGTTCTAGGCCCTTCTCTGCTTTAACTTAGTTAATTCTCACAACAGCCCTATGAAAGTAGCTACCCTTACTATCCCCTTAACATAGGTAAGGGAAGTGAGACAAAAGGAGGTAAAGTCATGTGCCCCAGTCATTCACCAATAGGGTTACCCCCATTTCATAGTAGAGGGAACAGCAGCTTCAGGGGTTTAAGACTTGCCAATAGGTGGAGAAACTGAAATATTAGCCCAGGTTTTTTTTTGCTTGTTTGTTTTTTAACTCTAAAGACGATTCTTTCTGTTGTCCTGGCTGTCTTCCCCAGAAAGGTTCATTTGGGCTGTCTGAGGGCTGTGCTCATGGTGATCGCACTGATGGAGGTTCATATCATGGCGTGCGAGGGAGTGTCTGTGGCAGATGCACTGGAGTACAATGTCAGGCTCTCTTAGAGGGTCCACGTTCATAGCTTGTAGCTCATTCAGCCTGGCTGGCTCTCTGCTCCAGCTATTAAAGGTTGAAAGGAATACTTCTGTATTAGAAATGAGCCGTTCCAAACCAGCATGTCCTCTTTCTTGGTTTAAATTTAATTTCTAAATATCAAGAAATGATACCTGCTGGCTTGGTCTGCAGATTGGTTTCTGTCTGTGTATGTCCTTCCTTTTCTCAAGTGAGCTCCTTGTAAACTAAAAAGAAGTGGGCATTAGGGCATGGTGTAGAGGAAGGGGCCCAAGAGCTTAGCACTACCACAGTCCCCTTGAATGATCATGGGCTAGTTAGTCACTGTCCCTGTCTGGTTCTAGCATGGCCGTCTGTGAAATGAAGAGGATGACCCGAATCATTTCGACAGTGGACCGTGCACGTGTCTTATTGGCATCCTTGTTCTCCACTGGCCAGTCGCTCCCTGGGTTTAATGGACTCAGCTGCCGTTACTAGGCTTCTAAAAGGGGGAGAAGGGGAGTCCCTCTCCTGAGTGGCCTCGTCCACACTCGTCACAGCTGCTACTTTGCATGGCTGTGTCGTACCCTCTGAGGTGGCGCAGCTCGTGCCCTGCCGCACGGTTTACAGGCCAGCAACTCACAGCTTCTATCCACAGCCCTGACCTGGCCTTTGAGCCCTAAATTTGGATATCTCACCTCCTGCTTGACATACCCACCTGACGTCTCCAAACTGAAAAAACGCCTTCGGTCTAAATTTGCTCTTCTTCCTGTTTTCCCCCTAGAACTCGGCTGTGGAAACCTCAGTCTACCTGATGTGCACCACTCCTCACTCATCCCTTTTGTCAGTCAGCATCAGGTCCCCTAGTTTTGCCTGCTCGGTAGCTCCTGAATCTGTGTACATGCTTCCAGCCTCAGCATAGCCCTGACCAGCCACCGTCATCGCTTATGTGCATGACTGACTGGGATCGCCCCAACCAGTCCCTTGCCTCTTCTGTGTTTCCTTGACAAAACAGCCAGAGTGATCTTTCTGTCATCAGAATCAGATACTGTCTTCCTTCAGCTGTTAGCAACCTTTCACTGGCGTTTCTTGCTCCCTGGATAAAGATCGGACTTCCAGCACAGCCCCCAGGCCCTCAGGTCCAGCTCTGGCCCATATCTTGAGCTCACCTTAAGTCACTTTCCCACGTGCCCTCTGCACTGCAACCACACAGGTGTCTCAGACTCACCACCCTTCTCCCACCCTCAGGAGCTTTTGCATGTACTGTTCCTTCTGTCTAGAATGTTCTTCCTCTGTCTCATTACATAGTTAACGCCTCTCTCCTTTTAGAGCTCACTTCAAACATCAGTTCCTCAGAGAAACTTTCCTAGACCTGCTCCCCCATGTCTAGAGCAAGTTCCTCTTGTTATACGATGTAGTCTCGTTATCCTGATGATTTAACCAAAGTCTGTCTTCCCACTACACTGTAAGATCCATGAGTATGTCTGTTCAACATTGCATCTTCAGGGCCCAGCACGTAACCAATACTAGTTAGGAACAAATGAACAAACGAATGAATGAATGAACAAATGAATGAACAAACAAACAACTGAAGGAATGACTGACTAACTAGGCAGAGAGTGCCGTATCCAAGCAGGTCCATGCTGGGAAGCACGTGTTAGACCAAGTGTTCGTGCAGGAGCTAGTCCTGCCTGTTGGCTTTGGTGGGTCTTCAGCTTGCCCCAGTTTCACAATGTCCCAGAAGAACTGTTAGTAGAGTTCAGAATGAAAGTGCCATCGGTTTTAGTTGACAGTCCCTAACTGCTCAGTGCCTGCTAGCATGACATCCGGAGGCCCCTCTGAAGCAACAGGCATGCAAAGGGTGTGCCAGTTCGTTAAGTAAAAACATGTTTTGGCTAAAAAATCTCAGGTGCTGGATTTCAGTCCACTTCCTCTCCCTGCCTGAGCTAGGATCTGAAGACACAGAAATGAATAGGACACATTGTCGGCCCTTAAAAGAACTCAGAGGTCGCAGAAATTTAATATATTAACACATTGTGCAAAGTCGCATCATTGACATGGAAAGGTGCAAAGGTGATGCTGATGATAAAAATAGTATTTGTTGTCTGCCTGCTCTGTGCCTGGTACTTTATTTTTCATTGTAACCCTGTGAGATGGTTACTATTATAATCCCCATTTTACAGGTAAGGAAATTGAAGTTTGTTGAGATTAAGTAATTTAACCAAGACTGCTAAGATAGTGAGTGGCAGAGCCAAGGTTCAATGGCCAGTCCTGTCTTCGCCACTGTACAAGACTGCCTGTATACAGAGGCAAATCAGGGAAGAGGGTGACGGGCTCAGCCCTGAAGAACTCAGAAAGCACTTCGCAGAGGGTGAAATAGAAACAGCTTGAAGAGTGAGGAGGAATTTCCCAGGAACATGGGGCAAGAAGTAGCACTCTGGGCAAAGGAAATGACATGAGGCCCAGAGGCATGGAATGACATGGCATATTTGATGTGCCCTGGAGAGTCTGGGGGTGGTAGAGCAGAACGGGGGTGGAACGTACAGGTGGGAGTAGGATGGGCAAGCTATCTACAGACAGGGCAGAGCATTGAGTGCCAGGTGCAGAACTGCCAGAGGCCCTGCAAGTCAGCCCGGTGTCCCCGTGGCTCTGCTGGCCTCAGCAACCTCAGGGCTGAAACTCTGAGATCCATCTGTCTCTCTTACGGCAGGAGAGGTGCTGAGAGGGGACCGGATTGTCAACACCCCTTTCCAGGTGCTAATGAACAGCGAAAAGAAGTGTGAAGTTCTGTGTAGCCAGTCCAACAAGCCAGTGACCCTGACCGTGGAACAGAGCCGGCTTGTGGCCGAGCGGATCACGGAAGACTACTATGTCCACCTGTAAGTTGTCCTCTGCTCCCTGCAAGCCTCGCCTTGGTGGATGGGAGGGCACTGACGGGAGAGGCGGCCCAGAGGGACTGAGCGGGCCTTCGGTTTCCAGCATTGCCGATAACCTGCCTGTGGCCACCCGGCTGGAGCTCTACTCCAACCGCGAAGGCGATGACAAGAAGAAGGAAAAGGATGTGCAGTTTGAGCATGGCTACCGGCTTGGCTTCACGGATGTCAACAAGGTAGGGTGTCTCGTCGGGCTGAAGGGCTGTGGGAGTTTCACCCTTTAAGGCACGAGCTCTTGGGGCCCCAGGGAAGGATATATTTAGCTAGAGGTTTATCACAAAGGTAGGATGGCCAGGGCAGCTTTCTCTTAGTGCCCCTAGGCATGGCCTGTCAGAGTCCGAGTGCTTTGGGCAAGGCTCTGGCAGATGCTACACAGGAAGTGGAAGGCACAGTCCCTAAAAAGTTAGATTCCACATTTATAAGACTAAAACAAAAGAAAAAACGCAGAATTCCGTCAGTATGTAGGAAAGAGAGCTTTGTAGTGGTCTAGAGCATGCTGGCTTCCTGGGTTTTGGATCTCACTTCCACCACCTACTAGTTGTTGAGTGACCTTGAGCCTACCTGTTTCCTCACTGTGCCCTCGATTCCTCGTCGGTGAAATGTATGTAATGGCCATACCCGCCCTTTGGGGTTGTTACGCAGTGTAAATCAGATAATTTGTGTGTCTGCTTCATAGCACAGCCTCTGAGAAATATGCTGATAATGACAATGGTTGTAATAGTGATTCTCCTATCTTTCTAATTTTCTAAACGAACTCCTACCGCGTGGGGAATAAAAGGCAAAACCATTTCTTTTGAGGCATAATCCCTGTCCTCAAAGGGCTTCTGGTACCAATTAGGAAGAGGACTGACCATGTAGACCCTGCATCTTAAGTCCTAGTTGCTGCTCACTGATGGTGCTGGCGCCATGACGACTGATGCCAGCGGAGTTCAGAAGAGCTTGTTGTGCGTTCAGGTTGTCATGGAGGAGGTGGGCCTTGAAAACTAGGTAGGCTCGAGCTGAGTGGAGTCGGGTGGTGTCCTAGCTGCAGCAGATGTGAGAACACAGCTGCGGAGTGGGGACTGTGCACGGGGCAGGGAGATGTCAGGGGAGACTGCGGGGGAGCTAGGTGTCTGAGAAGATGATAGAAGGCCTTGAATGGTGGGCCTAAGCCCAGGGACCCCTAGAGGGTTTCTGAGTGGGGAGTGCTGTGAGAGCAGTGTTTCTGGCAGGTTGAAATAGCTCGGCATGCTGGACGAGGGGAGGGACCTGCTACCTGGGGTGATTCTCTGGCTATTTCTTGACTGCTGGTATTTTGTTCTCTCCATCGCTGTTTTAGATCTACCTGCACAATCACCTCTCGTTCATCCTTTACTACCACCGGGAGGACCTGGAAGAGGACCAGGAGCATACGTACCGCGTCGTCCGCTTCGAGGTGATTCCCCAGAGCATCAGGCTGGAGGGTGAGTGGGGAGGTGTGACCAGAGGGGCAGGGCTGGATGGGCCTGGGCTTCCACACCCAGGGTCTTCTCACACTCGTTTCTGAGACGGCTGATAGGCCACTGTGTTATATGGGCCCGGCCAAGGTAGGGTCACTGCATTCCCATCAGAAAAGGTGACGAGCAAGGGGAGAGCTGCCATCTGTTGTGTCCTGGCCTGGCACCTTCCCAGTTTACCACCTCCCAGCACCCCCTGGAGGTATGTGGTGATCATAGATGAGGAACCAGAGACTCAGAGAGATTGGTGACCTGGCCAAGAACACACAGCCACTGGGACTTGGCTAGGCCTCTCATAAGAACCAGCCGGCTTACCCTCAGTTGGAAGAACAAAGGGGCAGGCAGAGCGGTCGGGCAGCTGGTTTCTGTGCTTCTTTTCCTCTGTGTGAGTGATTGGCGTAGACTAGAATTGGCCCAGGTCACCAGTTGTGCAGGAATCTGAGAGCCCAACCCTAGCTCTATAGGCCTGATAGGACCTGGTCCAGCTTCTCACCTGTCAGCCTTTGCTCACCATGGGACATACTTGGATTTAGCAGGCCTAGCCTTGGTCCAGGTGGTAGTGGGTTTCTGGCTTTTTTTTTCTTTGTTTTTCTTTTTAAGCTATGGAACCTCGTTTTTAGTCATACCCAGAAATCTCATGTAAGACATAGATCCTGTGCTTTCAGAGCACTGTGCTGCCCCTCCTTCTGGTGAGTGTCGTGAGCACAGCTTTACGTTTGCCGTGGGATTTTTTGACATCATCTCTCCCCTCAACTGTTTCCTTGAGTTTAGAGACTCTGTCTCCTTTTCTCCCCATTTTGTTTCCAGCACAGTACTGGGCACGTAGTAGGTTCTTACTGTGTGTTAAATTAGTGGACAGATAACAGGATGAACAGATGAATAAATGAAGAACGAAGCATCTGAGTGATTGCAGTACTGAAGTGTTGGGCCTTTGGAGACAGTGAATGAGAAAACATGATAGCATGAATCGGTGGTATTTTTCCTGTTTGGTGAGGGTGAGTGAATACGTGAATGTTTGAATTGAGTGAAGGAAGACATTAAATGAGGGTCTCAGACCCCCTCTTGCACACCCAGCACATGCCTCTCTTCATCCCCAACGGCCCTTAGGAAGGTCAGGGCTCTGGGATGCACAGTTTTACAACTGTCTTGCTTCTTCTCAGACCCTGGGTCCCAGCAGCAGGCCTCTGAGGGCCCCCTCCCCCCGCCCCCACAGAACAGCCCATGGGTAGTGTCACTGGCCCCCACAGGAACAGACTGAGTCTCTATCTCTCACAGACATCAAGGCAGACGAGAAGAGTTCTTGCACCCTGCCTGAGGGCACCAGCTCCTCGCCCCAGGAAATTGACCCCACCAAGGAGAATCAGCTGTACTTCACCTACTCTGTACACTGGGAGGTGAGAAGGGGCTGGAGCTCATGACAGGGGAGGTGGGTTCTGGTCTGGGCAGGAATTGTCTAACAAGAGACCTGACTCTTAAGTGCTTCTTTTCCACCCTATCTTCCCCCTCCCCCTGCCACCCTCCAGGAAAGTGACATCAAATGGGCCTCTCGTTGGGACACTTACCTGACCATGAGTGATGTGCAAATCCACTGGTTTTCTATCATTAACTCCGTCGTGGTGGTCTTCTTCCTATCAGGTGAGAGATCTGTGGGATGGAAGGTAGAGAGGACAAGAGGGTGAGGGAGGAAGGTCTGAGGCATCACATTACTTAAGGGGGACTTCTAGGGTGTTCCAGGGGGCCAAGTGTAGGTCAAAACAGACATCAGGGCTCTGTGCTAGGCATCAGGTGTGCAGAGGTGAAGAAGATTCAGTCTCTACCTTGGAGAGCTCCCTAGGGAGAGACAGATACATCTCTTCGTGCACACCTTCCTTGATTCATTCGACAAGATTTTGTTGTTGCCCATGCTGTGCAGGCACTGCCACAGGCCGGGGATGTGGCATTGAGCGGGTCCAGCCCAGTCTCTGCCCCCACAGAGTCTGTTCTGGTGGTAGGAGAGACAAAAAAGCAAAAACATGGTTGAGACCTGAGGGTGATAAGTGCTGTGGAGCAGATACAGGGTGACCAGACGCCCAGCTGTGGAAGGCTGCTTTAGAGAAACCCTCTCTGAATGAGGAGCCACCATTCAGAGACCCGGGGAAGGACTGGTCCAGCAAGGCCACGGCCCTGCAGTAGGACAGGCTTGGTGAGAGGCTGGCGAGCAGGGGGAGGGTAGTGGGCAGAGGTAGAGTAAAACTGGTCATTTCAGTATCATATGGGAAGTAAAGATAATGCCCGCTGCTCTGTATTTCACACTTACTGAGGGCTAGCTGCTGTGTTAATAAGCACTTTACAAACCTCTCATTCCTTCAGATTCCATGAGCTAAGCCTAAAATGTTAAGTTAGCTTGAGGTCATACAACACGTTCTCTTAACCACTATCGTGTGCTGCCCAGAGAGGCAAACGAGCTACTGTGGAGGTACAAGTGAGGGGACCTCCAAACCATTTGGTGTGTTGAAAGGCAAAGATGCCTAGAGTGAGTCTTGCAGTGGGGGTGGGAGTCAGGGCAGAGTGGGGCGTTGCAGGCAAAGGGAGCAAGGAATAGCCCCGGTAGAGGCGTGAGGTGAGAGTAGAGGAGGCTGTGAACGGATGACAAAAGGAGCAGGCAAGCAGGGCAGAGTAAGAGGTGAGTCTGGGAAGAAGTGAGGCTACAGAAGTCAGTAAGACCAAGCCACAGAGCAGCTGGGTGCTGTTCTCCCTGGAATAAAAAGCACTGTGCTTTGGCTGCCCACGCCTGTCCCCTGCCCTCTTTCCTGCCCTTGGGGAGGAAATCCTCCGTGTGCCCTTGTCTGGATAGCTGGGGTAGAGCTCTGCTCAGGAGAGGCAGCTGCATAGCCAGTTCCCACTGGAGGAAGTTCCCAGCCATCACTCAACAAAACACCAAGCCTAGGAGGGCATGCAGCCCAGGAGACCGTATTGGCAGTACTCACAGCTCTTCTCCCCACCCGTTTGTTTCAGGCATCCTGAGCATGATCATCATTCGGACCCTCCGGAAGGACATCGCCAACTATAACAAGGAGGATGACATTGTACGAGGTCTTGGCTGGGGAGGGATGGACTTGGAGAGGGAGGGCAGACTAGCAGTAGGGCTCTGGGCCTATCAGACTCTGTGTGTGTGTGGGGGGGGGGCTGGGGAGGGATGGGCTTGGAGAGGGAGGGCAGACTAGCAGTAGGGCTCTGGGCCTATCAGACTGTGCGTGCGTGCGTGCGTGCGTGCGTGTGTGTGTGTGTGTGTGTGTGTGTGTCTGGGGAGGGATGGACTTGGAGAGGGAGGGCAGACTAGCAGTAGGGCTCTGGGCCTATCAGACTGTGTGTGAGTGTGAGTGTGTGTGTGTGTGTGTGTGTGTGTGTGTGTGTGTGTGTTTCATAGAGTAGTTTGAAAGGGAAAATAAATGTTTAATCCCAAAATGATGGGGATAGGCTTTCTGATTTCCAAGCACAAAAGGATTGGGAGAAATCACAGAAAGAAAACTTAATGGATATGACATTAAAAATCTAAAAACTGGGGGCACCTGCCTGGCTCAGTTGGTAGAGCATGCAACTCTTAATCTCAGGGCCGTAAATTCAAGCCTCGCATTTGCTGTGGAGCCTACTTAAAACAAAAAATCTAAAAACTGTTCTGCATGTCAGAATACATACACACACAAAACAGAAAAGTGGGAGACAGTTGCAACAAACTTGAAAAAAGATGATACAGTTAAAAGAATTAAAAAGCCCCAGAATTTCTAATGTGAGAAGGAACAAAAATGTATAGATTATACATGGCTAGTAAACTTGCGAATAACCATTTTTACCTCAGGGATAACCCTCCCCCCCCCCCAAATACAGAGTCCAACAATAATGAGAAGACAGTGGGGCACTTGGGTGGCTCAGGTGGTTAAGCATCCAACTTCGGCTTGGGTCATTATCTCACAGTTTGTGAGTTCAAGCCTCTCATTGGGCTCTGTGCTGACAGCTCAGAGCCTGGAGTCTGTTTCAAATTCTTTGTCTCCTGTCTCTCTCTTCCCCTCCCCCTACTTGTGCTTGGTTGCTCTCTTTCAAGAATAAATAAACATTAAAAAAAAAAAAAAGTTTGGACCTTCAAATCAGCTCAAGTGTTTTTTAGTATAATACTTACCATTGGCACGGTTGACCTGAGCTAAACACCTTTGCACACCACCCAAGCAAGTATAAATTGGTAGTTTTCTGAAAAGTAACTAATCAGTCTATATACCATGAGCTATAAAATGATTTGTTTGCTTTGACCCAGTAATTCTTCTAGAATTTTCCTAAGGAAAACAAAAACACAAAGGCTTGGTCTAGAAATATTTATTATAGCTATATTTATAACTCGAATAAACTGGATATAGCCTGATATTCCATAATAATGGATTGGTTATGTTATGGTACAATTACACAATGAAAAATTGTGCAGACATTAAAATAGTAATGCAAGGAATATTTATTGGAAATGATGAAATGCTCATGATCAAACAACTGAAAATAACAAAGTACGCAGTAAATACAGTATGATTCCAATCCCATTGTTTAAAAATTATATATACACATGCACATATACGTATATAAAGGGCTAAAGGAAATGTATCAAAACAATGGCATTGTTTTATGTCTTTCTGGGTTTTTAAAAACTTTTGACTGTTCACTTATGAGTTTTATATCTTCTGTGTAGTCTTTCTGGATTTTTAAAAAATTTTCTACTTTTTGTCCATTTGAATATCATGCCATATGCCAAAAAAATATTTTTTCACTTTTTTATTACACAAGAACACATAATTTTTTTAAGTGTATTTTGTGAGTGAGTGAGAGACAGCATGCGCATGTGTGAGCTGAGGAGGGAGGGAGGGAGAGAGAGAGAGAGAGAGTGAGAGAGAGAGAGAATGAGAATCCCAAGCAGGCTCTCTACATTATTAGCGCAGAGCCCGATGTGGGGCTCAACTCAGTGAACTGGGAGATCATGACCTGAGCCGAAATCAAGAGTTGGATACTTAACCAACTGAGCCATTCAGGCGCCCCACACATACTACTTTTATAATCAGGTAAAAAAAGCTGGCGGTGGGGGGGTGGGACACCTGGGTGGCTCAGTCGGTTAAGCATCCGACTTTGGCTCCAGTTATGATCTCACAGTTCATGGATTCAAGCCCCGCATCAGGCTCTGTGTTGACAGCTCGGAGCCTAAAGCCTGCTTCGGATTCTGTGTCTCCCTCTCTCTCCCTGAAACCCCCACCCCCACCCCCCGCTCACACTCTCTCTCTCAAAAATAAACATTAAAAAAAAGCTAAAAAAAAAATTGCTTCTAAATCTCACCACCCAAAACCCCTCAGAGTTAACATTTCATTGTGTTGATGTTTAAATTATTTTTTCATGCCCCAGGCACGTGGAATTTGGAGAGGAGGTTTGCCTTTTATGTAGCTGTCAGCCTCATATTTGTGCCCTCCTTTTCCATGTGACAGTTCTCTGGGAAGTGCTATTTCATTTGCTTACACCCCTGTCAGAGTGGAGGCTGGTTGATACCTGAGGGACCCTCAGCCCTAGTCAGGTTGCATGGGTCCTTGGGGATGGTCCCTGCAGGAGCTGCCTCCTCCGAAGCCCAGGAAGCAGCCTCATTCTCTTACCCTCTCCTGCAGGAAGACACCATGGAAGAGTCTGGGTGGAAGCTGGTTCATGGTGATGTCTTCAGGCCCCCCCAGTACCCCATGATCCTCAGCTCCCTCCTGGGCTCAGGCATTCAGCTCTTCTGTATGATCCTCATAGTCATCTGTGAGTGGGCCTGGTGGGGCTGGGTGTGGGGTCCTGTCACCAGAGGAGCACAGGCCTGAGTCTGAGAGAGGAGTGGAGAAGGGGGGCATGTCAGCAACACAGGGCCAGACAGAGTCAGCCATCCCAGTGGGAAGGCTGGGTCCTCTCAGCACCAGGCTCTGGTGGTGTGATGCCCCTCAGAGTTTTCCAGCACTATTGATAGCCTACCACGCCCACTCCATCAGTGAAGCCGCACATCAGTGCTGTGACATCGGCCTCTCTCTACAGTCAGGCCTTAGTGACTAACACAAGTCCGCAATGGCATTGGGAACGAAATCAGGTCTTTTCTCAGAGAACAGCCCAAAAAACCCTAATATATGGTAATTATAGACGGTTCTTAAGTCAGTCTGTCTAAATTTTTTTTTTCCATTTTAACTATTTTTTGACGTATAACACTGTGTAAGTTTAAGGTAGACAACACAACAACTTGATATATGTATAGATTGTGAAATGATCACGACAGTACATTTTGTTAACGTTCATCACCCCACGTAGGTACATAATTTTTTTTCTTTGATGAGAACTTTTAAGATCTAATCTCTCAGCAACTGATCTGCCTAAATTTGTATCTCAGCCTCATGCCTTTAATCTTTGTAACTTTGGATAAGTCACTTAACCTCTGCGAACGTGTTTTCTCATTTGAGAAATGGATAACCAGCCTCTACCTTGGAGGGCTGATAGGGCAGATTCAGTGAGCTGGCGTTCATAATGCTGTCTGTCAGCTCAGTGCCTGGCTGGTTGCAAGTGCTCTGTGGGCTGGAAGCCACAGTTAAGACGTGTCCAGCCAAGGCCCAGTGCCACTGTGCCCCTCTGCATTGCAGCTGAGACCGGTCTTCCCCTGCAGAGAGGAAGGGAGTGTGCTGTCAGGAAGGCCAAGGGAGAAGGGAGCCTCATTTAGCCTCATCTGCCCTGGGCCCTGTGTGCTATCCTGGGATGGGGGCTGGGGCCTGGGACCATGGCCATCAGCCACCCTGACTCTCTCTCTTCCCCCACTCCCTCCACAGTCGTGGCCATGCTCGGGATGCTGTCGCCCTCCAGCCGGGGAGCTCTCATGACCACGGCCTGCTTCCTCTTCATGTTCATGGGGTAGGTGTGTCTGAGCAGGCTCTGGGGCTGGCATAGGCTGCCTGCCCTTCAGCCAGCAAATCCCATTGGTGTGGATCCCTCCCATTTCCCTGCAGGGTGTTTGGTGGATTTTCTGCTGGCCGTCTGTACCGCACTCTAAAAGGCCATCGGTGGAAGAAAGGAGCCTTCTGTGTAAGTGTCCTAACCTCCTGCCAGTGTTGGTGTGGAGCCAAGAAGCTTCTTCCTAGGCTCCTTAGCAGTGTAGGCAGTCTGTGGTGGGGGTTAGGACCAGAGGCAGAGCAGCAGAGTGATAGAGTTGGGGCGGGGGGGTACTCACCTGAGGGTCAGGAACACTGGGCTGTCGCCACAGGCACCTTGAGACCTCCAAGGGCCTTTTGCTGCATCTGTAAGAAGAGAGGATTGAATTGAGGTGATTTTTAGCTTACACTGTCTGATGGCTCAAACAAGAGAAGAAATAGAAAATTCAGAATAACAGGATTTGGGCATCAAGCCTAGGTGTCAAAGTTTAAGGCCAGAAACTGACCACCAGGGCTGCTGAGAGAACATCCTGCGCCATGGAGCAAAGACACGTACCCGCCAGGGGTAAAAGAGGCCTGGCCGTGGTGCTTCCAGCCTATCTTCTGGACTTTGTTGTCTCCATTTCCTCTTCGGGGAGAACAGGTCCTGCCCTTCTCTGTCCTCCTTGTGGTGAGGACAGTTCTTGGCAACAGAAAAGACCATAGAAACCCAGGAGGATGCCTGGGACTTGACCCTACCTCTCAGGGAGCCCTGAGCCCCCTCTCCCAGACAAGTGAGGCCCTCCAGGACCCAGGAACTCCCTGGTGCCAAACTCAGAGAAGCTTGTGGTCCCAGCTTTCTGAAACCCTTCTCTCTCTCTCTGTCTCTCTCTCTCTGTCTGTCTCTGTCTCTCTCTGTCTCTCTCTCTGTCTCTCTCTCTCTCTCTCTGTCGAAAGCCCAAGGGGAGCTCTAGCTGCGACACCCCTGGCACAAATTAAGCCCTCCCTGTAGAAGAGCTGTGAAGGGGACTGTTCTAGAAGGATCAAAGAAAGGTCCTAAATTCTTGATGCATTGAGTATTTTTCTCAGGCCACGGTGTGCCAAGAACTTAGGACCTATGGAGGCGTGGAACCCCGCCCCACCTCCCCTGGTGCGGGTCTTCCTCCCACAGCACCCCTGGGACCTCCCTCAGCCAGCCCCACACCAAACCCAGCCTCTCTGCTCCGCACCTGGGCCTTGCGTCTGAGGGCACCATCATTCACCTGGACCCCCAGGCCAGACTGTTGCGCCGCTTCCCAGCCTCCTGCTCCCTCCTGCCCACCTCCTCTCGGGCAACAAGTGTTGAGAGTTTTCCTGCCAGACAGTCCGTGAATTCCCTCCCAGCTCCAGCTCTGGCTCTAGAACTCTTGCCCAGGTTTAGGATATCTTTACCTCGCGCCCGGACCCTTGACTATCTTAGGCGCCCCTGGTGTCCCTGCAAGAGATGACCCTTCCCTGGGGCTCTGCCTCTGCCCACAGGGGAGCATGTGCTACGGCCCACAGCGGTGCAGATACTCATCTGCCCTTCTCCAGCCTGTCTTCCCCTGTGCCTGGCCAACCACCCCCTCTCTCCTCCCACCTCATCCATAAGGTCTAGCTCCAGTGTCACCCTCTAGAAGCCTCCTCCTCCATTCTGACCTCTGTGTCCTCCTTGACACCCCAGAGGAGCCTGGGCAGAGCCTCATGCCTACAAATAGTGCCATGGAGCTAGTTCTCCATTTACAGGTCTGTCTGCCTCGCTGGAACCTTCCTGTTCTCACCCCTGGTACCTAGCACAGTGCCCATTCTGTAAATTTCGGCCAGGAGGGCAGATGAATGCCCTGCTGCACAGTGGTATGAAGCAGGAACACGCAACAAGGGAGGAAATGAAGTGGGCCTTGAGGAAGGTTTCAGATGGGCGGAAGCAGCCAGCAGGGTGGTCTGGAGTTCTGGAATCTCCTAGTTCCCAGTCCTGGCTCTGTCCTTTCTCTTTCCCCATCTCCGGTGGCAGATGGTTGCACCTACCCCTCAGAGTTGTTGTGTGGATAGAGAAACTGAATGGAAGGCTCTTGGCACAGCATTAGCACTCAGGAGGCAGATACCCTGAGATGTTGATAACTCTGCTTGCATAACAGCACAAGGGCAGTGACCCGTTATGGAGGGCGGGGAAGTGGGGCTATGGGCCTAAGATGAAATTGGCATTGGAGGTTGAGTGCCGGATTGCAGGGGGCCTCAGGCAATGTGGTCAGTGGCCCTCCTGGGTGCTTGGGCGGCCACAGCAGTGAAGAAGGCTCCTGTAGGCCCAGGGCTTTGGTTCCGTTTGCCTGGGCCCCAGTCCAAGAGATCTGAGTGGATGGTCTACAACGCAGTGGGTCAGGAGCTGGGACTCAGGTTATACTGCTTGTGTTTGAGCCTCTGATCCACCCTTAGCTGTGTGGAGTCAGGGTGTGTATTTAACATTGCTGGGCCTCAGTGCCCTCTTCTTTAAAAAGGGTAATGCTAATTATCCATCGAGGTAGGCATGTAGTGAGGAGTAGGTGAGAGGATGTGTTGTGAGGCCAGCACCCACCGCCCCTAAGATTCAAAGCTTATCCACCACTCTAGGCTGTTTGGGTGAGGCCCGGACATAGGTGTTTTATAGAAGTTTTATTCATTCATTCCTAGGGAGTTGCATTCATTGCAACTAGGGAGCTGCCATTCCTGTTCAGCAAATGTGTATTGAGCAGCTACTGTGTTCTAAGGATTGGGAGCAGCTCAGTGGGCAGGGGGAGCTCCTGAGGAGCTTCCAGTCTCGGGGATAGGCAGACATTGACCAGGTAACAATATATATTCACAGACTGGGATGAGGGCAGGGGAAGGGCAGTTGAGGGAATGTTTTCTGGAAGGAATGGTCCTTGAGCTGAGTCCTGAGGGACAAGGAGGGTTGAGGGCCTCTAGTCTGGGGACCCCACTGGAACGGGTGGCAGCTCCCTAGTTGCAACCCCCAACTTGGTCTCCCTTGCTTCCAGACGGCAACGCTGTACCCTGGTGTGGTTTTTGGCATCTGCTTCGTTTTGAATTGCTTCATCTGGGGAAAGCACTCATCAGGAGCAGTAAGTAAGGGAGGGCCGGCTATGCTCAGTCCCACTCCCACAGGTCACTTCCTGCTGTTCCCTTCCCTTTTCTGAGTCCCCAGCATTCTGTTCCCAGTCCCAGGGGCTGTGGACGAGCTGGGGTTTCCCCAGCCCTGCCCGTCCGGCTGCCCATACTCCAGCCCTGGCCTTCTTGTGGGCTCTTGCAGACAGCTGGCCAGAGCTCACTTCTCTAAAGGGAGATTTCCACAGTCCAGGGGCCAGCTGGGGAATCTCCCGTTGCCTCGGCCAAGGGAACGTTGCCTGCTGTGGGTTTATTAGGTCAGTATCCCAAACAAGGCTCTCCGCCTGTCCCTGTCCCGCAACACCAGCCCCCGCAGGTTGTCCTGCCCTCAGAGCGGGGACCCTGCCAGCCCCGGCCATTGGTAGTAACTTGTGCGGGACTCATGGAGTAGGATTGCAGACTCAGCTGGGGGTGGGTTTTGATCCTGTGGCAGGATTGCAGTGGAGGGGGAGGGCAGGCATTTGCCATCCTGGCCTCAGTGGCGAGAGCCGCCTCCCCTCCACCTGCAGGTGCCCATTGATCAGAGGTCCTTGGGTGAGGCTGGGAGTCCGGGGTGCCAGTGGACTGGCTTCTCTGCAGCGGTTGGGGAAGCCGCCCTCAGGAAAGACAGAGTCATGTTCATCCTCTCACTTCCTCTTTTATACCTGTGTTCCTTCTCTCTTTCAACATTTTCCTCCCAGTTAGTTACCAACTGCTCATTATAAATACTCATTGTAGAAATTTTGGAAAGTACAGAGAAGTTGTAGTATATTTTTGCAGTCTTTTCAGCTATATTTAAAATAGAATGATATAACTTTAAAATTGCAATGTAACAGCAGGCATTTATATTGTGCTTACATTGGAATAAGTACTGTTCTCAACACTTTGTATATATTAATTCACTTCTTCCAGTTTGCATGACTCTTGTAACAACATAATACTGTGTAGAACAGGATAAAGAAAATGAAAAATCACTTATAATCCCTACATCCCATCTGAGGAAGTACTGTCAACTTTTCAGCATAGGCCTCTGTAGGCACATATACATATAAATACTGGGATGTTTCTATTAAAATGGAGTCCTATACATACAGTTTTATAACCTGCTTTTTTGGCTTCATAGTGTATTACAGTGTTTCATTTTAACAAAATTGGGAACACACGATTTGTACACTTTTGTTTTTTCCCTTTTGTCTTCGGTTAACATACCATGTAATTCTTCATCCTGGCCTCTTCACCACACCATTATGTTCTTGCTTCCTGCCTCCTCCCTGGATGACGAGCCCCTCTGGGATGCCGGGGCTCCTTCTTTAAGGTCCTCAAGCTGCCCTCCATGTTTCCTCAGGGCTGAATCAGCCCCAGGAGGTTCTGGCCAGGAGCCTTGTGGGGGATGTGTCTGCAGGATCTTCTCCGTTGTGGTGGCCTGCCTTCCGTGGGACCCATTAGGTCCCCCTCCTCCCTGCATAGCCCCTGGCCTGAGCTTCAGGGCCTTGTGGGGCCTCACGGTGCTGTGCCCGCAGGTACCCTTCCCCACCATGGTGGCCCTGCTGTGCATGTGGTTCGGGATCTCCCTGCCCCTTGTCTACCTGGGCTACTACTTCGGCTTCCGCAAGCAGCCATATGACAACCCTGTGCGCACCAACCAGATTCCCCGGCAGATCCCCGAACAGCGGTGGTACATGAACCGATTTGTTGGGTGAGTCTCTGGCAGGGGTGAGGCCAGGGAATTCTAGAGTGGGCAAGGCGGACACTGCCCTGAGCCATTTCCTTAGAACGTGGAACAGGGTACCCTCCCCTGGGATGTTGTGCCTGGTATTTTGCAGCTCCAACAGGCTCTCGTAGACTTCGTGAAAGCTTAACTCGACGCCACATTAAGGAGACCAAGTTGTAACCAGACTTGGTGTTGGCTTAAGAACCCCCAGGATAGGGAAGGGAGGGATGGAAAAGTGCAGATGAGACAGGGGAAGACCATCACTTAGATCTAGGCAAGTTATGCCACCTCTCTGTACCTCACTTTCCCCATCTATAAAATGAGGAGATTGATGCCCAGCTTGCCTCTCTCTCAGGAGGCTGTCATGGTCCAAAAAGTATGCCAGAGAATTAGAACCACCACACCTGTGTGAGCACCAATCTCATGCTACCTGGGAGAGCCTGGATGCCCAGTGGCCCGGCTCTCCTAGCGGTGTTAACCCTCCCCTTCTACCGTAGCATTCTCATGGCTGGGATCCTGCCCTTCGGCGCCATGTTCATCGAGCTCTTCTTCATTTTCAGTGTGAGTACTGCTTCTCCCCAGGGCTAGGTCAGCCCCAGGAGGTTGGTAGGGTGCTCCCCCGCCCCTCCACACACAACCTTCACCCCTACTAGCCTCGTCCCTGTCCCTCCACTTATGTGCTCTGCCTCTTACCACCTGAGAGATTTCAGACAGGCCCATTTATGCTCTCAGGGTGTCCACTCCTGCCCCTCAGATGGCTTGGAAGGATAAATGAGATAGGCCATCGTATATGGGGTCTGGTGTGTGGGAAGTGCTCAGTAAATAGAAGCTGTGTCAGTAATATGGCAGCCAGTCTCCACCATGACTAACATCATGGCATCTGATTTGATTTCCAGGTCCCTGTACATCTTTTTACCTGTTATGCTCTGAACTCTCAGGAAAGCGGGGGGGAGTGATTCCTAATTCTCAGGATTATTGTGAGGCTAGAATGTGACAATGTCTATAAAAGGCACAGGGCTTGGCACTCAAGCAGAGCTTGTTAAGTAGTAGCTGTTGGGATGATGTGACTCCTGCCCAGGCTTGCCAAGATGGAAGTTGGCAGAAGGGCTCTTTAGAGCCATCTGCACCTGGCTGAGCCAGCTCGGCACTCTGCACCTAGAGTGCCTTGCACCAAATCTATACTGGGCCAGCATCCGCTGCCCTGGAGTGGTCCAGCCCCTCCCTGCTGATATACTGGCCCAGCATCTGCTGCTCTGGAATGGTCCAGCCCCTCCCTGCTGAGATCCCCTTGGCCACCTAGCCCTACCTAGGAAAAGGGTCAGAGGATGGGTTGGCTGCCCCCCAGAAGGGGTACCTTACTCTTTTTGTGTGACCCTGGGCCAGTCGCCATCCTCTCTGAGCCTTGACTTCCTCATCCATGAATGGCCACGCTTTCATAGGCTTATATCTGGAGACGCACATAAAGCATGTAGCACCTTGTCTGGCACACAGTAGGCTGCCCGTAAGTGGTGGTGGCTGCTGTGTAATTTTGATTTGGGTGGGATTCATTATTTTCTACAAGTTGTCAAGTTCAGGCTGGGGCCCACCCATTGCAGGATCAGCCATGCCACAGCTCCTCCCTGAGAACAGCCTGGCTCCCCCTGTGCTCCAGGGAGGAAGGGCCAGTCAGACCCACATGCGAGGCCTACAGGCCCCAATGGTATCATGATGGTGTCTCCATTCCTGTCCTGATGGCAGGTGGTGTGCCAGTTGGAACTGAGGGGTGGCTTTTCGAGAACAGGCAGTATGTGCCAAGGGAAGGGGTCGCTGGGTGGAGGCAGGCTAGCTGAAGGCCAGCTGTGATGTGTCCACAGGCAATCTGGGAGAATCAGTTCTATTACCTTTTTGGCTTCCTGTTCCTTGTCTTCATCATCCTGGTGGTGTCGTGTTCACAAATCAGCATTGTCATGGTGTACTTCCAGCTCTGTGCAGAGGTGAGGGGAACGGGGCCAAGAGTTGGGGGTGAGGAAAGCTGGGTCTGGACTGGATGGGTCATGAAGCTGTCTGGGTTTCCCATGTGGGCCCCCCTCCTCTGGCTATGAGGTCTTAGGCAAGTACATCACTTCACTTAGCTGAACCCCCATTTATTCAGCTGTAGACTGGATTTAAGAATCCCTACCTCACAGCATAGTCACATGGAGTAGTCACTGCGACTTGACAGAAGGACACTTAGATTTGTCAGTACAGAGTCCACTCCAGTAGTGGTTTCTCCAGTAGCTGAGGCAGATGGGACGACCTTCCCTCCCTCTGCAGACTAGCTCTTGGTGGAGCCCCTTGGGAAGGGCTCTGGGACAAACAGCCTGAGCTGAATCCCTGGCTCCTCCATTAGAAGCCCTGGTTGGGCAGTTGGTTAACCATTCTGTGTCTTCTGTTCCTCATCATGTGACAGGATAGCAAGAGGGCCTTGACTCAGCTACTACAAGGAGTAGATGAGCTGATTCATGTATAACACTTAGAATGGTGTCTGGCCTGCAGCGAGCATTTGCTCAAGAAATGTTAGTTGTTATTACTGCTCTTTTGCTGTGGTCCTTGTTGATTTTTTTTTTTTAATTGAGGTATAATGTATGCAGAATAAAGTTCACCGATTTTAGTCTACAGTTCAGTGAATTTTTAGAAATGCATATGGTTGTGTAACCATGATCACAGTCAAGATAGAAAACATTCCCATTACCCCAAATATTACTGTTCTTATCTAGGGTCTTTAGCCCCTCAGGCAACCATGAAACTTGGGGAAGAGAGATTGTGCCTAGAGATGATAACTCTGCTCTGTTTCCTCCTCAGGATTACCGCTGGTGGTGGAGGAATTTCCTGGTCTCCGGGGGATCTGCGTTCTACGTCCTTGTCTATGCCATCTTTTATTTTGTTAACAAGGTACTGCCCTGTGTGAGGGAGCCCCCAGCCCTTTCAGGGCAGGTTGGTGGAGACGAGGGTGCTGGGGGAACGCCCAAGTGTCTGAGTCTTTCCCACCAACAGTGGGAAGAACCAAAGTCATTGTGTTCTAGAACATGCTGCCTTTTAGGACAGAGAGCATCTGTGTTCTGTGTGTTTGGGAGACAAAAGCCTTCAGGATAAGTGGCACAATATTGCATGCGAAACCTGTGAGATACAGCCAAAGCAGAACTTAAAGGAAATCTCTCACCTTACAGCACTGTTCACAGGAAATTGGAGACACTGATAATGAGGTACTCAGCTCAAACTAAGAAAGAAAGAGCAAGAATATGAAAGAACAAAGAAGGTAGATGAGAAGAGTTAATGAGGATAAAAGCAGAACATTCCGAAATAGGCTTTAGCGCCCAAATTTAGGAACTCGGGTTCACCCACTGGTGGCATAGAAGGACACAAGCAGATCCCCACTTGCCACAGTGGTTTTGGTAGGTCTGTGCATGACACATAAGCCAGATGGATGGGCCACTGAGAGGAGTTTGGGCTCACTGTGGTGGACCCCTCCCTTCCAAGGCTACCACCGAAGACGGCCTCACCCGCTGTGCCTCAGGTCTCCAAAATCCAAAAACAAGCAGAGTCCTCTCTGCTTGCAACCAGGGTGTCCTCCCAAACCAGAGTAACAGGTCAGTTGGTGGAGGCTTAGAACACCCTTTGGCCAAATCGTCAGGTTGGAAAGAACTGTGTGGATCATCCTATGGTATTCCTCCCCCGCTTCCGGTTTGCCGACTGTGCCCCTCTTTTCCAGAGATTCCAGCAAGTAACCATGTAGTTCAGGGGTCAGCAAACTATAGTGCGTGCGCCAGTGAGCCTGTTTCTGTAAATAAAGTTTTATTGGAACACAGCCATGCTCGTTCACTTACATATTGTCTATGGCTGCTTTCACACTATAGTGGCAGTGTTGAATAGTTGTGACAGAGGCCACATGGCCTGAGAAACCTAAACTATGTATTATCTGGCTTTTGAAGAAAAAGCTTGCTGACCCCTGCTCTAGCACCTCCAGTGACAGAAGACATTCCCTCCTGGCATTCTCAGTCTCTTTGGTTAGCTCCTGTCATTATCAAAGTCTTCCTTGATTCGCACTGGAATCCATCACCCTGTAACTTCCATCTTCAGGCCATCCTCTTTTTCCTGGAATCATCCAGAAGAAATCTAATTTCCCTCCTCTATAGCCTGTATTCATCAGAACTTTTGAGCGGAAAGTGACCAAAACTCATTTCCAACTGGCTTAAGCAAAAAGAGAATGTATTGACTGGTATAACTTGGGAAGTTTGAGAAGCTGGAGTTCTAGCTTCAGGCATGGTTAGATCCAGCATTTCAAATGGTGCTCCACATCCATTCCTCAGCTCTGTGTGTATTCTTGGTTTTAATCTGCATGCAGGATCTTGCCTCAAAGTGGAAAGATGCCAGTGGCAGCCCTAGAGCTAAAAGAACATCTTTCCTCTACCGTCAAGTTACCAGTCCCAGGGAAGATGCTCATTGGCCTGGGTTACATGCCATCCCTCACTGCTCCTCAGGTCCCATGGGATGGCGTCCTCTGATCGACCTGCTTAGGTTCTGTGTTAAAACTGACAGCCCCAGCAGGGCCACAGAGTAAAGGAGTGGGTACCCCAAAACACTGGGAAGATGGAAGATGGGAGACAGTGTTGGGCAAATGAAACCTAGCTACAGGGCCTCCTAGACTGCCCCCAGGGTCATATCATGATCTCCTTTTCTTCTTCCCTGTGCCCCAGTCTTTCTTCTCTGCTCTAAAAACCTCCACCCCAGCCCCAGATCCTGTCTGTAAAATGATAGCCTTGGCCGGCCTGAATTCTAGGGGCCTTTCCAGCTTTGCCTATTTGCCTTGTACCTTTCCTGGTTTTGCCACTGGGTTTACCTACCACTGTCCTGTCCCCTACCTCCCTCACCCCATCTCCAGACACGAGAAAGTATGAACCTGGGGAGGGTTAAGCCTGAAAACATGGCCTTCACCCCCCAGTTAGAGGATATATTGATTTCTTCCGAGCTCCTGGCATTTTGTGACCATGTGTCTGCCCATGAGCCCCAGCACGGGCCCCACTCAGGCCCGGGTGTGCCGAGTAGGTCTTGATACCAAGGTTCCAGATTAGCTCTGCCCAGCCCAGCAAACACCACCACAAACAGGTCTCTGGCATCCCTGCCAGGCCCCTAAACTCTGCAGGAGAGTCCAGCGTGCTCCAAGATGAATTCCCTGTGAGATGTTAACAAAAGTGACAGAAGCATTCTTAGGAGGAGAGGATTGTAGGCTGACTTAATGGTGGCTCCTGCTCTTTAATCCTGTCTCCCACCACCTCCTGGCTGCTGCTCCAGCCATCCAGGATTGTTGCCATGCTGTTCTGGGGACTGTGGAGGGTGAAGAAGTGACACAGCTGTGGCCATTCCTAAGGCATGCTGGCCCTGGCTCCTCTCTCTCTCCCAATGAGCTCTCAGGCCCTTCTCCAGGAAGATTCCTACCCCTACCCCCCCCCCCCCACACACACACACAAGAAATGGCCTAGGATAGTGGAATTGGGCCTTGGACACCCCAGCCCTCCAGCCCAAGGCTTAAATTCTACCTCCTTCTGCTTCCTAGCTGTGGAACCATGGGTGGTGTTAGACCCCTCTGTCCCCCGTCTGTGGCTGGTTAAAAACCTGCCATGGTGGTCATGAGCACTCAAGGCGGTACCCGGGCCCTGCTGCTGATGAAGGCTCGCCATGGCTGTGAGCTCCGCCTGCCCCTCCCTGCCAACTCGGAGCAAGCCCCTTCCCCTACCAGGCCTCCGCTTCATCACAAGATCAGTGAGAAGGGCGGGGGGGGGGGCGGGGGGGGTGGTGTCCAGGTTGGCCATGGCAGGCTGACACTAAGTGTCCACCCCTCTCTTCTCTCTCCACTCGCCCCAGCTGGACATCGTCGAGTTCATCCCCTCTCTCCTGTACTTTGGCTACACGGCCCTCATGGTCCTGTCCTTCTGGCTTCTCACGGGCACCATTGGCTTCTATGCAGCCTACATGTTTGTCCGCAAGATCTACGCTGCTGTGAAGATAGACTGATGGGGGTGGACCATGGCCAGGCCCACTCTGTCCACGGACAGGAAGCCACTCTGCGTGGGGAACTGCAGGCACGCAAATAAAATAACTCCTGCTCGTTTGGAATGTAACTCCTGGCACAGTGTTCCTGGATCCCGGGGCTGCGTGGGGGGCGGGAGGGCCTGTAGATAAATCTTGGACTTTTCTTCATCAATTTATTCCAGTTCTGTGGGGGATGAGGTTTTTGTGGGTTGTTTTTTCTTCAGTGCTACAAAAGTTCCCTCCAGCAGGAACTCTCAGACCTGTTTATTCAGGTTTATTTTTGGTTGGGGGTTTTTTCCTTAGTTTTTTTAACGTAAGGATCCAGGATGGATAAATCACCAAGACACTGGGTTTGGTCACTGTCTCCACCTCAGTTCCTCAGGCTGTTGGCCACCCCACAACTAACTGGAAGAGGAAACGCCTGGCCTTCTGGGGCTTCGGTGAGGTTTCCGAGCCTCTCATGGCCCATCCTCACCTCTGATGCCGCGACAAAGCCCAGCTCTAGCCCGGACGTGCATCCTCAGTGCCGACCAGCCTCTACCAGCCCTCTCCCTCACTCTTCTCTCCCCCCAGCCTCCTCCCAGGGCTGCCCAAAGCAGGGCTTCCAGCCAGGCCTCCAGGGTGACCAAGTCTTATTGCTACAAGAAAAACCCCGGGAAGTACTTGGGGCCAAGTGCCCCAGGACAGCAGGACTCACCCCTGCTCAGAGCAGCGGGAGTTTGCTGGACCAGAGAAGAGACTTGCAGTGAACTGTGCGTGCCAAGAAACCCTGGATCCAGGGCCAAGTATTTACAGAGTCAAGCCAAGCATCCACGTGTCTGTCTGGGACAAGGGTCCTCACCCCTCAGGATTGCTCCCCAGTTCTTTCCCCGGGGGGTTGCTGCTCTTTGCGAAGTGTGCTGGTAGCGGGCCCTCTCCACTCTCCCTACCAGCACAGAACAAGGCCGGGAGACCTCAGATGCCCTCCTTTAGGTGGCTGGGGAGAGAGGCATTCTATCCCTGACATCCCCCAGCCTCAGTGCTCATGCTCAGCTCTTTCAGCCAGACCCATCCCCTCCGCCTCCACCTCCATCTCCCGTCTGTCTGATTCTTGGCTCCTTGGGTGACACCTGCTTGTGGGAAGGAAGACGGAAGGTCAGTTCTGTCACTCTTTCCCCGATTCCCAGGAATAGGCAAAGAGCCAAGTTAGAGGGAGCTAGCTTTGCAAGCCTGGCTCCTCTGTCAGCACCCAACCCCCTGTGCACCCTGTGCATGTCCCAAACCAAACGTTTGTTCTTAAGTTGCAAGAGGCCAAACCCACCCTGGGGTTAGCGTTTAAGTAACAGCCGCTCACCCTTGCATCAGCCCCTTTGGGACTCCCACCACAAGACAAAGCTCAGGATGCTGGCTAAGCTCGGAACACACCCCACCCCCGTGACACCCTGCACCCCGACTCCAGGTTCTCCCAGCAGCCCCTACCAGCTCCACCAGTCAAACCAGTGGACTTCTCAACCTTGCTCACAGTGACTCCGTAGCGCCAAACGGTGTCCACCAAGAATCAGGTTGGAGAAAAGGGAACCCAAGCGGTAGAGAATGATAATGGAGGCTTTTGTTCATTCAAATCTCGGATTTTTTCCCTAAGAGATTCTCTTTTTTGGGGGTGGGGGGAATTAGGAAATGGACTCTTCATAAAAGGTTCAAACATCATCAATTTTTCTGACTTTTTTAATCATCATCATTATTATTTTTAATTAAAAGATGCCTGTATGCCTTTTTTTGGTCCGATTGTAAATAAATATGCCATTGACCTGTTGTCCTGTCTCTTGAATCTCTTCAAGGGGTTAGGAGCCTGAGGTGAGACATCGTCCCTATGTGGGTTGAGCTGAGTGGTTTCCCTCAAAGCTCAGTCTCATGTCAGGCTTTCGGGAGCTCAGGCCCCTGTTCCCCTGTGTGGTACAAGCCCATAGCGTTTCCCATTGGCTCGGTCCCTCCATCCTGAATCGCAGGCATCTGCCCTGGTCCCACAGGTAGGAAGTGGCAATCAAGTTTGAGCTTGGGTAGCAGTGAGACCTGGTTTTGGATTCCCAGCTCCAATATTTTACTGCCAACTCACTTCACCTCTCTGTCCTCTAAGACTCCTTCAAATAGAAACATAGGTCAAACTGTCTTATGTCCCAAGGGGAATTGACTGGTTCGTAAGTCATCAAGGAAAGGAGTGGTTCGGCTTCAGGTATGGATAGATCCAGGGGTTCAAAGGCTAGCCTTGGGATTCTCCCTTTCTCCATTTGCTTCTCTCAATCCCATTCTGTCCCATTGTCAAAAATCTTTCCTATGAGGGAGGCAGTAAGGGCATGTCACAGATCACACTAGGCTTACGTTAGCCAGTTTGGAAAGCCTAGAGGAAAAAGACCTCCCCTTCCTTGCCTCAGTATATTCAATTTAGATCAATCCCAGAAAAGGTTTCTGATGGGCCTGGATTACTGTTTGCACATACTTAGAGCATCACTCTATCCAGGAAGACAGGGTTCTGTTACAGGCTGCATGCTCCAAGGGTATTGGACACTGAGTTTTAGCCCCACCAGAATCCCTTGGAAGGGGTAGAAAGAATAATTAAGCACAGCAAGGGATGCAAAGCAAACAAAAACAACAATTACCTCATACCCTACTCCCTCCGCTCGTGCCTTGGTTTCCTCTCCTGCGGTGAGAAGGGCGCTGGGTGCTACTCATGGAATACTTCCAGTGTTCCAGATGCTGTTCCACTTTCCACATATTAGCCATTCATTCTTGAATATGATCCTCTGAGGCATGTTCTGTTATTAGCCCCTTTTTACAGAGGAGGTAACTGAGGTATCCTGTGGTTGAGGTAGCCTGCTGGGGGTCCCCTGGCAGGTGTGTACCAGAGTATTTTTCAGCTGAAAACTCCCAAACATGTTCTTCTGACCACTACCATAGCTGCCTTTTAAAAGAACCATCTATCCATCGGGTCTATCCATCGACCTGAGTTTCCTATGTCATTTGGAATTCTGCCCAACAGCTTCTAACCATCCACAAGAAAACACCAATCTACTTTCGGTCACTATAGAGGAGTTTGCATTTCCTAGGGCTCTATATAAATACAGTATGCTTTTTCTCCCATCTTTCTCATTCAGCAGAAGTCTTTTGAGACATCCGTGGTGTCGTGTGTCAGCAGTTGATTCTTTTTTCTTTCCAAGCATCATTCCTTTGTATGGATATACCAGAATTTATTTGCTTATCTCCTGATGAATGTTTGGGTTGTTCCTAGCTTGGGTCTACTACAAAGAAAGTTGCTGTGAATAAGTGGAGAAGGAAAGTGCCTAGACCATGTGATAGGTGTGTGTCAGTTAAACGTGGAAGCTCTTCCAAGATGATCATTTCGCTTTTCATTCCCATCCCAGTATATGAGAGTTCCAGTTGCTCTGTATCCTAATACCTGCTGTGAGTAATCTTTTTAATTTTAGCCATTCTAACAGGTGCATAACATCACACTGTGATTTTAATTTACATATCCCTAAGTGACAAATTATGTTGAATCTTCTCATGTGCTTATATGTCACTCGTATATCTTCTTTGGTGAAGTGTCCAAATCTTTTCCCTTTTTTTTTTTTTTCATTGAGTTGCTTGGGTTTTTAAAATTATTATTATTACTAACTTTTGGGAGTTCTTTATATATTCTGCATACAAGTCCTTCACCAGATCTACGCTTTGCAAGGATTTTCTCCCAGTCTTTGGCTTGTGTTTCCATTCTTTTAGCGGTGTCCTTTAGAGAAGAGCAGAAAATTTTAATTGTGAGGAAGTCTGGTTTATCAATTGTTCTTTTCTGGATTTAGTTTTTGGTGTCATATCTAAGACATCTTGGTCTAACACAAGATCACAATGATTTTCCTCCTCTTTTTTCTTTTAGAACTTCCATAGTTTTCGGTTTTGTGTTTAGGTCTATGATCCATTAGGTAATTTTTGTATATGGTGCAAAGTACGGATCCAAGTTCGCTTTTCTTATCATTTGTTGAAAAGGTCATCTTTTCTCTTTTTGTGCCTTTGACAAAAGTCAGTTGCCCATATATTTTTAGATTTATTTGTGGGATTTCCATTCTGTTCTATTGATCTATTTTTATACCAATACCATACTTTTTGTTACTGTAGCTTTATAATTCTTAGGATCAGGTGTTTTTAGTCCTCCAATTTTGTTCTTTTTCAGGGTTTGTAGGCCCTTTGATTTCCATATGAATTTTCAAATTATCTTAACAATTTCTATAAAAACATATGCTGGAATTTCAGTCAGGATTAATATGGATCAATTTGGGAATAATTGGCATCTTAATAATGAGTCTTCTGACCCATGAACAAGATATATCTCTCCCATTTATTTAGGTTTTTAATTTTCTCTCAGCCATATTTTGTACTCTTCAGTGTTTGGGTCTTTCACATCTTTTTGTTGGATTTTTCCTAAGTATTTCATATTTTTGATGGCATTATAAATGGTATTTTTTATTTCTGATTTTTCATTATACAATTGAATACAAATTGAGTTTTATATATTGATCTTATAGCCTGACAACCTTGCCAATAAATTCATTTACTAGTTCTAGTAGCCTTTTTTGTAGATTCCATCAGATTTCTACAGATACTCATGTTGTCTGTGAATAAAGACAGTTTTATTTCTTTTTAAAATTTTGAATGTTTTTTTATTTTTGAGAGACAGAGAGAGACAGAGCACAAGCAGGGGAGGGGCAGAGAGAGCGGGAGACACAGAATCCGAAGCAGGCTGCAGCCTTTGAGCTGTCAGCACAGAGCCAGACATGGGGCTCGAACCCACAAACTGTGAGATCATGACCTGAGCCAAAGTTAGACACTTAACCAACTGAGCCACCCAGATGCCCCTCTACTTTTTCTTTTTAATGCTTATTTATTTGTCTTGAGAGAGCACATGTGCAAGTGGGGAAAGGGCAGAGAGAGAGAATCATAAGCAGGCTGCATGCTCAGCACAGAGCCTGATGCAGAGCTCGATCCCACGGCTGTGAGGTCATGACCTAAGCCGTGAGTCAGACACTTAACTGACAGAGCTACCCAGGCACCCCATATTCTACTTTCTTAAGAGAGAAGCTGAGTCATTTATTTGAGGCCCTTTTTGTGTATGTATGTCTCTATTATGGGTGTTCAGCGCTCTAAATTTCTTCCTAAGTACTACTTTAGTGACATCCCAGAAATTCTGATATGTTGTGTTTTTATTGTCATTCCGTTCAAGATAACTTTTAAATTTCTGTTTGGCTTCTGTTTTGATTCATTATTGAGACAGAGAAGTGTTATTATTTAGTCTATAAATATTGGGAGATTTTTTTCCAAGGATCTTTCTATTACTGATTTTTATTTTATTTTATTTATTTTATTTTATTTTATTTTAATGTTTATTTCTGAAGGAGAGAGAGACAGAGTATCAGTAGGGGAGGGGCAGAGAGAGAGGGAGACACAGAACCCGAAATGGGCTCCAGTCTCTGAGCTGTCAGCACGGAACCTGATGCAGGGCTCGAACCCACGAACTGTGAGATCATGACCTGAGCTGAAGTCGGTCGCTTAACTGACTGAGCCACCCAGGTGCCCCCCGATTTTGAATTTAATGCTGTTATCGGCAGAGACCATAATGGACAAACACTGTGTATGACTTGAATCCTTTTGAATTTATTGAGATTTGTTTTATGGTCCAAAATATGCTCTATCTTGGTCCGTGTACACTTGAAAAGAATGGGTATTCTGCTGTTCTTGGGCAGAGTGTCCTATAAATGTCAGGACAAGTTGGTTGGTAGTGTTGTTCAAGTCTATGGTACCCTTGTTGACTTTCTGCCTGCTTGTTGCATCAGTGATTGAGGGAGGGGTATTGAAATTTTTTACTGTAATTTAGATGTGTATATTTTTCCTTGCAGGTCTGTTTTTGCTGTATGTATTTTGAAACTCTTTTAGGTGCATATTGTCCTCTGGATGAATTTGTTTCTGGTGATAGTCTTTGCTTTGAAATCTACTTTGATATTAGTTGAGCCAATCCCACTTTCTTTTTTTTTTTAATTTTTTTTTAATGTTTATTTTACTTTTAAGAGAGAGACAAAGCACAAGCGGGGTAGGGGCAGAGAGAGGGAGACACAGGATCCGAAGCAGGCTCCAGGCTCCGAGCTGTTAGCACAGAGCCCAGCACGGGGCTTGAACTCACGAACTGTGAGATCATGACCTGAGCTGAAGTCGGCGCTTAACCGACTGAGCCACCAGGGCGTCCAGCCAATCCTACGTTCTTCTGACTGTTAGCACAGCACATCTTTTTCTATCCTTTTACTTTATTTTTTTTAACTTTTATTTTTAATTCCAGTGTAGTTAACACACAGTGCTATATTCATTTCAGGTGTACAATATAGTCATTCAGCAATTCTGTATATTACTCCATGCTCATCAAGATAAGTGTACTTTTTTTTTTAATCTTTTTTTAACGTTTTATTTATTTTTGAGACAGAGACAGAGCATGAACAGGGGAGGGGCAGAGACAGAGGGAGACACAGAATCAGAAGCAGACTCCAGGCTCTGAGCCATCAGCCCAGAGCCCGACGCGGGGCTCAAACTCACGGACCGCGAGATCGTGACCTGAGCTGAAGTCGGACGTTTAACCGACTAAGCCACCCAGGCGCCCCAAGATAAGTGTACTTTTAATCCCCTTCACCTATTTTTACCCATCCCCTCACCCACCTCCCCTCTGATAACCATCTGTTTATTCTCTATAGGTAGAAGTCTGGTTTGTTTGTTTTCCTTTGTTTTGGTTTTGGTTCATCTCTCTTTTTTTCCTTTGTTCATTTGTTTTATTTCTTAAATTCCACATATGAGTGAAATCACATGATATTTGTCTTTCTCTAACTGGCTTATTTCACTTATCTTAATAGTCTGTAGATCCATTCATGTTGTTGCAAATGGCAGGGTTTCATTCTTTTTTATGGCTGAATAATATATAACTGCATCTCCTTTATCCATTCTTCTATCGATGGACACTTAGGTTGCTTCTGTAATTTGGCTATTGTAAATAATCCTGCAGTAAAGATAGGGTGCCTGTGTCCCTTTGAATTGACATTTTGATATTCTTTGGGTAAATACCCAGTAAGTGGGATTACTAGATCGTAGGGTAGTTCTATTTTTAATTTTTTGAAGAAGCTCCATTTTGTCTACCGGCACCAGTTTGCATTCCCACCAACAGTGCATGAGGTTTCCTGTTTCTCCACATCCTCACCAACACTTGTTGTTCCTCGTGTTTTTTTATTTTAGCCATTACAACAGGTATGAGGTGATACCTCATTGTGGTTTTGATTTTCATTTCCCTGATGATGAGTGAGGTTGAGCATCTTTTCCTGTGCCTGTTGTCCTATCCTTTTGCTTTTAACCCATTTGCATTTTATATTTAAACTGTTTTTTATAGGCAGCATATAGTTTGGTCTTGCTTTTTTTTCAACCTTATAATCTTTGCTTTTTAATTGGAGTGTTTAGACTATTTACATTTAAGGTGATTGTTGATTTGGCTAGGTTTAAGTCCATAATCTTGCCAGTTGTTTCCCATTTGTCCTAACTATTGTTTCCTTTTTCCTCTTTTTCTGCCCTCTTTTGGGTAAATCAAGTACAGTAGTAACCCCCCCCCCCCCCATTTGTGGCTTTGCTTTCTCCAGTTTCAGTTACCTGCAGTCAACCATGGTCTGGAAGCAGATAATCTTCTTTCTAACATATCATCAGAAGGTCAATGGTAGCCTAACACTACATCACAATGCCTACATTATTCACCTCACTTCATATCGACATGTAGACATTTTATCATTTCACATAGAAAGGTGAGTATGGTACAAAAAGATATTTTGAGAGAGAGAGAGAGAGGCTACAATCACATAACTTTTATTACCATATATTGTTATAATTGTTCTGTTTTATTTTTAGTTGTTATTATTAATCTCTTGCGTAACTTTAAAAAAATATTTTTTAATGTTTTCATTCACTTTTGAGACAGAGACAGAGCATGAGCAGGGGAGGGGCAGAGAGAAAGGGAGACACAGAATCCGAAGCAGGCTCCAGGCTCTGAGCTGGCAGCACAGAGCCCGACGTGGGGCTCAAATTCACAGACCGTGAGATCATGACCTGAGCCGAAGTCATACGCTTAACCAACTGAGCCACCCAGGCGCTCCTACTTTGTGTAACTTTAAAATTTTTTTTTTTTTTTTTCAACGTTTATTTATTTTTGCGACAGAGAGAGACAGAGCATGAACAGGGGAGGGGCAGAGAGAGAGGGAGACACAGAATCGGAAACAGGCTCCAGGCTCTGAGCCATCAGCCCAGAGCCCGACGCGGGGCTCGAACTCACGGACCGCGAGATTGTGACCTGGCTGAAGTCGGACGCTTAACCGACTGCGCCACCCAGGCGCCCCAAGTGTAACTTTAAATTAAACCTTATCATGGGTATGTATGTGTAGGGAAGAACATAGTATATATAGGGTTTGTACTCTTCATGGTTTCAGGTGTCCATTGGGGGTCTAGGAATGTATCCCCTGCAGATAAGGGGGAACTACTATATTTTTTTAAGTAAGCTTTACACCCAGTGTGGGGCTTGAACTCACAAACCCAAGATCAAGAGTCATATGTTCTACCAGCTGAGCCAGCCAGGCAGCCCAGGACTACTGTATTTTAATCTCCTTCATTGGCTTATTGGATATTCCTTCCTGGTTTGATATTTTAATGATTACTTTAGGGTTTGTATATATATCTTTAACTTATCACAGTCTACCTTCAAGTGATATTATACCACTTTACATAAAGTATAAGAACATTAAAATAGTATGCTTCCATTTCTCCCTCCCTAGCGTTCATATTATGATTGTCATTCCTTTTTATATAAATCCCACAATATACTCGTGCTATTTTTATTTAAACAGTTGTCTTTTAAGAATTTAAATAACAATAATAAAAAAATCTTAGCTAAGTACCCAGGTAGTTACCATTTCCAGTAGTCTTTGTGCTGTTGTATAGATCCAGATTTCCATCTGGTATCTTTTTCCATCTGCCTGAAAGACATCCTTCAATGTTTCTTATAGTGAGGATTCGCTAATGATTAATTCTTCTAACTTGTGTATGTCTAAAACATCTCAATTGTACTTTCCTTATTGAAAGATATTTTTGCTGGGTGTAGAATTCTAGGTTGACAAGTTTAACCGCCCCCCCCCCGCCCCCCTGCTTCCTAGTACTTTAAAGATGTTACTCTGCTCTCTTTTATTGCTTGTATTACTTCCAACAACAGATCTGATGTCCTCATATTTGTCCCCTCTATATGTAACAAGTCTCTTTTCTCTGACTGCTTTTTCTATATCACTGGTTTTGAACTATTTGATTATGGATATTGATGTAGTCTTCTTCATATTTCTCATGCTTAGAGTACATTGAGCTTCTTAGAACTGTGTGTTTATTGTTTTCAGTAAGTTCAGAAAGTTTTAGACCATTATATCTTCGAATGTTTTTTCTGTCCCCCATCTCTCTCCGTTCCTTCAGCAGTTCTTTTTTTTTTTTTAAAGTTTATTTATTTTGAGAGAGACAGAGATAGTGCAAATGGGGGACGTGGAGACACAGAGAGAGAGAGAGAGAGAGAGAGAGAGAGAGAGAGAGAGAGAGAATCCCAAGCAGGTGCCACGCTGCCAACACAAGGCCCGATGCAGGGCTCAAACTCCCAAATTGTGAGATCATGACCTGAGCCAAAACCAGGAGTTGGACACCTAACCAACTGAGCCACCTGGGCACCCCTCCTTTAGCAATTCTAATTGTCCAGTATGTTAAGCTATTTGAAGTTGTCCCACCGCTGATGCCCACCCACTGATGTTCTTTTCTTTTCTTTTGTTTTTTAAATTATTTTTTCTGTGTTTCATTTTGAATAGTTTCTGTTGCTATGCCTTTAAATTCACTAATCTGTCATGTCTGCTCTGCCATTAACCCCATCCAGTATGGTCTTCATCTCAGACATTGCCTTTTTAATCTCTAGAAACTTGATTTAAGTGTTTTTTATATCTTCCATACGTCTACTTAACTTTTTGTGTAGAATATGCAAAGCATACAATAATTTACCATTCTAGCCATTTTAAAGTGTATAATTCATTAAGTACATTCATAATATTGTGCAACCATCACCACTAGCCATCTCCAGAACTTTTTTTTAACATTCCAAACTGAAACTCTGTACTCATTAAACACTAACTCTTCATTCTCTTCTCACTGTAGCCCCTGGTGACCACTACTCTACATTCTGTCTCTGAATTTGACTACTTTCGTGGAATCATACAATATTTGTCCTGTTGTGTCTGGCTTATTTGACTTAGCATAAATGTCTTCAAGGTTCATCTACATTGTAGCACGTATCGGAATTTCACTCCATTTTAAGGTTTATATTCCATTGTATGTATATACCACATTTTGCTTATCCATTTGTCCACCAGTGGACAGTTGGGTTGTTTCCATTTTTGGCAATTGTGAGTAATGGTGCTATGAACATGGTATACAATGTATACAATGGTATATAAATATCTGTTCAAGTCCCTGCTTTCCAATTCTTTTGGGTATATACCTAGGTGTGGAGTTGCTGGATCATGTGGTAATTCTATGTTAAAGTTTTTGAGGAACCACCATACTCTTTTCCCCAATGGCTGTACCATTTTACATTCCCACTCTGAAAGTTCCAATTTCTCCACATCCTCACCAACACTTCTTTTCTTTTCTTTTTTTTTCTTTTTGATAATACCCATCTTTGTGGGTGTGAAGTGATATTTCATATTTTTTATTTGTATTTATCTAATGATGAGCAATATTGCACATTTCTTTATGTGCTTATTGGCCATTCGTATATCTTCCTTGGAGAAATGTCTATTCACATCCTTTGACCATTTTTTAGTTGAGTTGTTTGTGTTGTATTATTAAGTTCTTTATATATTCTGGATATTAATTCCTTCTCAGATATATGCTTTTCAAAATATTTCCCCCCATTCTGTGAGTTCTCTGTCCTTTCTGTTGATAATGTCCTTTGAGATACAAAAGTTCAATTTTGATGAGGCCCATTTTATCTATTTGTTTTGTTGCCTGTTCTTTTGGTGTGACATCTGAGAAACCGTTTCCAAATCCAACATCATGAAGCTTTCCCCCTGTTTTGTTCTAAGGGCTTAATAGTTTCAGGTCTTACAGTTGAGTCTTTGATCTGTTTTGAGTTAATTTCTGTATGTGGTATAAGGTAAGGGCCCAACTTTATTCTTTTGCATGTAGATACCCAGTTTTCCAGCACCATTTGATGAAAAGACTGTCCTTTCCCAGTTGAATGGTTGGCATTTTTTTGTCAAAAATCATTTGACTGTATTTGTGAGGGTCTATTTAACTTTTTAAATGCATGAAACACAGCTATAACTTCTAATGTCCTCAATCTACTCATTTTAACATCTGAATCTGTTGTGGGTTGGTTTTGATTGCTTGTTTTCCTCATTATGGATCATGTTGCCTGCCACTTCATCGACCTGATAATCGTTGATTAGATGCCAGACACTGTGAGTTTTACCTTGTTAGGTAGTGGATGTTTTTGTAATCCTGTAAACACTCTTGAGCTTTGTTCTGTGACAGTTAAGTTACTCAGAAACAGTTTATCCTTTTGGGTCTTGCTCATTAGATTTTTTTAAGGCAATTCCAGAGCAGTGCTCATTCTAGGGCTAATTATTGGCCGCTTTTTTTTTTTTTTTTTTTTTTTAACGTAGACTTCATGCCCAAGAAGGGGCTTGAACTTCATGACCCTGAGATCAAGAGCCACATGCTCTACCGACTGAGCCAGCCAGGAAGCCCTTATTGGCCACTATTAAGGCAAGACCTTTCTCAGTATTCTCCCCAATACTTCATGATACTCTCCCTGGTGCCATAGCTGTGGGAATAGACACTATTCCCCACTCATGTGAGCACTAGGCACTAGGCACTAGTCCCTTTAATTCCTCCTGATGGTCTTTACCTGGCCCTAGTTAGCTTCCTCACATGCTTGTGCTGGTTAGTATTCTGATGAACACTAATTGGTCAGTGTCCAGAGCCTTGAAAACCACTGTTTCATGTATTTTATCTGATTTTCTGGTTGTTTCAGGTGAGAGGATAAATCTGATCCTTGTTATTCCATCTTGGCTAAAAGCAGAAGTCTACTGCTACTTTTTTTTTTTTTTTTTTACCTGTAAGACCACAGGGTCTCGGTGAAGGACTGTATCAGTTCTGGTAAGTGAAAAGGTCACTCACACAGTAGGTTCTCATTTATCCCCTTTTCACCTACCAAAGGTGATTCTAAAGACCCTGACTCTTAGGAAACTTAGTTAGGCAGTGAGTTGGCTAGACTTAAGGAACTCTCAGGTCCAGAAACCTTGCATTTGGACCTGCACTAGCCCAGAAGTCAGCACCCTTGAACCCGGAGGGCCATCATGGGGTGAAAGTGCCACTGGGGGCATCCCACACGAGGGCTAAATTATGACTGTGAGCTCCTAGAGTTAATCCCACTGGACATCGTGGACATCCATTTCACTTTTCTGCTCTGATGCTTATCCCGAGCAAGCCGTGACATTGTGCTCTCTCTTGCCATAACTCATTCAAGAGTGAACATGTTGTACCCAGCTCTGGACAATTAGATGCAGGATCTGGAAAGTCTGGAAAGATGCAGCATCACAGAAAGTTTCTGTGAAAGGTTTTCTCCATTTTTTAAAAATTTTAAGTGTTTGTTTGTTTTTGAGAGAGAGAAATAGAGCGTGAGCAGGAAGGGGCAGAGAGAGAGGGAGACACAGAATCCAAAGCAGGCTCCAGGCTCTGAGCTGTCAGCATAGAGCCCGATGCGGGGCTTGAACTCGCGAACCGTGAGATCATGACCTGAGCCAAAGTCAGACGCTTAACCGACTGAGCCACCCAGGTGGCCCAAGGTTTTCCCCATTTTAAGGGAGTCATGGGAAGACACAATCGGCCTTCTCTGGAGTTACTGTTTCCTAAAAGGAGTCTTGGAGCTAGTGCAACCATCTTGGCACCACGTTGAAGATGAAACCAACAGGAAAGACAGCAGATCAGAGAAGAAGTCCTAAGTCCTTGAAAACATAATTGAGCTGCTAAATTACACAGCCCCCAAAGCCCATCTCACCTCTGGATGTCCACGTAAGGAAAAAAATCAATTAAGGTCAGAGTTTGTGTTAGATGCCACCAGAAGTATTGTTGGTGAGCCAGCCACCTGGCGGGCTGGAGGTATACATGGAGGTGGGACACCTTAAAGGAACTTTGTCCCTCTACTAAGGAACTTCAAGTTCTTTGTTAGATGAGAAACAGGCTGAAAACTGCAGAAAGACATGCCCAAGGCCACACAGTGAGGAATCAAGAGCACACAGGCCTACCAGCCTTCCAGCTGGTGCCTGGTGCCTACTCGACCACAGCCCTGTGCCCTTGAGATCCTGAGTCAGCATTGATGAGGGGGCTTGTAGGGTGGGGGCCTCAAAGTTCACCAACCCAAGTCAGCGTTCAGTTCTGCTGAGCAAGGGCAAGCAGATACCAGAGACTTCCTTGAATTTTTGTGTTGAAATCACGTCCTTGGAGGAAAAAAATCAAAGTCCCCCAAACCGTAATCAGGGCAGTTACAGGTAACGACTGATTGCAATAGTTTCGGAACAGATTTTTCTGATTGTAAAAACTTGTCCAAAGTTCCTCCCCAGGCCAACAAAGTGGGCGGACTCCTGAGAGCAGCAGCGAACAAAGACCTGAGGTCAGAGGTTCCTGGTGCTCTCCATGCCAGAGCAGGAAGGCCCTCCTCACATTGACCTCCTTCCTCCACCCTTGGAGCGTGTGTGAGGCAGGCAAGCAGCTCTGTAGGAGGAACCAGGAATGAGCCCAGACACTGCCTAGAAAACAGCTACAGTGGCCGCACAGAGTTCCTATCCCCACAGATATCATCTTCCCCTTGCCCATCTAGAAGACCCTTCTAAACTCTGAGGATGTTAAAGTACTTACTGATCCCACAAAGAGTGTCTGAACCCTGAGCTGTGCCGGGTGAGGGGTATCCAGCAGTGAATAAAACAGGTCCTCACATAGGTAGAGAAAAAGGTAGGTACATAAATGAATAAATGCATATAACGTTAGGTGGTTGTAAGTGCCCTAACAAGAGCCAAACCACAGAAAGGGAGGGACAGCCACGGTGGTTTTGAGAAGGGGTCATCAGGGAAGACTTCCCGAAGAGGTAAAATTGTAACCGATGCGCTGAGAGACCTTAATGAATCGAGAGCCAGCCATGCAAGGAGAAGGTTCCAGGCAGAGGGAGGAGCAAGCAACGTTCTGAGCCTGGTTTGAAGACCAGAGGGAGGTGGTGTTGTTGGAAAGTGATCTGGAGGAGGCGAGGCGGAGGAGATGAAGTTAGACAGGTGACAAGAGGTCAAATCATGAGGCTCTTGAAGGTCATGAGGAACATGTTGGTTTTTCCTCTTGCATGAGGTGGCAGCTTTGGAGGGTTTGGAGCAGAGGAAGGACATGGCCCAACCCTGGTCCTGAGCACCACCCTGGCTGCTGTATCCATGTCAGCCCATGGGACATAGCAGGTGCTCACTAAATGTCAGTGGTTGGATTCACTGCTTTCAGCCTCACCATTGGACTCTTGAGGCCACAGAGGGCACAGATCAGAATAGTCCTCTTGTGCCCCCCAGTGCCCCGTATGGAGGGGTACTCAGACACGTGAATGAGTGAGCAAGCAGGAGTAGGTTCTGGAGACAAGACTCAAGCCCCAGATGGGTGGCTGGGACACATGGTAGCCACAGCCCTTTGCTGAGGTCAGTCACAGGGTGAAAGAAGGGTGCCACCGGCTGTGCAGCAGGAAGATCAGGTAAATGTCTACTTTGGTAAGCACCGTCATCTAGGGCCTAAGAATGTGCAGGATGCAACTGGGCCCAAATTTAGGTTGCAGGAGCCAAAGTTGCACCTGCCAACCACCAGTGCAGGGCAGGCAGACGACATGGGGCACCAATTTCTAGGATCACCACGATGTTTAGAGGCTCACTCTAATTCCCCTGGGAGCATCACAGACAGGTGTTTGGCACAAAAAAAGAAACCCAGAGAATGTAACCCAGCCAGGCACTGGTATCCAAAATTTGGGTTCTAGGCTGTACTTGGAAGGTGGCAGATTGTTGTGGTCAAAGACGATCATGGAGGGCTTCCTGGAAGAGCTGCAGCCTGAAGTTAAACCGAAGACACTAGAGAGCTGGAGTTGCAGACACTCCCCTCTCCTTGTGTCCAGCTGCCCTGTGAACTCTCTTACCTCCGAACCACATCTAATATTCCTCCTCACTATCCATGGGCTAATTAATGCCTTGGCTTTGAATTCAAAGTTCCTATTTCCAGAAAATGGCCTTAACTTACCCCCCCTCCCCACCCCAGCCTTGTCTCTTCCAAGCAGCCACACCCAGGGTACATGCTATGCCCTGAACACATCACGCATCTTCTACCCCAGTGCCTTTGGTCAGGTCATGCCATTTGCTCTCTCAGGAATTCCCTCTCCAGCCCCACTTTACCTGAACTATTGCCTTTTCCTCATACCCCAGCTCCTGTGTCCCAACTTCAGGGAAGTCTCCACCCTCCGATCTATCACACACACTTGGGGTGAGCTGCATGCCAAGCTCGACTTGGTTGGGTTTAGTCTCTCTGGGGTGATCATTCTGTACCGGTTAGGCTACAGACTAATAGCGTAATTGTTAGTCGTGCCTCTTTCTCCCCCAGATGTGTTCCAACTCAACAACAAATTACATGGTTACCCTGCACTGCCCTCGCCCTTCTCTGCCCAGCTGAAATCCTTTGGGCAGGAACTATGCCTCATTCTTTGCTCTGTCAGGGCCCAGGGTAATACCCTGACACATCTGGATACAGTCATTCACTCACACAAGTGATTTCTGAGGTGTGATGGGGGCAGAGCAGCAGATGGAAAGGCCCCTGTTCTCCTGACCCATCAGAGGTGGAAGGAAGAAGAGAGGAAAACAAGACCATTTCAGGGAGTGACGATGATAGGGAGAAGGCCACGAAGAGGAGAGGAGGAGAGAAGATATAGAAGGAGGTAGATGACTTTAGACAGGCAGGGTGGGGAAGGCCTCTGGAGAAGTGGCATTTGACTGAGGCCTGAAAGAATTGAGGGAGCTAGAGATGAGAATATCTGCAGGTAGAGAATTCCAGAGAGAGAAAGGCAAGTTCAAAAACCCTGAGGCCGGGACGTGTTCAGTGTGTTTAAGGAACAGCAGAGAGGCGGGTGCAGGGTGAGTGAAGAGGAGATCAACGGGAGATGTCAGCAGGGGCCAGACAATGCTGGGCTTTGTCAGCCATGGCAAGGAATCAGGACTTTTTTTTTTCTGCCAATGGAGGGTTCTGGATCGGGGAATATCATGATCCAAATCATTTTTTCCCCAGACTGAGAGGTCTTTATTTTTCAATCACACAGATAGAAGACCGAAGTGCCATGACTCCTCTCCTGATTGGATAAAGCCACCCCATGAACATTTCTCTGTTTAGAGGCAGACACGTCAGTTACAGCGATGTCAGTTACAACATGGTCACCAGGTACCGAATCATCAAGACCTTACCGATATCTTTCTGGAGGTTACCCTCAGAACACGGTAACAGTTTCTAGTCGTAAGTCCTACAAAACCCTTATTCATACTACTTCTAAGTACAGGGCTATGTTAACAGGCCACAACAACTTGATAACAACCACAAATAGCCATCTGAATTTCCAAATGGTGTGGTGTAGAAACATTACATGGACATTCTTGTAAATGCTCTCAGCTAAAAGCAACAAGCAGGCCTGGACAGCTCAATTTCTCCACTGAGTGGAAAAGGGGAAGGACATGCCTAGGGTCTTACTTAAAAGCAGTGAAATGAAAAACACACAGCATTAACTTTATACATGCACAGGTCATACCTGGGCCAAGAGAACCTCTAAAGTTGCAGTGTTCAGTTAGTAATTCTTCTAATTCAAAAAACATCTTGGTGAATCAGAAAAGTTCAGAAGAATCAGGGGGCTCTCCTCCCTACACCCTGTGGGCTCTCAGCCACCCTGCCTTTCCAGCGGGCTCTGGCTTCGATTGCATTCCCCTGCCTAAAGCATCTGCCACTGTGTTTTGTGTCAAGCCCTCCCCTCCTCATACCCAGGTCCTGGAGAGCAGAGGATAAGGCCTTCCAAGGGAAGGGGGACTCCAGGAGGCAGCTAAGCTCTTCTACCTATACAATCCCACCATGGGGGGTTAGACCCAGTGGAAGGAGAAGAAAGGAGACCGGGGCTAGAGTTGGTCTAAAAGAACCCAGCCCCAAACAAAACGATGAAACAGCCCCGCCCCTGGGGACCCTTGCTGAAGGGGGTAAAGAGGCTGCAAAGATCCAGCCCAGGGGTCTACAGCACAGCCCTCCCTCTCTGGAGCCAAAGAGGGGCAAATTCAACAAGAAAGACAGTCTCCTTAGTTGTTCTTAAGAAGCTTGCTTCTTCAGTTGTTTGTTTTTGAGCTGTCATTTTAAAGAAAATGAGAAGAAATATGTGAGATCTGAGCAGGTATGGACAGGTCCTATGACTAGAAACAGCCCTGCTGTACTGCAACCTGGCAGCCTAAAGACGGGCAGAGACTGGAGATGGGGGCAGGGGCCCAGGGGATTCTGTGTGGGCCCAGTGACTGGGGAAGGTAGGCTTCTGGGAAAGAACCCCCATCATTGCCCCTGCCTTGAGCACATGCCCGGATATGCCAGTGTGGCAGAGTTCCTAGGGGGCTGGGGGTTTTCTTGTGCATTGGCAGGCGGTTGTTGAGGTCCTTACAGACCTGGGAGCAGGCAGCACCGGTGGGAGCCTGGGTGGAACTCAGAAGGGATGATGGCCAAACACTGGCAGGATATCACAGATCTTGATAAGCGGATAGCAGGCCGTGGGGTAGTACCAATGCAGGGGTAAGAAAAGCAGTGTGATCACAAAGAATGCCTTGCACACTGCTTCACAGCCTTGACCTCGTCATGTGGTCCTGCAGTCCTGAGGCCCTGAGGCTATGGAATGTCCAAGACTGGCTGACAGGCAGCACCAAATGCATCCCCTTCTTGGATGATGAGACTCAGCTTGCCACAGCCAATATTCTGGATGCATAAATACGAGCCCAACGTGTTGTGGCCTTGAAGTAGTGGGCCTCCAAGAGGCCCTGGTCCTCCTAGTGCTGACTTGTGGGTGCCCTTGTCAAAAGTGGGTGGGAAGGGGGCGCCTGGCTGGCTCAGTCAGTAGAGCATGAGACTCTCGATCTCAGAATCACTGAGTTCAAGCCCCACATTGGACATAGAGCTTGCTTTAAAAAAAAAAAAAAAAAAAAAGGTGTGGAGTGGGAAGGCCATGATCAGAAGCAGGCTGGGGCCACAAAGATAATGGGAGTACACATCCATAGCACTGGGTGCCTGGGTAGAACTGTGGCATGTGACAGCTATGTGATGCCCAAAGGCCGCATGGAAACAAAAGAGCTTGGCCACGGAGGCCACAATCTTGGAGCAGAGTCCACTGAATGTTCGGAGGGGCCAGGGTGCATGAAAGAGAAAGCAGACAGCAGAGCCATGTCATCGGCTTGAGCACAGGTCCACAAGAGGCAGAAGGCAGTCTTATGTAGCTGCCAGGTCCTAGCGCAGGGCAGACTGGTACCTGCAGGACATAGGAGGGGCCTCTGTGCGCCACCTTGCTAGACCTCTGCTGGCTCCGCGGGGGGAGGGGGGGGGGTGTCTCTCCCCCAGTAGGTAGTACTGCAGGAGTTTGGGCCACAAGTCCTCTAATAATCTGGACAACCTTGTCAGCCTCTGGGAGGTTGTTCTGTGAGAACCCGCTGAAGAAGCTGCGAACAGTGTCCCAGTTCCTGTGTACCAGAACAGGGGGTTCCTTGGCCCCGGTGCCATCGGATGAGACTTGCGACTGACACCACCGGTCCTGAGGATCTGCACTCATACTCCTTCACGAACACCTTGTTCCAGAAGAAGGGATGGTTCCAAAACTTGAAACTGCAGCGCGTCCTGGCATGCCTGAGCTCCCTCACCTCCAAATCCACCAAGTACCAGGGCACGTCTTCATCACGAGGACTGATCATGTCTGACAGATGCGGGTGGTTCAGAAAGGCAGTGACCCAGAAGCCAGACATACTCTGGATGATGAAGCGCCTACGTACCAAGTGCAGACGGCGCATGCGTCCAAACCTGCGCTCGAGCCGCAGGTAGGGCCAGTCCGCCTGGGCACTCACAGCCTCCAGCTCCCACTGGATGGCATCCGGCAGGTCCGCGGCTGGGCGTTCCAGGTTTATGGGCCCCGCTGCACCGCCACTCCCACCTCCGGGTCCTCCTCCCCCACCAGCCCCTCCGCACCTCCGCCCCTTCCAGGAAGATGGCGCCCTGCCCAGGCGTCACTTCCTCGGCCTTCCCGCCGCCTCCCGACCGCGACCCCGCCCCCCAACCTCGGCGCGGCGGGTCTCAGGGGCCTCGGTCCGACTAGGCCCGGTGACAGGCGGGGCGGTCCCGGGGGCGGGGGCGGGGCGCCCGCGTGCAGCGGCTTCGCTGACCCAGCGGCGAGGTCGGGCGACGGGCGCGTGGCGGTTCTAGGCCCCCCGCCGTCTCGTCCGCCATCACCTGAGGTAGCCTCTCGCCTGGAGGGGCTCGGGGTGCGTGGACGACACCGCGGGTCCCGCCGGAGGGGCGGTACGGCGGCTACGGGACCATGGCGGGAGGTGGGAAGGCGCGGTCTCCTCCTCGGGGCGCGCTCCGCTCCTCGCACCCTCCTTCGGGGTGTGATTCTCAGAGGTCCCCCTAGCTGCGAGGGACGAGGGTCTTGCCGGCCTGGCTGAGTGGCACGGGGCTGCCTGAAGGGGATGCAACCGCAAGCGCCGGACGGAACTGGCCCCAACATTACTAGGACAATGGCGATAGAGATGGGGTGAATTGCAGGGGTGTACCAAGCAAGGAATAGTTCCGAGTGGGCACCAAGGATCAGGCACAACTCCGGTCACGGACACATAGAACTTTCCATCACAGCGACCACGCCGGGCGATTACTCTTCCCGGCGGTGGACACTGGGGGCCACCGGGCACCCACACTCGACTGTGGTTTGGGGCAGCTGTAGGAGACTCGCAGCTTTGCACAGGGTAAATTATTCAAGCATATGCAGAAAAGACTATGCAGACTCAAACTGGAAGCCGCAGATGATGGTAATTACCTGGCACGTGGAGGTGCTGGAAGTACTTCTATAGAGAAAGGAAGAAACAAACTTGGGAGTACAAGGATCTGGGGCAAGGGAAGGTCTCAAACGCTGGCAACGGGGAGCATATTGGCATCTGTATGTACAAACTGTATCCTCCTGGGCTTGTAGACTGAAAGATGGACATTGTTTCACCTTGCCCAATGCCCAGAGGCTGCCTCTTGCTCTATACCAGACATTTCACAAAAGTGAACCCGTCTGAAATGCAGGGAATGTGCTTGGATAGGATAAGAGCCTGGATGGACCAGCCTTGCAGCCCTGATCCTGCAAATGCATCTGCACTCCTGTGGTCTTGGCTCCCAAACTTGTGGCTTATGGAGGTCAACACACCTAATTCCCCCTATGCCCGGAAGTCCCTGCTACCTCCTCCAGAAAGCTTTCAGTCTCCTCCCGCCCGATGAATAGGGTGGTGCTGAGCCCCCAGACCCATCCTGGGGTATACACTCCCTAGAGAGCAAGGTGTATTCCCTTGGGGCTCTAGCCAGGGATCTGACCCATTGGGGTGGACATTCAATCTTTGTCAAGTAAATGGAAGGCCAAAGAAATGAAGGGCTAGCCCACTGCCTTTGTACAAAACACCCGTAACACACGTTAACAGTTGTTAACGTCCCATGGACTCTTGGGCTGGACTCAGGACTGTGTGGCTGTGGACAGTGGCTCCAGACCACAGAATAGTTACTCAATCTGAGCCCTGGATAGGAGCATCTCAGTACGAGTTGCAGGGCCTATGATGAGGAGGACTACCTTCGTTAGACTGGCAAAGCAGCAAGGTCAGAAGCCACGTCAGCCTTTCAACAGTTTGAACCCAGTGAGTAGGTACAAGTGTGACAAGGTCAGGTCCCAGCTCTGTCACTTGCCAGCTGTGCACCTCGGGCAATGGATGACATCTTTTCTTGGACAACCAGTATCCGTTCTTCATCCTAACAGAAGCCCCAGTTTCCTTTGAGAAACCACTCCTATCTCAGCCTTGCGATTGCTGGCTGGCTTGGGGGAGAGCACAGAGCCCTTTCAAGGCCAGTGAGACAGGAGATGCCTGGGAGGTGGGGGGCACTTCTGTGAATACAAGGACTCCTCTCTCCTTTCTCTTCCTGGTCAGCACTGAGAATGACGGATATGGAGTCATGGCAGCAATTTACTCCTACACAAAGGGATGAGCCACTTTGTAGGGCCTGAGGATGAAGTCCCGACTACACAAGAGGGTGGAGAGAAATAGGAATGACCAACCATGTTTGAGTTGCTGGATCCATCCTAAAGACTGTGCTAGATCTGGCATTTTTAGTTACATGAAATTTTCATGAGGCCAATGAGAGTTTCCTCTTGCATCCAAGTTTAAGTGATAGCATGATGCCACTTAGCTCAAGATCTTTCATTTCAAAGTATAAAGTCTGTAGGTGCTAATGTGAAGGCTTGCTACTGTCTGCCCTACACTCACCATCCCCTGGGATGCTAAAGATGTCTGTTGTTTCCAGTTCTTCCCCAGGCACTCTCCAACCCTTTCCCAATCAGACAGGTTCACAACTTCCAAACGCATCATTCAGAAGTTTTTAATAAACAACTTCATTATAAAAACTTTTTTTGAAAATGTAATTCTGTAAAACATTGAAAAATCTACTTTAACAAAGATACGCCCTGTGCATTTTCTAATGGCACTTATATTTTACAATTAAAAACCTTGTTTTATATAAAGCCAAAAATACTCCAAGAGGTTATTCACTGTGTTTACAAAGTGCTAGAAGGTTTTTGTCTTGTATTTTTCTCTTTAAATAATCTGGCATTACGAAAGAGTGGCCCCAAAGCCTTGATCACCAGGAGGGAGGGAGGCAAACGAGAAGTGGTGTCTCAGGAGTTCTAGTGCCAAATACTTAGAGGTGGAGAGGGGCAGCTATGGAAGTGAGCTTGCATCTGAAGAAACTGGGCTGGGATACTTCTTCCAGACCCCTCCACAGAAGCACTAAATTATCACGGTGAATCCTTCTCCTGTTAGAACCGGAACACCCCTTCCCTTGCCACAGACCCTCCTCTCCAGTGGTGAAGGTCATAGCCAATTCCTTCCACAGCAGGTTCAGAGCTCCAGGAGAGGCCAGGGTGAGGTCCCAGAGGAATCTGGACTTTTCTGGCCAACACCTGCCTAAGGCAAAGTTTCTTATTACATAAATATCCTTGTTAAAAAGCAAAATATTGATCCTGTACAATATAAACTGTTAAAAAAAATCGTGCTTAAAGACAGCTCCTAGATAAGAGGGAAGGTAGAGGGAATGGGGAAAACAGCTACCAAAAAGAAAGGGGGGGGGGCAAGGATTCAGACTACTAGGAGAAGTTTAGGGCAGTGGAAAAATTTCAACTTAGGACAATATCTACGAGCAAAAAAGTAATCACACCTGCTTCCCGGATTTCCATTAAATGCCATTTGTATAAGGTTGGGGGGAAACTCATTGGTGCTCCTTTTCCCACCTCTTCCCTCTTTAAAAGATGTGCACAGATCCTGAGCTGACACAGCTGGGTAGGTCATCCCCTGGCCCCCAGGACTGCACTCAACCTTGACCAGCTGTGTGCAGGATGCGAGGTGCCTGCCCCCTGTTCAAGGCAACTCATCGCTGACAGAGGTTGGAGGTGGTGGGGAAAGGGGTCATTACCCCTTTTTCCTGGTCCCTGTTTGGTCTCTGCCACATGCCATGGCTCCTGTCGTGGGCAGACACCCCTCAGGCTCTCATGGCCTCAGTAAAGGTACTGAAGTGGGTTTGGTACTGAACGTAGGATAAAGCTATTCTTATCCTTTGAACAACCAGGCCAATAAGGCTTTTTTTTTTTTTTTTTTTTTTTTTTTTAATTTTGGGAAGGGAAGTTTAAGAAACAGCTGGGTGGCTATGGTCCAAAAAAAGGTGAAGGCAGATGTTCCTCTGTACCAGCAAAGTTCACAGTGATAGGGAAATTCCTTGTGTGGGGTGAGAGTACTGACGGAAGAGTAAAGGAGAAACAGGATGGAAGGAGAGGGGAGAAGGGGCAAGGCCCCACTTACAAGGCTTTAAATAGTTGCTCTGCCTGTTCTAGTTTCCCAGCATCACTAATGGGGGAGAGAATTCAAGGAAGGGACAGAAAAGGACAGGCAGGGAAGAGTGGACTCTTTAAGCCTGAGATTTTATACTCCATGGCCAGAGGCCCACTTGCCTCTATAAATGAGGTGTGCACGGAAGGTGGCAGGGAGCGGATGAAGGGTTGCTGGGTCTAGTGATGAAGACCAGAGACAATAAGGAGAATGGCAGCACTGAGTCCTGCTTGGATCCTCACGTACCATTTCCTATAATACGAGTCCCAATAACATGCACAGCATGCAGGAGGTGGCTGCGTACCAAGGTGGACGCTTTTAAAAATAAACCTTAATTAGTCCCTGGGACTCACTGAAACGAATTTTTAGAAGCAAATCACCTAGTCTGATCCTAACCTTGCCAGACATTTTTATATCTGGTTTGTTTTTTCAAAAGTATCCCAAGCTACCCTGCCTAAATCAAAACATGCTTATTCACTCCACATTGCTTCCAATCGAGGGCCAGGGAGCTACATTTTAAGGCTTGCACCTCAAAGAGTACTGGCCTGGGCTGAAGCAAAAGCCTGGGTCTTGGACCTGCTCAGTTCCTGATGATAAAGCAAAGTGATGTCTAGAAGGAAAGAGGGGGTGTGAGGACTGGGCGGAGGCCGAGGCAGTTCCTTGGTAGTTTGTCCTGAAACCCTAGTGGAAAAGCCAGCATGAGGCACTGCTGAGAAAAGTGCCCAGAAACTACTGGCTGCATGTGTAGAAGTTAACAGTAAAGAGGTAGAAGTGTGTTTCTGAATCAGACTGGAGGCGTCTCATGAGGGTCCGACATTGGTGGTCCCTGAGCTGCCTCCCTTCTGTGAGTGGTGAGAGTAAAGCCCGTGTGGAACTGAGAAATGAAGCAGGGATGGGGTTCGGCTGGGCAAGGGCTGTGCTTTCTGTGGCAGGGAGCCCCACAAGCCAGAAGAGTGAGTCATCTGTTGCGAGAAACCCTGCTAAGTATTGGGGGCAAATTGAGGGGGGGCCACAAGAGGAAGGTGGGATTACTTTGATGGGGAGCAGAGAGGCCTATGCACAGTGGCCCTGAGTCCACTGTAACTGCAAAGTAGAGGAGTGGGGAGACTGTGGATAAGAACAAAGGTTGGTATGGGAGCCAATGACGTACCCACAGGTTAGGACTCAACTATCTGCCCAGCCCTAACTTCCTGAAGACTGTTCTTGCAACAATTCCACAACTTCCTGGAAAAGGGACAAGCAGGAGAGACACATCAGGGGTTCATACCCTCTCCTTTGCTAGCCAACCAGCTTAGAACCCGAGTCCCTCCTTCCAAGACTAAGGATAACAGCTCATGATGTTTGGGGTGGGGGCTGGGGAATGGGGGCGATAGAAGCGGGCATGCCTTTCATTTCTTGCCCTCTCCTGTTCAAGAGGAGGAGGAGGGCTCATGATGTACTTGGAGAAAAACAGAATTGCAGACCTGTGAGAAACCTGCTCCAATCTTCTTGCCTGTCTTGCAGACACTGCCGAGGAAGGCAGGAACAGACAGTCATGGAAGATGGCAGAGACTGAAGCAGTCCAAAGTCAGTTTATTTCCCCACAGGGGAAAAATGTGACCTCAAGTGAAGAGAAGTCAGTGAGACCCGACTCCGCCTTGTAAACAGGGCTCCAGTTAACACCAGGTACCAAATGGTTCCGGCTGGTGCCAACTGGACTGGACTGGTGGGAATGAATTCACGGCGTGTAAACAATGTTCACTGCAATCATTCTAAGGCTAACAGCTTGGCAAGGGAGGTGAAATGGTGTGTCTGAGGCGACTGTGTAAACGGTACCGTTGCTGGACAACACTGACTGGAAATGGAGGTGCTGCTACAGGAGGGACGGGGCTGGTGGGCAGGACAGAGGCCCTCTCTCCTGCCTATTGGTGGGAAGCAGGCGACGGAGCCAAGTGACCCTTTGCAGCAGGGCCTGACCAACTGCCGTGGGGTCTGCAGGTTGGGACCAGAAGGCGGGCTTCTTGGGCTATTTCTCTCGAGGTCATCCAAAGTGAAACCCTTTGTGTCTCCAAGAGGCCTCCCCCTTCTCCAAAGAGGAGGAGGTTCTGACACTTTGGAGAGGGAGAGGGCGAAGTGTGGCTCCCGATTCAGATCAAAAAAAGTAAAAGTAAAAATACCTGAAGTTCTATGGTATGAGATCTTTTCATGGGGTTGGGGCTCAAGGCTCCTCCCAGAACTGATCCTGGAGCTTGAGCCCCCAAACCAAGTGCTCCATACAGATACTGGAATTTTTTTCTTTTTGAACCCAGCTCTGAAAGCTCAGCTGCCTTCATGGGAGATGCAGATGGGGTGGGTACAGAGGCTCCCTGACAGAGCCTAAGACTGGGCTGAGGGCCTCCTTGGGGGCTACTGGAATGCCTGGTGGAAACGAGGCAGGGTGGTGGTGCTCAGGCCAGAGGTGAAGACAGGAGGCAAGGAGTGCAGAGGTCCAAAGTTCAGTGGTCCGCCAGCTCCCGGGGAATCTTGAGGCTGAGCTTGCAAAGTGGTGAGTAAGGGCTGTGCCTCGGCCTGGGAGTAGCCCATGACCAGGCCTCCGGTGGCCCCGGGTGGGTTACACGGGGGTAGGTTGAGTGGAAGAAAGCCCAGTAAGTGGGAGAAGTCCACATTAGCAGCGCAGAGGGCCTCAGAGAGGTTGGCGGGGCTCTTGGTGAGCAGTGCTTCATCTAGGAGGGCCGCAGCTGCCGCCGGCTGAGGTGAGGCGGGCTGGGGTTCAGCGGACGAGAGAGACAGGCTTCCAGGAAGCTCCGCCAGAAAACTATCCACCTCCACTTTGGGCAATTTGTCGGGCAAGTATGAGGTAGATCCAAGCTGGTATTTTGGAGGAAGCTGAGCTGGGGAAGAGATAGGTGAGGATTCCAGGGGGTAGCTCATACCCATGGGCAGCGTATTGTGCACCAGGGAGTGTGGCATGCCCGTGCTGGGCATGGTAGGGATGTGGGCGCCATACATGCCCATGGGCAACATGCCAGGGAAGGCCTTGGCCCCCATCACGTCCCGAGAGGCCATGCATAGCACAGGGCTCAGCTCTTCCTTCACACTGACTGTGGAGCTGCAGCTGAGGAGGCCTAACATGTCCACTGGCTCTGTCTTGATTTTGAGCAACTCCTGCGAGTGGCTCTTCTTGACATGACGTGTCAGGTGGTCCTTGCGGCCAAACCGCTGGGCACAGTACTGGCACAGGAAGTCCTTCCGGCCTGTGTGCACCACCAGGTGCCGCCGCACATCCTTACGAGTATAGAACCGCCGGTCACAGTGGTCACAGGGGTGCTTCTTCTCCTTGGCACCACCTGCTACTCGGCGTGAGTGGGCCTTCAGGTGCTCTAGCAGGGCCTGGGTACTCTCAAAGGTCTGCAGGCACACCTTGCAGCTGAGGTCACCGCTGCTGGCGGCATGCATAGCCAGGTGGCGCCGGTAGCCTAGCTTCGTATTGTAATTCTTACCGCACTCAGAACAGTGAAGGGCCTCTTTGTTGGGGTCATGGGTCTGCAGGTGGTTCCGCAGATGGTCCTTGCGGTGAAACATCTTATCACAGTACATACACTGGTGGGGTTTCTGGGCTGAGTGGGTGGCCATGTGCCTGGGGGTAGGGATGGAGGATAGAGGAGAAAGAAAGGAGATCACAAGGGCTGGCCAGACAACTGAGGTGTCCATTAACAGGGAAGTAGATACAAAAATTATGGTAGAGACACGCAATGGAATACTATGCCAACTATATTCTATAGATATCCTCACCCACCTGCAAAATCACAGATGTACTCCTAGTCTTTGCAGCACTGTTTGTAGTAGTAAAAAATCAGCAACAATCTAAACGTCCATCAATAGGGAATCGGTGAAATAAATTATAAGTTCAAAAAATGACTCAAATAAAAAAAAAAAAAAGGCAGCTTTATATGTACCCACGGGGAACAAACTCCTAGGATACAATGAAGTGGTAAAAAGCAGTGGGACAGGACAGTGCATGCAGAATGGTACTACGCATAAGAAAAGAGGGAAAACAGATGTATGTTTGCTTGTATGTGCTTAAAAATATTTCTGGATATATAAGAAACACTGGTTCCTTATGGGGAAAAGAGATAGGGAAGCTTATGGGTTTGATGGAGAATTTTCATTTATACCTTTTGACACCTTGTGAATTTTATGTGAATGTATTTCCTTTTCAAAAAATTATATTTAAAAAATTTTAAATGACACCATAAAAGAAAATTGAAAAGAAAAAATCTAAACTTCTCTATCTGGAACAATCCCAAAACATAATGAGGGGTTAAATCAAAACAGGAAGTTCAGTTTGGTGTGTGTAATCTAATCCCTTGTGAAAATAAAAAGGGAAGGGAATACATATTTCAATGTCTTAGCATGGATACACAAGAAACTGACCCCATTGGATACCTCTGGCGAGAATGGTAGCTTCCAGCATAAGGACAATGCATTTTTCACTGAATGCTCATTTGTACCATTTAAAGTGTTTGCCGTGTAAACCAGCAACATTTAAAAGTGTTCCCATGGTATAGTACCTCAGTGTTCCTTGGTTTACCTGCTCCCATCTGGAGGGACAGGAGCTCAGAGTGCAGGAGTTACAATCCAGAGCTCTATGGGACTTTCAGAATCAACTCAGTAAGACTTCGAGGACCCACCATCTGCCAGGCCCTGTGTGAGTTGTCATTAACCTTGTTCTGCACAGGACAGCCCCACCCACGTCAGTAAGTGGCAGAAACTGAATTTGAACACAGTCCTTGAAACCTGGGTTCACTCAGGTATACCACAGCTGTCTCTAGTATAGCACCCAGTGACCCTTCCTACCTGGAAGGTATCGAACATAGCCATTACCCTCAGGCTACGTGTGAGTGCTCACACCACCGAGAGCTACTATTAACCTCCTGTGACATATCAGACACGGTAATGTACGAGAGGGAGGTGCTGATGGACCCACAGTCCATTTTCCTCATTTTACAAGTGAGGAAACGAAGGCACTAAGAGGTTTAGTGACTCGTCTAAGCTCACGCAGTGACTAAGGTTGGAGTCAGAGCTCCTGCCTCCCAGACCCTATAGGACCTTTCCTGTAGCCTCTCGCAGACACCCAGATTGTCACTAAGGAAGTCTAAGAGGATGGCCCCAACTGGAGTCCACCTCAGACACAGGAGCACACAGTTATCAAAGCATTCCTGAGGACCACAGAACTGTCATGAGGGCAATCCTGGTCATGCTGCCCTATTACCTGCTTTAGTTCCTTCCTATCAACTGTTTTCCAGATAAGAACTGAGGCTTTCTTTGGTCATCTTGTTCATGCATTTACTTGTCTGCGGTCTGTCCCCACTATTAAGATAGACTCAAGGAGCACCCCCATCTGGCTCACTACTCTGTCCAGGGCACTTAACACCATGTGTGGTATGCAGCAGGAGCTCAATAAATTATAGTGGGCTAGATGAGTGGATGAAGCAGTGTGCATCAGGCAGTCTATCTCATTTGTAAAGGGCATATTCCTGTTCCTCTGATGGAAAGGCAAGGATAAAGTCAAAATCACTTTGGGGCAGGCGCCCCTCCCTTCCAAGCTGCTCTGCCATATCTACTTTATACTAGCACTTTCACATTCTATTTCACTTTATGTAGGGCTCTTGGGCTTAAAGTTTCAGGAAAGCTGCTGACCGAGAGGACACCAGAGATTCCACAGAGACGGAAGTAATCATGTGAGTAGCAGGCTGGTTCAGAAGAGGCACTGCAGGACCAAAGATGCTATGGGACTTTGGGTAAGTTACTACCCCACTCTGAGCCTCCACTTTAAAATTTACAGATGGGACCAGAGGGTCTCCTTTTCCTTCTCAAGTTAAGACTGATTTCTAATTTCTGGCTAACATTATCTGGCATTACCTGGCAAAGGTGGGGAGAGTAGTATTGAAAACATCGTTTAATCTAGTTTGTTCATGACGGTTGATATTTCCCCATCAGAGTCTAGTGTCTGAATACAAATACCACCGGTAGCTTTTAGTGAGGGATTTCAAATTGTTGGTGTTCAGGGTACACTTATGGGCCAATAAACGTCTACTCTTCTGTCACAGATAAAGCCTCCCACTCAGTGGAGTCTTTCTGGCTTTGTCCTCTGGGAACCTCAGGGCAGGAAGAGGTATGGGAGCATCACCTACCTATACAGCTTGTACTTGGAGGCAAAAGCCTTGCCACAGTGCAGCTGAGGGCAGCTATATGGTCTCTGCTCTGGATGGGGGAGGCTGTGAGGCCTCAGCTTCTCCCCATTTGAGAAGGGCGTCCCCGAGATTTCGCATTGGCACTTCACTTGACTCTCCGCCTCCCGGCCCCGAGGCCTGGGAACTAGTTTCCAGCCCACTTCCTCCTCCTGCTTTGCATCTTGAATCCAGGGGGGGACGCTGGTGAAAAATGTGGTCATGGCAAGACTAATGGCGAAGGGCCATGTTATTCAGAAAGCCTCCCCATCAGCTCCACACGGGCTCTCTGCTCTGTCACAGCCTCCAACGCAGCAGCCTTCAGAAAACAATCTCTTCACCTGAAACATCAGAACACCTGGTGTTAGGGAGCCCAATACCATGAAAACATGGGCTCTGGAGGCAGACAGATCCCGTTCCGATCCCAGCCCTTCCACTTCAAAGCCACGTGACTTTCAGCCAATTACTTCCCTGAGCTATCTCATTTACAAAATGAGTTTAATAATCTCCTAAATCATAAGGATATTTCGAGGATTAAATGAGATAATGAATACACAGTATTCAGCAGAAGGCTGGGCACCTAATAAGTGCTTAATGGTAACTATTATTACTAGTTCTACCTAGGCTAATAAGAGACGAGATAATCTAAGGAAGTAAAAGCCCTAAACTCCAAATATTCTCTTCCGACTTCACTTTGATATCCTTTCCACTAAATTTAGAGATGGCAGCTCCTCCTCCTTCTCCTCCTCCCCCACTACTTTCCACAATTCTCCTCCTCATGAAGGTGCTAAAGAGCAATAAAATGCCCAAAAGGCAACAGAGAAGGAAGGAGAAGCTTTTGCTTAGGAAATTTACACCCTGGAAAGACAGCCCCTGAGCCAGATGTGTTTCTCAGTAGCACATCAATAAGAGGTTCTGCCTGAGGAGGCAACAGCAGACTCAGCATTTCTCCTAAACCATCCCACCCTCCACCACCTCTCTGGGTCTCCCAGGCCATGCTTCTTTAGCAAAGCCGTCCAACACGCCACGTGCCGAGCAGCCCCTCCTGCAGACCTTTGTAGCACATACATTTCTCCATTATGAGCAGGAAGCATACTAGCATTAGAACTCCTCCACCAAATTGATTCTTTGAAGGCTCAGATCACAGTTCTTTCATTTCCATACACTTAGCATCTAGAAAAGGACTCTCAACTTTCTTACCGTTCGATGAGTAAATTAGTCACTGAATGCAAGTTGATGCAAGGCTCACTTATGCTCACAAAGTTCTGGTTTAAACTGGTGTCACAGCTCTTCCAAAGTGGGGAGCCAATACCTTGAAGTCTGATCCTCTCTCTTGTTGAGGCAGGGGGAGGGGAGGGGTGTGGGAAAGGGGAAAACTGGAGCAAAGATGACAGAACTTTTCTCCTGACATTAATTCAGAGAGGATGGAGATTACTGTACTGACTCTCCAAAGGGGGACAACAGACCCACATTCACACTAATAAGATTACCAACTGCAAAGCAACTTGCTACAACAGGGGGATTCCTTTTGAAGAAGTCATGCCAAAATTTGGTCATGAGGCTTTCCCATGTGAAGGGAGCAAAGGACAGTGGGGACTGTCCACGAGAATCTGGGGAGGGCTCCAACCGCACAAACAGCTGTGGGCCACAGAATGCTTGCTCAGCTCATTAGCACCTGCTGCTTACAGTGACCATTCATCTAACAGACTGGCGGTGAACGAGATGATGGGATCAGCGGGTTCATGCCCCAGAGAGCTTTGCTCATCATTAACGTGAGCTACGTCCTGTTCAGGAACCATTCCTCTTGTTGAAGAAACACTGCAGTGTAATATGATAAACATTTCCCCATCACGAGTGGAGATCTGCCTAGAAAGATCTGCACAAAGGTGGCTGCATTTTGCATGAGTCACATGCCGGGGAGGGGTAGGCAGTGCTAAAAAGTAGTCCCACTTGAGCCTTCGAGTCATCGTGGCATATCTGCCTGCTTCACTATAAATCTCCAAGGCCTCTGACGTCTGCCTTTCATGGGTTAAGTCCCTCCTTCTCAAGGGTGGAATCACCTGTTTATAAAACCAGCGATTACTACACTACCTTGGAATCGGGCAGAGAGCAAGCGTGAATTCGAACATCTACTTTGGAGGGAATTTACCCCACCCTCAAAGTCAAGTTGTGCTCCCCGCTGCTATCTAAAACTGTGCATCTCAGCCTCTGAAAAGCTGGGAACGGCAGCCAGAGGGAAGCAGGTCGCATCACTTTGGCCGACACGAGAGGGGAGCCTAGCCCTGGAAATTCCACACAAACTCAGAAAGAGAACAGTACGTCCCCCACCTCCCACACATACACCTCTTCTGTTCTCCTGAACAAGCACAAACAAGACAGAGCAGTTTAGTATGCCGCTTCTGAAAGAGTGAGTAATGGGCTTCTAGGAAAGAGGCTGGTGGTGGCTAAGGAGAGCTCAAGAGGTTGTAATGACAGAACCAAAGGAGGGAGGCAGCCATGTGCTTGCCTTGATCTGCGTTTAATGGGGCTATGGCCTTAAAAAGAAAACAGCCAACACCCTGATCCTATTCCCCCTATCCTTTCAAAAAGGCACAGGGGAAGCCCTCACCCATAGTCACCGACAGGCTGCTGCCGGTGTTACCTTAGGAACCCTTTTGGGAATCTAGTGTCTCTCCCTCTGTCCTTTGTCTGCAAAGTCCTCTCCTCTAGGAAAATTCCTGGGCCTCTCTCCTTCAGACTTCCTGGGCAAAACTGAAAGAATCCTGCTTCTCTTTCAAAGCCGCTCTTCTTGTCTCACACTCTAACCTTAACAACTGTAGAGAAGCTGACGGAACCTGTTCCCATAAAACAAACACAATCAATCCCTCCCAGTTACTGGTATAACTCGGTGTATTTTCATCCAAAGATCGCTTCTGGCGCCTGATCTGAAGAGGGAGGTAGTGCGGAAAGAACCTTGGACTTGCTATCCAAAGAGCTGCCACTTACTGGCCTGTGAAAGCAGGCGCAGGTTACTTTGTTTCTCTGAATCTCAGATTCCTCAGTTTCTAAGATAAAGACGTCTTCTCCTTACCTAGAATGGTCTCACAGAGGACGAAGCGTCTGACACAAAGTGTGCGCACACATGCAGTGCCGTCTACACTGTGTCTGCCTCTTTTCCGCACAGGGCCCGAGCAGTACTTCTTTTTTTTCCCCCTTTAATGTTACTTCTCAGGCCTCTGAGTGAGTTTCCTTCCCTTCACATCGCCCCAGAACGCAGCCTTCCCCTTTTCCCTCGCCATCAGCCGCCAGCACATCCCCTCGAGCCAGTCGCCCTTGCGCTCCCTTCCTCCAGCACCGTATCCCGGGCCGGAGCTCTCTCTCTGAGTCCCTTCTGTTACTAAGGCTCTGCGCCCCAAACACAAGTGCTTTCTAAAAACTCCCGAAGGCCCTCTTTGGCAGCCGAAAGGAGACAAACTGCTCTCCAGTCTGTCTGTCCTGCTGTGTGCCATGATGCCTGCTGCCCTCTGACGAAACTAGTTTTTATGGTGTTACATCATCTCTATAGAAACTGCGTTCTTTCTCCATTATTAGCCTGTTTCCTCATCTGTAAAGCTAAAAATACTTACCTCACAGGCTTGTTGTGAGGATTATTTTAGTCAGGTATGCAAAGGGCTCAACATAGGGCTTGGCTTGCTGTAAGTCCCCAACAAAAGGCAGCTATTATCTTTGCCTTTGTACTGAGTTGCACGTTCCCACCTTCTGCTGCCACACTAAATTGTCCCAACCCTCCCCAAACCGTGGAGAAGCAGCCCCCCTGCAGCAAGGAAAGCGTTAATCTCTAAGTGTTCTTAACTAGAGAGACCCATAGAGGATTAACAGCTCCACTCCAGTGACTACCCTAAAATAGCTTTTATCCCTCCTGCCCAAGAGCTACTTGGGGATCTGAAGAACTCAATTCAACACCTGCCCAGGAGGAAACGTACCCGGGAACACACCCTGGAACGTTCTTTAGGGTGGACAGACTCTTCCCTTAAGCAGAGCCCAAAATAGCAACTGGGAAATTATAAATAGACCAAGAAAAAAAAACCCAGGTCTTGACCCCAGCACCAGAAACAAATCCAAAAGACACACCGACTGGCTGGAAAACAGTGAGAAAGGGGAAATGAGCATAGCTGCCCCCCTCACTCACTCTCTCACACACACTCCAGAGTGGTGGGAGAATTAAATTACAGGGAGGCTGGAGAGTCTCAATGACTTGCATCATTCCAAGAGACATCAAACAGGATTAGCAGGGGTTGGATTTACTCTCGGGCTGCTAGTTCTTCTGTCACTGTAGATGGGCCCTCTTCGGAGTCCCTTTGATTCACTATTTCCTCTGAATCCCGCTGCCTCCCACTCCTGCGGAGGCCTTGAGCAAATGGCTGCAGCTCACTACAGCCCCATTTTCATTAAGAGGAAACCTGGTTGGACACCCCCTAGTATTCCCAACCTCCCCCCGCCACACACAATCTAGTGGCCTCACCTTGGGGGGCAGGGTTAGAAATCCAAAGCCAGACTCTATCACAGTCCCAAGCTAACAAGATGGAAAAACACACAAGCCAGGAGATGGGCTACTCGTGCAGGTGAAAGCACCAGCAACTCCCCCCCCCCCACCTCCCCAGTTGTCCCCTCATCTTCCACCTTACAGGTCCCTTTCTCCCACCAAGCTGGGGCCATAGCAGGGGACTGGATTTGCAGGGAGTAACCAGGCTCCTCCGGCAGCTTCTATACCACTCCACTGTGTGGTAGGAAAGGTTAAACTCCCCGGGAGCTGGGAGAGATGGGAGTGGACGCCTGCCGGAGAAGGCAGAAGGCACAGAAATTCAGGGAGAAGTCTGGAGGAGGTCTCAGGGATGGGAAGGAAGGGCAAGTGTGATAAAGAATCATTAGCAACTTAACTGGGTCTCTAAGGGACCTCCCCCCCCCCGGCCAACAGAAAGAAAGAAAGAAAGAAAGAAAGAACGAAAGAAAGAAAGAAAGAAAGAAAGAAAGAAAGAAAGAAGAAAGAAAGAAGAGATGGGTTATAAAGGCTGGAGGATTCCAGGGATTGAAGACAGAAGTGAATTCTCTGAATTTCAATGGTCTCAAAACGGGTAACCAAATAGATGATAAGGTTTGGAAGTGTAGTCACTGAGGAAGGAAATATAGGTAGGGCTTATCTGGGTTCTCCAGAACCAGGTATTTGAGGTAAGTCTCAAAATGGGCTATGCGGTTCTGGAAAACGAAACAGAGAGTAAAAAGCGACTATTTGGAGCAGGAAAGGGGGTTATGTGGGTCCGAGTAGGCGTGTCTGAGGGGAGGGAGCAGGTGCAGCTTATCTGCGTCCCCCAGACCCGGGTCCCTGGTAAGGTCAGCAGCGCGTTATCTGGGTCTCCAGGGAGCCTGGGGGTCAAGAGTAGGGGACCCTCAGGGCTGCGTCTCCAGGTCTCGGTAGGGAGGGAGCCAGTGGGGTTTCTTCCGGTCCCCCAACCCAGGTATCGGTTCCAGGGAGAGATTTCGTCACCCTGGGGCCTATCTGGGCCCGAACTGGCGTGGAGGGGGCCCCCGGTCGGGGGTGTAGGCGACCGCGCCGTGGGGCCCGAGAGGAGAGGCGCCGCCGCTCCGGGTGTCGGGCGCGCGGGCGCAGCGAGACGGCCTCCCGCCCCACTCCCCGCCGTCCCCCGGGGCCCTCGCCGGCACTCACCGCGCTCGGGGCCCCGCGCCGCGGGCCGGGCCGCGCTCGGGCTCCGCCAGGCCCGCTCAGGCCCCGGTAGTGGCGGCGGTCGGGCCATTGTGCGGTGCATTGTGGGAGCCGCGCGAGCGGGCGCTCGGGCCGTGGAGGGGGCGGTGCCGCGGGCTCTCTATGGTCCCGCCCGCCCGCCGGCTAGAGAGGCCGGGGCGGCGCGCGGGCGGCGCGCGATGACCGCCGGGAGCGGGGCGGACGCTCGCGCCCCTCCTTCTCTCCCCGCCTGTGGGCTACCCCGCGCTCGGGCTCCGGAGCCGTCATGGGCGCCGCCGCGTGGGCACCGCCGCCCCTGCTGCTGCGTGTGTCTCTCCTGATTCTGATTCTGCCGCTCCCGGGGCTGCCCGCGGGCTCCTGGGACCCGGCCGGTTACCTGCTCTACTGCCCATGCATGGGTAAGGCCTCCCGAGCCCTCTGCTCAAATAGGGAAACTGAGGCCCAGAGAGGAGAAGGCCCTCTTCTGAGGCACTCAGAGATACCTTGACGTGTCCAGGACAGAAACCCAGCGCAGGGCATGGCCTGCTCCTCGCCTCCCTGCCCCAGTTGCAGTGGCCCTGAGGGACCTCTGTGTCCAGCCTTCCAATGTGGCAGATGAGGAAACTGAAGCCGGAAGAGGTGATGTGTCTTGTGCAAGGTCTAAGCCATCCCAGAGTTCAGTAAATGGAGTTTGCTGGGGCAGGACTTGATATGACTGACTCAACGTTGGCTCTGGACGATTTTTTCACCAACCAATAGTATTTATAGGACCCTTACTCTGTGTCCAGCCCTGTTTTCTGCTCTGCGGATAACAGCAGTAATAAGCTAGAAAACGCCGTGCCCCTGTAGAACCTTCATTTTAGCGGGGGAAAGACAGACAATAAAAGATACACAGAAAAAATAAGTAACTATGTGGAGTATCATAGAAGAGGATGAACACCGTGGGAAAATAAAATAGAGAAGAGCAAGGGGGAATCTAAAAGCTGGCTGAGGGGTGCAATTTAAATGGGGCGGTGGATCGTCATCGTAGAAGTCATTTCTTTTTCAGACCCTGCAGATCTTGATGATTTGGCTCTCTGCGCATCATTACCACCACTCCCTTCTCCCCAGGTCCTCCAGCTGCAGCCACTCTTTATTCCCTCTCTGTTTTTACACACATAATCAGGTCCTGAAGCCTGTGCTATTCCCTCTGCCTGGAACACCTTCCCCTTCACTTCTGCCAGATCAACTCCTTCCCATTCTTAGGTCGCATCTTAAATGTCACCAGAAAGGGCTTCACTGACCTCGATGCAAATAATCTCCACTTTATTGTCTATCAATCACCAAACTTTTCCTGTCTTCAAATCATCAGAATGTGTCACTGTATACTTGTTTACATGTTTAGTGTCTCTGTAGCTGGACTGTGATTGCCTCGAAGGCAGAGACCTTATCCTTCTTGCTCAATCCCGTATTCCAGTACCAAGCAGAGAGCCTGGCACATTGTGGCATCTCTCTATTTGTGGAATGAATGAATGGATGTCATGCTAGGGACAAGGAAAAGAATCAGATAGGGTCCTCACCCCAGGCCCCCGAGGTATTTACAGGCTGAAGACACAGCCAGTACAAAGGCCAGGAAGTGAGAAAGGACATTTGAGGAAAAGTGAAGAACCGGAAATAACTCCAGTCTGAGGTGGGAGGCAGAGGAGGGGATTCAGGATAGCAGAGGATTGGTGAAAGGATCCCAGTGAATGAGGCACTGGAGTTGCCCCTTTCACGCACAAGTGAGTGGAGATAGAGGTGGAAAGGCAATCCTGGATGAGAGAACCCCAGAAGCAAAGGCATGGGGTGAGGATGGAAAGTGTAGAGCATGTTTGGGAACACCAAGGCACCTGGAAGGTCTGAGGCAGAGGGGTAGGACCTAAGGGCCTTGATTGTCAGACCCAGGAGTCCACACCTGGATCCTATGCTGCCAGCTCCCCTGGCTCTCCTTGGTGTCCCGGTCCTCCTCACCCCTGGCTCTGCGTCCTTTCTGGACCCTGCATGCCCCATGCCCTCCATGCCCCAGGCCTCACCTCAACCACCATATACCATCCAGGGCGCTTCGGGAACCAGGCCGATCACTTCTTGGGCTCCCTGGCTTTTGCAAAGCTGTTGAACCGCACCTTGGCTGTACCCCCTTGGATTGAGTACCAGCATCACAAGCCTCCCTTCACCAATGTGAGTACCTCCCACTGACCTTAGCCCTTGTCCATCTTACCCCAATCCTGCTTACCTCCTCCTGACCCCAAGTCCTTCTCTGGGCTTTACCTCCCACTCCTCTGAGCCTGCCCTGCTCCCCACCCAGAACTGTCTTCCCTGGCTACCTGGCTAACACTTATCCAGTGCCTTCGGTCTGCCAGGCACTGTCCTGAGCACTGCAGGAGGACTAGCTCTTTTCTCCCTCGTTACATGCCTATGAGGAAACAGGTTCCCAGAGGTTAGGTAACTTGCCCAAGGTCACACGGCTTATAAGTAGTGTAGAGCTGGAACTCAAGCTCATGTCCGTCTGACTCCAGAGCCTGTGATAGGAACTTAAAGCTCCATTTCCACCCCTGATTGGTCCCATCCTCTGGGCATCCCATTGGTCAAAGGGTGATGGATGCTAGTGTCAGTCTGAAGGAGAAACTGAGGCACAGGTTAGTTAATAATGTGTCCAAGGCCATAAACCCAGGCGGTCTGGCTCCAGAGCTGCCTCACCCCATCATAGTGATACTCAACACCCTCTAATTCCTTGCTTTTTATTTGTGTCTTCCACTGATCCTATGTCTGTCTTTGTTCACACTGTGTCCCCCAGAGTCTGGCAGTAGGAATTGAATTAATCTGATGAACTGACTTTAAAAGTTTTTAATAAACTTTAAAAAACGATATTTAGTATGTACAAAACACTGTATTTCATTCTTACAGCTTTTTCTCTGCGTAGGTTTTATTTATTTTTATTTTTTTCTTCTGCATGCCTATATTTAGAGAGGTTTTTATCAGAAGTTAAAAGCCAGAGTACCTGAGATCATAGTTTGGCTTTGCCACTTACTGGCTGTGTAGACTGGACAGAGTACTTACTTGATCTCTTTGTGCTCAGTTTCCTCATCCTTAAAAGAGGCTGATAGTAATTGTGGCCACCTCCCATAATGAGTGAGTGATTGTAGCATGCCTTGAACATTGTATGCCTCTCTCTTAGAATCAACTAAGTTCATAGGGGCGCCTGGGTGGCTCAGTCAGTTAAGCATCCAACTTCGGCTCAGGTCATGATCTCGCGGTTTGTGAGTTCGAGCCCCGCGTTGGGCTCTGCGCTGACAGCTCAAAACCTGGAGCCTGCTTCAGATTCTGTGTCTCCCTCTCTCTCTGCCCCTCCCCCGCTTGTGCTCTGTCTCTCCAAATGAATAAATGTAAAAAAAATTTAAAAAAGAATCAACTAAGTTCATCAACGCAAAGTGTTTAGGACATAGGAAGTCCTCAGTAACTGGGAGCCACTGATGTGCTGATTTTTTGCACTCAGTGTTATAGTTTAGACATTGTCTGTTCATCTCACTCTGGCTTGTTTTCTTTCTCTGGCTTTGTCTTCTCAGCCAAAAATCTTTCCGAGTCTCTACTTCTTGCTTTTTTTGGGTTACTCAACCCGTCCAATTACTCTCCTCTTCCCCACTGGGGCTGTTCTCACAGAGGTCACCAGGGACCTCAGAATTGCCAAATCTAGGTGTCATTTCTCAGTCTTTCCCTCAGCTATTCTCCTGGTGACACCTGGTCCTGTGAGCCTTTCTCCTTCCTGAACGTCCCTACTCTCCTGTCTTCTAAGACACAGCCTATTCCTGCTTTAGCCCTGACCTCTCAGCATTTTCCTCTTTGTGTTGTATTGGAGGCTTTTCTCTCTCCACTCACTGTTTAAATATTAGTGTGTCTCCTCCTCCTGTTTGGGTATTAGCTCTGTGACCTCAGTTGAGTTATCTGGATTCTGTCTGCCTGGGTTTCTTCATAAGTACATTGGAGATAGTTATATTCCTACCTCTTAGAATTAGATGAGCAAGTCCATGAAATGTGATGAGCATACTAAGTCAGCACTCAATAAATATTAGTTGCTGTTATTACCATCATTTGCTTTGTTGTAAATTTCTGTTAAATCTTGTGGCTTTCACTGTTTTCCACGTACCTCCCAACTTACCTGAGGCCCAGATCCTCCTCTGATCACAGCCTGTGTGTCTAATTCCTAAGCCCTTGAGTCTATTTGGATGTCCCACAGATACCTCAAATTCACAAAGCCAGAACTGAACTTGGCATCTTTCCCTCACAAACCTGTGTCACCTTCTATATTCCCAGCCTTAGTTTATGTTACCTCCATTCACCTGGATACCATGCCAGGAATCTAGAAGTCATCCTGAATACCTCCTTTTACCCGCTACTTCATCTTCCTTTACCTCTCCTAACCTGTCCATGCCTTCCATCTTCACCTGGACTTATGCTCAAAAATATATGTTGAATGAGTACTTGAACAAATAAAGGGATCGTTGCAGTAGCCTCCTGATTCCTCTTCCTCCTCTAATCTTACCATCTATATGTTCTCTCCTCTGCCACTAGAGTGATCTAAGAGGCAAATCTCCTATTATTTCTGTTTAAAATCCTTCAGCAAGACCTAGTTGCTAATGGTTAAGTGCCCCAAAGTCTGTTGGAATGCCAATGGCTTGTGAAGGAAGGGTGCAGTGGTTAAATCAGCTTGGGAAATTATATTCTCAATACCCCAGCCTCCCAAACTGGAGATTCAAACTACGTATTACCATACTGCAAAGTCCTGTAGTAAAGAAATCAGCTTAACACAGTGTTTCCCAGGTCTGTGTAACTCTGGAGCCTTTTGATTGCAGAACTCTTTATTCTCCTGAACTAGTAGAACATGCTTGAGAACCCTGAGCTATAGGGTAAAGTCTACATTTTTATTCCATGGTGTTCTAAAAAACTTTTTTAAATCCAGAAAAATACAGAGATTAATACAGTCACCATCCATGTACCTACCACTAGAAGTGATCGTTGTTAACATTTTCTTCTTTGCTTCATCTTTCTTTTTTTTTTTTTTAATAAAAGAAATAAAATATTATTACAGATGAAGTTGTTAAAAGATAAAGCCTCACGTGGCTCCGGAGGCTAGTCCCGCTCCCCTCCCAGTCCCAGAGGCAACCGCTGTCATGGATATAGTGTCTTCAGTGTGACTCCTTCCAAGGTCTTTCTTGTACTTCTGCTGCGGCACTGAGCATCCTTACACCCATCTCCTGGTGCAAAGTGGGAGAGCTTCTCTAGGGAAAATACATAGAGGTGCAAGGAGCATTTTAAATTCTAGTAGATGCTGCAAAATTGCATTCTACGTTTATTTTATTTTTGGGACAGAGAGAGACAGAGCATGAACGGGGGAGGGGCAGAGAGAGAGGGAGACACAGAATCGGAAACAGGCTCCAGGCTCTGAGCCATCAGCCCAGAGCCTGACGCGGGGCTCGAACTCACGGACCGCGAGATCGTGACCTGGCTGAAGTCGGACGCTTAACCGACTGCGCCACCCAGGCGCCCCAAAATTGCATTCTAAAGTGGTTGTTCCAAAACGTATACTTTGACTACCAGACAGGTACAGCAGTCCCTGTTTCCCCATATCCTTTCCAAAAACTAAAGTTAAGTTTTTAGGTCCTGGGTGGCTCAGTCAGTTGAGCATCTGACTATTGATTTCGGTTCAGGTTTCACGGTTCAGAATATTGAGCCCCGTGTTGGGCTCTGAGCTGATAACATGGAGCCTGCTTGGAATTCTCTCTCTCTCAAATGAATAAACGTGAAAAAAATTTTTTAATAAAGCTTTTTAAAAATGTTTATTTATTTATTTTTGAGAGAGAGAGAGCACAAGCTGGGGAGGGGCAGAGAGAGAGGGAGACACAGAATCCAAAGCAGGCTCTAGGCTCTGAGCAAATTATTGTATTTGCCCAGAGCCCCACACGGGGCTCAAACTCACAAACCATGAGACCTGAGCTGAAGTCAGATGGTTAACCAACTTAGCCACTCAGGAGCCCCTAAAGTTAAGCTTTTAAATCTTTGCTGGTCTAATGAGTGAGAAGTGGTCTTGTAATTGCAATTTGTTTTTTTCTAATTACTAGGGAGTTTGTATATCTTTTGAGTGTATTGGCTATTTGGGTTTTCTTTGCTGTGTAAGTTGTTCACTCCTCTCCTTTGCTCACATTTTCTCTTATAGCCTATGTCTTTTTTCATCTAGATCAGCAAGCATTTTTGAACACAAGGGGTGTTACTATTTCTTTGTTAGTTTGCAGATAAATTCTCCCAGCCTGTTTCCGTTCTAAGTTTGGTGTCCTTTCCTAAAAGTTTTTCATTGGCTCACAGTCTGAGTCATCTGGGTCTTGAATGCATGCTTTTATTAAATGTCTTTAAAAGAGCCACTAGGATACTGAAGAGGGACCTCTGCCTCTCCTTTTCCACCTTTTCCTGTAGCTCCATGTGTCTTACCAGAAGTACTTCAAGCTGGAGCCCCTCCAGGCCTACCATCGGGTCATCAGCCTGGAGGACTTTATGGAGAAGCTGGCACCCACTCATTGGCCCCCTGAGAGGCGAGTGGCATACTGCTTTGAGGTGGCAGCTCAGCGAAGCCCTGATAAGAAGACGTGCCCCATGAAGGTGGGTCTGGGGGACCCTTTATGCTTGTTCCACGTCCTCTAGGCCCCTGAGACGCTGTGATGGCAATATGTGGGGGATGGCACTAGAAGGGCTTAGAGTAGAAAGATGGAGATTTAAGTCCCATTTGTGACATTTGTCAGCAGTGTCACTTTGGGCAGAGTACCTTGATTCCCTTGAGACTTTATTTTTCCAGCAAAATAAAGACACCAATCCCTGCTCTGTCTCACTCATAAATGTCATGAGGGTCAGGTGTAAAAGTGCTTGTAAACTGTGAAGTGCCACATCAGTAATAATAACTAATACCCATATGGCACTTACTACGTGCCAGGTACCATGCTTAGAGCTTTACACATGTTAACCCAGTTACTCCTCAAACTGCTCCACTAGGGAAGTACGATTAATATCCCCATTTTATAGACAGGACATGAGTGTAACACAAAGAGGTTTGGTATTTTCCCCAGGGTTACATTAGCAAACAAGTGGTGGAGCTGGGATTCAGCCCCAGGTGATTTGGCTCCATTGTCCACCCTCTTAACTTGTATACTTTCCTGCCTTTCAGTGGGTAAATAAGAAGCTGTCATATTTTATCAGGAGAAATTTATAATTTTCTGGCACTTTGGGAATAAGACAATCCCCAGTATGTCTGTAGGTGCTTATGCTAAAGTCTGGGGAGGGTGGTTGGAGGAGCCACAAAACTTGAGAAAGGAAGACTTGGCTTACAGCCCCAGCACTGGCCTCACCTTGGGCAAGTGTTTTACCCTGTCTGGACCCTGGTTTCCATCTTGAAAATACAGGCATTGAGGGGCACCCAGGTGGCTCAGTCAGTTGAGCTTGATTTCAGCTCAGGACATGATCTCACACATGGTTCATGAGAGTGAGCCCCATATCTGGCTGTGCTCTGACAGCCTGGAGGCCGCTTGGGATTCTCTCTCCCTTTCTTTCTGCGCCACCTTCTCTCTTCCTCTCTCTTAAAATAAATTTTAAAAGCATTTAAAAAGAAAAGAAGAAGGGCGTTGTATTAGCTGGTCTTAAAAGTCTCTGGAAGCTCTAGTCCAAGATCCAAGGCCCAAATCCAAGGTTCACTCCCTCCCCACTTACCCCACCAATGCTGCAGCTTCAGTGGGATATGGCATGTAAAGGAGGAAAGACTCCTTTAGACACTGGTGAACATTTCCTGCTGAAAACCAGATTGGAGGCCCAGCTGCTCTCCTCAGGTCTCCAGCCCAGGCTTTACAGAGTGGCATTCCTATTGGGCCATCCCATGAGGTGTTTCAACCTGTGTGCAGTCCACCAGAGTTCCCTCACCCACAATTCCTTGGCCCCATCCCCAAAGGGCTTTCCCTCCTCAGTAAGCCTTTGATCACTCTCTTTCTGCAGGAAGGAAATCCCTTTGGTCCATTTTGGGATCAGTTTCATGTGAGTTTCAACAAGTCCGAGCTTTTTGCAGGCATTTCCTTCAGCGCCTCCTACAAAGACCAGTGGATCCAGAGGTACTTGGAGGGGGCAGTGTTGCTGGGTTTAAGGGAGGGGCCTGGGGCCCATGAGCATTCAGCACCTTCCTGACCCTCTTCCCCTCCACCACACCCTGATGTATGAGACCAAAGGTGCAGCCGTTCTATCTGTTGAACTTGGGATCCTGTGTGATCTGTTCCCATCTCAACGCCTGACACGGTGGGACGTTGACCTGCCACAAGGTTGAGCAAGAGTTTATCGGCCGATAAAGGATGTCATAAAAAGATTATTGTGCAGTCACATGGGTCCCAATTTCCTCCTCTAGGCGTGAGAATCATTCCCCTCTTAACCTTCCTCCTCACAAGGTGAAAATTGGAAGCAGCGTCTAGAGAAAAGCAGCTTCAGGTGCAGACTGAGAGATGATGTCATCCAGATAATAATTGGATGTGCTTTATTAATTGTGCTACGGTAGGCCCTATTAAAAAAAAAATAGGTTAGCAGGGCACAGGCACAGGCTGTGAAATATTTATAGAGCGTCTGTCATGTATGAGACATAGTGCTCAAAAGCCAGAGGTGATATATAAAAATGAAGAAGACCCAGCCTCAGCCCTCAGGGAGCCACAGGCTGGTTACAATGATGATAACTATCAGAGTGCGCTTGCCTTGATGCTAGAGCATGGCAGGAATGAACGTGGGCTTGAAAGTCAGACAGGTTGAGAGCTGTGAGGGACATATGAATTCACACAGGGTCACAGCACTTGGCATTCAGTAGACCAAGGACAGACTGATGTAGAGAAAGGAGTCATGCCCATGATAAGTCAGACCTGGGCTCTGATTCACCCCTGCCTCTTTCTCAGGCGACCCTGAGCAGCCTCTCCAGCTGTCTGGCCTGAATGGAAGGAGCACTGTGGTATCTGCTTCCTAGAGCTTAGAGCGCATGGCACATAGTAGGGGGCCAACCAATGTTAGCTGTTACTGTTGTTATTCACATGCTTTATTTCATACAAGCCTTTGAGAAACTTCATGAGGTGGGTATTATGATCAATTTCCATTTGGCAGGTAAGGAAACAGCTCAGTGAGGTAAAATAACTTGCCCAGGGTAACTGAGCTGGTGAGAGGGCAGCTGCAGTCCAAATGTAACTCTTCAATAGATGAGAAAGCTACTGTTTATTTAGTGCCTGCTGTGTACCGAACACTGTTCCAAGTTTTCCTTTCACTACCTAAGTCTCCTAAGGTTACTTACTCGATACTTCCACAAGTCTGTATTATGACAGGCATTATTGTCTTCTGCGCTTTACACTTAAGGAGATTGAAGCAGAGAGGAGTGAAATGTGTCTAAGGTCACACAGCTTGAAGTGGCAAAGCTAGGATTTGAACCCAGGCAGTCTAATTCCAGAGCACCCATTCTTAATCACTATGGAGAAAACAGCTGTGCCTGGAACAGGTGGCAATTCCCATTTGGGACTTCCGAGCTAATTAAGGAGCTACTGAGGACACTTGGTCATGGCAGGTTCCACTCCTCCCTCATGGTTGGTCTAGGACATTCCCATTTGATCACCTACTTGGTTCTTCCTCTTCAGTTCTGAGTGACCTGGAGCTATTGCCAAAAGGTAGATCTGCCCTCCAAGGGTGGAGGTTTTTCTCCTATTGACAAAGTGCCAGGAAAAAAATATATGACACCAGCTCCAAAAGTAGCTCCAAAAGCAAATTCCAGAAAACCAGAAATATCACACAAGCCTGGTTGGAAGAGAAGGTACAGTGCTGCATGGATGCATCAGTCAGGGAATGTTGCTAAAACACTTGCTCAGTGCCTCACCATCTTGTTTGAGTTCACTGAGTTGTAGGAATTGCATGATGGCTTGGGAAAGCTTGGGCTTTACAGCCAGATTTCCCTCCCCTCCCCTCCCCTCCCCTCCCCTCCCCTCCCCTCCCCTCCCCTCCCCTCCCCTACCCCTTATTTAAGAAGCACCTGCTGGGTGCCAAGTACTGGTCTGGACACTGGGGATACTGGCAAGAATAAGACAGATAAGGTCCCTGCCCTGATAGAGCTGAGTCTAATGGGAGAGACAGTGAATAATCCTTTACAGAAGATAATTCCAGAAGACAAAGTACTATGAAAGACACACACAGATGTTGTGTGTGAGACCTTGTCTCAGTCAGCTCAGGCTGCTGTAACAAAATAGCACAGACTAGGGGCTTAAACAGCAGGTGTTTATTTCTCGTGGTTCTGGAGGCTGGGAAGTCTGAGACAGGATGCCAGTATTGGGTTCTTGCATTGGGTTCTGGTGATCTCCCTGGCTTACTGCCTTTCTGCTGTGTCCTCACATGTTGGAGTGAGAACAGGCTCACTTATAAGGCGCTAATCTCATTATGGGGGCTCTACCCTTATGACCTTAACTAAACTTAATTGCTTCCCAAATGCCCTACCTCCTAATATTATCACCTTGAGGGTTGGGACCTCAACAATGGATTTGGGGGGACACAAGCATTCAGTCCATGAGAGACCTGAAGAAAAAGACCCATCCGTGGAAAAAGCTGGAGAGAAAGGTAGTTCTTCATGGTGGGGACACGGAGAGCAGAGGCTCTGAGGCAGGAACAAGCTTAGTATGATCAAGGGGCAGACAGAAGACCAGTGTGGCTGGTGTGGAGTGAGTGAGGAGGAGAATGGGAGACTGTGCTGTTGTCTTTTGCTGCATAATAAACCATTCCAAAACTTAGTGGCTCAACAGCAGTGTATTATTATTTCCCAGAGTTCTGTGGGTTGACTGGGCTCAGCAAGGCAGTTCTTGTGTTCTTTGATTTTCCATGTTCTTTATAGAATCCCAACTGTACAAAGTTTCAATTCATGTTAAACATCAAATTTCTTGGTGTAAGTATCCTTTAGAATACCCATCACAGATTTGGTGGGAGATTTTTTAAAATTTTTTTAATAAAGAAGAAAATTAAATTTACTCCTAATCCACCACCCTGTCAAAAAACACTCTTTGCATTTTGATGTATGTACTTCCATTCTCCAGTGCTTTTTTTAAATGTCTTTTTAATTTTTATTTTTGAGAGAGAGAGAGGGAGAGCACGTTGCATGAGCGGGGGAGGGGCAGAGAGAGAGAGGGAGACAGAGAATCCCAAGCAGGCTCCGCGCTGTCAGCACAGAGCTCGCTAACCCTAACTCATGAACCGAAGATCATGACCTGAGCCAAAGTCGGATGCTTAACCGACTGAACCCCCCCAGGCACCCCTCCAGATACTTTTATACAAATCTACTTACCTATACAGATGAACTTAAAACGAAATTACTGCATGTAGTTTGTAATTGAATATTGTTTATCATTTCTGAAGAGTAATTAATATCAGTATTTACTAGGTTAGTAAATATTGCTGGCAGGATTAGTTCTAAACATAAAAATGTGAGATTTCAAAAAATGGTTACCATGGTGTATATATGCGTATTTGTGCCACTGGAGTGTGTGTGTTATTTATTCATTTACCATTGTAACCACTTTTTTAAGTGTACAATTCAGTAGCATAAGCACAGTGAATTGTGTGACCACCACCACCGTCCATCTCCAGAACTTTCTCATCACCCCAGACAGAACCTCTGTACCCATTAAACACTACTCCCCATTCTTCCACACCTCTGCCCATCCCTCTATTCAATTTTTCTGTCTTTGAATTTGTCTGTTCTAGGTCTTGTATAAGTGGAATTATATGATATTTGTCTTTTCATGCCTGGCTTATATCACTTGGTATAAGGTCTTCAAGTCTTGTCTGCGCTGTAGTATATATAAAAATTTTAGTCCTTTTAAGGCTAAATAGTTCATTGTATGTACAGACCACATTTTGTTTATCCATTCATCTATTGATGGACACTTGGGTTAGCTGGGCATGTCTTGCTTTTTGGTCAGCTTTCAGCTGGGGCTGGAGTCTGAAAGCTCAGCTGGACTGCGCGTCCACAAGGGCTCGCTCATGGCTAGCAAGCAGGTAATGCTGGCTGTCACCTGGGAGCTCGACTGGGGTAGTTGATTGGTGTGAGTACACTTGACCTCTCCATGTGACTTGGACTTGTGACAGCATATCAGCCAGGTTGCTGAGGATGCATCCAAGGGAATGAGTGTTCCAAGAGGTGGGAAGTAGAAGCTGCTGGCCCCCAAAGCCTGGGCCTGGTGACCGGGACAGTTTCACTTCTGCTCCATGCTGTTGGGAGGAGACATAGAGCCCACCCAGTGAAAGGCGATTTGAAGAATTGATCTGTTACACACAAGGAGATTGGAGAAGCGGGCAGGGGTCAGACTGTGCTGGGCTTTGTAGGCCCTGCTGATGCGGTCTGATAAGAAGCCTGAGTGCTTTGTAGGGGTGAGCTGGCGAATATACATATTTTAAACATTTTCTAAAATAGCGGACACTTGCTCGCTGTAGAAAGTTGTCCTCTGGGCCCGCGGGTATGAGTGTAGGGAGAACGGCATTGGAAAAGGTCAGGCTCTTCCCTGGCTTACTGTATGAGTAGGCAGATTGCTTCCCTTCCCTGGCCAGTGTTCTAACTGTAAAATGAAGGAGGGGAGCAAGATCAGTGGCTTCTGTACTGTTCCTCAGAATTCTTAAGAAGTGCCTCTAGTCCCACGAGGCTGGCAGTGCAGAGCCTGCTTGGATGGGCTCTGGTCCCCTCCCCCACTGCCTTTAACCAGTAATTCTCTTGTGTAACAACTGACAGTTTGGATGGCCACAGATCTAAGTGTATCAGGCATAATTTAAGCTACATGTTACAGAAAACCCCAAATAACAGCAGATTAACAAGATAGAAATGTATTCTTTCTTTTTTAATGTTTTATTTATTTTTTATTTTTTTAATGTTTATTTTTGAGAGAGAGAGAGAGAGGGAGAGGGCAAAGAGAGGGCAGGGGAACAGAGGATCCAAAGCAAGCTCTGTGCTGACAGCAGAGAGCCCAAGGTGGGACTCAAACTTACGAAGCATGAGATCATGACCTGAGCCGAAGTCGGAAGCTGAACCGACTGAGCCACCCAGGCACCCCAGAAATGTATTGTTTTCTTAAGTAAGAGAAGCACTAGGGTATGCAACCCACGGCTGGAAGGCAGCTCCCGTCTCTCTGCCCAGCCGTCCCAGTACTGACTTTTATCCTCAGTGTCCCCTCACAGGGCTGTTGAAGCTCCAGCCATTACATCCTTGCCACAGGCAGCTGGAAGGAAAAAAGGGCAGAAGGGGGCCACAGCCTCACCTTTTTAAGGAACCTTTCTAGAAGTCCCATACAACCCTTCTTGAATCTCATTGGCTAGTTCTTAGACACATGGCCTATACCTAGCTGCAAGAAGGACAGAAATCTTATTTGGGGCTCCCATATGTCCAGCTAAAAATCGGGTTCTAGGAGAAGGGATAAGAGGTATTTCTTCCCCACTAGGTGATTTCTGAGAATCCTTCTAGCTCTGCTGCTTCTGAGTCTGAATCCCCTGGTGGAGGTTTAATTCAACAGACATTTATTGCACGTCTGCTGTTGGAAGACTGTGGACCATCATGGTGAACCATTCTCATGGCATGAAGGTAACCGGTATTTGGAGCTCTTAGGAAATTCTATCACCATCACCACCATCGTCGGTATATTGCGTGAAACCCACTGCAACTTTTTAGAAATTCGACTTTATGTTTTAGAGATTTGGCCACATTGATTGTGTTAGCTTCTCTTGAAATTTTCCATTTTGCACGAATAAACACAACAGCTGTGGTGGGCACGCCCCTTTCTTCACACCCAACGCAAACACCTCCCAGCTCTCCAAGACCAGTCGCCACTCCCAAGCCACAGCTCCTACAGGAGGGCTCCCTGTCCCACTTCTCCTCTGCTGCCTTCTGCACACTGATGTGCTCAACAGCCGTCTTCCCTGCTCTCACGTCAGCCCTTATTCTTCCAGGCTGCAGCCTTCCTGAGAGGCCCTAAAGAGGTGACATGTAATTGGCAGGTCGGAGACTCAAAGGATGAGGAGCCAGCCAGGCAAAGAGCGGGAGAGAAAGATAGTCCTTCAAGATAGGAACATTAAGAGCAAGGCCCTGCCTTGTGCAGGGTGTCCCTGCATCCTCTGTACTCAGCATGGTGTTCACCCACTGTCCCACAGATGTAATCTGGGCACATAAGTGGATGCTGTGCATACAGAAACCCTGGCTTGGTGGGGGAATCTCAGTAGAGTAGGGTGGGGGGTGGGGTGGGGGGGAGAAGAACCCCAGACGTTTACTGCACCCAGCAACAAGAGCATATGCCTTGTTCAGCTGGACAGTGACCAGGCTAAGGGCCTGATCTAGGGCACTCAGGCATATGGAGCTAGTCAATCTTTCTTTCCAAACAAGATCCCTAACGTTCCCTTGCTTTCCAAACAACGCTTTCCTCTCTCATTGGGAGTAAATAAACACATCATTCTCGGCCTCTTGGTGCTTTGACTGCTCAGAGCTGATGTCCCAGTGGTGCAACCATGTGCCAGTCCAGTTCTAAGGAGAGGGGAGGGACATTCCAAATCTAGAAATCACGAAGGGTCAACTGCAGGTTCTCTCCAAGAGGGCAGAGTGAGCACAGATCCTGATTTATCCTAGTGTTCTAGCCTCCCTGGGAGATCACAAACTCTGGCTTTCCTTTTAAAATCTTTTGAGGTGACATCTAAAAGGAGTTTGGCTGAGGGCCTGGCAGTAGTAGGTGTTCAGCTCATACTCACTTCTTTTTCCTCTGACCCCTGACAGCCTGGCCTGGTCTTTCTGGTAAGACCCTTGAATTCTTCCCATCCACTCATTCATTCATTCTAAAGGTACTGATTGTACCCCCTGTGTTAGGGGTTGGTGATCAGAAACAAGACCCAGACCTGGCCTTTGAGGGGCTCGTTGATGGCACTGGGGGGCTGAGAGAGAGGTGCATAGTTAACACAGGTTCTGGGGACACCTTGGTGGCTCATTCGGTTAAGCATCTGGCTATTGTTTTTGACCCAGGTCATGATCTCACAGTTTGTGAGTCAAACCCCGCGTCAGGCTCCATGCTGACAACTCATCATGTGCTTGGGATTCTCTCTCTCCCTCTCTCTTTGCCCCTCCCCAGCTCGCTCTCTCTCTCTCTCTCTCTCTCTCAAAATAAATAAACTTAAAAAAAAAAAAAAAGGACAAGCCCTACATCAAGGCATCAGCGCAGAGCCCACTTCAGATCCTTTGACCCCCTCTCTATCTGTCCCTCCCCCACTCACACACACTTGCTCTCTGTCTCTCTCTGTCTGTCTGTCTGTCTCTCTTTCCCTCAAAAATAAACATACACACACACACACACACACACACACACACACACACACACACAACCCACACAGGTTCTGGAGCAGACTGCCCAGACTCAAATCCTAGCTTCACCAGTTCCTAGCTGTATGACCATGGGCCTGTTACTTAACCTTTCTGTGCCTCGATTTCCTCATCTGTAAAAAGAATAACGATAGTGCTTACTTCACAGGGCTCTTGTGAGAATCAAATGAGTTCATACATGTAAAACAATTAGAACATTGCCTGTTGCATAATAAGGCTTGATAAATGATTCACATGCACATATGTATAAAATTATTATAACAAAGAGCCAGGATGTCAGCAAACACTTGATTGTTGCTTCCTTGGCATAGGCCCTGGACCAGAGTGTGTGGGACTCACGGTGAGCATGACTGCCCAGGCTCCTACCCTCGTGGGCTGACGTGAGAGCAGGGAAGACGGCTGTCGAGCACATCAGTGTGCAGAAGGCAGCAGAGCAGTGGGACAGGGAGCCCTCCTGTAGGAGCTGAGGCTTGGGAGTGGCGACTGGTCTTGGAGGGTTGGGAGGTGTTTGCAGAACGAGGTGTTTGGGTTGGGTGTGAAGAAAGGGGCGTGCCCACCACAGCTTTTGTGTTTATTCGTGCAAAATGGAAAATTTCAAGAGAAGCTAACACGATCAACGTGGCCAAATCTCTAAAACATAAAGTCGAATTTCTAAAAAGTTGTGGTGGGTTTCGCGCAATATGACAATAATGATGGCAATAGAATTTCCTAAGAGCTTTCTATATGCCGAGTATTGTTCTAAATGCTTTGCTTATATTAATCCATTTAATCTGCTCAAGAGCACTGTGACGTAGGAGCTATTATTAACCCTATTATACAGATAAGGGAACTGATGTACAGAATGGTTAAGTCACTTGCCTAAGTTAGTAGGTGGCATAGTCAACATTAGAACAAGGCTGTCTGGCTCGGCAGCCTGTGCCTTTACGATTACACTGTGTAAAAAGCACACAAAATAATACCTTTTTGTACAAATAGTAAAAGTGTAGTCATGCACAAAACCACAATATCTTCTGGGAAGAGGAAGTAAAGGAGGGAAAGAGATGACAGGATAGACCTTTTATTTTGGTCTTTCTTTTTTAAAAAAACCTGAAACAGAGCAAAGTATTAACATCTGCTAATTTGGGTGGTGGGTATGTGGGTTGTAAAATTATTCTCTGTATTTTCCTGTATGCTTTGAAATACCTAATTTTTCATTGAGATTTTTATGGAGGTAATTATAGAGTCACACATCGTAAGAAATAATACAAAGACAAGAAAACAACAACAAAAAGAAAGACCGCAAAGAGGTCCCAGATCCCGTCCACCCAGTTTCCCCCAAAGCTGGCGTTTTGCAAAACTGTAGTGTAGTGTCACAGCCAGGATGATGACATTGACACAGCCCACCCACTGTATCCGGATTTTCCTAGTTTTACTTGTACTCGCTTCTCTATGTTCATGTTTGTAGGTTTGTGCGTATGTTTAGGTCTATTCAATTTTACACAAATTTTACACATAGGTAGGTTTGTGTGTCTACCATCACAGAACACCTGAACGATTCTAACTTCCCAAGGATTCTCTGTGGTCAGTTTATAACTGCATCCATGTCCCTAAACACGCACGCATGCACGCCCACATGTGCACGCACACCCTAGCCCCTAGCAACCACTAATCTCTTCTCCACTTCTGTTCTCTATTTTGTCATTTCAAAAATGTTATGTAAATGCAGTCACACAGTATGTAAGATTGAGGGCTTGGCTTTTCTCACGCTGCCTAATTGCCTTGAGATCCATCCCAAATTGTTGCCTGTCTCAGTGGTTTGTTCCTTGATATCTCCGGGTCGTATCTCATGGTGGGATATCCCACAGCTTATTTAACCTTTCACTTGTTGGATGTTCGAGTTGTTTCCAGTTTGGGGCTAATAGGAGTAAAGCTGCTGTGAACATTCATGTACTGGTCCGTGTGTGAATATAGGTTTTCGTTTCTTCGGGATAAATGCCCAAGAGTACAATTGCTGGGGGATATGGTAATTCATGTCTGTCTGTCTGTCTGTTTATTTGTTTAATGTTTATTTATTTTTGAGACAGAAACAGAACATGAGTGGGGGAGGGGCAGAGACAGAGGGCGACCCAGAATGCGAAGCAGACTCCAGGGTCCGAGCTGTCAGCACAGAGCCTGACGCGGGGCCCGAACCCACAAACCGTGAGATCATGACCTGAGCCGAAGTCGGACGCTCAACCAACTGAGCCACCCAGGCACCCCGCATGTCTGGTTTTATAAGAAACTGCCAGACTGTTTTCCAGAGTGGCTGTGCCTATTTCATAATTTTAAGAAAAGGTTTTTGGCTGACAGAGGAAAGGCAGTCCAGGTCGAGGCAAGAAACATACAGAGATCTGGAGCTGGAAAGTGCATTCAGACTTGTGGAACCAGCAGGATGTGTCGTGTTGCTAGGACAGACTCTGGGGTTAGCTGAAGAGGGAAAACAGGTTTGCTCCTCATTCAGTCAACAAACACTTACTGGGCTCTTCCATGTGCCAGACACTGTCCAGCACACGGAAGCACCGCCTTCAGAAGCCTGTGTCTAGCAGAGAAGACAAGGTGAAATAATTACAAGGTCCATAGTTGACAAGGGTGAAGGAGAACCTTCGGGAGGGTGTGACGAGGGCATCTGCAGACATCAGGTGCTTTCTGTGAAGGTAGGGACGTGCCTGTCTCGTTCTCCCCCTGGGCCCCAGCACATAGTAGGCAGTCAGCAAATATGTGTGAAATGTTGAGCGGATGCTCTCACGCAGTGTACCCACTCCCTGTGAGCATGTCCTGTCCACGGCCCTCTGTAAGCAGCTGTGTGTCCCAGTCCCGCCATGTGGGTAAAAGGGCAGAGGCGAGGCCCAGACACCCCACCCCGCAGTGAATTACCACACCACAGATTGGAAGCCAGCGTGACATACAAAAGGTTGGAATGCTCTACTGTAAATTTTTAATTGTTAAACAAGCAAAGAGGGTTGTAAATTCCGTGCGACGGGACAGTATTACATATTGTGCCTGTTGTCGCCGCCACGGTTTCTTATCAGCCCGTTGGGGTTTCACAGCCTCTCGTGCTTCTTGCATGTTAGAGGGGCCCCTCCGCAGGGTCTCTGGGGCATGGTGCGACACCATCCTCTTTCCTGTGGGGGTGGCGGCCAGCTCTCTGTGCGTCCTCCATCTGACTTCCCCTCATTCCGTCTCATGTCTAGATTTTCTCCAAAGGAACATCCAGTGCTCGCCCTCCCAGGGGCGCCGGCCCAGTTCCCCGTCCTGGAGGAGCATAGGCCACTCCAAAAGTACATGGTATGGTCGGACGAGATGGTGAAGACGGCAGAGGCCCACATCCGCGCCCATCTCATCCGGCCCTACGTGGGCATTCACCTGCGCATTGGCTCTGACTGGGTAATTTCTCCCTTCCTCCCATGGCTGGCTTGACGTGTCCCTGACTAGGGCCCATGCCTGTGGGCGTTGAACACTGAACCCACTGCACCGAGTCCCAGGCAGGGCAAAGAGGTCTCATTCAGCCAAGTCTGGTACTGTATTCCATGATCCTGCCATAGACACATCAGAAATGTGGCTCCACAGTGCTTACTTGCCAACCCTCATTTTGACAATTGCCATTTTTGTCCATCCTTTGCAGATGGAAAAAGAAACATCAAGGTAGACTCCAAGTCAGGCAGTAAGCCAGAGAGAGACCCGCAGCTCAGGAGTCCTCTGGTCCAGCTCAGCGTTTAGCCAGTAGACTCTGTTGAAAAACAAGCTCTGGAGATTGGGTGGGGCCCCCAAGAAATGAAGATGTCATCCTCCAAATTCAGAGGCTGCTTAAATATGCAGAAACCTCATCAGATTATCTTCTGTGTGGAAATAACAGAGCAACGTAGACAGTCTCCTTAATTTACACCAGAAGATGTATGTGTGTATGTATATTAGAAATGCTCATTGTGGAAGACTTGAAAAATACTGACGAGTATAGAAATTAGATCAAAATTCACTCAGGGTCCATTGAGGAAGTACAGGTGACCCTTGAACAACTTGGGTTTGAACTGCGCAGGGGCACTGAAATGCTGATTTTGTACAGTGCAGTGCTGTACCTGTGTTTCCCTTATGACTTTCTTGGTAACTTTTTCTTGTTTCTAGCTTCCTTTGTTATAATACAGTACGCGGTACGTATAACATACAAAATATGTGTTCATTGACTATGTTATCAATAAGGCCTTTGGTCCACAATAGCCCATTAGTAGTTATGTTTTGGGGAAGTCAAAAATTATATGCAGGTTTTTGACAAAAATTATAAGCATGGGGTCGGGGATAGTGTCCCTAACCCCTGTGTTGTTCAAGGGTCAACTGTAGTCACACGCGTATGCCCTTGACTCCCTTCCCGCCCTCCTTCCACAAAGAAAAGGAGCCAGGCTCGGAGTATCTTGGCCCAAAATATCTTGTGAATGGTTTCAGCCAAACCTTTAAGAAACAGTTTCTGTCCATATGTGCTTAGAACATAAAAAGATATAAGATGCCATTTTTTATAAAGCTAGCATAGCACTAAAGCAAACTCAGATAAGGTCAATTCAGAAGAGTAGATAGTGCCCATTGTCACAAACACAGATGCCCAAATTCTAAGTAGAATATTAGCAAGTAAACTCCAATAACATATTAAAGAGCATGTAACACAAGTAAACTTCATCCCAGGAATGTAATTCACCGTATTAGCACCCAAAGAGGAAAAATCACATAATCATCTCAATAGAGGCCAAGAAAGTATTTGATGAAAGTCGACCCTCATTCATGATTTAAAAAACAAGAAAAGCAAGGAAAAGAAAAACTTCTTAACTAACTGGGAAAGAAGGGACCCACCTTAACTTGATAAAGGCTATCTCTCCGAAACCCACAGCAAACATGTACTTCATGGGAGCTATCAGAAGTGTTCCCACTGAAGTCAGAAATCAGATAAGGCTGCCCATTATCACCACCACGGCTCAGAATTCTGGAGTTCCCAGATAATATAGTAGAACTAAGAAAAAAATATTTTGTAAAAAGCCAGTACGCCACTACACGGCAGTAACCGCTGTTACTGTTTTGATGCGTTTCCCTCTTCCCTCGGTGCTTTTTTAAAAAACACAATGCAGCTTCTGTACAGCCTTTCTCCACTTAGCGGCTCCTGCCCCTGGGGTCCCGGGCCGTTTGCAGCCTTTAACCCTGTCCCCCTTCAACACTGCAGAAAAACGCCTGCGCCATGCTGAAGGACGGAACCGCAGGCTCCCACTTCATGGCCTCCCCGCAGTGTGTGGGCTACAGCCGCAGCACGGCGGCCCCTCTCACCATGACCATGTGCCTTCCTGACCTGAAGGAGATCAGACGGGCCGTGAAGCTCTGGGTGGAAGCGCTGAACGCCCGGTCGGTCTACATTGCCACGGATTCTGAGAGTTATGTGCCCGAGATCCAAGAACTCTTCAAAGGGAAGGTGTGTGTGGGCCCGGTGGGGGTGCGGCGGGAAGGGAATCAAAGAAAGCTCCAGGGTGGCCCCACGGCTCCCTCTACGTGCTTTATGTCCTTCTGACACTTAGGCATTTCCGCTCCAGTTCCTATCCTTCCTTCAAACCCTGGCCCAAACACCTTGGCCCATTCTCTCCAGTTTCCCCTGCATTCTTGTAGCTAATGTGTCCCTACTGGAGCTGTCACAGTATTTTATCACAGCTGCTCTCGAGGCACTGTCTAGTCTGTGTGAGACTAGAAACACGTCCCACTTCTTCCCAAACGTTGTGGCTTCTTGAAGGCAGGATCAGAGGCTGACTCACCATTCTGTTCCTCAGCTTGTAGAGGCCTTGCCGTCACCATTGTCTAGGTTAGTGCTTAACACGGTAGACACTCGGTGACTGTTGAATAAGGGCTTAAAGAGTGGGCCCTTGGGAGAAATCCAGTGTAACAGATTAAGAGCTGGACTCTGGAGCCAGAGAACTTGGGTGCTACTCATTGTGCAGTCTTGCACAAGTTACTTTAGTTCTCTGTACTTCTTTCGTTCTCTGTAAAATGGGACTGAGAGTAGTCCTGTTTCATAGGGTGATTGTGAAGATCAGATATGAAGAAAATAAAACCATTCCAGTGCAAAACAAGTGCTCAATAAAGTTAGCCATCACTGATAGTAGGAGTAGGTGGTTGATGAATAAAGGGAATGCTCTTTTGTACTTCGTAAATGCTTAAGGAAGTGGTGAATAGTAAATATTCAGTGTGTGACTAAAGAGTGGGATGTGCTTGGTGCTCTATCAGTGGAGGGTAGGTAAGAAATATCAATAAAGTGACTGAATTAATACCAAGCATTCAATAAGGTTTTGTGGAATGAATGAAAGCCCTAAACACCTGCACAGACCTTAAAAGGTTTGCTTTCTAACAGTGGGAACCCTTGGCTTTATGTGAGGGGCTCCCTTCTCTCTTTTAGCCCAGACACCAGCAGGAAGCCCTGACTTGAAAAGAAGGTGCCAAGTCAGCGCATCCTGGCCTGCCTCCTTCCCACCCGCTTTTTAGAAGACCATCAGAGCTGGGAGACCTTGGGGCTCCTCCAGCTCAGCCCCTGCATGTTATAGCTGAGGAAACCAAAGTCCCAAGAAGGGATAGAATTTACCCAGGAGGTCTCAAAGCTAATGATAGTGGGTATGACACGGAGCGGGTAAGTTTCAGGGCGTGGGTGGAATTATTCGGGGGATTTTGGCCATGATTATACTAGTATTATTTCTCTGCTACCATCCAAATAGCAAGATGATGATTTTTGTTAGATCAGAAATCTCTGTGTGACAGCAAAGCACTTTCAGCCCCAGCTCTGCCCCCACCCCCACTTCTGTACTAAGTTGAAGCATTTGGAGAGTCCCTGGGAGTTTTTTCGTGAGTTTTTAGAGTTGATATATTTGTTACACGTTAAGTCTCTTGCCATTTTCTATTTCCTGTTCATGTGCCACTGTTGTTGTCCTTGCCTACTCCTCAACCCCTCTGTCCATGGGGTCAGAGCCCACCCTTGCTCCTCCGTTAGGCTGGGCCACTGCTGAGCTGAGGATGCTGATAAATAAGATGTAGTCTTGCCTTCCAAGACTCCCAGTCTAGACTCAGGAAAAGAGACTTTGCACAGAACTCTAATATATGCTGCAAGAGAGGTCCGGGAGCTTGAGGAGAGGCAGGGGCTCATTCATTCCTGTGTCCAGTCAACAGATATTTATTGAGACAGGCCCCAGCCAGCAGTGACAAGAAGACCACCACAGCCTGGCCCCATCAAGTACAGGAGGCTGATCTTAATCAGAGTGAAAACTACAAGCTGAGATACGTGCTCCAAAGTAAAGGAATGTGGTTCTGTGAGAGTATAGAGCAGAGGACCCTGGCCTAGACCAGGGTCTGCAGAGGTGAGACTGGAGCTGCAGTGAGGGTCAGGTAAGAAGCAGACAAAAAGATGAATGCTTCAAGCAGAGGGAGAGTGCATGCAAAGGTCCTGAGGCAGGAAGGGCCTGGTGGATAGTGGCTAGAGCTCAAGGGATGATGGGGGAAGGTATGAGAGGTGGAGAGGTGGCTTGGACAGGGCCTTGTAGGCCACATTCAAGATTTTTCATCTTCATCTGAAGAGAAGTAGGGCACCATTTAAGGGTGTTCAACTTGCAGTGGAGGGAGGGACAGAGAAAAAGTTGCTGCTCTTTGGTTCCAGCTGCTCTGTGGTAAACACACAGAGGCAGTGAGGGGACCCATGAGGAAGTAAGAGATTGTGGTGGCTGGGCCCCTGGAGTGATGGTCCACCAAGAGAAGGGGTCACTTTTGGGGAGTATCTCGGGGACAGATTGAACAAGACTTTGGGGCTCAGAGGCATCCAGGCAGCAGAACAGGATGGGTGGAGCCCTATGTGATCAGATCACAGTTTGATGGGGAGAGCCACACCTGCTGGCCTAGGGCTTCATGAGAATGGTGGAACTCGAGCTGAGCCTTGAACTAGAATAGGAAAAAGACACTCCAGGCAGAGGGAACCACACCAGTGAAGGAACCACACTAGAGGGTGAATGATGCTGTATTTGGAGCTGAGGCTGGCAGTGGGGGAAGGGTGTGCCATGTGGGGGTGTGCTGAGACAGCATCTGGGCAACACTGCCGGCAGAATGCCCGACCCCATGTCTGAATCCTCTGTGCACCTCCTTTTGTGTCTGGCACTTCTGTGCAGGGGAAGAAAGCTGGGGGTATGGCTGCAGGCCTTGGCCAGACTAGCCACCTTTGCCTGCAGCCACCCTGGTGAAAACGTTCTGCCCTCCCTCCTCCAGGTGAAGGTGGTGAGCCTGAAGCCCGAAGTGGCCCAGATCGACCTGTACATCCTTGGCCAAGCCGACCACTTTATTGGCAACTGTGTCTCCTCCTTCACCGCCTTCGTGAAGCGGGAACGGGACCTCCAAGGGAAGCCGTCCTCTTTCTTTGGCATGGACAAGCCCCCTCAGCTGCGGGATGAGTTCTGATCCTGGCTGGAGCATGTCACCAGTCTAAGCTGGTCACACTTGCCAGGCCTGACAGCCAGCAGTGCTCCCAGGACCCATTCCCAAGGATGCAAGCTCTTCCCCCTCGCCAGAGACAGGAAAGCACCAGGGACTTCTGGAGGAGGAGGACTCCATCTCCCGGGGCACAGGGCTTTCAGGCTCCCGAGCCAGAGCGTCTCTAGTCCCTGTGTGCCTCTGCTGTTTCTCCTGGGGATTTCTCACACTGGCAAAGCAGTCTGACCTCCATCTTTTGGTCTGCCCTGCTCTGAGCAGCCTAGGGGGCTGAACTCTTCTCAGTGATTTTTTTATATAAAGAGAGACAGAGGTTCTTATAGTTTTGATATGAGGTCATGACTACCCTAGAACTCTCCCTCATTTTTAAAAATCAGTGAAGTTCATTACTGTAGGTATCTAAAGTGACCTTGAATGAGGATGAGGCCAGGGGTGGAGCGGTTGTATTGACCCCTTTTCCAGCTGACCCCCAAAGTAGCCCTTAGACTGGGTCAGAGCCAACCCCGCTGCCTGGCCAGAGCCATCATCTGCCCCTCTTCCGAGCCCATTTCCATGCTCATTGGGGCATGAGCACTTGTCTCATTATAAACACTATGCAAGTAGAAGTTAGGAATCATGATGCTGTGCACTGCTCTGCTGCAGACACGGAGTGCTGCCCACACAGCACGTTCCAAGTAAGGAGCACCTGCCATCAAACGAGACCATCATGCTATTGCTCTCAGAGTCTCCTGGTGCTTGGTGACCTGCCACAAACCTGGCTCCATCGAGATCTTGGAGCGTATCACCAGGGACCAGCAGTGGATGGCCTGGCGGTATCCTTCTGAAGGCTGCCCTCTCCTCCTTCATCTGTGTCCTAAGGGGCCTGGTTGTAGAATTTTGCCATTAAGTTGCTATCCAAAACCTGTCCCCGCAGCCTCCTGCCTGTGGCTGGAGCTCTGAGGCCATATTCTCACAAGGGAGCGTTTGCTAAGCCTCTGACCAGGTAGGAGATACCCCTGACCCAGAAGCCATCAGATTCCCAGTCTGCCCTTTCCTGTCCGATAAAATCTCTGCCAACCCCATGAGGCTTAAAGTATTACATTGTGCGTTTTTTTTTGTTTTTGTTGTTATTGTTGTTTGTGGGGTTTTTTTGTTGTTTTTTGTTTTTTGGGTTTTTTTTTTTTTTGACTTTCAGATGCTACAGTTGTGATAATCCATGACTCCTAAGATTCTGTGATGTTTTGGCCTTGTGGTTCTAAAATTCATGTCTAACACCTGCTGGTGTCTTCCCTGCCATGTGCCTTCCCTTGGCCTTCAATCCTGGGAAGGTGGAGGAGAGTCTAATGACAGCCAAGCCCAGAGCTCCGTGCAGGGCTTCTCCCTTAAGTTACCTTTGGGAAGAAACATTGTCTTTGTCAAGGCCAGAGGTTGCAGAGCAATAAGGATTTCAAACACCAAAGGTGGCCTTTGCTGCTTGGAGCTGCTGCCCGACTTGAAGCAGAGAAACTAGAGAAAGGGCTTGGGAAATGTGAGATGTTCTAAATCCTGGGTGGACCCTGAGAGATGGCTTGTCTGTTCAGACTTGTTCACAAGCTTCACTCACGGGTGCAGGGGCCTGTGCACGCCTGCCTCTGTGGGGTCGCTGGGGAGGGGCGGCTCACTTCTGGTTTTGTGTGCTGAATTTGTTCGCTGTTCACAGCCTCACACTAGGCACACGCTTTAGAGTCTGGGGCTCTGATGGGCCATCCAGATCACTTTGATTAGCGTTGGCAGTGGTAACAACTCGTGTTTCTGGCGAGAAGATGCCAGTGTTGTAGTCAGATTCAATTGTGTTCCACAGGCAGGCACTCTATTCCTCTTTGACCCAGTTGCCTCACCTATAAAAATGGTGATAAAAACCGATGGGGTTGTTGAAAGCCTCAAATCAGATAAAGCATGTATAAGAGGACGTTGTAAACTAGAAAGAACCAAAGGCGCATATATGGCTGCTGATTAATTTGATGGCCTGTTGTCGCACACCTACTCTGTGCCAACACTGTGCTTGTCAAGTGCTTTATGGGAATTTAGCCCCCACTCCAGCCCTGGGCGTAGGAACTGTTAATATCCTTCTCTTGCTGCACAGGGAAAAACTAACACTCGAAAAAATTCTCATAATTTTCTCGAGGCCACATAGCTGGTGGTGTTAAGCCAGGATCTGACCTCCCAAAGCAATTACCATTAGCCCCACACCCCCCCCCTTACTGCCGCCAGTTCACAGGATGTACTTTACGCAGTGGGGGTGGGGAGCGGGGTTCAGATGGGAGAATGATCAGCCACTTTAGTTCCCACTGGGCTCCTGCTATGGGTCTGTTACTGCCAGGAGGTTTTGGGGAAGGAGAAATCACCCAAAAACAAAGCCCACACGAGGCTTGTAGTTATTTCGGTATTTATTCCCACATTCTTTCATTCGAATCACCAACTATGTGCCAGGCTGTGTGTTAGGTACTAGAGATTCAGCAGAGAATCAGACATAAAGTCTGTTCTTAAGGGATTTGCATTGTAGTAAGTACACGACCCAATGCAGACATGTACTGGGGGAGGTACTGACCAACTGCTATGAAGAAAAATAAAGGGTCTGGGGTGTTCGCAGTGCTGTTCTGGATGAGGAGTTCAGGTAAAGCCTCTCCCAAGAGCTGCCAGAAAGAAGGAAGGGGCCACTCATTCAGATATCTGGAGGCAGCACATTCCAGGCAAAGGAAACAGCAGGTGCAAAGGTCCTGAAGCTGGAACGACTGAGTGAAGAGTGGCAAGGAGCTTGCATGTTTGGAATGGCAGGACTGAGGCAGGGAACAGAGCAGTAGATCAGAGCAGTAGATCAGAGCAGTAGATCCTGGAAGCCAGTGGTAAAGTCCAAACTTTTATTTGGAGAGATGGGGAGCTTTTGCAGGGTTCTGAACAGAGAAGGATCAAGATCTGCTTATAGTTTGAGGGACCCTTCTAGCTGCATGTGGAATAAAGGTGGGAGGGTGGAAGCATGGAGACCAATGCAGGGCTGGTGCTGGGATACAAGCCAGGTGGTGGGGCTCAGGCAAGGACCATTGCATTGAAGGTGATGGGAAGTGGGCAGATACTGGATATATGAATTATTTTTAAATTTCAAGCTTTTTCATTTTTTTAAGGTTTTATTTTTAAGTCATCTCTCTACCCCCAATGCGGGGCTCAAACTTAGAGCCCTGAGATCAAGAGTCACACATTCTACTTACTGACTGAGCCAGCCAGGTGCCCCATTAAATTTCAATCTTTTTTAAAGATAGGAGTCTTTGTATATTTTAATAATGCAATGTATACAATTTCATATGTTGTTTTTCACTTAACAGTATATCACATTTTCCATGTTGGTACACATCCTGAATAAACGTTTTTAATGACAAGATTCTATTGAGGGGCGTCCCATAGTTTAATGTCCTATTAGGAGAACTTAGTATGTTCCCAATTTTTCACTATTATTATTTGAATAATATTTTTATTTACTTTTTTTTCCTGTAATATGTTCATGAAGATAAATTCCCAGAAATGGATTTTATTTTTATTTTTTCATTTTTTTAAGTTTATTTATTTATTTTGAGACAGGGCACGTGAGTGGGGGAAGGAGCAGAGAGAGAGAGAGAACCCCAAGCAGGCTCTGCACCATCAGCACACAGCCTGATGCGGGGCTCCAACTCACGAACCATGAGATCATAACCCAAGCCAAGGTCAAGAGTCAGATGCTTAACTGACTGAGCCACCCGGGTGCCCCGCAGAAATGAATTTTAGATCAAAGACCTAAAGGTAAAAATTTTTATTATGGAAAACCTTAAATCTACATAAAAATTGTGAGTAATGAACTCCCAGATCAGCGATTCTCAACATTTCACGGGTCTTGTGTTATTTGCTCTTCCACCCCCAAGTCCACATGCTGGAGTCTTTCAAAGAAAATCTGAATATGTTTTGAAGGAAGAGCCAACAGAATTTGCTGAGGCACCGAATGGGGGGTAAGAGGGAACCAGAGTCCTAGGATGCGCTAAGGTTTGGGGCCCAGGCAATGGGAAGGAGTCGTCCCCGACTTACAGGCTGGCATTGAAGGTGGGCCACCTCACCTCCAAGTTCCAGGTGCTAATGGTGGTCCAAGCAGTTTCTTCGAGGTGGTCTCCAGAGACTCCTTAGCTGGTTGACAAGGCAGATTCTGGGGACCCGCCCACCTGAGGAATCAGAATGTTTTATAGGTAGCGCCTAGGTATCTGCATCTTTTTTTTTTTTAATGTTTATTTATTTTTGAGACAGAGAGAGACAGAGCATGAACGGGGGAGGGGCAGAGAGAGAGGGAGACACAGAATTGGAAGCAGGCTCCAGGCTCTGAGCCATCAGCCCAGAGCCCGACGCGGGGCTCGAACTCACGGACCGCGAGATCGTGACCTGAGCTGAAGTCGGACGCTTAACCGACTGAGCCACCCAGGCGCCCCTCCAGGTATCTGCATCTTAAGAAGCACCTACAAGTGATTTTGATGCCCAGTGGCCCAAGATCTATCTACTCACTTGTGGTCCTCAGACCAGCAGTATTGACATCACCTGGGGCAGCTTGTTAGAAATGCAGACTCCCAGGGGTGCCTAGGTGGCTCAGTTGGTTGGATGTCCGACTCTTGATTTCGTCTCAGGTCATCTCACCGCTTGTGAGTTTGAGCTCCATGTTGGGCTCCGAGCTGATGGCACAGAGTCTGCTTGGGATTCTGTCTCTCTCTCTCTCTGCCACTCCCCCTCTTGCTCTCTGTCTCTCTCAATATAAATAAATAAACTAAAAAAAAAAAAAGGGCAGACTCCCAGGCCCCATCCCAGACCAGCTGAGTCAGAGAATCTCTGGGAATGTGGCCCAGGATTTTTTTTTTTAAAGATTTTATTTTATTTTTAAATGTTTATTTTGAGAGAGAGAGCACATTTGAGCAGGGGAGGGGCAGAGAGAGAGAATCCCAAGCAGGCTCTGAATTAGTACAGAGCCCCACATGGGACTCCCATCTCATGAGCCATGAGATTATGACCTGAGCCAAAATCAAGAGTAGGACACTTAACTCATTGAGCCACCCAGACACCCTTAGATTTTAATCTGTCCCCCCTACCTGGGTCTTGAACTCACAACCCTGAGATCAAGAGTAGCATGCTCCACCGACTGAGCCAGCCAGGCACCCCTAGCCCAGGAATATTTTAACAATCTCTCCAGGAGCTAAAATCTGAGCAAAGCTGCCTGCAGCAGGATGTGGGGAGGGGATCATGCACTGTGATCAGCCAGCAAGTGTTAATGGAGGGCCTTCTCAGCAGGCCCCTCCCTGACAAGCCTTGAAGTTCCCACCAAGCGTGGTCAATGGGGTAGTTTTAGGTGCCTGGTAGTTCTCAGTTTGGGTTGTGACTAGACAGAATTTGATTTACTGAATTTCATTGTTTTAGGATGGGGTCAATTTATGTAAGTGAAACAATGGGAATTACATTTTTTAAATGTTTTATTATTTTTGAGAGAAAGAGCACGAGTGGGGGAGGGGCACAGAGGCGGCGGTGGTGGGGGGTGGGGGGCGGCCTGCGGGGACAGAAGATCCGAAGTGGGCACTGCACTGACAGCAGTGAGCACTCGGATTCAGGAACTGAGACCATGACCTGAGCTGAGGTTGGACACTCAACCGACTGTGCCACCCAGGTGCCCCACATTTACAAAAAAAAAAAAAAAAAAAAAAAAAAGTAACTCCGGTAGAGGCAGGTTGTAGATTAGGCAGAAATGAAAAAGCTGGTATTCAAAGGAACCAAAGCTGGGAAACGCTGTCCTGATACATCATAAATCCTTCAGAATATATGGAATGGAGTGAAAAGGAAGGGAGGAAAGACAAGGAAGGAGAGAAGGGATAGAAGGAAGAGGTGAGTTCTCATTTCCATGTTCCGATCACTTCAGAGAAGCTTAGTGAATAATAAGATTTGCCTGGCCCCAAAATAAAGATCCCTTTTCCTCCTCAGTTTTCTCTCTTTCATTAGTGGAGTTGACAGAAAAAACCCCATAGCCTAAAGGCAAATCCTGCAGTCTGGATTATGTTGTCAGAATTAATTCAAATTCTTACTTGAAACCTGGTTTATTTCAGAGCTGGGACGTTTCCCTTGAAATAACATTATTTAAGGACAAGCAGGTTTAGTTTGTTTTTACGTCTAATCCTTTATTGATCATCAGCTCAGGGTGCCAAGCCCAACCAGGTGAACAGCGGGACTGGACGGAAAGGGACAAAAGGCCTGCCCCAGAAACCGTCTCCTTCTCAGGTATGGTGACTCAGCACAAGTGGGGAACAATGCCCACCCAGGGGTGGCAGAGGAGGAGCCTGGGAAGATGCCCCATCCCTCTCTGAAAATCTGCCTCTCTTAAAAAAAAAAAAAAAAAAATTGGCAGTGCACCTTGCCATTTGACATGTGTTCTCTCGAGTGTGGGGGATATTTTCCTTTCTAACAATGTGCTCAATGGCTTAGGGGGTACAGGGCGCTAGCAAAAGAGAATTATCTTCTTGTTTTCTCACTCCTGCTAACAATGCCAAAGAGAAAGTCTCAGTTCAGTGCCAGCAGGTCATTAATTTCTGTACCACTTGCTAATAATCTGCCCAGGCAACAGAGAGCAGACCTCAGAGTCAGACATTAGCTAGCTAGAATTTAGTGACACTGTTTTGCTTTCATTTTGTTTATGTCAGAGATGCTTTGTATTTGCGTTTTTTTCATTTACAGATGTGGTTGACAGCTTCCTTTTAAGAAATGTATTTAGTTTACAAAAAGTGAGTTGATGTAGAGAAATGTATTAAGTAAATGATGTGGTGTGGATTATGAAGGTGAAACCTGGGAGACCTCACTGAGCCTCATCTTTATGCCAGGCCCTGGAGACCCTCCGAATGAGACCTACAGGGCTGTCAGAGGGGAGAAGCAAGTGCTGAAATTACTGTGAGAGAGAAACTCCACTGTGAATTCGTATTCCACTCGCCCTTCATGTCTCCGCGCTACTGTTTAGGCTTTCCCTCTGCTTATATCACACTCAGTAGTGTTTCAAGATCTTACTCTAAGAAATTTTCCTCTCCTGAGCTCCTAGGACCTTGAAATTGTAGTAATACCCAATATGTATCGTTTACCACTTGCCAGGCCATGTTTAAGCACCTTATATAAGCAACCATCTAGTTCACAGACTAACCCTATGAAGTTGATCCTCCTATTATCTCCATTTTACAGATAAGGGCACTAAAGCACAGAGAGGTGGAGTAACTAGCTCAAGGTCACACAGCTTATGAGGAACCCTGGAAGTAAGAGATTAAGAACCAGTGTCCTTGGGGCGCCTGGGTGGTTCAGTGGGTTAAGTGTCTGACTTCATCTCAGGTCATGATCTTGTGGTTCATGAGTTCAAGCCCTGCATCGGGCTCTGTGCTGCTCAGAGCCTGGAGCCTGCTTCGGATTCTGTGTGTGTCTCTCTCTCCTTCTGCCCCACCCCCGCTCACACTGCACTGCCTCTCTCAAAAACAAATAAAAAACATGAATAAAAAAAATTAGTGGCACCTGGGTGGCTCAGTCAGTTAAGCGTCTGACTTCAGCCTAGGTCATGATCTCACAGTTCGTGGGTTCGAGTCCCATGTCATGGCTCTGTGCTGACAGCTCAGACAGAGCCTGGAGCCTGCTTCAGATTTTGTGTCTCCCTCTTTCTCTGCCCCTCTCCCGCTTGTGCACTCTCTCTCTCTCTCTCTCTCTCTCAAAGATAAACATTAAAAAATAAAAAAAAACTGAGGGGAAAGACTGTGAAGTGAAAACCAGAAAGAGAGCTAAGTTTGTGGGGAGCAGTGAGCAGTGTTGTGTGGGGATCCAGGGAGTTGGAGAGCAGAGATGAGGTTGCACAGGAAGCCTTAGCCTTTTCCCTCAGGGAGCCAGAGAAGGCTTTTTAACCTAGAGTGTTTGATCACATTTTAATCAGGGCTAGTCTCTGGGTCAAGGGCAAGCAAATAAGGTGATGGTGGAAGGAGGGGCTTTTCAGGGCTCACTAAGGGGCCCCCTGAGCCATCTATGTGCAAAGGGGTCCCCGTGGTGCCCCTTGAGGGCAGAGCTCTGACTATGGAAGTTATTCAAAAATTTTATTGAAAATAAATTCATGGGGGCGCCTGGGTGGCTCAGTCGGTTAAGCGTCCGACTTCGGCTCAGGTCATGATCTCACGGTCCGTGAGTTCGAGCCCCGCGTCGGGCTCTGTGCTGACAGCTCAGAGCCTGGAGCCTGTTTCAGTCTGTGTCTCCCTCTCTCTCCGACCCTCCCCCGTTCATGCTCTGTCTCTCCCTGTCTCAAAAATAAATAAAATGTTAAAAAAAAAAAAAGGAAAAGAAAATAAATTCATGCTCAAGGTAAAGCATTCAAAAAGTACAAAAGAATGTACCTGTAGAGTGAAAAAAAAAGTGTCTGATCCTAGCCCAGAACCCTCCCCAGAGGCAAACAGTGCTAACAGTCTCTTGTAAGCCTTTCAGAAATTTTCCATGCTATCTCTGGAGCTATGTCTATGTATATATCCTCTAAAAAAAAAAAAAAAAAAACCACAAAGTCGTACTGTCTGGCTTTTGCTTTTTTCACATAACACATTTAGAGCTTTTTCAGTATCAGGTGTGCAGATCTTTTTCATTCTTTTTTCCCTCCTCATAATATCCCACAATATGAATGGAGCATAATGCATTTAACCTATTCTGAGATATTCGAGTTTGGTGTTTTGGCCACATGTGCAAATACATCAGTGGGATACGTTTCTGGTAGTGGACCTGGTGGGTCAAAAGGGTGTGTGTATGTGTTGGTGAGACGCCTCAGTTTGTCTCCACAGGATTGTTTGCGTGTCCTATCAACACTGGCTGGCTTCCCCCAGAGTGAGTGATTCAAGAGACCAAGGCAGAAGCTGCAGTGTCTTTTATGACCTGGCCTCATAGACCATAAGTCATACACCATCACTTCTGTCACTTTAATTGCTCACACACGCCGACCCTCTTCAATGTGAGGGGCAGAGGTAGGAGGAGGTGAGGATCATTGTGGGCCATGTTGGAGCCTGACTACCACAAGCTGTTTGTTTGTTTCAGTTAACGTGCAATAAAATTAACTCTTTTTTTTTTTTTTTTTGGTGGATAGGTCTAGGAATGTTAACACGTGCCTTTGTGTAACCACCACCGCAGACAGGAAACAGAACAGTTCCATCACCCCTCAAAAAACCCTTGTGTTTCCCATTGTAGTGACACACTCTCTCCACCCTTAACCTGTGTTAACCACTGATCTATCACTATAGTGTTTGTCTTTTGGAGAATGTCACATAAATGGAAGCCTGTAGCATGGCACCTTTTGAAACTGGCTTCTTTCGCTCAGAATAACGCCATCGAGATTCACCTAAATTGTAGCAGGTGTCAATAGTTCATTCCTTTTCGTTGCTGAGCTGTGTTCCATTGTATGGATGGACCACATTTTTGTTTATTGATTTACATATTGCAGGGTAAATCCAAATTGGGAGGGGAGATGAATAGAGCTGCCAGAAACATTCATGCACCAGACCCTCTCTCCCGTCCTTCTACTCTGATGACGACCGCTGTGTTAAACCTTTTAACATTGTGCCACAGGTCCCATAGACCCTGCTTATCTTTTTTCAACCTTTTCCCCTCTGCTGTTCATATGGGGCAATTTCTACTGACTGTCTTTGAGTTCATAGTTTCTTTCTTTCCTGTGACATCTCCATTCTGCTGTTGAGCTCACCTATTGAGTTTAAAATTTTTGTTTATTGTAGTTTTCCATTTCAAATCTATATTTGGTTGGGGCACCTGGGTGGCTCAGTTTGTGAAGAGTCCAAGTTCGGCTCAGGTCATGATCTCTTGATTCATGAGTTCAAGCCCCACATTGGGTTCTGTGCTAACAGCTCAGAGTCTGGGGCCTGCTTCAGATTCTGTGTCTCCCTCTCTTTCTGCCCCTCCCCTGCTAGCACTCTGTCTTTCTCTCTCTCAAAGATAAACATTTTAAAAAATTGTTTTAATAAAAAAATAAGATAAAATAATCTATATATTTGGTGTATATCCATATACCAAATGGAGATCTTAATGTATATCTGCTACTTATGAAAAAACTGAAGAAAGCCCAGAGTCTCCATCCTTACTTCTTGGAGTCTTTTATTTTTTTTTTAATTTTTTAATGTTTATTTATTTTTGAGAGAGAGAGAGAGAGAGAGGGAGAAAGAGAGAGTGCAAGCGGGGGAGGGGCAGAGAGCACAGGGCCTGACACGAAGCTAGACCTCACGAACTGTGAGATCATGACCTGAACTGAGGTTGGATGCTTTAACCAACTGAGCCACTCAGGCGTCCCCTGCCGCCCCTCACCCCGCTTTTTTTTAAGGAAGCTCCAGCCCCAATTTGGGGCTCGAACTCATGACCTTGAGATCAAGAGTCACATGCTCTACTGACTGAGCTAGCCAGGCCCCTCTCAAATTTACCGTTTTAATCAATTTTAAGCATACAGTTCAGCGGCAGTGAGTACGTTCCCATGGCTGTGCTGCCATCACCACTTAGCCATCTCCAACCCTTTGTCTTCTTCCCAAACTGAAACTCCATACCCATTAAGCACTAACTCCCCCTGCTCCCCCTGGAGTATTTTTACAGCAGTTGCTTTAAGGGCTTTTCCAGATCTTTCCAGCACCTTCGAGTTGGCATCCTTTCATTGTCTTTTCCCGAGCAAGCTGAAATGTTCCTGCTTCTTTGTATTGCGAGTCATTGACCCTGGACATTTTTAATATCATGTTATGAGCTCCGGGTTACATTGAAATCCTGCAGAGACAGTCGATGTGTTTGTCTCAGCAGGTAATTGGCAAAGTGGGTTTGAGCCGCAAGCTCTGCCTGCCTTCTCTGGGTTGTGGTTCCAGTGTCAGCCCTGTTTTCAAACCCTCTGTGACACCACATACATCTGTCCCGTGCGAGTGTCACTCACTGGCCAGAACTCCGGCATCAGCCTAGTTCATGATTCAGCTTCTCAAAGTGTGCGGTGAGCTGTTTAGGCTAGATCCACTCATGCGCGGCTACTGGGTGAGCCCAGAAGTCCATAAATAACTTTGTGGGGTCACTTTCCCAAAGTCCTCTTTCCTGGCAACTTTGTGGTTCCCTGAAGCTTCATTTACCTGACTCGGATGCGCATTTCCCACAGCTGCACCCACATCTGGGGCCAAAGCAGTATGGGTTCATCCCACCATCTTGGGAGCCACAACTCTTGGGCTCTTGGGAGCCACAGCTCCTGCAGTTAGAGAGGAAGGTTCTTCCTCATAGTTTCAGGCTCCTGTAGGCACCGGCCACTGCCTCTACCACCAGGAAAGCCTGAGGGCTAGGATACAAGAGAATGGGGAAAAGAAATGGGAATCAACCTCATCTCTCTGATGGTTAAGAGACCTCATTCCTGTCTCTGCAGCCAAAACTAGAAGGTGTCTCTCTTTTTTCTTTTTTTTTTTTTAAGTTTATTTATTTTTGCAAGAGAGAGAGAGGGAAACAGAGTGTTAGCAGGGGCAGGGCAGAGAGAAAGTGAGACTCCAGGCTCTGAGCTGTCAGCACCGAGCCCGACATGGGGCTTGAACCCATGAACCGTGAGATCATGACCTGAGCTGAAGCCCAGTGTTTCACCGACTGAGCCACCCAGACGCCCCTAGAAGGTGTCTGCTGTCACCCCCTCCACTTGCACTGATGCCCACCTCTAGGTTCGGAGCTTCACTGACACCAGCCCAGGGAACACCAGAAGGAAAACCAGGTGTAAACTCACTGCCAGGTTGGTGGTACTTCTTCCCCGGTCTGCCTGTGACTGTTGACTTTTCAGAGCCTGCCTGAACTGCTCCAGGCCTCTGTCCAGAGTTTGGAGCTACCTTCAGCAGCAGAGGTCGGGTGGAGACTCCTCACCATCCTACTGGAAGTTGAGGCATGACCTGGGTTTCATTACATCAGCCCCTCTGGCTGTCGAGCATACCGTGGACTGACAGGGCTGGGTTGGGCACAAGGAGGCCTGTGGGGCTGACAGGGGAACCGTCACAGAGATGCCCCATAGGTTGAGTCTTAAAGATGGGTGGTTGTTTTCAGAAGGCTGGATTGGGGATAGAGCTTGCAGGGCAGAGGGATCAGTGTGAGCGATGTCTTGGAGGGGTTTAAGAGCAGATCGGGGAGTCTGGGGCGATGTCTGCAGGACTGAGGCAGGGTGAAGGGGGAACACCATGGGAGAGAAGTCTAGAGAATAGGGTGGGACTCCATGTTGGGAGGTGAGTGGTTGGTTGCTGATTTCTATGTGTTGAAGAAAAAGGCCAGGTAGTGTTTTCCACTAGTGTGCACAGAAAGGAAGCCCCCACCCCCAGACCCGAGACAGGATGTGGGGATGTGCGTGGGCGTCTGAGGTCTTGGCAGGGAAAAATGGCATCTAGGCTGAAAAGGCCAATGTCCCAGTTCCTGTGGAGAAAGAAGGGCACAGTCTTACAGCTGCTGAAAGGGGACACCACACTGCTGCAGACTTTCTTGGGGCAGATGATCTGTGAGAAGGGTGAGGGACATGTCTGCTTCTGTCCCCAGGATGATAAACCTAACATTCCCCAAGGCCTTACTCCAAATTAAGTGGGGTTGAGAGGAGAGGATAGAGGACCAGGTGAGAGTTTAGAGGTGATAGTGACAAAGAGTTTCTACTACATCCTTTTCAAAAAATTTTTTTAATGTTATATTTATTTTTGAGAGAGAGAGAGACAGAGTGTGAGTGGGGGAGGGACAGAGAGAGGAAGACACAGAATCTGAAGCAGGCTCCAGGCTCTTAGCTGTCAGCACAGAGCCCGATGTGGGGCTGGAACTCACGAACCGTGAGATTATGACCTGAGCCGAAGTCAGACACTTAACCGACTGAGCCACCCAGGCACCCCCTACTACATCCTTTTTTATATATTTTTTAAAACCTCGAACCGCACACAGTAATATATTGTTGCAAATAAATTACTCAGTAATTTATTAAACTTGGTAGCTTAAAACAGTGGACATTTATTACTTCATGCAGTTTCTGAGAGTTAGGAATCTGGGATCAACTTCATTGGGTGGTTCTGGCTCAGGGTCTTTCATGAGGTTGAGTCAAGATGGCCAGGGTTGCAGTCATCTGAAGGCTTGACTGGGGCTGGGGGCACCTACTTCCAAGATGGTTCATCCATGTGACTGTTGGCAAGAGTTATTCCCCATGTGGGCCTCTCCGAACAGCTGCTCATGATACAGCAGTTGTTTTCCCCAGAACAGAGAGAGAGAGAGAGAGAGAGAGAGAGAGAGAGAGAGAAACTGAGCCAAAGCTGCAGTGCCTTTTAGAACCTAATCTTAGAAGTGGCACACCAACATTTTTGCCATATTCTATTGGTCATACAAGCCACTGCAGTTCGGTATGGGAGGGGACTATGCAAGGATTTGAATTCAGTGTGTGTGAGGGGGTCTTTGAGGGTGTCCTTGGAAGCTGGCTACCACAACATGTGAATGGATCACTAACAATTCAAGTTTTGTTGTTTTTTTTTTTTTTTTTGTAAATTTAAAAAGATCACTGAGACTTTGTTATTGAGGAAAAGCAAGTTGAGTTTTTCTATTTTCTTACTTAAAAAAAACCCACAAAACCTATATCTTTCTATTATACCCACATATGTAAATGTATAGAAAAAGGTCTGGAAGGATACACTTAAAACCGCTAACTGCATTACCTCTGGGGAGTGAGATGGAATGAAATGTTGTGAAAAGAAATGTATCACTTTTACACATATTTTTCTTTATGGCTTGGATCATTGGGTTACTGTTCAAATTTTATGTTGCTGGAGATCAAACCACCCCAAACTTAGTGATACAAAGCAACAATCCTTGGGGTGCCTGGGTGACTCAGTCGGTTAAGTGTCCAACTTCAGCTCAGGTCATGACCTCACAGTTCGTGAGTTCAAGCCCCACATCGGGCTCTCTGCTATTAACACAGACCCTCCTTTGGATCTTCTGTCCTCCTCTGTCTCTGCTCCTTCCCTGTTCACATGCACTCTCTCTGCCTCTCTCCAAATTAAACAAACATTAAAAAAAAAAAAAGAAACCTGCCACAGTTTTATAATTTTAAAATCTATTTCAGGTAAAAAGTGGGAAATAAAACTTGGAGGCTGCCTTTCCTGGGAGCATCTAAGCATATACTCACAGCTGCGGCATCTAGACTCTTAGGTCCTTCTGTTCTTTGTGACCTTGAGCTTGAGAATCTCAGAGAAATTGAGATAACTTGACAGTTACAACTCATACATCTTACAAGCTATACAAGCTATTCAGTGCACAATTCTTTTCTGTTGTTGTTTCTTTTCTATACCGGGAACCAAGCCCGTTATGTAAGTATTTATTATAGATTTATTTCTTCCCCATGCCTTGTTCCAAAAAGGATTTGAGGAAGCTTATAAGAATTCATACAGCATACTCATATGATCAAAATATATAAATAGATCAAGAAACTAAGGTGAAGGGAAAGGAAAGTTGAAACAGTAAGTTGAGACCAGAAGGGGAAGTTAGTTCTTAACAATATATGCTGCAAAGTCGTAAGTAAATATTTGACATTGCAGGGCCAGAAGGGACTAGATGTTATTTGACTCAGTTCCTCAACTGGCTCTTGAAATCCCTTCCCAACACCCCCAGTGAGTAGCCAGCCAGCTTCAGTTTGCACACCTCTGGTGATGGCAAGCTCACTACATCCCAAGGCAAATCCAACTACTAGGAAGTGTGAACCCAGTGGTCATAAACTCAGATGCTTCCAGGGGCTGGACAGGCAACAAAAATGAACGAGGCAGGTCAGTGGGAAGCTGGGGAGCATATGACAGAATGGAACACACACATCAGTTGTCCCTGGGGCAACTGTGACTCCCTCCAGCTAATGATTGACACATGGAAACCCAGGTCCAGTGTGGCCAAGTCTTGGAGATCCCAATTTATATGGGATCTCCCAATTTATATGGGTTTTTTAACATTCATAACTAATTCTCTATTTTATAAAGTGTTGAGTAGGCCAAATAAAACACAACTGCAGGCAGATGTTGCCTGTGGTCCTCCGCTTTGTGAGTCCAGAAAAGGCCAAAGTTGTGGGCTTTCAAGCTGCATTAGAACAGACTTTGACTCTGGCTCTGCCCCCTTATTCATTTGGTAATCGCTCCATAGCCTCAGTTCTCATCTGTAAAATGGGGATAATAATAGGTCCTAGCTCTTAAAGAGATAGCTATGTGGTAAGAAAGATAGGCTGTAAAGTACTTACCACAGTGCCTGGCAGAAAGGAAGCACCCAATAAATGCAGTGCTGTATATAAATAGTTTATAAATAAGAGAGGAGAGGAGGGAGGGAGGTAGGGAGGGAGGAAGAGATGGAAAAAGAAAGAAAGAAGAAAGAGAAGAAGAAAGAAAGAGAAGAAAGAAAGAGGATATTTATAAATAAACACGCAGTGCTAAATAAATGCAATAAATAAACACACTATGAGGGGCTTTTCTGGGCTTCCTTCCATCCACTGATCTCAAGTCTGCCTATGAAGGTTATTTTTTGATCAGGGTTGTTAAGAGGTTTTTGTGTCCAAACTCTGGGGACTTTGTTTTAATTTTAATTTAATTGTTTTTATTTAATTTAATTGTAATGTAATTGTGCAGTTGCATATATTTTCCCATCAGGTGCTAGAACACACAGCATATTCCTATGTCCAGGTGGGGGTGAGGAACGGATAGGGACAGAGATGTGCCGTGTGTGTGTGTTTGTGTGTCCATGTGTAGACGGGGTTCAGGGGAGAGAGCGTTCTGGCAGGGAGAACCCCTAAAACAAAGGCACAGAGAGGCCTGTGAGCTGGTAGAGCCAGGCCAGAGAGAAAAGAGAAGAAACCCACCAACAGTGACAGGAGGGGCCTGGGGCCTGTTCCTTTGGAGAGGAGGAGGCCTCAGAGAGTTGCGGGCAGGGGCCGGTCTGCAGGGGCAGGGGTAACTGAGAATTATCATGGTTTGCCAATCACTGAATGTGCTGAATGTGCTTCCGTGGGCCTTACCTCATTTCGGAGTAAAGCGTTTGTGTCTCCTGTCCACAAGACTGGCAGCCTCCGAGGAGGAGGGGAATAGAACATTTTTTAAATCTTGCTGCCTTAGAAACATGCCCATTACCTGCAGAGGGCTTGAGAGAGTGAAGGGCCTGCATGGGGGCCATAAGACTGAGTGCAGAGGTGAGAGTGTGGGCTCTGGGCTCACGTGGGGACTCTGTCCCCTTGGCCAGTTTTCCCATCTGTAGGGGGGTGATGTAATCATACCTTCATGCTAGGGGATTGTAAGGATTGATTTTTTTTTTTAATGTTTATTTATTTTTGAGACACAGAAAGAGAGAGAGGGAGGGAGAAAAAGAGAGTGGGAAAGGGACAGAGGGGGACAAAGGATCCGAAGCAGGCTCCGTGCTGACAGCAGAGAACCTGATGTGGGGCTCGAACTCACAAACCATGAGATCATGTCCTGAGCCAAAATCAAACACTTAGCTGACTGAGCCACCCTGGCAACCCTGATGTTCTTGACTTGTTGTAAATGCTCCATAAATGTCTCTTCTGGAACTTTCAGAAGCCTTCCCCTTGGTCTCCTTACCATAGGCCACCATCTTGCTTCTGTGGATTATCTGTCTCCCTCCCCATCTCATCTGCTCTTTCTCATTTCATCCCTTGATCCCACCACCCCGAGGTCTGTCTCTGTAATTCTGACTACTTTAAGTACCTCCTGTACATGGGATCATGCAGTACTTACCTTTGGTGTCTGGCTTACTCATTTGGCATCATGTCTTCAAGGTTCATCCTGCTGTAGCACATGTCAGGATTGCCCTCCTTTTTTCTTCCTTCCTTCCTTCCTTCCTTCCTTCCTTCCTTCCTTCCTCCCTCCCTCCCTCCCTCCCTCCCTCCCTTCCACGTAATTTCTAGACCCAAGGTAGGGCTTAAACTCAAGACCCTGAGATCAAAAGTCACATGCTCTACCGACTGAGCCAGACACGCACCCCAGAATTTCCTTCCTTTTTAAAGCTGAATAATGTTTCATTGTGTGTTTATATCACATTTTGTTGATCCATCCAAAGGACCCTTGGGTTGATTCCACCTTTTAGCTGTTGTGAATAATGCTGCTGTGAACATGAGTGTGCAAATATCTCTTTGGGACCCTGCTTTCAGTTCTTCTGGGTATGTGTCCAGAAATCCAATCACTGGATCATATGGTAACTCTATTTTTAATATTTTGAGGAACTACCATACTGTTTTCCACAGTACTGGCACCAGTTTATATTCCCACCAACAGTGTGCAAGGGTTCCACTTTCTCTGTATCATGACCAACACTTGTCCTTTTCTGTTTTCTGGCAATAGCCATCCCGATGTGTATGAGGTGATATCTCATTGTGGTTTTGATTTGCATTTCCCCTAATGATTAGTGATGTTGAGTTTCTTTTCATGTGTTTACTGACCATTTGTACATCTTATTTAGAGAAATGTCTATTCAAGTCCTTTCTTTGCCCCGTTTTTGAAATCTTTTAAATTTTTATTAAAAATTTTTTAATGTTGATTTATTTTTGAGACAGAGAGAGACAGTGAGAGAGAGGCAGATGCAGAATCTAAAGCAGGCTCCAGGCTCTGAGCTGTCAGCACAGAGTCCTTCATGGGGCTCAAACCCACGAACCGTGAAATCATGACCTGAGCCAAAGTTGGATGCTTAACTGACTAAGCTCTCCAGGCGCCCCAGTTCCTCCTGAATTTTTAAACATTGGTTGGAGTTGTACCTTCAGCAGATGAGCAGGAGGGCAGTCAGAGGAGTGAGGGGAGGGAGAACTCAGATTGAGGGCCAGGAACCCCCCAGTTCTGGTTTGTTCTCCACCACTCATTTGTCCCTGAGACTCTGGCCATTCCTCTTCTGTAAGTGAGGAGTTTATCCAGAATGTTCCCTTACATTTCTGGCATTCTTTCAGAGTGCCAGTAATCATGATGAGTTTTTGGAGGGAGGGTGGGGTTCATGGGGTTCAGAGACGACAGCCAAGAAAGAATTCTTGAAGACATTTTTGGTGCAAAAATGTGATTTTATTAAAGCATGGGGACAGGACCCATGGCCAGGAAGAGTTGCCTTAGAGAAATGTCTATTCAAGTCCTTTGCCCAGTTTTTTTTCTTTCAAATTTATTTATTTTTGAGAGAGAGAGAGAGAGAGAGAGACAGACAGACAGACAGAGCGTGAGTGGGGGAGGGGCAGAGAGAGAGGGAGACACAGAATCTGAAGCAGGCTCTAGGCTCCAAGCTGTCAGCACAGAGCCCAATGCGGGGCTCGAACTCACGGACTGGACTGCAAGATCATGACCTGAGCTGGAGTCGAACACTTGTCTGACGGAGCCACTGAGGTGCTCCTCCTTTGCCCAGTTTTTAATCAAGTTGGTTTTTTGTTGAATCATAGGAGTTCTTTATATATACTGGATACGATTTGCAAATATTTTCTGTAGGTTGCCTTTTCATTCTGTTGATTGTGTAACAGACTGTTTCTCAGTGACCACCATGGAACATTGAAAGTGTTCCTAATGGGGGGCGCCTGGGTGGCTCAGTCTGTTGAGCATCTGATTCTAGGTTTGGGCTCAGGTCATGATCTCACGGTTCATGAGTTCGAGCCCTGCATTGAGCTCCACTCTAGCGGTGTGAAACCTGCTTGGGATTCTCTCTTTGCCCTTCCCATGCATGCTCTCTCTCAAAGTAAATAAATGAACTTTAAAAAAAAGAGAGAAAGTTTTCCTAATGGATATAAATACCCTATCTCTCCCCTAATTCTATTTTCATGAACATTTCCCCTTATCATTATATGTACTTCAAAAACATCATTTTCAGTGGCAACCTAATGTTCCTTCTTACTGACAAATCTTAGTTACCTGACCATTCTCCTAATATTGGACACAATATTTCCCTATTCCAAATTAAGCTGGGATGAACATGTTAGTGTCTAAATCTTTAGGAGCATCTCTCATTATTTTCTCAGAATTGATTCCTTGGAGGGGCGCCTGGGTGGCTCAGTTGATTAAGTGCCTGACTTCGGCTCAGGTCCTGATCTCACGATTCTTGGGTTGGAGCCCTGAGTCGGGCTCTGTGCTGACAGCTCAGAGCCTGGAGCCAGCTTTGGATTCTGTGTCTCCCTCTCTGCCTCTCCCCTGCTCATGCTGCCTCTGTCTCTCAAAAATAAAGAAATGTAAAAAAGAAAAAGAAGAAGGAGAAGAAGGAGAAGAAGGAGGAGGAGGAGGAGGAGAAGAAGAAGAAGAAGGAGAAAATAATAATAATAATAATAATAATAATAATAATAATAATTGATTCCTGGAAGTGGAATGGGCTGACTCAGATGGTTCTTAGTCATTGTGTTAATTTTCCTTACAATTTGCCAATTTCATCCCATCAGCAGGGGATAAAAGTAATCCTCTCTCTGTCCTTGCCAACATTGAGTATTATGCTTTTAAAAATCTGCTAATGTGAAATATGAACGTTGATATTATATCAACATTAATTTTTTTAATGTTTATTTATTTTTGAGAGAGAGACAGAGACAGAGCGTGAGTGGGGGAGGGGCAGGGAGAGACAAGAGACACAGAATCCGAAGCAGGCTCCAGGCTCCGAGCTGTCAGCACAGAGCCCGATGCAGAACTTGAACTCACAAACTGCGAGATCATGACCTGAGCCGAAGTAGGACGCTTAACCGACTGAGCCACCGAGGCGCTCCTAGTATGTTTTTTAATAGTGTGTTGTGTGTTGCTATGCAGAGATGATACAAATAACTGTGACAAAACCCAATCCTGGGACTTTAATTCAGGTCCTAGTTCTGTCACCAGACATCTATGACCTCCTTAGGGCTCTGAGATTTTAATTATCATGGTTTTTTCTTTTTTTTTTAATGTTTATTTATTATTTTTGAGAGATAGAGACAGAGCGTGAGCGAGGGAGGGGCAGAGAGAGAGGGAGATCATGACCTGACTAAAGTCTGATGTTTAACCGACTGAGCCACCCAGGCACCCCTGTTTCCCCCCCCCCCCGCCCCGTGATTTAAGGTGCCTTACAGCTGGGAGAGCAGTTTCCCACCCATTCTTACAGCAACCCTCCAGGAGGCAAATGGGGAAATGAGGTCCAGAAAGGTGAACTCACTTGCCCAAGGTCATACAGCCAGTTAAGGGCCTGAGGAAGAAGCAACTAGCAGCCAACTCCATCTGGCTTTCTTCATAAAACATCAAAGATGGGAATTTAGAAGGCATTAGCTTGATTCTCAGCTGACAGAGCCTCCCTCAGGTTGCAGGCCTTCATCCAAACAACCCAGGCACTCAGCCAAGTGAGAACCATCCAGGGTATCTCAGATGCTTGGCCTTGGTCCAAGCCTGCCATCTTATTTCTTCCTGAAAGGGGCCCTGGGATGCCATCTCCTTGCATGCTAATAAATCACTCCCTTTACAGTCTTTTTTTGAAAATTGAGGTATAATTGACACTATATTAGTTTCCAGTGTACAATGTAATGATTTGATATTTGTATATGTAGCAAAATGGTCATCACAATAAATCCAGTTAACATCTAGTCACCACGCCCAGTTACAAGATTTTTTTCTTGTAATGAAAACTTTCAAGATCCTCTCTTTTAGCTACTCTCAAAATGCAATATAAAAATCATTGACTTCACTCATATGAGGACTTTAAGAGACAAAACAGATGAACATAAGGGAAGGGAAACAAAAATAATATAAAAACAGGGAGGGGGACAAAACATAAGAGACTCTTAAATATAGAGGACAAACTGAGGGTTGCTGGAGGGGTTGTGGGAGGGGGGATGGGCTAAATGGGTAAGGGGCACTAAGGAATCTACTCCTGAAATCATTGTGGAACTATATGCTAACTTGGATGTAAATTATTAAAAAAAAATTAAAATTAAAATTAAAGGGAAAAAAAAGAAAAAAAACCACTGACTATAGTCAACTGTGCTGTACGTGACCTCCCTAGGACTTATTCATTTTATAACTGGAAGTTTGTACCTCTTGATCCCCTTTACTCCTTTGGCCCACCCTCCACTCACCATCTAAGGTAACCAACAAGATGCTCTCTGTATCCATGAACCCACACTTTTGTTGTTGTTGTTTTTGATTTTGATTTTTGGTTTCCACATATAAGTGAGATCATGTGGTATTTATCTTTTTCTTTTTGACTTATTTCACTCACTTTTGCAGTCTTTTCACATGACCCCCTTTCAGCCCACTTTTCCAGATGGTATTAAGTTTCCAAAAAGATCAAACTCTTTCGATTTTTTTTTATGTTTTATTTATTTTTGAGAGACAGAGCATGAGCAGGGGAGGGTCAGAGAGAGAGGGAGACACAGAATCCCAGAGCCTGACACAGGGCCCAAACTCATGAACCATGAGATTGTGACCTGAGCCGAAGTTGGATGTTCAACCAACTGAACCACCCAGGCGCTCGAACCCATAAACCATGAGATCATGACCTGAGCCAAAGGTGGACACTTAACCAACTGAGCCACCCAGGCGTCCCAAGATCAAACTCTCTTAACCAGCAGAACTCCTTACATTTGCAATTATTGTTTCCCTGGAGGACACTATATCCCTCACCCAATAAAGGAAAGAAAGAGATCCACCATTTACAGAGCACCTAAGTGCCAGTCATTGTCCCACACCATACCTCAGTAATCTTTACAACAAATCTGCCCAGTAACATTAATAGCCCCATTTTGCAGATGAGGAAACTGAGTCCCAGAGAGTTAATGTGACTTGCACTGGGTCATTCAGCTATCTGGTGAGACGTGGAGCTGGGATTCAAACCTAAGACCATCTGGACCCCACAATCTAGGCTTGCGATTTTTCATAGCCCAGAGCTGCACTGTCCATATAAACTTAAATTAATTCAAATTGAGTAAATAAAATTCAGTTCCTCAGGAACACTAGCTACATGTCAACTGTCAATAGCCACATGTCAGTGGCTACCACATTAGACACTGCAGATATAGAAAATTTCCATCACTGTGGAAAGATCTTTTGGACAGTACTGCTCTAGAATATCAAAGAGCAGAAAGAAAATTTGGTGATTTTCCCCTCACAAGAGGATCCAAGCCACCTGTCATTTGTCAACCCTGTGGGGAGTCCATCAGAAGTTATTTTCCCTGGATGAGGTCACCATAAAACTGTCTATGAGTGTTCATGCTGTGTTTTACATTTCTCCTGGTTTGGAAGGAGATTGCAAGCTGGATCCATTCAGTCCCATCCATGCTAGGTACCAGCAGATCCCTTTCTTCATTCTCCTCCTGCCCCCAAATCCCTAGGTATCCAGTACTCTCCTCTGTCACAGCGCATTGGGATGTCTCCAACCATTAAAATGAGATGTCCCCACAGGACAAGACAGATGAGGACTGAGAAAAATTTCATGGCACAGTGGGCTTAGTTCTGGCTTGGATGGTCACTGGGTGACATCCTTACTCCTGGGGAGAGGCGTCCTTACTCCATAATGATGAGGGGGAGGACTGATGGAGCTCCTTGGCAAGGGGATGTCTGATCATAATGAGATATGTTTCTCCTGCCTACCAATAGAACTCTTTCCAGAGTTTGGGAATTCTCACTTTGTAAATAAAGGCAGAGCTTCCTGCTGTCATAGAAGCCCCAAAGTTCAGATGTTTATCTTTACAGCTTCTACTACAGGTAAGAGATGGAAACATGTGATCAAAGCTGGACCAATCAGAACGTGGGTGACCAAGAAGCCGGGACTTGGGGAGGGTGGGTGAGAGTGGTATTGAGACAGTGTCCATGGCCAGATGTCCATGGTAATAGCTGGGCACCCAGTGTCTTCACCAGCCCGGCCAAGTAGTACATACTCCCACATGACTTGGCCTCCCGCATTCCTGGCCACTTCGAGAAAATTCCTGGTGATTTTTTTCCCATTACCCTTTTAATAAATCCCATCTCTGCTGCTATCAGTCAGAGTTGGTTTCCTTTGCTTATGATGAACAGTAGAACTCACTGGAATTAGACCAGATCATTTCTAGCTTGGAATTTGCTCCAGCAGGCAGGGAAGGGTCTCTGCTCTGGTCCACATGATCTTTCTATAACAGGACCCTTTGTCCCTACCCCATTGGGCTCATTCCCCTTGTTGCATTCTTGCCATTTCTTCCCTCAAACTTAGCAAATCTCTGGAATCAGGAGGTTGGAAACCCTGCTCTGACTTGTCAATACTTCTTTCATTCTGAGTCCCATCTCCAGGAATCTGGGGACTCAGAAAGTCCTATCTCTATTTTCCTGCTGAAATAATTCTTCCCTGAACATTAAATGCCCCATAGTCCAGGTTGGATGGAAAAGGGGTCTCACTGTGAAAAAGGAAGGGAACATACTAGTAATATATCAAAAATATTGTCCTGCCACACCAGGCTCATCAGGCACCCCAGTTTGCCCAGATTGGGGGCTTTCTTGGGACATGAGACTTTTGGTGCGAAAACAAAGAAGGTCCTGTGCAAACCAGGATGAGTTGGTCACCCTACACTTTAGTACTGTTATTACTACTACTAATCCTGTTCTTCCACATAGCACTTTACAGCTTGCTAAGGACAGAATCAAGACCAGACTCGCATCAACACTGTTTTATCAAAGGTATTTTTTCTTTCTGATTAAGTGAAAACAAAATCTTATGGTTGTTGAAGATTTCATTTTCTTCAATATGAGTGAGCAGAAGCATCTTTTCATATGTTTAAAACCATGTTTTCTATTCCTTTTCTTGGAAATGTCTGTTCATACCCTTTTATCCACCTGTTTGTTTTTGAAAATTATAAAGCAAAAAGGACACCCAGTTAAATATGATGGATTGATGATACTTATATGAACCCCACTCATCCGATAATAAGGAATAAAAGAAATCATCAGCTCACAATGCTAATGGTACAGGAGGGAGATATTAATGGTCCAGAAACTTCAGCAAACTTTTTGCAGACAGAGACAGAAGGGCAAGTAGTAACCAACTTAACAGGGAGGGAGTTATAACCTAGAGTTTGCAGAAGGAAGTATTGATGACTGAAAGAGAAGTCCAGAATCCTTCCATAGAAAGGATGAATGCTAAAGTTGAGGAAATCTCCCAGAGAGTAGAACAAAACAGAACAAGACAAAAGCCCAAAGAGGGAAAATAAGAGAAAACCAATGAGAAAAAATTAAGGGCTCAGTCTATGAGGTTCAACTTCTAAGAAAATTTCCAGAAAGAGAAAACAGAGGTGAAAAAATAGGGAGGAGAAAATTATCAAAGAAATAATACAAGAAAATTTCCCAGAACAAAGAGATACAAGTCTCCAGATGGAAAGGACCCAGCTAACACAACAATGAGGAAAATCACTCACTGAGGGGAGTTATCAAATATTATAATGTTAGAGATAAAGAGAACAGCTTAAAAGCTTCCAAAGATTAAAAAAAGAATTAGTCATAGACAAAGGAACAGGATTCAGAACAGTGTCAGGGGTCTTAAATGTAGATACCAAAAGATAGTCATGCAATGCCTTAAAAATTCCAAGAGAAAATACTTGTCAACCTAGATTTCTATACTCTGCTAAACTATTAATCAAGTGTGAGAATAGCATAAAGACATATTTAGGTATACAAGGGCTAAACGTATTTGTTTCTATGTACCCTTCCATACTGAAAGATGTGCTACACAGAAATGAGGGAGTAAATCCATGAACCAGAAGACACTGGGTCTGGGGAACAGGGAGTCCAATCTAGGAGAAAGACGTAGGAAGGTCCAAGTATGACAGACAGTTCTGCATTAAGTTTGGAGAGCACCAGTCTAGATTGGAGCTGAGGTCTTCAGGAGAAAACAAAACAAAACTCATGGACTTTTTGTTGTATTTAAGCATCTGGAAAATTAAATTCTAAGCATTTACCTGATTTATTGACCCTTTAGAAAATAACAATAGCTATAAAGAATATTAATGAAAAAGAAAAAAAACAAGGCAATTTTTAACCTCAGAAAATACAAAAGATATAGAAGAAATGAAACATAAACGCAGTGAAACACAAACACATTATTTGATTCAGTAGAAAATAGCATTTGTAGTCCTTATAGGGTAAACATGATTTACTGACTTTACTGTATTGAATAACGGTGGGTAGGATAGTAGGGTAGGTAAACAGGAGAGAAGTAAACTGGGACCCAGAGGGTGATTCAGAGTTAGGTATCTTAGTTGGGACCAGCTAACTACGGTGACAAAAGCCTCCACATCTCAATCACTGAATCCAACAAACATTTATTTTCTTGTCTACCTTAAGTGATGGAGGTTGGCTGGCTTCCTGGCCAGCTGCCCTTTTTTTATTTTTATTTTTATTTTATTTATTTATTTATTTATTTTGAAAGAGTTCAAGCAGGGGAAGCACAGACAGAGAGAGAGAGAAAGAGAATCCCAAGCAGGCTCCACAGTGTCAGCAGGGAGCCGATCCTGGCTCAAACTCAAATCCATGAGGTCACAACCGGAGCTCAAATCAAGAGTTGGACGTTTAAGTGACTGAGACTCCCAGGCGCCCCCGGTGGTTTTAAAGGAGTTCCTTCCATTTTGCAGCTCACTCATCTCCTAAGCCTTGGAGTCCTTCACTTTTTTTTTAAGCTTTTATTTATTTTTATTTTTTAAAATGTTTATTTATTTTTGAGAGAGAGAGAGAGAGAGAGAGAGAGAGAGAGAGAGAGAGAGCAAGCAGGGGAGGAACAGAGAGAGAGGGAGACACAGAATCTGAAGCAGTCTCCAGGCTCTGTGAGCTGTCAGACCAGAGCCCAACCCGGGGCTGGAATCCACGAAGTGCAAGGTCATGACCCGAGCCCACGCTGGAGGCTTAACCAACTGAGCCACCCAGGTGCCCCTAAGCTTTTACTCTAATTCCAGTTAGTTAACATACAATGCTATACTTGTTCCAGGTGTAGAGTGGAGTCCTTCACTTTAAAGCAGAGACAGTGTGAACAGTGTATGGGAGGTTTTTATGGGTCACGCCTGAGAATGTACACATCATATTCAACTGGCCGGAAATTGGTGTTACCTGCAAGGAGGGCTGAGAAATGTAGTCTAGTTGTGTGTTCAGGAGCAAGGAAAAAAGTTCTGGGGAGCAAGCAGCAATACCTGCTACCGTAGGCAAAAATAGGGTGTGGGATGAGGAAGAGCATCTCAGAGCATTCATGCAGCACTCAACACATATTTACTGAGCACCTACTATAGACCAGACAGGGTTTTAGGCATGGCAGCTGTAGTGACAAATAGAGACTCTGCTCTCATGGAGCTTCTGTTTAGTGGGGAATGGCACATGGATTCTTACTGTGGGGGGGGGGGGCTGTGAGGGGTGCTGGAATCTTGCCTTCTAAACCAATGTGGCTGGAACAGACTTTTAGCAGTTTTGTAGGGATTTTGGATTTGATTCTAAGACCAGTGAGAATTCCATCAAAGAATGTTAAGCCAGGAACATGACATGATTTAGTTTACTATTTATTTGTTTGTTTATTTATTTATAGGCTCCACGCCCAACGTGGGTCTTGAACTCACTGCCCAGATACCAAGAGTTGCATGTTTTACCTCCTGAGCCAGCCAGGAGCCCCTGTTTTACCTTTTGAAGCGATCACTCTGGCAGCCTTGGGGGAAAATGGCTTGGCAGAGCAGGGCTGGACAGGAGTAAAAGCAGACGTTTCAGGCAATCTAGAGGGGAGGGGAGACCTGCCTGGCATGGTGCGGCGGTACTGAAGATGGAAAAAGGTGGAGAGACAGGAGAAATATTTGAGAGGTAGACTAAGAGATACGGTGACTGAGTGCATGTGAGGGCGTGAAGGCGAGGGAAGAGAAAAGAATGATTCCTAAGGTTTTTGGGGTTTTTTTGGCTTGAGTGCGTGACCCTAAGTGGGAGCAGTCTCAGTAGCGGTTTGGGACCCAAGCCAGATAATGGATGTGAAAGCGCTTTAGGAAAGGTCAAGCGGCGGCTGAAATCGCATGGTGAGCCCGAGGCAGTGAGTTCCATCTTACATTTGGGGAAACTGAGGCACGAGAGACCGGCAGGTGGGGTCAGGCCACGTCCCACACCTCTTCCGTGGATGAAAGGACAGAGGCGCGTGAGGTACCTGCTAAGCGCCCGTACTGTGCCCCGCCCCGCCGGCTTCCCTGTCCGCCGCTCAGGTCCCAATAAAGTTATTGAAATTGACACCGGTTGCCAAGGAAGTGGGTCGCCGAGCCGGGTTGCTAAGGAAGTGAGCGGCGACCATCTCTCCCCATCCGGGGCAGCGGGGAATGGCTGAGCCCGGGGCTTGCCGCCGCCCCCGCCGCCGCCGCCGCCGCCGCCGCCGCCGCCCGCTGTCGGCTCGCGCCTCAGGTGAGTCGGGAGGGGCCCGGGCGCCACCGGGGCAGGTCCGTCGCGCCCGCAGCCCGCCATCCGCCCGGAGGCCCGCGCCGGCGCCGCCGCCTGGCTCTGCTGCTTGGCGAGCGGGAGCATCCTCTGCCCTGACTCCCGGGCATCCTCCGGCCGTCCGGGCGGCCTCGCCCCTCCTCCTTCGGGCGGAGGCGCGGCCTGACCCTCAGACCTGGCCGCCAGGGGCCGGGAGCCATCCGGGGGCGTCTGGGGCCGCGGTCAGGGACCCAGCACTGGAGAGAGGCAGGGGAGCGAGAGCCTGGGGACCGAACCTCGACCGCTGCTCCGGTTCACTGTATGACCTTGGGCCAGTCCCTTTCCCTCTCAGGCTGCAGCCGAGTGTTTGTCCAGGGGTCTCCTAACACTTGCTGCTCAGAGTGCTTAAGAGGATGAGGTGGGTACGTTGAAAGAGCCCTAAATGGGGCGAGGGAGAATTCTTAGGGCCCCCTGACATGGGGACCAAGAGTCCAGTTTTAAATCGGGAGTGTCTGCGTTGGAGACCCTGCATCTCCATTTGGTGATTGTTTGGCCTCGTCTTGGGCAAGTTGATCTCTGAGCCTTCATTTTCTGTAAAATGGGTTAATGAACCTCTGTGGGAAGCCAATGAAACAGAGTATTTGTCAGGTAGCTTGGCACATAGTAAGTGTCCCACAAGCCATTAGGAGGCATGTGGGGTGGTGTGGGCAAGGCTTCCAGGAGGTGACTTTGAGACTGGTGGGATTTAGGTGTGTAGAGCGCCAGCCTGTATGTGTACTCCTTCCCTGTTGACACCACCCCACCCCCCGCCCCCAGTTTTACTTCTCCACGCTGTGCAGAGCAGGGAAGGTGGTGTGGACTTGCACAGGTAGCCCTGGGGGTGGAAACCCAGAGGTCAAGTCCTTGTAGATGGCTGAGGTTAGCTGTCATTGTCAAATACTTGGACCCTGTTGGCCCGTCCAGAGCAAAAAGATATCTTATGTCTTTTGGGACATGCTTAAAGCTTAGTAGCTATTTGCAAGTGTATGATTAAGAAACACTTTTCAGGTACATTATCTCATTTGATTTTCACGGAGGCTTTGCCAGGTAGGTGGTGACGTTATCCCCATTTCACAGGTGGGACTGAGGCTCAGAAAAGGGAATGACTTGCCTGGGAATCTTACATCTATTAAGTAGTGGAGCTGGACACATTTCCAGGTGAATCCTGTATTTTCTCCCCTGTACCCTGATGTCTCTGCTTTCTCAACCATAACTGTTACAAAGCCACAGAGTATTCTTTTGTTTCTTCTGATTTCTATGGTTAGAGGCTTTTCTTCCAGTGGCGAGGAGATAAGATCTTATATAAAACTTCATTTAAATAGATGCCTTCCAGGGACGCTTGGGTACTTAGTCCGTGAAGCATCTGACTATTGATTGTGGCTCAGATCATGATCTCACCGTTTGTGAGATCGAGCCTCACGTCAGGCTCTGTGCTAACAGCATGGAGCCTCCTTAGGATTCTCTCTCCCTCTCAGTCTGCCCCCCCCCCCGGCAAATAAATAAACATTAAAAAAATTAAATAGGTACCATCCAAAGTGTGGACCTCAAAAAAGAGCTGGATTTTTTTTTTAATTTTTTTTAACGTTTATTTATTTTTGAGACAGAGAAAGACAGGGCATGAACGGGAGAGGGTCAGAGAGAGGGAGACACAGAATCTGAAACAGGCTCCAGGCTCTGAGCTGTCAGCACAGAGCCCGACGCAGGGCTTGAACTCATGGACCACGAGATCATGACCTGAGCCGAAGTCAGCTGCTTAACCGACTGAGCCACCCAGGCGCCCCAAGCTGGAACTGTTTTAAAATTTTTAATGTTTATTTATTTTTGAGAGAGAGAGAGACAGAGTGCAAGTGGGGGAGGTGCAGAGAGAGAGAGAGGGAGAGGGAGACACAGAATCCGAAGCAGGCTCCAGGCTCCGAGCTGTCAGCACAGAGCCCAATGCGGAGCTCAAACCCATGAACCATGAGATCATGACCTGAGCTGAAGTCAGACGCTCAACTGACTGAGCCACCCAGGCGCCCCTAGAGCTGGAATGTTTAAAAGGCGACTTCTCTGTCCTTCAGTTCCCTCCTCTTTAAAATGAAAGAAGCAGGCTAGATAGTGTCTGAAGGCCCTTTCAGTGTTCTTGTGCAACTCTCCTTGCAAGCTACTGGTTTTAAAAGCATGGAATCAGGCTGTCTGGGTTCAAGTCTCAGCTCTGCCACCTCTAAGCTGCGTGCCACTGAGCAATTTACTTCCATCTCTGTGCTGCAGTTTCCCCACCTGTAAAATGGGGATAACGAAAGTATCTACTATGTATGGCTGTTGTGAGGATTCATTGGAGCCTAATACGTTAAAGTGCGTGGCCTGTTTGATAAATGTTAGCTCTTATTATTTGGGCTTCACCTATACTACATATTATATTTATATACTTTATATCCTGTTTATGATTGGTGAGTGAATAAATTGAAGTATGTGCATACTACCAGGCTTGTCAACTTCAGAAGGTCACTGCAAGCTTGAAACAGTAGTTGTCACGGTAGAATATTAATGTCAGTATTATTATAGGGTCGCTCCAGGAACGTGCAGTCCCCTGCCAGAATGGGTTGCAAAGAGAGATGAAAGCCGGTGGGAGGATGTCAACTCCCAATTGAGTAAATGTGTACTAAATCCCTCTGTGCCAAGCACAATAGAAGATGTGGAAATCAGTCCTGGGGTGTCCGGGTGGCTCAGTCAGTTAAGCATCCAACTCTTGATTTCGGCTCAGGTCACGATCTCACAGTCTGTGAGTTCAAGCCCTGCTCTGGGCTCTGTGCTGGCAGCATGGAGCCTGCTTGGGATTCTCTCTCTCTCTGTCTCTCTCTCTCTCTCTCCCTCCCTCCCTCCCTCCCTCCCTCCCTCCCCTGCTTGCACTCCCATACAGTCTCTCTCAAAATAAACATTTTAACGTTTTTTTTTTTTTTATTTTTTTTTATTTTTGGGACAGAGAGAGACAGAGCATGAACGGGGGAGGGGCAGAGAGAGAGGGAGACACAGAATCTGAAACAGGCTCCAGGCTCTGAGCCATCAGCCCAGAGCCCGACGCGGGGCTCGAACTCACGGACCGCGAGATCGTGACCTGGCTGAAGTCGGACGCTTAACCGACTGCGCCACCCAGGCGCCCCTCAAAATAAACATTTTAAAAATTAAAAAAAAAAACACAAAATCAGTCCCAATGCCATATACTTCAAGGACCTCAGAACGTAGTTTGTAGGTTACTAGGTTTTGAAATGATTCGACTTCTTTAAATGAATTCATGACTTGTGTTTAGCCCTACTGCAGAGTAAAGCTGTTTGTTCAGATCTCTTCTTTTTTGTCCCTAGGCTTCTGTTGGGTGCCTGGGTTAGCAGCTTTGTTTTATCCACTGGTGTGTGGGGCCCTACTTCATAATACAATGCTCTCTGTGTGGTTTACAGAAGTGCTTAAGCGTGCCTTCACTCATTTGGTCTTATTAATAACCCTGTGAGGAAGGTAGGTTACAGATTTAATTTCCCCATTTTGCAGTCCAGGCACCTGAGGGAAGAGAAGCCCTGCTACCAGTAAGTGGCCCATTTCACATGGGAATTGGGTCTTCCTGCTCCAGGTTCAATGCTGCTGCCTATGCAGCCTCAGTTTGATTCGCTCCACATTTGCTGAGCACCTGGTATGTGTCAGGCCCTGTTCTAGCCTGAAGATACGATGGTTTTGAGATGGATGAGATCCTTGCTTTATGCAGCAGACATTCCAGTGGCAGCAGTAGAAAAATAAACCAAGGGGCGCCTGGGTGGCGCAGTCGGTTGAGCGTCCGACTTCAGCCAGGTCACGATCTCGCGGTCCGTGAGTTTGAGCCCCGCGTCGGGCTCTGGGCTGATGGCTCGGAGCCTGGAGCCTGTTTCCGATTCTGTGTCTCCCTCTCTCTCTGCCCCTCCCCCGTTCATGCTCTGTCTCTCTCTGTCCCAAAAATAAATAAACGAAAAAAAAAAAAAAGAAAAAAGAAAAATAAACCAAGGCCACCAGTTGGAAAAGTGGCAGAAGGAACAGCAAGGGTAAACTGCTCCAACAGTGGCTGGAGCAGGTGAGTTGGGGTGGAAGGAGAGAGAGAGAGGAGAGGGGGGCTGATGGGGAGGGGTGAGGCCTCAGATCATACAGGGCCTTGTAGGCTACAGTAAGCACTTGTGGTTTGATTCTAAAAGCTTGGGAGGCCAGTGAAGTCTTTAGGAAGGGGAATGACCATAGTCGATTTTGGGTTTTTAAAAAAATCATTCTGGCCTCTGTGTGGCCAATGGATTTTAAGGGGAATAAGCATGGCGGCCAGGAGGGTAGTTAGGAGACTGGTTGAGAAGTGATGAAGGCCTGCTGCAGGGGTAGCAGTGGAGGTGGGTCCAAGAGGGTGGACTGGGGATATGTTTTGGAGGCAGAACCAGCAGGATGGTGGTTGGGAGAAGAGCTGAAGGAATCAAGGATGATTCCTGGGTTTTTGGCCTGAGCAATTAGGTAGATGTTGGGTGGTGCCATCTGCCTTTAAAATGATGAAAGGACTTTTTGGTAAGGTGCCCTGTGGGGAAGAATTCGCGGTGGTTCACTCCGAACCTGTTGGAGGGGCAGAGGTATAAACATCATACCTTACAGTTCGTGGGGACGAGATCCCAGAGTATGTGCAGGAGCGCAGACAGATGCATCTCTTCGAAGCCCTCACCTTGGACTTCTGCAAGCCCTACTTTTCTTGCACTCTGGCTCTTTGCCGGCTAGTGGAGTGGCAGGCGTGGGCTTTGCCAGGGCAGTGCCCATCTGTCTCATGCTGTTGGTGTTGCTGTCCTGACTCGAGATCTTGGCTGATGAAGGCTGGAAGGAGGCTAGCCAGCTCTGGGAGAGAGTGAAGCTCACTGTCAGAGCCTCACACGGCCACAGTTTCCCTGCCAAAGTGGTTCTTTTCCTTGGCCCTCAAACGACATTTCTAAAGTTTCAGAGCTTTTGATTTGGGAATCCCTTGTGAAAAGCTGTTGTGTTCTGCCAGAATTCCTGGAGGATCCTTGAATGGAGTATCTCTTCTGAGCAAGAGAATTCGAGCCTTTTTTCCCTATAGGCTAATACTTGCACTGGTAAATGTGGGCTTACGATGTTGCAAGTTCCACATGGTGAATAGAAGACTAATAATCCCACCGCCTCCACTCGTATAGCCTTGTTTGCTGTTTAAAATGTTAAAATGTTCTTTCCTGTGTGTTCTTATCCAGTAATGCCAGTCCATGGAGGTCATGTGGAATATGTACCAATCCCCAGTTTACAGATGAAGCATTGAGATGCCAAGAGGTCGTTGTTTTTGTCAGTAACGTTAGGCACCTGCTAGGTGCTGGGTGAGGGAGATTCTTGCAGCTCAGGGAGTGTGTTTTTCATGTCAGAAGTACCCTTGTCCCCTGGAGCTTGCTAGAAGCGCAGAATCTGGGCCTAGATCTAATAAACCGGGCTGCATTTTACCAAGACCCCTGGGTGTCTCCTGTGCAAGTTAAAACTTGAGAGGTGCGCTTATTTGGTACTAAGTGGCAAAACTAGGGCTTGCCTGTGATAACGATAATAAAAGTGACAGGAGGGGCGCCTGGGTGGCGCAGTCGGTTGGGCGTCCGACTGCAGCCAGGTCACGATCTCGCGGTCCAGGAGTTCGAGCCCCGCGTCAGGCTCTGGGCTGATGGCTCAGAGCCTGGAGCCTGTTTCCGATTCTGTGTCTCCCTCTCTCTCTGCCCCTCCCCCGTTCATGCTGTCTCTCTCTGTCCCAAAAATAAATAAACGTTGAAAAAAAAATTAAAAAAAAAAAAAGTGACAGGAATAGCTAACATTCATTGAGCCGAGCACTGTTGTAAGTACTTGACCCACGTTGTCTCATGCAGTCCTCATAGCAACCCTGACCATGGGTACTGTTACGAATCCCACTTTCCAGAAGAGGAAAGCAGAGGCACAGAAAATTCCCATAACATCCCCGGATCCTTTGCTCTTTCTGCCGCTGGGTTTTCCAGGTGAGCAGTCCGTCCCTGCTGTCTTGTCCAGAGCCGTTCTCTTCTGTACGTGATACTAATGTTACATGCTGCTGAGAAAGTGACTTGAAAGAATGTTTGAGGAAATCAGGGGAAGAACCCTTGAGCTATTTTAACTGAATGAGATGGATGTCAGTCACTTGACCCATAGTCAAGAAACAGATATGCAATTTATAAGATAAGCACCTCTCACACTTCTTAACAGTCCAACACTCAAGGCCGTAACAGCTGATGTGGGTAGGAACTGCGAGCCTGTACTGAGTCATTTGACCCTACACTGTTTCTTGATGGTGGTGATAATATCTGTGCGGAGAAGAGGGCAGCCAAAGTCCCATACCACCTGCTGACTGGCTGCAAAGGATGCCTCAGTTTTCCCTCTCTGCCCTGTGGCCTCATTGTTTTCCTTTCAACATCTCCTTATCTCAGAGCTTAAAGTCTTAGAAAGATTTCTTGGTCAAGGTATGCCCGTAGAATCTTAGGTTTCTTGGTCACAGGAAATTCTGGTGTGAAAAGGCAGTGGGATCAGGTGGGGTGGGGCAAGGATTCTGGTAGCAATTCTGCCACTTGCTGTGTGACCTCAGGCAAGTAATTCAACCTCTCTGGCTCTCAGTCACAGTCTCTCTCCCTCTCTCTCTCTCTCTCTCAGTCTCAGAGTCTCAGTCTCAATATATACAAAATAAGGACCTGGAACAACTTTCCAAGGCTGTTCCAGCCCTGCCTGGAAGACTGAGTATGGAGTTGAGTGGTATTTTCTTTCTTGGTGACTTCATGCTGGGCTTTCACCCAGGCCTTCCAGGGTGGGGCTTTTAAAGCACATTTCTGGGCCGCCAGAGATCCTTGATTGCTATCAGCTCATCTTATCAGCCTCACACATCTGCATTGCAGCTGGGGATGTTTCTGTTTAAGGCTCAACTAGTCCTGGTGACACATTGTGTCTCCTCACTTTGTCACACTGCAGGCATTGAGCTCTTCACACACAAGCAGATCTATCTTTAGTATGCTGATTTATTTAAATCAGAGTTTGCATTAGAGAGCACCAGTGATCATTATGGTGGGTGTGGTTTTATTTTTACAGTTTTTGGCAGGATATTTGCAGCACTTGCATTTTGTCATATTTGAACATGGTGTATAAGTGGAAGCGGGTCCAAGGGAACAAGGAATTAGAGCAGATTATCATGCTCTTACCTACTCTGGGGTCCTTCACATCACCTTCAGCAGAGGTTCCAGGAACTGCCTGCTTCGGGGCTGTTGTGTGGGAATAAAGTCAATGGAAACTAGAAGCTCATGGAATGGTTTCCAGCAGTGTAGTGGATTGCAGTAATCATTACTTTATAACACATTTCGGTAACCTAAGCAAAAAAAAAAAAAAAAAAAAAGAAAGAAAAATCTAGCTAGTAAATCACAAAAGATTCCATTCAGGTAAGATAAAATATCAGCTCAGGTTACTTAAGATAACCACAAGAAGATTGTTCTTGGTGGAAATAGTTACTGGTTTTGCAAGATCTGCAGTAACCAGTCAGATTCTAGCCTAAGAAATATATCGTGTTTTTCCTTCCTTATTTCTTCAGTTGGCAGCATTTTTTAATAGCATTTTTTTTCCTGTTTATAAAAATAATGAATTTCTGTTGAGGAAAAATGAGGAAAGTCCTGAAAAGATCCAACTTTTAAGATTCACTTTGGGGCACCTGGCCGGCTCAGTCGATGGAACATGGGACTCTTGATTTCGGGGTTATGAGTTCAAGGCCCATGCTGGGCATGGAGATTGCTTAAAAATAAAATCTAAAAAAAAAGAAAAAAAATGCTTTGAAAGATTCACTTTAGGCGTGTCTGGGTGCCTCAGTTGGTTAAACGTCTGAGTTTGGCTCAGGTCATGATCTCGTGGTTCGTGAATTCGAGCCCTGCATCAGGTTCTGTGCTGACAGCTCAGAGCCTAGAGCCTGCTTCAGATTCTGTGTCTTCCTCTGCACCTCCCCTGCTTGTGTTCTCTCTCTCTCTCTCTCAAAGAATAAATAAACATTAAAAAAAAATTTTTTTAAAAGAGTCACTTTAAGTCCTACTGCCCAAAACTAGCCACTATAACATCTTACTATCCAAAGACAAAGATATCCCTAAATATATTTTATCTAGTGGATGTACAATTCTTACCTATTTCCCCTATTGTCATTTAGGCTAGTTTCAATGTTAAATATTATAAATAATGCCACAGAGAACATCTTGATGATTATCTTTGTGTAAACCTTTGTCTGCATTTCTGATGATTTCTTTAGATTATTTAAAAAATTTTAATTACAAAGGCAGCCTCCTTAAATCACATTTTTAACAAGGCAATGTCTAAATAAAGTTGGAAAGGCAGACATTTTACTACAATTTGGTGGAGAGGAGTTGCCTATGAAAATGGTATTCTAGGGGCGCCTGGGTGGCTCAGTCGGTTAAGCGGCCGACTTCGGCTCAGGTCATGATCTCGCAGTCCGTGAGTTCGAGCCCCGCGTCGGGCTCTGTGCTGACAGCTCAGAGCCTGGAGCCTGTTTCAGATTCTGGGTCTCCCTCTCTCTGACCCTCCCCCATCCATGCTCTGTCTCCCTCTGTCTCAAAAATAAATAAACGTTAAAAAAAAAATAAAAAAAAAAAAAAGAAAATGGTATTCTAACTCAATTTCGGCATTCTTGTCTACTTGCAGATATGTTCTTAGATAAATGTACACTCAAAGCGTTACCTTTCATGTTGCATCTGGAAATGTTCATTTCATATTTCAGAACCATGTTTCCATGTTTAGTAGTTATGAACTAGTAAACTTTCCCTGGCATTGGGCATTTGTTTCCAGACTTTTACAATGACATAATGGGCTCTAATGAACATCTTTGCTTCTCTCTCTCAGCCTCATAAGAGAACAATTCTAATAAATAAATAGATGGTTTGGGGAAGGTTAGAATTTTCAAAGTTCTAAAGGAGAACCGTATGTTTTCCTTCTTAAAATTTTATTGGGATCCTCCAAAAGTGTTAAAAAAAAAAAAACAACTTTATTGAGATATAATTCCCATACCATAAAGTATCTTTTCATAGTTTTTCTCAGCCTTCTTTGCTCCTTCTCCTGCATTTTCTTTTTGATACAGAATTCCCACTGTATAAGACCCGGAACACGGGCCTATGCAAACCCTCCGTTCCCTGAGCAGGCTGTTGGCTGGTGACATTGACTGGAAATACTGTACATACATTATCAGGTTTGTGCACTGCACGAGCTCTCACTATGAGAGCAAGCGTATCAATGTGGAATTGGACAGTGCACCATGACAACTGTGGACTTTTGGAGAGGGATTTTTAAAAAACATTTAACTCATCAATTACTGAAATAAGTTCTTTGATTTATGGGAGATTCTGCTTCGTCAGCTTTGGGAACTGTTTGCTATAGAGGTGGCACATGTAGGGCGAGCTTCTCCAACATGAGTATACACGCAAATCATCAGAAGTCTCAATACAATGGGATTCTGATTTGGGGGGATCTAGATGGGGTTAGATTCTGCAGAGTTAAAGCAGGTAGAACAGGAGAAGATTTTAGGTCGCACTCAATACAGCATCCAAAATTATATTGAATGACATGGATTAGGATGAGGTTGTTAGCGTTATTCCCTTTTAAACTTTCTTCTGGCTATGTCAAGGAGAACATTTGTGTGCTTCCTGTTTGTTTCTTAACACTTGCTAAGTTGGTTTTCTAACCAAGAGAGATCAGAACGTCAGCCCTTAGGTAAGCCATAGTATCTAGCTAGAATTTAGTGACGTTGTTGTGTGTCCTTATATTTATTTTCATAGTTACCTTCTGTGTATAGTAAGTGATACTGATTTTCTATTCATGCTAGTGATACAAAGTTTCTTTGTGTTAGAAGAAAGTAGATTTAAAGAAAAACCTTGAGTAAATAATAGTACAGGTGGTTCATGGAAATGGTAAAAATCTTGAAGAGACAATCAGATGACTGATATTTAGGGCTGGTGTAGGAAAAAGGCCATGAACTTTGGAGCCAGGCAGACCTGGTTTCTGCGTATTTTGCCACTTATTAACCCGGTGTGCCATGTTACTGCCCTCTCCCCTGCTCAGGGCTTTTCTCCTCCAGATTGGGTCAGGGCAGAAGCACCTCCTGTGGGCCAGGCCCCGTAATGCTTGTCTCCTCTGATGCTCAGACAACTCCATGTGGCAGGGTATTGGTGGTCTTCCCATTTCACAGACAAGCAAATAGTCTCAGAAGGAACTTGTGCCGGGTTCCAGAGCTAGGAATGGTAGCACTGGGTTTCAATCTCACGTGTACCTGAATGTCTCTTTTCATTACTCCAGGCCACTTCCCTCTTTTAAATGTAGATTTTGCTCTGGCTCTCTACCCAGCTGAATGGCAGTCTGATTAAAATGAAAGGTCACTGAGGGGCGCTTGGGTGGCTCAGTCAGTTAAGCCTCTGACTCTTGATTTTGGCCCAGGTCATGATCTCATAACTCATGAGTTCGAGCCCCACATGGGGCTCCGTGCTGGCAATGTGGAGCCTGCTTGGGATTCTCTCTCTCCTCTCTCTCTCTCTCTCTCTCTCTCTCTCTCTCTCTCTCTCACAACAAATAAACTTCAAATAAAATAAACAGAAAATAAAATTGTTAAAAAAAGAAAAGTCATTATGCACACCCATGTTCACTACAGCATTACTCACAGTTGCCAAGAGGTGGGAGTTGCCCAAACGTCCCTGGACAGACCAGTGGATAAAGAAAATGTGGCATATACACACAATAGGATATTATTTAGCCTCAAAAAAACAAGGTGATCTTGTCACATGCCACAACACAGAGGCAGAGTGGTGGTTTGCAGGGGCTGGGGAAAGGGGGAAATGGGAAGTTTCTGCTTGATAGGTATAGAGTTTCAGTTTGGCACGATGAAAAAGTTCTAGAGCTCTGTTACAATGTGGATGTAGTTGGCACTGGATTATACACTTAAAAGTGGTTCAGAGGGTACATTTTGTATATAAGTGTAGGGTTTTTTTACCACAATTAAAAATTTCTTAAAAGTAGAAAAAGAAAAAAAGCCATTGGTCAGAAGGCATTTTTTTTTCATTTTGGAAAATGTCAAGCGTACATAAAAATAGACTAATATAATGAACCATGAACCCATTACCCACTTCCAGCAGTTATCAGCACACGGCACTTCTGTTCTACCTACAACCTCCCGTGCACCCCACCCCACTCTGGCACACAGTACGTAACTTTATCTGAAAACACTTTTACGTGTACGCCTAAAGTAAGAGCTTTTTCTAAAGAGCACCATTTTCACACCTAAAAAAAGGTAACGATAATTCTTTAACCACCTAATATCTGGTGTGCAAATTTGCTCGATTGTCTCATACATTTTGTAATAGTTGGTTCATTTGGCTCAAAATCCAAAAAGGGCCCCCATCAAGCACCAAATGTTATATTTGGTTGATTTAACTGTCTTACATCAAAAGAGTGTATACATTTTTATTTTTATTTATTTTTTTAATTTTTTTTTAACGTTTATTTATTTTTGAGACAGAGAGAGACAGAGCATGAACAGGGGAGGGTCAGAGAGAGGGAGACCCAGAATCTGAAACAGGCTCCAGGCTCTGAGCTGTCAGCACAGAGCCCGACGCGGGGCTCGAACTCACGGACTGCGAGATCATGACCTGAGCCGAAGTTGGACGCTTATCCGACTGAGCCACCCAGGCGCCCCAGAGTGTATACATTTTTAGCAGAGAAACAACTTCACTTCTTTCCTGGATGAGTACTTGGAATGAGAAGTTCCTGGAAGGAAGGCTGTTCTGGCTTCATAGTCTAGTGGTGGTTCAGAGTGTAAGTTCTGTGTGTTGGGCTGGTGTGGGCAACAGGGTGCACTGGCGGTGGGGGGATTAGTGAGACAGCCTGGGGAGGGGGTAGATGGCGCCCTCTGTCAAAAAGGAACCTGCATAGCTTTTACAGCTCTAGGAATGGATCCTGCTAATTACTCCTACCTGTAGCTAACGGTGTATGTTCAGGATATTCACTACGGCATCGTTTGCAGTAGCAAAAGACCAGGAACCATGAGAAGACGTCCCGGTAGTGGAATAATCAAACACCTTAAAAATTTATTTTATTTATTTATTTTTTTAAGTAAAGTCTACACTCAACTTGGGGCTGGAACTCATGACCCTGAGATCAAGAGTCACATGCTCTACTGACTGAGCCAGCCAGGCGCCCCATCAACCACACCGTGACGTCTAGGCAGCTGTTTGAAGGAGGGGGGTGGTGGTAGTGCAGAAATTGCTTCCAAGATCTATAAAGTAAGATGGAGAACAGTACATAGTATACTTCCACTTGAGTTAAAAAAAAAAAAAAAAAAAAAAGATGGGCGAGCAATACAGATACATTAATGCTTAGGTATGCATTGAGTATTTCCCCAGGGGTCGGGGGAAGATTACTTGCTCATTACTGTACAGCCTGAATTGTTTTAATCTATGCATATATTGATATACACATGCACATATGCATATATATGTGTGTATTAAGAATAAGTTTATAGGTAGGCCTTTAAATAAGATAAGCCTAGTTTTGAATCCTGATTGTTCTACTTAATTGCTCTGAGACCTTGGGCAAATTAATTTCTCTGAACCTCCCATCCTTATTTTTAAAATGAGGCTAATACCTATTCCTCATAAGGTGATGTTGAGGATTAGAAGAGGAATATACGTTAAGCTCTTGATATACTGTGAATTGCAAGTGTCGAATATGACAAAACCTCAGACCTACACTGATCCTAATAAGAAGTAGCCTCTAGATTTGACTATATTTTTATGAATGTATTTTCTGAATGTTTCACAACTGGATTAAAAAAAGAAAGGATTTCTTTCCCACTTTTTCCCTCTAAATAAATGCTTTCTTTGTCTGCCTGTTTGGGTTATCAAATGACAGGGCATGCATGGTGCCAGTTTGAATTCAGGGCAGGAATTTATTTGTTCAGGGTTCTTGTATGTAACCTTTGTAGGTTTCTTTCCAGATAAGTAGCCTGTCTTCCTAAAACACTTAATCTGAAATCAAGTTGCTAGACTTTTTCCCCCCAAGGAAACAATAGCTTCATTGCCATCCCCCTTCTTGATTATAAGAAACAAAATATATGCAGCTGTCAAAAAGGCCAAAGGAAGCAAAAAAAAAAAAAAAAAATCACTTGCAAACTCAGTCCCAGAGTAAATTAACTTTACTAATCTTGCACTAGGCTAAGCACCGAGCATTAATTTATTAGTTTATTTAATCCTTAGAACAGTTCTTTAAGGTATGTGTTATTAACTGCATTTTATGTAAGAAACTATGACTTAGGTAACTTTGTCAAGATATTGTAACTAAGTGGCAGTGCAGAAATTAAAACCCTGACCTGTTGGACGCTAAAGCTCATGCTTTTAGCGCAGAGCCTGCTTGGGATTCTCTCTCTTCCTCTTTCTCTGCCCCTCCCCAACTTGCACCGTCTCTGTCTCTCTCAAAATAGATAAATAAACTTAAAAAAAAAATAATAAAGCTCATGTTTTTAACCATGACTTTACCCTGTTTCCCTCACGTCTTTTTCTGTACATGTGCGTGTACACATGTAAACATAAATCACGTCACAGTAGCTCTTCTCTTTGGTAGCCTGCTTTTTTTTTCACTCAGCCAAATGTCACGAATATCTTCCTAGATGTAAATACTTAGAGGTTTATTGCCATTCTTAATGACTGCATAATTTCCCATTGTAGAGATGTGTTATAACTTAACCAGTCCTTTACTGATGAGTATTTAGGTGGTTATAGATGGTGCTGTAATAAATATAAACATGTGTGTGCATCTTGCATATATATTCAGGGATTGATGTCCTTAATTAGATCCTTAAAATAATTCCAAGAAATGGAGTTGCTGTTTGAAGGGAGTGTTACGTTTTGACTATTACACTTCAATGGATTGATTGACTGTTTGATTCAAGATATTGATTACTCAACTGTTAGCAAATAATCTGTGCCAGTTTGAGATGCTGTGGCTCTTATACGTACTGTAAGGGACAGCTTGAAAGTTTTTAGACAATTCACACAATTATGTGATTATAAACAGTACTGTAATAACAACAGACTGTATTTTATTAACCTTTGGTCTAAATGCCTTTAGGGCGGAGACTACATGACTTGCTACAATGACATTAGAATGTTAAAGAGTCTAGTACTGTAGACCTCATGGAAGCTCTTTTAGACACTTCACCATAAAGTTGAGATAAGTATTTTTACTCCTAGGGCCCTTTGTTCATCAGTTAAAACATTGCTTTTCCCTTCCTGCCTCTCTTTCTTCTTTCCTTCCTTCCATCTTGACGCCCAGCCTGGCTCTCAGACCCACGACCTTGAGATCAAGAGTCACATGCTCCACTGACTGAGCCAGCCAGGCACCCCAAAACATTTTTACTACCTTATATTCATGGTGGTCAGTAAAACTGGGTAGATGAAAGGAAGAAAATAATGAGTTTTAACAATTGGATATTACTTTACTAATTAATTTCACAAAATTTTTCCATCTCCTTTTTCCCCTAATTTTATTTTTCTGACCACACAGTATATTCCCACTAGTCAAAACCCAAGAGGTCTAAAGGGTATACATGCAAAGTCTCCCTCCTGCTCTTACCCCACGCCGTATAGCTCTTTCCTTATAGGCAGCCAGTGTTGTTATCTGGCTCATGAACATCCCTTAAAATATATTTTATGCACATATAAGCAAATATAGAACTGTTCCCTCAACACAAACCCAATGTCATTTTTTTTAAAGTTTTTTTTTTTTTTTTAATTTTTGAGAGAGAGAGAGACAGACAGAGCGTGAGCTAGGGAGGGGCAGAGAGAGAGGGAGACACAGAGTCCAAAGCAGGCTCCAGGCTCTGAGCTGACAGCACAGAGCCTGACATGAGGTTCAAACTCGTGAACTGCGAGATCATGACCTGAGCTGAAGTCTGGCTTTCAACCGACTGAGCCACCCAGGTGCCCCAAATCCAATGTCCTTTTAAACATTTTTAAAGATTTTTAAACATTTTTTTTTTTTTTTGAGGGGGAGAAAGAGAACTTGCACATGCATGTGAGCACAGGGGAGGGGCAGAGAGAAAGTGGGAGAGAATGAATCCCAAACAGGCTCTGTGCTGTCAGCGGAGAGCCTGACTCAGGGCTCAATGTCACAAACTGTGAGATCATGACCTGAGCCAAAATGAAGAGTTCGATGCTTAACTGACTGAGTCACCCAGGCACCCCCCAATGTCCTTTTAAAAGTTCCTCAGTGATGTTATTTTTCAACAAGAGATGAATAATCTTGTTTCAAAAATTGTGTAAGTCCCATTAATGGGAGACCCAGACTTGGGCTTGCTCTCTGATACTTCAAAACAGCACTGGTTGTGAGAGTAGTGTTGATGGTGATGAGGTAGATACAGAGTAGAAAACAGCCACTTCCCTTGAGAGAAACTTGCACAGGGAGTTGGCTTAAGCCTGGTTAATAGGGAGCTGCTTTATCTTCTTGCCCGAGAGTTGCAGTGTTTCTCAGATGGCCCACGTGATCTGTGGCTTCAGCTGCCTTTCAGATCCTCTGAGTCCTTGAACTCCAGGCCAGGGCGGTTGGCAGGTGGTTGCCTGGTCTGATCTTAGAGGACACTGCATTGGAATGCATTGATTAAAGATGCATTAGCATGCACTCTGTGCACCTGCAGATTGCTCCGCCTTGCAGGGCTGTTTCTGGTAAATTGTCAGACCTTTATTTTTTTCCCCTTTGAAGATACCACATGCTCACTAAAGAATAGATCACTATTGATGTTTTGATGGGACTTATTTTTATATAATTGTGATTGCATGCGTTCAGTTTTGTAAACTGCTTTTTCATTTGTGATAAGCATTTTCCATGCCATTACAGACCCTTGGTAAGTGTCATTTAAAAAGGTGGATTAGGGGAGCCTGGTGGCTCAGTTGGTTAAGCATCTGACTTCGGCTCAGGTCATGATCTCTCGGTTCGAGCCCTGCATCGGGCTCTCCATTCTCAGCGCAGAGCCCACTTCAGATCCTCTGTCTCCCTCGCTTTCTTCTGCTACCCTGCTCGGGCACTCTCTTTCTCTCAAAAATGAATGAAAACATTAAAAAAAAAAAAAAGATAAAGGTCTAGGGGCACCTGGTGGCTCAGTCGGTTAAGCATCCGACTTTGGCTTAGGTTATGATCTCGCAGTCTGTGTGTTCGAGCCCCGCGTCGGTCTCTGTGACGACAGCTCAGAGCTTGGAACCTGCTTCGGATTCTGTGTCTCCTTCTCTCTTTGCCACTCCCCCACTCACATTCTGTCTCTCTCTCTTTCAAAATTAAACATTTAAAAACAATTTAAAAAGATAAAGGTCTAAAGAAAACCTCCTCTTAAAAAAAAAAAAAGACTTGCATGGCTGGCCTTTTTTTTTTTTAAGTTTTTTTTTTTAATGTTTATTTATTTTTGGGACAGAGAGAGACAGAGCATGAACGGGGGAGGGTCAGAGAGAGAGGGAGACACAGAATCCGAAGCAGGCTCCAGGCTCTGAGCTGTCAGCACAGAGCCTGACGTGGGGCTCGAACTCACAGACCGTGAGATCATGACCTGAGCCGAAGTCGGACGCTTAACCGGCTGAGCCACCCAGGTGCCCCCAGGCCTTTCTTAATCAGATCATGTATACGTGAATTTGGTTATAGACAGAGATGCCTATAGGAGCCAGGCAGGAAATACAAATGGGCAAAGCATGTTGGGTGTGACTATAGAGAGCGGAGTTGGGGCAGATTGGAGAGGCTGGGCTCTCCAAAGTGGCAGGTGTTTTCTCAGTTCCTATTGCTACCATTTGGGTCATGGGCTAGGGGCTGTCAGATACTTCTATTCTTTAAGAGAAGCAGAAAACCTGTTTTGTTTTTTTTTTTTAATTTATTTTTATTTTTTATTATTAAAGAAACTTAAGTTTATTTATTTACTCTGAGAGAGAGAGTGTGAGCATGTGTGCAAGTGCGCACATGAGTGGGAGGGTGGGGTAGGGGAGGGAGGGGCAGAGAGAGAGGGAGAGAATCCCAAGCAGGCTCCACACCATCAATGCAGACCCCGACACAGGCCCGATCTCACAACCATGAGATCGTGACCTAAGCTGAAGTCAGGAGTTGCATGCTTAACTGACTGAGCCATTCAGGTGCCCCAAACCTGGTTTGTTTGTTTTTTAATGTGAAATTGGTGTTTGGTTTTTTTTTTTTTTGAGAAAACAAATTTTTACATATTCAGAGAATAATATGGGAAACAATCAGGATTGACAGCAGTTAACATTTTCTCTTATTTTCTTCAAGCCTCATTTCCCTGGGGTTTTTGTTTGTTTGTTTGTTTTATTTTGTTTTTTGTTTGAAGTAAACTCACCTCCCAATGTGGGGCTTGAACTCATCACCCTTAGATCAAGAGTCGCATGCTCCACCAACTGAGCCAGCCAGGCACCCCACCCTGTTCTATTTTTTTAAGAGGAATGATAAAATATTACAGATAAAATTGAAATATCCTTCCCATTATTTAAAATTTTTTTTCAATTTTAGAATGAGCGCATGAGCAGGAGAAAGGGGCAGAAGGGGAGAGAGAGACAGAGACAGAGACAGAGACAGAGAGAAAGAGAATCCCAAGCAGGCTCCATGCTCCAAGCAGAGCCCTCTGTGGGGCTGACCCCACGACCCTGGGATCATGACCTGAGCAGAAATCAAGAGTCGGACGCTCAATTGACTGAGCCACCCAGACGCTCCAAAATATCCTTCCCAGTTTTAATCCCATTCTCCACCTCTCACCCTGCCCAGTTTGGGCAGCTGCTATCATAAATTGTTGTATATCTTTCTATCCCATTTTTTAATACTTACAAATGCAGCTCTATGAACACCATATTATTTTATAAATTTTTTGTTGTTTTATAAATTTTTAATCATAATTATCACTCTGTACTTGCTTTTTCACTCAGCCCGTTTATTTATCCATGTAAACAAAGTCTAATTCAGGCTTGGCAGACTTTTCTGTAAAAGTTCAGGCAGTAAATATTTTAGGTTTTCTGAGCCAGACTGTCTCTGTTACAGCTACTCAACTCTGATATTTTATAGCTAACGCAGCCATAGGTAATGTGTAAACAGAGGAGGTATGGCTATGTTCCAATAAAATTTTATTTACAAAAACAGGATGTGGGCCGGATTTGGTCCCTGGGCTAGAGCTTGCTAACCCCTGCTCTAATGTATTCCTTTTTCCTACTGAATAGTATAGTGTGTATGATATGATTACACCATATGCTATTTTTCAATTCCCCTGGTTTAGGTTGTTTCCAGCTCTTCTATTTTAACATGCTGCAGGAAGCATCCTTGTCCATGTTTCCTTGTGTACACATTCAAAGGTTTTTCACTAGGACATACACATAAATAGAAGTGGAATTGCTGAGGCTTTTTTTTTTTTATTTAAACAAATAAAATGGGCCAAATAAAATGCTTCAGGTAGAAGAATGTAACCAGTTTGAGACCTCTGTCCTAGAATCTCTATAGGAAGCCAATAGTTAGTGAGAATCCAATCCACACTTACTTCTAGAATTTGAGGCAAGAATCCGTGACAACCAGCAAAGATGAGGGTGCATTCACCCAGGTATAAGAGCTGGAGAATGATCTGGAAGCGTGTGACCGCCATGAGAAATGCGTAACTGACTTCCTCAGCGGACAAAAGTGGTGAAGTTAGGAAGAAACTCAGCTTTTCGTGGGTAGTGGCCATTCAGATGGTGGTTGTTAACGTCGGAATGATCAGTTCTAACAGAAAAGCTATTCAGGATGAAGGTGACGAGCTGCTGACCTGTGGTTGCTTCTTTCCTGGCAATGCTGTGTGTTCCTTTAAAGATTTATCACTGCAATTAGACCGGCTAGAAGAAGAGTAAGGAAGGTAATAAAGCAAAGAAAGAGCGTCAGGGCATCCTTCCAAGAAAACCCTCTCCTCTGAGGAGGACCCAGAGCAAGTTTTTAAGCCCTGGTGGCAGGAAATTAAATTAGCCCATCTTCCTGAAGCAGTATGGCAACAATACATGACTCGTGCAGTCGAGCTCAGCGAGCTCAGCAAAGAAATGGTATTATTCTGTGTTCTGAGTTGAGATTTAATTAAGAGGACTCGGGCTTTGGGAATTCCTTCTTTTTGAAACATTTTAAGCATGATTGTAGGTCATTATCGTTCCTTTGTTTTTATCGTTTGGAAGAGCGCAAAAAATATACGGTCACCCTGCGGTGGACCTTTTCATTTTTTTAAACAGGCTCGGGGCCACCTTGTTTTGATAGGTAAAAGCTGGACAGCTCTGCCTCTTCTGTAATGCAGAAAAATTGGTCTCTCCTCTGACCCATTCTCCTCTTACCCCCCTTATATTTCCTTTAAAAATTTTTTATTTTATTTTGTTTAAAATTTTTTTTTAATATTTATTTTTGAGAGAGAGAGAGTGAGAGAGAGAGAGAGGCAGAGCATGAGCAGGGGAGGGGCAGAGAGAGAGGGAGACACAGAATCCGAAGCAGGCTCCAGGCTCCGAGCTGTCAGCACAGAGCCCGACGTGGGGCCGAACCCATGAACTGTGAAATCATGACCTGGGCTGAAGTCGGACGCTTAACCGACTGAGCCACCCAGCCGTCCCTTTTCTTTCTTTCCTTTTTTTTTTTTTTTTTTTTTTAAGTTTTATTTATTTAAGTACTCTCCACCCAACATGGGGCTCAAACTCATGACCCCGAGATCAAGAGCCACACGCTCCTCCCACTGAGCCGGCCAGCCTCCCTCCCTTATGTTTCTTACTCCAAGTCTATGGGATCTTGTCTAAACCATCCCATGTGCTGCAGCAGAGGCCTCCCCATGGGAGGCTCAGGGGCTTGGGGTTTGAGCTTGGCCCCTGACTTTTGCAGGTCTCTGCTGACATGGAGGTAGAGACAGGCAAAGGATCAGCTGCAGTGGTAGCTTGGAGGCCATTGCCCTGGAAAAGAAAGGGAGACCAGACCGGCCATTCTAATGTCTAGTTCTTTCTTATCATCAGACAAAATTGTAATAGCGTATAGAAAGTGATGAACGAGGGACTGTCTTACATGCTTTTCTTTAAATGGCTGGAGCTTCACTTCTAATTGAACATGGATTAAGTATTTGGATCTCAGTTTAATCTGATTTTTTTTCAGGGTGATAACTATAAAACTGAACAAGAGAATAAAAGTTAGGGTTCACTAGTCACCTCTGGAATGATCGTTTGACAAAGGTTTTGGATGAATCTGTATTAGTTAATTTTAATTACGCTTTATGTTAGTTCATAAAGTGCTTCCACCTTTGTAAGTACTGCCTAGTGTCACGATCATCCACCAGGAAGGAACATTATCCGTCTTTTACCAATTTTACAGAAAATGGGTTCAGAGAGGGTAAGAGGTTTTCTGGTTCTTCATTCTAGACATTATTTTATTACATCTAACTAGAGAAGTATGAAAAGTAAATTTTCGTGTTTCCGTGTGCTTAGCAGCAGAAGAATCTTTTATAAAAGCTTAGTGGGGGAACACGTTGACTCTCTATTAACCTGCAGCACATTTACCTAGAACGGCCCGTCACTGCTTCACATTCTGCCACTCCTTTGTTGGCAGGGAATAGGTCATCCTCACAACTAAAAAGAAATTGTTATCACTGTTCTAAGTGTCTATTAATATTACAAATGCATATATCCTGTGAGCCGGCAGGTGCACACCTAGAAATTTAACTTAGAGCTATACTTGCTCACACATGCAAGGATGTGGTTCCAGTTTTTTCACAATAATACCAGAAACAGCTTAATACTAGAACTTAAGCTGCCGTATGGTGGGATATTTTGCTGCTGTCATAAGGAATAAGGCAACTCTGTGTCTACTGAGCGAACAGACTCCAAGTTATGTTGTTATTGAGGAAGGCAAGGTGCTGGACACTGTTGTTCCTGTGTATAACCTTCTACGCTTGTGTTAAAAAGGAAGGGGGCAAGTGGGCGCCTGGCCGGCTCGGTTGGAGGAGCGCGTGACTCTTGATCTTCAGGCCCCACGTTGGGTGTGGAGATTTGCTTGAATAAAGAAACTTAAAAAAGGGGGGGGAGGGTAAGTATGTATTAAACATATTTGCTTGCTATGCATAAACTGGCTCAGGAAGATTAAAAAGCTAATAATACTTGCTGTGTGGGCAGGGACTTGGGTGGCTAGAGAACACGTGAGGCGAAGGGACCTGTCACTGAAAAGCGATTTGAATCAAGAAGCATGAGAATTACCTATTAAAAAAACCCCAAAAACCCACACCAAGGTTTTTGGGAATTTGAGGTCCTCATACATACCTCTTTACTCTGATCTGTTTGCTCTCTTCCCCTTCCCAGAGGACCCACTTAATCATCCTTTCTCTTGTTCCCCGAGTTTTCTGGCACCACCAGATGAAGTTACTTAAAAAACATTCTTTTTTTTTTTTTTTTAACGTTCATTTATTTTTGAGACAGAGAGAGACAGAGCACAAACAGGGGAGGGGCAGAGAGAGAGGGAGACACAGAATCTGAAACAGGCTGCAGGTTCTGAGCGGTCAGCACAGAGCCCGACGCGGGGCTCGAACTCACGGACCGCGAGATCATGACCCGAGCCGAAGTCGGACGCTTAACCGACCAAGCCATCCAGGCGCCCCTAAAAAACATTCTTAACACCTATTTTCTTATTTGCATTCAGATTGTATTAAGTTTGTTGACTGAATAAGTGCTTTCTCTGTTTGAATACATTTTGCACAAGCCATAGTTTATGATTTTAGGGTGGAAGAGAATTATGGGCACGAGATGGGAAATTCAAACAGCACAAACAAGTGCGCAGTGAAGTTTTTTCTCTCTCTTGACCTGAGAGTCCTCTAGGCCCACAGTCCCTCTGCTGAGGCTGCCACTGTTACCACTTTGTTGTTGTGGTCACCGCTTGTATGTGCATACTTCTAATAATATTGTTTTGCCTATCAGACATAAACATGCATCCACGTATCCCCATGCTTACACAGTGTTAACCATTCTGTACACACTGGTTCCCATCTCCTGTTTTCAGTTAGCAGCACATCTTAGTATAGGGTTACATTTAGATTAGCACATTCTTCTCAGTAACTGCATAGGATTCCCCTGTATATACTATTATATATGTTTAATTTATTTAATCAGCCCCTTCTTGATGGGCGGTCCCAGGCAGTCTGTAGCTGTAGTCTGCCGCTACCACAAATGATGCCACAATGAATATCCTTGTATCTGTGGGATAAATTCTTAGAAATACAACTGCTACATCAGAAGGTACTGCTAGATGGTTCCAAATTGCTCTCTGTAGATGCCATAGTAGTTCTGCAGGATGGAAGATCATCCAGGCTTTGAAAAGGTTTTGAGCTGCCACAACCTGTAGTCTGAGACAAAGTGCCAGGTGGAGGGAGGATGAGCTTGTGCGCACTACTGGTGGACTAAAGTTTTTCCTTTCCCGCCACAGCTCGTTAAGACCTGGTGAAGAACTACAGTGTGCATTCAAGTCATCAAAAAAATTAAAAAAAAATCTTTTTAATGTTTATTTTTGACAGAGAGAGAGAAACATAGTATGAGTAGGGGAGGGACAGAGAACGAGGGAGACAGAATCTGAAGCAGGCTCCAGGCTCTGCGCTGTCAGCACAGAGCCCGACGCGGGGCTTGAGCTCACAGACCACGAGATCGTGACTTGAGCCGAGGTTGGACGCTCAACCGACTGAGCCACCCAGGCGCCCCTAAAAAAATTTTTTTTAATGTTTGTTTATTCTTGAGAAAGAGAGAGACAGAGCATGAGTGGGAGAGGGGCAGAGAGAGAGAGAGAGAGAGAGGGAGGGAGACACAAAATCTGACGCAGTTTCCAGGCTCTGAGCTATCGGCACAGAGCCTGACATGGGGCTCGGACCCACGAACCGTGAGATCATGACCTGAGCCTACTGAGCCACCCAGGCACCCCTTCAAGTCATTTAATGTAGCCATCAGAAGCTTGGTAAGACAAAGGTGATGTGGGTGTGTCAGGTGCTGTTGAGCAGCCCCCGGTGACAACTGTATTGTCCTTACTTACTTTTGCTTTTTTTTCTAGGACCTTAGCCTCCTGAGACATTTTGGATTCATAACCCTCAGGGGTTGACCCGGCCAGAGTTCATCATGTCAAAGCTAAAAAGCTCAGAGTCTGTCAGGGTGGTGGTTCGCTGTCGGCCCATGAATGGCAAGGAAAAGGCGGCTTCATACGATAAGGTGGTGGATGTGGACGTGAAGCTGGGGCAGGTATCAGTGAAGAACCCCAAAGGAGTGGCCCACGAAATGCCCAAGACCTTCACCTTCGACGCAGTCTATGACTGGAATGCCAAGCAGTTTGAACTCTATGATGAGACGTTCCGACCACTCGTGGACTCTGTCCTGCAGGGTTTCAATGGGACGATTTTTGCCTATGGACAAACCGGGACTGGGAAAACGTACACGATGGAAGGAGTCCGTGGTGACCCTGAGAAAAGAGGGGTCATCCCTAACTCCTTTGATCATATCTTCACCCATATCTCTCGATCTCAGAATCAACAGTACCTGGTCCGGGCTTCTTACCTGGAGATCTATCAGGAGGAGATCCGAGATCTGCTCTCAAAGGATCAGACCAAAAGGCTTGAGCTCAAAGAGAGGCCTGACACTGGAGTGTATGTGAAAGACCTGTCTTCCTTCGTCACCAAGAGCGTGAAGGAAATAGAGCACGTGATGAATGTGGGGAACCAGAACCGCTCTGTCGGTGCTACCAACATGAACGAGCACAGTTCACGCTCTCATGCAATTTTTGTCATCACCATTGAATGCAGCGAAGTGGGCCTTGATGGAGAAAACCATATCCGTGTAGGGAAATTGAACCTTGTGGATCTTGCTGGCAGCGAACGGCAAGCCAAGACTGGTGCACAAGGAGAAAGATTGAAGGAAGCGACCAAGATCAACCTGTCCCTTTCAGCCTTAGGTAATGTCATCTCTGCCCTGGTAGACGGCAAGAGCACTCACATTCCGTATCGGGACTCAAAGCTTACCAGGCTCCTCCAAGATTCTCTTGGTGGCAATGCTAAAACTGTAATGGTGGCCAATGTGGGACCTGCCTCGTACAACGTAGAAGAGACTCTGACCACTCTGAGATACGCCAACCGTGCCAAAAACATTAAGAACAAGCCAAGGGTCAACGAGGACCCTAAAGATGCCCTCCTTCGAGAATTCCAGGAAGAGATTGCTCGGCTCAAGGCCCAGCTGGAAAAACGGTCCATTGGCAGAAGGAAGAGGCGAGAGAAGCGGAGGGAAGGTGGTGGCAGTGGTGGGGGTGGGGAAGAGGAGGAGGAGGAGGGAGAAGAGGGTGAGGAGGAAGGGGATGATAAGGATGATTACTGGCGGGAACAGCAAGAAAAACTGGAGATTGAGAAGCGGGCCATTGTAGAGGACCACAGCTTGGTTGCAGAGGAGAAGATGAGGCTGCTGAAGGAGAAGGAGAAAAAAATGGAGGACCTGCGACGGGAGAAGGATGCGGCTGAGATGCTGGGCGCCAAAATCAAGGTACCGGACCCCTCCCTGAGGCCCTTTCCTCTTTCAGTGCGTTCTGTTTTTGCCAAAAAAATGAGATGAGGGATGATGTCCCTTTCAGGTTTACGTTCCCAACAGCTTCCGGTGTCCGGTGTCCAGTAAGGATTTGTGGAACTGAAATAAAAACAATTTCTTCAAATTTAAAACACGAAATATTGAATGCATAGGAAGAATAATTTTTATATATGTGCAGGGTATAGAAACCAGCAATAAAACCGACGCCCATGCCCCCCTCCCCGCCCTGCAGTGTGAGAAATAGAACATAACCTGCATCTTTACGAGTTCTTCGTGTCCCCCTCCCCCAGAGGTAAGCATTGTCTTAGGTTTAGTGTTTTATTATTTCCTTACTCTTCTTTATAGTTTTCCCATTTATGTATATATGTCTAAAAAAATAGTTTCGGTTTCACATAATTTTTTACCTTTATATAAATGGAATCTCACGGCTGCAATTTGCTTTTACTTGCTCAACCTTATGTAATGAGATTTGTCCATATTGATGCCTGGAGCTGTGATTCATTCATTATTACCGCTCTGAGAATCATGTGGTATTCCATTCTCCTGATAGTGGGTTGTTTCCATTTTTTGCCACAAATGTTTTTGTACTTGGCTCCAGGAGAACGTGTATGAGCAAGAATTTCTTATCTGGCGCCATTAGGTCCTTGGGTATGTGCAGTCCTAATTTTACTAGATAATCACAAATTGTTCTCGGAGGTGGCCATGTGAATTGAAGCTTCTGCCAGCACATTATGAGCTTTGGTTGTGCCTCATCCTTACCGGCACTTGTGACTCTCCGACTTTTAATTTTTGTATGTCTGGTGTATATAAAATGGTATCTCGTTGTGGCTTTAATATGCAGTGACCTTGTGACACAAGATACAGAACAGTTCCTTATGCCCTTGTAGTCAGCCCCTTCCCTCAACCTCCAACCTCTGTGAGTCACTGGCCAAGTAGCATTCTAGAACGCGGGGACTCCTGTGCATTTTCTTTCTGGTGCCAATGGGCTGGACTCTGGGCTGCCACGGGGCTTTAATGGCAGAGGAGGGGACAGAGCTAACCCTGGCAATCTGACGACCATTGCCTGACCACAAGCCAGAACTGCTCTGAGGTGTTGGGTTCTTTCTTAGTGAATTCACGCAAAATCTGGTTTCAACTGTAAAATGTATCCTTGTTTATTAATTTAAAAATGACCAGTGACCTCTTCCTCTCCTCTCCTTTCCCCATCGCTGTATGAAGCCATGCTTTATCTGTGGCTTCACAGTAGCCATTTCACAGAGCTGGGTTCTGTTTTACTTCAGAAGCAGGGGTCTTTTCCAGAGCTTTCAAGACCTGATATGAACATGGAGTCCTATACAACACAAATAGAAGGTCACCTTGTCCTGTGGATTCCGTCACTACAAATGCCACTTCATGCCTCTTCACTCCTGCACTTGAAGTGTTAACAGGGTGTGCCCGTGTTTGGTTTGCATGCTGGGTTTTAGGATCACATCTATTAACCAAGCCCAGGAACACCTAGACGCTCTAAGCAACTTGGGTTATTTGGGCGACTCTCAGAGGCCAAGTGTGGCAAGACTCAATATAACCTCAAGGTCACATTTTGTTTATGGCAGAATGGTATTACTTCTGTCTCTTGAGATCTCTAGATGCTGTAAAATCATAGGACAAAAGTACTTTAGAGCTGGAAGGAGTGTGTGTGTGTGTGTGTGTGTGTGTGTGTGTGTGTGTGTGGCAAGGGGATGGTTGATAATCCAGTCCAGTCACTTCCAAACAGGCTCAAGGGCTCACTGAAAGATGGCTGTCATTAATGTTCATAAGTTTCTTTAAAACAAGGTTGTGGAGTTTGTGGATTCCATGCTTTTCAGGAGCAAATCATTCCCATGGCTTCAGGGACCATCTAAATGCTCAGGGTGTCCTATCTGTATAGCCAGCCCAGAGCTGTCTAACATCCAAGCCTGATGTCTCTGCCTACTGGACATTTCCAGAGATGACCACGGCCACCCAGAGCCTATTCCTGCCTACCTTTTCTCAGTCAAGCCAGAGCCCTAGGAGTTGTCCCTGCTGGCTGTCCCTCGTTCTCCCTTAAGGCCCAGTCAGTCCCAAGGCCTCTGAGTCCTGTGCCATCAGCTCTCTTGGACCTATCATCCTCTTTGTTCTCTCCCACCACTGCTGCCCTAGCCCAGGCCTGGATCCTCAAAACAGCCTCCTGTTCTGGTCTCCCTCCACCAGGCCTGTCCTTTTCCAGTCACCCTTCCTGTGGTAGGGGAAGAATGTTTCTAAAACACAAATCTGACTGTGTAACGTTATGCTTAAAGAACAGTCAGTATGATTTGTGTGCTTTGCAGGATCAAGTTTAGTCTTTGAGGTTTTTGAACTGACCCGTAGTTGCTTTGCCAACTTCACATATCAGTACTCCCTACCCTACCCTCTCACACACATAACATTTTTGTTTTCTTAGGTAATTCCTATTTTTACCTCAGCGCTCTTGAGACAGGAAGCTTTTCTTGACTCCCTCCAAAAGCCTGAATTCTCTCCCTCCCATGTGCCTCTCCCATTATTATTGTGTTTTCCTCATGATGGCATCTGACTCCATAGGGTAAGAGCCTGTTTACTTGTCCGCGGCCCTCAGTGAACTCTTTAGCCTTGTGATTTGTATTCAGTTGCATCCCCAGTACCTAGCACGTAGGAGGTACTCAATATGTTTTAGGTAGGGTCAATGCTTGGTCCATACAAACCAAAAAAAAAAAAAAAAAAAAATTTTTTTTTTCAAAGAAAGCTGAAATTCCTGTACGCCTGGGGAAGCTACATCTTCAGTGTTTCTAAGGTAAAGCTGCATAGCGGTGATAGTAAGGACACTGCCGAGCACAGTCTGTGTTCCCCCAGAGTTCACCCCTTTGGCTCAGTCCTGAGCTCGTTATGTTTTACAGGCTTCCCCAGGAGGAGATACGTTCTGAGGGAGATCAGTCACGAGATGGATTCTACTTTTTCTCTCACTCAGGCCATGGAGAGTAAGCTGCTTGTTGGAGGGAAAAATATAGTAGATCACACAAATGAACAGCAGAAAATCCTGGAGCAGAAACGGCAGGAAATCGCAGAGCAGGTGACTTTTCATTCCTTTTTGAGGAGAAGGGGGTGGGATACGGTGCATTAACGCTACAGAGAAAATGTCTCTTGTATTAGATTCTTCAGAAGGGGTGGAAACGAGGTGCTTAGCCCCTTCCTAGCAGGAGACTCTGATCTGGAGCCCCCCAGCCCTGTGTTCTTGTGCAGACATTGTCTCTAGGCAAGCTGATGAATTTTGTGATGTTGCTCAGAAACGTCGAGAAAGAGAAATCCAGCAACAGATGGAAAGTCGAGATGAGGAGACCTTGGAACTTAAAGAGACATACAGCTCATTGCAGCAAGAGGTGGACATCAAGACCAAAAAACTCAAGAAGGTATAAAGGAACGAGGCCGGGCAGAGGTGTCTTGAGACTTGGCGGTGGGGAGCGGGTAGGGAAGAACTCTGTTGTCTGGAGGGCTGCCCTCTTCACCGGCCTCTCGCCTCGCTTCCAGCTGTTCTCTAAGCTTCAGGCAGTGAAGGCAGAGATCCATGACCTCCAAGAAGAGCACATCAAGGAGCGTCAGGAGCTGGAGCAGACTCAGAACGAGCTCACCAGGGAGCTGAAACTCAAGTAAGTTCTGGGCCTTTCGTGGCACCCCCAGCCATTTGCTGGGTGGTTGCTTGTTCAGTACGAAACATGTCTCTGAGGACGGGGCCCCTGCCTACTTCTCTCTAGATCATCTCCTGCCACCTTGTCTGTTTTCTGTTTATTCTTGAGAAGGTCACTTTCTGTCTCTGAATCCCATCTGTTAAGTGAATGACTTCACCAGATGATCTCCAGGTTTCCTTCTACCCTACTTCTTGAAGCTTTTGAAGGCTCCAGCCTCTGTTGACAAGAAGGGATCTTTTATTAACTAGAATTTTCTGCATGGTATAATGAATACCCAAATACCCACCACCCAGATTCATCGATAAACAACCTTTTTTCATTTATCTTTTCATCGAAATATTCTAAAACCTCATGTAATGTTAACCTCATGTTATCTCATTCCTGCATACTTACATATATGATCACAGTGCTATTTTAAATTTTTAAAAAAGTTATTTATTTATTTATTGTGAGAGAAACAGTGACAGCATGAGAGGGGGAGGGGCAAGAGAGAGGGAGAGAGAGAATCCCAAGCAGGCTCTGCACCTGTCAGCACAGAGCCCACCGTGGGGCTCAAACTCACAAAACCATGAGATCATGACCTGAACCGAAAGAGAGAGTCAGACGCTTAACCGACTGAGCTACCCAGGTGCCCCCACAATGCTATTTTTAAAAATGCTTTATTGACATGTAATTTACATACCATACAGTTCACGTATTTAAAGTATACAAGTCCGGGGGCACCTGGGTGGCTCAGTCAGTTAAGCGTCTGACTTCGGCTCAGGTCATGAGCTTACCATTTGTGAGTTCGAGACCTGTGTCAGGCTCTGTGCTGACAGATCAGAGCCTGGAGCCTGCTTCAGATTCTGTGTCTCCCTCTCTCTACCCCTCCCCTACTTGCATTCTGTCTGTCTCTCTCTCAAAAATAAATAAACATTAAAAAAATGTTTTTTAAAGTATACAAGTCGGGGTGCCTGGGTGGATCAGTTGGTTAAGCACCTGACTCTCGATCTTAGCTCAGATATTGGTCTCAGGGTTGTGAGTTCAAGCCCCATGTTGGGCTCTGTGCTGGACGTGAAGCCTACTTAAAAAAAAAAAAAAAAAAGGTATATAAGTCTACAGGGTTGTAAAACCATCATCACAATTTGATTTCAGAACATTTTTGTGTCCCCCTTTCTCCCCAAGGAAACCCTGTATCAGCAGTCATTCCTTATTACCTGCCTCCCCCACCCTAGCCCTAAGTACCTACTCATCTACTATCTTACAAATTTGTCTATTCTGGACATTTCATATGAATGGAATCCTATATGTGGCCTTTTGTGACTGGTTTCTTTCACTTAACATGTTTTCAAGGATCATCCTTGAATGTAGCATGTCAGGACTTCCTTCTTTTTTATGGCTGAATGGTAATGGATAGTATGGATATACACACATTTCATTTATCAGTTGATGGACATTTGGGCTCTTTCCCTTCTTTGGTTATTATGGATGCTGCTGCTGTGAACATTCATGGACAAGTTTTTGTATGGACATGTTTTCATCTCTCTGGGATATTTACCTAGGAGTGGAATTGTTTATGTTGTACAGTAACTCTGTGTTTAACTGTTGGAGGAACTGACAGACTGTTTTGAATGGCTGCATCATTTTATATTTCCACCACCAATTTCTCCACATCCTTGTTGACACTTGTCACTGTCTGTCTTTCTGAGTGTAGCCATCCTAATGGGTGTGAAGTAGTATCTCTCTGTGATTTTGATTTGCATTTCTGTAATGACTAACCATGTGGAACATCTTTTCATGTGCTGTCTAGCCATTTGCATATCTTCTTTGGAGAAAAGCCTGTTCAAATCCTTCACCCATGTTAAAATTGGGTTATTTATTGGGTCTTTTTATTATTGAGCTACAAGAGTTCTTTATATATTCTGGCAAAAGTCCCTTATCAGATACGTGGTTTGCAGGTATTTTCACCCATTCTGTGGTTGCCTTTTCATTTTCTTTATGGTATTTTGTTTGCGGCACAAAAGACTCATCATGAGGTAGTCCAATCTATCTGTGTTTTCTTTTGTCGCTTTAACTTTTGGTATTGTGTCTACATTTTCCTATTTTGGGCATTGTGTATAAATTTATAATGGAATAAGGTGGCCATTTGTTGTTGTTCTTGTGTTTTTAATTTTTTTTTAATTTTTTTAAGATTTATTTATTTTTGGGGCGCCTGGGTGGCTCAGTCGGTTAAGCGGCCAACTTCGGCTCAGGTCATGATCTCTCGGTCAGTGAGTTCAAGCCCCGCGTCGGGCTCTGTGCTGACCGCTCAGAGCCTGGAGCCTGTTTCAGATTCTGTGTCTCCCTCTCTCTGACCCTCCCCCGTTCATGCTCTGTCTCTCTCTATCTCAAAAATAAATAAAAACTTTAAAAAAAAAATTAAAAAAAAAGATTTATTTATTTTTGAGAGATGGAGTGTGAGCTGGGGAGGGGCAGAGAGAGAGGGAGACACAGAATCTGAAGCAGGCTCCAGGCTCTGAGCTGTCAGCACAGAGCCCGACGTGAGGCTTGAACTCACAAACCGTGAGATCATGACCTGAGCTAAAGTCAGACGCTTAACTGGCTGAGCCAACCAGGCACCTCATGTTGTTGTTGTTGTTCTTGTTGTTGTTGTCATCGTTGTTGTTTTTTAATGTTTATTTTTGAGAGAGGGGGAGGGGGAGACACAATGTGAACAGGGGAGGGGCAGAAAGAGAGGGAGACACAGAATCCGAAGCAGGCTCTAGGCTCTGAGCTGTCAGCACAGAGCTGGATGCAGGGCTCAAACTTGAGAACCATGAGATCATGATCTGAGCCAAAGTCGGATGCTTAACCGACTGAGCCACCCAGGCGCCCCACATGTTGTTGTTTTTTTAATGTGGCCATTTGTGGCTGGCTTCTTTCACTTGGTATAGTGTTTTTAAGGATCATACGTGTTCTAGCACATACCAATATTTCATTCTTTTTTATGGTTGAATAATATTGTATGAATATATCACATTTTAGTTTTCCATTCACCAGTTGATAGACCTTTGGACTGTTTCTGTCTTTTAGCTATTAGGAATACTACTGTTACGAACATTTGTGTACAAGTTTTATTGTGGACTTATGTTTTCAATTCTCTTGGGTCATCTTAGAGTCCTAAAGTCTTAGGTCTTACATTTAAGTCTATGATCCATTTTGAGTTAGTTTTTGTGTATAGTCTGAAGTAGGGTTCCAAGTGCATTCTTTTGCATGTGGATATCCAGTTGTCCCAGCACCATTTATATAATTTTTTTTTTAAGTTTGTTTATTTATTTTGAGGGAGCATGAGCAGGGGAGGGGCAGAGAGAGAGGGAAAGAGAGAGAATCCCAAGCAGGCTCCACACTGCCAGCGCAGAGCCCGACTTGGGGCTTGAACTCACAAAACTGTGAGATCATGACCTGAGCTGAAACCAAGAGTTGGACACTTAACTGACGGAGCCACCCAGGTGCCCCTCTAGCACCATTTATTGAAAGGGTCTTCATTCAGTGTCTTTGAACCCTTGTTGAAAATCAGTTGACCATAAATGTAAGGGTTTATTTCTGAACTCTCAATATTGTTCCATTGATCTTTTTGTATGTCTTTATGCCAATACCATGCTGCCTTGATTACTGTAGCTTTGTAGTAAGTTGTCCTCCGACTTTGTTGTTCTTTTTCAAGATTGTTTTGGCTATTCAGGGTTTCTTGCATTTCCATATATATTTTAAGATCAGCTTGTCAATTTCTGTGAAAAAGCCAGCTGGGATTTTGATAAGGATTGTGTTGAATCTAGACATCCATTTGGAGAGTATTGTCATCTTAACAGTTAAGTCTTTTGATCCATGAATATGGGATGTCTTTTTATTTATTTAGATCTTCTTTACTTTCTCTGTTTAAATATAATTTTAATGTTTATTTGTTTTTGAGAGAGAGAGAGTGTGTATGTGTGTGAGCAAGGGAAGGGCAGAGAGAGAGGGGGGCAGAGGATCCGAAGCGAGCTCTGCTATGACATTAGAGAGCCCTATGTGGGGCTCGAACTCATGAACTGTGAGATCATGACCTGAGCCGAAGTCAAAGCTTAACCAACTGAGCCACCCAGGCGCCCCAAAAAGATCGTCTTTTTCTGTTAAGAATGTTTTGTAGTTTTCAGTGCAAAAGTCTTTGTACTTCTTTTTTTTGTTTGTTTTTTTTGTTTTAATCTTAATTTTTTTGTGAAAGAGAGAGACAGAGTGTGAGTGGGGAAGGAACAGAGAGAGAGGGAGACACAGAATCCAAAGCAGGCTCCAGGCTCTGAACTGTCCGCACAGAGCCCTACCTGGGGCTCGAACTCACAAACCTCGAGTTCATGACCTGAGCCAAAGTCGGATGCTTAACTGACTGAGCCACCCAGGCCCCCCTGCACTTCTTTTGATAAATGTATACCAAAGTTTGTTTTTTTCTTTGTTATTGTATACGGAATTGTTTTCTTTAAAAACATTTTTTTAACATTTATTTATTTTTGAGAGACAGAGACAGAGCATGAGTGGGGGAAGGGCAGAGAGAGAGGGAGACAAAGAATCTGAGGCAGGCTCTAGGCTCCGAGTTTCAGCACAGAGCCTGATGGGGGGCTTAAACCCACAAACAGTGAGATCATGATCTTAGCTGAGACACCCAGGCACCCCGACCCCTGGGGTTTTTCTTTAAAGACCTCTTCAGAGGGATTCTTTTCATGACCAAGTTTTAAATTTGGAAGGAGCCCTTAAAATTAAGTGAGTCTGCCCTCTTTCTGGGTATGTACCCCTAGAAAAAAAAAATCAGAACAGAATATGTCAAACTATTAATAATAGCTACCTCTGGATGGTGAAATTATATGTAATTGTATTTTTCACATTTTCTACCGTAAATAGAAGCTTTAAAATCAGAAAAAAATACAATATATGTCATGAAAAACAATTTCTTACATGTGTCAAATAAAATTAATAGAAAATTTAATCTCTCTGAAATATTTTTTCCCTAGGGAAGCCATTTTCATTGTTATTTCTCTTAGTTATATCTTTTGAATAAACAGTGAGTCAGCCTCTTTCTCAAGGTCAGTACCCTCCACCTCCACCTCCACCTCAGTGGTGTTTGTTGTGTGTCTCTCCCAGTTAACACCCCTTTGGCATTGTTCTGTCCTGAGGTTTTGAAAGCCTGAATACAGAGATGTGGCAGGGGACAGTTATCACCATGGAGAGACACAACCCAGTGGGTTCCAGTTTCATTGTTTGCCATGTTCCCTGGCACTGCTGAGGCAAAGACTCTTCTCAGGAAGAGGTCTTTATTCTCAGTGGTCTAAGGGACTGAAATCCACTCAGTCTTGCTCTGTGTCCTAGTGATTGGAACGGAGAGCTTTCTAGCTTGGGCAACAACCCATGGGATTAGAAGAAGGCCGTTTAATTCCTAATCGGTTTTCCGTATTTTGGAAGTTAATGTGCTGGGTTGGCAGTCCCAGTGGCCCTCTAGAAGACACTTCAGATAGCACACGTTCACTCCGATATGGCTCAGGCATGGTCACTTTTCTGCAGTCCTTTCACCTTCTCAAGCCGCTTCTCCTCGGGCAGAAGTGGCCTCCCTGTAGTCCTAGGGCAGCCCACTGTTGGGACCTGTCACAGCTAATACAGCTGCACCATTACCTCACCAAGTGTCATTCATCTCTGTATGCCAGCTCTCTGTATGATGGTGGACCCATCGTGCCTGCCCAGTAAATGTTTGCTGAGTGGCTTGACTCTCATCTAATGACCTCCTACACATGGGACCAGGTAGCCAGTACTCCATCTGCATTCTTTCTCTACCTGTGTTCACTCATGTATGTGTGTTCTTACAGGCATCTTATTATAGAAAACTTTATCCCCCTGGAAGAAAAAAGTAAAATTATGAATAGATCCTTCTTTGACGAAGAGGAAGACCATTGGAAATTACATCCTATAACCAGACTGGAGTAAGTCCCTACTGACTTTAAGGTGGGGAGGAGGGGAAGAATGTTGGCAAGCTGGCCTTGGCCCGAGGGGTTTGGTGAGAACACAGTGTGAATCATTTGAATTGGAACCAGCCGCATCTCTGACTCTGTGACTGCCAAGGTCCCCGAAGTAAAAGATGGCAGAGTGGTGTTAGGAATTGGGAGACTATCCCAGTGAACTCACACCCTTTCCCAAATTCCTGAATTTCCGCTTCCTGAGCTGTCAAGTGAAGTGTGCTAGGCCAGGTGAGGGGCAGTACCTAGGTGCCCTCTTCTGTGGCAGTCTGGTGGGGTGTTGGAGGGGATTTTCAGTCTGAGCCTGGGTCTTGCTGGAATCATGGGAGACTGTCTGCCGGGGACACGGGGGCGGGGAATATTGACAGCCATGTTTTACGCCTGCCACCTAAGAACTGGATGATGACTCACCCCTTCCAGCTTAAGAGATGCAGGACACTAAGCATTTGGATCGGAGTGTGGCTCAAACAGAAAATAGCAGCAGCTCCTGCCCCATTCGCCTGGCAGCCTTCAGTCCAGGGCTTCACTTGGTTCAGGTTCTGTCTAAATAGGCTCAGTGTCTTCTGAGAGTTGGTTCCACAGGATGATCCTGGGACTGTGGGACACACTCCAGCCAGGCTTTAACCACTGCAGTCCATTTCCAGGAACCAGCAGATGATGAAGCGGCCAGTCTCAGCTGTGGGATATAAGAGGCCTTTGAGCCAACACGCAAGAATGTCCATGATGATTCGTCCAGAGGCCCGATACAGGGTGAGAAGATCATCCATGTGTTTTTCCCCTCTCTCTTTTCGAGGAGTTTAGATTTATGTAAACTCTTACGCACCATTCTGCAAAGTTACAGAGTTTGTATCCTGACTCTTTGCAGAGGTTTCTGAGGACATTTATATTAACATAACAATGATGCCGAATAGTAAAGCAATATACTAAATAAATAACAACTAAAAAGAACAAATTATTATGAATAAAAAGGTAAAATCAAATGAGATTTAGAAAACTAGGACTAGGGAAGGAGGAGAGTACAAGCACACTGTCCTAATGGTCGATAAACATCAACACTAAGCCTGCAAATGGTTCTGTGCGAATGCTGGAGGGAATGCAGGTGTATAATGACTGGAGATGAGTTAAAGAACTTCTGGTACGTCCATTTAACGGAATGTGGCTCAGTCAGGTAGTCATTTCAAGTGACATAATTGAGGACTATTTAACGACCCAAACATATTTTACAATAATAATACTGTACAAGCTGCTATTTATAAGTGCTTGCTGTATGCCAGGCATGTACTCAGCGTTTTAGTGGTTTCTCTCATTGAACCCTCCCACCTCCTCTACGCAGCAGGTCCTGTGGATGAACCAGGAGACACAATGTATTGTTAAGCTGTAAAACAATTGGTGCTAGAGGTTTACATATGAATCAAACCAGCTGCAAAATATATCAAAATGTGAACTGATTACCTCTGGTTAATGGAAGTGCACTCAATTTAAATTGCCTTCTTTTTGCTTATCTGTATTTTAAAGTTTATTTATTTTGAGAGAGAGAGAGAGAGAGAACAAGTATGTGTGTGTGCGCGCACGCACACACATATACACACACATACACACACACACGTGAGCAGGGGGAGGCACAGAGAGAGAGGAGAGAGAGAAAATCCCAAGCAGGCGCTATGTGGGCCTTTATCTCACGAAACGTGAGATCAGGACCCGAGCCAAAATCAAGAGTCGGCTGCTTAACCGACTGAGCCACCCAGGCGCCCTTGCTTATCTGTATTTTATATTGGTGGGGAACCTGTATTATTTTTTTTTAATGAAAGATTTTTACTTGAGAACTTTAAACTGTTTTTGAGTCCCTTGGCCGCCAGAGCAAAACAGATGGGGATTAATTAGTTCATCAGGTGCTGTTTCTCCTGGCATCGAGTTATTTAAAATAAAGGAAGCAAAAGCAGAAAAGATACATCCGGTGGAGTTTTCTATAGTGGAAGGTGAATGATGTATCAGGTGGAATCCTCAGAAGCATTTTTTTTTTTTGTAGCAGTTTCAGAGGGTGTACACCTTGTCCATTATTTCATGTCTCAAAACAGCATGATTTCAAAGCCTACAAATCAAAACATGTGGGTTTCCAGGGCCTAACCTGATCCAAAGGTAGAAGTTAAGGCAGTGGCTCTCAGATGTTGTTAGCAATGGACCCACTCCATTAAGAGAGATTTTAAGCAGCATCTCCATATATGAAGTGGATCGAGGGAGCCACTCCATCTCCCCACCTTCTCCCTGCAGTGGCAACCTCCTGCCCCCTCTGGGACTCTGGGGCTTGGACTCCACCGGGTAGGAGGACCTGGAGGAGGAGATGTGTACCATAGGTGTTCTTCCCTCTACACACTCATCTCGGTGTGTGGGAGCCAGGGAAAGGCCCGCCACAGGATATCAGCTGAAGGAATCCAGCCATAAGGCCAGTTATGAGGCAGGACCCAGTACGACTTTTGAAATGTGGTTATATATGCCACACACCCTCCGTATATGTGCTCCAGGCCTGTCTCCTCCCCAAAAGGTTCATCAAAGCTGCTGTGGGTGGTGAGATGATCAGTGATTATGATCTTCTTCTTTATATTTCCTTATATTTTCCTATTGTTTGCAGTAAATGGGTTCTACTCTTTTCCCTGATTATTCCCCTTAGGGTATAATATATGTTCATTGTTTAAAAAAATTATTTTTTAAGGAACTAAAGGAAAGCCTAGAGAAGAAGATAAAAATCATCTGTACCATCACCAGGAAAAAAAGTTATAAAACTGTGTCTCTACAGGCTCTTGGTAGGCTCTGAGTAGCAAGAAATGTGCAGTTCTGTTTTTTGGAGGGGGGGCGGTCTAGATTGCTTGTGTTCTCTATGTCTGATCGGACGCCAGCCTCACTGGTTATGGCTCTGTTTCTGCAGGCAGAAAACATCGTGCTGTTAGAGCTGGACATGCCCAGCCGGACCACCAGAGACTATGAGGGCCCCGCCATCGCTCCCAAAGTCCAGGCTGCCCTGGACGCGGCTCTGCAGGACGAAGATGAGATACAGGTGGATGCGTCATCCTTTGAAAGCACTACAAATAAGAAATCCAAGGCCAGGTGAGTGACTTTTGATGACCTGTGGTTAAACAGAACATGTTTGAACAAGGACAAACGAAGGCTGAGGTTTATCGTGGAAGGCTTCACAGAACACGCCAGAAAGTATTGCCATATTGCTCCTGTGTTTATTATTTGTTCCACAAATATTTATGGCTCAGGCATTATGCCAGGTGTTATGAATACCAGAATGCCCAATGTGCCCAGTTCCTGCCATAGGATCATGGGTTCTAGTGAAGCAGGGGGCAGTTCTTTGGTCCCCACCAGGTACTAGGCAGTTCTGAGTGCTTAAAAAAAAAATTCTCTTCATGATTTCCTGCAAAGACTTAAAAGGGAAATATTATCATCAATCCCATTTTACAGTTTAGAAAACGGAGTCTTAGAGAGTTTGAGAAAGTAGCCACATTCAAGGATGTAAGTACAAAGCCAAGGTTTAAACCTCGGTGTGCCTGAATCCACCCAGGCTCTGAACCTCAGTGCTGAATTGACTTCATTTAAATAACCTGTTGAATAACCAAGTACTTAATTTGATGCTAAATTAGAAATTCTACCTTATTAAATTTTGGATTAGAAGTTTAAGGAAAACAAATGGGTAAAAAAGCAAAAATGGAAGAAATTCTACCTGCACACTTAATAGTTTTTACCAATTCGGAGAAGACAGTCAAGATCTGATTTAAATGGAAGAACAGTTTCTGAGAACCAGGTCCCTTCCCTGAGCTGTCACACCCTGGCCACGCACCGAGGGTCAGGCGCTGCCTGACAGTTGAAAGTATACCGGCTCTCAGGCCATTAAGGAAAGGCTCAGGGTCCTTGATGAGGTAAGGCATCTGATCTGTGTCGAAGATAGAGGCAGGGACGTGAAATGTAAACATGTGCTTGACCTTTGCAGGCCCAAAAGCGGAAGGAAGTCGGGACCCTCCTCCTCTTCCTCAGGAACCCCCGCATCTCAGCTATACCCACAGTCTCGAGGGCTGGTTCCAAAATAAAGCCAGTCCCTCCTCTCCCAGGGTGTAAATAGCATTTGCCTTCTGAGAGAAGAGACAAGCAAAAACCCGCCGAGAGGACTCAAGCCCAAACTCAGAACCGTGCCCCTGGGGAGAAGCTATGGCCTCTTTGCAGATGAACCACCTGAATCTGGTTGAAATGTGCTGGTCCTCATCTGGCACTCAGCAACTCTGGGAAACGCCCTTTAATTAGCATCTCAGAAATGCATGGGTAAGGTAAAGTGTGATAGTCCAAGTGGAAAGCAAGAGAATGACCAGTGACCTTGCTTCCCCTCTCCCTTGCCTTCTCCTCTCCCTTTGCTTAAAATCCCTTCCTCTCACCTCTCCTTTTCTAGCTTATTCTTTGTACTGAGCTCCTTTCTTAGTGAACATCAGGGCAGAATCGGGAGTCACCTGAGCAGGACCAAGTCTTTGGAGCCTCAGGATAAAATGACAGTGAGGTTGAAAAGTAAACGCCCTAGAACTTGAATAGGTGCTTGTTCCTGTGGGTGGAATGAGAATTCTCTTATGGATCCAAGCCCCCGATAGGCATGATCCGAGCACCTCAGTAAGAAGGGGATCTGTCGTTCAGGAACTGCTGAATAAGGAAACGTTTTCCAAGAATGTTGGAAGCAATAGAATAACATTCCCTTTGCCTCCTTGGAGAGTTTAGGGAAAACAGCTTCTTAAAAACCTTAAAACCACGACCATCCTGTCAAAGACGTAAATCTGTAAGCTGATGCCACATCCATACACTATGTCACTTTACTCTTCATCTGTCACCATCTTTTCCCTTGCACGCATCCTCTGAGTGTCCCTGCCCAGGCCCATCCTCTGCCTCCAGAGCATGCTCAGCCGTGGGCCTGTTTTGTGGGAAAAGGGAGGTCGGCTCTGCTTTCTCTGGTGGGACAAGAGCTGGGGCAACGAGACATACAGTGGCACTTTTGAATTCCCCATTTTGTTCCATATTTGCTTAAGGGTGACCAGGCAGTGCAGAGACAGAGACGTGAGACTCGGGGCAGTGGGAGAGGAAGATATAACGGACGGGAGCAAAGGAGTCCTGCCTGCCTTCAGCAGAACACCTAGAAGTGTGGCTCCCTGCAGCCAGAGCCCAAGGTGGGGGCCAGGAGTGGCGGCGCGATTGAATAGGCTCAGAGGAGAGAGTTAGGAATTCCCCTTTACATATACTAGTTTGGTCTGTAAGTTTTAGTTCTTTGTATTATTGAAATTCAAAGCTTCATTTTATGTTGGTCATTAGGTGAATGTTACTCATTTCTGCCCGCGCCCCCCCACCCCAGAGCGGCTCATAAGTGTGTGTGGGTGTGCAAGCACAGTGGTGCCTGTGTTCGTTGAGTGTGTCCATGTGTGTCTGTAAGAGAGAGACCAAGGACTTGTCCAGTTTTAGAAATACACTAATGTGCAGTTGTTGCCTTTGTCTGTATTAAAGGCCCATTGACTGACTAATCCAGGCTGGATGCGCTCCCATGTGAGTGTCTGAGTCCACGAGCCACGCCTAAGGAGACAATAGGAGTCCCCAGGTTGGCCACCCTGGTGCACCTTGCTGGCACGGTGCCCCAGGAAAGTGGCGACTCAGGTGGGCCTTGAGTTCTATTTTAACTCTGCTGCTGAGTTCCCAGGGCACATTTCTGGATCAGAGCCTGTGGGAAAGAGGAGGTACCAAGTGCAATGTCTTAGCAGTCTACAAATGGAGATCTGGCATCTGGCAGCTTATCTCCTGTTTAGTTACCATTCTTTCTGAACCTGGGGCCCTTGTCAGCGATTCCCAGAGCACAATGGAGCCTTCCCTCATCTTTCTCGGGATCAAACCCTGCTTCCTATTTATTAAGATTTACCTGTTTGAGTAGGAACCAAATGATGAGGTGGATAGTCTAAGATGGTTGTCTGCCAGTTACACCTGTCTCTTGCACCACATTCCCTCACAGCTAGTCTGAATTCCATAGGCAGAAAATATTCATCTAGCAAATCTGAGACCTGAACACCGCAGTTAACACTGTACCTTAATACTGATGTCTCAAGGTGGTTGTTCTGAGCAAGGGTGGTTGAGTGACCGTGGGACTCTTCTAAGAAGGTGAAAGAAGAAAGGCAAGTTGACAGGCAGGATTATTAAAACAAGCTTGCCTTACACGCAGCTGTGTTCGTCTGGCAGCCTGTGAAAACAAAAGTAGAACACCTGTGAGGAGGCGAAGCTGTCCCTCCCCAAGCAGTCTCCGGTGCTTTTCTTCTCTCCAAATGGATCCGATAAATATTTGAATAGAGCAGACAGGAGAGTGTCTTATTGCTACCAGGAAGCTGCTGCTTTGGGCTCTGAACTGAGCCAGCTGTGTAGAGGACCGACCTGGTTTTTGCGTCTGTAGTCATGCTAGAATGTTCCCAGCCATCTGAGGGTCTTCACGCCAGCAGCAGCTAGTGAAGTGTGGAAGCAAGTCTGAACAGGATCTAAGAAGATCATCTGGGAGAAGGAGTTTGAGACTGTGTGCGCAACCCCCATCCAGCCCCCTTTTGCTCTGATCAATAGGAATGTATCTGGCTTCATATTTTCAAGTCCCATGTCTCCCAGGTCCCTGGATTCAGAGCCCATGGCCACAAATCATAGGCATGAAGCACTTTCTTGAGACTCTGACCTAATGTTGGATTGTTCCCCGTCGAATGCCTGCATGCTGCTTGAATTGTACCACCCACACCTCCATGACCAAGGGCGTCAGAGAGTTCTGCAGTTCAGGCCTGGGCCACTCTCTGCTTTTCCTGTCTGACTCTTGTAAGTCCTCCCTCACTGAATGTAGAATTGTCGCCAAGTTTTTGAGAAGTGTCGATTCCCTGTGAACATGGGATATCAGTTCTGCCTCACGTTTCCCACTCACAGTCGAGGCTCGCTGTAAACAACACCTTGGGCCATCGCAACACCATCAGTGGACAAAAATGGGGCTATTAATACACTCTAAAAGCCATAATCAAAATGCTCAGAAGAAACTGGATACGGACAGTGGGCCTGGCTATTGTCTACTGCGCAAGGTTTTGCCTGGCACTGTTTGGAAATCTGCCACCTTTCTCCCAGCCCTTGTTTTCTTGAATGAAATGCTTTTGAGATTATTTATGAAAAGAGTGATCCTGGAGCAGGCAGGAGGCAGTGGGCTTTATGGCTCTTTGGAGTTGCTATTGATCTTGACCTTCTCTTTGGCTACCTTTAGACAAAGAATATGCCAATACTTGGGGCTCTAAGTTTTACAATTGATATTTATTTGTATCATCTCTTTGTCTAGGAATGTAAAAGTGATTCTAAACTAAGATGTGTAATAAAAATCAATCAGATTTATTGTACCTACAAAAAGGTGTCCTCATAAATGACTAACGCTTTTGAAAATGACAAGCCCTTGGCTGACACACTGCCACTTTCTTTAAACATTTAAAATTTTCCGGTGAAAGGAGGGTGGGAGTGGAAAATAAAGATTGAGTTGGAATGCTGGCATTACAAAAAAAATAGCAACAGGTAAAGGGACATAAAATGAAGAAAGAGCGACAGAGAAACGCCTCACATGGTTTTCCATGGAGGCTCCTGAGATAGGCCTGGGCAATAGGCATGACATTTCTTTTAACTTTTGTGTTTTGTGTTTAAAATTTTGTTAAGTTTGTTTCATATTATATTTTAAAATGTGTCCTTTTTTTTTTTTTTTTTTTAAACACAAACGTATTTTATGTTATTTACCATCAGGTAAAAAAAGAAATACCAGAAATGGGCCACGTGTCGGTCTTGTGGTCCGTCATACACTCAGACCTCTTGGAGTGTCCCCCCAGAGGGTTGAGAAGGGAAGCACAGACCCTGGACTCTGAGCTGGGTTTGAGTTCTGATTGTGTTTGCTTACTAGCTCTGTGACTATGAGGAATTTAATTTACCTCTTGGGCTGCCTGGGTGGCTCAACTGGTTGAGGGACCAATTCTTGGTTTCGGCTCAGGTCACGATCTCACGGTTCGTGAGTTCGAGCCCCGCCTCAGTTAGCCCCACATCGGGGTCTGTGCTGACAGTGTAGAGCCTGTTTGGGATTCTTTCTCTCTCCCTCTCTCTGCCCCTCCCCTGCTCCTGCTCTCTCTCTCTCAAAATAAATAAACTTTAAAAAAAGAAATTTAAAAATCCCTTTAAACAAATAATAATTTACCTCTCTGAACCTTGGTGTCCTTGTCTATAAAACGGGGTAGTAATACCCACCTGCCAGGGCCATTATGAAGATTAGCAGTGCATTTAAAGCAGCAGCACACAAGTATGTGGAGCAGAGCAGCCATTTGAAAATGTGGTTATTGCTGTGATGGGGCCCTGTGTTCAGAAGACACCATGAACAGTGTGTTCGGCAATGACTGGGCATGTTTAGAAAATCCTAGGCCTTTACAGAAAAATGGCTAACCATTTAACAAATATGTGTTAAGTACCTGCTATGTGCCACACTGTTCTGGGCCCTGGATATATAGATGTGAGCGAGACTGTCTTGGTCCCTGGCCACATAGAACTTGTACTTTGATGGAGAGGGAGGCAAGCTGAGTGTTAAAATGCACACACGTGTACAATTACACATTACGACAGATGCCATGAAGTGATGTTATAGCATATTACAAGAGAGTGATAGGTTTCTAATTGGGGTTGGGTGGGTAAATAAGGGAAGGGCTTTCTGAAGAAATGGCACTTAGAGATCTAAAGGATGAGAGATTTGGGGCGCCTGGCTGGCTCAGTCAGTAGAGCATGCGACTCTTGATCTTGGGATCATGAGTTCAAGCCCCACGTTGGGTGTAGAGCTCACTTAAAAAAAAGCGGGGAGGGGGGATGAGAGGTTAGCTGGGTCAGAGAGTTGGGGAGGGAATTTGTGAAGGTCTTGTGGAACAGAGAAGCCGAATTTCACAGGGAGGTATCTGCGTTCCTTTCTTACCCTCACTACAGGGAAGCCCAGGGAACTGTTAGGGAAAAAAATTACAGCATGAGACTTTAGAAAAACCCAACAGATTTAAAGAGCATAGAGAGAATAGCGTCCTATGTGACTTATTAGGCAAAGGATTTGTAATTGTGTTTCTTCATGATGCCCTCAAACTATGTATAATGTTCCTGTAACACCCTTTCCCCCTTTTCTTCCAAAAAGCTAACCATAGTTTGGCTTGACCTAAATAATTATTAGTTTAGAATAATTCAAAATCCATTAGCCAGAAAGCAAGAGTTCAAAGTATGATTTGAAAAATTCTGAGTGGGGGCACCTGGATGGCTCCGTCAGTTAAGCGGCCAACTCTTGATTTTGGCTCAGGTCATGACCTCATGGCTGTGGGATTGAGCCCTGCATGGGGCTCTGCACTGGGCATGGACCTCGCTTAAGATTCTCTCTCTCTCTCTCTCTCTCTCTCTCTCTCAGATCTCTCTCTCTCTCTCTGCCCCTCTTCCCTGGCTCGCACTGTTTCAAAAAAAAGATGATGAAGAAGAAGAATTATGAGTGTGTTCTTGAAAGTGACAGGATTCTGGATAGACCAGGGGCTAATTCATAGGGAGGCACAGGGCAGTGTGGCTGGGCAACTTGGAAATTCCTGTGACTCACCAGGTTGTCTTCTCATCTGCTGGGCTGTTTAAAAAAAAAAAAAAAAAATCAAGAAACTACACAAACCCTGTGTGATTCAGTAAGAAATACATGTTTGGTTTTTGTCCCTGAAGAGCTTCTACAACCCTTGGAATTTCTTGAGTGACAGAGGTGAGTGATAGAAGGATTTTGTGGTATTCCTAACAAGCTCCTTTCAGCCCTGTCTGAGCCTATGCTGATAAAATGACTCTAAGTGGGCCCCTAGATAGCTTCCTAATGGGGGCTGGTTGCCAGAGGAACCAATCGTGTGTGACTGAGAGGGTGGGAACTTTCAGCCCCACCTGCTGACCTGGGGGGGGGTGGGGGGGGAGAGGAGCTGGAAACTGAATTAATCACCAATACACAATGATTTTAATCAATCGTGCCTATGTAATGAAGCCTCCGTAAAAGCCCCTATATGATGAGAGTTCTGAGGGCTTCCAGGTTGGTGAACACATCAAGGTGCTGGGAGGGTGGCGTATCCGAGGACAGCTCAGGGACACCACACCCCTCCCCCCATACTTTGCACTGTGCATCTCTTCCATTTGACCGTTCTTGAGTTGCATCCTTTATAAATTGGCAGTAGTAACTAAAACACTCTCTTGAGTTCTGTGAACTGTTCTAGCAATTATCAAACTTGAGAGGGTCATAGGAACCCCTGCTGTATAGCCAGTTTATAGTTGGGCAGAAGCATAAGTGGCAGCCTGGGACTTGGAACTGGCATCTGAAGTGGAGCAGTCTTGGACTGAGCCCTTAACTTGTGGGGTCTGTGCTGACACTGGGGAGTGTAATAATTACAGGACACCCAGTTGTTGTCCGGGGAATCAAAGATTTGGTCGTCGAATGGAGAGGAAGAAACCTATCTATTTGGTTGTCGGAAGTGCTGTGAATAATAAGAACAGTTAGCTCTGGAAACTGTATTTTGAACTTCACACTAATGGCTTAAGTCTTGGGCATGCAATTTTGGCAAGCCCTCTTGTACTAGAGTTTCCATCTGGTTGAAGTTTACCTCGAGAATCTGGTTTCCAAGGACCACGTGGTGGTCACATCTGTCTACTGGGTTGTCAGTGGCATTTGTCAAGGACATAACTGTAGCTCTTGCAGCTGCTCCTGTTTCCTCCTCTTTTTCCATCACCAGAATTGTGGTTAGCCATCGCCAGGTGCCTCAGTTAGGTGAGCCATCTGGAGACCTGCTTTTGGAGGTGGGGGAACGGGCAGAGAGGTGGTTCACCCGCATCTTCAGCGGGCAGTGGAGCCCTCAGGAACTTGTTGGGTGCCCATTTTTGTGCCGCGTGTCTTGCTCTGCACTGCAGATAGGGAGTGGAATGTACCTGGGCCCTTTGAGGACACAGGACGTACAAGAAGGCCCGCCTCCTCTCCTTGCACCGCTCTCCCAGCCCTCTGAAGCTGGAGCCACACAAGCCCTCCTTTTGGTTTCTTGACTGTGCCAACTGCTTCCATGCCTTGGCACCTTCACGTGTGCTGTGCCCTCTTTCTGGAGACTTCTCCCCGCTCTTTGGTTGACTGCCTCCTACTCATCTGTCGGGTACCAGTTTAATGACCCCTGTCCCAAGAGACCTTCCCCAAGCATCCATTCTGGTTTCTCCCCATCTTCACCTGGCTGTGTGGTACCCTCTGTCTTGTTTCCCTCTTAGCCCTTTTCCCAACTTACAATTATGTATTTTTTTGCTTTGGTCTCCCCCCCCACCCCTACTAGACAGTAAGTTCCCCGAGGGCATGTCCTATAGTCTTCTCAAGCTTGACGCTTCTATGAGTTGGATGGTTCAGTATGTACTGACACCTACAGCCGCTTTTCTGTCAGAGGAAGAGGTGATGTGGCACTCCAGGAAGGAGGGGTGGAGAAGGGCTTTGCAAAGGAGGCAGCATTTGAACTGTGCTCTGTGAAAACGGGTAGGGCTTCACCTGGGAAGGAGGGAGGAGCATGCCAGACAAAGGGAATAATATGAAGGAGCTGCTGGGGAGTTCCTGGTGATTGGGGAACCTGAGAGTGATGGGAGTGAGAATGAGAACTGGGCTGGGAAGGGTCTTGACTCCATGACACAGGCTGAAGACAGAACCCTCAAAAGCCTGTGTGTGTGTGTGTGTGTGTGTGTGTGTGTGTGTGCGCGCGCGCGCACGCACGCATGCCCGTGAATGTGTGTGAAACATGGCCCTATTTACACTTGAGCATTTTCTCCTTAAGCCAGCGTCACATGCTATTATTTCTCTTTGAGATAACAGAAAGCAATTTCACTAAGTGCTGCTTTAAGTTGCCTGCTGTTCACAGGTTTTCCGGGCTCGGCTGGCAAATTCCATTCTGCAGGGAGCTTTCTCTGGCACAGCGACCCAAGGAATTCCAAGAAGCACTTGAACTTGACTTCAAGGTCTTAGTTTCCTAGGAATGGGACTGAGGCATTTTTCAGTGCAGTGGGCTCGAAGGTGGTCCCTTGGCTGCGTTTGGGAACTGAGAAATTGCTGTTGGTTTTGAAATTTCTCCTTGCCCAGTCAACAAAAGATTTATGTCTGCTATTCATTCAAGTCTGCGCTCGGTGTCATGGGCTACAGCTCAGGACCTTGCCCTTCCAGAGCTGCCAGTCCGGTAGGGAATTGCTGCCATTTACAAATAAGTCCAATTCAAGGTGGTCAGTGGCCCCTCTGAGGGGATGCAGAGGGGGTCGAGGCATGAGTGGGGGAGGGGCAGAGAGAGGGAAACACGGAATCCGAAGCAGGCTCCAGGCTCAGAGCTGTCAGCACAGAGCCCGACGCGGGGCTCCAACTCAGGAACCGCGAGATCATGCCCTGAGCCGAAGTCGGATGCTTAACTGACTGAGCCACCCAGGCGCCCCAAGTAAGGAGCATATTAAACGCAGTGATCAGTCTCTTTGCTGGATTATCTGAGGGGTGGCGAAAGAAGCCAAAGGTTTGGTATTAGATTAATGTATTCATTTTTTGAGTATCTACTATGTTCTAGGCATTGTTCTCGTCCCAGGGATCCAGGATACAGCCCGTGCACTCAGGAATGTCACATTCTAGTGGTGGAGACAGATGGTTAACAAAGAAGTATGTGTTGGGGCACCTGGCTGGCTCCATTGGTACAGCAATGTCTTGATTTCAGGGTGGTGAGTTCGAGCCCCACGTTGGGAGTAGAGCTTACTTAAACAAAAGAGAAGTATGTGTTATGTCGGGTGTCAGAGGAGTGAAACAAGGCAGGTCAGGGGTTAGAGCGCGCCAAGCTGAGGGAGATGGTGACTTAGATTGGGAAGTCAGGGAAGACTTCTCTGCAACAGTGACATTACATTTGAGCAGAGCCCTGAGTGAAATGAGGGAGCAAGCGTGTGGGTATCTGCTCCGGGAGGAAGAGTATTCCAGAGAAAAGGAACCATGGTGCAGGGGCCCAGAGGTGGGAGTGTGTTTGAGGACAGCAAGGAGGCAAGACTGGCTGGTGGGCAGTGAGGTTGGGAAGGTAGCCATGGCTCAATTCTGAATTGTAAGTGAATTTTATTTTTTAGACCATTGGAAGCTTTTGAGCAAAAGAGAGAAATCTGACAGAAATGCTTTTAGAAGGCTCTCTCTGGCAGCGTTGTAGAGAACAGGTAGGGAGCAACGGGCAAGGTGAGGGACGGCTTGAAGGGGTCCGGTAGTTGGGGGGAGGGACCATGCTTGGGATGAGGCGCTGGGGGAGGAGAGGAGAGGAGAGGTTGACGCCTCAGGGTGTGGGTTGATTGCTGGTAACTGGATGTGAGCGGTGAGAGTAGAGGCAGTGGTGGGACCAGCGGTTCCAGGGCGTTTGATCTGAAGCCAGTGGAAATTCCACCACTGCCACTTCCTTCCGTGTGTCCTCCCCCCTTTCAAAATAAAAGGCTTATTAAGGTATAATTCACCTACCACACAGTGCACCCATTTAAAGTGTATAATTCACTGGTTTTTAGTGTATTCACAGAGCTGTGCAGCCATCACCACCATCAATTTTTTTTTAATGTTTATTTATTTTTGAGAGAGAGTGTACATGAGTAGGGGCGGGGCAGAGAGAGGGGGGAGACAGAGGATCTGAGTCAGGCTCTGCGCGGTCAGCACAGAGCCCGACGCAGGGCTCGAACTCACAAACCTGAGCCAAAGTCGGACATTTAACTGACTGAGCCACCCAGGCATCCAACCACCATCAATTTTAAAACATTTTTCCTCACCCCCAAAAGTACCCATTAGCAGCTGCTCTGCATCTGTTCCCAACTGCAGAGCCTTAGGCGACCGCTAATCTATTTTCAGTCCAGGTCTGGCTCCTTCAGGGTCTCAGAACCCCATTTGGCTCATCTATAACTTCACGGGGCGATTGTGAGGTTTAAAGGAGAACATGAAGAGAAACATGAAGACATGCCTAACGGGCCAAGCCAACTGGTCTAGCTCTCGGTAAGTCCTCAGGAGATGCCGGTCCTCCCCGCTGCTCTGGCTGTGGTTCATCACCTTATGGAAGCAACATGGGCAATGATGAACAGGGTGGGCCCTGGGCCCACGCTGCTGGATGGTGAATTCTGAACTCACCATTTACTAGCTTTGCTATAACGGCACAGTTTCTTAACCTCCTTGGGCTCTCAGATTGCTCAACAGTCAAAAAGGGGTCATTGCAAGTACTTTCTAGGTTGCTGTGAGTCACTGGGAACAGAACCTGGCACAGAGCAAGCGCTCAGCCAATGGTAATTGTTGCAGCGTTGTTACCATTGTTAGTCAATTCTAAAGTCAGGCTAGGAATGGACATTTCTCTTTCTTTCTTTCTTTCTCTCTTTCTCTCTTTCTTTCTCTCTTTCTCTCTTTCTCTCTCTCTCTTTCTTTCTTTCTCTCTTTCTTTCTCTCTTTCTCTCTTTCTTTCTTTCTTTCTTTCTTTCTTTCTTTCTTTCTTTCTTTCTTTCTTTCTTTCTTCTTTCTTTCTTAAGTTTATTTACTTTGAGAGAGAGAGAGAGAACCAGCAGGGAAGGGACAGAGAAAGAGGGTGACAGAGGATCCAAAGCCAGCTCTGAGCCCAATGCGGGGCTTTAACTCAGGAACCTTGAGATCATGATCTGAGTGGAAGTTGGACACTTAACCAACTGAGCCACCCAGGCACCCCTTTATTATTTTTTAATATATTTTTCTGAGAGACAGAGAACTAGCGGGGGAGGGGCAGAGAGAGAAGGGGACAGAGGATCTAAAGCAGGCTCAGTGCTAACAGCACAGAGCCCGATGTGGGGCTCAAACCCATGAACCGTGAGATCATGCCCCAAGCCGAAGTCAGATGCTTAACTGACTGAGCCACCCAGGCACCCCTTTAAAAAGTTTTTTTTTATTATGTTTATTTTGAGAGAGGGAGACAGAGACAGAGTGTGAGTGGGGGAGGGGCAGCGAGAGGGGGAGACAGAATCCAAAGCAGGCTCAGGTTCCGAGCTGTCAGTGCACAGCCTGACTCGAGGATCGAACCCACATGTGTGGGTGTGAGATCATGACCTGAGCCGAAGTTGGATGCTCAACCAACTGAGCCACCCAGGTGCCCCGGCACCCCCCCCCTTTTTTTTTTAGAGAGGGGGAAAGAGAGAGACAGAGACAGAGAATCCTAAGCAGGCTCCACGCTGTCAGTGCAGAGCCCAATACTGGACTCAAGCTCATGAACTGTGAGCTCATGACCAGAGCCAAAGTCAGATGCTTAACCAAAGGAGCCAATGGACATTTCTGAATCCAGATGGTTGCAGAGCTAATGGAGAGAGAGAGAATCCATGGGTCTATTTTTAATGTTGTCTTCTTGTTGGATCTGTACCTTTGCCAAAGTCACTTGTTTTGTCTAAGCCTCAAGTTGCTTATCTGTAAAGGGGTAAAAGTCATTCTTACTTCACAGGGCTCTGTGGAGAATTTAGTGACCTACTGAGCACCTATTTGCCAAGCACTGTTGTGAACACAACAGGGAAAAAAAACCTTGCCCTCCTAGAGCTGTGTGGAGCTAGAGGAGAGACCCAGAAAGTAAGTAATAATCACAAGGGTCATAATAATCACAATAAATAAAATATACATGAAGAAGAGAGAGTATACGTAAACCACCCGGTGCCTGGCCTGTGGCGAGCACTCCGTGAATGGTAGCTATTACAATCACTAAGTGAGAGCATTTTGTAAAGCAGGGCAGCACAGCAGAGAGGTAGGTCTCCTTGTGACAGACTGCGTGAGCATGTTGCTTCATTTAAGCTTTACTTCATCTCTGCCCAATTAAGTTTCATTCGGCTCCAAGGCCCCTCTCGAATTGCCTGCTTGCAATCCTTGTCTCTTATGGCGTAGAGCTTTCTTCCCTCTTCTTTTCGGCCAGCATTTAGCAAACGCCACTTTTGCTGGATGCCGGGGCTGTGAAGCAGTAGGGGTGTGGTTAGGAGGGAGGTGGGGTGTGGTTGGGGGGAGCCCAGAGACCAGGCAGAGGAGAGCCAGGCTGTGTAAGAGTATGGCTGCCTTGGTTTAATACTGCCAGGAGAGACCCTGAAGTCTTCTAAACTAGGGGATAAAGTTAGCAGATAGACTAAGACTTCACATTCTTGCTTAAATACATTTCAATAAAAGTAGACATTTGCATTATGGTCAAAAGCATAATCTGTTTTTAAGCCCCATCAAGCGTGGAGATATGAGGACGTGTGGAAGTGCAAAGACCTCAGGGCAAATAATGTCTCAAAGTGAAGACGGTATGCTGCTAGATCAGCGAGAAATGCAGCAGAATGGAGCAGGGAGGTTTCGGAACTGGGTAAACCTGGGTTAGCACTTTTTGCCAGCAGCAAGCTATTCCACCTTGGTGAGAGGGTAAATATCAACCCGACAGCTTTCAGAGTTGCTGAAAGGATTAAAGAAAACATCCACCAAGTGCCTGACACTTACTAGGTGCATGATAAGAGGCATACATTATTATTATTTTACATTTACTTATTTTTGAGAGACAGAGATAGAGCACGATTGGGGGGGGTGCAGAGAGAGAGGGAGACGCAGAATCACAAGCAGGCTCCGGGCTCTGAGCTGTCAGCACAGAGCTGGATGTGGGGCTCGAACTCACAGATCCTGACCTGAGCCGAAGTCAGCGGCTTAACTGACTGAGCCACCCAGGGGCCCCGAGTTTCTTTTGTTAACTGCCTGCTTAAGCCATTGTTATCTGACCATTTTCCTGTAGAGGTGTTTCCTATTGACTTTTTAAGAATTCGTTTATTAAGGGGACACCTGGGTGGCTCAGTTGGCTAAGATCTGACTTTTGATCTTAGCTCGGGTCCTGATCTCAGGGTAGTGAGTTCAAGCCTCACTGGGTGTGAAGCCTATTTAAAACAGAACAAAACAAAACAATTCTATCAGGAATCTTAACTCTTTGTCGTATATGTGACAAATATTTTCCCCACTTCATTGTCTGCCTTTAACCTTGTGTGTGATATTTTGTTGCTGTATATGCACTTTTATTTTATTATTTTTTTAATTTATTTTTATTTTTATTTTATTTTATTTTTTTTTTTAATTTTTTTTTCAGCGTTTATTTTTATTTTTGGGACAGAGAGAGACAGAGCATGAACGGGGGAGGGGCAGAGAGAGAGGGAGACACAGAATCGGAAGCAGGCTCCAGGCTCTGAGCCATCAGCCCAGAGCCTGACGTGGGGCTCGAACTCACGGACCGCGAGATCGTGACCTGGCTGAAGTCGGACGCTTAACCGACTGCGCCACCCAGGCGCCCCTTTAATTTTTTTTTAAATGTTTATTTTTGAGAGAGAGAGAGACCCAGTACAAGTGAGGGAGGGGCAGAGAGAGAGGGAGACACAGAGTCCAAAGCAGGCTCCAGGCTCCACACCGTCCGCGCAGACAGAGCCCAATGCGGGGCTCGAACTCACAAACCATGAGATCATGACCTGAGCCGAAACCATATGCTCAACAGACTGAGCCACCCAGGCACCCCAATGCACTTTTAATTTTATGTAGTGAAATCTATCAGTTTTACCTGATGGGTTTTTTTTTTTTAACTTTTATAACATGCTTGGAAATCGTTCCAGTTCCCGAATTATAAAAATAGCCACTTTTTTTTTTTCTCTCTCTCTCTCAATACTTTCATTGTTTCTTTCATGACATATAAATCTTTGATTTAGGTGGAAGGTAGATTTAAGAAGAGGGGCGGAGCTCCAGTTTCATTTTTCTCCAAATGGCTACCCAGTGGTCCTGTTCTGTTTATTGCCTTCCATCTTTTCTCCATCAATTTGAAATGTTACCTTTATTATGCACTGCAATTCCTTGTACACTTGGTTCTATTTCTGTAGTCTATTCAGTTTAGTTGGTCTATTTTTTTCTTTTGTAAAAATTGCACTTAGTTGGCATAGCTACTGAATGCATTTTAATATGTCCCAACTCATTAATCTTCTTCAAACTCTTTTTGGCAGTAGGGCCGAATGGCTAAATTCGTAGAGCTTGGTTTCATTCAGCCAGCCTGAACTTTAATCCCAGGCCAGCCGCTCACTAGCTGTGTGATCTTGGGCAAGTTATTTTTTTCTCTCTGAACCTGTGCTTCCTCATCTGTATAATGTTGATAGGAATGGTACTACCTTAGGGTGTTTTTGTGCAGACGGGCTGAAATGATGCATAGCGAGCTTTTGGGATAGGCTCTGGCACGTGGTAAATGGTCAGTAAATGTTGCGTCCTTTTTGTTATGAAAATGGTGCATCTGTTTTTCCAGTTGAATTTTAGGGCAGGGCGGTAAATAGGCCTACAATCCCTGACCTCATCTGCCTTACAGTCTAATTCAGGAGCAGACACTGAAGAAGTCATCATCAGTGTCAAGAATGAGTTCTATTTTTCCCCATTATAATTTGAAAGAAGCATAGGGAGTATATCAGACTCCATGAGTTTAGGGCAGCAGGGAAAGCCTTGCTGAAGAAATAGGTAAGGGGGCATCCAGGATGACTCTGCACCCCTCTCTTGCTCCCCCTCCACTGCAGACCAGTTTTAGCACCCAATCCTGCTTGAATGAACCCATTCAACAACCTAAGAGCTCCCACTCTTGGGTCAGGCCCAGTGCTGTTGTGTCTGCATACAATTTATCTGGAAAGAGGGTCCCCTGCTTTTCAGTGGACTTCACAAAATTTAAGAACCATTCAGAGGGAAGGTACTATGTCTGTATTAGTTATCTACTGCTGTGTAACAAATTGTCTCAAAACTTAGTGCCTTAAAACAGTAAGTATTTATTATCTCATACAGTTTCTGTGGGTCAGGAATCCAAGAGTACCATATTTGGGTGATTCTGGCCCTGGATCTTTCATGAGGTTGCAGTCAAGAAGATGTTGGCTAGGGCTGAAGTCATCTGAAAGCTTGTCTGGGGTTACTGCCATGTGGACCTCTCCATAGGGGCTGCCTGAGTGTCCTCATGACATGGTGGCTGGCTTCCCTCAGAGGGTGAAATCCAAGAGAATAAGGCGGAAGTTGCCATGTCTTCTATGACCTAGCCTCAGAAATCATACAGTTATTTCCAAATATCCTTTTGGGTCTACAGTTCAGCCCTCTTCCAAGTGGGGACTAAAAAGGATGTGAATAATCAGGGTTGGGAATCATTGGGGGCTGTTTTGGAGGCTGGCTACCAGTGCCTTAGAAGGAGTTTGGAATGAGGGGTTTGAGTCTAAGTCTTGACTCCAACACAGCTAACTATGGGATTTTGAGAAAGTTCCTTTGATTTATTGGCTCTGATACAGCCAAGGCTGTGAAAGCCACTTATCTAAGCCCTCAACTTCACATACAGACATTAGCAATTATTGAAGAAGGGGAAGAAGAATAGCCATTTGGGGCAGGGTGTAAACTGTTTTCATTATAAAACATTGAAAAGGAAGAAGCCATCTACCAATCATCACATTAGTACCACCACTCTTAGAATTTTGGTGTTAAAATGCACTTTAAACTCACACGGAGACCAGAAAGATTTATAGTAGGAAGGAGTATAGCTCTCTGGCATTAAGAGAGATTAAAAATTGGGATGGGCTCCTTAATGAGGTCCTGAAATCTTCACTTAAAAACGTGAAAGAATCTGGCAGGTGGCTGATATTTCCCATAATTCTGGTAAAAAAAAAAAAACAAAACTAGGTCAGATCATCCTTTGAGGCCATTTGGGGGGGGGGTCCCACTTTGTTTTTTTTTTTATAGTTTATTTATTTTGAGAGAGAGAGAGAGAGAGAGAGAGAGCATGAGCAGGGCAGGGACGGAGAGAGAGGGAGAGAAAATCCCAAGCAGGTTCCACGCTGTCAGTGCAGAGCCCGACATGGGGCTTGATCCTGTGAACTGTGAAATCATGACCTGAGCCAAAATCAAGAGTTGGACATTTAACCGACTGAGCCGCCCAGGTGCTCCCCACAAATCTTTTTTTTTTTTAATTTTTTTTTTCAACGTTTATTTATTTTTTGGGACAGAGAGAGACAGAGCATGAACGGGGGAGGGGCAGAGAGAGAGGGAGACACAGAATCGGAAACAGGCTCTAGGCTCCGAGCCATCAGCCCAGAGCCCGACGCGGGGCTCGAACTCACGGACCGCGAGATCGTGACCTGGCTGAAGTCGGACGCTTAACCGACTGCGCCACCCAGGCACCCCCCCACAAATCTTTTTAAAGTAAAATTAAAGGAGGAATTTTTATTGAAGATGTTCCCTCACAGGGCGCCTGGGTGGCTCAGTCGGTCAAGCGTCTGATTCATGAGCTTGAGCCCCGTGTTGGGCTTTGTGCTGACAGCTCAGAGCCTGGAACCTGCTTCAGGTTCTGTGTCTCCCTCTCTCTCTGCCCCTCCCCTGCTTACACACACACACACACTCTCTCTCTCTCTCTCTCAGAAATAAACAAACATTTTAAAAAATTAAAAAAAAATAAAGGTGTTGAGCATGAACATTTTAATATTTTCAACATACTTGTATATGAGTAGCACATATTCATTCTAGGAGATTTGGAAAATACAGACAAGTATAAAGAAGTGAAAAACATTACATCTGCCACCATAATCTAAATGCTTTGTTTTGTGGTTGAGTTAAAAAAATACTTTTCAATTAAAAAAATGTAATATTGGGGCGCCTGGGTGGCTCAGTCGGTTGAGCGGCCGACTTCGGCCCAGGTCATGATCTCGCGGTCTGTGAGTTTGAGCCCCGCGTCGGGCTCTGTGCTGACAGCTCAGAGCCTGGAGCCTGTTTCAGATTCTGTGTCTCCCTCTCTCTGACCCTCCCCCGTTCATGCTTTGTCTTCTCTGTCTCAAAAATAAATAAAAACGTTAAAAAAAATAAAAAAAAATGTAATACTTCGTAGAAAAAAAAAGATAGGAAGAAAATCAAAATCTGACCTCAGTCTTACAACACAGAGGTAACCATTATTAACATTTTGGTGGAATAAAATGGAATTTAAACACCTTTTTCAGCCTCATGAGAGACTGAAAAACAGGAGTGGATTTGAACGATGGTGAATGGCAGGTAAACTGAGTTAGGGCTGCCCATGATGTGGGCAGATTCTGTGCCTAAAAAATGCCAGTGAGGTCATGAAGTCTGATCTTTACAATTTGCATAAATACGTGTGGGTGAAATTTTGCCTGGGTCTTTCCCAATTCTGCTTGGCACATTCCAGATAACTGTTTAGGGGAAACAGTTCAGTGGGAAATTAATCCTCAGGGATTTTGTCCAATAAAGTAATTATCAAGTAAGGTCATTTATTCAACAGACTGAGTGCCTACCATGTGCCAAGACTGTGCCAGATGTTGGGGGAGTGATGATGGACCCAAGAAGACGCTAAGAATACAGACAGTAAACCAAAAATCATACAAATAAGTGAAATGTGGGAGGAACCAGGAGAGAGACACATTTGCTGATCATCTGTTACTCTGGAAGTTTAGTAAATGGGGTCTCAATCATCTGGAACCTAGCAGAGGTAATTTGACCTCTGAACCTCAACTTCATTTGAAAATAGGGACAGAATTACTGGGAGAGAACGTTTGTTTGAGTGGAAAACTGTTCCAGAGCTTGGTTCACTGAAGTATAAAAAGGAGGCACTTTTTATACTTTAGGCTCTAAAGCTTTTGTGAGGCAAAGAGAGCTGCATTTAGTGAGTCTCCTGTGTGCAATTCACTTTAGAAAGATCCTATTTAGGGGCACCTGGGTGGCTCAGTCGGTTAAGCGTCTGACTTTGGGCTCAGGTCATGATCTTGCGGTGTGTGAGTTCAAGCCCCACATCAAGCTCTGTGTGGACAGCTCAGAGCCTGGGGCCTGCTTCGGATTCTGTGTCTACCTCTCTCTCTGCCCCTCCCTCCCTCATGCTCCGTCTCTCTCTCAAGAGTAAATAAACACTACAAAAAATTTTAAAAAAAGAGAAAGATCCTATTTAATCCCAATTCCACCTTTTGAGTTAATGAGAAGTTTCAGAACTTGACCAAAGCCAGTCAGCTAGAGAGGAACTGCAAAAGAAGATTCAGACCCAGGCCAGCTGATGTCCAAAGCTCATGGCAATGCATTATCTCACAGTGGGGTTCAGGGGTGTCCTTTTGGGAGTTCCTGAGTCTGCTGGTGCTGTGTGTTATTCAAATTCCTGAATGTGTGCTTTGCTTGTAACTGTGCAGTTTGAAAACAGTGACTCATCCCCAAACAGAGCAGGGTTGAATACAGTCCTGTTTATCTTACACTGCCCTGTGGCACCTGTGTTGACTTAAAAGCTGATTTGTAATAAAAGCACTGTTATAAAATGGAAAACACACACACCAAAACCAAAATGTATAGGTTGTTTTTTGGTGCTTCTGACAACAGAATAAACGTGAGTCTCATTTGCTTTAAAAAAAAAAAAAATCACAGCTACTTAAGGTTTAGTGACTCACGTCCATTTTCAACACAGTATTTCATACAGTCCTCTGAACGTACTCTTTTCACACTTAACTATGATGCCATCAGTTTCTGTTTAATTCTGTAAGGGCAGAGACCTTGAAATAGTCACATCTGGATTCCCCCCGTGGCTTGACCGAAATGTGGAGCCAGTCAGTATTGGCTGAAAGAATTAAAGTCATTTCCAGTGTACTAGCTTTTTTTTTTTTTTTTTTTTTTGGTCACTGTAAGAAGTTACCACAGGTTTAGTGGCTTAAAACAACATTCATTTATATCTCATGCTTTCTGTGGGCCAGAAGTCCGTGCATAGTGTGGTTCGGTTGGTTCTCTGATACAGCTAAAATTGAGATGTTGGCAGGACTACATTCCTTTCTGCAGACTTGGCAAGAGGAGGTTACTGCTTGCGAGCTTATTCAGGTTGTGAGAATTCTGTTCCATGACCTTATAGGACTGAGGTCCTGTTACTTGCTGGCAGGACTTGTTCTTAGCTTCTAGAGGCTGCCTACATTCCCTAGCTCATGGCCCCCTTTAAAGGCAGCAACACTGGGTTGAGTTCTCTCAAGCTTCAAATCTGATTCCTCTCCTGCCTTATCTTTCCAAAGCATCTCTTCTGCCTTCTTCTTCTGCTTTTAAGGGTATGTATGATTACACTGGACTCACCCAAATACTCTGGGGTAATCTTGTTTTCCAGTCCTCAATTCTATCTTCAAAGTCAATTTTGTGGTGGAATGTAGCATATTCACAGGGGCCCGGGACCAGGGCATAGAGAGTTTGGGGGTTGTGTGTTGGGGTAGACATTATTCTGCCTACCACAGGGCCTGTGATAAACATGTAAATTTTATGTTTTTAATGATTTTTAAAGTTTATTTATTTTGAGAGAGAAAGATAGAGAAAGCATGAGCAGGGGAGAAGCAGAGAGAGAGAGAGAGAGAGAGAGAGAGAGAGAGAATCCCAGGCAGGCTCCACACTGTCCACACAGAGCCTGAACGGGGGTTTGAACTCATGAACCACCATGACCTGGGCTGATATCAAGAGTCGGATGCTCAACCGAGCCACCCAGGCGCCCCTAAACATGTAAATCTTAGAGTGCATCTTCTCTAGTTACTCCTTGGAGATCAAAGGAGGGCGAAGCTACTCAAGAAGAAAACATTTGAAACAAGTCAAATGACTTGTCAAAGGTTACTGTGTCAGCTGTAGATTAAAAAAAAAACGTTGTTGAAAAAAAAATCAGGTCAAACAATTTTTTGGTGGTGGTGGTAGGGGTTTGTTCTTCCTTGTCCCCTTCTTGGGGTGAAGTAAGAAGGGGAGAGATTTTATTTCACCTTCTATAGTCTATTCCCTTTGCAGTATTTCGTTTATTGGACACGAACATCTTCTGTGTGAGGAGCATTAAAGCAGGAGCACTGAATTCTGTGGTGCCTCTTAGCACCGGCTCTCCCATGTGCTAACATCAGGGGATGGAAGGTTATTTCGTTACCCAGGGAAACCTTTCAAATTGTGGCCATTGACCCCGCCTCCCTAATATTTAAGGCCTGGCTGCTCATTAATCCAGTTTAGGACTGATTTTAGGAACGTTTCCGGACAAACAGGTACAAAAACCCTATGTGCTGGGCACTCTGAACCAAATTTCATTTCATATTCAGCAACCAAGGCTCAGAGAGGCTACATACATTGTCCACTGTCTCTCAGCGTGTACTAATTATTAAACACTTGCTCTATGCTAGGAGTCAAATTACATGGAAGTCTCCCTTCACACCTTCTTCCCAACTGCCATGTGTTTTATGCTCATTTTAATCCCAATAGTGCTCTGAGGTATTATTAGACTAATGTTGTAGATTAGAAAATTTGAAGCTCAGAGAGGTTGAGCCCCTACTTTTAGGTCGATACCCAGGGAGTGACCTAGCCAGAATTCCAGCGTAGGAGTGTCTACTTTTGACTCCAGGGCCTGTGTTCTCTCCAGGGTACTGCTTCTAAGAAGGCCTCAAGTGCATTGCGGTCAGTATGGCCCCAAAGTCCAAGTTCTTTACCCCTCATTATCACGAAGTTCACCAAGTGGTAACATTCTAGGCTGCGGGTGCAGCTTCTGCAAATATAGCTTCTGCAAACACATAGCGGCATTAGGGGCATGAGAGCAGAGGAGGAAATGGGGAACTGTTTAGGTCCATCAAGCGTGGAATAACCGTTTTACTGGTATGAGTGTCTCATTGTCTCATTATTATGCGGCAGTGAGTCATTCAGGGAAGGACCAAAAGGGAAAGTCCTGCCCCTTGTCATCTTTTTGAAGTGTCAGTGAGAACCGTTTAGGCGGGGAGAGGCATAAAGTGGGCCCTGGGAGTCGAGCTACCAGTTCTCCATCCTCACCCTTAACCGCCCGGGGGCCCGGAGGCGAGAAGCGCCGAAGGGGTTAAGTGTGGCAGGGGAGCCCAGCCACCGCCCCTTCCCAGCATTGCCTCCCAGAATGCCTCAGGCTCGCATCCAGTTCCCGCACCTCGCGAGACTCCGCCCAGTCTCTTCCCCGAACGACTGCCCGTCCCCCTTCTTTACCGAGGTTTGCGCGAGGCGGAGGAAGGGAGGGGAGGGCGGAAAAGACGGGCCGCGAGAAGTACGCCGGGAAGTGTGGTCCAAGCGCTTCATGCAGCCATATTCTTCCGGAGCCGGGGAGGCCAGAGAGGCAGTCGGGACTACAATTCCCAGCCGCCTTTTCGGTTTGTTTTTGTTCAAAAAAAAAAAAAACCCCACACTCCCCCTCCTCACTCTTCACACACACTCACACACACACACACCCACGGCAGACACGCACACACCCGGGCGCCGAAGGGAAAGCCGCGTCTCGCTTTCCCGCCCCGCCGGCAGTCCTGTCTCGGCCCCTCAGCAGAGCGGGAAAGCGGAGGCTGGAGCCGTGACCTCTGACCCCGTGGTTATGCGGAGCCGCCGCATTCCTTAGCGATCGCGGGGCTGCCGCCGCCGCCGCCGCTGCTGCCGCCGCCGCCGCCGCCGTGGGCGACTGACGCAGCGCGGGCGCGTGGAGCCGCCGCCACCCCTCCCCCATCGCCGCCCTCGCGCCAGGTCTCGCGCCAGCCGGTCCCCGCACGCCCGCCCCCTCTGCCCGGCCGCACCCGAGTCCTCGCGCGCCGCCGCCGCCACGCGCCCCCCGCCGCCGTCGGTGCCCCAGCCCCGCGCCGCCGCCACCCGCCCCGCCCGGAGGTCCCGCGTGGAGCCGCCGCCGCCGCCGCCGCCGCCGGGGAGGAGGAGGATGAAGGACAAACAGAAGAGGAAGAAGGAGCGCACGTGGGCCGAGGCCGCGCGCCTGGTGAGGCGGGTCGCCGAGGGGGTTCAGTGGGGGACGCGGGGGGTGGGCTCGCCGAGCCCCCTCCACCGGGAGGGGGAGGGGCGAAGCTCTGCCCACTGCAGGAGGGGGCGGGGCCACCAATTATCTAGGAACGGGACCCCCTCCCCCCCCCTCCCCGCCCGGCGTTGGGTGGGGAGAGGTCCCCCGCCGGTTGGATGTGGCGCCTTTTTCTGCGGCTCCCCCCACCCCTTAAATTCCTGCGGAGGGGCGAGCTGGCAGGCCGACTCCTCCCCCTCTGGGCGGCGGGGCCCCAGCCTCCCCTCCCTCCCCTCCCCCACTATTTGGCAGCGTCTGGGGGTCTGGGGAAGCTTCGTTTACGCACTCGGGGGAGTTAGGTTTCCGGGAAGGGTCGGAAGCTCCTCCCTCGCTTCCTGGTGGGTAATGGGGTGGTGCGTTTGACTCCAGGGGTGGGAAAACACCCCCAATTTTGAGGACGCGAGTGGCATTTTGAGCCTTCCCAATCTAAACCAGGTGTGTGGAGGGAAGCAAGTGCTTACTCCCTGCTGGAACCTTGAGTAGTGGTTCTCAAACTTTAGCGTCTTGGACATCTGGGAGGTTTTTAGGAATGCTCGTCCTAGGGCCCTACTTAAGATCCTCTGAGTCCGAGGTTCCGGAGTAGAGTCTGAGTGTCTTCATTTTAACCAGGTTCCTGTGTTGCCTGTAATGCAGGTGGCCCCGGACCACACTTTGAGAAACGCTGACTAGAGTGTTTTACTTCCTAAGCCAGACTGGAGCTAGATAGGCACTGTGCACAGAGTGCCTCTACTTTGCAAAGAATGTATGTGTGAGTCCACTCCTTAGCGTACTGGTGCATGTAGACATGAAGTGTTGGACAAAGACCAAGTACCTCTGTTTGAAGATACTGCTCGCTGAGAACTTAGCAAAGGAGAGAGTAATTTGAGTGTTGGAAGCTGCCTGGTGAGGAGGGTTGTGAGTTTTTTCACAGCGTCAGAGGACTTGTAAGTGAAATACCTTCCTTTTGGATTTGCACCCACAAAGCTGAGATACTGTGAGACGTGTTCTCATAAAATCTTGCGGATGACAATAGTAATAGTTCATACTTCTCCCAGAGATGTCACTTCCTCAAGTGTCACATAGCAGGGTTATAGTGTGGATAGCATACATTCCTCTTGGCACCCTGTAGTTGATACGTAATTACTATAATTGACTTTTTAATGGTGAATGAAGCTTCATCTTGTAGTCTTTTGCTTTATTTTGGGAAGTGAGGTTCCTGCCTCAAAGGTGTTGTGCAGACAGAGATGGCTGTGTGTTGAGTGTTGTTACAGGTCTGTGGTAGGTACGCCTTTTTCTTACCTGGGGTGTATGAAACTCAGTTACTGACTTACAAGAACTAAAGCTGTTGGGTTTATAAGAGAATTTTCACTGGTGTTCCTGATTGTCTTCCCCAGGCACTTGTTGCCCAGTGAACAGAAATAGCAGTTGTTTGTGTGCTCAAGTTTCATGCTTCAGTTAATTTGTTTTGGTTTGGCATGTGAAAATTGGAGATTTTGAAGTTCCTAAATATTTTTTTGATTCGGTCAAAATTGAAAGCTGTGGCTGGCTTTGAGATCTCTTGGAAATTTTAGGATTTCTCCAGTGTTGCTTCACTTGGAAACAAATTTAGGCCTGAAGGAGAGTAGGGGAGAGCCAAAGGATGTGCTTGCTCTCTTTCTCCTCGAGGTTGACTCTTGGGTGTTCATTGGAATTCTCCTCTGAGTCCCTGTTATGTAGGTGTTTATGACTCTGGGCACCAAGAGGAAATTTGCTTGCCAGAGTTACTTGTTAGAGGTAGGTGAAAGTACCTTTAAATCCTGTGTTATTTATGTTCTGATGGAATTTTAAAGTTTGTCTCAAAGCTCTGTTGGCTCTTACTAGATGAAAGACTTCAGGAACTTGGGGTCCACTATTCTGTTAAGCCTCTTTAGGTTCTTGAACTTAACTGTGATGTGATCTGAACTCCAGTATCCAGATTGCTGCTTCTGTTTTACCATTGGCTCAACCGCATGCCAGATTATCCAAGTTCTTTCTCTTTTTGTTCTCTTTTTGTTTTATGGCTCTTCGTTAAAGAATAATATGAGTGGGAATTACTTTGTAGTGCCCTTGAACATGTGGCAGAGGACTTTTGGAAACATGGTGCATAATTGTGCATATCTGTATTGTTTTTCTGTTAGAATTTTCTATCCCTTTGGATGGGACCACTTGGTGGGTGAGGGGTAACTTTTTAGCGTTCTCTCCCCATGTAAAGAAAATTTTTGCAACCTGGAGCGCTAGAGAGTTTGTGAGAGCTTATGCTGGACATAGAGCATCTTGACTAGAGAAAGCTGTAAGGGTAGGGAGGTTGATTAAATCTACTCTTTGGACAGGTGAATTTGGACTGCTTGCCATGGCAATCAGAGGCACTTGCTTTGGGGCGGTTTCATATTGCTCCTGACCTTGATTAGATTCGTGGCTAGAGTGATACTGGGAACTCTTTTAAAAACTATTTGGGTAGGAAAGAAGAGACTCCTGGAGAAGTTCAGTAGGGTAGTATACCTCAAGAGATTGATTTTTGCAGATGTTAGTTATGTTGTTGAGAAGTAGATACTCCTCTTTGAAACATTCTGTAGTATTGTCTTTTCTAGATATAAGAGGTAGACTTTAGACGGTTGGATAGTGTAAATCCTCTTGCTTGTTAGGAACAATTTGTTTGGGAGAAATAGCCAAGGGGATTTCCCTTTAAATTGAATGTCCTTAAATGGATTCTCCCTGGCTTTGAGACACTCTTCATTGTACGCTTTATCTTTCACTTTGATTCATGACTGACCATTCTTACATCAAACATTTTTTTTTCTCTTTGAAGTAGGAGAAGAGATACTTTTTTTTTAAAGTGTGCTAGAAAGAGACTAGGAATAGAACACTGCTGAATTGTTCTTGTACTAAAAGCTGGAGGCATATACAATTATAATAAAAGTGAATACTTTGTATCTTTTGATGTAACTTCCTTTTAGAGATTTTGTTTTCTCTCAGATTCTCAGGCTCATCCTGACTGTTGCTTAAATAATTGGTAACTGATTTTTCAGAATCATGCTTCTTTTTTAAAAAAATTATGGTACAGAAATTGACTAGCTCAACTCACATTTAGTATCAAAGAAGTGATACCTGTGGCAGTGAGCATTAGTAGCTTGTAACCAGGGTTTGTTGTGGATTTGTTCAAGTCAGCACTGCTTAACTTGGCTCTTAGTCAGGTTCTTAGAATACAGAGGTGAATAAGGTTTGCCCTTGAGGAGCTTATGGTCTTCTGGGAGTGGAGAAGGTCTAGACCCATGAGTGGCATTTTACTACTTGCTAGGTGCCATTGTAGATGTACAAATGATAAACAGACATCCTGGTTCATGCTTATTGTCCAGGCATAATTATGACTACTTTCTCTCTTTCACTCACAAGTGCCCTACTTTGGAAGGTAAATTATGTGTTGTGGACTAGGAGGACACTGAAAGCAGACATTTAACTCTGCTTGGCAGGGATCAGAGAAGACTTCCTGGAGGAAGGTGCTTTCCAAACTGAATCTTGAAGGGTGAGCGGAAGTTAGGGCCATCACAGATGATGTTAGCAGGAGCTAGTGACAAGAAATAGCAGTCGTGTGTGTGCGCTCGCACATGTGCTTGTGCACAGGGTGGAGAGTGTGGGAATTGGGTAGAATTACACACAGTTGTTGGAACGTGAAGCTTGTGGATTATCAGTTTGGCAGTGAGGTAGAGAGAAAGGCAGGCACCGGATTCTGAGGACCTCGTGTGCCAGGCACCATAGGCACTTACTTCCATTATCTCTAATCTGTTTAACAACTCTTACGGGAAGACATCAGTATCCTTTCATCGCAAGTGAGGGAATTTAGGCTCAAGTTGGGTAGATGAGGTGCCCAAGTTTAGCAGGCAAGAATTTGAATCCAGGTCCGTCTGGTTCTATATAGCCTGTGCTTTTCCAGTGAGGTGGTGAACTCTTCAGAAGCTTCAGCTTTTCCTGTATATGATTAGGTTGCTTTTGAAGGAGTTTAAGGTGGGAAAGTGATGAGGGCAGGTTTGTTTTGTAGGGTTGACCTCAGACTATAGCAGGTAGCTGGGATTTGGTCTTGTTTATGTTGAATTCCTAGAATTGTCCTTGGCACAAGTAAATATTTCGTGTATTTGTTAAGTGAAGGATGGCAGAGAAGGAAGAACGCATTTGAGGAAAGCGGGGCTGGTTATGGGAGTATTAGTGAAGGGCCTGTATATCGGGTCAGGGAAGGAACTGGGGGACAGGCGAGAGTAGGAGTGCTGCCTAGGTTTCTGCATTAGGTGAACAGACAGGTTGTCAATCAAGGGCAGAGATATGGAGGAAGAGGCATGATTAATTGGAGTTGCCAGTTAGATTAGAACAGATGATCAAGGGGGGAATGTCAGTACAGACCTGAAGTCAGAAGCTGGGGGAGAAACCCAGGCCAGAGGTAAATATTTGGGAGTTAGCAGAATATAGGTAGTAGTTGAAGCTACGAGAGGTGCTAATGCTACCCGAAGAGAATGTAAAAATTGAAAAGAGAGGTTAACAATGGGACCATGGTAAATAGGGGCTTTATTTCAGCACCTCCTTCTCCAAAGCATGACTTACTTCCATTAGTGCTAGGGGCTCATGTTCTTCCATAGGGAGAACCTTTAGCAACAGTCCTGTCAGACTGCTTGCTTTAGTTTTATTTGAGACAAAGTAGTACTTAGTTGTTACAGTGACTGTAAGGTATTGGTGTGGTTTGGAGTTACCTCAGCAGCTACTGGTAGAGACAGTACAAAGCTACTGGCAGCCTTTTTTCTCCCCGAGAAGGACAGCATTTCCAGAACTTCCCTGCACCTTCATGTGAGAGAGATGCGGTTGCTCACTAAGAAACTGCTGCCACGACCCTGTTGCAGATGATGCCAACGTAAATGGGATGCTCTGTTTCCCATTGCTTTGCCTGCCCCCATCATGCGGAATCAGAGCATCATGTTGCCAAATGGCAAAATGTACCGTGGCAGTTAACACCAGGATTTCACAACACAGTGGCAAAAACCATCACTTAAAAATACGGCTACTAGAGGCGCCTGGGTGGCTCAGTCGGTTAAGCGTCCGACTTCGGCTCAGGTCATGATCTCACACTCCGTGAGTTCGAGCCCTGCGTTGGGCTCTGTGCTGACAGCTCAGAGCCTGGAGCCTGCTTCACGTTCTGTGTCTCCCTCTCTCTCTCTGCCCCTTCCCTGCTCATGCTCTCTCTCTGTCTCAAAAATAAATAAACATTAAAAAAAATTTTTAAAAAGAAAAAAAAATACGGCTACTAAACAGACTTCCTTGGGAAAGAAAATCTGAATGCATTTCTGTCTTGTCATTTATTGTATAGCCCTACGTATTCTGTGGTTTAGTCATGTGAACAACGTGAGGTTAGGTGGTAACCAGGGTTGCTGAGGCCCCACCCACGTACCAGAGCATGTATGCTAAGAAGATGTGTGTTTTTAGAATTAAGAATTAGACTGTTTATGCTAATTTCAGTGACTTTTAGCAACTAGATAGCTATATACGTAATTTGGTTCCTGAAGCAGTTTTAACTGTGGAGGGACCAAATTGTCAGCAGTGGTATCTCACAGCAGAACTGTAGCCAGTGATACAGACTGATGGATATAAATGGAAATTACACACTGAAATCAGAACATTTGTATTTCTTCTTCAGGTACTAGAAAACTACTCAGATGCTCCAATGACACCAAAACAGATTCTGCAGGTCATAGAAGCAGAAGGACTAAAGGAAATGAGGTTTGTATTGTTCTTTTTTTTTCTTTTTTTTAACAATAGCAGCCAACATTTCTTAAATAATGTATTGTTCTTGCTGCTCAGCATGAGGATTTCATAGGACTTGTGTCTTTCTGTAGATACATAGGGACATGAGTAAGTGCACATATGCCTCCTCCCCCCCTCCTGCCCCACGCCTGGCGTGGTATGGAACTATCTCCCAGGCTGTGTCTCCTCTGAGTGGAGGGTGAGAGTGGGTGAACATCCATTTGTTTTCATTAGAGATGCAGCAGTTTCCCTATTCTTCTTGTTCTTCTTTAAATCTTGACACGGAATGTGTTCTTTGTGTAAGGAGTCTGCACATTTTCTTTTGTATTCTCTATTGCGCATTTTAGTAATAGAGAAGGGGCAGACCCTGATAGGCTCTGTCTTGTTTAAAACTTCCTTCTTTTTTTCCCTTCTGTATTTTTCTGCCCTTCTTTCTATATCTCTGAAGTCCTTTATTTTAGGATCAAAGAAGGGTGGTCTCATCACTATAACAGCCACTGACCTTTTTTTCCTCCCTACTGATTCTAGCCATTTATCGTAGGGGATATACTAAATTTTAGAGTGACCTTGATTTTAGGCTCCTGTGATGTAGTTTTCCTAAAGCAGCAACAAGTTAGAAACCAGAGGAGTCGCAGGCATGCAAATCAGCAGCTGTCTTTAATCCTTTTCTCTCTTCACTCTCACCCCAACCTGTTTTTTTGATTGTTTGTTTGTTTTGTTTTTAATTTAAATGAAAGAGGAGAGCACAACACAGTGTCCCTTCTTGGGACTCAGAACAAACAACGTATGTTTTTGCTGGTTCAGCTTTATCTGCTTGAAATTGACCTTTTAGGGTCAAAAGATGCTCACTTTCCAGTCATCAGTTCAAATCTTCTCAAGTTGACAGTTTGTGGGGAGGGAAGACCAGGATTACCTAGATCACATTCATTTAAATAGTACCTGTGCACTGTGTAGCGTTATAATTGTGCTTTATTTTTGTTTTTACGGGCTATTTCCCATCATGCTGCCGTCTGCACTGCTGTTGGACCACTATACCTATAGAAGGTAAATTAGTCCCTTTGGGACAGATGGAACTGAGAACCTTAAATTGTTTCTGCTCCTTGCTCTTATAGGAATTAGGGAAGCAGTCATGGTAGCTCGTGATGAGTGAGCAGCTCTGTAATTTGTAGACAGAGGTCTAGTGTGTGGGAGTCACTGTTCTGCTGAAGGACTCTGCCGGCATGCCACGCCCCCTCGTAGCAGAGATGCTAGCACACCCACCGGATACTCCAGATTCTGCACAAGGTTCCTTTTAGAGATTGGTTCTTGGTGAATTTTTTTTTTTTTTAGCATCCAGTGTGTTCCAAAGCAGAATAAGTAATAGGTTTTTTTTTTTAATGGCTTTTTTAGACTCAGAATTTATTTTTAACACTGCATAAATTAAGGCCTCTGGTTCCGAAAAATCTTAAGAGGCTTTACTTAAGATCTTTATATATTTTCTGCATACTGGGGAGAGGGAAGAGAAGGTGCTCAGGTGAACCCTAGCACTGACGTGCAGGTGCCACACTCCGTTAGTATTAATAACGGACGTTTGTCTGTGTTTTTGACAGCTGTTCTATTTTAAGATTTAGTAAGTAGCCTCCAACTCAGTTATCATTGTTTTGGAAGCAACTGTTGTAGCAGGGACTGTGAAATAGCTTAATAATTCTTTTTCCCTTTTTCTCTTTCTTGGTTTAATGTTTGAACATTGTTGGGTACCAAGTCCATTTGACTTACTTTTCTTTTTATGTTCCAACTTAAGTGATTGCTCCTGGGTAGATGTAGAATAAAACCCATCCTTTCCCCTTGAGAATAGAGGAAAAGCAAATGAAATATTCTTCTTTTGTGTGCTTATTAGAAAATATTTAACTGGGGATGAAAACATATGCTTATTTTCTTGGACGCTGGCATTGATTCTCTGGTCTTTGTGTTGATAATATGTGGCAGCTTCTGAGCATGATACATACAGGTTGGAATACAGAGGCAAGGAAACACAGATTTCTTTTTAATTAATATTAAAATTTAATAAAAATACTGGGTAATGTGTTTTTTAAAAAGACTAGTTGAACTTCAGCAGTCATTGTGTGCTTTTTCTAAGTCTCTTGACTTAGAAAGTCTCTTGAGAACTTGGTTGGTATTGTCAAAAGGCACTAAGGAAGTGTCAGGTGTGGAACAAGGGAATCACATGACATGTCTTATCCAGGTGTGATTGATGGGAACTTCATTCGTTGCTGTTTTACTACTTTCAAAGTGGAATTGTTATGGGCCCTTTTCTGCTATATTTCTTGCTCTTTTCTTCTTGATTTAAGAACGAGTTAGAGGGTATTAGATCTTTGAGTAAGTAGGCATATAGATTTATATAGCCCTCATCCATCCTTGTATGTTTTCACAGTGGGACATCCCCTCTTGCATGTCTCAATGCCATGCTACATTCCAATTCAAGAGGAGGAGAGGGGCTATTTTATAAACTGCCCGGCCGAATCAGCCTTTTCACACTCAAGGTAAGTAATAGCAACTCTGTTCTTAAACTTTTAGTGTAAGTCACCTGGTAGGTCTGAGATGAGGCCCATCAATTTACATTTCTAATAGGCAGGTGATTCTGATTCTGTTGGTGCTAAATGGCACCTTGAGATGTTCTAGGGCGAACAGGGTTTTAGGAATTATTTAGTCCTATCAGCTATTTTGTCTGTATTCATCTTTTCTTTGTCTATGTCTTTGCAGATTGTGTGCAATGGAGGGATAAGTATGTGTGGGGATAACTGCAAATGTGCTTTGATTAGGGTTTTGTTTGTAATAGTATTGTGAAAGATAAATTACCGGACAGCTAAAATAAGACCTACTGTATGGAAAATAACTGACGTGTGAACATACTTGTGGAAATTCAAAAACTCATTAGTGTTTTCTAAGTGACGCTAATTACAAAGGAAGAGAAGTTAAGTCAGGTAGAGTTCATAATAAAGCTTAAATAGAGCTGAAATGAACAGGCTAATTATTTTCCTATTACTTGTGATATACATGGCTGTCATTTAGGAGACTGACATGCTGCCTGCTGCGCTAAGGAGGCTAGCTTATATGGCTATCATTTAAACCAGGGGTTGACCTACTTTCTGTAAAGCGCCAGATAATAAATCTTTCAGGTTTTGGGGATCATACTGTCTCTATCGTAGTTCTTCACCTCTGCCACTGTAGCAATAGAGCAGCTATAGACCATTCATAAAGGGATGGACAGGTTGTGTTCCAATAAAACTTTATTTTCAAAGACTGTGAGAGGGCCAGATTTGGCTTGGGGCTGTAGTTTGCTGACCTGATTTAGTCATAAGATGACCTGTTGAGGAAGCTGAAAATTTGATGCTGACCCTTTTACTGCGTCCATAATGTGGTTATAAATTGCAGTAGTCTATATACAGACTTTTCTCTTTTAGTTTCCTTTTCTTTCCTTTTTAAATGTTTATTCATTTTTGAGAGAGTGTGAACAGGGGAGGGGCAGAGAGAGGGGGACAGAGGACAGAAGTGGGCTCTGCGCTGACAGCAATGAGCCAGATGTGGGGCTCGAACTCACGGGCTGTGAGATTGTGACCTGAGCTGAAGTCAGACGCTCAATCAACTGAGCCACCCAGGCGCCCCTTGTTTTATTTTCTTGATGGACTTATTTTCTTTAATTCAAATTAAACACTTGAGCAAATACCAGTTACATCACCTGCTATCATAAAATTTGATCTTTATGTATACTTTATGTATATTTCAGATGTATCTTATATTCGGATGTCTGTGCTGTTTTCTATATTATTTATAATATTTTGGCTTTTTTTTTTTGTTTTGTTTTGTTTGTTTTTTTTGTTGTTGTTGTTAAGAGGCAGCGTAATGTAGGGTCAGGAACCGAGCCTTGGTAGAGACAGAGCCCTGAGTTCAAAACCTAGGTTTATAACCTGGGACAGATTTAACTCTTCTTTATGGTAGTGTCTGCATCCCTGCTACAGAACCAGTCCTTAATAAATGCTAGCTTTTTTGGTGTTTCTTTAGGTTATCTTCAATTGCTCGTTAATGGCATTTTTCTATTATATATTGTTGTATATAACATAATGGTACATAGGTATGTATAATTATGATTGTATTGCATATATAACAAATATGCATGTTGATGGCATATTTCTATATTGGGAGGAGAAATACCTTTTTCTATGAACACCTTGAGGGTAAGAACTGACTTTTGTCTTTATAACTTGACCACATTTGCTTTATCCCTCTCTACATATGCATACCTTCCCCTCCCCCCCCCCCCCACCCCCAAACTATTTGCAAGTATTAGCCAGAACTGGTACTTCATTATTCTACATAACCATAATTTTATTATCACATTCAAGAAAACTAACATTGATACAGTAGTATTTAATATGTAATCCATATTCAAATTGTTCCTACTTCCCCAAATATTCTTTTTATTTTTTTTACTTTAAAATTTTTTTTTCAACATTTTATTTATTTTTGAGAGACAGAGACAGCAGGAGCAGGGGAGGGGCAGAGAGAGAGGGAGACACAGAATCCAGAGCAGGCTCCAGAGCTATCAGTGCAGAGCCTGATGTGGGGCTCGAACCCACAAGTAGTGAGATCATGACCTGAGCCGAAGTCAGATGCTTAACCGACTGAGCCACCCAGGCGCCCCTCCCAAATATTCTTTATAGCTTATATTTTCAGTCCAGTATCCAGTCAAGAATCATGCATTTCAGTTGGTTGACATGTCTCTTTAATCTTTATTAATGTAGAACAGTTCCCTTGCCTTGTTTTGTCCTTTATGGCATTGATAATTTTTGAGCAGTTCAGGTCATTTGTCTTGTGGAATTAAATACATTTTTGAAGGACTAATAAAAGTGTAGAAATCTTGGTTATTTCCAGAGCTTTTTGTTTGCACTGTCGGATCATGTCCACTGTTCCCAGGTTGTGGTACAGAGCCACTCAGCAATGGAGGGTGGAAGTGATGGGATGTGTGGTATAGTAGTGATGGGTCTGGGTCTTGCCTGTAATAAGGGACAGGAAGGCACAACTTATTTAATTACGTTTCTCATTTTTTCTTTGGAAGATTTCTAGTGATACCTCTGAAATCCTGTGCCATTTACTTTGCCTAAGTTTTATGTGTCAAGGAAAAGCATGTGCAGAATGGCTTCTAGATTTTCTGCCCTCTGCTTGGAAATATCTTCTAGTGGGGCCGTCGAGGTCAGAATTCTATCCATCCATGTGATTTTGCTACTTCGTGGAAAACAGGAATTTTTTTCAGTTCTGGATACATTTGTGTGGCTGTATCTATGATTACCAAAGGTTTACTGATAAGCTGGAGTCCTTTTGGGTATGCCACAGGGTTTCTTGTCTGATAAAAGTTAGTTTTGTGTCATGTGATGGTACATTTGACACTTTATATATAGATGTTTACATCAGTCCCCAGAGCTAGTCCTCAAGGATGGATGGGATAGATGAAATCTATCCAGGCTTTGAATTCTTTTTTTTTTTTAATGCTCATTTATTTTTTAGAGACACACACACACACACACACACACACACACACACACACACACACACAGAGTGCGAGTGGGGGAGGGGCAGAGAGAGGGAGACCCAGAATCCGAAGCAGACTCTAGGCTCTGAGCTGTCAGCACAGAGCTTGACACGGGGCTCGAACCCATAAACCATGAGATCATGACCTGAGCCCAAGTCGGATGCTCAACTGACTGAGCCACCCAGGTGCCCCGTGTTTTGAATTCTTGATTTGAATTGCTTTCCTTAAGCCTTTCCTGAAGTCAGCTGTCAGTGTCCATTATTGATTAGAGGTAGGATTCATACTGTTGTTTACACTTGGGATTCCCTGTTCTTATAAAGCCACTCAGCTTCTTTGTAGTATTCTACATTTTTGGACTTTGATGCTGAACTACTACTATGATTTTGTGACTTGGTGGTTGTGTCACTGGTGAGTGTTGCCTATATTGGACTTTACAGCACTTACTGTCTGCATAACTGCAGTCATGTGAACATCGTTCAGTTTTTTTTGTTTTTGTTTTTTTTTTGTGTGGAATGATTCTCACATCGATACATCACTTTTGTTACTTAGGGCTATTCGCACTTTATTATACCTTGTGTAAGATATAGGGCTTACCCTTCAGGGTCTTTTGACCCAATTAACAAGCCCAGTTGGATCTTTATAATATGTAGAGCATTTTTTTTTTTAAGTATAAAAAACATCTTTAGGAAATAGGTGACCGTACTTGAAGTATCCATCCATTAAAATCCACAGTTTGCAAATAAAAGAAAGGAAAAAGCAAATGGAGGAAGAGAGAGCAATGATTATTGCAGCCTCACAATGTTATTTATATAACTACAATTAAAATATTCAGGTACAACTCCACACTTACAGCAGTTTCAAAGCTATTTATGTTACTGTTAAATACCGAAAGAACAAATGAAGTAAGCCTAGACTTAGGTACGGTGAAATCATGGAGACTGTCATTTGAAAGGCAGTATCAGAGAACATTTTAATTTGACTTTTGATACATGCACAGCAAGCAGAGTGGTCTTTTAAAAATGCAAATCACAGGGCATCTGGGTGGCTCATTTGGTTAAGCGTCAGACTCTTGATTTCTGATGAGGTCGTGAACCCAGGGTTGTGGGATCAAGTCCCTTGTCAGCTTCTGTGCTGAGTGTGGAGCCTGCTTAAGATTCTGTTTCCCTCTGTCCCCCGCCCCCTTGCACATGCATGCTTATGTGCTCTCTTTCAAAATAATAAGTAAATACATAAATATATAAAGCAGATTACATCATGTCACTATCGTGTCTGGCCCTTGCCTACTCTGTGATGTGTTGTCCTGGTACTTTTCCCTTGGTCGTCACTAAAGCCGTCCTGGTCTTTACTTTGTTTCTCAACCCCTCAGACTTGTGTCCACCATAGGGCCCTGCACTTGCTAGCCCTTCTACTATAAAGCTCTATGGTGACTTCTTGTCCTTTGTTTTTTTACTGTTTATTTATATTTGAGAGAGAAAGAGAGAGACAGTGTGAGAGCATGGGAGGGGCAGAGAGAGAGAGATGGAGACGGAATCTGAAGCAGGCTACAGGCTCTGAGCTGTCAGCACAGAGCCTGATGCGGGGCTCAAACCCACAAGCTGTGAGATCATGACCTGAGCTGAAGTTGGACACATAACTGACTGAGCTACCCAGGCACGCACCCCTTTGTCCTTTGGTTCTTAATCCAAAAATATCTGTTCAGTGAAGTTATCTCTACCCATCTAACGCTACAACATTAGGAGGGTTTTTGTTTGTTTCATAGCCCTATCAGTTTCAGAAATTACCTTGTTGGTTTGGTTACTTGGTTATTGTTAGTCTCTCCGTACTAGTGTATAAGTGCAGGGACTTTGTTTTCATGGTATCTCCTGTCTCTGGCACATAATAGGTACTTAGTAAGCATTGGCTAGATGAAAAGTAGATCATGGTATCATCAAAACCTTAGCTATCCAGTTCTCCCTGTAATTCACCTTTCTTTTATATCAGTTTTATAATAGAATATGCATGTTTTGGGTTATATTTTCTTTTGCTCAACAAGTCGACTTCTAAGAACCGTTTTTTCCCCCTTGCCCTCTTTAGAGCAGTTCTACATAAATCTGTGAAAGAATCTGCTGACACTAGAGATAAATCTGTCCCAGACAATGGCCATAATCTGGTTCCTCTTAATTGCGGAAGGCAGAAACTGAGCCATTAGAAACAGTTTAAACATTTTAGGTATGTTTTAGATACGATGTTATTATTCCTTTTAGAGTTTTGAACTTTGATCGTCTTGGCTTGTTACAAAAAAGAATTTCTACTTTCATTTAAAATGGTAGTGACATTTTAAGACAATGTCTTTGATAGTCTGTGTTAGTCTTATCAAATCTATGATCTTTTAAATGCTTAGAATCTTAGAATTTTAGTGTAGAAAAGACTGTCAAATCATCCAGTTCATTTTCATTTTGCAGATAGAAAACAGAGCATCTAACAAATTAAATAATTTATCTGTGATTATACATCTGTGTGACAAATGCTTGTGGCCAAGTTGGGAGTAGAACCCAGGGTCCCACCTTTTGAGTTTAAGTTCTTTTCATTATGCCAATTTAGAATAAAGAATTTTTCTACAGGTTTTTTTTTTTTTTTTTTTAATTTTTTTTTCTACGTTTATTTATTTTTGGGACAGAGAGAGACAGAGGATGAACGGGGGAGGGGCAGAGAGAGAGGGAGACACAGAATCGGAAACAGGCTCCAGGCTCTGAGCCATCAGCCCAGAGCCTGACGCGGGGCTCGAACTCCCAGACCGCGAGATCGTGACCTGAGCTGAAGTCGGACGCTTAACCGACTGCGCCACCCAGGCGCCCCTCTACAGGTTTTTTGACCTTTGGTCATTTCATCTTTTTGGACCAGTTTGTGAGTTCCTTGATACTTCTCGAAGTGTCAGTTTTAGTGTCTTTAGTGAAAATCCTTATAATTGTTTGCTTACTAAAGTAGCTTTTCATGTTTGGAATGTGAATTTTTAGTCATGGCTGGTTGAATTTCTGCTCTCTGCATTAATTACATTGGCGTTTCTGATCATAGGTGTTCTTGTCTATGCTAGGATAAGTGATACATGGTGACAGTAAGAGCACCAGACTAGGAGTCAAGGTCTAGGTTCTAGTATAAAGCATCTCAGGTCTTACTGAACATGTCCATTTATCCTTCTTTGTCTCTAACGCTCAGGAGTTGAAATGGATTGGTCGTTTAAATACTTCAGGTGTAAAACCCTTTTATGTCGTGAAACGGAGCTGCAAAATACAAATAGGTGGCTGTGAAACTGCTCTGGTTGAAACAAGCATGAGGGCCCATCTTCTCCTCTCTTGTGGGTTGCAGTGTCCCCACCCATGCCCCAGGCACTTAAGGATCTTTCCCAGACCCTGGAACTCTGTTGAAAACTTCCTAGAGGGGCGCCTGGGTGGCGCAGTCGGCTAAGCGTCCGACTTCACCCAGGTCACGATCTCGCGGTCCGTGAGTTCGAGCCCCGCGTCAGGCTCTGGGCTGATGGCTCGGAGCCTGGAGCCTGTTTCCGATTCTGTGTCTCCCTCTCTCTCTGCCCCTCCCCCGTTCATGCTCTGTCTCTCTCTGTCCCAAAAATAAATAAACGTTAAAAAAAAAAAAAAAAAAAAAGAAAAAAAAAAGAAAACTTCCTAGAGTAAAAAATCTGTCAAGATCCTTCCTGTGCTCACATTCTAGCATCTAGACTATTTTGTGTGAAAAGTAAGTCGGCATGGAATAATTTTTTTTCTTGTTCCTTTGTGATGCATTTGGTATTTACTGGAGGCAGACCGTTTTATTGCGAGCCTTGTTCCACTCTGAACTGTAGGAGGTCTGCACAGAAGGCCCAGTTGGTAGAGCAGTGCCATTTGCTCTGGTTGATAGTAGCAGCAGTTTGGTTTCGATGGAGGCTTTGACCCCTGAGTTGGTAAGAGTTTCCTTATTTGTTTGAGTAATTCTCAAGGGATGTCTGGATCTGCCTGTGGAACAGGGGGTATTTTGTTGTTAGGATTCCAAGCCAGCTCAGAGAGAAGAGAGAACTTGATTGTTTTTGGAGCCCTGGTCACACTCTGGTTTTATGTCTAAGAGATGAACTACCTTTTGTCCTTCTACTTCCTGAAGTTCAAAGCCCTGTAATAATAAAGTGTGGTAAAGGTCAGCTACCACAGGTTTCGAAAGCACTGCCACCGGAACGGTTTTGTGGTCGCTCAGCGGGTGGGCAGGATGATAATTTCAGGGTTGCTAAAGTGATGTGTATTTTTGAAACAAAAGAATTATACTTCTAAAGTGTGACTGTAAAGCACTGGGGTTCTAGGAACATGAGGAAATTGTGCGTGCTCCAGACTTCCGTGGGACTGTGTTTGAAAATACACACTTTTCTTTGGGTCGGCCAGGATGAAAACTGGAAGTATGATCTCTTCTCTCAGTCGTTCAGATCAGACTTTTTGGGAGAGTTCTTTGAGGAGCTTGTTCAGGCTGACAAAGTAGCTGCTTCTAGTTTAGCGAAGTCTGGAAGAAAAGCTGGAAACTGACATTTGAGTGCTAATTGTATTGCAGACAGGCATCATACTTCTTGCATTGGCCTCTTGCATTGAAACGTAAATACTTGTATTCCTGTACTAATGGGGAAGCAGTCCGAGAGAGTTTAAGTAAATGGAACCAAGTCACCTTTGTGGTTATTTGAGAGATTTGTATCAACACGTGGGGGACAGGCTTAAGAGGTTTGAAGTTTTGACTAGATGAGTTGGTTCTCAAATGGGGAGAATCTTTAAATTCTTTGTGCATCACGAGGCGGGAAAGGAATGGGGAGCAAAAAAGGTCTGTGTTTCTGTTCTGGAAGATGCTTTTTTGATTCAGTTTGACTAGATGTGCTCTCACATGTGTGCCTTTATGCGTCAGCAAATCCCTTCTGTTTTAGTCTTTGACTCTGTGTGCCAGTTTTTCTTGGGTAAATTAACTCGGGACAATTCTCCTTCTACTTCTAACCTCTTGTACTTTTTTTGGTGTCCATCCCCATTGCCCATCATCTGAATTTAAGCTATCCTCATATGCCGGATACTGAAATCGCTCTTGCCTGGGCCCCTTGCTTTCACTGTTGTCCCCTCAGCGTCCACTTTGCTCCTTGATAATCCACACAGTAGCTGGAGAGATTTTTTATTTTATTTTATTTTATTTATTTATTTTTTAATTTTTTTTTTTTAATGTTTATTTTTGAGACAGAGAGAGACACAGCATGAGCAGGGAAGGGGCAGAGAGAGAGGGAGACACAGAATGTGAAGCAGGCTCCAGGCTCTGAGCTGTCAGCACAGAGCCTGACGCGGGGCTCAAACTCACGAACTGTGAGATCATGACCTGAGCTGAAGTTGGACACTTAACCGACTGAGCCACCCAGGCGCCCCGGAGAGACTTTTTAAAAAACATAATTTGACCACGACACATGTCTTTTTCGTGCCTGTCAGTGGTTTCCCATGGCATTTACCAAAAAAATCCAAACCTTGCTCAGCCACACTCCCCTTCTTTCTGTTCTTTGAACTTCTTAAGTTCTTTCCAGTTTTAGGGTCTCCCATTTGGAACTCTTTTCTGCTTTTCCCTGGTTGTAGATCTTAAATGTTCGTTCCTCAGGACCTGTATCTCTAAATTGGATTTTCCTCTTGGGCCCCGAATTTTACTTAACGCTTACACATCTATGATTCTATAATTATTTAGGTGATTGTTTACAGAGTGTCTCCTGACTAGGTGTTGGGGGTAGAGAATCTGCATTATTTTGTTCTTGGCCTCAAATATCGTCACCATCTATCATAGGAGGTGCTCAGTAAATGTTTGTTGGATAAATGTAGTGGAAAAACACATAGAAGGAGGTCATTACTACTTGACTGGTAGTAGTTCTCTATGCCAAACAGTCAAATTGGTTTAGGATAGTAAGTTTTAGTATCAAAATTGAAATATATAGTATGGAATGTTTATCAGGATCTCTTTTCCATGGAATGAAGGATTTGAAAATCTGTGAAATGTAAGCTTTCTTTTCTCAAAAAAAAAAAAAAGGCGCGGTTGCTTTTTAAAAAATTTATTTATTTAAAAAAATTTATTTTATTACATCTATTTGTTTTTGAGAGAGTGAGACTGAGCATGAGTGGGGGAGGGGCAGAGAGAGAAGGAGACATAGAATCCGAAGCAGGCTCCAGGCTCTGAGCAAGCGGTCAGCACAGAGCCTGATGTGGGGCTCGAACTCACGAACCGTGAGATCATCACCTGAGCCGAAGTCGGACACTTACCCGACTGAGCCACCTAGGTGCCCCAGTAGGCCCAGTGTTGCTTTTGAAAATTAGTGCCATATTTATTCCTGATCATCTGTATGTGCCTCCTCCCGCCGCCCTTGTTCTACTGCCTGTCTCTGGAAGCTTTTAGGCTCCTTTCCATGGGTGTATACTTTAGTGTGTGTCATTTTTCACCCCATGTGGCTTACTCAAATGTCTGATGACATGGGTTGAGGGCTTATTCTTTATTTAAGAGCCAGGCTAGTGGGGAGTTCAGTGTGGTGGTTTTGTGGCTTCACTCGTCTCCTGCAGCAGTGGGAGCAGTTGTTGCTTAAATGCATGGTACTAGATTAAGGGCGTCTGTCTCCTCCTAATGCAGACTTTTAACAATTCCTCATCCTTGTCTGCCGTAGTACCTGGTTTAAAATCTGAGCACTCTGGAATTTAGAGGATGAGTCTACTTGGTTCTTTTCAGTACCTCCCTCTGTAACACTTAGATTTCATCTTTCTTTGTTTTGCTGACTTGTTTCCTTTGCTTCTCTGTTTTTTTCTCACCGACAACTTCCAGATTATATCTCCACCCTGGGTATTTCCCCCTGAACATCAAATTTGTATCTATTAAATTGCTTATTCAGTATCTCTGTTTGGATACTAATGGCATCTCACAATTAACATGTATAAAACCAATCTCCGGATTTTCCCACCTGAAACCTGTTGCACCCTTTTTTTTGCCTAAATCAGTTAAGGGGAATTCCATCTTTTACGTGGCTTAGGTTAGAAATCTTGGAGTTGTCTTGACTCCTTTCTTATCATGGCACATGTAATCATCAATAAATCCTGTTTGCTTAACTTTCAGAATGTATCCCATTTTACCTCTATCCCTCACCCACACCCTGCTTTAAACCATCGTCTTTCCCCTAGATTATTATAATAACCTCCTCGTTGTCTCCTTGCTTCCATTCTTGCCACTCTCCTCAGCACTGGAGCCAGGAAGATTTTCATTTTCATTTTTATTTTTTATGTTAGATCATGTCATTCCTCTGCTCAGAACTCTCCAGGGTTTACCCTCCCTCGCGTTCACTTCGGGTCAAGGCCAAAATCTTTGGAGGCATTTGCAGTGCTCTTACAAGATTGGCCTGCACCCTCACTCTCATCCCCTTTCTTCTTACTCTGCCCCTGGGTCTCTCTGCTGGGTAAAACACAGTGGCCTCCCTGGTGGTCCTTGATCGTGTTGCCACTGTTCTCTCAGGGCTTTTGTCCTTACTGTTTCAGCTGTCTGCCATGCTTTCCCCCCATGTATGTGCCTGCCTTGCTCCCACAGCCCTTCAAGTCTTGCTCAGATTGTACCCTAATCCCTCTCCACCCCTTAATACTCCCCTGTTCCCTGCCTTTTGTTTTTCTACTTGATATTTATATCTACTTGGTCTGATATTAGGTGTGTATTTTGTGTTTTGCTATCGTTTGTCTCCTTTGAGGAGAGCCAACTTTGCTAGAGGACGGGTTTTTAATTTTAGTTACTGTTGTCTCTCAATAAATATTTGTGTAAATGTATCATAGTTTATTTCTTTTAATTTGATAATATAGTAAATTCTGTTAACAGATACTTTTTTCCAGTGCTCAAACGTCCTTGTATTCCTAGTCTTTTTAAACATACATTGCTGGATTTAGTATGAATCATTTATTTAGGATTTTTACATCTGTATTCATAAGTGATATATCTGTGATATTTTGATTTCAGACTTTGTTCTGTTTGGGTGTGAAAACAAGCCATGCTGTTTTCCCTCTCTTGATTCTCTGTAGTAGTCTAAGACAGAGATTTGTTCTATTAGTAGAACGTGTATAAAACTTACTGGGCATGATGTATTTTATTTTGCGAATATATTATCTTTACTCTTTTCTTGTGAAATGCATAATTTTTAAAACAATTTTTTTAATGTTTATTTTGAGAGACACAGACACAGCACGAGTTGGGGAGGGGCAGAGAGAGAAGGAGACACAGAATCTAAAACAGGCTCCAGACTCTGAGTGGCCAGCACAGAGCCCGATGGGGGCCTCGAACCCATGAACCATGAGATCATGACCTGAACTGAAGTTGGATGCTTAACCAACTGAGCCACCTAGGTGCCCCTAAAAATAATCTTCATGTGAATAGAATCGTGTTTTCCTCTGAGTTGTTGCTTTTTATCATTTCTGAGCTTGAAATGTGCGGATGCGTTTAATTGACACACATATTTTCTGCTGTGTGCTGTCTTACAGTGTGAATATACCATGATTTATGTGTCCATTTTCTTCTTGGTATGTTTTTGGGTTTGTAACACACAGTGCTGCACTGAGTACTTCTGTACGCGTCTCCCGGTGTGCATGTGGAGGAGCTTTCCCTAGGGTGTGTGTGTTGCTGGGAATGGGACTGACCAGTAGGCCTTGCACCTGATGGGCATTACTAGGAAGTACAGCTGCTTTTCGGAGTGAATATGAATTCCTGTTGTCTGACAGCCTGAGTATTGTGGATGTAAAATAGTATTTTGTGCTTTTCTTCCTGTTTTTTAAATTATGGCATAATTTTTAGTTCACATTCATTTTGACATTTTATTGGGCTGTTTAAAGAAATGCTGTAGTGGCTTTAACGCAGTTGCTCCAGTAACTGTTAATGCTAATGTGCTTCTCCCTCCCCTAAAAATTCAGCTTTACATTTGTATACAGTAAAATTCACCCTTTTTTAGGTTATAATCCTTTGAGTTTGACAAACAAATTACCATCATAATTAGGATACAGAGCAGTACCATCACCCCAGAAACTTCCCCCGTGCCCTTTTGTGATCTGCTTGTCTCTCCACCCTAACTCCTTGGCAGCCATTGATTTGTTTTCTATCCTTGTAGTCGTATAAATGGAATCGTATGTTATGTAGCCCTTGGAGTCGGCTTCCTTTACTTTGTATGAGGTATTTGAGATTTTGCCATCTTGTAATGTGTATCATATCAACAGTTTCTTTTTTATTGCTGAATAAAGTCCCATTGTGTGGATCTACGACATTTTGCTTATCCATTTCTCAGTTGATGACATTTGTATTGTTTCCTCCTTGTGATTACTTTTTTTTTTTTTAAGCTTATTTATTTATTTTGAGACAGAGTGTGCGGGGGGGGGGGGGGCAGAGGGATAGGGGGACAGAGGATCCTAAGTGGGCTCCATGCTGACTGGCAGCGAGCCCGATGGGCTCGAACTCACAAACCGTGAGATGATAACCTAAGCCAAAGTCAGATGCTCAACTGACTGAGCCATCCAGGTGCCCCCACAGATGACCTTTAAAAAATATTACAGCATTTCACGTGAAATGTAAGATTCTTATGATACTGTTCTTCCACTCACCCATTCCTAGCCTTTGCGCTGTTGTTATACATTTTACTTCTTACATTTTGCAAAACATTATTATTACCTTTGCTTTAAACAGTTCTTTTTTAAAAAAATTTAAGTGGGGAGAAATGTTATTTTTACCCATGTTTACCATTTCTGGAGTTCTTTATTCCTTCATTTTCTAAGTTTCCATTTGCTACCATTTTCCTTCCTCCAGAAGAACCTCCATTCACACTTGTCCTGCAGGTCTGCTGTGACAGGTTCTCTCAGTTTTTTTTGTATGACAGTCTTTGTTTTGCCTTAAAGAATATTTTAGCTAGATACTGATTTCTAGGTTTAAAGTTGTTTTTGTTTCTCCCTTTCAGCATTTCAAGTTTTTTTTTTAATTTATTTTTATTTTTGTGAGCGAGCGTGAGCGGGGCAAGGGCAGAGAGAGAGGGGGGTCAGAAGATCTCAAGTGGGCTCTGTGCTGACAGCAGAGAGCCCTGTGCGGGGCTCAAACTGACAAACCCTGGGAGCATGGCCTGAGCCAAAGGCAGACGCTTCACTGAGCCACCCAGGGGCCCCTCCCTTTCAGCATTTTAAAGATACCAATCCTTTGTCTTCTGGTTTGCATAGTTTCTGATGTTTGTGGCAGTTCTTATGTTTGTTCTTCTCTTTTCTGTTGAAGGCTTTAAAAATTTTCTCTGTATCTTAGATTTTGACAACTTGATGGTCATGTACCATGGTGAACTCAGATCTGTGGGTCAAATTTGAAATATTTTTTTTTTAATTTTTTTTCCAACGTTTTTATTTATTTTTGGAACAGAGAGAGACAGAGCATGAACGGGGGAGGGGCAGAGAGAGAGGGAGACACAGAATCGGAAACAGGCTCCAGGCTCTGAGCCATCAGCCCAGACCCTGACGCGGGGCTCAAACTCACGGACCGCGAGATCGTGACCTGGCTGAAGTCGGACGCTTAACCGACTGCGCCACCCAGGCGCCCCAAATTTGAAATATTTTTAACCATAATTTCCTTAATTTTTCCCCTGTTGTCCTGTTTTTTCCGGGATATATGTATGTTTGACCACTCTGTATCATCCTACAGATCACTGAGGATCTGTATCTTAAATTTTTCCAATCTTTATCCTCTGTGCTTCATTTTGGATACTTTCTGTTGCTACTGGCCTTTTTTTTTCCTGCAGTATCTAACTTGCTGTTAATCTCATCCAGTGAAATTTTCATTAGAGATAATTGTTTTAATCTTTAGAAATTCCACTTTTTAAAATATCTTCTGTTTTCTTTTCATGTTGTCTCCTTAGATTTTTTTTTTTAAGTTTGTTTATTTTGAGAGAGAGACAGCGAGCAAGGGAGGGGCAGAGAGAGAGGAAGAGAGAGAATCCCAAGTAGGCTCCATGCTGTCAGCGTGGAGCCTGTTGTGGGGTTTGAACTCACGAACTGTGAGATCGTGACCTGAGCTGAAAACTAGAGTCGGATGCTTAGCCCACTGAGCCACCCAGGCACCCCCGTTTTTTTTTTTTTTTTTTTTTAAGCTTATTTATTTTGAGAGACAGAGTGAGCAGGGGAGGGGCAGAGAGAGAGAGGGAGAGAGGGAATCCCAAGCAGACTCCACAGTGTCAGCGTGGACCCCGCTCATGTTGTTGTTTTTAATTCTTGGTCATGTTGTGTGTGTTTAGACTAGCTGTTTTAAGTCTTTGTCTCTTAATTCCATCTTGTCTGTCATAACTTGGTCTGTTGCTCTTGGTGGACTATTCTGCTTATTGGTCACATTTTCCTGCTTACTGGCATATCTAAGTAGTTTTGTTTGGATGCCGAACAATGTGAAATTTACGTTGTTGGGTACTACAATTTATCTTCCTTTCAAGAGTGTTGGGCTTTATTTTGGGAGATAGTTAGGTTACTCTCTTGGAGGCTTGATTTTAAGCTTTCTCAGGGCAGGTTTAGCCTTTAATGATAGTTTAAGTCTATTAGAAGGTATTTCTCTTCTGGGGTCTCTACTATAAATGCCTCAGATGTTTAACAATGTCCCTCCCCTTTGGCTGGCTGTCAACCCTCCCTCCCTAGGCTTTCTGCTCTGGGAATTATTCGTCATTCATTGCCCTGCCTGTGGAGTTTGAACCTGCACATATGCAGACACCCCATGCAGATTTCTGGAGGTCTTTTTCTGCATAGCTTCCTCCTGTCTGTGATTCTGCTTTGCAACTTTCAGCCACCTCAGCCTCCCAGAACTTTGATCTCTGTCTCAGCTCAGGAAAACCACTCTGCTCTGCGTGGGATCCCCTGTTCTTCTCTGTTGTCTGCATTGAACCCACAGGCAGAAAGCCAGGGCAGTTGTAGTAATCAGTTTATTTGTTTTTCTTGTCTTAGGGATAAGTCTTGAATGCCTGTTTTCTAATGTTGAAAACAGTTTTTTCATGTATTCTGTTCAGTTCTTAGGTCTTTATAGCAAGAGGGAAAGTTTGGCAACTATTAGTCTGTTGTGACCTAGAGCAAAAGTTTGCTTGCTTACTTACACATGTACGTGTGTGTATGTGTGTGTATTTTTTTTTCAGGCATGCAAGATTGTTTTATTTTTATTTATATTTTTTACTGAAGTGTAGTTGACATACAGTATTATATTAGTTTCAGGTGTAAAATATAGTGATTCTACAATTCTATACATTACAAAGTGATCACCCTGATAAATCTATCATCTGTCACTAAAGGTGTTACAGTATTATTAACTGTATTCCCTATGCTGTACATTACATCCTAGTGATTTTTTTATTTTGTAACTGGAAGTTTGGTGTGTTCAAAGACAAAATATTTCATGAGTTCTTACTGATAATTCCAATTCAAATTCAAGACTGTAGGTTTTTTACTTGAACTTTTTTAGTCTTGTCTGTGTACCTCCTTTCTGTCATGCGGAAATTATGGTTTCCTGTGAAACCACAGAATTCCTTGTTGCTTCTTCCAGCAGTTTCAGAACAACAATACCAGTAGCACCAACACCAGCAATATGATTGCTCTAAAGTGGTTTTGTTGTTGTTGTTGGCCTTAGGGCATATCTCCTGAGGCTGCTGTTTAAAATCACTCGATATAATTAATTTGTGGGTATGACATCAATTTGGTACGCAGTTTGGTTCATTACTTTTATGTGTCTTTTTTGTTTTGTTTTGTTTTTTGTTCAAGGTGGGAGGGATTGCTTTTATAAATTTTAATTTTGCTTTATACTGACATAAAATATGTGTGCTTAGATATACTGCATGATGTTTATTCAGTGAAGTCTAGCTCCTGTCCTGTCCCCTGTACACGTTCCTTCTTTCCCCTATGGGTGGCTAAGTGTTTTATTTGTTTTTTGTTTTTTCAGTTTCTTTCCTTTTTAGAAAGGTAAACAAATAACATATCTGTAGTTATATCTTCCTCCTTTCTTAGAATGGCATTGTAGGAGAAAAAATAAATTTCTCTTTACCCTTTAGGTTCTTGGCTGAGACGTTCTCTGTAGTAAAAGAGAGATTAACAGGAGAAAAACAAATTTAATTTAATTTCAAAAATATGAGGACCCCCACAGATATGAGACCCAAGAAAGTGACCAAAGGGTGGCAGCTTTTTATGCTTTTTAGATATGGAAGCAATGCATTTGTGAAGAATTGACAAAAGTTTGGGCTTGGGGTAGCAAATTAATGAAGTAGAGTACCATGGTTAGTTTATGTACCCTCTGTGCCCTGAATTCTGTATCTCTGGCACTAAGGGTGCCTTCTACCCTCCAGGTGCCAGAAGGGTGCCCTTCACAGGGGGAGTTTATTTCCTGCTTTCAGGGGGAGAGGAGGTCAGAGTGTCCTTGTACCAGCTGTTTCTCGAGTATCTTGAATTCAGAGTAGTCCACACGCCCCAGTGGCACATCCTAGGCCGCCTGCTGTCAGCAGCACACACATTTTTGCTCACTTTACTTTTTTCACTTAGCAGTATGTCCAGATTACCCCATAGCCGTATATAGAGAGATTCTTCATTTTTCTTCCAGTGGTGTAATGCATGTGGATTTACCACTGTCAGTGCTAATCAAACTGTGACCATAGACCAGTGTCAATTTGTGAACTATTGTTCCTTTCTGTGGTAGGTACAGGACTTGGGAGTGTGTAGAAACTTCTGTCACAATTTGATATTGCCGCAGCATCTAGGAGCATGATTGGTAGGTCAGCTTGGGTAGTTTTCAGGCTTGCACAGTGAGTTATGTGGGCTGATCATTTGCCAGTAGCACCACATGTAGATCTTTGATGGGTTGGAGAAAAAATCCCAAACTGATTCTTAAACTCAGATGGATTGAAGAGGAGTATATGCACTCTGTGTACCCTGTTGGTGAACATGACCCCACGAGGTTTTTTAAAAATTTTTTTTTGTTCTGTTTTGTTTTTTTTAATGTTTATTTATTTTGGGAAAGAGAGACAGTGCATGCAGGGGAAGGGCAGGGAGAGAGGGAGACACAGAATCTGAAGCAGGCTCCAGGCTCTGAGCTGTTAGCACAGAGCCTGACACAGGGCCCGAACTCATGAACCACGAGATCGTGACCTGAGCCAAAGTTGGATATTCAACCAACTAAACCACCCAGGCGCCCTGACCCCACAAGTTTTGACATGTGTGCTTTTATACTTTTCCAGTTCTAAGTATTTTGGAATTTCTCTTATGAAATATCATTTAAACTCATGAATTGTAGTGGTTTTAAAAATTTTTTTTCTTTTTTTTTTTAATTTTTTTTAACGTTTATTTATTTTTGAGACAGAGAGCATGAACAGGGGAGGGTCAGAGAAAGAGGGAGACACAGCATCTGAAACAGGCTCCAGGCTCTGAGCTGTCAGCACAGAGCCTGACGCAGGGCTTGAACTCACGGACTGTGAGATCATGACCTGAGCTGAAGTTGGACGCTTAACCGACTGAGCCACCCAGGCGCCCCTAAGAAAAATTTTAAATATATATTGTATCCTCCCATTTTACCCCTTTTACTAAATCAGTGTCGAAGAAGTGTTCTGTGTGTTTTGGATTCTGTTGAAACTTCTTTTCTGGCTTAATATATGGTTAAGTTTTTTTTTTTTTCCATTAATTTATTTTTAAATTTACATCCGAATTAGCATATAGTACAACAGTGATTTCAGGAGTAGACTCCTTAATGCCTCTACCCATTTAGCCCATTTCCCCTCCCACAACCTCTCCAGCAACCCTCTGTTTGTTCACTATATTTAAGGGTCTCTTATGTTTTGTCTCCCTCCCTGTTTTTATATTATTTTCCTTCTCTTCCCTTATGTTCATCTGTTTTGTCTCTTACAGTCCTCATATGAGTGAAGTCAATGATTTTTATATTGCATTTTGAGACTAGTTAAAAGAGCAGATCTAATTTCATTTAGCGTAATACCCTCCGGTTCCATCCACGTAGTTGCAAATGGTAAGATTTCATTCTTTTTGATTGCTGAGTAACACTCCATTGTATGTGTGTGTATGTGTATGTATGTGTATATATATATGTGTGTGTGTGTATATGTGTATGTATACGTGTATGTGTATATGTATATATATATGTATACGTGTATGTGTATATGTGTATATATATGTATATGTATATATATATGTATATGTGTATGTATATGTGTATGTGTATATGTATATATATGTATATATATACACACCACATCTTTGTCCATTCATTCATCGATGGACATTTGGGCTCTTTCCATACTTTGGCTATTGTTGATAGTGCTGCTATAAACGTGGGGCTGCATGTGTCCCTTCGAAACAGCACTCCTGTATCCCTTGGATAAATTCCTAATAGTGCATTTGCTGGGTCGTAGGATAGTTCTGTTTTTAATTTTTTGAGGAACCTCCGTACCATTTTCCAGAGTGGCTGCACCAGTTTGCATTCCTAGCAGCAGTGCAAAAGAGATCCTCTTTCTCCCAATCCTTGCCAACATCTGTTGTTGCCTGACTTGTTAATGTTAGCCATTCTGACAGGTTATATGGTTAGTTTTTTAAGTCTTCAGGATACACTTTAATGGTGTTTATATTTTGTGCTTATCTATTTTTGTATCACAGTATTCTGTATACATATCATCAGTCAAGTTTTTAAGTTTTAAAATCTCCTCTTTAATTTTTTAAAAATGTTTATTTTTGAGAGAGTGAGAGCAAGAGAGAGCAAGCGAGCAAGCATGAGCAAGGGAAGGGTAGAGAGAGAGGTAGACAGAATCTGAAGCACGCTTCAGGCTCAGAGCACTGAGTACTCATGTACCGTGAAATCATGACCTGAGCCAAAGTTCGATGCTTAAACGACTGAGCCACCCAGGCGCCCCTAAAATCTGTCTTTAATTTTTAATGTGCTTTATGTATCAGTTTGAGAAATAGCTCTAATTGTGGATTTGTCAATTTCTCCTTAAGATCAGATAATTCTTCCTTTCTCTCCCTCCCTCTCCCCCCCATATATGTATGTATATATATACACATACATATATATATATTTTTTTTTTAAGTTTATTTTGAGAGAGAGTGCAAACAGGGGAGAGGGGAGGGACAGAGAGAGAGGGAGAGAGAGAGAGTCCCAAGTAGGCTCTGCACTGCCAGCACAGAGCCCGATGTGGCGCTCAAACTCCCAAACCATGAGATCGTGACCTGAGCAAAAATCAAGAGTCAGACACTTAACCTACTGAGCCACCCAGGCGCCCTTTTCTGTATATATTTTGAGGCCAGGTTATTTTTTCTTTACTCATGTGTTATAGTACACTAACCACATGAAAGCTTAGTGTTTTAAAACAATAACCATTTTGATTGTATCTTATGAATCTGTGGATTGACTGGGCTCAGAAGAGTGGTTCTTTGGCTCTGTGTGTTGTCAGGCTGGTGTTGCAGACACCTAGGGCCTCTATTAGCCTGACATGTCTGAGACAACTCACACGTTTGGCAGGTTGGCAGCAGTGGCTAGAAGGCAGGGCTTAGTTTGGATGCTGGGATGGCCGGGCTTTCTCTCCACATGGCGTTGGGGCTCTTCCCTTTTCCACAGTCTTTCCTATGCTGTTTCCCTGGCAGGAGTAGCCAGCTTCTTTCCGTGGGAGCTCAGGGCTCTCGAAAGTACAAGAGCAGTGGTTGCTAGGCATTCTTAAGACGTAGGCCAGGACTGGCATAGGGTCACCTCCATCACGTTCTGTTGTGCAAAGCAAATCAGGGATCAGCTCAGATTCAGTGGGAAGGGACTATCTAAGGACAGAAATACAGGGATACTTCATTCATTGGGGTCATTTTTGGAGAGCAGCTACCACAGTGTACACTCAGGTTTTTGATTGTTATAGCTTTTTGGGTTGCTTTTGTGTTGCTAAAAAAAAAAATCCCCTCTTTGTCTTTTGCTTTATAAATTCTTTTGTCTTTGGGTGGGATATGTTTGCCATATCCTCTTCAAGTCTTTCACTTTGGACCTTTTTGTTAGTGTTTTGGTGTTGCTTTTATTTGTTTATTTTTTAAATGTTCATTTATTTTGAGAGTGTGCACACACACAGGTGCACACACGGGGGAGGGGCAGAGAGAGAGGGAGAGAGAATCCCAAGCAGGCTTTGTGCTGACAGTTTGCAACTTAATCTCATGAACTGTGAGAGCCGAGATCAAGAGTCAGACACTTAACCAACTGAGCCACTCAAGACACCTTTTAAGAAGCTTATAGCTGAATTGGGGTGCCTGGGTGGCTCAGTCAGTTGAGCAACCGACTCTTGATTTTGGCTCAGGTCATGGTCTCAGGGTTCATGGGATTGAGCCCCTCAGTGGGCTCTGTACTGACAGTGCTGAGCCTGCGTGGGATTCTGTCTCTCTTCCTCTCTCTGCCCCTCCCCCACTCCTGTTTCTTCTCTCTCAAAATAAATAAACTTAAAAAAAGTGCTTATGACTGAATTAAAATATTTAGTCTAGAATTTCTATATTTTAATAAGCAAATTGTGATTGGTAATACTGTATTTTTATCTTCTGTCTTTTAAAAAATACTTAACTGTGTTTTTTCTTGCATTGTTGTTCCTTTTCTGGCTTGTAATAGACTCGTTTAAAAACAGTTATTGTCACTTTCTTTTCTTTCTTTTTTTTTTTTTTTGTTAATGGTGGGCAGATATACATAAGATTTACCATTTCAACCTCTTTTGGGGGTAGATACCTTTTTTTTTCTACTTTTATTTTAATTCCAATGTAGTCAAATACAGTGTTATATTTCAGGTGTATAATATAATGATTCACCAATTTTGTTATGTCAGTGATCATCAAGATAAGTGTACTCTTCCAGTGCCTGGCTCGCTCAGTTAGAAGAGTGTGTGACTCTTGATCTCAGGGTTGTGAGTTTGAGCCCCATGCTGGGTGACTTAAATAAATAAAAACTTAAAAAAAGAAGTGTACCCTTAATCCCCTTTAGTATTTCACCCATTGTTCTACCTTTCCTCTGCTAACCATAAGTTTGTTCTCTAGTTAAGAGTCTGTCTTTTGGTTTGTCTTTTTTTTTTCCTTTGTTTTGTTTCTTAAATTCCACATACGAATGAACTCATATGATATTTGCCTTTCTCTGACTTGTTTCACTTAGTGTTATACTCTATAGATCCATCCGTGTTGTTGTTGTAAATGGCAAGATTTCATTCTTTTATATGACCGAATAATCCATTGTGTGTGTGTGTGTGTGTGTGTGTGTGTGTATATATACACAGTGTGTGTGTGTATATATATATATATACACACACACATATATATGTGTGTATGTGTGTGTGTGTGTGTATATATATATATATATATATATATATATATAAAAATATATAAACACCACATCTTCCTTATTCATTCACCTATCAGTGGCCTTTTGGGCTGCTTCTAAAATTTGGCTATTATAAATAATGCTGCAGTAAGCATACGGGTGCATATATCCTTTCAAATTAGTGTTTTTGTATTCTTTGGATACTCAGTAGTGGGATTACTGGATCATATGGTAGTTCTGTTTTTAATACTTTGAAGAACCTCCATACTGTTTTCTACAGTGGCTGTACCAGTTGGCATTCCCATCAACCGTGCATGAGGGTTCCTTTTTCTCCATATCTTTGCCAACACTTGTTTCTTGTGTTTTTTTTTTTTTTTTTAACGTTTATTTATTTTTGAGACAGAGAGAGACACAGCATGAATGGGGGAGGGGCAGAGAGAGAGGGAGACACAGAATCGGAAGCAGGCTCCAGGCTCTGAGCCATCAGCCCAGAGCCCGATGCGGGGCTCGAACTCGCAGACCGCGAGATCGTGACCTGAGCCGAAGTCGGACGCTTAACCGACTGAGCCACCCAGGCGCCCCTCTTGTGTTTTTGATTATAGCCATTCTGACAGGTGTGAGGTAATATCTCATGGTGGTTTTGATTTGCATTTCCCCAATGATGAATGATGTTGAGCATCATTTCATGTGTTTGTCAACCATCTGTATGCCATCTTTAGAGAAATGCCTGTTCTTCTCTGCCCATTTTTTAATTGGATTATTTGGGTTTTTGGTGTTGAGTTGTATAAGCTCTTTATATATTTTGGTTACTTACCCTTTGTCATACATGTCATTTGCAAATATCTTGTCCCATTCAGTAGGTTGTCTTTTAGTTTTGTTAATAGTTTCCTTTGCCGTGCAGAAGTTTTTTTACTTGGATGTAGTCCTAGTAGATTATTTTTTGTTTCCCTTACCTCAGGAGACATCTAGAAAAATGTTGGTACAGCTAATGTCAGAGAAATTACTGCCTGTGCTCTCTTCTAGGATTTTTATGGCTTTAGGTCTCACATTCAGGTCCTTAATCCATTTTGAGTTAACTTTTGTGTATGGTGTAAAAAAGTGGTCCAGTGTCATTTTTTTTGCATGTAGTTGTCCAGTTTTCCCAGCACCATTTGTTGGAGACTGTCTTTTTCCCATTGCATGTTCTTGCCCCCTTTGTCAACGATTAATTGACCATACAGTCATGGGTTTGTTTCTGGGCTTTCTGTTCTTTTCTATTGATCCATGTGTTTGTTTTGTGCCAGGACCACACTGTTTTGATTACTGCAGCTTTGTGGTATAACTTGAAATCTGGAATTGTGATACAGATCCAGCTTCGTTTTTCTTTTTCAAGATTGCTGTGGCTGCTCAGGGTCTTTTGTGTTTCCATACAAATTTTAGGATTGTTCATTCTAGTTCTGTGAAAACTACTATTGGTATTTTGATAGAGATTGCATTAAATCTGTAGATTGCTTTGGGTAGTAGGGACATTTTAACAATATTTGTCCTTCTGGTCCATGAGTATGGAATATCTATTTGTGTAATGTCCAGTTTCTTTCATCATTGTTTTGTAGTTTTCAGAATACAGTCTTTTACCACCTTGGTTAAGTTTATTCCTAGGTATTTTATTGTTCTTGGTGCAGTTTTCTTATTTTCTCTTTCTGTTGCTTAGTGTAGAGAAATGCAAGATTTCTGTATTTGACTTGGTATTCCTGTGACCTTACTGAATTAATTTATCAGTTCTAGTAGTTTTTTGGTGGAGTCTTCAGTGTTTTCTATAGTATCATGTCATCTGCAAATAGTGAAAGTTTTACTTCTTCCTTACCAATTTGGATACCTTTTATCCTCTTTCTTGTCTGATTGCTGTGGCTAGGACTTCTAGTACCATTGAATAAAAGTGGTGAAAGTGGACATCCTTGTCTTGTTCCTGACTTTAGGAGGAAAGCTCACAGTTTTGTTTTGTTTTGTTTTTTTACCAGAATGTGATGTTAGCTGTGGGTTTTTCATATATGGCCTTTATTATGTTGAGGTGTGTTCCCTCTAAACCTACCTTGTTGAGAGTTTTTGTCATGAATGTTATACTTTGGCAGATTTTTTTTTTTTTTCTGCATCTGTTGAAATGATCATATGGTTTTTCTTCTTTCTTTGTTTTTGAAGTTTGTTTATTTTGAGAGAGTGAGCGAGTGCGCATGAGCTGGGGAGGGAGAGAGGAAGAGAGGATCCTAAGCACACCCCATGCTGTCAGCACAGAGCCCAATATGGGGCTTCACACATGAACTGTGAGATTATGATCTGAGTGAAAACCAAGAGTTGGATGCTTAACTGAGCCACCATGGTGCCCCCTCCTTTCTCTTATTGATGTGACATGTCACACTGATTGATTTGTAAATATTGAATCACCCTTACATCTTGGGCATAAATTCCACTTGATTGTGGTGAATGGTTTTGTTTTTTTTTTTTAATGTTTGGTTATTTTGAGAGAGAGAGAACAGGGGAGGGGTTGAGAGAGAGAGAGAGAGAGAGAGAGAGAGAGAGAGAGAATCCCAAGCAGGCTCTGCACTGTCTGCACAGAGCCCGACTTGGGGCTCAATCTTACAAGTAGTGAGATCATGACCTGAGCCGAAATCAAGAATAGGACCCTGGAGCACCTGGGGTGGCTCAGTCAGTTAACCATCTGACTTCAGCTCAGTTTATGATCTCCCGGTCCATGAGTTCGAGCCCTGTGTCAGGCTCTGTGCTGACAGCTCAGAGTCTGGAGCCTGCTTTGAATTCTGTGTCTCCCTCTCTGTCCCTCCCTCCCTCTCTCTTTCTCTCTCTTTCAAAAATAAACATTAAAAAAAATTAAAAGAATAGGACCCTTAACTGACTGAATCACCCAAGGTGCCCCTGGATCTGTAAATTATAAACTACTTTTGTTTGTGTATCTTCAGGCCTCTGTTTTACTCTTCTTCTTAGATGGCATTTTAGCTGTGTGATGATTTGTAGTTGACTATTATTTTCCTTCTTAGGAAGAGGTTGTTCTCTTGTTTTCTGGCATGTGTTGTTGCATTTGAGAAGTCTGATGTCCAATTGTTGCTTTTTAATCATTCTTTTCTTTTTGGTTACTCTTACTATATTTTCTTGGTCTTTATTGTTCTGCAGTTTTGCTGTAGTGTATATTTGAGTCCCTGGCAATCTGGAGACCCCTGTCAATTTTGGCAAATATGTCTTCGAATATTACTTTTCCTGCTTCCTCTTCTGACACTGGTATTTCACCGTGTTAAAGTTTTTCATTGTGTATTCCATACTTCTCTTTCATATTTCCATCTCTTTATATTTTTGTGCTAAATTCTGTGAGATTATTTCAGATCAAGAATATAGTTCCCTAATTCTTTAGTTTTGACCATTCAGCTTTTATTTTTATTTTATTTATTCATTTATTTATTTTTGAGAGAGAGGAGAATGAGAATGAGAGAGAGCACATGCTAACATGGGACTCGATCTCATGAATGTGAGATCATGACCTGAGCCAAAATGAATAGATGCTTAACTGACTGAGCCACCCAGGTGCTCCCAAACAGTCAGCTTTTTAATCACATATTTTTATTTCTAGATTTTCGAATTGTTTTTTGAAATTTGCCTATTCTTTTCTCATTCTATTCTGTTCTTGTGTGGTTTTTTTTTAAATTTTATTTATTTTTTTAAAGTAAATTTTACACCCAATGGTGGGGCTTGAACTCACAACCCTGAGATCAAGAGTCGCATGCTCTACCAACTGAGCCAGCCAGGTGCCCCTGCCTTGTGGTTTTTATTTCTAACTTTATTTTGGTACCTTTTTTTCTTTTCTTTTTTTTTTTTTTCCGAGAGAGCTAGTGCGTGTTAGAGGGGCAGGGGCAAAGAGAGGGAGGGAGGGAGGGAGAGAGAAAGAGAAAGAGGGAGAGAGAATCTTAAGCAGGCTCCATGCTCAGTGTGGAGCCCCATGTAGGGCTCCATCCCATGACCTGAGCCAAGATCATGACCTGAGCCAAGATCAAGAGTTGGACGCTCAACTCACCAAGCAACCCAGGTGCCCTTGCATATTTTTAAAAAAAGATTTTATTTTATTTTTTAAAGTAAGCTCTGTGTCCAACATGGGATCGAACTCAGTGCTGAGGTCAAGAGTCCCATACTCTACCAGTTGAGCCAGCCAGGCATTCCTGTACATTTTAAACATGATTATTTTAAAGCTTGTTTATTTTACCTATATTTTGAGGTCTGAGTTTGCCTATTTGTTGTGTCTGCTAAAAACTCCCCTTCCCCTTTGGTGGTTCATTTCTTCATATACTTTAGAGTTTTGACTTACATGCTTATATCATCTGTAGAATTTATTTATTTTTTAAAAAAAATTTTTTTTTTCAACGTTTATTTATTTTTGGGACAGAGAGAGACAGAGCATGAACGGGGGAGGGGCAGAGAGAGAGGGAGACACAGAATCCGAAACAGGCTCCAGGCTCTGAGCTGTCAGCCCAGAGCCCGACGCGGGGCTCGAACTCCCGGACCGCGAGATCGTGACCTGGCTGAAGTCGGACGCTTAACCGACTGCGCCACCCAGGCGCCCCTAGAATTTATTTTTTAAGTGAGTCAGGAAGTTTTGAGTTTCTGCTGAACCTAACAGGTTTTCTTAGTGCCATACCTGTTCTTGGGCTCATTTCTTGGCTTGGGGTTTATGGACCACTTGAATAGTGTGATTTTGGAAGCCATACCTGTGATAATGGAGTTTCATTTTCCCAGAGGTGAAACTTACTCATCATGGGATGGAGATTGGAGTTAACGTTATGTGTAGTTCTTTGTGGCTTTTTGGCATTTTAATGCAACTAACTCATTTCCAATTTCTTGTCTCTTATTCTTGCAGTCCTGTCCCAAGCTCTAAGACCTGCATCTGGTTTAGGTGGCCCTGGGAGTTATTTGGACTTGAGTAGCTTAGTTGTTTGTTGCATCAGGGAATTTCCCTTTCTTGCTTTCAAGCTTGCCTATGTGCTGGGGTTATATTTGCCCAGCTTTTGTATATATTTGGGCTTGGAAATGAGTGCTTCTGTGTCTGGCCTGTCTGCTATATTCCCTGCAAGATCTGTGATACATTTGCTTACTTGTAGGTACCTCCTGTAAAACAGGTATAACTCACTAGAAACTAAATGTTCCTGAATTCTGTCAGAACTCATGTGCTGCTGGTGGTACAGCTGTGATGTCCCTAAGATTGTTTCACCTTGCACATAAAGCATTGTGTCAAGCTGCAAGGATATGTCAGTTGACATCACTGTTGGGTCCTTTGCAGCTTGATGGATCAGAGTGCCCTTACTGCCTTGTGCTGAAGCATAGTTCTTTCTCATCAGCAGTTCTTAGGGGAAAAAGTCATTGCAGTAGCCACTCTATTTTTCTGAGGAGTTTGCTATATCTGGGCATAGAGAAAAGACCTCATCGTTTCCTGTAATGTTCTAGTATTCAGCTGTCCTGCCTGAGTAGGCAGATGCCTAAATCTCTAATTACAGAACTCTAGATCTGCATATCCAATAGGACATTTCCACTCAAAGATTCCACTGTTACCAAAAATCCACCTCTTTCTTCATCTGTTGTCTAATTACTGATATCACAAGTTGGCCTTCCTCTTAGATTTCTTGTTTCTGTCCTTGTCTTCTCAGCAACTCAGACGAAAAACCTGACCTACACCAGACTTTTTTTTCCCCCTCCTGCATGCATTCAGCTGTTAAAAATCATGTTACTGCTTTCTGTAGAAGTCCTATCCTTTCTCTTTCCAGGACAGTATCAGGGGGACATATTTCAGCTTAAAATCTCATTCTCTCTCTTCTTATTCCCTTGTGATCAGTCTGTCTGTCTACTATATCTGCTTAGCTTGGACCAAGATCCCACCTCCACACCCTCCTTTCTCCTAAACTTTTGGTGGAGTTCCACAGAATGTGTGTCTGTGGCTTTGTGTGCTGGGGATATTTTTTCCTTGGGGATGTTAGGACATAACTAGAAACAGAACCAGAAATGCATTACCCGTTTTTCTTCTGTTTTAAACAAGTTAGTGAGTTCTTACGAAATTGTGTGTGTGGTGGTTGGTGTGGGGGAAGGGCTGATCTTAGAGACATGAGTGTTAGTCTTTAACAGAATGACTTTGGATAAATGAATGATACTTGTGAGCCTCAGTTTCACCATGTACAGTAATATCAAGGGGTTGAATTGGCTGATGATTCTAGTTAGCATTTATTGAGCTTTTAATTTACTGGGCCAATTAGTAGTATTTCATGTATTGCCAATTTTTCAAAACTCTTTATTTGGAAGTAATTCTGAACTCACAGAAAAGTTTCAAGGATAAAATAAGCAGTATAAAAAAGAATGCTTATTCCACTTGCTCAGATTCAAGTATTGTTAACACTTAACATTTGTTAGCATGGATATTGTATTTTTTCAAATGCTTTTTCTGCATCCACTGAGATGAATATATGTTTTTTTTCACTTTTAGTCTGAACATTAAACTAACGTTTGGGATGAAACTCATTTGATCATGATCTATTATTATCCTTTCTATAAAATATGGTTGGATTTGATTTGCTAAGTTTATTAACAATTTTTACGTTTATATTCATGATGTGTATTATAGTTTTCTTATAAGGTATTTGTCTGATTTTCATGAAAGTAAAAGTAATACTGTCCTTGTCTAATGAATTGGTGTCTTAGTCTTTTTGGGTTGCTGTAACAACTGAGCAGCTTATATACAACGGAAATTTTTTTCTCACAGTTCTAGAAGCAGGAATTTCACAGTGGCCCTCTTCTGAGTTGCAGACTTTTTGTTAACTCACTTTAATTGTAAACTTTGTGGGACTTTTTTTTTTTTTTTTAAGAGCACTAATCTACCTTCATGACCTGATCACCTCCCAGAGACCCCACCTTCTAACACCATTACATTGAACATAAGGATTCCAGCATGTGCATTTGTGGGGCACACATTCAGACCATAGCACTTGGGAAGTATTTCTTCCTTTTAGATTTTCTGAGTTTTTTTTTTTTTTTAATGTTTTTTCAATGTCTGTCTATTTTTGAGAGACAGAGCATGGGAGGGGGGGCGGGGAGAGGGTGGGCAGACAGTGAGGAAGACACAGAATCAGAAGCAGGCTCCAGGCTCCAAGCTGTCAGCACAGAGCCCAACGTGGGGCTTGAACCCACAAACCATGAGATCGTGACCTGAGCTGAAGTCAGACGCTTAACCGACTGAGCCACCCAGGCGCCCCTAGATTTTCTGAGTTTTTATAGAATTGTTATTATTTCTTCCTTTAATGCTTGATAGAATTCACCAGTGGAGCCATCTGAGCCTGGAAACTTTTAATTACAAATTCAGTTCTTTTATTCAGATATAGACATTTTTAGTTTTTCTACTTATTTTGATGTGAGTTTTTGTTTGTGTCCACTTCATCTAAATTGTCAAAATTTAAGGACGTTCATAATACCTGCAGAGTCTGTAATAATGTCTGCTCTTTTCCTGATATTGGTGATTTGTGTTTTCTGTTTTTACCTGATGACTCTGATCCATTTTAGAGATTATCTCAAAAATCAGCTTTTGGGGGCAGCTGCGGTGTCTCAGGTGATTAAGCATACAACTTCATTCAGCTCAGGTCATGATCTCATGGTTTGTGAGTTCAAGCCCTGTGCTGACAGTGCAGAGCCTGGATTCTCTTTCCCTCTTTCTCTCTGTCCTCCGTCTCTGCAACTTCTCTCTCTCAAAATATATAAATAAACTTAAAAAGAAATCAGCTTTTGATTTCATTGACGTCTTTTGTTGTCTGTTTTATTGATCTCTTTTTTTTTTTTATTCTTTCTTAGGCTTGAATTAGGTTTTTTTTTTTTGTTTTTTTTTTTTAACATTTTTTTTTTTTCAATGTTTATTTATTTTTGGGACAGAGAGAGACAGAGCATGAATGGGGGAGAGGCAGAGAGAGAGGGAGACACAGAATCGGAAACAGGCTCCAGGCTCTGAGCCATCAGCCCAGAGCCCGACGCGGGGCTCGAACTCACAGACCGCGAGATCGTGACCTGGCTGAAGTCAGACGCTTAACCGACTGCGCCACCCAGGCGCCCCTAGATTTTCTGAGTTTTTATAGAATTGTTATTATTTCTTCCTTTAATGCTTGATAGAATTCACCAGTGGAGCCATCTGAGCCTGGAAACTTTTAATTACAAATTCAGTTCTTTTATTCAGATATAGACATTTTTAGTTTTTCTACTTATTTTGATGTGAGTTTTTGTTTGTGTCCACTTCATCTAAATTGTCAAAATTTAAGGACGTTCATGATACCTGCAGAGTCTGTAATAATGTCTGCTCTTTTCCTGATATTGGTGATTTGTGTTTTCTGTTTTTACCTGATGACTCTGATCCATTTTAGAGATTATCTCAAAAATCAGCTTTTGGGGGCAGCTGCGGTGTCTCAGGTGATTAAGCATACAACTTCATTCAGCTCAGGTCATGATCTCATGGTTTGTGAGTTCAAGCCCTGTGCTGACAGTGCAGAGCCTGGATTCTCTTTCCCTCTTTCTCTCTGTCCTCCGTCTCTGCAACTTCTCTCTCTCAAAATATATAAATAAACTTAAAAAGAAATCAGCTTTTGATTTCATTGACGTCTTTTGTTGTCTGTTTTATTGATCTCTTTTTTTTTTTTTATTCTTTCTTAGGGTTGAATTAGGTTTAATATAGCTCTTCTTTCCTTCTACTTTCTCATGATGGAAGATAAAGTATTTGAGACCTTTCCTTTTTTCTAAGATAAGCATTTAATGTGTACAACAGAATTCAATATATTGTGTTTTTATTTTCATTCCATTCAAAATATCTTTATAATTTTCTTTTGATTTTTTTCTTTACTGGTTATTTAAAAGTATGATCATTTAATTTCCCTATTTTGGGAGACAGAGAACTTTCCTGTTACTGATTTCTAATGTAATTCCATTGTGGTAAGAGGATATATCTTGTATGGTTTGAATCCTTTTAAATTTTCTGAGGCTTGTTTTATGGCTCAGAATAAGGTCTGTCTTGAAAAATTTTCCATATGTACTTGAAAAGAATGTGTAGTCTACTGTTGTCACGTGCTGTGTTCTGTAAATGTTGATGAGTTTGTTGGTTGATAGCCTTGTTCAAATCTTCTGTATTCTGACTGATTTTGTATCCACTTATCCTATTAGTTACAGAGAGAATTGAATCTCTAATTGTGGATTTATTTCTTCATTTAGTATTATCAGATTTTATTTCATGTATTTTGAAATTCACTTAAAAATACATAAACATTTAAGATTGTCTTCCTCCTTTTTTTTTTTTTTTAAATGTTTATTTATTTTGGGGGGGGGGAGAAAGAGAGAGAGAGAAAGGAAGAACAAGCCAGGGAAGGGGCAGAGAGAGACAGAGACACAGAATCTGAAGCAAGCTCCAGGCTCTGAGCTGTCAGCACAGAGCCCAACTTGGGGCTTGAACCCACAAGCTATGAGATCATGACCTGAGCCAAAGTTCAAAGTTGGATGCTCAACTTACTGGCCCACCCAGGTGCTCCAAAATGGTCTTCCTCCTGATGAACTGACTCCTTTGTCATTTTTTTTTTTTTTTTTTTTTATGTTTGGTGATTTATTTTGAGAGTGAGAGAGAACGAGAGTGAGTGAGCAGGATAGGGGCAGAGAGAGGGAGAGATAATCTCAAGCAGTTGACCCGATGTGGGGCTTGAGCTCACAAACCATAAGATCATAACCTGAGCCGAAATCAAGAGTCAAGTGTTTAACCAGCTGAGCCACCCAGGTGCCCTCCTTTGTTATTTTGAAATGACTTTCTTTAGCCCTGGTAATATTCTTTGATCTGAAATCTACCTTCTTTTATAATGACACAACCACTCCTGCTTTCATTCAGTTAGTGTTCGCATGCTATGTATATTTCCATCCTTTTATCTTTCCAGTGGGGTGGGTTTGTTTGTTAGTTTGCAGGCATCATAAAGTTGGATCTCACTTTTATCCAATTTGATAATCTGCCTTTTCTTTGGGGTGTACAGACCATTTACATTTAAAGTGACTACTGATGTTGTAGAGTTTTTTTTTTTTTAATTTTTTTAATGTTTATTTATTATTGAGAGACAGAGAGCATGAGCATGGGAGGGGCAGAGAGAGGGGGAGACACAGAATCAGAAGCAGGCTGCAGGCTCTGAGCTGTCAGCACAGAGCCCAATGTGGGGCTCGAGCCCATGAATTGCGAGATCATGACCTGAGCTGAAGTCAGACGCTTAACCAACTGAGCCACCCAGGCACCCCTGTAGAATTTAAATCTACCGTCTTGTTAGTTGTTTTCTCTTTGTCCATCTGTTCTTCATTCCTTTTTTTTAATGTTTATTATTTCTTTTGTGAGAGACAGAGTGAGTGGGGCAGGGGCAGAGAGAGAATCCCAAGCAGGCTCTGCACTGTCAGTGCGGGGCCCGACGTGGGGCCCGAAGTCAGAACCGTGAGATCATGACCTGAGCCGAAATCAAGAAAAAGTCTCATGCTTAGCTGACTGAGCCACTCAGGCACCCCATGTTCTTTTTTTTTCTCTTCTTTTTCTGCCATTTGTTGGATTAAGAATTTTTAAAAAGTATTTTCAGTTCCCTTTTTGTCTCTGAGTTGTACCTGTCTTTATTTTGTTGTTTTACTGGTTGCTTTAGTGTTTATTGTATAGATATTTAATTTATCACAGTATATCTTCAGATGACATCATACCACTTTACCTGTATTCTGAGAACCTTATGAGTAGTTCACTTCCACTTTCCCTGCTCAATCTTTGTGCTGTTGTCATATGCTTCACTTCCATGTTTTTTTTTTTTTCACTTCCATATGTTTTAAACCCCACAGTACCTTGTTACTATTTTTCATTTAATCCATTGTCTTAAAAAACAAAACAAAACAGTGCACTTTTTTTCAAAATATTTAAGAAATAAGAAAAAAAGTCTTATTAGTACCTATATATTTCTGGTGCTCTTCATTGCCTGTGATTAGGGTAGATCCACATTCCTGTCAGGTACCATTTTCATTCTGGTAGAAGGACTTCCTCAATGTTTCTTGTCATGCTTGTCTGCTAGTGATAGTATTTTAATTTTTTTTTTTAATGTTTGTTTATTTTTGAGAGAGACAGAGAGACAGAATGTGAGTGGGGGAGGGGCAGAGAGAGAGGGAGACACAGAATCTGAAGCAGGCTCCAGGCTCTGAGCTGTCAGCACAGAGCCTGACGTGGGGCTCAAATTCACGAGCTGTGAGATCATGACCCGAGCTGAAGTTGGTCACTCAACCGACTGAGCCACCCAGGCGCCTCTACTAGTGATAGTATTTTAAAGCGTTTATGTATCTGAAAAATGATTTCCTCTTTTTAAAGAGATATTTTCTTGGTACGGAATTCGAGGTTGACAATTTTTTCTTTCTGTACTATAAAGAATTTGCTCCACTGTATCTAGCTTGCATTATTTCTGATGAGATATATGCTGTTATTTTAATCTGTGTTCTTGGATCAAATTTGGTAAATACTCAGCCATTAGTTTTTCAAATATTTTTCTCCTACACCTTTCCTTTCCCTTTGGGTATCTGGCAACGTGAGGTTGTAGCTTACTGATGTGCTGTTCATACTTTATCAGTCTTTTTACTCTGTTTTGGGTAGTTTCTGCTGGTATATCTTCATTCTCATTCATCTTTTCTTCTGCAGGGTTCAATTTGCTATTAATCCAGGCATTGCATTTTTTACCTCTAGAAGTTCTGTTTGGGTGTTTTTTATATTTCATACATACCTGCTTCATGTGTTCAGTGTTCACATGAAATACAGTTAGAATAACTTTTTATCTCTTCCTCTAGTTCTGTCATCTGTATCAGTTTTGGGTCTGTTTCTATTACTTTTGTCATTATAGGTCATTATAGATTTTTCTGGTTCTGTGCATTCCTAATAATTTTTGATTGAGTGAGAGCCACTGTGATTTTTACTTTGGGTTGTGTATATTTTTGTACTTAGGTTTTGAGCTTTGTCCTGGAATGCAGATAAAGTTACTTGGAAATGGATCCTTTTGAGTCTTGCTTTTCAGCCTGTTAAGTGGGGTTTATCCTTTCGGTGTTTATTTTTACAAAGCTATACAGATATATATGTTCTCTTATTTCCTTTTCTTTCTTCTACAAAAATAGCTTGGATATGTTCTTCTCATTCTTTCTTACTTACATCACAGTCTTTTCCTTACAGTTCTGACATTCTTACTCAGGTAACAGTTACTTCTGGCCTGACTACTGCCTTCGTCTCTTAATATTTGTCTGGTTTTCAGATTCTGTCCATCTCTCATGCAGTGTTCAGATTGTTGTCAGAATTATTCTGAAGCACGCTCTGATCATGTCACTGCAATGCTTTCCATTGCTGACGGCAGTGCGATTCACGCTTTAAAAAATTTTCCCTTAATGGCAATAAAAACATTTTGAGTTTACATCCTAAGTGTGTGTGTACTTGTTTATACCATTGTAACTGGATAGAAGTTAGCATGTATTCTTTCATAATATGCCCATTGTGAAATACAGTCTAAAACAAATTTAAGAGTATTTAAAAATTATAGTATATTGGGGCCTGAGCCTGGGTGGCTAAGTTGGTTAAGCATCTCGCTCTTAATTTCAGTTCAGGTCATGACCTCACAGTTGGTGGATTCAAGCCCCGCATTGGCCTCTGCTCTGATAGTGCGGAACCTGTTTGGGATCCTCTCTCTCCTCTTCTCTCTCTCTGCTTCTCCCCTGCTTGGGCTCTGTCTCACTCTTTCTCTCTAATAAATAAGTGTGAAAAAAAAATTTAATTCTAGTATATTTTAAAAATAGTTAACATGAAAGTGAATTTATTAATGATAGAGGATATATTATATTCCAGCCTTTGAAAACTTCAAGTAACTTCTTTTCAGGTATGATAATGCTCATCATTGATTTTACCTTGTAACATACCTGATGAAAAGTTTATATATTCGGTGTAAAAACGTCAGCCCTACTGTTTTCTTGGTGTCCCTGTACTCACATTATTATTATTATCATTATTGTCGTTGTTGTTTTTGGTATTCACATTATTAGTGTAAAATCTATCTAATGAGGCATATGAAACATGTTGAGAATAAGTATGTGAATTTCAGAATACTGAATTTTTTTTTAATGTTTATTTATTTTTGAAAGAGAGAGAGAGACAGAGCATGAGTAGGGCAGGGGCAGAGAGAGGGAGACACAGAATCCAAAGTAGGCTCCCGGCTCTAAGCTGTCAGCACAGAGCCCGACGCGGGGCTTGAACTCACAAACTGCGAGATCACGACCTGAGCAGAAGTCGGACACTTAACTGACTGAGCCACCCAGGCACCCCGAATTTCAGAATACTGAATATGACATAAGACTTACATAGGAATTGAAAAAGGGCAGCAGTGTCAATCCATATACTAAATGAGTGAAGCTTAATTTGTTTTATTTTTATGTTAAAAATATGTACGTTTCCTTTTGGCATTACTGGCCCCATCGATAGAGACATTTCTGCCTGATCATTGAGTCCTGCTTGATTATTCTGTATGGCTAAATATTTCATGTGTGTTGTGTCTGTTAGCTTTTACTGTGTAACGGACTGTCCCGAAATTTAGTGCCTTAAAAACAATTGTATACTTAATTCACAATTCCTTGTGAGCATTGTTGGGATAGGCTGTATTTTTGGTCTGGCCTGGTTTAGATTATCTGCAATTATCTGGCCTGGGCTCTTCTGTATGTGGTCAGCTGGAGAGATGGCTGGAGGCTGGATGCGTTAGGCAGAATTCTAAGATTATCCCTGATAACCTATATCTGTTATCATTTTTTCTGTCATAGGGGTGAGAACTGCAGTTTGCTTCTCACAATAGGATATGGCAAAGGTGAGGGGCGCCTGGGTGGCTCAGTCGTTTAAGTGCATCCTAACCGACTCTTGATTTTGGCTCAGGTCATGATCTCACAGTTCGAGAGGTATGGCAAAGGTGAAGAGATTTTACAGGTGTAATTAAAGTCCCTAGTCAGATGGCTATATCTTGAGTAGGCTTGACCCAATCAGGCAAGCCCTTTAACAGAAGACCTGAAGGTCTGAGATGGAAGAATTGAGCAATTCTTCCTGACTTTGAAGAAGCTAGCTGCCATATTGTGAGAGGGCCACATCACAAGAACTGTGGAGATCCTTAGGAGCTGAGCACAGGCCCCACTGATCACCTGGAAAGAATTGACCTTAGTCTTACAACCACAAGAAATTGTTTTCTTCCAATAACCATGTGAGCTTGGAAAAGGACCCTGAGCTCTAGAAAAGAAAGCAGTTCAGTTGACACTTTGATTTGAAACTTGTGAGCCCTTTAGCAGAAGACCCATAAACCGTGCTTAGGCTCCTCACCCCTAGAAACTTGAGATAATAATAAATGTGTGTTGTTTTAAACCACTAAATTTGTGGTAATTTGTTACACAACAATATAAAATTAATCTGCTAGATCGTATCTAGGATAGCCTTATTACAATTTTATCCTTTCCAGAGTGGAATAGAATCATATAATATATTCCCTTTAGAGATTGGTGTTTTTCACTCATCATGGTACTTGGGATGTATCCAAGTTGTTGTGTTTATCAGCACTGTTCTTTTATTGTTGAACTGGTATTCCATTTTATGAATACCAGGTTGTTTATCCATTCTTCCAGTGAGGAACATTTAGTTGTTACTAGTTTGGGGCTATTACAAATAAAGCCACTGTGAAAATTTTCTTACAGGTTGTAGTATGAAAATAAATAGCTATGAGTGGAATTGCTGGGTTACAGGATATGTGTATGTTTAACTCTGAAAAACTGCTACACTTTTTTTCCAAAGCTGGAGTACCATTTTTCATTCCCACTAGCAGTGTTGTGAGTTGTTGTGCTTTCTCAACAGCACTTAGTATTGTTATTGTTTTTCCTTTTCTCTCTTCTAATAGATGCACAGTAATTTCAAAGACTTACTTTGTGTTTTCCTAATGGCTAATGGTGTTCAGTGTCTTTTCATGTACTTACATTCCATTTCAATATCTTTTGGTGTAATTTATTTTTAAATCTTTTGTCCATTTTCTAATTGGGTTGTTTTCTTATATATTTTTTTTAATGTTTATTCATTTTGAGGAGACAGAGGGCAGGGGCAGAGAGAGAGGGGGACACAGAATCTGAAGCAGGCTCCAGGCTCTGAGCTGTCAGCATAGAGACTGACACGGGGCTCTATCCACAAGCTGTGAGATCATGACCTGAGCTGAAGTTGGACGCTTAACTAACTGAGCCACCCAGGCGCTCCTAATTGGGTTGTTTTCTTATTATTGAATTGTTTTCTTATTATTTCTTATTATTGAATTGAATTCAATTATTGAATTGAATTACTGAATTGCTCCCAATTGGGTTGTTTTCTTATTATTGAATGTATAGAGTTGTTGAGATACAAATTGTTGGATATGTGACTTGCAGATATTTTCTCAAGCCTATAGCTTATCTTTTTATTTTCTTATGCATGTCTTTTACAGAGCAAAATTTTTAATCTTGATGAGATCCATTTTATTGATTTAAAATTTTTATTTTATATATTTTTTGTGTTTGTGTGTATCATGTCTAAGAACTCTTTGTCTAACTCTAGATGATACAAATTTCTCTTATATTTTAAAAGTTTTATTTTATTTTTTTAAAGAGTTTATTTTTAAGTAATCTCTATATCCAACGTGGAGCTTGAACTCATGGCCCTGAGATCAAGAGTCACATGGTCCACTGACTGAGCCAGTCAATGCCCCTAAAAGTTTTATGTTTTACAAGTAGGTTTGTTATTCCTTTTGTGTTAGTTTTTGAATTAGGTATAAAATTACATCAAGGTTCATTTTTTGCATTGGAATGGCCGGTTTTTGAATTACCATTTAATTGTGAAGACTATCTTTTCTCTGTTAAATTGCTTTTACAGGTCTTCAAAAATCCGTTGGCCATATTTTGTAAAAGGTTCTGCTTTTGGACTCTATTCCATTTACCCCTATGTTTGTTCCTCTGTCAGTACCATACTATTTTGATTAGTGTTACATAGTCATGATAGGATGTAAAATTAGGTGGTATGATTCCTTCAACTTTATTATTTTTCAAAATTGTTAATAGCTATTCTAATTTATTTGCCTCTCTGTGTAGAATCATCTTAACTAGATCTACAAAATTTTTTTTTTTTTGCTAAGATTTTAATAGTAAATAATACATTAAACCAGTAGATCAGTCTGGGGAGAATTGTTATTTTGACTGTGTTGAGTCTTCCAATCTATGGATATGGTATGTCTTTTTATTTTGTTAGATCATCTTTGATATTTTAATCAACATTTTGTTGTGTTTGTTTCTGTTTTGTTTTTGTTTGTTTTTTTTAGAGAGAAAGTGCATGTGAATGTTCTTGTGCAAGCGGGGGAGGGGCAGAGGGGGAGAGAGAGAATCTTAAGCAGGCTCCACACCCAGCACAGAGCCTGTCTCAGGGCTCGATCTCACAACCATCACATCATGACCCGAGCTGAAATCAGGAGTTGGATGCTCAATTAGTTGACTGAGCCATCCAGGCACCCCCAGCATTTTGTAGTTTTTAGCGTACAGATTCTGTATGTGTTGTTAGATCTGTACCTCAGTATTTAATTTTGGGGGGGAGTTATTATAGATGGTATGGTGCTTTTAATTTTGATTTCTAATTACGGATTGCTACCATATAGACAGTAATGATTTTTGTGTGTTGACCTCTAGCCTGTTGAATTTGATAAACTTAGTTACTAGTTCTAGGAATTTTTCCTCTAAATTCCTTGGGATTTTATATATAGGCCATCTTGTCATCTGTGAATAGGGCCAGTGTTATACATTCCTTCTGATCTGTCATTTTCTTCTCTTGACTGATTTCACTGGCTAGGATTTCAGGCTCTGTGTTGAACAGCAGTGCTGTAAATGGATATCCTTGCCTTCTTCCCAGTCTTTGAGGGAAAGCATTCAGTTTTTCACCATTAATAGGATGTTAGCTGTAGATATTTTGTGGGTATTTTGCTGTTTATCAAGTTGAGGATGTTCCCTTCTGTTCATAGTTTGTTGAAAGTTTTTATCATGAATATGTGTCAAATTTTCTCAACAATTTTTCTGCATTAATGGATATGATTGTATGTTTTTCTTTATGTCTCATTGTTTTAATTTACAATTTTCTGATGATAAATGATGATGAATACATTTTAATGTGTTTATTGGCCTTTTTTATCATCTTCCTATTTGAACGTCTAATTATTTTGCCCATTTAAAAAAGAATTTTTTTATTTTGTAACATTGATAAGCTTTCAGAAAAGTTTTTAAGTACAGAACAAAGAACTTCTTTTTTCCTGAACTGCTTTAGAGCCTCATGTCTTAATTCCTTACTGTTAATACTTCAGTTAAAGATATCTGTTGCACTGGGAGAATTAATATTGTTAAAATGTCCATACTACTCAAAGCAGTCTACAGGTTCAGTGCAATCACTATCAAATTACTAATAGCATTTTTCATAAAACTGAAATAAATAATACTAAAATTTGTATGGAACCACAAAAGATCCTGAATAGCCAAAGCAATCTTGAGAAAGAAAAGTAAGCTGGAGGTACCACAATTCTAGATTTCAAGGTCTATACTGTAGAGCTGTAGTAATCAAAACACTATGGCCCTGGCACAGAAACAGATACACAGATCAGTGGAACAGAATAGCCCAGAAATAAACCCATGATTATATGGTCAATTAATCTATGACAAAGGCAAGAATATACAATAGGAAAAAGAGTCTCTTCAATAAATGGTGCTGGTAAAACTAGACAGCTTCATGTAAAAGAGTGAAACTGGACCACTTTTTCACACTATGCTCAAAAATAAGCTCAAAATATATTAAAGACCTAAGTTGTGAGACCTGAAACCATAAAAGTCCTAAAAATGTCTCATATGGCAAAGGAAACAAAAACAAAAACTAAACTATTGGTATTAGATCAAAATAAAAAGCTTTTGCACAGTGAAGGAAACAAAAAGCCAGCCTACTGAATGGGAGAAAATATTTGCAAATGATATATCTATTAAGGGGGTTAATATCCAGAATATATGAAGAAGAGCTCAATACCAAGAAAACCAATCTGATTAAAACATGGACAGAGAACCTGAATAGACATTTTTCCCAAGGAGACATACAGGTGGCAGACATAACATGAAGAGATGCTTAACATCACTCATCATTAGAGAAATGCAAATCAAAACCACAGTGATATACCACTTTACACCTGTCAGAATGGCTAAAATAAAAAAGACAAGAAATAGTGTTGATGAGGATGTGGAGAAAAAGGAACTCTCCTACACTGTTGATGGGAATGTCAGCTGGCACAGCCACTGTGGAAAACGTATGGAGGTTCCTTAAAAAATTAGAAATACTATATGATTCAATAATTCTACTTTAGGGTATTTACCCAAAGAAAACAAAAACACTAATTCGAAAAAAATAACGCAACCTTATGTTCATATGTTCATTGCAGCATTATTTACAGTAGCTAAGATATGGAAGCAAACTAAGTGTCCTGTCAATAGACAAGTGGATAAGGAAGACATACACATATATATACATATACAATAGAATATTATGCAGCCATAAAAAAGGATGAGATCATGCCATTTGAGACATCATGGATGGACTTAGATGGTATTATGCTGAGTAAGTCAGAGTGAGAAAGAAATACCATATAACTTCATCTCATCGAAAAACACCCAAAAAACATGAATAAACAAAAGCAAAATCGAACCGATAAAAATAGAACAAAGTGATGCTTGCCAGAGGGCAGTAGAGTGGGGAGTAAAGTGGGTGGGTGGGGGGGAGTGGGAGATCTAGGCTTCTTGCCAGTTAGGGAATGAATCAGTCATAGGAATTAAAAGCACAGCATAAGGAACATTGTGATACTGTAGAAGTGATGTATGGTGACAGATGGTAGGTACACTTGTGAATGTAGCATAATGTATAAACTTGTGGAATCACTGTTTTATACATCTGAAACTAATGTAACGTTGTCAACTAGACTCCGAAAAAAAAAAAAGGGATGTCTGTCAGCTACCTGTCCAAAATGCATCCATCAAATTCAGAAAATTACATTGAGAAATTTTTATCATCAGATTCCATTAAAGTTTTGCTAATTGTCCCTGTAATATCCTTTATGCCTAAAGGTTCTAGTTCAGAATTACATGCCACCTGGGGTTGTCATAAGTCTTTGGTCTCCTTCAGTATAGGACAGTTTTTTGGTTTTTTTTTTTAATCTTTCTTTGACTTTCATGACCTTGACCCCTTTGAAGCTTACAAACCAGTTATTTTATAGAATGTTGTTCAGTTTGGATTTTCTTGGGTTTTCTTAGGTTTTCTCATGATTAGATTCAGATACGTGTTTTCATCAGATATATCAGAGAAGTGATGCTATATTCTTAGTGCATCCTGTCAAAAGGCTCATTGTTTCAATTTGTCCTATTACTAATGTCCACTTATATCACTTAGTTAAAGTAGCATTTGCTAGGCTTAATCACTGTAAAACTCTTTTTCTCCTGGGGAGAAGCTTTGAAACTCTATTATCCCATTCTCCTTCTAAATTTCAGTTTATTTATTTATATCTGTATGAAATCACGGTTTTCTGTTTTGTTCAGTGGGTTGGAATCTATAAACTATTTAAGTGTTCAAATTGTTCCTAATTTAGCTGGTGGGGATTTTGTCAATCTGGCTTCTATGTCCCTTTGACAAATTCCCATCAGTCTTGGGGTGCTGTTGCCAGAAAGATGATGTAGGTTCACTGTGTACTTTCCCTACCCTCACCCTTACTATTAGCCATTTCTCCATGGAGCCCTGGTTCTTTTAGTATATAATGGTATCGAGAAACCAAGATTTAGGTTCTAGTGTGCTTGCTGCTATTGGGGTATTGCTGATACCAGTTCCTCTCAGTAGGAAGAGGCTAAGGAAAATCTGGGCATACTTACATACATACACATATATGCACTTACATCTATATGTCTAGCTTCATCTGAACATGTTAAAAACCATGAATTTACACCAATACCACAAATTCTAATACAAGTCCGGAGGATTCATTCTCATTTTTCTCTTTCCATATTTGTAACTGCCTTCACCAACAGTAAGAAATCTAGCTCCTATTTTTCCTGTTACTTAATATATTTTTACTTGTTTAACCCTCCATCCCCTTATATAATTTTATCTCCTCTCCCATCACTATTGCTGCCTTTCTCTGACAAAGATGACCTCTCTACCCCTCATGGACTCCCAACACTGTATATTGCATTGGTCTCCCAGGGATGATTGCTTCATTTGCTTCATGCTCTGATTGCCTACACCAGTGCCCTCTCATATAAATGCCCTCCTCACCCCAGCTGAGCTTTGGCATTTTGCCCCCTTGTCATACCTTCTTTGGGCATTTCACCCTTCTTGAGCTTTGACTCCGACACCATGCCATCCTTGTGTATGGAGACCTTCTGTGCCCTGCTCAGGCATGGTACCCTACTCTTGGCCTCCAGGGCTCTTATCCTGCCCCCCCCCTTCCTCCCCCTGCCCCCAGGTAAGGAAAGATTAGTTTGGGGAGGAAAGTGGCAGCTTTTCCTTTTAAAAAAATAGTTTGTCTTTTTATTTTTCATTTGTAGAGTTTTTTTTTTTTTTTTTTAAATACACTTTGGATGTAAGTCCTTTGTCAGATATATGTGTTGCAAATATTTTTTGCCAGTCTTTTGGCTGCCTTTTCATTTTTATTAAAGTGTGATTAGAGGTTTTCAATTTTGAGAAAGTCATTTTATCACATTAAGAAACATATAGTTAATGTTTTTAGAAATCTATCCAATAACACAAATATTATATTTCTTTCTAGAAACTATATTTTTGGTTCCTGTATTTAGGTCTGTGATCTAAATTAATTTTGTTTTTCAAGTTTTTTTTATTTAGGGGTACCTGGTTGGCTCAGTCGGTTAAGTAGGCATCTGACTCTTGATTTCGGCCCAGGTCGTGATCTCACGGTTAGTAAGTTCGAGCCTTGCATCCTGCTCCATGCTGATATCATGGAGCCTGCCTGGGAATCTCTCTCTCTGCCCCTTCCCTGCACACGTGCTTTCTCTCTCTCCAAAAAAAAAAAAAACCAAAAAAACAAAAAAACCTTAAAGCTTGCTTATTTATTTTGAGAGAGAGAAAGCATGAGTAGGGGAGGGGGCAGAGAGAGAGAATCCCAAGGAGGCTCCACACTCAGCACGGAGTCCTATGCAGGACTCAATCTCATGACCGTGAGATCATGACCTGAACTGATGTCAAGAGTCAGACAGACACCCTACTGACTGAGCCACCAGGCCCCCATTCCAAATTTTGTGGTGTAATTTGAGGTAGTAGTTCAGATTTGTGTTTTTATTTAGTTGTTTCAGTCTTATTTATTGAAATGACTTTCTTTTTTCCCCATTGAATAGTCTTGGTGCCCTTGTCAAATATCAGTTGACCCTTATATACGTAGGTATGTTTTGGTATTCTGTTCCATTGATCTATTATCTTTATACCAGTGTCATACTCTCATGATTTTTAATAAGTCAAGAAATCAGGTAATGTTAGTAGTATGAGTCTTCTAACTTCTTCTTTTTCAAGATTGTTTTGACTGTTCCTGGTCCTTTAAGTTTTCATATAAACTTTAAAATCAACTTGTCGGTTTTTGCCAAAACAATGCTTGTTGGGTTTTGATTGTGGTTGTGTTGAATTTGTAGATCAGTTTGTGGAAAATTAACATTTTGATGTTGATTTTTTTTTTCCAGTCCATGAATATGGTATATCCATTGATTTAAGTAGTCTTTTTTTTTTTTTTTTCCTAGCAGTGTTTTATAGTTTCCATTGGGGTTTTGCCTGTGTTTTGAAATTTTTAAAGTGTTTTTTAATTTTGGTGCTATTGCAAGTGGAGATGATTTTTAAATTTTTTTCAGTTTTTTCTTTAATATATTCAGTTGATTCTTTAAAAACCTTAATTTTACATACTTTATCACATTATCATATTTTCTCTGTCATTCTCTACATATTTTTTTTCCTGTATCAGAGTAAGTTGCAGACATAATGTTCCTTACTAAACAAGGAAAATTCTCTTTCATAACCACATTGCAATGATCAGAGTTAGAGTATTAATGTTGATACAGTATTGCTTGCTGGCTCATTTGCATACTTAATTCAAATTTTTCCTGTTGTTTTATTAATGCTAATTATGAAATTCTGGTTCAGGATACATCTAATCCTGGATCAGATGGTGCATTTGTTTGTCAAGTCTCTTTCATTTCCTTTAATCTGGAAAAGTTTCCACAAATTTTGTCTTTTGTGACCTTAGTATTTTTTAAGAATACAGGTCATTCACTTTCTAGAAAGCTCCCCAAGTCTGGGTTTGTCTAATGTTTTTTCATTATTAGATTTAAGTAGTAAGCTTTTGACAGGAATATTTCAGAAGTTATGGCATTCTCAGTGCATTGTATTAGGATACAAATGATTTCTATTTGATTTCTCCTAATGATAACTTCAGTCACTTGGTTGAGGTGGGGTCTGCCATTTTCTTCACTGTAAATAATAAGTACCTTGTAAAGAGATGCCTTGAGTGTATATAGTCTCATCAAACTTTCATCCATTAGTTTTAGCATCCCTTGATGAATGGGTCTTACCTGAAAGTTACTAGTCTGATGGTTGTCAAGTGGTGATTTTAAACAAATATTTGTTTATTTTGAGAGAGAGCGTATGCATGTGAGCTGGGGAGGAGCAGAGAGAGAGAGAGAGAGAGAATCCCAAGCAGGTGCCTCGCTGTCATTGCAGAGCCTGACGTGGGGTTCAGTCCTAACGAACCTTGAGATCATGACCTGAACCAAAACCGAGAGTCGGATGCTTATCTGACTGAGCCACCCAGGCATCCCTCAAGTGGTGATTTTTAAAATTAATTTGACATTTATTGGCATTCTACAGTAAGAAAGAGCCTTCTTTTCTCCCTCATTTGTTTATTCATTATGAATTTATGGATTGTTATTTTATTATTGAGTTATCTGTTACTGTTATTAACTTTGTTTAAAAAATTTTTTTAGGGGCGCCTGGGTGGCGCAGTCAGTTAAGCGTCCGACTTCAGCCAGGTCACGATCTCGCGGTCCGTGAGTTCGAGCCCCGCGTCAGGCTCTGGGCTGATGGCTCAGAGCCTGGAGCCTGTTTCCGATTCTGTGTCTCCCTCTCTCTCTGCCCCTCCCCCGTTCATGCTCTGTCTCTCTCTGTCCCAAAAATAAATAAACGTTGAAAAAAAAATTTTTTTTAAAATTTTTTTAAATGTTTATTTTTGGGAGAGTATGAGTGGGGGAGGGGCAGAGGGAGAGAGGGAGACACACAATGTGAAGCAGCCTCCAGGCTCTGAGTGGTCAGCCTAGAGCCTGATGCGGGGCTTGAACTCACGAACTGTGAAATCATGACCTGGGCCAAAGTCGGATGCTTAACCAACTGAGTCACCCAGGTGCCCCTACTGTCATTAACTTTAATGCAGAAATTGTACAGAAGTGGCCAGCAGGACTCCCTTCAGCGTGGCTTTTGTGTCCTTCTAACAGGTCCCCCTCATTCTGAACTCTTTTTCACTTCTTTGTTTTCTGGCCCAGCCATGTGTCTGGGCTTAGCTTGTATTTTCCAGCCCCAGCTTTGGTATCAGTCATTTTCCCAGGGAGCTCAGGATCCTCAGGAGCTATACATGTACACATCTGTGTCTTTTCTGTATTTGTCTGTTTTTACATATGTTGATTCATACTGGTACCTCTGATTCCAGTCTTTTACTGCAGGTTCATTCCAGCTTCACACCTTTCCGTATTTATAACTAGCTGCTCCAACAGTGAGAATCCTAGCTCCCATGATCTACTTTATTATCAGCTCATTTGCTTAAGTCAGAATACATCTAATGGTTTCAGAATTGCCATTCCATTCCACTGTGAAAAACAAATCTATTAAAAGGAGAGCTTATTATTTGTTTATCATTTATTTAGTTCTTTAGCCCAAGTGTACATAGTTAAAATAGTGTGTTCAAAAGTTACTTGGGTTAGATCCACCCCTGCCCTTCTTCAGTGTGGTTCTGTTAGTCATTTGAAATACTTTAAAGTTTTCTGCACATATGTATCACAATAATTTCTCTTTTCAAAGCTGTGGGAAAACAGGCACTCAGACATTGCTGTTATGAACACAAATCCACTAAACTTTTTCCAGGGGAATTTGGTACTGTTAACAAAATTTCATTTACATTTAACCTTTGACTCAGCATTTCTACTTCAGGAATTTACCCTGAAGAGGCACCTTTAATGATACAAAAGTACAGAGTCATGAGGTTATTCAAGACAGTAATATTTCTTTGTGAAATATTAAAAGCCACCTAAATGCCAGTACATGGGGGAATGTTTGCATAAATTTTGGTACATGTGTATGATGAAGTTTTATGCAGCTGCGAAGAGAATGAAGGTTATCTATGTAGTGATTGAGTGATTTCCAGGATATATGGTTAAGTGAAAACAAATATTGTCTGTGGCATACAATTTGATGATAAAAGGGGAATAAAATAGATGTGTATATTATCATTTGTTCAGAAAAGAAACACAAGAGAAATAAACCAGAAACTAATGGGATTGATTCCCTAACGGGGTGGGTAAGAATGGAGTGGAAAGTTGGTGGGGTGGGAAGAGAAGGGGATGAGGGTAGTGTTAATTCTCTGAGTGTAACCTTTTAAATAGTTTTGACTTTTATAACCATGCTGTGTTTCATATACTTACAAATAAATACATAATAAAGATGAGGGATAAAAACCAAAATGGATTACAAATAGAAAAGATGAAGCTAATGCTTTTTAACAGCTATGAAGTTCTTCTTGATGTGGTCAAACACATCAGTTTCAGTCTTCCTTCTTTTTTTTTTTTTTTTTAAGTTTATTTATTTATTTTGAGAGAGAGAGAGAAAGAGAGGGAGGGGCAGAGAGGGAGAAAGAGAATCCCAAGCAGACTCTGCAGGTCCCGACTCAGGGCTCAATCCCAAAGTTGTGAGATCATGACCTGAGCCGAAATCAAGAGTTGGATGCTTAATCGACTTCCACCCAGGTGCCCCTTCAGTCTTCTTCTGAAGGTTAGTCCTGGAATTGTTCTTTCTCCTATTCCTGGTATGTTTGGGGGGGGGGGTGGCAACTGTCCTGAGAAATTTCCTGGGGCACAGGACTTTTAGTGCTGAAACTGGGAAAGTCCCAGGCATATGGGGATAAGTTGGTTACCCTGTTTGACATACACATAGCTGTTTACCTGGGCTTTCCCTTCATCATCACCTTGGAAATTCTTTTCACCTGTATTCTGTGATATATTCTCTTTCCTAGATCTTGAGCAGGTATCATTTTTGTTATGGTTTAGTTTGGTTTGTTTTTTATTATTTATTTGTGTAATACAGATTCTCCAGTTACTTCCTGAGAATAGGTGCATAGGAGGTAAAAGTATTTGAAGCCTTACATATCTTTATTCTGTATTCCATACTGGATTATTGGTTTGACTTAAGAATTTTAGAAGAGGGGGTACCTGGCTGGCTCAGTCAGAAGGGCATGTGACTCTTGATCTTGGGGGTCATAGGTTTGAGCCCCACGTTGAGTGTAGAGATGAAGATTACTTAAACTTAAAAAGAATTTTAGAAAGTATTACATTCTTCAAAATGGCTCTTGAAGAAGCATGATACCATTCTGATTCCTTTGTATGTGATGTGTTCTCTCTGAATGGAAGATTTTAGGATCTTTTTTTCATTCATTGTGTAAGGGCATTTTGCCTTATTAAACCTGGAAACCCAGGTCTTTTCATTTTGGGAAAACTTCTGTCTTTTCTATTTTCTCTTGGAACTTCTATTTGATGTGGGACTTTCTTGATGATTTTCTTTTTCTTCTGAGTCAGTTCTTTGGGAAATAACCTATTTGTTGTTGCTGGGGGGTTTGTTTTGTTTTGTATCATTTTATATTTCTAGCAGATTACTCACATTCTCTGATGTTCCTTTATTATTTTTTTTTTAAATAGCATTCTGGGGCACCTGGGTGGCTCAGTCGGTTGAGTGTCCGACTTCGGCTCAGGTCATGATCTCATGGCTTGTGGGTTCAAGCCCCGCGTCGAGCTCTGTGCTGACAGCTCAGAGCCTGGAGCCTGCTTCAGATTCTGTCTCCGTGTCTCTCTCTCTCTCTCTCTCTCTCTCTCTCTCAATCTGTCTTTGCCCCTCCTCTGCTCACACACTTTCTCTCTCTCCTCTCTCTCTCTCAAATATGAATAAACATTTTAAAAAATTAAAAAAAAATAGCATTCTGTACTTTTTGTTTTGGGGCTCTTTGAGAACATTTACTGTGAAATCTTCATTATCTCTGCTTCCTTTCAAGTCCTTTTGTTTTTGGTGGTTATGTTTCATCTGACAATTGTGCTCAGATCTCTGGTGGCCCTTGACAGGTCATACGTGGTGAGAGGACTGGCAGATTCTGTGCTTGTGGACACTATTTGTTGGCTGGGATGGAGAGTGGGGACCCAGATGCTTTTTTGAGATCCACAGTTATCTACTTGAAGGTATTTTCTCTTAGGCTAGTCACTTTTTCCAGGAAGAGAAATCCTCTCCTCTCTTGCCCGCTAGCTGAGAGCAGGGCAGGGCTGGGATTGTGGGGCCGCCACTGTTCGGAGAGCTTTGGGAGCCAGGTTGGGGAAGGGAGCTGATGGTATCACTGTTTTGTATGTGGTCTTTGACTTACTGCTCCTGTTTAGGGCGTGGCACCTCATTTCCTCCCTGACTTCTTGAGCTGGAGTCTTCTATTCTGGACCCTCCATGGTTGAATCCAACTAGAATATAAATCTGTTTTCTTCTGAAGCCGGAGAAGAGTATTGCCTGACTGGGGACAGAGAGGGGACCTGAGGTGTCCAACTTCTGGTTCAGACTTCCAGCTAGTTCTCAAGTCTTAGTTCCTATGGCTCGCCTCTGTGTGGAGTGGTTCCTGGTACTTTTAATCACTGTCCTCTTGGGGGTTTTGCAGTACTAATTGGCGGCTTTTTGGATTTTCCCTCTGCAGCTTCAGACTTCAGCTTTCTTTTCCCTGCTGAGTCCATTACTTCCTCTCTTCCTGCTATCCATCTTCCAGAATTCTGTTGACATCTCTCATCTGCTGCCTTTTTCCTCCCCCTTTCCCTTTGTCCATTTATACCTTTATTTTTTTCCCTTATAGTCATTCTAATGGGGCTTCAGGAGGATGCAAAGAATTGTGTCCATTTTTGCCATGTTTAAATGGAAGCTCAGGTCTTTGTGCAGAGAAAATGGGAAATGACCTTGACTTCCATGCCTCCGTGCCAGAACGGACCCCTATCCCTCCACCTGCCACCCAGGACCTATGACCCTTGTTCCTTCCCAGTAGCAACCATTGTTACTAATGTGTGTCCTTCCCATTCATGTGGATCCATTAAAAATGTGTAGTCTGTTTATATAGGTGTATTTTTTATTTCTTTCAACTCCTGTTGAATAGTGTATCACACCAATATACCTAATGTTACTTATCCAGTCTCTTATTATGGATGTTTATGTTTTTTACTATTACAAATACCACTGCAGTAATAACTTTTTTACTTTTGTAGTCTCCATGTGCAAATGCATGAGAATTTTTCTAGAGGACTACTTACCTTGACATTTTAATGGGTAAAATGGAGGTGATTTGGAGGCTTTCTCTGAGGCTTTGAGGAAAACATTTTATTTAATTTGCTTTACACTTTATTTTATAACTATGGTGAGAAATAGAATTATAAAACTTCCAAATCTTTTAAAAAAACTGTACTGAGAAACATGCTTTCTTTACTGTCTGTATTATTAACAATTCTGAAATCTAAAATATTTTGAGAACTGGAAAATTTTTTTCCTAACTCATTTGGCAGTAAACTTGACCAGTCTTAAACTCCTTTGGTAGCCAAACTCTGATCCCGACTGACAAAGCTATTTATTTTAGTTGGTATGAGCATACATGTTCTTTCGAAAAATATTAATGTGTGTTAATATATGATACATTAAAACTATATGCACTATATTACCACCCAAAATTCAAGAAATCTTGAATTCTAAAACCTATCTAGATCTAAGGGTTTCAGGGGAGGGATCATGGGCCTGTGGTCAAGTCATAATCAACTGGAAACTTTGCAGTGGTGGGTGGCAAATCATAGATGAGAATTTATTTCTCATTGATGGAAACTTTTTTTTTTTTTGTCTTTAAGAACTCAGTTTTTTTTCTCTTTAAACTGTGTTCCAAGAGTGTTCATTTTTAAAATAACAGCTCTTTTCTTTCTTTGACAGCTATAATACTGAAATTGCTTGTGATAATGCAAATGGATTTCAAATTCAATAGAACTTTTTTTACATTAAGTATTTTAAAAAATGATGAAGCCTTTTTTCAAGCATACAAGGAGTTTACTTTGCTAGCTTTAATTCCTCTTTAGGATTCATATAACAAAATTAAAACATCGTTAACAGACCATTTTAGCCTCCATTGTCTAAAGTTGAATTTTACCTTTGGATCATAAACTTTCTGTACACATTAATAGTTTTTATGTGGTATTTACAAATTCTCATTAAATTCATTCATGTTTTCAGAACTGTTGGTTAAATTTAGTAAGACTTTTTTTTTAATGTTTATTTTTAAGATCGCGCAAGCAGGAGAGGGGCAGAGAGGAGGACAAAGGATTTGAAGCGGGCTGACTGTAGAGTCAAGAAAAATTATGTTTTATTGGAATTTTATTGAATCTACAAATCAGTTTGGGGAGAATTGACATCTTTACAATGTTGAGTTTTCTTAATATAGAAGATGGTGTGGCTCTCCATTTTTTTAAAGTTTATTTTTGAGAGAGAGAGCATGAATTGGGGGAGGGGCAGAGAGAGAGGGGGACAGAGGATCTGAAGCAGGCTCCACGCTGACAGCACCAAGCCTGACACAGGGCGGGACTCGAACTATGAACTGGGAGATGATGACCTGAGCCAAAATCCAATGCTCAACTGACTGAGCCAGCCAGGAGCCCCATCCATTTTTAAACCTTTCTCCATAAAGTTTTGTTTTCTTCATTAGATGATTGTATTTCACAAAATTCTTTTGTGAAATTTGCCCTTGATTAACTTATATTCTTTGTTCTTATAAATTACATTTTTTTCATATAAAAAATTTTAAGTTTATTTTTGAGAGAAAGAGAGAGAGTGGGGGAGGGGCAGAGAGAGAGAGAATCCCAAGCAGGCTCTGTGCTGACAGTGCAGAGCCTGATATGGGGCTCGATCCCACAACCATAAGATCATGACCTGAGCTGAAACCAAGAGTCAGATGCTTAACTGACTAAGCCACCCAGGCACCCCTATAAATTGCATTTTCTAATTGGTGATATTACTGCTAATGTTGGAATTGCTGGAGTTTTTAATATGATCTTGAATCTTAACAACCTCGCTGAATTTCTTACTGGTCTGAATCTCTTGGCTCCTCAGTGAGAACCTAATCTTGGGCAGTTAAAACTTCATCAGTTTTGGGGTGCCTGGGTGGCTCAGTAGGTTAAGTGTCCAACTTCAGCTCAGGTCATGAAATTGTGCTTCACGAGTTCGAGCCCTACGTCGGGCTCTGTGCTGACAGCCCGGAGCCTGGACCCAGCTTCAGATTCTGTGTCTCCCTCTCTCTCTGCTCCTCCCCCATTGGTGCTCTGTCTCTGTCTCTTAAAAATAAACATTAAAAAAATTTTTAAAAAACCAAAAAACTTCATTAGCTTTTTTTTTTTTTAAAGCAATCTCTACACCCAATGTGGTGCTCAAACTCACGACTTGAGATCAAGAGTTGCATTGTTCTTCTGACTGAGCCAGCCAGGCGCCCCAAAACCTCATCAGTTTAAATTTTAGTGTTCCATTTTATTCATGTTTGGGGCTTGTTATATTCACGGTGCCTTTTATTTTTTTAAACTCTGACTTGGGGCACCAGGCTGGCTTAGTTGGTAGAGTGCGACTCTTGATCTTGAGGTTGTAAGTTTAAGCCCCATGTTGGGGGTAGAGAGTCTTTAAAAAAAAAATAAAAAAAATAAAATATCTGACTTATGGGAAAATATTCAGGTTTATTTATTTATTATTATTTTCACCATTAGCCTCTTTTCTAGTTGCCTTGCCAAACTAATACACTTCCCGTGTTTTTATTTTATTTATTATTATTGTTTTTTTTGTTTGTTTACTTGTTTGTTTATTTGGAAGAAAGCAAGAGTGGGCAGGGGAGGGGCAGAGAGAGAGAGAGAGAGAGGGAGAGAGAGAATCTTAAGCAGGCTCTAGCAGAGCCTAACTTGGGGATTGATCTCACGACTGTGAGATCATGACCTGAGCTGAAATCAGGAGTTGGATGCTTAACCAACTGAGCCATCCAGGTGCCCTCATACATTCCATGTTTTAAAAACCCTTATTTGTGTTAGGAGGTGAATATGGGTAAAAAGTATAGGCAAGTATTCTTTGTGCTGTTTTTACTATTCCAGCTTTTTTGTATATACAAAATTATTTCCAAATGAAAGTGTTTAAAATGTATTTGTAAAAGTAACACATGCCCATGATCAGTATTTAAAAGTATCTGGAACAAAGAATTCCTACAACTATAACAAAAAGACAACTCAGTTTAAAAATGAGCAAAAGACTTGAACAGACACTTCAAAAAGGAAGATATGAGAATGGCCAATAGCATATAAAAAAGTGTTCAATGTCTTTAGTCATTAGAAAAATGAAAAACTTAAACCACAGTGAGGTACCACTGCATCCCACCAGCATGGCTAAAGTAAGATTGACAACCCAAATGGTGAGGATGTGGAGGGTCTGGAACTCCATACAGTGCTGCTGGGAGTGGAAATCTGTGGAAATGTCTGGAAGTTGTTTTTCTTTTTAATCATTCATCCCATACCAAGCAATTCTGTTCCTGAATATCTACTCACAAGAGATTAAAAACCTGTCCAGAAAAAGGGGTGTGCAAGAATGTTTGTGGTAGCATTATTAATAATTGCCCAAATCTGGAAATAATGCTGATGTCCTTTGATGAGAGAATAGATAAACACATGGTTGTATATGACCACTACTCTGTAATAACGAATAATGACCTGATGCCTGTGGCCACACGGATGAATTTCATCAACATTAGACTGAGCAAAAGAAGCCAGGGACAAAAGAATATGTACTGTATGATTCTATTTCCATGAAGACCACAAACAGGCAAAAGTAATTTTTGGTGATAGAAATAAGAATAATAATTGTGTCAGTGGGTGGGAGAGGCAATGTAGAGTTGGGGTTGACTAGGAAGGGGCACAAAGGAACTTCTAGGGATGTTGGACATGTTCTGTATCTTGATATGCATTTGTCAGACTCATCAGATAGTATACGTAAGATCTGTGTTTTACTCTGTGTAAATTATACCTCATTTTAAAAAGTAAGAGAAAGGACACACAGGGTGTATACATTGATCCAAGAACATTCCCGTATATTAAAATGCAATGCAGTTATCATATTCAGAAAATGTGGGGTGCCTGGGTGGCACAGTCGGTTAAGCGTCCGACTTCAGCCAGGTCACGATCTCGTCCGTGAGTTCGAGCCCCGCGTCAGGCTCTGGGCTGATGGCTCGGAGCCTGGAGCCTGTTTCCGATTCTGTGTCTCCCTCTCTCTCTGCCCCTCCCCGTTCATGCTCTGTCTCTCTGTCCCAAAAATAAATTTAAAAAGTTGAAAAAAAAATTAAAAAAAAAAAAAAGAAAATGTAACATTATTGCAGCCTTGCTGTATGTACTATGCAGTCACATTTAAATACCCCAATATTGTCTTTTATAACTTTTTTTTTTTTTTAGAAAGTGGGGAAGAGGGGGAGAGAGAGAGAATCTTTTTTTTTTTTTTTTTTTTAATTTTTTAATGTTTATTTTTGAGAGACAGAGCATGAGCATGAGCAGGGGGAGGGCAGAGAGAGAGGGAACACAGAATCAGAAGCAGGCTCCAGGCTCTGAGCCGTCAGCACAGAGCCCGATGTGGGGCTCAAACTCTTGAACTGTGAGATCATGACCTGAGCCGAAGTCAGATGCCTAACCAACTGAGTCACCCAGGTGCTGAGAGAGACAGAGAGACAGAGCGAAAGACAGAGACAGAGAGACAGAGACAGACAGGAGAGAGAGGAGAGACAGAGAGGGACGGGGGTGGGGGAGAGACAGAGACAGAGAGAGAGAGAGAGAGAGAGAGAGAGAGAGAGAGAGAGAATCCTAAGCAGATTCCATGCTCAGTGTGGAGCCTGATGCAGGGCTTGATCCCACAATCCTAGGATCATGACGTGAGCCAAAATCAAGAGTTGGACACTCAAGCAACTGAGCCACCCAGGCGCCCCTTTCATAACATTTTTTGTTTTTAAATGTTTACTTATTTATTTTGAGAGAGCAAGCATATGGGTGCACACACGGGAGAGGCAGAGAGAAAGAGAGGGAGAGAGAGAATCCCAAGCAGGCTCCTTGCTGTCAGCACAGAGCCTGACATGGGACTCGATCTAATGAGCCTGAGGTCATGACCTGAGCCAAAATCAAGAGTTGGATGCTTAACTGACTGAGCCATCCAGGCATCCTGCTTTCGTAACATTTTTAGTATTCAGGTTTCAGTGAAGGATCACTTATTACCTGTTAATTTCTTTAAACACAGTTTCTTGATAGAAAATATCCTTGTGAAAAAAAAAAAAAACCCAAAAACAAAAAAAACAAAACAGTCTTGAGTCCTAAGGCATATTATCTGATGCCTATAATTCTCAGCCCATTTCATTTTTGTCAGACATCTACAGTTAATGTTTGGAAAGTTATGGTGTCAAATGTGTAGAGTTTATAAAATGGAAAGATTAAGGATTTTTAAAAAGGCAGAATTAGAATTGCTAATCTTTCATTTTCTTAAAAGTTCTGTTTGCATTTTACAGAAAATGTGGCTTTAGAAACTTGGGATGGTAGTTTGAATTGCAAACAAATGGGCAGTATTTCTGTTTGTTTAATTAATGAGATTTGTAATCAACACTAGGTTCCCCTAGACTCTAGGGCGTCTGGAAAGGAAATTAGCTTTTAGTGACTTACTTGCCAGAGAAGCATTTAGCATTATAATTTTTCTTTTTTAATGTTATTTTCTTGATCACAAAAGGCAATATACATTAATTGTAGAAAATACCTCATGTTGAAAAGAAAGTCCTTACAACTCTGCCACCTAGAGGTGGCGATGACTAACATATGTAAGGAATATCATTAATATCATTGTTCTTTTTTGTTTATGCAAACACATTCACACAATTTTTTTAAAAACAGGTGACGGAATCATACCATATGAATTTGCTTAATTCACTTGCTGTATCATCATTTCTTGTCATTAAATACCCTGCAGCTTTATTTCAAATGACTGTCTATGGTAGTGTTCCTTGATGGAAATACTGGAATTATTTTTTTGTTTTAAAACTTTTTTATTGTAGAAATATAAGAGTAAACTGCTTACAACATAAATGTTCAGCTTGATGAATGTTGTAAAGTAAACATCCTTGTAACTGCCACATAGATCATCAAGACATCAAGCGTGGCCAGCAGCCCCCAGAACCCTTTCCCACTCACAGCTCCCTTCTTCCCCTCAAAGGTAGTAGCTACTATCCTTTTTAGAGGTTCTATTTTTGTTTTTCCTTATTGTTTCCCACCTGTGTTTGCATCCCCAACAGTGTAGTTTATTTTTGCCTGTTTTTGGAACTTCTTACAAATGGAGTCATTACAGTATGCTCTCTTTTGTGACTGGCTTCTTTCATTCAACATTTTGTTTTTAAAATTCATCCATATTGTTGTAGTGGCGGTAGTTCATTCATTTTTCATTGTATACTACCATGTTTTGATTCTACTGATGATGGGCATTTTGGTTATTTATAGCCCAGGTTACAAATGTTGCTGCCATGAACACTGGATCTGCTTCACGGTGTGTGTGTGTGTGTGTGTGTGTGTGTGTGTGTGTGTGTGCGCGCGCGCACGCGCGCACGCGCGTGTATTTCTCTAGAGAATCACATGTAGGAGGACTGACATTGCTGTGTTGTGGGATGTTTGTACCTTCAACTGTGCCACATAATGCCAAACTATTCTCAGATGGTTGGATCAGTTTTCATTGTGCCCATTCCTCATCCTCATTAGCACTCCTTGGTATGGTTAACTTTCATTTTAGCCATTCTTATGGGTGTGTTGATATCTCATTGTGGCCTTAATTTGCATTATAATGCGTTTTCCTTATTGTTAGGTTAAAGAGGTTTATGTGTGAATGTTGTTCATTTGGATATCCTCTTTGGGACAGTGCTTTAATTCATGGTCTTTTGCCTATTCTTTTCCTGGGTTCTGTTTTCTTCTTGATTTACGTAATCTAGATACATGTTCTTTGTTGGTTGTATCTTCTCCAACTCTGTAGGTAGTTTGCCCTTTTTACTTCATTAATGGTGTCTTTTGTGGAATGAAGGATCTTAATTTTAATGTAGTTCAATTGATTGACTTTCTCTTTTTAAGGATTCATGCTTTTCATGTCCTGTGTAGTCTTAGAAATGGAAGCGTTGGGTTAAGAGGACTTTAGATTTTCATTTACAGCTTACTCTCCCACTGGTAGCACATGAACCTTTGATACCATTTTCACTCTCACCAAGAATGTAGGCACGATTCCTTCACACTTACTAGAACTGGAGTTCTGGGGTCAGTTTTGCCCTTGTAACAGACCTCCTTGATTTATTAATGAGTATTTTATCTTCGTTTGCTCGTGAGACTCAAAGAGCAGGTTTGGTTCATCATTCTATGCACATGGCAGCCATTAAGCATAATTCCAAGATTAACACTAAAAATATTCTTTAGCTTTTGATTCTGAGGAGCATTTAGAGCTGGCAGGAAAAGAAATAAAGATCTAAAATGCCATTTTCTTTTTTATTAATTTAAGGCAACATGATTTTGGCTTAAATTAATGGAAATGATGAAGATTTAATACAAGGGGTCAAGGGACCCATGAAATTGATGAGTTAGAATTGTGTAGATTTCCTTTATAAATTTCTGGTGTATTTGTAAGAGGTAGAATCATGATTTTATCTGCTCTTCTTCACACACTTTATTCAAAGAAGACGACCTCCTCGTCCTGATTTGTCTCTGTTCCTCCTCTCCTCAGCCCCCAGTATTTATTCAGAGTCCTTCCTAATTGTGAGGTGGAAGATGGCCCCTTGGTGTTCCCTGGGTTAGCGGTGGAGTTGAACTAAGACTCTGCCACAGAGCCCGTTCTCCATTAGGAGAAGAAATCAGGAGTGGAGCTCTCCTGCACTCTGGCCTGCTTTCCTTGAACTCATGGTTTAGGTGGCCAGCACTTTCCCTGGGCCTCACCACAGTCCCAAGTCCTCTTCCTGCCTGCAGACTTCCCATCGTTGCCAGAATGAAATTCTGCGGCTCACATCGTGCCCCTCTCAGCGCCCTTCAGAGACTCGCAGATAGTCAGAATCTTGGTCCCGCAGCGCAGCGTCTCATCATTTACCTGGCTGCTCGCTCTTGAGCCTTATGCACCCAGTCCTCCAGGTGCTTGTTGAAATCTGTGCTTTCCTTGCATTTGGAATCTTCTCCCTCCTGTCTCCTACTGCCAAACCATCCACCTGCTAGCTTAATGCTAGTTTAACTTTTAAAACTCAGCTTAAGAGACACATCTCCCTGCAGGCCTTACCTCCGTGCCCTCTTTCCTCCGGCTCACTAAGTTAGGTGTCCCCTCTTCCGGACTGCCCCAGCTCTCTCTGTATGTCTGTTGCTGTGCTTTGTATTGTAGTAGATTTCATTTTCTTTCCTACTCCTTTGAGTTCCTTGAGGGCAGGACCCTGATTCTCCCTCCTTATACACCACCCCCCACCAGGAACTAGCATGGTGTAGCTTATAGGGGGCACCCCATAAATGTTTAATGAGTGAGTGAACATGAAATTGTGTCTAACTTTCGTGACGCACATATGAAAAGAACTTGCAGAGAAAGAGGTCAGTTAGAACGGGATAGGAACTTATCAGTATTCTAAATCTCTCTTCTCCAAAAGCAGTGCGCATTTAGGAGTGACTGCTGTGCCTGTAGCATCTGTCGGGTTTTGCTCACCTGAGTTGTGCCTTGCTGTCACAGAAGGATGCCCTGCAGTGGTCTCGCAGTCCGGCTGCAGTGGAGGGAGAGGAGCCAGAGGACACAGCCGACGCGGAGAGCTGTGGGTCTAACGAAGCCAGCACTGTGAGTGGTGAAAACGATGGTAAGTACCCTTCACAGGATGGGCCAGGAGCTGCAGGCAGCTTGCTAGAGACTAACCTTCACTTCCCCCTCTTCCAGTTTCTCTTGATGAAACGTCTTCGAACGCATCCTGTTCTGCAGAATCTCAGAGCCGGCCTCTTTCCAATCCTAGGGACAGCTACAGAGCTTCCTCACAGGTAGGGAGGAGAGTTGGTGGCTAGGCTGGGGCTAGTTGGGGCCAGGCAGGAGATAGGACTCTTCTTCTGTGTTAACTGTGAGCGTGTAGGGAGAGTGGAGCGAATCAGTTTGGTCTTCACCTGTTGGTACAGTTCAGAGTGGGCCATAGGAAAAGTGGGCTGTGGATCTGAGAGCAGAGTGGTTTGTTTTTCTTCATTACCACAGATAATATAGTTTGCCTCCTACTTCTGACAAACACAGGAATATCTGGGTCGGGGAAGGCACAGTGTAGAGTGGGGAGCAAATGAGCTTGGGAGTCAGCACTTGGAATTATGGCCCTGCCGCTCACCAGCTTTGGGACCTTGGGCAAATTCCTTATCTGTAAAACAGGGTAACAATACAGTACACTCAGCCTGGAGTGGTAGTTGGCAAGGTGCTGGCCACGGCTCAGTAACACGAGTCAGTGCCACTCCCCCATCACATGCCTGAGCTGGTTGAATATATGAACTCTGTTGTACGAGATGGTGGGTGGAAACGTGGTGGAGAGGGACCACTCTTGTGGCCCTGCAGGTGACTCGGGCTCCTTTTGTAATCCCTCGGCGATACAGGCAAACAAGCAAAAGAAAAAGACTGGGGTGATGCTGCCTCGAGTTGTTCTGACTCCTCTGAAGGTAAACGGGGCCCACGTGGAATCTGCATCAGGTATGTGCAACCTTGTGATATGATGCTCCTTCCTCAGGTCTTGGGGCCTGCCTCCCTCTGGCAGCAGTGTCTGACCTAGGTGGTACGGTGCCCGTCGAGGCAGGAGGCCCTCCTGGTGGGCAGCACGCTGTGGTGGTGAGGCCTGAGCTAGGTTCCGGTGCTGAGCTCTGCCGTGCACACCGCCTTTTGGTCTCCCAGGGCGGCATGAGGGTCCGATGAAGGAGTGTGCAGGTGCTTGGTAAAGGTGCAGTGCTGTGCAGATGAAGATGGCGGTTTGGCATTCTTTGTGATACCATAAAGCCAGACCATGCGGTGGTGATCTCTGACAGCCCAGGGTTGGGCCACGGAAGCACCCGCTATTGCTGGCAGTGTCTCAGGGAGAGCTGGGAGAAGTAGGCTTGTCTGAGAGCCCTGGGCGCGGCGGGTGATGCTTTTGACCAGTGGAATGCTGTGCCTTCAGGGTTCTCGGGCCGCCACGCCGATGGCGAGAGCGGCAGCCCGTCCAGCAGCAGCAGCGGCTCTCTGGCCCTGGGCAGCGCTGCTACTCGTGGCCAGGCCGAGGTCGCCCGGGACCCTGCCCCGCTCCTGAGAGGCTTCCGGAAGCCGGCCACAGGTGAGTGGCTTGGCACTCATTTCTCTGCCTGTAAAGGGGGCCCCTGCAGGCCTAGTGAGGAGAGGACATCTTCTGTTCCACTTCCTGTACCAGTTTATTTTGATTTCTTGGGTGGACTTCTAATTTTTTTTTTTTTAACCTCGTATTTTGGTTATTGCATGTGTAGATCTCTGCTAGACTAGAGAGAACTCCTTGTGGGCAGAGGTGACGCCACGTTGTTCCTTGTATGTCCCTGTAAGGGCGTGGCCCGTGCCTGCCGTGGTGCTGCTTAGCAAGTGTTGGAGTGAGTGAAAATTGCTCTTGAGCTTCTCAGGGAAGAATTCCAGCATCTATTTTCTTTCTTGGGTAGCATCCTGTCACGTTTGTTCTCAGCACCCAGAGTTGCGGTCAGGACCCCTTTTTGTAGCCTAGTCAGCATGTTGCGGAAGGAGGCCTGTGTTGAATTTGGAGTGCTCCTCCCACCCCTCGGGAGGGCTACAGGCTATTTGCAAGGCCACTATGCTGTTTGCGATTTCAGAATTTACTTCTCAGAGCCCACATGCTGGTTATTTGTAGACGGGCCACATGAAACCATTAAGAAGACTAGCCTTGGCTTCTGAAAATTCGACTAAACCGTTGCCCAAGTGGGACCTGGGTTTGTTGTCTTGCTGCTCTTCCAACTCCTCCGCAGTGCTTAACCTTAAGGTCTCATGAGTCTCTATTCTTAGTGATTTTTCTCAAATACAAGTGACATTTGCTGACGCTTCTGTGAGAGAGATTGACAGCTCAGCGGCTTTAAACGGCCCTTAGTACTTTGCCGTGTGGAGATCACCTCTCTCCGTCCCGTTGAGGGAAGGCGTCTGCAGAGTCGTCTGTAGGACACTCAGTAGATTCACTTTCAGACAACCGCCATCGTGTCTCCACTTGGCTTTGTGGAGCCTGTTCTCCAGCTTTGGAGGGAAGCTCGCAGCCTGCCCCCTGCCTGCTTCTCTGTGGGAAGAGTGTCCCTTTCAGCCTGTGTCCCGGCACGGCACAGAGTCTCGTCTGAGGATGCAAGCCCAAGCGTTCTCTTAGGTTTGGTGGCAACATCAGTGACCTGGACAGAGTGATTGTGACGTGCAGGTTAGGGCGGCCTGGATGTATGTGCGGATCAGTTCCGCGTGGTTTGGGGGCTGCCGGTAAACGTTCTCCCTCAGTTGACATTTGTTCCTTCGCTTTGAAAAGTTGAAAATCTGTACCTTGCTTCTCACTGCTTTACAATCACAGGTCAGATGAAGCGCAACAGAGGGGAAGAGATAGATTTTGAGACGCCTGGGTCTATTCTTGTCAACACCAACCTCCGGGCCTTGATAAACTCTCGGACCTTCCATGCCCTGCCAGCCCACTTCCAACAGCAGCTCCTCTTCCTCCTGCCAGAAGTGGACAGACAGGTGCAGAGGGGCGGCCTCCTCTTTGCTTCCCTCTGGGTGGGCTTCTGTTCTCTCTCTGAGTTTCTTTATTGTGCTTTTCGCCTCGATCCCTCTAGGTGGGAACAGATGGCCTATTGCGTCTCAGCAGCAGCGCACTGAATAACGAATTCTTCACTCATGCGGCTCAGAGCTGGCGGGAACGCCTGGCTGACGGTGAGTAGACGTTCTCAGACGGCTTGAGAGGCGCCTGCCGTGTGTGGTGTCGCTTGTCCTTGGTATTTAAAACCCAGACATTCATTTTTCACCAGTCTCTTCTTTTTCTTCAAGGGAGTATTCAGTGTAAGGTAGGCTTTCCTTGCAATACTAATGAATGTGGTGGGCGTTAATGTGCCCTATAGCTTTAAAGAAGGTACAGGGTGTTTGGGCTTTTGCCGTGTTGTGTGTATATATCCACCACGTCAGCGTCATTAAAACTTTCAACTCCTGTCTTTCTGGTAATCCTGGCATTGTCTAGATGGGTGGAGGAAAGTGCACCATGGCGTTGACCTATACGCTGAGCTCTTTTTGGACATTGCCACTTGAAGTGATTGTCAGCTTCTCTTAATTTAGTTTCTTGGGAGAGCTGCACGGGGAGTGTGCTGGGAGGTCCCCAAGACTCCCTCTGGGTTTGATGATTCACTAGGAGGACTCATAGGACTCTGCATGTAGTCCTACTCAGGACTCATGGGACTTCGCATATAGTTGTACTCGTGCCTGTGATTTATCACAGTGAAGGAATACAGAGCAAAGTCAGCAAAAGGAAAAGACGCTTGTAGTGAAATCCAGGGAAACCAGGCGCAAGCTTACAGAGTCCTCCCAGAGGAGTCACACAGGATGCGCTCAGTTCTCCCAGCAGTGAGCTGTTGACAGCACATGTGAAATGTGATCTGCTGGGGAAGCTTGTTGGAGACTCGGTACCTAGGTTTTTTTTTTTTTTTTTTTTTTTTTTTACTTGGAGCTGATCATGTAGGAAGCCTCTGCCTGGCACATAACTACATTCCAGATTCCCTGAAGGAAAGCAGGTGCTTGCCATAAACCATCTTGTTTGCATAAACAGTTTAGGCACAGTGAGCCTTTCATGTCAGTTAGCGGGGGTGGGAACCCTCCTGAAATCCAAGTTCCCAGATGTCAGCCAAGGGCCAAACTGGTAAGCAGGCCTTTCCAAAGATAAGCAGTCAGGCCTGCCCTGTTAACTTTTTTCTGCACAGGGAGTAAGAATGGTTCTTTTATTTGTTTCTGTTTTGCTTTTTTGATCCATGTGTTGCTTTGCTGTTGAATGACTTGATTATCTGTGGGAAGAATAAATTTCCCTAGTAATAGACATGTTAGTTCTGTCATGAGTGAGAGCATGGTGTGGCTCTGGAGGAGACAGAAACCAGCATGAAGAAGATAGGGTTAAAAAAAAGATCTCCACACTGAAACCAAAGTCATGTGTATTTTGAAAAGTCCTGATGTGGTGGAATTGCAGGATTTACCTTTCCATAAGATAGACGTTAATATCCTGAATGCATACACTCAAAAAGCTTTATTTCTCTTTAGGCGAATTCACTCATGAGATGCAAGTCAGGATCCGACAGGAAATGGAGAAGGAAAAGAAAGTGGAACAGTGGAAAGAAAAGTTCTTTGAAGACTACTATGGACAGAAGTAAGGCCCTCGGTGCTGTGAGTCCTGGTCTGGGCTTTGGAGGGCAGAGAAACAAATACTCTCGAAGTCGTGCATACCAGTGTGCGGGGTGAGGACAGGTTGACCGCAGTGGCTTGCTAGTCTCACTTAGCTTAATGCCACTCTTGAGAAAGCTGATAATACATTTTTCTATGGTTGGTATTATGGACCATGCACATTGATTTTGTTCTGAGATACCTAACATCTAGAATAAAATAGGCATGTCCTCTCTGCCCCGTAACTGATGGTATGAATTTGGTTTGCAGATTGGGTTTGACCAAAGAAGAGTCATTGCATCAGAACGTGGGCCACGAGGAGGCTGAAATCAAGAGTGACTTGCGTGTCCCAGGAGAATCAGTGCGGCCACAGCGTGGTCCAGCTACCCGGCAGCGAGATGGGCATTTCAAGAAACGCTCTCGGCCGGATCTCCGAACTAGAGCCAGAAGGAATCTTTACAAAAAGCAGGAACCAGAACAAGCAGCGGTTGCTAAAGACACACAGTCTGTGGTACCAGACATCCCCCTCTACAAGGACGGGGAGGCTAAGAGCGACTCAGCAGAGGCGGGAGGCCCCCATCTGCCTGGCATGGCCTCTGCAGCACCTGACCCAGAGAATCCCGAATTCCTGACCCAGCCTGTGGCTTCCCGGACCCAGACCGATCCAGGCGACCTGGCACGTGCTTCCGCATCTCCAGACAGGATTCCCAGCCTGCCTCAGGAGACTGCGGCTCAGGAGCCCAAGGATCAGAAGAGGAAGTCCTTTGAGCAGGCGGCCTCTGCGTCCTTTCCCGAAAAGAAGCCCCGGCTTGAAGACCGTCAGTCCTTTCGTAACACAATTGAAAGTGTTCACACCGAGAAGCCACAGCCCACCAAAGAGGAGCCCAAAGTCCCGCCCATCCGGGTAGGAGGCTATTTGGTTCCTGGCTGTCCTGGAGCCAGGATCCCTTTGAGGGCCAGGAGATGTGCAGAGCCCCTTTGTAGAGATGGAAGGCTCTGGGCCGTCGTGTTAATTACATGAGCGTAGAGCCCTCCGCCAGAGAACCATTCTTGAGACTGGTAGTCAGGGGGATAAGGTTCTTTTTCTTCCTCACTTCTTTGTTACTCTGTTGAAGTTATCTCTGGAGGTCAGAATCCTTTGGGGTTTTTAAATCTTGTATTAGGTGGTGGTAGATTCTTTGTGCAGTGACTCACACAGTCCCACCAGAAATTAAATTTAGAAGCATGGCATACAACAGCCCTGGAGCTGAATCTTCTCAGAATGGGGTGGTGTAACGGACAGCCATTTTACCACCATTATTTCATTTGTAAAGAAAATTATTTGATTCTTTAGGCCATGACTCCTAAGCTACTAGAATCCCAGTTTAGCCTTACAGTTGCTAGGTCAGGCCACCCAGTCAATAAAACTGTCTTCCAATTCTTCTCTTGCAGATTCAACTTTCACGTATCAAACCACCCTGGGTGGTTAAAGGTCAGCCCACTTACCAGATATGCCCCCGCATCGTCCCCATCACGGAGTCCTCCTGCCGGGGCTGGACTGGTGCCAGGACCCTCGCAGACATTAAAGCCCGTGCTCTGCAAGTCCGAGGGGCGAGAGGCCACCACTGTCATCGAGAGGCGGCCACCACTGCCATCGGAGGGGGGGGTGGCCCGGGTGGAGGTGGCGGCGGGGCCACCGATGAGGGAGGTGGCAGAGGCGGCGGCAGTGGTGATGGTGGTGAGGCCCGTGGCCACCCTGAGCCCCGCGGAGCCCCGAGCACCCCTGGAGAGTGTGCGGCAGATCTACAGCGAACACAACTACTGCCGCCTTGTTCTCTAAACGGGGAGCATATCCAGGCTGGGTTTGCCGTGTCCAGAGCCAGGAGAGAGGACCCGATCGCTCTCAGAAAGGAGGAGAGCTGCCCGCTACGGAGGCTTCCAGATGTCCTCACAAGTGGTCTGGAAGATGCCTCCCAGCTCCCCATTGCTCCCACCGGGGACCAGCCGTGCCAGGCTCTGCCTGCACTGTCCTCCCGAACCCCAGTACCAGAGAGATTAGTTGAGCAACCTGCGTTGCATCTAGATGTTAGAACTGAATGTGAGTCTGGTACCACTTCCCGGGAAAGTGATAATGAGGATCGAGGACCCTCTCTTCTCCGAGAGAATGATCCTGTGCAGTCTCTAGCGGGGGGTGTTGTACTGGAAGGAGGACCTGGCCAGACCCTCGACCATGACAGTGACCCCACCATGAAGCATCCTGTGAATGTGACCCCCACTTCCACCACTGAGTTGTCTTTGGCTGGTTGCCTGCAGGACAGACAATGTGATGATGAATTAGGACTTGGTGATTCATGCTCACCCACGAGGGAAAGTGCTACTAGACAAGAAAACCTGACAACTGAGGCCCTCGTCTCTGATGGTGCTGCTCCTTGGGTGCCCGGCCTGTCAAATGATGAGGCGGTCGGACGGCCTGAACCAGACTCCAGAGGACGTGTCCCATCTGCTGAGCCCCAGGCTGTGGAAGAATGGGAGAAAGCTGCCCCCCTCATTCCTGTGTCAGCTGGGGAGTTGACTGAGGAGGGGCTAGTTCCCCCGGAGCACTTCTCTTTGGTCTGGACGGTGCCGTTGCAAGGGCGTGCTGACAGTGCTGGTGGCCATCGCAAACTGGTGGCAGGTGAGAAGTTGAAGATCAACGGAGAGTCTGAAGCACTAAGTCCTCACGGCGAGTCCACAGACACGGCCTCTGACTATGAAGGCCACCTGTCTGAGGACAGCAGCGAGGCCGACCCCAGTGAGGCCACAGTGGTGAAGAGAGCCTTGGTGGCGGACACGGATGAGAAACACGATTGGAACCACTCTGCCTCACTCTCCAAGGTGAATGGTGATCGGAGTCTGGTTATGAGGACAGACAGCATGGCTCCTCCTCAGAGCTGGGTGTCTCGTGTATGTGCAGTTCCCCAAAAGTTTCCAGATTCCCTGCTGCTGGCCAGTACTGAGTACCAGTCAAGGCCCACGTTGCTGGGCAGGCCTGGGTCCTCCATGGAGGCCACTAACCCGCTCGTGATGCAGTTGCTGCAGGGTCACTTACCCCTAGAGAAGGTTCTTCCTCCAGCCCAAGGCAGTAGCAAACCCGAATCCCCACGACTCCCGCTTATGAAAGAGCAGGGCCACGGTGGCTCCCTGGGAGTGGGATCTTTGCAGGACCCTTTGGTAAACAGCTGTGCAGGTAGCAAGACCAGCCCCCGTTCTTTAAGAGCTTCAAAGGAGCTGCTTCTACCTGAGATCCGTGAAGTGAGCACTGGTCTTGCCAGGCTGGAGCCCACCCAGGCTCCTGGAGCTCCCCAGAAGATTGCCAAGACAGCCCCAAGTTTAGACTCCCTGTATCCAGTGACAAAGTTGATGGCTGCCTCTGGGAAAGTGGAAGAAGTGGATTCCAAAGAGCATTTCTCTCCCGTTGGTGTGGAAGATCGGAAGGAAGCCCGTGACCTGTCCCAGCGCAGTAATTCAAATGCTGCCCCAGGCAGAAGTCCAGGAAATCTCACTACCTCGAGAGTCCCTTGTTTCTCATCTCCAAACGTGATCTCCTTGGATCCCGATCAGACAGGTCAGGCCCTGGGTAATCAGAATGGTGCTGGAGGTCAAGGGAAGAAGCTCTTTGGCCCTAGGAATGAGGCCGCGGCCCTTCAGCGCCCCAGACCCGTGGAGCCAACGCCACTGCCCGCTGATGCCCCTCCTGGGTTTCCCAGTAGGAAGTTGGGGCCAAGCAAAAACTCTGTGTCCGGTGGGGTACAGACTGCCAGGGAAGACTGGGCTCCAAGGCCACCGCCTGCCTCTCTTGGTGGTGTCAAGAACGAGAAGACTTTTGGGGGCGGTCCTCTCAAGGCAAATGCAGAAAACAGAAACGCAGCTGGGCCTGGTCCTCGGGAGCTGGTGGATCACTTGCAAGGGATGCCCTTTGTTCTTGACCTGCCCTTCTGGAAATTACCCCGAGAGCCTGGGAAAGGGCCTGGTCAGCCTCTGGAGCCTTCCTCCATCCCCTCCCAACTCAATATCAAGCAGGCATTTTATGGGAAGCTTTCCAAACTCCAGCTAAGTTCCACCAGCTTTAATTATTCCTCGAGCTCCCCCACCTTTCCCAAAGGCCTTGCTGGAAGTGTGGTGCAGCTGAGCCACAAAGCAAACTTTGGTGCGAGCCACAGTGCATCACTTTCCTTGCAGATGTTCACTGACAGCAGCACGGTGGAAAGCATCTCGCTCCAGTGTGCGTGCAGCCTGAAAGCCATGATCATGTGTCAGGGCTGTGGTGCGTTCTGTCACGATGACTGTATTGGACCGTCAAAGCTCTGTGTATTGTGCCTTGTGGTGAGATAATAAATTATGGCCATGGGAAAAGTTGTATAGTTAGTGTGTGTATTTTGATAATGATTGATCTTCCATCTGTGTACAGAACCCCATTGATATAACAGACTCTGTTTCTCTAGGCAAGAGCACTCTTGCCCCTCCCTAAAACTTGTAGTGCTAAGGCCCCTCTGTCGCTTACCAACTCTGCTGGTCTTGCTGCAAGGGCTTCCCGCGGGGCAGCTCATTGGGCCGCCCGAGGCCGGCTGGCCAACTCAAGCTCTCATGCAGACAGAGCCTAGTGTGGCATGGGGAGCTTGCTTGACACCCAGAGGGACTCGAAACTGAAGAAAGAAGGTTGTGTTCTCCATCGAGGGAACTAACCTACCCGAACTGAGTAGAAATGTCAGTCTTCCACTGCCCCCTCCCTGCCGTGTTTCCTTCTGCTTGCTACTCCGGTCCTGGGGGAGTTAGTTGATGGCTGGGGAAGCCAGCACAGGGTTAAAATAACTCCCAGCAGTGCCCACCAGGGGGCCCAAGCACCTGCTGACCTCAGGGTCACAGTTCTGGCATTGGCCAGTTGACAGGAGCCGGTTTGACCTTTGGTTCTATTGCTGAAGCAAATTTGGGACTTTCCTGTCTCGGTACAATTCACTGGCCCACAGGAGCTTTTGGAACCTCGAATAGACTCGCTTGGACAACGGGGTCGGGCATAGGGTTGTGTTTCCTCTTAAAATGCCATCTGTAGACCTTGTAAGTCAGATGTCCAGATATTTGGCAGGTGAATTCCTCTGCTTGACACCCTCCCTGTCACTTTGGACTCCATGGGAGTGGGCATCTCCACGCACCTGTGTATGTGAAAGTCATTTTACATTTCAAAGCAGTGTGTGTTTCTTATTTTTATATTTTTAACTCTTTATCCTTGGATGTATAAAGTGAATTTTTTGGCTTCTGTAAGTATGCTCTATGCACCTCTAATGTTTTATCATGTATTTATATGTTGTACACAGTACTGGCCGATTCTGTAAATGGATGTATTGTACAGAGAACACAAGTGTCTCTCCCTTATTTTCCGTCTTCGGCATCATTGCATTAAAGTGGTGTACTTCTCTCCACCTGTGTCAGAGCCACTGCGCGCTGTGCTGCCCGACACGAGGGTGGAGTGACTGACTTGTGATCTGCCAGCGTGGCTCGGTCGCCTAGTGGACCTGCTGTAGCCTGCAGAGCCACAGCCAGCCCGCCCGCCCGCGCTCAGCTGAGCAGACGTGTCTCGCCCCTCACGTCTCTTCTCTTCCGACCTCCCACTGGCCGCTCGCTGCCGTACGTGACAAATCACCGCCACGGGCGTTAAGTGCTCTGGAGTCCAGGGTGAGTGCCCTGGGTGGCCCCAGGCAGGCTTTCCAGATCTGGCTCCAGGGTTACCACCTTCAGCAATAGCTGGGGCCGTGTCCTCCTGGGGCCCGAGGGCTCCGTCTGATGTACTTCTGACAGCAGGTTGCTGAAGAAACAGCCACGCTCGTTGCCTGCCTCTCTCCCAACACATTAACAGCGCAGACGTCTCCATAGTTGTCTTCCCTCACCCTGCTTCCTGCCTTACTTACACCTCGACTTGTGGCAGAGTTCAGAGCCCTCATTTGACCTAGGTCTCCCTATGTGAGTGCTTCTGTGTAAAGTAGAAAATTGGTGTGACTTCAGCAAGTGTCATTTCACCCGAAAGGTCTCCCCCCACCCCACCCCACCCCACCCGGGTTCATCCACTGTGGCATTTTTGTCATCTGAAGCACGAGTGAGAAGTTGGCAATCATGTGACTTAAATGCAGTATTGGCCAAGTCCCGAGTTGGCAGCTTCAAGAGTCTGTTTACCAAAGACAGGGAGCAGAGGCCCAAGTGTGTTTGATCCTCTTCTTCCTTCTGCTGTGACCTTTGGCGGCCTCTAGGCTACAGGCAGAAACTGGTCTGGTCCATGGGGCTGCCCAGGGACAGCACTGTTCTTGTATGTCTCGTGGTTTTGGAAAAATAAACGTGTACAGCCTGCGCTTGTGGTCTCCGTCCTCTTGTGTGGCCGCCCCGCCGGGCTGGAAAGGAAGGCCAGGAGTGCGAAAGCGGCACCGCAGGAGCGAACGCTGGCTCGCTTCCCCTCAGCTCCGGCTCCAGTGCTGATGTCCTCGGGCTGGAAGCTCTTCTGTGAGGTCATTGCCGAAGGCCCAGACTCGCCGCTTTTGCTGGGTCTTTAGACTCTGGGCGTGACTGCGTTGACTGGAAGCCAAAATCGAACGAGAACAGTGAGGGCGCTCATCCCAGCTGCCCTGCTGAGACACACTCGCCGAAGAGCTTTCTGGTGGCTGGTGGCCTAGGGGGGTGGTGACCAGTTGTGACCTTGAAAGATCTGTAAACACGAGCGCCTCTCTGCATAGCGGGCAGCCAGCAGGTGCTAGTGGCGTGGGCCTGAGGGTGACAGGCTGCAGGACGTCCCAGTCCATCCCCAGACATATCTGGAGTGCTGACACGCGCGAGTTTGTGCTGCTCGGAAACAACCTTAGTATAGAAACAAGCCAGAAGTAAAAAGACACGTGGCGGAAGTACAGATTGACTAAAATGTGTATCCGTTAGCTCGTTTCCCGTGAGTTGGTCGAGGCCGGCTTTCCGTGTGGTGGAGTACCTCCTGGGGCAGTTCAGGCTGCGGTTCTGTGCTGCTGCTGTCGATGGAAGGGCAGGTGGAGAAGTGAGGTTGGGTGGCCCTGTAGTGACCGGGTGGCCTCCTAGTGGCGATGATGTGTGTGTACTTGTGCTGTCGGGGCACGGCACCCGTTGGCTCGCTTAAAGGCCGCAGGAGCTTAGAATGCTTTAGAAAGCAGGCCTGGGACCTGACCTTGCGATTGTGTCTCGAGTGTCATGAAGGAGGCAGCCGAGGACGGTGGGTTCAGCACGCGAGCCCTGTTCCCCCTACTGGCTGTGCGGTCTCCGCGTCCGTCTCTGCCCGCGCTCTCGCCTCAGAATGGGGACGGCGATTCCTTCTTTGTAAAGTCGTTAGTGCCTGGCACGCGGGGAGTACTCCGGACTTTTAGTTTGCACCCGGCAGGACAGTGGCGGCCTGACCTTGGAGTAGAGGTCTGTGTGACGCCTGCCACCTGCCCGATCCTTGCCCCAGAGGGGGACTGTGGAGAGGCGGGCCTTGTGCGCCGAGGGGTGGGGTGGCGGCCTCTCACCGGACATGTGGCTTCTGGCCTCACGCTCAGACTGTAGTTGCTGAGTGCACAGCCCTAAGTTCAGAGACTGGGTGTCTGGCAGAGGAGACTGTTTGTACTCATGATCTGAAGGATGAGGAAACCTAACGTTTCAGGATACGGAGAGACGATTATTGTACTGGCCTGGTGAGTATCGTGACTGTTTTATGTCCATCCTGCTCTAAAGGAAGTCAGAAGCTGCTCGAGAGAGGGATGGGGAGTATGTGTGTGCTTCATAGAGTAGCCTGCCTAAAATCAAGGGCCCCGGGGACCAGAGCATCTGCCTGCTTGCCTCCTGAGAGGAGGTGGCACAGGCTGTGTTGCCCTTGTGTGTGGGCACCGTTTAAACTGATGGGGAGAGTGGGCTTTGTGACCCTGGAGACTAATACTTGAAACCAAATGTTGACGGTGACCATACTTCCTCCTGTCTCCGTGCATCAGTTTGAAGGCCTGGACTAACTACTGAAGGTGCAGGCAGAAGCTCTATAGGGAAAATAAGAGCGACTAAAAGAGCTGTCTGGGCAGTGGCTTTCAACCTGGCTGGGGACACAGACCCCTCGGAGAGCCCGACGGAGGCTCCAGACACCCTCCCCCGGGAAGGCACATCCACACCAACTTGTGTGAAGTATGTCATAGGGCCCATCGGTTCCTCAGGCAGCTGGGGACCCCTCATTTAGGAACCTCTTGGCTGCCGGGAACCCGAATAAAATCTGGGTTGATACAAAAGATCAGGGAGGGGAGAGAGGACTTTGCAAAGGATTCTTGGGTTTCTTGTAAACTGGGCTTCCCCGGTGCATCATAGTTACTTTTAAAATGCACTTCTGTGCCTGTTCTCCCCTCGCTCCCCTTCCCTGAGTAAAGGGAGGGTTGCCTGTTCTGTCATTGAGTAAATTTTAGTTCACTGTTCCGTGGGGGCATTTCCTATTTGACGTTGTCCTGTACGCTGTTAACAACAGTGGTCCTGGGGCCCCAATTAAAGAAGCCAGGCTGGGATCAAGCAACGCTTCTCCGTCCTTGAGTGACGATGTCTCCTCGATCTCCGTGCCGCCGTCCTGTGGAGCTGTGTGGCACTTCATCCGGAGGTAAGCGCTTTCCTGGTCTGCGTGTGTGGTCTGTGTGCGGTGGGCCTGGGCCCAGGGTATGCCGTCCCAGGTTGTGGGGGTGTCGGGTCCCTTGGTGATTCTCAGCAGTGGTAGTTTTGGTAGGACAGGGGTTTTCATGGTATCACTGAGGCATTGCCGCTGTTGGTCCCTTTGTTGTGTGAAGAGGGGCACCTAGCTGCTGTCTTTGGCTTTCACCGTCCCTGCCGTCCTTGTGAACAATCGCCCTTATGAACAGACGGGGTTCCCTGGGTGCAGTGTCTTTCAACTATTGTCCCCTCTCTTTTCATCTTTTTTTTTTTTTTTTTTTGAGAGAGAGAGAGTGAGCGAGCACAAGTGGGGGAAGGGCAGAGGGAGAGAGAGAACCTTACACAGGCTCCACATTCGGCACAGAGCCCGACATGGGGCTTGATCTCACAACCGTGAGCTCGTGACCTGAGGTGAAATCCAGGGTCGGATGCTTAATCGACTGAGCCACCCAGGTGCCCCCCCCTTTTTAATGTATTTTATATATTTGGGTTTTATACAGAATTTCAGCTTTCAAGATTCTTCTACCATTACAAAATATAAATGTTTTAAAAACTGTCACGTGTGTCTGTGTCTGTACGTACACACACACACACACACACACACACACACACACAACAGTAAAACTGACACTTACGCTTGTAATTCAGAATTTTTTTAAGAACTCATGACAGGTTAGCCCCAAGCCATATTCCTGCAAGTTTTCCTCCAGGGTTAGCCTAAATGATCTATGTAGGATGAAAAAAAGACTGCACACAGGTAAACTGCCCTTTTCCCTTAAGGTGGGATTGGGAGTTTGGGGTCGAGTCGGACGTCAAGTGCAGAAGGTTCAGGATCAGGGATGGTGTTTCCTCAGTTTTCCAAGCCAGCACTTAGCGGGGCCAATCCGTGTGAGTTTGGTCTCGGCCGGCGAAGAGCTGGCGCTGGGGCGAGGGCAGAGGCCGCGTGTGAGGGACCTTGCTGGGTGACTGGTGTGCACCCCCGGGAAGGTGCCTTCCGCACCTGACACCTGATGAGTACCAGTAAGGTTCGTTTCCTTCTCTTTCTGACGGGCTAGCTGTTGAAATGACAGGATTATTTGTTCGAGAACAGTTGACTGAGGGCCTGCGGTGGTGGGCTAGGGCGTGGGCCGGGAAAAGGTGGTCTCCTAGCAGAAGGGCATGTCTGTCGGTGCCGAACTAGATTTGCGGGAGAGAGTCGGCTGGCAGGGCTGTTGAGAGGACACGGTGGGAATGAAGCGTCTGATTTGTTATTCAGTGTTTATTAAGTAGATTCAGTCTTATATATGATATACAGATTCAAAAGAAAAGGGATTCCACATACTTATGAAATCAGTGCATTTAGCAAGTAATACCATGGAGATAACAGCTCGATTAACAGCTCATTGGTCTTTTGTTAAGTGAGGGAGAGGGACTTGGCCTGTGCTAGTCATTCCACAAACAAAACAGAATTTAGTTGCATCACATAAAGAAGACACAGTCTAAGAATTAAAATATTAAGCCACATTTACTGGAAAAAACTCACTATATAGAACACAAATAATTTTTATAGAGCGTTGAGGAGGAAGTCCTCACCTGCTTAGAAGAGCCACGTTAAGTTGCATAGGTGCATATCTGTAAAAATATAATTTAGAGGTGTAGCCATTGATTAAGTAGTAAAGAGTCACCTTTAAAAGTTGGTGCCGCCCGCTGTTTGTCTCAAGTGCCATATGCTTACCGTCTGGAGCCCCCTGCCCCTCCTCAGAGGGTGATGCCTCGCGAACAAGCTGCCTCCAGGGGAACCCTGAAGAAATGTTTGTACCATCTGCACTGGCAAGTCCTAAAACCTCATCTCGGATGGGGAACTTGCGCTCTTCCGAAACATGTCTGAATTATGCCAGAGGATTGACAGCCTCTTGGGTCGTCCCTGAATCCTGGGCGGCTTGACCCTGAAGGTCACAAGGGTCATCTTGACCTCCCCGCTTCCCGGGCTGCTGGAAGAACTACACCGGCCCACAGCCCTGCAGTCAAGTCCTGCTCGCGCTCTCCGAGACGCCACGCAGGTGCCCCGCCGGCAGCCCCTGGGAAGTGTCTGCTCTGACCCCTGCTCCTCAGTGGACCACGTGACAGAGGCCTGTGGGCCATCTGACGCACGGAGATTTTTCTGAGCTTAGAAAAGTATTTTTCAGCAAATCTGAGTTCTATGTGGCGTAGGGTTTTTGCTTTTGTTTTTAGGTGGAAACAGGTAAAAAGTGAGAGGTTTTTGTTTTGTGGCTTTGCTAAGCAGATGAGCTTAGTGAGGTGCCCCTTCCTCCTCAAGAGCGAGTCTTGCGGAACACACAGGGACGGGGGCATCTGTACATGTAAACAGTACACTTTCACTGAGTCCAAAATTAGGAGCAAAAATACAAAGGTTCACATTGGTCTTAGGTAGATACAGGCGAAAAAGGATTGAGCTGTTTAGCTCAGAAACAACAAAAACAAAGTTTCTAAAGCACCACTAAATTATATAAAAATCAGACCATGGACGGATTGAAACTGGTATTCTGGTGAAATACTTTACTATCTTGTAAAAAGTTTTACAAAAAATTACAAATTAAAAGTATCAACCCTCTGAGTTCAAAGCAGCATTTTGAAAATGAACTGGTAGTTAATCCTGTAACCACCCCTGGAGTCGTTAGTGGCCCTTGGGAATAGGGATGGCCGGGTTCCACCTGTTTGAAATCCTTGAAAACCCTGCTCGCCCCCTTCGGTCCCCCTCCCCCTCAACACTGCCCTTGGGTATAAACTGTCCTGGAGGTGATGGTAAAATGAATTTCAGATGGGTCACACCATTACTGGTCATCTAGTTATCCACCACTAAGACCAAATTCCCATTTCTCCTGATTCTACTCTTCTGCTGGGATTAGCCCCCTGCAAAGACTCAGGAATTGGTGTATTCTAACTCTTGAGTTACCTTCTGGCTTAGGATCCCCCATGATGAATCTGCGCCCCCGAGGCCCTCCGTCAGAATTTCAAATGGCTGCGGGGCAGGGCCTTGGAAGCTCCCTTTAGGAGAAGGCAGTCCCTGGGGTGAGGGTGAGGGTGCGGGTGCGGGTGGGACGGCAGGGACGGCAGTGAGCTAGGTCCAGCCGAACCAGCTCTTTGGTGCCCTCCAAGTCAGGAGTGGGGAGGGGTTGAAGCTGCATCTTTGAAAAACAAACGCAAAACAGAACAAGGTCCCTGACTGAACTAGCTAATGGAGTCCTGTTTCCACACAGTGACTTGCTCCTGATTTTGCCATGACCAGGGCTTCAGGCATAGCTTCACGGAGGGGCCCACCCAAGCGGTGGGGTCACCGCGACAGAATCCACTGTCCCGGAGGGGCCGCGGGGAGCCCCGGCGGGCCTTTACCACGAGCACCCGGGGCCTTCCTCTCACACGAGTGTGCCTGCGCTCTTGCCCAGTGCTAAGGCAGGCCGAGGTGGCCGGCTGAGGAGAGCCGACTTCCAACTGGAGCTTATACTGATCTTTAGCTCTAATCCCTTGCGTGTGGGTGGCGGCCGCAGCCCCTCCCAGCCTGCCTCTCTCCTGTGAGAGAAGCGCGCGCGGGTGCCTGGCTTGGGTCCTGCCTCCGGGAGGGGAAATGACACGCAGTTGGTATCAAGAATTCTAAGGCGGCGATTGTCTCTGCCAGTTTTCAACTTTAGGATTTTCGCAAATTGCCTGGGGGAACGTTTTGCAAAAGACCTGCTGATTACTTTGTAGTATTGTTCACTCACAAAAATAAATATTTACACAAATTGAACCGGGAGTAGCACTGAGCAGGTGGGGCTGGACATGTGGGTGGCCGGGTTGGGGGACAGGCCTCGGGCACTGGAGCTTGTGCTGTGCTAAGGGGGAGTCTCGGGTGTCCTGGCCCTGACCGGAGGCCGGGGGATGGGTCCGATGGAAGGCAGAGGTGCTGTGGCTGGGTAGGGCGTTGGAGGCCACTTGAGAGAGAAGAGACCACCCTGAACTGCTGGGGGGCTGGAAGTAAGCAAGGGGCGGGGCACGGGGCACCCTACCTTTCAGGGTTCCGGATCCAGGGCCCGCAGCTCGGGCCTGGATCCGAGGCGGGTTGGGGCCTCCACGCTGGAGCCCCTCCCTGGCGCTCCTGAGGGTGGTCTGCCGCTGGTGCCGGGAGGCGGTTGGCTGCAGAAAGCTGGTTTGGGAAGTGGCGCCTGCTCTGGGGTCGAGTGGCTCTCTGTGGCCGTCCTAGGGTCCACGCAGCCCTGGCTCCCCTGGGGCCTCTCTGCTCTGAGGGAGGAAAGGCAACAGAGGGCTTCTGCCGGCTCTGGGCAGGGGCAAGCAGCGGAGAGCTGCTGTCATGGCTACGGAGTGTTGCATGGAGAGGCCCCTTGGGCCTTCTGAGGTCTGGGTGAATCCCTGGTTTTAGCAGCACTGGTAGGTATTGCACTGAGCAAGAAGAAGTGCCTATCGGGGAGGAAGGAAACCGGGCCAGCCTTTTCTTTTTGTCCTTTTTCACACTCCAGGGATTACAGGTTTCTTCTAGGACTGGCCCCTTGACGAGAAGGGTGCGTCCTAGGTGAACCCAAGTGGCTTCTCCACTTCTGGTGGTTCCTTTACTCCAACCATGGGGACGGAGGATGGGAGCTGCCAAGTCCAACCAGGGGCTCGCAGCTGCCTTTTCCTGTTTGGTGGCTACCTGACAGCTGAGGGCTCACCCTGAAGAAACAGGCCCTTCCTGGCAGGTGTCTGAGGCATCTGGGCCTGTGTGGAGAAGTGTTCAGACCTGGCTCCCTGGGGGCAGGTGCCCGCGAGCTGCTGCTCATGAGGGTCCAAGCCCTCTCTGGGCTCTAGCTCCTGGCCACCCCTCTGGACTTACCTCCCAGGCAGACACATGGTGTGGGGGAGTTGGGCGATAGATAGCCATTCAGAACAGGCTCAGGGCACATCCTGGAAAAAGCCCACGCTGGAGTGTGAGGTAGAACACAGGTGACCGTGTGACGGGGGCTTCTGTGGGGTGGGGGTGGGGGAGCCATTTTTGCCTTTGCTTTGCATTGGGTGTGGGCGAGGTCCTCCGGCTTGGCTGTGCGGCTTGGCTGTGCCGGGTGCTCAAGGGGACAGCCAGCCCGGCACCTGCCCCACCTCACCCCGCCCTGCCGTCCCCCAGCCCGCGCCAGTGTAGTGATATGGAATGTTAGGTCACAGGGATACATCCTTCTGATCAGACAGACACAGACTGGCAATCTGTACAAACACAAAAGAATCCATTTTCAGAAAAATAAATTACTAAGGGGGGAGGAAGAAAGGGTCCACTTTGTTTTTCTCAATAAATATGCAATTCTGCTCACCTAAGACTTGAAAGGTAATTATCTGGGGGTGGGATTCTAACATCAGGGTCCACGAAGATGATTCTAAATAGAGCTGCGTCCCCAGCGCCTCGTCAGGGGAGCCCCAGCCCTTCCAAAGCTGCCCCATGGCCTCTTCCAAGCAGGTCAGAGCACCCGTGTGGTGAGATTCCAAAAAAAAGTGTCCTTGTGCCCAAAGTCGCAGGTGCTTGGCGTGTGGCTAGAAACCGCTCTTTTGGATCCCACCTCTTTCAAAAACCAAAATGTACCAAGTGGTGAGGCAGGAGGCCAGGCCGGGCCGGCCTCCTTCCCTAGGGTAGTGCGCTTCAGGTGCCGCGGGTCAGTTCTGCTGTAAAATGAGGTTTTCCAGTTCGTCCGCAGAGCGCAGCAGGAAGGCCGCGGACTCTCGGTAGCCGGCGATGAGCTGCCGCACAGCGCTGATCTCCGTGGGGCTGAGCTGGGCGGTGGGCATGGTCCTGCTGGTGCTGTTGCTGGAGGGCGTGGGTGTGGGCGTGCTGGAGGCGGTGGCGGCCCCGCCTTTCATGCTGAGGTCGGTGGGCCCTGCAGAGGGGAGAGTGTGGGTGAGGAGCGGAGGCGACACCTCCCATGGCACCGGAGGCCATCACTCTGTGTTGTCTTGGGGGCTTGCTGTGACTCAGGCACTTGGGCCTCTTGACGGGTGTATGCCAGTGCCCGGAATGGGGCCTGGTGTCAGCAGACGAAACGTGGGCTTCTCTGTTAACCCTCAGGGCGATGCTCAAGGAAGGGGACCTCATCGGTGACGTGGGGGGGGCGGGGGAGCAGAGACCTGGAGGTCGAGGTTTGCCAGAGATCACATGGTGAATGTGGGCCCTCGGCTCTGCCTTTAGGGCAGGGTGGGACGTGGTGGGGGCACGGGCTTTACATCAGCCAGCGTGGGGCTCTGACCCTCGCTCCCCGGCCCGGCTCCCACCTGCACGGCTCTCTGGGGACCCTCAGGCGGACAGTGCTCCCCTACCGTGCACACATCCCAGCTCTGGCAGCCGGGCGAGGGGGAGGCCTCAAGGCAAAGGACTGCCCTGCCTGTCTGCACTGTGGTGAAGCAGAGCTCCCCCTGGGAGAACGGCCGTGGGCTATCAGCGTCTGCGTGCGCCGGAGAGGTGTGCTGTTCCTCCCAGCACCGGGAGGCTGTCCGGGAGAGGGTAAGCACCTTGCAGCAGGCACCCGACACCCTGAGAGGCACGGGTGTGTGGAAAGCCCTGGAGTCCAGAGTGGAGCCGTGCGGGTGCTCAGACCGGGGTGGGACTTCTGTCCAGGTGGAGAAGGCCAGGTGCCCTGCTTGGCTGTGGGAGAGGTTGAGGCCAGGCCGGGCAGATGGTGACGGTGCCTTGCGGGGGCGGGGTGCCTGGCACGGAGTGCCACGTGGAGGAAGGTGCTGTGGGTGCTAAGCCTGTTTCCGAGGAGCCGCAGAATCCCCCTTCCTCTGAGGAGGTGTTCTGTGCCTGAGCAGGGGGAAAGTCCATGCTGTGGGGCAGGTGTGCGAGGGTCGGAGTGGTCGGGACAGGACCTAGGGGTGCTATCTGGAGAAGGCCCCTTCACCCTCCAAACGGTGGCGGCAAAAAAGGAGCCTGAGGTTTTCTGAAACAGACGGGAGGATGTGAGGCAGGGGCCACCAGGCCCTGTCTCCTCTCTGCCTTTCCCAGGCCACTCCACGGGTGCCTGAATGCAAGGCCTGCTCTGCCACTCTGCAGGCAGCTCAACGTCCCTGAGCCTCGGAACAGGAGGAGGCTGCTGGGAGGCTGAGTCCTGCCTGGGAAACACTCCGCGTGGCCGTGAGCTGCCAGGCCCACTGGGAAAGGGCTTCCAGACAGGTTTGGGGGGGGGGGCGGCTTTCTGAACGGGCTCCCAGGAGATGTGGAGGCTCCTGGGAGTTGAAAAGCATTCTTGAGAGGTGTTGAGCGAGGAGGAGGAGGAGCATACCTGGAGCCTCCTCGGGGGGCCGTCTCCCTGCTCCTGCCTACCCACCCTCCACCCCGGGTGGTCTCACCCTGGCAGGTAGGCGTGTGAGGCTGTCCTTGGCTATCAGCCATTTCCCCACTACCCCCTGGGTTCTGATGGCCAGCTTCACTCATTACTGCATCTGCAGTGGCACTTTTTATGCTGCTGCAGAGAGAGATGGACAAGCTCCAGTCTATGGAGACGTCGTGCCTGGAAGTGACCTGCTGGTTGACACTGGAAGCGGGACCTGCTGCTAAAGGAAGCTGGTGCAACCCGAGGCGGGGGGGGGGGGGGTGGGCACCTGTCCCACGGGCTGCTTCCTCTTTGACCTGAGCACGTGGACATCAAGAAGCAGGTCCTTGGAACTGGCTTGCTAAGGACCGTCCTTGGAATTGAGAGTCAAGGGAGCAGCTAAGTCTGTTCAAATGAAATGCAGGAGGAAGAAGCAGGGCTGTGACTTGCTGGAAACAGCAGCCAAGCAGGTGGTGGCCTCCCCTGTTGTTGGCCAGAGGGCTGCAGGGGACAGGTAGGGGGCAGGGGTGCCTCCGCAGACTCCTGGAAGCTGCAGGGCTGCCTCCGGGCTAGGGGAGGGTTGGTTTCCCCTGGAGCGGCTCCCAGTCTCTCTCAGACAATGAAGGCGAGAGCCGCCTGCCACAGTTGGTGTGACCGGGCCCTGGGGTTCCTCTCTCTCCCCTTGCCGAGCCTTGTCCTCTTGTCTCTCTTGGACAGTAGCTAGAGCCCAGAGAGGAGAATGTCCCTATTTCCTGCAGCCAGTCTGCTCTGGAGCCATCCTCCCGCAGGCGCTAGTGCTCACACTCAGGTGTGGTTGCTGGAGGGGCAGAAGTGGGCATGAGATGCCCAGCACCCCAGGAGAGGGGGCCAAGCGGATGTTATCTAAGCTCATTTGCATCTCCCAATGACAACCTGATGAGCAACGTGTGGAGTTCCGAGCGGCTAACACATCGCCCTGCCAAGGCACCGGTCTGACTGAAGGGTCCCTTGCAGGGCTGGCTGCTGCCGGGGAGGGCGGGAGGGCTGGGGCGGCTGCTTGTGGACAGCTGCTGGACTCCAACCCAGTGCTTGCAGGGCATGTGCTGCCCCAGGCCGGGAGGTAAACGAGCAGAGCTCTGCTACAGTGACCTCGCCACCCACCTCTAAGGAAGGAGGGTGCATACGGAAGGGAACGGAGGCCCCGGGAAGCACAAAGGGCAGAGCCAGTTGCCTCCCTCAAAGGAAGATCTGGCTGCTGCTGGAGCCTCTCTGGCAGGTGTGAATAGGGCGCAGAGGGGAGCAGGCCCAGCGCCCTCCCTGGCAGCTGCAGCCCGGAGACGGGTCACACTGCATGGACCAGGTCGGGGCTTGTCACCATTGCCTGCTGCCTGGAAAGGACTGGGCCTCACGCTCCTCATGTATATCTAGGGGGTCCTAACTTCTCTGCCCTGGGGCCTGTCTTCAGATACTCTAATAGGGTCCCTGCTCAGAGGTCAGATGGCTCTTCTTCCTGGAAGAAAAGCCACCCTTCTGGGACAGTGGTCCCACCTCTCACTGGGGCTGGCCACTCCGGCTTCAGCTTCAGGGATTAAGGCCAGGCAGCCTCTTATTTTAGGTTAAGAGGCATTAAGAAGGGATGAGAAGTTAAGCCCAGGCAGGAATCTTCCGGGGACCTGCACACACTTCCTGGTGGTGGGGGGCAAGGTGAGCGGAGGGGGCTTGGGCTTCCTGCCGTGGGTATGGGCCAGCCCCTCCCTTGCTGCCCGGGGAACGTTGAGGGGTCTCCTGAAATCAAGGACAAGGGCTTGAGAGCAACTCTCAGGCATGTTCAGCCAAGACCTAGAACCAAAGTTCCCTGGCCTATGGGCAGTACTTTCCTCCAACCTACTCCTCAAGCGACTTGGGGTCACCCTCAGTTCTCCTCCTCCCCCCTCTGGCTTTGAAGGACCCTCACTGCACACAGCCGCTGCCTCCTGCCCTTCTGATTCAGATCTCACCACGAAGACAGAGCAGAGTTCACAGCCCCGCTTTGCTTAAAACCTATCAGTGGCTTCCACCGCATACACAACCAATTCCAAGCACCCAGCCCTGAGGTCACCGCCCCCCCCAACCTACTCCCCTCTCGTTCCCCGAGGCCGCCAGGCTGCTCTCCACCAGCCGAGTCTGCTCTTCCCCTGCTGCTCCCACCCCGGCTTCAAGTGGGGCCCAGCGTGAATGGGCCTCAGGTCCCCACGCTAGTTCCCACTCAGGGTGATGCTTAACTCCACAGGGAGGTCCACGTCTTCTCAGGGACCGTTTCTCCGATACTGGGCTATGTCCTGTCTGCATCAGAGGCCCCTGGGAAGTACTGCAGGGGCACCAAGGGAATCACCAGCTTAAGGGGTTGGAGTTGGGGGAACAGACAGTTAACTGTCACCCCAGGTGACCTAGATGGGGCTCCTAGATGGGGCAGGGGCAAGGGCTGAGGCCTGGGGAAGGCGAGGACCTGCCCAGAGCCACTAGACAGGCCCCCCGCAGGCCACAGCTGCTGAACTGGGCTGTGCCCGGGCCTGATGCTGGCTCTGCTACCAACTCCGAGTGACCTGGGCCAGTGGCCACCTCGCCAAGCTCTGGTCACTGGGGGTAAAGCAGGTGTGTGGAGAGGATTCAACTCAGAGCAGGACCTTGGCTGCAACTCAGTGCTTGCAATGGCCTGCGAGGAGCCGGAGCTGGGAGAGGCCCAGCAGCGCATCCAGTCGAGCGCTGGGGCAGCCTCCTCGGAGGCGAGAAAGGACTGGTATGCTCTGTTTTAACCAGCTGAGGTTTCCTCACCGTCCAACCTGAGGACTGGCCAAGACTGTGAAATGGGGCGGGTGTCTGTGCCACGCGGCCTCTGCCTCCCCACCTGCCCTGCCCCCTTCTCCAGGCTGCGATACACACAGACCTGGGTTCTGGTCAGGGAGCCAGAGAGCCCGGGTCCCCCCACTCACCGTTACTGTGATTTCCTGTTTGGAGGGAGGCGGGGGGCTGCAGGTTGCTGCCCAAGGCCCCGTAACCGCGGTAACTGTAGTTGAGGCCGCCGTTGACATACACGGGGTCCTGGGAGTAGGAGGAGGCTGGCAGTGAGTAGGTGGAGTGGGTGATGGCTGCAGAGTCCCGGGAGTGCTGCTTGTCCAGGGCAATGGGCTCATCCTGCAGAGTGGGAACCGAAGGGTGCTTTGAGCTACGGGCCTCTGCTCATCTCTCTGGGGGGCAGATTCGATCCGTTCCTGCCTGGCTCAAAAACCCTCTCAGAGGCCGGGCTCCCGAGGTCTGTGAGGCCTGTGTGACCGGGCCCTCTGACTTTCCCCATCTGCCCCACTGCAGCTCCGTCTGGGTCCCAGGACGGCCTTTCCCTCTCTCCTGTCCCCAGCTGTCTCCAGCATGACTGACGGTCACCCTCTCACCCCTGCCACGCCAGGAACAACGCCCGGGCAGCTGTGGGTAAGCAGGTACCTGGGAGGACTGGTAGATCTCCAGGCGCATCCTTTTGGCTGCTTTTCTCGTCTCGCTCTCGCAGGCTGCCGCCAGGATGTTTTCTGCCATGGCCGAGGTCAGGTGGGGAGGTGTGGGTCTCGTCTGCAGGCAGAACAGGGATGGGGCCGGTGCTGGGGCTTACCGAGACCCTGCCCTGGAGGTGGCTGGGACAGGGCTGGCGTGTGCGCTCCAGGACCGTGATCTATGGAACCGCGTAATCTTTCTGGGCCTCAGCTTCCCTCCTCTGAGAATCAGGGATCGTGGTTCCTGCTCCCAGGGGCATTGGGAGGGTCAAGGGGAAGTGTCTGGCCAGGGGGGCCACCCAGGAGTCCCTGGGGGGGTGGCGCAGAGGGAGCAGGTGGACCGGGGACGAGGGGCTCACCATCTCCATGCCGTTCTTCTTCATGCGCCGGCAGGACTTGAGGTATGTGCGGATGCGCTTGCGGGCCCGCTCCTGGAACTCGGGAAACTGCCGGCTGCAGGACTCGATGATGGCCTGGATCTTCTCCTTGGGCTGCTTGGAGATGGGCACCATGCGGTCCAGGTTCTCGTCCACAAAGAGACGCACAAACATCTGTGGGAGACACCGGCTGTAGGAAGGGCCGCCGCGGCTGTGGCCCCGGCCCCCACCCCGCCCATCCCTCACGGCGCTCACATTGAAGGCCTTGAGGCGCTCAGGGTCCATGCCCTCAGAGTCGTTCATCTTATCGTTGTCCTCGTGGTCATCGTGGTCGTCATCGTCGTCATCCGCCGTGGGGGCCCGGCCCACCGTCAGGTCCTCAGGGCAGCCACTGACCTCGGTCTTGATGGAATCGTAGCTCCCGGAGCTGTAAGGGGGCGACTGAGAGAGGGCAGGGGCCGGAGGGTCAGACCAGGCCCGCTCGTGGTCTCCGACAGCCACGGAGAGGGCGGGCACCGGGATGGTGAGCGCACCTAACCGCCACGCTAGCCACAGTTTCGAGGTCCTGTGTCACTTCCCCTCTCCACTCCCTTCCTCCGCGAATGGAGATGCCCAGGGGCAGCAGCAGGCAGGGCAGCAGAGGCCTGGGCCCGTGTGAGTGAGTGCTCTACTCGGCGGCAGCGCCCACAGCACGACCCGCCGCATCGTGTGAGGGACGGGCACTCATGGGAAGGGTTCCCAGCCTCTTCTGCTTCTGCCAAGACTGGCTCTGGTTTTGGGGTTTTCCTCCCCGATCCCCAAGGAGCCGCAGCCCGAGCCGGCAACCGAGCTGTCACACAGGCAGCGAGTAAGCGCCGTCTGTCAGGGAGGAGGAACAGACGGGCTGGGAGAGGGAACCAGCCAAGGCGACAGGTCCATCAGGCAAAGCGCATTCCCGAAACTCCTGGGCTGGGGTTCCCCTGTCTGCTGCCACTCCTGGGGAGACACCGTGAGCCCCAACATGGGGAGGGGGTGTGTGCAGAAAGGGGGAGTGGGAACCAGGCCCAGCTCCCCAGGCAGTCACCGTGTCGTTCAGCAGAGGAGGGACCCAGCTGCCTACTCCCACCCCATGAACACCTCAGAGAATAAAGCCTCTTTTTGCGGGGATCACAGCTCTCGCTGAAGAACAAATGGATAAAGATGGACACTGACCGGCGCCCGGTCCTGCATCGGCTGCGGCCACCAGGACTCTCTGTGACCATCCCACGGGAGATGTGACCCACCTCCCAGGGCCCCCGGCCTGGTGCCCAACTCTTGATCCACACACAGACTTTAATGGGCAGAGACACCTAGGTCCTCCGGCCGGGTCACGACAGACTCGCAGTGGAGAGTCGAAAGACCTTCCAGGCCCTGGGCCAGTCCCATTGCCAAGCTGCTCCTCGGCCAATTCCTCTGCCAGGGCCAGGGGAGACAGAAACCACGAGACACAAGCTGCTGGTGGCACGGGTGCTCCCATCTCACTTCCTTGGCCCACACATGTGGCCTGAGCTCACGGCGGCAAACTCCCCCTCCGCAGCTCTTTGCTCAGTGCAGGTGGCAGCTATGTCTGACCTCCGTGGCCTAAGCTCAGGCACACAGTGACAACCGAACACCCGCTCATCAGTACAGAACCTTCCTGTGAGACAGGCCATCAGAGGCAAGCACTGGCACCTGCCCTACGCCCTCTGCAGAAGAGAAAGGCCCAGGGAGGGGAGGGAAGCTGTGTAGGGGTACCCGGCTGGAGCGGAGGGGCATAGGGCTCTGATGAGTCACCTCTGGCCCTCCTCCAGCCCCGGCAGGAGAAAACGCTCCTGCACAGAGAGAGTTCAAGTGCCCAGTGACGTACCGCACCACTGCAGGAGACCCCCATGGCCCAGAGGCAGCAGGCGCAAGCGGAGGGGGGTGGGGCAGAAAGCAGGAGGGAGTTCCCGGTGGTGGGGGCACCTGTACTGGCCAGCCTTCCCTGGTGGCCACCCCCGCCTCCCATCAGCTTGGCCTACTGAGTTTCAAACATTCACATCCCTGGGGCTTCAGAGGCCTCATACTTTTTCCGCACCATCTGTAAAATGGGGACAGGCGTGCAGAGTAGCCGAGAAAGGTGGGGACTTGGTGCCGAAAGCGGCCACTTGCTGCTGTAATTTGCAGCAGACACTTGCTGGGGGTTGAGGGAAATAGGCCACACGTCACCCGCTACCTTCATTAAGGTGGGGCCCACCCCTCTTTACAGATGGTGACACAGGCTCAGAGGAAGGAAGGCCTTGCTTGAGGTCACACACTGTGTGGTTTCTTATTCCAGAGCCTTCCCAGGAAAATGACAGCAGCCACAGCCTCCTCCCTGACTTGGTGTCACAACTCTGGGGACACACAATGTCATTTCAGCTTCGTGCAGCCCTGACGTGTACAGGAAGCAGGGGCTCACATCTCAGGTGGGCCCACAGCCCCACACACCTCAGGGGTGGTCTTCACCCCGTACTTGACGCGGCTCCGCAGTCCATCGGTGCCACAGCCGTCCGAGGGGTAGGATGGTGTGCCGAGTGCTGCGCCCGGCGGGAGCTTGTCACACAGGTTGATGGGCTGATCTTCGGAGGTGGCGGTGAAGTCCATGGGGGCCACGGCGCCGTTGCCATTCATCTCGGGGAAGGCGGGGTCGCCCTGCGTGCTGCTGGACGTGGATGGGTTCAGGGTGGAGGAGCCATTGCCGCTGCCACTCTCAGAGGAGGAGTCATCTGGAACAAGAGGCCTGGGTGTGAGGCTCCACCTCAGCCCCTCCTGCCCCCTAACGCGCCCTGGGGGATCGTGGCCATGGCAGCCACAGGGAATACTTGCCCCGTCTTGTCCTCACAGGCGTCTCTGGGCAAGAGGTGAGCCCTGCTGTCGAAGAGGCTAGCTGTGCCCCTGCCCGATGGAGGGGCAGGGCCCCTCTGCCTGAAGCAGGCCATCAGGAGTGGAGCGCCCGTAGTGATCTTCTGCACTCCACACCCGTGACACCACATCCAGGCTCGAGGGAGGCCCAGCCTCAAGGGCCTGGGACTGAGTGGCTGCAGCCTCAGGTCTGACCAGCCTGCTGCACGCCAGAGGTGCTTGGACACCCAGAGCTGGCTTGGGGCCTGACCGGCATCCCCCTCTTCCTCTAACTCGCCACTGCCCTGCCCCTGCACACCCTCTCCCCACAGTGGGCTCTCAGCTTCCTTCATCTGCCCAAGGAAAAAGGGATAATACCTCCATTGTGACCTCCCCCCTCCCCCCCCCCCCCCAGTTACCCACTCTTCCCACATGTGGGCCCTGCCTAGTCCTGGCAGCTTACACACAGACAGTGCCCCCCGCTCCCCCCAGAGCTGCCTTCTGTGCAAGGTCAGGTGGCCTTGGACATCCTGAGCCAGGGCTGCAGGCTCAGGGGGCTGCATTCCTGGCATCTCAATAGGCTATCTCTGCTTTCCAGAGGTGACAACCCAACAAAGCTCTGCCGAGGGCGCCCCCTGCTGCGGAGAGCACAATATTGCCTGGGGGACGTGGGAGGACAAACTTCCAACTGAGGGGCTAGACATTTTCAGATAAAATTCCAGGCCCCTCTCCCCAATCCAGGCCCAGCCTTCTGCTTGATCAACTGAGACGGCGGAGGCCAAAGCAGGTTGAGCTCCCGGGGTCACGGCCAGGTGAGTACCAAGCAGTTCCCGGTGGCGCCCAGGTGCCCCCGGGGCTCGGCACCAGGACCCAGAGCTGGTGGGGGAGGGGGGAACCACAGTGAGCCTAGACCGCATCCCAGGCCACCCCTTTCCCCAGGCCAGGGTCGCGCAAGACCCCACCCCCACTCTCCCAGCCAGCAGATTATGAAGATTTAGTCCCCGGGGCTGGGCATTGGGCACGCGCACCGCCAGAGCGTCCCCATGGCGACCGAGCGGCTCTAGCGCCCCAACCAATCGCTGGCCTCCCGGCTGCCCGGGGGCGGGGCCGGGCTGCCCATCAAGCAGCCGAGCCCGGGGCAGAGGGGGATGGGAAAGGCCGTGGTGAAGTGGCACCCCTCCCCCACTGGCTGCCGCAGGTCCCCTGGGCCAGGCTGCCCCTCCTTCTCCTCTTCCTCCGGGCAGCTCACGGCTCCCTTCATCCTCCTGCAGGTCAGCTCCAGGCTCTGCTCAAAGCCGCCCCACAGCTCCCTGCTTGCTGAACGACACCCCAGAGTCCCTGGGCCTGCGTCCTTGCAACCTCCAGGACCTCACCACGCGACCGCTGCCCCCCTCCTCCTCCATCACAGATGGGCCTGGTTTTCCTCCAGAAGGATCTCCAGCGACCAGCGCAGATGTTGGCGGAATAAACAAATTGCCCGGCAGTATTTACTGAGCACCTACTGCATGCCCCCACAGTCCCAGGCTGAGAAACAAAGTAACAATGACAACCAAGGTGCCAGCCCTCCTGGAGGGACAGATGCTCATTACCAAACCACAGGAAAGTGGCTGCCCTCCCTCCCTTCATCACACCCACCTCCACCCCACCCCTTTCCAGCACCAGCCTATTCTTGTTCCATAACCTTCCTGCTCTCCAAAGACCCCTGAAGACTATCCTCCAGACTCCCGCTGGGTGTGTTCTTAGTCCCCTGACTTCTGGAGTCCAGACCCCACCCTCCTGGCCACCGCGGGACCTCACATCTCCAGGCCTTTGCTTGGGCTCAGGCTCTGCTGTCTGCCTGCCATGTTGCTTCTAACTCAGAAAATTTCAGTCTACCTTCGAGGCCTGGCTCAATGCTTCCTCCTCAGGGCAGGCCTCCTCTTCCACTGTCCCTGGGAAGGAGTTACAGCCCAATGCCCGTCCTTCCTGGGGATACTTCGTGCCTCCTTTGCCTGGCCCAGGGTGAGTTCTGACGGCTGCCTAGAAGCCCCCACACATGCAGGAGCCTCTTCTGGAGCTGAGGAGCTGGAAGGCAGGGATGGGCCCCTATACTGACTGATCACGTGAACCCCTGTTTGCTCTGGCAGGTGCCCATTCTTAGCCCACCTTATAGGTGAGACTTCACACCCTGGCATCATTCCTAATAGGCCAGCTGCTTGACCTTGGAGGGCTTTGGCTTCCTCTTCTGGAAGGAGGGGTTGCTAGGAAGGCACCATGCTCTGCACACAGTGAGCCAACTGTCCCAACGCAGGGGCGTCAGGCCCACGGCCTCCTGCGGTGCCACACCCCTGCACAGGCCCACGGGTGGCACCCCAACCACCTGCCTCTCTGACTAGGTTTCGTCGTGGGAGGACGGACCTCCCTTGCCCTACACCTGTGGTGGAAGGGGGAAAGGAGATGCATACCTACTCCCAGCCTCCCACAGCTCAGGAGCCCAGGGTGGCCCCAGGGCTGTGCATCCTTGCTGCTCGGCCAGACAGCCACAGGCACTGGCTCCGACCGCAACACAGCACCCTCTTCCCAGTACTCCGAGGCTGCTCTCGTCCAGTAAGGGAAGTGGCTGCGCAGGTGGGACCAGGAGGTGCCAGGAGTCCAGACCAGGCATCCTGAGTTTTTAGAAGAAACCGGAAATCTGCACCATTATGTAAATATCCAGATTTTAAAATGTTAATGACTGACTTACATTGTTTCCATTTTGAAAGACCTTGCCAAACCAAATGTGGTCTATCCATGCAATGGAATATTGTTCAGCCCTAAAGAGGAATGAAATACTGTCACACGCTACAACACGGATGAACTCCGAGAGCATTATGCTGAGTGAAAGAAGCCAGACACAACGGGACAAATACTGAATGAGTCCCCTTCCACCCAGTGTGTGGATTAGACACATGCATAGAGACAGAAAACGTATCAGGGCCTGGAGGAGGCGGGACAGGGAGCTGCTGCTTAATGGATATAGTTTGGGGTGAGGAACACTGTATTTTGGAAATAACGGTGCTGGTTGCACAACACTGTCAATGTCCTTAATGCCGCTGAATTGTACGCTTAAAAATGGTTAAAACGTAACATAAGATTTTTATGTTATACATATTTCACCACAAAAGTCCCCCCAAAACCAAAAGAACCCCAAAACCTTGAGCAGGCCAGCGGGCCCCAGTTCACAAGCTCTGTTCCCACCTCCTCCCGCCACAGGCCAAGGCCCTCCCACCTCCGCACCTCGCCCGGGGGCAGGGAAAGCCAGCCACACACACAGCCCACCTCGAGCGTGTGCTCCCCTGTCATCCTGCCGGGGCCACCCTCAACCCGCGTGCCGACCACCCGCAGCGCCACCCGCTCACGGACTGCCTCCCACTCGGGTCCGTTTTTGGCCAACTGGAGAGGCCGTGGGTTTTAGGCAGAATGCAGAGGGGCCGTGTCACCTTGAAGATGCCACTTTACCTCCTTGAGCCTCGGTTTCCTTTCCAAATGCGTCTCCTGTCAGTAAACCGGGATGCATGAGGTGTAGACAATATTGGCGTAGAGAGTAGGCGCTAAAAAAGAAAAAGCTGGTTCTCTATGCCCCGCTGTCTTCCTTCATAACGCACCTGCTTCCTACACACAGGGGCTCCGGAGGGCCCCGCCAGAGCCCGGGTGCGAAATCTGAGGTGGGCCAGGGAGGAGGAGGCGGAGGGATGCTCTTCCCACCCTTGTCCCTTCCCTGCCTGAACACTTCCTGGTGTCAGGCCCATGAGGGGCACTGGGGACTCAGCAGTGAAAAGAGAGGGTGGTCGCTGTCCTGGCGACTCATACTCCAGTGAGCAAAAAACCAGACACAGGGCTCCAGAAGAGACTGGGCCCCAAAAAGACAGTCGTGAGCTTTCTGGCCCTTGAGCCCCGATGGCAGAGCCCCATCTCCAGAACTCCTCCCAAGGAGGGAGGGACACCAGGAGGGAGGGAAGGAGGGAAGGCTTTTTGTAAGAAGCAGCCCATGGAAGAAGCCTCACGGGAGGAGGCTGAGAAGGCCCTGGGACTAGGGAGAAGGCCCCTGACCCTGGCGGGGGCAAAGGTGCTGCTGGGGAGGGGGGTAAGTGACACACATCCGTCAGCAACCCCCCCCCCGCCCCGGCAGCGGCAGCTGCATGAATGGAGTTCAACCCCCTAAGTGGAAGCCAGACTCCCTCCAGAGGGGGCCCCTTGCTGCCACCCACTGCAGCTGCGCCAGCTGCCTACCTTTTCACTTGCTGTTCCCTCTTCCGACACTCTGTCCCCAGCTGCCTCTCCCCCTCAGGGATTTGCTTCAAGGTCACCTTCTCAGTAAGACCTCCCTGCCCCCGCTCTGACAGGCTGACCCCTTTACCTACTTTTCCCAGACCATTTTAATCACCTTCTGACATACTACGTCTGTGGCCTGTGCCCAGCACCCCTTCCCCACGTAAGCTGCCCCAGCCCAGCAGACCCAGGGTCAGCAGGGCTGTGCTGGGTGGGCCCAGATCACTCCCGCCTCTCCAGAACCCATACCCCTTTCCTCTGGGGAGGGCACCCCGAGTCTTCCAGGGGGAAGTACGTGCCCCATGCCTGGCCAGTCGGCACAGCCCATCCCGGCGGTCAGTGGGCATGTGACCAAGCTGGACCCGTGAAAGTCAATCCTGGGGCTCTGGCTGAAATGTTTGGAAAGAAGTGCTCCCCCAAGCCCCCAGGGCTGCTGAGCCCGTTTGGCAGGGCTGAATAGCTGTCAGGAATAAATCCCCCTTATATCCATCCCTGCCTAAAGCCAAAGAAGAACCTAGACTTTTCGGTTACAGGAGCCAACAGTTTCCTTACTGGGGAAGGTAGCCGGAGTCTCTGAGCGATCCACAATCCTCCCTCTGGGAGGAGCCCAGGGACTGGAGCCCAAGCCAGGCTGTCTCCTCACTGTGGCCCACCACAGCCCCACTGGGTCGGTCCCCCTAGCTCAGTCCTGAGGTGGCTGGTACCCACAGGAAGGGCTGGCGGCAGCCCCCGCCGCGCCTGGCACCTTTCGGGGAAAGAAGGAACAGAGAGAAGCGTCAGCACCCCAGGCTGAGGCAAGCTGGGTTCCGGTCCGCTCCCAATTCTTCCCTCCTCCCCACTCCCTCCAAAACAGTGTGATTTAAAGGAGATATAGGCACATATTCAAACGCGTGCCCGAATGAGGCCGGCGGGGCCAGGGCAGGGGGAGCAGGTGCGGGCCTCACTGTCTCCCGACCTTGGGCACAGCCCGCCTCCTTGGCTCCTCTTATCTGCAGTCCAGGGAGTTGCCGCTGACGCCCTGTTGGGCTCTGACACTTTATGACCCTGTGAAAGAACCCAGCTGGCCCCACGGGCAGCAGGGGCCCTGACACACGGGGTGTGGGAGTCGGGCCCTCCAGGGCGCAGGCCTCCGGCCACGGGTCTCCCCGGCGGACACGTGTTCTGGTCCAACCCGTCCCAGACCTGGCCGGAAGTGACCCTCTTGTGTCCTGCTGTGGCAGGACGGGCATCCCACCCAAGGCCAGGCCGCCGGAGCCTAGAACAACGCCAGCGGGGTGAGACTGCCCCCAGCCTGTGACTGTGTGTGAACAACAGACAGAAGGGCGCTCTGAGTGGCCGCAGGGGAGCCGCTGGGGGGTGCACCCCTTCTGAACGTTTCCACAAAGCCAGGCCTCCCCGGCTCTGGCAAAGGACACCTCCCGATTCGGGCAGGACGCGGAGCCCACCACCTGTGCCCGGAACGCCTCGGGCAGGGAAGGGCCGAGGTGCCCATCTATTTAACGTGGGGCGATGTGCTGCTATTCCAATGGGGGAATTAGCGATGAATGGGGGAAATTGTTCCTCCCTCTGTCCCGTCTCCAGAAGGAGACAAAAACCCCTTTTACCTCGGCAAACAATGCCCTTATGTGGGCGCCAGCGCCCCGCAGCCCGCACAAGCCCGGCTCTGTGCGAGCCGCCAATCGCCACACCGGGCTCTGGGGCCGCAGCCAGCGGCACCCTCTCCCAGTGGGTGACCCGCACCAGCTCCCAGGGCGGGCTGGGAAAAGGTGGGAAGGTACCCCACCACTGAGACCACGGGCCGGGCCTGTGGCCGCGCCACCCGGCATGCCCAGCGCGGGCTGCCTTCTGCGGCCAGAGGGGCGGCGGCTGAGGCAGCGCCCCCTCCTCCGTGGGCTTCTGTCACAGCGGCGGCCAGGAGGGGGAAAGGAGGGGGCATCGATAATTCACACACAAAAGAGCTGGGCTGGGGGGAGGAGGAGGGTAGAGGGCTGGAGCCGGCAGCCCCACCATGGGCTGGGAGGAGTAGACACCAGGGCAGGCGCAGGGAGTCTGCAGAGCCGGCCCTTCCTCCTCCTCCGCCCGCGCTCTGAATTTGGGTGTGCACCTCACCAGGGCCGGTCCCCGCCTGCTCTGACAAAGGCCAGTGGCCTGGGCCATGTTTACATGATGCATAGTTCCCAGGAGCACCAGGCTCCTGGCAGGCTACCCTGCTCTTCCTCCCGGAAGGAAGGGGGAGGGCCTTGGGGTCAGACGGGGGACACAGAGGAGTTGGACGAGGCGGTCTTGCTGGGATCCCACCATCCTGGGTGACAGGGCCACACGGGGTGCCCACCCCGCGGTCTGGCCGTCAGGCCCCCGGCTGCCCACCGAACTGTCCCTTCGAAGAATCCCATCCCACCCTTGTGGTTCCAGGGGCAGGCCGGCCCCTGCTCCCCACCATGCTCCCCACCGGCCTCCGCTCTTGCCTCCTAATGCCACGGACCCAGGGACGCCGGCACCTCTACTCCACGGCATCGCCTTCCTGCCCGGCCTTTTGCAGGTCGTTCCTTAGGCAGGCACCGATGCCCGGGCCCTCAGAGACTAGAGCAGTGCTGTCCAATAGAAACAGAACGTGAGCCAGCCATGGACTTTCCCGTTTTCTAGTAGCCACATTTAAAAAGTGAAAAGAAACAGAGAGAATGAATTTTAATAATCTATTTTATTTAGCCCAATATAGTCAAAATCTTATTTCAACAAGGAGTCAATACTGTGTTAAAACTGAGCTATTTTACATTCTTTTTTCATACGACGCCTTTGAAACTCAGTGCGTATTTCACACACACAGCACACCTCAGTTTGCAGGAGCCTTTCTAATAGCCATCTACAGCCATAGTATCAGACAGCACAGACCTAGATTTCCCCCTCAAACTGAAATCCTGTCTCTCAGTGCAGGAGCCCCTAGTGAGGTGTCTGACCCACAGATGAGTTGGGTCTTGGGGGCAGGGGGCCGGAGCAGGGCTGGCATCAGGGCACTGGGGACGGGTGCCACCTTCAGTGGGGGAGATACTAAGTGTCAGGCGCCAGGCACACTGTTTCCGATCTGCGCAAGCACCCCACGGCAGGCATCGGGGAGGAACCAGGGGCTCCCCAAGGGGAGTCATCGGCGATCACACCGCGTGTGTGGCAAAGCCCAGACGGGCCCCCGATTTCCCAAGGCACCTGCGCTCTTTCTCCTCTAGGCCTCCATTTGCCCATCTGTACTGTGGGACGGTCCCCACCTCTGCCGCCACCCCACTTCCTTCGGCTTCTCCCCCAACACGCACTGGTCAGGTATGCCCAGCGGGAGGTGCTCCCGCTATGGACAGACTGGGTCTGTGTCTTCCCAGGCCTGACATCTCCCTGGCCCCACCCTCTAGGTCAAGCACGGGCAGCGAGAAATCCATGCTAACTCAACGTACAAAGCTCCAGCCAATATGCCCATTGCACCCCTACGACCCCCCCTACCAAACAAATCGTGTGTTCTGAGAGCAAACAGAGCCACTTCAGGTGACCATGTGTGGATGATTCACGGGGCAGGGCCTGGGCCCCAAAGCCTGTGTGTGTGTGTGTGTGTGTGTGTGTGTGTGTGTGGCATCTGAGGGCCCTGGAAGGTCCTCCACCAGCCTTCCCGGAAGCCAGCCTGGGTTCGGTGCACCTCAGTCCTTAGGTCAGAGTGATGACGCCACCATGGCTCTGGTCACTTCCTGGTTCCCGAGAAAGCTGCCCTTCGACAGGCTGGGGTGGCAATGCCTCTCTTGCACAGCCCCCACCCACCCTGGGTATGCTCTCCAGCACAGCAGGGCTGTGTCTGCAGAGGGTCAATGGAGAACTGGGGTCTAACGCATCCTAGACCGAGCGGCAGGAGCAGCAGGACGTCTCTGATCTCCCCCACAGGCCAGCAGATGCAGGCTAATCTCCCAGGGGTGTGTGGGGGTCGCCCTCTCCCTTAGCAGGTCAACCTCACCACCCCAGGCCAGGGAGTCTGTCCTGCTCTAATGTCCTCACAGGCATCTGGGGGCCTAAGACCCTGGCAGCCCACACAAGGCCAGGGCTGTGCAGGCCCCGCCTGCTCCTGGGATAAAGGGATCCCTCGGTGCTGTCTCCCAGCCTCTCTCACCCCTCAGTGGCTGGAGGCCAGGACAGCCTAGCATTGTCTGTGCAGCCAGCAGCCCAGCTGATGATGGACACTTTCCTGTGACCCAGGACTGCCAGGGTGGCCCATGGCCAATCCCCAGAAAGACTTGGGCCCCAGTTCTCTGTTCCTTGGGGGAGGGCAGGGCAGAGGGATCATTCCGTGTGGATGTTTGGAGCCTTGACTAGGAACAAACAGCTCGTGCTCTGGAAGGAGGGAGTGTGACCTGTAGCCACAGAGTGGGGCCCAGACCCGGTTTCTAGCCTTAGCTTAGACAAGTAGGGTCAGGGGTGGCCAGGGCCAAGACGACCACAGGTGTGAAAGAGAGAAAGCTCAGTTTAAAAGCTCACTGCAGGACAAGTCCCTCAGAAGCCATCCCCAGTTGGCCACGGTGAAGGGGCCACAATCCTCCCCCAATGTGACAGTGACCAGGGCAGACACGCAACCATGAGCGTTGGGGTCCCCAGGGAGTCAGCTGTAAGCAAACCATAAAGCTCCAACCCCAGCAGTGGGCCTGCCAGAGGGCGGGCACCATCCACAGAGCACACTAAGTATCCGGAGCACAGGGGTGGTGTTGGGGACTGTCTGAGCCCGAATGGCCTGCTCCCAACTCCTACTGGGCCCTTCCCCACTAGCAGGGCGGCCCCTGTCCTCTCCCTTGCACGAGCAGCATCCACCCCTTGCTGGGAACCCTCCCGTGGCGTCCTCAGTGCCCAGGAGCCTTCTCCTTGGACAGCAGAACAATCTCACAGCTGCCTGCCTAGCTACCTGCCTGTGTGGAAGCTTGGAGACAGGGTCAGCTGGATCCAGAGGCAGGGGCTTGAAGGACTCAGGGCCCCTGGCACATATGAGCAGGGTGTGTGACAGGAGTTCACAAGATGCCAGGACAAGCTGTGAGTACCTGACCTCCCATCCCAGCTCTTTCCAAAGAAGCAAGGCTCTGGGTGGGTGGGTGGGTGTGTGTGTGGGTGTGTGTGTGTGGGTGTGTGTGTGTGGGTGTGTGTGTGTGTGTGTGTGTTGTACAGCAGGAGCAAGGAACACTGGTGTGACGCTGTAAGGGAGCTGTGGTCAGGACCACATGGGGATCATGTGGCAGACGGGACCCAGAGGGACCTGAACAGATAGAGAGACTGGACGGGACCAAGTGAGGCTGGTGAAGAGTCTGGAAATTGGGACCAGTGAGGAGAACCCCTCAGCCTTTCAAGGGAGGCCCTGACCTGCCAACAGCCCCTCAGCCCGCGTGTGCCAGTTGGCAGTGAGCCCGGGCGCCCGGCCCTCCAGCACAGCCCCCTGCACCAGGCTGGCCACTTATGAGGAAAAGGCCCCACACCCATTTGTTGAGCCTCTCCCGTCCCAGGCTTGCACTAAGCTCTGTCACTGCCTCACCCAGCTCTCATCTCTCTGTCCAGTGAGGGCAGATCACTGCCCCAGGCCCCACAGCAAGGAGCGAGGAGTTGTGAGTGGAGGCAGGACCGAGCCTGGGGCAGGGCAGCAGGGCTACGGCCGCCCCCTTCCCCTGCACACTGCGCTGCAGGGAGGTGGGGGAGGCACACTGGGAGAAGCCCCGGCTGGTGAGGAAAGGAGGGACAGCCCCACTGCTCCCCAGGGGACAGCCCCTGCTGCCCGGGCTGCGTTTCTGGGCGGTGGAGGGCCTACTTATCAGCAGGCAGGAAACCTTGGTCTTCTCTCAAAGAGCTCCCAAGGACCTCAGGGCTAATGGTCACATTAGCCTATCCTACGTCAGCAGAAGCCAGGAATCAGAGCCAATGACTTGCCGAGGACCACCGGGCAGGGACGGGACTGGCCAGAACCAGCTCAGGAGACCCATGGCACAGTGCCAGGGCCTGCCTGCAGGGGGCCACGTCCAACTGAGACCTGGCCCACAGACATGGCCCCAACTCTCTCCATCCTCCTGGCTGTAGCCTCCCTACCCCGTCTCTCCTGTTTGGAGGCTGGAGTCCTGGGGAGCTTCTGGAGACATGTGACCCAGGAAACCCCCAGCCCTGGCATTCAGCACCTTTTCCCCTGCCCAGCCTCCTCCCTGGGAGGAGCACAGACGTGCTTGCTACCTGAGCCTCCCAGGCACGCCTCAGGCCCCCTGTGCCTGCCTTCAACATCACACCAGACACAGCCTGCTTGCTCCCACGGGCCTCCTCTGGTCCCCCATCTCTGCCACTAGCTGCTCAACAGCCATTGGTTGAGCTGCTACTCCATGGTCAGAGCTGGGGGTAACGGCCAGAAGAGGACACTCATCCCGGTGCAGGGCCCTGACCCTGAGGATGCCCCCCGTGGCGCTGTCTGAAACAAGGAAAAAGAGGAACTCAAATGTCCTTCCCCACAAGTGGCCCAAACGCTGGCTCCAGAGTCAGAGAGACTTGTGGTCTGGGCAAGTTACTTCCCCCTCAGGAGAGGACATGTCCTTCCCTGTAGGAAAGGCATGGTCATAGCTCTGAGCACCCAGCAGGCTTGGGAATGGGGATTCCAGTCACTAGGATGACTGGACAGTCTTCAAAAAATGCCACATCACTGACAGGAGAGGCAAATAACATTAAGAAGAAAAAAAGGTGGCTGCAACACTACATAATCCCCCTGCCTTTTTTTTTTTTTTTTAACAAGACTTTTATTATATGCAAAGAAAAGACTGAGAAAAATATGCCCCAAATATTGGTATTTTTTTCTTTTCTTTTGCTCCATTTTTCCCCCTAAAATTTCTACAATAAATGTAATATTTGTGAAACCAGGGGAAACCTAAGATAGGTTTCTACAGAGGCACACCTGCCCTCAGGAGGCTTACAGCCTGGCAGGGATCCCACATTCTTGTGCCTGTCCCTCTCTGCCTGACTCCTCAAAGGCAGGAACAGGGGCTCAATCTTCCCATGACCAAACTGATAAGAGTCCTGAAAGAACTGAAGACCACCCCCCCCCCCCACCCCCTGCCAGTGCCTTTGGTCATGGGCACCGGAGGGGAGGCTCCAAACCCTCCCCATCTGAAGGAAGGGAGTGCCGGCACCGGGTCACCGGAGGGAGGGAAGAAGAGAGGTCCAGTGTGGTGTCCTGTGGGCCTATAGGAGCGGTCTCGTCTGAGAGGCACATACGAGGGGCCCTGAAATGCCCCAGGACACCACACAGCCCCTGGCCGGCAATCCCCACCCCCACAATCCTGCAGGAAGACGACCATGCAGGAAGAGGGAAGCGGGACCCTCTGCTCTCCCCTGGCGCTGGCTTCCTGTCTGCCGGAGAGGTGAGTAATGTCCGCTCCCCACCCCCTCGCATCCCTTCTGGAGGCCAGGCCTCACATTTTCCGTTCAGGAAGGGGCAGAGCAAGAGGCCAGTGAAGCACATCAAGGAGAAATCAAGGAGTAGGCCCTGGCCTGGCCCCGCCCTCTGCAGCCCAGACTGCCTGGCCCGCCCATGGCCCCCTGGGACCCTGGCCTGGCCGGCATCTGAAGCCTGGGGGGCCTGCCTGCGGGCTTGCCTTGCCCATGTGTGTGCTCTTGTTCACCATTTCATTCGCGCATCCATTTGACAGACCATTACCCCCACCTGCCCTGTGCCAGGCTCTGTGCTAGGTTCTGGGGTCCTAGCTTTCAGGGTGCTTATGCTCTCTGGGGGAGAGATGGACATTAGGCAGATAATCCCACTGACGGGACATGACTACAGACTGACAAATTGGTCCCAAGTCAACTCCAGGCTACAGTGTCTCTGGACAAAGTCTCAACAGCTAGCTTCTCCCAGGCGTCTTCTCTCTACCCCAGAAGGCACCCCCTGAACCAAGTGTCTTTCCAGGCACCTGTGATGTACACAGAGTTCCATTTGGACTCATAGGCCAAAGCCTCAGATAGCGCCTAGCTGCAGGTCTGGAAAAGACTCGGCCACGTGTGGGCAAGAGGCCGCAGCGGGAACAGCCTGGATCACTCTGGCCCCAAGAAGCCAGTGCTTGGAATACGTGAGGGGAGGCTCCTCTGGTTCCCAGGCCCCCCCCCACACCATCTTCTGGGGAACTTCACACATGGCCAATACCTGCCAAGGCAGAAACAGGAGGCCAGCCTCCTTCGGCACTACCCCGAGAAGGGTCAGATCACCCAAATTCTCTTCATCATCTCCTACGTCTCATGAGGTGGGACAAGAGTGTATGCTCACCCACGGCAGCGACAGCCCCCAGCAGGGAAGCACCCTGTGCGTGGTGTGCCCCTCCCCCACCATGGCCCAGTGTCTGCTGCTGTGATTTCAGGGAGCCAGGAACAGCACCCAGAAAAGAGATCCGTGAGTTATATCCTTGCAGGCAGTGGCGGGCTTGGGGGAAAAAGCACAACCATGCATGTTTCAGGGCGAGTGCATTCCCACTCCCTGCACATCTCAGAGGCAAGTTCCCAGGGGTGAAAGCTGGTGTGCTAATTCACTTCTGGTCTCGGCACAGGGACCTGGCCCGCCAAGACCCAGTCTTCATCTGCATTTGTTAAAATTTGAAAAGGGAAGGAGAGAAGAGGGGGTGGTGAAGGCAGGCGGGGGCAGGGGGGAGGAGGAGGAGGAGGGGAAAGAGGAGGGCCCAACACATACACCTACAGGTGTGAATGTGTGCAAGCTACCTGGCTTCCTGAAATGGTTCTGGGCCGTATCCCCAACAAGGGTGGGCCTATATCCCCTCCGGATGGGGTGCTCAGAGGTAGGTCTTGATGAATGTCTGTTTCTTTATTCATTCAGGCAACAAATATTTAGCAGGCCCCTATAACGTGCCAAGCATACAGCTGGAGTCACTGGGGACAGAGTAGAGAGCAAGATTGACATAGTCTGTGCCTTGCAGGACTCACAATGGGGGCTTTAGACCTCATCTTTCCAATTTGCCAGCTCCACGGAGGACCGAGGGCCGGAGACCACACAGCAAGCCACCACGGAGGGTTGTGGCTAGGTTCGGAGTCCAGGGTAGACCAGAGCCTCTGCTTGGCCTGTCCCCACCCCGGTCCTTCGTTAACAACAGGGGATACGAGAACACCCCGTAGTCTGACGGTCTCCCGTTGATTCACTGATGGGAGCAGGATCTTGGCTTGTGTCTGCACTGTAAGCACCTTCAGAGAGGGGAGCTGGCTGCGTGCCACTGTGGGGGCTGGGGGGCTGGGGAGGGCTCTAGGCCAGGTCTGTACCCAGCCAAAACCCTATGGGAACCCACTGCTCTGGAGAAACACAGCAGTCACCAATAGATCCAGGACCTGCAGGGGCAGCAGAGACCAGGCCAGACAACTGGGCCTTCTCAAGGCCTGCGACCCCCCGCACTGGGTCTAGGTCGGCCTCCGGCCAGCACATCAGCCCACAGCCTCCAGACACAGCCTCTGATTAAATAATTAAATTGATGGTATCACAGTCAACACCGTCCTCCCTGTCTCCAGCTCGGGCTGCCTGCCCTGATAAACACCCTGGCACTGTCAGCAGGCCAGCCTGCTTCAGCCCAGTGCCCACAACCAGGAAGGCCTGGGGCTGCGGGAGGGGCAGGGGGACTGCAGGACTACACCCAGGCCGGCTCCCCCTGGGAAGCTCTTGTGGGACCAGCTGCAGGATGTGCCGACCCCAGTCTCTGCTTCATCTTCGTGACCGGCCAAGCCCCCGGGCAGCGGGGCAAATGATGCTGAGGAATCCCTGCGACCCTCACAGAAATACTCCCTTCTGCTACCTGAGCCTGGAAACTCCCCACAAAGTGCCAAGTCTCCCTGGGAGATGTCTCCAACAAAAATCAGACTCCTAAAGGACGGTTTTGAGCAACAATAACATAAGACTTTTTCAAGAGTGAGTTGCGGGAATATGGCCCCCCTCATTCAGTCCTACTACTCTGAGTTTTTTAAAAAAATGTTCTGGATCCTTCTTGGGAAGGTATAACCCTATGCCCTTGGCTGAGCTCTGCTGGCACAGCCCTTGGTGTGGCCTTTGGGTGTGGCCTTTGATCGGCTCAGATGAGGAGGGAGGTCAGCTGCTGGGCACTTCCGAGCCCCAGAACCCCCAGCAGCATGTGGCTGCCCCCACCCTGTGGGAATACTGGGAGGCGGTTACTGGTCTGGGAGGCTCTGGTGGGGAGGCTCACAGCACGAGGGGGTCGTGCCGACCTCACGAGGTGTCAGGGCACAAAAGTCTTTTCTTTCCCAGCAGCCTTATACTCCAGGCCCGGCAGAACCACCCTCTGGGCTCCCCAGCCCCTAGCCCAGCTTCCCCAGCTGCCTCCAGGCTGGGTCTCCTCCCAGACAAAGCCGGATTCAGGCCTGTGAGGGCAGTCGGGAGGCAGGCGCGCGCGGGTTCTGCCATGGAGACGAACTTTGACCCAAACTGCAAGGCTCCTACCCCTTATTTACTCTTTAAGGCTAACCCGTTTCACAGAGTTAACATTACACCCCTTTTTAACCCTGCACTTCCCTCCCGCATTCCAGGCCCGACCTTTGACCCTTCCTAATTGCTGGCTCTACACCCCAGATCTCTGAGGCTCAGCCCTGGGCTCAGCCCCCGCCCCCAATCACCTCCCCAGCAACCCAGAGCCCCACCAGAGACACTGACCACAGGTGCCACCCGGGTCCCACAACTGCACGTGACTGACACAGGCACTGTCGTCTCAGAGCCCCAGCCCCTTGGGGGTTTCACACAGGTGCTCCAGAGTGGACCCCTGGGACCTGACTTCTGACCCCAAGACTCCCATGCCAAGAAGAAGGCCTCCGTTCCGAGGGAGGCCACAGGAAGCTGCCTGGCTGGCCCCGGAGGGCAGTGGGGGCCAGGGAAGAGGCCAGACGGCTCCTGAGCTGGGCCACTTCTTATCACAAGGGCCTGGGGACACACAGTGGACAAGCTTATTGCCTGCTGGCTCACAAGGTGACAGGCAGGGACCCTGTCCTATAGCCTCATGCTGAGTTGCAGAAGCCTAACTCTTGCTTTCACTGCTGAACTCTTCCGGGTCAGGCAACTATTAGCCTTCCCAGACCTGAATCACGGTAACTTCGACATCCATATCCCACCAGCCTGTGAGCGTCAGGGCAAACAGACAGGCAGGACGGCCTGTCAGGCTGCCAGCCCCTGAGAGCTCTCTCCATTTACCTTTGGGAGGACTTGCTCTCTCTGCAGCCAGGGGCTGGAGTGCTGGTGGAGATGCTGAGGAATCCAGTTGAGATGCTGAGGTCCAGTAGGACCCCTCGCCAGGCCCCAGCCCAGATTTCTAGGCCCCTGCAAGCAGGCACAGCCCCTTCCTCACTGGCCACTCAGAGACACTCACCGTCCTCTTGGCTGTGGAGGTTCTGAGGGCTCCGCATCCTCTCGTCCTGGCTGGGACTCAGGCTGGAGGCCAGGTGTGGGTCAGCTGACATCCATGTGGAGTCGTTCATATCAAAATCTTCACTGCTCACAGAAGTTTCATCCTGATCAGGGACAAAGAAGGTGGATGTTTCAACAGGGACAGGCTCTGTGCAGCCCCAAGGCAGCATTCTGGGTGAACCCTAGGGCCTGTGGGCATTTGGAAGGCTCCGAAGGCCACAGGGAACCCCCAAACCTTGCCCCCCGTGCAAGTGGTTCGGGCTCTGGTTCCTGTCGGAAGCCAGGGCTGAGGGCCGGCGCTGTCTGTAATTGAAGACAATTATGAGGTCTTGCATCCTGGAGGGGCGGATAGCAGGGCCTGGCTCTTACCCTTGTGAGCCAAGGTTGAAGCAAGCGCTGTAAACAAGGGCCACCACTCCCCGCCCGCAGCCCCGGGAAGAGGGCTCGCTGTGCACAGGGACGGGTGGCCAAAAGCGGGTAGCGAGACATGCGGACACTGCTGAGGCCAAGCAGACCGCCCCCACTAGGACTGCCTCCGACTCCAGCTCCCGTGGAGCATGCATGGAATTCCTTTCTCCCACTCCCCCAACCCAGAGGACATTTCTGTCTTCCTCCTTCCTAACCTTTGCTGTGCTTCAAAGATATGCTCTTGGGCAGCTTCCAGGGCTGAAAAGGCCAGCCCCAGAAGTGCAGAGAAGGAAGGGGGTGGGGCAGGCGAGGAGGGTTCGGATCAGACCGCAAAGGGGGTTTGGCTCCGGGGCCTGGGGGGCCGCCAGGGCCTTCCAAACAGCCGGAGGGCCTGTTAGAGAGGACCACGCCTGCCTCCTCTCCCCTTGCTGGCTTCAGTGAGCCCCTGGCCAGTCATCTGGGAACCCCCAGGGCGGGGCCCCTTCAATCCAGCCCTCCAGTGGGAAGGGACCCCACCTCCTTCTGGCCCAGCCTCTTTCAGGAGCAGCAAGCAACTGTGTTTGGGAGCTGGCTGTAAAATGCAAGAAAGATGGCCCAGCAGCTCCCCAACCCCCCAACTGGCTTTGCCCCCTCCCCTCTCCTCTCTAGCAGGATACAATGGCATCTGTGGGCCCCCGGTAAGGACCTCTGGCAGAGCCCCCCCCACCCCCCAAAAAAAGCCTCTCCAGGGCCCCCTCACAAACGACTCTTTTATAATGAGCAAACACACTTTGGTTCGAACTTTCTTCGGAGGCTGTCCCTGAGGCAGACACATCTGTTCTCCAAGTGCTAGGGAACCGGCGTGGATTATCCACCCCTCCCCCACTATGGCAGGCTGGCAGGGAGTTTCCTGGAATTTACAGCTTCTGTGCAGCCAGTGTGTGCCCTCTGCGGCCGAATCCACCACACCAGCTCTGCCCAGCTCCGGGGTCCCCACGAGGCACACCCAGAGCCTCAGGGGACAGAGACCAGGTGTCCTCTTGGGACTTATTCCCCTCCCACCCGCTCCCACACTTCCACTCACCCTGCCTCCCTCCCACTGGCCGCCCTGCTCCTTACGCACAAGCACATCCACCCAGTCTTCCTTGGGTGAAAGCCCACTCACTCACATTCACTCAGACTATGTTCTCACACCCAGAGGGACACACACAGTCAAAAGGCTCTCTCTGCACAAAAGGCACAAAGGGACAACAAAACTCTCCCGTGCGGCCCCCCAGGACGGAACCGAAGAGTGAGACGGGTGGCTGGCCAGAGAGCGGACCCTTGGAGGCACAGGGCCCATGGAGGCTCTGGGAGCCAGGGGCAGACACATCCTTGCTTGGGCCGCCTGCTCCTTCCCGGCTGCCCAGAGCACATTGTGCTCAGGGTCTGACCTGAGGTAGGAAGGCCTTTCCTGGCTCTTGGGTGTTGTTGAAACACCCATGATTTACAAGGCTGAATCTATTAACATCCGGAAGCACCACCTACTCAAAACGCTTCATGCATTCATTCAACAAGCATTTATTGAACACCTACTATGAGCCAAGCACTTTCTAGGCGTTGGGAAGTTCAGCAGTGGACAAGACAGAGTCCTAGTGCTCCTGGCACTCCCTGTCCCGCAGGGGAGGAGATGGATAATCAGCAGAAAAAACACGTAACAGCTGTGGTGATGGGCTCCGGAGCAGAACGAAGCAGAGCAAGCGGGAGAGGGGCCCGTGGGGCCGTGTTTGTCAGGTGGCCAGGGAGGGCCTCGCCGGTTAGGAAACATCTGAGAGGAAGCCCACAGGAAGTGAGGAAGGTTACCATGCAGGGGTCTGCACAGGGAGCCTTCCAGGCACTGGCACACGTTGGTGGGTCCAAGGAGCAGCCAGGAGGCCACTGTGGCCGGAGGAGAGGGGTACGCCAGGGGCAGCGGGGCCACACAGGAGTGTCCCCTCCCAAGGTGCGCATAAGCCTGGGCGGGGCTGTCCGCAGCCGGCCCACTAAGCACACGGTGTTCTCACCCGGGAGCCAGGAGCGGGGAAAAGTCAGAACCACTGGGCACAGCGCTCAAGGTGCCCACACTCTACCCTCGCTCCACCAACCTGAAAATGTGAACAGACGCCAAAGTTCATTAGGCGCCAAGTGCTCCCCTTTGATCGTCTCATGTCATCCTCCCCACAGGCCCACCTGTGGGCCTCATGAGGCAGGTGTAGTCATCAGCCCCATTCTACAGATGAGAAACGGCCGCTCCAAGGGGTTAGGGCGACCGCCCAAGGTCGTGAGCTTACAAGCGGCAGAGCCAGACGTGCGCAATCCTAGAGGCCCAGACGCGCCATCCTTCCCACCTGCGAGGCTGCGCCCAGGCTGTCCCCCTCACCCGGAACACCCACCGGCCTGTGGCACCGCACAGCGCAAAGTCCAAACGCGTACCTGTCTCACCCACCAACTCCGGCTGTCTCCATCACTCTTACACAATCTGTCCGCACCAGCAGCCCCCTGCAGTCAGGCACACGCCCCTCAGCTGCGGCATGTCAACATACTCTGGGCTTTGCCCTGACTTTCCCCAGAGAACCTGAAGTCCTTCCGAGGGTGGGGACGAGGCAGCATGTCTCCCGGACCCCCCGCAAGGCCTGCGAGATGCGGGGCACTGGCTGAACTGCCTGGCGAGATCCTGGCGTTTGAGGAGGATGCGGCATCAGCTCGACAGTGGCGGCCTCGGTCCCGCTGTCGAGGGTTCTCGAATGGAGACCATATGAAACCCGGATGGTGGCTGGTAGGCTGGCGGCAGCACACGGCCCCGCAACGTCTCCCCGTGGCACATGCCAGCCACCCCACGCAGGGCCTAGGGTTTCTCTGACTCAGATCGCTTAACTGTCCACCAGAATGACCCTCTCCACCCTTCCCTGCCCTGCCAAGTCGAAGTGGGAAGAGGTGAGCGAAACTTTACACTGAAGTTGACTGACAGCGAAAACCCAGTGCCCACCATGCCACCGGGGTCTTTGGGGGCAAGAGTTTCACGAGATTTCCCTCCCATGGTTCCATTAAAAAAGCAGGCGCCCACGTCAGGCCTGTCTCAGGATGTGGGACCCGCCCCTCGGAGATCGACCCCAGCTGCCCAAGGGCACCACAGCTAGCTGCAGAGCTGGGCTCTGAACCCAGGCGGTCTGTGCCCAGAGCCCACATCACAGAGCCGCCACACCACGCTTCCTCCCTTCAACTGAAAGAGCCAGACTCCTTAACGACAAAGTGTCTCAGGATGAGACCCACAGGAGACTCATGGGAGATGGAGCTATATTTACACATACTCCCACACGCGCTCCCTCTCTTCAATGAGTGGCACACATTTTCTGAACATCTACTATGTGCTTGTGTTGTGCCGGGGGCACAGATGACGAAGGCTCCTTTCCTTCAGGACCTTGTTATCTACGGAGAGACACCAGCCAAAAATTCTGCCCCACTTAAGTGCCAGGAGAAAGGGGCTACGGACCCCTCCCAAGCCACTGATGGACTGCCGAGCTCTCCCCTGGAGAGTGTTCTCACAGCCCGCGGGGTCTGCTGAACGACCCCTGGCTCTGAAGGCGGTGGCTCTGTGCAAGGTTCCAACACCGCTGCTGTAGCCGCTTTTTAGGAGAAACCAAGCGTCGTCAACCCGGTTGAAACACAGAAAACGAGTACGTTCTGATGGAGCTGCCACAGCTACTTTTGTGGGAGAGAAGCCTTCCCAGACCCCTTTGCAACCTGGCTGCTACAGTGCAGCCCCCAGCCGCAGAGGGCAGGCCGCGACCTCGCCCCCTCGATGGAGCCGAGGCTCCAGGAGCAGGCTAATTACACAGGCAGTCGCCGGTGCACGCGGCTCTGAGACCGTCCATGACTGTGTAGGGCGGGAGATGCACTCCTTTCCCGAGGGATCAGCAGGAGGTGGCCAGCGCGGCCTTGTGAGCCGCAGGCTCTTGGGCCTGTGGATTGACTTAGGGTGTTCTCCCCCTGCTCACCCAGAGGTCACGAGTTAGGCCCCTCTTGCTTTTCCCTTCTGGACTCTCAAGGGAATCTGATCTACTAATTTCTCTCTGTAAACAAACTTCAGTGAAATTTTCATTTTCATTAGAGAATAAAAGAGTGTATACAATCCAGTCTTTCTGGGCCACCTCTCCCCAGACCCCATGAGAGTGACCAGCCAGCTGCCCCCTTCCCCCAGCTCCTCTTACCTCAGACACCTTGAAGCCTACAGCCTTGCCACCTGTTGATAAAAGTCCATCATTCAGCACCAAAGGGCCTGAGCCATTGTGGGCGTCAAAGTGATAGCACCACTGCCTTTCTGAAGGGGGGGACCTTAAGAATATGTGGGGAGCAGGTGAGCAGCACCCAGCCAGCCCCTAGGACACACCCCAATCCTGGAGCCCTGACTCTGGGCAGAAGGAGAGGAACCGGACCAAACCCTCCCTGCTTATCTGCAGTCCAAAATTCATGGGCAGGTTCAGTTTCTCTCCACCCAGGTTCTGAGGCCCTTCCTCCTCTGCAGGCAAACTAGCACCAACCACTGCCCAGCCTAGGAGGAGGAGAAAACGGGAGAGCAGAGGGGAAATGGTGGAAACGCGCCTGTATCCATGGCGGGTAACTAGGAGCAGGTGCTATCAGTAACCTGATTATTTTACAACTGGGGTCAATTTCTTGGGAACTAGGTTCCTGGTGCCTCTGAAGTTGAGCCATTTGCATCCTCCAGGACAGGGATCCTGGGGCGTGCCTCACACAACATTTTCCAGGCCTTTCCTCTCAGCTGTAACTCTATCTCTACCACTTGCTTTGAGGGAAAAAAAAAAAAAAAAAAAGAGGAGGATTTGCTGAGAATTTAGTGCAATTGTAAGCCATAAGCCCTGACCAGGAGCCTTGGGTGTACGTTTCAGAGAAGGGGAGTGGGGGAGGGGAGGCAGGGATGTGCCAGAGGTGTTTCTGGGCCAGGCAGGAGACAGACCCCTCTGTCTAGCCCCCACAGTCTGTTCGATGAGAGGCTGAAGCTCCTGCCAGAAAGATCGCCAGGCTGGGACAGTTGCGCCAGCACTAGCTCTACCCCAAGGAGGCAGGCACCAAGATGTAGAAAGTAAGCACCTCCTTCTGGAACACCTGCACGTTCCTTCTGGGCCCTGGAATTCTTCAGTAAGAGGCAACTCTTCCCCTTGTCTCCATGTCAGCGAGCATTACACACACAGCCTTCTGAGCATGCCAAGAAGGTACTGAACCGCATTTGACCCCAACTTAACCCCTTCGGTTCATCAGATGGCTTATTAATGGAAGACGAAAACCCCCCAGGATTGAAAGTAGTGAAGGGATTGCACAAATGAAATCTTAGGGTGGTCTGAGCCGCAGCTCCTGGGAGCTGTGGGGTCCCAAGGCTGCCGCTTCATGCTCCACACTGAGCCCACCTGGCCACCAGGGGAGGAGGCCAGCCTCCTGGGGACACTCCCTGCACAATTCCACTCCTTCCTGCTAACATACCTTCTCTGCTGACTAGTCCTGTGAGCACAAGCCCTTCTGGGAAACGTGGAGTGGGGAGGGCTGAGGCAGCCAATCCCCTAACACCTTTCAGGTGTTCTCGTACACACGCATAGGGTCTGTCAGAAACATACATACACACATAGGGAGATGCTCTGTTGTCCTTGCTGTCACGAAGGCCTGAATGCTGGGAGTGAGCATTTTCAACACCTTCCTACTAGTGTGTCGAGTGTAAAATGGGCTTTTGTTTCCTAGGCAAAGGCAACTGGCTGTTTTCCCAGCACTCCTCACCACGAGGGCCTCACTGACACCCCAGGCCCTGGCATTAACAGGGGTCTCTTTAAGAGGGTGGCTGGAGAGAGGAGTTGCAGCAGACGGGGTTCTTCCAGCCAAAAGGAGAGCTGGAGAGGAACCACTCTGAGCTAATCCCCTGCAGGAGTTTCCTTCCAAGAAAAGGACCCAGACAAGACAAAAAAGTTCTTGAGAAACTCAGGGCAGCCCAACTCCACATGGCCCCAGGGTGGCTGAGGCCACAGAAGTTTCCCCAAATCCACCTCCTCAGCTGGGAGGAAAGTTCTGGGGTGTTCTGCTCCCGAAAGGTGCTGAATGGGGTCATGCCACACAGCTGAGGTGAAGTGGGTGTGGGAGGAGGTGCTGTCTTAAAACCTACTCTATAAAACAAGCCCAGCTTGAGATGGGATTAGACAGGAGCTTGATATTATTTAAAGACACATTTGGGCCCTAATGGTTTTCCAACGAAGGGGTAATTTACTATGTAAGGACTAAACTACCCCCAGGCCTGGGCCATATAGGGGTCTTTCCCCAGACCAACCTCCAGCCCAGAAGCAGGGGGCCAGACAGCACCCCTAAGTCCCATCACACAGATGGTTCTCCCCAGAGGAGCTGTGAGAGCCCCTGAACACCTCTCTCCACACCCCCACCTGGTAGGCTGGGGGCCCCAGGCTGGGGTTTCCAGCTGATTCTGGGATAAGTAGGGCTTTATCTCAAGGGAGAATCTATTTCAAGCCACAATCCTTCTCAGAAAGAGGAGGAAATCACAGAGTCCAAACACCATTTCAGGTGAAATCAGGAGGTTATTAATCTCCCCTCAGAGCAGACAGAAAGAAAAATCAATGTTTTAGAGGGGGGAAAAAGGTTCCATTTGAATTAATGGGTTTGTGGCTTCTCCATTGATCTGCGCCTCTTCACACTTTCTTTTTGTGCTTTTGTGCTCTTGGGGAGGGGGAAGGGAGAAGGGAATGGGGAGGAAGGGGGTGGGCCTCCCGGTAAGGAAAAGGACGGTCTAACCTTAACCTTTCTCCAGGAATAATGCTAATTAGCCAGGCTTAATGAGAACTTCCCCCAGGAAGCGCGGCCCAGTAGGGGCGACCGGACTCGGGCAAAACGCTGTTCCAGGTGGGAGCAGGGAGGGGGAGTCATTTCTGAACTCGAGCCGCTGGAATAAAAACTGTGGATGGCACACCCCCACCCTGCCCCACGAGAAGTGTCCGGTCCAGGAGGGCTAGGTGGAGAGCGGAGAGTGGCCGGCGGAGGCGTAAATTCAACTTAACGCGGACGCGCGCCCTCACTCCGGCCGGTTGCCCCCGCCCCGTGTGTCCCCTTCATTTAGGAATGCCCCTTCGCCAGGAGCCGCCGCCGCCCCCCGGCTTCCGCTCTGACGGTACACCTGAGCAGGGCACCCGGTCCTCTCGGGGGAGGGACAGGGGCCTGCCGAAGTGGGCTCAACTCTGCAAACCTCATCTCAACTCCCCGCGCCGTGGCGGGGAGCCCCTCCCTGCCACTCAACGCTTCCCGTCCTCATATCCCCAAACAGTCCACTTCCCTTCTCTCGGCGGCCGCGGTGGCGGCAACCCGAGCCCGGCCCCCACCCCGCCGCCTGCGAACGCCTTCCTCCCCGGGACGCGGTGCCGAGCCCGCTGCAAACGGTGTGGCCGCCGCACAATACCGCGGCGCGGCGCAGCGCAGCGCACACAATCACCGCCCCCCAGGACCGGCGGCGCGCACGGCCCGGGAGTGGGGTGCGCCCGGCAGCCCCCCAGCACTCGCCGCCAGGCACACCTCTCCGGGACCCCAAAGCCCCTAGAGTGCACCTCCCCTGCCCGTCCCCCCCCCCCACTCGGTCACACTCACCCGCCCCTCGCCCCAGCCCACTCCACCCAGGGCGCAGCCGCTTCCCTGCGCCCCCCTCCTCAGCCCCGGCGCAGGAAGCTCCCCCGCGTCCCCCTCCCCAGAACCCCCCAGCTCCCCCACCCCCTTAACCGCAGCTCAACGGCCGGCGGCATCGGCGGGAGAAGGGGGGCGGCGGCCGGGGGCCCGGAAACGGCCCGATCGCGGGGATCCGGGTCGGACTCCGTACCTGGGCGGGAGGCGAGGCGGAGACCGGCGGTCGGGCTCGGCGAGTGAGCGGGGCGGGCGGCAGTGACAGCCCCACAGCTCCAGCTGCTGCTGCTGCTGCTGCCGCCGCGGCCGCCCGGGGAGAGGGGCTGGCACCGCCGCGGCGCGTCACTGCCCGGCCCGGGGGCGGGGGTGGCCAGGGGGAGGGCCCAGGCGAGCGGCGGCGGCAGCGGCGGCGGCGCCGCGGCCGGGAGGGAGGAAGAGGGAGGGGGACACCGGGCACGGGGAGGCGGGGGAGGGGGGGCGGGACCGGGCACGGGGCGGGGGCCGGGGGGAGGGGAGCGCGGGGAGGGCGCACGCAGGGGGAGTAGGAGGAGCAGCAGGAGGAGGAGGTGGAGGGGCTGACGAGAGGGAGGAGTGGGCACGGGGGGAGGGGGAGAGAGGAAAAGGAGGCACCCAGAGAGAGGAGAAAGGAGGGAGAGGCCGGGGGGCGGGGAGGGGGGAGAGGAGGTGGAAGGAGGGGGTGCTGGGCCAGGTAGTGGGGGAGGGATGAGGGCGCACTGGACGCGCTGCCGTGCGCTCCGGGGGGAGAGCGCTCTTAAGGGGGAAGCGCTTCGAGGAAGATTCTTGCTGGGGGCTGAGCCCCGGAAAGAAAGCGGTGGGGTGTGTGCCCGCCCCTCGCTCCTGGAGGCCGCAGTCTTCGGGTCTGGGGGTTGGAAGGGGAGGCACCCGGCCCGCCGGCTCTCTGCGTTCAGGCCAGGAGAGGAGAGACTTGGCCCAAAGAAAGTGACTCAGGCACCATTAGGAACTCTCCGCGCCCTGGGGCCTTCGGGCAGCCCTGGACCTCCTCGTGTCCCCTGGTTCCCTGGGCACGCGGGTCCTCGCTGGGCGGGGCTGCTGGGTCCCCGGGCGGTCTCAGCGAGACCCTAGTCTGGGAGAATCAGGCACGTGGCCGGCTCTCTCCCGCCCCCCCACCCCTATCTCAGGGCCCCCCTTTTCTTGATCAAGTTCAAGATCGGGGCCCTTAGCGCGCTGCCCCCCCCGCCCCCTCCTCTCCCCTCCCCCTCCCTATATTCCGTACCATCTCGCCTCTTCACTCTTCCTTTGTCTCTTTCCCACCACTTAGTTTACACCCTCCCATGCTCCTCTTCTTCCTCCCTGGCGGGCGCCTGGGACTCCAAGATGCGTTCACCTGTCCGACCCAAACATTTCTGCGATCGGGAGCGCTCGCCGCCGCCTCACTCTCTGCTCCCTCCCGGCCACCCCCACCCAATCCTCCCGCCGGTCATTGTGCTCCTCCAGACCACACAGTACCGGCTCCTGACGGCGCGCGAGCTACAGTTGTAAAGTAATAGGATAACATCACGAATGCTGCTCCATCCCAGACCTGGGCGCGTACTGTCCGCGGAGACACGGCGTGGCAGGAGAGGGAAGACCCAGGCGGATCAGAGACGCCGTCCTCCGCACAGGCGGACCTTGTCCGCCTGGGGTGCTGGAGAAGACCGCGTGGGGCGTCGCGGGGTGGGGGGTGGAGGACCCTGGACCTGCGAGCAACCTCAGACTCAAGCCTAGAACAGAACTCGCTCGTCCCCAAACAGCACAATTAGACCCCAACAGACAAGATGGGTCAAGGGCAGACGTCCCCCTCCTCAGATTCACAACCTCCGTTACCACGCATCAGCTTTCAGGAAAAGCTTGTGCTTTAACAGGGATGAGGAGCTGCCCTCGTGGAATTCTGTGAGGAAATGGCCAAAAAACAAAACAAAAATACCAACAACGATCCCACCTCCGGGTCCCTCTAGTCGCATCCGAAAAAGAAGGGCAATTTCTACTGACTTCACGCTACAACTCATTCACAGTAGAACAGCAAAGAAAAAAAAAAAAAAAACAAGACAGCCATCTCGATTGTTTGCAATTTTGAAACAGACTGCCTTTAACCCTCCAACTTTTTTTCTCTAAAAGCCTTTTTCTTTCTTTCACTGAAAGCTTTGCATTGTGAACAATCCGAGGTAAACAAGGCTCCCTCTACAGGTGTGAGTGGGAAGTACAACACAGGTTCAGAGCTCAGTATTCACCCCTTAGAAAAATAGAAGGATGGCAACATATCAAATTAAAGGCAGACAGACTTGTCCCACACGTGCTAAAGATTTATTGTCAGTATAGAACTTACACTTTATTTTTAAAAGAGGGTCTAAGCATGTTACTCATTAGCGCCTTTTATTCCTAAAATCCAATGTGTTTTCAAACCAATGCACCCTTCCCAGTTTTCTCTAATAGATCTTCTTGCCCATTGTCGTGGGGACAGCCTGGAGGCTGCATCACCTGAATGTCCACATGTGTTGGTGCCCAATAATGATTTTTAGAATTTTAATTAGTGGCCATGACTCTCCAGTTCATCCAGGGAAATGCGGGCGTTTCCAACATGGGAAATGCCCTTCCTCACTTTGAAAATGAGATAATTCAGGCCCGGATTTCCCATCTCTTCCCACCACATTTCTAGAGACCTTTGACTTCCCTTGGCCTGATTCACTATTTCACAGCAGTGGTGGACATCTGGGCTTGAAATATAAAGCCAAATCCAGCTGAAGTTCAAAGGTGGAATTGAACCCAGATAACCCACCTCCTTTCTGACTAATAAAAGAGAGCCAGTACCGCCCAGGAGAGCAGAGCAGTGATTTTCTCTAGGCATGAAATGTGAACTCATTTACCATCCCTGAGATAAAACAGCCTCAGCCCCACTCAACCCACAGAAAGCAGTTGGGAGCCCTAGAGAAACCTGGCTGTTTAGCAGCACCGAAAATTAGGTGAATTTTCATGTGTGCTGAAGCCTGCAGAAATCTCCCAGATCCTTATTCCTGCAGGAGTGGCCACTCCTTGAGTAACCTTGTGCTGGTTGTTTTCAGTGTCCTTGTGCCTTAGGACAACTCCCTCGATCCTTAAAGTGGCCACAGCACGGGTCCCAACAAGGAATGGCATGACCTAGTTTCTTGACCACTAATTCTCCCAAGGATGCGACCTTCCTTCTTTTTGGCCTCAGTCTTGGTGGGAGAGTATGGCAGGGAAGGCTGCTCCCATCTGCTTCAGAGGGCAGTACTGCCTTCATGTCCCCTTCATGTCAGGCTCTACAAGCAGTGGGTGCTTTTTTTTTTAATGTTTATTTATTTTGAGAGAGAGAGAGAGAGAGAGAGAGAGAAAGTGGAGGAGGGGCAGAGGGAAAGGAAGACAGAGAATCCCAAGCAGGCTCCACACTGAGCTCGAGCTCATGAACCGTGAGATCATGACCTGAGCTGAAATCAAGAGTAGGATGCTCTACCGTCTGAGCCAGCCAGGCGCCCCAACAGTAGGGGTTTTTGTAAGTGGACAATTGGCAGGGCATTTGCTCTATAGGACAGTTTCTTTAAACATTTTTTTTTCAACGTTTTTTATTTATTTTTGGGACAGAGAGAGACAGAGCATGAACGGGGGAGGGGCAGAGAGAGGGAGACACAGAATCGGAAACAGGCTCCAGGCTCCGAGCCATCAGCCCAGAGCCCGACGCGGGGCTCGAACTCACGGACCGCGAGATCGTGACCTGGCTGAAGTCGGACGCTTAACCGACTGCGCCACCCAGGCACCCCATAGGACAGTTTCTTAAGCAGCAAACTCCTCCAGACAGACTCCTATATGACATGAGACATCCCCCCCACAAGTAGGGACCTGGCCAAGGGGATCAAGGGTTTGTTACTATTAGGAAAAACAGGAGCTTAGTCTGATCAGAGAGGATACTGTTCAAGCATCTCAGAGCATTTAAAAACCCATCTATCCCTATATATTACTTACTTATGATGGAAGAGAACATGTACCTGCACAATGGAGAGACTGGCAGGCACCCATAACCACGCGATCAAATTCAGGAGCCCCCTGAAGTGGGGCCACCTGACATGATGTGCTCACCTCCTGAAGAGATGCAATCATCACCCACGTTGTGTTCTCCAAAACGCATAACCTGAATCTGATTATGAAGAGACACCCAGACAAGAAATCTAGAGAGACTCTCTACAACATGACTGTCCTGGACTCTTCAAAAAGATTCATTGTTATTAATTCGGGTGTTCTAAACCCTGAGAGTAAAGAGAAATAACAACTAAATGCAAAGTTTGAATCCTGGTTGGATCCTGGAAACAAGGAGTAAGAAGGAAGATGGCATGAAGGAGAGGCACAGGAAGTTGGGGCGAGGGATCGAGTGGAGACGGGTTGAGGGTGGAGACAAGGGTGGGCTCTGGGCTGAGTGGTCAGAGAAGGACCCTCTCGAGAGTAAGCCAATGTGTGCCCTGACCCCAGGGTGGCTGAAGTGGACAACTGGGTGAAGACCTGGGGGCACAGTCTTCCAGGCAGAGGGAAGAGCTGGTGCCACGGCCCTGAGGTAGGAAGGGACTTGGCATGTTTGAGGAACAGAAAGGTGAGCAGTGTGACCAGAGTGAGATGGGCCGGGGTTGGGGGGGACAAAGGTGAGAGGGTATTCAGGGCCAAGCATGCAGGGCCATGTACACCATTGTAAAGTATGTGGATTTTATTCTAAGAGTGAGGAAATGATGCAATATGAATTATGTTTTTAGATCAGAGGGGATGAGATTATAAGGAAGCAAGAGTGACAGCAGGGAGACCAGTGAGGAGGTCCAATAGAGTCTAGCCAAATGGGACTGGTTCAAATTCTCGTTCTGACACTCAAGTGACTTTGGGCACCACACTTAAATCTCTTTAAGCCTCAGTTTCTTGATCTACAAAGTGGATAATAAGAGTGTGGTTAATGTAGTATTTGACACCAAATTTCCCCTTTCAAATTGGACACTGTGGTGGCCAGCCTCCAAGATGGCTCCGTGTGATCCTCATCTCCTGGTATCACACCCTAGTGCCCTGTCACAATGGTCACAATGAATAGGGCTGTGCAAGCTATTAGGTATTGTGGAAATGAGGGTGTATGACTTCTGAGGTTAGGTCACAAAATGCAGCTGGATATCCTCCTGAGGGGTAGTATTTGGCAAATGGCAGCTGTTATCATCATCATCAGGATTCTGAATTTTCACAATGATAACCCCCCAACCCCCTGCACAAATGCTGCACTGGTTTACTCAGCCACCAGTGACGGGTGGCAATTCCCATTTCATGGCATGCTTGTCAGTGCTTAGTATTAGCAATCTCTTCTGTCTTTACCAATCTGAGAGGTGAAAAATAGTATCTCTTATTTTCCTTTGCCTCTCTTCATTTGGCAGTGTGAGTGTATATTTATGTGTATCATGTATTTATCGGTCACTTGCATTTCTTAGAACAACCTGTTCATATTCTTTGCCCATCTTTCTATTTGGGTTGGTGGTATTTTTTTAAAAAAATTTTATTAAAAAATGTTTTTTGACATTTATTTTTGAGAGAGAGAGAGAGAAAGAGAGAAAGGAAGAAAGAAAGAAAGAAAGAAAGAGAAAGAAAGAAAGAAAGAAAGAAAGAAAGAAAGAAAGAAAGAAAAAAAATGTGAGCGGGAGAGGGGCAGAGAGAGACAGAGACACAGAATCCGAAGCAGGCTCCAGGCTCTGAGATGTCAGCACAAAGCCCAATGCACGGCTCAAACTCCTGAGCTGTGAGATCATGACCTGAGCTAAAGTTGGATGCTCAACTGATTGAGCTGCCCAGGCGCCCTGGTGGTCTTTTTTTTTTTTATGAAGGAAATTTAATCTTTTGTCATATATTTTGCAAATATGTTGTCCTTTTGTTGTCTTTTTTATTTTATTTGTGATGAGATTATTTTGCCATATGGAAAATTTTTATTTTTATATCCTCTCAATTTTTTTTTTCTGTTAGGGTTTAAAGGTTTCAGGCCAGAACAAAGGTTTTTCCCACTCTAAGATTATAAAAGTAATTCACCCATATTTTCTTGTAGAGCACTTATAGCTCCATTATATTAAATCTTTTTCTTTCTTTTTTTTTTTAAATAAGCTCTATGCCCAATGTGGGGCTTGAACTCAGGACCCTGAGATCAAGAGTCACATGCTCTACTGAGTGAGCCCACCAGGTGCCCCAAATCTTCATTCAATCTGTAATTTATCTCCATATAAGTAGTGAGGTCTACTACTAAACCTAGTTTGTATTTTTTTAAGTGGTTCTCCAAGTTGTCCCAATACCATCTTTTAAATAATTCATCTTTGTCCATGGGTTAGAAATGCCACTATTATAGTACACTACACTAATATTCCCTTATTTTTAGAATCGTCTATTCTATTTTATTGATCTATTCCTGTCCCAGTATTATAGCTCTAGAATATATTTTAATATCTAGTAGGGCTGACATCCACCTCTATCTCCCAAGAGCTGTCCAATTAAACCCAGGCCGTAACAGAGAGGTGCCCTAGGTGCAGACAATCATGGAGGAAGGAGGGGCTTGGGGTAGGAGGTTCTTGGAAGAGATGCCATCCATCTGAACCAAAGAAGGCAGGAGGAATGTGACAGGTGGCAAGTAGGGAGGGCATCTCAGCAGGAAGAGGAGCATGGATGGAAGCACCAAGGGCTTCACACATGCCTGAATTCAAAACACCTGATCTGTGGATTGGGGCCTAGCTTGGCTTCTCCATCTATTCTTGGCATTGGCTGATTTTTGCACAGCTGGCTGCAACCTCATAGTCAGTTTGACCACTTTGCTGAAATCTAGAAGAACTGTCCAATTCTATGTCCTCATTCCTTCTCTGTTTAGATAAATTTCCCATGTGAATATAACTAAAAGGGCCTGGCTTGTGGAAATGTACTTTCCTAACAACCACAACAAAAGGTAGAAATTACACTTTCACCCAATCTCCTTTTCAGTGATGTGTTGCTTTAAAGTGTCATCAGTTAATCTCTGTTCATGTCGCTCTCCTACTCCAAAACCTTCAATGGCTCCCAGTTGCTGGCAGAATCAAGTTGCAGCTCAATGGCCTCGTGTTCGAGGCCTTCCACAGCCCTGCTGGCCTTGTATCCTTCTGTTCTAAGCGGTGAACTCTGCTTCAGAGAGACTTACTATCTTCTGTTCCCCAATCGCCCATGTGTGACCCCCTTCATTCCTTTGATCATGCATGCTTTCAGGCACATGTTCTTTCCACAAATATGTATAGACCCCCTATCACATGCCATGCACCATGATAAGTATGGGAGACCCAGCAATGAACAATACAGATATAAGTCTGTCCACTCAGAGCCTGCAGGCCAGCAGGAGAGAGAGAGAGAGAGAGAGAGAGAGAGAGAGAGAGAGAGAGAGAGAGAGAGATTAAACAAATGACCACATGGTTTCTGGTCACAGGATGTACATTCAGTTTGTACTTGACAGTTGTGGGGCCTGTTGAGAACAAAGTCGCCGGCATGTAAGAAGGACATACTGGATCCTGGAGGGATCCACTGAGGAGGTGACATTTAAGTTGGGCATTGAAGGATGCATGCTAGAAAGGTGCTTTCGGCCATCAGCAAAGACCCCCTCCACCCTCGCCAAATCTGGAACCCTCTGAACCTGGAGCAGCCAATTTCGCAGACCACGCGGCTGGCTCTTATGACAGGTCTCCGTTACTCCCATTACCTAATGTGCTTGTACTTCCTGTTTCCTGCTTTATACCTCCTTTCCCCAACTGGACCATGAACTCTCAGGGCTAGGACAGGCTCTTAGGCGGCACAGTCCCCGGCAGAACTCCTCACTGCATCACTCAGGACCCCGTTTCACCCTCCGCCCAGTACAGCTCTGAGCTCCACGACGCAGCTCTGAATTAGGCACACCATCTGCAACCCAGGCCGCACTTTGTAACTCCCGCAGAGCACGCGCTCCCCCCTCCTCTCTCTTCCTGCATTCTAGCACCTTTGGAGAGGCTCAGCCAAAAAGCCAAGGCCGGCTGTAACCCAGCACTTCCGCTCCTAGGTACACACACAACAAACCAAAGGGGGACGGTCCCTACAGAACACATTCTAGAAGGATCACAGAACACTATTCGCAGGAGCCCCAATCCAGAAGCCACCCGAGTGAACGCTAACGGAGACCGGCTGGCCGTGGCTCCACACGTGCTGTGGAATACCCCTTGGCGACAGAGGGAGCACCACACAGATGATGCTCACAAACTCAGGCTTGTGAGTGAAGATGCACATGTTATATGATTCTATTCATAGTCACTTCTAGAATAGGAAAAACCAATGTATGCTATTAGAGGCCAGGGTGGTGGTCACCCTTGGTGGGGGTGGTGACTGGGAGGGGGCACAGGGGGTCTCTGGGGTGCTGACAATGTTCTGTTTCTTGATCTGAGAATTGGTCACAGGAGGTGGATTCAGTCTGGAGAAACTTACTGAGCTGTCCACTTAAACGATGTGTGCTCTTTTCTGTTTGAGTGGTATAGTTTAATGAAAGTTTGAAAAAGGAAAAAAAAAAAGCTGGAGCCAGTTACCATGGTCGAGCAGCCTGGAGCTTGGTGTGCTCAATTACTGCGACCCACTCTGTGCCAGGCACTTACGCTGGGTGGTAGTATATGTTACCTTATTGAATCAGCCAAATAGCAAGGTTGGTATTAATTGCCGTTGTGTAATGACAAGTAGGGGCTCTGGGAGGAAGATTAAATGACTCATCCAGTCACCCAACAGTGAGGAAGTTGGCATTCAGAGGCCAGGGGACATGCCCGCAGTCACAGAGCTGGAAGCTAGTGACCGTGCTGGGGTTCGAACCAGGGTATGTGGGTCCCCAGAGTGTGGGGAGTGCCCTGCTGAGGCAGGACCGCTGAGTCGGACCATGTGGTGTCATACTTCACCGACCTGCAGCACAGAAAGACAAAGCCCCAGAGCAAGTCTGGGCCCTCAGAGGTCTCCCTCAGGCTGAGCACTGGCAAGGGGCTGGGGCTGCCCCCCCCCCCGGTGGGACCCCAAGGCTTCTCCATGCAACCCCTGAGGGAAGCTGGGCCTGGGGCCTTTCCTTAGCTCTTCAGCAGGTGATGGGAGGAGAGGCCAGGGCCCCTCTGCCAGATGCTGCAGCTACCGGATGCTGCTCCAAGGAAGACAGGCTCGGCTGTGGGGACAGGTCGCCAAGAGAAAGGGGCGGGTGGCACTTCCCCTTTTCGGCCTGCACCCTCCGTGACAGAGCCCGAGGCTGGGAGGTGTGTGGGTCATGGCCAAGGGTTCTGGGGGCAGAGCTACAGCACGGAGAACTTTCTGACGGCTGGAGTCCTGTGCCTGGTGGGCAGCGCCGGGGTGGGGGTACAGCCGGGGAGCAGGTGACTGGGGTGTGTTCTGTTTATATTCAGGCCCTTCCTCGACATGACCTCAGGCAGGCAACCTAACCTCTTTAACTTTGTTTTCTCATCTCTAAGATGGGGGGACAACAGGGACTCGCTCTGAAGGGTGCTGTGAGGTTTAAATGCAGTGATGCATTTAAATAAGTAGTTTGTAATAAAGGCATCAGCCAAGATACTTTCACCGAGTCCCTGCTGTGTGCCGGGTCCTGCCCCACGTGCCAGGACTGCGGTGCTAGGATAAGGGGACCCAGACCCATCCCTCTGAAGCTGTTAGGGCTGGTGCCACTGGGGGCCTTGGCCTGTCTCTATATTTGCTCACTCTCACCTTCCTTTTCCTTTCTCTCCTCCTTCCTCTTCCCTTGGGAAGTAATAGCATAATGTTAGAGGGAACAGGGCTCTCTCCCACTAGCTCTATGACCTTGGATAAGTTACCTGAGCTCTCTGAGACTGAGCCTAGTTTCCCCAGCCACGTGGGGGACCTGGCACATAGAAGGCCTCCAACAACCATTCCTTCTCTCTTCCTTCCTCTCCTTCTTCTCTTCTTCTCCCTCCCTGCTTCTCCTCTGTTTCCCTCCCTTATTATTTTCTCCCACCCGATCCTTTGGCATCTTGATAACCCAAGTGCATTATCAAGCTCAATTGATCGTGCCCAGGCCATGGGAGATACTGTGGACTAACTTATCTGATACCCAAACTCGACATTTCTCCTTTCCTTTTCTCAACTAGAGAGGGTAGAAAAACAAAATTCTTTCTTTCAAAGCCTCCCTTGCAGCTGGAGGTAGCCACGTGACACTGGCCGATGTGATGTCAACAAAAGTCTATTGGCGATTTTCTGGGAAAGCTTTTGCTTTGCTGGACTAAGCTTATACCACCCCTTCCCATCTTCCTCTCACCTTGAATGTGGACAAGATGGTTGGAGCAACAGCAGCCAACTTGCAAGCATGAGGAAAAGGTCAGCAACATCAGAGGCATCAACAACATTGTAGACATTAACCCCAACAATGGCTCCTCCGCTCGTCTTGTTTCAGCAGTAAAAGAAAAATCTTCAAGTTTGGCTGTACAGTCAGCTGACTTTTTGCTCTTATAGTCAGGAGCATGCATCTCTGAATGATTCATGGATTCCTGTTTGTGGTTGGACTGGACAGCAAGGACCCCACTCCTATGTGGCTTTTTCTCTAGAATGTAGACTCGTTAAAAAGACTGAGGAAGGCGGCTATGTCCAGGCACCTGCTGTGCATGTGTGGTGCCTGGGAGAAGACAAGCTCTTATTTCCCTTCCCTATGAACTCTGCAGGAGGGGACGGTGCCAAGGCTATTGCACGGCTGTGCCTGGGCACTTCCTGAGCCACAGCACTGCACCAGTTAAAACATATCTTCTGTTTCTATGCTATTTTTTTCTTGAGGCACTTAAGAGACATTCCAAAGATCCAAGCCTTAAAACACCATGGGGCTAGCATGGGCTCAGTTACTCATTTCCACCGAGGAGGAAACTACAGGAGAGAGAGGAGTCCTGGCCTGAAGCCAGGCTGCTTGTGGTTATGCTGGGCTGAGCCCTTCTGCCTGTCTTTAGCACCTCAGCCCAAAGCTTTCTAGGCCCTGTTATTGGGGTCCTATGGAAGGGTGGAGGGGGTGCCGCCTGGGCATAGGAGAGGAAGGTGGGCAGAGCTATGGGCCCCTCTGCCAGCTTTGCCGGCAACATGCCCGCCTGTTGCTGCCCCTTGATATGCTGGACTTCCTCCCCAAAAGAACTTCCTTGAAGGAAGGGGTTCCTCTGTCAAAAGGCAAACTTTGGAAACCACTAAAGCCTGGCCTAAATCTGCTGTTTCAGTAACAGGGAAACTGCAGCACAGAGAAGTGAAAGTCAGATAGCTGGTCAGGGGCAGGGCCACACCTATAACCCGAGTCCCTGGACACCCTCTTGGGTGCTCGTCTCTGCTCGTCACCACCCCCAGTAAAGCCACCAGTCTCCTCTGGTGGAGGAAAATGCAGCCTAAGGTTTCACACTGAACACGACAAACTTCATATCCAGCTGGCGGGCCCAGAGAGGGCTGTCCTCTGCAGACCGCTCAAGCTTGTTCAAGCGTGTCTCCACCTCACTCCCTCTGTCCTAGCCCCCTTGCTGTTCCACCCCAGGGCCTTTGCACTTGTGTCTGCTCCACCTGGCAAGCCTTTTCTCCTTCACTGCCCCACGTCTGGCTACTTCTTACCAGTCAGGTCTGACTACTTCATATCCATCTGGGCTTGGATTGCCACCTGTTCAGAGAGGGCTTCTCACCCAGAGGTGCAGTCTATCAACTCTCCCTATTTTAATTCTCTGCCCCAAACTTCTCACTTTTGTGTATTTTTTCTTATTGATTTGTTTATCATCCCTACAGCCTGGGAGTTCCCCGAGAACAGGATCCTTATCTGTCTCTTTTGCTGCTGTATCTTCTTTGCTCAGAACATAGTGGGACATAGTGTCCAGAACATAGTAGGAACTTCAGTGACTTTTGAATGAAGGAAGGAAGAAAAAATGTTAAAGCTGTACAAACACAGGGTCACTGGGAGGGCACGGGTCTGGTGGGCTGTGAGCAGAAGCCGCGGGCCTGTGTCTCTTCCGTCTGAGTGGAGGTGGGGGGACGACCGGCTGCCAGGAGTCCGTGCCTGGTCACCCTGAGTGACACAAAGCAGCCGGCACAAATTCACAGTGCAGCACTGTGCCATCCCACCCTCAAAAAAGAAAAAAAGAAAAGGCTGCTAATGAGGTAAACACAATCATAACCAGGAAAATCTTGGCCATGCCTCTTTGCGTTCACCCAAAGCCATTATCTCTAATTGATCTCCAGACATCAGCTGCTGAAGCGTCTGAACTCCTCCCGCATCCCCCAGGTCTGGTTACAGAGCCCTGGCTCACCCACCCACAGGCCCACCCAGTGGGGTCACATCTCCCCCAGCAGCTCTTTGCTGGGGTGCCGGGACCCATCTGCCCCCCATGTGGGAAGGAGCAATCAGGGCAGTAAGAGTCGGGGGGGGGGTCAAGAACCTATGGAAAACCACGACCCACAGATGCTCAGCTGCCAGGGGCCCAGAGACCTATATTTCAGGGCCTTCAGTGGGAGGCTAGACAAAGCCACCAGGGGACTTGCCCCCCCACCAAATGTGACAAAAAACAGGGAGGGCTGGAGAAAGCACGCTGCCCCAAATAACCTACTTGCTCTAGATGGAAGATACCTTGAAAACTGAGGTTAGGAGTTCAGTTGTGAAAAACAGCAACGACAATGACCCAATGGGACTTGGTCACAAGACAGGGCCCCTCTGGGCCTCAGTCAGGCTGGGCCCAGAGAAGGGGGGGGGTGTCACAAGGTCAGCTGTCGGTTCAGTGACCATCTGGATGTTTTGAGTTGCTCCTTCCTGGCCCAGCCCAGCCCAGGAGAGACACCTCCTTTCCTGCTGGATCTCTCTTGTCCTTAAAGACAGAGCAGGAGTCAGCTCCCCAGGGTGCCTCCCAGGGGCGGTTTACAGTCAGAGTCTGAGGAGACAGAGCTGCTTCCCATTCAGGAGGCCCAGGTAGCGGCTCCTGACCTTGCTCCCAGCTTTTCCCTTGACACAGATAAAGCATCCCCGGGCTAGCCTAGCATGCAGGATTCTGCTCGTGGTACCAGGCGGCTCTCCTGCCTGTACCAGTAAATTATGGGCACTGTGTACATTTTTTTTCCTGGATAATGAAGTTGAAAGGCCAGGTCGGCATCTTCACATGTCAGGGGTGGATGTCAGCAGCCTGGAAGGGGACTGAGCCTTTAAAAACTGATGGGGACGTAGGGCACCTGGGTGGCTCAGTCAGTGGAGCATCTGACTCTTGGTTTCAGCTCAGGTCATGATTTCACAGTTTGTGGGTTCAAGCCCTGTGTGGGGTTGTCATGCTGGTATTCTCTTTCTCTCTCTCCCCATCTCTCTCCGCCCCTCCCCCCACTCACTGTCTTTCTTTAAAAAAAAATACAATAAATTAAAAAAATAAAAACTGATGGGGACAATGAGCTGTTTAGGTTTCAGGTATCTACTGACTCCATCAGGCAACTGGCTTTTGAGGCAGGATGTTGGTTGTTTTCTGCTTTTTTCCCCACACAACTTCAGGGAAGCAGGAAGGCAGAAGAGACACAGATCTCTCTGAACCCCAGGCTGTCCTAGCAAAATAGCCATAATGCTCATTTTCTTTGAGCACCTGGAAACTGCAGCAAGTTTCTAGAAAGTACCTGAGTATCCTCAATAGTATGTATTAATCTCTAAAACAATGCCCTATAACAAAGATGTTTAGGGGTACCTGGCTGGCTCAGTCAGTACAGTATGCAACTCTTGATCTGGGGGTTGTGAGTTCACATCAGGCATAGAGCCTACTTAAAATAAAATAAAATAAAATAAAATAAAATAAAATAAAATAAAATAAAATAACGTTTGGGAGTGGGCTCTTCACTCCCTTATTTGTCCTCTCAAAGAGAGGTTGCCAAGAAAACCATCCCTCTCAAATTTAGAAATGCCCTTTTTTGCTTGACACCATCCTTAGGAGGATGGGAATGCTGGGCTGTCCACGTTTATAGCCCCCAGATAACGCTGGGGTCATGATGCTCCTGGTTCATAGTCCACCCCTGTTTTTTGGTGAACAGAAAGGCCTGCAGTAAAAGTGTCTTGACTTAATATTTACTTGGTTAGATCAATAGTGCCTTGGGCATCTGGGTGACTTAGTCAGTTACGTGTCCGACTTCATCTCAGGTCATGATTTCATGGCTTCTGAGTTCGAGCCCCGCATCGGGCTCTGTGCTGACAGCTCAGAGCCTGGAGCCTGCTTTGGAGTCTGTGTCTCCCTCTCTCTCTGCCCCTCCTCCGCTCATGCTCTATCTCTCAAAAATGAATAAATGTTAAAAAAAAAAAAAAAACCAACACCAAAACCCAGTGCCTCTGTTATCTTTCCCCCACCAAGAATGGGATACAAAAATTTTCAGGCATTAAACATTTTTTTTCAAATAACTTTCTTTTCAAGCCAAGATAACTTGGAAAAGATGGAAAACAAGGAAGGGAACCATTCCTACCAGATATTAAATAGACAAAGAGTCCAATGGGCTGAATAGAAGTAGATTCTGTTTCAGATGGAAATTTAGTAAATTATAAAGGTGGCATCTCAAGTCAATGGGGAGAAAATAGACTCTTTAATAAGTGATGCTTCCACAGAAGGGTAAAACAGGATCTGTGTCTCAGAATATACCCGGATAAGCTCCAAATGGATCAAAGATTAATTGAAAAATAAAAACGTGCTTATTTTTTGCTCCTTCTGCTTAGATGGTCTAAAAGGAAGGAAACTCCAGTAGCAATAAGCACACCTAGCACCCAGATCATGGTTTTTAATACAATTCTTCAATAAAAGGAACCAGAGCTCCTTTGAGATACGGCCGATCTAGGATTGGGGCAGGAAATATACAAGATGGGCCTGGAGCATCTCATCGTGCCAGAAAGTAAATGAAACCCTACGAAGAACAAACCCCAAGACCCCTCCATCAGGGTTTGTCAGAAGAGCACAGGAGCCAACTGAAGGAGCTCCCAGTGACTAAAGTTGGAACAGTTTCAGCATCAAGATAAAGTAGTATTGGATTATAACCCAAAGTATAAAATAAATAGCCATATAAATTACTGAACGATTAAATAAATTTATAAATGAGGTAGAAGGGACAAATGTCCCATGTCAAAGAATTCCAAATGATATATGTAGATACCTCGCCCTCAAGTAAGGAAATTATAACCCCCACTCCTTAGGTATGGGCTGTACATAGTGACTTCCTTCCTGGAGAGGGGGGAAAAGTGCAGCTTTACAGTTTTGAAACCTGACAAACATTATCTCAGCCAGGTGTGACCAAGGCCAACAGCTATGGTCATGAATCATGTTGACAGTATGTACCCCTGCTATAATGTGGTAAAAATCACACTCTATGTCTGTGGTCTTCCTCTTAATAGCCCATAACCTCAGCTTTATATTGAGAAAAATATCAGACGAACTCCAGAATTCTACACAATACCTGACCAGTAGGTCAAAACTGTCAAGGTCATCAAAAACAAGTAAAAGCTGAGGAACTGTCATAGCCAAGAAGAGCTTCAGGAGACACGACAACTAAATGTAAAGTGGTATCCCCAATAGGATTATGGAACTGAAAAAAGGAAATTAGGTAAAAACTAAGGAAATCTAAATAAACTATGGACTTTAGTTAACAATAATGTGTCACCTTTTGGGATGAGCACTGGGTGCTGTATGGAAACCAATTTGACAATAAATTTCATATATTAAAAAAACAAAACAAAACAAAACAATAATGTGTCAGTATTGGTTCATTAGTTGTAACAAATGTATTGCAACCACGTAAGATGTTAATAGTATGGGAAACTGGGTGTGCGTGTGTGTGTGTGGGGGGGTGTAATGTGGGAATTCTATACCATCTTCTCAATTTTTCTGTAAACCTAAAACTTTTCTAAAAAGCAGTCTATTAAAAAAATGAAAACATGAAAGTACTAAAGGAGAACATGGAAGTGGAGTTACTTAGCTTTTTAAAGAGTCAAATGCAGAAGCCATTAAAGAAAAAAAGATAAATTTGAGCACATAAAGACAAAAATAAAAATGACAAAACACACACATCGTAAGCAAGATCAAAAGATAGAAGGTGAAGGTTGGAAAAAAGAGGCAATGGCTAACTCTGGGGAATCAAAAGAAAGAAAATGTAATCACAGTATGCTCATAGGCTTAGCTATGAATAATCTATGCACAGTCATAATAATATAGATAATGAAGTGATTTATCCAAATAGAGAGGTATGGAAAATATTGAGGGATGCAGGAAGGGGAAATAATATATGTATTTATGAAAGGGTATAATAGTATAAATATCTATCTTATACAGCAAGAAATTGAACAACATCAATCCAAACAGCCCAAATTAAAAAACCAAGAACTAGCAGCACGAGCATGTGTTATTTAGAAATAAAAGGTAAAACCAGAAGAGAGAGCTAAAAGATAACTAAGAAAAGAGGCTGTCTCTGAAAAGAAGAAATTAAAGTGGGAAGGCCAGGGCAGGGTCTGCTGTTTTTCTATCTGATTTTTAAAATATATATTCTTTTGATAAAAATAAAAATGAATACAAATAAACAAAAACAAAAAAAGATAAAGGGCCACCTGAGATGCTGTTTCTGAAACTGAACCACCCTGGAATTATGGGGGAGGGTCTGAGGGGCACAGGGCAGAATCTGAGGGCAACTACCCCACCTGCACATCATCTCACAGCAGAAATGCTCTAAGGATCATTCTTTGCCTGGAAAAATCCAAACAGCAGCCTTGGTCAAGGTCAATATTTCAGCTGCTTTTTGTTTTTCTTGCCGCAGCACAAACCTTCCACAGTGCCAGGGATTTACTGAAACAGGAAAAAGTTTGGGCTATAGCTTCTCAGATCTTGAAAATGGAGCCAGGGCCATTTCAGGTCCTTTTTGGACTCTCATGGAGTCAAGCTGCACCCCTTCAGTTCAACCACATAACAAGTCATAGGTGGGCTGATCCCAGAGGCTTGTTAAGGGTGTCTGAGAGGCGGGAAGCAAGAGATGAAGCAAGAGAAGGAAGCCAGGAAGGCCAGGACTTGGGAGGAAAGGAGGAGGCTGGGAACTGAGAAAGCAGTCCAGTATGCCTTGGTGGATGAGCCCAGTCGGGAGAGGAGGAGAAGGACTAAAATCCAGGTAGCCAAGGAGCAGATCCACATTCTTACAAGTTCTTCAGGGTCCACGCCACATTCTGTTACATGCACATTTCCAGAGAGCAAACAGAGATGCTCAAAGTTTGAAGATACTGGTCTAGAGAAGTGGCTACAGCAAGACAGTACCACAAATGACAAAAGGTGAAGAGAATGATGATGGGGACACAGAAGAAGGGTGCTGCCTCTCATGGTGAAGCCTAAAGGCGCTACTTATGTTCCACAGGACCAACCACCTCCTCAACCTCCCCCAAGGGCAGACTTCCAAGGTCAAGAGGTTCTGAAATCTTACTGGGAAACGGCCTTTGATCAACATGAAATATCTCACTTTGCCCCATTTAATGCTTTTTTTTGCCTTAAACATTTGCTTGTTTGACAGGAGCAACACTGCCTTCTCTTTCTCTTGATTTCATCTTAGTTTTTGTGTCATTAAAAAAATGTCTTTTGTTTGCCATTAAAAAAAACAAACAAACCTTATCTGAGCCTCTTTTTTTTTTTTTCAAATTCTCTGCAGTGGAATTTAACCCGTTTACATTTACTGTGATTTACTGGCATTTGGTCTTGTTCCTACTAGCTTATTTATGTTTTCTACTTATTATATCTCTTTTTAGTTGTTTCTTCTTTTATTCCCTCATTTAATTACTCTTGCTGCATTGGTCAAGTTTTCTTTATTTCTTTTATTTTCTCTAGGGATTGAAAAGTTCTAAATTCTAGTTCTGTTCCATGGAGATTACTGTTTAATTTTAAAGAAATACTTCAGAACCTCTGCTTTCTTAAGAGACCACCAAAGGTTACATACACTGAGCCACAGCAGGGGACATGGAAATGATTTTTTTCTGTTATTTTCCCCCTGAGTTCACATCTTGTCTGGGCTGCAAGACAGCCTGAGGAGGGGGAAGGAAGAGATTATTTGATCATTATTGTTATTTTTTTTAAAGTAATCTCTACACCCAATGTGGGGCTTGAACTCATGACTGCAAGATCGAGAGTTGCATGCTTTTTGGACTGAGCCAGCCAGGTGCCCCAGAGATCATTATTGTTACCAAGCTCTTAAATCTGGATCAGAGTCAGTGCTCATGGGTTCTCCACAGGTAAGAGCCCTATGAGTCAGGCACTGTTTAAGTTAAGCAACAGGCTCTCACTTCTTCTTTGGGGCCCCCCATTTCTTGGGGTCCTTCTGAGGTCGAGAGTGTTCATGAGAAAAGAAAGCCACAAAGAGGGTTAAGGACTCAGGGAGAGAAGGAACAGAGCCCTGATTTAATTCTTCCTTGTCCTGCAACCTGGTCCAATAGATAAAAAAGTGAATGTGGTTAGCCAAAAAGTGGACACAGCCCAAACATTCATCAGTGGGTGAAGGGATACATAAAATATGGTTTGGTAAGTAATGGAATATTAGTCAGCCATAAAAAGGAATGAAGTTCTGACACATGCAACAACATGAGTGGACCTTGGACACACATTACACTAAGTCAGCCAGACACAGAAGGACAAATATTAATTATGTGATTCCACTTATATGAGGTCCCTAGGTGGTCATATTTATAGAGACAAAAAGTAAAACCTAGGTGGTTACCAGGGGCTGGAGGAAGGGAGAACGGGGAGTTATTGCTTAATGGTTATAGACCTTCTGTTCAGGGTGATGAAAAACTTTTGGAGATAGTGGTGCTGTTCACATAACATTGTGAATGTACTTAATGCCACTGAACTGTGCATTTAAAAATGGTTAAAGTGGGGGTACCTGGGTGACTTAGTTGGTTAAGCGTCTGACTCTTGATTTCAGCTCAGGTAATGATCTCGTGGTTCTCGAGTTCAGGCCTCTCATCGGGCCCTGTGCTGGCAGTGAGGAGCCTGCTTGGGATTCTCTCTCTCCTCTCTCACTGCCCCTCCCTCCACTCTCTCTCTCTCTCTCTCTCTCTCAAAATAAATAAATAAGCTTAAAAAAATGGTTAGGGCTGCCTGGGTGGGTCAGTCGGTTGAGCATCTGACCCTTGATTTCAGCCCAGGTCATGATCTTATGGTTTGTGAGTTCAAACCTGGCATCAGGCTCTGTGCTGACAGTGCAGAGCCTGCTTGGGATTCTCTCTCTTCCCTCTCTCTCTGTCCCTGCCCCAGTCCCACACACACATACTCTCTCTCTCTCTCTCTTAAAATAAATACATTTTTAAAAATTTAAAAACAATGGTTAAAATGGCAGAGCGCCTGCCTGGCTCAGTCCAAAGAGCATGCAACTCTTGATATTGGCCGAGGTTGTTAGAGCCCCACACTGGGTGTAGGGATTAATAAAAAAATAAATAAATAAACTTTAAAAAATGGTCAAAATGGCAGACTTTAAATTACAAATATTTTATCACAATTAAAAAACAAAGTGAGGGGCGCCTGGGTGGCTCAGTCGGTTGAGCGGCCGACTTCGGCTCAGGTCATGATCTCACAGCCCGTGAGTTCGAGCCCCACGTCTGGCTCTGTGCTGACAGCTCAGAGCCTGGAGCCTGTTTCGGATTCTGTGTCTCCCTCTCTCTGACCCTCCCCTATTCATGCTCTGTCTCTCCCTGTCTCAAAAATGAATAAAACGTTAAAAAAAAAAAATTAAAAAAAAAAAGTGAATGTGGAGAACTTTTTGGAGTGTGCTTGTTTTCTCCTGCACTTAGGGAGGTTGGGACCTGAGAAAGTTCCACACTTGGATTGTGCTCACTTCCTGCCCCCATCCGTGCCTCGCTCCCCAGTGCTGGCTGAGGAAAGGGCTCTCCTGTGGCCTCACTGCCAAGAAAGACCCATGCTCTGAGCCTCCTCCTCCTCATCTGTCTCCTTTCTCCTACTTTCCCCAAACTGGCTGTGGCCTTCACCAGCTCAGCGTCTCCTAGAGGTGTCGACTCTCAGCTTCCCTCACCTGGGCCCTCTTTGCCAGGTGGGCTACGATGAGAGGCCCGAATCTCATTTTAAAATAAGCGAATGTCCCCTGAACCACCTGGCAGATTCCTGGCCCCTTCTGGCCTCTGTTTTCTGTCTGGGTCACAGTTCCATGGCTGTTGTCCTGTCTGTTAAGAAGAGTTCCTTGAGAACAACTATACTTCTTATTCAACTTTACGGCCCTGGTCTCTTGCACAAGGTCATCCACTGTGTCTATTAAACACAAGGTGCATTAACAGCAGGAGAGGTCACTCCATAGTTCTAACGTGCCGGGCGCTGTGCTAAGCACTGATCTTGCCTCGCATCATTTACCTCTTGGAATAACTCTATGAGTTAGGTGTATTATTACTACTCTCGAGTAATAAAGCACAGAGAGTGAAGCAATTTTCCCAAAGTCACATAGCTGGTAGGTGGTGGAATTGGTGCCGTCAACCTGCCTCTAGGGTGTTTGCATACGTGGGGGGCTGGCGTCCTGGCTAAGAACAGTGCTGCTCCAACAGGCCGGCTGCAAGGAGCATGAGGGCCCAAGCTCTGGAGACTCAGGGGGCTGTGGACCTTCCAGGCCCCACATGTTTGCTGGGGCCTTCAGGGTCCTCCCACACCCTCTGGGACCCAAGGAAAACTGTGCGCCGGGAGAAAGGCCGTAGAAAGGGAGGCAGAGGTTAACGGAGACAAGTAAGAGCTTCCATCACTGGGGCTTAAACAATGGAGCAGCACCACTACACCGGCTGCTGGGAGAATGATTAAAACCATTAGTAGGACATTAGAACAGCTCCAGGAACTGGAGAAGGTCTGACAGCCTTCCCACTCCAGACAGAGCAAGAAGAGAAACCACCACCACCACCAACAACAACAAATAGTCCAGGGGTCTCAGCCTCCACTTCTATAAAATGGAAGTATGTGTCAGAAGAAAGAATACAATCTGTCTCCCTCCTTCCAGATCGGGACATGATTTCTACAATAGGGTCTTGGGTCAAACACTGGGATCTAAGAAAAGATCAGGATAACATCACCCGTAACGTGCATATCAAATTATACACGTACCCCCGCAGATAACTGAGCATACACGAGGTAGGGGTAACCTTCCTCCCAAACCCAGCCCCCTGCCAAATTCCTCTTGTGATAGTTCCTTAAGCATCATGTATTTATTTTCTTTTCAAAAATTTTTTTAACGTTTATTTATTTTTGAGACAGAGAGAGACAGAGCATGAACGGGGGAGGGTCAGAGAGAGGGAGACACAGAATCTGAAACAGGCTCCAGGATCTGAGCTGTCAGCACAGAGCCTGATGCGGGGCTCGAACTCACGGACCGCGAGATCATGACCTGAGCTGAAGCCGGATGCTCAACCGACTGAGCCACCCAGGCGCCCCAAGCATCATGTATTTAAAGCAGATCCCAGTTCCCAGGCCAAACAAAAGACCCTTGACATGCTCTGCCAGAATCTCTGCCGAGGACATTTTCCCCCCTCCAACCCCATGGGCGACACACCTGCTTCAGATTCTAATGAGCACATCCTCATCCAGTAAGTGTGGAGAGAAGCAGGGCTTGGGGCTCTGGCAGGTGCACAGGTTCAGGGATGGAAGAGATCTGAGTTTCATTCATGTCAGTGGTTGTGTGACCTCGAGCAAGTGCAGAACCTTTCTGAGCCTGAGCTATGGAATCTGCAAAATGAGAATAATGGGACCCTGCAGGGCTGTGAGGGCAAAGGGTAAAGTGTGAAGTGCTGGACACAGAACAAGTGCCTAAATTAATAACCCAGTGCCTACAATGGCATCCACCTGGCTCACTTCCTTGTCCCTCCTCTAAAACCCCAGGGTGTTGATTTGGGTTTTCCTTATCTCTATCACTGAACTCTGAGAGCCAGCAGGGCATAGACTCGCCTCTGTTCACCACTGTTCCCTTAGCGCCTACAACCATGTCTGGCTACAGTGTGCAATGGATAGAAGGATGGATGGATGGGTGGGTGGGTGGGTGGATGGATGGGTGAGTGGATGGATGAGTGGGTGAATGGGTGAAGGAGCGAGGGAATGGCAGGAAAATTATATAACCAGTTTATTTGGTAGGTGGGAAATATCTTGGCCAAGAGGGTAAAGAGACTCTGATAACATGGAAAATCAGCATCAGAAAAGTAAAGCACCCACCCACCCTGCTCCTGGGTGGCTCAGTTGGTCGAGTGTCTGACTTCAGCTCAGGTCATGATCTTGCGATTTGTGGGTTCAAGCCCCCACCATCAGCTCTGTGCTGACAACTCAGAGCCTGGAGCCTGCTTCAGATTCTGTGTCTCCCTCTCTCTCTGCCCCTCCCCCACTTGCACTCTGTTTCTCTCCCTCTCTCAAAAATAGAGAAACATTAAAAAAATTTTTTTTTGAAAGAAGAAAAGCAAAGCACAGTGTTTGTGCGGGATAATCCCCTTTCTGTTCAACAGTCTGGAAGGTTGGACCCCAAAATACTCAGTGACTTGAGTGGTGGGATGGTGGCGATTTTTATCACCATGCTTTTGCTTTTGACTACTGAGGTCAGGTGCTACCTGTGTAATTAAAAGAAGTACGGGGACACCTGGGTGGCTTAGTTGGTTAAGTGTCTGACTTCTGCTTAGGGCATGATCTAACGGTTCGTGAGTTCGAGCCCCACATTAGACTCTCTGCTGTCAGCACAGAGCCCACTTTGGATCCTCTGTCCTCTGCCCTTTGTCCCTCCCCTCTTTGTGCTCTCTCTCTCAAAAATAAATAAACATTAAAAAACATTTCTTAAAAAAAAAAAAAAGAGGGGGGTGCCTGGGTGGCTCAGTCGGTTAAGCGTCCGACTTCGACTCAGATCACGATCTCGCAGTCCGTGAGTTCGAGCCCCACGTCGGGCTCTGGGCTGATGGCTCGGAGCCTGGAGCCTGCTTCCGATTCTGTGTCTCCCTCTCTCTCTGCCCCTCCCCCGTTCATTCTCTGTCTCTCTCCGTCTCAAAAATAAAAAAACGTTAAAAGTAAATTAAAAAAAAAAGAGGTATGAAACCAGTGGCCACATAAAGAGGAGACCCTAGCACTCCTCTTTGGTGCATCTTGCACACAGCCCTAAAGGGGGATGTGCCAGGCCAGCCGTTGTGGATGGCACTTGTCCTGTGAGTGTGGCACGTCTCCCTGAGACCTCATCTTATGACAGAATGCTACAGAGCATTCTCCGAGAGACAGTCCACAACTTATGAAATCCTCCTACCCTGTCCCGTATAAGAAAACGTTTTCCTCATCAGTACAACAAAATGTGATCTCAGTTTTATGTCTTTATTAGAGTTTTCCCAAGCAAGGGGGAAGAAAGATTTTATCAGACTACGGTCCCCTATTTTCAGCTCAATGTGGCCCCTGCTATGATAGCTCCCAGGCTCTGTGTCTTAGGATGGAGGTCCTGGAAGGCTGGTGTCTGATCCCCAAATGTCTTGCATGTTGAGGACACCATTAACATTTGCTGCATTGAATCAGACCTCAAGAAGAATCTTTTTCCTTTGTGTGAATATTGTTATTAGATTTTCATATTACCTAATATCCTCTGTGGAGAAGGGCCCACTTCCCGGCATATTAATTTGACACAATTGGACAAGTAACATGATTCTGTCCAGTTCGCAAGTAAATCCCACCACCTGTTCATTGTCTGCTAGAAGCAAAGCAAGGGCAACATGTTCTACCTGCCTTACTGTTTGTCTCCTGGATATCGAATGCTGGAAAAAATGAATTATTGGGATTTTTCTTACCCGGAGTTTTTAGATGGAGGGTTTTGTTTGGCATTAATAAATTATCACTTATCCAGCTCCCGTTACATTAGAATTAGGTTTATTTTCCGTAGGGCCTGCAGGAGTGACCTGCAAACACTTAGGCCCTCTGTCAGCATTTTGGGGCCAGAGGAGGCTTCAGGGAATGAAGCCGCTTTCAGAGCCTCGGCGGCGGCACACGAGACGTGACAGCGGCAGAGGCAGGCCCCTGGCTGCGTGTTCGCACGGCACGCCATTCACTGGCCCCGAGGGGAGCCCGACTCCCACTCCCCCCCCCCCCCGGGAACAAGCTACCGATTCCAATAAACGTATTTTTAGTTCCAACTCAAACCGAAGAATCAAAGACTTCTGGGTCCTTGGCCCTTCCTTGCTCCTACAGATAAATAATCTGATGAGCAATGCGATTTCTGGTTTCACCATGTGCCCAGCCATCGAACAGGGATGGCCTGAGAGAGTGAGGCCTTGCGAGCTCACCGCTATACGGGGAGTGCTGGAGCCCAGCAGATGCCAGACCCTAGGCTCGAGGAGGGACGCTGCTTCTCCTGCCCGGTGTATGCAAGGAAGGTCGACACCTTTGATCTCCTGCAGCACAGGGGACAGGAGAAGAGCGGATACTGTCCCAGGGCCCCCACCTGGGAAACCAGGAATGGAGGCGAGGAAGGCAGAGTCGACTCTGAGACACTTGCCGTCAATTTCAGTCCCAGCTGGACTCTCAGAGCACCCTGGAGAGAAACACCTTCCCACGACCCGCCTTTCCTTTGTGAGTGGCCCAAACCTCACCAGGGTATTTTATCCATCTTGTTTCATGAACTTTGGTTCATTCACAGATACCCAAGTGCTTCTTTGCCCAACACTTGTGTCTTCCGCCTCTTTCTTCAGGAACAGAATACCTCACACTCCCTGCAGCGGCCACATCAGCCTCTCAGGTTCTCAGAGGCACTGTCCTCCCTCAAGCCACAGGGCCTCGGCACAAGCGGTTTCCTTAGCCTGGAGCTCTTCCCTTCGGACCTCCACCTAAGCTCAAGCACCCCTTTCTGAAGCAAAGCCCTGCCTCGGTCCACCCCTCATGCCCATCTAAGAATACTCATGGACTGTGTGTCCTCCCGTGTGGCATTTGTCGTAGCTGCCCTGTGATAACCGATTCATCTTTCCCTCCAATTATTTATTGTTACCTCCTCTGAGCTGGGCCCTTGTGTGTGATTCTTTTTCATTAGTGTCTGTTTCCCCCAAATCATAAGAAGGGCTAGTAATGGTAGCTCCGAAGACTTGTGCATCCCTAGATGAGCTCACGGGGCAGGGCTCCATAAGTATTTGCTGAAGGATTAAATCCTTGCAAATGCACCTGGCCGATAGTTGTAATTCTCCACAGATAGCAAGAATTCATATCACGTAGCAAAATAGCACAGCATCCAGTAATGGGGCTACCCTGACCACTACTGGTCCTGGTGGCGATCTGAATCTAGCATCGTTCTGTGGGAAAGAAAGAGGCATGAGGCTGTACCGCCAGCTGTCTGAGTGGCTCTGCACTTCATGGTGACGGATGGGAATGGTGAAAAGAAGGTGAGAGAAGCCAGGTGCTTATGACTGTGTGGATGGTTACGGGAAAGGAAATTACTCTTCAACATAGTCAGAGGTCTCGCACTGAACCTGCATGGTGGTGTTTGGATTCTGTAACTATTAACAAAAACACTGCCATATTATTGGCATTCCTGCACAGAAACAATTTTACCGTTGTGAGTTAGAAACCCCCACATCCTTTCCCCCACTGACATTATTTTTGAGTACGTGAAGCTTCTTAGGGATGTAACCATCATAGAGGAGACTATGTCAGGCGAGAAGATGCGGGAGGCACAGAGACACAAACAGCCCTAGCATCCAGAACAAGGCTTATTTTGTTCAACCTTTATGGGCCGGGCACGGTACGGGGCTGGGAGGACATCCCTCCTCCTTGGGGGAGGGCAGAATGGGTCATGCTCAAGCAGGCCAGCTCAAATCCTCCAGCGGGTGCCACAACCCCAGATGCAACCTAAACATCCTGCTACATCACCTTGGAGCTGGCTGTGGAGCCATCACCCACTCTGCGTACACACACTCAGGTTGTCAAGGAGACCAGCAGTACGCGGGACAGCATGCACCCAGGGCCGGAAGTCAGACTCTCGGTGGGGGTGGGGACGAAGAACCCATTCCCCTAGGGAGGCCTCAAAGGTCTAGTAGGTTCAAACGTCACAACAGATGAGAAGATGTGAAGCTGTGTGAGAAATTATTACTCTGATTTTAGGCAGTGGTGAAGGGAGGGGGTGGCACTCACCTAGTCCTTCCTTGAAGGACAGTCATGCTACTTGCTTTGCAAAGGGCTAGAAGGTAGACTGTGTGGGGAAGCTGGCAAGAGTGGTTTTCTTTTCAGAGCCAGTTTCCATGGTGCCTGACAACACTTGGCAATCCACAGCTGGGGAGTCTTGGACAGCCAGGGGGGCCCAGGGCCTTATCTCACCCGGGCCACCCTCCAAGGCCTCTGGCCTCTCTGGGCCCCCAGAGTGAGAGGCCACAGGTGAGCAGCCAGGGCACCTCTCTCTCTCTCTCTCTTTCTCTCTCTCTTTCTCTCTCATGCCTCCCTGGGGAAAGGAGGTGAGTGACACAGCAGACAAAGGGCAAAAAGCAGAGAGAGAACAACCTAAGAGCCAAGGTCTACAGCTCATGCACACCCCCTCCTTCACCCCTGCCCTTGGGGAAAGTTCTGTGAAGCATGAGCTTCCTGAGTTTCACTGAAGACCTGGCAGGGCTGTCTGCCCAGCAGATCCCTAACTAAGAACACATTCTTTCCACCCCCACACTCCTCAGCCTGGACTGCAAGGACCAGATAACCACATACGGTCCCCTTCGATTCCCAGTGTGTTTACACCTGCTGTGGTCCCCATATCCTGGAAAGGACCAACCGCACCCAGACAGGTTGGGACGCTTCCAGGCGGGACGAGGAGAGGAGAGACATGCGCCTTACCTGTTCCTGGGAGTTCATCACTCGCAACTTCATCTGCTTCAGGTACGTGGAGGTAAGGGGCATGTTGTAATCGATAATCCCGGAGACCAGAGGAGAGGGAGGTTCGTTTTCTGGCAGGAAGAACAAAAGGAAGCCACTTTCAGTCTGGGCCAGGGGCCCCCTGGCAGGCACCACACCCTGTCACCCACACAGAGCCTAAGGAGGAGGAAGGAACACGCCAGAGCTCACAAGCTGGCGGCTCACCTACCACATCTGGCCTGTGGATGCGGACTGCGAGGCCCTGAAAATATTGTTCAGTTAGGTGCCATTGTTTAGCAAGCGTTCACATGCTAAAAATCGGGACTATCTGGCTTCCTTGGAAGCTGGGAGGTCTGGTCACACAGGGCCCACGCCCCCACCTGGCCACCTACCAGGGCAGCCTTGCAGCAGCCACTTTAGCCAGCGTGTGAACTCTCCATTTTGCCACAGTCCCTACCGGTTCCTATGCGCATTTTCACTTGATTATGACACTGGCCGGGCCCTCAAAGGCATTTTCATTTCCAGCTCTGGTCTAAGCCAGCTTCCTGGTGCACACCTGCCACCACCACCTGACCCCATCTCCCACCCCGACAGCGTCCCCCAAAAGCACTGTCAGGTACCATATGGCTCACAGGTCTGGGCCAGGCCTCCACTCCCAAATTCTGGTTCTTCCTTAATCACACGGAGAGGAGCTCTGTTCCCCCCATTTATTGCTTTCTTGTCCTGAAGATCAAAGTCACGCATGTTCTTTTTGTAAAGCATTTGCAAAATGTGGAAAAATGTAAAGGCCAAAAAAAAACCCAAAAACCAAAAAAACCACCCAAAACCAATAATTGCACTGAGCAGCTTGACATATGCTTCTGTTTATTTTTTTCTCTGTGGCTTCTCTTCTTTATGCACTTGATATTAAAATGCATACAGAAAATTATAGTTTGCTTAAAAACATTTTTTTCCCACTTAACATTGTCACGGTCATTTCCCCCACCATCAAAAATCTTGTTTTGCTTTGCAAACAGTGTTTTTATGGCTGTGTACTATTTTATCATAACTTGCTCAAGTCATTTGCTTATGATTGGCCATTCAGGTTGTTTCCTATTGGAGGCTATTATAAACAGTACTACAGGGAACATCTTTATTCATGAATATTGGTCTATATTTCTCAACGTTTATTTATTTTTGGGACAGAGAGAGACAGAGCATGAACGGGGGAGGGGCAGAGAGAGAGGGAGACACAGAATCGGAAACAGGCTCCAGGCTCTGAGCCATCAGCACAGAGCCCGACGCGGGGCTCGAACTCACGCACCGCAAGATCGTGACCTGGCTGAAGTCGGACGCTTAACCGACTGCGCCACCCAGGCGCCCCGTTTTTTTTTTGTTTTTTTTTTTTAATTTTTTTTTTTCAACGTTTATTTATTTTTGGGACAGAGAGAGACAGAGCATGAATGGGGGAGGGGCAGAGAGAGAGGGAGACACAGAATCGGAAACAGGCTCCAGGCTCTGAGCCATCAGCCCAGAGCCCGACGCGGGGCTCGAACTCACGCACCGCAAGATCGTGACCTGGCTGAAGTCGGACGCTTAACCGACTGCGCCACCCAGGCGCCCCTGGTCTATATTTCTAATTGTTTTCCAAAAAATGGAATTTGGGGGCCGAAGGGTAGGACTGTTCCAGAACTCTTAAAATCTCCAGCTAAGCTGCCTTCTGCAGAGGCTGCTGCGGTGGACGGTGCCCAGCCACTGTGTTCTGCGTCTGAGGCCCCACCGTGGGCGTCATAAGGGACAGACTAAAATGGCACAGTAATAAGTCAAGGAAGACGGGGAGCAGCACTGAAAGGGAGCCCCTTTTCCCATTCCAGCTTTCTCTGCAGATGCCCCCTGCTATGACCAGTCTCAAAACCCTGGAGTCACCTGCTGGGACCTTTCACACAAAGCGGGGCCTCCTTTGGTCGTCACTTGACCCAGCTTCACCCTCCGCCTGGGGCATAGTCTTGGTTACCTGTTCTCCGGCCTCCTCTTCCTGCCTCCAAGACTCCAGGCCTTTGGCCCAAAGTCCCCCCTGGTGCTCAGTTCTGTTCATGGGCTGGGATTTGAGCAGTGTGAGGAGGAGGAGGAGAAGCAGGAGCGACTTGTGGACTTGCCAAAGCTTGCCCTCCACCACTGCCACCACCACCATCGTGCCGGAGAGACGGGCTCAAGGGCAAGCGGGTGCCGGGGCCTCGGTGGAGGAATGCGGGAGCCAGGGCCCAGGCCAGGAAGGTCCCTTCGACCTTGGAGACACTATGCTGAGTAAAAGAAGCCAGCCACACAAGGATAAATACGCTAGCATTCCACTTGGCTGGACTATCGAGAGCAGGCCTGGTCACTGAGACAGAGAGTTGAACACAGGTTATTGGAGACTGGGGGTTGAGAATGGGAGTTATTGCTTCATGGGCACGTGGTTTCTGTTTGGGGTGGTGAAAACGTTTTGGAAACACACAGTGGTGAGGGTGGCTGAGTGGTGTGAATACCATTAATGCCACTGAATGTACACTTAAAAATTATTAAAATGACAAGTTTTATGTTATATTTTACAATAAAGAAAAAAGCCCCTGCAAACAAGGGGGTGAAGCTACCCAAAGGGGACAAGGGAGTCCCTGCCTTGACAAGGACAGAAACAGAGAACGGGGTCCACGGAGACTGGGTCTGGGGCCGACGGGTGTCATTTTGAGGTGGTATACTTCTGGTGACGGCACAGCTTGAATATCATCAAGGTTTATAAAAATGCACAACTATGGTTTGCTTTTTAAAGCTATGTTGTCGCACTCAGGGTTTTTGCGCTCCTTGAGGAAGGTCTTTGCTCTCTGAGGAAGAAGTGAATGTCACTAATAGAATATCTCAGAAAACTGGCTTAAAATGAGCTGCACTTTCTTTCCGTAGACACTTCCTCTTGGTTCCGTGGCAGAGGGTTCTGACACCGCTGCACGTTGGCGCCTTCGCACAGACGACTGGCACGGCGAGGGGACTGAAGTCGGTTTCAGCGTCCGTTAGTCCTCTTCTAGCTGCCCCACCCTCAACCCAGACTTGACCTCTTTAAGCCCAGGAGCACATTGGGACCTCCCTCCCCCACAAAGCGACGGGGTTGGAGGCCGTATGTGAGGCGGACATTTGAGCAACCACATTGAGAGGGCGTCACTCAAAAGAGCCATGGTTCCTGTTTTCTGATCCTGGGTCTCCAGACAGAGAACGCTGCCATTTCCGTTTCATTTCCTCAGAGACATGGTTGTCTGGTGAGAAGCTGTCAGACAACATGGTGCATGAGCAGGGCCACCCTCGTCCTGGAGATCACTGGTCAGAGCCGCAAATGAAGAATTCATGGAGTGTCATGGCAGCTCTCCGTGTTTGGCCATCCGGGGAGGCCAGGCACTGTGTTTTTTTCCCTGATGGTCACCCATGTCCTGCCTAAAATACCACGACTGCTTATGAGAAGGCACCTCTAATAAAGCCGGGTACAGCTTGGCTTAAGAAAGAAAACAGAAAACCAATGGCTAGGATGGTACTCTTGGGAGGAGGGGAAAGGGGTTTTCCTTGGCCTGTTCCGTCCCCGGCAGGTCCACAGATCAGAAACCACTTCCAGTGCCCAGAGGTGAGCCAGGAGGGCTCAAGAAGAGGAGGTAGGATGCCCCGTCTGGGGGGAACCCGGATGCCTTGAGCATGCACGCACAAATCCATCAGAGATCCAAGTGCAGTGGAATGCTCGTGCCTGCGGCTCCAGAAGCGAGAGTGCTGGTGGGGAGGCGGGACCTTGGCGGGCAGTGGGGAGGCATTCCAGGTGAGAAAACATGCCAGGGAGCTGGCTGTGGGACCGCAGTGAGGAGAAAGGCAGGCAGGGTTTCTGCCAGCCAGGAAGTTCCAGAGGTGGTAAGTGGCTCACATCAAGAGGATCAACTTGGTAGGAAAGAGGGGAGGTGCAGAAGCCAGTGGTAGCTCCGGGAACTCCGTGGAGTCACGTGCTCACAGGCCAGACGAATGCCAGGATGGGCATAAGCTAAGGTGGACGCATGAATGGGTTACAAGTGGCTTCCCTGGGCTCTGCTGAGGCAGGTCAGCCCCCGCTGGGGTCAACACATACAGTGGCCGCGCTCAAGCCACTAAGCGATACCGCTGGTGAGTTAGGAGATCGCCACGGTCGCAGAGCCACCATAATCCAGCAGGCTGCTGGTGAGAGAAGCAGAGGAATCACTCAAAGAAATGTCTCAACATGCTTTGCCAAGGAAAACTGACACCCGCCCAGGAGCTAGCCCTGGCTTTATGGGCCTCGAGAATAACCCGTGATGCGGAGGCTTGACCCAGGCCAAGCCAAGTGCTGGCCTCCACAGCTAGGCTCCAATGGCATGCATCAATCGAGGCAAGCTTCAGCGGAGGCAGTGGCCCTCGCTCCTCCACGTAGAGCAAACGCGGGCAATTCTCCTGAGCTTTCACCTACAGAACAGAACTCAGTCCAGAGAGGCCTGTGGCTTCAGCTGCCAGTGGCAAGAGCTCTCCCAGGCAGGGCTGGATGTTGAAGGATACGTGCGTGATGAGGGCCCAGAGGAGCCACGAGACCAGCCAGCCTGAGTGGGTGTTCAGATCTGGAAACAGAGACCCAAAGCCTGGGGCTGGCTCAAAAGGTGATGGAAAGCCTCTTTCCCAGGGGAGTGAATCAGTAGGCCAACAGGTATTCGAGGAGCACTGATGTGTGTACCTTCGGCGGGAAAGGTAGGGGGCACTCTGTAGGTATAATCCCTGCACTCGGTGGGGTGGGACTGATGCGGAGTCCATTAGAGGTCAGAGGAGGAAGAGTTCAGAGGCTCTGGAGTAGTTCAAGACAGCTTTGTGGAGGGAGGATCTGAACAATGTTCAATCACTTAGCTGACGGCTACTCAGCACCCGTTAGGAGCTCCACGAAGACCCTCCTGCTCCAGGAGGTGGGTACTAGTATTAACAGCCCATTTTACAGATGAGGCACCCTCCCCATGTCACACAGCAAATGAGTATGAGAACTGGGCCAGGCCAAGCCAGCAACCAGGCCAGCATTGGAAAGACTCTGCAGGGGCCTAGGAACCAGCTGCAATGGGGTCACATGAAGGGAGGAGAGGAAGGAGGGATGCGGGGGGGGGAGGCGGGGGGGGCACAGAGGGGGTTGGACTGAGACAGAGGAGTCTGGGCCTGGCTGTGAATGAATCACCACCTGAGTGGACAACTCTGTCTCCAAGGCAGGGACCCTTCGATAGGTAACTGGGTTGCCCACTGCTAACTCCTAGTTTGCTGCCTTGCAAATAATATTTTGCCACATCGGATCGGAGAAAACCGGAGCATGCCTCCAGAGGCCCTTTCCCCAGGAGCTAGGGCTGGTCTGAGGGCACACCCGGTTCTCACTCTGTCCCATCTCCGCCTGGACTTGCTGTGGGGTGGTGGAAAAGGAGTGTGGAGCCGGGAGGCCCTGGAATTTCCCATCCCTGGACTTCCTGATCCTCAGCTGCCTCCTTTGTTTGTGCTCCTGGCGTTGGGGGGAGGGCACGGGACTGTCCAGGCCCCCAGGCTCTGCCGGGGACAAACTGCTGAGCAGGGGAGGCTGCTTTGCTTCCTTTCTTTCTTTTTAACACGAGGCCAGGAAGCCAGGAGTTTTCCCAACAGCCCCTTGAGAAGTCTCCATCCTGTTCCCTGTCCCCCTCCTGCCCCACCTTCCTGGGACAGGAACCCAGGCCTGCCTCTGGGGCCTGAGGCAGGAGAGGGAGGGGGGAGGGCTGGCATGGCAGGGGCGCCTACGAAAGAGCGAGCAGTATGGCTTCATCCAGGGAGGCCAGCACTGCGGGAGACCAGCTCTGTGGGCTCTTAGCTGGGGTAGGAGAAGGGACGCCCTGCCAGCTGGCAAGGGTGGCCCAGGCAGCTAATGCCTCTGGCCATTAAGCAGACAGGGGAGCCTTTCCCACTCCAGAGCTCTTCACTGGCAGCTTCCAGAACCAAGCCCTTCCCTTTTGCTTAGCGACCAGGTTGTGGACCCAGGGTGCTCACCTAGGTAGGCTGACTGACCAGAGGTCTCCCTGCAGGGCCACCTGAACATTGGCATTCTTGTGTCTCAACACCATGGTGCACACACCTAATAGGGTGGGAGAAATGGGCTGATGTTCCCCAGGTACCTGCCATACCAGATGCCCCACAGAATGGGCTCCTTTAATTCAGCTCCAAGAGGGAGGCATTGCTCCCATCTTGCTGATGATGAAATAAGTTCTCCTGCCTTCTGGTAGGGCTTGGACAACTAATTTCACCATGACACTTGTCTGTGCCTCGTTTTCTTAGCGGCAAGGTGGGATGGATACCTCATGGATCATACAAGCTGTTAGGAGCAGGGAGGTCCCCAGCCTGCCACAGGACATACAACAGGGACGAGGCACCACACCCAGGTCTGCTGGACCCCCAGCCCAGGCTTTTCCGTGGATCGCACCGTCTCCTGCTCCCTCAGTGTCTCCTCTTCTCCCTGCATGGGAAGCTCCTCTCCTGGGGGCAGAGAAGTGGCATTCTGCCTGAGGACCGGCAAGGATGGGTACCACGCAGCTTTATGCCTCCTGCGCTCTGTCCTGCCTGGAGCACACCCCTGGGAAGGGAGGCTCCAGCACAGAGCACACGGAGCTGGTTTATATTCTAGGCGGTTCCCTCCTGGCGTGAGTACGCGCGCGCGTTCTTTCTCTCTCTCTCTCTCTCTCTCTTTCTCCCCCTCTCCCTCTCCTTCTCCACCTCCCTCCCATCACTCTCCTCCCTCCTCCTCCCTGGGGGTGGGGGCCTGATGGTGGCAGCCTGGAGAAGAAACCGGCTGCCGCTGTGCTCAGCGTCGCCCTCTTGGCTGCGCGCTGGCCATGCCGAAGCCCACAGATGAGGAGAAGGGGAGCTGCAGCCTGGAGACGAGACCTTGCAGCCTTCACTGAGGAGTTGGGGGGCGGGGGGTGAGGGACGTCCTACACACCGGCAGAGAGCAAGGGACCAGAACAGAGGGAGGCTGCAGACACCCCAGAGCGGCCCACAAATGCAGTCCCTCTTGGCCTGGCCTCTGTTCCCCTAGGCTAGTGCTTCAGTGTGACTCCGCCAGTTGCTATGGAAACAATTAGGCCAGAACAGGAGGGGACAGGCAGCCACCACCAGGGCACGTGCCCCTGGGACTCAGACCCTGACAGGGTGGGGGTGCAGCAGGGAAAGCCCTCCTGGCCTATTTGCAGGGACCAGACACTGCCCTGGCCCAAGGCTGCGGCCACTCAGCCAGGGCCAGGCCCAGTGGGGCGGGGGCCTCTGAGGCATGCGCGTTACCATAATAACTACAACCGCCACGGTTCCCTCCTCTTGTGCGGCAGCCGTGTGCCGGGGTACAGGGATTAACTCTCCAACCTTAGCCCCCAGACGTAGGTCCCATGATTCACTCCACTTCACAGATGAGGAAACTGAGGCTCAGAGAGACGAAGTCACTTGTTTAGGATGCACAGCTGCTGACTGGCAGAGATTCAGACCCACCCAGTGTGGCCTTGGGGGCTCTGCTCTTAAACCAGGAACCCAGCGTTTGTGAGGCATTAACCACGCTTGTTCCTGTCCCCCATACTTTAGAAGCTACCCAATGTGCCTGGTGAAGCAGCCATGGCCTAGCGACCCCATGGACAGGAAGGCTTCTGGATTTGGTGAGTCAGCAGAGATCACCAAAGTGAGAAAACCCCAAAACACTTGATACCTAGGCTCCAATTTCTTTGTTGTCATCTACTTTGCTTGAGCTTTGTTGTTGATTTTTCCTTCCCCAGAAATGGGGGGTGCCACTTGAGTATCACCCAAAGTGAACAGCCTGCCCTTCAGCCTGAGTCTGTTCCCATCCTCAGGCAAAACGCCCACTGACTTCAGCAACCTTTACAGACCTGATGCCCAGGAGCAGCCTAGAAGCCCTGATAAATCGCCCACCTAAGCACCATTTCTCAGGGCAGAGTTACAGTCACACCGGCCACGTGTATCGGCCCACCTTGCTGTGCCAAAGCCACCTGCGAACAAATGAGCCCCAGACTTGCTGGAGGCCTCTGGGCGTGCTCAGGGTGAGGGGCTGAGGAGGACTGAAACGGGGGTCCTTGCTGCATCTCAGGGGGCAGGGCAGAGCTGGAGAGCATGGACACTGGCCCAAGGAACCAACTTTGCCTGGTCACAAGTGCTCTGGGCATTTACATTCGAGTAATTCCCACAGATTTCCTGGACGTTCGCAGCGAGGGAATAAACACTGAGGGAGGACTGACTACTGGTAGGTGTGGGGCTACAGGGTACAGAGGTACCCGTGGTGAGGGGGGTGTTCCTGTCTTCAGAGAGCTCACAGTCAGGGCGGTGAGACCAGACCCATGAGGACACTGCCCCGAGTGAGGCTTGGGTGGCAAGTATTCAGGTGCTCAGGGACTAGGGCGAGGTGATCATTGCCACCAGGAACCTCAGTGGGAGAAGAGGGTCTTAAAAGGAGGTAGGAATATACCATTGGTTTTTTAAATGAAACCTGACATTTTTTTAAGCTGAAAAAAAAAACCCAAAAAACCCCAACCAAACCAACAACGAAGTTCTCTGGGCATGGACCCACACTGGCCTCTGGGAATTGTGACAACTGCTGGCCATGCACTTTTCCATCTGTGCCAGCAAAGGGAAGGCCCTACTGGTGGGAGGGCCTTTCCCTGCACAACCTCCCCCAAGGCACCAGCATGCCTGCCTTCTCCCCTACCTTTGGGCTCCAGGCCATTGGAATTAAAGTGCATCCTCTTCTGACACTCTGTGCAGCTCATCAGGAATCGAGTCACGGCTTCTCGCGGAAGGAAGGCATAGGTCTCTGCAATCTGGGGGAGAGAGGAGGTTTGCTCATCATATGGACCCAGGGGGAGGTCACTTGATCACCAGGTCACCGAGGTCAGTGCTCAGGTGGCAGGTGGTTGGCCCTTGCCAGGAAGGGAAGGGATTCGAGGAGCAGGTGGCAAGTGCCCTCAATTCTTAGCCATGGAAATGAGTGAGGACTCTTATGGAAAACCATTTGTTCTAAAATTTTGAACAAAGGAGCTTAAAAACTGAGAAAGCAAAACATGTAAACATTATCTAACCTATGTTTTAATAAGTAATACTCCTCTCAGAGCATTTTATTGTTGCTACTGAAAAATTAGCTTATAAGCATTGCTCTAGGGGAGGAGGAAAAATTTCTGTTCTTAGAGATGGGTAAACGGAGACCCACTTACAAAGCTACTGGCTCCGGGCCTATGAACAGAGCCCAAGGTTCTATAAGCTCTTCCTGCAATAACTCACAGATCAAGAACATTTTTAGAGAGAGCTGTGAAAGTCTGATGCCAAGGGATCAGGTTTTTCAGACTGGGCTGCCAATGACCCCTATGTTCCAGGTGAGGTCACAAGGCCCAGAGAGGTAAACCAACTTGCCCAAGGTCACACAGCTCTTTAGAGGCAGTGCTGGACCAAAAGCCTGTCCTCCATAGTTGCCTCCAGAGGGCCTCCCCTAGCCAGGGAGGAGAAAGCAGGTGTGGGAAGGAAGTTGGAATAGATGGGAGGGAATACAAGAAACAAGCTGAGCAGGGGAGTGGAGAAGTGGGTGCGGTCCCAGAAGCCCAGGCCATCTCCTCTCGCTCTGGGTTTTGGGAAATGGACTGGCCCTGGTTTGGCCGCCTCTTAGGCCCAGGTTCCCTCGGCTGAGGCCGGTAGCTGCCCAGCCGCTGGTGTTCGCACGTTTCCCAGAGCCGGAGCCCTTCCGCTCCTCTCCACTAAGGGGCAGCATCACCCCAGCATTCCTCCCTCCTCGCCGCAGCCCAGCCGGGAAAGTTGGCGGAGGGCTCTGGTCAGCCCTCAGGGGGTGGGGACTGCTCTCCAGGACCGCACCAGGTCTGCTGCTTGGAGGTGCACGAGCACCCTGTCCCATCTCTGTGGCGATCAGGAGGCGGAGTAGGGTAGGGCAGAGCGGGTAGGGCTGGGTGGGGGGGCAGGGTCCCAGCACGGGGGCCAGGCCGTGCCCCCTGCTCAGCTGGCCTGTGGACCTCCGGGGCTACTCCTGCTCGGTGGCCGGCTGCAAACGCAGAGTTAATTTTGGTGACACAATTGTTATTTCTCAGCTGATTTGATGCTCTGCAGAGCAGGCAGTCTCCTTGATGAGTTATCTCCCTTCCAAATTCCCTGTCTGATTGCCTTCCTCTGGAGGTCAGGGACAAGGGCAAACCCCAGCTCTCTGATTGGAGCCAGTGGATGGGAGGGCACGCAGCCCATCCTCCTCCGGTCTCAGGGCTGCGGGATGGGGGCCTTCCTGCCACACACGTGGACATCTTCATTCTCAGCCCCACCTGCCTGGAAGTCTTATGGGTGGCGGGTGGTGTGCACCTCTCAGGCCTTCAGGGTTGGGAGGGGTGGGCCCCACTGAAGGGCTGCTGGCTGCAGGAGTAAACGGGCAAGAGGGAAGGGCACCTGCTGGACAAAGAGGGGGGTGTGGCTGAGTCGGGCAAACAGGTGACCTCCGAGGTGCCACAACAGAAGGGGTGATATCCCAGGTCAGACCTAGGAGAGGTGAGCTGAGGGCTTGGGGGAGGAGGGTCATAGTCTGCTGGGAAAGGAGGAAAGTTCCAGAGGGAGAGCACGATTCACTATACAGAATCTCTGCCGCTGGGCAGAGAAATCATTTTCCCAGCGCTCAAGGAGAGCCCTCCCGGCCTGGCTGCACCTGACCCACCAAGGGCTCAGGGATAGTTCCCAAGAAGGGCCCAGCCCAGGGGCCAGGATGGTGGCCACAGCTCCCTTGGCCTCGGCAGGGACCCCAGCCATACGCAAAGCTGGCCAGGGGGCATGGGGTGCACACTTTCTGGACCTGGGTCCCACACAGGGGTGGCTGGGGTGGACCCAAGTACAGGTGAGGAGTCCTTGGAGCCGTCTGAGGGCCAGGAGGGAGCCCTGCTCTGGGTGGCTGGAATGTCTGCAGCCTCACTAAGTGCTCCATGGGGAGTCAGTGAGGTGCAGCGTCTAGCCCAGCTCCACGCTGCTGTAGGGGCTGGCATGGAGGAGGGGGCAATGTGTGGCCTTCGGCCTCCTCCGGGCATCTTTTGGTTCACTCTCCTGGCTTGTCCACGTGAGAAATGGGACATCCATTTCTGTTCTACAGCATGGATGCCCAAGGCCACAGGACTCCGGATGAGCTGAAGAGAGGAAGACAATCCTAGCTCATGCTCTAGTCAATAGGGTGGTGGTTTTCAGATAGTTTTAGAGCTCCGGACACAGTTCTGGAAGTAGTCTCTTATGCTGAAGGCCAACGTGTGAAACAGAGATGGAGCTGCTGTGTTTAAGGAGGGGAGCCCAGGACCACTGTCCCCACCCAGCTTCCCTCGGCTGCCTGCTGCTGCCTTGCTTTCAGGGCTTCCTGCCTGGACACTGAGACCCGTAAGTGCATTTGCCTTCTACGTTTTCCCTCATGGTAAAAAGGAGATTTCTCTGGCAGGGAGAGCAGAAGCTATTTGCAGAGTCGTTGACTTGTAAGGCCCCATTTCGCTCCCCAGCTCAGGGGCCGACAAGGACAGATGAGGCCAATTGGGGGGATTTGCACCACTTTACAAGATCGTGCCGCTGCCCTGCGGTGGATTAGCACTCGGTGGGCCTGGAGCAGCTGCTGACCACATCTGGCCCCACCTCCAGAGTGGTCAGGTCAGCCAGATCCGGACTCCATAGCTTGATCTAGCTTACCAGCACCCTGGGAGAGAGGAAGGAAGCAAAGAGTTTGCTCCAACCCAGATGGGTGCGGACACCAGAAAAGCCCCCTTGAAAGAGGCCCAGTCCTCTATGTGGGCTCAGAGAACTCTGTAGAACCACTTGGAACCCTCCCCAGACCCTGGCATAGGCAAGTCCCCCTGCGAAGCCTCTGGATCCTCTGGTCACACTGCATCAGAGGCAGCATAAGGCAGGAGCTTCTCTTCCAAAATGGGAATCCCCTGCATTATCCATTTAAATGGCCATCTATCCCTGGCTCATATAGCTTCAGTTTCAGAAAGCTCATTACCTGCCCTCTCTGATCTATTGCTGGATAGTGGTAGGTGCTAGAAGCTTCTTTTTCCCACAGAATAATGTGCCTCCTTCAATACCCTTGAACAAGTCTGCCCATCTCCCTTCCAGCCCCCTGCTTCCTGCAGGCACCCCAGGCCTATAAGAATCTGGAAGGTCTCCGGTGCCCTAGAGATGGCAAGTAAGTCCCAGGATTCAGGTTTGGCAAAACACACAGAGACAGGTCCAAAAAACCCTCAGCCGGGGGCCTGATGTAAACCCCACTGTGCCAGGCTGTGCCTCTCTGCAGTCGTCAGCACAGAGTTTCCTTGGGGGCTCTTTCCCTGGCATGGATGGGACTGAAGAGCTACGCTTGGGTTGAGGAAAATGGGAGCAGATGAAAAGCAGGGGGACAAAAGCATCCAGGCACCACCCCCACCCCCCAAAAAGGAAAGGGTGGCAAGAGAAGGGTGACAGATGGGGAAGAGGAGGGGGAAGGGAGAGGAGGCACACGGTGGGGAGGGAGGTGCAGCAGCCCCCTTGGCCTTCACACCCGCTGCAGGAGGGCCCTGGCCTGCTCCACTCAGCCTTGGCCCTGCTGCTGAAATTCCAGCTCTGTGCACAGCCCAGCTGGCCCACTGCCAGTCATGTGCCAGCTCCAGGCTGGGCAGCGGGAAGTGGGGCACGCGGCGGGCATATGGACGGGAAGCCAGGAAGTGCAGAGCAAAGGGCTGGACACAGGGCCCAGGGACACAGAGGCTGGCGGAACCAGCCCAGCCCAGCCCTCTCTACATCAGGGAGGCCGCAGACCCAGCCTTCGTAAATACCCAGGGAGTGCCTGTGGGTGAGGCTTGGTGCTAGACACGAAGGGGACCAGGGAAGTCACGTGGTCTGGCTGGCCCAAGCCCATTTACCTTGACCACAACAAGTCTTGGGGCTTACTAGCTGAACACGGGGTGTTTGTGGAGAGGCAGGATGTGTACCGGTCAGGGCACAGGCTCTGGGTCCAGCTGCCTGCCTCCAAGCATCAGAGGGGTGACCTCAAGGCAGGTTATGTATCCCTCTAAGCCTCATTTTCCTCATCTGTAAAATGGAGGTAACATTAACATATACATATGTCTGTGTGTGTGTGTGTACACACACACACACACACACACACACATATATACATGACCTCCATCACATATGTATGTATACATATGCACTCTTTGTACGAGTGAAGGCTCAGAGAGCTGGTGCACAGGAAACTGCTGAGTGCAGAGCCTGGCACACGCAAACTGCCCAGCACTGACAAATTTAATGCTTAGAAAATGTGTTGGGTCTCAGTAATACCAAGGGGCCCACAAAGGCCCTGGCTTGGCTGTCCCTCCCTTCGTCTATGACCCTCTGGGGGGAACACCCTCAGAACTCAGGCCGTATAGGAAAATTATAGACTTATACAGGCTACCTCCACAGCAGTCCAAGGCTATTTATATGAAGAATTTGGGGTAGGGGTAGAGTTCACAGCTGCCTTGGGTGGGGAAGTCCAGTTACAGAGGGGCAGGTAAGAAGCCAGAGAGAAAGTTGACACACAGGGGGCATGAGGACACCAGCTGTCTGTCACATAAGTGTTGTGTGACCTTAGATCAACTCTTTGGGTCTTGGTTTCCTTAACTGCAAAATGGGACCATAGTGCCTCCATCACAAAATTGCTCTGAGGCTTGAATGAACGTATAGTGTTTGGCTTTACTGGTTTAGTGGTGGGTCTTGGGTTCAGAGCTGTGCATGATCCGTGGCAATGGCAGTCAACAGGGGGATGGGACCAGAACGCAGGCAGGCTCCTCCTTCTCTAGCCACTGTCTCCCACACCTCCCCATGTGTGATGTTTCCTAGCCCTAGATCACCATCTCTGCTCCCTTCTGCCTACCCAAGCTTAGAATGCCAGCTTATGCACCATCTTCTCCATGAAGCCCTCGCTGGCTTAGCAATAATATGAACGCAAGGGTTCTGGAGGTGCCTTTGCTGAATGCCCTCAGGATTCTTGTTCCCTCAAAGGTAGGGACCAGGTCCTCAGACTTCCCCTGGGGAACTTGTTGTACTGACTTCACAGGGTGGTGGAGGACCAGACGAACTCACACAGGAAGCATTTAGGGCAGGCCTAGCACACAGCAAATGCCATGGAGGCATTTGCTCTTTCGATTATTATTATCTAGCCACCCCTACCCCCACAGTCCCAGAACAGGCTGCAAGGGGCTGGGGTGGGAGGTGGGGAGGGGAATGAGTGAAGCAGAAACCAGGAAGAGGGCTTTGCTCCTGCCCTCGTCCCTCTCCTTCCCTCCCTCACTCCCTTCAACCTGCCTCTCCTTTGTGCTCAGACCACAGAACCCGCCCCCTCGCCCCCCTTGAGCCATCTCTGGCTGCCATGCCCTTGCCCTGTGCCCCCCTGGGTCCCCAAAGGCCGTTTCATCACGCCTCAGCTCCCTGCCCCGCCCCCGCCCAACATGTGCGGAGCCCATGGCCTCCTGCCAAGGCCTGGGGCTGCCCACAGAGGCCCAGAGACAGAAATCTCACCGCTCGGTAGGTTTTCTTCTGCCCAGCGTGCTTGGGGGCTTTGCCTGGCTCCGCTGAGCTCTCCACATGCATCGAGTAGATGATGTCAAAGAAATCTTCCACCACAGCGACCCGCTTCAGAGAGATGCCCTCCGGCTCCGACAGGCCATCTGCCCCCTGCGACAGGGTGGACAAGCTGTGTTAGTGTCAGGGATGATGGCAGGGTGAGAGCTGGGCCCTGAGGCCTGGCAATGGGTCGGGGGCAGGGACGGCGCTGCTCCCTGACCCGCAAGGCCTCCAGAGGTAGGTCTGGAGGGTTGGGGGTGGAAGGAGCCTGCCGAAAGGGCCCCAGAGACAGGGGCACCAGAGTCAGGGCGGCTGCTGCTACCAAATCTACCAGAAACAATGGGAAGAGAACGACAACAACGAAAATACAAATTAAAAAACCAAGAGGCTCCATGTTCACAATTTCAGACAGATTGTGCCAGACTCAGGCGGGGAGCTCTCGAATCACATGCTGTGCCAAGACCATCCTGGAAGTCTCTGGGGAGGGGGGGGTGCTAAATAGATGCAGCCCCATCAGGAGCTCGCCAATTAGCAGTAACCTTTCACTGTGGTCCTGGGCTGGGGTCCCAGGGGAATGGCTCGGATCACCTGGGTGACTCCTGCCTCCACCCTGGCCTTTCTGAAAAGCTTTTCACCGCTGCCGGCCCTCCCCACTCCAGCAGCTGAGCGCCGGCAGCAGACCCAGGCTCTTTGTGTGTGGAGATACAGAGAATAACAGACACAAGGCCACGTGGAGGTGGCGGGGCCTCATGAGCAAGGTGGCCGTGGGCCCCTGAGCCTCTTACAAGGCTGGCAGGGGTGCTGTCAGCTGGTCCTGAAAAGGTGTGCCAGGATTGAGAAGGGGGTCCTGCTGCTGGGCAGACACCTGCTGTCTCCCACCAGCAGGGATGGGAGGGAACCAGGAAACTGCAGGGCATGAGGCTGGGGGTGGGGGGGGGTGGTGTGTGGCCGGGTCCATAAGGGAGCAGACTGCAGAGTGAGGTCTTTATTCATAGGGCACAGGATACACACATGCTCGGGGACACCCGGCTCCTAGCCATCATCTCCCTATGGGGAGACCTGGAGAGCTCTGGGGAGCTTCACAGATTAAGAGCAACCAGGTGTGTGTGTATGTGTGTATATGTGTGTGTGTGTGTGTGTGTGTGTGTGTGTGTGTGTGTGTAGGGGGAAGATGGGGGAAAAGGAGATAGGATATTCTCTAAAAGTGTCCAAAACACAAATCTCCCAGAGAATTCTTTCCTAAAGGATCTTGCTCACGGCTCAAGAACATCAGCTCTATGAGGATGTGCACTTCATCTCTTGGCTCTTGCCTGTCTCCCTAGCACCTAGAACAATGCCGGACACATACTAGGCTCAGTAAATAACCGAACGCCTGACTGACTATAAGCAGCAGCCAGGCAGGGTAGTTGAGACATACGCTTCCTCAGTTTGCGGCCCATCATCGAAGTGGCTGTATGACCCTCAGCAGTTATTTTGCTTCTCTAATCCTCAGCTCCTTTATCTAGAAAATGGGGATAACAGAAGCACCTTTCCTATGAGCTACAGAGAGGAAGAACTGAGATGCGTGTGGAACACTTAGCAGCAAGCCCAGCCCATAGGAACTGCTGCACAAATACTATAATTAAGAAGGGCTTTGTCGTTTGCAAAGTTTCCCCTAGCTATGATAGGGCTGAACATTGTGACAAGCCTGGGAGGTTGTTGGGGTCAGGACCTGCCTGTGGTATGGTGCCTGGTAAGTGGCAGAGCTGGTTTAAGACCTCGGTCTTTGCAGTCCAAGGAAAACAGAGGCGGTGCTAAATGGGACACTTGCTCACAGAACATTCTGGCCACAGACGGGGCTTGGTTTTGTCCAGCAACTTTCCCAATATGCCATGATGGGCAAATAGGGCTGTCCCTTTGCCAGTGGCCCACTTGAGAGCAGATGGGCATCTGGAGTGGAGGGTGCCAAATCCTACAGCCAGTGGGCAGCATCCGTGGGTGGTGACCCTGGGTGGTGACCCTATTGGCCCTGTACAGTTCCTCTTGCCAATGGCTTCCTTCCTAGTCAGGATCCATTTCAATGGGGACTTCTCAGATAGCATGCATCTGGTGTGTGGTGTGTGTGTGTGTGTGTGTGTGTGTGTGTGTGTGTGTAGGAGGAGCTGCCTGCTGGTCCTGCTTCCTTGCTGTGAGATTGTGGGCAAACTCTTCAGCCTCCCTGAGCTTCACTTATGAGCTGAGCTGTAAAATTCCATGACTCTTCTTTTCTTAAACTCTCTCAGGAGTTACCGTTACCTCTTTCCTGGGGGTATCTGAAGTCCCCTCTGACGTCCTGGGCCATCTGTAAATGGGGCTCATCAGTGACAAACTTGATCATTAGCTGACTTGTAACTACCCAGCATTTTGGGGATCTTCAAATACTGTTGTGACAGAGTTGGATGAGACAAATATTATGACAGTCCAGTAATAATATCCTTCTAACCAGAGGTTCATGTTGGCAAAAACTAACAAAAGGATCATAAGAATAAAAATATAACTGGGTTTCTATTTCTTGAGCTAGGTGGTAGTTTTACAGGTGTGTTCGGTTTGTAAAGAGCCATTAATCTAAACTTTACAATCTGTGTACTTTTCTATATGTCTGCTAAGCTTTAATAAAAAAAAGTATATTAAAAAAATATAATGAGGTGGGTAGTTCCACAACATTTTGATAATCTGAATCTAGAGGCATAATGAGGGGCTTAGCTGCTTAAAAGTGAATAGACCTCTCTGCTTGTAAAACCATTTCAAGCAAGAATGTAGACACCTCTGGAAAATGGAGATAAAATTTGGTGGGAAGGAATGTAGAAAGAAAATAATCTGATGAAAGACAGTATTTCAGGTAAGTGAAATGGAAAGTGTCCCCTAACCAGCTTGGTGACCTTGGGCAGTTCCTTCTTGACCTTTTTTTTTCTTTTTTTTTTTTAATTTTAAGTAATCTCTACACCCAATGTGGGGCTTGAACTCACAACCCTGAGATCAAGAGTTGCATGCTCCACCAACTGAGCCAGTCAGGCACCCCACTTCTTGACCTCCTGAAACTCGGTTTCCTCACCTGTAAAATGGGCCTACAAAGTCCTTGTTGGCTGTTCCAAAGATTAGGCTAAGAGTGTATGTCAGACGTCTGGCACATATAGGCTTGTAAATGTTCATCTCTTCCCTCTGGACCCACTGAATTTGGACATTTTGTGTTTAGGAATTTGCTCTTATGTCCTGTCCCTCTGATCCATTCAGGTTACAGCACGGGTCCCCCAAGGCAATACCCACCATCAGAGGAGATGCATAGTCCTATGCAATTCCTAAGTAATATGCTAAGGCTGTCACACAAACTTAAAATAAATTTTCTGAAAGTCAAGGTGTAACTAACCAACCCAGATTAAACAGCAAACCTCACTGCCCAGTGCCTGGCCCATCTCTGTCCCAGCCTTTCACCCCCATTCTAAGGCAGACACGAGTACCCAACAGCTTGGGTACCTGGTCCAATGTGACTACAAAATTGTCCCAAAGAAACTCTTCAGGGATCATTTTTAGTAGCTCCCGCTTTAAAGATCTATTGTGATATCCCCCGATGTTCAAACCTGGGTCCTATAACTGGTCTCTCTCAACTGCAGAGATGTACACAGGAAAGGAAAGGGCTTGTAAGCAACCCAAATTCAAACCACACAAGGTCTGCAGAGCCCCACCTTGAACTGTCCTCTGGTGAGCTGTGGCCACCTGGACACCATGTGTGCTACACCCTAAGGGAAGAACACCAGGATATCTGTCTGTCCTTCAAGGAGAACCCTGGGAAGAGAACAAAGGGATCCCACGGCAGTCACGTGCGAGACATCTCTGCCATGCCCTGCATCCATAGAGGTAATAACCTTCATGCTAAGTGCTGCAGGAGAGGCATGCCTTCCTTAGCTGAGAATCCAGACACAGTGCTATAAGGCAAGAGCTGGTAATTAAAGGAGCAGAAAGCACCTTCCCCATAGCCTTGGGATGCCCCTGCCAACCACTTCTGCTTTGTACCCAAATTAGCTTAATCTGATCCATGGCCCTAAGCAAGCTGGGCCTTGGCTTGACAAAGCTCACTTCATTTACAGGCTGAATGAAGAGGGGGCCCAGAGCCTCCTGACTCACCCCGGCTTCCTGGGACCGCCAGCCAGGAGTGATGGAACGGAACCCTGAAGCACCTCAAGGGAAAAGCCATGAGAAATACACGGTCAGTTGCGCAGGACCAACCTCTGGGGCCTTCCTGCTTGGGGAAGAGTATTGCCATGGCAACATACTACATCCTTTCGAACCAGCCAACTCCAAAACAGCCCGTCAGACCCAGGCCAACAAAAACAGGCATGGCAATAGTTTTAAAGATTTCACAGAGCTACGACCTTTCTTGGACATCACCATCTTCCTTTAAAGCAGTCCATGTGGATTCTAAACTAAAGGCCAGGTTGCGAATTATGGAGGAAATCACCAAACGTCTGTTTATATACTGCTCGTCTGTTTATATACTGCTCGTGTTTCAAGAATATTTACAGCAGTGGCCCCAAAGGGTGGTCCCCAGACTGTTTGAGTTCGCATCACCTGGCGACTTGATAGAAATGCAAATTCTCCGGCCCCACCTCAGACCCACCAAATCTCACTTTCTGGGGGTTTTAACAGGGCTTCCCTGATGATTCTGACGCACAACGGATTTTGAGGATTGCTGATTAGAATGTCTCCATGATTCGGACAGGGAAACTGGTATTGGCTCATTCAATATATGCTTGCTCTGTGCTTCTAGGCCTAATATTCTTTTCTTCTCCTTCACTGAAGGCCAGTTTTCCTGATGGTGAGAACAAAAGAATCTTCCTGGGCAACGTTGGTATAAATTCAAAACACCTGTCCAGAGACTTCATGCAAATTATGAGTAGAAAGGGCAGGAGTGCCCAGCGTCCTGATATCAGATTTTTAAGTCCTCCCTGGCAAAAGTAATTAACACTTCAGTGGGTCACCCCTTGACAGGTCTTTTCTGGCTTCCTCAGTTTCCTCAACTGATCTGAATGCTCAGGACCAGGAGGATTGTGACACCAGGACTGCACACCTACCCAGAAGAGACGAGCATATCTTGCCAGGCCATTAGGTCCCTGGCCAGGGTGGCCTCTCTCAGGTGAGCTGCCGAATCTGCCTGAGCCTTGCCTGTCTTCCCAGCAAGCCAATTAAATAGACCCCCATCCAACGGCTGATGGATTTCAGGTCTGTCATCTCCACTGGAACTTCGAAGTCACTCGCTGGTAATAAGTCGCACACCTATCGAGATGGGCTCACTGTTTCCGGTCATGAGGGTGCTGGCTAGTGCATCACCACAATAAGAGCAGCGTGTGCCTCCCAGCAATGAGGAGGCCATGGCTGAGGGGATGTGGCTAAATAGCACCGACATGTCTCAACTGGGTTCCTACAGCAGAGGAAGAAACCACATAGAAAGTCCTTAGGATGTGGCCTTTTGGTGCATTTCAGGACCGGCTCTTGACAAAGCGTACAAATCAACAAGATCGCCATCAGAGGAGAAAGTCAGTCAGCAGAAGAACCCACCCCGGGGGAGACACCTCTGGCTACCACTTATGTGGGACTGCAGGACTTCAGGGGGTTGATTGCACAGGCAAGTGTGAGGATGCTGTGCCGTCCTATCTCGGCCAGCCGGCTAAGTGGCTGCCATTACAGCCAAAGTTCCTGCAAATATCAGCTGCATGCTACTTTCAACTTCTGGAACTGGGGCTGTTCCTCCTGTCCCCCAAACCATACTTTAGTAAATTCAGGAAGGGCTGAGGTTTTGCAAGTGGGGGTAGCAGTTTGGGGACGGGGTGGGGAGGAGGGTTCCTACAAAGTCTCCTTCCGGCTCCTGGCAAGGCCGAAAGAAGACCCGAGGGGGAAGAGTCAGCCTCCTGCAAAGGGTTCTCAGAGGCAAAGGAAAGAGGTGGACGGGAAATTTATAAGCCACCCTAAACTGAGAGGCTGAAAAGAAGAAAACTGGAATGAAGACCCGCACCCAGAGAGCCAGAAATTTTCTCAACAGAACCCCACGAGAAGCCAGTCATCGTTAGTAAAGCTAGGCATTCAGGTGATCGAGGGGAGGGCATTGCCTAAATGGAACAAGGACGGCATTTGAATATCTCTCAGTTATAAATACTACCTACTGTGGGCTGGAAACCAAAACCAAAACCAAACAAAACACCAACCCTCTAACACAAAGATGCACCAGAATTTTAGGACCCACAGTTGCAATGAGCTCTGGAGACCTGGATGGTGAGGGAGGAGACCACACCCCTGATAAATAAATAAATACGTAAACAAGGCGCTGAGGACTCAGTGTAGCACCTGCCTCCTCTCCACCCCTTTGCACAATTTCCAACTGCTAGTGCGGGCCGCCACGGCGGCGCACCTGCCATCTGGAACAGGCCTCACATATTTCCAAGACCTCCTTTCTGCTTCGCTGAACCTCCATCTTCTTTCAAATCACTCCGGGGACCAAAATGCACACCCCAGGCCACAGAAAGGTGCCTGGGATCAGCCCCCCGAACGACAGCGCTACCTTTGAGGGATGCCATATCCTTCAAGCAGTTCTGAATATTTCTTTTTCTTTTCTTTATCCTTTCCTTTCTTTTTTTTTTTTTTTTGGTTAGCTCTGGGATGTCTGGAAAGGATGAGGGAGAAAGGGTGGGAAGGGAAAAGAGTCAAAGGGTCCCCCTTTTGGCAGGAAGGAGCAATGACCCCAGGTTAAGGGACGGAGGGAAAGAGCAGCCAAGGGCACTGTGGGGCAGGAGGAGGGGAATGGGGGGTGGGGGTCCGGGCCTGACTCCGGGATTCTGGGCTGGGGGTGCCCTTGAGGCCCCAGTGCCCTAGGGGTGAGGTCACAGGCCTGAAGACAATCCAGCCCTGACCCTGGCCAAAGAATTGGCCTGCCTGGGCCTCAGTTTCCTCCTGTGTCGAGGTGATACAATGTGACAGGACGGCTGTTGGAACGCGAGTGGCGTACAAATAGCGCCTACCCTGGGCGAGACCCCCATAAATGACCGCTGTCGCGACCACTCCGAAAGGGTGCGTTCCAGGACTCTGGGGACCCGCCTCCCTCGGGCGCCGCGGCCAAGGACCGGGAATGGGGTCGCTGAGGGGGGGCTTCTAGGCGGAAGGGGGCGGCTCTGAGCCAAGCAGGCCCTGCGGGCGGGTCCCTCCGGGGCCGCGGCGGGCGGCCTGGCGCGCTAACGAGCGGAGGCCCCAGGTGCGGGCCCCACCCTGCGCTGGGGTGGGGGGTAAGGGGGAGCTCGAGGGGGAGGGGAGGGCCCGCGCGCTAATGACTGTTGACAGCGCGCGCAGGGGCCGGCCGGGCCGCGCGCGCCGCTGACAGCTGCTCGGGCGGGGGGCGGGGCGCGGGGCGCAGGGCGGGGGCGAGGCCGCTCTCGCTTCCCCCCACGGCGCACGCGCGTGCGCCTCGGCGGGGAGGGGCGGGGAGAAGCGGGGAGGGGCGGGGAGGTGCGCGCGCGCCGGGCCCGGGTTCGGAGGGCCTGCTGGAGCGGCTCGCGCGGGCTCCTCGCGGGCAGGCAGGTAATGAGAGTAACCATGGCAACCCACCAGAGGAAGTGTATTCTGCAGGAGACGTTAATCCCCTCTCCCCGGAGCTGGGACAGCCTGACTTTCCATTCTCACACAGTAATTAGATACCAGCTGTCAGTGCAGGGGGGACGGCTCCGCGGCTGCAGCCCGGCTGGGGGGGGGGGGCGCACAAAGGGGGCGGGGGGGGGGACGCGGGGAGGAGGGCGTTAAAGACACAGGGACGCTTTCGGGCTGTGGGCCAGGGTGACGCGCCTCCCCCCCCGTCGCCAGCCTCCAGGCGCGCGTCCGCTCACCTGGAGACCCCGCCCGCGCGGGGCCCCGCCCACTCCACACGCACCTGCTGCGCGCCCGCGCGCCCGCCAGCCCGCCCTCGCGTTCCCCCCTCTCCCAGCCCCGCCTCCCCACTCCCAGCGCACCTGCCCTGCGCCCGCTCCCTCCCCCGCGCCCCCGCTAACCATCCCCGGGACGCTGCCCACCTGTCCTTTGTGCGGGCTGGTACCATTCGATCTGGCCAGCTCTCCTTCAGGGAGCGCCCGCTATGTGCCAGGCGCTGTGCCAAGCCTGATCTGTGTAATCCTCACAGACCCTGTGCGGTAGGAGCCTGTGCTGTTCCCCGCCCAAGGCGCAGCGGGGTGTGGCCATTTACCCGGGGTCACGCAGAATTGAACCCCCATCCCGATGCCCATTTAACCACCAAGCTACAGCGCCTCCCCATCGCCTCCACATCCGTTATAGCTTTCGGGGGCCTCAAGGAGACAAAACAGTCACACTGGTAGCTGGCATCGTGGTGCACTTAATGTGTGCCAGATATTCACTGCCTCATTTCACTTTCCCAGCAGCTCTGGGAGGTTTATTACTCTCATCGCAGAGGTGAGGAAACTGAGGCACAGAAAGCTGAGGCGACTGGCATGCCCCCGGTCAGGATGAGCAGAGTGGTGGAGCTGGGATTCAAACCCAGGCAGTCGGACGCCAGGATCCATGCTCCCAGCTACTGGGCACTATTAACTGCACCCCCAGGTTCCTGGTGGCTGGAATGCAACCCAGGTCTTTCACTGTTCAGCCCACCCACATCCCACATCAGTGAGGAGCTGTCTCTTACATAGCCATACCTGAGAAATCTAAGAAGTTCCTAGGCCTAAAGCTACTGCCACATCCCTAATTTCTATCAGGCCTCCCAGGAGCCGTTGCTGTCGCTGTAGGTAGACACTGGGAAATCATTCTAGGCCAGCCTCTCCGTTTCCCAGGTAGGAAAACCAAGACCACCAAGGCCGAAGTCTAGCCCGAGGAGGAGACATCCTGGTGGAGACTTTGGGGGGAGTTCAGTCCCCAAAGGCCCAGCTGTACCTCCTGCCTCCTACCCCACAATCAGGTCTGTGGTGGGCACATCAAGGAGGGGCAGGAAGTGCTGAGAAGCAGAGCAGGCTCCTGTCCCCAGTGGCAGCCGGTGTCTGGGGCTGGAGGAGGCTATCTGATCCCTTCCCCACTGCCCCGGCCATGACCTCCTCCCTCCCTCCATCTCTCCCTCCTCCCTCAAGGCCAGAGTAGCCAGCACCCTGGGCTGCAGCTGAGAACCCTGTGTTCCCCAACCTGGCCCGCATTCCTGGGGGAGGAGGGGTTGGGGGAGGCTGGGCCAAGGGCGTTAGGGACAGGGGTACCCCTGAGGCCGCCCCACCCTATGCAGGCCAAGGCAGGGCTGCCTCCAACCTCACCGTTTCCTGCCTCCGCTCTCCCCATCTCTCAGTAGCGGAGCTGCCTAAATTTGGCTCCAGGAGGGAATGGGGGAGGCGGCAGCAGGCGGGTGCTGTCAGAGGCCAGGGCGCAGCTCCCTGTCTAGCCGGCTGGCATTTTTGCTGTCTGGAGGAGGGCAAGGGGGGGGGCAGCAGCTCTCTCTGGGAAAGGGAGATGTTCGTACCTCCTGACATGCACTGAGTAATGTGCAAACGACATACAAACTGAGCTTCAAATCAGCATCCTAGCCAGGGAACAGCTTGGGTGCTGCTTTTGGGATGAGAACAGAAGGACCAGTGGCCCACTCCCTAGGGGCTCCAGTTGGGGCTGAGTGGAGGGGTACAAGAGTGTCCAGGGCTGGGAGTTGGGAGATTCAGTTTCTCACCAGGTATAGCTTTGGGGCTTCAGCGACTGGACCCTCTGGGTCCCAGCCTGAGGGCAGAGCTGTGGCTTTCTCTGCCTGCTCTGGCATAGTGCTTGGCACACGGTTAAGCACATGAGTTCTGCATCCACTTTGTGCAGGTTTGAACCCTGGCTCTCCACTGGTGAGCTCCTCAACAGTGTACCCAGGTGAATAGGTAGTGAGATTGCGCATCCCTTTTAGTATAGCCACTTCCCTTCCCGGGAAGTTGGGCATAGGGGCATGGCCTGAAGGAACACGGGCTTTGGAATCAGACCTAGATTCCAGGTGTGGCTCAGCCAGCAAGGCTCTGTGGGTCTCACTCCCCTTATCCGAGAAATGGGTTCAGGATCTCAAGGTCAGTTGGGATGTTCCTGGGGGGGGGGGGCCTGGCACACAGTGGGCAGGCACCCCAGAAGTCTTCCCACTGGCCTCAAGTCATGGCTCTCTGCATTCATCCAACCAATTTCTCTGTCCTGTCCCCATCTCCCCTCTCCTCTTTGCCCTCTATCCTGGTTTTTCTCTTGTCTCTAGATAGTTATAAAATTCTCGCAGTCTCTCTCCTCCCTTTCTCCTCACTTGTCTTAGTCACCTCAGACACGTCACTGCCTCTTAGAGTCTCAGTCTGCACATCTGCTAAATGGGGTTCATGGGAGGTGGATGATGAGCTCTGTCTGGAATCTGGGGTGCAACGGGCACTTGACAGGTGGCAACTCTTCTTTATGAGGCCTCCCCTCCCCATGTGTCATCCCAAATGACCAGGAGGGGTGGGCTGTGCCCTCAGCTCTATCGGGTACAGGGCGTTGGGGCCCTGCTTCTCAGTAACTCTGTTTAACCCCAGATAAGTGCTCTCCTGCCCCTCGGCCGGGGCTGATATGAGCTGAATCCAGCTTCCTGCCACCCAAAAGCCACTTCCTGCCAAACTTGAGCTGATACCAGAAGAACTTGTTTTCTGTGCACAGAGCAGTCCTTGGTGGGGCAGCCATCCGCCTGCCCGCCCCGGGTGTGAACATTTTTTCCATTTGCCTGTCTGCCTGGTGGGGATGGGCTGGGGAGGATGAGGACTCTGCCCTCTTCACCTCTGAACCCTAAACCTGCCCGTCCTGCCCTGCCCCACAGGAGCCGCCTATCCTGCCAGCCATCCCTGGAAGGGTGCCAAGTGCCCCTTTGGACCCAGACAGACATGTGTAGGCACATGTGATATACAGGCTGACACAGCCACACACACACCCAGTCACTTTGACAGAGTCCCCACAGCCATGGGCATTTGGGGAAGGGCTCCAGGAGACATGTGTGTGACACCGTCAGATATAGACTCGCACCTGGTCACTGGAGAGAATTCCACACAGCTATACCCAGTCTCAGAGCCACTCACACACATGCACACAGATAGGAATCTCCCATGGGGCTCCCCACACTTGCCCAGCACCCCGCTTCCAGATGCGCTCATTGATTCAACAAATACTCTTTAAGGATCTGCTCTGTGCCCATAGTAAGAATTATTGAAATGGCAACAGATAATTAGGTGACCTGTGGTGCTGCCTCAGTTGCCTTATCTGTGCAAGAAGGAAAAGAGCCCTACCCCACAGGGCTGTTGGGAGGGTTACTGAGCTAACGCATGCCACGGCCCTGGGCTATCGCCCCAAGTGACCAGGAGGAGTGGGGCTGTACCCTCAGACATGGCACCATCTACGTTAGGCTATCTTAGTTAGCCCGGAGCATCCTGTACCCAAGCACCATGCTGAGATCCCACGTACGTTACCTCCTGAGTCCTGGCTCCAGCCCCGGCAGCTAAGGTCACTGTCCCCGTTTTCACAGATGAGGAAACTGAGGCTCAGGGGAGAGGCCCAGAGTCCTCAGGGTGCCCCCACCGGCCCTGTCCCCTGCCACACTCTCACTTTGCTGCTCCAGCCTGCCCCCGCTACCCACCCACATGCCCACCCCCACCCGCACACACTGTTGCCTCTGCCTGGAATGCCCTTGCCACGGGTCTTGGCATGACCAGCTCCTTCTGAACTGCCTACTTACACAGCAACTCCCAAAAGCCCACGTCAGCCCCTGTTCGCTTCCCTCAGAACACTTATCATTTGTGAAACAGTAACCCCCCCCACCCCACTGGACATTAAGGGCCAAGAGCAAGGACCATTTTGTCCTGTCCTCTGGCACACGGTAGGTGCCCCCAACTTCAGAACTAAATGAATAATCCAAGTAGCCTTCTCTTCACAGCTACAGAGGGCAGAGCCTGGAATCAAACCGAGGCTACTCAAGCTAGAGCTCACTTTTCTGATACTGTACTTCTCACACCGCCAGCAGGCACTTCATAACCTGTGAATGAATGAATGAATGAATGAACGAAACCAAGATCTCAGGATCCCGGTCCAGTGCTCCCTAAGCTAAACCTCCTTCATTTCATGGCCGTGTGGACATGAGCCAAGCTCTAGCTGCCTTGGATGGTGGCAGGGCTGACGGGCCGCCTGAAGCCGGCTGTCAGGAGCTCGTCTGGCCACGGCCGCCAGCAGGGGAGACCAGCTGGCGGTGCAGGGTCCATCGGCCCAGGCCTGGAATCTGAGCCGTCCTGAGAGGCCCAGCTTCTCTCCAGGCCCCCACAAACTGGCCTTTGTTCCCCAGGCCGGCCGAGACCCAGCAGCTTGGGCTTTCTCTCTGCCCGCGGCACCCGCGCTGAGCCGGCAGGGTAAATGGGCCAGCCTCCCCTCTGTCCGTGCCCAGGACGTCGCTTCAGGACTAAATGGAGATGTAATTTTCTATACAAATCCATGACAATTTAGATGGAGTGATTGTAATTGGCTTTTCAATGGGGGTTTTGTCCAGCGCTGGTGGCTAGAACTGGGTGGCCTGTTTAAGGCAGGCTCCATTTAAATGACAATAAAGCAATAATATTGAGGACTTGTACAGTGCCCAGAGCCCCTCCTGGGCCCAAGTGGAGCCTCATGTTTATGGATCTGGTCCTTCCCCGGGGCTGTCTGGACAACTGGATGGGGGGAGCACTGAGCCTGGGAGACAGGCTGCCGCATCTTTGAGCTTTCAGATGCGGCTCTGGGACGGCTGGGGCAGGGTCCCCTGTCCACCACTTACCTACTCCCACATTCATTACACACTCACTAACTGGTGCCGCCTGGGGGCTGGCTGCTATTCCAGGTGTTGGGGATGCCAGGATACAGAGAACCCCCTAGGCAGGTCAGGGGGAGGACGGTACAATGGCTAGCACAGCGTGACCCACAGCCAGACAGCATGGTTCACATCCTACCCCTGAGCTCCAGCGCGTCGCTTAACCTCTCTGTGCCTCCGTCTCCCCAGCTGTAATGTGGAGTTGCCATAAAAGTTACCGTGAGGTCGAAGCACCTGGCTAGGCCTCAGCAGCGTGCCTGGCATAGGGAAGGTCCTGTACGGAAGTTACTGCCCTCGTTGATGAAAGGCTCCAGGTCTGGTGTCAGGCTTGCTGGGTGACTGTAGGCACGTGACTGAACCCCTCTAAGTCTCCACTGGCTTCTCTTTAAGGTGGGGCTCTTAGGAGAGCCAACCCCACAGGGTTGTGAGGATTTACGGAGAGAATGCGGGAAAGGGCTTAGCACAGAGCCAGCGCTTGCTCGATAAACATTAGCTCTCTTCACTGTGACGCTCTTCGGCCTTGAGGAGCTCGCCATCCAGTGATAATTATAATGTTGAATGTGGGAGACAGAGAGGGAGAGAAGAACGCTCACGGGAAGCCAGGATGGGGTAGTGCCTGCCGGCAGGGGCTGGCCTGGGAGGGGATGATCCCAAGGGGCCTCGGGAACAGGGTGGGGCATGGGGCTGTGTTAAAGAAGGAAGGCTTCACCAAGGACTTTGGGGCTGGGCCTTAAAGGATGAGTGGCGTTTTTGTCCACAGAAAGGGCAGTTACCAGTGCCAGGCTCTGTGGCCGCAGAGTCCCAGGCAGACCCTTGCGGCCTGGCCTCCTGAACAAGTGATCTGCACCTGTGGGGAAAGCTCAGGTGGGGGAGATGTGGGCAGGTGGGCAGGGAGGCCCTCCTGAAGGAGTGACGTGGAAAGCATTGAGGAAGGGAAACAGCATGTGCAAAGGCCCACAGGTGGGAAGGTGGCTGGCATTGTAGGCGGTGGCGAGTGGATAGCGTGGAGAGACGGGATGGGGGTTGTGGCTTCACTCACAGTGAAACAGGCAGCCACGGAGGGATTTTAAGTAGGCAGGCGACACCATCCAAACTACATTTTTTTCAGGATCCCTCTGGCTGCTTGTGGAAAATGGGCTGCAGAGAGGAAAGGGTAAGAGGGAACGTCGGGAGACCGTGGAGAAGCCATCGGTCACTGTGGGAGGGAAACGGCTGGATCCAGGAAGTGGCAGCACTCAGGAACTCTTGGATGGATGATGGGCGGACAGAGCTGGATGCGGGGCCAGTCCATAAGCGGGGTTGGTGGAAGGAAATGAGAGAAGAGAAATGAGGGCCGCCTCCCACCTCCTCATGCCAGGCTAAGGTTCTTGGGCTTTTTCCTAAAGGCAGCAGGAAACCAACATGGTTTTTCTCGAGGCAGGGAAAGACCATGCTGAGATTTGTGCTTTTGAAAGATCACTCTGGTGGCAAGCTGGAGGGGTGGGAGGTGGTGGGTGGGTGAGGCTAGAGGGAAGAGGGCAGGGGGCGGGGAGCGTGGTGGGTGGGGACTCAGAGGCCTCAACAGGCATTTTGGCCATTGCCCAACTCCAGAAACACACACTTCTTTCTCAGAGAGATCTAAAACTTAGTCCTAGGTCACAGAGCTTGTCAAGAGAGAGATGGGCTCTCACCCCAGAGCCCAGTGCTCTTTTCCCCTTTGGCATCATCTGCCTTGATTGCCAATAAAGTCCATCATGAGTAGTGCTTCAACCTCATTGTCAGCTATAGAGCCCTTACTATGAGGCCAGGAGGTGGGTACTATTATCGTTCCCATTTTACAGATGAGAAAGCCAAGGCTCTGAGAGGCTAAGTCATTCGCCCAAGGGCACACAAGCTGGGAATGGAGAGCCAGACTCAGACCCAGGCAGTCTGACTCCAGACCCACACACCAGATGTCCTAACCAGGCCACAGGCCAAATGAGGCCCATGGACATATTGGGGGGGGGGGGCATGTAGAGATTTATTATAATTTTGAATTTATTACTAAAACATTGGAAAATTTCATGGAAGGAGAAACCCTGAACTTTGGACGGAACTTCCCGATGTTGGCAGCCTCAGGACCCAGTCCTTGAACCTCGTCCATCTCGTAGCCTCGAGGGGAGGTCACACCTCCAGCCTGCAGCTCTCCTCTGCCTCCATGTGGCTGGCTGGCCAAATCTGAAAGCGACTGAGTAGGGCCCCTCTAGATGGCCAGGGAAAGGCATCCATCCATTCATCCAACAAGTGTTTGGACCACCACCCCCTCCACTGCCCAGCCATCCACCAGCTCTCCTCCAGCAGAAGCCTCCTCCATCCCCACTCACTCAGGCCAAACCCTGGAGCCGTCCTGGGTTCCTCCTGCTTTCTCCCACGTGCCCCACGCCCATTCCATCCACCAGCAAAGCCTGTTCGCTCCACCTTTAAACTACACCCAGAATCCAACTGCATCCTACAACTCCCCGGGCTCCTGACCTCCTGGCCCAGGGCCTGTGGGGCACCTGGGAAAGGCATGCACTGGCATTCAAGGGCCCTGGGGCCTGGCTCCCGTCTCCCTTCTCTGGGTCTCAGTTGCTTCATCTGTAGGAAGGGTGAGATAAAGTGTGTCATTTGACTCCTATTGTCCGTTTGTCCAGATTTTGGAGCTAGACACTTCATATTAAGATCCTAATTCCTTTCTGGCCTAGGAAGGACACCCTGACGGCAGGTCAGGAGCTCTCTGGGGTAGAAGCTGTCTTGTTTACCGCTGACTAGATCCCCAATATCTACCAGAGCCCAGTACAGACTAGTCACTCAGGAAACATTTATTGAATGAACAAAGGAATGAATGAATCCTCAAGTCACTCCAAAGGAACCCTGGGCATTCGCTCACTTACAGAGACCTTAATTTTCCCATCTGAGAAACAGAGTAATCTAATGCCTTGCCTTTCTTCTTGTAAAAATTAACATTTATTGAGCACTTATTATGCATCAAGCGCTGGTCTAAGCATTTTACATATATTAACTCATTTACTCTTTTTTAAAGATTTTTATTTTTTTAAATATTTATTTATTTTTGGGAGACAGAGAGACAGAGTCCAAGCAGGGGAGGGGCAGAGAGAGAGGGAGAAACAGAATCTGAAGCAGGCTCCAGGCTCTGAGCTGTCAGCACAGAGCCTGATGCGGGCTCGAACCCACGAAGTGTGGGATCATGACCTGGGCCGAAGTCAGAAGTCCAACCAACTGAGCCACCCAGGCGCCCCTTAATTTTTTAAAGTAATCTCTACACCCAATGCGGGGGTCGAACTTACAACCTCAAGATCAGGAGTTGCATCCTCTACCGACTGAGCCAGCCCACTGGTTTACTCTTCACTGTAACCCTGGAAAGTATGAACAGCTCCCTTTTATGATTGAAGAAACTAAAGCCCAGAGAGGTTAAGTGACATGACCAAGGTCACACAGCTTATAAGTGGCTGGGCCAGAGACCACCCTAAGCAGCCTGACTTTAAGAACTCTCATTCTTAAACACTCTTTCAGGCTGCTTTCAAGAAGAAATGAGGTTTGGGGAATCCTGCCCCAGGGAGGCAGCCCATGTTGCAGATGGGGGTATGTTGGGCAGGGATGCCAGCAGTTTCGTGGCTCCCTATTGCTGGTCACATGAGACCCAATACCCGCATCTGGACTCAAGGTCCCTGGATGTAGCCCCAGCCACATCTCCTCCTCACCCCGGCCCCAGCATAAATCTAATGTGCCAGCGGTCCTAGCTGCCTCTCTTCCCCATCAGACCAGGGCTGTCCTGCCTCTGTGCCTGGACACACACTGTTTCCTCTGCTTGAAGTGCCATCACCTAGCTCCTGAGCCATCCCTCCTCCAAGTTTCATTCAGTGCCCTTCTACCCACTCCCCCCTGCCCCATGAAGACTTCCCTGATCCCTAGCCATATGTCTTGCCTTTGATTTCCTGTAGCACTTTGCCCACAAGGATAATTAGTGTATCTGGATATGCCAGTAGGTATATGAACAAGGTCATTTTACAGATGAGGAAACTGAGGCACTAAGAAGGGAAGTGGGTTGCCCAAAGTGATATGGGATGCAATCAGGACTGAACCCACATTTGCCTGACCCAAAGCTAGACCTCTGAGTCAGACCATGTCTCCCAAAATCTGTCTTTGAGCCTTAGCTGCCTTCCTTACAAGGGGGGACGCAGCCCGAGGGCAAAGGCCACTCTGCACTTCTGGGACAGTGCCAGGCATATAGTAGGTGCTCACTCAAGACTTCCTAGTGATGGGATGGCCTTTGCCTTCTGCATAAGTAAGTGCGGTTTTAGAAAGAGATCTTCCAGGGACCACGTGCAGAGTTGGCATTCTCTCAGTAATCATCTGGCAGGGGCTCAAGGCACTCCGGAGGCACAAGGGGGATAGGACGGTGGGAAGTTGGCCGGGTCAGGAGTTGGAGAGACCATATGACCTTAGGTCACTGTAAAGTGGAGATTTAAATCTCACCATCAGCGTCATTGTGAGGAGATGCCTCTATATAGTGAGCAGTCAGTATACAGTTACCATGGTTATTAATTAATGGTTCATATTCTGGACATTTCCACCAGGAGTGGGGGGCACTATTAAAGACCAAAAAACAGGGGCACCTGGATGGCTCAGTCAATTAAGCATCCAACTCTTGGTTTCTGCTCAGGTCATGATCTCAGTTTGTGAGTTCGATCCCCACGTCAAGCTCCACCCTGACAGCACAGAGCCTGCTTGGGATTCTCTCTCTTCCTCTCTGCCCCTCTCTTGATTACTCTCTCTGTCTCTCTCTCAAAATAAATAAATAAACTTAAAAATAATTAAAGACCAAAAAACATATCATCCCCAGACCCAGCAATTCTACTCCTTGATATATACACTCACACGTGTATGAAATGGCCATCTACATTCAAGGATGTTCATTGAAGTATTTTTTATGAGAGAAAAATATTGGAAACAGCCTAAATGTCCATTAACAGAGGACCAGGTAAATAAATAATGGTACACCCATAAAATCGAATACTACACAGCTATAAAAAAGAATAAAGAAGTTCTTTATGTTCTGACCTACTTATGCATTGACAGTACATAAATTTACTGTTTAATGGAAAAACAACCTGAAGAATGTAAGTGTTAAAACTATCAAGCTCCTAGAAGAAAACGTAGGGATAAATCTTTGTGTCCTTGGATTAAGCAAGGGTTTCTTAGATATGACACCAGAAGAGCAAGCAACAAAAGAAAAATTAGACAGGGGTGCCTGGGTGCCTCAGTCGGTTAAGCATCCGACTTTGGCTCAGGTCATGATCTCACGGCTTGTGAGTTGGGCTCTGTGCTGACAGCTCAGAGCCTGGAGCCTGCTTTGGATTCTGTGTCTCCCTTTCTCTCTGCCCCTCCCCCACTTGTGCACATGCACTCTCTCGCTCTCAAAAATAAACATTAAAAATTTTTTAAAATAAAAAAAGAAAAATTAGACAAATTGGATTTCATAAAAATAAAAAACTTTGGTGCTCCAAAGGACACCACCAAGAAAAAGAAAACAGGGGTGCCTGCCTGACTCAGTCAGTGGAGTGTGGGACTCTTGATCTCAGGATCATGAGTTCAAGCCCCATGTTGGGTATAGAGCTTGCTTTAAAAAAGAAGAAGAGGGGCGCCTGGGTGGCTCAGTCGGTTAAGCGGCCGACATTGGCTCAGGTCATGATCTCGCGGTCCGTGAGTTCGAGCCCCGCGTCAGGCTCTGTGCTGACAGCTCAGAACCTGGAGCCTGTTTCAGATTCTGTGTCTCCCTCTCTCTGACCCTCCCCCGTTCATGCTCTGTCTCTCTCTGTCTCAAAAATAAATAAACGTTAAAAAAAATTAAAAAAAAATAAAAAAGAAGAAGAAGAAGAAGAAGAAGAAAATGAAAATGAAAAGAGAACTCACAGAATGTAAGAAAATACTTGCAAATCCTATATCTGATAAGGGATTTTTATCTACAGTATATAAAGAAGTCTTATAACTCAATAATAAAACAACAAATAATGCAATTAAAAATGGTCAAAGGAGGGCGCCTGGGTGGATCAGTTGGTTAAGCATCCACTTTGGCCCAGGTCATGACCTCACGTTCGTGAGTTTGAGCCCCGCATCAGGCTCTGTGCTGACAGCTCAGACCTGGAGCCTGCTTCAGAATCTGTGTCTCCCTCTCTGTCCCTCCCTGGTTTGCGCTCTGTGTCTGTCTCTCTCAAAATTAAATAAACATTAAAAAAAATTTTTTTTAATGGTCAAAGGATCTAAACAGACATTTCTCTAAAGAAGACACACAAACAGCCAATAAGCACAGGGAAATGCAAATCCAAACCACCATGAGATACCATTTCACATGCACTTAGAATGGCTCTAATCAAAAAGACCTACTAGTAAGTGTTGGCAAGGATGTGGGAAAATCAGAAGCCTCACGCACAACACTAATGGTAGGATATTATAAAATGGTGCAAACGGTCTGGCAGTTCCTCAAAAGGTTAAACATAGAGTTACCATATGACCCAGGAGTTCCACTCCTAGGTGGAAGATAACTGAGAACATATTCCCCAAAACTTGGACATGACTATCCGTAGCAGCATTATTCATAATAGCGCAAATGCAGAAACAACCCACATGTCAACCGACTGTTGAACGGATACATCAAATGTGCTATATCCATAACAGGGAATTTTATTTGGTAATGAAAGGGAATGAAATACGTGCTACAACATGGACAAACCTTGAAAAACTATACGAAGTAACAGAAATCAGACACGAAGGACCACACGTCGTATGATTCCATTTAGAGGAAATTCCAGGTAAGGCAAATCTACAGAGAAAGAAGCAGATCAGTGGTTGCCCGGGACTGGGGGAGCAGGGGCGGGGGAGTGAAGATTGATTGCTGATGGGTATAGAGTTTCTTCCTGGGATGATGATAAGCTTCTCAAATGGATTGTGGTGATGGTTGCACAACTCTGAACAGACCAAAATCCACTGAATTGTATTTTATTTTTTAATGTTTTTTAAAACTTATTTTGAGAGACAGAGCACATGTGCATCAGAGAGGGGCAGAGAGAAAGGAGAGAGAGAATCCCAAGCAGGCTTCATGCCGTCAGCACAGAGCCCGACAAGGGGCTTGATCCCACCAACTGTGAGATCGTGACCTGAGCCGAAATCAAGAATTGGACGCTTTACTAACTGAGCCACCCGGTGCCCTTGAATTATATTTTAAATGGGCGAGCTGTGTGGTGTGTAAAGTATATCTCAAAAAAGCCATTTTAAGAAAAAAAAGCAACCTGCAGAATATTTGTACAACATATTTTATGTAAAAATAGAAAGAAACCCCACAAATATATATGTGTGTGTGTGTGTGTGTGTGTGTGTGTATGTACACACACACACACACACACACACACACACACACAGACACATCTCTGGAAGGACACTCAAGAAATAATAATGGTTGCCCCTGGGGAGGGGAGCTCTCAGTGGCTGGCAGGCAGGAAGGACTAGGAAGTAGAATTTTTTTTCTCCCTATACATGAGTACCTGATGAACTGTTTCTGTTTTTGTTTTTTTTAAGAAATGAGATTCTATTACCTTTGCAAAATGTTACACTCTAAAACAAACAAACAAACAAACAAGAAAACAAACGCCCGGTGGTTTATTAGTGGCCCTCAGCCAGAGGATGGGTTGGGCCAGGCGGCTCTGAACACAGGAGATGGAGAAGAAAACCCAACCTGACAGTTTTCCAAGCCTTACCAACATCTAGCCTCACACAAGCCCTGCCAGCAGGTTTCAGCACCAGCCCCAGTTCCACCAGCAAATCCTGTGGCTCCTCCCTCAACCAAGCCTAGAATCTGCCCACTTCTCACCATCCAGGGGCACCATTCAGGGCCAGGCTGCCATCCCTTCTCACCTGGCTCGCTTGGATCATGGCACCACCCTACTCCCAGCTTCCACCCTTCCATCTGTACTCCACACGGATCTGTCCTTGCCACCTGCCCCCATACCCTGGGCATCAGCCCACTGACTGTTTCTCCGACTCCCCAGGCACTTCCTGCCTCAGGGCCTTTGCACTTGTTCTGCTGTCTGTCTAGATACCCACATGGAGGCTCCCTCACCTCCAACATTTCTCTGCTCTGATGTTGAACCCACGAAGCCAAGAGATCATGACCTGAGCCAAAACCAAGAGTCAGATGCTTAACCGACTGAGCCACCCCAGGTGCCCCTGTACCTTTTCTAGAAATCTAAAATTGTTCTAAAATAAACTGTTCATATAAATGTTTTAAATGTGTTGAATAAAAGCACAAATATACAAACTGAGGCTCAAACTTGTGGGCACTTGCCACAGCTACATAGCCAATGAAAACCAGGGACTCGTGGGCAAAGAGACCCAGCAGACAGCCCCCAAGAGAGGAGGCTACTATCACCGGACATCTATTTATTTTGCAATGAAGGGCAATGCTGTATTGGGAGAGGGGGAGTTTTTCTTTCCACATAGCACAGGGGGCTCAGGCATTCTACTGAGAATCCACACCTGGTCTTATAGAGCTCACAAGTGAGGCACACGCAAACAGGCACCTCCCCAGAAAATTGTCCTTTTCTCCTTGGTCCCCAGGAGGCCCAGACAGCCTCTCCAAATCATGATAAAGTTTGCCAAGGCTTTTCTTGGGTCTGTTGCTCAGGATCTCAAGCTGGGTCACACAAATCAGGGTAGCAGATGAGGAAGGGCTAAGAAAGAACAAGAGTGGTCTGGGCAGGGAAGAGAAAAGGAACGACTCATTTAAAAAAAATGTTTACTTATTTTTGAGAGACAGCGAGAGAGAGCACAAGGGGCAGAGAGAGAGACAGAGAATCCCAAGCAGGCTCCGCACCATCAGCACAGAGCCTGACACGGGGCTCGAACCCACAAACTTCTAGGGGCTGCCATCGGACAAGACGTTTCAGGCTTACGTGACCTCATTCCAGGCTCCCCAACCGTGCAAGGCTGATTTGGTTACTCCTCTCTCACCAGCAAGGAACCCAATGATTGGAAAAGGATGCAGAAGGGGGTTATGAAGCAGCCGCAGTAGGACGCCATCTCTCCACACCCTCCCTGCACTCTAGCCACGCTGGCTCCTCTCTGAACCACATCTAGGCCAAATGCTCCCTCCTGCCACCTGGCCTTTGCCCATACTGTACCCTCTGCCTGAATCACTCTTTTTTTCCCAATTACTAAGCTAACTTCTTTTGTTTTTGTTTGTTTGTTTGAGAGAGATAGTGAGCGAGGAGGCAGGGGCAGAGGGAGAGAGAGAGAATCTTTTTCAAAAAATTTTTAATGCTTATTTTTGAGAGAAAAAGAGACAACACATACGCGGAGGAGGGGCAGAGAGAGAGGTAGACACAGAATCCCAAGCAGGCTCCAGACTCTGAGCTGTCAGATGCAGGCTCGAACTCACGAACCATGAGATCATGACCTGAGCCGAAGTCAGATGCTCAACCGACTGAGCCGCCCAGGTGCCCTGAGAGAGAGAGAGTCTTAAGCAGGCTCCGTACTCAGCATGGAGCCCGACACGGGGCTTGGCCCCACGGCCCCAGGATCATGACCTGAGCCAATATCAAGGGTCTGACACTCAAACCAACTGAGCCACTCAGGCACCCCTACGCTAACTTCTATTTGACTTTGAGGCTTCAGCTCACGTGCTGAATTGTGTCTCTCCACTCCTCCCCACTGCAAATTCCTATGTTGAAGGCCTGACCCTGTACCTCAGAACGTGACCGTATGGAGACAGGGTCTTTAAAGAAGTAGTTAAGTTAAATGAGGTTATTAGGGTGGGCCCTAGTCCAATACGACTGGTGTCCTTTTAAGAAGAGGAGCCTGGGACACAGAGACATAGGGAGGGAGGCCCAGGTAAAGACACAGAGAGAAGACAGCCACTTGCAAGCCGAGGAGGGAAACCGCAGAAGAAACCAACCTCCAACAAAGCGGCCTTCGATGCATCGCCTCCAGAACCGTGAGAAAATAAACCTCTGTTGTTTGAGCCCCCAGTCTGCAGTATGTGACTATGCAGCCCGAGCAAATGACTGGGGCACCTCAGAGAAGCCCTCCCCGACGCCCTAAGCCTACGTCGGGCCCTTGTGAGCACCACTGCCTTCATGGCACCTCTCACAATGGCCATGCTGTTTACTTGTGCGACTATTTAGTCAGCGGCCATCTCTCCCGGTAGATGGTGACCCTCATGAGGGCGCCGACGGGGTCAGCCATGGTCTCCACCAGGGTCCAGCACAGTGCCTGCACACAGTAGGTGCTCCATAAACAAGTGCTGAGGGAATAAGGGATAAGCAAAGCTCCGTGGCCCTGGGGAGTTCTCTTGCCCCCCCTTTGTGCCCGTTTCCCTGATCATGAAACAGCAAATCCAAGGCTTCTGGAACTTTTAAACTTCATTCCCCTTCTGAAGCAAATATTAATTTGTGGAGTGGGGGTCTGCCCTGAGGCCCCTCTGCTCTGCCAGGCTTGGTTCTGCCCAGCAACTTTAAATCAAATCCTTGCTGGAAAAGGGTAAAATTAATTCGCAGAGTCTCCAGAAGGTTCCTCACCCTCCGCTACCTGTCCCTCTGTCTCCTTGAACCCCGTTCTTCCTTGCTCCTCAGTTCTGGTGCTGCCTGAATCTGGCCACCTCCCTGGGGTGCATCCAAAAACTTCACTCCCCCAAAACCTCACCCCTGGAGAACCTGGAGACGTGAACTGGAGGCTCAGAAAGGGAAAGACAGTGGCCCAAAGTCACACAGCCAAGCAGGGACTGGTGCATCTGTGAATCTCTGCTGAGGGCCCAGTCCCATCTCACAGGGCATCAGCCGTGGTATCTGCCCACAAAAGTGTCCTCAGCCCTGGGGAAACTGCCCTGCCCCCTCCCCTCCATTCACCCCACCCAGCAGATCTGCTCTGGACTGAGAAGAGACTGGCCAGAGCCAACCTCAGGCACAGCAGATGTCCTGGGGCACAGAGAGAATGCGGCCTGCCCAAGCCCACACAGTCAGGAAAGAGTGGGGCCAGATCTGGGTTGTGTAATATTGATCCCGCCCCTGCTGTAGGACAGAGCGGGGAATCTTAGGACTTGGGCAGTCCTGAGTTCAAATCTAGCCATGTGGTCTTAGGCAAGGGACTCCATGGCTCTGGGATGTTTTTCCTCAACTGTAACGTTGGGGTTCATGGCATCTACCTGGTGGGATATGAGGAAGGTTCAGGGAAACGATGTTAAGGTTAACATTCATTCATGCGTGTCAACTTTAAAGGTGAAGAAGCCATTAACCCAGAGCCTACCACTCAAAGTGGGGTCCACCCACTCAGTCCACTCCGTAAAGTGGGGTCCACCCTCACCCCCCGCACCCCGCCCCCAATGATGGGCCCCCTCGCTGCTGAGCTGCCCTGTGGTCCCATCTGCGGGGTCACCGACTCTCTTCATTCCTCAGTTTGTGGACAGTGCCGAAAGTATTCAGGGTAGCCAGTTAGAACTTCCTTAACTTCTCCTTGGTGTCTACTTACTGCTTCTACAGAGACACCCTCTGAAAGTAGGACCCTGGGCCTCCTCTGCAGGGACTTCGGGAGCAACCCAGCCAGCTTCCCAAATCTTCCCATTTGGGCATGCCCAGTGCTCGGGCAGTGACAGGATCAGGGGAGGCTCTGCTCCCTACCAAGCTCTGTGACCTCTGGCAAGCCCTGAACGACTGACAGGGAGCAAACTCTTGACATGGACCAGTTCTCTCTAGCTCTAGAAACAGGCTCTGTACATAAGCATTTGCCTCTGTATGCATCAGCTGGCTCTGGAAAGACAACGGGCTGGTCACAGCCGTGCCTTGGGAGAGGGGAACTGGGCAACCGGGGAAAGAAAAGGGGCAGGAAGGGAATTTTTACCGTAATTTTTAAAACGGTCAAGTTTCAAATCATGTGAATGCACTGTGTATTTAAACGAAATTACAAATATAACAGAATCTAGGATTCAGCACCCCAAGTTTGCACGGGCCTCTGCCATTACTGCAGGTAACTGACAACCGGCTAGAGAGGAGTGGCTGATACACAGCGAGCTGAGAGGGGTCATTTCACCTTACGGGCCTCGGTGTCTCCTCGGGATCGAGGTAGCTATTGAAAGCCATGCCATAATCTAACCCCAACTTGCTAGTCTCTCGAGATCAGCTCTGGGGGGCGGGCGAGAACCAGTCTATCACGGGAGCCATGGGCTGAGGGGATGAGCTCGTGAAAGCCCAAGTGGCCCAGCACTGTGAACGGGGCTATCAGGGACATCACCCAGGCAGCCCCCTTGTTTTACTGATGGGGAAACTGAGTCACGGAGCTGGAAACGGACTATGTGCCTAGATGACACCACCAAACTGGGCATAACACCACCCCACAGCCCAGCACCACGTGTCTCCTGACAGAGGCATTTGGAGGGGGCTCCGTCTATACTAAAATCGCCCCTGCCCCCTCAAGAGGCCACATGGGCAGGTGGAGATTCTGGCCGTACACGGCTCCTTCTGCAGCCCAGGGAGGATGGAGGGTCGGCTGCACTAGGCCTGGCTGGGCCTTGCAGGCTGCAGTATGGAGTCTGGTCTTTGTCCTAAGAGCCCCTGGGGAGCCACTGAAGGGTTTTAGGCTAGGAACTGATGCTCTCTGATTTATGTTTCAGAAGATTGCTCTGGCTGCTGGGTGGAGAATGGACTAGAGGGGCAAGAGAAGGAGCAGGAGACTGATGCACAAGCCGACACAGCCTGGGCCAGACACGGAGCAGTGGGAGAGCTTGAATGGGTCCAAGGAAAGTGAGCTGATCGCAAATGGCAAAAGTATATTTGCCCCTGGGTTGTAAGTTCCCGGGCCCTGGACATGTTTAACTGAGCCCAGGCCACAGCATGACAGAGCTATTATAGTAGGGACTTGATAAGTTGGACCATAATGCCAAGATTCCAGGTCACCTCCTCCAGGAAGCCATCCCTGACTTCCAAGGCTGTGTCGGCAGCCCCGAAGCATCCCATATCACAGCACTCATTATCCTGGGACACAATCACTGGTTTCCAGATCTCTGTGCCCTTTCCCACCAAGAAGGCAGGGGCTACTTTGCTTCTCTCTGGATTCCCAGTCGTCAGCAAAGAGCCTGGCACACAGTAGGACCTCATATATCACTCCCCCTCCCTTTCTTTCCCTTGTCTCCGCAATACCCCTTCTCTCAGGTCTTTCACCTGGGTATCCTTAGTGTCCAGCCCAGATGCTGGCACACAGTAGGTGCTTGGTAAATGTTTCTCTCTCTTTTTTTAAAGATTTTATTTTTAAGTGATCTCCACACTCAACACAGGACTCGAACTTATTACAACCCCACAAGTAAGAGTCACATGCTTTACCAACTGAGCCAGCCAGGCGCCCCTCAGTAAACATTTCCTGAAATGGATCATCTCTCCAGCAGATGTAACACACAGTAGGAGTTAAATGTTCGGCCCCTTCCTCTTAAGGGCGGGCAGCCTCTTCCTTCTTTGTTCAATACTGCACTGCTCTAAGTACTATTAGCTTTATTTTGCAGACGAGCTAATGGAGGCCTAGAAAGGTGTGGGGATCTGCTTGAGCCACACAGCTGTCCAACAGCAGAGCAGGGATTTGAACCCAGGCTGTCAGGCTCCAGGACCGTACCGTGTGGTCTCATTCTGAGGGCCCAGCACTCCACTGTTCCTGGCACATATGAGGTGCTGAGACGTGTCTGTAGCGGACCTCAGAAGGACACAGTCATCCCCAAACCAGCTGCTATAGAGAGCTGCAGCGCGATCCCACTCTCCTCCCAGGCTTGTGTCTCCCTCCCGCCCAGTGGGCCAGGCCGTCCCTGGGGGCTGCTGCCAGCCCAGGCCTGTCCAGGCCCCACCGCCCACGCGGCCTTCCCTGAGCCGCCAGCAGGCCGGCAACGTGGCCTGCCCCGGGGGACTGAGCCTGGGCCGCAGGGCAGCCCAGACAAAGGCCGGCAGCGTGCCCAATCCCCTGGCACTCGGTCTGCCTCCTCCTCCTCCTCCTCCTCCTCTCTCTCTCTCTCTCTCTCTCTCTCTCTCTCTGTCTCTCTCTCCCTCTCCAGGGCCCAGGTTGGGGGCACTGGCAGAGGTTATTTTCAAAAAGGAGGTGGAAGAAAGGATGAGGGACTGGACTGGACAGCCCTAAGGGCAGAGGCTGGAGCAATCAGAACGATGGTCCGGGGACAGGGCAGTCCCGCAGGGCTGAGCCGCCCAGAGATCAGGTGGGTGGGGGGGCTGGCACCCAGCAGGTGCCAACCGAGGTTTGCTGAATAATGGGTACAGAGTACTGTCAGGATCGGGCCCTGGCCACACAGCAGCACTGAGCCTTCCAACCAGAGGGGGCTTCAGGCTTCTACCAAAGAGAGCAGGTATCAAACTACGAATTCTCTCCCCAGTTTAGCTGGGAGGAAACTGAGGTTCAGAGAGGCAAAGTGACTTGCCCAAGGTCATAGTTGCAAGTGGGGCAAATGTGAGCCCCACCCAGGTCCATGTGATGGCAATAGACCTTATGCTTCCCACTGCCCTTATTGTCTCTTTACAAATAACAATAAAAATAGGGGGCGTCTGCGTGGCTCAGTCGGTCAGGCGTCCAACTTGGGATCAGATCATGATCTCACAGTTCCTGAGTTTGAGCCCCCACGGGCCTCTGTGCTGACAGCTCGGAGGCTGGAGCCTGCTTCGGATTCGGTCTCCTCCCCCCTTTCGGCCCCTCCCCCCTTCGCACTCTGTCTCTGTCTCTCTCTCAAAAATAAATAAACATTAAAAAAAGACAATAAAGGGGGGCCTGGGTGGCTCAGTTGGTTGAGCGTCCAACTTTGGCTCAGGTCATAATCTCACAGTTCATGAATTTGAGCCCCTCATCAGGCTCTGTGCTGACAGCTTGGAGCCTGGAGCCTGCTTCTGATTCTTGTGTCTCCCTCTCTCTCTCTGTCCCTCCCCCGCTCATGCTCGCACACTCTCTCTCTCTCTCTCTCAAAAATAAACATTAAAAATTTTTTTTAAAAAACAATAAAAATAGAAACAATAATTACTATTTACTGAGCATTTAATATGTGCCAGGCACTGTGGCTAGGGCATTACCTATATTGAATCATTTAATCCTCATAACAACTCTATGAGGTAAGAGCTATTATTACGCCCATTTTACACATAAAGAAAATGAGGCCCAGCAAGGTAAAGTAATGTGACCAAAATCAAACAGCCAGGATGTGGTGGAGTGGGGTTTCAATCCAGCCATCTGGAGCCTGCACACTAAACACCGTTCCATTCCGGATGGATGGATGGATGGATGGATGGATGGATGGAGCGGCTGATGGATAGGAGCTCTGCTTTGTGCACCAGGCCTGCAGCTGGACACCCAGTAGGTGCTTGGCTAGCAGTTGCCATGACAACGCTGTGCTTTCTCCTGCAGCCCCTGTAGAAGGGGCCTCGTGTCCCCAGCAGAACTGGAGCTTGGGGGCCATGGGCCCCGTGCCCGGGCTGCCGGGGCGGCCCGAGCTCCCTCACTGAGCTGAGCTGCGGCATGACGGATGCGCCCGCCGCCGCGGGGAGCCCGGGGTAGAGCAGTTGCCTGGAAACAGGCTGCTCTGGCGGCCCACACTCAGACCTTTGTCACCATCTCAAGGACCTTTTATTCCTCCTCCTTTCTCGCTGGAGCCAGACCCGGCACACAGGTGAGAAGCTGCAGCCAATGCCACCCGCACAGGGGACCCACGAGGGGCCCACGGCCCCAGGTGGGGGAGAGGGAGGCAGACGCAGGAGAGACAGGGGAGGCCAGAGGCCGAGCCAAGGCGGGGGAAATGGTGCTCCGCAGGCGGCCCAGCCACGGCCTGGAAAAATCCTGATGCTGGGATGATTCTCTTACTGGCTTTATTTCTCCCAGTTTCTCTGACAAGAAATGAGCTTTAGTCCTTTTTCTTGCGGCGCAATACTGGAAACATTAGCTTTTGGAACTGAGGGTGGTACCAGAAGAGATCTGGGCAGAGCTGAGCCTCTGGGCAGCGAGGGGGGGGGGGGGATGCTGCCCAGGGCAGGCGGACAGGTGTAGTGCCCCCCACAGAGCAGGTGCTAATTGGCCCTTGTGCTGGTGGGCCCGAGAGGGGATTAGTGGGGCCCAAGGGAACTGGCTGGGGACTGAGCCACACCCAGCCAAGGCCCCTGCCTGGGGACAGGGTGTGGAAGGGCTAAGAGCAAGCACTGGGGGGCCAGACCAGTCTGGGCTCAGGTCCCAGCTCTGTCCCTTAAGCGAGTCATTTCTCTGTGCCTCAGTTTCCTCCTAAGTGAATGGGGACGGCCTGCCTAGAAGGGCCGTCATGAGAATGAAATGATATATTCCTTACAAGGCACCCAGCATAGAGTGAGCGCTCCACGAAAGATCACGGGTGCCTTCTGAGGAGGACCGGAGGGTGCCCAGACCCAGCCGTGTCACAGGGACGATCTCAGTCTCCCCCAGGCACTCGTGGAGGCAGGTCTACAGCCTACTCACTGGACACACACAGTGCTCAAGCTCCAGGAGCAATGCGGGGTTTGCCTGGGTCGGACACCCAGGGAGGAAAGACGCCAGGCTGACCCCGTCAGGTTCCCAGGTGGCACAGCCACCATCTTAACCTCCCCCAACGAATGGGGCTGCGGCTAGACTTGGAACATCAGATCTCAAGCCTCCTGCCCCAAACCTTCCTTGGCCCTCCATGGCCCGGATGGAATCCAGGAGTATTTGCTGGGCATCAGAGGCCTCAGCGAAGTGGCCCTGTTCACTGCAGCTTTGAGCAGTGCTTCGCGCCTCTGCAAGGCTATCTCCTCTGCCCAGGACACCCACCCTCTGCTTAGCTCCAAGATGAGTTGAGCCTTGGCTCTAGGATTCACTATTCCCGAAAGCCTTCCCAACATGGCATTCTTCAGACCAAGCCAGGGGCCCCTTGTCCTGTGCTGGGAGACTCTCTATGAACCTCCACCCACAGCCCTGAAAGATGTCCTCTCTGGACTCCAGGCCAGGGGGGAGAACGCACCTGGCCTGACATCCGAGTCCTAGTGGGCAGAGGCCACCGCCCGAGTCTCTGCCCCACCTCAACCGGCCACATCTACCTGGTGGCAGCCTCTGTCCTGGGCCGTCCGCCTCATAGTCTCGGCCCCTGAGCAGACGGCTCATTTGTGCTGTCCTCCTGCGCTAGGCCCCGCCTCATACATACAGCCCCGCCACACAGGCACAGCCTGCCACACTGCCCTCCCCGTGCTGCCCAGCAGCCTCCTGTCCATCCAAGTCCACTTCAGACCCTCCCTCCTCTGGAGCCTTTTCCTGACCACCCAAACCACAGGCAGTCCTTCCATCTGCTTTTCCTGCCTCCCTTCTGTGTGCTCCTGAGGCAAAGGGAGCTAAGACAGGAGGCAGGGGGAGGGAGGGAGAAGAGGGGGAAGAGGAGAGGGGGGGAAGAAGCTCCACGTGTATCAGCACCTACAAGCCCTACACTAGGCACGTGACCACACAGTATCTCAATTATTTCATTGCATCACTTAGAGGAGCGAAATGAAGTTCAGGCTCAGGGAGACTAAGCTTCTCGATCGCCTGGGGGCCCGAGGCCTAGCTGGGCTTCTCCTGCTGCCTATGAAGCTAGAGTGGCCCTACAGGGTCCCCAGGGGGTTGTCACTGGGCTTACATTCCTTGTGTTCTCTCACCTGAGCCAGCACAGACCCAAGGCCGTGGCAGTGGTGACAACAATAACGGTAATAATACTGCCCGCTGATAACGACACCGTTCAGGTGCCGGTCTCCAAACCCACACAGTCCTACAGTTAAAGGTGAGGAAACTGCTGCCCAGAGAGGCAAAGCAACTTAGCCGAGGTCACACAGCTAAAAAGTCACAGGGCCGGGATCTGAACCTCATGGCTGAAAGGCCGTGACGTCCCAGAGCCCAGGACATTGCTGGGTCTCCCAGCTGAGCCGGCACCAGCTGTAGGCAGCTGTAGCCCCAATTCTGGCCACCAGGCCCTGAGCCTGTCCCTCGTGGCCACCCGCTAATTAGCCAGGCGGCTTCTGCTTGCTCAGTGGCTGCTTTGGATAATTCTCCCAGGGAAGGCCGAGCTTGCAGGAGCAGGAAAGGTAATTGCTAATTTGCACGAGAGGAGACAAAGGGGACAAAGGCGCCCTTGGCCGCCCAGCGCAGCCTGAGCGGGTCCCACATCCTCCACCTCACCCACTACCCACCGGGACAGACTCCCGGGACGTGTCTGTCCGCAGGACACATCCACAAAGCCCCCAGCCAGGCTGGGTCACTGGACCAAGCCCCAGGAAGAGCCAAAGAGTGTAACGGCCCCTGGCCTCCTGTCGAGCCCTGCAGGGAAGGGGTAGACAGGGAGCTCAGCGATTTCAAAACAAACGACCCCTGTAAGTGTTCTTCCATTTTCTGGGCACTCTGTACTGCTGCCCATGAACCTCACAACAGCCTGGGGGTGGTACTCCTCTCGGCTCCGTTTCCAGGTGAGAAAACTGATGCCCTGGGAGTGGTAGTGGCTGCCCAAGGCCACCCCGCTAAGAGGTGAGGGAGGCAGGAGGCGCCCTCCGCTGTGCCCTCAATGGGGACTGTCCAGTTCCCCTCTCCCATTTTGCAGCTGAAGAAACGGAGGGCTGGAGTCTATGTTACAGAATAAGTACAGGCTCTGGAGTCCCCGCTCTGCTCTCACGGCCTGTGTGCTTCAGGACATAACCTTGCCTCATCGTGCCTCAGTTTCTTTGTCTAGAAAATGGGCCTAGAAACCCCCGAGTTGTGTGGGCACTGAGGAAAGGCACGGGGGCCTTAAAGGCGCTGAATACAGAGGGGCTCCCTGACCTCTCCTTCAGAGGGTCACATGGTCGGTCTAGTGCCCCACAGCGGGCTGGTGCAGGGTGGCGCTAGAACCCGGGGCCCGTGAGATGAGGGTTGGGGCTGCAGCAACAGAGGAGCAGAAACTGGTGGGCAGAGTCCCCTGTCAAGGGCTAGGCGGCTCACTCGCGGCCAGGAAGGTGGGCCAAGGGACGAAGGGGCCCCTGCACAGAGCCCGCCTGCTGGTACCTGGCTGAGCCATGGCAAGCCCCCTGGGAGGAACGGCCTGGGCTGGGGCTAGGTCGGGAGCCACTCCAAAGCAGGGCTCCCCATGCCAGCCCGGCTTGCACTCCCCCCCCAGCTCAGCTTCCTCATTCATGATGCTCCACCCCCCACCCCCCAGAGCTGTCCTGAGGCTCGGGCGCTGATCTGGACGAGATAAGGCACCGGCCAGGCTGCTGGGAGACCAGTCTGGGGACCCAGCCCTCCCTGCCCAGCAAGGCCAGACACCGGATGGACAAACAGGCCGAGTGGACAATCACATGAGCTCAGACCTCTTCCTCTTCTTGGGGACCCCAGACTCTGCCTGCCTGCGGCCTGAGCTTCCCCACGCTCCGGGCCTTTCGACATCCTTACAACAGACCTCCTGACCCACCAAGCCATGCCTTACAAAACCTGCTCGGGGACCACAAATCTGAAAGTCGCTATTATTTTGCGGTCCCAGTGATAGGTAAGCACGTGTACACGCACGCTCATCATGCTCGTGGGGTCAGGCGCGGGCTCTGGACAATCTCCACTCCCCTGGATCCCCAGGGTTCCCTGAGCCAGAAGACCCACATTTTAGCTTTCTATCGGCCCTGCCTCACCGTGGCCCTGGGATCGCCCCTTCTAGGCCTCAGTTTACCCCTTTATAAGTTGGGATTATTCCTTCTGCCCCCTCTTCCTCATGGAGTTCTTAGAAGACTCAAGTGACAGGACAGATTCCAACAATGGTGAACATAGTTCAAAGTCATACACATGTTAAGTTCTGGTTTTAAACATTTACTGAGCTCCTCCCACAGGCAGGCACACAGCTGGGCACTTACACACATGCTTTCTGGGATGTCTCCCGTCTCCCATCCCATCAGCCCTGTTATACAAGCATCATATCACCATTCTGTAGATGACGCGGGGACACTCCGAAGATGATTTTCCTGAGGTCACATAGCCAGAAAGGGGTGGGCCCAGGACTCAAGCTCAGGGCCATCTGAGAGTCAGCCACACGGAGTGAGGAGTTAAGACAATGGTGTTCTCTTTTCCAAGGACCCATGGGTCTTAAAATCCACCCTACAGGTTGAACAAATGGGTATCAAGGCCCCTCTCACTAGCTCTCACTGGGACAGGCTATGAGAGCTCAGAAATAATTCTGTTCTGGGGACTAAGGTCCTGAGGGATAAACTGTGGTCTTTTGACTCCCAAATACAAGGAGTGGGGGCAGCTGGGGACAATGGCCTCCTGGCCTTTCCTCAAACCCACTTGACATACTCCTGCCTCAGGGCCTTTGCACTTACTGTTCCCTCTACCTGGAATGTTTTTCCCCCAGATACCTGCATAACTTGCTCCCACACCTCCTTCAGGGCTTTGCTCAGAATGTCACCTACTCAGTGAGGCTCTCTCTGACACCCTGATTAGAATTCTAATACCTCCCTCCCCAGCACCTCTGATCCTCCTAACTCCGCTTGGTTTTTCTCTACAGCGCTTAGCTGCATCTGACAAGCTGGGGAACTTTCCTCGTTTATCATGTGGTGTCAGCCCCCACTAGGCTGTCAGCTCTCTGAGGGCAGAGATTTTCATTTGCATCTCCAGAGCATGGCACACCGCCTGGCACAGCAGTCGTTGCATAGGTATTTGAACAACTGAAGAAAACTGAGGCTCAGAGAGGGACAGCATTGGGCCCCAGGCCACACAGGGAGCACAGAGGGGCCTGTGTAGGGGAAGCAGCGAGGGGAGGGGGGCGGTATGTACAATGTGTCTATCCAAGAGACCCCGGCTCCCGCCTGCACCCTCCACATCTCAGATCCCAGAGGCAGGACTCAGAATAGAACCTTCGCTGCCTTCTTGACTCCTGATTTAGGGAACGGGGTCCCCCTGAAAACATCAACTGCTACAGTGAGGCTGGTGGTTCCTTGCCTTTCCAGTGGCCTCCTTGGGAGACAGTTCTCCCCTTTCACATACAGGGTGCTGGGGGCAGAGGAGGGAGGGCACCACTCGCTCAAGGTTGCTGGAGCAAAGCCAGACTTCAAGCGCTGCTCAGGCAAGTCAGGCTCACGTACCTTCCCCCGTGTGGGCCCCGTGCTGGGTGCTGGGTCCAGGAGGCGAGGAAGGGACCCGCCTGTGGCTAAGGGAGGGAGCTGCCTGCTGGAAGTGGCAGGTAGCCATAGCTGGGAGCAGCTGCTGGTCAGTCAGCCTGCCTGGGCTTACATCCGGGTGCCGCCCTTTGCTCACAGCAGGCCTCGGGCAAGTTGCGTAAGATCTCTGCCTCGCAGGGCTGTTTCAGGAGCCCAGTGTGCAAACACACAGGAAGCACTTAGTGCAGGCCGGCACCTAGTGGGCACTCCATAAATGTGTGCTGACACACCTCCAACCACACTATCCCCATCTCACCCTCATTACCACTACCCCTGCCATCACCACCATCACCACCATCATCATCATATCACCGTCACCACAACCGCCTGTCCCCTGCGATGCATCCTGAGCCCTACCAGGGCAGGACACACATCTGTGGGGCTCACCACTGTACCCCAGGAGGCTCTCTCCAAGTTGTTGAGCGAACTCATGAGTGAATGGATGAATGAATGATGAATTGGCTTTTATGGAGGACAAAGCAGCTGACACGAGGAGGAGGAGACAGACCCATTCCTGTAGCCCCTCTCCAGCCCACCCCCCCCCGCCCCCTTGTGTCTGTAGCTTCTGCTCCCGTTTAGGCCATTGTGCCCTAGAACCCAGAGCCATCCTGGGCCTGAGACTCCAGTCTCTGCTCTGCACACACCAGACCAGACTCGGCTCCCTAAATGCCTCCCTCCCCATGGTCCCCTGTTCTGCAATGTCCAATAGTTCCCGCTGCCTGAGATCTGGCCTCCTGGGGTCCCATTAAGGGACCGGCCACCAAGCTACATCGCCCCAGCCCCAGACCTCCCATCAAAACAGCATCTCTCCCCCTCTTCCCACAGCTGTGTCTCTGTTCCACCTGGGCTTCTCAACATGGCCAGGAGCGAGTCCAAATGTCTCTGTGACCGCCTGCTGACCCTGCCAGCCGCCTCTGGCTCCCTCAGCCCTAAGACTGGAGGAGCCTGCTTGTCAGGCAGGTCAGACGGCCCTAGACGGGACCCTGACCATTGCACCAGCCCTCATGTCAGCCCCGCAACAGCCCTGGTCCTTTCGTTCTGCAGAGGAGGCAACTGAGGCACAAAATGGAGAATGAAAACGTTTGAGACATTTGTTTAACAAATATTTACTGAGTGCTGACTAGGCACCAGGTGCTAAAAACACAGCAGTGAGCAAGATAGCCGATATCCCGGTCCTCACAAAGCCCAAGAGGAACTCACACACAAAGACGGCACTGGCCAGAGGTTAATAAAAGCTCCAAAGTTAGAGGAAGGGGCAGAGAACATGGGGACAAAAGGCATTTGCAGGGAGGGCCTCACTGCAGAGGTGACAATGTAGCAGGGCCCAGTGAGGGCTGGGGGAGCAGCCTGGGGGACAGTGTGGCTAAAGGTAGTGAGCAGGAGCCCACAGGTAGAGAGAGGGGCCACAGCTGGGCCTAGTGGGTCCTGGTGTCCTTTGCTCAGAGGCTGATGGGGACCCACAAGAAGGTTTTAGCAGAGAAACAACATGGTCAAGTTTGCCTTTTTAACACAGCCATTTAGCTATTGTGTGAAGAGGGAGGAAATAGGAGGAAGGACAATGAGCTAGTGCTGGGGACAGGGTGACAAGAACTGGGGTGAGGGGTAGAAATGGCCCTGGGCTCCTCACAACCCCCAGAGGTTACCTCCCTGGGAAAGGGGGACCCAGAGGAGCCAGACATGGGGATGGCAGGGCTAGCTTGGGGCCACCAGGCAGAAGCAGCCCCCTTAAGCTCAGCAAGCCTGGTACAACAGGGCCAGGGGTTGCCTGAGCCAACCAGCTGGATGGCACATCAGGCCCTAGGCTGCCCCCGGCCACCAGCCCGAGTGGGTACCCGGGACTCCCAGCTCTGGGAGGGTAAGGATCATGTCTGTCCCGTTCACCACTCCCAACACGTAGTAGGTGCTTAGTAAATTTTTGAATGAATGAATCGGTGAGTGAATGGATTGCCTGCAGCCCTGTACTGTTTGCCAGTGGTTTCTTGTATTAGGCTGAGTTCCTTAAAATAATCGTAACCGCCGCTGATCTCAGAGCTTTGCTGCGAGCCAGCCCCCACCCCCCAGCTCAGCCTCTTATGCTGCATCCAACACAGCAGGTTCTATTGTTATGTCCGTTTTACAGAGGAAGAAACCGAGGCCCAGGGAGGTTAATCAATTCCCCCAAGGTCACTCAGCTAGCAAACAGCACAACTAGGATTTGAACCCAGGACTGGGTTATCCTCAGCTACATGTTAACACCTCCTACCTGGGGATCTTACAAATGACACCATCAGCTCAATTGTAAATCCCCTGAGGGCAGGGGCCCCACAAACAGCCTCAAGGCCCTGTCACATCTGAAGGGTTGCCTTGGATCCCCATCACAGGCTGAACTGCCATCCTGATAAGGAGCCGGGAACTTTTTCAGCAACGGTAGGGCTGAGCAGTGGCAGAGGAGGGAGGCAGGATCACCATCTTCTGAGCCTGGACAAGGGCTCTCTCCACAGCCTACCTCATCCTTCCCATCCCCACCGCCACTTCATGTCCCCAGCACAGGAACGGGGGATCGAGTCCCCAGGCCCCCAGCCCTGGATGAAGCAAGTGGCTAGTTCCTGGGGCCCAGTCAATGTCAGAAACCCCTCCGCATCAGAGGCCTTTCTGAAGACCCAGGGCCATTGGGCTGGCCTCTCAACTCTGCCTCTTGCCTAAAAGGGCAGAAGCCATGAAAATTGAGCTTCAGGACCTGCAAGGGAAGCGGGGCGTTAAAACCACACGCATGGCGTGCACGGCTATGGGCACGCCACAGTGATCCCAGCCACGGCGGCAGCAGCAGTAGGGACGGTCGGCACTCATGGAGCCCTCGGCCACGGGCCCACCTCAGCTAGGCTCGAAGAGTCCTGAGCCTCACAACAGTCCAGAGAAGCAGGCCCTCATATTACCTCCATTTTAGGTGTAGAAACTCAGGCACAGAGAGATTGAGTAAGTTGCCCAAGTCACACAGCAAGTGCATAGTGGATTCAGGATTCAAACCCAGGCAGCCCAGCTCAGAGCCAAGTATACCGGGGAGAACACTTAAGGGACTGGATCCTTCTGGGCAGGGAACTAGGTGGCCTGCGATGGGGTGGGCCGGGCACTTTGTACCCCCTTGGTGGCTGCTGTTTTGTGGTTGTTGCTTTAAGTCATGTATGCACATTACCTCGAAAACATACTTCTCTTGCACCCCTTTGTCCACAGCACGCTTTCCCCTGTCCCGGGAGGACATCTCCCATTTCTTGACTCACCTCCTCGTAAGAGCCTCCCTTAGTTCCTCCCTAGTCTCCACTGACCCCCCTCCGTGCCACCCAGATTAGGCACTGGCCATCCACCTCCTCCCGGGGCTGCTGGTGGCTGCCTGTGACGCTGGCATTGAGCTCTGCCTTGCCTCGTACTGGTGGGCACAAGGCTCCCCCTGGGTCAGCTGCAGTGCAGCGTGCCGGCCGACCCGCTTGCTACGTGGCCCCATGCCATAACCTGGCTCTCCCTGAACCAAATAATCCCTCGGTGACCCTGAGAGTCAACCCTACCAGTAGATCCTGTTTGCACCTAAACAGCGTGTCCCAGGGTCAGCACACTCTGCCAGACAGACTCACGGCCGCCTCTCCGTCCCGGGAAGGGGCACTGGGCAAGCCTGTGGAATACCACAGGGACCCCAGGATCTGAGACTTGTTGTCAAGAGGCTGAGTGATACGAGGAGCTGAGGACACAACAACCTCACCAGCTCAAGTCCCTGCTCTGCCTCTTATCAGCTGTGTGGCCTCGGGCCCGTTACTCAACCTCTCTGAGCCTCAACATCCTCATCAGCAAGAGGAGGATCACAAAGGGAGCCACGTTTGGACAATCCCATGGAGTCATGTGCAGACGGTGCTTAACAGAGTGCCTGGCTCTTCGTAAGCGGGCCACAAATACTAGCTGTGTCACGACTGTCATTGTTTTTGCTCAGCGGCAGAAGTTCCCTGTGTCCTTCGTGTATTTCAAACTATCCTCACAACTCTGAAAGGTGGCCGATATTAGTATCCCCATTTTATAGACGTGGACATAGAGGCTCAGAGAGGAGGGCGGGGTGTGTCTGAGGCTGCACAGCTGGTGGGTAAGGCAGGATTTGAACCCAGGGCTCTCTGGCCCAGGGAGCATGCTCGCTCTCAGCCCCAAAGTGGGCAGCCTGGACCCGGTGAAGCCCACTGCCTCTCCCGTACCTCTCCGCTCTAGCTTCTCCCGGCCCTGCCCCAGACCCTGTATCCCAGGTCCAACTGGCCCCAGCCACACTGCAGGTATAAGAGACAAAAGCTCCTGTTTCCTGTGCTGAGCACCTGACATGGAGTCTCTCTGCACCTCCCCATGGCAACCCTGTGAGAGCAGTCATACCACTGGGCCCATTTTACAGAGGAGGAAATTAAGGCTCAAAGAGGGAAAGGGACTTGTTTCAAGGCCGCCCAGCTGGTGAGTCGCAGAGCTCAGTTCAAACCTGGGGCCAGTCTGTGCTCCAAAGCCCCACTCAGCAGCACCGCTTCACCGAGTCTCATCACAGGCTCTGGGGTTATTGATTCAATCACAACCAGAATCCTAATTATAGCTCCCTTTCATCGAGGGCTCCACTATGTCCACACCCCGGGATAGTTGCCTCTGTATCAGACAACAGAGTTTAGAAGGGAGATATACGTGAAGCCACGGCTGTCATCACCCCATCCTGCAGATGAGGAAACTTAGGCTCAGAGAGGGGAAGTGACTCGCCCAAGGCTGCACAGCGGTGAATGGCGGAGCCTGGACTCAGCCCCTGCCTCCACATGCCCCACTCCTCCTGTGACTCGCAGGGGCCTTACATTCAACATAAAACCCTCTGCCCCAGCCCACTCCTGTCCCAGCTCCAGAGCTCCCAGAGAGGCCCCCCCATCCACGGGCCTTCCCAGAAGGAACCCTCTGAGGTGCGAGAGCTCTCGTCTCTCTTCCCCTTGGCCTGGGCATTTCCTACTGCCCCACAAAGTGCTTCTTAACCACCCGTGCTATGTGGTTTGGGGGTCTTCGCACTGGGAAGAGGGGTCTTGCAAGGGCCCTCGAGTTGGAGCGGCAGGCTCTGCTCTGTGGCCTGCCTGCCAGGCTTGGCTTTAGGACATCTTCCCAGCTACTCCACAGGATGTGGGTTATCACTCACTTCTACACAAGGGGGGCAAGAGATCGGAGCAGGCAAGCCGTTTGCCCAGAACCAGAAGCTGGCGACTGAGCTGGGATCCAAACTCAGGTCTATTGTTGGCCATGTTACTCTCTGGTCTTCCCTATTTTCGCTCTATCCGTAGACAGCCCCTATCGCCTGGGCAGACGCCTCTCCCTGTCCCTAGGAAAATGACAACGCTGCTATTTAAGCATTTCACATGATTCCCTCCCTGGGTTTTCCCAACAAACCTGTTGGAGGGAGGGGCAATCATCAGACCCATTTTTCAGGTGGAGAACTGCAGCACCAAGAGGTTACTTAGCTACTTGCCCGCACAGGCTCTGCCTGGGTTTGCTAACCTGTAGAATGGGGTCATAACCGCCTCCCAGGGTGGCTGAGGACCGCGCAAGACTGTGGAAGCCAGGGGCTCTTGGAGACACGCCCTCAGGACGCTTGGAGATGAGGCCCCAGTGCGCTTTTCTCCACCCGCCAGCATCCAGTCAGGGCCTGGCCTGCCAAAGGAAGGGCCCCATGTCTCCTTGAACATTTTCTCAGCCCGGGGATGCCGAGAAAACGATGAGTCATCCACCCAAGCATAGGCCTCCCAGGAGCCTGCAGTCGGGTCCCAGCCGGGGCGCGGGAGGTTCCAAGCTGGGAAGGGGGCCCCGTGGACACGATGACTCCCGAGCTGGCCCCCCGGAGCCCTGAGTCACCAGCTCCCCACAGCCCCCCACTGCCACATGCTGCTGGCCTTAAGGACAGCTCCCGGACTCCACCCACTGGCCCCTGAGCCTTCACCCCAGATCTGTACATCTGTCCACATTCCTGGTGTCTTAACCTCCCCTGCTTCCATGGAAGAAAACTGGGTCAACCCTGACCTTCGAACAACCCTTGCTCCCCACCTTCCCTGTCACTCAGTCCCAGTCACTCCACGTCTTGTCCTACGGGGGAGGCAACCCCTCTTCTTCGTCCCAGGCTGGCCTTCCCTCTCTGCACCTCACAACTCCTTCACCTCCTGTTTCCCCGACATGGAATATGTCTCCCTCCTGCCCGGCATTCCGAGGGTTCCTTCTAGAACCCAAATCTGACCTTATCTCCCCCTCCGCTAAAAAAACCCTCCTGTGGACTCCTGGCTTTCCGTCACGATGACACAAGGAGATAAGGATACACTAGCTCCTCTAGGTGGCTTTCCAGATCCTTCTCTCCCATCTGGCTCCAAGTGATTTCACCAGCTCATCCCCTCAGGACCCCACAGCGGTTCTCGAGCTGATCTGACCATTTGCCCACCCCCACCCCATGTGCAATGTTCTGCGGAGCACGCTGCTCCGGGAACGTGGCCCCAGTCGCCTCCGTCCACGGCCTGCGCTAACCTGTGAAAACCTGCCCCACCTCCGAGCTCTTGCTCGCATTCCCACCCCCTGGAATGAGCTCCTTCGTGTTCTGCTCTTGCTGAAAAATGTGTTCGGGCCCTCCAGGTCCAGCTCAAATGTCGTCTTCCTGAGGACTCCCTGGACTCTCTCGGGCAGGAGGGACGGTCTGGGCCTGGGGGCTCCTGAGGCCCTCCGAGCGCAGAAGCCATGCTCTGCTGCCCCCCACAGCGGGCAGTCCCTTTGGGCAGGGGCTATTCTATGTCCTGTGGACACAGCCGCGAACCAAACAGGCTGGTCTGCCCTGGCAGAGCTCACAGCCTTGTGAGGAGACAGGTACTAAACCTATAAACTAAAAAACATACCTAATGTCGGGGGCAGGGGGGATAAGAGCTATAGAAAAAGATTAAATAGAAAGGGGGGGGGTGAGAGGGCCGCCTGGGTGGCTCAGCTGGTTACGCGTCCGACTTCGACTCAGGTCGTGATCTCAGGGGTTTGTGAGTTCGAACCCCACATGGGGCTCTGCGCAGACAGGGCAGATCCTGCTTGAGATTCTCTCTCTCCCTCTCTCTGCCCCTCCCCCACACTCATTCTCTCTCTTTCTCTCTCTCTCTCTCTCTCTCAAAATAAATATAAACTTAAAAAAAAGAAAAAAAAGAAAGGGGTGAGAAAAGGGTCCAAGGGACCTAAAATGGTAAAACAGTCCTGACTAGGTGATTGGGGAGGGCCTCTCTGAGGAGGTGGCATTTGAGCAGAGACCCAAAAGAGGAGAGGAACCAGCCACATAGAGATATGGGAGAAGAGTATTCCAGGCTGGGGGGAGACAGCCAGTGCAAGGGCCCTGGGGCAGGATTGTGTTTGGTAGTGTTTGGAAGAGCAAAGAGGTCGCTGTGGCTGAGACCCAATGGGCAAGGGGAGAGTGGAGTGAGGTGAGGGCAGCAGGCAGCTGGGGCAGATCATACAGGGCCTTGGAGGCTTCAGGAGAGACTCTGGCTCCCGCTTTGAGTGAGACGGTTGTCTTGGAGGGTTCTGAGCAGAGGCAGGTGAGAATCTGATTTCCTTTCTGCAAAGTTTTCTCTGGCCGCGTGAGCCAGAGGGGCTACGGGGGGGGGGGGGTCAGAGTGAATGCAGTGGGGAGGCTGGAGGGAGTGGAGGTGGTGAGAAGGTAAAACCTGAGATGTATTTGCAAGGTCAAACCAACAGAATTTGCAAATGAGTTGGATGGGGAAGGAGGAGCAGGAAGAGAGGAGTCCTCAGTGGAGTGTGGGAGCAGGGGCAGGATGGGGCTGCCCAGACGGGGACAGCAAGAGAGCAAGTGAAGGGTGAGTGAATGAATGTGCAACCAGCCAGGTTTGGGGGCCTGCCTGTTCGCCCCCAGCTCTGGCACTCTCTGGGACCTTGATCTCGTTCTGTCCACTCTCGGCCTTAGTTTCCCCCCTTCCCAGGCTGGTGAGAGGACTGGATGCTGAGGGAGTGGATGACTTCGTGGGGAGAAGGGTCGGGTCTGGAGCAACAGTTGAGGTGAGGGGGTGGGGAAGCCAGCAGGGAGGGGAGGGGTGCCATCTGTCTCCCACTAGGCTGGGTCTGGGCAGGTGGGGGGATGCCTCGAGCTCTGAGAAGCTTTTGTGGCTTGCCATCAGACGAGGGGGCACCATGAGCCTGGGGTGCAGAGAGATGGAGAGCTACGGCCCCTGTGGACCCCTGCCTCCACGCCCTGTAGCTTTTAGGGTCGGATAGCCATGGAACCCAAGCCCTGCCACTGCCTCACAGAGGGACTCGGAATGTTCCCTGGCCCCCCTGATGTCAGGTTCTCACCCACTTCACAGAGTCTAGGGACAATTAAGTGAAATAAAGTATCTGGCACATGGCAGGGGCTAGAAAACCCAGGAGATGTGCTGAGACCCCTGCCCAAGCAGCCTCACTGTGTTCTAAGATCCCAGAGCCAACCCAAGTCGAACAGGACGGGAGCAGGGGTGGGATGGGGGGTGGAAAGGAGAAGGCCTCCAGAATGCTCATCCTACTACCTTTCTACCTGGGAGATGCCTACAGGCCTTGGTAGAGTCCCCACCCTCACCCCTCTACACCCCTCTCCTTGACCTCTGGGACCCAGCACCCAGCACCTAGCACCAGGAAGGGACTCAGGAGCAGGAGGGACCAAAAGAGCAGTCCCTGTGTAATAACTAGGGAAACGGAGGCTCAGAGCAGGGCAGGAGCCAACCAGAGCAGAGAGACCCTGAGCTTTTAAGCCCCCAGGCCCGGGGGTTCGTGCCACACCTATGCCCCTCATCAAGGCTCTTCCGGTGTTCTGTGCAATTCAATACACTAACCAACCCCGAACGGCACTGGAGACATAGAAATGACTCAGATACAATCTCCAGGGAACTAACAGTTACTGCCCACCAACTATGTGACAGGGATTTGGCTGGCTGCTTTATCTCCACTGTTCCATCTAATATCCATGACGTCTTTCATCACCATCCCCATTTTCTGGATGAGGAAACTGAGGCCCGGTGAGATCACAGAGCACCTAACATTTCCTAAGATATGCACATTCTTCAGGTTCTGCATTGATTCATGCATTAATCTTCATACCAGTGCTATGAGGGAGACAGAATTATCAGCTCCATTTTGCAGATGAGAAAACTAAGGTCAAACTGGTGAAAGGGCAGAGCTGGTATCTGAATCCAGGGGCCTGGGTCTTGAAACCCCAGGCCCTTCCCCTCCCGTGTATGTCAGGGTGGGGTAGGGGCAGAAAGTGGACTCAGGAGTCCTTGTTCTAGTAGGCTGAGCCCTCTCTCCCAGAAAGGCATACCCACCCTCCACGGTGCTTGAGGAAGGCTGGAAACAGGGAGGTGCCTTGGCCACCGTCATGGGGACAGGGACAAGGCATCATTTCTCCTGTCCACTGCCTCCCTCACACTTCACTTCCGCAGCTGCTGAGACTCCGGGGGCAGCGGGGGCCAGGACGGCAGCTTGGGCCGATTCTGTTATGATGAAGGACACCCCTGTCAGCACTGCACTGCCAGACTGATGGGGTTTCTTCCACAGGAGCTTGAACATGTGTGCACGCACACACTCACGCTCGTGCTCTGCCAATGCCCACACCCCAGGTGCTTGCACATCTGCCAACACAGACGCCCACGGTCACACACATTCACAAGCACGCAGTCTCCCCTCCACCTGTACACACACACACACACACACACACACACACACACACACACACACACACACACTGCCCCGGGCACACGAGCATCCCCAGCCTGCACATGGACAAGCACACTCACACCCACACAGTCACACTGCCACACACACACACACACAGCCTCCTCATGCACACACATGCTCTACCCCATGAGCACACACGCACCTGTGCACAACACTCAATCAATCCCACAATCTCTAAGTGGAGAGCTGGCTTGGAGAAGCCCAAGTTGGCCTGGGGCTGAGTCAAGCTCTCGACCTTCGTCCCTGGGCATCCCCAGACACAGGCTGCCCACCCCCCAGTCTTTCCAGTAGCATTTTTAGAGTCCCAGATGGGCCTCCTGACTTTCAGACACCCCAGGACAAGAAGGCAGTCTTTGGGGCCATGCCAGGTTTTAGCCAAGGAAGAAGGGGGTATCCTGTCCTCATGCCCAGCAGAGAGTGACCCAGGACCTGGAGGGGAGACCCCAGGAAGGCAGAGCCTGATCCTCCAGCATCACCCAGGCTCCAAAATGAGCCCCCAGAGTGCCTGAGACCACATTTGCCCCAATCACCGAGGCTTAATTGACAAAATTGCCCACTTCTGACACTCAGGAGAAATCTGAACAGGGCCCACACCAGATGCCATTGTCAACCTTCTCCTCAAAAGTCCCCCAGGACCCAGGCCTCCTCCCTTCTCCTCACCCCTTCTCCGTCCTAGTGAGCCCCAGGAAAGTCCCCTGACACCTCGTGTGGAGCCAGTCCTGCCTCAAGCACTAGCCTGTGACATCTTGAACAGAGGGATTCTCATAAACTATAATTCAGATTAAGGTGTAATGGACTGAAAGCTTGTCACGAAGGGACCTGTGCTTTCCAATGGATCAGGCTGCAAGACCCCTCAGATGAGGTAAGAATGGAGATGTGTGCAAGCAGTCCCCAAGCTCAGGGCCTGCCCCTGTCAGCAGCATGGCGCTAAGGAAGTTCTGAACCTTGCTGAGCCTCAGTTCACTTATCTGAAGGATAGCGAAAATAACGTCATTGACCCCTGGGGGCCATCCTGGGAATCTGACAAATTAGTGTGTGTCAGCACCCCGGCACAGTGACAGGCACATAGTAGGTGACTCAGAAATGGTCAGTGTGGTGATAACTTGGAGAAAAGCAAGAAACATCGAGGAATTCAAGCGAAGGTCATGGCGTATATTACACTGTGCGAAGTCAGAGGCCATTTCCCGCCCAGACCGGTGGCCGCAGGTGCCAAAGGTTTACACAAAAGCTCTGGGGAGAAAGACCGAAGACTGAGAAAACGCTCTCCACTAAATGAACGTTGTCTGCAAACTGGGAAAAGACCACCATTAGTCAATTTGGCCAGCGGAACACCTGGGGTCCAGCTCGCAAAAGCCTAATGTTGACAGTGGGGTTTGGCAAGCTGGCGTTTTCCCTCGGGGGAATGGGGCTCTAATGGGGGGATTCATGGCCTGTGATGGGCCCACAACACCCACTGCGGAGCACAGAAATCTGCATTCCAGTCCTGCCCCCTACCAATGGAAACCGCCTCTCTCGAGGCCTCAGTCTTCCCATCCGGAAAATGGTAGAGTTGAGCTGAGAACATCTATCTCCAAGGAGGTCCTGGGAGTTGACAGATGGCCCGGGGCCCTGCCCCAGTCATAACCTGTGGCCCTTGCAGGCCCCAGGGACAGCCCCACTCAAAGAGACCAGGGGAAAAGGAAAGGGGCTGGTTCACTTTGTGGTCGACGCTGGAACGAATTTAGAGGGTCTCGCGTCCAAGGGGTTTGCTTCCCCTGCGTGGCAGCGCACGGAGGCTGGAGCAGGCCAAACACAAGAAATAATAAATCCTAACCAGGCTCTGCCCAGTCAGGAGGCCCCGGCTGGCTCTTGTCATAAAAAGATCTTATCCCCAAGAGCGCCCCGTGCCGCTGGTGGAGGACTCCGCCCTCCTCCCCTCAGCCCTCAGCCCTCCGCCTCCACTTCTATTTCCTGTGACAACCTGCAAACTGAAGACCAACTTGCCTCTCCCCCGCGCCCAGGCTCTGGCTCGACCCCCGCCCCGCCCCGCCCCCGCCCGGGCCCCAGCTGCAGGAGGCCCCGGCACAGAGCAATTCCCCTCGCCCTCCTCTCCGCCCTGGGCCCGTCCGGACAGATTAAGCCTTTGTCACACACACCCAGAAAAGCTCAGGGCCAGATGGGACAGGACAAGTGGTGTCAGATCATCGACCCGCGGCCGGCCGGCCGGGACTAGGGAAGGGCCCCGACCATAGCACCGCATATGGCTGTGGGAGGAGGAAAGGGGGCCCAGGGAGGGGGCAGCCAAGGAACAACATGGAAGAGAGATGACATACCATGGCCACCCTTGGGACCGCACACCGCGCCGGGGGCCCTTGTTCAGCTGCTGGACGACCCAACTCCCACACCCCCTCTTGCCTGAAATCGGTCTGCCTGTCCGCCCTCCCTTGGTGGCTCCGTGCTCGGGCTTCTTTATCACATCCTTCGAGATGCCCACCTCCCCCACCAGCTGGGCGCCCAGGAGCAGGCAGTCTGACCCGCCCCAATACCCAATACCAGGCCTGTGGGCACTGAACAAACGCCTCAGACGAAGGTTTAAGGCCCAATGACCTTCACAAAAACCCACCCAGGACAAAACTACAGGATGTCTCCCAACTGCCACCAAAGGCAATGGCAACTTTGTGTGTGTGTGTGTGTGTGTGTGTGTGTGTGTGTGTGTGTAGGCCAGTGAAGGTAGGGGATGTCCTTTGCACCTTTCAAAGAAGGTCCCATTCAGCCTCTCCCAGGAAGAGGCCATGGCTGGCCCAGAATTCCCAGCAGGATTTGTTCCTCTTAGATCAGTGAAAAGAAAAATGGAAATATAAAAATAATAATAACTGAGCCCCAGGAAGGTGCTTGGAGACGGGGGGTGGCAGGACCAGGGGCATCTCCTGCGGCTGGCTCCAGTTGGCTGGGCAAGCGGCAGGTAACTAACAGGCTCTCTAGGGACCAGCAGGCCAGGCAAGAAGGCACAGGGAGCTGGAGGGGCAGGCTGTCAGAGGAGGGTACGTCTGTTCTGCTGTGTTCGTTGTCCCCCCTCCCTCCCCACCCCACCCCCCAGCCTGGGCAGGGAGACTTGGGTCCCCTTTCCCTGCCTCCCAGGCAGGTGGTCCCTTGGGGAAGGCTTATTATTGGTCTGGGAGTCAGGGTGGAGCCTCATGAGGCCCCTGATGCCAGGGGCAGACAAGGCAGGTCAGCATGGGCCTCATGAAGGGTCTGAAGAGACTAGCTGGGCTTCGAGGACCCGGAACCCAGGCCTAGCACTGAATTTCTGCATGTGGCCTGCATGGGTGCGTGCGTGTGTGTGTGTGTGTGTGTGTGTGTGTGTGTGTGTTGGTTCGAAATCACCCCTGCTCTGCCTAGACAGCAGTATCGCTAAGAGGATAGGGAGACTGCCCCAGGATGCCCACTCCCTAGGGAAGAGGTAAACCCACGCAGAGAAGCAGTGAGCCAGCTGCCAACTCTGAGGGTCACCTGCCTCCCAACTTCAGGAGTGGGTAGAGTGGGGGACCCTGCTGCCCGCTAAGAAGATTGAGCCAAGACTCTCAGCTCCCTGGGGAGGGATAACCAGGATGGGGTAGGAGGTGCTAACTGGCCTGGATGGCTGCGGGCACTGTCACAGGGTAGGGTAGGGGGCACAGATCCAGTCAACCACCTGGTGGGCCACTGACCTGGAAAAACCACACTTAGATTGGCGACACTAGCCCAAGATGGGGGAGAACCCAAGGGGGTAAGGAAGGCAGGGTGGGGAAGACCGACCTACGCTGGGAAAAGGCACTGACCCATACTCCCCTTAAGGGAAGGTGGGCACTGATTTGGGCTGGGGGGGGGGGTCCCTGCCTCCATCAGGGGAGGGGACAATGATCCAGACTCCCCGGGTTTGGGGGAGAGCACTGATTGGGGCTGGGGGGGGGTCCCTGACTCGCGCAGGGTGGGACACTGCTCCAGCCTCCCCCTCCGGGAATCCCGCCCCGGCGCACCCCTCGGCCCGGCCCCATGCTTCGGGTCCGGCCGGAGGCGGCAGCGGCGCAGATGGGCTGCTGGCGGCCGCAGCGGCAGCGGCGCGGTTATCAGCGCTCCTCGCAGATGGGCCGCCCGCCCTCCGCGCTCACGGCTCCCCACTCCCCGCGGCCTGCAGCCCCGTCCCCTGGGCGCGGGGGGGAGGCGCCTCCGGATCCGCTCCCCGGCTCCCGCCTCCCTCCCTCGCGGCCCCCTCACCCCGCGGGCCGGGCCCGGGCGGCCGCCGGAGGGGGAGGGGGAGGGGACAAGTGCACTTTTCGTAACGACCGAATCAATTGTGTGTGAAGAGCCCGCTCCGGCCGGGGACGGGGCTGAGCGCGGGGCGGGCGGGCCGGACGGGGGAGGAGCACAGAGGGGGGAGCGGGGGAGCGAGGGAGGGAGGGAGGCCGGCGCGGGGCGGCCCCGCTCGCTCGCTCGCTCGGGCCGGGCGAGGCCGGGGAGGGAGCGAGGGGGGCAGGGAGGGAGGCCGGCCGGGCCGGGCCGGGCCGGGGGCTGAACGCACTAATGGAGGGTCTCCACGACGGAAAGTTCAAAGCTCAGCAGCGCCCCGGGAGCAGCCGCCCCCCCCCCCAGCCCCCACCCGTTGCAGAACAATGAGGTCCCGGCGGGGGAGCCGCGGGGCCCGCGCCGCACGCCCTCTCCAGGGCGCCCCGGGCCGGAGGGGACGCCCCCGCCCGGCCGCCCGCCTCCTCCCTCCCGGCGGCTGCGGTTCCCCGCCCCCTCCCCCACGCCACCCCGCCCGGACCCGGCCGGCCCCGGGGACGGGGGAGGGGAGGGGATGGATAGGTCAGGCCGCCCCCGTCCCAGGGAGGGGGGGAGCTAGGGGCCCGGGGGGCGGAGGGGGCGCCCCACCCACCCGCGCGAGGCTGCTCCTGCGCCAGGCTGCGGCTCGGGCCGCCCCTCCCCGGGCCAACCCCGGGTGGGGTCTGGGAGACAGTGCCCTAGAGGGCCCCCCCCCACCCTGGCGCTGGGGAGCCGAGTGGACTCCCCGTCCCGTGGCTGCCCCTGCCCCCCCTCCCGCAGCACCACCCTCCACACACACACACACACACACACACACACACACACACACACACCGCCCAGCCGGCCCGGGGGCGGGAGCGCGAGGCGCCCGGGACAGGCAGCCCCGGGGCGGGCGGGGGGTTGGGGGGAGGCTCGGGCTTCGGAGCAGCCGCCTGCTGGCGGGGGGAGGGGACGGGAGGACGGAACATGCTGGGGTGAGCAGCCCGGGACAGCCCGCTCGGCAGGGCCACGGCCCGGGCAGCGGCGCAGAGGGGGGCAGGGACGCCCCGAACCCGGAGCGCTGCCTGGGCGGGCCGGGGCAGGCGGGTGAGCAGAGACGCGTGCGCCCCGGGCGGGCCAGACCCACGGACAACCTCAGGGACACACGTTCGGACACACATCCACACCCCCACACCCCGCCCCCGCCCGCCCCAAGCCCCGCGGCGGGACCGGCCCGCGGCCGCCGCGCGCGCACTCACCGAGCCCGTCTTGACCGGCACATACACCACTTGGCCCATCTTGGGTTCCCGGCCGCTGCCCAGGCGGAAGCCCTTGGAGCGCACCCAGAACTGGAACTTGCCTTTCTCGCCGGCCGCCGGGCCGCTGCCCGCGCCGGTCCCGCCGCCGCCCTGCAGGACCTCGGCGATCCGCTGGTATTTGCTGCGTGTCACCGTCTTGGTTTTGGCCGAGTCGCCGTAGGTGCGCAGGCACCAGTCCCGGAACTGGCGGCCCAGCTCCGAGTCCCCGGGGCTGCGCTCGCGCTCCCAGCCCCCGCGCAGCAGCAGCGTCGGCTTCGGCATCCTCCCGCCGCGCCCGGCGCCCTCGGGGGCGGGCCGGCCGCCGGGCCGCCCGGTGCCGGGACTGGGCTGGGCTGGGCCGGGCCGGGCCGGGGCGCGCCGCGGCCCGGGCTGTCCCGCGGTGTGGCTCCGGCGCGGCTGCTTGATGGGCACGGGCGGCGGCCGGACGCGCGGGGCTGCGGCGCGCTCTGTCCTGCTCGGGCGGCGGCAGCGGCGGCGTTGGCGGCGGCGGCTCCGGCTCGCCTCCTGCTCCGCCTCCTCCTCCCCCCCGGCCGGGATGCGGGAGCGATGGAGGCAGCTCCGGGCCCGGAGGTGCAGAGGGGGCGGGCCGCCCCGCGGGCGGCCGGGGGAGGCGGGAGGCGGGGAGCGGCTCCGGGCGCGGGGAGCGAGACCGAGCCTGGGCGCGGGCGGCGGCGGCGGCTGTCAGCTCGCGCGGCTCATCCTGCTCCTGCTCAGGCTCCCGCTGCCGCTGCTCTTCCTCCTCCTCCTCCTCCCGCGCCCGCCTCCACCACGCCGCGGGATCCCACCTGTTAGAGCGTCGCAGCCTTCGCCGCCGTCCCCCCCCCCCTCCCTCCCGCGCCCGCCCGCGGGGCCCAGACCCCGCCCCGGCCCGGCCCCTGGGGGCGCCGGGGCCGCCGCGCCCGTAGCCGCGGAGAGGGCAGGAGCCGCAGGCGCGCAGTGCCCAGCCCAGGGACCGAGTTCCTCTGTCCGGGCCTGGCCGGGAGCCTCGCAGGCCGCGCTCCGCCCGGACCCGGCGGTCTCGCAGGGAGTAGGGCGCAGACCCCGCCTGGCCACACGCGTCCCTGCCTCCCCGGGCGGCCCCGCCCGATTTTAGTCCAGCGCGGGCGGTACCGGGCAGGCGCCTTTCCCTCCCTCCCGCAACTGGCCTGATTTCTCCGGTGCGAGCCCGGCGCCAGAAGAGCAGTGTTCCCCCTGGGGAACCCCGAACCGCCGCCCTTTGGGGCCCCCAAACTTCCTTCCCTCTCCCCTCACCCTGAATTCCCCCGAAGTTTAGCCGGCCTTACTTCTGGCAGTCCCACTGCTCTGGGACAGCCCCAGGCCCCAGGAAAATCGTCAACATTGGCCCGTGGCCTCACTCAGGCCAGCTCCACCAAGGCTTCGGGCCACGCTCAGCACACCCACAAATTCGTTCCCAAGACACCCTGCTTTCATGCGTGCACCTAGAAGCTCTTGCTGAGTAAACTGAGGTAGTCCCCTATCCTCTTCCTCCCTGGGCGGGACTGACCTTGGGGTAGAGCTGACCCTCTCCCCCTTAATGAAACCACTAACACAAATAAAGGCCCAGGCCAATTCCCCAGTATTTCTGCCCTCCTTTCCTAACAGGTTGTGAGGAATTACTTGGTTTCTCTCCTTAGTGTTCCTTGGCGGCCACCCCCGTATTTCCAGGCCACTCCTGTAAGTCACCAACTCAAACCTGAGGCCCAGACTGTGACCTGTGCAGGGCCATTTTCTTCTTCTAATAGAAACCAGTGGCTACCCCCAGCCAAGGTCCCACACCCTGGAACCTACAGTGTGCCATGTACTGGCATCTCAGAGGCAGAGAGGATTGGCCCATTTTACAGATGAAGACCTAGGGCCTGGAGAGGTAGCCTGACCTGTTCAAGGTCATGCAGGGAGGAGGGGAAGGTTGCAGCCCAGGGCTGTCTGTCTCCTGCTACCACACCCCACATGAAGTCTCCCCCCCCCCCCGCCATCCCACTGGGAGGAACCCCCCCGCAATGTATGTGCCTACCCCACTTCTCCCAGTAGACCAGGGAGCTAAAGTCCAGCACAGGACCCATGTCTGACTCATCCTTTTATGCCCAGGCCCTAGCACAGTACCAGGTACACAGTTGGTGCCAATAAATGCTGAAAGAACCGAAGAGGTCTCCCAAGTCCCAACCTCGCACTGCATTTCACATAGAAGATTTATTTTTAGATAATTTACATTTCCATGTTACTTTATATACACCAACAACTCCACAGTCATTTTTCTTCTTCATCTCCCCAAAAGCTCTTTTTGGTTCCATGCTGGCGTGTCCATTTTTCAGAGATTACTACTGGGGCTCAGAGAGGGGAAGGCACCACCCAAAGGCCACCCAGCCCCAGAGGTATGCTTCTGCATGACTTGGAAGCCCCACGCCCTGACTTTTCCAATATACCCGTGGACACTTACCCTCACAGCTGACTTCCTTCTGGAGAGGAAAAGTGCCCTCACTTAGCGTTGTGAATGACCACCCTCAGCAAGGGTGCCTTGGTGCCTAGGTGGTGGGGCGCCCCATTGGAGCCCAGGTCTCTCTCTTCAGTTCCAAGACCCAGTTGAGTAACCACTAAGCCAGACCACCTGTCCATGACATCTGGGTCTTTGCCCACCTTTCAGAACCTAGAAACCTGCTTACCAATCTTGGGCTGGGTTCTATTGTGGCAGAAGATGTAGCACAGTGGAAAGAACACGGGCTTCGGGTAGAGTCAAACAGACTTGGGATGGGATCCTGACCGCTCTTTTCCAGGGCATTCTTCATGTCCACGGGTCCCAGGTGGCTGCTTCCCAACTGAATAAGCCCATCAGTCCACCCTTCACTGAACCCCAACTTCATCAACTTCATCACCTATTTAATGGCGTGGGTGTCGTGGATGTAATCATATACATGAGAGCGCCTGGTATATAACAGGTGCCCAATAAATGCCATTTTCTCCTTCATACGGTTGCAAAGTATTCAAGGAGGAAAATGGGGATTGTTGATACTTTTTGTGTTTCATTCATTCAACAAACATCTCTTGAGCAGTCATTATGCACCAGGTGCTGGGGATCTAGCCAGGGGATTCTGAAGGTCCTTGCCCTTGTGGAGCACACTAATGGGTGGGGAAGATGGCCACTGAACAGATCAGCCATCAATAATGACAGCTTTGGGGGGTGCACCTGCCTGGCCCAGTCAGTAGAGCATTCAACTCTTGATCTCCGGGTTGTGAGTTTGAGCCCCACTTTGGGAATAGAGATTCCTTTTAAAAAATCAAAGAAGAAAATCTTTAAAAAAAATAATTACAGCTTGAGGAAAGGGCCTTGAATGAAATAGGGAGCTGTGATAACAAATGGACACAAGGGACGGCTTTCCTTAGGGGATCAGGGAAGGCCCCTCTGAGGTGGTATATTTGAACAGTGACTTAAATGACAAGGAACCATCTAGGCTGTGTTCTGAGGGAAGAGCATTCCAGGCAGAGGGAATAGCATGTGCAAAGGCCTTGAGGTGGGAAAGATATTGGCATTTTCTAGAAGCTGAAAGAAGGCCAGGGTGGCTAGAGTGAAGTGAATGAGGAGGCAGGAGACCCTAGACTCTGGATTGCATTCTAAACGTGATGCAAAGCCACTGGTGAGTTGTAAAGAAGGGAGAGACTGAGGAGCAGAGGTGGAGTGAGGAGTGGAGGGCAGCCCAACGGTCTGTGATCAAGGTGCCTGGAGGTCAGAGGCCTTGCCCTCTCCTCCCGTGTGTCAGCTTACTCTATACTAGGCACATCTCAGCCTCATGCCCCAAAAAAGTACCGGTAAAAAAGTAGAGGTGGCCGAGCAGAAGAATGAGCCCAAAGCAAAGCCCCTTCTGCTGAAACGGATCCCTGGACTTCTAGCCTGTTCATGTCAGTGGCATCCTTTATCAGAGGTCCTGCCCCAGAGCATGCTGGGGGTGGCGGGGGGGGGGGGGAGGTAAGCTTCTCACAATGTCCATCTCAGGGAGGGGGACGGTCACGGTCCTAGGGGACAACTGCTCCTCTTTTCTTCACATTCCAGCCACCTGCCAAAAGGACAAAGTAGGCTGTCCCATTAATCATAGGTCAGTAGATCCCCTGGAGTTTTTCTTTAATGCTGACAGTACTATCCTGGATCACAAGAGGCCACCGATGAAGGGTCTGTAGAGAGTATATAATACAAACTCTGCCTTTTACAGATGGGTAAACTGAGTCCCACAGAGGGGAAGAGGCTCAGGGCCACAGGCATAGCCTTTACCTGATTTGGCCAGATCACCTGTATTTCACTGAGCTCTGACTCTGGGCCTGGGAATGGTGGGGGGAGGGAGAAGGGGAGAGTGCGGCGGGTGGAGGGGGGAAGGTGATGGGGTGGGAATGCCTACCACTCAGAGGTGAGGTGGTCCCTTGCTTCCCCCTGGCCCCCCGTAGTCTGCCTGGGCACACCCCCCTGCTGTTCCAGGGCCACCTCACCCAGAAAGGCTTCCTGACCCCTCAGTTTGGCTCAGGGACCGCCACGGTTCCTCACCCTCCGACCCCTGGGCTTTCCCCATCCCGGCTCTGACCACACAATTTCACATTTACCTGGTTTCCTGTACTTACCAGTGCCCAGCACAGAAGCTGAGGTTTAACAATCACTGAATACATTTTTTAAAAGTGAGTGAATGAACGAGTAAATGGGCCGGTCCTAAAAATGCACACCTCAAAGTTGATGGCATTTTTCACCATACTACACTGCCTCCCTCTTAACCAGTCAGTCTAGCAGCATTTAGTGTCTTCTCCCGGCATACTCTGCTGCTCAGTGACCTGACCTGGGTTCCTTGCTCTAAGCCTCAGTTTGCAACCCTGGTAAAGTGGGGATAAAAGTTACCCCTGACTCACAGGCCTATTGTGAGAATAAGCCCTCGATAAGTATTAGCTCCTAGCGTGACTATGTCTGCTTGCCATTTATTTATGTTTATGTTATATTTAAGTTTATTTATGTTTTGAGTGCCCTCTGTGTCGGATGCCACGCCCAGTGCTGGGATACACGAGGTGGACCTGGCCCCAGCCTTCATGAAGCCCAGGGAAGAGCTGACTTTCCAAAGATTGTGACAAATGGGTTGAGAATTAGAAAACAAAAAGGTGCCCCGAGAACATATGGTAGGGGGGCTCGGCCGAGCATCTCTGAGAAGCCCTGCCTGAGGGCTCCTTGGACAGAAGCACTCGGGGCAAAGAGAAGAGGAGGGAGAAAAGTGTCTCCACATCTACAATGGCCCATGGCATGGTGCCTGTGGAAACACAACCCAGTGGGAAAACATTCTGTCCACCTCACAGAGTTTGAAAACCTTTGGAGTCCAGTGTCTCCCTTTTCCAGAAACGAAGGCATAAAGAGACAAGGAATTTCATTCAAATGTCACCTCCCCAGAGGAGCCCTCCTTGACAGCCCTTTTCAAAATAGTCCCCCAGTGATTCTATCTTCCTGCCCTGCTTTATTCACCTTCCAAGACTCAGCACCACCTTCCAGTATATGTATTTGTTTCCTTGTCTCTGTTCATCTCAGTACTGGAATGTATGCTCCCAGAGGGCAGGGATTCTGCCTTGACTGCAGTATCTCCAAGTCCGGAATGGCCTGGCACATAGTAGGTGTTCAATAAATAGCTGTTGAATAAATGAATGACGAAACCCCAAGTGTGTGTGTGCGTGCGCGCGCGCGTGTATTGTAAATAAAAATTGAAATGAGATCCAAGATTTATGTCGAATTAGAAAGGAAGGGGGCTTTTCTTTCTGTTATTAATTGTGTCTTTTGCCAATCGCCTCCCTTCATCAAGCCTCAGTTTCCGCGTGTGTAAAATGCAGCTAGCACCTGCTTTGCAGAATCATTGTGAGGCGCCAATCAAATGCGGTGCAAAGCGCCCAGATGGGGCCTGGCGCGCAGTAGGTGCCCTGTGAGCAATTCTGTTTTTCTGATGGCGCCCTTGGCGGGAGAGGCTCATGGAGGGGGATCCCCTGGGCCTGAGCCTTCCTGCATGACACAGAGGAAGCTGACACTGGATCTGTCCCGTCACTTGAACTTGCCGGTAATTTATTGATGCTCGATGCTGGCACCTAGTAGCTTGCCGGGTCAGCCTCAGGGAGCAGGTGTGGGGCCCCCGGGGCCTCCCCCCAGCCTCAGCCAGGTGAAGCAGGATGGGGAGAACGGATCTGCACGGCCCAGGAAAGCGGATAGATTAGCCCTTACAAGCCCCCTACGATGTGCCAGACACTGGGGGACTGGGAAAAAATCCAGGTGTAGTCCCTGGCTGGCCTGAGCTCATAGAGGAGGAGAGGGACATAATTCATAATCTGAGCAATGACGAAACAGTAGTGAGGGCTGCATGAGAGACCATGTGCCAGGAACTTTTTACATATAACCACATTTAAGCCTCATGTGACGCCTTGTTCACATTTTATAGGTCAGAAAAGGTCTTCAAGGAGAGGTCAAATGATGGGCTCAAGGTCACACAGCTAGTGAGTGACGCAGGGAGAATTTGAACCCAGATCTGACCAGCATCCAAGGCCCAGGTACATGTGACTTGCCACCCTGCCCCCACCAGGCTGGCTGGGCTGAGGGGCATGTAAAAAACAAAACCAAAAAACCCAAAGAAAGAGCTCTGGGAGTTCAAAAGTGAGAAAGGAGGGGAGGCCCGTTCCTCTAGCTGGCTGTCAGAGGATGGGTGGAAATACCAAATAGGGGATGTGTTTCAGGGCAGGGAAACATCCAGAGCAAAGGCTTAAAGGTGGAAGGGGAACGGTGTGTTTGGAGTGTGGTTGGCATGGCCCTCCGGATGACCATGCGTGCCCCATGAGGGGGCAATGGGCACGCTGGGGCCTTAAATTCCTCATGGTTGGGCCATAGGGAGCCATGGGAAGCTACTGAGCAATGAAGCCACTGTTTCGCCCCGACCTGTGTATCCAAGGAGGCTGTCCAGTTAGGCCAGAGGGGGCCTGGCGTAGAAGCACCTCTGACGTCCCTCCACCCCCTTTCATCAGCCCTCTGGGCCTGCCGTGCTCACCGGTTCCGGAACATCCTGCTCACTCTCACCTCCGTAGCTTCGTTCTCCCAGGATCCTTCCTCCCAGAGTGCCCACTCTACCTGCCCCAGTCCTTCTCACTGTGCAAGTCTCCCTTCCAGGCCCCTTTCCTCCATGGAGCCCGCCCTGACCACCCCAGCCCTCAGCTGCGTGTCTCAGCCTCAGAGGCAGGGCTGGGCAAGGGCCCATCCCCCACCAAAAGCCACAACAGTCGCCACCCACAGCGGCCAGCTATTGCTTTCACCTGCCTGGCAACACCCTGTTGCCGGTCATCCGAAGTTCCTTCGAGAAACTGCCCCTGCCCCATATTCAGAGCATGTAGCTGGAGCATGACTGACCTGAACACTGGCCACGAAAAAATCCCATGCCCTGGACCGATGTGACTGTGGCCGGATTTCTGACAATATCATTCGAGCCCCTGGATTCAGTCATGCTTGAAGGCCCTTTTCATTTTCCCCTAGGTCTCCGTGTGCTGGATTTCTTGCAAACCAAAGATCCTGGTCAGATGTGCTGTCTGTTCAATGCAGTTTGGGCCTCCTCTGGTCTCGCCCAGACAGCAGAACCAGCTTCCTCACTGGACTCCTGGCCCGTAGGTTTTCCCCTCCACCCCAATCCAAAGGGTTGCTCCTCTCAATTATGGCCTCTATTATTCCCCCAGAATACAATCTGAACTCCTTGGCTTAGCATTCAAGGCCTTTCACGCTCCTATTCCAGCCCACCCCTCTCTGCCAGCCACGCCGTATTTTCCAGCCTGTGGAACAACGAACCCTTCACACGACTGACTTGTACATGCTGTTCCTACCCCTGGGGCTGCCCTTCCTCTCTAATTCTCTTCCTGCAGAACTCCTACTCGTCCTTTAAAACCCTATTTGACCGCGAACTTCTCTGCCATACTTCCCTTGACCCTCAGGCGGGGCAAGACGCCTCTTCCCCTGCCCGGTGCTTCAGGCTCCCTGACCGGTCTCCTTCAGAGCAATGGCCACACCGTGTGGTCACTGTCTTCCACTTGGCTACCTTCTCTCCAGAGAAGAAGCAGCTCAAAGGCAGGATCATGTCTTGTTCACTTACCTTCCAAGGGGCCCGTGAATAGTTGTCAACTTACCAACTTACTGATAGGAGTTCAACTCAAGGTTCTGAATCATTAGGTGACGATTTTTGCTGGTCAGGTCTTCCAGTTAAGCACTCACTGGCTTTTCTTTACTTCGGGACTTCTCAGAACCTTTCATGTGCTAATGGGCACTGGGAGCCTGGGTGCCAGCTTGAGATCACCTTACCCAGTTGCGGCCTTTCAGGAATGACAAGGGGCAAGAGAGGGACAAGGACTCATCTGGGCGGTTGACAGCAGAACTGGGCCTGGGGCCCAGCCCCCTGCTGCCTCAGCCCGTGCTCTCTCCCGTGCGCCTCTGTATCTCTCTCCGTTACGTCTCAGGCCCCGCTAGGTGCAAGTCACTTTGTAGCGAAATGTTAAGAGTGGGGGTCCCTGGAGTCAGACTGCCTGCATTTAAGTCTTGTACCCCCTCTCCCGAGCTGTGTGCCCTTGGCCAAATGGCTTAACTTCCCTGAGCTTTGATCTCCTCATCTGTGGGGTGTTGACAGTAACAGCACCTACCTCATGGGGTTGCTGTGAGGGTTCAGGCGAAGTAATCCACATAGAAGCACTTAGCACAGGGGCCGGCCCACAGTAGGCCCTCAGTAAATCGCCACCAGCATCCCTATGAGCTCAGCTTTCTCCGGAAGTACTGGGCACACTGAGCCCTGACATCTTGGGGGAGCCGTGGGTCTCTCTGGAGAAACCCAAGTAAATGCTACGTCCCGACTCAGTCCCCTCCACAGGGTTCGGAATCCGGATCTTAGCACCGGGCCTACTCATCCGGATGTCCGACTGCCGGGCTTTCCTCCTCCCTGATTTGAAAAAAGACATTTTTTTGTTTAGAGGAATTTTCCCCCACTTCATATTGGCTCCATAAATTGGATTTTGTTGAGTGGTTTCTGACAAGCAAGTCGAACAGGCATGTGTGTGGAGGAAACGCAAGGCCGCCTCTGGCCACGGGGGTGGATCTGAGGCCTTGGGTTCTGCTGGTTGCTGGCCGCGAGCTCAGTTCCCAGGCGGCTGCGTCCTGGGGAGCGTGTGTGTCCTTGGGGTGATCCAGAAGGACTTCTTCCCCAAGGAATTCTTTCCAGAGTTTTCCCAGAACCTTCCCCTGGAGGAAAGGCCCTAATAGCAAATGGCCTGTCTACCTCCCCCACCCCATCCTGCATTCAGATTCATGGCGGGGAGGGGGAGGTGTCCCTGAGTCTCCTACGCCCAGCTCAGTCCCCTCCACAGTAATAGTCAAGGACCATGAGGTGGATGTTGGTGCTTCTCCACTTCTTCAGGCATCCAAACAAAGGAAAGCTGGCACAGTAAAGCAGGAGGGGTTTCAGTTAGACAGCAGGAAGGACTTCCTCCTGCCAGCTAGCTCAAACCTAGGTTGTGCATGACCTTGGAAAGAGCACTAAACTAGGAGTCAAGACAGCTTTAACTGATGCTTGCTGTGGGAGTTTAGGTCAGTGCTTCATTTTCTCCTCTTGGCTTGCTCATAACAAGATGGGGGTTATAATTTCTGCTCACTACAGAGGATTTCAATTGAGACAGTGGGATGAGGCCTTGAGGCCAGTGGCAGGAGGCTGGAGCAAATGACCTTCTAGGTTCCTTTTCCTTTCTTGTTTGGAAGGGATTCCCAAGGTTATGGCTGCCCTGGCCTAAGGCCCAGGGACCCACTGGTGAAGTGTGTGTGTGTGTGTGTGTGTGTGTGTGTGTTACATAGTAGGTGCTAATTTAACATTTTATATTCTCCCTCTTCTCTTGGGATACTCACCAGATGCAGAAAGAGCCATGGGCAGGGGCTCCTGGGTGGCTCAGTCAGTTAAACGTCTGACTCTTGATTTTGGTTCAGGTCATGATCTCCCAGTTGGGTTCATGGGATTGAGCCCCACATCAGGCTCTGCACTGACAGTGTGGGGCCTGTTTGGGATTCTCTCTCTCCTCTCTCTCTGCTCCTCCCCTGCTCATGCCTGTGCTTACTCTTTCTCTCAAAATAAATAAATAAACATTAAAAAAAAAAAAAAAAGAGCCATGGGCACATGTTAGAAAGTCCAGGTTCCAACCCTGGGTCTGCCCCCAACTTGCTTTGACCTTGCCCATGTCCTTTACCCAACTGAATCTCAGTTTCCCCCCTCTGTATCCTAAGGAGTTTGGGTGGTTTCTGAGGTCACTTCTGTCCTGAAACCGTGAAATCCATGACTGACCCAGCAAGGTCTGACCCCCTGCTCTCCCATCTCCCTCAACAGCCATCACTGGACGTTCCAGATACACTGACTTCCTTTGCTTCCTTGACTTTACCAGAGCCTCGGGAATGAGCTCAGGCCCCTCTTACAAGCCATGTGATGCTGGACATGTCATTCCCTCCCACCACTTTGCCCAAACCCTTCCCCTCTTGCCATGAGTTCACCTAATTAAGTCCAACTCATCCTCCGAGCTGTCAGCCTGGGTGGAGTCCTTGAGGGAGGCCCGGGGCCCAGCCTTGCAGGCCGAGGAGAACCCGGTCAGCGGGTGCTGGTCGAGTGTGCAGCTTGAGCCCCCCACGTCCCCTGGGGCGGGACCCTGGGTGTGTCCTATTTTGTAATCACACCATTTGCCTAGTGCCCACTGGGCAAGCTCTGTGAGGGTAGGGCTGGGTCTCTCACCCCCACTATCAGGGCAGCTGGCTGGGCCCTGGGCCAGCCCTTAGTGAGTGCCTGTTGAACCTGCAGTGCGCCGGGCACTCTGCTGTCTCCAGACCCCCCAGCAACCACGAGCACCATTCTGCAGGTGAGAAAACCGAGGCTCTGAGTGGGGAAGGTCTTGCCCCAGGCCACACAGGTCTGTCCGATATGTGACTCCTCCAGGGATGGGATCCCAGGGCCTACGTGTCCCTCCTTCAGCAGCCAGCACGTGTGACGGACCCTGGAAGGCAGGTAAGATGGAGGGGGTGGGGAACATGCAGCATCTTGCCCAAGGTCTCACCAGGCATAAACAGTGTGAAGAAGGGGAGCTTCTCTGTGGCCCTAAAGTTCCAAACTTAAGGACCCGCATTAGGGCTCAAGGAGTCCAAGCTCCCCCTTTTATAGATGGAGAAACTTCGGCCCAGAAAAAGGATGAGCCTAGGGCCACGCGGCAGGTAAGGCGCGGCAGGGTAAGTACAAAGGCCCTGTGGCTGGCACAAAATATGAACGAGGCCAACAGGCTGAAAGAAGATGAAGCTGAAGTTTGGCTGGGCTAGGGGTTTGGGCTCTAGGCCACAACAGTGGGAAGTTATGGGACTGGAAAGGTCTATCTGTGGGCTGGCCTGCAGGAGGGCAGGAGGGGAACAGGGAGGCCTGGGAGGCAGACTCGGCCACTGCACTCAGCCTGCTCCTGTTCCTGACCTCCAGACCTGCTTGCCCACCTGCTGACCCCCTATCACCACTCCAAGCTCCCCATTTCCTCTCCGCGTCTGTCCCTCCCACTGCCTCCTCACTTTAGCACACCCCAACTCCATTCTTCCCACTGCTCAGCCAGAAAACTTGGAGTCACCTTTACCCTCCCCCCTCCCCTCTTTCTCACTGCCACCTGACCCGGCAGCAAATCCCTTTGGCTCCACCTTCAAAACAGAACCAGAATCTGACCGCTTCTCCCGGCCCTACTGCCACCCCCGGCCCCACCAGGATGGCTGCCCCCACCTTTTCCTGCCCCCACACTGGCCCACAATGTACCTCTGTGTACCTCCCAAAGGCAGCGGGAAGCAAACTGTCCCTCCCCTGCAAGGCTCTCACGCTCTCTCCTCCTCCCCGAGGTGGTATTCGTGCCTCAGGTATTTGCACGTGCTGTGCCCTCTGCCTGGAATGCCCTTCCCGGGGTTCTGCAGGACAGCCAGCTCCGTCACTCCCCCAGGCCATCAGATGTCACCTTCTCGGGAGGTCTCCTTCCGCCCTACTTAAAATGACAACTCCTGTGGCACCTGGGAGGCTCAGTCGGTTGAGCCGACTCTTGATTTCCGCTCAGGTCATGATCCCGGGGTGGTGGGATCGAGCCCCGAGTCGGGCTCCACGCTCAGCATGGAGCCTGCTTACGATTCTCTCTCTCTCTCTCTCCCTCTGCCCCTCTCCCCCGCTCACACTCTCTCTCTCAAATAAAATAAATAAAAGTTAAAAAAAATAAAATGACACCCCTCCTCCCAACACACATACATCCCTTTCTCACCTTCGTTTTCTCGGTAACTCACCTGGCTCTTTAAAATTCTTAGTTATTTACTTTTGAGAGAGGGAAAGCGAGAGCACGAGTGGGGGAGGGGCAGAGAGAGAGGGAGAGAGAGAGAATCCCAAGCAGGCTCCACATCCATCGTCAGTGCGGTAACTGACCATCGTCAGTTTCAGTAACGAGCGGAAACCACCACACCTAACCAACTACACCACCCAGGAGCCCCAATTCACCTCGCTTTCTAAGACACCACGTACTTGGCCTATCCAGTTGCTCAGTCTCCGCCCCTGACCGCCTCACCCCCCAGAAGGGCTTCTGCTTCCCCAGGGCGAGGGTCTTGGAATCACCGGTGCTGAGGGTGGTGTCTGGGTCACAACAGCTGCTAAATTAGGCGGACTCTCCCTGGGTTCTACTGAGATGGGAGGCTGCCTCAATTTCCTAGCACGGAGGAGGAAACGGGGGGTTCGGGGAAGGCAATGATCTGCCTGAGGCCGCAGGGTCTGGACACAGTGGGGCTGGGACTTGGACCCCGACAGCTCAGGCTGAGCCAGGGGCCTGGAGGGAGCGGGCTTGGGGCTTGGTGGGGGGGAGAGCGGCTCCTGCCAGCCCCCTGCGGTCGATGCCCTCCCCGAGGAGCCAGGGCGCCCGGTAGGGAGAAGGCTCCAGTGTGGTGGTGTAAGAGGGGCATTGGGAAAGGCCCGGGGGCACCGGGTCCATTCTACGGTTGCCCAGTCCTCGGAGCCTGAACGGCCATGAGTGAGAAAGGAAGTCAGCAGGATCCAAAATAGGTCTGTGTTTTGGGAAGTGAAACTGGGTGCTGGGGACACTCGGCCAGGGGAAGACCTGGGCCTCCTGGGTTGAGGCTGTCGGGGTAAAGAGTCTTTCCCTGCCTCCTCAGCCTGGGAGGGTGCGTCTCCAGAATGGGCTCAGGCACCTCTCACAAGCCACGTGACCTTGGGCCTGTCACGTCGGCTCTCTGACCCTCACTCTTCTCATCTCTAAAATGGAACTGAGGTAACAGGACCTGGAAAGGTGCGGCAAGACCATGCCCTGAAGCGGGAGGCTGTGGCTCAAAAGATGGTAACAGTTACTGTTGGTGTTCCAGAACCATCTTGGTGCCTCCTCCTCCAGGAAGCCTCCCCAGATCCTTGGGTCAGAATGAATCTCTCCTTCTCTTTAACTTCTCTATGTTTCTGTTCGCATGTGTCTTTCCCACCAGAGGATGCCCGTCTTTTCTAGGCGAGGACGCTATCTGAGTCCTCTAAGTGTCCCCAGTGCCCAGTACGAGGCCCGACATGTGGGAGATGCCACAGATTGAGACTGACTGGGGGAACCAGAGCGGAGGCTTATTTATGCCCTTGAGGGTCTGATAGCTGGACCCTGAGTACCAGCTCCTTGGGGTGGCCTGGAGTTGTGGCAAGAGGAGGGCTCTGAGGGTAGGTGAGTTATGTTTCCTCCGAGCCTCAGTTTACTCATCCATAAAATGGGGACACTTGGAAAATATGTCAGAGCTTCTTTGTCCTGGATCAATGAAACCCAGGCCACCCGAGATGCCACCCCAGACACCTCAGAGTGTTCCTGGGGCAGGGCTGCCCCAAAGTGGGATCTTTCAGACCCAGGAGGCCTTGCATTCTCCTTGCTCTAGCCCCTGTCCTGCTCTGATGAGAAGCAGGCCTTCAAAGCTAAGAAGCTCCCCAGGTATAGTTTTGGACTTGCCTACTAATGAAATCAAGAAGCTCTAAATAATGATGGGGTCATCAGTCTGCAGGAACACTTACATCACCCCGGTTTTATAGATAAAGCCCAGAGAGGTTAGGTTACTTGTCCAAGGTCACACAGCAAATTAGAGCAGAGCAGGTAGAGTTCCCAGTCCTGAATTTTGGTCCCAGGACTCAGTCAGCACATCTTACAGTTACTGCATCTCCTCAAAGTGAGAGTCAGGTTACTCATCCTCTAGATGAAGACCTCAGGCTTCAAGAAGTGAAAGCTCTTTCCCCCAGAGGCTCTATCCTTGGAGTCTCTTTAAAAAAATTGTTTTTAAATGTTTATTCACTTTTTCTGAGAGAGAGAGAGAGAGAGAGAGCGCGCGCGCGCGTGCGCGCGCGCACAAGTGGGGGAGGGGCAGAGAGGGAGGGAGACAGAATCTGAAGCAGGCTCCAGGCTCTGAGCTGTCAGCACAGAGCCCGATGTGGGGCTCAAACTCACAAACCATGAGATCATGACCTGAGCTGAAGTCGGACGCTTAACTGAGTGAGCCACCCAGGCACCCCTATCCTTGGAGCTTCTTAGGGGCTCTTGAGGTCCCTTGAAGGCCGAGCCTTCAAATCCAGGGACTAACTCAGGGCTGAGGCTTCTCCTGGAGGGACTCCGAAGGGTCTTTGTGGCCCCGAGTTTCCCATCATCCTCTCGTCCTGCCAAGCTCACCCACGAGCCAGCTGCTGGTACACGTTTCTGGGTGGAAGCCGCCCTGTGCAGCCAACCGGACAGACTCAGACTAATGATCACAAACACACTACATGACATTTATTGGGTGCTGAGCCCTAGTCCAAGGGCTTTACCTGTATTTACTCATTTGAGTCTCAGTGACTTGGTGAGGTCAGCTCCATGCCCCATTTTGTACATGGGGAAACTCATGCACATCCCAGACTGAGCTCTTCTGAAAACCTGCTCCTCTCCCGGTTCCCAGCCCAGGGAGAAGTCCCCGGGCAACTGCTCTGGGTACCTGAGTCACTCCTAACACCTCCTACTGCCCCTCCCTCAACATCTAGTCAAATCCACCTCCTAACCTGCTCTGTGAGCTATGACTAGTGCCTGAACCTCTCTGGGCCGAATCTGTCAACTAGGACAACAGCCCTGCCTATGAAGTGTAGGGCAGAGTAGTGGGGATCTGCCATCACTCCTGGCTGTGTGACCTGGGCCAGGAGAACCGACCTCTCTGGGCTGCGGTTTCCGTATCTGTAAAGCAGAAACGGTAGCACTGCTCTCCTCCTAGGGTGGAGGGGGCGGGGGATGATTCAGGGACCCCTTCCCTCTGTCTTCCCTGAGACATCGCTCCAGCAATTCTCCCCTCTTAGAACCGCCAGCATTTCCCCGTCTACCTGCTCAACCCGAGCAACATACACACCGCTGGGTTTTCTCCCGGAGCCCGCAATCCTTCCCCTGCTGTCCCGTCTCTCTCCCACCCTGCACAGGAAAGTGAGTCTTTCCTTGCGGCCCCCTCTCCTCCCTTGAACCAGCGCCCCTCAGCCTATCGCCTCCCCTCTCAGGAGACCAAGGACCTCCGCATTGCCAAACCCGTGCTATCTCTCATTGCCCTTGACCCACCAGCAGCATCCGATGCAGTTAACCCTCCTTCGACGCCTTCCTTGCTGGCTGTCAGAATGTTCTGGTTTGCCTCCTTCTCCCTTGGCTGCCCCGTCTCAGCCCCTTTTCGGCTTCCTCTGCCCTCTCACCCCCACCTCTGAGGGTTGCCCCCCCCCATCCAGTGTCTTCCAACTACCTTCCTCCCTGGCTGACTTTAAAGACGGCTTCTCCACGGGAATCCACCCCCAACACCAAGAGCACACTGTACACACTGCATGTTAGCCAATTCGACAATAAATTATATTAAAATAAATAAATAAATAATAGAATACAAGAAGTAAAAAAAAAAAAAAAAAATGAAAAGGGCTTCTCTGAGGGCGACCGCCTCTCCGAGACCGCCAACCTGGACGTCTCCCTGGAGCCCCCTGCTCCTCCCGGCCTCCCCAGTTTACTTGGCTCCCATCTGATCTGATATTTGCACGTTGACCTGTTCCACCCGCGACCTTCCTCATCCCAGTGAATGGCAACTCCGGTCTTCCCGCGGCCCACGCCAAAACGCTGGCTGACGTCCTGAACTCCTCCCTCTCGGACTCGGGCTCTGGCTCCGTGTGCGTGTGCATGTGTGTGCGTGTGTGTGTGTGTGTGTGCGTGAGCGTGTGTGTGTGTGTGTGTCTCATCCCGCCCGGGCAGCACCAGCAGGTCCTGCTGGCGCCAACCTCTCGATTCACCTCCGTTTCCAGCGCTCCTCGCCAGTCCCTCACCTCCCCCTGGATCAGCCTCCATCCGGCTCTTCCCTCCGCCAGCAGCCTCCCCAGCCTCCCACGGCCCCGCTTCTGCCCTGCTGCCTGCAGTCTATTCTCCACGTGGCAGCCAGAGGGATCCTGCTCCGAGGAGAGCCCCACATGGCCTGCGGGGCTTGCTGCCTGGCTCCTTATAAACACCCTTAGGCCCCGCAAGCTCCGCACCCCCTCTGGCTGTCTCCCTCCTCCTCCCCAGGTGCCTCCACTCCAGCTCCTGCGTTAGGGGGTTTGCTTCCCGGAATGTCCTTCCCCAGCAGCATTCAGGCACACAGAAGTCTCCTTTTGGGGAGGCCTTTGCTGGCGCCCTATCCACAGTTTCGACCTGCCACTTCCTGTCTCCTTCCCTGTTTTCGTTCTCTCCTCTTAGCACTTCGAACAGTCCCGCAAACATGTATTTTTACTTACCGCCTTTGTAGCCGGTCTCTCCCAGGAGGGCACCGGTTTGTCCTGGGTTCATGTGCTCCTGCCTCCTCCCCTGAGCCTTGAACAGGGCCTGGCTGGGCAGTCAGGGGGCTCGTTTGGGCCTGGGCCTGCCGGAGGCCTTCCTGCTCCCCCACGGTCTCCCTGCCTCCAGCCATCCCCTGGCGCACTCGGATCTTCCATTCTCCTCAGTGGGTGCCGGAAGGGCTTTAAAAAGCCTGGATCTAATCATGTCCTCCACCCACCCTAGCCTTCAACGGCTGCCCTTGGCCCTCGGGATAATGTCCATTCCCTGCATGGCACGGGAGACCCCTGGAGACCAGCCCCAGCCACCACCCTGCCTCCCCCTTCCCTGCTGGCTCTCGCCACCTCCCTGTGCCCGCAGGAGGGTTCTCCAGCCGGCTCCATCAGACCCTGTGACGGTGAGTGTGCTCCCTGAGGGCCTGGGTGTGCAGGCCCTGCGTGGGCCAGGAGCTCGGCAGTGGTCCACGCTCCTCCAACTGCCCCCCACGATAGCAACGCCAGACGTCTGTTAAGCACCTACTGTGTGCTAGGCGCCAAGAACAGAGCGATAACAAAGACATACCTCCTCAGGGCCTCTGCCTTGACACCTTTCCCACCTGCCATTGCTTCTTGAGGTCTCTGCTCCTCTGCTGCTGTCTCTGTGAGCCCCCCCCACCATAGGCCCCCCAAATTCCCCACCCTCTCGCCATTTGCTTTATCTTCGTCTGTGTCACCCACTAGAATGTGCCCTCTGGGAAGGGCAGGCAAGGATTGCCTCTGCTCTCTCCCCAGCACCTAGGACAGTGCCAGGCACCGAATGAAGGAGTGCCATCTAGAAGCACTTAGGAGAACATCAAGTGCCACAGAGAGGCAGAGAGATGGGGTTGCTCTACATTATTTCATTTAAAAATGTTTTTTAATTTGAGAGAGAGAAAGCGTGCATGTGCATGCAGGAGAGGAGCACACGGAGAGGGAGAGGGAGAGGGAGGGAGGGAGGGAGGGAGGGAGAGAGAGAGAGAGAGAGAGAGAGAATCTCCAAGCCCTGCGCAGAGCCTGATGCAGGGCCTGATCCCACGACCCCGGGATCGTGACCTGAGCCAAAATCTAGAAGCCGATGCTCAACCGACTGAGCCACCCAGATGCCCTGGGGTGACTCTATGCTAGCCAGGGGGGTCCCGGAGGCCTCTGTGAGGAGGCAGCAAGAGCAGATATTCAGGCCGTGAAGACTGAACCTGAGGAAGAATGTTCCAGGTCGAGGAAGCAGTAAATTGCAAAGGCCCTGAGACAGGCAGAGCTCGGGGTGTTACAAAACAGCAAGTGAGGCCAGAGCTGAGTGAACCAGGGAGACTGGGCTGGGGAGGCCCTTTCCCACGAGGGTCGGTGGAGGCCCGAGGAAGCTAAGTGACTTACCCAAGGCCACAAAACAAGGAGGTGGCAGAGGTGGGATTGGACTCAGGCCTGCTGGGATTTGGGGCCCCTCCCTAGGTGGGGCCCCTCCTGATCACTCCTGGGGCTCACCTGTGCTCTGCTCATTAATAGCTAACCCAGGTGGGGCCCTGTTAGGTCAGGGGCCAAGAGGTATTGGCTCAACCCAGTCACCTCTGGGGCCAAGCTCAATGAGCGAGCGGGCAGGCTGGAGCCACTGTCCCCTGCCCCCTCGAGAGGCCCAATTTGCTGGAGTCAAGGGTGACTGGCTGGGACGGGAGACATCACAGCCAAGGCCTCGAGGCTGTGCAGAAGTCGGACCGGGGGGCCGCCGCTCAGAACCTCCCCAGGGCAGGTGGGCCTGCCAAGCACTCTGGGACCGTCTCCGGCTGGCACCCCAACTTTCCTCTCCCCATGGCTCCTTGCTGCTCCCAGATAGTGGAGGCCTGTCTCACTCATTCCCCCCACAGGCTTTAGCCCTTGCTGGCCCCTCTGCCAGGGACTGTCTTCCCCCAGTGCTTCACAGCTGGGCCCTGTGTAGCCTCAGGCCTCAGCTCCAGTGTCCCCTCCTCAGAATCCTCCCCCGACCACCTGTCTAAAGCAGGTCGGCGCCCACCACTTCTTACCCTCCGTCAGGGGGCACTTACAGGCCTTTCACGGCACTTAACAAAAATGCCGGTCAGCTTATGTGTTGTTTGCTTCTACTGTCTGTGTCTCCATCTCTATATTGGGGTGTGAACTCCCCATGTGCTCCCTGGAGCCTCCTCGGGGCCTACCATAGGGCCTGGCATGCAATGGATGACCAATGAATATTTGTGGAATGAGAGCCTACCCCCTTCATCGTACAGAGGCAGAGTTGAGGTTCAGAGAAGGCGAGTCATTTGCCCAAGGTCACACAGCAAACCAGAGGCAGAACTAAAGCAGGTGCCCAGCTCGGCTCACCTGACACCGTGTCCAGGGTTCTCCAGCCTGCACCATAGCTAGCTAGTCCTCAAGGCACAGCCGGCCTGTCCCAACCTTTTATACAGAGCCTCTATCCCTCACCACTCTCTTTCATTTCTGGGGAGAAGGGAGAAGCGGGTACAAAGGGTGGGAGGAGGCAAACAGGGAAGTGACTGTCTAAGATGAATGGGTCCTCAGGAGTCACCTAGTCCCACAGGGAGGGGTCCAGTGAGGTTGAGCATCTGGCTGGGGCCTCTGGGCCCACAGTCCACTCTTGCCCTTGCCTGCCTGAGCTGGAAGGGGTTAAATTTTGTGCTGCCTCCTGGCTCACTGTGGACTGTGGCTGGGACAGAACATCTGTCTGTTGCTATGGTTGCCATACATTTGAAGGGGACGGCTGGATAATTATGGCAAACGAGGCCGAGTGAGCGAGCAGGTGCCCAGAAGTGGCTCAGGACCCCTGCCTGCCCAGCACAGTGGCAGGCTGCAGGCCCCTCGCCTGGCCGGTTTCAGCATCAGCCTTGTCCCCGGGTTCCAGCTCCTGGGCCAAGAGGAGGGGAGTCAGCCAGTGCCACCTTGGCCTTTGCACAATGAATGGGCTTGGCCATGGGGCTTCTGGGAACCCTGGAACAGAGCAGGCGCAGGAGCTGGAGGGCAGTGGGCCAGCTAGCGTGGGTGGTAGGCTATGATAATGCCCAATGTCTCTGTGTCCTGGGGAGAAGGCTGCCATCTGTCCCTGTCCCCGTGGGTCCCGTGGAGCCCAGGAAGAAGCGGGTAGAGACTGGGTGCCTAAGACCTGGCCTCTCTGCTCTGCCTGTTCACTGGGCAACACGGGTGACCCACTGGCTTCCCTGAGCCTCAGTTCCCCATCCGCCTCTGGAGGATAAGAGCGACAGAGCTGAAAGAGCTCTATGTGGGACAGGGTCGGGGCAGAGGTGGCTCTGGGACAGCAAATGGTTGCCCCACCCTGGCTCATCAGGTAGCTGGTGAACCTTAGCTGTTGTGGATTCCTCACCTGCCAAGCGTGGTCTCGTGGCGAGGCTGAAGGCTGCCCGGCAGCGACGAATCGTGTGACTTGTCCTTGGACCCGACCCTGGCCCTGATGAGGTGTGGACAAGGCAGAAGGGCTTCTGCCAGAAAGGGCCCCCCCGCCCCCACCCCGCCTCCCCGACCCCACCCCCCTAGTCAGGGATCTCAGCTTCCTGAAGACTGCAGACTCAGACCAGCAGACCCCAGAGGCCTGAGAGCTGCTGCTTCCAACTTCTTCCGTGCCAGCTGGAGACAGAGGCTAGGCGCCTTCCCCAAGGTCACCCTTTTGGGTTCCTGGCTCTCCCCTTGCCACTGCCCCCTCCTCCTGGCAACCTCTCCCCTCTCCCCCATCTGCCTCCCTCACATCATGATTGCAACAATAATAACCACCATCGTGCAGGTGCTGGGCACTACGTGCATTTGCTTGTTTACTTCTTTCAACACCTGTAAGGAAGATGCCATTTTGAATGCTGTTTTCAGGTGGGGAATATTGAGACACAGAGCAGTAAAGTGATCTGCCCAAGGTCCCCTGGCTGGCAGTAGTATAACCCAGAAGGTCAAACCGGGGCCACTCTGGGCACCGCCTCTTCTTCTGTCTCCCCTCCCCGCCGAGATGACCTCCTCGTGTCAGGGATAGGTCTGGTTCTTCTGTTTTGCCAGCTCTGTGCACGGAGGAGGCACAGACAAATGTTTCTGTCCGCTCATTTATGCACGCATGCATTCATTCAGTATGCACTGAGCACCTCTTATGTGCCAAGCTCTGTGCCCGGTGATTCCACGGATCCCCTTCCTCACATCGGCCAATCAGAAGTCCCCAAGGACAGCTGACCCCAGTGCACAGAAACTGATTCAAACGAAGCATCCGAGTCTGGGCAGCCTGGAATCTCTCACTGGCCTGAGTGGGGCAGAGCAGTGGCCATGGCCTCACACTATAGCTGAGGAGAAGGGAGTATAGAGACCAGAGGATCTGCCCAAGGTCACACTTGTCCCAAGTGGGGCAGCCCCTAGGACCCAGGAATTTTTCCACCCCACCGGGCTATCGGCATGGGGATTGCTTTGGCCTTGATAGAGTGCTCATAATAGAGTGACCGACACGTCCTGGTTTACCCCTTAGCCTCAGACAAACTAAACAATAGTTACCCTGCTCAGGACCTCCTAGGTGCCACAGACCCAAACTTTGGAATCCAGCTGCCTGATCTGGGATCCAGGCTCCCTTCCTTCCTGGGAATGTGATCCTGGGAAAAGGATGGCCTCTCTGAGCTGGGGGGTGCCTCCCTGCCCCACCCAGGGACCTGTGGTCCCGCCCCAGGCTGCCTTAACAGGAGTCACAAGGTCTATACCCAGGAGACACCAGGCCTGCCCGGTTCCTGTTCCTCAGGGAATGCTGGTTGGGTAGGGAGCCCCAAGCCCGCCTTAAAGAGACAGGCACAGGCCATAGCCAAGCTCTGCATATTTAACAGGCAGCTCCTGTGAGCCATGAATCAGCAGCCCAGGGGCCCTCTGGGCGGCACAGAAGCACTTTCTCAGACAGGCCCCTCCTGCAGCCATTGGGGTGGGGTGGGGGGGTAAGACAAGGATGTCTGCAAGGAGGGGCTTGTGGGCCCAGGAAGGCTACTCCCCATATGGCTGCAGGGCCTCCTTAGGGATTGAAGGGTCCCAGGAAGGACTTCCAGGAGACCCGCGAAAGGGCTGCAGTCGGAGGTGTGGGGGCTCTCTGATTCCAAGGCCCATCCTCCTGCTTCTCGGCGATGGATGGGGACCTGCACTTCTCCTGGCCTCAGTGCCCCTGGAGCAAGGCATCTGGCCTCTGACCTCTCGGGCCCCTTCCAGCCTTGCTAAGATTCTCTAACTGAAACCAGACTTCCGGATTCCCAGTGAGAGTGGGATAAATGCTCGGCTTTCTGGTCCCTGGGTCTCAACACTCAGTCTTATACACAGTAGGTGCTGAGAAACACAGAATAGAAAGATGGATGGATGGATGGGCAGATGGATGGATGGATAGGTGGATGAATGGATGGATGGATGGATGGATGGAGAAGGGGACTCTTGGGCCAGTGGACTACTCAATGCCCAACAAAGGGCAACTCAGTGGGTGAATGAATATTTGACTCCTCCCTTGCTCTTAGCCTCACATCCACTCCACCCTCGGGCCGTCCATTTGACGTCTCACTTCCTCTCCATCTCCCCTGCTACCTCCTGGCTGAGGCCACTACCCTCTTTGGCCTGGACAATCATAGCACCCTTCTCACTGCGGTCCCCTTCATCCCCTTTCAGATTATTCTCCAAGAGCAAGAGGACCCAGGATGTAAATTATCTCCCACTTCCCCCTGCCTCAAACCTCCCCCTGGCCCTCCTTACCCTGGTCCACAGGCCTCACATGATTGAGCCCCCGGTTACCTCTGGACCTCACTTCCTGCCCCCCACGCACCTCCCGACCTCTCCAAGCTCTTCCATGCTGACTGGCCTCCAGTGTCCCCACATGCACCATGCTCGTGCCCACCCCCAGCCCCCTTACCAATGCACCCACACTTCACCCTCTTACCTCCTACTGCCTTCCAGACCTCAGCTCAGCGGCCGCTTCCTCAAGGAAGCCCTCCTTGACCCCAGCCTGTGTCAGGCACTCCCATTGTACACTCCCAAGTCACCCGAACCTTTATTTTACAACTCTTCTTATAGCTGCAGGCATGTGCTTGTGTGACTAATAACACCTGTCCTCAGTGGACCTGCGTGAGTGGGGCCCTGTCTGTCTCATTCCCTCCTGGGGCCCCCGCACCCAGCACAGGGGCTGGCACGTAGTTAAGACTCACTGAGCATTTGTTGAACGAATGAATAGACGGAAGGAAGGATGGATGGGAGGATGGATAGAAGCAGAGGATGGAGCCAGAAGGTGAAGGACGAAGTGACAGCTGTTTAGACAGGGCGGCTGGGGGCCAAGGGAGCCTGGGTAAGGCGGTGACGTTTGAGAAGGGTCACAAAAGCAGGGGAGTATCTAAGCAGAGGGAAGAGCATAGGCACCGCTGGTGGGAGGCGAGCACACCCCAGGTACATCCGCAGGCCCGGAGACAGGGTGCGAGGGAGCGCAGGGCCGGGCAGGGCGCAGAGGGGCTAGGCACAGCCTGTGGACCCTGGAGCGCGTCCCAAGTGACACGGGAGGAGCCTTCTGCACTCTGCACAGAGCAGTGGCTCCGTGCATGTGTCCCCACCGCTCCCCGAGTGGAATGCACACCCAGCGAGGGCAGGCCCTGGTCCAGCTTGTCGGCTGCTACCTGTACGTGAGCAGCACCCGGCGGCTGCTCCCAGTAAAGGAGGGTTGGGGATCAGTGGCGTCGTCTTTGTGCGGGCATCTCAGGGGACTTCGGCCATCCCTCTCCCCCATACAGCCCATTTTCCACCCAGTCACGTCACGTCTTCCCTCTGCTTGAAACCCTCCCGTGGCTTCCACCTGGAGTACAAGCCAAAGGCTTTGCAGTGGCCCACGGCCCCATAGCAGGGTTCCTCCCCTCAGGACTAATGACGTCCAGGGCCCGGGCGTTGTCCACTTTAGGGCTGCCCCCTGCGCTGCGGGAGGTCAGCAGCACCCCACCCCCAGGGCAGCAACCCCAAATCTCCAGACACTGCCGAATCTCTGTCTCTGGGGCTTGGGGGGCACACTCTTCCCTGCTGGGGTCTGGGATTTGCTTCATTCCCCCCATCCCACCCTGTCCTGGACCTCCTTCTGAAAATCACACCTCCCTACCCCAGCCTTCTTTTCTCTTTTTTAATTTTTTAAATATTTATTTTGAGAGAGAGAGAGAGAACATGTGTGCAAGCGAATAGGGAGGGGCAGAGAGAGAGAGGGAGAGAGGATCCCAAGCAGGCTCCGCACCGTCAGCACAGAGCCCCACGGGGAGCTCGATTCCACAAACTGTCAGATCATGACCAGAGTCGAAATCAAGAGTCAGGTGCTCAGCCGACTGAGCCACCCAGGCGCCCCCAGCCTTATTTTCTCCATAGCTCTTACTAGCGTTCAACATTTCTCTTGTTCACTCGTGTGTGTAGCTGGTCGGACCTGCCACCTGGATTGAGCTCCGCGAGGGTGGGCGTTGGCTTGGGTCCCCAGTGCCCAGCACGAGGTCGTCTATATATTTGTTGAGTGGATGCCTGAATTCGGACCATCACCTCCTGCTTTAGGGATGAGAAAACTGTATCAGGAAACAAAACCAAAACCAAAACCAAAAACACAAAAACTGGATCAGAGAGGTTTGGTGACTTACTTGTGGTCACTCGGCTAAGTCTGATGCCAAGACAACGTGGGGCCTCCGCCTCTAGATTCAGGATCATTTTACTCTGTGTGCGCCTTTGAGGCCTGGGACAGGGTAGGCAATGCAGGGGGAGGCCAGTTTCCCTGAGTCCCAGGAAACAGGATTCCCCTGGGGCTTGAACCCACAACCGCCTGGCTATGAAGCCGATATGTGATCTCCCCAGTAGGTGTCACAGTGTGGAGCAGAGGGAAAGGGGGCCTTGCAGGGGGTGGATGATTAATTCATCCTAATTGACAAGGTTTTATTGAATTCCTAAAAGGCCCCAGGCTGGACATTTCAGAAAATATCGTTGCAGTGTCTCCCTGGGAAATGTCCTCCAGTATCAAGCGAGCAAGCAGATGCACTTTAAGATAAAAGTTTGTTGCATTTACCCAGTAAACATTCAAGTTTGGGGTGGGGGAGGTGGTGCTCAGAAGGGGGTGTGACTTCCTGAAGAAGGGAATGCGCTTTTCATAAATTACCAGGAGGAAAATTGTATGTGTCGGAATAAACTCTGTCCAAAAATATAGCAGGGCTACCTGATAGTTAATAATTCAGAGCTGTTCCCCAGCACGACGCAGGCTTTTAAAAATATTTCCTTGGGATCGTTGTTTAAAAATACTGTTAGTGGCTGGGAACCTTCTCGTTGCACTAGATGGCCATGATGGGCCAGCCTTGGTGGGGTCTCGGTGGACAAAGGACAGCGATGTATCTGATGCATCATGATGTGTGAGTAAGGCTGTGCTCCTCCGGGAAAGTGCCACGGACACCCTCTTATCTTCCTCACAGTCCCTCACAGCACGGAAAGGGAAGACGGTGGGGCTCAGAGAGGGCAAGAGGCCAGCCCCAGACCACACAGCTAGGAAATGGAGGAGGGGCTCTGAGGAGAACCCAGGAGGGGTGATGGAATTGCGACGCCCGTCCCCCCTGCCCCCGGCTTTGGGCAGGGATTTCCCTTCTCTGTGCTTCAGTTTCCTCGTCTGTAAAATGGGGATGTTGATTCACCAGACAACACATAGTTACGGAGTACTCATTAAAATCGAAGTGTTTGGGGGGATTGCACGCTGGTGGGTCAGTCGGTTAAGCGTCCAACTCTTGATTTCAGCTCAGCCCATGATCTCATGGGCTCGTGAATTCAAGCCCTGTGTTGGGCTCTGTGCTGACAGCACGGAGCCTGCTTGGGATTCTCTCTCTCCCTCACTCTCTGCCCCTCCCCCATTCTCGTGCATTTGCTCTCTCTCTCTCTCTCCCCCCCCCCAAATAAATAAATAAAGTTTATTTAAAAAAAAAATCTAGGGGCGCCTGGGTGGCTCAGTCGGTTAAGCGGCCGACTTCGGCTCAGGTCATGATCTCACAATCTGTGAGTTCGAGCCCCGCGTCAGGCTCTGTGCTGACAGCTCAGAGCCTGGAGCCTGTTTCGGATTCTGTGTCTCCCTCTCTCTCTGACCCTCCCCCGTTCATGCTCTGTCTCTCTCTGTCTCAAAAATAAATAAACATTAATAAATAAATAAATAAATAAATAAATAAAAAATAAAAAAAAATCTAAGTGTTGGGGTGTCTGTCTGGCTCAGTCGGTGCGACTCTTGATCTCGGGGTTGTGAGTTCAAGGTTGACATTGGGTGTAAAGATTACTTAAAAATAAAATCTTAAAAAAAAAAAATTGCAAGTGTTGAATGGTGTTTGACCAAGACAGACCCAGCAGTCAGGTGGAAGAGTCAGATGAAGTACAGTTACACCCCATCACAAATGCTAATCAATGCTATCAAGAAAAATAAAGGGGAATAAAGGGACAGGGCAGGGAATGGATGCTTTAGTCAGGATAATTAATCAGGGAGAGCTCTCGGAACAGGTGCTAATTGAGTAGAGACCTGAAAAAAGGAGAGAGCCGAGAGAATTTGTGGAGGCAGAGGGCAGACAGAACAGCAAGTGCAAAGGCCCTGGGGTGGAATTGTGCCTGCCATATTGGAGGAACAGTGAGGAGGTCACAGTGGCTGGGGCAGAGGGAGCCAGTGGGAGAGAGAGGGAGGTGAGTTCAGAGATGCCAGCAGTGGCCAGATGAGAAAGCACCCTGTGGAAGTCTGGATTTTACCCTGAGGAGGCTAGGGATCCACCAGAGGGGTGGTTTGCAAGGGAGGGACCAGCCATTCTGTTTGTTTTTAAAAGTCCTCTGTAAATTCTCCAGATGGATTGTCAAGTGAAGAAAAGCACGGGGCAGAACCATGTGCGTGGTCTGCTACTGTCTGCTTAAAAGAGAGAGAGAGAGAGAGAGAAAGGTATGCATTGGCTTGTATATGCATAAAATTATCTCTGGCATGATAGATGAAAATAGGAGGAAACAGTGCCTGCCTCTGGGGAGGAGTCCTGTCTGGCTGGGCCAGGTGGGAGGGATACTTTCTTTTTTCTACATTCGTTCTCGCACCTTTTGAATTTTGAGCCATGCAAATTTGTCACCTATTCAAAAAATAAATACTTTTTTGGAAGTGAAAGAAATAAGATAAAAGAAAGGCCCCTTTGGCTGCCATGTGGATAATAGATTTTAGATGTGCCCAGATGGCGGTGGCTGGGAGATGAGGAAGAGGCCGGCTGGGGCCCCCTGGTCAGAATTTTTTGCTCCACTTTACAGGGAGGACTGTGGGGCTCAGAGAGGGCAAGCGCTGAGCCCCAAAGCACACAGCTAGGAAATGGAAGATGGTCCCAGATGCGAACCCATGCCTCGGTTTCCTGGGATTCCTCACTGCCTCCTTCTGTCCTCTGCTTTTGGGTCATCTGCCCTGCAGCATCATCCCCAAGACCCGGTGTGAGGGTTTTGGCTCCCAGGCCCTGTACCGATGGTGACCTTGCCCGAAGTATGTGCCCATAAATGTGTGCTGAGTGATAAATTCCTTCTGTCATCCATTCGCTCGTTCATTCTCTCGACAATTGTATGGAGTGCCTTCTCTAGGCCGGGCCCTGTGCTAGGCCCTGGGGTTCAGCCGTGAACAAGACAGGCCCTCACCTTGGTGGCACTCGCACTCCTGGGGCCAGGGTGTGGGAGGCAGGTGATTGCACGTTAACCAAACGGTGCGTTGCTTAAGTGCTAGGAAGAAGACTAGAGAGAGTAGGGGGTAGTGAGTGAGAAGGGAGGCACTTTAGATGACCACAAGAGCTCCTGTGGGGAGGGGGCATTAGAACAGGGGCTTCAAGGACACGCAGGAGTTGGTAGGGATCTAGGGGCAGAGCACCATAGGCAGAGGGAACAGTGAATGCAGATGTGTAAGAGGCATGTGGGAACTGGATTACTCCAGGGTAACAGAGTCATTCTGGAGGGTGCCACGTCGTTCCAAAGGAGTTTTGCAATGAATGGAGCTGCCCCCTACGTCCCGTTTGTGGGATGGGGATGGTGGTGGCCTCAGCTCCGTGGGCTGCCTTGTGAGAGATTCTGGGAGAAGAAAATCCCAGAGTGGTGAGGCCAGAAGGGACTGTCCCATCCTTCGAGGATTCTGGGGTGTGCTGGAGAGGACCCGGTCATGTAGACAGAAGCCAGTGACTGTTCCTGGGGACTCAGCTGTCTGCCTTGTCACAGAGGGCAGGGTTACAGATGAGGAAGGGCTCCTGAAGGCTGGTGACGCTTAGCGCCAAGATCAGCAGTGTGACCACCGCCGATAGAGACTGACCTGAACAGCTGAGGCTCTGCTAGGAGGAAGGGAGGGCCTGGAGGCTGCTGGCGCCCCCGGCCACCTCCACGGTCCGTCCCACCGCAGTCCCTGGCTCTGGCCCGGGAGACCTGGGTCTGGCCTCCTGTGCTGTTGCCATCTGTGCTCCACGGCTGGCCAGGCGTGCCCTGCTCTGGGGTGCCCATCTGGACGCCAAGCTGACAGCACATCCGGCTCAAGCAGGGCCTCTGACAAGGGCCATCGTCCCTAGATTCATCAGGCTCCCAGTGATTTTGTATTGGCTTGCGTCTGGCCCATCTCTTCCCCGGTGGTACTGCTGGGGAACGGGAAGGGACACAGGGGCTCACACTTCCTGTCTGCTCTGTGCGGGAGCCATCAACTCATTCCATCTTATACGAACCCCCCCCCCCTTTACAGGTGTGGAAACTGAGGCTCAGCGAAGAGGGCGGTTTGTCTAAGGACACCTAGGTGTTAAAAAGCCAAGCCAGGATTTCAACCTCGGACTATTGGATTCCAGACCAGCACTTTCCACCAAGTCCCAATTCCCCACTGGCCTCAGACACCCAGAAGGGACTTGAAGTGTGGGCAGGGGGTTGACAAAGCCACACCTTCATCCCAGGTTCTGGGCTGGGGAAGGCCCGGGCCATGCTTCTCTGAGTTACGAGGAAGAGGAAGCGAGCCAGCCAGTAGGCTTTATGGGAACATGCTCCCTCCTCCCCATGGAGCAGCCGGGACCTGGGCTCAGGTGACATATAGCACCTGCAGCTCGAGCCACCGCCTGCTTGGCCCACCAGCTACAATATTCCCAGAGCAGCGGGCAGGCGGGCCAAGGGCTTCAGTTCACTGGCCCGGCCTCGGGAAGCCCAAAGAGGGAGGTCAGGAATGCTGCTGCTGGGCTTCCAGAAGCGTCTCCAGTTTCTGTAGCTGTAGCAACGTCTGGAATGGACCCAGGGCAGTCTGACCCCTGCCCAGACCCCCTCCCAAATGCTGGCTCCCACTTGCACACTCAGGGGTCACTGCCACCAAGAATGGTGCCTTGTGCTCTTGGCTTGTTAGGGGCCTTGGAGACTCTGGGGAAAACCCACAGTAGTGGCCCTGTGCCTGAAATGCCACCATCAGCCAGCATCACTGTGGGTTAAGAAACGCCTTGTCCCAGCCACCTTTAAAGAAAAAAGCCGCCTGTAATCTCACAAGGGAGAAAAGGCCAACTCTTGTACATATCAGTGAAATAATAACCGGCCAGAGGGGAGGAAAGAGCACCAACTTCCTGTCAGGCTCATTAGACTTGAACTCTAGCCATGAGCCAGGCCTCCATGCCAGAGGCCTCTCTCTGCTCACCCGGCCCCACCTCTGCCCTTCGGCCTCCCTCAAAGGCCTCCCCTTGTCCTGCCCCGGGGCCCCTGTGGATCAAGACCCCACCAGCCCTCACTTGTACCACTGTAGCAGCCTCTCAGCTGGTCTTGGTGGCTCTACCCACCCTCCACAGAGGCCACAGAGTCTTTCTTCTCACACGCAGCTCCGACCCTCTCTCTCCCCACCTCAAAGCCTCACCATGACTCCCCAGAAGCCCCAGAACTGGATCCTGACATTAGCCTGGCCTTCAGGGCCTTTTATGGCCCAGTTAGAATCATCAGTCCAACCCCACCCCTGAGTGTTGGAGGGAACAGACTCTGGGTTTGCTGTGTGACCTTGAGCAAGTTCCTTGACTTATCTGAACCTCGATTCTTCATTCTGAAAGGTGAAATCGGCCGCTGCCACAAAGAGAGCAGGGTTTAAATTGTGTGATTCCAAAGAGCTCATGCCTTGTAGCCCTGGGCCAGACATACAGTCAGGGCTCCATAAAGGTAGCTGTCCTTAATTACCACTGGTCCCACGAAACCATAAAATATTCTCCCACTGTGTTGTGCTGTTTCCTGTTTTTGAACCTGTGCAGGTGCTGTGTTCTCTGCCTTGGCAACACGGTGAACTCCTATTCCTTCAACACCCATCTCAGAAAGTGCCCTGACCAGTGTCATCTCTCCTTTCTTAGGACACTCCTCCATATTGGCCAAACAGCTGACCTGGAATTTTTCCATTTACTTGTTGATCCTCCACCATATGACTGTGGGCTCCCAGGGCAGCGGCTGACAAATGACTGGACCAAACCATCAAGGAAGGACTGGGGTGATGGGGAGGGGGAGAGGTGAAGGGAGAGGGTTTCTGTGGTTGGCCACTGCAAAACAAAACTTCCATTCATTCAATCATGCATTCAACTCATTCATTCATTCATTTAACAAATATATATTGACCTCCTTCTCTGACTAAAACCACTTGCTGACTTTCTACAGCTTCTAGAATCATATCCCAAAACTCTCTTCCATGGCCCACAAAGCCCTGGAGATCCAACCCTGTGAGACCTCACCGACCTCAGTCTTCCTGTCCCTCTCTGCTCCAGAACCCTGGCACCCCTTCGGTTCCTCAAGGAAGGCCATGTTCTAGAATGTCCTCTTCCTGACCTTTCCAGGCTGGCCCCCTGGAGAGGCCCTTCCGGCTCACTCTGCTTAAATGGAGTCTCAGCCCTTGCTTGGCACACCCCATCTCAGCCCCACATCTGTCTCCTTCCTCACACTCACAGCCCACACCCCAGACACACTTGCGGGATTAGGCAATTAGCACCCGCTCCTCACTAGGCTGTGAACTCCCCACTTCCGAGCCTGCTTAGCCTCTCTGGTGCCTGCTGGAGAGGCCTCGCCTTCAGAAAGCCGCCTGGAGAGCCCTGGGAGGCCAGAGCCAAAAGGGGCTTTGGTGAGAGCGTAGGTCCACCTCCTCGCGTTGTAACAATAATAAAAATAATCATAATTCCAACAATAACAACAGCTAACACTTCCCACGTGCCAGGCGCTGCTCTTTCCGTGCACTGTTTTCTTTAATCCGTGCAACAATCCCATAAGGGAAGGTTCATTATATCCCCCACTGGACCGAGGGGAAAACTGAGGCTGGGAGAGGTTGACTCGCATCCCCCCCGCCCCCCCGTTCCCTTTCCCAGCCCAGACCAAAGAGTCTGCGCCCTTACCAACTACTGGGCTACACTGCCAGATGACAGATGACTGGGGAATAGCCACAACAAATACCACAGCGATGGCAGGGCCGTGACAAGCCTGAACTGGCTGGACACTCTCTATTTTCAGCGGTGTGACCTCAGACAGGCCACATAACCTCTCTGGTCTCAGCTTCCCCATCTGTAAAATGGAGGTAAATGTATCCCCTTCATCAGATCAAGCATTCTCAGGAGGGAGGCCTACGGGGCCTTTACTACTGAGAGGAGGGGCCTGGACGCCATCAGGGCAGGATTCTGGGGGTCCTGAAGCACTGCCTCTGGGCCCAAGGCCTCCCCCACAGGCAACCCCACACACAAAGCCAGCCCTGCCCACAACAGCTCTATGCCTGGCTCCAGCAGGACCCTGCCAGGGCAGCGTGAGTAGAGTCATAAACACCCTTCCTGGAGAGCCCTCAGTGACTGCGCGTCCCCTCTGGAGAGGGGAGATGACATTGGGGTGATTACACCCAAGGGTCCTGGGTGAGCAGCGGGCAGCCGACCTGCCCCGAGTGGAGCCCTGAGCCACAGGGACCCCAAGCACCCCCAGTCCTGACACCTGCTTCCCTTGCCCCCACGGGTCCTGGCAGCGGGAACGGGGCGTCGCTGGAGCCTCCCCTGGGCCGTGCCAACCTCCCTGTGCCCAGACAAAGCCCCCTCCCCCTGGCCTCTGGGGGAGGGGCAGGCGGGGAGAGGGAGCCAACAAAGGCAGCCAGTGGGGCTGCGCCGGGGGCTCGGGCGACCCCCTCCCCGACCTGCCCAGAGCGCCCACACCCCCTCCTGCCACTCGGCCGCCCGCTCGGCTGGGGCGCCCGGCACCGTTGCTATGGCGGCCGCTCTGGGGAAGCTGCAGCTGGGTAATTATTGCGAACATCCATCCTGCCTCCTGCCCGCCCGAGAGAGCAGGGGAGCGAGCAGCCGGGGCCAGGCCAGCCCCTCCTCGCCCGCCGGGTGGCCGCACCCTGGCCTGGCCCGGCGCCGCCGGAGGTATGCGGGGGAGGAACGCCGCGCAGGCAGCCCGGTGGGCAGACGGCTACCCAGCTCCGGCAGGGGCCTGCGGGGCTGCCCGGGAGACCCCTGCTTTCGCCCCTGCCCCCCACCCCTGGCCCACCCTTGGAGCTGACCGACCAGCCCGGAACTTGTTTTTTCTAACTATAAACACACACCACACACAAAACCAGCCAGAGAGCCTCCTTTGTTCAAACAGAATCTTTCCTTGGCCTTTTTTGGGGGCAGTGGGAGCCAACAGCGCCTGGTCTGGGCTACGGCCTCTTACACGGGGCCGTCCCCCTAGATGAGGAGGTCCCCCTGGGGCCCCACCGTGGGCTCGGCCGCCTTCTCTGGCCCAGAAGCTCGCCCTGGCCCCGGTGTCTAAATATAGCTCAGCCTGGCTGAGCCTGAGGTCACACACACTCCCGACTGCCTGGGGTGACCATGCTCAGGCCGGCGAGTGACGTCCATGGGTTTGGGTATCAGACGAGTATTTCAGGAGCCAGGGCAGTGCTGGGCTCAGAGCCCCAGCCGCGAAGCAGGTGTGCCTTTCCCCCGGGGCTCATGGACCCCTCAGAGAGACTTGCAGCCATGGCTTACAGAGCACACACTGTCAAGGGGACACAGACAGGCTCCCTCACACACCGGAGGCAGGATGGGAAGAGGGCCCGGAGGGAGCTTTGATGCCCACGAGGCGATGTCAGGTTTGAGGGAAGGGGTGGGGTCCGGGCAGAGGGGAGAGGGGGCAGGCACAGCCTCTTGTGGGCAGGAGTGGGGGGCGCACCTCGGTCAGCATGCAGGGCCCAGGAGCAGCGGGAGGCCACTCTAGCAGGCCAGGGGTCAGCAGGCTACAGAGCACGGGGACACTCTTCCTCTCCTTTGGCCCCTGTTGCCCCTTGGGGCTCTGCACAGGCTGGGACACTTGGCAGAGGGCACTCGGCAGGAGAGATCTGCCGGAATCCTTGATTTCCAAAGGTCTCTGGTGGCAAGAGAGGAAATGGAGGGGCCATGAGGGCGGTGGGGAAGCTGGCAGGGGCCACCGGTAAGGCAAGGACCCCCAGGAATAATGGGTTCGAGGAGAACAGGAAGACCAGACGGGACTTGGGGGCTGAGAGGGAGCAAGGGGTTGGTCTGCATCTCTGTGTTTGTCCAGGGGTTTGGGCTGCCTGTGTATCCCACCCCCCAGACTTGGGTCATCTAGGTGCTGACCAGGGCCCTGCAGGGGAGGTGGGCATTCCAAAATAAGAGGCAAAATGTTGGTCGAGAGGGAGCCCAGCCCTGGCATGTCACCACACGTTGGGGCCCCGGGGAGAAGGTCATCTGCTCCTTCACCACAGATGGAGGGAAAGCGGCCTGGGCTCCAGCACAGCCTTCTGGGCAGGGGCCGTCCGGCCCCGATGGCCTTTGGCCCTCACACTTACAGTCACGGCAATAAATCTTCCCAATGGGGCAAGTTTTCCATCCGCAAAGCTCTTCCCCATCCAGCATCTTACACTGGCTTCATTCGAACAGCCCTGGTGCTGGGCTGGGCGGGAGGAACAGCCATCGCAGGCGTCCAGAGACTGAGGCCCGGAGAGGCGACCTGACCTGCCCAGGCAGGGAAAGAGGGAGGGATTGTGATGTCAGGTGCCCGATAAGTGGTGGGTACCAGACACGCTCACTCAGGCTGCAGCTAGAAAGTGTCAGGAGCAGAGCTTGAACTCATGGCTGACCCCCGGTCCAGGGCGGCTCTGTCCTCCTGAGACAGAGGCTAGCAAGGGTCTGAGGTGGGGCCACAATCCACTCCCTTTGCCAACATGTCTTCTGAGACCAGAAGCCAGAGGAGCAGGGGCCCAAGACAAGCATAAATACCCATAGCAATTATCCAGTCTGACAGTGACCACTTCTGTCTTACACACGGGGAAACTGAGGCTCTGGCCAGGACCAGACCCAAAGAGCCTGCTGTTTCCCAGATCATGGAGTGGCTGGAGCCGGGTGGGTAAGTCCCATGTATTCCCAGAGCTTTGTGGGGTGCAGCCATCCAACAGTGCTTCCGTTTGGAATGTGAGACAAAGAACTGTGGATGTAAATTCAGAAGGAAGGGTTCCGGGCCAAGCTCGCGGCTAATAGCAGCCCTGGGAGTCGCAGGTCACTGGGGTAAAGCGGCTCGGGTCAGGAGGGCTGAGGAAGGCCACACCACAGCCAGCACCCGCCATCTTCAGAAACCCAGAGGGTGCAAGGGGCCGTGACGGTGCGCGGCGGGGCGCCCCACGCCCTCATCCCTCCGTCTGCCTTCCTCCTCCCTCTGTCCCTCTCGTCCTGGAGGGCAGTCCCAGGGCTGGGCACAGGGCATACCGGGGTGGGTCAGCAGCCGTGATCCGGCCCCCTTGGTGCTCCATTGTCAGTTCCTCGTCTGCAAAACGGACGTCGTGGCGGCCATGTCCTGAAGTTGTTGGAAGGGTGCGCTGACACGTGTGGAAGGCCGGGGTGATGGCAGCTGTGTTCATGTCACTGACTGTAGATAATAACGGCGGTGGTGATTAGCTGCAAGCCAGCTCCCTGCCTGGCATTCATGGCAGGCAGTGCAGGGCCCCTCCCCGTCCCCCTCCGCCGCTTCCAGCTTTGCGTCTCACACCCAGACCCAGACCAGACCCTTCTCCCATCAACATGCCAGGTTCACCCCAACCTCGGGCTTTTGTTCAGGCTGTTCCGCCGACCCCGGAAGGTGCTTCCCTTGCTCCCCAAATCCTACTCGTCTCTCAGATCCCTTTCCTCACCAAGACACACAACACGCTTCTCCAGCCTTCGTGTATCTTGGGCTCCCTGGGGAGTCAGCACTACCTCCTGGCACACATTTTTAGCTCCTTGCCATTACAGGGCCTGGGCTTTGAGGCTGTATAGGCCTGAGTTCAGATCCTGCTTCCCCTCCCTCTGAGCCACGGCTCCCTCACTTACAAGGTGGGGGCAATTACAGCACCCAGTGCAGGGAGTGCCTCAGGCTTGGTGTGGGGTCAGGGGCACTGCAGGTACTTTGTAAGGAACAGGCCATTATTACGGTTCTATCTCTTTTGGTTCCTGCTATGCTTTCCACCTCCCAAGCCTGCCCTTCTTTGTTCCACACTGCCCGTGTGGCGGAAGCTTTAGGAAAAAGAGCTCCCAAAAGGGGCAGGGACTTCACCAAACTTCCTCTTCCTTTAGATATGGGAGAAATTTGGAGGCTGGGAGATTCCTCCGTTTTCCCTGAAATCACCCCAGGCAGGAGGTCACTCACTAGCAGGACAAACCAAGATGGCTGGAAAGTTCCCTGTAATCCAGGTTTCAAAGCCATCCCAATAGAGTGATTGGAGGCTTGGGAGGTAAGGATCATGCTGGGGAGAGATGGTCTGATACAAAAATGTGATACACTGGGCAGCTGAGTGCCAGTGATGTGCACAGAAGCAGGCGGTCTATGCCCTGTGTGGGAGTGTGGCTTTGCTCTCTGGCTTCCCCGGGCTGCGATTTTTTAGTACTCGTCACAGATGGGGTACCCAGTGTCTTCAGTAGTGCTGGGAGGTTAGCCAGCTACCTATCCCAGAGAAATTGCTCCGTGCACAATGAGGCCTGCCCAGGGCCGTTTGTGGAAGCAAAACAATAGAAATCATTTAAATGTTCAATAGGGGACTGGACAAGAAACGACGGGCCAGCTCACATGGTGGAATAGTGCTCAGCTGTTAAAAAGCAGGCGGTTGTATGTGTGCGGACCCAGAACAATGCCCATATGACATTCAGTGAAAAATGAGGCACCTTGCAGAACAGAACATGCAGAACGTTACCACTTATGTGAGAAGCACACACACCTCTACATCCATAGTTATAGATACAGTTGATGCAGATATAGACGAAGGTATAGTCACACCCGCAGATGGAAATGTACATACAGAGGGAAAGATACAGACATATACACAGGATAGCAAAACGTTCAAGGGCATACCCACTAACAGGCAGTAATGTTTGAGGGGAATGAGGCTCAGGAAATTCAGGGGAATTACTCCGGTTTTTGTCTGCTACATTTTGTTAATGCTTGAGATATTGCAAGGAGAACGTTTCCCTGAAATATGTGCATAACGCTAAAAATTAAAAAAGAAAAGAGCCTGGCCACGTGTCTGGCATCTCGAGGCAGGGCTGGGCCGGGATCTCATGGGAGGCTGCTCTGTGGGGGTCAGGCCCGCTGGGTAGTCTCAGGCTGAGCCTGGAGCTCCTTCCTACACCAGCTGTGGCTCTTTCTCCCCAAGGCCAGAGGCAGAGAGAACTGGCTTTGGTGGCAGCAGCAGCACATGCAGGTTTCCTAGTCTGGGAAGTCTGGAAGTATGTGAACGCTGAGCACTTACCCCGCAAGATGGGCTCACTTCCACCCCAAGATGCAGGGAGAGCCCTGGAACCTGGCAGATGGCCACCTTGGAACATGTAGGCACAGAAGCGGGTGAGGGTCCCGTGAGCCCCAGGCCTGTGGTTCCCAGACTGTGTATTCCCAGACTGTGCTTGCACCTGAGCCGGATGAACACTGTGCCCCTCGCTTACACAGACCCGCAGCCAACGAGGCCATGGGTGGGAGAGGGGAGAAGGCCATTCATGTACATCCTGGGTGCTGGACCCTGAGCTAAACGCTTTTCCTGCTGTGTATCTTTGGCCTTCCAACAATTGTTTAGAATCGTTCTTTTTTATTTTAATTTTGGGTTTTTTTTTTTTTTTGGACACACAGAAGTTGAGGAGGTTTTTCAACCTGATGAGGACAACAAAAGGTTAAAAGCCTTCCAACAACACAAAAGGATATATAGTGAAAAGCTGATCTTTTCCTCACCTTCTCTCCCCAGCCACCCAGCTCCCTCCCCAGAGAATCCACGCACATGAACATGTGTGTGTCCATTCACACCCCTCCTCTGATACTAGTGGAAGGTCTCCACACAAAACGTTCTGTACCTTGCCCTTTTCACTAAAAATATGTATCTTAGAGCTTCTTCCATTGCGGTACACGCGAGCTGGCTCATTCTTTTTCATGACTGGATTTCCATGGCACATGGAAGTCTTTAATATTCATGTAATCGATCTAGAATTCTACTCCCATGGTTTTCTGCCTTTCCCCTGTGCTTACTTCTGTTGTGCACAACAGCTCTGGGAGGCGGGCGGTTCCCCATGTCCCAGGTGAGGGAACTAGGGTGACCGACCATCCCCGTTTGCCTGGGACTGTCCTAGTTTTAGCAGGGAAAGCACCGCATCCTGGGGAAATCCTCATTCTTAGGCAAACCAAGATGGTTGTTCGCCCTAAAGGAAACCGAGGCTCAGAGGGGGTAGGGACATTCTCCAAGACCTTGTGCTCGGTCAGCACAGGCTACCTGATGATGATGACACCTCAGGAGGACTGGCAGCATCTCCTGCTTAGTAAGTGTTTCCTCCGTGTGTAACTGCACCTCCTCTGGTCTCACCACAGCCTGGGAGGGAGACTGCAGGGAATCACGAACGGAACCTGTGGTCTCCAAACCTGGGTTCCATCTCGGCTACAGGGCTTGCTCGCGTGTGTGACCGTGATGGTCAGTTCCATCTCAGCCTCTGATCCTGGGCCCAGAACAGACACTCAACAAGTGTCTGTTAAGCGAGAAAGAAAATGAATGAATGAATGAATGAATGAAGTACTAACATTTGTTATTCACATTTTATAGATGGAAAAACTGAGGCACAGAGAAGCAAAGTCACTGACTCAGAATCACACAGCTTGTACGCATCAAGGTCAGGATTTGAATCCACGTGGAGGCTCCAGAGCCCATGAAACTCTTCCCTCTTCTGGAATGTTCTTGTCCACATTACCCTCCATTCGTGCCCCCCTGCCTCTGACTCCCAAGGTCAGTCCCTAGTTCACTCCCTCCTTTGCTGCCCTGCACTGCCCAGGCCCCTGCTTCCTTTCTCAAGAGTCTGCCCTTCCCTGCTCCTTGCTCTTGGCTCAGGGGCCCTGCTCTGCACCCCACTCTGTCCCCCTGCACTGGATGCTCGTCTGAAGTCCAATGTCTGAGCCCCAGCCTCCTCCATGGACTTTGTTTCATTTGTTCAATTCATTTGTCCAACTCTCCATTCCTTTGCTCAACAAACATTTACTGAAACTGAAATGAGCCAGCTCAACCCCTGGTTCTGGAAATTCAGAGATGAATCTAGCCTGGGCCTTGTCCTCAGGGGACAAGGAAAACCAGACAAAGAAACAGCACTCGTGACCCCGCAAGAAAGCACTCCGGTGGAGATGGCCCAGGCACACAGCGGCAGAGGGAGTGGCGGTGGGGAGCTCCCAGCCTGGGGGCCCTGGGAAAGCTCCCTGGGGAAGCTTATGCCAGCGTCTGGAAAGATGAGGAAGAGTCAGTAAGACAGAGAGAAGGGGGAAAAGAGAGAGCTCGGGGAGGGGCGTTGTAACACCCAGACAAACCGGCCTGGAGGTAGGTGAGACCAGAGGCACTCAGAAAGTGCAAGTTGTTCCCTACAGCTGAGGCCCAGGCTGTCCTCAGGTGGGACCAGGTGGCCTTGGGAACCCCACCCCTCTCCTGGTTACCCAGCCAGCTCCGCGCTGAGCAGGGTTTCCAAGAATCTCATGTCTAGGAACTGACCAGAAAAAAAAAAAAATCAGCGATGTGGACATGGAATTATGTATGTATGGAGGCTGTTTATCACGGTGTTCTTTGTCACAGCAAACAAGTGCAAACAGTGCCCAGCCATGAAAAATCACCACTTTAGCCAAGAATCCACCACTGGCTGGAGTCATCCGAATGGCTTAGAAATCAGGTTAGCAGAGGTTATTTAACGGCACTAGAAAAATGCATCTGGCGCAACGTTAAGTAAAAAGCAGCAAAATGCAGGGGCTCCTGAATTTCGTACACCATGCCACTCTCGATCTCCGGGTTGTGAGTCTGAACCCCAGGTTGGGTGTGGAGGTTACTTCAAATCTTTAAGGGGCCCCCGGGTAGCTCAGTCGGCTGAGCATCTGGCTCTTGGTTTCCACCCGGGTCATGAGCTCAGGGGGCATGGGATTGAGCCCCGCATCAGGCTCTGCCGTGCTGAGCCTGGAGCCTGCTTGGGATTCCCTCTGCCCCTCTGCCCCTCCCCCACCTGCACGCGTGCGCGCTCTCGCTCTCTCAAATTAAAAAAATAAAAATAAAATTTTTGATCTTCAAAAAAACCCAAAGACAGCATGATACAAACTAACTTATTATTCTAAGTTATAAGTATGTATAGATACATGTATATATAAAGATATTAGGAAATGCGTCGAATACTTCACAATGGTTACCTCTGGTGGTGGGCTAACCTAGGGGTTGTATTTCCTTTTTTAAGATAATTTCCTGTGTTCTCTGATTTTGCAACAGTGGGCCAGTCTCACTTTTATTTTCAGAGGCGGAATCGAGGAGACAAGGTCCGTGAGGCCACAACTTCCCTTTCCAGTCTCTCTCGAACCCTCCATTGAGCCACACAGAACGTCCTGTTGCCTCAACATCCCTGTGCCTCCAGTCTCTGAGCTTTTGTCTCTGCTCTTCCTCCATCTGAGTGCCCTTCCCTTTCCCTCTCCATCCTGTGAACCCCGGCTCCCCGCCTCCCCCGCCCCACTCCCAACCCCTGGCCTCCCAGGCCTGCCTCAGGGCCCTTCCTCTGAGGACCTCACACACACGGAGCACCCACCCTGTGGAAAGGCAGGTTTATGGACCCAGACCCCACATCAGAGCCTGGGCTGCTGGAGGGAAGGACCCTGCCTCATCTATACCCTCCCCAGATGCTCTATATGGGGCCGAGGACTTATTTTTATTTACTCTTCACCACAACATTTTTTGAATATGTCTAAACCTACAGAAAATAATGCAACAAACACCCCTCTACCCTTCAGTTAGATTCTCCACTATTCGCTTTGAAATTCCCTGTCTTGCTGACCCAGTGCAGACATCTTGGCCAGAGCTGGGAGCTTGGAAGGTGCTCAATGCTCGCTGGAATGAAGGAAAGGAGGAACGAGGACATGGTATTGCTCTCTCTCTCTCTCTCTCTCTCCTCTGCCTCAGGGAGAAAACTTGCAGAGCAAAGCACGGCTTTTTCTAAAATGCAGACACAGGCACCCACCTGCTCGGAAGCCGGCTGCCCACAGTCAACGCGGCCCCCGCACAGACCCCCAAGGCCCCGTCATGCCTTCCCGCCCCATCGCCTGCTGACCCCCGGAAGACAGTGTTGTCCCGTACCTGCAGCCCCGACAGGCTCTGGCACTGGTGATTTGGGGCCTCTGTCATCCTCACTCACCTGGCAAGGGCGCATGGCCTCTCCCTTCCCCATCCCTCGCAAGGGTCACATCCTCAGAGAAGTAAGTGGAGGCCTTTGCTGACCTTTCCTGGGCCCGCTGGTACCGAGGGCAATCTCTGTGAGGGCGACCACTTGTCCTGGTTTGTCCGGGACTTTCCGGTTTGGCACTGAAAGTCCTGTGTCTTGAGGACACCTCAGCCCCGGGCAGATCCCGTGACTGGTCACCCTAGATTCTGCTTCCACTCCTCCCACCAGGCCTGCTAAGGCCACATAACGGGCCCAAGGAGATGTTTGGTGTCACTGGCTGACTGCCTGGAGGGAGGGAGGGAGGGAGGGAGGAAAGAAGGAAGGAAGGAAGAGGAAGGAAGGAACAAGTGAACGAACGAGTGAATGAATGAATGAATGAATGAACAAATAACCCCACCTCCTTTATTTTTATTTTTTTTAACATTTATTTATTTTTTGGGACAGAGAGAGACAGAGCATGAACGGGGGAGGGGCAGAGAGAGAGGGAGACACAGAATCGGAAACAGGCTCCAGGCTCTGAGCCATCAGCCCAGAGCCCGACGCGGGGCTCGAACTCACGGACCGCGAGATCGTGACCTGGCTGAAGTCGGACGCTTAACCGACTGCGCCACCCAGGCGCCCCACCCCACCTCCTTTAAATCTTTGCTCAGATACCCCTTCTCCGCAGGGCCTCCTTGGCTCCCCTGTCTCAGCTAACAACCTCTCCAGTACCCTCCTCCCTCTCCCTGCTGGACGTGTTCTTCCGGCATTTATCACGAACCAGCATTCTCTCTGTGTCACTATTCATTTCCTTTGGGGTCTGGCTCCCCTATGAGAGTGTCCCCTCTACCCTGGCAGCGGTTTCCCTGTTGTGTTTGCTGCTGGATCCCCAGTGCCTCCAATAGCAGGTGCTCAGCAGGCGATAGTTGAATAAAAGAATGAATGGTGACCGAATGAGTGGACCCTGCACTTTCCCCGCTCCACCTTCTTTTTATGCATTTCGTCTTTTGTTTAGTTTGTTCAACAGACATCAGCACACACCGTGTCCATGCAGGGTGTGGGCGGGGGCCTACAAAGCAGAGTGCCCAGTCTAACGGGCTGGTGGTGGGAGGGACAGAGACCAGGCTGTATGTGGGTCCGCAGACCTGGCATTTGGAGCTGGGGTCCCTGGGGCAGGACTTGGGCACTGCAACAGTCCTAAGAGGCCAGGATCATAGTAACCATGGCCAAAATATCTTGAACATTTGCTATGTCCCACCCACTGTTCTGAGGCTTTTACATGTAATTTTCTCAGTGAATTCTCAAATTGTGGAGGTGCAGATGAGGAGACTGAGGCTAGGGAGGCTGAGTTACTTTCCCAGGGGGCCACAGCAGTAAGTGCGGGGGTCGGAATCGGACTCTGGAGCCAGCTGCTAACCTTGCTACCATAGGGAAGGAAGGAGGCTCGGCGGGGGGGGGGGGGGGGGGGCGTCTCTTACTGAGGTCACCGAGCTGCTCAGAGGCAGGGCTGGGCTTCACAAAAGGGTCCACAGGACTACAAAGGCAGCCTGGGTCCCAGTAGGTGGCTGTCCTAGAGTTGGTGCTGAGGGGGATGAAGGGAAGATGGACAGGAAGCAGGGGAGGGGTACAGAGACCAGGCCAGGCCGGTTGGGGTCCATGTTGAAGGGGTACAGAGAAACCGCCTGGGACAGGCAGACAGGGGGTACCCAGCCTGTCTGGGGAGATGGGGGCAGACTTCTTGGTGGCGGTGTCCCCTTCCTCTTCTCTCCTAGCCAATGGGTTGGGAAGCTGTGGCCAACTGTCTCCAAGCCTTCACATGGGCTGGCCACCCATCCGCTGGGTCTGGAGGGGAGCATAAAAACGCCAGCGTGGGCAAAAGCCCCCTCAGGGGCCCTTCCTCCTGGGCTCCCTGCCTCTGTCAGCCTGGCTCACCCCAGTGATACCAAAGCTCATCCCATGTCAGGAGCTACGCTGAGTGACCCCAGGCACTCTAACTTATTCAGAGCTTACACCTACCTGTCACAGGAAAATCAAGTTCAGACCGTGGGGTAACTGCCCACGTCACCAGTGGAGGTGGGGTTCCAAGCCCGACTGTCTGGCTGCAGAGCCTGTGCCCCTCACCCCTACCCGGGAGGTGGGGCCCTGGCTCACCCTGGCGGCCACCCTGCCAGCCTGTGCATTGAGCAGACACCGCATTCAAGCCCCTACTGTGTCCCCACAGCCCAGCAGAGGGCTCAGAGCGAGTAGGCACACATGAACACATCTCTTGTTCAAAATCTAGCAGCAGTGACTTCCCCCTTGGGCTGCTCCCTCTCCAGGTCTGGGAAATAATAGCCCAATCCCCAATTTGGACAGGATTCAAGGCTTTTCAGAGGTGTCCCTTCCTTGGAGGACAGCAAAGCAGCAAGGACACTGACTTTCAAGAGGCAAACCTGGAAATGAACCTTAGCTCCACCCTCGACTGTTTGCAAAGGGCAGGCGGCAGCTCCCTGAGCCTCAGTTTCCCCATCTGTCACACGGGGTTGATGGTATTGTAAGGAGACAACATGAGCCTACGCCAGGCACACAGTAGGTGCTTGGGAAGGGTGGTTTCTTTCCAGAGGGTCACAACCACCTCCGGGGTCAGTGCCTGACCACCCTCCCTACTTTTAAACCATGGATGTTTTAAACCATGATGTGTCGGAAACATACAGAACAGCACAGAAAGGAGCTGGGCCTGGCGGGAGTTCAGATTCCTGGCTGGAATCTGAACAGGGCCTCCACCTTCAGAGTGTTCCCCTTGGGCCCCGTGTCTGTATCACGTGCCTTACGTGTGCCATGTCCTTCCTTCTGTCCTCTCTGCTTCCTCTGGAGGGGGTCCTTGGGTTACCCCAACTTACAGGTGGAGAGACCAAGTGTCTGAGAGCTGAGGTTGGCTTACAAGGCCCACAGCCAGGGAGTGGTTGAAGCAGGATTCGGTTTTACATCCAGGTAGGTTTACTGACATGTTCTCCATGTATTATCAAATGAAAAAGCAGCATGTAGGGCAACAATATAATTTGGGAGAGTATCATTGAGATGTAACAGGGGAGGGGGCACTTGGGTGACTCAGTTGGTTCAGTGTCCGACTCTTGATTTTGGCTCAGGCCTTGATCATGGTCATGAGATTGAGCCCCGCACCTAGGTCCACACTGACAATGGGATTCTCTTTCTCATCTCTCTCTCTCTCTCTCTCTCTCTCTCAAAATAGAATAGGATAGGATAGGATAGGATAGGATAGGATGGAATGGAATGGAATGGAATGGAATGGAATGGAATGGAATGGAATGGACTAGACTAGAATAGAATAATAATAAAATAAAATAAAATGTAACAGGGGAAAAAAAAATAAAATGTAACAGGGGTTGTCTCTACATGATAGGATTATGACCTTACCATTTTTTTTCTTCTGCTTATCTGTATTTCCTAACTTTTTATAGCAGCTTTATGCTGATGTAATTCACATATCACACAATTCACTCATTTAGAGTCTAATTCAACGGTTTCTGGTGTATTCACAGAGCTGTGCATCCAACACCACTATTTGCTAAGTCTGTCATCATTCCCCCCACAAAACCCTACTCACTAGCAGTCACTCCCCATTTCCCCAAACCCCTGCTCCTAGCCATAAGCAACCACTTTTTGTCTCTCCAGATGTGTCTGTTCTGGACCTTTCATATAAATGGATTCACACAATGTGTGGTGCTTGTGTCTGGCTTCCTTTACTTAACATGCCTTCAAGGTTCACCCGTGCTATAGCGTGTGGTCGGCACTTTATTCCTTTTAATGGCTAAGTAGCATCCCATGTTATATTTCTCAATTCATCATTTGAAAGACATTCAGGTTATTTCTATTTTTCTGGGTATTATGAGTAATACTTCTACGAACATTTATGTCATTTGTGTGTGTGGACATGTGTTTTCAAGTCCCTGGGGGGATCCACCTAGGAGTGGAATTGCTGGGGCATAGGATAATGCTATGTTTCATCTTCTGAGGATGTTTTCCAGAACATCTGCACCACTTTACATTCCCACCAGCAGTACATGAAGGTCACACTTTCTCTATGTCCTCGCCAACACTTGTTATGATCTGTCTTTTTGATTAGAGCCATCCTAGTGGGTATGATGTGATATCCCACGTGGTTTTGATTTGCATTTCCCTGATGGCTAATAGTGTTTAGCATCTTTCGTGTGCTTATTGGCTCTTTACATATCTTCTTGGGAGAAATGTCTACTCAGATCCTTTGCTCATTTAAAAAAAACATGGGTCATTTGTGTCTTTATTATTAACTTACTGAAGTAGGATTTGAACCCACGTCCTGTCCTACTGTCAAGCAATAGATCCTGCCCATACAGTCATGCACCCCTGACTCCAGGGAAATCTGGAAGCATCCTGGAGTCCTGCCTACCCTCTGGGCAAGTGAGGGCCAGCACAGCTGCTACGGAAGCCAGCCCAGCTGGGGCCAGGCCCATGACAGGTGTCCAATGAGGGTCTGTGGATGGACACAGACGGACAAACAAGTCCACCTCCAGGAACCGGTGAACCAAAGGGAAGAAAAAACACCCAGAACAAAAAGTCTGCGCCCCAGAAGGAGGAAATGGCCAAGACCCTGCTCCGGGAGCTGGAGATAAAGCCCTGAGTGGCCGAGAAGCCTCCATGGCAACTGCTTCTTGGTGGCAGCAACCTATCCGCCTGTTTTTATGCTACTGACTGTTGGCCTGTGTAAGGCTGGGAAGGGGAGGCCCGGAGACATTAGCAAGGAACTGGAGAGCGTATCTGTCCAGAGGGGGACTGTAGAGGATCGGTAGGGGCCATGGCGAGTCAGAGGAGAACAGGGCCGTGGTGGGGCGTGACCCTGCTGCTGTGCCCCTGCCCTGGCTCCGGAAAGCCACTGCTTTGTCACCAAGGGCACCTGAATCCTGAACACCCAGCTCTGGAATCCAACTGCCTGACTGTGAATCCCAGCCTCACCATCTCCTGGCTGTGTGGCTGGGACAATTACTTCCCCGCTCTGAGTCTTGGCTCCCCTCTAAGCCTCTCTTGCAAGAATGGAGAAACTGGGGTGCAGATGAAATGAGACCATAACAGAGCCTCTTGGTGGGGCCAGACTGCTGCTAGGCAAGCTGTGGACAGCAGGGCTCACCTACTGGGTGTCCCCAGGCCCTGGATTCAGAGCTTGAAGACTGTCCTCCTGTGAAATGGGAGGCAGACTCTCCCAAGAACACTGGAGACCAGCCTCTTGTAGGAAGCTTAACCGTCAGACAGGAGCCTCAGCGTGTGGCTGCTGGGCAGGGCCGGCTTCACCAACCCAGCCTCCGTGGTGAAGGCATGCGCGGTGGTTGTGTGTGTAGCCCCTCATTCAGGCAGCCTGAGTTCAAATCCCGCTTACAAGCTGTGAACCTTGGGGAAGGGCCTGCCTCTCTGTGCCTCTGTTTACCCTCAGAAAAATGAAGACGACAGCAGTGTTTACTCTCCAGGGTGGTTGTGAGTTGATGCACATAAAATAGGGATTAAAGTCTCAGCTTTTTAGAGATTAGTTTATTTTTAATTTCTGCACCCAATGTAGGTCTCAAACTCACGGTCCTGAGATCAAGAGTCACACGCTCCACTGAATGAGCCAACCAGGTGTCCCAAAGTCCCAGCTTTAAAGTAAAGGTTGGAGGGGCACCTGGGTGGCTCAGTCGCTTGAGAGTCTAGCTCTTGATTTCAGCTCAGGTCATGATCTCATGGTTCATGAGTTTGAGCCCCACCTTGGGCTCTGCACTGACAGCACACAGAGCCCGCTTTGGATCCTCTGTCTCCCTCCTTCTTTGCCCCTCCCCTGCTTGTTCTCTCTCTCTCTCTCTCTCTCTCTCTCTCACTGTGTCTGTCGCTCTCTCTCTCTCAAAATAATAAATAAATGAACATTAAAAAAATTAAAATAAAGGTTAGAGGGGTGCCTGGGTGGCTCAGTCTGTTGAGAGTCCGGTTCTTTGATTTCAGCTCAGGTCATGATCCCAGGGTCATGGGATTGAGCCCCGAGTTGGGCTCTGCACTGAGCGGGGAGCCTACTTAAGGTTCTTTCTCTCCCCCCCCCTCTCCCTCTGCCTCTCCCCTCTGCTCATGCACTCTTTCTCTCTCTCCCATAAATAAATAAATAAATAAATAAATAAATAAATAAATAATACAAACACCATTTAGAAAATAAAATAAAGGTTCGAACATCCTCCAAGTCCTTTCAACTTATTTGGCCCCCATCTTCCCCTCATGTCCTCCAGCTTTCATACATGGAGGAGGGGGAAATTTTCAACCGTTTCGGCATTTCCCGAAGTGAGTTCCATAGCCCTCTAGTCTCACGAGATGCTTTTTGAAAAAACAATTTGAGGGACGCCTGGGTGGCTCAGTAAGTTAAGCATCTGACTCTTGGTTTCCGCTCAGGTCGTGATCTCACGGTCCGTGGGTGTGAACCTCACGTCATCGGACTCTGCGCGGCTGTGAGGAGCCTGCTTGGGATTCTGTCCCCCTCTCTCTCTGCCCCTCCCCTGCTCACGCTCTCCCTCTTTCTCTCTCAAAATAAATAAATAAATTTAAAAAAGAAAGGAAGGAAGGAAGGGAGGGAGGACGGAAGGGAGAGAGAAAGAAAGAAAAGACGGTTGAAAAGAACATGACCTTCCAACAGGCCTGGCTGCTGGGTGGGTACAGCCCCTGCCCTTAGCAAATGCTCAGGAAAGGGCCTGAGAAACCTGCAGCGAGGAAGCCCATCGGATGTTCATGGTGGTGTTTCCCAAATTTATTTGACCACAAATGCCCTTTTCGGCCCAATATCAATTTAGCATCTTCCTGGAAAAACACTGATGGTCAAGGTCATATCTGGCTCACAGTTTCCACCTCACAGAAAAGACAGAACGTTTTCTAAAAATCATCCTCCTTGCCTTGAAAACCCCCTCAGAAACCCCCAGTTTTTCAAGCACGGTCATGCTGGCCCACAGGCGAGCGTCACCCTGCCATGTGCCCTCAGCCCTGCTCCACGGGTCAGGGGGGGATCGGAGCGTGAAGGCCCCTCAAGGATGCCCAGCAAGAACTGACCCAGCCCCCTTCCACCCTCCGCAGCAGCCTCGGCTCTTACAGACCACACGCAACACCCAGACATCATCAGGACAGAAGGCGGCGTCTTGTCTTGTCAGGAGCCTTTGAGAAAAAGGACTTGCCAAAGAGAAACCTCTGTGAGTTGGGCAAGCCCAGCCTCGGGCAAGAGAGAGGTGTCTCAGGCTCAGGAGACTCCTGGCACCTGCAGAGGAGGCCCTGTGACCACCAAGCCCCATTAGCAGGGACAGCACCACTTGCAAATCATCTCTTCCATCTTCTTGTAAATGTTCCAGCAATTCTAGCATTTGGCAACCAAAGTACAGATCCCAGACGGCCGTGTGAATACAGGACAAGTGCCAGAGTTTGTCTCTAGGCCCCGTAGGGTTTGGAAAACAAGATTACTTGGCTAGTCAGTGGAGGAGAGTGATTTATTGAGCACCTACTACAGGTTGTGCATTGTGTCAGAAGCTCTATCTTTGTGGTGAGATCTCGGCCTGATAACAGCCCCGTTTTACAGATGGGGAAAATGAGGCTCACGGTGGTGAGTTAGCATGCCCAGGGACACAGCAGAGCTGGGCGTCAAACCCAAGCGTGGTTTTGCCTCCCCGGTCCCAGCATTCTCCGCTCCACGGTGCTGTTCTGATGCAGCCTGGCTAGGATCACTCCAAGACCTCGGTCTACACCTAGATCCCAGGGCCCCCTTGTTATTACTAACCCAGGTTTTCAGGGCCTAGGGTGTGAGGAAGGGAACTGGATGGGGGGCTAAAGTAGTCTGGCCCCTAACAGTCTGGTGCACACTGCAGATGAAAAAACTGGCATTTGGGTTTGTCCTGCAGAATCTGATTGTTTTAGCCCCCAACATTCTGATCATCCCGGGGTGGGCAGGGCAGGTAGATGAATCCGTTTTCTGAGCCTGCCTGGCTGGAGGCCAGCCCACCAGCCTGAGGTCACACTGCCAGTATGGAGACCCCCAGGAATCCAGCCTAAGCTGGCACCTGGGTGCCCGCTTCTGGCTGCGGCCTCCTCCTCTGCATCCTGCCCCAGCCACCTCCCCACCCCCGCAGGGTCCTGGCACTCAGCCTGTGTGTGTGTGGGGGGGGGGGGGCGGGCATCACACAAACCTTTGGAAACCCCCCTCCCCTCTCCTGACTCCTCAGAACTCCTGGGTCAGCAGCGTGGCTGCGTGCTGGGAGGCAGTGGGGAGAGGGTTCCACCCATCCCTCTCGTGGGCCGGCCCCCTGCTCTGTCTGCACAGCTGCAGGGAAGGAAGGCCCCACCTGAGCTGAGGGCCCCCTGAAGCACCCACCTGGCCGTGCCCTTCCTCCTGCCCATCATGACAATCAGGGGTGAGACCAGTGTGCCCGGAGCCCGCCCCATGCCTGAGCTCTCCACCACTTGCACTCACCCTCAAGCCATCTGAGAGGAAAGCTTCCTTTTCTTTGTCCTGGGGGTGGGGGGGCCGCATCGCAGGGAAGACGGTGACTTGCCCGAGGCTATGCAGCCAGGCAGTGGTGGACATCAGTCCTGGGTCCAGCGGGCTCCAGAGTCAGGGGCGTTTCTCCCAGGACGGTGCCGCAGCGGTGCAGTGGGTTCTGAAGTGAGCCAGCCGGACTCAGGTCCCGGCCCCTCAACCCCCTCAGAGTCACCGGGGGCTGGTCGCACAACCTCTCTGTGCCTCGCTTTCCTCATCTGTACAATGCTGTCAGAGAGTCCCTGAGTCTGAACCCTGTGGGAGAGCGACTTAACCTGCCTGTGCCCCAGTTCACTCTGACTTAACGTGAAGGGCTCAATACACACATGGCAAGGCTGGGGATGAAGATGAGAAAAGACAGCCCTGCATCTAGGGCTTTCTGGAAGGTGGTACCAGGGGGCCCGCCGATGGTCCGCTGGTGTGGTCCAAGAGTTGTCGTCCAGACCGCAAGGAACGGGTCTCAGACAGCATCTCTGGGGAGGAAAAGTGGGGGGGGAGGGGGGAATCTAAATTGTCATCCTATCTGTTGTTTTGGACTTCCAGAATTTTGTATGACATACGTGTGATCTTACTGTTACTGGAGTGGATTACATAACTATCACACAGAGGTGCTCCCTTGCTGTGACACATGGTCTCATGCTGGCCAGAGACCCCATCCACAGGGTGCCTGGCTTGGCCCACCCCTCCGTAGCCACACCCAGGCCTGGACCTGCTCCGTGTCTCCCAGTGAGACCCCAGCACAACCTCAACACCCAGGAGGTGTCCCTTCCAAGCACAGGCCTGTGACATGGGCCGAGTCTCCACCTGCCCACCGGCTTGTCTAGAAGCGAAATGACTGCATTACCCCCACGGGGTAACTAAGTTACAGACTAAAATGAGCTACTAGAGAGGGGCCTGGCTGGCTCAGTTGGTGGAGCGTGCAACTCTTGATCTCTGGGCTGTGAGTTCAAGCCCCGTGTTGGGCATAGAGCTTACTTTAAAAAAAAAAAAAAAAAAAAAAAGAGGTACCAGAGAGCTAGGTACAGGCTCTTGCCGAGTCTTCTTCCTTCCTGTCCTCTGAAAGGGCAAAATGATGCTGAAGGGAAGCTACTTCCTCCTCTGAATGCATCTCCCCACATCGAGCCTCTCCCACCCAGCGGGTGGACTGCAAACCTCGCAAGGCAGTGGTTGCTTCCGGGCCTTTGCACTTGCCGGTCCGCTTGGGGCAGGCCCTTCCCTCATCTCCCAAGGTTGGCTCCTTCCCATCACTCAGTTTCTCCCAAGTGTCACTTCTTCACAGAGACCCTCCTAGACCCCACCCTGTCTACAACGGCCCCCACACCCTCTTCTATCTTAGCCCTGTTTATTTTGTTCATGGTGCTTACCCTTACCCGAAATTGTATTTTTTTTTTAAATTTTTTTTCAACGTTTTTATTTATTTTTGGGACAGAGAGAGACAGAGCATGAATGGGGGAGGGGCAGAGAGAGAGGGAGACACAGAATCGGAAACAGGCTCCAGGCTCTGAGCCATCAGCCCAGAGGCCAACGCGGGGCTCGAACTCACAGACCGCGAGATCGTGACCTGGCTGAAGTCGGACGCTTAACCGACTGCGCCACCCAGGCGCCCCCCGAAATTGTATTTTTTAAATAAACTTTTTTGGGGGAGGGATAATTTTAGATTCACAGAAAAGCTGCAGAGACAGTACAGAGGGTCGCTGTATACATTTCATCCACTTTTCTCCACGTCACCGCGTCACTTAACCTGACCATGGTACATCTGTTAAAACCAAGATGTTAACGCTGGCACATTACTATTAACTAAACCGCAGACTTTGTTCAGATGCAATTGCACTTTTCCTTTATTTACTTGTTTTCATCTGCCTCCCCCACCGGAAGGAAAACTCTGAAAGGCAGGGAGATTGCCATATTACTCACCACCAAGTCCCTCATACCTGGCAATAAATATCGATCGGTAAAAAGCAGGGGAAATCATGGCAGAAACAGCCAATGGTTCCTCCCTCTGCCAGGCACCGTTCTGAGTGTGTTAAACATCGTGAATCATTTAATCCTCAGGACAGCCCACGAGGTAGACATTATGGGGAAACTGAGGCACGGCACAGTTTGGTGGCTGGCCGCGGCCACGCAGATGGTCAGTACCAGAGAAAGCGCTAGTCCTTCCGTGTCCCTAGTCCATATCAGAGCAGGGGGGCCGGCACCCTTCTGTGGGCAGGACTGAGGCCCCAGGGTGGCTGATTTGCCTGAAGCCACAGGAGGGACTGGGGCGCAGGGCTGCTGGAACCTGAGCCTCCAGCCTCCAGCTGGCTGCCCTGAGGCGGTGGCACCCCGGCTCTGCCCGGAAGGGTGTGAGCGCGGCTGCCGGGGCCACCAGCTCCGCCCTGCTTCAGGGCAACAGAGGGCAGCTGGTTCGGCCACACACTGTGGGCTCTCTCCTGTGCCCCCAAGGCCCCAGAAGGGGGCTGAGACGCCTCACCGCCTCCCTTTGCCCATGGCCTTGGCCCGGGCCTCTGGGATCTGAGCACTGCGGAGGCCCGGCTGGAGGAAGGGCCCTCTCCCCCGCAGTGGATGCAGCCTTCTCCGGGGGGCTTGCTGGGCTCTGGGGCAGGGAGGCGAAGAAAGAAACAGTCGTTCCTTTCTGGTTGCGGGGTGCGGGGGGGGGGGAGCAACAGGGAGGATTATTAAGCTTTTCCCAACACCCTGGGACCAGCTGGAGAGGTGTCCCGGCACCTCCCAAAGGGAAAAGCCGTTCTGGAACAGTTGGACAGGACGGCGGCCGGCCACCCCCATCCAGCCTGGGTTCCGCCCAGCGCCAGCCTGGCGCAGACTCGAAGCCCTAATAATGTTTGCTGGATGCTTTGAATACAAGCGTCAGTGCCCAGAATCTCCTTGAGGTTTCAGCCAGGCGTGCCCGCCCCATCCCCCCTTCTGGGGAGCAGAATAAATACGGTGGGGTGTGTGTGTGTGTGAGAGGGGACACCATGAGGTGGTGGCAGCCTCCGTGAGAGAGGCAGGCTGCTCAACCCAGAGCTGGGGGGTAGGGGTGCCTTGTGCGCGGCTAATTAAACAGTGACTGAGATGAATCGGGGAGAGGCTGCTGCTCGCTAATTAAAGGTGCGGGCGCCTTGCCTGGCAAGGAGGGAAGGCAGCTCTGGGACCATGTCAAGAGGCCAGGCCAGCAAGGACAGCGCTGGCTCCCGGCATCCCTTCCATCCTCAGGCCCTCCCAGCAGGGCCCCACGGCCCCCTCCCCACTTCCCTATCTCTCCTACCCACCTTGCCAGAGCCCGGGGCCTCGGACTTCCCCCTCCCCACCAACCCAAATTGCTTTCCTGATAAGGGCCTGGGCGTTGGGGAGGAGGAGCCTGCTGGTGCCCAGTGTCTGGGCTGGAGGGTGGGCATGATTTTGAGCCTCTGAGGTACTTCCTTTCACCCTCTCCCAAGACCCCCGAGTTGGGCAAATGAGCTCGACCAAGACGGGAGGCTGGCTGTTGTGGACGAGACCCCGAGATGACTTTTCGAATCACAGATTCTGAGACCCATAGGGGCTTTGAGGATTACCCAATTTCCCTGCTGTGACAACACCTGCTGTCGCTGGGGTCCTGCTTTGCCCCACAGGCCCTGGTGTGTGTGTGAGAGAGAGAGACAGAGATTGAGAGGAGGGGTTCCTTTCTGGTCTCGGTACACAAGTCTAGAAAAGAGGATCAGAACCGAGGATCTGTGGTCCTTGGAGGTTCCTATGTAGTGGACAAAAAGACCCCAAACTGCCCGTCCCAGCCCCACATCTGCTCAAGGCAGGAAGTGGCCCAGTGGCTAAGAGCGTGGGCTCCAGAAGCCAGAGGTCCAAGCCCCAGCCCCACCTTTTGCCAACTGTGGGACCTTGGGCGAGGTAGCTAATCGTTCCATGCTTCGGTTTCCTCATCTGCAAAGCTGAGGACGGTAACGCGTCCTCCTCACAGGGTCGCTCAAGGGATCAAGAGAGATGACCCAGGTGAGCTACTCAGCACAATGTCTGGTGCACAGAAGGGGCCCAGAAAACGCCAGCCATTATTTGAAAATCCCAGGGAGTCACGTGGCCTGCTGTCTACCTCTCTTCCATGTGACCTCCTAGCTGACACCACAGCTGCAGCAGGGGTGATAAGGGCCTGTGTCCCTGTGTCGGACACAGGGAGAGCAGGTCACCCTTCACACCACGGCTCTCATCTCTGCTCTGACCCCCGTGACCGTCTGAGGGAAGTAGAGGAACAAAGAAAAAACAAAGTGGATGCGCAGAAACCTAAGTGACCTGCCCAAAGTCGTACGGCTCAGAAAGGGGCAGAGGCAGCCCTGGTCCCCGGAGTGGGAGACGATGGGGTCAGGGTTCCCATGGTGACACCTGCTGAGCTTCTCTACTGGACGCCAAGTCCTGAGCCAGCCACCCTGAAGTGGACGTAGGGGAAGTGGACACTCACTCTGCCTTCAAGAGGACCCGGTGTGGAAGGGGGGGAAGACACAACAATAATGGGGGCTCCAGGCAAACGTGGCGGGCATCTGGGCACGTGCTCCCGTGTCCTTCCACGCGAGGGGCTGAGAGCTGCTGCTTTGACTTGGAGCTCGATTTGAAAGCAAAAGTTCTGCTTCTATTTGGAGGGTACAATCAGCATCGGGGGGAGGCTAGAGAGGGCTGCTGGAACCCCTCTGGTGCTCCCAGGAGAATCCTTCGCCACGGGGGTCAGATACTCTGCCCTGGGGAGTGTCGGGTGGTCTCTGATGCCTAAGGTGCCTAGTTCCGAGGTTTGGGGAGTCGGTCTCTTGAGGAATCTGGGAGTCCCAGAGGGTGTGGTTTCAGACGCGACACTGTCCAGGACCCCCGGCAAGAATCCATCCATGTCCTAAAGGGGCTGTAGTTGTTCCCTTCCAGGTGGCCAGGAACTCACCAGGAGGGAGGCTTTGTACTGCCACGAAATGCAGTAGGCAAAGGATGCGGTGCCCACAGGGGCCCAGAGACAGTAGAAACCTTTCCCGGCTGAGACACTCAAGGCTGTTGGCCCTGACACCGGATGCCTGGGCCTTAGGCGGCCAAACCAAGGCAGTCAGGGATGAGTGCAAGGTCACTGGCCTTGGGGGTGATGTCTCCATCCTCCCTCCTCAGAGACCAGGGCTCATCCAGAGGAATGAGGCACAGGGCCTGGCAGGTGTAGCCACAAGGAAGCCTGAGCAAGCAAAGCTAGCAGCTCCTTAAAAACACACCCTGCTTCTCAGCCTCCCCAGGGCCCCCTGTGCCCTAGCTGGGCCAAATGCTGGTCTGGGGTGCCCTCTGGTGGCCACTCTGGGCAGTGGCAGAAGCAGCCCAGGTTTAAGGGTGGACGGTCAGATGGGTCAGACGTGGAGACTTCAGAGTTGAACCACCTCTCCCACTGCACAGATAGGAAAAGCAAGGCCTGGGGCTGCGAGGGGTGTGGAGGGGGAGTAACTTGCTCAAGGTCATGCAGTGAGTCCGTGGCCAGGTCCAGAACAGAAGCCAGGTCTCCTTCTGCACCAGTGGCTGCTCTTGGTGGGTCGTGAGGCATCTCCATCAGGGGAGGGAAGACTGAGTGTCCCAGAGGCTCACTCCCCAGTGACCAAAGACAACTGGAATGGCAGGTAGCTGAGCAACTGTGTGATGATGTATGCAGCACTTCCACTCTCTGGCCTTGGGCTCCTCACCTCTAAAACCTGGAGCTACTGACAAGGAGATTAGGGACTGGGGTCCCTCTCATATGCTGCTAATAGTGAGGCTCTAACCAACCAGCCTTTCAGGAAAGCCTAAAATGAGCCTTCCTACAGAGAGTATTGGGTATCATACTTAATGGTGAAAGACTGGGTGCTTTCCCCCTGAGACCAGAAACAAGACAATGATGTACACGCCTGCCCTTCCAGTCAACATTTTACTGGAAGTTCCAGCCAGTATACTTAAACAAGGCGGGGAAAGGCATCCAGATTGCAAGGGAAGAAGTAAAACTATCTCTATTTTCCGGTGACATGACCTTGTAAATAGAAAATCCTAAAGAATCCACACACACAAATTTAGAACTAAGAAATGAGTTCAGCAAGGTTGCAGGATTCAAGATGAATATACCAAAAGAGTCAACTGTATCTCTGTGCACTTGCAATGAACACTTCAAAATGTAATTAAGAAATTAATTCTATTTATACTAGCATAAAAGAATAAAATGCTTACAAATAATTTAACAAAACAAGTATAAAACTTATACTCTAAAAATTACAAAATACTGTTGAAAGAAATTAACGTAGACCTAAATATATGGAAAAACCTCCCATGTTCATGGATCTGAAGACCCAATATTGTTAAGATGGCAAGACTCCCAAAATTGATCTTCAGATTCAATACCATCTCCAACAAAATTCCAACTTGCTTCTTTGCAGAAATTATCAAGCTGATCTTAAATTTCTTAGAGAAATTCAAGTGACCCCAAATGGCCAAAACAATATTGAAAAAAGAAGAACATTGTTGGAGAAACCATAGGAAGTTTTCTACAAAGTTACAGTAGTTAAAACAGTGTGGTATTGACATAAGAATAGATATATAGATTAAGAGAACGGAATGAGAGTCCAAAAATAAACCCTCACATTTACAGACAATTAATCTTCAACAAGAGTGCTCAGACAGGGGCGCCTGGGTGGCTCAGTCGGTTAAGCGTCTGACTCTTGATTTTGGCTCAGGTCATGATCTAGCAGCCATGGGATCATGGGATTGAGCCCCGCATCAGGCTCCATGCTGAGTGTGGAGCCCTCTTGAGATTCTTTCTGTCCCTCTCTTTCTCTGTCCCCCACCCCCCCCCAAGATAAACACGTAAACTTAAAAAAAAAAAAAAAAAAAAAGAGTGCCCAGAAAGTTCAGTGGGGAAAGGACAGTCTTTTCAACAAATGGTGCCTGGGGCAACTAGACATCCACATTGCAAAAAAAGGAGGCTGGGCACCTTCCTCACACCCTACACATAAATTAACTCAAAATGGATCTTACACCCAAATATAAGAGTTAAAACTATAAGACTCTTAGAAGAAAGCACAGGCCTGAATCTTCATTACCTAGGATTAGTCGATAATATGACGCAAAAGCATAGAAACAACAACAAAAAGAAAACAGGTAAATTGGACATCATCAAAATAACAAACTTCTGTGCTGCAAAGGACATCGTCAAGAAAATGAAAAGACAGGGCGCCTGGCTGGCTCAGTTGGTAGAACGTGCAAGTATTGATCTCGGGGTTGTGAGCTCGAGCCCACGTTGGGTGTAGAGATTACTTAAAATAACATATTAAAAAAGAAAAAAGGAAAAAAAAGTGAAAAGACATAGAACGGGAGAAAATATCTGCAAACCATATATCTGGATAAGGAATTGTAACCAGAATACATAAAGGACTCTTACAACTCAGTACTAAAAGACAAATAACCCAATTTAAAAATGGGCAAATGATCTGCATAAACATTGATCCAAAGAAGATATACAAATGGTCCATAAGCTCATGAAAAGATGCTGAAAATCACTAGCCATTTGGGAAATGCAAATCAAAACCATGAGATGCTACTTCACACACAGTAGGTTTGCTGTAATCAAAAAAAACCAGTGAAAAGTGTTGGCAAGGATGTGGAGAAATCAGAACCCTCACACGCTACTGGTGGGAATGCAAACAGTGCAGCCATCTTGAAAAGCAGTCTGGGAGTTCCTCAAAAGCTTAAATAGCATGACCACGTGACCCAGCAGTTCTATACCTGGGAGGTACAGATCTGAGAGAAGTGAAAACATATGTTCATCCCAAATCTTACATGAATGTTCACAGATGTATTATTCATAATAGCTCAGAAAGTAGAAACAACCCAAATGCCCATCAACTGATGAATGAATAGATAAAATGTGGTCTAGCTACACACAGAAATATTATTCAGCAAGAAAAAGGAAAGGAGTACTGATACGTGCTGTGACATGGGTAAACCCTGAAATATATGCTAAGTGAAAGAAGCCAGTCACAAAAGATCGCACATTGTATGGTTTCATTTACATGAAGTGTCCGTAATGGGTGAACCTTGCAGACTCTTTTACAGCAGTGATTGCCTAGAGGTAGGGGGAAGGAACTGGGAAGAAATGGGTGTGGAGTTCTTTCTGGGATGATGAAAATGTTCTGAAATTGATGGTGGTGATGATTGCACAACTCTGAACATACCATTGAAAAACTATTGAGTTGTGTGCTTCAAATGGGCGAATGGGATGGCAAGTGAATCATACTGTTAAAAAAAAACCCAAACAAACCTATTCTTTGGACCCATGACTCTACTTCCAGAAATGTCTTCTAAGAATTACTCAAGTGCATAAAAAGATAGGTTTAAAGATTTCCATCACAGTATTGTTTGTAACAGCAAGAGTGTAAACCTAAGTGTCCATCAGTGGGGGGGACCGGTCAGTTATGTTCAACCCTGGGATGGAACAATGGAATCATTGAAAAAAATAAAAATAAAAATGAGAGTCACATTTACTAACATGGACAAGGTCTAAGATATACTGTCATGTTTTGTTAAAAAAAAAAGTTAAAAAATACATCTATAGATTAAAAGGGACTTAAAAGAGATTTTTCTTTAAAGACAAAATTATAGTATCTAGGGATTCACACTGAGTGATAACTAGCAAGAAAGTGATGACCTTAAAAGTCAGGATAACAGTGGGGCGCCTGGCTGGCTCAGTCGGTGGACCATGATTCTTGATCTCTGGGTCATGAGTTCAAGGCCCATGTTGGGCATAAAGCTTACTTTAAAAAAAGAAAGAAAAAAAAAAAAGGCACCTGTCTGGCTCAGTCAGTAGAGCATGTGACTCCTGATCTCAGGGTCATGAGTTCAAGCCCCATGCTGGGAGGAGAGATTATTTAAAAAAAAAAAGAAAAGAAAAGAAAAGAAAAGAAAAGGAAAGAAAAAAGAAAAAAAAAGTCAGGCTAACAGTAACTCTTTGTGGTGGGGTAGGGTGAGGGGGCACACTGAAGGCTTCTAGGGTGGCTGGCAGAGTTCTTCACCTGGGCAGTGGTTCCAGAAGTTTGCCTTATAATAATATGCCAATTGAACAATTATTTTGTATGGTCATTCTGTATCATATTTTGTAACAAAAAAGTTAAAAATCAAGTATTCTCAGGGCACCTGGGTGGCTCAGTCGGTTAAGTGTCTGACTTTGGCTCAGGTCATGATCTCATGGCTCATGGGTTCAAGCTCTGCGTCAGGCTCTGTGCTGACAGCTCGGAGCCTGGAGCCTGCTTTGGATTCTGTGTCTCCCTCTCTCTCTGCCCCTCCCTTGCTCATGCTCTGTCTCTCTCTCAAAAATAAATAAACATTAAAAAAAATCAAGTATTCTCATTTCAATTTTTAAAGCGTGTCTCATAAGAGTCGATCTTTGTAAAAACAATCTATATCTTTATGTGCATATGCACAAAAGCAGCCAAAAGTTTGGGATTTGGGGTGCTCTTAATTTACGCTTTTCTGATTTTTTTTTTTCTGCAATGAACAAGAATTACTTTTACAGCCCGAAAAAAACCAATAAAGCTATTTGCTGTGGCTGGGGCATTCCTTCGGCGCTCTGACATTGTGTGGCCAGAAAAGTAGACGCTGGGGCACTGGGAGACTGCACAGGGGCACTTCAGGAGAAGACCAAAGTTCATTCTCTGCTCAGCACCCCAGGGCTTAGCCGAAACCCCAAGGCCCAGCCTCCACCGCGGCTTCCTGGAGACTCAGCCGGTCAGGTAGCTGGCAGCAGGTGCTGCGTGGCCATCCCCCCCCCTGCACTCCAGACACTGGGAGTGCGGCTCTGACCTGGCAAACCCGAGGGAGGTCACTCTGGTCCCACCTGTATGAGCCTCCTATTGTGGGCCAGAGGAAGAAGCCCTGGGCAGGGGGCAGGGCGGGCGGCGGCAGGGTCTCATCCTGGCTGGCTTTGCCCACTAGCGGCACAAAATCCCGTAATAACGAGCTAAATGAGCAATATATATTTGTGCTAGGTGGGTTACATGGTTGGTTTTATGGAACCTTCCCGATGACCGGAAGCCATGGGTGGGATCATCATCTCCATACTACACCTGGGCAAACTGAGGTCTGGGAAGCCTGGGTGCCTGGGGAAGTCACTCTCACTGAGGCTGGACTTAGCCAGACCCTTCCCAGGCACAGCGTCAGAGGCTTCTCCTGGAAATCCAGGAAGGTGGCCGCCCTGGTTTTGCAGATGAGGACACAGAGGCTGAGAGAGGGAAGTCCCCTGTCCATGTCCCACGGCGACTATGTGGCAGGGCCAGGCGCAGAGGCAGAGACTCTCAGAAGCTCCGCCAGGCAGCCTCCGGTAGCTGCGAGAGGCCCCGGCACGCTCCCCACCTAGTAAAGTTACTAGTTACTGTAGCACAACCTCAGGAGCGTGCGGGGCAGAGGTGAAGGTGCATTGTTTCATTTGCTCCTCTCATCAAAACTGCAAATCTTCCATCTGATTGAAGCCTGGAGACGGGAGGTCCAGAGCCATGAGTGACAGGCAGTGAAGGCATGGGGGCCCCCATGGCACGGTCCAGGGCAGCCTGGTGTGGAAGCTCCTGGCAGTGCAGCCAGCTCCCTTGTCCCATCACAGGGGCATCAGGAGAACAGTTCTCCAGCGGAGCGGCCTGCCTCCCAGCCGAGCCCCCCCCCCCAGCACCCCCCACCCCCGATGTAGCGTGAGCCTTCCCGGCAGGGGAAAGAGCACTGAATGGCAGGGCCAAGGCGAATTGCCAAGGACAGCTGCAGGGGTCTCAGGGGATCTGTAACCCTCTGCTGCCTCTCAGGTAGCCCCAGCTCAAGATTATCTCATGCCCCTCCCAGAGTCAATCGTTCAGCCAACTCGAGTCAGAGAGCTCATCGTGGACAGAGGGCCAGGCCACTGGCAACAAGAGGGGCTGCTTCTTTGGGTACCTACCACCTTCCAGGCACCAGCTATATGCAATCGGGCACCAAGCCTCATAAAGCCCTTTCAAGACATCATATCTGCCTCATTTTGCAGAAGAGGTGATGGGGGCTCAGAGAGGTAGAGTGACTTGTCCAAAGTCACACAGCCAGGAAGTCTCAGAGTTCCTGGCGGCCAACTTCAACCAAGGAGGGACAGAGGGATGGATCATCCAGGACTCCCTGCAGAGGGAGGCCAGGGACCCACTATGGAGGGGAGGTGGGGAGAAGGAAGGGCCTGCGTCATGAGCTCTGACTCTCTTGGGACATGATTTATTCATCAATCCATTTGTTCTCTGTTTATGCATTCATGGACCTCTCCACATGTCAGTGTCTTTGCTGGGCATTGAGGACTCAGGTAAAGTGGGCTCATCTGTGCTCTCGCAGAGCTCATGGCCTAGCAGAACAGAAAGGGAAACTGAGGCAGGAAGAGGCCACCACTTGCTTGGGTCTGCTAGAATTTACTGAAGGCTTACTGTAGGCCAGGCCCCGTGCTGGGAACCGGGGGCACCAAGTAAACGAGAAGCACAAGGCTCTTGCCCTCGTGGAGCATATATTCTAGTAGTATCCAGTTCCAAACCTCCAGAAACCCTGCTTGCGTGACCCCTGAGTCCTGAACACAATGGGAAATTTCTCTAGGGGTTGGGTTCTCCATGAGTCATACGTGGGCCTGGTTCTGGGATGCTGAGCAGGGATCCAGAAAGGGCAGGGAAACCCAATTAATGCCTTAGGAACAAGCGTGTGTCTCTTTGCTCCCCACTGACAGCATACTGGCTCAGAGGCAGCGTTATGGCATTCGGTTCAGCCACTCTGACATCAGGTCCCTTTCACAGCCTAGGAAACGGAGAAAGGGGGCAGGGGAAGGACTGGCCCAAGATCACACCAGCCTGTGGCACAGGCAAAATGTGAACCAAGGACTGCCAGCCCTCTCCACCAGCTCACATGCCAAGAAGCCACCTGCAAGGATGGGCACATCTACACCCAAGCTGGCTATGCCCATGGTTCTTCACCGCATGAGCTGCAGGCACAGAGGGAAACTCCTTTCCTTTTTTAATTAAAAAATTTTTTTTGTTAATGTTTATTTATTTTTGAGAGAGAGATGGAGACATAGAATCTAAAGCAGGCTCCAGGCTCCGAGCTGTCAGCACAGAGCCTGACGTGGGGCTTGAACTCACGAGCCGTGAGATCATGACCTGAGCTGAAGTCGGACGCTTCACCGACAGAGCCACCCAGGGGTCCCAGGAAACTCCTTTCCTAAACATCCCGATGGTGGTGGTTTTTATTTTTTGTTTTTGTTTTTGTGTTTCTAAATACTCTACCTCTGCTGTCACCTGAGCTGTTCAACCTGAGAGGCCCCTCTCAGTGTGAATGGCAGAGAGCAACCCAGAACTGTTCCATCTCAGCAGCTAAAAATCTGGATCTAAATTTTTAGGTGGAATTTTATTTTTTTGAAAAAAGTATTTCTTAATGTTTACTCACTTTTGAGAAAGAGAATGTGAATGGGGTAGGGGCATAGAGAAGGGGACAGAAAATCTGAAACAGGCTCTGAGCTTACAGCAGAGAGTCTGATGTGGGGCTCGAACTTATGAACCGTGAGATCATGACCTGAACTAAAGTCAGACTCTTAACCGACTGAGCCAACCAAGCGCCCTTTGGGCAGAATTTTAAAAACTGCCAAGTCTCCTTGGTTTAAAAAGAGAGAGAGAGAGACAGAGAGAGAGAGAGAGTCAAAATAGGAGAATGAAAAAAAAAATAGGAGAATGGCTAAATTATTAACACAATACCATATAGACATTAAATAACTTTAAAGAAAATTTTAACTGTGAGAAAACATTTCACCATATAACGTAAGGCAGGGGGTAAAGCCAGCTACAGAGTATTATTATAATTAAAAAATGCACTTATATGCATATGTATGATCCAAATAGAAAAACAGGACTGGAGAGAAATATAACAAAGTAGTTATGACAGTTATCTCTGGGCAGCGAGATGACAGATGACTTTCATTTTCTCCTTTGCACCTTAATGTAGTTCCCCAATTTTACAATGAGTATGAATTGCTTTTATAATTAGACATAAAGCAGAAAGGCAGAGAAGGGGTTGCCCTTGCCCAGGCCCGTCCCCTCCACCTCCACCCGCCCCCTGCACACAGCTGGGTGGCCTCTGGGTCTGTCCTCACTGACCAGCCCAGCGCCGGCCAGAGCTGAGGGGCCCTGGCCAGGCCACTGGAGGCCGAGGGCAGCCGGCACAGAGGTCGTGGGATTCACCAGCCATCTCTGCCCATGAAGGAACCAGCAAGGGGACACTGCCCTGTCTGGGCCCTCCAGAAGGGTCAATGGCAGGCTGTAAATTTCCTGGCCGGGGACATTGGGATTTGATGCTCTCAGGGGCTGCGAATCAGAACATTCATTATCTGCTGTATGAGAGAAGTCATCTTCTTTGTTCCTTGCATTTCTTTCAGAGCTGCTGAGTACAGCAGGAAGGCTGGAGGACAGCTGGCCTTTGTCACCCTCTCACTGTGGGCTCAGGCAGGCTCTCGGCTTCCCCACATGGGACTGGAGTGCCTGACCCACCTCGTCTCCCTGGGCCCTCGTAACTAAACTGAGAGGTGAAGGCCCAGGGGTGCTGGCCTGCGTTCGCCCTCCCAGGTTACTGTGCTCCAGGAGCGACTCAGCTTTGTCTCTGGCAGTGCTGCCTCCTGTCCCACCCCGATCTCACCCAGGGGGGCTGGATAAGGCAGAGTTTCCAGAGAAGGGCCTCCCTGCTCTCTGGAGCTGCAGACTTGGGCAGGTTCCAAGAATGGTGCCCTCACTTCCTTCCAGCTGAGATCTTAGCCACCCCCTCCCTGTTCTGGAAGCTTCCGCCCTCCTCCTGGGCTATTTTAGCAATCAGGTCACCCGTTGGCTCACTCTGAGCTTGCGGTCAATTAAAACCCACAGGCCCTTTTCACAGAAATGGTGGCATCTCTCCCTCCTCCAGATGCTGCCAAAGTCAGTGTCCTCAGGGTGAAAACGGCATGAGGGGACAACCCGGTGGTCCTCCCGTAGCAGGGGGCTCTTGCTCAGGAGCTGAGGCCATGCATTATTTCCATGCCCACTGTGGCCGGCATCCTGTGAAGGTGGCTGAGGGCAGGAAGGGCGAGCTGGTCACAAGGATGTTCTGATGGCCTGAACACCTATGTGTCCCCACGCCATACCCCGCTGGTGACACACAGCCCTCCCTCTGGTCCTCACTGGCTCTAGGCAGGGAGCCAATCCTCACTTAAATGGGAGCTGGGTGACCTCCAAAGGTCACCGTGTGGTAAGCAGCAAGGCTGAGAGGGACCCTGGGGTGTCCCAGCAAAGCCCAAATCCACCTCGGCCGCACTGGCGATTCCCAATGACCTGGCACACATGACCGCTGACGCAGGCTGCCAAACGGGTTCTTGTGATGAAGACTGGGGAGGCTTCGCACCGTCATCCTACTGACACGGCAGGTGCCCCAAACCCCACACAAAGCCCAAAGGCCCTCTCTCAAAGTTCATGTGTGTGTTCTGCTCAGAGCCGCTGAGGATGCTGGTCACCTGCTTCAGCTAAACCCTGGCCAGCAGCACGTGGAGCCCTTTGGCTGGAGACCCCGGGTCAGTTCCCATCCTTCCTTCTGCCAGGTATGTGACTGACCCCAGGCTCTTCCTGGCTGTGGTCCAGAGTCAGGTGGTGGACCAAGGGCAGAGCACCTGCAGTGGGGGACCCCGACTCTGCCTGGGGCAGCAAGACAGAAAACAGGAGAAAGATTGCAAGGGCGCCTGGGTGGCTTAGTTGGGGAAGCATCCGCTCTTGGTCTCGGGTCAGGTCATGATCTTGCAGTTTGTGAGATCGAACCCCACACTGGCTGTGCTGACAGTGCAGAGCTTATCTGGGATTCTCTCTCACTCTCTCTCTCTCCTCATTCTCTGCCCCTCCCCTGCTCTCTCTCTCTCTCTCTCAAAATAAATAAATAAACATTAAAAAAAATAACTTAGGGGCACCTGGGTAGCTCTGTTGGTTAAGCATCTGATTCTTAGTTTCGGCTCAGGTCACGATCCCACAGTTTTGTGGGTTCGAGCTCCGCATTGTGCTGTCAGCACAGAGCCTGCTTGAGATTCTGTCTCCCTCTCTCTCTGCTGCTCCCCCACTCACACACTCTCTGTCTCTCTCAAAATAAATACACTTAAGGAAAAAAACTCAATAAAATAAATAAATATATGAGCATTTCAAAAATAAAATAAAATAAGAAAATCAAGATTTATTTTTAAAAAGGAGAAAGATTGCAACTGCAGAGGGCACTGAAAGTAGCAGACAGACATAGGCCCTGCCTGCCTGAGGGAAGACCTCAGGCAGACCAGGAACTGACAAAGGCCAGCGTGTGGCTGCAACAGCACTGTCCGATGGGACCAGAACACAAGCCATGCTTGGAATTGACAATTTCTAGTAGCCACAATAAAAAAAAGAGAGTCTTAGTCAGTTGAGCGTCCCACTCTTAATTTCAGCTCAGGTCATGATCCCAGGGTCATGGCATCAAGCCCCACATTAGGCTCTGCGCTGAGTGTGGAACCTGCTTAAGATTCTCGCTCTCTGTCCCTCTCCCCCGCTCCCCTGCTCACGTGCTCATTCTCTCTTTAAAAAAGAAAAAAAGGTAGGGGCGCCTGGGTGGCTCAGTCAGTGAAGCGTCTGACTTTGGCTCAGGTCATGATCTCACAGTTCATGAATTTGAGCCCTGTGTTGGGTTCTGTGCTGACAGCTCGGAGCCTGGAGCCTGCTTTGCATTCTGTGTCTCCCTCTCTCTCTGCCCCTCTCCTGCTCACGCTCTGTCTCTCAAAAATGAATAAGCATTAAAAAAATTTTGTTAAAGGTAGAAAGAAGTGAAATTAATTTTAATAATGTATTTTGTTTAACCCAATATATAAAAATATCATTTCAACATATAATAAATATCAGGGCGCCTGGGTGACTCAGTCTAAGCGTCTGATTCTTGGTTTCAGCTCAGGTCATGATCTCACAGTTCATTCGCGAGTTCAAGCCCCGTGTTGTGCTCTGCACTGACAGCATGGGGCCTGCTTGGGATTCTCTGTCTCCCTCTCTCTGCCCCTCCCTCTCTCTCTCTCTCTCTCTCAAAAATAAATAAATTTTTTTTAAAAATTAAAAAAATAGACATATAGTCAATATAAAATTACTAATAAGGTATTTTACGCCCTCTTTTGGACTATAGTTTAGAGAGCCAGTGTGTATTTTATATGGACAAGCACATCTCAATTTGGACTGGCCACATTTCAAATGCTCAGCAGCTCCATATGGCTAGTGGCCACTGGCTGGCACAGCACAGCAGGGCTACAGGGTGCTGAGCAAAGGGGAGGTGCGAGATGAAGTCAGAGAGGCGGGCAGGGGTCATGCTGGGTTTTATCCCAAGAGCTCTGAGAAGCCACAGGAAGGCTTTAAGCAGGGGTGTGATGTGATCCATTGTTGTCTTTTAGAGGCTGACTCTGGCCACTTGCAGTGCTGCAGAGCAGATGAGATTGGCTGTCCAGAGACATGCCCAGGTCAGGGCCAAAGGTGGCCTGTACCTTGGTGAAGGCAGCCACGGTGAGCTTCAGGGAACACAGGAGAGGCCATGGAGAGGCGGCGAGACAGGGGGAGAGGCCTTGCCATCTGCTTTTTCCCTCCCTCTCTGCCAAAATTCTTCCCAAGTAACCCTGTCTCAACAGTTGCCTCCCTTCCAGGAAGAGATCTGCATGGTAGCTATTTAACAAAGCCTAAAAGAATCGACCAAAAACATGTTGCCAAGGGCCCAGAACTGAAACAGCTGCCACTTTCTGTATCCCAAAGAATCACTCAAGAAAAGATAAATCTTCTAGATGCTCGTATCATATAATAATTAAGTGGTCTCTGGGACTGACCTGCTTGGGTTTGAACCCCTGCTGCCCTCTAATTAGCTGTGTGACCTTGGAAAGATACTTGACCCCTCTGGGCTTCTGTTTCCTCATCGTATAGTGGATGTGTGAATGATCTTGATCTCTGGGGGGTGGCCAGGAGGGGTTTATACCCTATATAAGTGCTTAGGGCAGTGCCTGACACATAGGAGGCACTCATTACACGTTAGCCTGTCACTATGCTTGTTTTCGGTGTTAACAGACCAGACAACTAAGACACAGGGACAGGAAGGGACCTGTTTAATGTCACACAGCAAACCTAAGGCAGAGCAGGAAGCAGAATCTAAATGTTCTCATTTCTGGCTCTAATGGCTGCCTCACAATTGAAGTTGCTGGCCATCCCTTCATTCGGACATTTACCCTGTTCTCTGCATGTGCCAGATGTCGTGCTGGCAGCTTGGGGGAGACGCCGAGATGGTACAAGCCTCATCTCTGCAAAATCAAGGCTTTCCCGTTGAGAAAGAGAAACCTCTTTCTCAACCACTCTGGGCCACAGGGGAAGAAAATTTTATTCAATGCAGACAGAGCTACAGGCCGATTCGAGTGCAGTCAAAACAGTACTGGCCTGAGAACTGGGAGAGCCCAGGCTAAGCCACCTCTGGCTGACCCGCTCTGTGACGGGGGCAAAGGGTTTCACCTCTCTGATCTCAGCATCCCTGGCTGCATGGAAGAGAACAAATGTTAGCTGAGCCCCTACTCTGTGAAGTCCCGACTCCAAAGTGCTCACATTCTGGGGAAAAGGAACTAACTGCCAGTCAGACTGGGATGTGGCCTCTAAGGACATAAGTCCTACAGCTCAGATTTTTTCTGGAACATTCCTTACTGACCCATTCATCTCCTAAGAGCTATGTGCATACCAGACCACACATTCAAACTTTTAAAATATAATTGGACACTACAACAAAATTATGAGACTCTGGTTCACAAGATTTCACAGACCAATAACATTTCTAAAGAAACATTAGGGAACCTGCAAAGGACTGAACATTTGTGATTCTGCCAAGGAAGGCCCTTAAAACCAAATAACAAATGGTAGTGGGAAAACCAGATACCCATGCAAAAGAGTGTAAACGGGCCCTTATGTTAGCACACACAATAATCAACTCAACATGGATTGAAGACTTAAATGTAGCACCTGAAACTATAAAACTCCTAGAAAAACACATAAGAGAACAGCTTCATAGCATTGGTGTTGACAGTGATTTCTCGGGTATGATGCCAAAAGTACAGACAACAAGAGCAAAACTGGACAAGTGGGACGCCATCAAGCTGAAAACCTTCTGCAGGGCAAAGGAAACAGTAAACTGAGGGCACCTGGCTGGCTCAGTCAGTAGAGAGCATGAGTTCAAGACCCACGCCAGGCATAAAGCTTATTTCAAAAAATTTTTTTTAAAAGGGGAGCCTGGGTAGCTCAGTCAGTTAAGTGTCAGACTCTTGGTTTCGGCTCAGGTCATGATCTCACAGCTCGTGAGATTGAGCCCCACATCAGGCTCTGCACTGACAGCACAGAGCCTGGTTGGGATTCTCTCTCCGTCTTTCTCTGCCCTTCCCCAACGTGCGCACACATGCGCACTCTCTCTCTCTCTCAAAATAAATTAAAAAAAAAAAACAGAAAAAAATTGTTTAAGAAGAAACAATTAACAAAACAAAGAGACAATCTACGGAATGGGAGAAAATATTTGCAAACCATGTATCTGGTAAGGGGTAATATCCGAACCATATAAGGAACTCCTAACAACTCAATAGCAAAACAAACAAAAAACCTGATTTAAAAATGGGCAAAGGACCTGAATAGACATTTCTCCAAAGAAGACATACAAATAGTACATGAAAAGGTGTTCAACATCTCTAATCATTAAGAAAATGGATATCAAACCACAACGAGGTATCACCCCACGTATGTTCGACAGCTGTTATCAAAAAGGCAAGAGACAAATGTTGGAGTCTGTGGAGAAAAGAGAACCCTTGTGCACTGTTGGTGGGAATGTAAAATGCTGCAGGTGCTAGGAAAAACAGTATGGGGGTCCTTCAAAAAAATTAAAAATAGAACTACCATATGATCCAGCAATCCCACCTTTGGTATTTATCCAAAAGAACTGTAATCAGGATCTCAAAAGGTATTTTCCCTCCCACGGTCACTGCAGCATCAGTGACAAAAGCCAAGAGGTGGAAACAACCTGCATGTCCACCGATGGATGAATGGATAATGAAAATGTGGTCTATCCATATTATGGAATATAATTCAGCCATAAAAAAGAAGGAAATCCCGTCACATGCTACAACGCAGATGCATCTTGAGGACATCACGCTAAGTGAAATAAGCCACTCCCAGAAGGACAAATCCTGCAAGATCCCACTTATAGGAGGGATCTGACGTGGTCAAATTCAAACTCACAGAAACAGGAAGTTAGAGTGGTGGTTCCCAGGGACTGGGGAAAGGAGGAAGCGGGAGCTGCTGGCCAGCGGGTACAGAGTCTCTGTCACACGAGATGAATACATACCAGGGACGTGCCATCCAGCATCGTGCATTTAGTTAGCAATACAGTACCACACAGTTAAAAATTTGTCAAGAGGGGCAGGTGTCATGTTATATGCTTTTTACTACAATAGAAAAAAAAAGAGGGGGCACCGGGCTAGCTCAGGTGGTGGAGCGTCTGATTCTTGGTCTCAGGGTCGGTCATGGGTTCAAGCCCCACACTGGGCGCGGAGCTTACTTTAAAAGAAATTTTTTTTTCAGAGCAATGAAACAAATAAACAACAAAGTACCTCCTGGACAGGACATTAAAACACAAAAGAACAGGAAGGTCATCATCTCAAAATAAAGAATAACCCTTCAAATTAAATAGCTTTTGGGGCACCCAGCTGGCTCAGTCAGAAGAGCACATGACTCTTGATCTTGGGGTTGTGAGTTCAAGCCCCATGTTGGGTATAGAGATTACTTAAATAAATAAAACTTAAAGTTTTTTTTTCCAAATTAAATAGATTTTAAATAACCATCATGTGCGGGTGTCTCGATCTCCTGTTCTCTTTCTCTTCACAGCCCCCTCCCCCACCCTGCCCAGACAATTCCTCATCACACTAGGCCTTGTATTTGGAAATCCCAGGGGAAGGAAGCCATGGACTCTTCCTCCACTGACCACCACTCCTCCCTCCCCTTCTTCCCCCAAGCCTATAGCTCTCTGCACACGCATTTGCAGAAAACTGCTTCTCTTGCTCACTCAGGCCTGGCTCTGCTGTCTGCCCACCGGGCTGGGGGCTCCAGAGGGCAGGGAGCGTCCCACCCTCTGTCCCCTCCTCTACCCAGAGCTGGCCGCCAGGAGGAGTCCGGTAAGTACTGTGGCTGGGGAATGGATTCTGACTGAGACACATGGGAGGCACAGCTGGCGTCAGGCCTGGGAGACCATGGAGGACCTGAGGAAGGGAAGAGTGGAAACCAGCAGCGACAAGGGAGCTGGAAGGGAGTGTCCCTAAAAGCAGCCGGCCAGCCCCAAGATGCCTCCCCTCACGGCCTGGGAGGAAGGTGGGGAAGGGAAGTGGGAAGGGGGTGGGGAGAAGCCCTGGAAAATGCCTTCCTGACTAGACCCGGGACAAAGGGCAGGAAGAGGCTGGAGTGGGCCCTCAGAACCACAGACAAACTGGGAGGGGGGAGGCCCTCAGCCCTTCCTGGGACAGTCGGGCTGCCCCTCCTGCTCCCCTCAACGCTGGCCCAAGATGCCTCAGCCCCACCAGCAACCACAGGGACAGCAAAGGGCGGAAGTGGCCGGGACTTCAGACCTGGCTGCCGGAGATGGGCTCAACGGCCACGCGCCCCCACAGCGGGGGAGCCCCAGCCACAACAGGTCCCGTGGGCCCAGAGGCCCAGGTGGGGCTCCAGGGGACATGTGAGGGCCAGGGAGACTCAGACAGCAACTTCAAAAGCACACAGAGATCTTTCTGCTCGCTCTTTCCCTCTGTCACCCACCCTGGCTTCAAACCCTTCAGGGTCACCTCGTGCTTTTAAGATAAAGACAGGGGCTGAGCTGGGGCCAGCTGCAGGCTCCCCTCCTCACCCTGTGCTCCTCTGGGCCTCTTGCCCAGGCCGCTTGGCTCTGTTTGCAGTTGTGTGTTTCTTGGTGAGATTCTTCAAGTTCGCAGGGATGCGTCTGCTTTTGCTCATTGTGGCATCCCCAACAGGAAGCAGGGAGCCTGGTCACCTTAGCCACTTAAAGCTGTTTGTTGATGGAATGGATGGAGATGCGGGGGAGGGAAGGAGTGGGCGCAGCAAAGCGTTTGGAGATCAGACAGGTCTGAGAAGCAAAGCCAGCTGAGACCCACTAGCTGTGTGACCTTGGGCCGGTCGCTGTCCGGGAAGACTTTGCCAGCAGCTGTTCTCTCAGCCTTTGCCTGCTAGCTGAGCACGAGTCTAACATACACCCACTTCTCGAAAGCAGGGTAGGCGCCGTGCTGCCCAAAAAAGACTGGTTCCTTTCCTTTTTTTTTTTTTTTTTTAAAGTCTAGACCCATCATTTTATGGACAGGACACTTCGGGGAAGTGATCTACCCTGTCTCATCTTATTTATGTTTAAATGGACCAAAAAAGGTGGTGGTGGGGGGGCGCCTGGGTGGCTCAGTCAGTTAAGCAGCCCACTTTGGCTAAGGTCATGATCTCACAGCTCGTGGGTTAGAGCCCGGCGTCGGGCTCTGTGCTGACACCTCAGAGCCTGGAGGCTGCTTCGGATTCTGTGCCTCTCTCTCTCTCTGCCCCTCTTCCACTCATGCTCTGTCTCTGTCTCTGTCTCTCTCTCAAAAATAAAAATAAGTAAACATTAAATGGACCAAAAAGGGAGTGCAAACTGGTGCAAACTTTTTTGGAAAAAGACTTAGACATAACTTGCCTACGTGTAAAATGCTCATGGGGTGCCTGGGTGGCTCAGTCAGTTAAGCGTCTGACTTCAACTCAGGTCATGATCTTGTGGTTTCTGAGTTTGAGCCCCATATTGGGCTCTCTGTCCTTAGCACACAGCCTGCTTCAGATCTTCTGTCTCCCTCTCTCTCTGCCCCTACACCACTGGTTCTCTCCCTCTCTCTCTCAAAAATAAATAAATAAACCTTAAAAAATAATAATAATTGGGGCGATTGGGTGGCTCAGTCAGTTGAGCCTGACCTTCGGTTCAGGTCATGATCTCTCAGCTCGTGAGTTCAAGCCCCGCGTCGGGCTCTGTGCTGACAGCTCGGAGCCTGGAGCCCACTTCGGATGCTGTGTCTCCCTCTCTCTCTGTGTCCTTTCCCTGCTTGCACTCTGTCTCTCTCTCTCAAAAATAGATAAACATTAAAAAAAAAACTTTAAAAAAATAAAGTAAAATAAGTAGTAAAAAATAAAATGCTGGTGTCCACCAACCCTGCCCTTGTGCTTTCAGGAATTTATCCTATAGAAAATATGTTGTATTTAGATTTATTTGTTTGGTACTCAGGAAAAAAGTACAGTACCTTGTTTGAATGAGGGAGAAAAAGCAAGCCAGAAAACATTGAGCATTTTTAGAACCAACCACCAGGAGGCACCTCTGGGTCAGGGGCTCAGTCAGTTTAGCCCACAGCGTCTGGATTTAAATGACAAAAACAAATGACAAGGGGTGCCAGGGTGGCTCAGTTGGTTAAGCATCAGACTTCTGCTCAGGTTATGGTCCCACGGTTTGTGAGTTCAAGCCCCATGTCAGACTCCCTGCTGCAGCCCGCTTCAGATCCTGTCCCCCTCCACCCTCCACCTCTGCCTCTACCCCCCTCCTTCTCTCTCTCTCAAAAATAAACATATATATATTTAAAAACAACAAATGACAATACCCAGACCTTCTTCAAAAACAGGCCAGTCTTTTTGCTTCATCTCGCCCAAGAAGCTTTAGTTGTTGACAATATCTACATGTTTGGCTTCCTCTCTGTCCTTCCTCACAAACAGTGCCCCTTAACCAAAAACAAACACACAGAAAACAATTCTAACTCTTCTATCCTCACATTGTTCTGCTGGGATTATTTCTGTCCAGTTCTCCATCTCTCAAAACTCCACAGTCAGGGGATGCCTGGCTGACTTAGCTCGTAGAGCACGCGACTCTCGATCTCAGGGTCGTGAGCTCAAGCCCCATGTTGGGTATGAAGCCTACTTAAACAAAACAAAACAAAAAGTCAGTTTCCCACAGGATACTCCTTCTGGGTTTCTAGGTACCCCTGGGTTTTCCTCCCACCCTCTCCTCCCCCCCCCCCCCCGCTGCTTCTCCCCCCGCTGCTCCTCCCCTTCCAGTCTGGGCCAGACACTGTGACAGGAGGACATTCACTACATTCACTTTGCCAGCACTCTGGGCATCAAGCACTGCCCTCAAGGGCACTGGGACGCTTGGGCTCTGGGAGTGCCTCTCTTTGAGCCCCGGCCTCCAGTCTTGAGGACCCCATGCCCTTCTTAGCTCAGGCATGCCATACTCTTGCCTACCCCTGTACAGCAGCTTTTCATTATGCTAATCTTTTAAGGAGGAAAAAAGAAATACAAAGAATTTTTCTTGTTCCTGACCTCTAGGTTATTTATAATGACAGTTCATGAGGAGCTGGGCTTCGAGCTGAAAACACTCCATTTTGGAAGGGGTGAGGCCTGGAAGGGAGGCAGAGAGGAAAGCAATGGTGACAGCCTCTATTCTGGTCTCTTGCCTCCTTCTTCTCCCACCCCTCCTGGGAGAGTGACAGGAAGGCCTTTTGACAAAAACAAAACAAAACAAAACAAAACAAAACACCTTCCAGTCTTTCTACTCTCCAGGAGCAGTACTAGTGTGGTGAGCAAGGCCCCACAGGGTCTGGCAAACCTGCTCATTCGTTCATTCGTTCATTCGTTCATTCATTCATTCATTCATTCATTTGTTCATTCACTCACCCATTTGTTCATTCACTCACTCATCAAATATGTATTCAGCACCAAGCCCTGGGCTGGGAGAGAGAGTAAAAGGTGCAACATAAACATATTGTCACACCTGATGTCAAGTGTCACAAAGAGCCATAGGAGGGGCGCCTGGGTGGCCAGTCGGTTAAGCATCCGACTTCGGCTCAGGTCATGATTTCGCGGTTCGTGAGTTCGAGCCTCGCGTCGGGCGCTGGGCTGACAGCTCAGAGCCTGGAGCCTGTTTCAGATTCCGTGTCTCCCTCTCTCTGACCCTCCCCTGTTCATGCTCTTTCTCTGTCTCAAAAATAAATAAACATTAAAAAAATTTTAAAAACAAAACAAAGAGCCATAGGGAATGCCGAGGTGTGCAGGCCTCCTGGGGGAGATGACACTGAGCTGAGACCTGCCTAACGAGGAGGGGTTAGCCTGCGAGGCCACAGGACACCAGAGCAGCAGAGAGGGTGACGGAGAGGCAGGGGCTGGACCACCCAGGACTGCCTGACAGGTGGGGGAGCCAAGGCACAGCACCAGGTGACTTACACATGGACCCGAAGCTTGTTAGGCACCCCTTCCTGACTGCCCCCACCCAAGGCACCCAACCCTTTGTCCAAATGGTTCTGAATCACCTGCCGTGGGTCACGTGTCCACCCTGGGGCTTCCAGGACAGAGGGTGCATCACATCCATCTTGGAGGCCCAGTGGTGTGTAGGAGGTGCTCAATAAGCATTTATTGAATTGGCTCTTGGTGTCTCCAGGATGCTCCGAGAGCACGTGGGCTGAGCCGGCACCGCCCTCGGTGTCACTCAACAGGCAGAGACGATGGGGTGGCAGCCGCACGGTGCTCCCACTGCTTCCTGGCCTCCTTGCTACCTGCTGATTAGCGCCATCACAGAAGTGTGGGGTCTTGGTGGTGCTAGGGCATCAGGGGCCCCTAGAGAGCCTGAGCCCAGCTCCTCACATTGGTTTCACTTCCAGTTTGTAGCCCTCTCAGTCCAGTACGAGCTCAAGCCTCAGTGGTAGAAGTTGCAGAGCTGGTTTCAGGGTGTCTTTGGCAATTTCAAGGATATTACTTACATGCTCTCCTATCTACCTTGACAGTAGTACGTGCTTTGGGAAGAAAGCCCCGCCCATAAACATGTATCCAGCAAACACATATCAAGCACCTCCTCGGTTTGGGGCCTTCTAGGATGCTGGGGGTGGTACGATGGGCAGTGGCTCTGGGCACCCCCACGGGCCCGTTTATCAGCTCTCGCAGAGGGACAGAACCACCAGTTCAGGATGTGGCAGGTGCGAATGGAAGAGGAAGTGCATGATCTGCAGCCTGGCTCCTTCTCAAGGCAGTCTGGGCAATCGTCTGCTTCTCCCGGTGCCAGGGGTTCTGCCGGGAACACATCAGCCCCACGCTCCCAGCAGGAACTCGGCAAAGTAAGGGGCGGGGGGGGGGGGGGAAGCACACAGTAGTACCCTGAGGCTCAGAAGCAGGAAGGGCCCTGCCTCCCCTCCTCTCCCTGCGAAGACTGTTAAAGCATCCATCCAACAATAATGGGTGTCGGCTGTAGGGCGCACAGCCCTAGAATCACAGGAGCTCACCATCTAGCTGGGAGACAGATGGGTAAAGAAGCAAGTGCAGTGCAGGTGCTCAGATGGAAGTCCCATTACAGTGCTGTCGGGGGGCAAAGGAGACGGCTGCCTCCATCCGGGGACAGTGTCCAGCACAATGCAAGGGGGTGGGCTGTGAGGTGTTATGCCAACAGTAACAGCCACCCTCAGCAGCGATGGCTGTCACGGACTGACTCACCCTGGATGCCAAGAATACACACTTGGCTTCATGTACTCCAGCAGCCCCAGAGTAGGAATTGCTTCCATTTTATTTATCCTTTTCATTTTATTTTTTTAAAGTAAGCTCTCCGCCCAGTGTAGGGCTCGAACTCAGACCCTGAGTTCAAGAGTCTCATTCGGGGCGCCTGGGTGGCTCAGTCGGTTAAGCATCCGATTCTTGATCTCCACTTAGGTCGTGATCTCAGAGTTTGTGAGATCGAGCCCCGCGTCGTGCTCTGCGCTGCCCCTGTGGAGCCTGCTTGGGCTTCTGTGTCTCTCCCTCCCTCTCTGCCCCACCCCTGTTCACATTCTCTCTCGCGTGCACTCAGTGTCTCAAAATAAATAAAGTTTAAAAAAAAAAAAAAGGCTCATGCTCTACTGACTGAGCCAGCTAGGTGCACAGGAATTGCTCCCATTTTAGAGACGGCAAAATTGAGGCACGCAGAGCAACTTGCTCATGGGCCCCCAGGCAGTAAGTGCAGGTCTGGAAGGAGGAAGCTGGCATGCCGGTTTCCAGAGACAGTCCCCCAAGGGAGCACTGACAGGTGCTTCCAGGAACCCGATATGTTTAAACTTGCCAACTTGTTCCGTCTTGTTTCCAGCATCACTAACCAGCCTTGCTACTTCTAGCCCCTCTCAGCTAGCAGGGTGGGGCCTCGCTCCTCGGCTGTGCCACAAAGACAAGGATGAGGGGGCAGGCCTGACTCAGCCTGCAGATAAGTCTGGGAGGAGAAGACCTTGACCCAGATGCTCCTCAGCAACTAGATTTTCCAGGCCCTCCAGAGGCTGCCCCCTCCCCTCCGCCCCCACCGCCTGCAGCCGGCTGCAAATTGCTTCCAAATGTTGATAATTACAGCAGACCCAATCTAATCAACACCTGAGAGGGAATAGGGGGCTCCTCCTTCCAGAGTGTCCCAGAGCACTTGGCATCCTCCTCTCCCTTGAGCCTCTAGTACGGAGGCAGGATGTGGGTCATGGACCCCATTCTCTGAGGGCTGGGCTCAGTGACTTGCCCAAGGTCACGCAGACCTTTCAGGCAAAGAGGAGTCAGAGCTCAGCTTCCACTTACCAGCAGTGCCTTTCCTTCCCTGAACTGAACCAGCTTTGAAGGAAGAGTGGAAGATCCCCAGGAAGGGGCTCTGGTAGCCACAGCCAGGCAGGACTCTCAGCCAAGTCAGTCAGCGTCCAGCCCCCCTGCAAAGCTCTGGGCCTTGGCGGGTGATTTCAGAAGGAAACCCTTGGCACGGGCCGGGATCTCAATCGCATCTAGTTTAAACCCTTTCTGGTACAGATGGAGTAATGGAGGAGCAGAAAGAGGGCGCAGTTTGCCCAAGATCACACAGCAAGTTTGATTCTAATCCCTGACTCCCCCATCTCGTCCTTCTCTATGGCACACACTAAGAGGGACTCTTCCTCCAAATTCATCTTCTTCACAGGTTTTCCCTCCCAGAGGAAGGGGATGAAGTGTAAGGAATGGCTTTAGGGCTAGGCAGACTGGTTGGAAGCCTCACTCCCCGCCACTTAACTGCTGTGTGTCTTTGGGCAACTGGATTCCCCTCTCTGAGCCTGTTTCTTCATATTTAAAATGGGGAAAATAATAACTGCTTCTTAATGTTGTAGTAAGCAGTTGATGACATAAGGTGTCTACAAGATGGAATGTTCCACCTGGGCCCCCGGCGGTCCTTCCTGGTGCCTAGTAGGCGGTCAGACATTCCACAGATTCCCTTCCCCCTCTCCCTCACTTTCCCAAGCTCAGAGACACACATCTGTCCAGGCTCTCGGACGGGCTTGAAAATCCTCCCACGCTGGCCACAAGCACAGGGCTTCTTTCTGGAATGGTTTCTCTGACCCTGGGGAGATGACAGAGTGAGTCAGGGAATTCTCTGGGGGAGAGCTCCCAAGGGCTGGTGCACGGATGGAGGAGGCAGAATCTGTCCTCACCAGTCTCCCTGGCTTCCTGAGAGCTCAGCCCCCTCCCTCCAGTCCCGCCCAGAACCTGCTGGCTGTAGAGGCCTGCTGGGCAGAGGGGCTCTTAGGGAGCAGCCTTCCTCTCCCCCCAACAACCCCCCCCCCCACACACACACACACACGCTGCCCACAGACACGAGGCTGCTGAGAGCTGCACGGGAGTGAGGCGGGCACTGGAGCTGAAAGCTGCTGACGGCAGGCCTCTGAGGAGGAGCACGGTGGGGAGGAGCGGGGGAAGGAAAAGAAAGGAGGAGGAGGAGAGAGGCCTGGTGGGTCCTGCTGGACAAGCTAAGAAAAGCTCTGGGGTAGAAAAACCGCCAGAGATGCACAGTTGCCCTCCCCTCCGAGCGGGCGGGAGGCCCTTCCTTCCCCGGGGCCAGCTGCCCCAGGCAGATTAGTACGAGGCTCCGGAAAAGCAGGCCCCACACACCCGCCTGCGGGAGGCTGCCAGCTGAGTCAGCCTCTCTACCTGTCAGGAAATCATTCATAAAAAATGACACCTTCCCAGCGCCCGGCTCCTGGCCTCACCCCAACCACTGTCCCCGAGCCAGCTACACAACACAACGACATTACCTCCAGCCTCCTCCCTCCCGCCTCTCCCCCGCCCACTTTACACTCTCCTCCTGGGATAAAGACCAATGTGAAATCAGGCCAGCTCAGCCTTGGTAAATCCTATCTACTGGTTGTTTGCCCCGGGGACAATGTCAGCGGTGGACACTTCTTTATCTTCAGTGTATGTATGGGTAGCTAGAGGCTCCCAGGACACCTCAATAGACATAGATCACTGGGCCAGTCCTCCCACAAAGGGAAACTGAGGTCCACAGTGGTGAAGTGACTCGCCCCAGGTCACACACATCCTCAGACTTGAAGCCCATGTCCCCTCAAATGGAGATGTCGTAAGTTGTCCTTCTCACTTCCCATCATTCAAACCCCGATGTACTCCTACCTGGGAGATAAAATGCAAGTTGCTCTCCTGAAGAACTCAATTCCTTAGCACAGCCCTGTGTGCCTGGGCCCTGCTAACCTCTGTCCTCATTACACTCCCCCTTGCTGTCCTTCTCCAGCCACCCTGGCGTCCTTGTTTCTCAAACCCACCAAGCATGCCGCAGGGCCTTTGTACATACCACGCCTTCTGTCTACCATACATTAGTCGCCAGGCTCCTTATCATTCTCCAGGACTAGGTTTCTTGTCACCTCCTCAGAGAGACCTTCCCCGACCACCACAAGAAGCCTCCCCCCACCACACATTATCCCTATCCTTGCATTAAAATAGTTCCCAACCCATATTACAATTATGTACTTCTTTACCTATCTATTGTCTGCACCCACGTGTAGAGTAAGCCTGTAAGGTTGGTTTTGCTCACAATGGTGTCTCCGTGCCTGATGCAAAGCAGACCTTCGGCAAATATTCATTATATAAGTAACTGAAGGACTTATCGTATATGATCAGAACCCCTCAGGCTGGCACTCAAGTCCCTCTGTCCTCTGACTATATCACCAAGTCGACCAGTCAAATGATCAGAACATGTCCATTCCTTTCACTGTTCTTACTTTTTTTTACCTCGATTTTTTTAAGTTTATTTATTTAAGTCAACTCTATACCCAACACGGGGCTCGAACTCACAACCCCGAGATCAAGAGTCCATGCACTGTCAACCGAGCCAGCCAGGTGCCCCTCATTGTTCTTATCTGACATTCATGAGAGAGGGGTCAGAAGGACACTGGAGGGGGGGGTGGAGCCAAGAGTCTGGAGCCCAGGCACAGGGCTCCACCCACTCAGGTGAGCCCCCCGCCCTGTGGATGATGATGTGAGACAGCATTCTGTAGGACACTCCACAAACTGCCGTCGTCCCATTGTCTGTGGCCCCAAGCATGGCAGAGTCATCAAACACCCATGGCTTCATGACAGGTGTTTCGAGCTTGTCTGGGTCCCCCTCTGATCAATCTCTAATCAGCATTTACGAGCACCCAGTAGGACCCAGACCTATGTCAGAAGGCAAAACAAATACAGTAAAAACCTTGGATTGTGAAGAACTTGGTTCTGCGAGTGTTCCACAAGACGAGCCAACATTTCTAATAAATTTTAACTTGATGAACGAGCAATGTCTTGCAATATGAGTACGACGTGGCACCAGATGTCACATGATGACGACTGAGCCAATGGTTCTCTCTCTCTCTCTGCAGGTTTGTGGGTAATGCTCCCCTGCTCGGACTGTGAGTGACGTCTCCCATGCTCGGATGCTCAGTCTCAGGCTGTGGTGTTTGGTGGAAATCAGTGATGTTTCAGAACATTCGTGCCCACAGGTGCCCACAACTGGCACTGGCGTATTTTTTGTCACTTTGAAGCACCTGCAGACAGTCCTTTGCTTTTCCAAACAAGAGTAAACTTAGGGATGTTTTGATTCATTCTAGGTCAAGCTGACTGCAGATATAGACCCCTTCCTCTGCTGCCTTATTGCCAGTTATGTTAATTACAATATATGACAGAGTTTATTAATACTGTACTGTAGTCAATATCCATTAGTGATAGTGAAAGTGGTCCTACAAAACAACCCTCCTCTCTCTTGTCTCTCTCACACCAGCCACGAAGGTTTTCAAAGGTCAGTGCAAGTTAATTTATTTACTTTTCTTTTCTTTTTTTAAAATGTTTTAATTTATTTTTGAAGGAGAGAGAGACAGAGCATGAGCCGGGGAGGAGGAGAGAGAGAGGGAGACATAGAATCTGAAGTAGGCTCCGGGCTCTGAGCTGTCAGCACAGAGCCCGACGCGGGGCTCGAACTCACGAGCTGTGAGATCATGACCTGAGCCGAAGTCGGACACTCAACCGACCGAGCCACCCAAGCGCCCCTATTTACTTTTCTTTATATTTTGTATTTTCTTTGTTATTTTGCATTATATTACATTATTGTAATCATTTTTATATGAATATTTTGGGGCTGTGGAACGAATCCTCTGAGTTTCCATTATTTCCTATGGGGAAATTCACTTCGACATACAAGTGTTTTGGATTAGAAGCATGTTTCCAGAATGAATTATGTTTGCAAACCAAGGTTCTACTGTACATCCAAATGATAGGATCAAGTGTTCTGAACATTGTGTATACATGAGAATCACCCAGGGAGCCTATTAAAAATGCAGATGCCCCAACCATGCCCCCATCCCATGCTAATCTCACAAGTCTGGAATGGGGCGAAGCAAAGGCCCTGGGGGATTCTGATGCACACCAAGGGACCTGAGGAGCTTCTGAAAACATTGATGCCAGGCCCCTCTGCTGCCAGAGATCCTGACTCAAGGGCCAGGGACCTGACATTGGTGTTTTCAAATATTCTTCAGGTGATTCTGTGGTGCAGCCAGAGTTAAGAACCACTGCCTAGATCCTCGTTTTCTAGATTACTCCAGCTGACCCAAGTCAGAGGACCTGGATCATCTTGTGGGAAGTGGATGTTGAGGGTCAAGGCCACCCAACTTCTGTCACCAGCACTCTTGGCAACACTGAACACTTACTATGGGCTGTGCTGGACACGTCCCCTGCCCTTGAGGCCTTCACTCCCACTCGGGCTGGGAGACAGCTAGGAGGAGGGCCAGACCAGAAGGCAGGACACAATGCTCCTGTCACTCTTTTGAGTAACACCTGGCTGTGACTCCCTTCAGGACCAAGTCCTAAGGCTGGCCTGCTAGGATCTGGTCCTTTACTATCTTATGTTAACCCTGGGTCTCTGTCACATCTGTCACCTCCCTGCAAAGGCAACACCGTTCCCTCAGCAGTACCATCACCCCACCTTTCCTGCTTGCCCAGATCCTGCTGGTACCTCTCCCCAGTCTGAGTCAGACATGCCCCTCTGAGGCTCCTGGGTATGCCCTGCACTCTTCCTCCAGTGGGCATCTGTGACACTGCCCTGGAGGCACTGTCCCTAAGAACAAAGCTGGGCATCCCAAGTATTGAGCCCAGGCAGGTAGTGGTCTGGGGGAGCAGAGGGTAAGCAGGGACCAGATGTAGTTCCAGGTTACTGTGGCCAGGTTCAAAAGACTCCCAAAAGGACACAGAGCCTCAGGCAGGGCAGAGAGGAGACTCTTCTGTACCAACTCAAGGACTAGAGGATTGCCACAAGAATGGAAATCTATAAATTGACAGTCTAGGAATTACCGTTTACTTTATCACTTGGTTAAACTCCAGACTCTACCATATACCAGCTGTGGGTCTTTGGGCAAGCTATTTAATCTCTCTGAACCTCAGTTTCCTCATCTGTACAATAGAGATCATTATAGTTCTAAGTCAGGGTTATTCAAAAGCAGTGGAACAAGCCAATGTATATACAGCACTTTAGGTAGTGCCTGGCATAAAGAATCATTCAGCAAATGTTGGCAATTATTATTGTTATTATTACTCATGGAACACTCATACTGAAAAGGCCTTTAGAGATCATCTAAATTAACTCCTGCATTTTATAGCTGGAACTGAGGCAGGAAAGAGGAAGGTCTCACTGGCGCTCTGTCCAGCCCTCATAAACCCAGTCGACAGGGTCCCCTTCCAGGCCACTGGGGAGAGCAGGTGAGGGGCTGCTGGGAATCAGCTGATGTGCTGGCAGGATCCCAGCCTGGAGTTCCCAGTGACTTAGAGCCTGACAGAGTCCCAACATCTTGGCTCTGTTTCCGGCGAAATCGTTCAGCATATTTTAGGATCAGCAAAAACCCACAATGCCTTTGGCTGAGCACTTTTCCTCTTCTTGTTGAAGCCCAGGGGTATTTTCTAGGAAATTGAGTCCATCTGTTTCTGATTCATTTGTACTTAACTCATCACCAAGCTGTTTTGTAAGAGCCCTTTGATGTGAAAGCCGCCTTATTCTATAAGCCTCTGTAAGCCTTTATTTAGTCAACAGTAGGTAAATGGTCTCTCGAAGAGGCCAGAGGCAGCTTCTTGATCTTCCTCAACACACTGGGCCATGAGAAGGGAATGTGTGGCCCTGGCACTCCCCCTCTTTCAGTCTGTCAGGGCAAAGCGACAGCTCCTGACTCTGGACCAGCCTGCAGTGAGGCCTCCACAACCACTCACCCCCTCTCCTCCCCGGCCGGTGCTCCTCCTTGTCCACCGTGCACAGCCTGTCCAGACAGATTTACCATTTCCGGTGTGTTGCCTGAGTTTCTTGACCTTGATTTCAAGTTCCTTGATGATGAGAAGCTAGATATCCTAATTCACTCTGCGCCCCCCCCCCACCCCCCCGCCACGCCAGCACCATGCCTCGTACACAGTTACAGGGACTATTACTTCCAAACCAAAAACCTATGGAAAAGATCTCACAAGCTTAAGGGTTCCCAAAGGGACAAGGGGGCAGAATTTTGAAACTGGGGCTGCCATATACACAGCAAACAGCTCAAAAAACCATTGATTGAAGGGAACGTATGAGAGTATAACAGGGGGTGCCTGGGTGGCTCAGTCAGTTAAGCATCTGAGTTTGGCTCAGGTCATGATCTCATGGTTGGTGGGTTCAGGCCCCACGTCGGGCTCTGTGCTTACAGAGGCTGCTTCAGACTCTGGGTCTCCCTCTCTCTCCCTGCCCGTCCCCTGTGTGTATGCCCTCTCGCTCTCTCTCAAAAACAAAACAAACAAACAAAAAAGTATAACGGGAAGAATCTGTCTTCCCTTCTCTCTGATATCCAGACAAAGCACTCCACAAGTCTCAAACCTGCAATTTCGTACAGCAGGATGAAAAAAAAAAAAAATTGAAGAACAACCTAATCCACTAGATGAAACTCTTTACTAAATTCAAGGGTGAGTTCATCATGAAGTGCTCCTGGGGGAAGCCAACGCGTTTTAAGGGACGTCTCTAAATTTCAAGGCTCCTCAACCCATGCTTCAGAGGCATCTCTGTCAGAGGTAGAATCTTAGCAGGGTCTCCCTTCGCCTGGTCATATTCTGTGTTTATTAAAGACGTGTTCAGGGGTCTCTCAAAGGCAGGGGATGGTGTATGTAATATAGGGGTTCTCAGATTGGAGCGTATACCACAATCACCCTCAGAGGCTTGGTTAAAACACAGATGACTGGGTCCCACCCCAGAGTTCCTGACTCAGTAGGTCTAGAGCGGGGGCAGAAGAATTTGTATTTCTAGCAAGTTTCCAGGGAATGCTGATGCTATTGGTCTAGGGACCACACTTTGAGAACCACAGGTCTAACCATTCCTTCAGTCCTGGGGTGAAAATTTTAGGGAAGGGGTGCAGTTACCCAGTACCAATGATTTTATTTCCCTTTTTCTCTTTACCAACAACCCAAAGATGGGTGACAGCAGTGACAATGCACCAACCCCTCTGGAGCAGGCCCTGGGCTTTGCACCGGGCAGAGGCCACCTCAGTCGGTCCTTACAACCACACTGTATATAAGGCAGCCACTCAATTCTACAGATGAACCCAAAGGTGCACAGCGGTGAGGCGAACCTCTTCAAAGTCACATGCAGCTTAGCATCTGAGCTGGTGCACATCAGGTGGCCAACGTATTCTCATGGAACAAGCGTATCCAGGAACACAGCTGGTAAGAGGCAAATTTGAACCCAAGTCTGATTCCAAAGCTCAAACTCATTCTACCACATCAGCGGGAAGCATTAAAAGTCATGCAAGTTCTGGGAGGCGAGGACTAAGGACTAAAGGTTCTTTGTCGGTTTTTTTGTTTGTTTGTTTGTTTACTTATTTATTTTGAGACTGTGTGTGCATGCGCGCATGGGCTCAAGGGAGGAGCAGAGACAGAGAGAGAGAGGGAGAGAGAGAATCCCAAGGAGGCCTACAAGAAACCTGACTTGGGGCTTGAGACCATGAACCTCGAGATCATGACCGGAGCCGAAATCAAGTCAGAGGCTTAACGGACTGAGCCACCCAGGCGCCCCTCTCTTCCTCTACTCCTTTTTCTCTTTTTCTCTTTCCCTCCCTTTCTTCTTTCCTTCTTGATTTTATAAGAGTAGAGATACCTGAAAGTTTTTCCGAATTAAATATACCGTCAAGATGCTCAGGGCTGAATCTAGGGGCACAAGAATGAAAAGACACAGTACAGAGCTGGCTCCAGAGGGGCTGTGGGAGAGAAGTGGGGCCACCAGCTAGAAGAATGGACTCCCAGGTTATGGGCCCACATCAGCCACATCATGGCCTTTTTAGGGACAGGGCAGAAATGTTAGGGACAGAAATAATTCAGGTCGTTGGTGTGGAGGAAGTTCAACTGTTTTGGTTGAAAAAGTTTTTACAAAAATAATAGCTGTTCTTAGCAATCTGAGGGGCAGGGAAGGAGGTTGTTTTCACTTTTCATCATTTTCAGTTCTGTTTGAACTTTTGATTGTGCACCTTTCATGTATTACCTCTATAAATGAATCATATGCTTATATTGAAAAATTTAGAAACTACAGATAAGCAAAAGAAAAAATTAAAATTAAAATTATTTTTAAATTAAAAATTACATTTCTACGTAAACATTTTTTACAAGAGTGGGTTCGCTTTGACCTGTTTTGATAACCTGATTTTTTTTTTTTTTTTGCCTATACACCATGACCATGATCCCTTTCACACACTGTCTTCTTCAGTATCAGCTTTAGTGGCTGCATGCTATCCCATTCTATACCTATATGTAATGTATACAACAAATCTCCGATTACCTAATACTAGATTGCTCTCAATTAGTTGCTATTACAAATGTTTATTTTTAGACTACTACCTTTAAGTCATCATTGGATCACTCATGATTCAAAAAGAGCCCAATATGGATCAAAAAATGGTTTAGGGTGCCTGGGGTAGCTCAGTCAGTTGAACGTCCAACTCTTGATTTTGGCTTGGGTCATGACCTCAGGGTCTTGGGATCAAGTCCTGTGTCCGGGCTCCACGCTGAGTGTGGACCTGCTTGAGATTCTCTCTCTCTCTCTCTCTCTCTCTCTGCCCATCTCCCCTGCTTGCACACTCTCTCTCGAATTTTTTTTTTAAATGATGTTTTAAGATTCTTCCTGTCTTAGCACAGAATAAGAAATAAAATATTCTTGGAGATGTTTCAGTGGGGATTAGATTGTATAATACTTCCCAGTTTATGTAATTCTGTTAATACCTTTCCAATTTTACAGAATTTTATGGAATGTGGATTATCTCTCAATAAAAAACAAACAAAAACCCTTTCTATTTGGGAGTTGGATGACCAAGACTCCAAATATTGCCCGGTGACCCCATGTAAGCATAACCCTTGGTGTGTCCTTTTTCTCCGACCTGATGTAACAACTCCCAACTCTGAGGGTGTCCTGGGCTTCAGAAGATGAGGGATGTGAAAGGATGAATGCTGAAAAAACTATATTACTGTTCTTTATTCATAATCACCAATGCAGGGAACAACCCATTCCATTGGTTAGCAGTAAATAGATAAAAACCAAACAAAACACCTGAGGTGTATCCATACCATGGAATGTAAGCCAGGCATAAAAAGGAATAAACTACTGATGTGTCAATAACATAGATGAATCTGAAAAACATGTTAAGTGGAAGAAACTGGGCACAAAAGGGTGCATATTGAATGATTGACTTACATTCTGGAAAAGGTGAAACTATAGGGACAACAATCAGGTCAGTGGTTACCAGAACTGGGGGTAAGAGGAGAGGATTGCCTATCAAGAATAGGAGGGAACTTTCTGGGGTGATGGAAATATTCTGTATCTTGATTGTGGTAATAGTTACATGACTACATACACCTACTCATTGAGCTGGCTGCACCTCAGTGGCTCAGTCAGTTGAGCATCCTACTTCAGCTCAGGTCATGATCTCATGGTTTGTGAGTTCGAGTCCCACATCAGGTTCACTGTTGTCAGTGTAGAGCCTGCTTCAAATCATCTGTCCTCTTCTCTCTCTGCCCCTCCCTTGCTTGTGCTCTCTCTCTCAAAAGTAAATTTAAAAAACATTAAAAAAAACTCATTAAGCTGTATACTTAAAAAAAGTGAATTGTATTGCACATGAGTTATGCCTTAACAAATCTGACTTCCCTCAAAAAAAACAAAAAACTATAGTGCCATCCAAATACAAGGTATCATCCATCAGACATTATCTGTAATGCTTTTCACAGTTCTGAAATATCTTTGTGAAATATAACAAATGTAAAAAAAATACAATCCAGAAAAGACCAAATATGTTTCAGGAAGATATGTGTTGTTCGGCTATCTGCCTTTTCAAAAGGTCATTTTGACACCCCAGCAAATGCTCGTGTGTGAGGCAGCTGGTCCCACAGTGGAGCAGCTGACCACTTGAACTGTTTGGGGATTTTCCTTGTCATCACGTTTTGGGTTTTTTTGTTTGTTTGTTTGTTTGTTTTTTTTTCTTTTTTAAATCACCAGAGTAAAATTAATTCTGTGTCAGAACTGAACAGTGAATGTTTCCTCCACCCCAACCAGGGCAGTCCTTTTTCCTCCAGGGAAAGAAGACAGGTATTGCTGATTGATCTTTTGGCCTGACTATTGCCATCTTAAGAAACGCTATGCTCCAAAAGTAAATAAGATATAAAATAAGAAGAATCTGTAGCCAAAGACTAGGTGAACAGACAGCAGATTTTTAAGCAGAATAGGAACAAGAGTGAATCAATGCAAAGGTGAAGTGCTAATAGTAAGAAAGACCCTGCTCAGAGGCCCCAGCACTGCAGCAGAATCTCTACCTAACAGTCTACAGGCCCTCTGATCAATGCCCCTGATTCAATAGATGATATTTGGAATGAAATTCCAATCGATAAAGTGACTGGAGGAGCTCCTGGGGTTCATAATGAAATCTGCACTAGAACAATTGGGAGTGAAGATATAACCTCCTCTTGCATAGAACTAGAGGCACTGAAAAGACAAACTGCCAGTTACCGGCGTAGACAGCTTATTGTCCACAGGGACCAGGGGAGCCCTGGCCCACAGGAGGCGCTCCAAGAACGTTGGTGGGATCATGGAGCAAGGTGTTCAACGGCTCCTGGAAGAAGGCCCTTGGAAGAGGGGCACCCAGCCTGGCAGGCTGCCTTGTACTAAGACTTATCTATGATCTATGTTAAAACTAACCAATGATCAAGCCAGGCCTGTTTAACAGTCCTGCCACAGATGATCTGCACACAGCCTCATTTCATTTCGACTGACAACAGGACCTGTGACCAGGTGGGGGTTGGGATGCCAAGTGTTAGGGTTCCTGAGCCGAAAAACAAGTCTTATCAAGGAGCTCACAGGCTAGTGGGGAAGAGAATCCTGGAAACAAATAATTACAATAAGTTGATAATGAAGAGCTCACCATTAGTTGAGCAGGCATTATGAGCCACCCAATAACCCTCTGAGGTGAGAACTATACCTGTTTCACAAATGTGGAAACTAAAGTTTTGAGAGGTTAGGAGCTGGCCTGAGAGAGACACAGAATCTGAAACAGGCTCCAGGCTCTGAGCTGTCAGCACAGAGCCCAACGCGGGGCTCGAACTCACAAACCGCGAGATCATGACCTGAGCCGAAGTCAGATGCTCAACTGACTGAGCGACCCAGGCGCCCCTAGGGAAAGTATTTTTTTTTTAATTTTTTTTTTTTATGTTTGTTTATTTTTGAGAGAGAGAGAGAGAGACAGAGCATGAACGGGGGAGGGTCAGAGAGAGAGGGAGACACAGAATCTGAAACAGGCTCCAGGCTCTGAGCTGTCAGCACAGAGCCCAATGCGGGGCTCGAACTCACGGACTGCGAGATCATGACCCGAGCCGAAGTCGGACGCCCAACCAACTGAGCCACCCAGGCACCCCGGGGAAGTATTTTTTTTTATTTTTTTTTAACGTTTATTTATTTTTGAGACAGAGAGAGACACAGCATGAACGGGGGAGGGGCAGAGAGAGGGAAACACAGAATCGGAAGCAGGCTCCAGGCTCTGAGCCATCAGCCCAGAGCCCGACGCGGGGCTCGAACTCGCGGACCGCGAGATCGTGACCTGAGCCGAAGTCGGACGCTTAACTGACTGAGACACCCAGGCGCCCCAGTATTTTTTTAATGTCAACTTATTTATGGGGGTGGGGGTTACAGAGAGAGGGAGAGAGAGAATCGCAGAGCCCAAGCTGAAATCAAGAGCCAGATGCCCAACCGAGCCACCCAGGTGCCCCCTGTAGTGGAAGTGTTGGCAGAGACCAGAGTTCTCCTTATTATGGCCCGGAGACGTCAGAGGAGGTCCTCTGAAGTGCCCTGGATGCTACATCTCGAAGCATTGGCAAGCACTGTGGGCCCAAGGGGAAAAGAGGCAGATGGCTTCATGGCTTGTCAGCTGTCAGTAGGCTGGTAGACCAGACACTCCTCTACAGGACACGTGCCAGGAGGCAAGGGGGATGGAGGGGTGGAAGATATAGGCAGGACCAGACTGTGGGGGGTTGGTGTGCTAAGGAGTTTGGACTTTCCCCTGGATACCATGCAGAGTCACGAGCATTTGGATCTGTCTACTGACATGAGACTTGCCCACAAGAATGCTCACACAGGAAACAGGCCAGATAGCAGAAGCTGTGAGGTTGAAGCCTGGGGTGGGGCCATCAGGAAGCCACTGTTGCGATCCAGGTGGGGCCGGAAGGCTTGAATTGGGCAGGGCCAAGGAGCTCCTTGGTCAGAATCTGTCCAGTGGCCAGCTGGGTGCAACCGTTATGGAGTATCCTGACTGAGACCAGCACTTGCCAGGCTGAATCCCCTTCACGTCTCTCAGGATTGCATTTCTGAACCAAGCAGGACACCCATGGCTCACAGGGCTCACCTTTAGCCAGTGACCAGTTTCAGTCTCTAGGACTCTACTTCCCCATTTGTAAATATGAGTGGATTTAACTAGATTGTATGTATATTTAGGGTGTCTTCCTGTTCTGACATTCTGTGAATTCTTTTTACGTTAGATTTTCATGGTTTCAGGCATATGAGGCCCCCAGAAATCTCACAGACACATTTGGACATTGTCCAAAGGCACCAATTTGCCCTTCTTTGGTATTTGTAAGATTAATTTGGTAATCGTGCATACATTGGAACAATCTCTATATGTCAGTTTGGCACCGTAATGGTTAATTTTATGTATTAACTTGGCCGGCCTGCTAGGGCCAAATATTTGGCCAAATATTATTCTGAATGTTTCTGTGAAACTGTTTTTTTTTTTTTTATGAGATTAACATTTAAATTGGTGGACTTTTATATGAGAGTAAAGCAGATTCTCCTTCATAGTGTGGGTGGGCCTCATCCAATCAGTTGAAGGCCTTAATAGAACAAAGACTGATTCCCAAGGGGTGCCTGGGTTGCTCAGTAGGTACAGCGTGACTTTGGCTCAGGTCATGATCTTGTGGTTTGTGGGTTTGAGCCCTGCATCGGGCTCTGTGCTTACAGCTCAGAGCCTGGACCCTGCTTCAAATTCTGTCTCCCTCTCTCTCTGCCCCTCCTCTGCTCATGCTCTCTCTCAAAAATAAATAAACATTAAAAAAGGAAAAAAAAAAAAAAAAGACGGCTATCCCTACCTCCCCCAGCAAGAAGAAATTCTTCCAGCCTATCCCGCAGATTTTATTTATTTATTTATTTATTTTTATTTATTTATTTTTGGGACAGAGAGAGAGCATGAACGGGGGAGGGGCAGAGAGAGAGGGAGACACAGAATCGGAAACAGGCTCCAGGCTCTGAGCCATCAGCCCAGAGCCCGACGCGGGGCTCGAACTCACGGACCGCGAGATCGTGACCTGGCTGAAGTCGGACGCTTAACCGACTGTGCCATCCAGGCGCCCCATTATTTTTTACTTTATATATTTTTAAAGTTTATTTATTTTTCTAGTAATCTCTACACCTAATGTGGGGCTCGAACTCACGACCCCAAGGTCAAGGGCCTCATGCTCTTCCAACTGAGCCACCCAGATACCCCTATCCTGCAGACTTTACCAAATCTCCACAATCATGTGAGCCAATCCTTGAAAGTCAATCAATCTGTCTGTCTACGGTTCTGTGAATATGCTACAGCCACAGGAAAGAATGCACTTTATATACTGACATGGAAAGTTCTCCAAGATATATTAAGGATAGTACATATAGTGTATAATCATCTGTATATAAAACAAAAAGAGTAAACATTTAAATTCTCATTGGTTATATGTTGGGGAAAAACCCTCTGGAAGGATACTTAAGAAACTAACAGCATGGGGTGCCTGGGTGGCTCAGCTGGTTAAGTTGATGTCCGACATCGGCTTAGGTCACGATCTCACGGCTCTGCGCTGACAGCTCAGAGCCTGCTTCAGATTCTGTGTCTCCCTCTCTCTCTGCCCCTCCCCAACTCATTCGTGTTCTGTCTTTCTCTCTCAAAAATAAAATAAAACATTAAAAAAATTAAAAACAAAAAAGAAACAGCAGGGATTATCTGTTGGAGGAGAGTAGTAGGGAAACTGAGTAAATGGGATAAGGCAGAAGAACTTTTTGTTTTATTCCTTTTCATACTCTTTGATAAATGCACATATTCTTTGACCCAGCAATTCCACACCCATTTGTTTACCTTATAAATACACTTCCACACATGCAAAATGACATACCTACAAAAATATTCAGATGCAGCATCATTAATAAGAGAAAAAGAATGGAACCAACCTAAACACCTACCAGCAGGAAACCGGTTAAATAAATCATCCATGTGAAGAAACATGGTACATTTGTTACAGAGAGCTGCTCTCTCTGTTCTGATGTGGAACGATTTCCAGGGTAAGTAGAAAACAAAGCAAGACGCAGGATGCCGTGTGTACTTCCCACTTGTGTGGGAAGAAAATCAGACCCTATGCCTGTGTATTTGCAAACGCAAGAAAAGAGTCCAGAAGGGCACAGAATAAACTGTAACAGTGGTTACCTCTGGGGAAAGGCACCAGGGAACTAGGGAATGGGCGTGACGCACAAATTACTTCACAATGTACCTTCTGAACCACGGGCACGTATTATCTACTCACGATGCAGAGTACTAACCACTACACGATCACGGCCATGTATCATCTATGCTCAATTAAAAAAAATTCCCGAGAAGGAATGAGGCAGGAGGGGAGAAATCACATACGAGGTGGGGGCCCAGAGTCAGGGGAACACAAGGCATTCATACGCTACGATCTTTGTAATGTTTTTAACCTGAATCTCCCCTGAACTGCTCTTACAGATTCCAACTTTGGACGACAGTTTCACAGAAGATGCAGGGCCTTCCCCAAAACCGGGAAAATAAGCGTTGCAGATTAGAGCAACAGTGTTCTGCGAGGCAGATGACTCTTTCATCCATGCACAGAGACAACTGGATTCACACCTTTTCTTCAGAACCTTTTTTATTCAACATCTAACCAACAGAGAAGGTCAGCCTGAACCAAAACAAGCTAAAATAGCCTCATTACAACACAACAGGGCACAACCCGAAACGAGGACAGAGGTTGGCCTCGGTTCTTTTCTGAGCAGACGAAGCAAGTATTTATACACAGGTGCCCCGTTCAAAACTGATTAGCCATGCACCACCACCACCGCCACCACCACCGAGGCAGGGCGCGCACAGATTGCTGGGGCTCCCCACGTGTGTCAGCCATCGAGTCCGCCTCTTCCTCAGCCATAAATAAGCCCTTGCTTTTTGGAGGGGAGGGTGATCAGCGGGCATCTTGAGTGATGGCACCATCTGTTTACTCTGAAACTTTGATGGGGAAGTGACAACTTATTTCCTCCCCTGAATCTGAGAAGCAATAGCCTGTCTGAATACCTAAAAAGTGTCCTGGGAGATATAGGTGCTGGAGGTTCCCTTCACAAAGGATTCACAGAGTATTCGTGTAGGGCTCTTTAAGTACTTAATCCTGTTGTTTTCCAGAAACCTTTGCACCTGGGCTCCCGAGAAGGAGAAGCAAGCAGGGCTGTTATCAGCACCCCACAGGCCTGTGGGTGAGGCGCCTCTCAGAGCAGCCACCCATGGAAGGGGAGGGGGCAGGGAAAGGGGCCAGACATCAGCTGAAACACTCCATGCTGGCTCTGACCCGCTCCATCTCGTGCAGGAAGCTGTAGAACTGGGGCAAGGTTAATTCTGGGGAGAGAAAATTCAGCTTCAGGTACATGTTTCCAACTCCACAGAATCATCCGAGAAAACGAATTTCCACCCAAAGAGTTTTTTCTGTTTCTTTTTTGACTTAGTACATCTAAGCAGCTCTTGATGGGTAATTGACCATAATAAAGAACTGAGAGCCTTGAGCAGAGAAGGGTTCTCTCGGCTCCATACAGAATTTAAAAGCGGCCTAACTCCACAGCACAAAGAGATGAAAGGACATTAGTCAGGACGCTCAACGCGACTTCTGCAGCAAGGGCTGCTTGCTCTTCAGTCTTGCCGTCCCTTCTCCCTGCGCTTTCCCTTTTTCAAAGAGGCCCTTCAACTGTGGGGTCTCCAACCTGCCGACGGCTTATTATTTATGAGAGGAGAGGCAGCGGAATGGCTCCTCCACAGCTCGGTTATGACTTTGTGCTAGAAGAAATGATTTGTGGTGCTTCACGAGCCCACAGACTGAGGAGAACGCGGGAAGAGTGAAAAGGCTCAAATGGGAATTCAGACTCACCTATGTACAAGTTTTCAGTTTGATTTCCTTTCTTAACCACCAACTTTAACTGATTAAAAAAAGAAGAAATAAAAAGCTGAAATTAAAATGATGACAACTGGGCAAAGAAATTCTTGAAATCCTTCCACTTAAATATCAAAGCATCCAGCTTCGGACTTGAGAGTAGGACGGGAGCGGTCTGGGCGTCTATCACTGAAACTTCTAACAATTTGCATGATTACAGAACAATCGAGCTTTTAAGAACAATGTCAGGATCCTATTAATCCGAGAGTAGGCGTGTCAGTGGCCACATTTTTGGCTGACAATACTGCTCAGAGATACACAGGACCTCCACATCCAAACTGGGTATTAAAAAAAAATCCAATGTCGATTTTATAATTATTAACCAAGTCAAAAATCTACCCATTTTCACAGATCAGGAAACTTACTTGTAAAAAAATACTTCCCACTTTTTCCAGTTCACTGCTCCCGGATGTCACTGTGACACAAAAGAGAAAAGTAATAAGTGATGGGTTGACAACGGACTCTGAACACCCCAATCTTGCAGGCTGTCCAGCAGAAGCCGTGTGGGGACGAGTATGAGGACAGCAAAATGTGCTCTTCAGGAAGTCAACTTACTGAGAGCCATGGATAGAAACAGCTGCCCAATGGCAATACAGAGCAGCCGCTGCTGGCCCCAATCGTCTTTGAGGACTGAGGACCTGTCCTCCCCCTGGAAGCTATCTGAAAGCCTCTGCACCCCCGCCCTACATCCCCCAAATGACCCAGGACTGGCTCTAACTAGTTACCTCCAAATTTCCACTCCATATCTATAAGCTGGTTAATCATCAGAGTCTGTCCTATGGCCCATCGAGCAAGGGTGGGGGCATTCTGCTTCCACTGAAACAAAAGCAAAAAGCCAAAGTCATAACAATGGGGAAAATCCCCCTTCTTCATTCTGCCCCCAACATGGCAATGTATTTATTTACACAGACAAGGCGAAGAATGCAGAACTAAGGGCCTGGCCTATAGGCACAGATCTGGGGGATGTGGGAAGCAAAGAGGGGCAGAAGACGATATAAATGTTTTTCTTCTTTTAATGTTTTATTTACTTTTGAGAGGCAGAGGGGGACAGAGGATCCAAAGCAGGCTCCATGCTGACAGGAGAGAGCCGACACAGGGCTCGAACTCACGAACCACGAGATCATGACCTGAGCTGAAGTCAGAAACTCAACCAACTGAGCCACCCAGGTGCCCCTAAATGTTTTCTTTCATTCCAAGATTTGTTCCAAATTGGAACAAAAACTGTATGATAATTAAAGTCAGACAAATCAGAGGCAAAAAATTAGAGATGCACCAAATAGTGCTGTTTAAATGCTGTATGTATGTTATTTGCATGAAATCAAATGAAAACCAGTAAGCTGGGGAAATGACACATAATGATGAGTGGTTTCTCCTTAGTCGGCATTTCTCATTTGTTTCTATTCATGAAATAAAAGCAAACAATCTTAATTAACCTTGATTAAGAGGAATTATGATACCTTTTCAGAAAAGTAAGTGGCTTTCTCCTCACTAAGACCTATAAGAGAAGAGAAGGAGATTTTAACATCGTAAAGAGCCACTGGGCCTGTCACCCTGAGCAACCTCCCTCGGTGATGACCTACCCAGAGTTATGAAATCAGCCCGGACCTGATCAGCTGTGAGACTCTTCTTCAAGGCACCTGGGAAACAGGGGAGAAAGCAGTTAAAAAGGACAAATCAGTAATCAATTGGCAGTAGGCATCAACGGGCAAAAGGGATACACAAAGACGTGACCGGTTCCAGGAAGATCTCAACCCAGCTGCGGAGAAGATGCAGAAAGGAAACGACTGGAGAATGTGACAGCAGGTTCTATTTATTGTACAACACGGGTGTTCACCCCTCCAGAAAGTACGAAGGAAGCTAGAGACAACAGAAAGGACTTTATGGACTTGGGGCTGGGGGGTCCCTGATCAGCGGCAAGAATAAGGCCTCAGATTCCTGGAGCAACATCGGGGAGCTCGACGTCAGGCTGGGCGTAAGGGCAACAGCCTAGAACTGCGCTGGGCAATACGTAACCATAAAGATGTGTGCTATTTAAAGTTCCTTTCTTTCTTTCTCCCAGCACCCTCTTAGGTTTTAATTAATTAAAACTAAACAAAATTTAAAATTCTGTTCCTCAGTTGCACTAGCTGTTCTGAGTCCTCGACAGCCACATGGGTCCAGTGGCCACGGTACTGGACAGCACAGATCAGAGACCATCTCCATCTACCTAGATAGTTGCGCTGGCCAGCGCTGCCATAGAGAACCTGCTTTCAGGACGTAAACCAAGACGGACTAAACAGTTGGCCTCTATGATTCACAAGTTACTTCCAGAGGGGCCGGGCAAAGCTCCTCACAAGCCCTGCGATCACTCCCCTGTGGGGGCTGCTTTGTTCTGCTTGCGAGCTCCAATTCCTGAAAACAAAGTGTCGCCAGCAACCTGGGCTTCTCAGTGTTTAACCTCAGACTACAGGCTAGAGTCACAATTTGGAAACCACTTTAAAATTTTCCACTTCTTAGTCTTCCAGAAGATGACTAATTAAAGAATAAGAAGATATCCACCACCATCCAGGGAAGGCCCTGAAGTAATACCCTAAACCCAACTCCCCACCCCCATCTCACTCCAGAAAAACAATCCTAAAGCCTGTCCGCTGCAAAATAAACCATGTAAACAAAGGGAGGAAATCTTTTATCGTCAAAATCAGACTGAGCAAGGAAGCCATAGGGAAATAAAAAAGGCAAGACACCAGGAAACCCTGGCCATAAAGGCCCTAGAAAAAGGCCACTTCCTAGCCAATTCAATTAATTCATAACTACCACATGTACAGCCCCTTAGTGTATACCTAGCTCAAATCCAATATTTTGCTTGATGATCCCAAAGTACTCTTAAGTGAGGGATTGCTATCGAAGCCTTTAATTTACCAGGAAAACTAAAGATCAGAAAGATTAAGCTTTGGGGGAGAAAATCTGGCAAAGGCACATAGTCAACAACTGCACTGCCAAGAAGTCACCCAACAGATACACTCCCGAAAGTACACTGAAATACACGCGTGGCAGCGGCTGGCCACCTCTAGAACCCCTAAGCTCTTCTCTCCCTTGCTCACTCAGCTTTTTCTACAACATGCCAGGCAGGTTCCTACCTCCTGGCATTTGCCTTTGGAGTTCCCTCTGCTGGGGACACTCCTCCTCAAATCTGCACACAGTCATTCCAGCTTCTCCCTGAACATCCCCCCTCCATTTCAGGCGGAGCCGCTCTTCACTGGCACCCTCCTACTGCTACGCTTTTCTGCATTGCATTTATAAACTACCCAGTTTCATGTTACATATTTATTGTCAATTTTTCCACTAGAATGTCTGTTTGATGAGACTAAAGATTTGGTCCGTTGTGCCCACTGTTGTGTCCCACGTCGTACTTTAAAAATATATTTGCAGGGCGCCTGGGTGGCTGCTCAGTGGGTTAAGCATCTGACTCATGGTTTCCGCTCGGGTCATGATTTTCCAGTTCATGACATGGGGCCCCGCATCGGGCTCTGTGCTGACAGCTCAGAGCCTGCTTGGGATTCTCTCCCTCTCTCTCTGCTCCTTCCCTGCATGTACTCTCTCTCTCTCTCTCTCTCTCTCTCTCTCAAAATAAACAAACATTCAAAAAATTTTAAATAAAAAAGAGAAATCTTAAAAAATATATACATGTGTGCGTATATATATATACACACACACACACCTATATATATTTGCATCATGCTAGGCCTCAAGCCCTTAATCAATCCTCCTTTCTTTTTATTAAGATATAATTGACCTATAACGTTGTGTAAGTTAAAGGTGTACAATCTGTTGATTTGATACATTCATATATGGCAATATGACTGCCACTGTAGCATTAGCTAATACCTCTATCACATCACATAATTATCATTTCCCTTCTGTGGTTAGAAACTCTAAGATCTAGCCTCTGAGCAATTTTGAAGTTTATAATACAGAATTGTTGACTATAGCTCTTAACTTCTTTTTCAGCTTTCTCCTTTGGTGATACCTTTGCCCTAAGCACAAGACAGGCCTGAAGCCTTGACTCTATGTCAGACAGAAAGAAACTGTAAATCCAGAGCTGGAGTCCCCAGGACATGCCACTTGGGGAAATCTGAGAATGTCCATCTTTAAACACATCTAACCAGGGGTGCCTGGGTGGCTCAGTCGGTTAAGTGTCCGACTTCGCCTCAAGGTCATGATCTCACAGTTCATGAGTTTAAGCCCCATGTTGGGCTCTGTGTCCAGAGCTTGGAGGCTGCTTCGGATTCTGTGTCTCCCTCTCTCTCTTCCCTTCCCCCATTCACACTCTTTCTCGCTTTCAAAAATAAACATTAAAAAACCACACATATAACCATCAGAGATGGTTTATAAAATCCTTGAGCACCAATTGTCACTGGAACAGTTGCCTTGGTAAACCCTTATTGCCATCAAACAGTATGGGGGACAACACAGTGTGTCCAGGGGGACAGTTTCAGTTTTACCAGGAAACAGTTGGGAAATTAGCGAATTGTTCTACTAGCCCAAAAATCTACATAGGCTTATTCTGTGTAATAAAGGAAACTCAAGGAAAAGAACTAAGCCTTGGTTAAAACTCCAGGAGAAGGAAGCAGATGGGAAATGAGGGTTAGCCACATTTAGTGAGCCATCACTGACCCTGAAGGCTGACCAGCTGAATCCACTTCCCTGAAGTTCACGGAAGGACAGAAGTCATAGTCACTGTGCATGCATTTACTGAGCACCTACTAGTGCCAGCACGATGCTAGATGCTGGCAAACATCAATGTCTGCGGTCGTGAGGCTTACAGTCTATCAGGAAGAGAAAGACCACAATAATGTCACAAGTAAGAAAGCCATATAGAATATGACTAAAAAGTGCCATAGAAAGAAGTAATAGAGGGAAGTGAGGTTGGGAGTCCTGGGGAACTTAGTTCTACAGCTGTTTAATACCATTTGTGACTATTGTTCATTGTTGATTACTCTATTTTTGCCCAGCCAGAAAGAACTCCTTTGGGAGAAATGAAGGGGAGTTATCAGCTTTTCGTAAAAAAACCAGTTACTGAGTGTCCACAAGGGCCACATATCTTGCTACGTATTAAAATAAAACCAGGCTTTGGGGTGCCTGGGTGGCCCAGTCAGTTGCGCATCTGACTTTGGCTCAGGTCACCATCTCACAGTTCGTGGGTTCGAGCCCTGCACTGGGCTCTGTGCTGACAGCTCAGAGCCTAGAGGCTGCTTCAGATTCTGTATCTCCCTCTCTCTGTCCCTCCCCCATTCACACTGTGTGTCTCTCTCAAAAATAAGTAAACATTAAAAAATTTTTTCTTAATAGGGGCACCTGGGTGGCTCAGTCGGTTAAATGTCTGACTTCAGCCCAGGTCATGATCTCGTGGTCTATGAGTTCGAGCCCCGCATCAGGCTCTGTGTCGACAGCTCATAGCCTGGAGCCTGCTTCAAGTTCTGTGTCTCCCTCTCTCTCTGCTCCTTCCCCATTCATGCTCTGTCTCTCTCTGTCTCTCAAAAATTTTAAAATAAAAGTAAAAAACAAAAAAAGTAAAAAAAAATTTTTTTTAATAAAAAAATAAAACCAGGGGCGCCTGGGTGGCGCAGTCGGTTAAGCGTCCGACTTCAGCCAGGTCACGATCTCGCGGTCCGTGAGTTCGAGCCCCGCGTCGGGCTCTGGGCTGATGGCTCAGAGCCTGGAGCCTGTTTCCGATTCTGTGTCCCCCTCTCTCTCTGCCCCTCGCCCGTTCATGCTCTGTCTCTCTCTGTCCCAAAAATAAATAAACGTTGAAAAAAAAAATTTTTTTTTAAAAAATAAAAAAATAAAACCAGACTTCAGTAGTAGCCCTACAGCCAAATAATCTGTAATCTGGGAGCTCCCTGTGTCTGGGAGACAACTCATAATGATAACAACAATCATAATATTAGCAACAGTGCGGCCACCGCTTACTGAAGGATTTTACAGTTATTATCTTTATTCATATAATGATATATGAGCTACTATTAGGAGCTCTGTTTTCTGAAGAAAACAGATTTTCAGAGAGGTTCAGTAACTCGGCTCAAGATCTCAAAGCTGTTAAGTAGCCGTGGTGACAAGTAAGCATACGAGGGGACATCCAGCAACCAAATGCAATGCGGGGCCTTCCCTGGATCCTGATGAAAGCAGCCAACTATAGACAAATAAAATGTGTGAGACAATGGGGACACTAGAACACTGACTGCATATTTTAATTTTAGATAATGGCACTGTGGTTTGATAAGGGGGAAAAAATTTATTTTTTAGAGATGGTAATCAGGTATTCAGAAATGAAATGATATGACCTGAGACTTGCTTTAAAATAATCCAGTTTGGAGAGCAGTGGGAAGTGGATGGGTTGTACATGAAACAGTCTGGCTATGGGCTGATAACTATTGAAGTCAGGTGTTTCTTAAAAAATTTTTTAAATGTTCATTTATTTTTAATTTTTTTTTTCAAATTTTATTTATTTTTGGGACAGAGAGAGACAGAGCATGAACGGGGGAGGGGCAGAGAGAGAGGGAGACACAGAATCGGAAACAGGCTCCAGGCTCTGAGCCATCAGCCCAGAGCCCGACGCGGGGCTCGAACCCACGGACCGCGAGATCGTGACCTGGCTGAAGTCGGACGCTTAACCGACTGCACCACCCAGGCGCCCCATAAATGTTCATTTATTTTTGAGAGAGAGAGAGACAGACAGAGTGTGAGCGGGCAAGGGGCAGAGAGAGGAAGACACAGAATCCAAAGCAGGCTCCAGGCTCTGAGCTGTCAGCACGGAGCCCGACGCTCCATGGGCTCCAACTCACAAACTGCAAAGTCATGACCTGAGCTGAAGTCAGACACCTAACCGACTGAGCCACCCAGGTGTCCCTGAAGTCAGGTGTTTTTTTAAGAATTACACACTAGTTAGTAAAAGAAAAACATTAAAACACACACACACACAAACCACTGGGCTTTACACCAACCAAGGGAGGTAGTAGCCCCAGCTTTTCTACTGTAAGATCCTAAGCAAGTCACTTCTTCTCTCTAGGGCTCTGTCTCTATCTACAAGACAAAGATTAGACCAGATCAGCCTTTACAAAAAGGTTTTACTTGACCCTCCCCCTACAAGGAGGAGGAGGAGGAGGAGGAGGAGGAGGAGGAGGAGGAGGAGGAGGGTTTCATGGTTAACTGTTTCTCAGATACCGGATAAGCAGGTTTCTTTATTGCAGAACTTTTCAGAGCCCAAGATATGTTAATGTGTGTGTCTCTTCAAGGTTCCAAGGCTGGGGGAGTGGGAGGGGACCGTATTTCCTGCTTCTAGCTGACCACATAAGCCTTTTCTGGATGAAAACACCAAGTTGGGGACAACTGATCTGGAGGGTTGAGGCTCCTCCAGCTCTAACAAGGAGGTCTTACTGCAAGGCAGGCCCGGGATGAGGAAGGAGGTGAGGACCTCGAGGCCCTTGTATTTCAGATGAGATTGGGAAAGGCCTTGAACGCCACTCTGAGGGCTACAGATGCCATCATGTGAAGCAAACAGTTGTGAGGTGCAGCGTGACCCCCCGCTGTGCTGCAGCCCGTACTCCAGGCCAGGCTGGAACCTGGGATGGAAGAGCCCTGTTGGAGACGCCACTGCCACAAGAAGGCACGAAGGACTAAGAACTTATTCCGGGCTGAGGAAAAGGACAAGTGACTTACAAGTTACACTCTCAGCTGCTCAGTCCTCGTAGTCTGAGGAGTCATAGGACTGAAATCAACTACAATACATAAAGCGAAGCTTAGCAAGCACCGAATTAAGTGCTTTGCATATATTAACTCATTCGTTCCTAATGCCACCACCATAAACTGCTCTTATTGCTCCATTTTTCAGATGTGAAACTGAGGTTGATTTGCCCAAGGCTGAATAGCTACATAGGTGATGTGATCAACCCTCAAATCCACGTGAGACTGCAAAGCCCATCTCTTGATTGGTATGCTGAGTTCCTTGGGGTTCTCTGCACCTATATAAAATGATCTGCTGTAAACAATGACAACCAATCTTGCCTGAAAAACGTACGCCCGACATCCCCTGGGAGGCGACAGGATCCCCCAAGTTCAGTTCAACTCACGCAGCATATACTGAGCATCACTTCGTGTCATCACTTTACTTGTAACCTTGGCTCAGGAAAGAAGTACGAGATCTTCCTCTGACTTCAAAGAACAAGCTCTCTGTCGAAGCCACAAAACAGACACATGTAAAACAGCATGAACAATAGAAAACTGTAAGTGATTGTGGCCCAAAATGGTCACTGTAGATAAATACCATCTCTCGGGAGCTGAGAGGAAGGGAGGTCACTGCAGACTGAAGTGGTTTAGGAAGGCTTTCTGATGGGAGTTCCCGGGCTGGGGAGGGGGAAGGCAGTCTGACAGGGCTGAGGGGCATGGGGAGCAGAGCTAAGGAAGACAGCAAAGGAGGGAGGCAGGGACGCCAGAAGACAGAGGTCTCCTGAAAAATCAGTGTCCACAACAGCTGTTGGGTGGACAGGTCCTCACCTGCAGACAAACCCACTCCCACAGATGTAGGCTAGAGAATGAGAAAGAAGATCTGCATGCCGGGCAGCTATCCTAACGCTCACACTCGGAGGGCACAATGTCCTAAGGATGTTCACCACGGCACTGTTTCTAAGAGTGAAGGGCTAGAACTAAAATGTCCGGCCACAGGAGACAGATGGTTAAAAGATACATCCAGTCCACAGCACATACAGCCCTGAGAAGAATGAGGTTCACATGGACAGGTCCCCATGACGTAACAGGTATGACAAAATACAAGCTGCACGAGCACTTTTATGGTTTACCACCATTTACGGCAAACAGAACATGAATGCACACGCGTGTGAAAATATAAAAGGATACACAGCAAAATTAAATTGCGATGGTGTCTGCAGACAAGAGCAGCATGAGAGTCAAAGGGGATCTTTCCCTTCTGACTCTCCAACAGCTCTGCACTGTTGTAGGTGTGCAATGAAAAATGTATGCCCGCGTTACAAAAGACCGCACATTCTCCTACAGCCTTTGGTTCACGTGCCTTTAACCCGCCACGAGAGCAAAAAATGCGAGAATCACACACACAGAGGATGGGAAAATGTCACAGTTGGAAACATTGGGAGGTTCTGATTCGAGCCCCCAGAACATCAGGAACCTATGACAGGCAAAGGAAAGGACCTGTACAGTGACATGGGAGGGCGCCCAACTTTCAGCACAGCACCGGGCTGAGAGCCTGGGGAACATCAGCCCGTTACCAATTTGTAAAACGTGCAAACCGGGGATGCTGTTTCACCCACTTTCAGCTGGGTCAGCATCAACTCATTCGTGGAGACTGGGCTCAAATGTCGCCCCTCTCTTTACATAAAATTAACTTTTAATTAAGTTGCCAAATTCTAGCAACTTTTTAGGCAAAACATAGCCAACAATAAACAAGACAACCTGTTGACCCTCCACCCAGATAATATAGTCACAGTTAATATTCTTTTTTGTTTTTGTTACAAAAGTAGGACTGTGGTAGTTTTATAAGCTATTATTTTTATTAAACAGTTTTATAAACTGTTATTTTTATTAAACTATTATACTGCGAAAGATTTTCCATATCATTACATTTCCTTGATAGCGTCTTTTTAAATAATTACAGAATTTCAAAAATTAGAGCAACCTTTTACTGAGGTACTATGTTAAGCATATGTTTTATATTATCTCAGTCTTCAAAACAAGCCCCCTCCACACACCAAGAAAAAGCTCAGACTGGGGGGAAAACGTGAGAGAGGGGCTGCTGCTTGGGGTTGGGAGACAGGGTACTTGGACAAAGTCACACTACTCATCGAGTGACAGACTCACGTCTACCTAACTCAGAACATGAATTTTTGACCCCCATGATGTTCCCCTGTAGAAACAGCACGTTATACTAATCTCCAACTATTGGGCTATTGGTTTCTAATTGTTCTAGACCATTAAAACAGTGCTGTAATGGATATCTCTACAGCTAAACCTTTGTGATTGCCTCCCTCCTGGCTAGAAACTTTTCCTGATTGCTCTAGGCAAACTCTACCTCTGAAACCATCTGTCATGGAAGACCTTTTCTATTTTGAATCCATTGTGGCCTGATATTTTTGGAAAAAAAAACAAAAAAAAACGGAAATTAATTTCCAGAAATCTGAAATGAAAAACCACATACAAAATATAAGCCCCGGGGCGCCTGGGTGGCTCAGTCGGTTAAGCGTCCGACTTCAGCTCAGGTCACGATCTCGCGGTCCATGGGTTCGAGCCCCGCGTCGGGCTCTGGGTTGATGGCTCGGAGCCTGGAGCCTATTTCCGATTCTGTGTCTCCCTCTCTCCCTGCCCCTCCCCCGTTCATGCTGTGTCTCTCTCTGTCTCAAAAATAAATAAACGTTAAAAAAAAATTAAAAACAAAATATAAGCCCCAAATGGTTAAAATGGTAAATTTTACGTTATGCATATTTTACCACATTAAAAAAAAAAAAAATACAAGCCCGTGGGGTGTCTGCCTGACTGGCTCAATCAGTAGAACATGTGACTTTTGATCTCCGGGTTGTGAGTTCAAGTCCCACATTGGATGTTTAATGTTTATTTGTTTTTGAGAGAGAGAGAGAGAGAGAGAGAGAAAGAGACAGAGCATGAGCGGGGAAGGGAGAGAGTGAGGAAGACACAGAATCGGAAGCAGGCTCCAGGCTCTAGCTGTCAGCACAGAGCCCGACGTGGGACTTGAACTCACAAACCCTGAGATCATGACCTGAGCTTAAGTTGGACACTTAACCAACTGAGCCACCCAGGCGCCCCCCCAAAAATAAAATCTTTAAAAATATATATAGATAAGCCCCATTTTAAAAATCAGTAAATTCAAAATATTTTGCCAGATTGCTCTAATTTCACAAAAGGAAGCTAACTGCCTACTCTCGATTTCTATACACTGTGCAGGGGACCAGACAGCAGTTTGGGGATGGAAGCTGGGATACAGACTGCACTTTTAGCTGTACCTCTAGTTCACTCTACTGCGGTGATCTGTGTACCTGGCTTCCCTCCTAGACTGAGTCCCGCCCACGTCTGGTTCTCCATTGAATGCACTGGCTCAGCGCCCAAAGCACGCTTGCCAACTCCGTGGTCTGAAACACTGTTCAAAGAACGTCTCTGGCCTCAGCTGCTAAGAGAGGCTACTCACCATTTGGAACCAGAAGGAGGCTTTTCACAATGCTTCTGAGAGGGCCAAGGCTGATCTGATTGGTGGTGGCAAACTCAGAGAGCTGAGCCAGAAACCTTTCCACCTGCAGAGAGGAACAAGCCAGGCCTTCACTTTCTAAGCACCTCAGGGCTGTAGACCCACACTCAGCACTCTCCTTATCACAAGGTACTTTACCTCTTTTGGCTCAGTTAGGAAGTGGAAAAGCACTTCTGTCAAGGCTGAGAACTGCTGTGAAGAGAATAACACAGAACATCAGCAAAATTCTACTCCTGGGTCAGTGTTCCCACATCTCATCCACATATAGACCCTTTGGAGAGAACACACAGGTGCTGACACCTGTCTGATCATCTTATAGTTCAAATATTCACAATACCCACTACCCAGTGTCAACATATCAGTATCACCATATTGTCTGAAAAACTTGTATATCTTAGTGGAACACCTGGGAGATACGTATTGAGAGACTGTGAGTGTATGCACACACATGCACATGCACATCTCAAGGGTCCAAATACACACACACACACACACACACACACACAGCCTGAAAGGAAAATCATTGGAAGATTAATAGCAGTTGTTTTGTTTATATTTCCACATACTTATTATTCAAACATAAGCCAATCCAAATATATAATCTCTTATTCTGCCCCACACAAATGTTAACATACTTCATAAACTTTTTCTCTGTTTTTTTTTTTTTTTGAGAGAACACAAGTGGGGGAGGGGCAGAGAGAGGGGGACAGATCTGAAGCGGGCTCTTCACAGACAACAGTGAACCTTACGTGGGGCTTGAACTCACAAACCATGAGATCATGACCTGAGTCGAAGTCGGGTGCTCAACTGACTGAGCCACCCAAGTGTCCCTCTACCTTGTTTTTTAAAGCAGTTATTTCTGTGGAGTGAGATTTTGGGTGATTTTTATTTTCTTCTGTTTTCTCTATCCATATTTTCTGGATTTCTTCCCCCACAATAAACATTATTATGTATATAACAAAACAGTAAAATTTACACTTCCTTACAGACTCTTCTTCTTCTTCTTCTTTTTTTTTTTTTTTTTAAAGATTTTATTTTAGGGGAGCCTGGATGGCTCAGTTAAGTGTCTGACTCTCGACTTTGTCTCAGGTCATGATGTCACTGTTCATGAGTTCAAGCCCTGCATTGAGCTCTGTGCTGAGTGTGGACCCTGCTTGGGATTCTCTCTCTCCTCTCTCTCTGCCCCTCTCCCACTTGCACTCCCTCTCTGTCTCTCGAAATAAGTAAACTTAAAAAAAAATTAAATAAATACAAATGGGATGTAAGTGAACCCACACACTGCATCTTGCCTTTTTACATTCAATTATATCTTAGAGATTGATCTTGTCAGTAGATATAATTCTACCCAGTTTTTCCCCCCAAGAGTTTATTTTTAAGTAATCTCTACACCCAACAGGGGGCTTGAACTCACAACCCAGAGATCAAGAGACACACGCTCCACCGACTGAGCCAGTCAGGTGCCCCTCTACCCAGTTCTTTTAACAAGTACATGGTATTCAACTGCATAGACAGTATAATTTAGCTCCCTAGGGATGAACATTAGTGTGTGTGTGTGTGTGTGTGTGTATCCGTGTGTGTGCACATGTGCTTTGTTGATGTTACTGCAATGCTGCAATGAATATCCTCCCACATATTTTTTTGACATACATGTCTACAAAATACTTTTTAAAAATTTCTTAGGTCAAATAATATGTGCATTTTAAATTCTGTGTAAAATGGTGCCAAGTTGCCTTGCAAAGAAGTTGCATGGATTTACATTTCCACCAGCCAATGGCACATAAGTATCTACCTTCTCAAAACTTCATAGATATTCCCTGGAAACATTTTAACCAATGCTGACCCAGGGGTTGTCTTTCTGTGGTATTTATGATAATAGCTTTGCCTAACTGCTGATTCTATATAGTAAAAACAAGAAAAGTCAGGGACAAGCTTCAGACAGTGTCCTCAAACTGTGAGTTTTCCTTTATTTAATTTTTTTTTTTTCAGCTGTGAATCTGTGGACCATCAGATCTTTGGCTGACCCTTTGCCACCCTGAGCCTTTTAAGAAAGAGAGCAGCTGTGAAGCCCTCCAGCAGCTTTTCTATTTCCAGGCCTCAGCCTAGCATTCAGGCTCAACTCCCTGTGAGGCCTCATTCCCCCATGTCTCCTCTCAAGGGGAGCCTCAACTTAATCTGGTCTGCAGGACATGCTGTCCCCCATCCCTATCTCCACTTTTCCAAACCCTCCTTTATCCTTCAATGCTCTGCCAAGACACAATGACCCTCCCAACAAGAAAGTGACCTACCCAGATTCTTAACTTCTAAGGCTCCCCTTGGAACCTTGCCTGAGGGCACTTACGATTTTAAATCTTGATAAGAAAAGACTTGTCTTAGCAGAGAAGGTTCCTTGTATACGTTTGTATGGTCACAGAGCCTTAGTTAATGAAAGTGCATAGTTAAGTATTTGTTGAATAAATCTCCCTAAATACTTTCCTCATTCTTTGCCTTTTTGTATCTGCATAGCTGTCTCCCTCTGGAATGCTCACCTGCCCATCACCATCGAGAAATCAAAATCTTAACTGTTCTCACTAGCGAATACATGGAAAGATGCTCCAGATCATTCCAGATGAGAATTGCAAATAAGCAAAATAAGGAAATGCCACTGCTTTACTTATCAAATCTTCAAAAATAAAGGTCTGATGACACCAGTGCTGATGCAAGTAAGTGCCAGGAAACAGATGTGCTCCCACTGCTGATGGGAGGACAAACTGGGGCAAACTTTCCAGACAGCAATTTGATAGTCATATCTAATTTTTATTTTTTAATTTATTTTTTAAAAACGTTTATTTTTGAGAGACAGTGCGAGTGGGGAGAAAGGCAGAGAGAGAGGGAGACAGAGGATCTGAAGTGGGCTCCACACTGATGGCAGTGAGCCCCATGTGGGGCTCGAACCATGAGATCATTACCTGAGCTGAAGTGGGACGCTTAACCAACTGAGCCACCTGGGCGCCCTGATAGTCATATCTAATGTTTAAATGCTCATATCTCTTGACCTAGTAATTGATTGCAGGAAGAACACCCTTCAGACATGTTCCCAAAGGTAAACCCAGCCACATTTACACAAAGCAGTTCCTCGGCAGCACTGTTCAGAAAAACAAAAGACTGAAAGCAACTGAAGTGTCTATTAACAGAGGGCTAGTTAAACAAATTATGGTAGATGCATTTCAAAGAATATCATGCAAAAGAGAAAGGCTAGTCTAATCTCTTGTGTAAAAAAGAAAATGTTTTAAAGGCTACCCATATATATACAGGCAGAGGCAGACTTTTTTTTTTCTCCAAAGATACACAAGAAACTATTAAAATGTCAATTTCTGCAGAGAAGAGAAACAGGTATTTTAACTTTATACCCTGAATACTGCTTAAATTTTCTAACTGCATGTGTTGCTTTCATTTATAGCTAGATGAGAGGATTACAGACCGTTTCTTTTTTTCCTAATGTTCATTTATTTAATTTGAGAGAGTGCACACATGCCCACGTGAGGGGGACAGCGGGGAGGTGGGAGTAGGGGGGATGGGGGAAGGGAGGGAGAGAGAGAATCCCAAGCAGGCTCCCCACGCAAGAGTCCATTTGACATTCCACTCGATCCCAAGACTGCAAGATTACGACCTGAGCTGATATCAAGAGTCGGACACTCAACCAACTGAGCCACCTAGGCGCCTCATTCTTCTTTATATTTTTCTGATTTTCCTCTCAAATAACCATTTTAAAAATTATTTTTATTTTATTTTTAAAATATTTTTTAATGTTTATTTATTTTTGAGAGAGAGAGAGAGAGAGAGAGAGCGCGAGCGAGCAGCAGAGGGACAGAGAGAGAGGGAGACACAGAATCCCAAGCAGGTTCCAGGCTCTGAGCTGTCAGCACAGCTTGAGGAGCTCGAACTCAAAGACCGTGAGATCACGACCTGAGTGAAAAGTTGGACGCTTCACCGACGGAGCCACCCAGGTGCCCCCCAAATTATGATTTTTAAAATCATATTCTCAAGGCTCCACATTACCTAGGACTGGTCCAAGCCATTACAGGATGTATCTAGGTGAACTCAGCACTGTACTTTGTCTCCATTTTCTGACCTGCCCTAGCAGATCAAAATTTCCCCAGCATAAGAGGCTGTGTCCATTAACCCTTTGCACACCTCACTGTGTTTTGTGGCTATTTGGGCACAGTAGGGCATTCAGATAAATACCCACAGAGTGAGCAACAAATGGTGATGCCCACATTAATACAATGATTCTTTTTCTCCTTGATATCCAGGCCTCAGACTTCAAAATAAATTCGGCTAATAGAGTGGGTACTCGGGGAAATCTGATCACCCAACAAAAGGCAGGGAAAGGACTCTGCTAAGTTGCTCATCAGGAAGAAGCTTTCTGTGTTAAAAGCCAAGGTAAAGGGGCACCTGGCTGGCTCAGCCAGAAGAGCACGCACTTCTTGATCTCTCGGGGTTGTGAGTCTGAGCCCCACACTGGGTGTAGATATTACTAAAATTAATAAATAAACTTAAGAGAAAAGGGTTAAAGGTCCAGAGTGTAGTTTAAGGTTAGAATGAGTAAAAAGCAAGCTCTGATTTTAAAGGACGTGGTTTATATTTTTCCATGAATACCAAATTGGAGGAGGTAACCTTAGGCGTCATAGCATCCTGTCGCTTCAAAAAAGTTTTTTAGCAGCAGAATCTTTTTTATTCTCCACATGGAAGTCTTCCAGAAAATCCTGCCACACATACAAGTAAAAGCTAAGCAACCTGGGTAGGGAGGTCATCTGGAAAGCTCTGTTCTGTATATTTAATCCCCCGGAATCTAAAATCAAGCATCAGGTCCTGAATTCCGGGTTCTACCACCCCCAGTGCCTGACCTTAAACAGGTCAATTTCTGGGGTGTCTGGGCGGCTCAGTCGGTTAAGTGTCAGACTCCAGCTCGGGTCATGATCTCACGTTTCAGGCGTTCAAGCCCTGTGTTGGGTTCTGTGCTGACAGCTTGGAGCCTGGAGCCTGCTTCAGATTCTGTGTCTCCCTTTCTCTATCCCTCCCCTGCTTCTCTCTCAAAAGTAAATAAATAAACATAAAAAAAACAAACAAACAGGTCAATTTCTTTCCCTGAACCATTTTTCTTATCTGTAAAATGGGAATTATAACAGCACCTACCTTTTATTTTTTTAAAAACTTTTTTTAACATTTATTTATTTTTGAGACAGAGAGAGACAGAGCATGAACAGGGGAGGAGCAGAGAGAGAGGGAGACACAGAATCTGAAACAGGCTCCAGGCTCTGAGCTGTCAGCACAGAGCCCGACGCGGGGCTCGAACTCACGGACCGTGAGATCATGACCTGAGCCGAAGTCGGACACCCAACTGACCAAGCCACCCAGGCGCTCCAGCACCTACCTTTTAGAGTTGCTACACATAAAGCACTGAAAACAGTGCCTGCCACATGGTACGTGCTCCATAAATGACAGCTATTTTTGTTCAACCACTCTGTGATCTAGTTTCCTTAATCTGTAAAATGGGGATGATAATAAAACCTACTGCCTAGAAAGACTCAATGACATAATATACATAAAAGCACTTAGAAGTGCTGTATGATAAACAGTGGCCACTAGCCACATGTAGCTATTAAACACTTGAAAAAGGCTAGTCTAGGGACATCTGGGTGGCTCAGTTGGTTGAGCATCTTGATTTCAGCTCAGGTCATGATCCCAGGGTGGCAGGATTCAGTCTTTTGTTGGGCTCACGCTGAGCATGGAGCCTGCTTGAGATTCATTCTTTCTCTCTCTCCCCCTCTCCCCAGCTTGGGCTCTCTCTCTAAAATAAAGAAAAAAAAACTCAAAACCCTATTAAAAAGAAAAAGGCTAGTCTAATTTGAGATATGCTGTAAATGTGAAATGCATACCAGAATCAGAAAAATTAGTACTAAAAAGTAAAATATCCCCCATTGATTTTTTTTTAATTTTTTTTTTCAACGTTTATTTATTTTTGGGACAGAGAGAGATAGAGCATGAACGGGGGAGGGGCAGAGAGAGAGAGGGAGACACAGAATCGGAAACAGGCTCCAGGCTCTGAGCCATCAGCCCAGAGCCCGACGCGGGGCTCGAACTCCCGGACCGCGAGATCGTGAGCTGGCTGAAGTCGGACCCTTAACCGACTGCGCCACCCAGGCGCCCCTTATATTTTTTATGTGGATTAGATGTTGAAATGATAGTATTTTAATATACTGGATTAAAGAAAACACTAAATTAGCTTTGTTTATTTATTTCTTTACTTATTTATTAAAGATTTTATTGTCAAGTAATCTCTACTCCCAATGTGGGACTTGAACACACAATCCTGAGATCAAGAGTCACAGCCAGGCACCTTCTTTTTAATTTTTACATGTGACTGCTAGAAAATGTAAAATTAGACATGTGGCTCGCAATTTATTTCTGTTGGACAAAGGGGCTTCAGAATATGTCTGGCATTGTAATTACTTTAGGAGAAAACAGTAGGTTGTAGGGGATGCTGAGATGAAGGACAGGGAACCCCATCTCCTGGGAAGTTAAGACTTGGTGGGGGGAAACAGATGTACCTTTACAATGGTGGTGAGAAGTGTCATTTTAACCTATTTATTTTCGCTGCCTTGGTGCTTTGAAAAGGGCATCCAGGCCAGCAAAAGGACAGGAAGTCGGCTGGCTGGCATTTGCTGCCCAAACAAGCAAAAATCAGCCTCCCCACTTCCACTATCAAGGTGGGGGGCGGGGAGGGGTCCTCCACTGTGTAGATTATATGGCTTCTTTCTTTGAGGACTGCCAGGTATTCCTCTTAATTGGGAGGTAGGACAGTCCCACCCTGGCCTGGCCATTACCCAAACCCACATGCGACCCCGGATTACCTGCCCCTACGCCAGGCTCCCCCACCCCCACCCCCGGGCTCCCAGGGGATGCAAAGACCCTCAGTCTCCCCAGTTGGCCTCCCTACTGAACGTCTCAAATTCCACAACTCCCCAAACTCCCTAGGCCTCCCGACACCCCAGTCTGTTCCCTCGGTTCCCCACAATGCTTTCAGCCTCATCGAGGCTCCCCTCAATTCCTCTTCCGAGATCCCTCCCCGTTCTCACGCCTCCCGGAAGTCCCACGTCTGAGTCCCCACGCCCCCGGGACCCCTCAGCTGGCCCTGAGGCCTCCTTAGAGCCCTCGGCCCCCCGAACTGTCCTCAGACCCCAATTTCCCTCTCAGCCCGCCCCTGAATGTCCCTAAGGCCACACCGCGCCCCGGACTCTCCCCGCCCCCAGGCGGCCCTCGGCCCACACCCCTCCCCTCCCTCGGCCCTCGGGACCGTCGCGGGCCCGCGCCCCGGCCGCCCGGCCCACCTGCGCGCCCAGCTGGTTCAGCTGCTGCATGTCGCCGCCCACGGCCTCGGGCACCGGGTCCTGCGTGCAGTGCAGGCGGCCCATGGCGTCGGCCCGGCCTCGCAGCGCCCGCCGCCTCCCGGCTTCCTCCCTCGCAGCCGTCCGCCTCGCCGAGCTTCCGCAGCCGCACTTTCGCCACGGGCCCTCCGGCCGCCGCCGCGCTCCTCCCCCGGCCGGCCTCGGGGCGGGGCACTCGCGGAGCCGCGGACACGCGCGGGCCCCGGGGCGGGGCAGGGCGCCCTGGCTGAGCAGCAGGGGCGTGCGGCCGCTGCGACCCTTGGAGAGGCCTGAGGAGCCCAGCCGCGAAACGCGGGATTCCATGCCGGATCTCCCGCTAGGTGACCCCAGAACACCTCAATACCCTTGGCCTCCCTGAGCCTCAGTTTCCCTATCTGTAACGTGATCCCAGCGACGGCTGCTTAACTGAGCTAATCCTCCTAAAACGTTCAGAACATAGCCTGGCACAAAGGAGGCCCTCAATCAATGGTTAGTGGCTATCATTATGATAGTTATTATGCATTCAGCAGATATTAATTGCACGCTGACCATGCCAGGCCCCGCGGATAGAGAAGTGAACAGTGCAGGCCCAGTGTCCCCAGGAGAGCTTACATCAGAGCAGAGCAGTAAGGTCTCAAAGTTGGGCTTGCATCAGCATCTTCTGGAGGTCTTGTTGTAAAGCAGATTGCTGGGCCCCACCCCCAAAGCATCTCATCTGGAAGGGTCTAGTGTGGAGCCTGAGAACTTGGATTTCCAGCAAGTACATAGGGACCACGCTTTGAGAACCTCTGGAGTGGAGGACACTGCCCCAAAGAAGTACTAATACTGTGATAATACCAGGAAGGGTGGTGGTGGTCAGGTCCATGAAGTGAGATTATTACGACAGTGGTAATCACTGCAGCCCCTGAAACACTTTAACCCCCAGTCTGTCTCTTCCCAAGGACCTCCCACAGCCCCAAGTAACTTTTACCCTGATCTCCATTGGAAAGAGAAGAAAACTGAGAGATGCTCCCTGGAACCTAGGACAGGACTCCCAAGTCCAAGAGCCTCTTCACCTACCCCTGCACTCAACTTTGAGGGTAGGGAGGTGGTGCCTAGAAACATGGAATGGGAGACCGTGGAAAGGATTGGCTGGCTTTCCCTACCAGGCTTTCTTCTCTACCTTTTACTAAATACCCTCTGGAAGGGTATGAACAAAATGCCTTCTACCTAGAGGCCAAGCACCTCCCCTTTAGTCATTATTTCACTCATGTACTCATTCATTAGATAATATCCGGTGTCCACTGTGGAGTAGATGCCGTGACAGGTGCTGGGATACCACACTGCAACCAGATGCGGTGCCTGACTTGGAACAAGTCAGAGTTTACTCAGGATAGCAGACACACACATGGGAAACTCACATGTGCATGAAATTGTTAACTGATGCCAAGAAGCACAAAGTGCTTTGAAAATATATGCAGAGCACTTACTTGTCCAACTCCAAGTTACCTGGAAGAGAGTAAACCTTCAAGTTACGGACAGATAGGAACTGAACTCAAGCCCCCTGACTCACCCTCCAGGAATTTTTATATTAAAATATTTTTAACCTTTTAAGAAATATCCCTGAGTACATATAATGCCCTAGCATTATTCGTATGCCCCAGATATTTATTCATATCTTTAAGTGTTAAATCAACTTTGTTGAGGTATAATTTACATACAATGAAATGTGCTTTTAAGTATGTTTCTTTAAATTATTTATTAAAAAAAGTTTAATGTTTATTTTTTAAAAATTAATGTTTTTATTTATTTTTGAGACAGAGACAGAGCATGAGCAGGGGAGGGGCAGAGAGGGAGACACAGAATCTGAAGCAGGCTCCAGGCTCTGAGCTGTCAGCATGGAGCCCGACTCACAAACCGTGGTATCATGACCTGGGCCAAAGTCAGATGCTTAACTGACTGAGCCAGCCACCCAGGCACCCCTAAATTATTTTTAACTTAAAAAAATTCTTAAGGAAACCATTGGATTTCTTTCATTTCTGCTCCCACAGTGACTGGTGCTGAAGCACTCAATAAATATTTATGGAATTGAATTAACCCATGTGACCGAAAATAGACAAGAGGGGGGGACACCTGAGTGCCTCCATCAGTTAAGCATCCAACTCTTGATTTCAGCTTACCTCATGATCTCACAGTGTCTGGGTTTAAGCCCTGCCTCGGGCTCTGAGCTGACAGTGCGAGCCTGCTTGGGACTCTCTCTCTCTCTCCTTGTCTCCCTACCCCTTTCACATGCGTGCTCTCTCTCTCTCCTTCAAAATAAATAAAGAAAAGAAAAGAAAATAGAGGGAAAGAAATCCACTCAAAGCTGCTGTCCAACACTGTAGTAACACAATGACTGTCTTACTTTCCAGTTTTCTCCCACATCACAGGTCCTTGGGGTTTCTGTGATTTGTTTTGTTTTTAAATATTCAGCGCTTCCCACTTCCCCAACCTATTTACTCTCTGATAGTCAAAGTGTGATCCTTGAATGACATGGACACCAACTGGGAATTTGTTAGAAATGCAGACTCTTAGCACCCGTCCCCCACCCCCAGACCTGCTGCAGATTCAGGATCTGCATTTTAACAAGATCTCCAGGTGATTCCTGGGCACATTCAAGTTTGAAGTATAAATAATAACAGCCATTTTTAGATGCTTACCATGTGCTAGGCTTTACCTGAAACACCCGAGTGGACAACACGTAACATCGTCTACGTATAGTCGCTCATATTGTTTCTATTTTAAAGTTTATCACGTTGCATTATTGCTGTCATTTGCACATCTGTCTCCCTCACTTACTAATAATGTTGTCTTGGGCAAAATACTAAGCTTTTTGTGCCTCCATGTCTTTTTTCATTTGTAAGAATGGAGACAAAAATAGAACCTACTTGAAAGAATGAAATGAGACAAAGTTCATGAAACAGCACAGCAACTGGCCCATGGTAGGTGCACAACAAATGCTTGTTATTATTATTCCAATTTTTTAATCTTACAGAAATATGGCAATAAGCATTTTTCCCCACCTCTGATGATTTATTTATGAGAAATTCCTATGAGGGTCAAGGAATGTTATGTTCAGACTTTCTGGGTTCTAAACAGCGAGAAAATGGCCAAATTTTCTAGGTAGGGAGAGACCATGACTGATCTCAGAAATTAGCATTTCACCCTAAACAGGGATGCGGGGGTAGTTTCGTCTCCCTGATGATGCTCTTAAGAGCATCTCGCTCTTCTTCCAACCCAGCTTCCCTCAGCCTTGAGGAAAATTCCAAATCCTCTAAAAAAAACCCTCAAAATCTCAGACAATGCCATTCTTGGCTTCAACTATAAATGCTATTAGATGCTGCCTACTATTCTTCTGAGCGAGAATATAATGCTCATAACTAATCCCCAAGGATGCCTATTTAGGGCTTTACAATTTTTCAATTTTATTAAGTACTTGGCAGTTAATGAAAATAATAGGTAAAATGGCCTTTCCAATGTTACCCTTCACAGTCCATTCTTGGTTGCAGGAGTGGTGATTATTGTTAATGCCATAACTTTGTCGCAGGAAATGCAGACCTGGGGCCAGGCCTCCTTTCTAGAAAACCCCCGCCCCCAGCAGCTCCCATTTCAGCCTTAATGAGAGACCTTGCTCCCTTCATTCACTTTAAAATGTCCCTGTGGAGGGCAAAGGAGGCGCCCTCCCCCCACCCCTGCAAGTGAAAGGAGCTCATTAAGAAGTCCTTTCTCAGGCACGAGGATTCCCGCTGGGAATTCCACCACAGGGCCAGGTTCTTCCTGGGAGAAGGGTTGACCCTTCCTGCTCTGAAATGCCAAAAAGCATTTTTAAAAAATTAAATTTTTAATTCTGTGACAATTGTAGATTTATGTACAGTTGTAAGAAACAATAGATCCATCATACCTTCACCCAGCTTCCCTCCACGTACAGATCCTATCTTCTAAAGCAAAATACTAACACTGGTAGGAGATGGAGAACATTTCCATCACCATTAGGATCTGGCATGTCACCCAAGGGCCTTATAACAGAAGGGATAGACTCCAGGTCCTCCTCCTACCAAAAACTGGGGAAGAAAAATACTACGGACATTTTCGTGTTTCCATTTATTATTATACTCATCAGACCTCCAATACTAGCTCCTTTATTATAAAAGCACATAACGGAATGCAAAATTATAGTTGGCCTAGACTCTTCAAAACACCTATGTCATGAAAGTCATCAAAAAAGGAATGTTGGGGAATTGTTCCAGATTAAAAGAAAAAAAAAAAAAAAAAGACAAGACAAGACAACTAAATCCAATGTGTGGTCTTGGATGGAGGTAAGCAATTGCCATAAAATATGTTATTGGCACAACAACGTGAATATACTTAACATTACTGAACTGTATGCTTAGAAATGGTTCAGATGGTAAATTTTATGTTATGCAGGTTTTATTTTTTTTTTTAACCACAAATTTAAAAAAGGACATTATTCGGACGATTGATGAAATTTGAAGATGATTTTAAAGTAGATAATCCTATCGTATCAATGTTCAACTTCCTTTGTACTTTGGTTATGTAGGAGAATGTTTTTGTCCTTCAGAATTACATGCTGAAAGTAAGGTACAGAGGGATGAAATGGTTCAAGAAAAAACCCGGAGAGGCAGTTAAAAGCACAAATATGGCAAAGATGAACAGTTGTTGACTCTGGGTAGGGTGTATGGGTAGTCTTTGTATTCTTGAAACTCTTTCATCAATTTGAACTTATTTACAGAATACATTTTTAAAGGAGTGAAAAGAAGTTAAATGATCTTTGTTCCCATCCTGTCACAAGGGAAATAAATTTCTACTTGAACTAATATATCTATCTGAGTACTCACTCCGGGCGAGGTGCTGGGCGTTTACCTGCATTTTCTTCCTTAATCCTCTCAGTAACCCCACCAGGAGGTCTTAACTCTTATCCTTGTTTTTTGGGGGCAGGGGGTTGGGGCCTAGGGAGGAAAGGTGCTATCCAAGGTCCCACGCTGGTTAGGGGCAGGACTGAGATCTGAACTTCCCAAAACTGCTTTTAGGATCATTCTAGAATGGCTGAGTCTTCTTTCTCTGAGTTATTATTTTTGGTTCACACCATGGACTCCTACATACACTACTACACTCTTCAGCATCTTGCCTTTTCATATACAGAGGTATCCATGCAAACAGATACCTTATGAATGGCATTCCTGGATCTTACAATGGAATTGCTGGGTTGGCCCCTTTCATTCGGGTAGGAGTTGCGAAATTGCCAAAGATTTGAAGTCAACCCTGTGGATATATTTGTCCATTCATGCAACATGTCTTTACCGAGAATCATGCTGGGTGCTGGGACAGAGCAGTGAACCAGACAAAACTCCCCTGTTGGGAGGCTGTTACTGGCTGAAGAAATGAGCCACTTAAAGTAGGAGGGTTAAAAAAAACAACAACCCCAAAACCAAAAAAAAAAAAAACAAAAAACAAAAAAAAACACGTAAATCAGGACCAGGTAGGGTGCAAACTCACCAACATGTGGAGCAGTAGAGAGATTATCGACTAGGCTTCAAATTGGCTCTGAGCTTGCTGAAAGCTGTGGGGAGAGGGGTCATTTCCTTTTTAGCTTTCTATCCTTATACTTGCACATTAATGTAAACATTCCACTATTGTTGGACTTCTAGGACAGTTCCAATTCTGATTTTTGAATAGGATGTAGAGAAGAAGTTGCTCACCTGTTCGAAAACCTCCCTCAATCTCAAGATTTTTCTTTGACGTAAGTTTTAGAAGTGGAACTCCTAGGATAAAGGTGAAGCCTTTTTAAGACCCTTGGCCTAAGCTCCAATAGACTTTTAAACGGTCCCGCTAGAAATGTGCTTTTTATTTAATATATATATATACATATACATATGTGTACATATATATACGTGTATATATATGTGTGTGTATTTTTTTTCTTTCTTTTTTGAAATTTGCTTTTTAAAGGACCCTTGGGAAGTTCCTAGTTTTGAGGGTGGGGGTGATAATGCCTCCACCTTAGGAGAATCTCACTCCTTATTTCAAATTCATGGTTGGAATCTCTTTGCCTGAGAAAATGAGGCCTCGGATCTCTATTGTCTGTTTTGTTTTTCTCCTCAGGACAATTATAAAATGAATGCCTGGCCTCGCCTGAGGTAGGACTGCAATGCAAATGGCCGCAGGGTGCCGAGAACACTGCCTGGGTGTAACCTTGGAGGAGTTACCAGGGGAACTTTCGCTTCTAGACCATCTTTCTCATCTGAAAGATGGAAAAGTCCCCTCAGTCATTCTGGCAGCAGGTATTTACGGAATACTTTCTGTGTCCCAGGCCCTGGGCTAGGTGCTGGGGACACAGTGGTGACCAAGACAGATTACTGCCCCGCCCCCCTTCCCCCTTCCCCCCAGCAGCTCACAATCTGATGGGAGAGACCCACTGCATTTAGAAAGTCGCTCAAAGACATTGCAAAGTGGTAAATTCTAGGAAGGAGGGGAGGTTGTGAGCAGGTTCAATGGGGGTGAAGTGTCCGTGGGGGTAAGCCATCTGTGGGTAGACCTGAAAGACGAATGGAGGTTAAGGCGACTAAGTCCTCCACCTCTGACTGGCCGTGGGCATAAACCTAACAACCAAGGGGGAAACCCTAGGGTTTGGGGCTTGCCACCCTGCCTTCTCCCGCTCCTCCCCAGGTCAGCATGACTCAGTAAGCACTTTCCAAAGCCCAGCCTGCAGGCAGGGTTATCTGTAGTCTGTGTATATGGACTTCCTGAAGCTTGGAGGGAGAGGGCCTGCCCAGAGGAGATAAGGACGGGTCTGGACAGGTCTGTTTATCCCAAAACAAAAGAGGAGGCAGAGTCCAGATCCAGAGCAAATCCCGGGAACTAGAATCCTTCTTTTCCAGTCCCTCAACAAGGACAGTTGTTATTATTACTATATCAGACACTGCGTTAAGCACTTTCCTCATGGCTTCTTGTATAACCCTCAGGAAACTTCTGAAGCAAGTACTAGAAGGGCCAGGGAACCTGAGTGACCTGGTGTTGGAAGCCAGTGCCCTAAGTCATAAGGCCTCTTCACTCTTAATTAGGCAGCACTCTGTAACATGGAAACACATGTTATATTTCACAACAACACAACGAGGAAAACATTGAGAGCCTTTTTAAAGGGAAGAATCCAAGCCTTAGAAAAGATCATTGCTAGAGGTAAGTCCCAAACCCATGTTCCCTGACTCCCCCACATATTTACTGAGCACCTACTATGAACTAGGCCCTCTTCTAGGTGCAGAGTGAACAAAATATAGCAGTGGTCAAAACAGATAAAGAAGCTGTCCCTCATGGAGCTTACATTCGAGTCAGGTAGACAGGCAGTAATAAGTAAGTGAATACATAGCACATCGGACAATGGTAAGTGGAGATGGGGAGTGCTGGAGGAGGAAGGCGAAGGCTTGCTCTTTAATAGGCAGGTGAGTGAAGGCATCTTTAATAAAGTGTCATTTGAGCAAAGACCTGAAGGTAGTGAAGAAATGAGCCATGCAAGTATCTGGGGGGAAGAATTCCAGGTAGAGGGAAAAGTAAATGCAAAGGCCCTGAGGTCAGAGTATGCTTGGCATGCTCAAGGAAAAGCAGAGGTCAGTGTGGTGAGAACTGAAGATGGTAGGAGGTGGGATTGGGTCAAGGTCATGGGGGCCCTTGGAAAGACTTTGGGTTTTGCTCCCAGTGGGATGGGGAGTCACAGGAGGGCTTTGGACAAAGACTGGCCTGGCTGCTCTTCCAGAGCAGCCAGGAGTGGGCAAGGGTGGAAGCTAGGGACTCAGTGAGTAGGCTCGGTGCAGGATTCTGGTGAAGTGAGGACCGTAGCTTGTACCACGGTGCTGGCACTGGAAGAGTGGTGAGGGTCAGATTTGGTATCAGAGCTGAAGGAAAAACTGTCAGATATGCTGGTAGATCCTGTGTGGAAACATGAGAGAAGGGTGTGAAGAATGACACTAAGGTTTTTGGCCCCATTCCACACCGTCCCATCTTCCTTGTTTGACAGTGTGGGAAGCCAGTGCCCAGACTGGGGAAAACATTTGCACGGGGTCACTCAGTGGGTTGATGGAAGAATGAGACCAGGCTGCTGACCCTCTTCCCTTTACCATCCTACCCCCCTCAGGAGTCCAACCTGAGCTTCCAGAAATAAAGGAAACCCCACAGGTACTTTATGGTGTGTTTGAAAGTAAGAGAAAAATAAGTTAGGGTTTCAAGGGAAGAAACATTTATTGAGCACCTGTTGTCGGGTAACTGTGGTCCCTACACTAGGATAGCTCAGAGCCTAAATACATGTGTCCCAGGAAATGAGAAGTTAATTGCTTATTGGAACTCAAAGAAGGAATAGAACTTATCTGACCAGGAAGAAATTCCTTTAGGCGTTGAAGAGGAGGTGAGATACTTTTCTTCTCCCATTAAAATAAAAGGAAGAAAAAAATTGTAGGTAGGGAGTGTTCCCCCCCCCATCCCCACACTCATTAAAAAACATAAAGACCTAGAACAGGCAATCAGTGGTGGAAAAAATTAGAACACCAATGGTCTCTGCAAGAGTTGGGGCAGAGATTGCCTGGAAAGGCCAAAAGAACTTTCCAAGGTGATGATGATGTTCTGTATCTTCATAGGGGTTTGGGTTACACAAGCACACACCTGTGTATATGTGCATATAAGTGTTCAGGGAATGTGCACTTAAGATGTGTTCCTGTCTTTTATGCAAATCTTACCTTGAAGACAAAAAAAGTGTAAACAAATGTTAAACTCTAGTTAATGAAATGCATTTTGAAATGTTTAGAAGGAAGTGTACTGATGTCTGCAACTTACTTTGAAATGCTTCAAAAAGTAAGATGGATGGCTGGATGGATAAAATGTTAACAGCAAAATCTGGGTGGAGGTATAAGAGTGTTCTCCATAAATTCTTTCAACTTTGCTGAATGTTAGAATATTTTCCATAATAAAATGTTGGAAAATTATAAAAGTAACTAATAAATTGTTCCATAGTCATCTTGGACAATTGAACAGTAACTATAAAACTAGAAGTGTATATACATATGAAGAGGAAATATAGAGGAATGTTCTTGGTAACCAGGATTGTAATGGGAAAAACTTGCAAACAGATGAATTGTCCATGAGCAGGATCCGTTGTGAAATAAACTGCAGTTCATTCATCCTGTGGGATTCTGGGAAGCAGTTACAAAGAATGACAGTCATATGTGTTGACATGGACATTTTGTCCATATGGATTGGCCGAGGAAAGGACAAGATGTTACACACATAAACATTACGTGGCCTCAATCCTACCTCCAGGACTTTGGGTTTTGCATCAAGAGTGACCTGTGTCAGGGTTTTGAGCAGAAGCTTGAGGGCACTGGAGTAGGGGGGATGAAAAAGACCTTATAATGTAAGATCCTTTAGGCATCCACCTGGGTGTAACAGACAAGAACTTCAGGTGGAACCCTGAAACCTGGAAGGTGGACTGAGGTCTCTCGGAGGCCCTGAGAACAGAAACAGAACTGGGGTGGGCCTGGGGCCTAAAACTTGTAACGGTAAACATGGCCTGGTTACTGGGTACCTGTACTTCCCTGTCACCATCTCTACCACCAGCCCAGCTGATGTGTCTTCAGGAAAACCTCCAGGCTCAAGTCTGTGCCAATGTGCACGAGGACAGACATGAGGGCATGCGTCATTCCTTTCAACACTCACCATACCACACGTTACAGATGGAGACGGGAAAGCTCAGCCCAGGCGAGGTGGCTCTGCTGGGTAACAAGTGGCAGAAGCAAGACTTACTCAAAGAACTTCCAAAAGTTAGAAACCGATCAAGTATGGGTGAATACCTTATTTCATGATCGTCACAAAAAATGGAGGGACGTTGTCTCAAAAGTAAGGCATGCTATCTGTTTTAAGGCTCAGGATGGGGAAAGCAGTAAGTGGTTCACACCTGGGACCCAGGTCAAAAGCCAAAAACGGATCATGGACTATTTTGCAGTGGGGCCTCTTCTTAAAAGGGCCATTCTGAGGGGTGTGTTTCAGGGCAGTGGTGGGCAATAGTGTTGTGTTTTCTTTCCTTTTCTTTTTTTTCAAGTTTGTGTATGTATGTACATCCATGGGTACGTATGTAGCCTCTACGGCCAGCATGGGGCTGCAACTCACAATTCCGCGATCAAGCGTCACTTGGTCTCCTGACTGAGCCAGCCAGGTGCCCCAGGGCTGTGTTCTCCTAACTGTGTCTCATACCTTTCAAAAAAATCATCTCCTTAGGCAATTCAGGGGAAGCAAATTAGGAGTAATATTGTTACCACTATGAATAATAATGATGATAAATAACTTGAGCATTCATTCATTTGATGTCTGGAGAAATTGGGATAAAATATTATCTACAGGTACAGAAACTTGCAGAATGAAGGGAGGGCTTTTTTGCTTTCTATTAGCTACCATTGTGCCAGACACGATGCAAAATGCTCTATTTACATCTGATCACATTACTAATCTGTCTGCTGAAAACCCTCCAATGATTTCATTGCTTAAGGTCTCGTGATCTGGCCCTGCCCTCTTCACCGGATTCTTTCTCTCCAGTTGCTTGCTCGAGCCACATAAGGCCTCCTCTCAGTTCTCTGTGTTCCAGGATCTTAGCAAGTGCTACTCCCAGTGCCCAGAACACACACACATTTCCCTCCACCTTGTAGCCTGCATCCCCTCAGAGCGCTGTTGGACCATCGCTTTCTCAGGGAAGATTTCTCAGGCCCTAAAACCGAAAACGTTTCCTCTTATTCACCGTGTCTTTGTCTTCTTAGCATTTAACACAGCTGTAACCTCCTAATTGTTTAGGAGATAAATTGAATTAGTGTCTGTTTCCCTACTTGGTTGTAAGCTCCAGGAGGGCAGAACCAGGACTGAGTCCATTTTTGTTGTGTGCTTTGCCCCCAGCCCTTCCCACCCATTCCATAGATATCTACACCCTCCTCCACCAAGGCATCCTCCTCAGTGACAGCAGCAAGGAGAGAACTGCTTCTGTAGGGAATGGAGAGAGGAAGAGTGGCCTACTTCCTATCCTAACTTCCATGCCCACCCCAGGGCATTTCTCTGTTTTGAAGGAGGGAAAGGAGGAGGAGAAGGAAGATGCCAGGAGCAGAGCCTCAGGACAGAGTTTCCCTGGCTGAGAAGGCATGGGCGGACTCACTTCCTCGGGCAAAGGAAAGTCAATGGGGCTGTGCAGGGAGCGAGGGGCTCTTTGGGAGATGCAGGGTCCCTTCACCTGCTCACCAGTGCCACCTCATAGGCATCATGCTAAAACTTTTACAGGGTAGCAAAGTGGTTAAGACCACGGCTTTAATCTCTGCTCTCAGCACACTTCCTGGCAGTATGACCTGGAATAATTATTCTGCCTCTGTGGCCCTCAGTTTCCCCGTGTGTCACATGGAGATAACACCGCTTTCTACTTCGTAAAGGGGACGCAAGCATCAGTGTGTAATAATATGTGTAAAACACTCAGCCCAGTGCCTGGCACAGGGTTATTCCCTTGATGGCTGTGACTAGCATGCTTAGTTAATAATAACTAATGAATAATACCTGGCCAGACTCTGTGTACCTGTCTAGGCAGGTATATTTAAAGCAGATATTTCAATGGCCCATTTTTAGGTTTGAAAGGCATAAAAGAATTCCTTCTGTGGGTCGACTGGGGCAGAGAGAAATCTGGGTGTTCCAGCAGAAAATGAAAGGTGAGGAACCCACTTTGCAAATGAAGGTGGCCTTTAATGACACTACAATTGAGACTGAGTAGTTTACAATAGAGTTCTTTCACATACCTGGGCTCAGAGAATGCCGGCAGTCACTCCAGGAAGCAGTCATTACTATTATTATTATTCCAATCAGACTGGGAGTTGACTGAGGCTCAAACTCCTTAGCATAGCACACAAGGGGGGGGGGGCGGCGCACAGGGTGGGGGTTGTTGAGCTGGGAGTCTAGTTCCAGCTCTGCCACCGGCCAGTTATGGCTTTCAGGCAAACCTCCTTACCTTGCACAGCCTCAGTTTCCTCAACTATTATATGGGGCTCACCATACTAGCCATTGCTTGTGGATCCAGCGGTGAACTGGGTTTGCCTTGGCAGCCTGGAACCCAAGGGACAGGGCTATGTGATGCTGGGGAGGCAGCGAGAGCTTTTTTCTCTGCACCTGCCAAGAGCTGGGAAAGCAGGGGAGAGGAGCAGCATGAATTCATGTATTTTGGGAGCCGCCTGGGTGGCTCAGTTGATTAAGCGTGATTTCGGCTCAGGTCGTGATCCCATGGGTTCGTGGGTTTGAGCCCCGCATCAGGTTCTCTGCTGTCAGCGTGGAGCCGGCTTGAGATCCTCTGTCTCCCTCTCTCTCTGTCCCTCCCCCGCCTCTCAAAAATAAAAATAAACATGAAAAAAATAACAATGTATTTTTTAAATTTACTAAGCATGTTTATGGTTGTTATGGTTCGAAATGCCCTCTGTATATTAACTTATATGATTCTCACGACAATCCTATGAAGTGCTCTTATTAATTACCTCCATTTTATAGATGATGAAATCGAGGCATAGAGAGATGAAGTCACTTGCTCATAAAAATACCTACCACATGTGAAAAACCTATTATGCAACAAGCACAGTGCTTAGCACTTTGTATGTTATTAAAAACCTGTAGCTGCTTTGAGAGTTGAGAAAACAGTGGTAGAATTCAACACAAGTACCATATTTAACCACAACTTAAGTGTAAACCCATCAATGTGTTGATTAGCATGATATTTACGTATGCTTTAAAAAATTTTTTTTCATTGTTTATTTATTTTGAGAGACAGAGAGAGAGACAGAGCATGAGTGAGGTAGGGACAGAGAGAGGGAGACACAGAATCCGAAACGGGCTCCAGGCTCCGAGCTGTCAGCACAGAGCCCGACGCAGAACTCGAACCCACAAACACAGAGATCATGACCTGAGCCGAAGTCAGATGCTCATCCGACTTAGCCACCTAGGGGCCCCTTTGTGTGTGCTTTTTAAAAAATTTTATTTAAGTAATCTCTACACCCAGTGTGGGGCTTGACCTCAAGACCCCTAGATCTAGAGTCACACGCTCTACCCACTGAGCCAGCCAGGTGCCCCTGTGTGGTTTCTTTTTATATTTTAGTTTTTAATTTAATTTAAATTAATTAATTTTTGAGAGAGAGAGAGCATGAGTGAGTGAGGGGCAGAGAGAGAGGAAGAGAGAGAGAATCCCATAAGGGGCAGAGAGAGAGAGGGAGAGAGAGAGACAGAGAGAGAGAGAGAGAGAGAGAGAGAGAGAGAGAGAATCCCAAGCAGGCTCTGCACAGTAAGGAACCCAAAACTGGGACTGGAGCTCACCCAGTGCGGGGCTTGACCTCACCTGAGCTGCAGTTAGATCCGTAACCAACTGAGCCACCCAGGCACCCCTGGTTCATTTTTTTAACGCTAATTTTTGGGGGGCATCTTTTTATTTGCATAAGCTCTAGTTTACAGAAGAGTTGTAATACTAGTGCAAGGAACTCATGAATGAATGCCTTAGCTAGATTTTCCATTTGTTTACATTTTGCTCCATTTGCTTTATGCGTATATATATGCATATTATTGTTTCTGAACCATCTAAGAACAAATTGGTGATATTGTGCCCCTTTACCTCTAAATACTTTAGTGTTTATTTCCTAAGAGCAAGGACATTCCCTTATCTATGTGTTTTTTCAGATGACGAAACAAATGACCTTTAATCACAGAATTTTTGTTGTTTCCTTATAAACATTGATTACCATCGTGAGTATAATTGTGATCTGCTTAGATAAATTTTTATTTTTACTTACTATTTATTTTTAAAGATTTTATTTTTTTATTCTTATTACTATTTTTAAAGATTAAAATTTTTTTTAATGTTTATTTATTTTTGAGACAGAGAGAGACAGAGCGTGAGTGGGGGAAGGGCAGGGAGAGAGGGAGACACAAAATCTGAAACAGGCTCCAGGCTCTGAGCTGTCAGCACAGAGCCTGTCACGGGGCTCGAACCCACGAACCATGAGATCATGACCTGAGCTGAAGTCAGACACTTAACCGACTGACCCATCCAAGCGCCCCTATTTTTAAAGATTTTTTTTTAAAGTTTATGTATTTATTTTGAGACAGAGAGAGAGCAAGTGAGCAGGGGAGGGGCAGAGAGAGGGAGGGAGAGAGAGAATCCAAAGCAGGCTCTGTGCTGATCCTGTCAGCGTGCAGCCCATCGTAAGGCTCAAACCGTGAGATCATGACCTGAGCTGAAATCAAGAGTCTGTTGCTTAACCAACTGAGCCACCCAGGAGCCCCTTAGAGATTTTATTCTTAAGTAATCTCTATACCCAATGTGGGGCTCGAACCCACAACCAGAGATTAAGATTCAAATGCTCCACCGACTGAGCCAGCCAGGCACCCTAGCTACATGGTTTTTTAAACATCAAAAAGCAAAATCTTGGGGAGTCTGGGGGAAGAAAGAAAAATCTTTCATAAAAATATTTCTTTGGGGCCTGGAGCCTTGTCTGCCCAACTGGGTAATCCAAGCGTCAATGTTTTCATTTAAGGTCATTTAATGCTCCCTGTGCCAATGAAGTATTTTCTCTCTCTGGCTGGGGAAACCGAGGCTCAGAGAGACCAGGTGATTTATCAGATTCAGGCAACTTTGGAGGTGGGATTCAAACCACAGTGTGTGATGAAAAATCCCTTTCTAGGACACGTGGGTCCATCCTTCTGAGAATGGGTCCACCACCCTGGAGGAGGGGTGTGGTGTGGGATATGTAGATGGCATGCCCTACCACTCAGACAGTGAGAGGAGCACTGGACACAGTCAGGGGACCTGGGTAGCAGCCCAGACCACAGTGTGACTCCACATTCGTGCAGCCAAGGCCAAGGCAGACTTGCTGAGCTCCCTTTCAAATCCGCATTATGTAAACCTTCCTCCTTTAGGTAAATGCACCACCCCTTCACCCAGGTGCTCAGGCTGAAATTCTAGGGGTCATCCCTGGTGCCATCCTTTCCTCTACCCCCTGGAGCCATCAGCACTACTTGCCCCAATCCCCACAACCTATCCCAAATTCAGTCCCTTCTCTCCACCTCTTCTGCTCCCACCATGGTCCAGGCCAATATCCTCAGTTCTCGAGACCAGGTCCCTTCCCTGTCCATCTCCCCACCTGGATGTGTTTTAAACATCTGAGTCAGATCGTGGCTCAAATGGTGACATCCAAATCCCCTGCCATGGCTTACTAGGTCCCACAAGACCTGGCCCCCTATTATTTCTCCCCTCCTCACTCCCTCAGCTCTGGCCACACTGTTGTCCTGCTTGTCCCTACCACATGCTGTCCACAAGCTGGATCCTGACCTAGGTCTTCCCCTGGCTACATCAGTCTTGTCTCCATTTTATCTTCTTCCCAGATTGATCTTATTCTCTTATTTCCTTATATGTGTTCATTTTCTGATACTCTCCGCCCAGCAGGTAAGCTATGGGCTTTCTTGTCTCAATTCCTAGCTAGCCACCTGCCACATAGCAGGTACTCAGTCAAGGTCAGGCTGCCTGGCTGACCCACTTTGCACAAGTCCATCTCTTCTCTGGGCCTCAGACCCCTCATCTGGAATGGGGTGCCTGATTCTCCTTGCCCTGACTCCTCATGGAGTGGCTGTGAAGTTCAAATGAGGTGGTGACCATGACCAATGAACTTTGCAAAGTATAAAGTGCTGTGCCCTGGGAGACGTCCTGCCATTTTTCCTTCGCCCATTCTGGCATTCCTTCCTTTCCAGATGATAGGAGTCAACACTTGCTCATTCGGATCCTCTACTTTTTTTCTGAAGTTAGGTGGTCTGCTTTTGCCAGAGATGTCTGCATGTTCCGGAAAACCACCCCTTTGGCACCTAACCTAGGCCTCCCAGGCACTCCTGGTGGTACAGACATCTTTTTCCATGTGGCAGATCTTGGTTTATGGATCAGAAAATGGGCCCACCAGCCCTCCCCAAAGGCCCACCAGCTTATATATTTCTTTCCACTAACGGCATACCTCAGACGGGGGCCAAGCCCCAGGTCCTTTGAGAGATCCCATTCTTCCTACACCAACTGACTGGAAGCCAATTTTGGATGTTTGGGTCAGAGGCCAAGAAGATCTCGCTGCTCCTTCACGGGAGGCTCTCCCATTTCACTTTCGTATTTCCTCAACCTCCATCCAGGTTCCTAGGTAGAACAAGATCCAATAGGTTTAGAAATGTTTGTAGCTTCTACAGAGTTTGCCATGTAGTAATTTGCAAAGGCCTGGTAAGAGATGAAGGGAGAAAGCTGTGGTTTTACTCAGCGATCTGGAGCCCTGGAGGCTGGAAACCTGTGTTCATTCATTCATTCATTCATTCAACAAACTTGCACTGAATGCCTCCTGTGGGCACTAGACATCCAGCTTGGAGCAAGATAGATGTGGTTTCTGCCCTCATGGAGGATAGTTTATGGTACCTGTGTCACAAGAAAAAAACAAAAAAAAGAAAGATGTAAACAAGGAAGTTGGCAAAACAATGTGAGAGAGCTCAGAGTGCTATCTAGGGAATGAAATAGGAGGGATGGAGAGGGGAGACTGTTATGTGGGGTGATTGGCGGCAGAGTGGGAAGGCCTCTCTAGAAGATGACCTTTTGGCAGAGAACAGAAGGGTGAAAGACTGGCCATGTAGAGATCTCTGGACAAGGAACGTCCAGGAACATGCTCTATGCGTTTCAGAGCAGAGTGGTGAGAAGGCTGCCTAAAGGGGGGGGTGGGGGTGGTGGTGAGGAGGATAGGAGATGCAGGGAAAGGCAGGCAGGAGCCAGCTCCTATAGGGCCTTGCAGGCCATCATGTTATCATCCATTTGTTCTTTCACTCATTCATTCAATGCATATTTATTAAGCACCTACTGTGTGCTAAGATACCCGGAGATCCATCCTGCCCTCACAGTCTAAAGTGTGGAGAGACACGCACAATAAGCAGACAAATAAATATATGAATATAAATACCAGGGTGCGATAAATGTTAGTAAGAGAGCTGTTTTCCAAAAGTTCAACGCCCTTCAAGGGCAGAGGCAGTGGAAAAACCTAACAGAGTGGGGCTTCTCCTTCTGCTGGTGAGGCCTGCGGGACCAGAGAACCCAGGCAGCCAAGGACCTGACTGCCTTCCCTGTCTGCTCTCCTCTCCCCTCCCCTCAAGATGGCTGACAAAGGCCCAGCAGGGTGGGAGGAAGGAAGGAAGGACTGGTCCGAGGGTCCAGAGGGGGTGACTGACTGGCGGGGGCAAGGCAGCGCCCTGGTAGCATTGGGGCTGAGGTGGGGGTAGAGGGAAGACTCAACTGCTGTGTGACTCCAGTGGGGGCGCTTGCCTCTCTGGGCCCTGCATCCAGACCGGCGCGAGCCAGCTTGGGGGGGTGGGGGTGGGGGCGGGGAAGCAGGGTCCCCGGTGGAGTCCCGGAGTTGGGGGGATGCCTGCGAGCTCCCCATCAGGGCCGGTTCGAGAGGTGGGTAATTTAACAGGCCAGGGGTAAGGTGGGGGGGAACAGGAGGCGGTGCCTGTGGAGGAGGGGCGGAGGGGAGGCTCCGAAGTGATTTCAAATTTCCCTCGTCCCCACCCCCGGCTCCCCCCGCTCGCGCCCGGGGCCCGCTCTGAGTGGCTGCGGCGGGGGCGCCCCCGGGCGGGGGCGGGGCGAGCGCCGGGCCAGGGTTACAAGGGGCCTCGGCACCGCCCCCTCCCCACCCACTCCAGCTGCCTGGTCCGGCCTGCGCTGCCTCCGCGTCGCAGCCGCCCCCCAGCCCCGCGGACCCGGCCCGCGTGGACGCCCCTAGCGCCCCCCGACGGACGCCACCGGCCCACTGGCAGGCCGGCGAGCGGGCGGCCGCCGCGCCCGGCCGGCAGCGCGGGGGTTAAGTGGCCCAAGTAAACGTAGCTCGGTGATCGGCGCCGGAGATTCGCGAGCCGAGCGCCCTGCGCGGCCGCCCGCCGGCCTCCCGCCAGCCTGTCCCGACCCGCGGTTCGACCGCGGAGCGGCGCCCGAGCCAGGCTCTCGGCAGGTGAGCGCCCCGTGGTCCGGGGGAGGCTCGCCAGTCCGGGGGCTCCGGGGGCTGGGGTGGGGGGAGGGAAGAGACAACAGAGGGGTCCCGGGATTGGCAGGAGGGACCCTCTCTCCGGGACGTCCGGGGGAGCGGCTCCCATCCGTCTAGAGACCCGGCTTGGTAGGAGAGGAGAGGACCACTGGACCACCTGGAACAAGAAGGAAAAATAGGGCGGGGGGTGCTATGTCTTGCAGGGATAATCTTGCTGTAGTCCCAAGACCCCGGGGAGAGAGGTTTGTCTTCAGGGAGGGAAGATGGGGTGGCCTTCCTGGGGTCTAGACTGGAAGGGAGGACGTGTTCCTCCGGAGAAAAGTGGAGCAAGAAGGGGTCTTGGTCATCAGGAGGGGGAGTCCTTACCTGGCCTCGGCTTCAGAGGGAGCCTCATTAGGGGCGGGGGAAAGAGGAGAGAGTTCAGCCAGGAAGGTGGGCGTCCGTCCCTTAAGACTTGGACTAGAGGGTTTCGGGCGAAACCCGTTTAACCCCCTCGCAGGGATGGAAGAAAAGTAATGGGTGTGGGTGCGGGCGAGCAGGTGGGCCAGGGTGTGCACCAGGGGGGTGGCCTCCCGAGGTCCTCTCTAGATGAGCCACCGGGGCGAGGCACAGCGGGACTGCCGGGACGTCCTCGGGAGGGGCTGCCCTCTCCCCTTTGCACACCTGGCCGGGGAGGAGCCCGGCTGGGGCGGCGCCACCCTGCCCCGGCCACGCTGCCTGCCCTGGGGGCTCACTTTCCATTTTTCCCCTCTTCCGGGATGAAGCCGGTCCCACTTCCCAAACTCCGCAAACCGAGGTCTCAAAACCTTTAGCACCTCCCCGATACCGGCTTCCCTGCTAGTGTGATTGTTCGACGAGGGAGAGTAGGTGTTGAGTCCCACTTCGTAGGAGAGAAAGTGGAAACCAGGAAAGACTGCAGGGTGGACTTAGCAAGTTAGCGACAGGGAGCCGCTCTTGGGCTCGGGCTTTCCTGCTGGATTTACTCACCTGTGGCAAAGAAGGGCAGCCTTTCTGGGCCCAGCCCCAGGCCTGTGCCTCCATTCTGCCCTGTCCCCTTATCCTCTGGCCTGAGAGACTGGGCTCCTGTGTTTCCCCATCTCCCCACTTCCCTCGCGCCCCCCCCCAACGCCCCCCCCCCAACGCCCTACCCCCGCCCCCAGCTGAGAGAGTGCATGCATTAATGAGAATTACGGACAGTGAATTTGGACCGCTTCCTGATTTCTGGATGCTGTGGGTTTAGACTGACGGAAATTTTCCCGAGGAGGGGTAACCCTTCTGCCGCTCTCAGGTGGAGGGCTCAGGACACCGACCTACCTCTGCCCTCCTCCCCAACACCTGCTCTGGCTTCTTGCGCCCCCACCATTGGATTCCAAGACTGCCTCTGTTTTTCCAGGGTTGAATTGATGATACCTATTTTATAGGGCTGGTATACAGTAATTACTCAATAAAAGTCTGCTACTGTTGGCATCCTTAGCTAGCATGTGGGGTAAGCTGGCTGCCCTCTTTAGCGGCACACAAGTCTTTGGCGTGCATTTAAATGTCCCAGCAACTCCATTTCCCTCTGTGCCTTAGTTATTACATCTGTGAAATAGGAACAGTGTTACTAATAACCCTAGGTTGTGTAAGAATGAAACCAGTTTTATGCATGATTTAACATTTAACCCTCTATGTTCCTTAAATGTCTGATGGGTGTCAATAGCTCCTTCCACACTGGGCTTGGGGAAAGGGCTCGATGGGATAGTGCTTGGCATAGCAGGTGATGGATGTTGACATCTGAAATAGTTAACCAATAGCCCCTCTTTTTAGGGCAGCCACTAATGAGAAATGGGGATGAAGGGAGGGACCTCTGCTGGCCCTACCTATCCTGTATTTTCCACCAAGGTACCCTATTCCTTTCAGTTAGGAAAGCTTTTCCAAATCCTTCCAAAGCTTTTCCAACTCCTGTTGGGAGTTGGCAGGAAGGAACGCCTTTGTTACTTTTTGAAAGGAGCCAGGGTTTTTGACGGGTTGGGGCCGCTTTTACCATCCGTTCCCCAAAAGTTTGAGGCCTACCTTGGAGGCATAATTGCAGAGCTAAGTGAGATCCTTTACCTTTCCTCCTTAGGGTAAAGAGGGCCAAGACAAAGGGGTTGGGCCTGGCTGCATCATGCGCCTAAAGCATAGGCATTACCTGCCCCTCCTTCAAACCCTAGAAGGGGAGGAGAGTATCTGGGAGCTGCAGGGGGTGAAAGGGAGGAGCAAGGGAGGTAGGGTTGGGGGAAGTACCTTGCCTTCCTTTCCTTCCTTCAGCCACGTGGGGCCTGCGACCCAACGGTGCCTGTCACCCCTCATTGCAGCCCCAGGGACCCATTTCCGATTTGGGAAAGTTTTTCCAGGAAAACTTACCTTGTGATTCCTTTGTCTCAGACCAGCTCTCATGCAAGCCATCTTGCTCAGACACCTTTTCCAATTTCATCTGAGGTGGTGCATTTTTTTATTTTATTTTATTTTATTTTATTTTATTTTATTTTATTTTATTTTATTTTATTTTATTTTTATGGTTTTAATTTTATTTTCGAGAGAAAGTGAGAGCTGGGGAGGGGCAGAAAGAGGGAGACAGAGGATCCAAAGCAGGCTCTGCACTGTTAATGTAGAACCCAATGCAGGGCCTCGAACCCATCAACTTTGAGATCATGACCTGAGCCCAAGTGGGACGCTTGCTTAACTGACTGAGCCACCCTGGGCTAGTCCATTTTAAATCTCTAACTCCTCCTGGGTCCTATATCATGACAAATGCTCCCACCTTCCCCCAGCACTTGATAGGTACAGGGCCTCAGCTCTGGCCCGTTCTTGTGAGTTATTTTTTAATTGTGAATTCAGGTTGCTGGATCAGAGAAGTGCAGAATTCCTCATTGCATTTTCAGACCATTCTTATCTTTGCAAAGTGAGGGGCTGATTTGTCTAACTTTTTGTGGGGGCTGATCTCATCAGATCCCTTTTGTAGCTGATGGGACCAGGGGTTATGGGCACTGACCCCTCTGCCTCCACGCGCTGGAAAATCCATGTATAACTTGACTCCTCCAAAACTTAATGGCCTACTGTTGATGGGAAACCTTACTGAGAACATAAACAGTCTATTAACACATACTTTGTATGTTACATGTATTGTATAATTTATTCTTCCGATAATACCTAACTTAAGTTTTTTCGGGGCACCTAGGTGGCTCAGTTGCTTAAGTGTTAGACTTCGGCTCAGGTCACCATCTGCTGTGGCACAGAGCCTGCTCTAGATCCTCTGTCCCTCCCTCTGCCCCTCCCCCACCGTCCTTTCTGTCTCTTAAAATAAATAAATGTAAAAAATTTAATTTTTTCCCTAGTATTGCTAGGTTATGCAGGTAAATCTTTTTTTTTTTTCAAATTGTACATTTCCAAACTTTTTTCAATATATTTCTTGAAAAAAATCAGCATATATGACACCTTTAGTTCAAGCCCACATTTTTTTTTTTTTTAAATTTTTTTTTTCAACGTTTATTTATTTTTGGGACAGAGAGAGACAGAGCATGAACGGGGGAGGGACAGAGAGAGGGAGACACAGAATCGGAAACAGGCTCCAGGCTCTGAGCCATCAGCCCAGAGCCTGATGCGGGGCTCGAACTCACAGACCGTGAGATCGTGACCTGGCTGAAGTCGGACGCTTAACCGACTGCGCCACCCAGGCGCCCCAAGCCCACATTTTTCAGGGTCAACTGTATTGTAAAAAAGCCTGTTATCCATTGGGTCATATTATTAGTCTGAGGCAATAAAGAGGCCTGGGCATTAGAATCAAGTCTGGATTTATATACCTGTTCACTCCATTTATAAGTCACTGGCTTGAGCCTCAATTTCTCCATCTGTAAAATAGTCCAAGAATGGTTGGCTAATTGCAGGGGATGTTTAAGTCTGTTGAGTTGCTATAGCTTAAAAAATTGAGTAAATGTTGCATGTTACGGGGGCCCCTGGATGGCTCAGTTGGAAGAACATGAGGCTCTTAATCCCGGTTTGTGAGTTTAAGGCCCATGTTGGGTGTAGAGACTACTTAAAAAATAAACTTGAAAAAATGCATGTTATGTAGTAAACACTCAAATATTGGCAAGTGGTTATTCTTTACTCCAGGAGGGAAACACAGTCCCAGTTCGCACAGTCTCCTCAGTTTTCTTCCAGGGAATAAGCAAAGATTTAGGAGGACCTGTTTTGTGTAGGGAATGGAAGTACTTCAAAAAATGCTTCATACAAGTGAAAATCAAATTTACCGTCTTCAGATGCCAAGAAGAAACTAGTCATCACCTGTACTTTCACAATGCCAAGGTAATCAACGTTTTGCTTTTATTTGGGGGCCTCCATTTCTATGTAGATAGGACCAGGAGGCCTTTCTAAGGGACCTGGATCCAAGGAGTACAGACTGGCAAGGAAAGGCAGGCGGCTCAATTGGTGAAGGCCTTAGAGGGCGCTGTGGTCACCATTGGGGCTGGCCTTTGCAAGCAGATGGAGAATAGTTTTGGGGATGGGGGGAACAGAGTCTCTGGAATCTGCCACCACTGGCTTCTGTTTTTGTTTGTTTGTTTTTTTTTTAATTTTTTTTTTATTATTAGCTTGCCTGATCAAAGTTGCCTGTCACTTCACCCACAGAGATTTCATTCATTAAAACTGTGGTCTGTGGGCTCTGCCCTAGCTCAAACCCCTGTGTGCCCTCTACCTTCTCTCTGTCTGCTTTAGTTCTGTGACTCAGGGATCAAACTCAACTTTTGCAGAAAATTGTCTTTTTATAGCCTTTGAAATGTGTGAAGAGCGGTAGCCATAGAAAGACTACAGGAGATTTAGAAATGCGCTTTCAAAAATGACCGAGAATTGATGGGTGGGAGAGTAAACAGTTGTCAGTGGATAAAGGTTCTTAACCAATACATTTCCTTTTGGGGGCAGGTGGATACTGAGCAGGTGTGGGATGGGAAGAGGCCCAAGGTGGCTGGGGGCTCCTAAGGTTGAGGGAATACATTTCTTGGATCATCACCTCCCTAGTTTTTTTCTCCTCTCATTCTATAACTCTTAAGTCTCCTGGCCTGGTGGAATTTTCTTTGACCATTTGTTCTTATGTTCTGCTTTTTGGGAGATGGTCCTCAGCTTCCAACCCCTAATATTTTAACTTTTGTCTTTTGTTTTGAAGCCTTCTTGTCCCAGAAATTCCATGTGTAATGGAGTCCTCATCCATCTTTTATCTCCCTGAGAGTATTGTTCTCTGTTTAGTGCTCATTCCAATATTTATTTCTGAGGGTTTTTTTCTGTTTACTTTTTCTTTTCTTTTTTTTTAAAGGCTTTTTTTTTAATGTTTATTAATTTTGAGTGAGAGGCAGAGACAGAGCAAGTAGGGGAGGGACAGAGAGAGGGAGACACAGAATCCAAAGTAGGCTCTAGGATCTGAGCTGTCAGCACAGAGCCCGACCCGGGACTCCAACTCACTACAAGATCATGACCTGAGCAGAAGTTGGACACTTAACCCACTGAGCCACCCAGGCACCCCTTTTCTCTTCTCTTCTCTCCTCTCCTCTTTTCTCCTTTGTGAGAGTGCAGGCGGGGAAGAGGCCGAGAGAGAGAGGGAGACAGAGGATCTGAAGCAGACTCTGCTGACAGCAGTGAGCCCAGTGTGGAGCTTGAACTCCAGAAACGCAAGATCATGACCTGAGCAGAAGCCAGGTGCTCAACCGACTGAGCCACCCAGGTGCCCCTACAGTTTTCATTTTTAATATTTAAGTTTTGAGCTTGATCTTCATGATTGAGAAGGACGAAAGTCATCTGAGACTTGAACCGGAGCATTTATTTCTCTGTGGGACAATGACTTGCACATCCCTCTGGGTCTCCCCAAATAGGAACGATGTTCTCTGCCCTTGGGTCTGTCACCAGAGGAGAGGGATCTCCTAGTGTCCTGCCTGAGGGGCACAGGCCTGGCTGCAGAGAATGTGGTTCTCAGTCTCAGGGATCCTGTGTAAGCCTCTGGCTGGAGGAGGAGCATGGCCTACAGAACAGGCTGACCCAGGGGGATCCCAAAATATTTCTTTACCTTCCACCCTGCAGTCCCATCTTCTGAGGCTAATTGGGTCTATTCCTAAGCAGCATTTGTTTGCTGTTGGAAGTGGACACACTTGGGCCACAGCTGGGGCTGGAACCCAGGCTTCCAGCTCTAGGAGAAGGGACGATGCTTTCTCGGTCAGTTGGCGTTCCCAGCAGCCAGCACAGTGCTGGGCCCCTGGCTCCTTGAATGTGCGCTGTTCGGCTTGACTGAAGCATTGCTCTGCCTGAGTTTTGTGGCTGCAGCACTAGAATCTAGAGGAGAGAGGAGCAGAAAGAAGCAGAAGGAAGCTGGCTCACCCGGGATGTGGTGAGAAACGGAGTATTAACTAGGCTAGAAGCCTGAACAGGCAGGTGCTGTGACAAAGATCTTCTGGGTCGTCCTGGGTTATGCAAGAGGCAGTGTGCGACACTGGGTGGAAGGGTTTGGAAAACCCTGAGCAAATCTGCATAGAGGTGTGGGCAAAATCTGTCCTGTTGTGCTCTTGCAAAAGGGTCTTAATTATATTGGGAGAGCAGTGTAGATTTTGGGGTGAACCAGCCTTGTTATTGTCTCCTCCACCACCTGGCTTTGTCCTACCACCCTCTCCTGAACCAGCTGTGGGCTCCGTGAGGATGGGCTGTTGGCCGGCCGTTGTCTGCCTGTGCTTCTCAGTTCCGAGCATGGCTCCTGAAGCCCGGGGGAGCTCCTGTCTGATGCTTGTAGGAGAGTGGCCTTTGCCAGCGTGCTGATCTGTCTTGGGAAGTTCTGGGTAAGTGCCGGACAGAGTGATTGCTCAATATTAAGCTTGATTGTCACCATTACCTAAGGCCACACAGCTAGCAGGGAGTAGAATGTGGATGGCAATGCTGTTGCATTTCTTTGAGACCTTTGTCCCCACCTGGCTTGGACCCACAGAACTGGCAGGATGCACAGATGTGTCTGTCGGGTTAAGATACTCAGGAGTGCCCGCTACAGCCCGCTCTTTGCCTGCAGGCCTGTTCACCACTGTTGAGACTGGCAGACCCTTGCCCATACCAGGTAATTGTAGCTAGTTTTTGAAAAAAGTGGTTTATGTGGGACATAGGCTTTTTTTTTTTTTATGTTTATTTTTGTCAGAGAGCAAGCAGTGCCTGCACAGGAGGGGCAGAGAGGGAGACAGAGGATCCAAAGCTAGCTCTGAGCTGAGAGCAGAGCGCTGGACACGGGGCTTGAGCTCATGAACCCTGAGATGATAAAACTTGAGCTGAGGTCAGTTGCTCAACTGACTGAGCCACCCAGGCACCCCTAAAATTTCTTTTAATGTTTATTTTTGAGAGAGAGAGGCAGAGCGGGAGTGGGGAAGGGGCCGAGAGCGAGGGAGACACAGAATCTGAACCAGGCTCCAGGCTCCCGAGTATCAGCGCAGAGGCCTATGGGGGCTTGAACTAGTGAACCACGAGATCATGACCCGAGCTGAAGTGGGAGGCTTAACTGACTGAGCCACCCAGGCGCCCCTATACTTTTTTTCTTGTGCAGAGAACTTTTAAGGTTTGCTGTCTTAGCAACTTTCAAACATACAATATAATATTTTAGTTGCCGTGCTGTATATTACTTCCCAGGGATTTATTTGTACCTTTTGACCATCTTTAAGTCATCTCTACACCAAACATGGGGCTCAAATTCACAACCCTGAAATCAGGAGGCAAATACTCTTCTGACTGAGCCAGCCAGGTGCTCCCAAAATTTTGTCTTACAAAATATACTAAAAGAATACATACATACATACATACACACAACACACACACACATATAAATATTAGGACTTTCTGATTATGGTAGCAGTAATCTGTAAGTCCTCCCATGTTGAATCAACTAGAAATGCTGTGTAAATTTATTTGTGTGCAGAGCTAAACTCCCTAGAAAAATCCCCTGGGGACTAACTAGAAGAGGGAACCAGAAATAAGAAAATGTAAACTAAGGGATGTGCAAGACCTTTAGGGAGAAAACTGGCAAAAATTTTCGGTAAGGTTGGCAGGCTTGCCCTAGCATAGGAGCACTTATTAGTAAAGCTATGATGATTAAAAGGGGTGGCAAGGGATAAATGCCAAAGGGAAAAGTCAGTCCAGAAACATCCTACATACATGGGGGGAACTTTATGAAAGAAGAGGAGTTGGGACATGCTTATCATTACGTGTGTTTGGCTTTCCTTATAGGGAAAAATGAGATCCCTACCTCATACCATACACAAGTAAATTTAGATTGTTTAAACTTGAATGGCCATTTTCATTAGAGTTTGTTTTTTTTTTGAGAGAGAGAGCACAACAAGGGAGAGTAGTGGTGCGGTGGTGGTATGGGGGGGGGAGAGAGAGAGAGAGAGAGAGAGAGAGAGAGAGAGAGAGAGAATCCCAAGCTGGCTCTTTGCCCAGTGTGGAGCCCGATACTGGGCTTGATCCTATGACCCCAGGATCATGACCTGGCTGAAATAGCCAGAAGCTTAACTTAGTGAGCCACCCAGGCGCCCCTTGTATGGCCATTTTCTTTTCTTCTTTTTTTTAATGTTTATTTTTGAGAGACAGAGACACAGTGCGAGCAGGGAAGGGGCAGAGAGAGAGAGAGAGAGAGAGAGAGAGAGAGAGAACCAGAAGCAGGCTCCAGGCTGTGAGCTGTAAGCACAGAGCCTGACTTGGTGCTTGAACTCATGAACTGCAAGATGATGACCTGAGCTGAAGTCAGACATGTAACCAACTCAGCCATCCAGACGCCCCTTGAATGGCCATGTTCAAAGAAAGAAACGTTTCTTGGACAGTATCTGACTGTAAAAGTAACATGAGCATATGGTAGTTCACTCACAAACTACCCTCCCAGGAGACCTGACTTTTTACAGTTAGAGAACAAAATGCTGGAGGAACATGGCTTAATGCATATGCTAGCGTATTAACTGAGACTGTGTTGCACGGACTGTCACTTGACAAAGCTCATCTTCCCGTCATTCCCTCATTCGTTGCCTCTCACTACCATCCCCCACTATGGCTGCATGGGATTTAGGCAGTCATTTGTTTGGAGCTTTTGCTATGATAAACGGGACAGCAGTGACCATGCTTGCACTCAGGTCTTGGTAAGAGCTTTGGGCTGGGTTGATTTGTAGCAGAAGAGTCCTGTGTAACAGGATATGGAACATTTGGCATTTTTAGGTATTGTCAGTTTGCCATCTCAAAGGCTCACTCTATCCCCATTGCCTCTATAAGAGGACAGTTGAGATTTAAGGCATTGGCTGTGTGGCAGCAGGAGCAGACTACTATGAGGGGCAGACCCAAGGTGGTGGCTTTATAGAAATTTGGTCTTCACTTACGCCTTAGGGGAGAGGGCAGTGGGCTCTTCCACTCTGGCTTTGCTAAGGGACACATGACTATAGGAGCGAGCACTGCAGCTCCCAGAATCCTTTGCTCCTTTGCTTCCCACCCATCATTGTCAGAGTTAACCATTGGTTTCCGCTCCACATTTGCACACCCTTCCATGGGTTTCCCAAATAATTGTAGGGGAAGGGGGCTGCGTTTGTTTATAGGGTAAAAAGCTTGACTCGAAACTCCGCTTTAAGTTGCCTTTTCTTTGCAGATCTTTCTGTATATTCCTTGTGTTTTCTCTCTTTAGTTTAAGATTTTATTTTTAAGGAATTTCTACACCCAAAGTGGGGCTCAAACTCACAACCCTGAGTTGAAAAGTCACACACTCCACGGACTGAGCCAGCCAGGTGCCCCAGTTTTTTCTTTTTCTGTGAATTATCTATAAGGGTAATGGTATATAATTTAATTCCCATCCACTGAAGAACATCTAGATGTTTGTGAGTATTTTGCTAACATGAGCAGTACTGCAAGGAACATGTTCCTATAGCCATTTTTTTTTGCATTTGTCTAATTTGACCCCTGCTGGGATCAATTATTTTAATAATTCTGATCAATATACCAAAGTTCAGTTTTTACTGCACAATGAAAGTGGCGCTTGCAGCCATGGCCTAGAGGCACGGAGCAGTTGTCCACATTCCTTCTGAATGCCCCAGGATGAAGGGATGCTTTTGTGAGGCAGAGCTGGAAAGTCTGGCAGGATGGCACACGGAAATGTGTAAGCCCCGGGTTCTTCTCAAGGTTTCATCCTCTACGTTGGGGGTCCCTAGCACCAACCACCCAGGGAGTTAGGGGAGGTCATCTCATTTCACAAATGATAAAACTGGGGTTTGAGAAAGCCATTGAGGGCTTTTTCATTCCAGCTTTCCATGGATCTGGTAATTTCTGGAATTTAGCAAAGATTTCCTAAAAGTCAGGTAAAGACCTTGAACTCTGTGACCTCATACTCTGCCACCAGCCAGGTGGGCAGCCTGTTTCCAGCCTCTTAGACTGTTGTACTTAATTGTTCCCACTTCCCTCCTTCTCTCTGCTCACCTGGGTGAGGTGTCCCTACCCAGGTTTCACTTTTGTAACTATACTTAGCATATTGGTTTTAAAATGTCTTTGAGATCTGGCTCCTGAGTGAAGTCTAAATCTCTATCACTTAGCTGCTGTGCAAGCCTGGGCAAGGAATCTGCCCATCTGTTACCTCTGAGCTTCAGTTTACTCATCTGCAAAATGGGGCATCATAAGAGTAAACTCTCTCTTTTTTCGGTGAGATACATAGTAATTACTCCATCTCAGCTATTTTGTTATCTCCGACAAGGGAAACAGCTAAGAAAGACTTGGGCGGCTGAGGGGGAGGATACAGGAGTCTAGATTTCCCTCCCAGGGGCTGTGGAGAAGACGAAATTTCTTTAAAAGGTGAATGGGAATATCTTTCAACCTCCCTTTTACTTCACGTGATCTCTAACCCCTGGGGGGGACTCACGTGGGGCAGGGATGCCCAAGTGGCCCTGCCTTCTACCTACTTCTCCATCGTGTCCACCATCCTCCCCCCTTCCTGTATTGTGCATTTAATTAATGCAATTAACATTTACAAGATGCTGTGAAATGACTGCTGCTGGTGCCAGCCTGGAGGAAGTGAATGACATCACTCCTCAGCCTTATAGCTGGGTCGGGTGGGGGGATGAGTCCCTGAGCCTCCTCCCTGAGTCTAATTGGGGGTGCCACCCACCCTTCTGTCTGCCACATTGCATTTGGACACGTCTGACCTGGTTCAGTTGGGACACAGGCACCCTGCACTAATGAGGCAGAGCCTTGCAGGGAGAACCTTGCGGGTGAGCCCACCCTGTGCTGCTGCCCGCCCCCAAATCATGTGCTGGACCCCAGCTTCTGGGAAAGGGTCAGAGTTCACCACGCATCACGGGGGCCCTGTCCCTCAGCCCTAAAGTTCCCCACAGTCTCTGGGATGGGTGAGGCAGTGTCCCTAACTAGAATTCTCGGCTGCCGTGTCTTGGCACGGCAGTTACAGGCATGTGCCCTGGACTGCCTAGGCATGAGTCTTGGCATTGCCACCTTGATGGGTGACTTAATTAATTCATCTGAGCCTGTCCAAAGCAGGTCGATAACAGGACCTGCCTCAGGATCTGGTGGGGGCTGAGAGAGCGGTTTGTACCACCTTTAGCTTTTCCGGTCGGGACCTGGGCCCTGTTACAACAGTGGGGTGGCAAGGCACGGTTGTTCGGCTAGCACAGCAAGTACTCTGGAAAAATCCCTCCAGAAGGTGCCATCTCGTTCAGGGGGGTAACCCAGCCAGGCTATCCTCCAGCGCTGGAAAGATCACACTAGGTAAAGCACTTGGCTTGTCTTGGGGGCCACATTATCCAAGAGGTGTTGGGAAGAGATGACGCTGATTTGTCTTTACCATTCGTTACACGCCGGTCTCTGGTACTAATTTCTTCCTGTTCTCAAGAGCATGTGGTTAAGTTTATGTGTTCTTCTCTAAATTTCCCTGGACTTGAGCACGTTAACAAGTCACGCTGGTCACGTGTGTATTATGTTGCCTAACAAGTGTGTGTTTTGTTGCTTAATCTGTGCCTCAGTTTGTCCATCTGTAAAATAGGGATACTATGCACCACATTGAAGGATTAAATGAGTTGATGCAGCTAGAGCACCGAAGAGGGTGTTGCATATAGGGTAGTAAATGCTGAAAGAAAATTACTGTATCTTTAGGTGAGAGGATTTGTGTGAGGAGGGCCAGGTTATTACTTTTTGGAGCAGGAGTATTGGGAGAAGCCTTCCCGACTGTCACGATGTGGTTTTGGAGTCTGAACAACAGGGAGGTATGTGGTAGAGAGAGATGGGGAGGGCTTCCAGGCTGAGGAGGCAGCTGTAGCACATGCCTGGAGGCGCGCTTCATTCATCCTGTGTGTAGAATTGGTCAGGGAGAGGCACTGAGCTGGGCACCTTTCAGCCTGCGCAGGTTCTGGACGCCGGTGTGTGTTGTGACAGTAAGACAGCAAGGCAAGTTCATGTCAGTGCACACCCGGGGTGATGCAACTCACATAATCGAATTATACATTGGGAGAGGGGGAGTATTTTAAAATAGCTTCCCCGCTGGGGCGCCTGGGTGGCTCAGTCAGTTAAGCCTCTGACTTCAGCTCAGGTCACGAACTCACAGTTCGTAAGTTCGAGTCCCGCGTCTGGCTCTGTGCTGACAGCTCAGAGCCTGGCACCCGGTTCCGATTCTGTGCCTCCCTCTCGCTCTGCCCCTCTCCTGCTCACACTCTCTTTCTCTCAAAAATAAAGTTAAAACAGCTTTCCCGGGCTAGCCCAGGTAGCTGAGGACACTTAGAGCTGGTTGGTGTCCTTCCCTGAACCTTCCTCCAGTCCTCATGTGCCTAGTTTATAGGGGCAGGAGATTTTTCCTGAATGTTGGCATGCGGCTTTGGGAAGGGTGCTCTGCTCACATGTCTGCTTGGTAGACTGGGGGACAGGTTGGCGCTGCTGAGGCCCTGGGGGAAGGCCCGAGGTAGTTAATCATTGTCCACTCCTGGCTGCAGGCTCCACCTGGGCCTGTCTAGGAGGGAGCCTCCTGACTGACACAGTAAAGGGCCGTCTGAGGGAATCTTGGGCCCTGGGTGAGAGGGAAGTAATGGCCCTCAATTTCAGCCTCTGACCTGCTTGTTACCAGCTTCTGACTGGAAGGCCTCACTGCCCTCCCCCCCTCCCCAAGCTTCTGTGTACCCTTTAGTGTCTTACACCCCATGACGCAGACGCCCTCCTCGTGTCAGGCTACCTAGGTTATTTAGTTCACTGGCTTGGCCAAGGGTAAGACGCTGGGAATTAATTATTACTTGGAACCACACTCCAGCAGTTTTCCTCGGATTTTGGCAGCTTGGCCTCACAGGAACTGGCCGTAGGTCAGCCAACCTGTTCTTCCGGGTCAGGGCTTGGCAGTGAATGGGGGTGAGGAGCAGCTGATCAGACCAGGTCAGGCATTCCTCTGTTTCCGTGGGGCTGGTGAGGTTCCTTAACATGTATCAAGAGAAAACAGACCAAGAAGTGTGGCCCTGTACACCCTGGACCACGTGGGGTAGGTAGATGCCACCATGTGCTATGGATCAGTATACATTTAGAACCAGAACAATGCTTCTCTAACTTGCACATAATCACCCAGGGGTGTTTCGAACATGTTGGTCTTGACTTAGGAGGTCTAGGGCCAGTGCCTGAGATTTTGCAGCTCTGACCAGCTCCCAGGTGATTTCCAGAGGTGCTGCTCCCTGGGCCTTATGGGAAATACAGCAGGGGTCTAGTTCCCCATGCCCTGGCCTGGGGGACGGACAGGTGCAGAGGATGGCTTCCGGACCCCAGGGCACACCGCCCATCCACCTGGGGGCGCTGCAGGCCAATTCAGACCGCTCCCCACATCGCCCCCTGGTGGATGTGGTGCCACATCACTATTGCAGTCCACCACCCTGTAGCCTAGAGGATGTTTCTAGAAGGTACCCTGGGAGGCTAGTGTGCGTCATCTGGTACGGTGTGGTGAGTTCCCAAGATGGGGCACAGGGGTTGGGAGTGCTCAGTGCTGATGAGCAGCCTTTTGTTCAGGAAGCTTTTCCCAAGAGCTCAGGAAGCTTTTCAGTCCAGAGCAATAGGGTGTGGTGGCAAATACCTCTGGAGTAGTTTGGGGGAAAGTAAGGAATGGGTGTCTGGGGGCCTCATCTACTACCTAGGTTCTAGTTTTGCCTTGGTGCCCTACCTCTTAGGTGTGATTTTTGGCCTTGGAGACTAATCCTGTCTGTGTGTCAGTTTTCCTTTTCTATAAAATGGGCCCATAATCACATTAATAGGCGTAAATGAAAGGTGCACACTCTTGCAGCCAACATCTGTTGAAGACCAGGATGAAGGTCGCACAGCCCTTCAATCCTTCAGCGAGGACCTGGCCTGAGCTGGTCTGAGCTGAATAGCCTGGTGATGATGCAGTTACCAGGACGGGCAGCAGTGGGGAGACAAAGGCCCAGAGGTGGGGTGAGGCTGGATCAGATGGGGAGCATGCCCCTTGTTAACTGCCCCAGTCCTTTGCCTGTGCTCCTCCATCCTTTCCCTTCTTGGGAACTTGGGACTCTGAGCCCCAGCTGGTGAGGGAGGAGGGGAGTGAGCGACAGGCCAGCAGACCAATGGGCCCCTGAGGTTGGGGTGGGGCGGGGCTTGTGCTGCCATGGAGAGGAGAGAAGCTGTTCTGTGGGGGAGGAGGGGGCGGGTGGGAAGAGGACCTGGAGATTGAGGGGAAGGGAGAGAGCAAACAAAGGGGTCAGGAGGGAAAATAATGCACTGGCTTCCTGAGGCCCTGCGGAGGCTGGGCAGGGAGAGGGGGCCAGGGGCAGAGGGGACCAAGGCTGGCTGCAGGCAGACCCGGGCAGGCGGGTCCTAAATGGCATTGTTTGAAGTGGCCGGCTAATTGCACAGAACAGCCTAAGCCTCAGACCACAGCCCAGCCCCCTCCTCTGTCCTGGGTGCTGGTGTCTGAGCCTTCGGGCCGCCTGGCCACATGGAACCAAGTCCTGAGCCTCCGAGTTTGGTGAGGGGGGCAGCCTACGGGGTGGGGGGGGGGCAGCCTGGGTGGGGTCCTTGGGTAGGAGTATCACCCGGAGAATATGTCAAGGGGCCTCCCTTGGCCTGAGGACGTAGAGCCATTGGTGGGAGGTTTGGGGTGTGCTGCCCCCTTGTGCCCTTGTTTCCCTGCTACCCTACCTATTCTGGCCCTCCTGCAGGAAACAATGAAGGGAGACACCAGACAACTCAACAGAGAGGAGGACGCCAGCGGGAGGGAAGACTCCATCATCACTAACGGGGGCTGCAGCGACCAGTCTTCTGACTCCAAGGATGCGCCCTCACCCCCCATCCTGGAGGCTATCAGCACCCCGGAGATCAGAGGTGGCCGGGCTAGCGGGGAGGAGGGGTGGGACAGACAGGCCCTGCAGCTGGGACATGAGCCTCCGAGCAGGCTCGAGGCAGGTTGTGGGGAGAGGCTCTGGTGTCTGACAAGCCCCGCCACATCTCCCAGGAAAGAAAAATGGATGGAGGCAGAGCCCAGCCCGTTTCTCATCCCTGTCCACAGCCCTTGCCCCCCTTCTCCTCTCCCCTCAGCTGGGACTCTGAGGAGGTAACCCCGGGGTGATGACCCCTGTCCTTTTCCAGTCATGATGGGGGGGGAAGGTTGCAGCATAGCCTGGGGTCTTTGGCTCTTCTGCAGAGGGACCCCTCTCCCCTTGCAGGTGATTATGTGGCAAGAAGACACTTGCCACATATGTGGGGAAGGATCTGAGGCTTGCTTCCTTTGCCATCCTGCCCTCCCTGCCCCTCCCCTCCACAGTTCTGGATCACATCACCTGGGATCCACCCCACTGAGATTTCCTGACCCAGCTGGTTTGGAAACGCCTGTATTGTCCCATCCTGTTGTTGAAATCCTCTAGAGCTGTGCTGTCCAATAGAACACTCTGCGAGGGTGAAGTGTTCTGTTTCGGCGTGGTGCGCTAGAATAGCCACTAGCCACATGCGAGCACTTGAAATGTGGCCGATATGGCAGGCACTGGACTGTTCGTTACTTGCAGTTGGTGGCCATAATTCTGGAAGGAAATTGATGCCTTTCCTGCTGAGTACCTTCAGTCATTGTTTTGGGTCCTATTATGTGCCTGGCCCTGTGCCCTGTTGCCTTATGAATACATTGAAGGGAAATCAGATCCTGAGGGGCTCAGTTAACCCTCTGAGGATGCCAGTGGGTCTAGAGAGATCTCTGCCCCCAACCCAGAGAGGAGACTACAGGGGACAGCAGGTCAGCGAGGGAAGACGCGGCTGCCCCCCGGCCCGGAGGCTGGCCCTTCCACAAAAGACAAGACCGGTTCTTTTCTCCAGGCCGAAGATCAAGCTCACGACTGTCCAAGAGGGAGGTCTCCAGTCTGCTAAGTTATACTCAGGTATGTGTCCTCACGTCCCTTGTGCAGGATTCGGGAATTCCCTTGAGTGGCATCCAGTAAATACTTGTTGAGTGACGGATTTGAAAACTGCTAAGCACACAGAGGGCTTTGAACAACCTCATCCATGGAGGCATTTTCTGCTACATGCCAAGTCTTTTTTTTTTTAATCATAAACATTAATTTTACTCCATTATAAAGTTTTTTACTAAATGCTTCCCAGCATATTTCTGAAATTCTCATTTTCCCTGTCCGGAGGATCCAATTACATTGATAAAGTTTTAATGTAGTAAAATCGCTCCTTTTATTCCTGGAATGAGCCCAACTTGTTTGTGGTGTGTTTTCAAGCTGATTTCCTTTCACATCTATTCATGAATAAAGTGGATGTGTGATTTTTTTTTTTTTTTTATTTCTTGGAATATATTTGTGTCTGGTTTTGATCTCAGGGTTATGTGGCCTCACGGATTTTTTTCCCCTCACGTTGGAAAGAACTTGCCTTAGGGAACTTCTAACAATCATTGCAATGTCTTTTAACGGCTGCTGCAAAGTCAAGGTTTCTACTTGATCAATTTTTTTTCCACCTTAGAGTCTTCCCATAATTTTTTTTTATTCCCGACATCATTTATGCCTTTCTTGTTCTTATTAATCATAGTAGAGTTGGTTTTTTTTTTTTTTTTTTCCAATTTGGTTACTTTTTTGAAAGAGCCGGTGTCCAGCGTTGGGGACAAAGTTACGGACAAGTGTAAATTCACATTCGCACGGCTTCTGTTCTGCTGGAGGGCAACCAGTGGACGCCCAGAGGATGAGCATAAGAGCTGTGTGGATATTTGGGACTGGGTGCTCAGGACACCTGTTTTAGCTCCGGTGGACCATCAGCAGGAGTGGCAACGGAACCTCCGGCCTGAGCGTTTCCTCTGAGTCTGGCCTTGAGTGAGGCCTGTGTTGCTTGATTCTCTTTATATTTCTGTTGTGCTGTAAGAAAAGTACTGTTACAGTTTTTAAAATTTTTTTAACGTTTATTTATTTTTGAGACAGAGACAGAGCATGAACGGGGGAGGGTCAGAGAGAGAGAGGGAGACACAGGATCTGAAACAGGCTCCAGGCTCTGAGCTGTCAGCCCAGAGCCTGACGCGGGGCTCCAACTCACGGACCGCGAGATCATGACCTGAGCCGAAGTCGGCCGCTTAACCGACTGAGCCACCCAGGCATCCCAGTACTGTTACAGTTTTAAAGAGTGAAATGGACTCACTCAAGGCCTCAAAATTGGCAAGTGAAGTGAAAAAATCAAGTTCTTACTATTACATCCAAAACTCAGGCTGCTTACCAGTGCACAGGTTTTTGGGTTTTGCTGTGCAGCATGGGACATGTTCTAGGGGTTCTTCATTGGTTCATCGGTGCCATTTCTTCCTGGTCCTTGTATCAGGAAGCGTCTCCTTTGAGCCTTTGATTTCTCCCACTTAATTGTGCAAATTGACCAGCTCTCCCTGTTAGTCCTAGCCAAATCAGTCTCCCCAAGGTGCAGATCCAGATTGCATTCATACTGTATCTTAGATTTTCTGATTCCACTGTTTTTTTTTGTGTGTGTGTTTTTTTAGTGTGTATTTATTTTTGAGAAGAGGGGGGAGGGGCAGAGAGAGGGAGATGGAGAATCTGAAGCAGGCTCCAAGCTCTGATCTGTCAGCACAGAGCCCGACGAGGGGCTTGAACTCATGGACCGTGAGATCATGACCTGAGCTGAAGTCAGACACTCAACCGACCGAGCCACCCAGGCGCCCCAGGGGTTTTCTTTTTTGATCATGTCTTGAATTTGTGATCCCCAGGGTAAGCCACTGTAATGTCTTATTGGAACAAAATATTTTGAAAATATTTCCAGGTAACTTGGGCCAGTATTGTTTTCAGTACGATTGACTTTTCATTCTTAAACCGTTTGGGGTTATGTCACCTTTTGATAACATTTAAAGTTCATAATGCTTTCATTCATAAAGGATCTGACGGGTGATGGAGATGGCGAAGGGGAAGACGGGGATGGCTCTGACACTCCAGTGATGCCAAAACTCTTCCGTGAAACCAGGACTCGGTCTGAAAGCCCAGCTGTAAGTCCCCCACTTCTGAGCCCAGGCACTTCCAACCAGACATAGGCCTGCATAAACACACACACACACACACACACACACACACACACACACACACAAAACCAAAAAATGGTCTTGCATCCTCCAGAGAGAACTTTGGAGAGAGAGGTGAATACATGTTTTGAAAGTGGAGAATGACAGACAGCAAGGCTCACGGATAGTCAGTGAAGGTCTTCTCTCCCGTGGTAGTGTTTCAGGTGTTTCAGCTCTTTTCGGACACTCCTGGCTGCAAGTGCCCGAGAAATGCCTATTCCCTCTGGGACTCATTTCTGTAAGTGGGGTCTGTGACTTAGTGTGTGGTGTGGAAACAGGTAGGCGATCGTTGCTAGTGGCCTCCCACCCCATTAGAGAACAGGCTGATGCTCGAGGACCGTGGCGGGTCTAGTTTACAGTCTCCCCCAGCATATGATGGAGGTCATCCCCATTACAGAGGACAGAAGGATCTGGTAACTAACCCAAGGTTAAACATTGATTCTTGCGTGCAGGATTCGAATACAGGAGTGCACCACCCAAGCTCATGCCACTTTGAGAAAGGAGCCTAAGGGCTTCTCATCCAGCTGCTTGATCCACTACCTTCCAGAAGAAGACAACAGTCACTCTAATGCTTTGGGGGGACAAAATGTTTGGTTTGGGGTAAACGATGTTATTTTCCATTCAATCTGCAGGTGCCAGTTGCCTCTGACGGGCAGTGCGGGATCTGCTGTGGACCATCGGCAGCCCTGCTGGCACCCTACCCCTTCCCCCAGTAACAGGGGAGTTTCTGGGGGAGATCCTTTCAGCCCAGAGTCCTTCCCTGCTTACCCCCCACCTCTTCACTTCTGGGGACTTGAGGTGACCCCTCAAGTCCGAAACTCCATGCCTGTAGTCACCAAAGGCCTCCTGCTTATCCTCTCTTGCTTCCAGGTCCGAACCCGAAATAACAACAATGCCTCCAGCCGTGAGAGGCACAGGCCCTCCCCACGCTCCACCCGAGGCCGGCAGGGCCGCAGTCACGTGGATGAGTCCCCCGTGGAGTTCTCAGCTACCAGGGTTGGTTCCCCGGACACCCCCAGTCTCTTAAGTGGAAGATCCGCCTCTGTCACTGTGCCACTGAAAGCAGCCGGCGTTTAACCTATATCTGTTCCTCACACTCAGCACCTTTTCAGGGTCTTGCCTTTCCTTTCGCTCCCGGGTGCTGGGTAAGCTTCTCTCCTGGCCTGATCCTGGATGGAACCCTGGTGGAATGTGAGAATTCCCTGTTGACTGGGTTCTTGCTCCTCCTTGGGAATGAGTTCAACTCCACTGACTCCAGAACTGTTTTGTCTCGCTAGTATCTTCACTGACTGTCTTGAGGCAACCCCAGTGGTCACAACAATTCTCCACTCCTGTTGCAAGGCTGGGCACACAATAAGCATTTAAGGAAACCAGTGGCCCTCTCTGAGCTTGGCTCTGGAATCTCTAGACATCACTCATGCTTACTCTGCCTTTGTCCTATCTGTCATGATTCTGTCCCTGTTCTGATGGAGGTTGCTTTTTCCCACCACTCAAGGGGTGCTCACTCGTTCCTGGAAAACCGTCCTTGGTGGTGTCTGTTCTCAACTCACACCTTCACGCTTCAGGCTTGACCGGGATCCAACTGGGGGGAACACCGGTCTCCGGTCACCTGCCTGGTTTGCTGTGGCCCAAGATCTGTGTCCTTCTGTCCACAGTCCCTGAGGCGGCGGACAGTATCCTTGGCAGGCACACCGTGGCCGTCCCCCGCCAGCCCCTACCTCACCATTGACCTCACAGATGATGATGTGATGCCCCAGAGCAGCAGTACCCCCTACGCCCGCCTGGCCCAGGACAGCCAGCAGGAGAGCTTGGAGTCCCCGCAGGTGGACGCGGAGGGGACAGATGCCGACAACACCGAGTATCAGGTACCACTGGGAAGGCCTACGTAGTAGGGAAGGGCAGCCACTCACCCAGAGGAGCCTACTCCCACGTCTTTTATTGGTCACATCTATTCTAATATTTGAATTTCTTTTCCATATACACCAGTCCTTCCTTCACCCTACTTAACTGCCAGACATAATTCAAACACCTAATTGATTTCCCGAACATCACATTTGTACCCCCAAATAAGTGTACCCTGTTTGTACATGCTTCTGTTTGTCCTGTTTTACGTACAATTGGAGACCAGCCATTTTCACTTATTAGGAACTGGAGTTGTCTCACTTTCTTGTCTATAACCCATCTAGTGTAGAGTTCATAATTAACCAGTTGGGCCCAATTATTTCACTCCAGCATTGCTGCATATATACATCCGTGTCTGCCTATATCATGTAGATAACATTTTTTTCTTATGTATATCAGAGTATAGGTATATTTTCATAACTTGTTTTCATGGGCATCTCACATTTTATGGTAAGCTTTTTATGTGCAAACATCCATAATTTTTTTTTGCATTTCAATGCCTTTGTAATAACCTGTGAAATGGCCTGTGTTGGGAATACCCAGTGATTGTCATTATTTACTCTCAGGTTATGTTCTGTGAGTTTTCAGTCGGCAACTTTCATTCCTAGATACTAGGTTAAATGTATTTGTGAAATGTTGTAAATCTAATATAATTCCATGTTCCTATCAAATAACCAAACTGGTCCCTTATTTTCAAGGGGTTCAAACTCATAGTTTTAATTTTTTTAAAGTAATCCTTGTACCCAATGTGGGGTTCAAACTCACAGCCTCAAGAATCAAGCGCCCCTCAGCTGGGCACTTGTTTTTTAATATTTATTTTTGAGAGAGACCCCATGAGAGCATGGGGGAAGAGGCAGGGAGAGGGGGACAGAGGATCTAAAGTGGGTTCCACGCTGACAGCAGAGAGCCTGTGGGGCTCCAAGTCACCAGGAGATGGAGATCATGACCTGAGCCGAGGTTGTACCTAGGCTCCCAGGGGCCCCCATGCTGGGCACTTTGGAGGGAGCCCCAAGTTGGTCCCTCAGCAGTGGCCATTGGGGTCAGTGGGGTGGGCAGGACTTTTCCTTGGCCCAGGCAGTCTGTCTCATTGGGATTCTTTCTTGTGGTTCTTCCTTCTAGGATGGGAAGGAGTTTGGAATAGGGGACCTTGTGTGGGGAAAGATCAAAGGCTTCTCCTGGTGGCCTGCTATGGTGGTGTCATGGAAGGCCACCTCTAAGCGACAGGCCATGTCCGGCATGCGGTGGGTCCAGTGGTTTGGTGACGGCAAATTCTCCGAGGTGAGTCCGGTGCAAGGTAGGCTCCCGGGCCACAGACCTGCAGTGTTTTCCTCCCTTCCTTGTACGCTTGATGTTTTACGATAAAAGGCCCGTGATTGCTTTCTCCAGATGGATGAGGCTATTTGACTCAGTATGTCTAGGAAGGATAAAAATTTCTTGTTAAATAGCATAAACACATATTTAGGGTCTCATGGGGCTTAGAGCTCTGTCTGCTCTTCTAGGAGACAAAAAGCTGGAACGTTCTCTGAATCCACTTGTGGCCACTTGTGCTCTCTTTTTTACTTTTTATGGATTCCTGTGGAATTGGGAATGGCCACTTGGGTAAGCACCCTCAAAGATCTTTGGAGAAGCTTAGAAGAGACAGGAAGGGTGGTCTCTGCCTCTGAGTATCATTTAGCCCTGGAGGCATGTGGGGAGGAGCATGTCTGGCTGGGCCTAGGGTCACCTGGTGACAGTTCTGAAAAAGTTCAACTCAGAGTACCGACTTCAGAGTTTGTTGATTATGTTCTTTTTGTTGCTGATGATATATATATCATCTAATGTTTTATATATATAGATTATATATATCTAATTTTGGTATGATTAACATGATTATGTTCTTTTTGTTGGTGATATATATATCTAAGGTTTATTTTATTTTTGAGAGATAGAGTGGGAACAGGGGAGGGGCAGAGAGAGAGGGAGACGCAGATTCTGAAGCAGGCTCCAGGTTCTGAGCTGTCAGCGCAGAACTTGACACGGGCTCGAACCCACGAACCGTGAGATCACGACCTGAGTGGAACTCAGATGCTTAACCTATGGAGCCACACAGACGCCTCTTGTTGCTGACATTAACCACTTTATGTTCTTTCTTGATGAGAGTCTGTGGGACAATAGCTGTGTTGGGCATGAATCAGCCACTTTTGATTTCTTACCTGTCCAAAGCACACTATGAGATCTCAGGTTTTGATGAGAATAGTGTAGGCAATACTTTGCCTGGGATGGTCTCTTTTCAAAATGTTACTCCAACCGTCAGCACGTCCAGAGGTTAGATGAGGAACAACAAGCTGGGCTGGGATGGAGGCAGATGTGGTAATGGAGGGCCATTCAGTACGTCTGTGTGATTCAGCATCAAGTTGAGGTTCTGTTTTTTTCCCACGATTTGGGCTTCCTCGGGATCATTTGCCATAAACACATTGAAATTCCCAATAGGCAGGACAAGGAGGATTTGAGTCCCCCTGGTAGGCAGAATACACGTAGATACTCTGTTTGACCAGCAGAGGGAGCAGGTTAACAAATGTCCTGGGCTTGTGCTCTTTCTGAAGCCTCTAACTGAAGGATGTGGGCTATGAGTTCTGTGAAATGAAGCAGCAAGGATTGTTTGTAACTGCTTTGGCCCAGTGAGACACAAATTGAGCTTTGCAAGGCTGGTCTGATGTTAGTAAGATGATGTGGGGGGGCTACTAGCATTATAGGGTAGGGTTGCAGTGCAGGTCTTGGTGTTTGGGGTACACATTGCATGCAATAGAGCAGTTCAGGACTGGGAACAGCACTGGTGTTTTCAATGTACAATCACACCGACCCCTAATTTCTTTTAAATGCTTTTTTTTGAGGGGCGCCTAGGTGGCGCAGTCGGTTAAGCGTCCGACTTCAGCCAGGTCACGATCTCACAGTCCGTGAGTTAGAGCCCCGCGTCAGGCTCTGGGCTGATGTCTCAGAGCCTGGAGCCTGTTTCCGATTCTGTGTCTCCCTCTCTCTCTGCCCCTCCCCCGTTCATGCTCTGTCTCTCTCTGTCCCAAAAATAAATAAAAAACGTTGGAAAAAAAATTAAAAAAAAAAATGCTTTTTTTTGAAAGCTTATTTTGAGACAGAGAGAGAACTCAAGTGGGGAGGGGCAGAGAGAGAGATGGCGAGGGAATCATAAGCAGGTTCTGCAGTGTAAGCACAGAGCCTGACGCGGAACTCAACTCAAAAACTGACATCGTGACCTGAGCCCAAATCAAGAATAGGACGCTTAGGCGACTGATCCACTCAGCAGCCTCCCCCCCCCCCCGGTCCCCGCCCCCCGGCCAGTTTTTTATACGTGGTGGCAATTCCCTGCCATGGAAGGTCAGGATTAGAGGTATAAGCGCAAAACGGAAATTGGCATGACAGAGAGCATGCGCTGTGGGGAACCAGACATCACCTGTCTTTCAGTGCTAATCAGCATCCCAGGACAGGAGTTTCATCCCCTCCCTTTGGCGGCCTGATTAGTTCATGCAGGCCCTGGAGACTTGGGGAATATATGGGTATTTAGCCCCAATGGAAGGCACATATCAACAAATCAACATAACTAGAAAGTGCTTACTTTTGCCACACTATTCTCTAAACATGTACATTAAATTCCCTTAATAAAACGCTAAATAGTTAATCTCAGCTGTCATTTGTCATGCTCATGAAGGAGGGAAGGACATGTACAAAAGCACCAATATTAGAACATCCACTGTGCATGTCAACACTGAGATGGGGCCCACACAAGGGACCTGTGGGTCATTTGGTCTCAGAACATAACACAAATACGGGGCGCATCCTCCATTTGGAGAATCCTACTTTCTCCCATTTGGAGTGTCATGTTCACTGTGCTTCTGGCTATAGGGTATGTCAGAGGCTGTGTACCAGTTCTGTTTTCTACTTTCTCTAACCTCCTTTTCAGTCTGTGAACATGATCCCCAGGAATAAGCCTGGGAGAGATACAGGCTGCAGACGGGTGTTGATGATGGCTTTCTCTTTCAGGTGTCTGCAGATAAGCTAGTGGCCCTGGGGCTGTTCAGCCAGCACTTTAACCTGGCGACCTTCAATAAGCTGGTGTCTTACAGGAAGGCCATGTACCATGCTCTGGAGGTAACATGGTGGTGGGTGGTGGGGGTCTGGACCCAAGAGCAGAGTTAAAGCAAGTGACGTACAGAAAGCCAGCTCAGGCCACAGCACAGCCAGTGCTAGCATGGAGGGGACACATGAAGTGCGTGCAAATATGACAGTAGCCTGATGATTGAGAAGAAAAGGAAGGGATTTGAGACTTCCATGCCTTCCCGGCTCTACGCCCCCTCCTCCGTGTACTGCTAGAGGGGGGGAAGAGCACTGGGAGGTGGGAGACCATATTCCTATCTGTCGAGCTTTTCCAGAGCCTCAAAAGCTGCTGGAGAGCAGCTGAGGCCTCTTCCCCTTGTCTGTGGGGGATCCACCAGGCTGTCATTCCCTTTTCCTTGACGTGGAAAGAAAATGGCCAGTGGCCTCGGTCCAGCATTTGTGAGCCAGGCTTTGCGCTTATATGACCTGTAAAACATCATAGTGCTTCTGTAATAGGACTTAACACTTGATGTCTCCCCAGCTTCATTGGGGAAAAAAAACACAAGAAATCTGGAGCTTTCTTAGAGGCAATGAGACTGTGCTGTGGCTGATGCCTCTCCTATATCTAAAAGTGACAGAGCCAATTCTGATCCCTCTAGCCTCTGAGAGGGAGCTGACCACTCAAAGCCCAATGGGGAAGAGATGCTCTTTGGTGCCTGCATGGAGAGACTTCATTCTCTGCATGGCCTCCTGCCTGCCTGTCTCCGTACACAGGCACACCCCCCGCCCCCAACCCCAGTCACATACCATAGCCCAGGACAGCTGCTAGGCTATGAAAGGGGCCAGTGTGAAGAGGAATGCAGACCCCCGCTGGGTGAATCCCTGGGTGTGGCCTGGAAAGCATCCACCCCTCCTGTTCATCCCGCCTCTTTATCTCCACAGAAAGCCAGGGTGCGGGCTGGCAAAACCTTCCCCACCAATCCTGGTGACTCCTTGGAGGACCAGCTGAAGCCCATGTTGGAGTGGGCCCACGGGGGTTTTAAGCCCACCGGGATCGAGGGCCTCAAACCCAACAACAAGCAACCAGGTGGGATTGGGCCCCTGGGCAGCACCCACCATCAGCTGCTGGTGGGGACAGTCTTGGGAGATGCAGTCACCCCTTGCTGCCACCTACCCTACCCCGGCTTCCCAGCGAGCTGGCAGCCCTGGTGCGCTTTCACCCTGTGAACCGCCAGGGAAGCTGGAAAAGTGAATAGGCCAGCCTTTTCCAGCTTCCCTGGTTACCCTTCTTGCTAAAGGTCAAGTATGCGTAATCGGGATTGAGTCTGTTGCAGAAACTTGAGTAAATAGAAGGCCAAGACGGAATTGTCACTGATGCCCTTTTATAAATTTCTCTTACAAGTTTTTGCATATTTATTTTGAGAGAGAGAGAGCACACTTGCGAGAGTGAGAAGGGCAGAGAGAGAGGGAGAGAGAATCCCAAGCAGGCTCCGCTCTGTCAGCAGCACAGAGCCCCATTTGGGGCTTCATGTCACAAACTGAGATCATGACCTGAGCTGATACCAAAATGGGTGTTTAACTATTTGAGCCACCTAGCTGCCCCATTAGTGCCCTTTTGTTTAAAAAGGAAAACAATAATTAAGCTATGCTTACTGTAGAAAACGTGGGAAGACTTAACCCTTCCCCAAACCCCACAGGCCACCTCCATTCAGAAGGCAGCATCATCCATGCTAAAGGTTTGACCGGCACCGTATTTCCTCTCTAGGTGTGGTTTCACATTGTCACTCCCAGGAATCCCAGATGTCTGAAATCCAGGATTTTATTTGTCTTAACAATCCATACGTTTAACATAGTATTTTCTGTTTTGTTTTGTTTCCCTCTCCCCACAAATAAGTGGTTAATAAGTCGAAGGTGCGTCGTGCAGGCAGTGGGAAGTTAGAATCGAGGAAACACGGTACTCCCTTCCCGTATTTTGACTATGCACTGTTTTCTCTGCACTTTCTTTCAATTTCTTGCATATACAGTGGTCACTGGGAACGAATCCAATCTGTTAAAAAGTCAACCTGAGCTCACACCTACCCCTTCACTCCCATCCCTCACAACTGCCCTCCAGGTTAACGCTGTTGGGTGTGCACACCCTCCCAGACTTTTCTATACACTAGTTGGATTCCTGCTTTCCCTTAATTTCTCAACTCTAATGGTATGTGCACCGTCAAATGTAATTTTGTCACTAAAGGGTTCTTACGATTTCTGATGACTATAATTTTCCTTTACCATGCTCCTTATAGATATTTACAGGTTGAATAAAAATATAAAAGGAATGTATAGAAACAGAAACAATGGCCATATAATATAATTTAAATTTGTTCTGGTAGCAACGTTGGAGAGAATACAAGAAACAGGTGAAATTAATATAAATCATGTACTTAATCTAATATTTCCAACATTTTGGCATTTCTAAGTCAATATAAAAATTATGAGTTTGGATTTTTCTAAATCTATATTTTTACATGTCTTATGATATCTCAATTTGTGTGCTGAATTTTTCATTAGAAATAAGTGATATATTTTTTAGAGATGTCCGAGTTCCAAATGAGCTGTTTGGTTGGCTTAATTGGGCAGGGTTTTTTTTTTTTTTCTTTTTAAGTTATGTAAGTATTCTCACCCCATGTGGGACTTGATTCCATGACCCCGAGATCAAGAGTGCCCTTCCTACTGAGCCAGCCAGCCTCCTTCAATGGGCGGTTGTTAAATTTACATCAAAATTAAGTATAAAATGCCTTTGCTGAGTCAGCACAAGTCACATCTCAAGTGCTCAGTCACTACCTGTGGCTGTTAGCCAGCGTGCTGCACATCAGAGGCCAGGCTTTGTCTGATGTTCCCGGTGCTGGGTCTATGGGGATGTATTCTCTTATACTCCTGGCTGTTTAAACCCCTGTAAATAAATACAGAGTGAGGGATTTTGAATTCCTCTGACTTGTCCATAGAGGGGCGGTCGGGCACGCAGTGTGGACCCATGTCATGGCCCAGGTGCGGCTGGCACCCAGGCATGGTCCTGTCCTGGGGTCACGGTTTCCCCGCACCCCCCTTCGCCCCCACACCCCAGCCACGGCTGCCATCTCCTCACCTTTCCCAGAGAACAAGACCCGAAGACGCACAGCCGATGACTCGGCCACCTCGGACTACTGCCCCCCACCCAAGCGCCTCAAGACAAACTGCTATAACAATGGAAAAGACCGAGGAGAGGAGGACCAGAGTCGAGGTGACTGTGGGGCGGTGAGGAGGCTGGTGGCCTGAGCTCACCCACTTGGGGGGGTGGGGGGGTGGGGACAGGACGGAGGGCCGTTCAGCAAGCGAGTGTGGCTTAGCTGATGAGTAACAGGCTACCTGACGCCATGTCCCATCTGCTCTTTTCTCAACAGAACAAATGGCTTTGGATGTTAGCAACAACAAGGGTAGCCTGGAAGGTAATGTACTCTCCTTTGTAGTGGTCTTCCTTCTTGCCCTGAGTAGTGCTAGGATGTACCCTGGCCTGTTTATCTGCCCTGTGGGAGTTTAACCCAGTGCTCTGTGCCTTGACCTTGGGCTGGGGTGCGGACATCTTAGTTGCTACATTTAATGCAGTGAATTGTCTGACTTTCACAGAGACTGATCCTACCCCCTTGAGTATGTAGGAAGGGGAGGGTTGGCAGTTTGTCCTCAGGGAACTCCAAACGAAACCATGACCTATGACATCTTTAGTCTTTCTCAGCGAAGAGCCAGAATGGGATTTGAGGTAAAAGGCAGACAGACTTCACCACCATCACTCTCTCAGGCTAACTCTGGTCCATTTGTCCTGGCTGGGAACGAGCCCCTGGAATTGCCCAGAATGTATCTGAAGGAATTCAGAATGTTTGAGGATGGATGGACTCTCTCTTGCTTCCTCAGCCTGATGTCCGTTAGTCAGCAAATAACTTTTTGAGTGGTTCTCTCAGTGCTGGGTAGGAAAACAACCGCTCCTGACCCACAGCGCTCTGGGGAGAGCTCAGGTTTGGAGCAGTCCCTGACAGTCCCGGAAACCTTGGCCCGCCATCCTCCTATCCCCCAACACTCTGTCACCCATCTGGGCTTCCTGGCTGGGGATGCTTGGTCTCAGGCACTTTAATGACCCTGCCCACATGGTCAGTGATGTGGGCCATTCCTGACCTGCTGAAATGAGGGGAGGCAGAATATCCTAATGGGAAGGGACCAATGTCCTGAAATCATGACCAGATGACAAGCGATGGGCATTTTTTTTTTAAAGATTATTCATTTTGAGAGAGAGAGAGAGAGAGAGCAGAGAGAGCGTGCACAACTGGGAGAGGGGATCAGAGGGGAGAGGGAGAATCCCAAGCAGACTCCATGCTGTCGGTGCCCAGCCTGACCCGAACGCAGGGTCGATCTCACAAACCGTGAGATCATGACCTAAGCCCAAATCAAAAGATGCTTAACTGATTGAGCCACCCAAGAGCCCCTCACGTTCCTCTTTAAAGAGTCTCGGGAGTTTTCAGGCCAGGCCCTCCCAAGAACATCCCACTGCTAGAGTGGCCCCTGCTCGGTGTCCTGCCTCAGGTCTTCCATTTGGGCCTTGCCTCTGCCCATCTCATGGGACTTCCTGCCTGGGGCTATGGTTCTGGCCTCTCCCCATCTCTGGAATGGGGACTGTGGGCGCTGCGACTTTGAAGTGTTGCTGAAAGGAACAAAGCGTGAGGAGTTACTTAGCCAGCATGGAGTACGTAACTAGAGCGGTTAGACTCCAGGCTTCCACTGTGCTGTTGTGACCCTACTTGCCAAAAGCTGCATCCCTGTCTTTCTTACAGATAGCTGTCTGTCCTGCGGTAGGAAAAACCCTGTGTCCTTTCACCCTCTCTTTGAGGGTGGGCTCTGCCAGACATGCCGGGTAAGTCCTAACCTGGGGCCTTCCTGCCCCTTCCCCACTGCACTTCCCTGTACTGGCCCAGAGGAAAGCACCCACGTGTTGGCAATAGAGAAGCCTCTGTTGCAACCCCTGCTCTGAGCGTTAGGTGCTGCAGAGGGAGGCCATCCTGCAGCGGCACGCAGACCCCTGCTGGGGTCCCTGGACAGGACACCAAGCCACCCGTCATCTGTTCTGTGGCTGCGTCCTAGGGCCTCAGCCAGTGAGCCAGCGGGACCTGGTGGTCCCTGATCTCTGAATTAATGGACGTTTCTCTCTGGCCGCCAGGACCGGTTCCTCGAGCTGTTCTACATGTACGACGATGATGGCTATCAGTCCTACTGCACTGTGTGCTGTGAGGGCCGTGAGCTGCTTCTGTGCAGCAACACGAGCTGCTGCCGGTGAGCATGGGCCATGGGCTGCGGGCCTGGTCTGTGGCCCTGAGGGATCCGAGGCCATGGTGCTGAGCCCAAGCCAGTATCCCACAGGGGCATGGTCATCGTGTCCTAAAGTAGAACTGGGGTGTAGGGATGGGCTTTAGAAACATAGATCTGTGAGGGGGTGCCTGGGTGGCTCAGTCAGTTGAGCATCTATCTTTGGCTCAGGTCATGATCCCACAGCTTGTGAGTTCAAGCCCCGTGTAGTCAGCCTGCTTCGGATTCTGGGTCTCCCTCTCTCTGCCCCTCCCCCACCCCCACTCATGTGCTGTCTCTTCCTCAAATATAAACCTTAAAAAGAAAAGAAACATAGGTCTGTGAGGGTGGGCGTGGCCCCCTGGAGATGGGCCATTTCTGGTGGGGAGCTTTTCTGTGCAAAGAACCTGTGGGCTGAGGTTGCATGGGCATCCAAGGAAGAGGTTAGCGCAGCCCAGATCATGACCCCGTGCCTTCTAACCCACAGGGAGGCACAACTGGGGCCCCAGGAAGGTTTCAGGCAATCCGTTGCTCTCTCTAGGGAAGGTGGGGTATGTAGGAGGGCTGCCCGGTGGCTAAGGCGGCCCCCCCTTGGCTACCTGGCACAGGTGCTTCTGTGTGGAGTGCCTGGAGGTGCTGGTGGGCACAGGCACGGCAGCAGATGCGAAGCTGCAGGAGCCCTGGAGCTGCTACATGTGCCTCCCACAGCGCTGTCACGGCGTCCTGCGGCGCCGGAAGGACTGGAACATGCGCCTGCAGGCCTTCTTCACCAGCGACACGGGGCTCGAATACGTAAGCCACAGGCTTCTTCCCCCAGCACCAACCCACCCCAAGCGCGCTTTGGAAGTCTGTCAGCAAGAGTTAATGGAAAAGATGCGTTGTCCGGACGAGCGTTTGAGAGCCTCAGACCACATCCTCTGCACAGTTCTCGAGCTTCTCTAGGGCTCTCTCTCCCCTCCTCTGTGGCCTCTCATTGATTGAAGGAATGGTTATAGAACTAACCAAGCCTTAGCCTTAGTGGAACTGAAGAGGGAAGGGAAGCCTGTGACTTAACTCTTAAGTCTTAGTGGAACTGGGCTCCTTTCTGCAGTCCATGGAGGGAGGCTCCAGGTCATTCCTGGACAGGGTAACGTGTTTCTGTGTGTGTGTGTATCTGTACCAAAGTCGCATCTGTGTTCATGTCTAAGGGTAGAGTGGCCATTCTGTGCCAGAGCTCCCGAGGGGATCCCAGCTAAGAAGCTGCAGACAGAGCACAGGGCTTGTGACTCTCAGAGGAAGGTCAGCCCTCCCCTCCACCAGAGGTTGAGTCTTCCCCCTGCACCTTGACCTCCATGACCTCCTTCTTTAACCTGGCAGGAAGCCCCCAAGTTATACCCTGCGATTCCCGCAGCCCGAAGGCGGCCCATTCGAGTCTTATCCCTGTTTGATGGAATTGCAACAGGTGAGTTTGGAGTTCACCTAGGGATGCTCACCTGCTCCAGGTGTCCCGTCATCAATGCTAAGAAAACCCCCTGGGATGACCTGTTGGTCACTTGTCCTCAGAAAGCCACTGACTCTTTGTTTCTCTCCTCAAACCTCTCCCACCATTTCACCTATCTGGCCCTCCTTTGGGCCTTTCGAAGACAAGTATATCTTAGCTGTGTTGTATTTTGTATTATGCACAAGTATCTTGGACAGTGATTTTCCATTCCATAAGCATAGATCTGTTGGAGGTGAATTAGGCAGTTCTGAGTATCTGTAGTCTTGGTTCCCTTCCACATCCCCAGGTTGCCCAAGTATAGAATGAGCACAAGCCAACGTGCGTGTTGGTCCTGGAAAGTTGGCCCAATTTAACTCATTTAATCCTCAAAGCCACCCTGTGATGCATTGTTAGGAACATCTCCATATTACCAGAGCAGGAAGAAGTAGAAATGAGCTGCTGTGCAGTTCGCATCATTTGTACTTCATGTGTGTACTTTGGTGTCCAGATTCCCAACTCAGTGACAGCTTTTAATGACTGGGTCCGGTCATTACTGGTAGCTTTTCTCCACTCTGTTGGGCCTTATAAAGACTTGTTTGTGTCGGCACAGATAACCCATAGTAGGACTGAGCCTTGGCCATGCCACCAGACCTTAAGAGTTTTCTGAACATGGTTTTGGTGAGGATTCCTGTCCGTGTGTCTGTGTTTGACTGTGCTGGGTGGTAGGTGCTGGAGTCTTGGCTAGATCCTGCCGGTGGGTTATGCCAGTTATCCATACATTTTCTTCATGAAACTCCACAAACCAGGGAGCCTGGTGTGGCCAGTGTGTGCTTTCTGTGCCATCCGCCCGAGTTCTCGAGGACAGCCATGTCCTTGCCGGGTCTGGTCTGAGCTCTAGAGATGGCTTAGAATCAACTGCAGGGAGGGCCCCTTGGAGGACAACCCTAACGTGGTTTCTGTCCCTGACGCCCTGTAGGGTACTTGGTCCTGAAAGAATTGGGCATCAAAGTGGAGAAGTACGTCGCCTCCGAAGTGTGTGAAGAATCCATTGCTGTTGGAACTGTCAAGCATGAGGGCAACATCAAATATGTGAATGACGTCAGGAACATCACAAAGAGAAATGTGAGGGCTGCCTGCACCCCTGCTGGGCTCTGCCCCACCCCCTCTTCCTCCTTCAGCACTGAGCCCCACAAGTCCTTATGGCTATGTGGTCCCCTTCTCCATGCCCAGGGCTATGGTAGAAGAGAGAACCTGGGCTTACGTCAAGCTCTAGTACCAAGATCCACAAGTTGGAAATTATTCATAAAGATTTAGATCTTAGCGTGTCTGCAGCATTAGGTCTTCCTGGGTCATTAATGGAGTTGGGGGACATAAATGACCAAACAAGATTCTAGTAGTGGGTTCTTTCTTTCTTTCTTTCCTTTCTTTTTTCTTTCTTTCTTTCTTTCTTTCTTTCTTTCTTTCTTTCTTTCTTTCTTTCTTCTTTCTTTCTTTCTTTCTTTCTTTCTCTTTCTCTTTCTTCCTTCCCTCCCTCCCTCCTTTCTTTCTTTCTTTCTTTCTTTCTTTCTTTCTTTCTTTCTTTCTTTCCTTTCTTTCTTTCCTTTCTCTTTCTTTCTTTCTTTCTTTCTTTCTTTCTTTCTTTCTTTCTTTCTTTCTTGTAGGCTCCACACCCTTTGTGGGGCTTGAACCCACAGGCCTGAGAGCAAGAATCTCATATTCCACTGACTGAGCCAGCCTGGTGCCCCTAGAAGTGGGTTTTCTCAGGGCACCTGGGTGATGCTGTCAGTTAAGCATCTGATGGCTCACATCATGATCTCATGGTTTATGAGTTTGAGTCCCAAATCAGGTCTGTGCTGACAGCAGGGAGTCTGCTTAGAATCCTGTCTCTACTTATTTCTCTCTGCCCTTTTCTGTCTTTCTCAAAATAAATAAACTTAAAAAAAATGGGTTTTCTTGATAGTTGCTTGGAACCTAGTCTGCATCCTTCCATCGTCACCTCCATCCCTCCCCTAAGAGTGTTTTTCTTTCACAGATTGAAGAATGGGGCCCCTTTGACTTGGTGATTGGTGGAAGCCCATGCAATGATCTCTCAAATGTGAACCCAGCCAGGAAAGGCCTGTACGGTGAGTATCCCAGCTGACCCTATGTCACCTGAGTGCTGGTTCAGGAGGAGTGGTCTAAGAAAGAACTATTTGTTTCTGGCCAACCTTACCTCTTGGCTCTTTCCTTGTCCATAGTAAATCCTGTCCCCCAGAGATACCAGTAAATACTGCACTGCTGATGCCCATGTCCTTAGTCATTCCAAAAGACTGCAGGTAGGAAGACTGTAGGGTATCAGCTGTAGTCAGGTGATCCCTGGGGAACCCACTGGTCTCACTATGGAGGGGTGGGCTGAAGGATTTGAACCTGGCTCTGCCATCTTGTTTTGTGGGCTCAGAGGGCACCGGCCGGCTCTTCTTTGAGTTCTACCACCTGCTGAATTACACACGCCCCAAAGAGGGTGACGACCGGCCCTTCTTCTGGATGTTTGAGAATGTGGTAGCCATGAAGGTCGGTGACAAGAGGGACATCTCTCGTTTCCTAGAGGTAAGGGACCTGGGGTCCTGAGTATCCAGAGTGCATGGGTGGGTGAGTCCTGCTGGCATTGGGTTGGGTTGGGTGTTTCCACTTTGGGGAATGACTTTGGGTTCTAGATGGAGGACATGGCTAAATCCAAAAATCTAAAACTAACGGAGTCAGGTGGGTTGATTCTTTTTAGTACATGGAAGACAATTTGATCTCGACCTCACCCTGAATCCCCCTGAAGTCTGATGATGAAATCCTCATCTCCCTACTTTTAGAAGCCTCAGGGGATTTGACTAAACTTTTTCACTCTGGGGTCATTTTTCTCCTCCCCGTTCTGAGAACTGCTGTTTTAAGGGGCTGCCAGCAGTTCGTTGACACAATATCATCAAGCATTATAGTAAATGCTTTTTATGCATTTAATTCCTTTTCTCCCAACTTTATAGCTTGTGGTCAGCTAGAGAGGTTATAGAACTGGCTCCTTAGTTCCCTCATGGTGTGTGAACCTGGCAGAGGGCTGACGGAAGCCATATTTTGCCAAAACTGTATTCCTGCACCCACCTTCCAACTTGACAGATTTCAGTTTTGAGCTACTTTTACTCCCTGTACATATAGCACATTCTGTAATTATCTGGCTTGTCCGAGGGTATATCCTCTCTTCGAACCTGCAGGTCCGGTCGGGTGTCTCTTGCCACCATTAATATCTGGGCACTTCTGTCTTCCAGCCAGATTCTTACCATTTTTTTAAAGTTTATTTATCTTGAGAGAGAGAGAGCGCGAGCAGGGGAGGGACGGAGAGGGGGAGAGAAGGAATCCCAAGCAGACTCCATGCTATCAGCATGGAGCCTGATGCGGGGCTCGATCCCACAACTGTGAGATCAAGACCTGAGCTGAAATCAAGAGTCAGACTTTTAATAGACTGAACCACCCAGGCGCACCCAGCTGGATTCTTGATGGGAATTGGTCTTTCCTCTTGCTGAGGGGAACCATGCCTCTTCTGTAGCAGAGGCTGCCCTGTCACCTGCCCCGGTCAAGCCCCACCCTGGCTTACACCTGAATACTGACATGAGCTCCCAGCTACTGCCCTTCTCTCTGCAGTGTAACCCAGTGATGATCGATGCCATCAAAGTGTCTGCTGCTCACAGGGCCCGCTACTTCTGGGGCAACCTGCCTGGAATGAACAGGTAACAAGGGGCTCAAGCTGGGTCAGGTAACGGCCGAGTTAAATGTAACTAATGGTGTGAGCCCTAACTGTGAAGTCTTGTGACCCAGAGAATCATTCAAACCTTCTAGAAAGCACCGAATCTGCTGAGAAATGGCCCCAGCTGGGATTCAGACTGGTGTCGTGGTTGATGCCTGTTGGGAAGTACAGCAACTACATGGAAATCGGAGGCCAGGATTCCTTAGTCTTCTCTGACTTGTTCCCACTCTGCCCATGGGGCAGGTTCTTAAAAGTGCCTGGAGCTGGGATAGAGCAGACTGCTAATGCCCCACCTGTTCTCCCAGTTGGTATCCAATTGGGAAATAAAAGTAAATTGTTAGATGAAGTGATCCCTGGATGAGGCCTGTGGTGACCAGCCAGGTGGCAGAACTGTGCTAACCTGTCTCCTTTGGATTTTCTTAATCAAGAGTTTTCACAACTTTTTATCAGTCTTTTCATGTTCAAAGCCACAAAGTAAACGGCATTGCTGAGGATTCGTTATCTCCTATATGTGGTTTCCAGGAGAACAACCTGCTGATTAAGATACACAATGTGATGGTTAATGTGACATCCCAGACTTGCAAATGAGTTGAGCTTAAAGAAATTTCTCCTTTAGAAAGAAGGACTGAAAGCATAATAACTTTCAGGCATTTAGCAAAGTGTGAACAGAGGGGAGAAGGGCTGGAATAGCTTGTAGGATTTCTGTTGGGTAGGCTGTGTTTTTATTTGGCTGATCAGCCAGTGAAATGGAAAATGTCCATGTCTGGATGAAGTGGGCTTTTTCTTTCTTTTTTTTTTTTTTAACGTTTGTTTATTTTTGAGACAGAGACAGACAGAGCATGAACGGGGGAGGGTCAGAGAGAGAGAGGGAGACACAGAATCTGAAACAGGCTCCAGGCTCCGAGCTGTCAGCACACAGCCTGACGCGGGGCTTGAACTCATGAACCGCGAGATCATGACCTGAGCCGAAGTCAGACACTTAACCGACTGAGCCACCCAGGAGCCCCTGAAGTGGGCTCTTTCACTCAACACTTGAGCCCTCTGTGCCAGCCACTGCTGTGTGTGCTGCCAGCTTAGTGGTATGCACATTAGATGTCAGTCGCAGCTCTTATGGAGTTGACATGCTCATGGCAGATGGGTAGAGAAGACAGTAAATAATTTTGCAGTCATGGCTGGAGGTGGGGGCATCGTAGGAACCAGTGGGGATGCTTCTCCTTCTGGCAGGGCGTTAAATGAAAGAATAGAGCCACGTGGCTATTAGAGGGAAAGACAAACATTCCGGGAAGAAGGAATAGGGGAAGGGGCGATGTTGAAGAATGCATTGGAAGACCGGCTCAAGAACTGTTCCAGGGGCCAGAGTGGCTGGGGCTGTAAGGCAAAGGACTCAGAAGTATGGGCCAAGTTATGTGGCCCTTCTGGGTCATCGCATAGGAATTCGTGAACCGTTTTAAGCAGGTGAGAGTTGGATCTCATGTTCATGGTACTTGCTCATAGAAGGATAGACAATAGCAGGATGAGGGCAGCAATGGGGAGACCAGTGAGGGTGGGTGTTCAGAGGAGGGCCCCAGGAGGCACCACCCATACATGCTCAACACAATGTGAGTATGGCTCTGGGTGGGGGGTGGTGGTGGAGTCCTGTGGAATTCGGCAGGACGGATGGATCAGATTGTGGGTAACGTGAGGGTAGGACTAACAGAATTTGCCGACCCATTGGGTGTAGGGTATCAGATGAAAGGAGTCTGCAGTCTCCACAGCTTTCTGCCCAATTGTGAGAACTGAATGGCTACAGCTGTGCTGTGCAGGGCTGTAGGAGGGGTGACCCAGCCATCACCTGGTGATCACAGACCCAAATCCAGCCATTAGTCTACACACCTTGGTTGTGTAGAGTCCAAGCTGCCTTCACTCCCTTGGGTTCATGGAAGACTCAAGATTCGGGTAGGCAGGCATTTTGAAGCTTGGAAGGTGAGGTCAAGGGAATCTCTGACAGAATCTAGGGGAATGTTTTGTGTGATTCAGAGGCCCCTCCTATGGGCACCATATTCATTCTTACATCTGATTGCCTTTTGGCCTTGAAGTTCCTAACACAGGGGTTGCTGTGGTGTTCGTGAACTCTGTGCATTCAGACCTTCTGCTGGTTTTCTGCTCTGGAACTGCTTAACCCCTTGGTTCCTCAATTTCTAGCCCTTCCCCTTCTCAGGCATCTGTCTGCCTTTCTCCATTTGCAGGTTTCAATGGTAAAAGTTAAAAGAGTGATTGGTAGTATTGTGAACCCACCTCCTGTCTCTCTTACTTGTACTTCCTTTTAGCCATGAAAGCTTCTGGAGGTCCCATCCACCCCCCAGTGTAAGCCACCAAATCATGGGTTTGATGTGCTAGTTGTAACGAGTAGACCCACAAAGACCTAACCCAAGTTCCTGATGAAGCCCAGAGAGGGGGCCTAACTTGCTCAAGGTCACTCAGCCAGTGAACAGTTGGGGCTGGACTGGAAGGGTTTCCTGACCTTTTCCAGTGTGCTTTCCCTCATCCTGCTCTCAGGGGAGAGCTCTGCCTAATATTAAAATTTGGAAACGGGGAGCATTTGCTCTGGGACATTGGGCTGCCTCTTCAAGGGGCTAGTCTGTCCATAGCTTTGTTGCAGAGTCATGTGCTCTTGCAAGGCTCATTTTTTTATCAGGAATTTGTAGCAAGTTCACTGCCAGAGCTCATTTTGCAGTCTTTGGCCCTCACTCCCACCTTGGGGAGCGCCTAGCCGAGGCCCCTTTGTAGTTGGTAGAAAGTAATGGGTTTTGGATGTTCCCAGGCCCGTGATAGCATCAAAGAATGATAAACTCGAGCTGCAGGACTGCTTGGAGTTCAATAGGACAGCAAAGGTAAGATGTTCTAACAAATGGTCTCTGGAAACACACTTGGTGACCTCCAAGCGAGGACTTGACCGTGGTGTCCAGTTTGTTCCTGCCACCCCTCCCCTCCCGCCCCCCACATGACTCCCTGGTGCTGGGCCTCTTTCACCACGTCATTGCTCTCTCCCGTCTTTAAGCACAACGGTAGGAGAGGTTCTTGATAAACAAATAATCACCATGAGAAAAGGCAACTAGACTTTCCAATTGTGAATAGAGACACAGATTATTTCAGCTCGTCCTCCTGGTAACAAACAAGTAATTCTACCTTTGCCAAAAAAAAAAAAAATGTCTGCTGTTAAGTCATAGTTAATTACAAGACCTCCATAAATGTAATGTTTATATCAAGCTAAGTTTCATTCCTTCAAAACCCAGTGGGCCATTCTCTACAATCTGGGTGGGTTTTTTTACTTTTGCTTAATCCTGCTTGGTCAATAACTCTGGTGTTTTCATGGCCCCCATGTGATCTCATTCATGGTCACTGTTTTGTTTATCTGCTGTTCTCTGTGAGGCTGGTCCTTCATGTTCATTAACTTCTTGGTGTTTGTGGGAAACACAAAATGTTCTTGCCCTTCCAGCTCTCCTTTTCTCATTCCCTCTGTGAGCCCATCCCTGCCCCCCTCTCTCCCACACCTGCCTTCCCTCCTGCATCTTCCCTAGGTGCTTTTGAGCCTTGACTTGACCCCAATCCTTCATTCTGTGCTCACTCCATGATGTCGTTTTGTTCTCCAGTTAAAGAAAGTACAGACAATAACCACCAAGTCGAACTCGATCAGACAGGGGAAAAACCAACTTTTCCCTGTTGTCATGAATGGCAAAGAAGATGTTTTGTGGTGCACTGAGCTAGAAAGGTGAGCAGGGCTGCACGTGAAGAGGGAAATCCCACAGGCAGAGAGAAAGGGGAAGAATACGTGGTTAAGGATGGCAGGACAAATGGCCAGGTGCTTGCCTTAATTCTGCACGGTCTCCCTGACCTATGTTCCTGGGGCTGGGAATAATACCTTTTCAGAGTTAGTGCTGATTTTCCTGGTAGAAATGACAGAAGGGTGGTGGTGGTGAGGAATCTGAAACATGAGGTCATTAGATGGCACCATCTCTCTGTGTTCTGGCTGTGCTGCCCTGGCATTTACCTCCCCCAACATGTTGGGGTTCCAGAATGTATGAGGAACCAGCTAAAGAAAACCCCATTGACTTGCCATTGGTCTTTCTGAGAAGATCCCTTCGGCCAAGTTGTTGGTTCTAAAGCTGATTCCTACTTAGCCACAGTCTGTCATCTTCTTCCATTTACTTGGCTAAGTTGGTAGTTAAACTATTTTGATTCAAAAAACTAGCTCTTGGGTTTCAATTCTCCTATTGTGGTTTCAATTTTTTTTTCTTTCGTTTTCCCTTATTGTTCAAAATGTAGGAAGGGCTATGAATACTCCTTTTTACATTTTTGGCTGCGTCTCAAGGATTTGATAAGAGTACTTTTATTCCAGTTAGTTCGGTCCTACAGCTGGTTTTATTTCTAATTTGATTTAACAATAGTTTTCTTAGTATTAAAGTTAAGTTCTGATTTGTAGAAAGAAACTGGTGGGTATTCTTGCCATTCATCTCGTGGGTTATTCTGTATTTTGAGACCTAACCCTAACATGCTGGGCTGGCTCTGTGATACGGGGGCTGGTGCAGATGGCTGTCGTTTATAGGCTAAACAAGACAGAAGCCTAAGGTGTTACGTCTCTGGCAGGTTTCTTCAAACCCATTCAGCCATTGGCCCATTGGTGTGCACACTAAAGGGGTTAGTTTGTAAAGCCAGGAAAGACTGAGGTCCAGTGTATCTGTAGCCTCTCACCAGGACTGGTAGAATCCCATAGAGGAAGCTCTTGGTATATTTGGTTGCCACCTGCGTTACGTCCAGCTTGGACCCTGATCTAACAACTGGCTTTGAAGAGAGAAAGAAAATGCAGGATAAGTCAATGCAGTCACGGTTAATTATTTGAGCACATGCTGATCCATTTCTGGAAGTGTCCTTATTTCTTATTAGGGAGATTGCCTAACTTTTCTCATCTTGTGGTCTGAAGGCAGATACATGTCTCTTTGCTTGCTGTCTGGCTTTCTTGGCATGCATTCACTCATCCATCCATTCATTTATTCACTCATTCTTATGGGAAAGGTCCACTGAGCACCAGCTGTGCGCCAGGAGCACAGTGCTAAGGCTTGGGTATGCACAAAACAGACATCCTCATAGAGGAACCCTGCCCTCATGTGCTGAAGAACCGGTGGGCCTGACCTCTGGGGGTCAAGAGAGGGCTCGTGTGCAGGCCTGGTTGGCCTGATGGGATAAAGGGCAGAAAGAACAGTGCCATACCGTTCACGTTTAAGATCTTCCAGAGGTGCTAAGCGTGGTGGAGGGGGGCGCTTCTGACTCCCTGTCTTTGTACTCTGGTGCCTCCCGCCAGGATCTTCGGCTTTCCTGTACACTACACGGATGTGTCCAACATGGGCCGTGGTGCCCGCCAGAAGCTGCTTGGGAGGTCCTGGAGTGTGCCTGTCATCCGACACCTCTTCGCCCCCCTGAAGGACTACTTTGCCTGTGAATAGCCCCCAGGCACCCTGAGCCCAGGAGCACTGGGGCATGTGGGGCAGAGCCAGGACCCAGGAGGTACAGCCTCAGCTCTGCCCTTCCTCTGCTCCGCGTTGTGGGGTTGCGCCACCTATCCTAGGCAGGAGCAGAGCCGTGCGACCCCCTCCTGGCAGGAAAAGCCTGAGGTGCTGCCTCCTTGTGCACAATTCAGACCTGGCTGCTAGGAGTGGCCAAACACGGTGCTCGTTTTGTCTTCTAAAATTTTTAAAACTTGAAGTAGGTAGTAAGATGGGTTGTTTTTTTTTTTTCCCCTCCCGGGTTTACCGCTCAGAGAAACAATGGCTAAGATACCAAAACCACAGTGCCAACAGCCCTCCAATACTCAGGTTAATGCTGAAAAATCACCCAAGACAGTTATCCCAAGACTATGATTTTTAAAAAACATCTGCGGCTCCTTGTTTCCCAGGACTGCAGTGGTAGACATGTAGCTAAGGGACATTTTAAGGGCCCTGGATGTTTTTCTTCCTAGGGCTAGCAGAAGAGGAGATGATGTCTATGTCGTTCTTGAATTTTCCCTAGCACATTCCCCTGGCCTCAGTATAAAGGGCTGGGACCCGCTGTCAGGGCCCGTGTAGAGTATTTTCTGTAATGATGATGATTTCAGCAGGGATGACCTCATCATCACATTCAGGGCTATTTTCCCCCCCACAGACCCACAGGGAGGACCACCCTTAGCGATATCCCTCCCAGTGACTGCAATAGAACCCTCCGGGGAGCTCAGGAAGGGGTGGGCTGGGTATAAATTGCCATATATTATGCAGACAGGTATGGCTTCTCGCTATCTCCCTCTTCCCCACTAGAAGGGAACAAAGGAGTAGGCTTAGGTAAGACATCCCTGCCCACCCCCAAAATGCACCCTTCCAGACTACTCTGCAGGCACAGGTCTCCACATTAGAAGTAGGATCCCCCGATTCCTCAGCCTTTTTCTAAACTGAGAAGCAATGACAGCCGGGGCACAAGCACATTCCCTGCACTCTCCCCTCATCTAAGAGATTGCAGGGGGAAACTGCAATAAAAGCTCGACCCTCCTTCCAGAGATTTTAAAGTCCTTTTGTATTCCATGAGAAGTTGTTTTTAGGGGGAATGGGAGGTCGGGAAAGCTGCATTTCAGAAATGCTGTCGTAATGGTTTTTAACACCTTTTACTCTTCTTACTGGTGCTATTTTGTAGAATAAGGAACAACGTTGACAGGTTTTGTGGGAATTTTTTTATACACTTTTTTTTTAAATCACAGACTTCTATTTTTATGTTTTAACATTTTCATAAAAAGTTTTTTTTTGTAACTGGAGCCACGTAACAAGTATGGGGGAAAATTGTGCCTTGTTTCAACAGTCTTGCTAATTTTTAGGCTGAAAAATGACAGATGCCTAGAGTTTACCTTATGTTGAATTAAAATCAGTATTTCTCTAACAGTCTGGTGTCCTTTCTTTTGCAGGTCAGATGGGTGGGACGTGGGAGGGCCTGATTCCAGTGGAATAGGTGGGAGTCGAAGTAGGCCCTTGGTTCACGCAGCAAGCACGGTGTAGAAGTGAGAGTGAATGCAAGCCGGGGAGAGTGGGAGAGAGAATCCTAAGCAGGCTCCACACTCAAGCCTGTTGCTGATGCCGGGCCCAGTCCCAGTACTCTGGGATCATGACCCGAGCCAAAGTCAACAGTCACACTCAATGGACTGAGCCACCCGAGCACCCCTCCAGGCTGTTTCTTATAGCTCTTGGGTAGCTGATCAAGATGATTAAGGACTCCAGAATCCCAAGGCTGCTTCTCCCAGTTCTCTACACCTTGGTTGGAATCCCTTGCACCCGGACGCACTACTCCCAAGCTGTCCTGTCCCTGTTCAGTCACAGGACTCACGGTAATGGCCCTAGGAGTCTAACCTGTGGCCGCACCTCTTTGGGTAGAGTATCCCCGTTGCTCTGCAGGACTTTCCCAGCCGGCCAGCCAGGTGTCCCAATACCCCAGCCCATCATGCCACAGTCCTATCACTAGATCTACTAGATCTAGCCTTTGGTCAGGGACTAGGAGCCAGTGAAAAATTTCAGTGCCTCTCCCGAGGTTCATCTCAGTCAGCTGATGCCTGCCGAGGGAAAAAGGTTTGTAAACGGCTGCACATGCAATGAGTCAATTGAACATCAGCTGCACGTGGCAACTATATGTCTCTTCCTGTAAAAAGTGTTCTAGTCCTGGCCACCTCCATGACTGTAGTTGTGGGCCTTATTAAGGCCACTGTTGGAATGGGGGATGAGAAACGTTTTGCAAGACACCATGGTGAGTCGGTTGGCAATTAGCAAGCGGGCTGGCACTCCTGAGGTGTCGAGGTCCCAGGGGCCTCGGCTGCCCTATTAAGCCGGGTTGGTGTGCAGTGCTGCACCGAATACCAGGGCAGAATGAAGCGAAATAAACAGCCCCGGCCTCGAATCCCCAAGAGAGGAGGTGGACTAGCCCTCCAGGTGAGGGGCTCTTGGGTGGCCTGGTCCATTTGTGGGGCAGATTGGGGGCTGGCTTTGGAGGGGCTGTCGGAGCTGTTCTTGAAGCGAGATGGGCTAGGTTGGTGTCTCCATGATCCCTGGCCCGACGGCAAGGGGGAAAATGCGACGAACATTCTGATCTGGGGGAAGGGGTTGGACCTCGTGTTACCTGTAGGCCTTTTCTGGAACAGTCTTCCAGTTGTCTGGAGCTCTATCCAGGAAGATAACATCTTTAGCAGGTAAGGAGCATAAATCCTGCCCACTTCCTAGGGCTGCTGTGAGTGTTCAAGGGCATGATCTGGGTAAAGAGCTTTGTCTGGTGCCTGGCATGTAGTAAGCCCTCATGTGTACGGGATGGCTTTGTGATAACAAGCCACTAGTCAACGCAGTGTTAATGCCTGGGTGCTGGTAGTGATGGTGACATCCGATATTTATTCATGTATTAAAGTCTTAAGGAAGAGCAGGGCAATAATCCCCCGGGTGCTGGGCTGATGATGCAACAACATCTTGTGTTCAAGTTGTGTTCATCACCACCCCCACCCCCCCCCCACCCCTCGATCATGTTAGGGTCCCCTTGCTCCTTGTTAGGGAGGATTGACGGGGGTGGCTTTGGGATCTGGCACCCCAGAGTCCCGTGGAAGGGATCTTGCAGAAATATATTTTCTGATCCAGTATCCATTCTAGAACCACGCATTGCCCTTGGTTATTTATTTTTGAAACTTGTGAAATATACAGAGCCATGCATAAATCCCAGTGTTTCAGGCCTTATAACCTAGTGTCCTCTCTGAGCCTTGGTTCATCCTGAGGTCTCAGCATCGCAGAAGGGAAACAGGTGGGCATTACTGGAGTTGGTGATATTTACTCTGAGTCTTTGCACATGCTGTCCGGAACAGCCTCCTTGCCAAACTAGTCCTCCGGTTCTTACTCTCCCAGGAAGCCTTCTTTGCCCCCATTCAAGGCAGGATTAGAAGCCCTTTCCTGATCTGAGTCCTCCTTCCCTGTGGATAGATAGGAGAATTTATCTTAGCACAAAGCACACTGTATTATAACTTAGTTTTGTAGTCTTCTCTCCCTTGAGCTTGTGAAGTGCCTAAAGCAGCCGAGACCTCCCAACACCAGTTTTTAGCTCAGTAAACTTGTCATACTTTTGGAAAGCTTAGGCCTTGAAGTCATACTTTTTGTTTTGTTTTTGGAGAGGGGACTCACATATTCTACCTGCAATAAAGAGATCACTCCCACGTTAAAATAATTGCTTAAAAACCCATGTTGAAGTCTTCAAAGCTATTTTTCCTGCTGGAGAGAAACTTTTTTTTCACTATTCTCTGCCCTTTTGCAGTCAAGGCTTAATCTGACCCAGATAATCTTGGCTAGCACCCTCCTGAGTAACATTCAGACTGGAAACTTTTAAAAGCTCAGAGGCTAGGGGCACTTGGGTGCCTCAGTCAAACATTCTACTCTTGTTTTCAGCTCATGATCTCACAGTTCGTGAGTTCGAGCCCCACATCAGGCTCTGCACTGACAGTGTAGAGCCTGCTTAGAATTTCTCTCTCTCTGCCCCTCCCTGGCTTGTTCTATCTCTCTCTCAAAATAAACATTAAAAAAAAATTAAAACAACAACAAAAAAACTCAGAGGCTAGGGGCGTCTGGCTGGCTCAGTTGGTAGAGCCTGGGACTTTTTAACTTGGGTCAAGAGTTTGAGCCCCTCTTTGGGCCTAGAGCTTACATACCCCTCTCTCTCTCTCTCTCTCTCTCTCTCTCTATATATATATATATATATATATAATTATCTTAGAGGGAGAGAGAGAAAGACAGCACAATCAGGGCGAGGGGCACAGAGAGGGGGAGACACAGAATCCCAAGCAGGCCCCACGCTCTGAACAAAGAGCGCCAGGCTGTGCTGGAACTTTACGTGAGATCACGACCTGAACCGAAGTCTGAAGCTTAACCGACTGAGCCACCCAGCCGCCCCCATAGAGCTTACTTAAAAAAAAAAAAAAAGTCACAACTAAAAGCTCAGAGGCTATGTCTGGTTTTTGCTTACTATGAAATACCTAGGGCCTGATTGATCAGAAAAAATAAATATTTGTGGGACGCATAAATAAATGATACCTAGACAAAACCCAGCTCAAAACCTGGGTCAGCTTCTGTGATGCTGGGCAAGTCAGTCTCTGAGCCTCAGCTTCCTCTTCTTTAAAGTGGGTGTAACTCATTCTTTCAGCAAAGTCAGGCAGTGGGACACAGACTGAGAAGATCCTTGCTTTTGTGGAACTTAAGGAAAGGCAGACAAAGGCATAAACGAATAAACACGAGGACTTCATAGGCACTGAGAGGAAAATAAACGGATGATGAGATCACAGGGTCATAACAGAGTGTTCACAGGATGTGTCTCTGAGGTGACTTTTAAGTCTTTCCTCAAAGCTCTTACCAAGTATCTTTATTATCCAATAGCCCATTTTTGTAGAAATTCATTGTAATACCGATTTTTTTTTTTTTTTTTTTTTTGGCTCCTGGGGTGGGGAATTTGTAACTGGATTCTTCCTACTAGGCAGGCAAACCCGGACTGGGGCGGGAACTCATTGGCTTTGGCAGACCACGTGGCTGATTGCCCTGGCAGCCGGCGTCCCGCCCCCGGGGCGCCCGAGCAGTCTATCACTGGCCGGGCCCCGCCCCTGGCGCGCGGCTCAATCCCTCTCTATAAAAGGAGCCGGCGGGGACTGACGAGCCTGTACGTCTGCGCGTAACGGGGCGGGGGGTGCGTGTGAGGTCATCGCGCGGGCGGGCGGGCGGGGTCGGGCGGTTTGAACGAGACGAAGACGGAACCGAAGCCGGGCACAGGCAGTGGACGCGGTCCCGCCGAGAGCCGGTGAGCCGGCTAGCGGGCACGGGGCGGCGGCCAGGGGGTGGCCGGGTGGGCTTCGGGCCGGGCAGGCACCGGCGGGCCTTGCGGGCAATGCCTGGGCCCCTCCTCGAGGCCGTGCAGATCGGGTCGGGTGGGGGAAGGGCGGGGCCGTGACCCGGCGCGCGCGGACTGGGCTGGGGGGCGCGCGCCGAGTTCTGCCATGGGCGGGGCCTCGGGCCGGAAGTGGGGGCTGCCCCTCGGTAGCGTGGGGGCTTCTGGGCCGCGGCCTAGGTGTGGGACCCGGACCGCGGTAGCGGGCGGTTCCGGGTTGGCCAGTCCGGGTAAGGGGGTGTGTGTGGTTGAAGTGAATCCTGCTAGGAGCTCTGGGGATCCCCACTATAGGAAGCTGTCGCCTGGTGGTCAAGCGTTCGGTTTTGAATTCAGACCTGGGTTCCATTCCTTGCGGTGCGACCTTGGGCAGGTGCTGGAACCTCACGGCCTTAGTTTCCTCATCTGTAAAACGGGGACAATGATAAGACTACAGAAAGCTTTTATCACATTATGGGGCAAGAAGTAGGCCAGCTCAATGGACTCCTTCCTTTCGTCATGCGGTATTTGTTGAGCGCCTGCTAAGTACTAGGTGTTGTGCTGAGCGTTGGCTATAACCCGGGAGCAGGAGGCAAAGGCGTCTGCCTTGTGGTGGGGAGACAGATAGGAAATAAGAAAATGAATATATGGACAAGATAATTTCGGGATAATTTCATATAATTACTATGAAGACAGTATAACAGAGTGATAGGAACAGTGCTTTTCCAGTCCCTGCTTCACAGCTGCCCTGAGGTGCTTCAGGTCAGAGTTCACCCTCTGCCCCATTTTGAAGATGAAGATCCTGAGGCCCATTGAAGGGAAGGTACACTAAACCTGGCATTCACTTCCTGTTGGGGTGCTGTAAGAATTGTGATAATAATACACTTGATCTTAGCCAAAAGGCCAAGAAGCGATAGAATTTGATAATAATAGCTATTTGCTAGTTGGGCATATGCTATGTGCCAGGTATTGTGTTAAGTGCTTGCTGTGGCATTGTATCATTTAATATCACACTATCTCTAAGAGATCCTATGTTCATTTTTTAAAATCTTTTAATGTTTATTTTTGAGAGAGAGCGAGAGAGACAGTTTGAGTGGGAGGGAGACAGAGAGAGGCAGAGAGAGAGGGAGACAAAGAATCCCAAGCAGGCACCAGGCTCTGAGCTGTCAGCAGAGCCCGATGTGGGGCTCAGACTCACAAACTGTGAGATCATCACCTGAGCCGAAGTCAGAGCTTAACCAACTGAACTACCCAGGCCCCCCTGTTCATTTTTTTTTTCTTTAAGTTTATTTATTTTGAGAGAGAGAGAGCACGAGCACATGTGCGCACGGGGAAGGGGCAGAGAGAGGGGGAGAGAGCATCCTGAGCAGGTTCTTCACTGTCAGCACGGAGCCCTGACCCGGGGCTGGAACTCATGAACCGTGAGATCATGACCTGAGCTGAAACCACGAGTTGGGTGCTGAACCGACTGAGCCACCCAGGCTCCCCAATCCCGTGTTCCTTTCTACAAATAAGGGACTGAGACTCTGAGAGGTCAAGTGATTTGCTTTATACTGTCCAGCAATTGACTGAAGCCACATCTGTGATGCAAGAGTCAAGGCTCTCAACACCTGTATTATGCTACCTCCCTGAGAGCTAGTGTGTTTCATAGCAATGTGTCCCTTGTGGTGGTGTGTCAAAGTGCCTGGCACAGTTTCTGGCACACAGAGAAGCTCAAGACATGATGTGCTTTTCACTGAAGTGTTTTCACTTAGATCTCATGTAATCCTCACCACCACCTTGTGCAGAATGTATTCTTCACTGTTCACAGGTGAGCCATTTGTGATCCAGAAAGGGTCACATGGCTTTTGTCTGGTGGCACCTTCCCTCCCCCTTTCCATAGGGCTCACTATGGTGCCTTGGAAGTAATAGGGTGCTCCTCAGCCAGCATCCAATCAGAATGGGTTTCAGAACCTGCAAGGAGAACTGTGAAGGAGGACAGATACCTGGGGAGGTTAAAGAGCTTTTTCAAGGCAGTTGAAACCTGGATCATGGAGCCTTCTAAAGGTGAGGCTTGCATGATGGTCATGGGGTGTGCCATTGAAGCCAAGCAATGGAATTCTTACGGGGGAAGCTGTAGGTAGCTGTAGCTCTGAGAACTAGGCTCTGTTTTGACTGCCTGGAAGAGCCAATTAATTGGTTGAGTCAGTGGATGTTTATTGTATGTCCACAGGGTGCCTGACCCCATGTATTTAGTGGCTGCAGAGTTTGCGGAGCACATGGGACCAGGTATTAATGTACTGCTAATGAAAGAGTTTTAAATTATATGATGATGAAAGGCCATTAACGTTTTCTGAGCTGGGGTGTGGTCAGGAGACACACGTGGCTTAACCAGCTGCTTACATTTTATGGTAGCATGACACATACAATACCCGCAGTGTGTATGAATGTGGCCAAAATAGATTACAAGTGCTTAGCCTGTGACCGTGCTTTTTGTTTGGATGTATCTCTCCTTGGTCCTCGGTAATAGTGTTTTGCACACAATATGCGTTACATTTATTCATTCAGGGATTTTAAACGGGGGAGACACTTGATCGGATTTATGATTCAGAAAATTCTTTGTGGCTGCTGTGTAAGGACAGATTGAAGCAGTGAGACTAATTTGAAGGCTGCTGCAGTGGATGGGGATAAGAGATAGTGGGGCAGGTCTTGGGCACTGTTTTTGGCACTGCAGGTAGGAGGATGAGTGAGACAAGGCCCCTCCCTGCCTGGATCTTGTTTGTTTAATACCTGGTATGTGTCAGATACCATGCCGAGTATTTTATGTACCTTACCTCATTTAAACCTCACACCGTAATTTTTAGATAGGTGGCATTCCCTCGTAAGATAACTGAGGTGTACTGAAGTTAAGTACCTTGCCCTGGGTCATACAGGGAAAGAGCGACAGCCTCACTCTCAAACCCGGGTCTTCTTAGCTGGAAATTCTCAGCTCTTTTCATAGAGCATATTGCCTCCTGGCCCAAATCTGAAATGATTCAGAAATGAAGAGATAATGACAATCCAATGTAATAATACCTATCATAGAGATTTGAATGAAGTACTGTGGGATCAGGAATTAATTTCCCAGTGGAGTCAGGAATTAAATTGTGTTGGCTTCCTGTATAAAATGGTTTTATCGTCTGAATTTAAAAGCTCAAGAGCGTTGACGGTTTGCTTTCTGAAAAAAGTGTACATGGATACAGTTTTCTGCCTTTGACACTGTCCTGCCCACCTGAAAACAAATAGCATTTATTGCGTGCCCGCTGTGTGCAAGGCACTGTGCCACGTGCTGTGGGGGATAGGTGAATATGGGATGTGAGAGCACAGACCTGATGAGTTATTTATCCTGCCAACCCTTGGTCACCCCTGCTCATAAAGAGGGGATTGGTTGGGTAGATCACTGTCTCTTCTAGCCCTCTCATTCGGTAACTCTATGACTCATGAGGCTTGCAGGAAACCGGTGTGGGAAAACCAGCTCATGTAGTAGGCACGAGGTGGATGGAAGGAAGTGCCACGAGAGAGCATGAGGTCTCATGATGGTTCCAAATTTGCTTTCTTTGAGTTTTGTTTCCCCAGTTGGTAATATTGATGTCTCAGGAAATGAGAGAAATTCTAAGTGTCAAGGTCACTATGAAATCCAGTCCTTTATAGTTCGTTGTGTGTCCTCCTGGTAATTGCCCAGAGATTTCACTCGGTCTGGATTAACGTGACCTTAACTCACATTGCTTGAGTTTTCCTTTCCCACAGTCCTCTACCAGCAGTTAAGTCATTTGGTCTTTTTCACATGTCGGGGAATGAGAATTCTTGTCCCCTTCAAGGTTCTTCTAGCTGGACTAAGAATCAAATTGACATGATACAGATTAACAGGAGAAAATCAAATTTAGTAGGTGTATGTATGGAGAATTTGCATGGTCACGGGAATTCCAAAGACAGGCAAAATGAGGTCTATATGTTCCTCTAAGGAGGGGTCTGGGATTTCAGAGGAAAGGAATGCACATCACAGGGCGATAAGAGCAGGTAATTAGATGTTTGCCCTACCATACAGATGGGTCGCTCATAACATTTATCTCTGCTAATAACCCTTTTTCCTGGGAAAGACCCCCAGTTTAGATTCTTCTGTGTGGTTAAAGAAGGGACAAAAGTTTTTTGTGCACACGGGGTCTCGAGTGCCTTCAGCTGAAAATAATCCACATGCCAAAGTGGCACGTTCTGGGGGCGTGGGGTGGGGGGCTGCCCTGAACCCCTTCACAGACTTAAATGAGAGTGTGATTCTACCCTGTTTAAATCCCCACAATGGATTCTTTAACAATTACAGAATAAAATCGAAACTCCTTACCTTGGCCTGCGGAGTCCTGACGTGATCTGGCGTCTTAATTTCTTTATCCTCTTCTGTTCCTGCTCTCCTTCTTGCTTGCTGGGCCACAGCCACCTTTCACATCTCAGTGTGGCTGTGTCCTTCTGAATCTTAAGCTCAAGCATCAAGTCAGAGAGGCTTTCCCTGACTACATTCCCCACCACCCTTACTTCCTAAATGGTTGATAGGAAATGACATTTGTTTGTGGGTTTGGTGTGTGTCAAGACTTCCACCGCTAGAGCGTGAACTACCGGTGGGCAGACAACTTGTTTCTCTTGCTTTTCCATTTCTTTGGCCCTTGAACAGTGCTTGGTGTACATTTGTTGACTGAATGAGGATGATGATGGCATCCACATTTAATAGCATTTTAAGTTACTGTGTTTCTGTGTGTTTGTTGTTTTGCACCCGAAAGCCTAGCAGAAGGTTGAGGGGCAGCATTTTCTAGTGGCTGGGAGAGAATGTGGATGGTGGGGCTGGACAGGTTTGGCTGCCATTCCCAGGGTTTCTATGTTGAGCCTCTCTCCTCATCTGTAAAATGAGGAGAACGAGGTGAACCTTGCAGAGAGTTGTCGGGGTAAATGACAAGTGTCTGTGAAGCTCCTTAGATGTCTTCCTGTCCCCAGGTGGTTTAGCAGAGAATAGCAGCAAGGTCTCTTCACTGTAAGGTTATTTCCCAACATGTTTGTAGTACTTAGGGTTTTGAAAAGTTTTATTTACTGTTTGATTAGAAAAGTGGATATAGTCTTTAAAGAAAATATGGAAAATAGTGAAAACCAAAAAGAAGAATTAATAAAAGTCCACCATCTGGGGGTGCCTGGGTGGCTCAGTCATTTAAGCGTCTGACTCTTGATTTCGGCTCAAGTCATGATCTCATAGTTCGTGGGATCCAGCCCCACATTGGGCTCTGTGCTTACAGCTCAGAGCCTGTTTGGGATTCTCTCTCTCCCTCTCTTTCTCTCTCTGCCCCTCCTCTGCTCAAGCATGTGCTTTCTCTCTCTCTCTCTTTCTCTCTCAAAATAAATAAACATTAAAAGAGAAAAGCCCACTCTGAAGGAAACTTCTGTGAACATTTTGATATGGTAATGGGTAAGTTTGGACTGACATTTTCTCTTTCTTTTCTTTCTTTCTTTCTTTCTTTCTTTCTTTCTTTCTTTCTTTCTTTCTTTCTTTCTTATTTTGGGATAGAGAGTGAGAGCGAGTGAACGAGGGAGCATGCAAGCAGGGGGAGGGGCAGAGAGAGAGTGGGAGACAGAATCCCAAGCAGGTTTTGCACTGTCAGCACAGAGCCCAATGCGGGGCTCAAACCCATGAATTGTGAGATCATGACTCAAGCCGAAATTAATAGTCGGATGCTTAACCGACGGAGCCACCCAGGATCCCCTGGACTGACATTTTCTGAACAGAGAACATTCTTGTTCATGCATTAGCCTTCCTTCATAAAGCATTTAATCATCTCTTTATATAGTGTCTTTGTTATCTTCAAATTTTATACGAATCACATTAGAATGGGGCCTAACTTTTAGGCTGGTGGGTGTTGGGCAATTCATCCAGGGTCATGCTTATGTGTGGCACTCCAAGCTGGTGGGTGGAATCGTAGTGTTTGATTTGGCCTCTTGGGGAAGAATGTGAAGCTTAAAAATTGTGTACTACAGGTTTGGGTGACTCTCCAGGAAATGGCTTGCTCTCCCTTGCATGCCTAATAATGTGAGCCCTTCTCTTTTCCTCACCTGCTTCCTCACCTGTAGAAGATGGCAGTGAACGTATACTCAACGTCCGTCACCAGTGATAACCTAAGTCGACATGACATGCTGGCCTGGATCAATGAGTCTCTGCAGCTGAATCTGACAAAGATTGAACAGTTGTGTTCAGGTAAGAGAAATCCACTACGCCATTTTTCCAGGAAAGCCTGCAGGTCCTTTAGTAATGCACAGGCCTGTATCTGACTGCAGAGGCCACTGGTTCAGGTTCTGTGTCAACCCTGCCCTAGTTCCACTTCTAGAAGGAACTGTGCTGAGAGGGTGCTTCTGGCCCGCGTGCCACCATCTCTACACCCTGCCGCCTGCTGCCTAGCCCGGCTTTTCCATCTGCACGCTTGTGCGTCCAGATTTGAAATATTTTATTTGAAGATGGAAATTATAATTGTTCTAGTTTTATATTTTATCAGTGGCATTTCTTATTCCCAAGTAGCACAAGACCAAAGACCTGCAAATGCCATCTCAACCACAGTTTTATTGAACTGTTGTTTAACAAGGATTTCGCGGAGAGGTAATGATTTAAAACAAGAACAAAAACATGTTTTGTTTTTGTGTATACTAATTGACATTTAGAAAACTGAAAAGAAGAAAATAAAAAATGCCCATAGTTTCAGTATTCAGAGAAAACTGCCCTTGGGGTTTGCTTTCACTTTTCTGTGCACGTATATATATTTGTATATGTCCCAGCTTTTTTCAGTTAACTGTGTTGTGAATGTTCTCTGGTGTCATTCACTGTCATAAAAATGACTTTGTTGTTTAAAGTTTATTTATTTATTTTGAGAAAGAGAGAAAGCATGCATACACACATGAGTATGGGAAGGGCAGAGAGAGAATCCCAAGCAGGCTCTGCACTGTCAGCACAGAGCCCGACCCAGGGCTTGAACTCACAAACCGTGAGAGCATGACCTGAGCCCAAACCAAGAGCCATCTGCTTAACCAGCTGAGCCAGGTACCCCAAGAGATGACTTATTTTTTTTTTTTTAAACGTTTATTTTTGAGAGAAAATGAGGACAAGTGGGGGAGGGACAGAGAGAGGGGGACAGAGGATCCGAAGCAGGCTCTGTGCTGACAGCACAGAGCCTGATGTGGGGCTTGAACTCACGAATCATGAGATCATGACCAGAGCTGAAGTCTGATGCTTATCCAGTTGAGCGCCCCCAGGTGCTCTGAAAAATGACTTATTTTTAATGGCTACGTATGGGGCGCCTGGGTGGCTCAGTCGGTTGAGCGTCTGACTTCGGCTCAGGTCATGATCTCGCAGTCTGTGAGTTGGAGCCCCGCATGGGGCTCTGTGCTGACAGCTCAGAGCCTGGAGCCTGCTTCGGATTCTGTGTCTCCCTCTCTCTCTGTCCTTCCCCCGCTCATGCTCTGTCTCTCTCTCTCTGTCAAAAATAAATAAACATTAAAAAAAAAATTTAATGGCTATGTACGATTTCTTTGGATATGCTGGAGTTGTTTAACATCTTCCTGACTGGGGACATTTAGGTGGTTTCTAATTTTTCCATAGTGATTTCTAGAAATGGAATTACTAGATTAAAGGGTATGAACTTCAGGCTCTTGGTAATTATTTTTCATGAAGGTGTTATTGGTTTCTATGTCCCCTGAAGACTTTCTGTCTCACCTTTTGAGGGTTGTGCTACCTGCTCCTGACTGTCCTGACATGATAAGAATTGTGTTGGGGTTACCAGAATTGGATCTACTACAGATAGGAGGTGGGGTCAAAAATATGCCAGAAGGATGAGATGTGTATTCTGCTGCTCCTTCAGTTGTTAATCTTGTTTGTGGGGTAGAGAATTAGAACCCTCAGCTTCTCATGGTAGTAACAGTAGCAGTCCTTTAATTGAACGCTTACGTGGCAGGGCCACGTAAATGTTTTTCCAGTATCTCTTCGTGTAACTCTCACTATACTTTCATGAGGTAGAGATGTTTATTAATCTCAGTTTACAGATGAGGAAATGGGCTTAGAGAAATTGAGTAACAAGTCGCCAGTTATACAACCAAGAACAGAATTGAGACTTGAACCTTTGTTTAAATCAAGAGCCGATGTTCTTCAGCTCCTATGCCCTACTTGCTCTCCAGACTTCTCCTTTAGTGGTGCCATTTGTATTGATTTAAACTGACTGGTTTCAGGAGCACCTGGGTGTTCAGTTGGTTAAGCGTCTGACTTTAGATCAGGTCATGATCCCTCGGTCCGTGAGTTCGAGCCTTGTGTCAGGCTCTGTGTGGACAGCTCAGAGCCTGGAGCCTTCTTCGGATTCTGTGTCCCCTCTCTCTCTGCCCCTCCCCCGCTCACACTCTGTCTCTCTGTCTCTCTCTCTCTCTCAAAAATAAACATTAAAAATAAAATGACTGCTTTCATTTATGTGTGTTTTTTTTTAAATGAATTCAGCTTCTGTACTTCCTTATTTTATAGCTAGGTTCTAGTCTTGCTCTTAGTTTGACTTGCTTGGCTTGTTATATCCCCTGGGATGTTTAATCTGGGTTTTACAGGTGGTCAGAGGAAGGCTTCATGTAAAGTTCTGTAGTGAAATGGTGCCTATGAGTCATGCTTGTTTCTCAGTCGTAGTGGGCACAGGTTGGGTGCGGGCACAGGTTGTCAGCCTTAGATCTGTGCTTCCTTTCCCCTGGTTTCCGTTCACTTCCTCAGTCCCATCACCGCATCCCCATTTGTTTGAGGCTCTCAAAGCACTTGCTTGCCCCGTGATTTGTGACTAATGTGGGGATGAGGTCATCCTAATTTTCATTGGGGCCAGCTTTTTCACCAGCAATTTCTCCCTAAAATTTCTCTCTTTCCATATATATACTCTGAGGTATATTTCACTTAATTGGAAAATGAGAACTCTTTTCATGTGTAGATAAGTGGTACATATATGATCTGGCTCCAGATTTATCTCATTCAGACAGGGAGCTGCTGTGAATAGTCAGGACTGGGCATGAAGAGGCTTCAGTCTGCTCTGAGCGATGTGATTTTGGACGTGTCCCTCCACGTTCTAGTTCCTCATCTGTAAACTAGGGAAGTAGGACCAGGCCCACCTATTGGGCTGTTCTGAGGCTCGTCTGTAAAAATAGCTCTCAGATACTGATTCTTGCCAGACTCTGGAGGTGAGTGTAGATCTCTCTGGGGAGGGTGCATGCTTGTCTTAGAGAGGAGACTGCCCGTGGGGCACAGTTTATGTATTACAGAGCCTGGTTTTGAACCCACATCTTTCTGACCACAGAGCCTACACTCTGCTGCATACATGATAATTTTTTTTAAAAAGAAGCATTTGGAAGAGAGTTAAACAAATGTGAATTACATATCATTAATTATAGTGATACTATCTCATTAAAAACCCCTGTGAAGAATTTCCACTTTGTAAGCTGCCTGCCGTTTTTCTTACCCTAGATAAAGTGCTTTTCCCTAGCAGAAAGTGCTAAGTGCAGGACACTTAACCGTGACTTGTAAACAAACTTTTATTCATTCGTAGCTAGTTTTCCTCTGGAGAGCTGTTTAGGAGTTCTCTCCAAGTATGCAGATGTTTGCATTGTGTTTCACCCTGATGCTTAGAAAACCAGGTCTCGGCTTTCAGCATGAGACCAAACAGGATGAGCTGCAGAAACCATGTCCCTGAGAAGGCCTGCTGCCAGGGGATTGGAGTCATAGAGAAAGTGAGCTTCCTCAGACTCTTGAATTTCCCAAGGCCTAAGCAGCCTCCCAGTAGCCTTTAACCAAAGCTGGTGCCTGGTCCCTCCTGGTCTCACCTCTGATAAGCATAGCATCAAGCTGACTAGAATTTTCTTCCAAATACAAGCCTAGAAGGGTAGGGATAGGTTTTTCTCTGGAGAGGGCAAAGCTCTGAGTTCCTACACAACTAATGTGCCAGTTGCCTGTGAAATGGCCAAGTTTTGTCAGCATTGTGAACCCCCCACCCTCCTCCCCGTCCCAACAGTGAAACAAGCCTTGCTTGGCTCTTGTGAGGTAAGGTGAGGATAACTTTCAGAGACAGAGTTGTCAGGTTGTTTCAAGATGTATTTCCATTTCATAGTCTCCCTGTTTTTGAGAGCTAGTCATCAAGTATTTTGGAAGAACAGCCATCAAGGAAAAACCCCTAATCACAGAGAATAATTTGGATGAGGGATTGCTTGTGTCAGAGAGGGGATGCTGGTTGCTTTTTGTCAACCAGTCCTCTGTTCCATATTCAGGCCCCTCTTCATGTTTCCAAGGGTCCAGCGTGGTGCTTTGAACCTGTAGAGTGGCCCTCACTGAATGTTCTCGTCTCCGCTTTCTCTAATTGTCTTCTGTTCTCTAGCCTGGCCTCCTCCATGGTTCCTGTGCTGCACAGAATAGGAAAGGTGTGAGGTGTGCAGTCCCTGGCAAATGCTAGATTTCCTTTTTCCTCAGCTGGTTGCAGGAGCCCTCGAGTTTCTCTAAACAGCCTGTCAAGCTTGCTCATGCTGCTCCGAGTGTGACCACGCCCCTAGCCAGGCCTCCTCCACTTTTTCTCCTCAGGTTTTCCAGACACTCATTTGGAGCCACGATTCCACTGTTCTTCTAGTGTTTCAGGCCTCAAAAGAAGCTAATTCACCAAGTGCAGTATGTCTTCTGAGGGATGCTTTGGATCCCGCCCCTTTTCAGTTTGCTTATTGCTGCCACAGTGGCCTAACTAGGCACATGTTCCCCTCGGATTCCCCTGCCCCCACTCTCTCATACTACAGTGGTCTACAGCCTTTCTCAGAGACCCCAGTCCCCCCTTCTTCTTTTTTAAGAGAGAGAGTGTGCCTGAGTGGGGGCTAGGGGCAGAGGGAGAGGGAGAGAGAATCTTAAGCAGCCTCCATGCTCAGTGCAGAGCCCAACCCTGGAATCATGACCTGAGCTGAAGTCAGGAGTTGGTTGGTTAACTGACTGAGCCACCCAGGTGCGCTGAGATCATGTTTATTGAGTCACAACTCTGTTCAAGAAAGTATCTCTTCCAATTTTTTGCCTGACTCTTCAACCACCTCCTTGATTTTTCTTTGCTGTAATTAAAACAAAAAAGATAAAGTTTTTTCTTTTTTAAAAATGTTTATTTTTGAGAGGGGGGAGTGTGCGTGTGTGTGCACACGCACGTGCACGGGGGAGAGGCAGAGAGAGAGGGAGACAGGATCTGAAGCGGGCCCCGAGCTGACAGCACAGAACCCAGTGCCGGGTTTGAACTCATGAACTGTGAGATCGTGACCTGAGCCCAAGTTGGGCATTCAGCTGACTGAGCCACCCAGATGCCTCAAGAAATTTTTTTCTAATATAAGTAATTTAGGTCTTCCTTATGGAACATTAAGAAAACCATAATTTGCTGTAATGTCACAATTAGTGATAGTCATTGTTATCTTTTAGATGTATTTTCGCCCTTAATTATGGCTTTATTTATTGAGCACTTATCATAGGCCAGACACTTTCCAGAGTGCTTTACATATATAACCTGGGAGATGAGGACTGTCATCGCCATATTATATGTGGAGAAACTGAGGCATAGTTAAGCAACTTGCCCAAAGCCATTCATTTTAGCTGTACTTTCAGTACTTTCCTATAAGCGTTAAACATAATCGACATACACTGTATATATAGTTTTTATTTTTTGAATAACTGAAGGTTTCAAAGTGGTTTAAAATTCAAAAGGAACAAAAAGATAAACAAAGATAAAAAAAGATAAATTGAAAAGTTTCCTTCTAACTCTGTCAACTAGTCACTCCCATTTTTGCTCCAGAGAGAGGGTATATGTACAGGCAGAAACAGCCATCCATATTTTATGAGTGTGTGTTCTCTTTTCCTCCTTTTTACACAGATGGTAGCATGTGTAATCACATTATATATTCCAAAGTGTTTCATATCCATATAGCTGATGCCACTTTGCTTTCTTTTTTGTCTGTGTAAGACCTAGTTTCCTCAGAGCAGTCCCCTGTCAGTGGACATTTGGTTTCTTTCCAGTCTCTTGTTCGTACAGACCCTTAAATTAAATAACAAGTACAAGCGCATGTATGTGTTGGACAGTTTTGTTTCCTGCTTTTAAAATTAAAATAGGATTATTTTTCCCATGTTAAAATATCTTGAGCCTGATTTTTTTTTTTAATTTTTAAATTTTTTTGTTTTTAGAGAGAGTGCATGTGAGTGGGGTAGAGGGGCAGAGAGAAAGTTTTTTTTTTTAATGTTCATTTTGGGGGGGGGGAGAGAGAATGAGACTATCTTAAGCAGGGTCCGTGCTCAGCGCGGAGCCCGACATGAAGCTGGGATCATGACCTGAGTCAAAATCAAGAGTCGAATGTTCAACCAACTGAGCCACCCAGGGGCCCCTTGAGGCTGATTTTTTTTTTTTAAGTTTATTTATTTTGAGAGAGAGGGGGAGGGAGTGGGAGAAAGAGGGAGACAGAAGGGGGCAGAGTGAGGAAGGGAATCCCAAGCAGGCTCTGCACCATCTGCACAGAACCTCACATGGGGCTTGAACCCATAATGACCTGAGCAGAAATCAAGAGTTGGACGATTAACCATCTGGGCCACCCAGGCGCCCAAGGCTGTTCTTAATGTCTGCATTAATGGCTCCTCATAGCCCTCTTTTTCCCAATTTTATTCCTCCTTTAAGATGACTGACGCCTCACCTATTCTCTAAAGTCTGAACATGCTTACATTTAATAGTTAGTGTGTTTTCCGTGTGATGTGTTAGAACCTTGGGAGCTCTTCATCTGGAGTCTTCTGATAGACAAGCATCTCTCGCATGGAATGTTGGCTACAGCTTTCGTCTCATGCTTCAGGGCTCTTCGCACCCGAAAGGATTGAGAACCAGTGCACTTGAGATCTCGCAGGCTTTTGGAGTAGGGGTTGCACTGTTTCGTGTTCTCTGCTTGCAGCACAGATCTTGGTAGGGGGGTGCCGTAGCAGTTGGTGAGACTCGTGGTTGACTCAGTGACATACAGCTGGTTCTGCCCTAAGTCCGTCTACATCTTCAGGCCACAGATTATGTGGGCCTGTTCTCCTGCCACAGATCGCTGGGTCAGCAGCCATCTGAGAGGGGCCCTGCTTGTGCTGCCAGCCTTTGTTCTTAAAGCAGACTGGACTGCAGGCTCCTTTTAACCTGTTCTGTATCCAGTTGAGACATTTCTAGGCCAGGAGTTTTCAGCCCTTTTGTGAAAGGCAGCTGATAAATGTTTTTCTTTTAAACATTTGCCTTCTTTTTTTGTGTGTTCTTTTTTTTTTTTTTAACTTTTTTTTTTTAACGTTTTATTTATTTTTGAGACAGAGAGAGAGAGAGAGACAGAACATGAATGGAGGAGGGGCAGAGAGAGAGGGAGACACAGAATCGGAAGCAGGCTCCAGGCTCTGAGCCATCAGCCCAGAGCCCGACGCGGGGTTCAAACTCACGGACCGCGAGATCGTGACCTGAGCTGAAGTTGGATGCCTAACTGACTGAGCCACCCAGGCGCCCCTTTTTTTGTGTGTTCTAATTATAGAAGTAATATTTACTGGGGCTCCTGGCCAGCTCAGTCAGTGGAGGGTGTGACTCTTGATCTCAGGGTTGTGAGTTCAAGCCCCATGTTGGGTGTAGAGTTTACTTAAAAACAAAAAAATTTTTTAAAGTAATATTTACCATAGTACATAATTGAATATTTAAAAGATAGAATGCATCCAGTACCATCCCCCAGAGATGGCCACTATTTAGTCATTTTTGATCTAAAAAACAGTAATTTCGTATGGTTTAACCGGGTAGGTTGTATTTTCTTCTAGTTATTTTTCTATACATATATATTAAATGACTATATATATGAAGATATTTTGTAGATAAGTTTTTTATATCTTGCTCTTTCTTTTAATATTAAATCTTGAGTTCCCCCCCAAAATAAAAAAATGTATTTAAAAAAAATTTTTTTATAGTTTATTTATGTTTTGAGAGAGAGAGAGAGTGTGAGCAGGGGAAGAGCAGAGAGAGAGAGAGGGAGACACAGACTCCAAAGCAGGCTCCAGCTTCAAGTTGTCAGCACAGAGCCAGACGCGGGGCTCAAACCCACCAACCACGAGATCATGACCCGAGCCGAAGTCAGACACCCAACCTACTGAGCCACCCAGGCACCCCCCCAAAAAATGTATTTTGGATACTTGCATAATTTCTCAGGAAGATGGTGTGCTAATTGATTGCTCTTACTGTTGGACGTAAAGGTTGCTTCCATTTTTTTTTTTTTTAACACCCGTGAATAAAGTTAGCATAGTTTTGTAAGTGAATCTTTGCCCTATTTTTTTTTTTTAATTAACTGCCTTCGACTGGATCCCCAGATGTGTTTATATTTCTTTTGTGAATTGTCCAATTACCTTGTCCATTTTTATGAGGTGTTAATTAATGTTTTTCTTTATGTATCATTTCTCTGCTTCAGCCAGCTACAGTGTAGCAGCATGGTATATCTTTTCTCCCCATCTAGGAAATGCTTTATTCAACTATAAGTTGTTCTAAGAGGATGTAAGATGATGGTACTATGCAAAAGAACGGTGGGCGGGGAGTTCAGGATACCTGGGGTCTGGTTCTAAGCTTGCTCTCTGGCCTCTGTGGTCTTGGGCCACAGTTTTTCGTCCTCAGTTTTTAAATTTATGATGGCTCTAAGGATTCTTCTGGCTCTAAAATAAGGAACTGTGATAGTTCATCAAACAGGTTTTTTCTGAGAAGCATATGACTACTGCTTTTAAGTGGTTTTGGTTGACTTTAGCCAGAAGTTCATGGATGGCTTGAGAATAGTGTGCATTTAGTAAATGCACATTATTTTGCTGTTTCAGAAAATTTCCTTTCATGTGTAGAGCAGTGCTGTGGGTATAGATGCTTAATAGATTATTTTCTGTGTGTGTGTGTGGGGGGGGGTTTATGTGCATGCGCTTTTTAAGCTGATTTTTATGCATCACATTTACATTACAATTAGTAAATTGTGACTTTATTTTTTGTTTTATTTTTTTAATTTTTTTGTTAATTTTTTTTTTTAATGTTTATTTTTGAGAGAGACAGAGACAGAATGTGAGTGGGTTAGGAGCAGAGAGAGAGGGAGACACAGAAGCAGAAGCAGGCTCCAGGCTCTTGAGCTGTCAGCACAGAGCCCTACGCGGGGCTCGAACCCACGAGCCGTGAGATCATGACCTGAGCCGAAGTCAGACGCTCAACCGACTGAGCCACCCAGGCACCCCAAATTGTGACTCTTTTTAAATGTAACAGATTACCCTTCTTTATGCTCTTACTTTGTTAAAGAAACTTGGTTATTGTCCTCTAGAATGTAGGAAGCTCTTGGTGTCCCTATTTTAAAAATATAAATACTGCTAATTGAGTCCCTGGACCTAGAATTCCTTCAGTATATTTTTGTTGGACAAGAAAGTAAATCTGGCACCTCGAAAACCAGGCTTTCACTTTCTGATGCTTCTTTCTACTCAGACTGTCACTGTGGTCACTGAAGTGCTTCTGCCCTTTGCATCTTCTTTCCAAAAATGATGATAATGGCACTGTTATGCTAGAACTGGCCGGGAGCCAGATTGGCCTGATTTAAAGTAAGTTGACAGTGCGTATTACAGCAGTCTCGCTCTGCAGAATGCCCCTTGGTTCGTCCCTGGGTTTCTTGTCCCTACCGCTGGTTGGCTCCTTTGGCCCCTTTAACCTTTAGCCCTGCAGGGACAGTTCAGTGCACTGGGAACCCTTCCCTGTCTGAGGAGAGTGTGGTCTGGTAGGCTTTAGAGGAGTTACATTCATGGACATTTTAAGCACCAAGGAAATATTTTTGGGGGTGGTGATGGGAAAAAATGGGAAAGTGGGGGGAAGGAATGAAATTGGAAAGCAAATGGGATGAAATCTATGTAATGATTGTCTGTAGTTACTTTAAAAAAATTCAATGGGAGAACACAAAAATGTCTTCTATTTAACTTTGTTTATAAACTGTTGGGTTAAGTTTATGTAGAGATGTGAAATCTCAGGGAGACAGTCCTCTTAGAAAAACATTTAACCTGGGTCAGAGGATGGATCTTTAAAGTACTTGGGAAATCCCTACTCTTGCTAGTGGAGAGGAGGGTATGTCCTTGCAAAAAACCAGAGTCACCTCTCTTTCTGTTTTTGCTCTTCTAGGCATTCATTTTCTTTTTCTTTTCTTTTTTTTTTTAAGTTGTTTTTAGAGAGAGCACACGTGATTGGGGGAGGGGCAGAGAGAGACAGAGACAGAATCCCAAACAGGCTCCACAGGGTCAGTGCAGAGCCCGATGTGGGGCTTGAACTCACACCCTGAGATCATGAGACCTGAGCTGAAGTTGGACTTAACCAGCTGAGCCACCTATGTGCCACTAGTGTTAATTTTTCTTTATAGTGGTCATTTTATTGTCATGCTGGTTTGTTACAAAGAATAGTTTTAAAATGTCATAGAAACATTTCTTTTCTCCTCATCACAGGCTTCTGCATTGCAAGTGTGTTAGAACTTAGGTGAAACCAGTCTTGTTACTGATTTTGAGAAATTGACTTTGAAGTCATGTGGTAATGAAGCTTTTGGGTTTTATAGATCTACCTTGTTATTTTTTTAATTAATTAATTGTTTTGAAGTAAACTCTACCCCCAATGTGGGGCTCAGACTCACGACACCAAGATCAAGAGTTGCATGCTCTGTCAATGGAGCCAGCCAGGCACCCCAGTAGGGTCCAGTTTACAATTTTTTGAATTGTACGTGGGTTAAATAAGTCTGAGCAAAAGTTCATCCTGCTTTTTTAATCATAGCATTTAATGACCTAAGTGTGTATTTTATTCTCTTGTTGTTCATTCAGGGGCTGCCTATTGTCAGTTTATGGACATGCTGTTCCCTGGCTCCATTGCCCTGAAAAAAGTGAAATTCCAGGCTAAGCTAGAACACGAATACATCCAGAACTTCAAAATACTACAAGCAGGTTTTAAGAGAATGGGTGTTGACAAAGTAAGTAAATTTTATTCTTTCATTTAGATTTTTCTTTTTAGGTTGTTTCTTAACTAGTAATTGTTACTAGTGGACGTTTGCTCCCCTTCCCCCTTCCCCCCCCCCCCAGCCCAATTCATATAGTTATCTTTTCTCCAGTTAACATAGAATTTACTGGGAGCAAAGTTTCCCTCTACCCTCCTATCCTTGGTTCTCCTGTTTTTCTCCTTTATTTTGAAGTTACTCGTGTTTGGAGGAATCAACCTGTAAATCTGTACTCATGATTTTTTTTTTTTTAATAATACTGTTTAATCTTTATTAGTCTGAGATCTAATCCTTTTTATCCCTGGATTTACATCTGTAAAGCATAGCATATGGTAGAATAAGTAGTTCTAATAGAGAAGATTCTAGAAATACTTGCTTTTTATAGCAGGGTATAGGGAAGATCCCTTGTGGGTGCTGGCAAGTTCCCTTTTGCCCCCAATGATATTTGAAGGTACCAGAAACACAGTCCACCAGACTTCATTAAGGACAAATGTTATCTCTGTTTTAATAGATAATGTATTACTGCAAAATTAATGTTTCTCCCCTCCCCGCTCATTAGAATGGTTTGTTCTTTTATTTTTTTTAATTTTTTATTAAAATTTTTTTAATATTTAGTTTTGAGAGAGTGAGAGAGATAGGCTGAGTGGGGGAAGGGCAGAGAGAGAGAGGGAGACACAGAATCCGAAGTGGGCTCCAGGCTCTGAGCTGTCAGCACAGAGCCTGTTGCAGGGCTTGAGCCCACGGACCATGAGATCATGACCTGAGCCAGAGTCAGACACTCAACCAACTGAGCTACCCAGGCTCCCCTAGAATGGTTTATTCTTTTAAGTCATTTTTGGGGAAAAACATTTTTTTAGTAAAGTTTGTAATCACTCATTATCTTGCTGGTGTCGCTGGTCTGTATTTGCTGTGAAATCAGTCTTATTTTTATTTTAGTTTTGTCTCTATAGAATACATAGAACATACATTTGTATTGAATGAAAATCATCTTGTTACCAGGCATAGTTTAAACTAGGTGTAGCTTATTATATGCAGTAATTTTTCTTTTCATAGAATTCTATTTTATTCTATTTATTAAATTTTTTTTAATGTTTATTTTGTTTTTTGAGAGAGAGATACGGAGCGTGAGTAGGGGAGGGGCAGAGAGAGAGGGAGACACAGAATCTGAAGCAGCTCCAGGCTCTGAGCTGTCCATATAGCCCGATGCGGGGCTTAAACCCATGAACTGCGAGATCATGGCCTGAGCCAAAGTCAGACACTTAACCGACTGAGCCACCCATACATCCCTATGCTTTATTTTTTTCAACAAGGAAAATTTCTAAAGCATACAAAAGTAGAGCAACTAGTACGATGATCCCTCATGAACTTCAGCAATTATCAAATCATGGCCAGTTTGTTTCAGATATACCTTTACCCCACCTGCTGTAGTCAGGGAGTATTGAGAAGTGAGTTTTTGTTTGTACATTTTGTTTGTAAATGCTTTAGTATCATACAAAGCAATTTCTTAAAATTGTATTTATTTGCTTAGAGGGGTAGATATGGTTCAGATTATTACATACATTCTTCTTTATGAAAATACAATTGCCACTGGAATCCTTGAAGAGTTAAAAGATAATTACACTCTGGCCAATGGTCCAACAATTTGAGGTCATAACTGATAACACGATCCTTGTACAATAAAAAAGTTTATAGGGTCCTTAAAGTATATTTTAATAGGATTGGAATTACTTGAAAAACATAACCGTTTTGTAGAAATCTGTTCTGGGACTGATTATGTACCTTGAGCGTTTTTTTTTTTTTTAATATATATTTTTTTCAACGTTTATTTATTTTTGGGACAGAGAGAGACAGAGCATGAACGGGGGAGGGGCAGAGAGAGAGGGAGACACAGAATCGGAAACAGGCTCCAGGCTCTGAGCCATTAGCCCAGAGCCTGACGCGGGGCTCGAACTCACGGACCGCTTGAGCGGTTTTTAAGACAGAATTTTTTCCCCCTTTCTTTTTTTTCTGGATGAATTTTTTTTTTTTTTCCCAGTTTTACTGAGATGTGGTTGACATGACAGAATTTTCTTTAACAGTTCATTGTAGGTACCGGTGGTTGGTTTGTGCTCTAGGTTTCATACTTTGTGATAGGCACTGTGGCCGTGCAGGTTGCATAGGAGATTTACTCTTCACAGTGCAGTGACATGTCTTACGATGCCTTTGGATATGTGTATGTGACTTCTATATGATACAAATGATGCTTATTCTTTTGCCTTTCTAATTCCTTTTGATGGACTGGGAGGGTGGTTGCCAGGTCTAAGTACTTTGTGGAAGGCAAACTGAATTAAACTCTCTCTATAAACTTTCAGGGGCTTACTTAGCACTAAGTTCTTGCCTCTAAAAATTTTTTTTTCTCCTTTTGGCAGAGCTTTATACTGATTTGATGCATGGACATGTTTGATGCTTGCCAAAAGCCTCTTGCTTTGGGCTAAATAGTCTTGATATTTCTCTGCAGATAATTCCTGTGGACAAATTAGTAAAAGGAAAGTTTCAGGACAATTTTGAATTTGTTCAGTGGTTCAAGAAGTTTTTTGATGCAAACTATGATGGAAAAGACTATGACCCCGTAGCTGCCAGACAAGGTCAAGAAACTGCAGTGGCTCCCTCCCTTGTTGCTCCAGCTCTGAACAAACCGAAGAAACCTCTCAGCTCTAGCAGTGCAGGTAAAACAACAAAACAAAAACACCATTTCCAAATAATAGTATTCCAAGTATTCATTCATTCAGCCTTCAGTCAGAATCTCTTGAGCAGCTGTTGGCTTTGGGAGATTAAGCAGCTCACTCCCAGCCATGTGGTATGAGCATGGGTTGTGGCACAAGGCAGACCTGTGTTTGTTCTTGGGTCACTGTCGCTCTGTTTAAGCCACTTCATCTCTGCCCCACAGTTTCTTTCTGTATAAAGTGGGAATTTCAGTACTTGCCCCAGAGGGTTATTCTTGAGGCCTGAATGAATTCAATGAATTTAATTTTGTCAACACTGTTTACTTGTGTGGGGTAGAAATTCTTCAGGTCAGCTCACATAGAAGAGAGCTTTAGTTTGAACATGAGGACATTTCACAGGACCCTAGGATGGGAAGTTACAGCCAGATGTGAATACCTAGGAACTGAAGGAGTTTCCTAGGTCTTTTAGGGACTGTGCTTGGCTCTCTGCATCATCGTTCTGTCTGCAGACCAGCTTCCTGTGCTTACTTCAGGCTTCCCTGTCCTCCCTAAAATTTGAGCTGCTGAGTGGCTTTGGCTTGCTGTGATGCCAGCAGAATCTGGGAGGCAGTTTTTAGAGACCTTCTCTAGAAGGTTTTGGCCTGGTAGGTTTCCCAAAACCTGTAGTGTATTCATGAAACACACATACGCTTTGGGACAGGGCAGGTGTTCTACAAATGCTAACTCCTCCTTTCCAGAAGGTAGCAAGAATATTAGTTAAGATCCCATAGTACCTTGAGAGAGAGGCTGATCCATCTGGTAGATAGAGAGGGACATTGAGTACTCTTAATTTTCATAGCTTTATGGATATACAGCTTTATTAAGATGTGATTCACTTGCCGTACAATTCATCCATTTAAAATAGACAATTGAGTTCTTTTTAGTATATCTACAGATATGTTCAACTATCACCACATCCAATTTTAGAATATTTTTATTACTCCCAAAAAGAAACCTCGTGTGTGCCCTGTTGCGGTCACTTCCCGTTTTCCCCTAGCTCTTCCCTTCCCCTCAACGCCAGGCAACCACTGATCTGCTTTGTCTGTGGATTTACCCATTCTGGACATTTCACATAAAGAGGATCATAGAGTATGTGGTCTTTGTGTCTGGCTTCTTTCACTTAGCATAATGTTTCCCAGATTCATCCACGTTGTAGCACGTGGCAGTACTTGGTGGTTTTTAATGGCTAAGTTATACTGCATTGTATGGCCGTACCACGTACCATGTATCTGTTCACCACTTGATGGTTATTTGGGTTGCTTCCACTCTTGAGCTGTTATCAGTAGTGCTGCTTTGAACACTCCTATATAGGTTTCTGTGTGGGCCTATGTTTTCATTTCTCTTGGCATATATCCAAAGGTATATACTTGTGGAACACAATTCTTGGGTCATGTGGTTACTCTGTTTGACCTTTTGCAGAACCACCTATTTTCCAAGTGGCTGCAGCGTTTTACATTCCCATCAGCAGAGTGTATGAAGGTTCTGATTTCTCCAAATACTGGGTGTTAGCTTCTTAGAGTGGGGATCTGTGTAGGTAACCCTGTGCATTTCGTATTTCAGGTGCTGGTAACAGGCATGTGGAGACTTGTAGTAAGCATTCAATCTTGGGGATGAACGCAGACTAGAAATCACCCAGAGGAATGCCTGTACCTGTGGGTGAAAGGCCTTATGGTTACTGAATAGTTTGGGGTATCAGGAAGATCAGATATTTTTAAGCCTGGCATAATGTGCAGCTTTACAAAATAGTTGCTGAATACATGATTAAAATCATGGGTGATAAATTTACCTCAAGGTAGCCCATCCTTGATTGTTTTAACTTGACTGCTCTTTCCATGTTTTAACTTCACTACCTTTTTTGGCTCTACTTACAGAGAAGTCTGTAAATCCTAGTCAGGGTGCTGCTTTTCTCTCATAACCCTCCTAAACACCTTCTAAAAGTGAACAAGGTGCAGGTTTTGAGGTAATTAGCGGTAACAGCAGTCTCTACCACCCTCCCCTTCCCAAGCCAAGAAGCTTGAGGTTCTAAGGTAGAGGGCATCTGACTTCCCAGATGGGGAACCTTGGGCACCTGACAGCAGCTGGGGCTGTGAGCTCACTCCTGGCATGAAGTTTGCCTTTGCTCCATGGAGTTGTCCCTGTTAGTGGATTTGGTTGGAGCTAGGTTAAGGTGGACTGTCTGTATGCGCCAGAATGACTGTGTCTCTTTCAGATGATAGTCCTCTTAACCCCAGTGGAAGAAAGACCTCACAGAGCGACTCATTCCCAGCACCAAAGATGGTGGCTAAAGTCGGTACTTGACTCTGCTGCCAGGATAAAAACCACCTTGGGCAAACGTGGGAGTGCTGTCTTGCATGCTGGGCTCTCTACGTTGGGCCCCTTCACTACACAGCTGTGGAGGGCAGTTGTTCACAGCCTCCTCTTGCCCCATCCGTTCTTTTGGTCTTGAAATTTCTCCTCTTAAAAAAAGCTCTGCTCCTCTCTCAGCTCCACAGAGGCCCATTGCGACCCACAGAACTACTGCAACCCCTAAGGCTGGCCCAGGTGTGGTGCGAAAGAATCCTGGTGTGGGCAACGGGGATGACGAAGCAGCTGAATTGATGCAGCAGGTAGGCACCTCCTCTGTCCAAGACGGGAGTCACTTCGGGGGACGGACACTTGGCAGCACTGACCACGGGAGGGCTGTCGGTGCTCTTGTAGAAAGACCTGCCTCGTCCCCCTGCTGAAGCAGTCCTCGTGGCATGTGAGCACTTTGGGTGCTGTGTGGGGACTGAGAGTGTGCAGGTGGAGGTGGAAGAGAGGGGTCAGGCGTTTCTAAGATGTGTTAGTGTGATGGAGACCGATGTCTTTGGAAACCTACCCCTACGCTAGAACCCTGTCGAAGGTTTCTGGAACTGTTAGGGTTCTGTGGGATTCAGAGAGTGTCTCTTGAATTTTGGCTCTGACAAAAGATGAAGGAGAGTTCCTTTCTAAATAGTAATTAAAAGAAGACTGCACGGGCTCTCTGCTGAAATCCTGGGTCACTAGAGATCCAAGTTACGGTGGAACTGGTATGGAAAGCCCGCTGCTGCTCTTTTGTTCTTAATCAGTTCAGTGATTTGAAATGCATACTTCAGGATTAGTTAGATGTTCTGAAGGTACTTGTCAGAGGTCTCTGTGGATCTGAACAAAGTTTAGACTTTTACATGTTTTCTCACCAGTCCGTAGAGTTTTGTTTGTTGGCTTGCTTTTGGATGATTCTCTTGATTAATTCCAGTTTTAAAGTCAGGGATGCTCTGTGATTTCTGTGAGTTTGAGATCGAATCCTTTCACTTTCCTAAAAGCCAAGTCTTAAAACCTAGAGGCAATGACCTCACTTTGACCTGGAACCTCTCGTGACCCCAACCCTGCTCCTTGGAGTTCAGGACGTAAGAACCTGCCAAGAGATCACAGTTTTTTGTTTCGTTTCATTTCATTTTGTTTTGTTTCATTTTGTTTTGTTTTGCTTTGTTTCAGTCTTCGATTTTTGCATGCCCTGTGCTCCTAGGTGCCATGGGAATGTCAAGGTGACTGGGTCACCGTCCCCATTAGTGTGGCTGCCTTGAGTGCCCACTGGGCGTGGTCACTGTGAAGTACAGAAGTCCTGGAGAAAAAGACTTCCCCGAAACTGTTGGTTTTCAGGCAAGGATGTACACAGGAAGCAATCTCAGAGAAAAGCAGTGTTGCTGAGGCCAAAGCTGGGTGGCCAGCACAGGGTTGATCTTGTACTCTGTAGGAGAAGACACAGTGGCTTCTGTGAGACTGCTGCTCTTGGCTCACTCAGCTCGTGTCCTGTGTGATGGGGCACAGGCTTTGGGTTCTATACATTTGGGGATTTTCCTGACTCTGCCACTTAACTTCTTGGGGTCAGTTAACCTCTCTGAACTGTGTGTTGTGTGAGGTGGGGCTAATATTTTGCTCATGGTAGTTGGGCGGGCCACATGAGCTGATGTGCTGTCAGGTTCTTAGGGTGGGGTTTGGGATAAATGGGGAAAATGGCAGTGGATAAGAGACCATTGTAATTATTATGGCTGTTGTCTGTGGTCTTGATAGAGTGAAATAGATTCTGAATTGTCTTTCTTAAAAGTTCACAGGAGCCCGATTGTCTCGGTGAAATATACAGATGTTAATGATAAAAACAAAAATAGCTGACGTTTTGAGAGCGGTTTGCCATTGCTCTCCCGAGTGCTTCAGTTTCACTTTTGCACTTTTGTGTTAGTCCTGTGAGACCTCGCAGACCAGGACAGTGTGCCTGGGGAGGTCACGGGACCTGCGCTGGGGTTTGAGCCAGCTGCCTCACGCCTGCCTCAGAAGTACTTTGGCTTGCACGGGGTTTCCATTTTAATTTTTTTTTAATGTGAAGGATTTTTTAGATTCTCTCCAGGTTGCCAGAGTCCTTACCTATAATACTGTGTCACTGATCCCTTGGCTCATTTACATGATCTGTCTGGCCCCTTGGAAGTGTTTGAATTTGTGCCCCTTGATAAAGGTGTAGAAGTCTGGGGAACGTGACTGATGTGGGAAATAGAGCAAGATGCGCTTCTTACGATAAGAGGACAACAGTGTATTCTTCACAGATTTCCTCGTGGTGTTCATTTCCTTAGGAGAGCTGCAGTGATTGCACCTTCTTAAGGCATCCTGGAGAAATTTACTTTTGGTTGAGTCCAAAGCAGCACTGTTCGAAAGAAGGAGAATGCAAACCAGAAATGTGAGGCATATCTATAATTTAAAATATTCTAGTAGCTACATTTAAAAAAGTGAAAAGAAACACATGAAATTTCTTCTCATGACCCATTACCGAATCTATCCAAAGTGTTATCATTTTAACATGTAATCATTACAAATAATTATCAATGAGATATTTTATGTTTGAAGACTGTACTAGGTCTTTGAAATCCAGTGTGTATTTAATATTTACAGCCGGTCTCCATTGCATTGGCCACATTTCAAGTGCCCAAATGACTACTTGTGGCCCCCAGCTACCATAGTGGCCAGTGTAGGTCCAAAGCATTCTCCTTGGGTTTCCTAGATTATGGCTATTACTTTACTACAAGAGAAAGTTTAAGAGTGGCATTGATGACTAGCCACAGAGTTTTAATAACCTCATTAGTAAGCATTTAGAGGAGTGGGGAGTGAAAGCCAGTGACTTATTAGTGTATACTGAGTATTTCGTGTGTGTTTCTTGTGGATACATAGTTATTGAGTGATATCCTGGAGGAATGCTGCGTTGGCCCCACAGGTAGGGCCCAGAAGGCTGGGTTCTGGTGCCCTTGATGATTTGTAGGCCTGAGGAGGTTTGAGTGGGTTTGTGGGTGAGGCACTAGTGAATCATGAGTGGTAGACTCCAAAGTATAGCATACCTTTTGAAGCCATTTTGACTTCCTTTTCATCCTCTGTCACTGATGTGATTAGAAGGCCTCTTCCCTGGCTCTTGGATCTTGGAACTGAGGATTTAAGGCAGCTTCCTACTGGTGGGGTTGGTCAGTTCTTGCCCTTCTATCCCCTGGCATGTTCTGCTTTGGGGCTGATAGTTTAAAGAAAGCAACAAGCAGCAGTAAAGTGATTTCTGTGGTTGATAAAGGATGAGTGAAAGACTGTTTAGAACCTTGAATCGGGTTGGTCTGTTCAGGCCTTTGATGATGAACATTGAAATTAAGTAATTGACAGAATGGTCCTGGTGGTTCTTGTCACCTGCTCCTCATCTCCGGAGGCTTCGTGATGGCAGCTTCTGAAGGGGGAGTTTTCTTCCACCCTGGGACAGGACTTGATCCCTTTGACTGTAGCTGGCTGCTTTGTGAGGTCATGGGGAAGCTAAAGAAGTGGTTTGCTTCAGATTCCAGCCAGTTCAGAAGGTTGGACTAGATTTCTGCAGTGCCTTTCTGGCTCTCAGAATTCCCTGCTACCCAATTGTTCTCCGCAGCTGCACCTTTGATTTCCTGGCTTGGCCTTCTCTGTGGCCCCAGCCTGTGTGTCCTGTGAGGATTTTGTGCTGCGTGGTATGCCTTTTAATTTTCATGTCGTGAGAGTTAAATCAAATTCACATGTCATAGATTTGAATACACTGGAATGAAGATATGTATCGTGCTTCAAATATGCAAAGGGCCCTGAGAGTTGTTATGACTTTTATTGCTCTTGGTTGGATAGACCTGGCCTAAGCACTGAAATTTATTTCTTCATGGGCCTTTTGGGGGGAATGAGAGCCCCTCAGCAGGGCGCCTGGAGGATTCTGCAGCACGCATGGTGAGCTAGCTCAGTGGAGCTAGCTGTGGAACATGGTGGGTCTGCTCCTTGCTTCCGTGTCCTGTCTCCCTTTTGAAACTCTCTTGGGAGAGAGACAGGTGCCAGGATCCTCTCCTCTTCTTTTGAGTCATGGATCGCTTCCCCCGTCCCCAACATACGGCAGCCCGGTAAGAACCATTGAGTTTTCCATGCCCAGGCCTCTGTCACTTGTAGCTGTGTTTGACTAGCAGTAGTCATCTTTAGTCTTCCCCTCCTGGCTCACCATTTCTATCCTGATTCTCTGGACCAGACTGTCTCTTTCCATTGACCTTCACATGCAGAAAGACTTGGATTTGACTGACCAGTGCCCTGATAAGCACACAGTTTATGATTGTTGGCCACCTTGCTTTGCTGGGTTGTGGACTCTGCTTCTGTATTTGTCTCTGGATCCCATCGTTTTTTCTCCTTGATCTTTTCTCCGTCCCTGAGAAGTTCCCTCATGTTTCATGGTGTGGCCTGCCTTTTCCTTGGGGTTGTTAGAGTCAAGATGGCCATGAACAGGCCCACATTATTTCTTTGGAGATGAAGAAAACCGATATTAAGCTAAAGTGGGTGTTTGTCCCTGTTAAGAGTTTGATGGAAGGCCACCTCTTCTTCTGGGTTAGCAGGTGGTGTGATATGTTATTGGTATATAAATGCCAAGTATCTCACCCTTTTCAATGTCTTATGCAGGTCAACGTATTGAAACTTACTGTTGAAGACTTGGAGAAAGAGAGAGATTTCTACTTTGGAAAGCTAAGGAACATTGAATTGATTTGCCAGGAGAACGAGGGGGAAAACAACCCTGTATTGCAGAGGATCGTGGACATTCTCTACGCCACAGACGTACGTGTTGACATGATGTTTTCTTGCCATTTGCCACCAGAGAAAATAAATTTTATCTGGTTGGTGTCAGCCGACTCAGTGCTGATGCTTGTATGTTCCAGCATAGCAGTTATCAAAAGACTTGAACTTTGACCCCTCAGAGTCAGCTAGAGAACACCTCTGCTCAACCTCCGCCTCTGCCTTGAGGTCTGTGAGCCTTTGAGTCAGGAAAAGGACATGGAGGTGGCTGGCTTGCCCTGCTTCTGTAGTTCATGGCCCCTGATAGGCGATGAGTGCTACAAAATGCTCATAACGCCACCATCCCCACTCCACCCCCTACGGCTTGGACCCCTCAGCCTGAGGTGCTAGCTCCATTTTATCATGACCTGGGAACCAGGTACTGGCCCCTTTTTGATGTTCCCTGCCCACATCTGTCAGATTGTATCTTTGTGCTTGGTTCCCATTTCCTCCCAGTACTTTATGGGCCAGTTTCTTGGGATCCGTGTGTATTATTACACAACCGAAGCTGCTGATATTAATCATGACACATTAGCTGATCATGGAAGACTGATTTTCCCTAGATTTAGGATTTGCTATCTCGCTATGTTCACTGTTGACTGGCTTTACTTTTGTGTAAATCTGCATACCTAGCAAGGTCTGTAGGATCAAACTGCAGTGTATATCTGAGTGTTTTATGGTATAGCAGTGTACAAACATAAGGTAATATTAGTATTGTCATTAACGCTGTTCTCTAAACATATCAAGTGAATTTGGGGGGGGATCGAGACATGATGAAAAAAATACTTTGTTCAATAAATCCTTATTCTGGGCTTGCTCTGGGCAGCTAATGAAAACAGAGGTGACGAAGATATAGGGGTCCTTGGGCTAGTCTGAGTATTATTTTAGTGGTGTCATATCTTAGGTAAATTCAGCTGTAGAGATTTAGTTTAAAAAAAAAAAAAAAAGATGGTAGTTGAAGGGGAAGTCGGATTTTTATGGTGGTGTAGCCACTGTCACATGCCAGAATGCCCGGAGCCGGTGTGAGTTGGGAGCCGTGAATCTGCTGTTTTCCCATGCCACTGAGGCGGAGTCAGTCTTACCGCTCTTGTGGGTATTGTGAGTGTCTTGGGTGAACCCACAGCACCTGCAATTGCATGAGTGGTTCCTAAGTGTGATCAAAAGAATGCGGAAAGGAAAAGCAGGCTGTGGGACAGCTTATTGACGGGAGATGGCGTTACATTGAACTCCATCATGAGGTAAAGGGTAAATTTTCTTTTTTTTAAAACAACCTTATTGAGGTATAATTGACATAACGAACCGTACACATTTAAGTACAACTTGATGTGTGAAATCATCGCCAAAATCAAGAAATCAACTTTTGAGAGTAAATTTGTGCTCAGTTTTTTTGCCTTTTGTGAGATTGTTTCTACTGTCTAAGAAAAGTAGTGGTCACTGGCCTTGTGCTATTAAATGTCAAGTGTGTGGTAGAGACAGGAAGAGCCGTAGACTTTGAGAGGCTTTCAGTATGAGGAAAGTGACCCCACAGTAGAAACTGATGGTTCACTTGGTGCTGAGTAATAGCTTTCCCCTCTCATTTCCCCATTTTAGGAAGGCTTTGTGATCCCTGATGAAGGGGGCCCACAGGAGGAGCAAGAAGAGTATTAACAGCCTGGACCAGCAGAGCAACATCCGAATTCTTCACTCCAAATCATGTGCTTAACTGTAAAATATTCCCTTTTATTATTCTTAGAGGACTCACTGGTTTCTTTTCATGAGCAAAAAGTACCTCTTCTTAAAGTGCACTTTGCAGAAGTTTCACTCTTTTTCCAATGAGTTTGAGTTAGGAGCTTTCACCTTGTAGCGGAGCAGTATTAACACCTAGCTGGCTCACCTAGGGAGCAGAGAGGCCGACCATGGGGCTCCCCGTGTGGACGCTGGTAACACTGATTGCTGGAGAAGGTGTTTTTATGTAATGCACTGAGGTGGAGACCTCAGTAGAGAAATGTAAAGACTGATTTGAATTTTAAGCTAATGTGAAATCTTGGCAGAGAACGTTTTAATAAATAAATGCCTTAAGAGTATTTAAAATATGCTTCCATATTTCAAAATATAAAATGGAACGTGACAGATTTACGTGTTTGACATTGTGTCTGGGAAGGAAGGGCCAGACCTCTGGACCTTTGGTATCTGCTGTTCACAGGCCTTGCAGGGCTGTTTGAATCTGCAAAGGCCTACACCTTGGCCCAGAAGGAAAGTTTAAAAAGTTGCTCTGTAAAGCCATTTGGTGTCCTTGGCCAGTTGTATCCCTGCCCTGAGAACAAGAGGCATTGTTGCCTGGACGAACAGAGGGTGTGTTTCAGCCCTGACATGTTTGAGTTGTAGAGCTTCAATTTCAGTGAACATTTCTCTGACGATTTTTCCAGTTATCCCTGAAATTTCTATGTATTATGTTTTTTGGGAAATGAGGTGTGTCCAGTTTTTAAATCTAACAACTACTTTTGGGGACTTGCCCACATCTCTGGGATTTGAATGGGGGTCGTGTCCCATTTTACTGTCTTTTAAGTTTACATTGAACATGTTTCTCTTCTCTGCTCCCCTTGCCCATTGGGGACTCCTCTTTGGCTCCTTAAAGTTTGCTGCTTAGAGTGTAAGTTCAGCAGGCAGGTGGTCACGCTGCAAGTTCTTTCTGGACCTCTGGCAAAGGGAGTGACCAGTGAAGGCCGTCGCTACCTTGGGCTCTGCAAGGCTGGGTGTTCTTGGTACCTGCTGTCCACAGCCCTCCACTGTTATCGGAATACTTTGCCAGTGCACTAATCTCTTTGGAGATAAAATTCGTTAGCGTGTTACTAAATGTTAATTTTCTTTTGCAGAAAATACAGTACCGTGTCTGAATTAATTATTAATATTTAAAATATTTCATTCCTTAACTCTTCCTCATTTGCTTTACCCCTAGCCTATTCAGTTCCTTTGTTTGGCAGAATTCTGCAAAATGTGTGTCACCCACTACTGAGATTGTTCAGCCCCTGATGTATTTGTATTGATTTGTTTCTGGTGGTAGCTTGTCCTAAAATGTGTGTAGAAAGCAGATATTTTATGATAAAATTGTTGTGTAGTGCATGCTCTGTGTGGGATTCAGAGGAAAACCCAGATTCAGTGATTAACAATGCCAAAAAATGCAAGTAACTAGCCATTGTTCAAATAACAGTGGTGCTATTTCTCTTTTGTGGCCTTTTAGACTTTTGTTGCCCTAAAATTCCATTTTATTGGGAACCCATTTTCCACCTGGTCTTTCTTGACAGGGTTTTTTTCTACTTTAAACAGTTTCTAAATAAAATTCTGTATTTCAAGAGTGTCATGTCTTCTGAAGTTTGTCTTGCCCTGGGTATATTCTTTTAGGTTCAAATGGTAAGGGGCCAATTCTTCTTTCTTAAATTTGGACTGATCTTTTCAAATCTTTCACTGTTTTTTTCAAATGTGCTTATTTCTAAGCCTGTTCCTTTTTTCTCTGTTCTTGACATTACATTTCTCGGCTTCCTGCTGTTAGACATTCTCATGTTATGTGAGAGGTTTTTTGAGAAGTCCAAGGCTTGGCCCGTCTGCCTTGAAGTCTTTTCAGGCGGATTCCACCTGAGAAACGTACTGCTGGATAGTGCTTGCTGGATGCCATGGGGAGATCACTTTTTCCCCCCTGAAAGTATGTTTCAAAGGCAGTGGACACAGTCTGAATCTATGAAATAACCTGAAATTGTCATCATTTTTCCCTCCTTTTAAAAAATTCTGTGCCAGAAGAAGTGAGTTCAGAAGGAGACTTGCTGCCATTTTCAGTATGAAATAAATGGGTAGGAGGTAATTTTCTGTGTGGTCTTTAGGGTGCCTGCCACAATCATGGATGCTCTGTAAACCCAACTTGATGATTTTGCGTAGGGTTAAATCCATATTACTTCCTCTAGAAGTTAAGAGTATGCGCCTTCAGAAGGAATTTGATACCCCATGTGTTGGTAATCTACAAGAAGATGCCTCCAGGCATGCTTAGAGCTTGTGAAGATACTGTTGGGTAAGTTGCACTGAGAAGTTACCCTGGAAGGAGTGAAGCTGCTACTGCCTGCACCTCTGACCTAAGTCTTTTGACCTCGTTCTTTCGGCTGAGGCCTATGAAGTCTTTTGATCTGACTGGTTCAGGTTAGGTCACTGGTGCAGTTAACTTGAATAAGCTGCTTGGTTTGCTTGGCAAGTTCCGTGTTGTTTGAGGATAGGTAAACAGACGGGTCCTCTGGCTGGATTTGGATTTAGGATTCACTCAGGCTGGTGGTCCTCAAACGGATGGGCTTCAGAATCATGGGCTGGGAAACTTGGCTGACATAACGTGTTTCTAAAGTCCATCTCCAGAAATTCTGAGTTGGAAGATTGAAAATCTTACTGTGTACCTCAGGTGACCCGGGTTTGATGCAGCCCTCAGACTTGCACTTTGGCCTTACGTATGTGCCTGCAAGTTCAAGTCTAATTCTGACAGGGGGGAACATCAGGTTTGAGTCCTTGCAGGCCCCTCTTAGCTTTGTGACTTCTGAGTTAATGGATCTCTCTTGTTCTGACCTGCAAAATGGGGATGATGAGGTTGGCCGAAATGCCTCCCTCACCGGCCTCTTGTTGGGATCAGAACGAGCTGACAGAAAAAGCAGCCCCAACCTAAGAAAGCCCTACATAGGTTCTTCAGCTCCGGCTCACATTCTCTAGAATTTTTAGGTGAGAAGAGCTTGGAGAGGGTTTTTGTATCCTGAAAATCCAGGAGGGCACTGCTTAAGATAGGCTTGGAATACTTTGTAAAATAAGTAACAAGTTCTTTTACTGTTTCTTGTTCAGCTTGGTGGTGGTATTGAGGAGTCCAGCTCCTTTAGGTTTTCAGACAGTGATTTTGATCCTGTTTTCCCCAAGTGACAGTGAAGTCTAAACACACATTTCACTATTTTCTTTTAAATAAACATTCGGTGATTCAATCATTCAGATTCATGGATTTAAAAAACTTGTATTTTCTTCAAGGTGTACTCTCTAGAATGTAATGTGGTTTGGGAAAGGAAGCAGTTCTCTTTTGCTATAATCAGAGTGACTCTAGAGAAGTTTTTCTGTAAGGATTTTGTAAGGTTTGGTATGAGGAGCTCCTTTTGTGATGTTGACCCCAGTTCACCACAGTCCACAAACAAAACCTAGGCTTTAAGCCTGATGAACCTAATCAGATTAGCTTGCTAGGTAGCGTGTGGGTGACCCAAATCTGACCAGTGTCAGCAGAGAGAGTGGAAGTTGAACCACATTGAACCCGAGCCTGTGGTCAGTGTTGACTTAGAATTAGGACTGTGTCATACTTTCGAATTCACACATTGCAGTTATAAAATTTTAAGACCAGATGAGTTCATATTTAGTTCTGATACTTGATTTTTTCTTACTGTTTTAACATTTGAGGATATAACCGAGTACAGGGTCTTTTGTCTCAAAGAAAGTCCATGGAGGGATTCTGTACTTAACACATGCAGCTTGTCTGTGGTTAGAACCATTAACCCAGATGACTTCAGCCGGATTGTTACGCAGTTACAACTGTTGTAGGTCTGTTTCCCTTTTGGCCAAATCTTAATTGGAAAGAAATGTTATCTTAGTCCTTGGAACACAGAGGCGCTCAGTTGAGGTGGTTAGGGTAGTGTCGTTAAACTGGTTATGTAGATAAGCAGGTCTACCCTTAGAGTTGGCTTTTTTAGGCCCCTTAATCCAAGACCTTTAAGTGAGGACCATAAAAATTAAAATCTAAATAACCTGTATTTATACTGGAGGCTTTGAGGTTCTGAAATGTAAAATGAAAATAGCCTGCACAGACCAGTTTCTGCAGGTAGGGAGAGGCAAATCTTTGTCCTGTGACTGTTTGTAAGCAAACCAGGTTAGCTGCCAAAGCTTAGAACTTGGTAGATGGTATCGAGAGAGATTAAGTGATGTCACTGGTTTGCAGTTCTGTCTGATGTCTGTCTTTAAAAATTAAAAAAAAAAAAAAAAAGTCCTCCTTTTCCTGGTTTATTTTGAATGTTTTTCCCAGTCTGCAGGAATTGTTGGTGGGGATAGGCTGGATGCAGGTATGAGGAACGAGGAGGAAGAAGAATTTATTACATTTACTGATGTCTTTAACTTTCAGTTCTGGTTGTAGAATGAGATTTGGGAAGTTGGTAGGTGTGATTCAGCCCATCTGCGTAAGTTCTAACAGAGCTGGATGGTTCTTACTAGTTTCCAGTGGGGGCAGAGGTGAGTTTCTAAGATTCAGCCTTAATGGATGATTCACAAATTGCAGGGTAGACTATTAAAGTTAAGTCCAAGATCAAGCATACAAGTGGGTAGACTGAAAATATAAAGGGAGTGTGTGGCTAGAGTTCTTCTCTGACCTTTACCAAAATGAATGAGGGAGTCAGTGCTTTGGCCAGGAGGCCAGGGACCAGGAGCTGAGAGACCACAGCCCTTCTCCAGGGCCCTGCGTCCCGGGTCTGCAGAGCAGAGCTTTCCACTGGCTCAGTGAGGAGTGGAGCAAGGATGGTTTCCCCAAGATCTCTTCTGGGCCAGGAGAGAGTTAACTTAGGTCTGTAAAAAGCTGATAGGGTCCTGGAGCAGAAAAGAATGGAAGAATGCCTAAGTTCCGGCAGATATTGCCCCTGGAGTCCAGTTTTCATCAGGAGAAGGATAGGATTTGTTCAGAGAAAAGCACAATGTTTCTCAGCATCAGCTGCCTACATTTTGCATGTGAAATTATTTTTTTTAAATATGAAATTTATTGTCAAATTGGTTTCCATACAACACCCAGTGCTCATCCCAACAGGTGCCCTCCTCAGTGCCCATCACCTACCCTCCTCTCCCTCCCACCTCCATCAACCCTCAGTTTATTCTCAATTTTTAAGAGTCTCTTATAGTTTGGCTCCCTCCCTCCCTTTCTCTTTTTTTTTTTTCCTTCTCCTTCCCCATGGCCTTCTGTTAAGTTTCTCAGGATCCACATAAGAATGAAAACATATGGTATCTGTCTTTCTCTGTATGACTTATTTCACTTAGCATAATACTTTCCAGTTCCATTCACGTTGCCACAAAAGGCCATATTTCATTCTTTCTCATTGCCACGTAGTATTCCATTGTGTATATAAACCACAATTTCTTTATCCATTCATCAGTTGATGGACATTTAGGCTCTTTCCATAATTTGGCTATTGTTGAGAGTGCTGCTATAAACATTGGGGTACAAGTGCCCCTATGCATCAGCACTCCTGTATCCCTTGGGTAAGTTCCTAGCAGTGCTATTGCTGGGACATAGGGTAGATCTATTTTTAATTTTTTGAGGAACCTCTACACTGTTTTCTAGAGCGGCTGCACCAGTTTGCATTCCCACCAACAGTGCAAGAGGGTTCCGTTTCTCCACATCCTCTCCAGCATCTGTAGTCTCCTGATTTGTTCATTTTGGCCACTCTGACTGGTGCGAGGTGGTATCTGAGTGTGGTTTTGATTTGTATTTCCCTGATGAGGAGCGACGTTGAGCATCTTTTCATGTAACTGTTGACCATCTGGATGTCTTCAGCATGTGAAATCTTGAAAAAAATCTCACTGACAATGAAATTCTAAAGTGTACAACTTCTGTGTTTTAATGCAAGTTTTGACTCTAAAAGAAGGAGCTTTGACAGAAGTAATAAGTGGTTCAACAACACGTGTTTGACTGCAAGCTGCAGGAAGAGCTTTGCCAGTAATACAGCAGGTCCCTCCTTGTCCTCAGAGGATGCATTTCCAAGACCCCAGGGGCTGCCTGAAACCGTGGCTAGTACTGATCCCCATGTATACTATGTTTTTTTCCTGTACAGATATACTTATGATGGAATAATTTACAAACTAGGCACAGTAAGAGATTAGCAACAACTAGTAATAGAACAGTTGGAAAAGTATGCTGTAATAAAAGTTAAAGGTATGTGGTCTCAGAGTATCTTTGTGTACCGTACTTACCCTTCTGGTGACGATGTGAGATGATGAACTGCCCACGTGGTGAAATGAAGTCAGGGGGACGACGCAGGGGCTGTGACGTAGCATTAGGCTACTATTGACCTTCTGAGGGTATGTCAGGAGGAGGGCGCAGTTGACTGTGGGTGGCGGGGGCTGCAGAGAGGGAACCGTGGATGAAGGGGGACTGCTGTGTGCCTGTCCCTGAATCGCCCTGTGTAGTACAAGAATCTAAACAGCCCACACCCAGGACCTGCCATGGCTCATCCTAGTCGGGCATGAGTTGCCTTCAGGTTCCTTTCCTCTGTCGCTGTCTTGGCAGTTGTCTTATCGTGTTCGTATTTGCATTTCTTGCATTGGGGCCCGTTGATAGATTTTGAAGTAGTTCTAGTGGTTTTAAGGTCTGTCACACCTCACGGTCGTTTGGATTTTAGCATTCTAAAGGTTTCTAACCCAATATCCGCCTTTTTTTTTTTTTTTTGTATTTTATGTTTTTCTACAAAATGATGTGAGAGTTAAAACGTATGATTATATATGAGTGCTGTTTTTAGTTTGAAATTTAAATCCTGCATGGTTGAATGGAATAAACTGTGTTTTTTACAGGTAACTCTAGGCTATCCCAGCTTGCTTCTGTGTGCACCTCCCTCCCTATTAATTTTAAAGGCTGAGAGAAGAAATAATGTCGAATGAAATAAAAATAATTAAAACAATTTTCCTAAGAATTTCTAATTCTGTGACTTAATATTCTTCCCCGCCCCCCCCCCCCCCCCCAGTCTTTAAGGAGTGTTTTTCTTTTTTGGGGGAGGAGGTGGGTAAGTAGTTACTGAACCACATTGAGAATCTGCCTTTTTTCTTGCATCATGGTACTTTGAAGTCTCTGGCATTTGAACCTGAGTTTGGCACTGGTGTGGAGAGGAAGAGCATGGTTTTAAATGTCATGCGAGTGGGTAGAGTTGTTGACCTCAACTAAGGTGTGATCTTGAACTTGATACTAATCTTCAGGGTCCCCTCCAGTTCCAGCAGTCACTGACTTCCCTCTCGTTTATTCACGTTCGAAAAGGAAAAGCCTCTCTCCTTGGATATCAGGTTGTATCTGAAAATTGTTGACAAATTATATAAAGCAGAGAAGAAAGCAAGTTTTTGTTTGTTTTAAAGTCTGTCGAGGAATAATTGACACACATAATTAGGACACAGGTTTTGATGTCTTGAAGCTCTACAGTGGTAGAGCTGGAAGGACGGTGTTGACACCGCTACTCAGCGGAGCAGAGGTACCACCCCTGCAGCGGGTTCTTGCATCCGTCACCGCAGCCCTGGTGGCCCGGGAGTTGCCCCTTCCGGCAGCACCCTGGCATCTCTGCCGTAGGGAACCACCGTCTCCTTCGGATTGGCGGGGGATGCCCGAGCTAGTCTCAGGTAGCTTTTTCCAGAATTCGTTTTTGTGCAGAGATTGATCTAGAAGATTTTACTTCTAAACATCTTCCTTCCCATTTCTGTTCTTGGTTTTTTGGGTTTTGCTTTGTTTTGTGTGGTCTTTTGTTTTGTTTAACCTGAGTTACTGATGATCATATTTTTACTCTTTTTAGGTAGAAGTTTTCTGAACTTTCTTTACCTAAAGAGAGAAATTCATCTTAATATTTCTCCATTTTTCTCCTGTTTCTTCCCAGGGAAGGAGAAATATATTTATTATGACAAAATTTAGCGTATTTTAGTCCCATATGGAAACATTGGTAAGTGCAGGAGCTACTGTGAGTAGAAATGGGACATTGGACTGGAAAATGAAAATTCCCCCCAAAATGAGTGGGAAGCAGTTAAATGTGGGGGCATTAGCCATGTTTTCTTTTTTTTTTCTTCAATAAATCCTTTTAGTTTATTAATATCTAATTCAATAAAACTCTGATTTTAAAGACCTCGTGCACCTTTTATGACCTTTCATTGAACCACTTTACTTTTTGATGTTCTCCGTTGTGACAAAATTGTGTTTCCATTATTGATGAAATGGGAGCAGACTTTTTGTCTGTTGGTGTTACCTTTGTGGTGTAGGTCTCGGGAGAAGATCTTGTTTGGTGGTAAAGTAACATTTTGGTAACATCTCGGTAATGAAATGCGATTTAGCTGGGTATCTTTAAACCTGGCATCCATGTCCCTGGGTGGAATCTTCCCACGAGATCTACCTTTGGCCGAGTCACCCTGTTGTGTTGTGCCCTGGACCAAGATTGAACACTGCTGCATCTAGTCCAGGCCTCTCTCAGGCTGACTGAAGGACCCCCATCCACAATGCCCTTGTGGCCTTCCTCTTTCCAAAGCACTGGAGCTCATACAGAGGACAGCGTAGAGAGCTGCTGTGCCTTCCAGTGTCCCAACTGTGGGGATCAGTTGGCCTTTTGGTTTTGGTGAATCCTGCTTGATCATCAGGCTCCCTGGCGTTTTCCACAGTTTCTGTGACAGGTGGGCACTGTGCTGTGTGTATGTCCTATGGGTCATTTTGTACTCATGCTTGTCCTGGCTGTGTGTGCTGTAGCTCCTGTCATTGCTGTAAGTTCAACTTTATCAATAAAAAGAATGTCTCACATTGGATGACAGATGGCTGTGTGGTATGGTTTGTGGGATGGAGTCTGATGTTCCATTTCGTGTTCTGTACATGGAATGGTCTCTTCCTGGTTCTTTCTAAACGTGGCCAGCTGACTCTGGTGGAGTCAGGTGGAAGCCCTCGGAGTTCCACGATGACTTCATAGAGGAGCTACTTTGGACTCGGGGACAGCTGCCAAGATGTCTCAGTTGAAATGGAAGTCGAAAACCAATATACCTCTGTCAAAAATAGCCAGCAAGGTTACCTGGGGAGAACAAATTGGGTCAGGGTGAGTGAGGGTTTGGGACTGAAGTTGTCTCCCAAAGATCGGACACCTGGGCCCTAAGATGCATTTGCCAGCAACTGAAAGCTGAACAAGAGGGCATCTCCTAGCTGTTTCCAGGGCAGCTGTAACTGCTTTTGGCCTTAAGTCATCTGCCCCTATGATTTTTTTTTTTTTTTTTTTTTTTTTTTTTTTTTAGAGCATGAGCAGGGGAAAGGGACAGAGGGAGAGAGAGAGAATCCCAAACAGGCTCCATGCTCAATGTGGAGCCCGATGCAGGGCTTGATCCCACAACCCTGGGATCATGACCTAAGCAGAAATTAAGAGTCAGACACTCAACCCAACCGGCTGAGCTGTCCAGGTGCCTCTGCCCCTATGAATTAAAAACGAATTCAGCAAACCAATGTTTCTCTTCCCTTCCCTCCCCTAGTGGCTACTCCATCCTCTCTTCGTTTCCAGGCGTGTGCCGTGCCCCACCCCGCCACTTGCCCTAGAACAGGTAACTGTGAGGGCGTAGTTGTGGGGATAGCTTTTCCTGATCATAGCTGTTCTCTAATTCCAAATAGAAAATTCTCCATCTCGATTTTTCTTCCTCCAGTATTAGAGGACTAGTACTTCTCTCTGCTTCTTAGTCTTACCCTTGACCTTTTCTCTTCGAGGTCTCTTGCCTTCAACCAGTGTTTTTCCCTTGTTTCCGTCCACAGACATACACAGAACAGTGTGTTTTGGTCAGACACATACTTTTCTCTTAATGAAACTTTTAGTAATTTGAAATAATTAAAAATATTTAAATAGTTAGAAGAATGGTATCAAGAACTCCCCCCTTGTCCAGACTGTGAACATTTTGCTTTATCATTGTATATGTTTGTTGAACATTTGAGAATAAATTACACTGTGCCCCTTATACTATACTCAAACGTGTAGTTCCTAAGAACAAGGACATTCTCTTTTATAACCACATTACAGTAGTCAAAAGCAGGAAACAACATTAACTTGGTCATTATCTAAGAATATAGATAGTGTTCAGATTTCAAATGTTCACATTTCACCAGTGGACCTATTCATGGCCCTTAGAGCCCCCCCCCAGCCCCCTAGCTCTAAATACTGGAATTCTCTGCCCAAAGTGCTTTGAATCTGATTCTTTGTGGGCCTGTTCCCCAGTGCATCACTTTTGAAGGCAGCCCCCTAGGTTTAAGGTAACTATGGAGCAGTAGTGGTGAGGTGTGGCCTGCATGTGGGCTGAGGTGTCCGTCCCACATGCCACCATGCAGAAGCCCCTTGTCAGGATGGGTTGGGCATGGCAGGTGCACAGAGGTCTTGGAGGCTGACTGTCTCCACACGGCCAAATTCTGGCACTTAGCTGAGGAGTTAAAGAATTCTAATTTTTTTTTTTAATTTAAATTTTAGTTAACATACAGTGCAATTTTGGTTTCAGGAGTAGAATTCAGTGATTCATCACTTACATACAACACCCCGTGCTCATCATCACAACAAATGCTGTCCTTAATGCCCGTCATCCATCTAGCCCGTCTCCCACCCACCTCCCTCTCAACCCATAGTTTGTTCTCTATCATTAAGAGTCTCTTGTGGTTTGTTTCCCTCTCTTCTCTCCCCCTTCCCATATGTTGGTCTGTCTTGTTTCTTTAATTCCAGATATGAATGTTACCATACGGTATTTGTCTTTCTCTGATTGACTTATTTTACTTAGCATGATACATTCTAGCTCCATCCATGTCATTGCAAATGGTAAGATTTCATTCTTTTTGATGGCTGAGTAATATTCCGTTGTATGTATGTATGTATGTATGTATATCTATAAATATATATATACACACACACACATCTTTATTCATCAGTGAATGGACATTTGGGCTCTCTCCATAGTTTGGTTATTGTTGATAATGCTGCTATAAACATTAGGGTGCATGTATCTCTTTGAATCTATATTTTTGTATCCTTTGGGTAAACACCTAATAGTACAATTGCTGGGTTGTAGGGTAGTTCTATTTTTAGTTTCTTGAGGAAGAATTCTAAATTTGAACCAGGTTTGCCAGGTTGTTATGAAGGTAGTACAGTAACTTGATTTATAAGCACTTAAAAAGACTTGCTATGTGGACCTATATTTGTTCTTTTGCCCTCGGTCCCATAACTGTTAAGGGTAGTTGTTTACAAATGTGTGTATATACATCAACACGTGTTCTTGTATGTGTAAATACATACCTATTTGTCATTCTTTTATAAAAAGTGGCATTGTGTGTTCTGTTTTTTGCGTCTTACTTATTAGTACCTCATGGAAATCCCTGCTGGTTGTCTGCTGAAGGCCAGATTCATCCTTGTGAGTACGTTGGGGATGTTCTGAGCGCAGGTGTATGGATTTACTCAGCCATGCCTCTCCCATAGCCATCACCTTATTTTTTTGTCACTATCAAAAATGCTGCAGCAACCACTCCTACTCCACTCCAGTGGTCTTTCACAGATGAGTCACGTAAATCACTATCCACCACTTGACCCACTCCACTGCAATAAATCCTAAAGATTGCTGTGAAATTTTTTGAATTAAAAATAGAGAAATGCATGATTTAGACTACAGAAATCGTCCATAACCCACCTGCCAGAGATGACCACCATTAAATTTGGAGTGTATTTTTCCAGGCTCTCTTTCTGTGCATGTGCCAACATATACATACCTAATATTCTTGACAGAAGTGGACTTCTAAATACACTTCTGCAGCTTTTTTCCTCGGTGACCTTTAAATGGCCCTGTTCAGTGGCCTTGTCTTTTTCTTACCATCTTGGTCCCGTCTGTGGCATCCCTTCCTCCTGTCTTTTGTGTGTTTCCCCTCCTCTTTTCTATCCCTTAAGTGTAGCCAATTCTCAGTTTCAGGCCTCATATCTCCAGGTATTTGTTTTTCATTTCTAATTGGACAGCCCAACGTCATTGGCATGAAGCCACTTTCCCTACTTGCTTCCTTTCCTGGAAATGTTCCTGGCATTTCCCTCAGTTACCCTGGTTCTTGGCTTCCACATCTCCTTTCCTTTGGCTGTTATCTCTCCTTTGGTTTTTAAATCTGAGTTGTCGCCAACACAGTTTAGGTTGGAACTCTGTTGGCCAGTCTTCAATCTTCCCTCCACGTACGCTGATGAATTTCCACAATTGCCCCTCATCCTGCTCAGACTCCCCGGTGAAATACTGCAGGTTCTGCATTCTGCTTCCATTTTTCTTTTCTCTCTTCCCTCCCACTATGCCTCCCTTCCCCTCAGCCCCCAGAGCCCTTTGTCAAGCCAGGCTGGCTCTTGAGCTGTGTCCCCTGAGCATGTCTGCGGCTTGACTCTTTCCTGGCCGTTCATTCCCCTGCCATCCTAAAGTGCTCTTCGAGTCTAGCTGGCGAGGCCGACTGACACTCTAATAATCCTAACAAAGTGCTCTCTCCCATCATACGTGGAGGAGCCACTGACCCTGTGGAAATATGCCCTTCATATTTTCGGAGCGGAACTCTGGACTGGACTGCACCCACACGCTCGTGTGAGCCCATGTTGCAGTGAGGAGAGTTCTGTCCATTCTCCCAAAGAAGTCCTGTCTCCAGGCACACTGGAGGGCAGATGAGGGGCGGGGGGTACATGCGGTGGCAAGCGGGGCCATCCTAATCCCTCCCTACCTCCAGAGCATGTTTGACCCTTTGGACAGATGCCCATCCCTGGAGCTTATCTTCCTGACATGTGAATTGTAGTTAGTCTACATGGTCTAACTGCAGGCCTCCCAAGCCCCTTCTCCCTCTGGAAAGTGTGGCCTTCTTTAGAAAGCCTCTGGCACTCACTTGGGAAACCGTAGAGCTTCAATAAGATGACTCATTCCCATCAGGGGAAAGAAAGCTTGCAGGCATAAGCTTGGGAACAGCTTCCTGCCGGAGAAGCTCCCGTGGGGAAAGGGATGCTCACCAAATGTGTGCTGGGGGTGTCTATGGGTACGGGGCAGCACCCTCCACCCTGGCCCTGACTCCTTTTCCACCCTCTTGTGACCTGGCTAGGTCAGCCCCCCACATGGTCTTACAAAGTTAAAGTGACCATGATTCCTTATTCTAGGTCAAAGCCAGTGTCTTCTGAGGACTTAAGAGAGAACTCTCAGTCTCAAAAGGTAAGAAGACCATCAGAGGTTGATAAAGGGGAGGGGTGTTCCAGAACCGCCCAGACATTGCTCATCAGCACAGAGGTCTACCAGTTACCCATCTTGGCACCAGGGTAGCAAACTCCGATATTCACAAGGCCAACTTACCTGGCCACTGCTGCAGGCTTGTTTTCCCTTTTAAAAGGGTTGTATTGGCCAAATGCAACAGATCTGAGGCTACCAATTCAGGCTCTATATGGACTATCCTTCCTTTTGTCCAGCCAAGTTGTGGCAATGGTGGAATAGGCTGTACAAATTACTATCAAGCCAGATAAGTATTTAGCATCTATTATATGCTTGGGACTGGGGAATAGGGAGATAATTAGTACGAATTAAGATTAAATTAAGATAAATAGGCCCTTGCCTTCAAAGAGCTCACTGTGAGACAGGAGTAATAATAGGAGCTGTCATTTCTTGTGTAACTACAGTTTGCTGAGCCTTCCAAGACGTTTGGGGGCCGTTTAGATCTCACCACAGCCCTGCACGTTGGGCGCTTCAGATCCGTTTTGCTGATGAGAGGTGTGTGGCTCAGAGAAGTGATGTGATCTGCCTGAGATAAATTAGCTGGGAAGTGGAGAGTCCGGCAGAATTTGAACCCAGAGCTCTGGGACGCTACAGCCGTGTGTTTCCCATCACACCTTGCTGTCTGCATGGTCAGACAGACATGCAAAGCATCATGCGTGCATGGCAGAGAGGAACAGTTTGGGAGCGTGGAGGTGGCAGTGACGAATGTCACCTGAAAGCTGTGGAAAAACTCATTGGAAGAGGTGTCATTTGAGCCAGGCTTTGAACAATGAGTAGGAGTTCATATCCAGGGGAGATGGTCTGCGTTGCATAGAGGGAACATGTGAGTAAAAGTGGATTGTTTGTTGTGTCTGGGGATGATGGGGAGCAGTTGGTGTGCCTGGACCATGGTGTGTGCGTCGAAACTAGAAAGACCGGTCAGGGCTACAATGCAAAGGGCTTTGAATGGCACACTCAGCAGAGGGTGGTGGTGGTGGTTGCCTGGAAAGTGTCAGAGCCAGGAGTAAAGTCATAATCAGCTCTGCCTTCCAGAAAGACGACTGATGCCAGTGTTGGCAGGTGGATTGGAAAGGAAGGCCAAACTCTTGTCCCAGTTAGGGGACATCATTGTACTTGTCCCAGCACAAGGCCAGTGTCTGGGATAAGCCAGGGGTGTGGGGGAGGAGGACTTAGGTGTAGGAGAAGAATCACAGTAAGAACGGGGGACAGTACGAACGTATAGGAGAAGGGACGAGCCAAAGATAGTGCTGAGATGTCTAATATAGGGCCTACGTGGCTGTAGGAGTATTAACGAGCTCATTGGTTGGGCTCCACGAAAACAGGTCTTTTACTCTGTTCGCTCGTGTATCCAGGTGCCTGGCACTCAACAAATGTGTGTAGACCATGAGGGAATGAATGGAATTACACAGGAGGATGAGCACATTTGCTCGTTTGGTAGGGTTGGTGTAGGGAGAATGAGCCATCTAATTTACACCTTGTCTTTTGGCTTTTTGAACCAAACCAGGCTTCTTGAAAGCCCAAGACCCAAAACAGTGCATTTCAGTGAACAACACACACTCAGCGGTTAATTGTCCACTCTTGGAGTCTTTTGGGGGAAACGGCCTTTGATGACCTAAGCCTTTTGTGACCTGAAGCATTGTGCTAGCTTGTCAAAATGAGTCCTGCAGAGAAGAGGCATTCATTGCTGAGGACTGAAGGGGTGGGATCAGCTATGTGGGGACTTGGGGAAGCAAGTGGGAGGAGGAAGCTGAAGGCCCCCCATCAGGGGTGTCTGCTAGAGCCCTGGTGTGCGTGCAGACGATCTGATCTGACCCTGACCCAGGCAGGTGTCTGGGATGCTCAGGACCAAATCAAATTGGCTGGGGCAGATGCAGCTGGATTCCTCGAGGTCTTGAATTCTGAGCACTGAAGATTGAAACAATATAGTCACTGAACAGAAGCGTTACAAATTGGAGTCCTGGTATGAGTGAAGTGAGAGACCTGGCTCTGTCCACTAACCCCACCGAGCCTCAGTCATGGCATCTGCAAAACGGAAACAGTAGTGAACTCCCCAAAGTCAGGAGAGGCAATCTAGATCTTTCTTGGTCTTCTTAGGTCTAAAGTGGTTAGGATTTATTTGACGGCCTCACTATAACCCTTCATACCCTGTCCTTCCCCAGAGTCTCTCTTTCAATATGATGTGCTTAGAAATGTTCAGCTCAGGAGATCAACCTTCTCAGTCCTGGTTCTTGTAGTCATGTTTGTTCCAGGCACCCACCCCAGGTGGATTCCAGAAGAGTGAGGAGGTTCTTAGCTCCCCGGCGTCATCCATCACTCTTAGCCAACGTGAGTCTCAACTGTTTACCCAGCTACCCATGGCCAAGATGGAGAAGGTGTTTGAGGAGGATGTTGACTCAACCGGAGGTAAAGCCGCCTTGTGGACTCAGTCTCTGGTTTTTGCACAGGGTGGGACCCATACCTGGGTGTGTGGAGGGTTCAGATTTGACAAGCAGTTTTTGCATTCAGTGACTCCTTTAAAACCTTATCATTATTTAAGTATTATAAGCACATTGGAGGCTATTTCGCATCTAGAAAAAAAAAAATACCCCCAATCCAAGCACCCAAATGTAACCAACTGTCAGCATTTTGGTGTATTTTCTTCCAAACGGTTTCACATGTATGGTTTATTTTTTATTGCTGTGTAACAGTATTCCCACAAACCGAGAGGTGTAAACCATGCATTTATTGTCTCACAGTTTCGGTGGGTCAGGAGTCTGGGCATGGCTTTGCTGGCTCCTCTGCTCACTAGCCTGGGGCTGTGGTATCATCTGGGGCTTGACGGGGAAAGGATCCGCTTCCCAGTTCACTCAGGTTGTTGGCAGGATTCAGTTCTTTGCAGCTGCAGAACCGAGGGCTTCTCTTTCTTCCTGGCTAATGGCCGGCAACTGCTCTCAGCTCCTACAGCTGCCCTCTGTTCCTGGCCATGTGGGACTCACCGACACGGCAGATTTCAAGGCTCAGGGTAGCCAGGGAGCTCACAACTCCAGCAAGATGCGTGCTACGGTCTTGTAAGTGTGCAGTTGTGTACACATAGCCCCGTACATCTGTCACCTCTGCCATATTCTGTTGGTTGGCAGCGAGTCACGGGTTCTGTCTTACTCGAGAGGATCACGGGAGGGCATGAACACCGGGAGGTGGGCGTCCTGGGGTCACCTTAAGTATCTCTGCCACAGATGGCTACGTGTGCTTTCACGTATCTGTAATTACACCACGTATGTAACTTCAGACCCCTCTTTTTCTCTTAGTGTGTAACACCTTAAGGGCTTTTACATACTGTTGTGTCGTCTTCCAAACCATCATTACTAATGAATACACACGTTCTACTGGTGGACTAAGCCATTCCCCTGTAGTTGGACATTTAGGTTTCATTGAATTTACATAACATTGTTAAGAACATCCTTTGTGCATCAAACTTTTTCTCTCTTTGGAGCTTCATTTTTCTCCTTGGGATGATACGCATCAAGGTCAATAATAGGAATACTTAAGGGCATCTTTGTTCATATCCACTAGACTCTGAGTACCAACTCTGGAGGCATAGCTCCTTGCCCCGTCAACTTGAGTTTTACAGCCATACTGCGATGTGGGCGGGAAAGGGTAACAAACGCCCAGTGTACAAATGAACAAAAAGTGAGGGGCAGGGCGGGATGGTGAGTGTCTGCCCTGAAGATGACGTGGTTCCTCATTGGAGCTCTTTGGTGTCCGTGTTTGGCAGCTGGGAGTTGCCACCACTGTGCCTGGAGGACCCCGAGGGTGCCAACTTTGGTCATGATTTTTATTGTGTTTGTGTTTGTCTTGAGCAGGCAATATATCCATGCAGTTCACAAGTCAAAAGGTGCTTTTCCCATGATACCCTGGGCCCAGCCCTCAGCTGCCCAGTTCTGTTCCCTCAGTTGGTTACTGCTCTCGGTTTCCTGTGACCGGTGGAGGCACAGAAGTTCAGGTAGTCACTCCCCCGCTGTTTTATGCAGTGGCAGCCTATTGTCCATGCTGTTCTACGCCTTGCTTTTTTAAATTTCAGCTTTATTGAGCTATAGTTGACATAAATTTAATATATCTGAAGTGCACACCATGCTGATTCGATATCTGTATGTATTGAGAAAGGATCTCCCCAATTGTCTACTCCTGCTTTTTTTAAAAAAATAACTTTTATAAAGTTCCCCCTATTGCTTTTTACCTAATGTGTCTTGAAATCTTTTCATATCAGTGTAAAAAGAACTTCTGCATAAAACAAAACAAAACAAAAATGGCCACGTTTTATTTATTTATTTTTTTATATTTTTCATTATTTTTTTTTTTCAACGTTTATTTATTTTTGGGACAGAGAGAGACAGAGCATGAACGGGGGAGGGTCAGAGAGAGAGGGAGACACAGAATCGGAAAGAGGCTCCAGGCTCTGAGCCATCAGCCCAGAGCCTGACGCGGGGCTCGAACTCACGGACCGCGAGATCATGACCTGGCTGAAGTCGGACGCTTAACCGACTGCGCCACCCAGGCACCCCAAAAATGGCCACGTTTTAAATGGAGGAAAGGAAATTCACCTTTTGTTGATATAGGGTAAAAGAAAATAAGATCATTTTTCTCTTTCAAAAGTCTTTTAAAAAGGTGGATTATAAACAAGGGCTCCAAAGCCTTTCTTAGGAACCCTAACCATAAGTGACTGTGTCAGAGGGAAAAGGGGAGATACTGAGGTTCTGCTCTCTGTTCTGCAGGTTCCCTTTCGGGGCCTTAGTTTTTTTATTTGTTGATTGGAGGTCTTTGAGAAGGGTTGGTGGTTCTTTTATTTATGTATTTATTTTTAAGATTTTGTTTTTAAGTAATCCCCATACCCAATGTGGGGCTTGAACTCACAACCGTGAGACCAAGAGTTGCACACTCCATGGCTGAGCCAGCCAGGTGCCCTGAAGGTCCGTGGTTCTTAAGGGGGAGTCCCATGCATCTCCCAGGAGGTCTTCAGAGTGTCCATGTGCCCTTGACCCTCGCCTCTGGGGCCTGCCTGGGGGAGCCTGTGGGCTGCTGGGGGTGGGGATCGAGGGAGAGCCATTGAGCTGGCGGTCCTGCAGCCCCGAGCCTGTGAGCCGGTGTGGCACTGACCTTGCATACAGGTGCTCCTGGGGGGACATGGGTGGCACACAAGCTGAGTGTGCCTCCACTTTCGCCAACAGACATTTCATCAAGCGCTGCCAGGCACGGTAAGAATTGGTGTTGAGGGGTCCTGGCTGGCTCAGTCAGTAGAGGGTACAACTCTTGATCTTGGGTTGTGAGTTCAAGTCCCATGTTGGGTGTAGAGATTACTTTAAAAAATAAATTTTAAAAATGCGTGGTTTTTTTTTTATTTTTTAAAAGTTTATTTTAGAGAGAGCACATGTGGGTACACACGAGTGGGGGAGGGGCAGAGAGAGAGAGAGAGGGGGGGGGGGGGAGGGAGAGGGAGACAGAGGAACCGAAGTGGGCTCTGCACTGACAGCAGTGAGCCGAACACGAGGCTCAAACTTGTGAACTGTGAGATCATGACCTGAGCCGAAGCCAGACGTTTAACCGGCTGAGCCACCCAGGCGCCCCTAAAAGAATACTTTAAAAAAAAGAATTAGTGTTGGTACAGAGCTACCTGGGTTACCAGGCCATCTGTCAGATTTGATTCAGTTGTCACGAAACCCTGTGACTTTCCTTATGACTTTACACAGGAGGGGCCAGACACTGATGACAGGCCCAAATGCAGTGGCCTGGGTGCCCTGACATGGAAACTGCTCCCGTGGGCACCCCACACTGAGTGTAGCACTTCAGATACCAAAGTAAGTGAAGGAAGTCCCTTTCCCAGGAGAGCCAGGGGGTATGACTGTGCAGTGCTCGTGCTTGGTGACCGTGTTCCAGGAATGCAAGCACTGTGGGGCACATACGTACTCCCCCCCTTGCACAGCAGAGGGGAGGCTAGAAGAAATTTTCTTAAATATTTTAAATACAGCATTTATTTTTTAAAATGCTTATGAATATATAAAAAAATAGAGGTAAACAGTTCATAATCCTGCCTCTTGGCATTATAAAAAAAAGAGAAAGGTCAAGTGGGAGTTTCCCAGGAGATGGGGGGGAGGGCAGTTCTCAGCAGGGAACGGTGGAGGAGAGGTATAGGGGTGTTGCTGTGCTGGGGGGCAGTGAGGGGTGTCCTGGGGGCAAGGCTGGGAGGGAGGCGGCCACAGAGGACGTGGGTGCACTCAGGTCAGGAGGGGCCCTGAGCCCCAGCAGCGATCTGACAGGGAGGTGACACATCTGGAGCTGCTGGAGAAGGACAAGAGTCTCTGCCAGCGACTCGGAGCGATGTGGGAGGCAGGGGATTGGCTCCTCCCATGACCACCCTACAGAAGGTAGTGGACATTACGATGGAGGTGAGGGAAGGCTTTTGGTTTCACATCCTCCCAGCGCCATTATGTGTTCTTGAGTAAACCCAGAATGTCTCTGTGCCTCTGTGTCCTCACCTGCAAGATGGGGAGAATGTCAGTACCTACCCTCTAGGACCATGGGATTCTTGTGAGGATTCAGGAGGGAGGGTGCTGCGTGCCCCCCTCGAGTCTCCATCCCGGGTAACTAGCCAGAGGTGACGTCATTAGCAAAGATGGCAAACATAGGAAAGGCGAGAGTGTGTTGGGATAAAGATAATAAACTGGATTTTTTATGATTTTATTTATTTATTAAAATTCTTTTTTTAACATTTATTTTTGAGAGACAGAGATAGAGCACCAGTGGGGAGGGGCAGAGAGAGGGAGACAGAATCCGAAGCAGGCTTCAGGCTCTGAGTTGTCCTCACAGAGCCTGAACTCATGAACCATGAGATCATGACCTGAGCCGAAGTTGGATGCTTAACTGACTGAGCCACCCAGGCGCCCCTAAACTGCATTTTAAACATGCTGAGTTGAACGGGTCAGGGGGACACTTGGGAAGAGAGTCAGAGACATGGGAGAGACATTCTCTCCTGAGATGCAGAGATGGGTGAATAGGTGAGGTCACTGGAGAGTGTCAGAAAAGCAAGGGGACAGTGATGAGAAGAGCGGAGGCAGATGCCAAATGACAGGGCAGGACAGACAGTGGAGCCTGGAGGAGACGAGAGTGACCAGTGGGGTCGCTGCTTGAAGGCAGGAGGCCCCTAAGGCAAGGAAGGGCCCCATCAGGTGTGCTCCAAGGTCACTGGTGGCTCAGGAGAGTGAGTGGGTACAAGTCAGGAAGTGGTGGATAGAGGGGGTGTCCAGTGCTGGGCGCTGGAGGGAACGTGTCAGTGGGGCACAGGTGTAAGTTGGGAGGGTGGGAGCGAGGGTGGACCCTCCCCGAGGAAAGGTCCCAGGACCGCCCAGGTTGGGGAGAGTTGGCTGTCATAACACCCCCTCGTCTTCTGAGCTGGAAGGGGTGGCAAGGGGGAAGAGCTGGCTAAGGTTGGAGGCGCAGGGAAGGGCGGTGAGAGAGTTCACAGAGTGCAGTTCAGAAGTGAAATACATGCATCTTTACACTGAGGTGTAGTTTACTTGCCACAGAATGCACGGGTCTTAGGGTCCATCCAGCTCAAGGAGTCCTTCATGTGCATACATTCACGTAACTACCACCCAGATCAAGCTATGGAACATTTTCTGCCCCCCACAAAGTGTCCTGCCTGATTCTAGTGGTGACCCTCCTCCCCAGGGAAATGGTATTTTCACATGCAAGTTTTGACCGGTTAATTAACCATGTGGCTTGAGGTGGGCGAGAGCTGTTTTTTAGAGGGGAAAGGGGGCCCTGCCTGGACCCCACAGTGTACGTTTCCTTTCCAGAGTATCTTTGTGTCTATTGTTATTCTCAAAAAACTGTCTGGTAAACTGTTTATAAGAAGTGTATTAAAATAACTTGGTGGGGGGGGGGGCGCCTGGGTGGCTTAGTCGGTTGAGCATCTGACTTCAGCTCAGGTCATGATCTCATGGCTTGTGAGTTCGAGCCCCGCGTCGGGCTCTGTGCTAACAGCCCAGAGCCTGGAGCCTGCTTCTGATTCTGTCTCCCTCTCTCTCTGCTCCTCCCCTGTTCGCTCTCTCTCTCTCTCAAAAATAAATAAACATTAAAGAAAAAATAAAAATAAAAAATAAAATAAAATAACTTGGTGGGGAACAATATATATGGCTTCTTAGACACCTGAGAGAGGGGCTGGCCCCTGTGGTGCTCAAGGGGCATTTGTTCACTCAACACTGCACAAAGTCTCTCTGGTCCCTGGCTCCCTCCCATGTGGAAGGCTCTGTGTTACAGACTGCCATCTGACGGGTGCCCAATCCGCACACAGAAGGACCAGATTGCCGGGGTCAGCCTTGGGCACCACCCCGTGACCTTGGGCACATGAGCTCACGACTGCGTGCCACAGTTTCCTCACGAGCCCCTCTCATTAAATGGTCAGTGTGAATAAACACAGAGAAGTACCCAGTATCATCGCATGCACATCCCAGGGTCAACAGCAACACCTGGGGAACAAGCATCTGCTGTTGGCCAAGCAGTCACAGAGGGCACAGGCTCCCCCTGCCCTCACAGAGCCCATGGCCTAGGGTGGTAACAAGGAAGGTCATGGTGGGGGAGGGACAGTGAAGCCGGGTGATGGGGGTGGGGGCCTCCCTAGATAGTACCCAGGAAGGCTTCCCTGTGGAGGGGACCAGATGGTGTAAAGGCCTTGAGGTGGGAGTACACTAGGTGGTGTGAGAAATGGCCTGGGGACATTACGGTTGGAGTCGAGAATGAAGGAGACAGCAGTGGGAGGTGAGGTCTGAGAGGAGCCAGAAAATGCACAGCCTTCATGCTCTGGCGAGGATTCCAGATACTTGTTGGGGACTTTAGAAGCACTTTTTATAGACTGTGACTATAAAAAAAAAAAAGAAAGAAAATCTAGGCAGTGATATTGGCCCATAGGCAGCCAGATTCCCTTATAGTCACAAAATCCAGCAGGGGGAGAACATTTTATCCCTCCCGTCTGCTCCCCTCCTCTCCCCATCTTGCCCTCCAGCCAAAGTTTGCGTTTTATCTGCCTTTAAAAGACTTCACCTCTCCCTCTGTGTATTTGAATTAACTTGTGTTTCTTTGTTGCCATTATGAGTTCTTTTCTTTTCTTTTCTTTTTTTTTTTTTTTTTTTTTGAGTTTTCATCTGTTTCCTTTGTCTCAGTGCCTGGCCCGTCTTACTTGTTCAGAACTGGGATCTGATCTTTTCTCACCGAGTGGTGCTGTGGGGCCATCACAGTGCTCTGGCGTGGAAGGTGTGTGGCCACTGTCTGTGGGCTGGCTGAATGCTGAACACGTGGGATGCAGAAGACAAGCCCGCAAACAGGATTCTCCGTGTGCCCCTCCCTCAGCGCCCGGACACCCAGGACACCGCCGCGGCTGCTGACGGGGCCAGTGACTAGCTGTGCAGTGGATGATGTTCTCTCTTCTCTTTTGAAGCCCTGGGCGTGAAGGCTTTCATTAAGGCCACGAAGAAGATTCTGAGCAGTGTGTCGGATGAGATGCTGGAGGCGCTGTTTTTGAAGGTGGACACAGACTGTAATGGCTCCATCACCTGGGTGAGGAAGGGGCCCCTGCTTCAGGAGTCGTGGCTTAACTGCTCTGTCATCCCTCCCCCTTGGCTTATGTGTACATTCTGGTTGGTTTTTGATCAAAATTTTTGATTTTTGTGTTGGTTTTTTCATTTCTCTTAGTATCCTACAATAAATTCTGTTTCCAGAATTCTCTGCTAGCTACACAATTATCTTTCTTAATAACTCCCTCTTTCTTGTATAGCGTATGGTGTATGGTGGCCTACTTTGGCCTTCACGAGGCTGGTTAATAGATTCTAGAATTGCCCTAGTGACCTGGCTTCGGGGTCTTCCGTTGCTGTTAACTTCTTATATGAGCTGAGACAATTCATCTCTACTGTTAGGAGCCTCAGCCTTATTATCCATAAAGTGGGGATGAATAAAGAGATTCAAACAGGATGCTGAACGTGGGGGTGATGCGGAGATACATTTAGCATTACAGGATCTCATTAAGGAGGGAGGTGCTGCTATGTACCTACTAACAGGCCCTTCACACGTCCCAGATTCCAGAACAGCTCAGTTGGCTTGGCTACTCTCCTTGGCCACCCTCGGGAAGCATTAACCAGAGCCCCTTGGAAGGGGCTGGTAAAGATGGGGGAGGAACCGGAAGCCGGGTGTGGGTTCCCGAAGCCCAGTGCGCCGAGCGTTTGGCCAGCGCTGTCCTGCCTTCGTTTCTTCCCGAGGCAGCAGAAGTACGTGGATTACGTGATGCGTGAGTTCCAGAGAAAGGAGATGATGAGGACAAGCCAGTACCGCCTGCGCTTCCACCTCCCCATGAGGATCATCCCCCTGTAAGGAGTCTCTCCCCTGACCGAAGGGGTGTGTGTGAATAGGGTGGGGGCTGGCCCTGCTGTGAGCACCCCTCCCTAGATCCCTGAGCCACTCTCTGTGGGGCCACCAAGGGTCTGGCACTGGGCTCATTTCAGCCCCTCAACCCTGCAGGCGAACCTGAGCATGAAGGTAGGTGATGTGTCCCCGCTTTACAGACAAGGTAACAAAGGTTCAGAGAGGTCGAAGGACGGTGATGGGGTTGCTGTGTTTGGCCTTCCCTGTCCCTGCAGCATACGCTACTCCTCCTGCTTCCCCCCACCCTGCAGCCCAGTGCGTCAGGGCACAGATGGCTCACAGGGCAGGGAGTAAAAGCCATCATAGGAGACTGCTCCTGGAGGCCACACCAGGCCTCCAGAACGGGCCATTGGTCACTCCTGGAGCACGTGGCTCTGTCCATGCCTTGACTTCCTCGACCCTGCCTGCTTGCTCCTCCTTCTGGCTCCTGTACACTGTGCCCTTTGGACCTTCACCTCATCTTTCTGTGCCATGGCCCTGTCTGCCCCCTCCCCTCTGAACTCCCCAAGAACGAGGATCTCTCCAGTGGCTCTGGCCAATGGCCCAGGCCTCTTCCCGTAACCCACCTTGGGTTTGCACACCTCCTGCCTCGTGTCGGTGGCCAGGGCCAGGGATCTGGGTCCTGTGGTCCAACGCTTGGTGATGTGCATTTGTGGCCTGCTTAGGAGGGGCTGTGGTCCTCAGGGGACTGCCCCCGGAGCAGGCCACGGGGAAGACCATGAACCAGAGGCAGTCTCTGCCCTGGAGCACCTGGAGATTCAGAAGGATGGTAATGAAAACCACGAACGGGCAACTAAAAAAATTTTGGTCAAAATTTAATTGAGGAATAGTCAGCAAATATGAATAATGAAGGATTTTATAACCATATGTTTTGACCTAAAACTTTGCTAGAGACAGCCAAACCTTCACGGATCTTTGTTTCCTCGGGGCATTTAGATTCCCAAGGTGCTTCAAGGGCCAGAACCAAAAACGTCAAGAAGCCTGTCCCTATTTTCCCCTATTTATTTGTTCCCAGAGAGTATTTCCAGCTTGACAGAGAAAATAGCCAAATCCTATTTAGTTATTTTCATGAAAAACTCACCTTAAAAGTTGGCTCCCCTTTCCTCAGCCTGGACCAAGCTCACCAAACGCCCATCTCCTGGGTGCCGGCCTCATGGGATAACGCCTCCCGAGGGCTCCCCCTCCCTTCTCTTGGCTCTCACCTGTTGCGTCTACCCCTCAGAGTCTCGTGGGCCTGATGCCATAGGTGGCACTGGGAGTGATGGAGGGCAGACTGGGCAGAGCTGGGGGCTGCGGGTGGGAGAGAAAAGAGCCATGTCCAGACACAACATTGCCCTCTCTTCTGCTGAGAATGTTTTGAGGTAGAATTTCAGTGTGGGTTCGCCTTCAGCCACAGGTCACACGGTGTCCACAGCAACCTTTGGAAAGGGCTCTGGCCGGAGTAGGGATCGAGGTGCCTACGTTCTAGTTGAAGCTCCGCCCATAGCCAGGACATAACTCCAGGAAAATGCTTATCCCTGGGTCCCTGTGAGGTGAGGTGACATTTCCTGCCCTGCCGGGGCCTGGAGGCATGGGAGCACCAGGAGCGTGTGCTGAGCCGTGTCCAGAAGTCAAAATGGCGGTGCCCTTTAGTAGCCAGACAGCCAGCTTAGCCAACTTGGGGCAGGACAGAAGGCACTGGAAGGCATGACTGTAGCTTGCTGGGAAGGCTTCACGGTGGCTTCCTGTGAGTCCTGGCCTGCCGCAGGAGCTGTTTGCTGTGCTCAGCACATGGCCTTGGAGATGAGGAGTTGGGTATGTGGGGCTCTATTGGATACGTTGTCCCCTCATCCACTTCTACCTCATGCTTGGCTTATATTCCCTTCTCTACCCTGAGATGCCGAAAACTGTTATTTTGAAGGTTTCAGTCACAATCCCCCCTCCACTCACCACCCGTAGACTCTTTTTCTTATAAAGGAAGGTTTGCAAAAGACCTCTGTTCTCTGCCTTCTCTGACCCCATCCCATCACGAGGAAGCCAGCTGGTTGTTTGAAAGGAGAGCCCACTGCCTGTGGAGCCCTATCTCATACAGCGGCCTACTTGGGTCATTTTCTTTCGGCCATGGCTGATAATGGTAGAAGCCCGCCCAGCAGAGCCCCACCTCTGGAGGAGCCAGCTTGAGTTTCTTGGTGGTGGTGGTGTGTGTGTGTGTGTGTGTGTGTGTGTGTGTGTGTGTGTGTCTGTCTTGCTTTGCCCTTCCCCCTCTGTGCTTTTCATTCTGTTTTTGTTTGGGTCCTTCTCTGTGCTGTCACCTTCCACAGGAACCATGGATGTGAGATTGTGAAGGTGCAGATTTTAATCCAGCAGTTCAAGAAGATTGGGCATCTCCTGACTGTCACCAAGGACGGGATCTTGCAGATCTGGTCTGAGAACTTCTCGCTGATTAACTCCTTTAGGGTGAGGGGGACCCACACATGGAGCACACACAGGGTGGTCGGAGAGCCTTTGCCTTTGTACCCCAATAATGAAGGTGACCTGGGCCCCGAGTGGGCTCATTTGGGGGTTCACAGTCTAAGCAGCCTGCACGTGGAGTCACTGCTCCTGGGGCCAGGCTCTGCTTCACGTGGGACTGCGACCCTCGCATTTCTCTTCTGTAAGCAGGACTGCATCTGGACGTCCATTCGACTTGGATGTCCAACAGACAGACACCTCACACCCAGTCTGTCCAAATAGAATGTCACTGTAGCTCTCCCTGGCCACCAGGCTTACTTCTCCTGTGCCTCATCTCAGTGAATGGTGTTGCTATCTACCAAGGTTCCCGTGTTAGCAGTCCGCTACCTTTCCTTTCCCTGTCATGTCCCCTCTGTCACCAAGTGTTACTGACTCAAATCCTTTACCTGGACCAGGCAGGAAATTGCAGTGGTTGTGTGGGCTCTGGAGTCCAACTTAGAACCTGACTGTACCACCTTCCAGCTTTGTGACCGTGGACACTTCGTAGATAGCTCCCTGTGCCTCAGTTTCCTCATCGGTCAAGTGGGGTCACAGTTACCCCCTCAGGCTGCTGGGAGGATTTAATGACTTAATACGCATACAGTCCTCAGAGTAGGGCAAGGCACACAGCAAGTGCCGACAAATACAAGCTGACCTCATCATTGTCTCTGTGCTGTCAGCTCCTGGCTGAGGGCAGTGAGTGAGAAAACACTCAGGAAAGCTGGCTGTGTACTTAGTGTTGCCAGGCCAGTCCAGAATCCTCCAGCAAATGAGGAAGGCGCAGCTCTCCAGAGAAGAAAGGCTTACTGAGAACGTTGCCGGCAGCATGAAGGCTTTCCTAAGCCCGTGAAAGAGCAGAGTGTTTCACAGGTGCCTCAGGGGTCATCCCTTGGGGCTGGAGGGTTCTGGAAGCAGCTGAGGTCTGTGGAGGTCAAGTGACTCTTGAGTACGTGGTAGCTCAGGACCAGGGGTGACTCACACCCGAGTTCCTGAGGCTGGAGTTTCTGGCACCTTCCACCCTTTTTCTCTGTGTGTTTATTTTGTTGTGTGTGAGAGGGCACATTATAGCCTGAGCTCCTGGTTGTGGCTGCTACTCGGTCACCTCAGCATCCTTCAGAGGCCAAGTCTGGGAGGGATGAGGAGGGCAGAGGGAGGCTCCCCGGAAGGCCCAGCATTCCTCTTTGAGGGGCTGCTCGGGAAAGTAGATGTTGGCAAGAGTGATCCACTAAGCACCATCCGTGAAACCCACTGCATGCCATCCATGGTCATGCAGATGGAAAGCCCTGGAGTTTGGGGTGGGAGGGGGGCTGGGCTTTACTTCCCAGCTGTTCGACCTTGGGCAAGTCACTGGAACTCCCTAGGGCTCAGGGTTTCTCGAAGGAACGTGGAGGTGATGGGCATACCATCTGTTGTGTGTGGGTTAGAGGCCCCAGGGGGCCTGGCCCCCTGTCCTCACTGCCCAGCCGCCAGCAGGGACCTCTCTGTTCTTGGTGTCTCTGAGTTGTGATGGAACAGTCCACTTCTTGCCCCTGCCTTCGCCATCCCTTCTGCACAGCCACCTAGAGGAGCTGCCTTAATTCTCCGCCCTCCCTTCTGTTTCAGTCTGTACTGCTGTCTGCTTTCTCCAGTCCAGAGTTTGTGGCCTTCTTACAGGGAGTAAACTACAAATGTCTTAGCTGACCACCCCTAACTCATCTCTCATCCCCCCTGACCCTGAGCCTGTCAGGCCGGCCTCCTCTTTTCTCTGGACACCAAAGCCCCTTTCTGCGGACATGACTTTGTGTGTGGTGTCCCATACCTCGAGGGCCCGCTCGAATTCCGTCTGCATGGGTGTTACGTGAGGCTGGCACCTCACAGCCCGGCTGGGTGATTTCTTGTCAATAAGCCACTTGAGCCGGGGGACATCTGCAGATGGTAAACAAAGTGCAGACAGAACAAACAAGCAACGACTAATACAATGTCACATGTTCGTTATATCTCAATAAAACTGGTGTGGGATGGGGCGCCTGGGTGGCTCAGTCGGTTAAGCATCCGACTTCGGCTCAGGTCATGATCTCACAGTCTGTGGGTTCGAGCCCCGCATCAGGCTCTGTGCTGACAGCTCAGAGCCTGGAGCCTGCTTCTGATTCTGTGTCTCCCTCTCTCTCTGCCCCTCCCCTGCTCATGCTCTGTCTCTCTCTGTCGCAAAAATAAATAAAAACATTAAAAAAAATTTTTTTTAATAAAAAAAACTGGGGTGGGGGACAGAGCCAGACCTGCAGAGGGGCAGTCAGTGGAAAGTCATTCTCCCTCTCCCACACCCGAATTCTCTCCTGGAGGCAACCGCTGTGACCAGTTTTGGGGCACTCTTCACGGTTAGCCTGTACACGCACCCTCCGCACCCCTTTTTAAATATACGCATGGTAACACACAATAGTGCTGCTTTCCACCTTGCCTTTTCATTTGATGATGGATCCTGGACACTCTTCTGTATGGCGTGTGCACAGTCCCCTTCTGTGTAATGTCTGGGTGGTGTCCTGTGGTGTGGATTTGTATCCGCTCTCCTTTCCAAGTGGTCTGTGGCCTGTTGCTATCACAGCGGTGTGGCGGGGCCTGCCCTCACACACACCTCTCTGTGAGTACGTGTGAACACATCTGCAGGTGTGTCCTGGAAATAGATCCCGGGATCACGAGTCATGCACAGTTAAAACTCTGAGGAAGCTTGTCAAGTGGCTCTAGAAAGGGGTTGTGAGGATGGGTGTTCTTTAAGCCCGTTTCGCAGATGTGGAAACTGAGGCTCGGGCTAGGGAACTTGTCCAAGGCCCTATCAGTAGCTGGTAGGAGTGCTGGGCTCCAAACTAGCTCTGCTGCCCCCTCCAGGGCCTCGGGTGGCAGGAGAGGGTTCACGGGACCCTGCGCCTTGGTGCGCTCTGCCAGGCAAGCCTCCCCAGCTCGGTCGCCTCTGCTCTTCCCCTGGCCAGCTTAACCAGATCCAGCAGCCCCACCACCAGCAGATGTGGGTCATCGACATGGTCTGTCTCCACAACATGAACCTGATAGCGATTGCATCTACCGACCAGAAGATAGGTGAGTCCCTGACGGCGCCCCAGGCCTGCCGTCAGCCGTTGGAAGGCGTGCGTCTGCGCTTGGGGACCCGTCACCGGGCCAACTGTGGGCGTGGGTTAGAGCCCTCTGGGGGTGCTGTGGCTGGTAAGCAGAGGCTGCGTGTTGTCCCCAGAGGCCCCCGAGGCCTGGGACGTGGGCCTGGGCTCCATGCATGCCCTCCCCCTCCGTCTCTCCCCCAGAGTTCTTTGATATCAGCAACCACAACTGTGCCCGGGCCTTCACCTTCACTGATCTGGACAGTTGTGTCCTGACCATAGACTACTGGTGAGTCTCAGGGGGAGACAGGTGCAGTCTTGGCAGGAGCCGCATCACTCGGTGCGGTTGGGACTCCCAGATAACCTCTCTGGAAACAGCCCCGGAATGATTCCCACCCTGTGTGCCTGTGTCCTCCTCGCCAAGCTGCCCCGCCTTGGGGGTTACTCAGTCGTCTGCCCCTCTTCCTCCCACTGCCCGACCAAGTCAGCCATCGAACCCTGGCAGGGGCTTGTCCCGCCGTGACTGAGGGCTCTGGGAATGCCGTGGTCCATCCGCAGGATGGTGAGCTGGTAACAAGCAGCTGGAGGACCAGGAATTCGTTTGTTTTAGTGTTCAAAAAAAATTACTGATTTCTTTTGGCCCCAGTTCACCGGTCATCTGGGTCTGGGCGGCCGGGCCCATGTTTGTCACCCATTGAGGGCAAAGCTGGCAAGTCGTGTGGGAACTGCCCCTCGCTCCCAGGTGCAGGGAGGCTGATGGGGGCCGGGAAGGTGGAGGCTTGCAGCCCTGCGCCCAGCCCCGCCTCTTCTGTCTCCACCTTCCTCAGGTCTGACTGTCACAGAGGTGTGTTCTGCTATGGGGACACCAAAGGCAATGTCATTGTCTTCACCTCCAGCAATGTGACCCACGGGCTGTTCAACCCCCGAATCCTCCCCAGGACCTCCAAATGGGGTAGCTAAGATGCTGGGGAATGTGCGGGTGGGGAGATGGCCCTTCCTCCCAGCTCAGGAGCCTCTGGCTACTTCAGCTCAGCTGAGGAGTACACCCGTAGGCTCAGCTCAGAGTGGCCCGTGGTACGTGGGGTGAGGAGGTGACCGCAAGAGCCAGAGGGGGCTGAGAAGCGGGGCAATCTCTCTGAAGGTGGGAGGTTGCACAGGTGAAGGTGGAGGGGAGAGGATTCTGGACCCGCCTCCTCCCAGCAAGGACCAACCTGTGCCAGCTGTGTGACCCTGTGGAAGTCACTCACCCCTTCCGGGTCTTGGGATGCCAGCACTAACCTTCGCCAAGGTCGTGAGGAGGGTTCTGCTCTCAGCTGGGAGCCGCTTTTGGTGGGGGGGGGTGGGGGTGGGGCAGGAGGGCTGCCCTGGAGGTGGGCTCAGTGGGGCCTGGGGGAAAGCCTGGCTCAGCATGGCCATGAACCTGAATAAGCACAGTGACACTTACTGTGCATTTGCGTGCCAAGTGGTTTGGGCACATTGCCTCCTACGGCCCTCCCCCTGCCCATGGCCAGCAGGGAGCTGCTGCTGTTACAGCCCATGAAGAGAGGAGGAATGGAGGTTCGGGGGGTGAAGGACTTGTGTAGGCCCCACAGGGTAAGTGTCCCGAAGCAGGCAGTCTGCCCGAGTCTGCACCTTAACCCCTTGCTGGGCTATACCCTAAACTCACTAAACACTGAAGGACGCTGTTCAGGGCTGTTCTGCCAGGGGCACTAGGGCCCAAGGCTCTGGGGCTTGGGACTATCAGGGACACGCCTGAACTGGACCCTGTCCAGGATCGAGCCCTCGGTGCGTGGTGTCAGGCCTCCAGTCTGCTTCATATCCATCTAGAGGAGGCCCCGGGCCACCAGGGGCCCCAGCCCATGGGGACACTGACTCCCCTTCCATCCAGGACACCAGAGCAGTCCCTAGGGCTTCCAGTCAGAGTTTCTGAGCCGGACACCCTGCAAGGGCTCCCCGGCCTTGGTGACCCACTCCCCCCCCACTGGCCGGATGGAAGATAGATCCCGCCCTGAATACAGCAGTGGGCTGGCACCCTCCTATATCCTTGCCTCATCAGCCTCTGCTCCTGGTGCCTGCCCTGCCCGGCCGCGGTCACGCTGTGGCACCCTGGGAAATGGCGTGGGAAGTTGTGGTAGTCGTTGAGCTGTGCTAGATGGGAGATCGGAGCGGGTATGGATGAAGCCGGAGTGTAGGATAGGAGTCCTTCCATGCCACACGCTGCCTGAAGGCTGGGGAGGAACATGAAGGTGGGCTCACCCGTGTGTTGACTTGGGAGGAGTTGCACAGACCAGCTCTGTGTGAGCTGGAACCAGTTGTTTGACCTCTCTGCACCTCAGTTCCCTTTAAAACAGGGATGAGCATACTCAATTCATGGCTTTTCTATAAGGTGGGAGGAGGGCATATGGGGTGAGGTGCACAGTAAGGACAGGGGGACTCCCTACCCTGACCTCCCAGGGCTCTCCCGGCCTCGTGGTCGAGGCAGACACTAGAAGTGAGGCCCCTGGCTAAGCTTCCGCCTTCCCGTGCCTGCCCCACTTCTGCAACACTCCACCCCTTGGGACTTCCTTTTCAAGCTTCCTCCTGCCCTTGCAAGATGGGGCTGGTGACTTTGCAGCATAAAATGCTTGGCATAAGCCGCCAGGTCCCCTTCTCTTTTCTGCCTTTTACCTGGGAGTTTCTCTCAGACTTGAGCCCAGATTGTCCCAGTCTTTGGGACCCACCTCCTTAAAGCCTGCTCTACAGGGAGACCCGTGCTTGTCCCATCACTGCTGGCCCCATCTCCCTGTACCCCGGGGCCTTTCCTTGGAGGCTCCCAGGCCGCTGGCTGGCCGTGGGAGGTTGCGGGGGCCAGGAGACCCTGAACGCCGCCATGAGGGCCAGGCTGTGCTCAGTGTGATTGCTCCAGGCACACTTGCTGGGTGCCCCCCTTGGAACTTGTGTTTGCAAGACAAGGTGGGGCATGTAGTTCGAAGCATGATGGTAGACTTCCAAATGATCCTTTTCAGAATGAATAGAGCCTAGGGTCTCAATTTGTTCTCCACTCCAGCAGACTTGGAGCTCCCTGAATGAGAATCACCTTGGGGGCCGCCTGCTGCGGCTCAGTCGGTTGAACGTCCGACTCTTGATTTCGGCTCAGGTCATGATCTCACAGTTCAGTTCGTGAGATTGAGCCCTCATCAGGCTCCGTGCTGATAGCATGGAGCCTGCTTGGGATTCTCCCCTTCTCTCTCTCTCTGCCCCTCCCTCACTTGCGCATTCTCTCTCTCTCTCAAAATAAACTTTAAAACATAAATGAATAGGGGCGCCTGGGTGGCGCAGTCGGTTAAGCGTCCGACTTCAGCCAGGTCACGATCTCGCGGTCCGTGAGTTCGAGCCCCGCGTCAGGCTCTGGGCTGATGGCTCGGAGCCTGGAGCCTGTTTCCGATTCTGTGTCTCCCTCTCTCTCTGCCCCTCCCCCGTTCATGCTCTGTCTCTCTCTGTCCCAAAATAAATAAAAAGCGTTGAAAAAAAAAATTAAAAAAAAAAAAACATAAATGAATATATAAAAACTAAAAAAAAAAAAAAGAGAGAGAGAATCACCTCATTTAGATTGCAGCATGTGGGGAGAGGGAGAAGGCCCGAGATGTGGGGCCAGCTCTGTGAGCCCTGGCATAGGGCTCTGGGCAACAGTGTTACCTGCCTGTGTCTGTGTTCTGTGTCGAGTTCATCCCACTGAGCTCACCAGGACACGGTAAGGCTGGAATGAGCATTTGGATGGAAAAATTTTGAGACATACAGGAGTGGCAAACCAACTCGAGGTGTCCTCTGAGGTTTTTGCTCATCTGGCAAGGTGGGGAGCTGGTGATGTGGACCTCGGTTTTCTCTCCTACCAGATCACTGGACCAACGTTTCCGCACGGAAGCTCCTAAATGAAAAGTCCCCTTTGTATAGAAGTTACTGGCTGAAAGTAAGTCATCGCTTTCCTCGGCCCGTTACCATGGTGATTATCTGTACCCACGAGCCACTCAAAAGTGGATTCGCCCGCTGGGTTCAGTCTTAAGCCTTGAGGCTTGGTCACTGGGAGGATGAAGGCAGCTGTCGGGTCCTCCAGCTCTCTGTGCAGAGAACGTAGGTGTCCCCGGGGGTGGCTCGTCTCTCTCGCCACCTCCAGTGCTCAAGCCTGGTCCTGGCAGATACCGCCTCTCTCCTGAATGGCTGCAGTGGCTTCTAGCTGTTTCTACCTTCCTTTCTCCATGCAGTGCTTTACTCCATTCAGCAGCCAGAGGAATTATGAGCTAGAACCAGCCATGTCACTCCTTTGCTCAAAATCCCCCAGTAGGCGCCTAGGTTAAGTGTCCGACTTCAGCTCAGGTCATGATCTCACCGTTACTGAGTTCGAGCCCCGCGTCAGGCTCTGTGCTGACAGCTCAGAGCCTGGAGCCTGCTTCAGATTCTGTGTCTCCCTCTCTCTCTGCCCCCTCCCCTGCTTGTGCTTTGTCTCTCTCTCTCTCTCTCAAAAATAAATAAGAAAACATTTAAAAAGTTAAAAAAAAAAAAAACATTAAAAAAATAATCCCCCATCGCTTCTCATCATGTTCAAACAGAATCTCAAGTGCTTACCATGACCATCAGGACACAAGGTGACCTGGCCCCTGCCTGCCCCCCATCTTGCTTTCTACCTTTCTTTTTCCCATTTACTCAGCCGCAGAGACACAGGCAATCCTGCTGTTCTCTGAACACGCCAAGCCTTTTCCCGCCTCAGGGCCTTGCCACGCTCTATCCCTCAGGCTGCTGGGTTCTCCCTTAGGTCCCTGTTTGCTCCTTTCTCTTCTCCCTTCAGGGCCCTAACCAGCCAGCCCGGAACAGCCCTGCTGCCTGCCTCTGCCCTTGGCCTTTCCCGCTGCAGCATTGATACGATTCTGACACCAACTGCAATGTGTTTTTCCCAAACCACCATGCAATTCTCAGACCTCAGCTGGGTGGCCTACAGTTCTCTACCTGGAGATAGCGTCAGACCCTACAGGTTAAGGGTCAGTCCCACGAGACCGCCCTCCACTTCAGAGGCCACTTACAAGCTCAGGTTGTCACCTGTGTTTCTGACCCGCTGGTTATAAATCAAAGCTTCCCTTCACTCTCTGGGTTTGATTAAATGGCTAGAGTGGCTCACGGGACTTGGAGAGACATTTTACTTACTAGAGCACCGCTTTATTAGAAAAGGATACAACTTAGGAATAGTGAGATTGAAGAGATGCGGAGGGCAAGGTGTGGGGAACGGGGGCCTGGGGCTTCTCTGCCATCTCTGGGCACAAGCCTCACCCCACACCTCCACATGTTCACCAGCCCAGAAGCTCTCTGAGCCCTGTCCTTTTGGGTTTTTTTTGGAGTTTAATCACATAGGTATGATTGATCACATCATTGCCACTGACGACCAATTCATCCTCCAGCTCCTCTCCTCTCCCCAGGGGCCAGGGGGGTGGGGCTGAAACCTGCTTGGTTTCCCTGGCAACCAGTCCCCATCCCCAAGGGCTTTCCAAAAGTCACCTCATTAATGTAAACTCAAGTGTGGTTGACACGGGTTTGTAATGAGTAGGAACACTTTCTTACCACTTAGGAAGTTCCGAGGGATTTAGGAGTTCTGTGCCAGAAATGGGCATGAAGACATATACTTCTTTTTTAAAAAATTTAGGGGCGCCTGGGTGGCTCAGTCGGTTGAGCGGCCGACTTCGGCTCAGGTCATGATTTCGCGGCCCGTGAGTTCGAGCCCCCCGTCGGGCTCTGTGCTGACGGCTCAGAGCCTGGAGCCTGTTTCAGATTCTGTGTCTCCCTCTCTCTGACCCTCCCCCGTTCATGCTCTGTCTCTCTCTGTCTCAAAAATAAATAAACGTTAAAAAAAATTTTTTTTTTAATTTATTTATTTTTGAGAGAGAGCGTGCAATTGAGGGGCAGAGGGAGGGAGAAAGAATCCCATGAGGTGCAGAGGGAGAGAGAGAGAGAGTGTGGAGCCGGAGCAGGGTTTGAGCTCACCCAATGCAGGGCTCAAACTCACGAACAGTGAGATCATGACTGTAGTCGGATGCTTAACCGACTGAGCCACCCAGACGCCCCCAAATACATATTTATTACAAATCACGGTATCACAGCTTACCACCTTCCAACTTTGTATTGTCCACCCATTCGTTTCTCATCCTGTTACCCTCTCGGAATTGACAGCTCCTAAGGACAGGCACTTGGCCTGTTGTCCTGTCTCCAGTGCCTAAAAGGGCTGGGCCTTAGTGGGCTCCCAGTACATTTGTTGAACAGATAAACTAACGAATGAATGAATGAATCTGACACTAGGGGCAGACTGAGTTGTGTGGTCCCAGGCTCCTAAATGCTTCTTTTCAGGTTGGATCCCTCAGGCCCTGGGACCCTATCAGGGAGAGTCACCCACAAATACTGTCTTTTCTGTCTTCTGTGGGAATCTCATCTTGGGCTTGGTTTTCTGTCCCAGTTGCTGAGTGTGCCACATTCTGTCTGGTGCCCTGGATTTGGCACCTTTGCCATGATAGATGCTCAGTGAGGCAGCATATGCAAAACCTAGCCCAGTGCCCGCAGCCCCCTCCATGTTGTCCTGAAGAGGGAGGTCCCCAATGCGGAGGCCAAGCACAGGGCTGACCCGCAGAGCCAAAGCTAGAGAATTCTGAGCCTGTGCCATCAAGGCTGCCCCCTGGATTGTGGGTCTCAGCCTTTTGTTGCCTAACTTGCACCAGATAACATTCCCACGGGGAAGCATCCAAGGCTCCCTGTGGATAAGAGGAACTGAGGGCTTGGCTGACTCCAATCCGTTCTCTCTCCTGCGTGGGATGCGGTGACAGTGATGTCACATGGGCCTGACCTTGCCTGTCCTCTAACTTATAAATTTGGGCGCTTTTCACCTGTCTCACTGACCAAGTGATGCCACAGGACTAGGCTGGGATCCTGGGGCCATGTTGCTGTGTCAGAGCTGTGATCACTAGAGGGTATTAGACGTGGTGACTTCCTGGCCCTTCCAGCCCCTACCACTGCCACTCTCTTTCTAGGCTCTTCATCCCAACTGGTGCCAGCAGGTCAAGTTCATCCCCCAGCTGAACATGGTGGCCTCCTGCTCAGCCATTGAGAAGTCCTCTCTGGTGCTGACCTTATTGCCGTCCAAAGGTCTAGAAAGCCCCAAGTAAGGAGCATCTCTCTCCAGGCTGGGGCGGTGGGGCTGGGAGGGGGTGGTGTGATGGTGCCTCGAGGGTCTAGCTTCGCCTCAGCCACATGTGGCCATCCCTGCTGAGAGTGGGCCCGCCCCCAGGATGGTGGCATCCCGCGGATCTTGCTGGGTCTGAGGAAGCCGCGCGTGTCCTGTGGGCCAACAGTGGGGTATGGCGGTTAGTAGTTGGGCTCTACCGTGTATTATTTTTTAAATTAAGATGTAACTGACATATGATATTATGTTAGTTTCGGGTGTACCACAGAATGATTTGGTATTTGTATATATCGGGAAACGATCACCACAATTAGCGCACAGTTACAATTGTTTTTCCCGCTACAAGAACTTTTATGGAGTCTGGTTTCACTGTCAGCAGCAAAAACGTAATAGGTTTCTTTTATCCACCAGTTTATTTATACACAACACTCAGCGCAGAAGCTGGCACATAGTGTGAGCAGGCGGCAGGAAAATATTTTCTCAATGAAGGAGTGACTGTGAGTTGCTTTACCTCGTGCTCCTCACTCGGTGCCCCCGTCTGTAGAAGGCGGTGGTGGCCCCACTCCTTTCCCTTAGTCTTAGCCTAAGTCTCGAGGCTTAGTGGAATGACTGCTGTTGGTGATATATGGTCATTGATTGGCAGCACTTACCCTTTGGAGATGGTTCTAATCTAGTTCCTTTGTTCTAAGTTCCTCTACCCCAGAGTCAATTCTTTTCTTTGCTTTTTTCTTTTCTTTCTTTTCTTTTTTTTCCTTTTCCTTTTCCTTTCCTCTGTCCCTCCCTTCCTTCCTTTTCTCTTCTCCCTCCCTCCCTCTATTCCTTCCCTCCTCTATTCCCTCCCTTCCCTTTCTTTCTTTCTTTCTTTCTTTCTTTCTTTCTTTCTTTCTTTCTTTCTTTCTTCTGTCCTTTCTTTCTTTCTTTCTCCTTCCTTCCTTCCTTCCTTTTCTCTTCTCCCTCCCTCCCTCTATTCCTTCCCTCCTCTATTCCCTCCCTTCCTTTTCTTTCTTTCTTTCTTTCCCTTTCCTTCCTTCCTTCCTTCCTTCCTTCCTTCCTTCCTTCCTTCCTCCTTTCCTTCCTTTTCTCTTCTCCCTCCCTCCCTCTATTCCTTCCCTCCTTTATTCCCTCCCTTCCTTTTCTTTCTTTCTTAATTTCTTTCTTTCTTTCTTTCTTTCTCTTTCTTTCTTTCACCTTCCTTCCTTCCTTCCTTCCTTCCTTCCTTCCTTCCTTCCTTTTCTCTTCTCCCTCCCTCCCTCTATTCCTTCCCTCCTCTATTCCCTCCCTTCCTTTTCTTTCTTTCTTTCTTTCTTTCTTTCTTTCTTTCTTTCTTTCTTTCTTTCTTTTCCTTCCTTCCTTCCTTCCTTCCTTCCTTCCTTCCTTCCTTCCTTCACAATACTGATTAGTCACACAAGTCTATGTACCTATGTGTCCCTGTAAAAAAGTAAAAACATTATAAATAAAGCTGCAATCCTATCCTTGCTCAGTCCTCACTGTCTCACTCTGCTCTCAAATGTCTCACCTCTATCATTTTCGTGTGTACCTCTCACTGTGCATTTCACAGTAGGTGTTTTTTTTTTCCCTGAGGGTTTTTCCCCCCTCTTGCCTCTGCTGTTTTCTTCCTGCTGCACATCTTTACTCCTTGGACCCTTCAGGTCTGTGACATTTTGCTCCTGGGCACGTGGAACCATGAGGGGCAGCCCCGTCTCCCTGGGGGGAGTAGCAGGAGATTCAAGGCCTGTGTTGAGGGGAGCAGCTGGGTGAGGCACAGCAGGAAGATGGAGGGCCATTTAGGCCCCATCTCTGTCCCTTCCTGTCCTGGTTGTTTGCCAGAGGGAAATTCAGTCCTGGGATGGTAGGGCTAATTTAATCTGAACTCCTCATTCTGTAGATTGGAAACTTGAGACTCAGGGGGAGGAAGTGATTTGTCTTGGAGCAGACGTCTGAGCGGGGGACGTGTTCCAGGCCTCACTGTGTGTCCAGTGTCCTGTTAACCAGAGTACTCTGTGCACATCCCCACCCGAGCCCTGGAGCTAACGGCTGCTTGGGGGAGGGGGCCTCAGAGGAGGCTGATGTGGTGGGGAAGTTTCGGTCCTGGCTTCCGTGCTTGGAGTGGGGCAGTGTGGTGGGGTTCCGCTTGGAGCTGTTTTCCAGCAGAGGCTCATCTTTGCTTTGATGGAAGTATTACCTCATGCCTGTGATATGTGTTTCATTCAGCTTCTTATTTTATTGGGTCTAAATGGCAGGTGGATATCACAGGATTACCTCATCCTGGCCATGAAGGCCTCCGTGGTCTGTCCCTGCTGCCTCCCTAATCTCACCCCTTCTACCTTCCCACTCCAGCTACACGGGGACCCCTTGTGGTTCAGCCGTTCCCTGCCCCCCGGGGCCTTTGAATTGCTTCTCTCTGCCTGGTATACCCTTGTTTTTTTTTGTTGTTGTTGTTTTTAAGTTTATTTATTTTTGAGAGAGAGACAGAGTGAATGGGGGAGGGGCAGAAAGAGAGGGAGAGAGAGAATCTCAAGGCTCCACACTGTCAGCACGGAGCCCGATGTGGGGCTGGAACTCACCAACCGTGAGATCATGACCTGAACCGAAACCAAGAGTCAGACACTTAACTGACTGACCCACCCAGGCGCCCCGCCCTTGTTTTTTGTTGTGTGTTGTTTTTGTTTTTTTAAACATTTCATTACTAAAAATTCCTTACACACACCAAAGTAGAGAAAATAGTATAATGCTTTAATATCACTAGTACCTAGTCCAAGTTAATCTTCCCCCATTTGTCTCAAACGTGTCTTTTTACAGTTATTTGGAAAGAGATATAAACAAGTTTCTAGGTCTTGAGCACAGGAACGGTGAGGTCTGATGCATACCGGCATCCTTTGAGCCACTCTGTTGTAAGTGAAGTGAGCAGGCGTGGAGATGGGGACTCCAGTGGCGACGCCATTGTAATAATTCGGCTACATATGGTGATGGCCTGGAATCGGGCGATGGAGAGGAGACAGAGAGATCTGAGATGTATTTGGGGGGCAGGTTGGAGAATGTATTTATACACAAACCTGCCCCTGTGCTTCTGGTTGTCTGCATGCAGTACACATGTCAGCCAGCAGGTGGCACCATTGACTGCTTGCTGGTCTTGAGTTCCAGGCGAGGACCTCTTGGGGCGTGGCCTCCGCAGGTGGGGTCTGGCACTGTCACCCCAAACTCTGCCTCTAAGTCAATACTGCCCAAAGCAATCTACACATTCAATGCAATCCCAATCAAAATTGCACCAGCTTTCTTCTCGAAGCTAGAACAAGCAATCCTAAAATTTGTATGGAACCACAAAAGACCCCAAATAGCCAAAGTAATATTGAAGAAGAAGACCAAAGCGGGAGGCATCACGATCCCAGACTTTAGCTTCTACTGCAAATCTGTAATCATCAAGACAGCATGGTACTGGCACAAAAACAGACACACAGACCAGTGGAATAGAAGAGAGACTCCAGAATTGGACCCACAAACATATGACCAACTAATCTTTGACAAAGCAGGAAAGAATGTCCAATGGAAAAAAAACCAGTCTCTTTAACAAATGGTGCTGGGAGAACTGGACAGCAACATGCAGAAGAATGAAACTAGACCACTTTCTTATACCATTCACAAAAATAAACTCAAAATGGATAAAGGACCTGAATGTGAGACAGGAAACCATCAAAACCCTAGAGGAGAAAGCAGGAAAAAATCTCTCTGACCTCAGCTGCAGCAATTTCTTACTTGACACATCCCCAAAGGCAAGGATATTAAAAGCAAAAATGAACTATTGGGACCTCATGGAGATAAAAAGTTTCTGCACTGCAAAGGAAACAATCAACAAAACTAAAAGGCAACTGATGGACTGGGAAAAGATATTTGCAAATGACATATCAGACAAAGGGCTAGTATCCAAAATCTATAAAGAAGTCACCAAACTCCACACCCAAAAAACAAATAATCCAGTGAAGAAATGGGCAGAAGACATGAATAGATACTTCTCTAAAGAAGACATCCAGGGGCGCCCGGGTGGCGCAGTCGGTTAAGCATCCGACTTCAGCCAGGTCACGATCTCACGGTCCGTGAGTTCGAGCCCCGCGTCGGGCTCTGGGCTGATGGCTCAGAGCCTGGAGCCTGTTTCCGATTCTGTGTCTCCCTCTCTCTCTGCCCCTCCCCCGTTCATGCTCTGTCTCTCTCTGTCCCAAAAATAAATAAACGTTGAAAAAAAAAAAATTAAAAAAAAAAAAAAAAAAAAAAAGAAGACATCCAGATGGCCAACAGGCACATGAAAAGATGCTCAACGTTGCTCCTCATCAGAGAAATACAAATCAAAACCACACTCAGATATCACCTCACACCGGTCAGAGTGGCCAAAATGAACAAATCAGGAGACTATAGATGTTGGAAAGGATGTGGAGAAACGGGAACCCTCTTGCACTGTTGGTGAGAATGCAAACTGGTGCAGCCGCTCTGGAAAACAGTGTGGAGGTTCCTCAAAAAATTAAAAATAGATTTACCCTATGACCCAGCAATAGCACTGCTAGGAATTTACCCAAGGGATACAGGAGTGCTGATGCATAGGGGCACTTGTACCCCAATGTTTATAGCAGCACTCTCAACGATAGCCAAATTATGGGAAGAGCCTAAATGTCCATCAACTGATGAATGGATAAAGAAATTGTGGTTTATATACACAATGGAATACTATGTGGCAATGAGAAAGAATGAAATATGGCCTTTTGTAGCAACATGGATGGAACTGGAGAGGGTTATGCTAAGTGAAATAAGTCACACAGAGAAAGACAGGTACCATATATTTTCACTCTTATGTGGATCCTGAGAAACTTAACAGAAGGCCATGGGGGAGGGGAAGAAAAAAAGAGAGGGAGGGAGGCAAACCATAAGAGACTCTTAAAAACTGAGGGTTGATGGGGGGGTGGGAGGGAGGGGAGGGTGGGGGGTGGGCATTGAGGAGGGCACCTGTTGGGATGAGCACTGGGTGTTGTATGGAAACCAATTTGACAGTAAATTTCATATTAAAAAAAAAATTAACTGTTTTCTAATTCGAAAAAAAACAGAAAAAGCCTCAGCTTCCGAGGCAGCGTGGGCCTGAGAGGTTGGCTCCCTGGCAGCCAGCCTGAGCTGAGTTCTTGAGGTGCTTGCAGCCAGCAGTGAATCTGAGTGGAAGAGCCCTGGTGGAGCCCGAGGGAGCAGGTAGCCGAGCGTGTAGACCGGCCCACAGCGTCTCCCCTGCTTCCCCTCCTTCTTCTCTCACTTCTGCACCGCCACCTAATTGAAGCCACCTGAGCTGCTTGCCATGGCCTTCTTCCCTGCATCCCCTCTGAGCTTCCAGTCCCTTCTCTGCCCAGCAGCCATCCGCAGACTGGTCTCCTTCGGCTCACCTATCAAAGCCACCTGTTTATTTCCCTGCAGGACTTACCATGATTTGTGAATGTCCATCTCCCTGTCTCTGTTCATTTATTTGCTCCTGCTGTTTCTCTCTGGAAGGAAAGCTCCACGAAGGCAGGGGCATCACATCTATGTCCCCGGTAATCCTGGAAGGGCACAGGAGCCAGCAAATCTTTGTTGCACCAGTGAGTGAGTCAGCCTGAAATAATTTCTAGTGACCGTTCTTCCAGAAGGTTTCTCTGTGTGTATATGCACACAGGGAAATGTATCTGGTTTGACAACAAATGAAATATGTTTATTTGTTATGTTCCTCTTGAAGTTTCAATTTTTCGAGGAATGCTTCTGGCAGTAGAAAGGAGAGCAGGTTTGGAGGGGGAGCAGGACTAGAGGTCAAGAGACGCGCTGGGAGGCTGCACAGAAATGAAGGAGGCCTGAACTAAGCAAAGGCCGGGGCGATGGTGGGACGTGGGCCATGAGGGTTTAGGGCCCAGCTGGATGATGGGAATGCTGGCGAGGGAGGCTGCAGGATGACCCCCAGGCAACCGGGTTAGAGCCCTGGGGAGTGGCAAAGGAACCAGTTGAGGGGCAGGTTCAAGGAGGGCGTGCTGTGTTACGGGGCTGGTGTACCGTTTGATGGGGGCCTCTGAGTTGAGTTCATTAGAAGGGAGAGTTTGAGTAGAAGGAGCTGGCAGAGTGGGATGGATGGGTAAGAGGGAATAGCAGATGCAAAGTACTCTGGGGCCTGGTCTTCCTGAAACTCTTGCCTGCCTCACCCTGGCCCTCCTGAGCCCCATCTAGCCCTGCTGCCCTCTTCCTTTCCTGCCACACTCACCCTGGGTCTGAATACTGATGCCCCCACCTTGCCAGCCTTGTGGCCTTAGGCAAACTCCTTACTTTCTGCTTTCTGTGTCCTCATGACACGGTACAGGGCTGACAACGCTTTCTAGGATTATGTGAGGGGTGCGGGTGATACACGAAACAGGAACCAGCACAGAGCAGGTAGGGGCACAGCTCTCGGTAGCTTTCTTCCCTTCCCTCGGCCCTTGGAATATCCACCTCCTCCTCCTTCTTTTTCTTTTCTCTTTTCTTTTCTTTCTTTCTTTCTTTCTTTCTTTCTTTCTTTCTTTCTTTCTTTTTAGTGTTTATTTATTTTTGAGAGAGAGAGAGAGAGAGATTATGGGTGGGTGAGGGGCAGAGAGAGAATGAGACACAGAATCCCAAGCAGGCTCCAGGCTCCACACTGTCAGCACAGAGCCCGAGGTGGGGCTCGAACTCATGAACCGTGAGATCATGACCTGAGCCTAAATCAAGAGTCGGATGCTTAACCAACTGAGCCCTCCCCAGGTGCCCCATGGAATCCTCTTCTTTTTAAAAATTTTTATCACGGGTTGGGGGAACACCCGTCTCAGTACGGTTGGAGCAAGGATCACATTAGGTTTGCCCTTGGAACGAGGCAGATGTGTCCCAGCACTGAGTTGTTGCTCGTGCCCTGGGGTTGCTTCCCCTACAGGTGAGGGGTGGGCGCCTCCTCCACGAGACCCGCGGCAGCCGCTCTGGCTACAGTGCTCAGTCCCAACTTGGCTGCAGGGTGAGCCCTGGACAGGGTCTCTGAGGCTGCTCCTGCCCTTCATGGGAGAGGTGATGACTTCTCCCTGGCCTCCCTGTGGCCCTGCCTCCAGCTCCTCTCCACCCCAGCCTCAGAGACTCCCCAGGGCCCTGGCTCCCAGCCTGCAGCCTTCCCCCTTTGCTGTTGTAGGTTTTCAGTGCTGAACTTAAGAAAAGGGATTCTTTGCTTTGATTACTGCCCAGACAAGAACTTGGTGGGTAAGTAATCTTCAAGGCACATGAAGCTGCTGGCCTGGAGGAACTGGAGTGAGGCTGCTGGGGGCGTGGGACTATCAGAGCTGCAGAGGAACTGCAGGGCCCGGTTCCTCTCCTGCTGCTCTGGTCCCCACCTGTGGGCACCTGGGGTGGGGTGGTGACTCAGTCTCTGCTTAGCACGATAGGGCAGCAGGGGGGCAGACTGTCACGACCACCCCTTCCCCCCCCATCTGCTGCACCTGCCTGGGGTCCAAGGCATGGTCCCAGGAGAAGTTCTCAGTGTAGGACCCCAGTGGTTAACACCCATTTTTTTGACCCCAGTGACTGGCGGCTATGACCCCCTCATCCGCCTGTGGAACCCCTTCTTCTCAAAAAGGCCCATGTGGCTGATGAAGGGGCATCAGACCTCCGTGACGCACATCCTCATGAACAGCAAGAACAGCAGCATCCTCTTCAGTATCTCCAAGGACAAGGTGCTGTCCTCGTGGAGCATGGCTCTTACACCCGCTGGTGCCTGTTCCCCGGCAAGGACGCTGGCCCAGGGATGCTGATCTAGCTCGGTCAGCTGGGGCCCAGGGGAATGGTGTGACCTCCCTGCCTGTGGCTGCACACCTAGGCTAGGGCAGAGAGGGAGAGGCCCCAGGTGGAATCACCAAGAAGGGGCCATGGGTCTCGAGAGCCCCCGCCAGAGGCCTGCGCCCGCTCTGAGCGGTCCGCCAGAGCTGGGTTCCCGTGTGGCCCAGCCTGGCTTCTTACTCTGCGGTCCTGGGCCAGGCCCTTCCCTTTCCTGAGCCTCCGTCCCCTCATCCACAGGATGGGTTGTTGGGAGTTAGAGGAGAAGAGCTGGTGGTAAAGCCGCGGTGTCATGTCTGGTGCATAGTAGGTGTGCGATACGTGGGAGCCATTCCCTCGCCCTCCCTCTGCCCCCGGACCCAGACTCACACCTCAGCTCTCCTAGTGACCCCTTCTCGGCTGCCCTGGCTCTCAGGGCCTGACTGGAACTTCTCCAGTGCCTGGGGCTCCCTCGCTCAGGGCCTGTCCCTTTGCTGCCCCGCATCGATTGGTTCAGAGTACCCCCCATCTGCTGGGCTGCCGGGTGTTCTGGTCAGTGTGGGGATGAAGGCCAACGGCTCCAGGTGCCCTCCATCCGGGCACAAGTTTGTGTCTTCTGGGACTCAGGAGACTGAGAATTGGCGGGACCCTTGGGTCAGCCAGGCCACCCTCCCTAACACGGCCCACACTGGCTGTTGTCTGGCATCTTCCCGGCAGCCCCCAGAACCGGGCGTCATGGCCTATGCTGAAGGATCTGAGGCTGGAGGGGCAGGGGGCAGGGGCGGGCGGGCCCCAGTCCTCACAGTAGTGATGGGCAGAGCCAAGATATGGACTGGAGTCCGGTCGGTCCCAGTCCCTGCCCTTCCCTACTTACTGCTGGTGTCTCCAAGCAACGTGTGTCCCAGAGGGACTTCGTGGAGCCTCTCTAGGGACAGCTCCTCCACTTGCGATGAACTTGACGGGCTGCCCTGGAGACAGGTGGGCTTTTTCGGCAACTACGTTGGTAGCCACTGTGTGTCCTGCCTGGCGTTAGCCGAGGTCGGCTGGAGTGGAGCCTGTGAGGGTCTGCAGGGGCGCGTGCCGTCTCGCTTGGTCTTCATCCTCAGCCGTTGAGGGGAGGCCATGGGGGAAAGAAGCCTCGGGGCGGCGGCGGGGGGGGGGTTGCCCCAACTTTCTCATCTGAGCGTAAGAACGGCAACTCTGTTACGCGGTCGGGATCTGTGCAGCGGGCGCATACGGGAAGTGCTTACACTGCGCGCGGCTGGCCCTGCTCACATCCCAGGCCTCAGGGGCCGGCCGTGTCCCCCAGGGCCCACTCTCGGCCTCTGCCTTCTTCCCACCCCCCAGAATATCCGCGTGTGGGACATGCAAGACTACATATGCCTTCAGTCCTTTTGTGGGAAGCTCTTTGCCCTGGGCAACTGCCCCATCACCAGCGCCTACTTCCACGAGAACGAAGACAGCCTCGTCTGCACGACCTACTCAGTGAGTGCTGCGCGGGGAGGGAGGCCAGGGGCAGAGACTACGTTAATCAGACGCCACCCATCCCTCAAGGAACCTAGGCCGTAGAAGAGCAGAGAATGTCCGCAGAAAATGCTCCGCGTGGTGATGGAGATTTATGCCCGGTGCTTCTTGGAGCATAGAGAAAGGGTCCTTAGCCTAGCCTGAGGCAGGGCATAGTCAAGGAAGGCTCCCCGGAGGAGAAGACACCAGATTGACGCTTTTTGCTTCCTAGAAGTTATGAGGGACGTTGGGACTCCCACAGAGTAGAGGTGAGAGGTATCGGCAGGCATGCTGAGGAACCAGGAGGCCTTGCTGGGCTCAGGCCTACGCACAGTCAGGATGTCTTAATGTTGCAATTTATTGGAAGTGTTCCCCTGGGGCCAGTCACTGAGGGCAGAACCCAGTGCCCAGTTGCCTGCCCCTCTCCTCACCTGCAGATTGGGATCCTAAAAGGCTACTTGGAGACCAAGGGGCCTGGGAAAGCAGGGGAGAAGACCTCGACTTACAGCACACCCCTGTGCGCCATCCTCTACAGTAAGATTTTTAAGCAGGTGAGCGGTCTGGGGCCGGCCGTCTCTCGGGCTGGCAGGAGTGCTGGGTGACGCGGGGCAGGACCCAGACCTCCCGTCGTGCCCGGAGAGTGGTCAGCACAGTGGTGGGGTGGGGTGGAATTCATAGCATTGATGGTGGTGTGGGACAGCTGCTTGGGGGTGAGAAGCAACCCCGAAGAGGGGTCAGCGGCCTGAGGGGGGCAGGGGCTCTACCACTTGGTCAGTGGATCACCTCATTCCCCCCAGCCTGCGAGCCCCTGGCCACTGCCGCAGGTCAGCTCTGGACGTGCCGCCTCTGTACGCAGAGTATGAGGTGGAACACTAGGTGTGGGCCGCTCTGCGAGGTTCCCCAGGGGGGTGCTGTTCCTGGGTGTCATTATCCAAGAAAGCCCAGTCCAGGGAAGGGAAGTCCAGGGAAGTCTAGCACCCTCATCCCAAGTAGAGATCTCTGGGTGGAGCAGAACAACTGGGCATATGGTTTTTGAGGGGTGGGGACAGAAAGGGCTCCCAGGCCCTCTTCCCACTTCCACTGGGACCCTTTTTCTGGCCTGGGCTCTGAGCAGGACAGGCTGTATCTGCTGCAGAGATAGCCTTTGGCTGCACGAGGCCATCGTTCACCTCTCTGCACTTCTCTCTCAGGCTGGTTCCCGGCACCACCATCCCGCACACCTTAGGGCCCTTCGATGCCTTCAAACAGTTAAAAAAAAAATCCCCAGTTTTTCTAGATTGTTCTCAGCAAGAGGGTTGGTCTGAAACAGGCTCACCTGCTACTGTTGCATTGAAGTGGAGTGACTATCTTTTGTTCTCAGCATTTCCTTTCTTAGGGAGCAGTTAGTGTATTTCCCGTTGTTTTCTTCCCCCTCCATTAATGATGCTTCAGTAAACATCTTTTCTGACTTAGAGATTATTTTCTCTGGATAGATTCTGAGTTAAAGGGGATTTCACCAATGTGGTTCCTTCTAAAAGAGTTGTGCCAGTTTGCACTGGCCTGTGCTCCAGAGCAGAGGAAGGCCTGTTTTCAAGAGGGGCTTATCCAGCAGCAGGAACGCCTTGAATGCCTGTCTTCTCAGTGCATAGCGGGGAAGTGGGGGGGCTGGGCTGGCCCCAGCCGTGACAGGGGGAGGCCACCCTTGAGTGTGGGGACACTCTGTTCTCCAGGAGCCCCAGCCGTGTGCTCCCCCACAGGTAGTGAGCGGCTGCCTGAGCAGCTTGGTGACAGTGTGGGAGATCACGACGGGCAGGAGGATGATGGAGTTCTGTGTGACTGGGGACCAGCACGTGGAGCTGACCACCATGTGCCTGGATGAATCAGAGCGGCGCCTGCTTACGGGTTTGTGCAACGGCACCATAAAGATGTGGAACTATGCCGTTGGCGAATGCCTGCTGACCTTCCCCAACCCGGACCAGCTGGAGGTCGGTCTGGTGTGTCAGAGGTGCCCGGGGGGTGCCTTGTGAGAAGCAAAGCGTACCTCTCATGACCCTGGGGGTGCACTATCTTTTTATGCCTCTTTTTAAGGCTGTGCGTATAGATTGCCTGGCTTCTTGCCTCCCTGAGCCTTTGTGTTCTTGCCTATAAGGTGAAGGTAGGGAACAGTGCCTGTCCTTAATAAGGATTCTACGAGGGCTGGCTACCCTTGTTCTTTTAATTTGTTGGCACTCCTCGCCCCAGGTATGAGAGCTTTGGATGGCATTTCCAGCAGTGGGGCCCGGTGAGCCCCATGCTCACTCCTGTCTGGGAAATGCCGGGTCAAAGGGACGGGGTTATAAAGACAGTCTGTGGGTGTGGCATGGAGCAAAGCCAGCAGTCTCACTTTAGGACTTGAGCCCACTACTAACTCTTATGAAAGTCCTTGAACCAACTCAGAAGGAGCATTTGGCCAAGTAGCCAGGGATCTGAGTACTGGTGCAGATCCTATCAGTTATTTGACCTTCCCAGTTATCCCCCTGTTGAATGGCCATGGATCCCTACCCTGTCTACCTCCTCCGAGTCTATCAAGTGAAATCAGGTGATGTGAGAGCGCTCTGAAAAACGTATGGTGGTATCACTAGAGAACTCTTATCATCGTGGAGAGGGTTGACTTCTTGCTCGGTATGATTAAGAAGACATTTGGGGCCCAGGGCCATTTTCTCTGAGGCACCTTAGGGGCTCTGTTTTCTTTTATCGTCAACAGGTTAGTGGGATTGTCCACATGAACAAGGTGTTCTACGTGACAGGATGGAGTAAGAGAATCACTTGTTTCACGTGAGTGGCAAGGGTGTGTGTGGGGAGCTAAGGGCGGCTGACGGTTCTCTCTGCTTCGGGTGGGTTCCCCTATTCCTAGCTTCACTCGCTTTGGAAGGCAAGCAAGAAATTCATGGTGGGTAATGTCCCTTGCTTCATTTGCTCATCCATCCGTTTGTCCACCGTTCCTTGAGTATAACATGTTCTAGGCTTTGTGTTACATGCTGGGGGTGGGTATAAGCAAGAATGTGTTCCCATCTTCCTAGAGAGAGGCAGATGCTAACCAAATAACTTCATTTATAATGGTAAAGTCTGTTGAGTGCTGTGGGTGGGAAGAAGTACCGGTTTGGTTTTTTTTAATATTTATTTTTGAGAGAGAGAAAGGCAGAGTGAGTAGGGGAGGGCCAGAGAGAGGGGAACAGAGGTTCTGAAGCGGGCTCCTTGCTGACAGCACAGAGCCTGATGTGGGGCTTGAACTCACAAACCGCGAGATCGTGAGCTGAGCTGAAGTCGGACGCTTAACCAACTGAGCCACCCAGGCACCCCAAAAGTATAGGTTTCTATGGGAAGGGAAGGGAAATTGGATTTAGTCTCAGGGGCAGTCAGGAAACGCTCATCTGAAGCTGTTGTGGGTGGAGTGGGATCTTCTCAATGAAGCAGCAAGGGACTTGGGGTGGGAGGAACATTCCAGGCAGAGGGAACAGAATGTGCAAGTCCTCTTCCTCTTCAGAGGGCCTTTCCAGGGCCATGGCTTCCCTGCTTTAATCCTTACTCAGCTGTCTGAATGGGGCGAATCTGTAAGGTTAGTTGATGTCAAGCCCCTAGGACAGGGCCTTTGTAGTAGACACATGGTAGGTGCTTAGTGAATGAGGTCAGCGGGGCAGAGCTTCCACCTGAGTGTCCTCTTCTGAGTCGCCTCCCGGAATCTAAAGGCCTCGGTGATCCCCCGACCCGGTGCGGCACTAAGGCCGAGCGCTCTGCCCTCCCGCCTCTGGCCCTGTGTGTAGGCTCCACGAGACCAAGCCGATGCTTCGGTGCCACCACTGGCAGAACTTCCACAAGGAAGATGTCCTGAGCATGGCCAAGTACCAGAACCAGTTCCTCGGGACCTCCTCCTACAACGGGGACGTCCTCCTCTGGAACGCCAACCTGTTCAAGCCCATCCTCAATTTCAACGCCTCTAAGAGCCCCTTGCCTTTGCTGCCCAAGAAGGTATGGTCAACAGGGGGCACCCCCCACTCTCTCTCAGCGGTGGGCCAGAGTCAGCTGTAGGGCCCGGGGGTAGGAAGGACCCCCAGGAAGGAGAAGGGATGGGATGACTTCTTTCGGAGGAGGTTGGGAGCTGGGTAAGTGGGTGCTAGTTTCTGTAATTATCCTCATTTGACAGACAAGGAAAGTGAGGCACAGAGAGGTTAAGCATCTTGCCTGAAGTTGCTCAGTCAAGAAGGGATAGGTCTGGACCCAGGTAGTCTGACTGCAGAGCCTGTGGACTGCTGGTCCTGTTCTGTCTAGTAGATGACTCTCTTCTTGAAGGCGGCTCACATCTTACCCATCACTATTACGCGTTACCACTCTGGGCTCACCGGGCTCATGGTAGGGACTTAGGAAACCCACACCATCTCAGAATTACCCTATCTTTGCAGATCAAAGCTACAAGGGGACTTTGGGGTCACCTCATCCGATAATTTTCCAAACATGCCACGGAGAAATTCTCTGAGGCTACTGCAGTGGCTCCTAAAGCAGTTCAGCTTTTTATCTATTTTTACACTTTGGAGCTTCCCTTAAGATTAAAAAAACCCTCCAAAATGTTTGGAATCCACTGTCCATTTTACAGACGGGGAGACTGAGTCCCTCACGGGAGCAGTCTCCTGACTGTGGGTACTCAGGGCCTTCGCGGTTGGCCCAGGGACAGGGTTATAATCTCTGGTTTGATGCCCCTAAGGGTACTCGGTTTCTAGGGAGCAAGCCCTGGGTGCCTGGAGGGCCCTGCGATGTTAGCATTAGGCCCAGGAAGCCCTGCATTTCCCTCTGGGACACTGCAGCACTCCGAGGGCGGTTGTCTCCCTGGCACAGATCCAAGAAGTGAACGACTCCCCGGCAGAGGGTTTCAGGTCCAGCAGGACCTATGCGGAGCCCAAGAAGTGGGCACACAAAGCCCCCACACAGCCCCCGGACCCCAGGGCCAAGACTGCGGCCAACGCCCACCTACAGCGAAACGTGATGTCAGCTCCTCCAGTGATGAAACGCCCCAGAGACAGGGAGCCAGAGAGGCCCGTGCCCCCGCAGGTAGGAGCGGGAGCCGAACCAGGTGGCTTCGCTGTGTGTGTGTGTTTTCTTACATGGAGGCACTTTTTCCAGAGCCCCTTTAGGTCCCTCGGCTCCTTCTGAGCACTGCAGCCAGGCGGGCCACCTCCCTGGTTAGGTTCACTTCATCCATCGCCCTCTGCTGTCTCCAACCTGGGCACGGCCCCTTCCCAGAGCATGGCCAATACCGGACCCCAGCGTCTACAAGCTTGGGGGCAGGACCTGGAGGGAAGACAACCCAGGGAACCTAGAGTCACAGGCTCGATCCTGGGCTATTTTCTCGGTCCTCCAGCGTGTGTAACCTGCAGAGATGAGCCACTGGGGCCCGCCAGCCTCCCCGCCCAAGCTTCATCTCCCTGGAGACCAAGCTCCAGAGGCCTGAGGCCTCAGCAGAGGCAGACTCAGCAGAGGCAGAGGAGACTGGGCCCTCCTCTCTGCTCCAGGATTCACCCTCCCAGGCTTGACTGATGCTCTCATTTTGTGGGAGTAAGGAGATAGAGCAGGGTGGTTTGGCCTCCGACTCTCAGCGGTGGATACGGTATCTCTCGTGTGGGTCTGGGGTCAGAATACTTCAGCGATTGAAGTCCGATTCCTGTTCCTGGGAACTGAGGCTTGAGAGAGAAGCTCCACCTTCGAGACAGGCTCCACGCGATGCCTGTCCGGCGTAAGCAGTACAGACCTAGATCCCACGTGGCCCGCTCTGCTGTAAGACGCACGCACTGTGCGTTCCTACAGGGACGCTCGGACCACCTCTGGAGTGTCGGGGTTGCGCCACCGCACGCACACTTTCCAGAACCATGAGTATGCGCTCCCCAGTCCTCCCCTTTGGCCAGGGTATCTCTTCCAGGACAAGGAGAGGGTTTCCCCAAGGGCAGACTGAAGTCTCTGCCCCAACAGAGGAAGCTCCTGGTTACTCACTCCCCAGCATGGGCGTGTCTTTATTGCAGGATCCATTAGACACCTGGCTGTCCCTTTCACAGGTCGGTGTGTTTACTGACGGGGGGCTGGGGTGCTCGTTCTTTCAGCATCTGCCTCTGGTCTCCCCCCGCCACCCCTGCCGCCCCCATGATGACCTGGGAGGCCCATTTTGCTTTCCAGAAACCTCTCAGTGCTGAAAGCCCTAAGCCGTTTAGAATACCCTATGGCAGACAGTCAGTTCTCAGAGATGCTCAAAGGAGAGGAGGGGAGTTCCAGAAGAAGGTTCTGCTGCAATCCAATGCATCGGTGGAGAAGGTGGGCCACGCTCAGGCAGGGTCTGGGGTATGAGCTGGGGTTGGGGGGTGGGTGGGTCTAGGATCAATCAGGATGGGTTGGAAGGGGAGGGCCTATGAGCCTAAGGGGCCAACCTGGTTCTCCCCGGGACCTGGAGAGGCATGGTGGAGGTGAAGGTACCACTCAGGACTCTGGCTTCAGGGCCACTCTGTCTGGGGGAGGCTCCTTGAGTATATGCGTGGAGGAGGGTGCAGGGTCCCCCCCCCGCGCCCGGTTGGTGGGATGGCCTGGGATGTAGGAGAAGCAGCATTGCCAGAAGCCACTGTTAAAATGTCCTCCTGTGCTCTGGGAGGGTGTTTCGTACAATATGTGAGTGGGGCTTGGGTCATCTTTGTTCTTCTTCCTTCCTCCTGCACCTTTCCCCCTTCTGACCCTGGATGCCCCTCAGTGTGCCGTCACCACTAGATGAAGTGACCACTCAGGCCCCTTCTAGCTTTGATGTGCAAACATAAGGTAATTTGGAGGCTGTCCGGGTTTCCTAAGACCCTACCAGGGGCCCAGTGAAAACCCAAATCATAGTTGTGTTAAGGTGTGGCAGCACCGTCCCCTTCCCCAGCTCCAGGGCGCCAGGGACTTGGGAATAGGGGGGCAGTGCCGGCAGGGCTGGGTCCTGCGGTGGCGGAGTAGAGAGCTGCGAGCAGCTGGACAGTCTCTCCTCCACGTTGCAAATGTGCTTTCCCCTCTTTTAAAAAAGTGCCTTGGGGCGCCTGGGTGGCGCAGTCGGTTAAGCGTCCGACTTCAGCCAGGTCACGATCTCACGGTCCGTGAGTTCAAGCCCCGTGTCAGGCTCTGGGCTGATGGCTCGGAGCCTGGAGCCTGTTTCCGATTCTGTGTCTCCCTCTCTCTCTGCCCCTCCCCCGTTCATGCTCTGTCTCTCTCTGTCCCAAAAATAAATAAACGTTGAAAAAAAAATTAAAAAAAAAAAAAAAGTGCCTTAGGGGCGCCTGCCTGGCTTAGAGCATGCGACTCGTGATCTTGGGGTTGTGAGTTCGAGCCCCACGTTGGGTGTAGAGATTACTTTTCAAAAACCTTTTTTTAAAAAACCTTTTAAAAGTAGCGATTCTAGTTGGTTAAAAAAAAAAAAAAAAAAAAGGCAGCAGCCGCACAGTACCCAATAGTAGCAGCCCTAGTCACCGCTCGAATTGGTAGATTGGTTTAGCCTTCCTCTTTTTTTTTCCTTCTTCTTCAGTGTTAAATTTGTCTACATGCTCACATCCTTTTTATTTTTAGACCAGTGATGTAAAATTATAGCTATGTCCTGCCATTTGCTTTTTAAAAATTTAACTACATGCCATGGATATGTTTCTGTATCAGTAATTTAGATCCAGCTTATTCTTTTGTTAACTTATCTTTTTTTTTTTTTTTTTTTGTTAACAGTTGCATAGTGCCCCATAATTTGCATGTATCACAGACTCTTAAGCCAGCCTTCTCTTGATAGACATGTAGGTTGGTTCCAGTTTTTAACTTTGAGCAGCTCTGCATGGAAAATCCTTGTGCAGATGCCCCTATGCACTTGTGCGAGTGCATTGAAAGGGTGGATTCCTGGAACCAGAGTTGCTCAAAAGATCCCATCCCTTTCAGCCTCTGAGTCTGACCGAAGTAGATGACTCAAAGCCCAACCTTTGACTGTGACCTGGTCCCATCAGGGCCCAGACGGTTATTCATTGAGTGTTTTCCATGTGCCAGGCCCTGGGCAGGCAGCAGTGAATAACAACAGAAACGAAAACCTGTGCCCTCACGGAACTGACATTGTAGTGGGGTGAGACAGACGATTAACTAGCTAGTAAAATAAATGGTAAGTCACAGGGTGAGCAAGTGCAGCAGAGAACCCAGAAAGCCAAGGCGAGGGTAGGGGGTGGCATGGGAGGTAGAGAGGGCATAGCTATTTACATAGGGGGATCAGGGAAGGCTTCACAGAGGAGGGGACATTTTCACAGAGCTTGAAGCCTGCTGTCATTTGGAAGGATGGTGACCCTGGCAGAGGGAGCAGTAGGCACAAAGGCCCTCACAGAAGAGCTTATTTGGAATGTTCAAGAAAGAGCGTTTCTCTCTAATTAGGAAGTGGTACATGTCCTTCACTTAAAATGAAAAATTCAAGCCTTATAGGGGTGTCTAAAGTAAAACAATGACTTACCTTCTTCCTCCATCTCCAGGGGTAACTAGTGTTAAGGTGTGTTGTAGCCTTGTGGACATTTTTCTGTGCATACGCAAGTATATACATGTACAAATGTGTATATGTACCTCTAAATATTTTTTCACCAAATAGCATCAGATTATACATACACTACTCTGCCATTTGCTCTTTTTCACCCAACACCTCATGGCATCTCTCCCTGCCAGTGGTTGGGAGGCCACGGCCCCTCTCTTAGCAGCCGCGTGGTATTTTGGTGTAGGTGGTACCTATCCAGCCGGCCTGCTCTCGCTGGTAGAAGGTTAGATTGCTAGGTTTTGCCTTTATAGCTCACATTGCGATGGACATCTTTGTACACGAATTTGTTAGCTCTCTTGTCTATTTCCCAGGATTAGAAATGCACTCTTAGGAAGCTTTTGATACGTTGTGTTATACTCCAGCCTATTAATAATATCAGAGTAGTTAATACTTATTGAGCTCTTAGTATCTGCTAGATGTGAGCTTCAACATTTACATGAATTATTTTTCTCTCTCTCAAACAGCCCTGGTGGGTATGTACTATTATTATTTCCATTTTGTGGATAAAGAGACTGGGGCTCAATGAGGTGAAGTGACCTGCCCAAGATTCTCACTGTCAGAAAATGGCTGAGCCAAGGCCTGATTCCAGATCTATTTGTTTGCAAAGTCTGCATCCTTGACTATTTGTGCTGTTACTGTTGGCAATTCCTTGGCTTTTTGTAATCTGGCCTGGTGATCTGAGTGTAATAGGATTTGTATCATGAATCTTGACAGGATCTTTGGAGATTATATGCAAAGGACTGAATGTCTATTGGTGAAATTCCAGGTACTATGGCTGGTGTGTGTGTGGGGGGGGGGGGGGGCTGGCAGTCATGTCTAAGGCTGGCCTGCTTCTTCTTCTTTTTTTAATATAAATTATTGTAAAATTGGCTAATGTACAGAGTGTAAAGTGTGCTCTTGGTTTTTAGGGTAGATTCCCATGGTTTATCACTTACATACAACACCCAGTACTCATCCAACAAGTGCCCTTCTCCTCAATGCCCATCACCCATTTTCCCCTCTCCCCTGACCCCCTTCAACCCTCAGTTTGTTGTCTGTATTTAAGAGTCTCTTATGGTTTGCCTCCCTCCCTCTCTGTCTGTAACTATTTTTTCCCCTTCCCTTCCCCCATGGTCTTCTGTTAAGTTTCTCAAGATCCACATATGAGTGAAAACATATGATATCTGTCTTTCTCTGACTGACTTCACTTAGCATAATATCTTCCAGTTGCATCCATCTTGCTGCAAATGGCAGGATTTCATTCTTTCTCGTTGTCAACTAGTGTTCCATTGTACATATAAACCACATCTTCTTTATCCATTCGTCAGTTGATGGACATTTAGGCTCTTTCCATAATTTGGCTATGGTTGAAAGTACTGCTATAAACATTGGGGTACACGTGTCCTTGTGCATCAGCACTCCTGTATCCCTTGGGTAAATTCCTAGTAGTGCTATTCCTGGGTCGTAGGGTAGTTCTATTTTTAAGTTTTTGAGGAATCTCCACACTGTTTTCCAGAGCGGCTGCACCAGTTTGCATTCTCACCAACAGTGCAAGAGGCTTCCCATTTCTCCACATCCTCGCCAGCATCTATTGTTTCCTGATGCTGACTCTCCTTCCTGGCTTCCAAATAACTCTGTCTTCCACCCCCATTGTTTCCTAAGCAGCAAAGTCCTTTCCCTCTGGGTTACTGGGTGGTAGACCGTGGAACTTCTCAGGATGCTGTCCTGGAGAGGGTCCGGAGCTCCTAGGTCACCCTCAGTCCCAGCCTTTCCTTAGTGGATGAGAGAGAGGGTGGACTGGGGCAAGGACTCCTGGGGGAGTCTTACCTGTCAGGTCTCCTTTGCCACTGTTCCTGTCTGGCCGTGTCTGAAGACTGCGGGGTATGGCAGATAAGGGCACGTGGAAGGAGACAGGAAATAGATCCAGGCACAGCCGTGTCTCTTACCATCTGTGGATGAACCCCAGTCCTTGGCCCTTTCCTTAGTGGTAAAGGACCAGATAGGTGGGGAGTGGCAAATCCCTCTGAAAGACATGGGTAGCTTCAGCTTCTTCTGAAGGGGTCTCCGGGCAGACCTTTAGTCCCCCTGCACTTGAGAACTGTCTGAGACCACTGGGTGGAGTGAGACTGGAATGTCCAACCTCAGTCCGGAAGCTCTTTCCAAAGTGGGCAGGAGACTATCTTTGAGGCTTCAGGGGCCAGGTGCAGAGTGCAAAAGGCATAGTGTTGGTTACCTGCCTTCCGACCACATGGATCCCGCTCCATCCTGTCCAGGGTGGGGTATCCTACTGTGCCCCTCTTCCTGTGCCCACTCCTGATCACTGGCCGCACAGCCCCGACTGTGTGCTCTCGCAGGCCCACGGCCCTCTCTGAGCCTGCAAAGGTCCCTCCCCATCACGCACCTTCGGCCTGCCCATTCAAGCTGTCCCAGGGCTGGTGCAGAAAGGATTGGGAAGGAAGCTTCAGTTTTCCCCAGTTCAGAAATGGGAAGATCTTTGTGGCACATCATTTTGGTGAATCCTGTGTAGCTATGAGGAGTCACATTTTAAGAGAATACTTGATCTAGAGTATGACAAAATTTACTTTAACAGTGATAATGACAATGATAAAAAAATTAAGTGTGCATCCTTGAGATTTTTAAAAAATGTTTATTTATTTATTGTATTTATTTATTTAGAGAGAGTGTGCATAAGCAGGGAAGGGGCAGAGAGAGAGAGAGAGGGAAACACAGAATCTGAAATAGGCCCCAGGCTCTGAGCTGTCAGAAGCTGTCAGCCGAGAGCCTGACACAGAGCTCAAACAAACTGTGAGATTGTGACCTGAGCCGAAGTCGGACACTTAACTGAGCCACCCAAGCACTCCAAGATTTATTTTTATATGCCTATATCTCGATCTATTGATAGATCTATCCTGCTATAGATACACACAGACACACACACACACACACACACACACACACACACACACACACAGGTATGGTGCAAGCGGGGGATGGGCAGAGAAAGGGGGAGACATAATCCCAAGCAGACTCCACATTGTCAGCGTAGAGCCCGATCTGGGGCTCGAACACACGAACCGCGAGATCATGACCTGAGCTGAAATCAAGAGTTGAACGCTTAACCGACTGAGCCAAACAGCGCCCCTGGTTTTGTTTTTCTTAAACAAGACTGGGAGCATTTGAGACTGTAGTTCAGCTGTTGGATTTTTTTTTTTTTAATCTAACAATGTAGAGCGGACAACCTTTGCTGTCAATACATATAAATCCATCTACTTCATTCTTGTTAATGGCTTCATAGACAGGGCCAATCTATGCTTTTTTGAGCCTAAAACTTACACAATTTGGTTGGCACATTTATGGAAAATAACACAAAATTATGAATAAAAAATGAGATACAAAAGTGAAAATTTACTTAAAATGAGAAAAGAAATGACAATTTTTCTTTTTCTTTTTTTCTTTTTTTGAGAGGCCGCACTTTAAATACTTTTTATTTCCTTCTTTACCCTATGTCCTCCCTCCTCCAGTCTGGAAATACAGCAGCAGGGAGCTGTGATAAGATTTTTAAAATTTACTCTCAAGTTCATGAAACTCCGAAATATTTACATCATTTAGTCATTTATAGATTTGTGTATGTAAAGTCTTTCAGAGGAGATACTTTTTTTTTTTAATGTTTATTTATTTTTGAGACAGAGAGAGACAGAGCATGAATAGGGGAGGGGCAGAGAGAGAGGGAGACACAGAATCAGAAGCAAGCTCCAGGCTCTGAGCCATCAGCCCAGAGCCTGACACGAGGCTCGAACTCACGAACCGTGAGATTGTGACCTGAGTCGAAGTCGGACGCTCAACCGATTGAGCCACCCAGGCGCCCCAGGAGATACTTTTTAAAAAATTATTCCTAGAACTATTGTTGTTATTATTATTATTATCGTTATTATTATTATTATTATTATTATTATTTCTTGATATAGAGATCAATGTGGTTACATTTTATTTAGAAATTTTTCTTTCTTTCTTTCTTTGAATCTAAGTTAGTTAACATATATTATAATAATGATTTCAAGAATAGAATTTAGCAATTCATGGGGCACCTGGGTTGCTCAGTTGATTAAGAGTCCAACTTCGGCTCAGGTCATGATCTCACGGCTTGTGAGTTCGAGCCGCACATGGGGCTCTGTGCTGACAGCTCAGAGCCTGGAGCCTGCTTTAGATTCTGTGTCTCCCTCTGTTTCTGCCCCTCCCCCACTCGTGCTCTGTTTCTCTCTCTCTCTCTCAAAAATAAACATTAACAAAAAAACAAATACCTTAAAAAAATTTAGTGATTTGTCAACATCTGTTGTTGCCCGAGTTGTTAATGTTAGCCATTCTGACAGGTGTGAGGTGGTATCTCACTGGTTTTGATTTGTATTTCCCTGATGATGAGTGATGTGGAACATTTTTTTCATGTGTCTGTTAGCCATCTGGATGAGAAAGGACAATAAATTTTAAAACTTACAGCTGACAATTATAAGTCTCCACAAGTTGCTAATTCTTCCCAGGACCTTGGAAGGGCCTTGAACTTGACCTTGAACTTTGCCTTAAGCTTTATGAACTTCACTGGTAAATCTGCCTCTGGCTGCGGTATATTTCTTTGGATTCACTATAATTTATGTAATGAATGCCCAGTTGATTAGACATTTAAGTTGTTCCTAGTTTTTTGCTATTGTAAACAAAGGTGTGATTGAAATCCTTATAGATTTATCTGTGCAGTTATGCTAGATTTTCCATAAGTATGATTGATGGCTTACCAAGTGAGCACAGTTTACATTTCAATGGACGAAGCCATTTTGCTCTCCAAGAAGACTTCCCTCCAACAGTGTGTGAGTCTGCCTTTGTTCTTACACTAAGCCAGGAATGGATATTAGCCTTTTCTTAATTCCTGCCAGTCTGGTGGGTGGAAATTAAAAAAAAAAAAGTTCTTTTGATTATTCGTAATATTGAGCTTTCTATATGTTCGTTAGACATTTGTATTTCTTCCATGAATTAAGCATCCACTTATATCCCTTGTCTATTCTTTTTGGCATTAATTTATTAGAGCTCCTTAGATGTGCTTTGGAAAGTGAATCCTTTGCTGTTGTGTATTGCAGATATTTTCACCTCATCTGTCTTTGTGATATCACACTGAGGTTTTAGTCTTTATCTAGCCATCTTTGTTATTTTCCTTTGTGACAAGAGAGAAAGGCATTGTTTATCCCAAGATCACAGAAAAATTTGTTATATTATCTTCTAGACATTTATAATTATATATTTATTTAGTCATCTTCTTGTCCCATCTAAGTAGTTTTGTGTATGGTGTGATATATGAATCTAAAACTGTTTTTCTAAATTGATAGCCAGTTTTTCAAAGCCATTTATTGCATAGTTTATCTTTTCTCCACTGGCTTGAAATTCTATCATTCTTATATAATATTAGAGTCTTCTATAGTCTATTTCTGGGATCTCTCTTCTTCCATTGGTATTTTCGTCTATTCTTGCATGTATATTTAATGATTAAAAAATATAATGAAAGTCTTTACAGACAATGCATTAGGGGCGCCTGGGTGGCTCAGTCAGTGAAGTGTCCAACTTAGGCTCAGGTCATGATCGCACCGTCCGTGAGTTCGAGCCCCATGTCGGGCTCTGTGCTGACAGCTCAGAGGCTGGAGCCTGCTTCGGATTCTGTGTTTCCCTCTCTCTCTGCCTCTTCCCCACTCATGCTCTCTCTCTCTCTCTCTCAAAAAAAATAAAATAAAAACATTAAAAAAAGAGACATTGCATTAAAATCTTCACGGTGATTATTTCTGGATATTGGCATTTTGTGGGTGATTTAAGTTTCTTCTCATTTGTGCCATCCACGTTTTGTACTGCGTGCAAGTACACCTGCATAAAATGGGGGAAATGCTTGTCCTTTGTCTTTGGTTTAGGGACTCCTGGCATTTGGGCCAACAGGAAGTAGGTTAAGCATTTTGTTTTGGACATGTGTGACAATCAGGATATTTCAGAATTTTTGCTGTTGGTGACATGTTTTGGGGACACATAAGCCACCACACTGTAATTTCTGATATAGCAGGAATGGATATTCCTGATATAGCAGGAATTCTGATATAGCCTCCAATTTCCCCCGTCTGGTCTGATTCACTCTACCGCCTGTGCTCTCTGCCTCACGTAGGATGGGGGCCAGGAGAGCAGCTCTCTTCTCATGCCAGCCATGCATGATAGCTGTCCGCCCCCATCACCCCTGCCTGGGCCACAGAGTGACATGTAAGGTGAAAGTGAGCAGAGGGGGGAATTAACAAAAGGCATGATCACAACAAGACTTGAGCAAGAATTTGGTTAAGATGCTTTCTTGGCAGTTGGCTGGAAAATATAGCATCTTACCATAGACGTGTATGAAGGAGAACGAGTGTGTTCTTCAAATCGCTTTGAGTGGAGTTACAGGTCTTAGAAACTCTTCTTTGAGTCTTGGGGTGCCTCAGATTTGTATGTCTTTATTCAACAAATCTTCACTGATCATGTAGCATGTGTCAGACACGACTGTAGTTGCTAAAGATAAAAGAATGAACAAAAAAGACACCAATTCCTCCCCTCAAGGAGCTCATAGTGCAGCCAGTATTCATTACCAGCTACGTAGGAAGAGTGGTGGATCATCACCATCCTCACTGGGCATCTAGGAAATTGGGGGAGCAGGGGCGGGGTGACTTGCCTGAGCCCCTCAGCACCGTGTAACAGTGGCCAGGGTGAGTCCCGGCTCACAGCACTGCTGAGCTGGCCCACCTCTCTCACACAGATCATCTTCCTGCAGACCAGGCCTCGCCTGCCACACATAGCCACCCTGCTGAGCAGCTGCGTGGATGGCCACATCTATGCCTGGTCCATCCATGGAGGCGGAGGTCTGCTCGGGAAGTTCCCTGTGGACTTCGAAGACAAGGGGGATGTGGTTGTGGGCGCCATGGCCACTGATGAAAAAGACTTGATCCTCGTCACAGGGGATTGTAAAGGATACATCAAGGTGAGGAGGAACTGGCTTGAGATTGAGGGGGCGGCGTCAGCCAAGCTCCGGCCACCTCTTCGCTAAATGTGGCGCTAGCCTAGTCTCTGCTCCCTCTGGGTACTGGTTTCATTTGTAAAACAGTGGGCAGTAAAAGTCCTCTTCTGCTCTGGTGTGCCCAGGAAATGAGTGAGGACGTGGTTCCAAAAGGCCCTCCAAGAAGCCTCTCCCGGTGGGTCCCCTATTCCATCGTTCTCTTCCTACAACTCCCTCACCCCCCAGCTATGCATCTCTCTATGAACAGGGGTCTCAGCAGCCAACTTCATAACTTATGGTGAGCCATGGGGCAAGAATGTCTTGTCCTTGGGCCAGTCACACCCTCTCTGCCTGCCGGCTAATAGGTCTGGCCTACAAGTTCCCTTGGACCCCTTCTGACCCGAGTGTCTGGGTATCTCAGAGGTGTGAGTGAGAACTGCTCCACTCACACCTCAGAGTGAAGACAAGTAGTTTGGGAGGGGCCCACAGCGTGAGCTGGTGTTGGTGTCAAGGGATGCTGGGCCACTAACCCACATTTTGTGCCTAGATCTGGGACATCAAAGATTATTGCACATTCAGTGACAAGTGTCCACTTCAACCCAATGGAACAAGCAAGTTCCAGTTCTTAATTCCTGAACGGGTCCAGATCAACCTTCCACACTACATCCCCTTGAAGGAGAAGGAGGTAGGAAGACTCTGGGGGAATCTGAACCCCACTAATGATCTGGGGCCATGGCTCTCTTCCTGAGATTCTGAGTCTTTCGTGTTTCTTGTTCAATGTTGTCTGGTTGATGTGGAGACATTTTTGTTAGCCAGAAGTCACCATTAACCAGTCAAACACAAGTATACACACCTGCATACACATGCACATGTACACACACACACACACACACACACACACCGCTTCTATGGGCTTTAATCTTTGCGATGAAGGCCCTGGACTCATGAATTCGTTTTAAGATAATGAAAATGTTTATGTATTTTCTTGAGTAGGTAATATATTTACATAGTCAAAAATCACTTGATATTTCCCTAATGACTAACGAAGCTGAGAACCTTTTCCTTAGTTATCAAGAAAATGCAAATTAAAACCACAATGTGATACCACGACATACCTACCAGGATGACTAAAACTAAAAAGACAGGCAATACCAAATGTTGGCAAGGATGTAGATCAACTGGAATTTCCATTGCTGGCAGGAATGTAGATTGGTGTAATCACTTTGGGGAACTGTTTGGTAGTTCCCACTAGAACTGAATATGTGTCTACACTATGATCCAGCAATTCCACTGCTAGGTTTATATCCAAGAGAAGCCTGTGCTCTAAAAGATAATGAATAAGAACATTGATATAATTACCATTTGCAATAACTCTACATTTGAAACAACCCAAATGTCCATCAGTGTAGACTGAAATATAAATTGTGCTATACACACCATATAGAATAATACCCAGCATTAGAAATGGATGGTTTGCAACTATTCATTACAAAATGGGTAATTATTTGAACAAAGTAGGTTAAAGAAGTCATACATGAAAGAGTATATATTGTAAATTTCATAGTTCGATCTATATAAAGTATGAAAACAGACAAAACAAACATACCCTATTAGAAGTGATTATCTTTGTGCGGGCATGGATTGGTCGGAAGGAGCCATGAGGGGGACTTCTGGTGGATGGACAATGTTCTGTTTCATAATCTGGGTCTGGTCATACAGCTGTGTTCAGTTTGTGAAAGTTTATTCGTTACATTTATGATATGTACACTTTTCTATATGTATGTTATACACTAGCGAAGATTTTAAAAACTCAGGGTGGCAAAAGGCCTGTAGTAAGGACTGTTAGTCCTACACCTATTCCCCGCTGCCCAAAACCAAGAAAAACTTCTTGTTCCACTTCTGCTGATTTTTGGTTATTCTTCCAGTGTTTATTTATGCAAACAGAAATGTGTAAAGTTCTCTCCTTGTTTTTACATGAAGGTAGCATGTCATACACACTGGTGCTCACCTTGTTTTTCTTATTCCATAATATATCTTGGAGATCTTTGCATATGAGTACATTATTCTTTATAGCTGTGTAGTAAACCATAGGACATGTTATTGATATAATTCCCTTTGAAGGGACATTGAGGTTGTTTTCAATCTTTTGTTCTTAACAGAAGTGAAGAGCGAATGTTGTTTCATATGTGTGAAAAATATGCCTGAAGGATAAATTCCTGGAAGTGGGATTTCTAGATTAAAGGGTTGTATGCATTTGCAGTTCTGATAGCCATCTTGCAGTCTTAGGTGCTTTTTGAATCTCTGAACAAAGATATTATGTCTAGTCTGGTTTTAGTAAGAAGAAAATGTCAAATGTCACTGCATTCAAATCTGTTGGGAGTAAGTCACCCATGGGTTCACTATATGAGGAATCTGTAATGTTAATATAATCGTTATATTAACAACAATGCGTGTCATTTATTTACTGCTTAATGTGTTTCAAGAATTGTGATAAGTGCTTTTATGTGTTCTCTCACTGATTCTCCATAATTGCTCTGGGAGAGAGATGTTACTTTTCAGATGAGGAAGATAAAACTGAAGAGCTGGAGGGACCTAAGTTCACACAACTGCCAGTGTTGGACCCGGGCGTAAACTCAAGTCTGACTCCAGAATCTGTGCTCCCGACCATCTGCACTTAGTGTTATAATGATATATTTTAAACAAATTGGGATTATACTGTATGTAACTAGAATTTTCTATATTATCAAACATTCTTGAAAATCAGCCTTTCTAATGATGAAGTAATATTTCACTGTATAGAGGTACAATCATTTATTTAACTTATTGTCAGACATTAGCACAGTTTTTAATTTTTCATTATCAAAAAAATGATAGAAAATGGATAAATTCTTAGATATGAACTACCAGAATGGGCTCAAAATGAAATAGAAAATTTAAAGAAATAGAAAACTTGAATATCACAAGAGATCGAACTAGTAATAAAACTCCCCACAAAGAAAAGCCCAGGTACAGATGACTTTACTGGTGAACTCTACCAAATAATTAAATTAGAATTAATGTCAATTCTTCAAGAATTCTTGCCAAAGAGTTTTCTTTTTAAATTTTTTTTTCGGGGCGCCTGGGTGGCGCAGTCGGTTAAGCGTCCGACTTCAGCCAGGTCACGATCTCGCGGTCCGTGAGTTCGAGCCCCGCGTCGGGCTCTGGGCTGATGGCTCAGAGCCTGGAGCCTGTTTCGGATTCTGTGTCTCCCTCTCTCTCTGTCCCTCCCCCATTCATGCTCTGTCTCTCTCTGTCCCAAAAATAAATAAAACGTTGAAAAAAAAAAAAATTAAAAAAAAAAATGAAAAAAAAAAAAATAAAAAAAAATAAAAAAAATAAATTTTTTTTTCAACGTTTATTTATTTTTGCGACAGAGAGAGACAGAGCATGAATGGGGGAGGGGCAGAGAGAGAGGGAGACACAGAATCGGAAACAGGCTCCAAGCTCTGAGCCATCAGCCCAGAGCCCGACGCGGGGCTCGAACTCACGGACCGCGAGATCGTGACCTGGCTGAAGTCGGACGCTTAACCGACTGCGCCACCCAGGCGCCCCTTGCCAAAGAGTTTTCTATGAGGCCACTGTTACCTTGATAACCTAACCAGACAAGGACATCACAAGAAAATAAAACTATAGGCCAATATCTCTTATGAATACAGATGCAAATACCATCAATAAAACACTAGCAAATTGAATCCAGCAACATATGAAAAGGATTACACATCATGACCAAGTGAGGCTTATCCCAGGAATGCAAGGTTGGTTTAATATCCAAAATCAATGTAATACACCATATTAAGTGAATAAAGAACAAAAGACACATAATCATCTCAATAAATACAGAAACAGCATTTGACAAAATCCAACACCCTTTCCTGATAAAAGTGCTCAATTAACAAGGAGTAGAAGGGAAATTCCTCAACTACTAATGTTTTACTGGAAGGGCAAGTAGGTAAGAAAATGAAATAAAAGGCATCCAGCTTATAATAGCATCAAAAAGAATAAAATATTTAGGAATGAATTTACAAAAGTAGTACAAAACTTGTACTATTAAAACTACAAAACACTGTTGAAAGAAATCAAAGACAACCTAAATAAATGGAAAGATATCCCATGTTCATGGATTGGAAGATTTAATCTTGTTAATATAACAATATTTTCCAAATTAATTCAGTGTACTCTATCAATCCCCACTCCTTATTTTGCAGAAATTGACAAGCTGATCCTAAAATTCATATGGAAATGCAAATGTCCTAGAATAGTCCAAAAATCTTGAAAAAAGACAGAGTTGGAAAACTCACATTTCCCAATTTCAAAACTTACTGCAAAGCTACAGTGAAAATAGTGTGGTGCTAGCATTAGCATAGACATATAGGTCAATAAAATAGAATTAAGAGTGGAAAAATAAACTGTCAAATTTCTGATCAATTTATTTTTGACAGAGGTACCAAAACAATCAAATGGAGGAAAGAATAATTGTTTAAATGTTTCTAAATCTATTTTTGAGAGAGAGAGAGAGAGAGAGAGAGAGAGAGAGAGAGAAAGCAGGGGAGGAGCAAAGAGAGAGGGAGACAGGAGACAAAATCACAGACAGGCTCCATGCTGTCAGTGCAGGGCCTGATGTGGGGCTCAAATTCACGAACAGTGAGATCATGACCTGAGCTACAATCAAGAGTTGGATGCTTAACTGACTGAGCCACCCAGGGGCCCCAGAAAGAATAATCTTCTTAAACAAATGGTGCTGCGAAAACCGGATATCCACAGCAAAGAATGAACACACAACATAAAGGAAAACATACTTTACTTCATAAATTAACTTTCAGTGGTCATGGACCTAAATGGAAGAGTTAAAATTATAAGACTCTTAGAAGAAAGCATAGGGAGATATCTGCATGACTTTGGGTTAGGCAATATATTTTTTAATTTTTTTAATGTTTATTTGAGAGAGAGGGAGAGAGAGAGAGCAGAGGAGAGGCAGAGAGAGAAGGAGACACAGAATTCAAAGTGGGCTGCAGCTTCTGAGCTGTCAGCACAGAGCCCAATGTGGGGCTGGAAGAGCCATGAGATCATGATCTGAGGCTAAGTCAGAGGCTTAACTGACTGAGCCACCCAGGCGCAAGGGTTAGGCAATATTTCTTTTAAAAAAAAATTTTTTTTTAACTTTTATTTTATTTTTGAGACAGAGAGAGACAGCATGAACGGGGGAGGGCCAGAGAGAGAGGGAGACACAGAATCTGAAACAGGCTCCAGGCTCTGAGCTGTCAGCACAGAGCCCGACGCGGGGCTCGAACTCACGGACCGTGAGATCATGACCTGAGCCGAAGTCGGACGCCTAACCGACTGAGCCACCCAGGCGCCCCAATATTTCTTAAATATGACATCAAAAACACAAACAACAAAACAAACAAATAAATTGAATTTTGTCAAATTTAAAAACTTTTGGCCTACAAAAGACACCATATAAGAAAGTGAAAAGATGACATATAGAATGGGAGAAAATATTTGCAAATAATGTACATGATAAGAGACTAGTATCCAGAATATTCAAAGAAATCTTACACATCAACAATAAAAAGACAAATTACCCAGTTAAAAATGGGCAAAGAATCTAAATAGACATTTCTTCAAGAAGATACACAAATCACCAATAAGTATATGAAAAGATGCCAAACATCATTAGCCATTAGGGGAATGTATATCAAAACCATAATGAGATCCCCGTTCACACTCATTAGGATAGCTGTAGATAATAAATGTTGGCTAAGTTGTGGGCAAATTGAAACTCTCATACATTGCTGGTAAGAACGTAAGGTGGTACAGCCACTTTGGAAAACGATTTAAGTTTCTCAGAAAGTTCAACATAGGGTTACCATATGACCCAAGAATTCCACCTCTAAATATACACCCAAGGAAAATGAAGAGGTGTCCACACAGAACCTTATATACGAGTGTTTATAGCAACATTATTTACAATAGCCTAGAAGTGAAAACAACCCAAATGTCCACAACTGTTGAACAGATACATAAAGGAATGATGTGCTGATCCACGCTACAACATGATGTATCTTGAAAACATTATGCTAAGTGAAAGAAGCCAGTCATAAAAGACCACATATTGCATGATTCCATTTATACCAACTGTGGAGTGATGGAATGGTCTAAAATTGAATGTGATGGTGGTTGCAAACTCTGTGAATATACTAAAAATGAGTGAAGCGAGCACTTCAAATGGGTGAATTGTGAATTATATCTCAATAAAACTGTGTTTAAAAGGTAGAAAAATGGTAGAACAATTTTTCCTTTTCACAAATCTTTTTTTGTTTATTTGTAGTTGTTCGTGCATCTGGTAATTTATCTCATGGAAATAATATGGGGAGAAAGCATAAATCTTTCCAAGGCTTTTAATGTGTACCGCCAAACTACACTCCAGAAAGTTTATAGAGTTTTGCACATTATTAGCCTATTCTGCTTTATCCTTGCCAACATAAAGTATTTATTATTAGCGGTATTCATCCAAGTGAGCGTTCCCTGGGTCTATCAGAGTGCCTCACTTAGAGAAGGCATTCAATAAATAAATGTTCAAAGTGAAACAAACCTTTGGCTGATTTTTAGATACAAATGGTTTCCTTTAATTTTAATGAAGCTATCTTTGCTTATTGATGTTGACGTCTTTCCTTATTTTATTGGTCATGTATAGTTTTGGGAATTGTCTGTTCACATCCTTTGTCCGTTTTTCTTGTCCTAGCCTCACCACTATGTGGCTCTGGGCTCAGTTCTCTCCTCTACGAAATGGTGAGACTCATACACATCCTGTAAGGTTGTTATGACATTCAAATGGAATAATCTGTATAGACACATCTGGTAAACAATATAGCAATATGCGAATGCTTTTTTATGATTTTACCAAAGGGACCAGTGAGGGCCAGAGAAGTACCAGGATTTACCTGAAGTCACCAGAAAGCTAATGTGGGAACATGTCTAGAACTAGGACCCTGGGACGTGGGCCATGGGACCGTGTCCCAGGATCCTTCCAGAGGGCTCTGCTGCCTCCAATGTCATGTGCCCTCTGGTGAACCTGTGTCTTGGGATAAGTAGTTCTCCTGTGTTGTCCCCTGTAGGTTGTGGCTGGCCAGACCATTTCCTTGGTTCCTCCCAAGCTTCTGAATACCTGGAAGGACCATTTGGACAGTGTGGCAGACATCCTGTATGTAGATACCTTCCAGCTGGTTATCAGTGCTGGCCAGGACTGTAATGTCAAGGCTCGGAAACTCTCCGGTGACACCGTTGGTATGGGTCCTACTGAAGTTCAGCCGTGCCACATGGCCCATTGTGGTCCTGTCCCTGTTAGAGCATAAACTGGCATAAACCTTATATCCTATGGGGTGGAGTTTCAAGCCATAGCAGCTGCCTTTGCTCAAATAGTATCACAGGATATGTGCCTTTCCAATTGTCCGTTCAGCAGTGTGTCCATTCATCCATCAGCTGTCCATCTAACCCCCCACCCATCCACCCAACATTATTTGCCTGTGTATATTTTTGCAAATCACGTATCTGAGAAGGCACATTCCTTTCTCTTTTTAAAAATAAACTTGGGGTGCCTGGGTGGCTCAGTTGGTTAAGTGTCTGGCTCTTGATTTTGGCTCAGGTCCTGATCTCACACTTTGTGAGTTCGAGCCCATGTCAGGCTCTGTGCTGACAGCAGAGTCTGCTTGAGATTCTCTCTCTCTACCTCTCCTGCACACTCATGTGCACTCTCTCCCTCTCTCTCAAATAATAGAAAAATAAACTTAATTGTTGAGTTATAACCTATATAAGGTAAAGCACACAAACCAAAAGGGTTCAGCTTGATGAATTTTCAGAAAGTATACATATATCCTTATAGCCATCACAGAAAAAGCACTGTATGCTTTCTTACACTTGATACTTGCATGGTCTATGTCTCAGCTCTTCTGCTCTGCCCCCAGCCTTCACTGGACTGCCACTATATACCCTGTGAAGGCCTGAGGGAAAGAGTTGGTGGGTAGCTACAGACTTGCCCTGTGGCTTGAACATCCTGGATTATAGTATGTCATGCCATGTGAGGCTGTTCAAAGTTCACTAAGCACTCATCTGGGCTTATCCTCCTCTCATTACTCTGTCAGGGCTGAAAGCAGCCTTGGTCTCTTGTCTCTTATCAAAGGTTTATTCCTTTCCTCGCATTTTTAGCTCTTATATGGGTAAAAAACTCTTTGATTATTTTTATTTTATTCCTGTCCTTGGATGGAATTCCTCATTTTATAGTTTATATCCTTGAACATATTGCCAATGCTATTTTAAAGTCTTTGATAACTCTAATATCTGGTTCACTTCTGGGTCTGTTTCTATTGCCTATCGTTTCTGTTGGCTCCAGACATGATAGACTAACAAGGACTGGATTTACATTCTCGCTTTAAACAACTAAAAACATGAACAAAATGTATGTGACAGTTTCCAGACATTAGACAGCAGGCAGCAAAGAATAGTAATCCCTGAGGTATTATAATTTATACATAATATACATAATATACTAGTATGTATTGTATATATTTGTAATATTATAAATTACATCTGTATTATATGAAATATAGATATAATATTATAATATATAATATAAGTAAATCTATAATATTATGAATATACTTCATGTGTTACAAAAGGTAGAAGAAAACATCAAAATGTTAAGGAGAGAACTCGAATATATATATATATATTCAATTTGGGTCTTTATATATATATATATAATATTAATATTAATAATATAATATTATATATATATATAAAGACCCAAATTGAAATTAGAAATTAAAAATAACAGTGTCTGAGATAACAATACACTGGATGGGATTAATAGCAAATTAGACACTACAGAAGAAGGGGTTAGTGACTATGAAGACATAGTAATAGAAATATAGAAAAAAAAGACTGAGTAAGCTGGTGTTTTATGTGTATAACATGATGATTTGGTATATGCATACACTGTGAAATGATCGCCACAATCAGGATAATTAATACATCTATCACCTCACATAGTATTTGTGCAAGGTAAGAATTCTTAATATCTACTCTCTTAGCAAATTTAAAGTATACAATATAGTATTGTTAACTATAGTTGCCATGTTATACATTAGATCCCCAGAATTTATTCATCTGACCACTGGAAGTTCATTACATTTGCCAACATGACTTTTCAACCTATCTCTGTCCTTATATTTATATGTGCCTCTTTTAAACAGCATTGTATTTGGTTTTATTTTTTTCATCCTGACAATATTATCTTCTAATTGTATATCTAGTCCATTCAAATATTAATGGAATTACTTATATGATTTCAGTCTATCATCTTGATACTGTTTTTCTATTCTTTGTTCCTTTATTCTTCCTTTTCTTTCTTCTTTTGCATTAATCAAGTATTTAAAAACAATTATCGGGGCACCTGGGTGGCTCAGTCGGTTGAGCATCTGACTTCAGCTCAGGTCATGATCTAGTGGGTCATGAGTTTGAGCCCTGTGTTGGGCTCTGTGCTGACAGCTCAGAGCCTGGAGCCTGCTTGGGATTCCATGTGTATCTCTCTCTTTTCCTCCCCTGCTTGTGCTTTCCTCTCTCAAAGATAAATAAATAAACTTAAAAAATCAATTATCTTGTTTTATGCCTTTATTAACTTTTTAGTTGTATGTTTTTATATTATTCTTCCGTGTTCTTTAGAGACTCTTTAGAGGTTATAATATACACTCTTGACCTGATACCACTTCTTGTGCAAGAATCTTACTTTCTTCTCCCCACTGTTTATGCTATCTCTAACATATATTTTATTTCAAATATGTTATGTCTTCCCACAAGGCACTGTTATTAATGTTACTGTAAGCAGCCTATTTCTTTTTATATTTACCCATATTTACCATTTCTGATGCTCTTTATTCCTTCTTGAAATACTGGGGTTCTGTCTGCTATCATTTTCCTTAAGTCTGAAGAAGTTCCTTTATTATTTCTTATAGAGTCCATCTGTACTGATCCTTAAGCTTTCTGTATCTGAAAACATATTTATTTTGTCTTAAAATGTTAAGACTCTTTTACTGGACATAGAAATCTCAGCTGGAAGTTAATTTTCTTTCAATATTGAAAAAGAGACTTTTCTATCGTCTTTGGCTTCCATATTTTCTCTCAAAAAGTCAACTGTAGGGGTGCCTGGGTGGCTCAGTCGGTTAAGTGTTCGACTTTGGCTCAGGTCATGATCTTGCAGTCCATGGGTTCAAGCCCTGCACCAGGCTCTGTGCTGAACTCTTGCTCAGAGCCTGGAGCCTGCTTCAGATTCTGTGTCTCCTTCTCTCTCTGCCCCTCCTCCGCTTGTGCTCTGTCTCACCCTGTCTCTCAAAAATAAATAAATGTAAAAAAAATTTTTTTTTAAGTCAACTATAAGTTACTTTGACAGTAATTTTTCTTTTCTCTCTGACTGCTTTTGGTTTTCAACAGTTTGACTATGACGTTCCTAGTGTGCTTTTATTTGTATTCATCCCACTTGGAGTTCACTGATCTTTTTAAATCTGGAGGTTGGTATTTTTCACCAGTTTTGAAAAGTTGTCAAATATTATCTCTTCAATACTGCTTTTGCCCATTCTCTCTCTCCTCCCATTATGGAGTTCCAATTTACATGTATGTTAGAACATTTGACTCTGTCCCATATGGCTCTTATGCTCTGTTCTGTTCTTTCTGTTTTTTTGTTTGTTTCTTTTTGTTTTTGTTTGTTTTTTATCTCTGCCTTCTAGTTTGATATTTTCTGATGACCTGTCTTCCAATTCGTTAGTCCTGTCTCCTTCTGTATGCAGCCTGGTATTAAATCCATTCAGTTAATTCTTAATTTCATATTTTTTTTAGTTCTTGAATACCGATTTGGTTCTTTCCTGTAGAATACAATTCATTGTTGAAATTCTCCTTCTTTCCCTTCATTTTGTTCATATTTTCCTTCATTTTATATAACTATTTGCAATAAAGTTTTATCTGCTAACTCCTGTGTCAGAATTATCTGTGGGTCTATTTCTAATGCCTATTTCTTCTCTTTATTATTGGTTATACTTTTCTGTCTTTTTATATGTTAAATGCATAAAAAACCTACCTCTCCAAAACCCCCCAAAATGAAACAACCCCTCCTCAAACCAAAGCCAAGACTTTTCTAGACTTTGTATAAAAGAACCACAGAGACGGAAGTTGATGGATTTTCCTCCAGCACATGTGCTCGTTGCTCTGTACAAGGCTGCTCATCTCATTGCTGTCAGGAACTGAGCTGGATTGGGTCTAGGTTGCAGCTTTAGGAAGACTTGGTTTTCTTCCATCTTCCATTGTGAAATCGTCTCAAGGGTGAAGTCTGTTGTGTTTGTCAAAGGTTTTTTCCTCCAGTGGGACTTTGTCTCCCAACAACCTCATTCTATCTGTCTAACCCAAATTCCAGGTCCTCAGCTCCCCTAGTGCTCAGCAAATGTCCTATGGAAAACATGTCTATGCATTTGGGATTTCACTAGACTTGATCCCATCCTGCCAGCCAGAATGGCTGGCAGAAGCTCCGATGGTTTCTTTTGCTTCCAGGAGCTTCCTTCTGCCTAAGCCGAGCCTGATTCTCACTCAGCCTGTGCCCAGACTCCCAGAGAAGGAATCAGATCTCAATTTCAGTTCTTCTTGGAAGGACTCTTCCCTTTCTATAATTTTATTTTTTTATTTCTTATTAAAATTTTTTAAATGTTTATTTATTTTGAGAGAGAGAGAGCAAGCAGGGAAGGGGCAGAGAGAGAGGGGGGACAGAGGATCTGAAGTGGATTCTGTGCTGACATCAGAGAGCCCAATGCAGGGCTTGAACTCATGAAATGTGAGATCATGACCAGAGCTGAAGTCAAACCCTTAACCAATTGAGCCACTCAGGCACCATCCCCCTTTCTATAATTTTAGTTAATCTATTTTTTTTTTTTGAGAGAGAGAGAGAGAGAGAGAGAGAGAGAGAGAGAGAATGTGCACGAGTGGGGGAGGAGCAGAGGAAGAGGGAGAGATGGGATCCCAAGCAGGCTCTGCACCCAGTGCGGAGCCTGACACGGGGCTCAATCTCAAGACTGTGAGATCATGACCTGAGCTGAAATCAAGGTCGGATGTTCATCTGACTGAGCCACCCTGGCACCCCTAGTTCATCTACTCTTTTTTTGCTTCTACAGCTCCCCAAGAGTTTTTAAAATATGACTTTTTAACTATATTTTTTAATTTTTAGAAATTCTGCAGCAGGACAATGGCCTACTACTCACCACGCCCTGCCCCAAAGCAGGACTCATGTTTCTCTGTTCTTACTACCTGCTTTCTCCTCCAGCCTTTCTCCTCTCTAGTGCCACCCCAATCTCATGTCTGGTGGGTGCCTGATCACTTTATGTCATTGCTACTTTACACATGAGCTGCTTAAGCCCAACTGAAGATCACTCAGTTGACCTCATTGCCATAGAGGTCTTTCCATCTCAGCCTACATGTGGGGCAGGATGCTTTGGCCTGAGCTCCAAGCGTATTGTAGGACTAAGGCTAGTTCCTTCAGGTATTTGTTAAGTAGCCGGCATAATGCCTGGCGTGTGGTAAGCATCATGAAGTGTGGGCCAAGGGTAAGGGGTTGCTAGCTGAGTCTTGAGGGTGGAGGGTGAGGGGTAGCAGGTTCAGAGAAAGGGAGGTAGGCCACTTCTTGTGACTGAGTTGGTTCTGGTTAAATCACAGGGACGTTCGGCCTGAGTGTCTGGAAAAGGCTGCGGGATATTCAGATGGTTGGTGATCCTGAACTGAGAAGAAACTCAAAGGAGGAGGATGACACTGTAGTTGCTGCCCAGAAGGCCTTCCATTCAGAGCTGCAGTGAGTTATCACAGCCCAGCTGGTATTTGCTGGCCCAAGGAGGGGGAGGGTGGGAGCCTCCCCAGGTCCCAGGCAGCCTCGTCTGGGTTGGGTAGCACTGGGTATATTTGGTAAAGGCCAAAGGTTTGGGACTTGCAGGCAACTTGACTCTACAGGTGGCAGCTATGGCCTAAGAGCCCAGGTTCACTGAAAGTTTGAGTGGTACAAATCAGCAGAAAGTATAGAAAGGCAAGCCGTTAGATGGGCCTCTGCCCCAGAGCCCAGTTCAGATTTGCCAGGGCTGGCTTCCCTGCTGGGGCCATTTCTATGTGGCTAGAGGTCCCTGGTAGGACAGTGCCCAGAGCTCTGGTCCTGAACACACACTTGTGTTATTTCCCTGATCCACAGGAAAGTCAGGCTGCTTGCTGCTTCATTCCTCTACAGGTTCCTTCTCCACCCATGTTCCACTCTTATTCCTGACCAAGTCTCAGATAATTTGGGGTCATCCCAAAAAAATATTTATCAAGGTCCTGCTGACCCCCAGACTCTGTGCTAGGTTCTAGAGGTCCAGATACAAGTCCTGCCTCAGAGAACTCAGAGTCCACTTGGGGAGATTGGGACGCAAACTCATGGTTGTTGTTTTATCTGATAAGTGATGAGACTATGAAGAATAGGAATGGCTCAGAGGACAATCACCTCGTTGGGTGGATCAAGTAAAAGAGAAGCTTCATAAGAGAAGAGATTCTGGAATTGGGTTTTGATATGTCAGTAGGAGTTTTCCAGGCACCCGTACAGTCCTTGTGGCTCCTAGTCTCTTGTCAAGGCATACCTCTTTAGGGTCCTATGTGGGGTTATCAAACAAGGTAGAGGTAGGGTTTCCCTGGAAGGGAGAGGATGTTTAAATATTCCACATTTGGGGGGACCAGGTAAGATCAAGATGGGGTATTAGACCTCCATGGGAAGAGCTCAGGGTGCTAGGAAAGGTCTCAGGACTTGTTGGGGGTCCGTTTAATCTAGTCTTTGCTGATGTTAATTGGACACCTGTTTAGTGTTGGTCCTGGGCAGTATGACCTCAGGAGAGGGATAAGAAGGTAGAAGAGGATCGGGCCCAGGCAGGAGAAACCCGTTGTGCTCCCCGGGAAGGCTGCTTGTGGTGTGAGGGCATCTTATGAAGGAAAGCGCCTTCCATCAGGGAGGAGCGGGCTCTGGCTGAGGCCCTGGTGTACCAGCGGCAGGAGGAGGCGGCACTCGTGGCTCTCCTGAATGGGAAGCCAGACACGGAGGCTGAAGCTTGGGCCAACCTGCAGAAGATAACCCAGACGTCCCCGTGGGCTGGAGAGCGCTCCCAGGAAGACGTTGACAGCAGCTGGTGCAAGTGGGAGTCCAAGGGCAAGCAGGTGAGGCTGGGTGGGGGACCCGGGGGCATAGAGGGGCCCTCAGCCGTCAGCCCTGAGGCCTCACTCTTGCCCGTGACTCCTGCAGGAGAGCAAAGTTGTGGGAGCCGCGTACAAGCCTAAGGACCGGTCACGGAGTCCTGGACTCCGGTCCACCAACGTGCAGTATGGCTGGATGAAGTACCAGGTGAGGCAGGGTGGGGCTCGCTCCCTGAGATGCTGGAGGCTGGGGATCCCAGCTCCATTAGCAGCCTCCCTTGAGCCCACAGGGCCCTCTCATGGGGGCGAGGGAAGCACCAGCCCTTTAACAGAATTCTGGGATGAAGCTGGTTGGGTTGATTTGTTTGCCAAGGCCCTGGCCAAGGCCATGGACACAGGTTCTGTCTTTGAGGACACACCTCATCGGGCCTATGGGAGGAGGGTCTCTGTGGGCCTGGGACTTTGATAGCCTTCAAAGAATTTCCCAAAGTCTGTGGCTGTGCGTTTGGTTGGTTGTTAGTCTCTGTACTGTGGGCTACTCTAGAGCAGACACAGGGTCTCCCGGTGCCATGTGAGAGACACAGGGAACGGAAGGGGGGCTCTGCTTGGGGAAAGAAAGAGCCGGGGACTTTGAGCCCCATCTAAGCAAGCCTCTTGCTTGGGCAGACTCCAGCCCCTTTCAGAGGCATCTGCCATAGGGGCGTTTATGAGAACTTCCTCCCTCTGTGATGGGCACCGAGTGAAGTGAGAGAACCCCTCTGTCCCGGGCTGGGAGAGGTCAGTGCGAAGGGAGGCCACATCCCTGCCTTCTGGAGATGGGCCTCAAAGCGCAGCTTGGTGAGTGCTGACAGGAGAGGTGGGAGCTTGTCTGGGGGGCTCCTCCCACCTGAGCCTCAATCAGGCCCAGCTTGAGGCCTCATTCTAAGATGGGGACGGTCCAGTGCTGACCTCAAAGCGTTGTTGCCAACCCCAGGAGAAGGGCTGGCTGCCGGGCCTGGAGCACAGTGGGCTTGCAGTTCCGGAAGGCTGTGGACATCAGTGACAGCCACGGTACTCTGGAGACTTGGCCCATCCTCCCCGTGAGCCTGCTCTTGGTTCTGGGTGAACCCCTCAAACTCCCCTGCTCTGTTCCCCACAGATTTCACCTCAGATCTACCAAAGCCTGCACTTCAACGACCTGTCGCCCACCCACACGTCTGACCTCGTGTTGCACAACGTCCTGGGGCAGCAGGGCCAGCGCACCCACCCGGTGACCCACAACCGCCAGAAGGACCCGGATGCTGACAGGGAGACCGTGCCCAACACCACGACCAGCTCGCCCACTGCCTCCCTCTCTCCCAGCGACTCCCTCTCCTGGACAGCCTCAGGCTCCAGGTTCCTGGAGTCCGGCCTGTCCACCTCCCCGTACCTCCAGTCCTCCCCCTCGGTCTTGTCCCAGGCATCCAGGTACATCGTGCAGAGGTCGGCCACCCCCATGCCTGTTGCCTCGTCCGTCAAGCAGCTCTCAAGACCCCTGAATACCACCCTTCTGTCCTCCATGAAAAGTTCCCGCATCGGGTTCTGAGGTGGCCCACCGTGTCTCCAGTCGTCCAGCACAGTGACCAGGCCCATGGGGGTCCTGTCTGTCCCTGGCTCACCCCTGCCAGACCCAGAGGATACAGACCTCCTTCTGTTGACCTCCTTCTTCACTAGAGTCCTGGAGAAGAAAATAAATATTTGCAGATATCAGAGGCCTCCAGGCCGGGAGGTCAGGCTGTGTGTCCCTTTACCCCCTTAAGCGCCAGGCTGTCTTGGAGATTGGCCGCGTTCCCCTGATGAGGCCCTGGCTGGATGCAGGGAGAATCCCCTCCCCCAAGACACCTGGCCCAGCTGTCCAGCAGGTGAAGCATAGGGACAGGGCCTCGGAGGCTCCTTGGTGTTGTGGTCAGTGGTTCATGCCACTAGGGTGAGCGGTTTGCATCTGAAAGTTGGTTCAGCCTCATGGCTGGAGTGAGGCCCCGCAGCCATCCGGAGGTGGTTTGTCTCCTGCACTGCCTTGTGCCTGTTCTCCCCCACCACCAGGCACTCCACCCCAGGGAACTCTGTGTTTACAAACTGTCCTGCCCCTCAAGGATGGTGGAGGGGCATCCTGGCCTGGCTCTGTGACTGTCCCTTTGGACCCAGGTTTTTCTGAACCAAAGCCCCTTGATCCTTCTGCTGTGTGCTGCTCTGGGTGGCGTCTTGGGTGGAGAACTCAGGGCGGTGGTAAAAGCCGTGGCAGGGTCAAGGCCTCTGCCCAGAGGGGGAGGGAAGGACATGGGGGGAGGAGGGTAGTGAGGGGTAGGGATGGGATGTGGCAATTACCAGGCCTTGGGGAATTTTCTTAAAGGCCTGTGCACAGCCCTCACCTGGAGGGAGGTTCGGGGTCCCCTCTCGGACCTCAGATGCTGACTTAGGGGCCATCTGGCTGGACACTAGGGGTCAGGACAGGTCAACCTCAGGGGAAGACTTCCGCGAGACTCTGGGGCTCGGTGAATCCTCCTCTCAGTAGGACCCAGCCCCTTACAACAACATTTTACTGCCTTTGCCCACGTGTTTCATTGTAGGCACTAAAGAAAATAATAGTCTGAGTCTCCACTCCTACCCTAGCTGCTGCTGCCCGTGGGGATTTGTCTCTGGCCGTGGGGGCTTACTGGCCACCCCTCCAACCGGCAGGCACCCACGATACAGAACCCCAGGCCCAGAACGCACGGCGGGGCTGAGTTCTACCTACGGTGATGTGAGTGATGCTTTGTCTCTCCTGCTGTTCCCACCCTGCCTCTCCTGGCCCAAACCCCAGGTGGGATATGGGACAGATAATTCTGGAGCATCGGGGTCAGATGGAGCTTAGAGCCCAGATGGAGAACTGGAGGCCAGTGTCACACTGGAGTTGGTGAGTGAGGAAGCTGGGTTGGTGGCCCAGTGTCCTGTCTCCTGGTCATCTGTGCTTCCCTGAGCACCCCTCTTCACCTCCCCAGGCCCAGGTGTCTACACAGCCACACCAGTCTCCTCTCTGCCTGTTCTCTGCCTTCTGCATCACTGGCCTTAAAAAACTACTTATATTTAGCTCTCCTCTGATTCTAAAAGTAGCAGAGGCTGAGTATAGAAAAATCAAGAAAATACTGAAAAGCGTAAGAGCCAATAAAAACCATCTGGATTCTATTTCCCAGAGATCAGTTTGGCGCATTTTCCTCTAGATGTTTTTCTGTCTTTACGCACACGTGTGCCCTCACAGCCTCGATTCCCGCTCACTCCCTCCTCATATGCTCACACCCACACGGGCCCGTAACCTTGGCATCCCGGCTTTGAATGCAGCCTTTCTCACAGGATGAGCAAATGACATCGCTGTGTTGCTGTAATTCCTCGCGACCCTTGCCAGTGATGGCTGCATTCAGCCCTGCTCTGTGTCGCTTTCTTCAGGATCTAGGGCTACCACCACACTGCTCTTGAAAGAGGCAGGAAGGCACGTGCCTCCTGTGCGCCCCCTCACGATGTACTGCTAACAGTCCGACAAAGGAACAGACATTTGTTTCCAGTGGAACAGAAACGTTTTCCCGGGCCCGGCTGGCCTGAGGGGTCATGACCTCAATGGCAGACTGAGGGTGGGCGTCCTTCCACCAGCAGATGGGGCACGAGAGAGCACCGAGGGGCTTGGAGACAGCCTTGCCCTCAGAAAAGCCATCCTCGACCTTGTTTTCCGGCATCGCTTCCCTGTTTCACACTTGTTCAACACTTATTGAGCACCTGCGGTGTGCCAGGCACTGCCCTGGACACCGGGGACACCAGAATGAGGAACGCTCAGCCTCGGCCTACTGGGGACACAGACCACGCCTCTGTAGCGTGGATGCATCTTCTCATTAGTGTATCCAATAGATTCTCTTACTGAGCGCAAGGATTGGGCATCCAGGGGGAGGCAGGCGGAGCTCGTGGGACAGTGTGCAGATACAGGGGGGACCAGGAGAAGCAATCTGAAGTGGCTTCCTGGGGGAGGGGGCCTTTAGCCCAGAGCCAGCCAGGACCTTTGTGTTTGCTGTCTGCTCTGCCTGAGTAGGGCTTCTGGCCCATCAAATGGCCTCTCCTTTATGCCCTCCTCAAATATCGCTTCAGGGCCTGGTACCCCTGGACTTTTTACCACCCCCCCCACCCTGCTTTATTCTCACCACAGTACCCCCGCCCCCAGGGCAGGGCCATGTCTATCTTGTTCCCACACCTGGCCCCGTACTTGGTGCATAGCAGGCCTTGGATAACTGTTTGTCTACTATTAGCTCAAAGTCTATCTTTAAGTCTACCTACCAGGAGGTCCCCTGAGATTGCTCTCACCTTGGTTTTCTCTCCTCTGGGCCCGGGTGTCCCCTATTTGCTAGCCCTAGATGGACTGTGGAGCGTCCCTCCCCAGTGACAGACCCTGTCTGTGAGCCCCAAGGGGCTGCTGGGAAGGAGCAGAGGACCGGGGCCTTGAGGTCCTGCCCGGTTCTGGTATCTGGGCTTCTTTCTGGATTCGATGCTGAGTGGATCCTGACTGAGGTCGGGGAGGGGAGGCAGGTCTTGGACCGGCTGGTGGTGGTGCCAGTCAAGGGAAACTGCCGGGGTGAAGGCCTGGGAGTGGGGCAGCGAGGAGAGTCTGGGAGCCGGGCTGGGGGTCTCATTGTTCCGAAGGCCCAACCGAGGCCGGGTGTTCAGGGTGCCAAGTTCACCACAGACATGGCACCCGCTGTGTCCTGGGCCGGGGAACGAAGTGCAGACGTGGAACGGCATGTCGCCCAGGTCCTGGACACGCACCACATCCATCACGTGTCCAGCACATGAGAGGCAGCCGGGGGCCCAGGGAGGGTGCATCCTTGCCCGGGGTCACCGGGCCTTTTCCTGTTGAGCGGTGCCGTCTGGGCTTTGTGACCTGTTTCCAGACCAGTGCCGGTGGGGGCGGTAGAGAGGGGGCCTTCCAGCAGAGAGAACAGCCAGGGAAGGAGCCCCAGGTGGGAACGAATTGGCATTTTTGGAGGCCAGTGTGGCTCAGTAGAGTGAACGGAAGGAGGGAGGGGCTGTGGGGAGAGACCCTAAGGGCCAGTGACACGGGGCTTTTTTCTCTTGGGAATCCTGAGGGCATTTTAATAAAAGGTGCAACACAGTCTCACTGGTGTTTTGAAAAGCCCCCTCTGGCTGCCTAGTGGTGATGGACTGTGGGGGCAGGAGTGGTTCTGGGAGACTGGGGGCAGGCAGGCACCATGGGTGGCCTGGACGAGAGGGTGGCAGACTGTCTTGGCCAGGAGCTGACTGTGGGAGCCTCGGGGTTGTGCAGGAGAGGGGCTCTGGGCTGCTCTGGGCTGCTTTTCCTTCACAACCCTTTTTTCCCCCCTTTCGACTTCAAGAGCTTTTAAAAACTATCGTATTTCCTCAATTCTCAGACATAATTTTAAAATTGTATTAAAAACAAGGTTTTTAAGGTTTCAGAAGTTGGGATGTGTCTCATAATTCAATGATTTTTTCCCCCCTTGGAAAGCTGGTATGACTTCGATAGGAACAAGGCAGTGAGGGCACGCCTGCTGGGGAGGGAGCGCCCCCTGGTGGAGCGAGATGCAGTTACAGCCCCCGGCCGGTTCAGAGGCGCGGAGGAGGGGATTCATTCTTTCCCCAGGAGAGGAGTCGGGCTAGTGGCGGGGAGTGAGGGAGGTGGGGAACCTGTAGTTCTCCTTGGAGGCTGTTGACGGGATGCGACGGGGCGGGGAGGAGGGGGGCGAAGTAACTTTCCAATTTGCCAGATGTTTTACACACAGTTTCTCGCAAGGTTCCTATGTCGTAGATCATCTATCCCCATTATACAGATGAGAAAATGGAGGCTCACACAGGATGAGTTGCCCAGGGCCACCTAACCAGGAAACGTCACAGCTAGGTTTCCAACCAGGGATTTTAGGTGTTTCTGCCACTTCTGGGCTAAGATGCTTAGGATTTGGGGGTGCTGCCTTTGGGTGGGGCATCCCTTGGACACTGGAGATGGAAAAGTGGTGGAAAGATTCCTTATGACAGGAGACCTCCACCTCCTGTGGCAGGCAAGGTCAAAGGTCAGGAAAGGGAGTGTCCAACCCATCTGGCCCATCCAGCCTCAGTGTTCTCCTTGCCCACTCCATCACAGAAGCCAGCAAAACTGGACAGAAACGTCATCTTCTCCCAACCTTCTCTCAGTCGTTACTTCTTCACACACAGAATAAAGTCCCCCGGGACCTCTCGATTTTATTTGTTTCAGGGTGATGGGTGGGCATGAATAGGTGGCATGTGTTGTAGCCCTTCCCTCCTCCCTCTTGCCCTTGGAAGACAACACCACTGGATCATGCACTTTCTTGCAGAGCCCGCATATGACTTCAAACTCCTTTCCTAGGCAGCCCCTTCCAATCGATCTCAGCCAGCACTTGAGATTCAACTCAGTTGTCCCAGCTGCCCAATCCCCCTGAAAGAGGTTAGTTTTACTCTGAAGTCAGTTCATGGGTGTCTCTGTTTAGAGAGACAGGCAGCCAGAAAATAAAGCACATTACCGCTATGGGCAATTAGAATTCAGTCCCTGCTGAAGTAGGATAGAATGTGCCTCTGTAGTGGGAATTTGATGAGATTATCGCAGTGCCTGGCATGGAAGAGTAACAACTTTTTATTGAGTAGTTATTTTGTACCAAGCGTGATCACATTTAACCATTATGACAATAGGACTCATAGAAGTTGGGTAACTGACTAAGGTTACATAGCTAGGAAGTAGCCATACTCCTAACCAGCCCTCTATGCTGCATCTGTGGTAATAATGACACATTTATGAAGCACATACTATGTGCCAGCTACTGTTCAAAAGACTTTACATGTTCTAAAGTCTTTACTTAAAATAATTTTTTTTAGAGAAATGATAGCTTTAAAAATTTTTTTTTTCTATGTTTATTCCTTTTTGAAAGACAGAGAGCACAGGCAGGGGTGGGGCGGAGAGAGAGGGGGGGACATAGAATCCGAAGCAGGCTCCAGGCTCTGAGCTGTCCGCACAGAGCCCAATACAGGGCTCGAACTCACAAACCGCGAGATCATGACCTGAGCCGAAGTCGGATGCTCAACCAACTGAGCCACCCAGGTGCCCCTAAAATATTTTTTTAATGTTTATTTTTGAGAGAGAGAGAGAAAGAGAGAGAATGTGAGCAGGGGAGGGGCAGAGAGAAAGGGAGACACAGAATCTGAAGCAGGCTCCAGGCTCTGAGCTGTCCGCACAGAGCCCAATACAGGGCTCAAACTCACAAACCGCGAGATCATGACCTGAGCCGAAGTCGGATGCTCAACCAACTGAGCCATCCAGGCGCCCCTGAAATATTTTTTTAATGTTTATTTTTGAGAGAGAGAGAGAGAGAGAGAGAGAGAGAATGTGAGCAGGGGAGGGGCAGAGAGAAAGGGAGACACAGAATCTGAAGCAGGCTCCAGGCTCTGAGCTGTCAGCACAGAGCCTGACGCATGGCTCGAACCCATGAACTGCGAGATCATGACCTGAGCTGAAGTCGGACACTTAATTGATTGAGCCACCCAGGCGCCCTAAAGTCTTTACTTTTAATCTTCACAATTTAAACAAGTGGATACTGATATTATCCAAATCTGCTACATAAGGAAACTGAGGCATGGAGAGGCACAGAGAAATGTGCCTGGTTAGTGGTGAGGTTGGGATTCGAACCTGGGAACAAGCCTGGCTGCAGAGCCTGCTTTGTGTTTTGTTTTGTTTTGTTTTCCTTTTCTGTTCTTTTTAAATAGGCTGTGTTTTTGATCAGCACATTATCTTGACTCTCTGAAGGTACTTACTGCCCCGTAATTGTTTTATTGTATTATTATTACTATCACTGTTATTACAGGTATAGGCTGGAGGCTTAGGGAGAGGGGCAAGTCGACTGCAGGGCACCGACACGTTGAAAGAATCAGGTGTGTAGGCCGAAGATGGTTCCATGGTTCAGTGGGGAAGGGGTTAACAGCTCCTCTATGTGCCGGGAGGAGCCACATCCCTTTTGGAAAGAATTCCATCAAGATAGAATAAACAGAGACGTGGCACCTGCCGGAGCTGGACCCTTGAGGGCAGGAAACTGACATGGAAATTCACATGGGTGACACCACCCTGAAATGGTACCTGCCAACGCCCCTCCGATGTTTGTTGAGAACACTGTACCTCTTTACACGGCCTAATGGCTGCGGTCTTGTCTGAGCCTCAGAACAGCCCTTGCCAGGCAAAATGATTGCTCCATTTTATGGATTAGGAAACTGAGGCCCAGAGAGGAGTTTGACTTGTCCAATGGCACTCTGGCTTCCTGCACTGATTTCTACCCCCAGACTGGAATGCTCACACATGCAACGTGGGGCACAGCTACTCTGCTTTTACAGGAGACGGGTACGCAGAGGCCTGGGTCCTTGCCTCCGGTGTAGCTCCTGGTATTGAAGCCCAGACAGGGTTTGACTGTTAGGCCCTGGCATGTTCAGTTTGCAGCTTCTTGAATCTTTATCCCAGCGACAGAATCACAGGAAGAAAAGGCTCAAGGAGGTCTGGCTTCATGTCCATTTTTGCCAGACATCCTGGGCGTCCTCAGGCGAGCCCTGGGCCTCTCTTAGCCTCAGTTTACCATGTGGGGCTTGAATTAGATTTGTGTTTCTCAAAGTGAGGACCTTGAACCATATATGGTACGTGAGATGATTTTAGGTGGATGTGGGGTTAAATAACAGTCGATGTACACTTAGAACAAATATTTTGATTTTAGTTTTCTCATTTAAAAGATTTGCATAGAGTGGTATTTCTTTTTTTATTAAGTTTTTTATTTTGATTCCAGTATAGTTACCATACAGTGTTATATTAGTTTCAGGTGTACAATATGGTAATTCAACAATTCTATCCATTACTCAGTGCTCATCATGGTTAAGTATAGTTTTAATCCCCTTCACCCCGTTTCCCCCATCCTCCACCCACCTCCCCTCTGGTGACCACCAGTTGGTTCCCTGTAGTTGAGAGTCTGTTTCTTGGGTTGTCTCTCTTTTTTTCTATTGCTTATTTGTTTTGTTTCTTTTTTTTAAATTTTTTTTAAAATTTCCATCCAAATTAGTTAGCATCTAGTGCCAATGATTTTAGGAGTCGATTCCCCAGTGCCCCTTACCCACTTAGCCCATCCTCCCTCCCACACCCCCTCCAGCAACCCTCTGTTCATTCTCCACATTTATGAGTCTCTTGTGCTTTGTCCCCCTCCCTGTTTTTATATTCTTTTTGCTTCCCTTCCCTTATGTTCGTCTGTTTTGTCTCTTAAAGTCCTCATATGAGTGAAGTCATCTGATTTTTGTCTTTCTCTGACTGACTCATTTCACTTAGCATAATACCCTCCAGTTCCATCCACGTCGTTGCAAATGGTAAGATTTCATTCTTTTTGATGGCCGAGTAATACTCCATTGTGTGTGTGTGTGTGTGTGTGTGTGTGTGTGTGTGTGTATATATATACCACATGTATATATATCACATGTATATATACATGTATATATATACATGTGGTATATATATGTATATATATGTATGTATGTATGAATATACATATATGAATATGAATATGAATATATATGTATATATACGTATGTATGAAAACATGAGACTCCATGTTTTCCAGAGTAGCTGCACCAGCTTGCATTCCCACATTTGTTTCTTAAATTTCACATATGAGTGAGATCAAATGGTATTTGTATTTCTCTGACCAACTTATTTCACTTAGCATTGTACTTTCTAGCTCCATCCATGTTGTTGAAAATGCCAAGATTTCACTCTTTTCTCTGGCTGAATAGTATTCCATTGTATACAGATACCATATCTTCTCTTTTTAAAAATAATTTATCTTTTGTTGGCGAGGATGCAGAGAAAGAGGAACCCTTTTACACTGCTGGTGGGAATGCAAACTGGGGCAGCCACTCTGGAAAACGGTATGGAGGTTCCTCAAAAAACTCAAAATAGAACTACCCTACGACCCAGCAATTGCACTACTAGGCATTTATCCACGGGATACAGGTGTGCTGTTTCGAAGAGACACATGCACCCCCATGTTTATAGCAGCACTATCAACAACAGCCAAAGGATGGAAAGAGCCCACATGTCCATTGATGGATGAATGGATAAAGAAGATGTGGTATATCTATACAATGGAGTATTACTCGGCAATCAAAAAGCATGAAATCTTGCCATTTGCAACTATGTGGATGGAACTGGAGGGTATTATGCTAAGTGAAATGAGTCAGTCAGAGAAAGACAAAAATCAGATGACTTCACTCATATGAGGACTTTACGAGACAAAACAGACGAACATAAGGGAAGGGAAACAAAAAGAATATAAAAACAGGGAGGGGGACAAAACAGAAGAGACTCATAAATATGGAGAACAAACTGAGGGTTACAGGAGGGGTTGTGGGAGGCGGGATGGGCTAAATGGGTAAGGGGCAATAATTGAAATTATTGTTTCACTATATGCTAACTTGGATGTAAATTAAAAATAAATACATAAATAAAATATATTTTTTAAAGTTTATTTATTTATTTTTAATAATCTCTACACCCAAAATGGGGCTTCAACTCATGACCCTGAGATCAAGAGTCACGTGCTTGGGGTACCTGGGTGGCTCAATCGGTTGAGCAGACTGACTCTTGGTTTTGGCTCAGGTCATGATCTCATGGTTTTGTGAGTTCGAGCCCTGCGTAAGACTCTGCTCTGCCAGTGTGGAGCCTGATTGGGATTCTCTCTCTCCCCCTCACTCTCTGTCCTTCCCTCTGTCTCTCTCGAAGTAAATAAATAAACCTAAAAAAGAAGTCACATGTTCTTCTGACTGAGCTGGCCAGCGGCCTTGATACATTTTTTTTTTAAGTTTTTAACAAAATTATTTTTTCAATTTTTAAAAAGTATTTGTTTATTTTTGAGAGAGAGTTAGAGCACAAGGTGGGTAGGGCAGAGAGAGGGAAATATAGAATCTGAAGCAGGCTTCAGGCTCTGAGCTGTCCAAACAGAGCCTGACGCAGGGCTCAAACTCAGAAACTGTGAGATCATGACCTGGGATGAAGTTGGATGCCCAACTGACTGAGCCACCCAGGCGCCCCTAAAATTTATTTATTTTGAGAGAAAAAGAGAGAGTGGGGGAGAGGAAGAGAGAGGGAGAGAGAGAATCCCAATCAGGCTCTGCACAGTCCGTGTGGATCCCGATGTGGGGCTCAAACCCACAAACTGCGAGATCATGACCTGACCTGAAACCAAGAGCCCGATGCTTAACTGACTGAGCCGCCCAGGTGTCCCATATCATATCTTCTTTATCCATTTATCTATCGATGGACACTTTGGTTGCTTCCATAATTTGGCTATTGTAATGCTGCAACAAACACAGGGGTGCATGTATCCCTCTGAATTAGTGTGTTTTTAAATTTTATTTTGAGGTAAATACCCAGTAGTACAATTACTGGTCATAGAATAGTTCTATTTTTAACTTTTTGAGGAACCTCCATACTGTTTTCCACAGTGGCTGCACAAGGTTGCATTCCCGCCAACAGTGCACAAGGGTTGCTTTTTCTCCTCGCCAACGCTTGTTTCTTGTGTTATTTATTTTAGCCATTTTGACAAGTGTGAGGTGATACCTCATTGCAGTTTTGACGTCTTCCCCTGATGATGAGTGATGTTGAGCATCTTTTCATGTGTCTGTTGGCCATCTGTACATCTTCTTTGGAGAAATGTATGTTCAAGTGTTCTGCCCATTTTTAAATTGGCTTATTTGGTTGTTCTGGGTGTTGGGTTGTATAAGTTCTTGATATATTTTGAATACTAGCCCTTTATCGGATATGTCGTTGGCAAATAAATATATTCTCCCATTTGTCTTTTAGTTTTGCTGACTGTTTCCTTTGCCGTGCAGAAGTTTTTTATTTTGGTGTAGTCCCAATAGGTTATTTTTGCTTTTGTTTCCCTTGCCTCAGGAGGCATTATCTAGAAAGATGTTGCTATGGCCGATGTCAGAGAAATTACTGCCTGTGCTCTCTTCTAGAATTTTTATGGTTTCAGGTCTTACATTTAGGTCTTCAAACCATTTTGAGTTTATTTTTGTGTATGGTGTAAGAAAGTGGTCCGGTTTCATTCGTTTGCATGTAGCTGTCCAGTTTTTCCAACACCATTTGTTAAAGAGACTCTTTTTCCCATTGCATATTCTTGCCTCAAAGATTAATTGACCATGTAATTGCAGCTTTATTTCTGGGTTTTCTATTCTGTTGCATTGATCTATGTGTCTATTTTTATGCCAATACCATATTGTTTTTATTACTATAGCTTTGTAATATAACTTGAAGTCTGGGAATTGTCACACCTCTAGTTTTGTTGTTGTTGTTGTTGTTGTTGTTGTTGTTTTTGTTGTTTTTCAATATTGTTTTGACTTTTCAGGGTCTTTTGTGGTTCCCTAAAATTTTTAGGATTATTTGTTCTAGTTCTGTGAAAGATGCTGTTGGTATTTTGATAGGGATTGCTTTAAATCTGTAGCTTGCTTTGAGTAGCGTAGACATTTTACCAGTATTTGTTTTTCCAACCCATGAGCATGAAGTATCTTTCCATTTCTTTGTGTTGTCTTGAATTTCTTTCATTGGTGTTTTATAGTTTTCACCTGTTTGGTTAAGTTTATTCCTAGATATTTTATTGTTTTTTGGGCAATCATAAATGGGATCGTTTTCTTAATTTCACTTTCTGCTGTTTCGTTATTAGTGTGTAGGAATACAACAGATTTCTGTACATTGATTTTGTATACTGCAACTTTACTGAATTCATTTATAAGTTCTAATAGTTTTTTGGTGGAGTCTTTAGGATTTTCTATATATAGTGTCATGTCATCTGCAAGTAGTGTGAGTTTGACTTCTTTTTCTTCCTTACCAATTTGGATGCCTTTTATTTCTTTTTCTTGTCCAATTGCTGTGGCTAGAACTTCCAGTACTATGTTGAATAAAAGTGGTGAGAGTGGACATCCTTGTCTCGTTTCTGATCTTAATTTTCTACCACTGAGTGTTGAGGTATGTTCCCTTAAACTTACTTTGTTGAGGGGTTTTCATCATGAGTGGATGTTGTCAGAACTGATATTTCTTCCTTAAATGTCTGATAGATTTCACCAGTGGAAACATTTGGACTTGAAATTTAATGTCTTTGATAAGTGACCATTCATATTTTCTATTTCTTCTTGAGTTCATTTTGGTTATTTATGTTGTTAAAGAAATTTGTCCATTTCATCTAAGTTGTTGAATTTATTGGCATAAAATTGTTCATGATATTCCCTCATTTTCCTTTTAATGTTTGTAGGATAGGTAGTGATGTCCCATTTAAATTTTTATATTGGTAATTTGTATCTTCTCTTTTCCCCCCTTGATTAGAAGAGCTAGAGGCATCAGTTTTCAATTTTTCTTTAATCCTTCTCATGAAGCTGAAAAGGAAGTCTATGTGTGGTGCTGATAATACTTCAAAAATAGCTCTGATGTTCACTACTTGTCTTTTTAAAGAGGTGGAGGGAGGCAGGAAGGGAAGGAGAGGGGGAGAAGGGGAGAGGGAGAGCAAGCAGATCAGGGCCTTTAGCATCCAGCTACAGTTTAATTACGTTTTGGGGAAAGTTTATTCACTCTTCAGTTTGCTTTGTATCTCTGGAGAATAATTCTGATTTTCCATTCATACTAGGCAGCTACAGTTCCCTTTAAAAACAAATGTATTTAAGTAAAAAGGGAAATAGTTAATGTAAAAAAAAAAACTATTGAGTTAGCAAGAAGAGAGATAGCTCACAGACTTGCCCAAAGGAATGGCTGCAGTGGGGGCCACTGAGTTAGCTGATCTCACTAGCCAGGGCTAGGAGTCCTTGCACTTGGGCACCCTATCTTCCTGTCTGGGAAAGGGCAGGACGTAGGTTTGCACCAGGAGGTCCTGGGCCCTGAAGACAGTGACACTGGCTTGTCCCCAACAGCACCCTGACTGTGACTCACTTAAGAAAGTTATCTTCTGATGTTCCCTGCCTTGGTAAGTGGCTCCTGGGGCTCTGCCTGAGAGGCTGGGAAGAGGTGAAAGGTTTGTGGGGGATGAAAGGTTTGTCTAGAGGGGAAGGCAGTGGTGGGAGAGGTAGTCTCAAGTGTGTGTGTGTGTTTGTGGGGGGAGGGTCCAGGAAGGGACATCATTAGGGGAGGAAAACCCACCTGTTGTCCTTGACTGAGCATATTACATGGACTCCGCCTTCGTGGGTATTTTTATGCTAATTTTTAGATGAGGAAACTGAGGCTCTGAGGAGTTATGTAGTTTTGTCCGGCTCCCTAAGGCATTAGAGGTGCTGGGAGTGAGGGAGTGGGATGTGCCCTGAGGATCCTGGAGCCGGTGGTGTCTCGGGATTGAGCTGATGCGCTGCAGAATGCGGGCTGCAGAGCCGGACCAACTCGTGCTCAAATCTTAGCTTCTCTACTCCTTCCTGGAATGACCCGAGGCCAGTGACTAAACCTCCCAGAAGCTCAGTTTCCATATTTATACACTGAGGATAAATGTTTGGTGGCTGAACTCCCTGGAGGGAAGGAGAAGGGGACGTGGCCTGGCAACAGAGATTCTGGGTTCCCATAGAGCCTGAGGTCGGCAGTGGATGGCCCTCAGTGCCACCCGTGCCCTCCCCTGGGGCCCCTGGTGCTAGAGCAGAGAGTGTGGGAGGAGAGATGGGTGATTATGAAGATATGGCCCTTGGGAAGCCAGTGAGTGGCCAATGGCTCCCCGGTCCTGCTGCTTAGACTCCAGGTAGTGAGGGCTGCACAGGGGCACCCTGTCTTCCTGCTCCCTCCCTCACCATCCCTGCCTCAGTGGCCCTTAGGAAAGGCTTTGCTGGACCCTTCCCCACTGAGGTGTGAGTGACTGAGAGCGGCACAGAGCAGGTTCAGGGAGCTGTACTTCTAGGCAGATCACGGGACATCCCACAGGAAACTGAGGCTGGGAGGGCCCTGGGGGGCGGGGCATCACTCGGCAGCCTCTCTTTGCCTTGCCACACCCTCCTTTGCAGGACCCAGTCCTCAAAGTCAAGTGTAAGGCTTCTGGGTGCAAACTCACGGTCACCGTGGACACATCAGCTTCCAGACCTACCTCCTGCCTGCCCTTTCATTGCCTGAGCCCCAGGAAGCTGGGACTTGGGAGAAGCCACATGTTCTTCCAAACCCGCTGAGACAGGGGATCCCTCCCTACCCACTGCAGGGTATAGACACCTTAGGAATGCAGGGTCCCGTCCTGATGCCACTCACAGGGTTTGGGGGGAGGCGAGCTTTGTGTCCTTCGGTGGCTTGAGAACACAGGCTTTGGTGCCTGACTGATCTGGGTCCAAATCCTGAGTTGCTGTGTGACACGGGCAGGTTACTGCCCTTCGGTGGCCTCATCTGTCAAGTGGAGGAAAGCAGAAGCACCAACTTCCTGTGGCGGGGAGATAAAGCAGGTGACAGGCGTGGCTTGTCGCAGGGGCGGCATCTCTTATGACTGCCAAGGCAGTGCCGGGCAGGCAGTGCAAGGCACCGCAGGGCAGCCGGTCCCGCCAGCACTTCTGCCTGGTGCCGGGGACCCTTCTGGCTCATGTCCTGGGTACTGAGATGGTGGCATCACCATGAAGATTGTCCAAGTGAGCCCCCTGGGCACGGGCACCCCCTGACTCCTGGCCCACTTGCATGCAGGAGCTCGGGGCTGTCTTAGGGCCCTGGCCTGCGGTGCCTCAGTCCTCCTGGGTGACAAGTGACAGCACTCTGCCTCTCTAGAGACCTTTCCTACCTCTCATCACCCGGAGGAGGCCGGAGGGCAGAAATCAGCATGTCCTTTGCAGGTGCAGTGACTGAGGTCCAGAGGGAGATGTGGCTAGACCCCAGGCCTTCCACCTTCCAGACCTGTCTCCCTCCTGCCTGTTTGCAGTGAGCCCCATGTTCTCCAAGCAAGGCTACTGGCAAGATCCTGGCCCTAGACTTGGTGAGGACCCTCAGGGAGTGTCCCCTTGAGACTTGGGGGAGGCCAGGCTGTGCCAAACCTGCCCATCTTAATGGGCCTCGTGCTACCCCAGTGCTCTGTTGCAAGTGAATGCCCTTGTTTGTTCCCGGATTCCCAGAGTCTGAGCCTATGCTGTCCCCACCGCAGCTCAGTGGTGTCAGCACCCCTCCTGTGTGAGGTTCACCCAGCAGGCTTTGTTTCTGGAGCACCCACATATAAAGGCTTTGTGCTAGCTCCGGGGACACAGCAGGGATAAGACCAACTCGGACCTCACACGCAGCAAACGAGGGAGAAGAGTAAAAATGATCAAACGATGTAGAAGCCAATAAAGCCGGGGGTGGGCAAGACAATGAGGAGGTGGGAGGTGACAGAACGTGAACTTGGACACAGGATCAGGGAAGGCCTCTCTGAGCAGCTGAGCAGCAACCTGCAGGACCCAGGAGCCCGCTGGGTGACGTTCAGGGGAAGAGAGTTTCGGGCGGGGCACAGCTGAGACCTCACAGTGCTGCGGGAGTGAGGCCAGTTTCAAGTAGCAGCAAGGCGGCTGATGCAGAGCGAGCAGGGGTGAGGGGTGGGGGGTGGGGGGAAGCAGGTGGGGAGAGGAGGTCAGCCAGGCAGGCAGGGCCTTGTGGATAAAGAGGAGTCTGGAGGTCACTCCAAGTAAGAGGGGTTTGGTCAGATTGGAGCGGAGCCAGGGAGGTGGAGCCCTGTGGGGAGGGGAGGGGAGTGGGGAGGTATTCAGGAGGAGAAGGCCGGTTGTACCCGTTTGCAGGAGTGAAGTGTGGGGAAGGGAGGCGTCTCACTCAAATCCCTGGTGTTTGTCCTGACGCCCTGTGCACTGTAAGGTCCCCCGAGCTCCTGGAGAGGTGGGTGGTCTTTCTCCCACTTTATAGACGAGAGTAGAGGCTCAGAGAGGGGAAGTGACTTGCCAAGGCCACCCAGCACAGAAGCCAGAGTGGGATTTGCACCCAGGCCGGGCTGACCCCTACACCTGGCTCTGCCCCTAGCTGGCTAGGTGACCATGGGCCTAAATCCTATGGCTAAATCTCTTCCAGCTTCATCTGGAAAGTGAAGCAGCCCCTTCTGGTGATTCCAATAAGAAATGCCAAAGTCCAAATGGGTGGCCCTCGACACACCATCTGGGGCTGAGGACCCCTCAGGGAGGAGGAAGAAGGAGCCACCTCTAAAACCAGGTCTGAGAATCCACGGACTTCTGGGCTCCGGAGTAACCCCACCCCACACAGGCGTGCACACCTCCTGGGACAGGGGGCTCAGTCCCTGCACGATTGGATTGTTAGAAAGTCCTTCCTTGGGTGGCATCCACTTCTACCTCCTGCTCCGGCCCAGCTCTGCCCAGGAGGGCCATGTGGGGTGGAGGTGTTCCCTCAGTTCCTCACAGGGGCAGCGGGAGAGAACCAGCCGTGCCAGCTTGCAGGGGCCCCGGCGCCTCCTGCCTCCCCCTCCCTGTGGACCCACAGCCACGGACCCTGATCCCTCCCAGCGCCTCCAGCAGCGACTCCAGAGCTAGACAGCCAGCCTTGAATTCCGGCTCCGTGGCTCACAAGCTGTGTGACCACACGCGGGCCACTTTCCGGTCCATTCCTCCAACGGCACCTCCCTCACGTGGACGTGAAGATACACAGCAGGTGCCCAGCTCCAGGCCCAGGAGGGCCAGCCCTCCATGAAGGGTGCTTGTCATTTGTCCTTTGTATCTCCACCCACCCTTGCAAAGCCCAGGGTCTCAGAACCTCCTGGGATGCCACCTGGCTTATCTGTGCTGTTTGGAAAGGACCATCTGGGAACTTCTGTCCCACCCGAGAGGGGCCTTCTGGACGTCCAGACCCTCCCTCAGACACATGGCTGGCTGGTGGCATTGATGGTGAACAGGCTGGCAAGGAAAGAAAGGAGAGGTCACTGGGGAGCTTTGCTATTCTGAGCCCTGGGGACGGACCAGGCCTCCCCCTCCTCTCCTCTCCCACCTCAGACCCACTGCAAAAGCCGAGGGGCTCAGCGGACTCAGGGCTGCATGTTGGGGGGCAGAAGCTCGCTGACCCTGGGCAGGAGGCTGGCCTGAACCCTCCTGGAGCCCAGCCCCTGGAACTGCCCCCGAGAACGGAACAGGCCAGGAGGTGGTTTGCCACCATTGTGGTAAAGGGGCAGCTTCTGTGTGTCCATAGACCAGGAGGATGTAGGGGTGCTGGGGGCCCCAGAGTCTAGGCCGGACTTCCAGGCTTCCCAGAGCTTCCCATAAACCCTTGGGCCCCGTGACTGAGAAGAGGGGTAGATGGAGCGTTTCCTTCTCGGACCCTTGCCTGTGACCATGATGCATGGTATTGACTCCTCCTTTTTGGGCTAAGTCATCCCCAGAGTCCTGACAGGGTGACAGTGACCTGAAAACTGTATGGGGGCTTGGAGCCGGATTTGACTTGAGGGTAATGTGCTACTTCCTTCACTTTGTATGTGAGGGGTTTATACCCACCACCGCGGTCAAGGAGGACCAGCATTTTGGGGGCCTCAGGCCATCTCTGGCTGGGATGAGGTGAGGACTAGCCTCTCCTGGGTCCATATGGGGAAACCGAGGCTAACAAGGTGACTTCATCCGGGTCACACAGTGAGAGAGCACAGGGCAGGGGTGAGGGCAGGGCTTTGTGTCATCACTGGTCCAGGGGTTTCTGAGTCTTGGAGAAGCCGAGTCCCCTCCCATCTGCCTTACCTAGCCTGGCGTCCAGGTATTAGTGGGATTAGCTCAAATCCTGCGGCTTGAGCTAGGCTTATCGGAGGTGGAGGCGCCATTCTGGGGGCCTTAGCGGCGTGGTTTGGCACCCTATACCTCCGGTTCTGCCTTGGTCGCTGCAGAGAGCTGACTCTCACCCTGGCCGGCGGCCCACTCCTCTGCTCCAGTCCCGTGGGTGGGCCAAGTGGCGGGCAGGCAGCCAGCCTTGTGCATTGTGGACCTGGACTGAGGGTGGGGGGGAATGAAGCCTAGGGGTGGCCTTTGTTCTCCTGCAGGATGCTGCCACAGCAAGGAGCCCCTCCAGGGAAGGGGCAGCCCCTGCCCCCTGCTGGGCTTAATGGGTTTCTGTTGTGGGTCTTGGATGAGACTGGGTCCCTCTCAGGGCCTGTCCCCTTATCTGTGCATTTAAGTGCACTGTGGACGGTACCAACCCAGAGCCCATTGACCTTGGAGGATGGGCTGTGCAGCAGGGGAAGGGGAGACACAGGTGAATAAAGGGAAGCCTGATCATCCAGGCAGGGGGGCCGGGCTGAAGCCATGGGTGCCCTCACGAAGAGCAAGGCTCCCCGTGGATCAAGCGCCTTAGGCACTGCCTTTCCGTGCCATCTGTGTCATTGCACGGGAGACCTGGGTGGGATGAGGCAACCAGACAGCTCTCGGGGCCCAGCTGGGACAAAACGCAGGAATCCTGCCTTCTACTCATGGTTCCACGGTCGGTACACCCGAAGGTGCTGGAATTTGAAATGACTGTGGGAAGAGTTGAAGGGAGAGTGAGGGCTCTGGGGCCTGAGGGCTGGGCTGGTGTCACAGCCCCGCCATAACTCATTGTGTGACCTGAGGCAGTGGCTTTGCCTCTCCTAGGCCCGGTTCCTCATCTGCAGGGGTGCTGTGGGGACGAGATGAGGTGGTGGGTATGAGCACACTTGGGCATCATGGACTGTTTGTGGGGGTGACATGAACGTCCCTCCAGAACACTGGGGAGAATCTACCGGAATCCTCCAGAGGGTGGGGACCATGGAGGAGAGGAGTGCCACGTGAATGTCAAACAGCAGGGGTTTCCTCCACAGCTGCCCTAACCATAGAAAACGTCCCCGAGGGTAAAGATCCCATTGGCAATCTCCCTACCGCTGGTAAAACGTCCAGGATTAAATCTGACCAAAAAAGCGCAGAATTCATACGAAGAAAGCAATGACACGTTGCTAAAGCCGCTGAAGGAAAATCTGAAGACACAGAGAGAAGATTCCATGTTCCAGGAAGCGAGGACCTGACATGGGCAAGAGCTTTACTCTCCCAAAAAGAATGCCACTTGGCTGACAAGCTGATTGGAAAGTTTGTCTGGCAGAGAAAGAGTCTGAGAAACAGAAATAAAGAGCGAGGTGCTCATGAAAGCACATACACCAACGCGTGTTCCAAAGCTAGAGTAACTCAAAAGGTATGGTGTTGGTGCGGGTGAGGCGGGGGGTTCGGTGAAGAAGAGACCAGAAGTTGTGCATTGACTCTGTTTCCAAGCTACGGAAGAAAGATAGTCTATTCAATAATGATACCATACTGTGGCCTTTGGGTAGTAATTTAGCAAAAATTAAACTAGACCCCTACCTCACACCACGCACGAAAATAAATTCCAGATGCACTGAAGAGCTTTTATACATCTGAACCTTGTGTGTGTGCACCACAGAGCATATACATCATCTATCACATATCTATTCTTACATATGTAATATCTATAATAAGATTAGTAGAAGAAAGAGGAGGAGTATATTGTTAGAATCTTGGAACTGGGCAGGTCCTTCCTGACAATGCATACAACTAAGAATCTATAAAGGAAAAGATGATTTAACTACATAAAATTTTCAAAAATCCCTGCTGAACAAAATACACTCTAAACAAAGTTAAAAGACAAATACTGGAAGAAAATCTGTAGAACATCAGAGTGAGGCTGGGAGGGGCATTTGGAGGAGGAAGCGGGGTGTCTATGGCTCTGCTTTTCATCAAATCTTGGTACGGTATAGCTTTTTAATAACAAGAATGGTTCTCATAAAATCTACAGAAATAATGCCAGGTTGGATACTTGTCTCTCCCTGGTCCGCTGATTGCTGGTAGCAGCCAGAGAGTGGCAGGATTATGAGGTGACCCCTGAAGCCCATCCCACCATGGAGACCATTGGATGGCAGGTCCTGGGGCCAGGTGCTAGTGAGGAGCCTGGCGGATGTCCAGAGGGACAGATTGTGGCACAGGGCATGTGCCAGTCCAGCATGCCCTCCCAGGAGACAAGCACATTTCCGATTCATCCATCCTTCTAATGCCCAGCTGGACCCTTGCCAGCCTTTACACCTGCCTGCCCCTTCTCGTATGAATTCCCTCCCTTGCAGACTCCAGTCCCTGTGCCCTTTCCGGTTTGGCTAGCCTGTCCCCTTCTGGGGCCCTGCTTAGGGGCAGTGTCACCCCCTCTCCCCCCAGAGGACTGGGCCTCCTATCACCTGCATGGGGATGGAGGTTGACAATTACCTTGGTGATCATTTACCCAGCACCTACTGTGTGCCATGCTCCGTGTGAGAGCTCTGTGGACAGAGTCACGGTAGGTACTGTTTTTAGCATTTTTAAAAAATTTTTTCTTAATGCTTTATTTTTGAGAGAGAGACAGAGTGTGAGCAGGGAGGGGCCAAGAGAGGGAGTCACAAATCCGAAGCAGGTTCCAGGCTCTGAGCCATCAGTACAGAGCCCGACTCAGGGCTCGAACTCACGAACCACGAGCTGAAGTCGGATGTTTAACTGAGTCACCCAGGCGCCCCTGTGTTTAGCATTTCTGTAAGCTCTTGAGTAAATACTAAACAGGTGGGACTCAGCTAAGGCAAAGATATTGCATGCAAAATATGAGTGACGGCTTCAGGGAACAGCAACTTAAAAAAATTTACATCTGCGTTTCTAATAGTATACAGTAATGACAGAATGTGCTATCAGAATTTATAGGATTTTCTTATGTTTCTGAAGTATCTCAAATTTTTTCCGTTAAAGGATTTAAGGTATTTCATAGATTTTTTTTTTCAAATTTTTATTGTGGTAAAATACACGCAATATAAAATTTACCATCTTAACTTTTAAAATTTACAGTTCAGTGGTATTAACTATATTCATACTAAAGTGCATCCGTCTCCGCCAGCCATCTCCACAGCTCTTTCCATTTTGTACAACGAGAACTCTCTACCACTAGACAATTAACTCTCCATTCTCCCCTACCCCCAGCCCCTGGCAGCCGTTCCTGTCTCTGTGAATTTGGCTAAGGATCTCATGTAAGTGGAATCACACCACGTCTGTCTTTTTGTGACTGCCTTATTTCATCTGGCATAATGTCCTCAAGGTTCATCCATGTTGTAGCATGTTCCAGAATGTCTTTCCTCTTGAAAGCTGAATAATATTCCGTTGTATGTATGTATATGTCAAATTTTATCTGTTCACCTGCTGTTGGACGCTGGGGTTGCTTCCATGTTTTAGCTGTTGCGAACAATGCTGTGACGAACACGGGTGTTCAAATACCTCTTTGAGACTCTGCTTTCAATTCCTTTGGGTATAAACCTAGAAGCAAGATTGCTGGATCGTATGGTAATTCTATTTTTTTTTAAGTTTGTTTAATTTATTTATTTTGAGAAAGAGTAAGAGCGTGCAAGGGAGGAGCAGAGAGAGAGAAAGAGAGAGAGAGATGGGGAGAGAGAGAATCTCAAGCAGGCTCTGCACTGTCAGCACAGAGCCCGACTCAGGGTGGGGCTTGAACTCACAAACCAAGAGATCATGACCTGAGCCAAGATAAAGGGTTGGACGCTTAACCGACTGAGCCACCCAGGCGCCCCCAATAATTCTGTTTTCCACAGCAACTGTATCCTTCTACATTCTCATCAACAGTGCACAAGGGTTCTGATTTCTCCACATCCTCATCAACAATAAGCATTGATTTTGTTTTGTTTTGTAGTAGCCATCCTAATGGGTGTGAGGTGGGATCTCACTGGAGTTTTGATGTGCATTTCACTAATGATTAGTGACGTTGCATGTGCTTATTGGCCATTGCATATTTCTTGGGAGAAATGTCTATTCAAGTCCTTTGCCCATTTTTTATAAGTTCATTTATATATTTTGAGAGAGGGTGGGGGGAGAGAGAACACGAGTGGGGGAGGGGCAGAGAGAGAGAGAGGGAGGGAGAGAATCCCCAGCAGGCTCCTTGCTGTCAGCGCAGAGCCTGATGTGGGGCTCGAACTCATGAAATGAGAGATCATGACCTGAGCCAAGATAAAGGGTCGGACGCTTAACCAACTGAGCCACCCAGGCGCCCCCTTTGCCCATTTTTGAATTGATTTTTTTGTTGTGGTGGTGGTTGAGTTTTAGGAGTCTATATGTTCCGGATGTGAATCCCTTATATAATTTGAAATATTTTCTACCATTCCTTGGGTTGTCTTTTTACTTTGTTTACATACTATCTTTGGAGGCACAACATGGAATAGATATGTGTATACCTGGAAAAACTGAGGTCCAGAGAGGGTGTGTGTCCTGTCTGATGCCACCCAGTAAATGGTCTGTGTGATGTTGAAACACTCTGTGCTGGGCAAGGGTGGGACCTCTCATCTCCCACCTCATCTAATACAACAGCCATAATCTTGTTCCTGTTGTACACCTGGAGAGTGAGGCCCCGAGAGGGCTGGGTCTTGCCCAAAGTCGCCCCTGGTCAGGGGCAGAGCATGACTCGAAGCCAGGGAGATGACGTATGTACAAGGATGAGACTGGCTGGGTTTGAATCCTGGTGCTGCCCTTTGTGAGCTGTGACCTCTGGCAAGTTTTTGCTCAGTGCCTTCACTGTCCCCATCTGTGAAATGGGGCCTCATGAAGCTGTTGTGAGGGTGCCTGGACACCCAGGATGAGACTGAGAATTGCTAAGTGTGGCCTCAGATGTCACATGCTAGCCCACCCTCACTCTTTGGAGCCAAAAAGACATTCCGACTTGGGCTGGGCTGCGAAGAATAAACTTTAATCTCTCTCTGGGTAGGAGCTCTGAGAAGGCTGCTCTCTAGAGCTGTCGAGGTGGGGTCACGGAGCCGTGCACGCGCACTCGGTACAGGCAGGTGAAGCGTGGGTTCCCCCAGTTGCTTGAGATCTTCACCTTGACGGCACCAAAAGCTCGGACAGGCTGGTTCTGGAAGAGTCACAGACATGGGGCCATTGGCCTCCACTCTGCCTGTCCAGAGAGGTGTTTGGGAGTGGAAGGGAACCCTCCTATTTCACAGGTGGAGAAACTGAGGCTCAGAGAGCGGAATGAACTGTCCCGAAGCCGCACAGGAAGTTGGTACTCAGGGGTTGGGATGGAAGGTACTGAGGTGAGAAAGACAGATATACCGTGATGGGGAAAGTGTCCCAGCCTCGGGGCCCTGGACAGATGGCTGTGGGACTCCGGGGCAAGTCACTGCCCCTCTTGGGGCTTCAGTTTCCCCGCTCTGTAAGATGGGCTGGGGGGGGGGGCAGTAATATCTTCCCATGAGACCAGGCCCTGGAGCTAGCTGGCCTGTAGGAGATGCTCGGTGAGCACGCCTCCTCCTTGAGAGGGGACAGAGCCCGGTGCAGAAGCTGGGGCTTGGCCTCTGAGATCTCTCTGGATGCTCTTAACCTTCCAGGGAATTATACCAGGGGAGACTGAGGCGCAGAGACGAAGGGAATGGCCCAAGGTCATGCAGATTTGTGGTACCAGGATTTGGAGCAGTATCACTGATTCCCAAGTGTTGACATTCCACTGAGTCTCAGGGCCATCCTAGCAGCCACCCCGCTGTGTCCTGCTCCTGTCCCTGACTCCCTCCCCTTCAGGCCTCAGTTTGCCCTGCTGTGGCTAGATCAGGTGCTGATGATGGGGCCTCCCAGTACGGAGATGCTAAAGTGGTCCCCCTGTTCAAGAGCTCCTGTCCACGGGAGGAACTGCCACGGGAGTGCTCCTGGGCAAGTCAGGGAGACAATGCACTGCTAGAAGCTGGACAGGTCTCCTCCGGGTCCCACTTTTGGCCCTGGGCAGTGGCTCCATACTCTGAGCCTCGGTTTCCTCGTTTGTCACGTGAGTTAGTGACAAGTGTGCACTGCGAGGCTGTCGGTGGATGAAATGGGGCTCCCGGGGAAAGCCCTGCACATGGTGCACATTTGCTGTGTGCTCAACGTAGGCAGCCTTTCTCAGGTACCTGGAGCGGGAACATCTGGATGATGTTTTCCGGCTGAAACTGAAACGCCCCCAGGAACACCTCCTCCTTGGGAGAGCCTTCCATGCCCTGTGGAACCAGAACCAAGGCAAGAGGGTCAGGTGCGGGCAGGGCCTTCAGAGGGTGTTGCCCCTCTCCAGCTGAGACTTGCATACCACCCAGGATGGGGAACTCCCTACCTCTTTGGGCACCACTGCATCGCAGTACAGAGGAATAGATAGGAAAGAGCACTGGATTGGGAATCAAAAGGCTGAGGGTCCTCTTCTAATTATGCCACTGAGTTGTAGGTTTTGGGTGTTTCCCTGACCCTTTGCTGGACCTCGGTTTCTTTATCAGTGTCTCCGAAGACTAAATGGGCTCTGAAAAGCTTGGGTTGAAATAAAGTGGCTGTTTATCTCCTATCCTTAAAGGCTGTGATCAATGCCGAACCTGGCCATTCTCAGCCTTAACTAAGCCTCATCCAGCCCCTCTAGCCTGCCTGGGTTGTGCAGACAGAGTGCCTGCAATCCCGCCAGACGAGGCTGTCTCCTTAGTTAAGCATTGCTCCCTGTGGGGGCGTGCTCACGTAAATGACAAAGTCCTTGGGAGCAGTGTCCAGGTTGCCCGACAGTGAGATGGTCTTGGGGATGTGCTGCAGCGTCAGGTTGGACAGGTAGACCTTCTGGGCCATTCGGATGGTCACCTGGCCTCGGTCACCGGAGAAGGCCCAGCAGTTGCCGGGTGTCACGTTGGGCTGGAAGGGGCAGGTGCGATGGGGGCTATGCTGGGTGGGTGGGTTAAGGTGAATTCCTCATCCCACTCTGGCTCCCCTAGACCTCCTTTGCCTCCTGGGTGAGCCGGATCCTTCCATCTACAGAACTTGGCTCCAGCGCCACCAACTCCAGGAAGCCCCCCTGATTGCTGACAGTAAGAATGAGCCTTCCCGTCAGCCCAGTGCAGGGCAGGCAGGGGCCTGCTTGGGGCTGCGAGAGTTCCTTGACCCTCAAGTCTTGAAGGGCCCCCTTCCGGTGCCAAAGCAGACTGTTCCTGCCCGGCGCCCGCCCCTGCTCCTGCCCAGTCCCCCGTGGTTCCTGCTGTCTATTCTTGCCTCTTGCTCCTATCGCGTCTCTGTCTCCTGTTCCTATCCCTAGCCCTACCCCGGGCCCCCACCCACTTTGTGCGCACCCCCAGTGTCTGCTTCCAGGTCCTGCCCCCAGGACCCTGACACTCCCGCCCAGGCCCCCCATTCCCCCTGCCTCGAGGATCACGTCCGGGGGCTGCGCGTAGTTCCATAGCCGGATCCAGTTCCAGCAGGAGCGAGCCTTGTCGTAGTTGTATGTGGCAGACGTTTGTTCAAAGTCGATGGAGGCCCCTGTGTGGGAGTGACGGTATCAGATTGGGCACTGACCACGTGCCGGGCGAACACTTTAGGTGAGTCACTGGCCCTCTGTAAACTTCAGACGTTCCCTGGGTGATGGGAGTAATAATAGAAGCCACAATCGTGGTAACACCCCCCACCTCACGGGGCTGTTGGGAGGTTGAAGTGAATCAATACAACAAAGTCCTTCCAGCCAGCCTCATTATTATTTCCGTGGCTCTTGCTGTACCTGCTTCACAGAGGAGGGCACTCTGGCTCTGAGAGGTCGAGTGAGGCCCCGGGAGCGTAAGCCAGTGCCCTCTGACCCCACGTGCCCCTGGGCCTGGGTCAGCTGGTGCTGCCTGGCCGGCCCCACCTCTCCTCCTTCCGCATGTTCCCCCCCCCCCCCAACTCCTGCTGCGCTGTCACAGGAGGACCGTTCACATGGGTTCCCCTGGGTCTGGAAGACTTTTCCCTCCTCGCCAGGTCTCAACTCAAACATCCTTCCGCACAGGTCTCTGCCCAGGTCCCCTCCATGCCAGTCACCTGCTTCGGTTTCCCGCAACACTGATTCCCAACTACAACTGGGCCTGTGTTGGTTTTATTAGACGGTCAGTCTCCCCGGCTCTGCCAGCCTCTGGGTTTGGAGAGGGGGGAGTGGAGGGGCGGGGTGGGGGGGAGTAGATGAGGGGCGGGGTGGGGGGGGAGTGGAGGGCCTCTCCTCCCCACCTCAGCCCCCTTTAGAGAAAATAGAAAATTGTAGCAAAAAAAAAAAAAGCCGTCTGGGGGGGCAGAGGCTAGCTCTGAGCGTGAACTTGCCAGGAGCAGAGGATACCAGACCAGAACTGAAATCCACCCACTGAAGAGTTTCTGAGGACCCTTGAGGCAGGCTGTTGGGCGGGGGCGGTGAGGGGGAGTCGCTTACCTATAGACTTTAGGGCAAAGTCTGGCTTTTCAATATAATCTCCTTGTATCATCTTCATTATTTTCTGGGCCATTTTTTGCTGAGAAGGCAGAAAACACAAACCGTGTGCCGGTGTGTTCTTATAGATCCTGTCCACGTGCGGGTTCGCACCCGGTGACAGGTGGCTGCAGGTATCCTCGTGTCCCTAACTGCTTACCCCTGCCTGTGGAGGCCGTGGCTGGTCCTGGCACAAGACCACCGGTCACTACACTGTGAGGAGGCCCGGGTGACACGGTGCCATCGCTACCCCAACCACCGGGTCTACGACGGGGTCACACGTGGGACCAGAGTCTCAGGGAAGTTAAGGGCAGGGCGTCTGGAGTCAGACAGACTTTTACCACTGTGGGGCTTTGGGCTGGTTACCGCCCCTCTGAGTCTTGACCTTCTTGTCTGTAACATGGGGATGATAATTACATCCTCCTCCTGCTGCTGTGAGGAGTAGAGCTAACGCTTGTAAGGCTGCTACCGTGTGCCAGGACTGTCCTCAGTGTCACGGAAGTTCACTCTTATCCCCTCACAGCAGCCCCAGGAGGTATGTGCTATTATCACTTCCATTTTAAAGATGAGAATACTGGGGCACAAAAGGGTAAGGTGTCCAAGGTCACACAGCTGGTAAGAGGCAGAGCCAGGCAGTTTGGTTCCAGTGTTTGGGCTCTGAGCTACTACACTCTCCTGCCAGATAAAGGCTGCAAAGCACTTAGCATGCTTGGTACTCAGTAAATGCTGGCCACTATATTTTTTTAATGTTTATTTATTTTTGAGAGACAGAGAGAAACAGAGCACGAGTGGCAGAGGGGCAGACGCAGAGAGGGAAACACGGAATCCGAAGCAGGCTCCATGCTCTGAGCTGTCAGCACAGCCTGAGGTGGGGCTCGAACCCATGAACCGTGGGATCATGACCTGAGCCGAAGTCGGCGCTTAACCAACTGAGCCACCGAAGCGCCCCAATGCTGACTATTATTTTTATTAAACTCTTCAAAACTGTGGCCACAACCAGGTCTCCCACTCCACACCCTTCTTTCAATATGACTTTAACACTCTTCCCATTGAGAGGTGGGGCTAAGGTTCCCTCCCATAAGTCTGGGGGGGCCTGAGGCTATGGCAGAGGTGATGCCGTGTGACTTCTGGGCTAAGCCTAAAAGGGGATACAGCTCTATTTCATGGGGATGCTCATTCTTGGAGCTGCCAAGCTGTGAGGAAGCCCACAGAACACTGAGCGCCCACCTATGGTTGCATTAGTCAACAGCCCTGAGTTCCCAGCTGATAGCCAATGTCAACTTCTAGACATGTGAGTGAAGATGCTTCCAGATGGGTCCAGACCCAGATGCCAAGTCACCCCCAGCCTTCAAGTCTTCCCAGGTGAGGCCTCAGACATTGTGGAACAGTGACAAACCATCCCCACTGCACTCCGTTTGGATCCCTGACCCACGGAATCTTTGCGCATAATAAAACAATTGCTTTGCACCACTAAGTTTTGGAGTGGTTTGCTATGTGGCAGTAGTAACTAGACCACCCACGGTGCTACAGGGCAGGGATTTGTTGATATGGAAACTCAGAAAGGTTGATGACCTACCTAAGCTCCAAACGGTAAGAAAAAATGTTGTATCCATAAAACAAGAATATGGATCTATGAAAAAGAACACCCAGAGAGCAAAAATGAAGTTCTTAGGAATTCACACTATGTTAGCAGAAATGAAAAACTCAATAGAAGTTTTGGAAGATAAAGCTGAGACTATTTTCTCATATCATAACAAATAGAAGAAAACAGGAAGAAATGGGAGAAAGAGGATTAGTTCAAGAATTTAACATCCAAATAATAGGAGGTTCAAAAATGAGAATAAACCAAATATGGCTGGGAGGGGATACATCCATTTAATCACACAATTAAAGAACACTTTTTAGGACTAAAGGGCATGAGTTTCCAGATTGAAAGGGCCCCAAGGGTAGCTAGCCCATAGGCAAATTATCATGACATTTAAGATGTAAGGTGAGATGTAGGGCTTCCAGGGAAGATATAGTAAGTTACAGAGGATCAATGTTCCCACTAAAAACAACTAGTAAAACCAGATAGTTTACGAAATCATATCGTAAAGCCACCACTGAGCTATGGGAGCAATGAGGACCAGATGTATTAAAATTCTAGAGAGGAGAGAACCATTCCGAAATTCACGAACAATTTTTTAATGCCTGGGGGCATTTCATGATCTGGGCATGGGCTGAAGACATGGGCATAGGCTGGACAATGGCTGCTATTGGTGAAAGAGAAAGCAGCAAAGATTTTAATAGACACACAGGACTAAAAGGACAAAATTGGAGACTTGATGAACCTCAAACCTGAACAGTTTTCCCCATAAGATGTTAACTGAAACCCAGAACTATTGAAGAGGCCAAAGAGCTAACTTGAAAGCTTCTGAAAGACATATCAAAACTTCCCAGTCTCATAATGCTTAGAAACCAAGCCCCTTTCCGTGAAGGGACCCCAAAACAAAATAAGCAAGAGATTAAAGCCTTACAAACATCTTCTTAGTATATATCAGAAACATCGGAGGGCTTGTTGAAACATACATGATTGGCTCCCATCCTCAGTAGGTCTGAGGGGGCCCATTAATTTGAATTTCTAACATTTTCCCAGGTAATGCTGATGTTCCTGATATGGGAGCCACACTTTGAGAACCGCTGCCCTAGAAGGAGTAGTGAATCAATACTGAGAGGCTGTAGCCACACCTGGAGGCACTAAACCAATTATGGGCACAATTAGAGGCTGAGAATCCAAGCTTGCCCCTGGCAGAGAAGGTTACCACTAGGGCTGCAGATTTTGCATTCATGCAGGGCTGGGAGACAAAATTGGAGACTTGAGAGGGGTGCCTGGGTGACTCAGTCCATTAAGTGTCCAACTCTTGATTTCGGCTCAGGTTGTGATCTCAGAGTGCATGAGTTCAAGCCCAGCATCAGGCTCTGTTGCTGACAGTGTGGAGCCTGCTTGGGATTCTCTCTTTCCTACTCTCTCTGCCCCTCCTCTGTTCGTGCTCACTCCCTTTCTCTCTCATATTAAATAAATAAATTTAAAACAAACAAAAACTTTTTTAATTTTTTTTTAATTGGAGACTTGAGAAGCCTCAGACATATGGTCAGTCTTTCCCATCAAGATATCTACCAAAAGTTTGAAGCTGCATGGGAAGGGCACTAAAGGGTTAGGCTGAAAACATCTGACTAAATCTTACACAAATTGCCACCCAGGTTTGAAACAGCTCAATGAACATCTACATAGAAGTGATAAGTGTACTCATCTTCCTTACAAAGAAAATGGGAACTCTCTCTAGTTGAAGTTATACCTATCTGGAGCACAGAGTTCTTTTGTATACAATGTCCAGAAAAACACTAAAAAATTACTGGACATGAAAAGACAATACCATATGATTGATACTCCAAAGAAAAACAACAATAGAAAAAGATCATAGATGATCCAGATATTGGACTTAGCAGATAAGGATATAAAAATTACTACAACAATATATTAAATAAAAGAAAGAAAAAATGGACGACATAGGTAAGATGTTGGAGAATTTCACCATAGAATTAAAATTTATGAAAAGAATCAAATATGTATTCTAAAACAATGCAATATATGAAATTAAGAACTTAATGGAAAAATTTAACAGATTGGACAGAACAGAATACAGGATTAGTAGCAAACTTAAAGAAATGTGAATAGAAAATATCAAAACTCAAGCACATAGGGAAAAAGAATGAAAATCAAACACATCAGGTAGTAGCATAAGAATTATGTGGAACACACTCTAACAGTCTAGCATAGATGTAACTGGAGTTCTAGGAGAGGAGATAGATAATGGGGAAGAAACAATATTTTAAGAAACAATAGCTAAGCATTTTTAGCAACTATTGAAGAAATAAATCTGCAGATCCAATAAGCTCAGCAATCCAATCCCAAGCAGGTTAAATATGCAACACTGTGGATAAAAAGAACATCATACAAACTCCAAGAGATAAAAAAACAGATCACACTCAATGGACCAATAATAAGAGCACTAACAGACTTCTCAACAGCAGCAGTATAACTAGAACACAACAGTGGAATTCTTTCAAAATGTTCAGGGGAATAGTTCCTATCTAGAATTCTATACCCAGCCAAACTATCAATCAAATGTGCAAGTTCTAAGCAAATTAATATGCCTCTTATTTAACTCTTTCCCAGGAAATTATTGGGGGATGTGCTCCACCAAAAGTTGGGAAATAGGAAAAAGGGCATCAAACAAAGAAGTCAGATGTTTGGGAGCAGAATGGCTAGTATCTCACCTCATCTGACATGGCTTCCATCAACTGGAGCTTGGCAATGAGTTGGGTCATGTTACCTCGGAGGTCCTGGATTTCCCCAGAGTGATGCCGCACCTTCTCCTGGTACATTCTTACAAGAAAGGAGTGAGAACATGGAGTGACAGATTTGCAATGCTGCTATTGTCACCCTCAGCTTCTATCTGTGTCAGTCAACCTACAAAGAACTAGCTTCACATTTCCTCGCCCTTCTGGGCCCATCCCTGGCCCTACCCAGCAGGTTCTTGTCTCTTCCTCCTACTTGGAATATCTTTAAATTTAACTCTTTCCTTCCAAATATTCCTATTTTGTTTGCAATTAAGGATGATGCCACCAGGTGGTATACTGTTGGTTAAAATTTCTTCTCCGCTTCCACTTGCTGAGTGTGATTTATTCAGGACAGTTGACATCTTTAACGTTCATAATTACCCAGAGCAAGGTGAGTGTTATGTCTCATCTCATAAAGGAGGAGTTGAAGGCCCAGAGAGGTGAAGTGACTGGCAAAAGTTTAGCCAAGTAGGAAGTATGGGAGCTGGGATTTAAACCTAGGTTTATCTGACTGTGGAGCCCACATTCTTAGCCAATACCTTACAGGTCCTGGATATAGTTCTGGTTTTTAGGTGATAGTAAGATTATTTAGCAGATTCTTCTTACCTCAAGCTCTGCAGTGGACTATCTATGCTGTCATCCTGGTAGGGTGTTGCAGAAACAAGGGATCTTTTTCAGATGGCCTCATCTGGGCCCAATAGAACTTCCTCCATTCAATCTCCCACAACCATAAATCCATCCATTCATCTGCCTTCCCATTTACTCTTCCATCTATCCACTCACCTACCATCTATCCAAAATCCAGTGTATCCTCCATTTTAAGTCGATCCATCCAAATCCACATTCATCCACCCTTCCACCTACCCACCAGCCCATCCAACCACCCTTTCTCACACATATACTCCTCCATTTATCCAACCTGCCTCATCCCTCCTATCCACCCTCCCATTCATATAACTTACCTTATATATTGTCAATACCCTTTCATCAATCACTTCATCCTCCAATCTATCTACCCTCCCATCTATCCAAACTCCCATTAACCATCTGTCCATCCATCCATCCATCCATCCACCCATCCATCCATCCATTTATCCATCCATATAGCTAATCTGCCCTCCTATCTGTCCATCTGTCCATTTTCTCATCCATTCAGTCTTCCATTCATCCATCCATCTATCCCCCCAGCCATTTTCCCACATCCCTACATCCATCACTTCTATCGTCTCATCCATTCTCCCTCCATTCCACATTTCCATCTGATCATCCAATTAACCAATACTGATAGTGGCAACTTTCTGCCCAGTCCTGAGGTGGACATCACTGGAGTGAATTAGACGTGGCTCTGCCTTCAAGAGCACCCAAAAAAGTTGGGAAAATGTCATGGTTGCATTCATGATTAGAGAAAATTGTGGGAGGAAAGGGGAATGTCATCACCTCCACCTGGTATTTCTGGGGGAAGTGACATTTTAGCTGGATCTTGAAGTATATGAAGGAGTTTATAAGGAGAAAAGAGTAGAGGGAAGGACAAGCTCATCAGATCTCTTTTCTCCTTAAGCATTCTGAGACTCTTTGTTGTCCTCTGACAGGGAGCGCTAGCCATGATTTCCTCCTCCTTTCTCCCCAGGAACCACAAAGCAAATGATCTTATTTCATTTGAACAGAACAAACTGCCTTGAGTAGAGAGGATTGTGTTCCATTCTCACTATCGTTCTCTAGGAGGGAGATTTGATAAAGGAAAGATAGGTCACCTCTGGGAGGGAGAGGCAGGAGAGCCATTCTGTAGGATGGACTATTGAATCTGGTCTTTAAAGTCACATTTTGGTGAGAGAGATGGGTTCCAGGTGGGTGGCATCGCAAAGACAGAGATTTGGGGCTGGAACGAGTCAGGAACTGATCAGGTTCCAGATGTGATGAGAGTGAGAGAAGCTGATGTAGGCAGCATTGACTAGTTGGGGAGCGGCCAGTCAGTGCTGAGGCCTGAAGAGAGCACACACTTACCTGCCAGACTTCCATTTTAGACGGTACGTGCATAGAAAATATCCAGAATCCTGTGGGGCCAGGAGAATGAGAGTGAGACATTTAAGATGAAAGGTTAAAAGCTTAGGCTCTGGAGTTAAGGCATCTAGACTCAAATCCCAGCTTTGGCACTTACTAACATTGTACAACTTTGGAAGAATTTACTTAATCTCTCTATACCTCAATTTCCTCCTCTGGGAATTTCTTCCTCCTAAAATGGGACCAACAGTAATATCCACTTCATGATCAAATGATATCGTATATGTAGAGTGTCTCACATAAACCAAATAATCCATGTCCCCTCTCTCTCCCCTGCTCCAATTCTACTGGGGATAATTGATGAAGAGAAGAAAATGGGATAATGTTCCCTGTATTTTATAATCTCTGTGTTGCCTTAAATCCTACCATTCAAGCCATTATTAAAGCTCTTTAAAACCTATTCATTGTTAATGATAAAACAATCAACAAATCAGGAATAGAATGGAACTCCCACAATCTGATAAAGCCCATTTATGAAAATCCCCCAGCTAAACAACACTTAATGGTAAAATATTGGATGCATTCTTCCTAAAATCAGGAACAAAACAATTATGTCTACTCTTGCCATTTCTATTTAACATTGTCATGTAGGTTCTAACCAGGTCAATTAGTCAAGAAAAAGAAATAAAAGGCAGATGACACAACCTTGCATACAGAATCTTAAAGTATCTAAGACTGGATGTCATGCTCAGTGTCAAAGCAATAAATGAGTTCAGCAAGGTTGCGGGATACAAGATCAGCATATGAAAATCAATTATATTTTTCAACACAAGCAATAAATAATCTGAAAATGATACTAAGAAAACAACTCAATTTACAATAGCATCTCAACGAATAAAATACTTGGAATAAACTCAACAGAAGTATAAACTTTGCACTCTAAAAGATACAAAACATCATTAGAAGAAATTAAAGACAACATAGAGATATATCAATAATAGAAAGACAGCCCATGTTCATGGATTGGAGAACTTAATATTGTTCAGGTGACACTACTCCCCAAATTCATCTATGAATCAATGCAAACTCCCTCAAAATACCTATGTCCTTTTTTTTTAAGAAATGGAAAAATTGATGCTAAAATTCATATGAAAATGTAAGGGACTATAATAGCCAAAACAATTTAAAAAGAACAAAGTTGGAGAACTCGTAATGCTGGATTTCAAAACTTATTAGAGTTATAGCAATTAATCCAGGGTAGATAGATAGACAAATAGAGAGATGGCAAATAGATAGACAAATAGATAGATGGCAAATAGATAGACACATAGATCAAGGGAGTAAAATTAAGAGTCCAGAACTAAACTCTCACATTTATGGTCAACTGATTTTCAATATTGTAGCAGACAATTCAGTAAGAGAAATAATTGTTTTCTCAATAAATGGAACAACTGGATATCTACATTCAAAATAACGAAGTTGGACTCTTACCTCACAACATATGCAAAAATTAACTCAAAAATGGATCATGGACCTAAATGTAAAGGCTAAAACTATACAAATCTTGGAAGAAAAAGTGGGAGTAAATTTTTATAGCTTTGGGTTAAGCACTAGTTTCTTGCACCTGACATTAAAGTACCTATGGAAAAAGAAAACATGGATAAAGCGGACTTCATCAAAATTTAAAAAATTTGTGCTGCAAAGGACACCATCAAGAGAAAGTGAAAAGACAACCCACAGAATGGGAGAAAATATTTGCAAATTGTATATCCGATAAGGGACTTCTATCCAGACCATACAAGGAACCCTTAAAACTCAATAATAAACAGACAACCCAATTGAAAAATGGGCCAAGACTGAATAGACATTTCTCCAAAGAAGACCTATAATTGGCCAATAAGTATATGAAAAGGTGCTTAACATCATTAGCCATTAGACAAATGAAATAAAAACTACAATGAGGTACCACACTTCATGGCTAAAATTTTTTTTTTAATTTTTTTAACGTTTATTTATTTTTGAGACAGAGACAGAGCATGAACGAGGGAGGGTCAGAGAGAGGGAGACACAGAATCTGAAACAGGCTCCAGGCTCCGAGCTGTCAGCACAGAGCCCGACGCGGGGCTTGAACTCACGGACCGTGAGATCATGACCTGAGCCGAAGTCAGCCGCTCAACCGACTGAGCCACCCAGGCGCCCCATAAAATTAAAGACAGGTAATAACCAGTGTTGGTGAGGAGGCAGAGAAGTTGGAACCCTCATACATGCCGGTGGGGATGTTAAGGTGGTACAGCTACTTTGGGAAAAAGTTTGGCCAATTGTTTAGATAGTTAAGCATACAGTTGCCACAAAACCCAGAAATTCCACTTCTAAATAGATACCCAAGATAATTTAAAACACGTGTCCACCCAAACATTTTACAGGATCATTCACAGGAACGTTACTAATGGTAGTCAAAAAGCAGAAACAACCGTAATATCCATCAACCGATGGACAGGTAAGCAAAATGTGGCATATCCAAACAATGGACTATTTTCAGCCATAAAGAAGGAGGAAATGCTGATGTATGCTACGCCATGGATGAACTTTGAAAACATTATGACAAGTGAAAGAAGCCACAAAGACCACATAGTGTATGATTCTATTTATATTAAATGTCCAGAATAGGCAAATCCATAGTCACAGAAAATAGATTAGTGATTGGTTGCCTAAGACTGGGGTGAGGGGGAATGGGAACCAACTGTCTGGGACTGGGGGGGAGGTTCTTTTGGGGGCAGTGAAAATACTGGAATTTGATAACGGCGCTGGCTGCAAAACTTTGTGAATATATTAAAAATCACTGAATTGTACACTTTAGAATGGTGATCTTTCTGGTATGTGAACTATATCTCAATAAAGCTGTTATTTAAAAAAAAAACTTATTTGTTAAGTTTCCTAGGAATTTCGAATTTCCTAAGACATTCTCTCGACCCCACCCCCACCCCACTGCCCTGCCTCCTTGGGCCAGTGTACTCGAGAGGAGGGAGGAGACTCCTTTGCTCGAGAAAGCAAAGCTGCGACCTGGGAGGTGGCAGCAGTGGTTGGAAGGAATCCGCTGAAGCTCAGAAACAAGTAATAACGATCATACCACTGTTGGGGGGAGAACTTGAGTTTTCAGCACTTTTCTTAGTGTTCAAAACATGTTCTTGGTCATCAGTTAATTTAATCCTCACAGCAATACTCATTAACAGCCTTCACTCTTTTCCTCCCCAGGTTGGGCAAGAGCGCAGGGATACCTCCACCTGGGATGGGGCAGGGCCCTGGAGACTTACCAAAAGCACAGAGGACGAGAACACCTGTCTTTTCCATGAGCTTCTGGAAGAGCAGCCTGCATCTGGAAGAGAGAGAAGCAGAGGTCAAGGTGAAGTGGGGTTTTGCATAGGCTAGCAAGTCCTGGCCTGGCCCTTGCCCTCTTCCAACCCTGAAGCGCAGGGCCCTCCCTGGGCAGTGATACCCCCTCCAAGATGCTGACCACGTTCTGTGACTGCACAGCCTCACGGAGGAAAGAAAGCTCTCACCCCAGCATTTGGGGCCATCAGAGATACACTGACTGTGGTCCACCACGTCCTTTTCACACCCGTCTCCAGCTACGTACTGTCTGTTCCCTCCCTTCTGTCCTGGTGAGCGCACCCTTCAGGGTTCAGCTCAAACAAACGTCCCCTCCTCCTACGACCTTCAGAGTCAACACTGTCCACCCTCACCCTTAACACCGGGTTTGGTGTCTTCCCCTACTGGGAGCTCAGGAGTGGTGAGGGTCAAGTCTGGGCCCAGAGTAGGCATTAAGATGTTTAGGATGCAGGCTCTAAATGGATGAATGAGGGGGAAAGCTTTGCAGCACTTGGGAGGAGTTTGTGTGGGACAAGAGAGTGAAGGGAAAGGAAGGGACAGGCATGCCAGGAAGAAAAACAGCCTGCGCCTGGTGCTGAGGTGGGAGCAGGAACGGCGGGCCCAGGGGGTGAGAGCCCTAGTCTTGCTGGCCCAATGGGTCCACAACAGGATGCAGAGTGAGAGCAGCATGGAAAGAAAGGGTGGGACAGGATTCCAGAAGGTTGCGGGCTGAGGTGCTGGAGCCCTGGGGAGCCACAGTGGGTTCTGAGGTGAGAGAATATGCTAAAAGCCAGGTTTGGGATGGCTGGTCTGGTCCGGTGATCAAGGGATCGTTCAGACCAGTGAGGGGACTGCCATAGGAACTGGCTGCCTGTTCCCAGCCCCCATCACCCTCCCCTCACCTGCCCCCGCTCACCTGCAGTTGTTGAACAGAATCTGGTGAGCCTGAGTCCTCAGGAAGCAGGCCAGGCAGGTGATCCAGGCTACAAAGGAGGCAGGAGAGCAGGGAGTAGCCACACCCTTGTTTTTATCCCACCAACCCTTGCAGGAGGCGAGGTCCTACTGCTGGGAGACCCTCTCAATTTTGTAATCGAGCCCAGGGTAGCCCTGCTCTGGGGCACACGAAGCCTGGGACGTGCCGGTGCCCATTCCCAGACACTGGGGGCTTCTCAAGGGCAGAGTCCTTGTCTGGTTTATCCCCAGGTACCCAGTGTTGCCCACCATGGAGCTAGGTAAAAAGTTGGGGTTCAGGATGGATGAGTAGGTGGGAGACACGCGAACGGACAGGAGAATGGTAAGAGAATGGTTTGGAAGGTGGATGAATAGGAAGACGGTTGAGAGGAGGGGCGGACGGAAGGATGGATGGAAGGACGGATGGGTGGGTGACTGGATGGGTGTGAGTAGTAACAAATAAAGGTACGTGTGGCCGATGGCTGACACAGTGAACCCATGGGGTGCGTGGATATTACAGCAGATGGATATGAGGACAGATGGCTGGAGAAATGACTGAGTGATGAGGAAATGGAGGGGTGGGTGGGTGAACACTGGCATAGAAGGCTGATCTTTAGGGGGTGGTCAGACCCCGTGCCCGAAGGGAGGGCACACCGTGTCACACCATTCCGTGGCTTCATCAGTGGCCCCAGGGGCCAGGCTGGCGGGAGAGTAGCGGAGGGCCGACAGTCAGCCCCTCCAAATAGCAAGTCTGCCTCCTATCCCCTCTCCCTGACCACCAAAGAGACTCTGGCTGGAATGACGCCCCTGCCACCTTCGCTGGGAAGTCCTCCAGGGTTCCCTCCCTCCCCTGCAGCCCAGTGCAGGCCTTACCCCCACCCAGGCCCACGTTGACGGCCAGGGTGTCTCTTCGGTGTATACGTACAGATACAGGCCAGCACGCACTGGGCCAGGCTCAGGGCCGGGGCACTGATGCGGATGGGCAACACTATGGCATCACCTGCAGAGAGCACGGGGCCTGTCACGTCAGCGCCCACAGACACGGGGAGCACCCAGAGCGTGGTGCGGCCACGCCTGCTCCCTAGCCCGCCCCTTGCTGGGTGACTCCAGGCTGCGCATCTGACATCTCTGAGCGTCGGGCCCTCGCTGTTCACGAAGACCCCAGGGCCCCTCTCGTCCCTCCCTGCTCACTCGCGTTTGGCAAGGCGTCCTGGGCCATCCTGCAGGTGTTCCGGCCTCTTTGGGCGACCCTGGGGATAACAAGATTCACAATCGCATTTTATAATTTTTTCAAGAAACGTGGGGTCCCCGCGTTCCGGATTGAGAGACTGAGTGGCGGACAAGTTCGCCCAAGACCACCAGCCTGCGAATCAGGGACATACCAGGTCTGACCGACCCCAAACGCAAGTCTGTTTTGAGGAGAGGACTCGGTTTGCTGTGGCAGTCACAGGTGGTTATCCCCGCAAAGCCAATCGCTCCCGTCACTGGCAGGAGGCTGATTTTGGTCCCTTGTCCACTCCTACCCCATGTGATTTTAGACAACCCCGATCGCTCCAAGCCCTGCTGTCACACTCCCAGTGCCTTTGCTGTGGCTGGCTCTGGCGGTGGGTGGGGGGAGTTCCCACGGGGTGAGGTGTGGGGCTGGGCTGGGTATAGAGGCCTTGGGGGAAAGGCTTTCTCATTGCTAAAATGAGACCCACAGGAAGCAACGTCCACTCTCCTTGCACCCTATACAGCCATGTTTCTCCGTGCTTCTGGAACCCTGGTGGCCTGTGACGGCGAGGAGGCCAACAGGAAGAGCAAAAAGGTGGCAGGGACCTGTAGCTTAGGGGACATTGCAGAACCGCAGAACTAATGTGCTCTGGAACCGCACATGTCTTGGGACCTCTTGGCATGTGAGATAACAAATTGTCTTTATTTCTTAAGGCAAAGGTCTCCAAACATTTATTATCATACTCCCCCGATGTATTTATATTTATGAAGCAATTTTATATATATATAATACCGTATATACATATATATGTGCATAGCTCCAAGTGTGCTAACATATTATTTACTTTTTCAAATATTTATACGTTCTTGAGGACTACAGATTAAAAGAGGGTGGGCTAAAAATATACACTGAAGTTCGGATGATTTGTCCCCTCACCCCAGCAGATTGTTTTGTATATCCTTTTTTTTTTTATTTTTTTTTCAACGTTTTTTATTTATTTTTGGGACAGAGAGAGACAGAGCATGAACGGGGGAGGGGCAGAGAGAGAGGGAGACACAGAATCGGAAACAGGCTCCAGGCTCGGAGCCATCAGCCCAGAGCCTGACGCGGGGCTCGAACTCACGGACCGCGAGATCGTGACCTGGCTGAAGTCGGACGCTTAACCGACTGCGCCATCCAGGCGCCCCTGTATATCCTCTTTTTAAAATATTTTTAAAAATGTTTTTATTTTATTTTTGAGTGAGACAGAGTGTGAGCGGGGGAGGGGCAGAGAGCGAGGGAGACACAGAATCGGAAGCAGGCTCCAGGCTCCGAGCTGTCAGCACAGAGCCCGATGCGGGGCTCGAACTCACAATCTGTGAGATCATGACCTGGGCTGAAGTCGAAGGCTTAACCAACTGAACCACGCAGGCGCCCCTGGTTTGTATACCCTCTTGGGATATACACCCCTTTTGGGGGCGCAGAAGTGAGCACACAGATGGCAGAGCTGCTTGTTTGCCCGTTTACCGTCTCCCTCACTGGACTGTGACCTCCGTGGGGGCAGGAAGCACTTCCGCCTGGCGCAGCCCCGTGTCCCCAGCCCCCTGCTCAGTGTTTAGTAGGTGCTCAATGAACACATGTGGAAAGGGTGACTGCCCCATCACTCCCTTGGCTGGGAGACTTTAGGAAAGCCACAGTCAGACCTCTCTGACCTCAGTAGCTGCCTCTGTCAAGTGCGGCCGGTGACCGCCCGCTCACCTCCAAGGAGAGGGCAAAGGCATTTTGTAAACCACAAAGAACTGGGCAGAGAGGGGGGCTGCCGTCCTCACCTCCTGGGTCTGGCATTCTCAGGCGGGTCACACGGGTCCCTGGGGTTCCTCAAGGACCGTGGCATCAATTTCCTTCTCTAGGAAATCTAGGGAAATGGTGCTGGGGCTCTCTGGGAGTCGGCAAGGGGGAAGAGATTACCACTGCTGCCACCTCCTAGCGTTCCCTGGAAGGTGTCATGTGGGATCTAGCCGGGTCAAGTGGAGTCGTGGGCACTGTGACCTCACAGAGCGGGGGGGAGGGGCTCTGCCCAGTCTCCAGCTTGGCCCTAGAACTTCCCCTTGGATGAGCCCATTCTGACTCCCTTTCTACTTATAAGATGAGGAAATTGAGGTCCCAGGACGGGAAGGGCCATGCTAGGATCTCAGGGCCTGGGCAGGGGCGAGAACCGAGGCTCCCATATCCAGGCCATGCTTTGTTCTTGCCCCCAGACCCCTTCCTGCCTCCAGCTTCCCGGACTTGCCACCTGCTTAGGCTGTCTGTGAAGGTTTATAATGCTTGTCTTCTCGCCAGTGGAGGTTTTGCATAACACAAAATAATGTATATGTGGTTGCTTTAATCAAGTTCTACTTCTCCTGCAGAAAAATAAACGCATAGCAGAGTGGAAATGTCTGGCTATAGATATTTTTTTCCGTCAGCCCTGCCAATGGAGAGCCAGTTTGGATTGTGAAGCTTAAAGGAACTCACTTTTGCCCCTTGATGGTAGTTGAGCAAATTGTAGGCTAAGTTCCAGCAGCCTGCAGAAGAAGGGTCCCTCAGGGAGTCCGGCATACAAAACCAGAATGTGTTTGTGTGTTAGGTTACAGAACAAAGATGTGACGCCTGCAGATGGGATTGAGGTTGCTAGTCAGCTGACCATGAGGTAGGAGAATATCCTAGATCACCCAGGCGGGCCCAGTGTAATCAGGGTCCTGTACATGGCAGAGGGAGGCGGATGGGAGAGGGTGGCAGCACCAGCAGCCCTCAGCCCTACTTGCTGGTTTGAAGGTGGAGGAAGAGGGCTTAAGGCATGCAGTGAAAACAGCCTCTGGAAGCTGGAAAAGGCAGAGAAACAAATCCTCCCCTAGAGTTTCTGGAAAGGAACAAAGCTCTGCCAATACCTTGACTTCAGCCCAGCGAGATCCATTTTGGACTTCTGACTTCCAGCGATATAAGACGAGAAATTTGTGTTTAAAGTCACGACGTTTGTCGTCATTTGTTACAGCAGCAATAGGAAACTAATACACTACTTTTAAGAATTTTCGGTGAAGGGGAAGCCCTGAAATGCTGCCACTATAATTGTTCCAAGGGTCTTCCAAGTGCACATACATGCATTCGTTCCACGAATATTTACTGAGCACCCGGTATGTTCCAGGCACCAGCTGCAGAGGTGAGCAGAACCAGCTCCCATCCCTGGGGAGGAGGGTCAAGGGGCTAGATCACCCAGGATGCTACACTGTGCACGTAGCAGGCGCCTGCCCACGCTTGCCATTGCTGTAGGGAGGAGGGGCTGGTGAGAATCTCCCTCCTTTGTATCCACTGGTCATCAGTCAGTGTCCCCCGTGCTGGATGTGTCGAGGAAGAGGAAGTGTTTGTGCTGAGAGCAAACACTGAGAGTGGCTTTGGTCAATATTTGTGCCCCTCTCCACCGTCAGCTGTTTGCCCCGGCTACCGCGAGGGCCGGGTGGCCAGGAGTCAGATGTTAGGGAGCTTGTGGCTGGCATAAGAATAGGGCAGGGGAGCTCCCGTCCTTTCAGGGGAGGGCTTGCTGATGTCCGTGGTCCCTGTCAGTTCTGGGGGCACTCGTGGGGATCCAGCACAGGGTGGGCTTGGGCCTGGTGTTTGGGCTGGTGTGGAGTCAGCGGGAGCCATGAAGGGCTCTGGAGTGGGGGAAGGCTCCAAGTCCCCTTGTGCCTACACTCCAGCTAAGCCACTCAGAGGAACATAGGGGCGCCCTGCGGTTGTGCTGTCACTTCCCGTGCGTATATGTGTGTACACGCACAAACACGTATACACCCTCCCAATGCCAGGAAACAGTCAACTACTCACCCATACACACACACACACACACACACACACACACACGCTTGCAACACACACACTTTCCTCTGATGCTAGTGATTATTACCTAATGCACATGTGTCTGTGTGACTACACGCACACAACCACATACTACACACACAGCCCTCATACACACATATATACAAACTTCTTCACGTATACACACAGCTCCTCGGGCCCCAGATGGCCCAGGTGGGGCCTGGAGTTTGTAAAATGGAAAGAGATGACAGGCCACACCCATGGCGCGTGAAATATGCGTTCGGAGAGAGCCTGAGGTGTTAGGTAGCAGGGACTCCCTCTCATCCGTTGCCCTTTGAGTTAGGGTTCAGGGTGTGGCCAGGAGCAGGGCTCAGTCAGCGACTGGGGTCAGGGATCAGGTAGCCTCCTGCTCCTCCCGAAAGGGCCACGTTTCTGAGAGAGCTTAGAGCCACCAGGCCTGAGAGGTCGGTGAGTCGTGTCCCTGACTTTGGGCCTGGCCAGGCCCGGCTGGAGTGCTGAGGGGGCCCTGCGAAGAGTGGTCCTCTTTCCAGAGATCTCCTGGCCTAGGAGGCCCCAGGGTGGCCCATCCCCAGGGTCCTGCGGCGCTCGGCAGCAGCCCGGTTACGTGGCCGCCCCACCACGTATAGGATGAAACACTTTGGCACAGGCCGTGTTTGCAGGGAAAACACTCGCAACCACAAGCAAACCTGCCCCTCCCTGGGTCCCTTTGCAGTGGGCCCCACACACCTGGGAGCCTCATAAAACAGCTTCCACACCTGCTAGGGGCTGAGAATCCACCCGTCCCAGAAAACCACCTGAGGTAGGAATGGGAATGGGGCTGGCACCCCTCCGGGGAGGAGCCTCGACTTCCCCATCTGTTTAACGGGAATACGACTTCCAAGCGCCTTCCACAGAAGGGTCCATCCCCGGTCTTGTGGTGGGACTTTGGGCAAGTGCCACCTCGCTGGGCCTCCATTAGCCCATCTCAGCAGCGGCCCCTCATTCCTAAGTCAGACACAGATCCATCCGCTTGGCTGGGCTGGGTCTGGAGGGGTTTGGGGGCCATGCTAGAGGCCTGCATTTAGGACAGTCCTCAGCTGGTACAGGATAAGGTGAGGACAGGAGCCACCCTGGCTGGGTTCGAACAGCTGGACACTAGGATGGGCTGTCACACTGGGCTGGATTCCTGGCATCAGGAAGAACAGCCCTGGGCTTGGGGGTGGTGGGCCCGGGCTCTCTCCTTGGGGCGGGAGGCTGCTCTCAGTCTCCCTCACCCGGAATCTCCTCCACCTCCTCTGGCATGGCGTGGGTCCTACCGCCGGCCCTAGTTTGCTGTGTGGCCTTAGGCAAAGCCATGTCTTCTCTGGGCCTTGGGGCCCGCTTCCAGACCAGATCTCCCTGTGGCTCCTGAGGAAGCAGGCTGGGAAGGTGATACCTCCCAATGCAGAGATGCGAAACGGACGTGTGAGGGTCTCGGGTAGGGCTGCGATCACCACCCAGGGCTTGCGACCTCCGGGCTGGGGTGGGGTTCAAACGGCCAGAGGGGTGGGGATGCATTCTGGGCAAGCTTTCTGATGCTCGTCCCCGCCCCAGCCCACAGATCTCGGGAGGCAGTGGCCAGGACAGCCATGGCTCCGGCACGCAGGGTGGGCCTGCTGCTGTCCCTGCTGCTGCCTGTGGTCAGCGCCTCCATGCCGGGCACCGTGGTCAGACTCAACAGGGCCGTGCTGAGCTACGGTAAGAGGCGTGCTGCCGGGCTACCCCGTGTGACAGGGCGCGAGCATGGGCACGGTCCCAAGCGTGCCTGCGGATCTGTGAACTCAAAAGCCGCACGGGGACCTGGGTTTTATCTCCTGGGCCGCTGTGTCCCTGGCCCCCAGATAATGGCTGACGAAGTGCGGCTCGGCAAACACTTATTAAGTAAATGCCCGAGCGGGGGTACATGTCCTGTGTGCCACGCGTGTGCGCACGCACGGCTGTACTCGTGTGGCCCCGCGAGGTGGGCAAGGGTTGGTGTGGGTGTCTGCTTTTGCTCGTGCGTGTCTGCGTGCAAGCCTGAGAGTTCATGGAGATGCATATGCCCATGTGTGCGCTTGAGTGTCAGCACGTGTACTGACTTGTACGTGTGCAAGCGCCACGCACGTGCCTGGGTGTGAGCACACAGGTGTGGCTGCCAGGCCTGCACATGTACATGCGTGCGTGCAGGGTGGGCTGTAGGTGCACACACGTGTGCTGTGGGAAGGCACGTCTGGCACAGAACTGGAGCTGGAGCTCTGTGGGGTTCACAGGAAGAAGACCAGAGCTGCTCTGGGCCCCTCTCGGGCAAGGTCTCTATCCTACGACTCTGCCCGTCCTTCTAAGACCTGCTTCATCCCCCGAGGAGGGCACAATGAGAAGACGTAGGCCCAGGGAGGGACAAAAGCTACCTCCCAGTTGCCCCCGGGATCCCACCAGAGCTGGGTCAGGGGTGAGAAATCAGAAGCCATTTCTCCCAAGTCCAGACCAAACTCAGATTACAGCATGAGGCACTCAGGTCAGACAATAGAAGGGACTTTCAGTGGCCCAGGCCACGAAGCACGGAGGCAGCAGCGCCCCTGGCGCACACACAGCCTTCCGGGACCTTGTATCCGGGCAGATAGGCAGGCAGTGAAAGGGGTCAGTGACCCGTGTTAGTCTGTCACTGGGGCATGGAGACGTGCGTGGAAACTACAGGCAGGGACATGAGGCCTGTTGCCTTCTGCTGGCCATCATCGCTCTGCCTGTCCTGTG